>NC_073704.1:11245920-13806753 GCF_023634085.1 Falco cherrug | reverse complement strand
CTCTGTATTCTGCAAACAAATAAACGTTGCTATGATAAAAGCATAATAGAAAAGTAAAGCAACACATGTAGCTAGGCAACAGAGCTTACACCTGAAAGCATCACAGCAGCTGCCATACTCAGCAAAGCACAACCCAAGAGATGTCCCTCCTCTACTGCTAAATGCACTCGATGTTTACAGCACGGTGGGGCCAGTGGGCAAAGGAAGCCGGGAGCTCAGCACTGCAGCCAGGCAGTAAACCAAGCCAACTTGCACTAAACCAAGGGGAGAAAATTAAACCCCATGTTACGAACAAGATTTCAAAACTGAGCAAATAGTTTAGTTTGGCCCCATCCACTCTACTGTTGCTAGAAAACATCAAATGATACTTCATCAGTTCAACCGGAACAGCCTCCACTCCCTACAAATCCTAAACACCAGACAGATGCCTGTGGATCAGCACCAAGGGACACCCTGCCCAGTAGAAAAGACATACTAACAGAGAAGACCAAAGCTGGGGGTGGACAGAGGAAAGGAAGGGAAGGGAAATATGGAGGCATTACAGTCACAAATTTCCCAGACCTTGTTGTAATGCAAATCTCTTGGACGTTATGGCAATGGACATAACGAAATAGTTATCAGGGTAAAGCTGTCCTTGCATATCATGGGTTACACAGATGAGAATACATTTTCCCCCCTCACTCCAAAAGTTTTGGAGAGTGTCCATTCCCATAAAGGATCAGAGAGCCATGCAATTCTGCCTCACCTCAACTACGGGGCTGATGAGGGGTTCCTCACTCAGTGCCTCTTCTTCAGCTTGCTTTTCCTTATTTTTTTTCTTTTTCTTCTTTTTGACAGGTTCATCATCTTCTACAGTTGTCTGTTCTGTACCACAGAAGAAAAATGAAAGGCATGTTGTCAGTTAAGCATGTAAAAGGCAAAAAAACCCTTTCTACACTATGTAGGAGGATGCAATAATGGTATTAATAATGAAAAATACCGAACACCACACTGCCCCTCCTTTATATCTCTCTACAGCTGTTTTCCCTCTGCTTTGCCCTGACCTGCATGACTACTCATTGCTATAATCAAAATATACAACTACCTAGGACACAAATTACAATGTTCAGACAGCACTATTCGCATCTCCTAGTACAAACGCCACTCCTATATGCTGCTCCCAAAGTTTGAAACAAGCTTGGATGTTTTCATTGGTCTGCCAAATTACCTTCAAGTACTCTTTCTGAAAACAGACTGTCCACAGTTTGACAAATATTTTCACCAGCATCACAAGAGCTGGGGAAGGACTAAAACCCATGTTAGAAATCAGTTCAGCCAGCAGCAGCTTGTTTGCAGATGATTTCCCTATCTTGAGGTTGGACATCTGCTGAGAAGCCGATCAGTTTTTTTACCATTTAGACTGGCAAACACTAAGATCTCTTAATGCTGAGCTAATGTAAAGCATTTAATGCAAAAGCAGAAACTCCTTCCTCTCCTGGAAGACAGGAATTGAATTATTTATATTAGCTGAGAGGAATGTTAACCCAAGAAAGGTTCACCTATGCCCCCTTACATTTATTTTTCAGAACTATTCATCAATAGCTGGTCTATCTTATCACAGTGGCAAAGGCACTATGATACACCACTAATTTTCTAGAATACACACCACAGTCTTAGGAATCTCTGCGTAAAGAAACCAAGCAGAAATCATTACCAAGCTGACCACCTATGCAGTAGCCAGGCTGTTACCGGAGCATACCCAAGTCAAATTTATTTGAACAGCTGAGTCCAGTGCTGGATAACAAGTTTCTTGGTATGCAGTACTCATGAGTAAGTTCATGATATAGCAGTCCTTCAGTAGCTACAAAACCAAGAAGCTGAAACCCATGGTGTTTGTGGTGCATACAGCTGCTACTGGAGGTGTGACTCAAAAAGTAATTTTCTCACTGTACTCCCCCAAACAATCAAATCAAGTTAATTTTGAAACACACTCACCACTTACAAAAGGAACAAAACCAAAACCAGGGCAATTATAAAAAAACCTAAACACACAACCTCCTAACATCTTGATTGTACTTTGTCACAAAGTTTAGTTCCTCGAGGCAGCAGAAGGATGATGAGTCAAAAATACACTTAAATCTTTGCTTCTAACATAAGCTTCAGACAAAAAAATTGGCTTCAGGGTAAAAGATTTCTAGACAAGTCTACAGGAAAATACAGGCAGCTAACACATGCAGTTTTCTGACATTAAAAAAATGCCAGAAGCAAAACAGCAAAGGATTCCAGATAAAGGAATGGGTAAATATAATTGTACGTGGATTCTGCCGCACACATCATTCACAGTGAACTGTGTGCAAGCAGAAGGCATTCAAAAACGTGTAAAAGTAAGTATCTTCACCTCCCTGTAACACAGGGAAATAGAAAGTAGCTGAAAAATAAGCATAAACTACATTAAAGTCATACGGTACATACAAACAGAGGCATACGCACCATGTTTTGCTATGTAACAGTTTTGGTCAGCTGGATTGGTAAGCTATGCATTCTCAAGCAAAACGCTGCGTGGTAACCTTGGAAAAGTAACTCCTTGTTATGACCCTACATGCCATTAAGTCTGACACACCAGGCAGCAGAACCTGTCACAATTTACAACCGCAGATGATGATGCACTGTGCACTCATAGGCACTGTCACTTCTCACAGCTAGCAGCGGATGCCTTCCTGAAGATTTCAGTTGCTGCTTTCTAGCAAAACTCATGATGCCGGGTCATGATGTTGCTGTCGTTTAAGGCTTTGTGCCTCACAGGGTTCACTCCATTAATTTAAGATTGTATTTTTCTTTTTAAGAGAGTCTTTTCCAAGTGACTAGCTGCTACTATATCCTGATGGTTAAATACAAGCCGAATGCTTCACTAGGGGCACTGGTTTGCCCTGTCAGTGGTATGCATTTTATCCAACTGCCAAGACTGTAGTCACAAAAATACCTGTCCTATTTCCCTTCCCCCAACATTCAAACAGGTTTTAACAGACAACTCTTTAAATGAATTATATCTTGTTTCAGGCTCCATCCTTCCACTTGAGTTTCTTTTTCAGTGTAAAAAGGTAAAAGTAGTTTGAAGTCATGCCTCACTCGCACCCCCCTGCCAGTCCCTATCCAAAGTACTGCCGTACACGCACCACAAACGTGGAGAGAAAACATCACGCATCTAATCTCGCAGTAACATTTACATTTCAGGCTAGCACAATTCAAAATATTGTCTCTCTTTACAACAAGTATTAAAGCAAATCACTTTTCAGTGGCAGCTTCCCAGCTTATTCCCGTCCCTTACCTTCCTCCTGTAATACAAACTAGATGGAATTCTTCAGCCAGATTAATTTCCCTTTTTGCCTGCACTCCTCTCCCCATTTATCACATGCACAAACAGCATGGGGAAGGAGGGGGCAGAGCTTTCTTTTACAACACTGTGTCTAGATGTGTAATCTCTGACTAGGGAAAAGCTTAATAAAGCACTGCATTAAAAAGAATAGAGCCAAGAACAGCAGAAATAAAATATATAAATGTTAAAAGCTCGTGCATATTTAAGTGGACATGCAACATAAATCTTAACACTGGGATGTCCTCTGCACTCTTCTGTGTATTACAGAACTAACTTATCGGACCACCACCACCCCCCCTTCTAGCACGCTGTGCAGCCATACACACAGTACTAGAAAAGAGCAAGGTCAAGGTCTGTCTAGTGGGTGTCAGGGAAATGCATGTACTTTGCTGGGTGGTATTTAATAACCAGAATTTGCAAACATAGGGGCAGTATTATTTTAAAGGCTGATGGGAGTAGTTCTGCATACAGAAGATATGAGATAACTAAGTTATCTGAAAACACTTCTTCCATAGTCTGAAGAGCTGGCACAGTTAGTTCTAATGCCCAAGTATCCAAATTAAATGATCCAGCTGATATGAAGAACTGGGAGAAAGCAGGCGCTATGAACCACACATCTGAAGGATGCCCTAGCATTTCAACAAGAAAACCTGTGACAAGAAGCAACACATCTAAATCCTGTACTTCAGGTTTTAGGAAGTTAAAGAACCCCAAGCAAACAGTATAAATTTCAGTAGGCCACAAGCATTCCGAACACTATCTACTGCTCAAATAATTCTTGGTAGCTCAAGGAGAACAGCTAAGCTCCACCCAACCCCTAAACCAGGAAGTATCGATACTCAATAAAGCAAGTGAAGCAAACACAAGCAGGTTTGTGTATAAAAGCATGAACCATTGAATAATAAATATATCTATGAACAGAAAAATCCTACTCATACTGTAAGAGACCAGGCTAGAAATCAATGTAATACTTCACCTGTGAGTAGCTCATGTCTGTGAGCTGTCAACACTTGCTTTCATAATGCAAGGGAAGCCCAAGGCAGCAATTCCAAGACTATAGTAAGGGAAGTTAGTTCAAAAGATTATCAAAACCAGTAGCTGTTAAACATACCCACATTCTCCAAAAAAGCAGGCAAAGTTCAAGCCTCCAAAGTACTCCTGTGCCCTTGTCTCATGATAAGCACAAGTGAACAAGCTGAGGCACAGATCTCATCTTTACAGCACAAACGATTCTCCCTCCAGTGTAACTTCAAGTTTAGATTCCTACAAGCTGCTCCATCCATGTACACAGACATCATGAACCAAGTGGCATCTAGAAAGGTCGCACCTTGAGCATGAAGTGGTACAGAACAAGAATTCTGACTACACCCTGATAGTCCAGAACACAACAGCATAGAGAACACCAGAAAAGGATGGCTCTGACAGCCTTCCCTTGCTGCAGGCACAAGTAGTTGGCAAAACCTGGGAGTAGCTCACACCCAGATGTGGCTTAGGGTCTCACAGAAGTGACTTAAAATTCATCTTCCTTTTCCTTTCCCGCTGCCCCCCCCCCCCCCAAGTTACACACCGAGTACTCCACTATCACAGCAAGTATTAGGCCAGCCATTTAGAGGTGCTGCAGTGCACACTGTAAAGAACAGAGAGAATGTTTCTTAAAATGAACCAGACTGAAGATGCAGTCCAAAATCCTTCTCCACACAGTAACTTATCAGAGAAGGGAAGAACAGCTATGGCCATAGTTCAGTTTCAGCTCTCCAGAGAATAACAACTGTTCCCATATTATGTAAATTCAGACTGAAATTTCCAGGTGTTATTTCACCTCAAATTCTGACTTTCAATGTTTATATATTGAAATATGACAGAAAACAATTCCATACATAATAAAATGGTATTCTTTAAAGAAAATTAGGCAAGCTGTGTTTTTACAGAGAAGAGCTTTTTTTGTCTTCAAGATACCGAGGCCCACTAAATACAAACGTGTTGAGCAGGAAATTCTGCAAGAAGAATATGAGTAGAGTTTTGGTTTTAAGTGTTCTTATATGCTTACAACTGTTCAAAAGCATGTATTTAAAGTAAATTGACTGCACTCTGGTGTCAGTCCATAAAGGATTATTTTTTTTTTTAAAATACACTGTCATACGCAAGGAGAATAACCAGGTATTGTAGCTAGCTGTAGATGTTAAGCCCCACTGCACAATGCACACAGCAACAAGCCAGCAGCACAGATGCAGCAACTAACCTTTCACCTCTGCTTTGATCTTCTTTGCTTTCACAGCAACCTCTGCATCTTGTTCTTCTACCTCCTGAATTTTGCGTTTCTTTGAAACGGCAGGAAGTGTAGAGTCACCAGAAGCGTCAAATATTTTTACTTCGCTGTAATGAAGAGAACAAGTCAGTTTAAGTAACAAAAAGAAGAGCTAGCCCCCCGGTGAGATCCTGCAGTTGAACATAGACTTTTCAACACAACCTCCTGAGAATATTGACAAATCAATCTTGCTCAGTTAACAAAGCATATCTACAGGTAGTGAGGCCCTTTCTCCAATGCATGAATGGCTCATCAGTAATCATGACTACAGGAGATACCACACAAAGTACAACTGTCCAATCTAAACAGAAGATATCAGTTAAGTAAGAATTTGTTTCTGGTTTATATCTGTTCAAGGCTCTACAGAGCACTTAAATTACCTATTAGATTGATATCTCTGCTGCTGAAAGCTTTTCCAGCATACCTGTATGGTCACAAGCACATAGCTCCCCACAATTTGTTAAGGCCATATAAGCATACGCTAAGGGTAATACACATACACAGGAGTAGAAGTAGCTTTACTTTTGCTGCCTCTGCATTACATTCACAGGGCACAATTCACAAGGCAGGATAATGCTATGGCTCATTCCTGTATCACCAACTTTCTGGGACTCTCAATTATCTAATCCGCACCTGAAGCTGCCTTTTCTCAAATATGACATGCTCCTTTGTTTGGTCCCAACCTCCTCTACAAGCTGCAGAGAACCAGCCACGCTGAAACCCAATGCCCTTTAGCTGGACCTCTTCAGGGGCAAATGAATCACCTAATAGTAATGAAGATTTTTTTTTTTTTTTTTACTTATTCAGAACACAATTCCTACTGAAGGAGAAAAGGGTTTTAAAACAGTAAGCCTAAACTATCCCCACCCTGGCCCCAGCCACATACTCAGCATCTGAACTTCTCTAAAGTAGGAATCTGAAGTAGCCACTTTGCACAGGTTACAAAACCAACTGAGGCTAGTGACTAGACTGGAAAGCATGTGGTAATTCTAGCAGACAGTACAATCAATCAATTCGTCCTCCAAGCATCAGAAATTATTCTTATTGGTATTAACACTGTATATTGCTTTACAGAAATTGATTACACCGGCTTTTGCAAATAGTGGGCTTTGCTTCCATTAAACCCAGGCAAGAGCTCACTGGCTTCCTTGTCATTGTCAAAATACTGCTAATGAAGAAAAAATGAAAAAAAAAACCCAGCAAATAAATATGCCAAAGATAGGTAATGCAAACTCATGTCTTTTTTGGAAAGTGTACTGAAATGCTTCACTTAAACATCATCTCTAAAAACTATCTCATAATTCATTTCTGAAATACTACTTTGATGTAGCTAATTCATACATGATCCACAGTTCCATGCAAGACTAAGAGATTCTTGCCAGTCTCCTTAAAGCACTAGTTCAAACAATCTCCATAAAGCAGCACTACAAGGACAATTTGACAGGGACTGAATCGGTTTCCCTTTTAGGCAGCCAGACTAAGCCAAACAGCCAGGAACTGTCTTCAGTCTCTCCCCCAAGCCTAGACATGTTTGCAAAGCATGTCTAACAGTAGACACATGTCCTGGCAGGAATTCATGACTCCTCATTTCAAGAGGTCAAAAACCAGCATGTATGTTGTCTCCTCAACACCCTCCTCCCCTAATCTACTAACTCCTTACACACCCTGATGCTGTCTTTTCAAAAGCTGCTCCAGAAATCACAGCCATCTCACTATGCTTTGAAATGTCTAGCATATGGAAACAAAAGTTACAGCTAGGCTTGAGAAAGATGTTTGGGGACTGCAGATGGGTGCAACAGTGCTATTTTTTCCTCACAGAACTAGCACCCAGCCCTGCTTTTGCTAAGCACTTGCCCTCTCTACACCAAAGGTTCAGCAAAATAAGCATGCCAAGCTAAGCAAGAAGCCTGCAACCAAATGAAGGAAAATATCCAGATGTCACAGCTCAGACTAATAATACCCTGTTCAAATCCACAGATGTTCAGCTGTCCCAGTTGCAATCTACAGTGTCACTTCAGGCACAAGAAACTGCTCTAACAGTGTCCAGAGTACAGAACCTATATATTGCTTAAGATACATATTACTTATTACATACAAAACCTAAACAAGGAGGTGAAGCTTTGCTCAAAACAAGTGAGGATTTTTTCTTTTCTAAGAATAAGATGACTAAGTAGGTCTCTAGGACAGCTTTTTCAAGGCCAGGCTGGATGGGGCTTTGAACAGTCTGGTCTAATGGAAGGTGTCCTTGCCTATGGCAAGGGGATTGGAACTGGGTTATCTTTAAGGTCTCTTGCAATCCAAACCATTCTGTGATGCCATGATTCCCTGACAAAGAAATTCATTCAAGCTCTGATTTTGCCAACTTTAATTTATTCAGATTTGCATTAAATAAAGCTGCTACATATTAACTCCCCAAACTGTTCAGTTTTTTGGTCTGACACTGATAGTATCTAAATATACTTGTTACCTGATTACATCAGTAAATTACTCTTAGAAAATCAGGACTTTCTCCTATTCACTGGTTTTACCACAACTGTAAAGTGTGGAAAAATGAAAATTCCCATTAGCAATGGGACTTGTAATCCGTGTTTAAAGACACAAAAAAAAAAAGTCTTCTGGATCTTAAGTCAACTCAGCCCACAACCAAAAAGCTTCTCAGAAATAAAAACATGGAGAGCTATTTATACTCAGCCAAGCACAAAGGAAAAACTATTCACCTCTTGTTTTGATACTTGTCTGTCCTGGCCAAGGCTTTTCCAGTACCACTTATTCTTCTTATCTACAAGAAAAATTTGGATGTGAAAAATAAATTGCTTATCATGAAAACAATTCACAACATTAGTTCTACAGCCCTTGAAAGGAATTAAAAAAGTAAAGACAAACATTTATTATTGGTCAGGCTCTTGTGTACCTGTATGAGTCTCACAAATGGAAGAACAGTGACAGGGAGGTAAGTGGGGTGAGAAAGTCATGTGCCTTCATAATATTGCTCTTCAAGAGCCAAACTCAATTAAGGGACATCTAGTACTGGATCAAACATACCACAGCCACATGACATACAACATCATACCTCTAAATTCCCAAGATCAGCTCAAATTTCTGCACTTTTTTCTGCAAGAGTAACTGCATGTCAGGGCAGGTATCACCTGGCATAAAGCCAACCTTAAAACCACAATACAGGCCCCAAACTGGATTTGATTTAAATTTGTACTTGTCAGGTGACCAGTTTGCATTTTGGTATTAACATGTCTCCTTGCCTTTGTTTTGATGGGAAGTATCGCTTCCCATGAAATGCTTAAGGAGGAGCAGGCAGGTTTTTCTGGATTTTTCTTTTTTGTTCTAGTGATGCCAGTACCAAAGCATTAGTATCAGATCTCCTAGCTCAGAAGGCTGAACCTAGTCATCATTTACAAGATCACACGCAGCAGGCATGCCACCTAAATGAGAAAAACAAACCCTATGCTCTCCCAGCATGCTGTGCCGATGGCAACAGATGGAACAGCAGGTACAGAGGCAGGATATACATTAGGTGATGAGAGGGCAATGCAGCAATTTGCAGAACAACATCTTGCATTAGCTACAGAGAAAGCTCCTTAAGACAAAGCATCACCAGTGTTCAGATTTTGGGCAACCACAGTGGAAAATGAGAGGTGGGCAGAAAAGCCAAATGCGCTTTCTTCTAAAGGTGAAGAGAAAGAAGCTGTGAAATAATAAGCACATTTTTGCAATTAATACAGAGATTTAGTAAAACGTAAATACACAATCTTACTTATTTTGTTCAGAACCAAGATATTTCAGTATAATGTAAGTGAAGACAGGCATGTAAAGAAGAAAAACTGACATATAAACAAATGGACGCAGCCAGCTTAAAAACCCTACTGCTTCAGCCAAGCTTGAGAGAAAGTAGAGTAATAGTGACACTAGATCACACAACTGAGTGAAGGGAAAAGACTCAGAAAGCAGTGCATCAGAAAATCATATCATAAACAAGAATGTCAGCTTCATGCAACCCTCTGACAGACTTACCCCTCTCTCTTCCAAAAGCCTCAGTCTCGTCTCTACTTTTAGTCTGTTCTCAGCTCCCATTTCAGCACTAGTATCCTCTCCAAGGGCATCATAACGAATAGTCAAGGCAGTCTTAGCTGCCAGCATTCGAGAAATCTGGAAAAGCCGAAAAAGAGTATTAAATGCTAAGACTTCACGTAAGGCAACGACAGGAAACCACACTCACAAACAAAAGAACAAAGTAACCATTTACTAGCAGTGTTTAGTCCAAAAGAGTTAGTACATCATTCTTTCAACATTGAAATACTGTTAATGTTACACCTTATTTTCTTGATAAATAGAGGGGAAGCATCTGAGACAGCAAGTTCGTTATACATATCCCACACTAGCCCAACCTTTAGATCAGATTAGTTTGAGGTGTCATTTCTGTCTGGATAGCTTTCTAGTTTGGTTTTTTTTTTTTTCCCAAACACCTGCACGGTAAAAGCCTAAGTTCCTTAAAAGCCAGCCACGAAAGTTACTAGCTTAAGCACAACACAACTGATTTTCAAGCAAAAATAAAGCTTGTAACAGCTTAGTTTACTATCACGTAGAAGAAAGTAGTAACATACCCCTTGAGAAATTCACCATTACATCATAACTCAGCAGCTACGCATCTGTTATTACTCAGATGCATCAAAGGGACAATCCTGTTTGCTTTTTTGAACAGGAATGAATGACATCCAAAGATTTGTGGGACAGTGTTATTTTCCACGTAACCATGAAGCAATACAGTAAAGCAAGCCATGGAAAGAGGTGCACTGTGAAGCTCAAGCCACGTCATCAGCAGACATTCACGCTCTGGAAAAAGCCAAGCTGGTAAACAATTCTGCAACTCACCTTTCCTTTGTTTTTAGTATTGGTTTGTCCCACTAGGGAAGCATGATAGATAAGGCCAAATTTAGGTGTGTCCCGTTTAGTCTTCAGTGCTCTGAAGAGTGCCTTCTCAGCACCCAGTAACTGAACTGTTGAAGCTGGATGTTTTGCCAGATTCAAGAGGGAACCTAGAAAGAGGCAACACAGCAACAGTAATTTGTCAGAGGATCAGCTAGAGAATCAGGAGGCTAGATTCCCACACTATTCAAAAGGAGGAATCTCAGAGACATCTGATTCCTATTTCTATGACAGCTGCTTCACATTCATTTCCTGAAGGACAGGTGACCCGTTTCAGTCTTTCATGCTTCAACTAACTGTCTCGGTTTGATTTCAGCAACAGGAAAGGCGGCTGACTCAATAAAACATATTGCACTGGAGTAATGCCTACTCCCAACAAAGTCTGGCAGCAAGAACGCGTCATCACAGAACTGCAGCTTAGATAACTGAAATAAGGCTGCTACCTTGAGTCAGTCTGACTATAAAAGTCTAATGCCAGTTTGCCACCATTTTACCTCAGAAGCGACTGGACTATCAGCAGGAGGCTCAGTAAGCATCTCAGAAGAGGTAGTGACTTAAGTTGCCCTCATATTCCAAAAAGAATTCAGGCCAACTAAGAACTCTGTCATCACAGGCTACTTCCAAGCTCATGCTGGTATTCTCAGATTCTTCAAGAGCCACCTTCCCCCACTTTACCATGAGATGTTCATCAGGGCCTTGCATAATCCTTTTAACTGACCAGTCAGAGAAAATCTCTGATGAGGTCACCTAAGCTTTATTTATGCTGATCAGCGTAACCCACCTGCATGAGCAATGAGCCTTGCTCCAACCAGTTCGCCCACCATGACAGTAAGATTAGGAGCAATAGCCATCATTCTGTTCTTCAGGTAGTCATACAGCTGTGTTCGATACTCAGAGATTTCAATTACCTGGCAGACAGAGTTTGGTTACAGGAATCAGTATCAGCTGACCAATAAAGATTTAAGAGCTAAACATATTGAAAAGAGGAAGTGCTGAGAATTCCAATGAAGGAGATTAACAAAATGCAAACAGCCAAGAGCCAGAGTTACAGAAAGCTTTCTATAAGGCATATTCCCAGAACAGACCTCCATCCACAAAGTATATTGGATCTGTACTGCTTATTCCCTTATGCAACTTATTTTCTCAGCAACGTTCCCGATAAAGCAGCTGACAACATGCCAAAGACAGCGAGGCAGAACAAAAGTACTTAGTAAAGACATTTTCTTTAGGACAAAACCCTGGAACATTCAGTTTTCACATAAATCTTTGCCACCATTCTCTTGAAGTGGGATAAATGCTCTTTACTTGTTCCATACAAATACACACAATTAGAACAGACATAAAAAAGCAGCAGGGTCTAGACCAGGAACAGGAACTCCTAACCCTGCCACTCCCTGGTAGTCACAAAGGGATCCAACTGGCACCACTAAAGTCTGAGGGAGTTCACATACAATCCAGATGAAAGCAGGATAGGTCTCCCAATTCCTTTTGAGGCCTCAGCACTCCACTTTTAACCCAGGGTTTATCACCTAGCTTTGAAAGTGACAGACTAAAAAGATGCTATACAGTACCATTATCTCAAAGACTTAAAAAAGCACGACGATGCCAAAAGTCACACAAAAGTAAGACTGCCGCTTTTGGAAGACCGTGCAGATATCAACAGGCTGAGATGGCTCAGATGAGGTAGTGACTATGCACCCTCATGTCTGTATATCAGGAAAGCACCAATATAGGAATCATCACTGCCATCGCGTGTTAGCAATACCTTAGGAAAAACCTCTCCTTGGCAGAAGGGGCTCCGATATGGCTAAAATGGAGTTCCTGTTACTATTCATCCACGTGTACATACCTGATCACAGAGATGGATTATATTGTTTATGTCTTCCTCCGATACTTCTGTCCCCATGGAAATCTCAGCAGCAGCCTTCACATCCTGTTCAATCTCCTCTGGTAGGATGTCAGAAACATCAGAGGCGGCAAAATTGCTTCTGTCTCCTATGGGGGACAGATGAAAGCATGTTTCATGCTGGGGGCAAGATGAACTAGTAAAAAAAGCACAGAAACAGATAAAGATAAAAGGCCAAAATAACAACAGTGAGTCAAGACTGCTGTCATGCTATTCCAAACTCCCAAAATACATGTCAGTGTTCTGACTTACGCTTATACTAGCTGAGAATGGTTGGAAATATCAAATTTGAAACTAGGAAAAAAGCGCCCTTATTCTGTAACTGCAGAAACTTCATCTTTCAGTAGCTACTTGCTGCAAAATTCTCAGTCACAGGATTACAAAGAATTCCAGGAAGCAAGCAGTCATTTACCACTAACCAAACCTATGTAATTCTTCCTATAATTGGGAAAAGAGTTCCCTTAAAATCACAAGTCTCTCTCTGGACTGCAAATGTCATTATTTTTAAAAAAAAAAAAAAAAAATCTTCAATACAAAGCACATGCTTGAAGAGCTGAGGCAAGTGTCCGAAATGTTACAGTGGTCATTCTTTTCTGCTCTTACGAACAACTACAGTAGTAGTTCTCTCCGAGATCACTCACAAACATGCAGCAATTCTCTTCGTATCAGTTTTTGGCAGCTAATTTCCAAAGTGGTCTGCTGATTAATTGTAATTCTAAGAAGATATGCTGGTGGTCCAGGAAGAACTCGCTGACGATATGGCATTAGCTTTCTTTTAAGCTTAAAAATGATAAATTGCATCAAGATACAGACGCGACCATACACTACTTTTCTACTGGCCGTATTTACACTGCTGCTGAAGGCAGGATTGTATACAGGGTCATGACTAGCTGGATGAGCGAGTTGCTGGTCTACAAATCAGTGCCATTAATGCACTGCATACTAACATGCAACATTCTCCAGGCTCATGTCTCCTTATTACTCACCAACTTTCCGCACACATTTACAATACGTTAGGTTATCTGTGATGATTTTGCCCAGTTCAGGGAAGTGCCAACCATACCATTCCCTACAGCGCATGATGTAGTTATTCAGTTCTTTGTCCAAGTCATCAAGAAGTGCTAAGAGAAAGAAGAATGGACTTTTTTTTTTAAAAAAGAATCTAAAAATGGAAAACTCTCAAATCAACAGATTTAAATAGCATAAAGTGTTTTATCCCATAAAAGCTAGAATAAAATATAAGCTGCGGTACATTAGAAGTCTTTACTTTTCAGGGAACTGCATAATCCCAGGCACAATATTATGGAATTCTAGTATTACTGTGAGTGTGGCCCGAAAGTTTCATCACTGGGACAGTCTTGGTACAGACTAACAGCTGCAAAGCACGTTCCCCTGAAAGGCGAGCAGCAGCCAGTCAGCCTTCCTCTCAGTCAGCCAAAATGCTATACACAAGACTGATGTTAAACTTAGCCATCTAATAAACTTTAAGGAAAAATGTTTTAATGGTGAGAAACTGATCTGGTATTTAATTACTTCATTTAAAAGATTGTACTAAGCCCTTTAGTTGCCTTTATAATATAAATATACCCAACAGAAATACAACAGTCTTACCGTTTACCAGATATGACCAGTAACTGGATTTAAAACAGAAGAGTGTAGCACCCACAGCATATATTGCTACAGAGCCCTGAGGGTAAAATATTTCCCACTAACACAATACCAACATTCCCATCTGTTGTCTCAGTGGTAGTGACGAAGGAACAGAAATCAAATCATTAATTTCAGCTTAACTATGTTTCATCATTGACAACAATCTGGGAATTAATATTTCAAACAGGATTCCTCACCACTGCTTCACAGCAAGCATGCTGATTATGATGCAGATGTCTTCAAGGAAAAAATAAGGAATGAACTTCCCTAGGTGCATTTACAATTTCAGTCTGTTTTCCATTAAGAACGCAAGGAGATGGAATGCAGCATTACACACTGCAGTGAGTTTTACATGCCCAATTACAGAATGTATTTCTACAATGCCCACTATGTAAGATACCACCAACATGATGGGCTAGAAAATCCACAGAAAATCCTGCGGGGCCCATTCTCCCAACACTACTCAGAAGGCATGTTGGGAAGTGAAGTCCTCAGAGGACTAAGCTAACACTGCCTGTACCTTCAGCCGCTCTCTATGCTAAGAAAGAGTGGATGACAATTTACTGTATCATCCAAAAAATGTTCCTGCTTGTGGAAAACCCTATTAAGAAAACACATCCTGAACACCAATGCCCAGTCTACTGAAAGATGCTAGGAGGAAACCAACAGCAATACTTCTCTGTAACCAATGTAGTCAGCTATCCTAAGCTGAATGTATTAATAATTTAAGCTCTAAATATACTTACAAATTGCCTGGATAATCATAGTATCTACTTTGTCTGGGCTGAATTTCAACTTGTACCGGGAAAGGCTGAGGAGACAGAAATACAGTTTCATCAGCATCCTGACATCCTGCTGAAAGTACGTCCCACCTCTTCCTCTCTTGTATTAATGCAGCTGTCCATACATTCATTCATACCAGCTCAGTTTTATGCCACTGACTGCTCTCAGCTGTGGCCAGAAACTACACTGACACAAGTTTCACAACAGCTCCAATGTGTACATGTGCACACCCTGTGACCAGGGTGAAAGTTAAGGCTATCTGTACCACGTGCAGCAGACTGAGCATGAAGGCTGTGGTAGGAAACTGGCTGTTGGTTTCTTTCCGCATGGTTCCCCACAAAAAATATTTGTCAACAGCATTTCCAGTTCTGCAGCAGCTGGAGGTCATCCACAAAACTCTACCTACCCAGCAGCAAGCATCAGCAACGCTAATGTGAAACAACAGAATAAACTTCCTGGAGCAGATTCTTACTGTCTGAGAAAGCCCATTACCATCTGGTTTTAATGTATGTTTAACATTTCTTAGTATGCTACAGTACAAGACACTTGATATCAATGAGGACTTGCATCTTCAAAGTTCTTTTTCAACATTAATGCCCATTTTCTAAGCAAACATGCATTTATTTTTAAGGAATTGGCTACAGCAAAGCAGTTCTCTTAACTTGCCAATGGCTCGTGGACAGGACAAGCTGACATCAGGATACTGATTAAAAGTTACTCATGAATGAATGTTTGACCCCATGCTGATCCAACAACTTTGCATTTAACTACTGTTCCACTAAACCTAGGAGGCAGTGATAGCAAGGTGGGAAGACAACTCTGCCTTTAACATTTACATTATGTATTATATGGGTATTTATTCTGGCATAACTCAGCAAATCATGGTCTTCACCTTGTCTCTCAGTGGCAATGGAGGTTTAAATGACCCATCTGGCTGTTACAGACATTGCAAATCAAATTCTGAAGTACATAACATGCAAAGGAAAGCTATCAAATACAACTTCAGGTTAAGATGAAGCCTCTCTGTAAAAGGATGTGTGCAAATTGGACAGCTCTTTATAAAACAAGATTTCAGATACAAATATGGCTTAGTTTACGGAGTATAAGACCACGTAACATAGTCAGAGACACTCCAAGCAGCACAGCACAGCCAAGAACACAGGAGTGGAGCAGACACAGGATGAAATAGACCTGTTGTAGGAACTTACCTGTGCGCCAGACCAAGACACATAGCTGCCATCTCTCGAGAAGGGAGGCCTGTAATAAGCCCTTCAATCTGGGAGCGAATTCCTCTCATCAGCTCTGTAACCATTGGGCTGTGTATACAACTCAAATTCAGCTTATCCTGCAGAATGGAAGTCTGAAGTCAGGCGTGACAATAACATTCCTATAAAGCCCTTCTTCCACCAGCCTTATCGCATTATACCTGGTTTTCCCACTACAATCCCATGATCACACAACAGTTTCAGTCATCTTTGGTGCTCGAGGTAGTGACACCCCCAGTTCCCCACAGAGTAACAATTCCAGTTTGAAGAAGAGATTTATAATTAACGTTCTATCTGTTATACAGACACTGGAACTGAATATTCAAGATTTTGCGGTTTACTAGAAACAGTTTAGCCACAGAGAGAATTTCAGAGGTAAAGCGCTGGGGACTTTGGGTCTTTTTCCGAGAACAAAACTGAATAATTAGTTCAGAGTCTTTGGTATTATTCGCTTTAACACTAAATCCTCAGTCTGCAGCCTACACCAGTTTCCTAAGACAGCAAGAGGAGGTTGTCAGAATAAAATTCACTGGAACAGGGAGTAATTGGACATAAGATGGGAACCTCATATTTGACACCTACAAGACATTGGAAAAAGTAGTCCACCTCTACCGTACTACTTCCTTCCCCCAGTACGTGAGGACTGAAGGACGTGCACAATTGCTGGTAGACCGAGGAAGGCAGAACGATGCATATTCCTGACAGGATAGTAAGTCACACCCTGCTACTGCTGCATCCGTTATTGAGAAATAAACATTTCTGCCCGGCTAGTTCTTTGGTTCTTCCCCCCCCCACACTTCTTCTGGATGGGATCACTAGGGAAATGAATTTTTTAATCTGCTGGGTTTCTAACCATTTAAATATTCAAAAGAAATCAAGCAAACCTTAACACCTCAGCGCACTTTTACCATATCATTCAATTGTGTACTCAAGACGACATCTTCCCCGTATATATGCAATACACATTTGACTGTAAGGATTAGTTATCTTTCAAACTGCAAACACAGCACTGGCAGCATAATCCATTGCTAATAATTGCAAGATCTCTGAAACCCAATTATAAGATTTCAGTTGCATGAAACAAAAGGAAGAATGGAAAAATCAGTTATCACCTTTATGACACCTCCAAGTTTGGCATCTGCTACAGCCAACTGTTCATGGGCATCTTTTGCCACTATCTTCTTAAGAATTTTCTTTAAGTTCTTGCTGAGTTTGCCTTCTACAAGAGCTGTGGATGCTATATAAAACAAAAAGACCAAAGATGTAGTTTCTTTCTGCTCCTAAAACATGTAAAAATGCTACTCCTAACTCAGTATTTTTTATTTTAACTGCCCACAGTACTTCTAGTCTAAGCTGCAATACTACTTCGCCATGCAGTAGCTAAAATTGAAATAGAAGAAAATTATATACTTGCTCCTTTGGAGGCCTAAATCAGAAACCCTTCTCCCAGTCGCCTCTCCTTTCTCCATGTGGTTTCAGTTCTATTTCTGTTCATTTTGTTTAAGGATCTCTACAAACAGTATGCCATATGCTTTAGATATATGTTTAACATTCCTGAAGGCATGGCTATATGAGAACATTTTGTGTATCATTTAATTAACAAGCCATTTTCCAGGTCCTTTAGTCTGCAACTATGATATCCTAAAAATTGAGTAACGGCCTATCTGCATCCTGTAATGATAATAATGTACTACCTAAAGCTCAACAAAGGATGATGCGAAACACACTGACTGGGCAGTCAGACACAAACTTTTAATATAGCATGTAGACTGAAAAATTTTAAAAGGACGTTCTTCATTCTCAAGTATTAATAGATCTGAAAAAGCTTTACAATTCCACACAATATATTTTAAGCAGGTATTTATACAACTGTCTTTGTGGGTCAGCTCTGTGCTCCACTTAACTTCTGTGATTGATGCACCATCTTCATCACAGTAAATAAGAGCAGAAGCCAGTGATTTTTGATTTCCAGAACCTTAATGAAATGCAAGGGTAAAATCTAAATGCTGTGCTGAGTTTCCTCTCAACCTTTCTACAATGGAGATAAGTTTCCACCTTTCAAGCCAGCGAATAGCTCCCAACCCACTTACAACAGCCATGTATGTAGTCTTCCTTTCAAAATAAATGTGACAGTCTGAATAATCTCCCATTCAGATAAGTAAACCTGAAGCAAAGTAGTACAAGACTTTTTGGTTGGGTGGGGTTTTTTTTGGGGTGTGTGTCTGTGTTTTGTTCTGCGAGAGGTTTGTTTGTTTGTTTGTTTGTTTTTTAAATCAGCCTAACTACACATGATCTGAATCCAAACCTATGCAAAAGCAACATAATTCAAAAAAATATGCCAGGGAGAGTAATATACAGAAGCTTCAATCTCAGTTGTTTCACTTGCATCTCATGCATGATGGGAGTGTCTCCATTCTCCTTTCCTTAGCTTCCTTTATAAGCTAACCCTACTATATCAGAATATGAAGAACTGCTCTTTAGCTGTAAATGTGACCTGGAACATCCACCTACTGAGGTCATAAAGCAAATTCAGCTGTAATAGTCACACAATTTCTGAATTGTTAGATAGAACTTTTTATGATTTCTGTTCAAACTAGTCCACAGCACCAAGGATTTAAATGCTGAATTAGTAAAAATATTGAATATAAGGCTTTTAATTCTCTTTAAACACCTGAATTTCTTCTAAGTGGAACACAGACATTTTTTAGGCTTAAACACAGGCAAAACATGTCCACAAGACAAGGGCAGTGGTAATAATATAGGTACTCTGACATCCGTCTGTCTCTGTCATAGTGACTAAACAGTGATCAAATCAGTTATATTCAGCTTCAACAAAAATCCGTCATTGACAACAAGCTACATATATCAGTCAAAACCTTCTACATGGTGCTCATTAGTGAGCTGCTTGGGAAATAAGCACGGTGGAAAAAAATTGGACTCATTACATCTCTACTGCACTACAGACTGGATGGATGACTTCATAATACAACAAAAACAGTTGACTTTGAAAAATGTGTAATTTAAAAAATAAGCAAGGAAACAGAGAAGGGACAGAGGTAAGCAATGACTGAACTAGTGCATGACAGGGATATTTTTTATTTTTAAGAATGGTGTTAACCCACTTACCAGCAAGTGCTTCTGTTGTGTCCTGAAATTTTTCAAAGTGTTTCAGCTTTACTCTATAGAAAAAAAAATAGAAGTGTGTAAACGAACATGCATAAACCAGATGCTAGAACCATTTTACATTTTTTCTGTCTCTATTATAGTTCCCCTCTTCTCTCCAAGACTGCAGTTTTGTTTGAGCCCTATATGACTTCTCAGCTGGGTCCCACAAACTTTATTCAGAAGGAGAAAAAAAAAAAGAAAAAAGAAAAAACTGTGAATTAGTATTTCTCGGACCAATATAATCAGAAAACCTAAGCCCACTTTTTGTTTTGTAGTTCATATCTAACAGACAGACATCACTCATTTAAATTTCAACACTGCACTCTGATTAACTAGGTGTCACTGCTGACTGACTGGTGGTAGCATCTTCCCACTCATCTTCAAATGGGAACCTCCTGCCTCTCTGGAATGTATTGCCAGCACAGCTCAAATTTAACAAGCTTTTCAACCAAATGCATCTTCAAAGACTTTAAAACTGAACTGATTCATTGCCCATGAATCCTCAAGTCCTCCCCTGTAATTAGACATCAGAATACAAGTTCTAAGCTGAGCTTAAAACAAACAACAGAAAATTCTTCCATGCCCTAACTGCTGACCAGAGTCAAAAATCATTTGGACAGTGTTTAATCACACTGTGCTGGATCCTTAGGCCCAGCTTTCCTCTCCCCCTCACATAGCCTGTGGTGTTGATATCTACAGTTACAGTTAAGAAGCTATCTCAATCCAGTAAATTCCTTGTCAGGGACATGCATTTGACTAATCCAGTTCTGATTAACTACTGCTCTTTGTGAGTCAAGTATCTGCAAAGGAAGCAAGGTCACAGATAAAGCTGAATACTTAAGTTAAGCATTAGCAGAGCCCAACAGAAGCTCCAGGATTATACTGATGCCTTTTTAGAAAGGCAGGAGAGAGAGGAATTACTTTGATCAGAGTAAAGATCCATTAAGAGCCACATCCTGTCTCACAAGTGGCCAAGATGTTTCCAAGACAAGATTAACAACACTACAAACAGGCAGATGTGGGATATTCCAGCCTCTCCTCTTAATACTGTTACAGAGCAGGATAAATCCAAATCACAAGGCATAGCTTGTTCAGAGGTATCCGTTACAACCAAAGCTGGTTAGAAATCTTCCAATAAGAACGCCCTAGACAGGCTTGGAAGGAATCCACTGCTGTCCCCAGCTTTAGGGCAATTTGCTAGAAAGGCCAGCTTGGTCAGCAGACACTGCAATCCCTGTGCAGCTATGCAGTGGTGCTAACATTCACCGATTGCATGGGCAACAACACTAACTCTCAACTCACAGTGATTCATATGCTATTAGTTTCAGCTGGATTAAACTTTTTTTATTTTTTAATTTCTTGTGAGCACAAAACCCTGTCATTTCATCCAGTTCCAGCATTAGAAGCTTGGATGTTCTTGTCAAAGCATCCAGATTTCCTTAAAATATTGTTCAATTTTTTGCTTCGGTGACACATGGTAATGACTTCTTTCCTTGCAGTGTAATTAAGCTGCAGAAGTTATTTCTTCCACTGATACTCAATTTTAAGTTTCTCTGAGTAGCTGACTTCACGTTATTGTTCACAGCTTTCAGGTTTTACAGTACTGAAAAGTAAAAATCAATACTACTTTCTGAACTTCAGATGTACATAACTACAGGCAGTCATGTCCTTCCAAAAGGCAGGCTGCCATCCCCACATAAAGCTGCTTACATTTTGTTTGCTTTTTCAGGAGTTTCAAATTCTTTCCATAAACTGTCAACTTCTTGGAGCTTTTTCTCATTCAGAACCTGTAGAAGAAAAAAAAATATTAAACCACACACACACAACTGTGTTTAAAGTGCTTTTGAACAATCTTCAACCCTGCATTCAGTAGAGAAGACCTGAAGCAGATTTACAGTGTATCCAACCGCTGGAAGTTAATACTGATCAAGGCAACAAACTCAGCTTCGACGATCTCAGTTTCAGCATTTTCTCTTAGCAGCTTTATCCTACTAATATACACACAATATCACAGTGTTTTTATAGAAGTTGCTCAGTAATGGCTGGGCTCTTCTGAAACTGCACATTAAAGCAAAACCCTCTCCTTGTTTATCAAAGCTGGGCTTGCTCCACCTCCTCTGCAAGACTCATTCACAACGCCACTGACCCAAAACCAAACCTGCCACTGCTCTGGGAAAATACAAACACATCCGGGACATTTAAAAGGAAGGCGTGATCCCACAAGTTACTTTCATTAATCTGAGCTAGCCCAAGAGACAAAGAGAACAGCTCTACAAAGACGACTTTTCACCGCAGTTTGGTAAACTGAGCCAAGAATTACCAAAGAGGCAGCAATGGCTTAATCCCATCTCTGTACAAAGGGGCTCCCCCTCAGTTTTTAACCAGACAAGATTAACAATTACACCCCTAAAGCCTACAAACATTTCACAAAATGCAGCATGTACTGCAGATTCCTAGAAAAGTGCCCAGGAGAACAGTACAGTCAACATCTTTATATTTTCTGCACCTCACTCAAAAATTGTGGGGACAAAACCACAAAATGTGAATGCAATGCAATTGCCATTTGACTTGGTGCAGTGGTGCAGAAATCATTCTTGGGATCATGAGATTTTGCTCCCTTGCAAATTTTTAAACCCCAGCCAAAAGAGGTTGTCTTTTTTTAAACTCGATTAGTAGCTGAGAAAATAAACATAGCAACTCATTTCCCACAGGACTCTGAGGCACAGAAAAACCTTCTGTTCACAGAAAAACCTCTCTTCTGAAGAGAGGGTAACTCTTCCTTCCCTCAGCCTGCTGATTCTTTCCTACCATTCATCCTTCCTACCCTGAGGCCTACAGTATTTTCAGCCTCTATAAAGACATGGGTGCATAGAGAAAAATAAAGACATAGAAGCTGTTACATCAATGTTTTTAATATATAGAAATTACATGCTATAGATATTTTGTGTCCTGAAATACTCACTGAAAAAAGTCTTTCAAGATTTCAAACATGGTTATGTCCCATTTGCCCTTATATTTAGAGTGTTAGTTCCTCTGATGGAAGTAACACCTACAAGCACTAACCAAGACCTACACAGCTTGCAGAGGAGAACAGTTCTTGATCACCAAGGCATAAGGGCAGAGCAGTTATGCTGGCAATGGTCATCTGTTAGCAGTACTGAAAAGGGAAGTGGGTGACCCAGAGGGCAGCTCTGCAGAGGAGGACCTGGGCGTGCTGGTGCACAGCAAGGTGCCCGTGAGCCAGCAGTGTGCCCTTGGGGCCAAGGCCGATGGCACCCTGGGGGGCATGAGGAGGAGCGAGGCCAGGAGCAAGGCCAGCAGGGCGAGGGAGCTGATCTCCCCCTCTGCTCTGCCCTGGTGAGGCTCATCTGGAGCGCTGTGCCCGGTGCTGGGCTCCCCGGTTCGGGAGAGACAGGGAACTGCTGCAGAGGGGCCGGCGGAGGCTACAGAGATGGTGGGGGGAGTGGGGCATCTCCCTGGTGAGGAAAGGCTGAGGGAGCCGGGCCTGTTCAGCCTGGAGAAGAGAAGGCTGAGAGGGATCTTACCAATGTACACAAATATCTTAAGGGCGAGTGTCAGGGGGATGGGGCCAGGCTCTTTTCAGCAGTGCTCAGTGACAGGACAAGGGGCAACAGGCACAAACTGCAACATAAGAACCTCCTTACAAATATGGGGAAGCACTTCCTTTACCCTGAGAGTGACAGAGCACTGGGACAGGCTGCCCAGAGAGGCTGTGGGGTCTCCTTCTCCGGGAAACATTCAAAACCCACCTGGATGTGATTCTGTGCAATGTGCTCTAAGTGAACCCCCCTGCTTTAGCAGGGGGTTGTTGGACCAGATGATTTCCAGAGGTCCCTTCCAGTCCTGACCATTCTGTGATTCTGTGACCATGACCGTCTCCCAAAATTCAGCAGCACAAATTCTGTTCAACATTCAAGTAACTAAAAACAAAAAACACCCCCCAAACACACACACCCCTAACACCCTCCCCAAACAAAACGAGCAGTGACAACCTTTAAAGACTGCTTTACAAACAAACAAAAACCACCCAAACCAACCTAAACTGAAGAGAATATTTTGATACAGAATGAGCATACAAGTGTAACAATGACTCAAGTTTGCAGCTGAACAGCTACCCTGTCTAGGAAAGGAAAGCTATGTGATTGAGAGCCTTGCCCTGCAGATGTGCAGTGGCTGGAGCTCGCCAGATCTGGCCTTGGCAGCTGCAAAGAGCGTCGGCATGGAAAATCAAAGCTTGTCTCAAAACATATATTTTAATAAAATACTTGTGCTCAGATCCGATAGACCGCTTTCACCTCTCTCCCAATCCAATCCAGCCCAGACACCACCTGCAGGCCACTGCATTTCCCAGGAAGCAAGTGCTTAACAGCCTGCCTTTAACGCTGCCTTGGCGCCTGGTGCCCTCTAGCCGCTTTGCACACACACGGCAGCCAGACCCCACGCCCCAGCCGGCGACACCTACAGCAGGGGGCTGCAGCACCTCTGCAGAACTTCCATTTCTCTTTATGCCACTCCCACCTTGGCTTTATGTCTACCCTGCTTTCAGAAATTAAAATATGGGTTATTTTAAGCCTCTCCTGGCTCCTGTGAAAGATTAAAAAGCCACAGTGCACCACACAAGAGGTTCGAGCCTACTCAAAAGGTATTTTTTTTTGTTGTTTTTTTTTTTTTTTGTAACTTGGAAGGTGCAGGATATTAGCCAGTGTAAACATCCAGTGAGCAAAACCTTCAGGGAGACCACTGCACGTGTTAGTTTCCCAGGTCTAAGTGTTGGGGAGGGGGCACAGGACAGAAGTATTTCTGTCTTCTCCCTGAGGCTTACACCTTAAAATTCTCCTTGCCTGAACTGCACAGCTGCACTGCAATGAGGAGAAAAGGTTTCAGGGCAGATCAAGTAAACGTAATACTCTGCAGAGCACCAAGGGCGTAGTTCTGCAGCTGACTAAGAAAACTACCACCTTGCTCTCTTTGCACCTGCACTTGTGTTAACACAAGCTAAACTCAGAAAAAAGCAGACTAAATTGGCAGGGTAGGATACAAGTGTTAGGATCAAATTCCATAAGCAAACTGGTGGAACTGTATGAGCACCAACACTCGAGCAAGAGAACTGAGCAGAGAGGAGCACAAAACCGCAGCAGCTTTGGCTTGGACTTGTTCGAACCACCGTGGAACCGCTGAGGCACCTCAGCGGGAGGCCGGCAGGGCCCGGCGCAGCGGCCTGCTCCCCCCAGCGGGGCGGCACACCGCCCGCCAGCGCTGCCCTGCCCGTGTGCGGCCGGCGGGCAGGCCCCGCTTCTGGGAACGCTCGGGCCGCGGCAGCGGGGGAACCCGCCGCCAGCCCCATCGGCGGGGGCCTGCTGGAACACCGGGCGCGGCGGAGAGCCGGGGGGGGTAAAGGCGGGCAACGTGCCCACCCATGGGCGGCTCCAGAGCCTCCGAAGGGGGCAGGGGCACGGCCCCTCACAAAGACCCCTGCAGGTGGGAGGCAGTGAGAGCCACGGGTGGCGCTTGGCGGGAACGCTGGGGCAGCCCCCCCATTCCTCCCCCCACCTTCCTCCCATTAATCACTTTCCGGCGCACCCCCTTGCCCGCGCCCCCCTCACCACACGGCCTCCCAACTCCTGCTCCCCCCGCCGCTGCCCGGTCCCCGGCCCCCCGCACGGGTAACCCCCCGAGAAGCCCCCGGCTCTCCCCTCCGCCTCACGCCGGGACGGTAGCCGCCCCCCGCGCCGAGACCCCCTCGGGCGGGGACGGGCCGCGGCCAGGCGGGAGGCACGGCGCCCGGCCGGCACGGCGCACCTCACCTTGAAGATGGCGTACCCAGCGGCGGTCTCGAACAGCACCAGCATAGCGGCGGCGGGCCCGACCCGCGGCGGGGGCCACGTGCGCGACCGGACGGGACCCCCAGTCAAGCACAGGCGCGCGCCGGAAAGGGAAGTGACGACAGCGGAAGCGACCGCAGCTGTGGCGGGAAGGGGAAGCGGTGGGGCCGCCCTCTGCGCGCGCTCCCGCGAGCCACGTGGCGGGCGGCGGGGCCCGCGCCTGCGCGAGGGCCGTTACCTTCCGCCCTCCCCCCCCCAGCCCCTCAGGGCCCGCCCGCTGCGGGTAGCGCTGCCCCCGCCCCAGGGGCCGCACCGCCCCGCTGCTGCGCGGTCGTTAAGGTTCGAGTCTCCTCTGCGCGTTCAGATGCGGCCGGGGCGGCCCCTGCGGCGCCCCCCCGCGTTACGGGCCGCTGGGCACGGCCCCGCCGCAGCCGCCCACCCGCTCCTCCAGGCGCAACGGGCCCCTGCCCAGTGCCTGCAGGGCGCTGCAGGTGCCGTGGCTGGCGGCGGGGACGGCCGCGGCGGCTGGCCCGTGCCGCGGAGGGCTGGCGCCCGTGCTGGGCGTTCTTGTTTCCCGGATCAGCCCCGGCGCAGGCCCGAGCCGGCAGCGCCGGGGTCGGCGGGCTCTCGGGCCTCCGCACCGGGTTGGCTCTCTGGGCAGGTTGCTGAGGCCTTGTCCGCGGGCCGCCATACAGATACAGTGCTCCTGCGTGAAGAATTTGTGGCGACTGTGCAGTTGCGTGCATGTTAAAGGTTTGCTTCTCCAACAGGGAAATACCAAATCACGTGCATATAAAACATAAGTCTTAAAGGCTACTTCTTTCCCCACGCCGCCGCAGTGTCCCCAGGACGCGGGCATTCCTGTGGGGGGGCAGGCAGAGGCCGCAGGCGCCCGAAGCCGTCCCGTTTGTGCCGCCTACTGGTTGCTGTCTCGACAAGGAGCGTCTTTGTACGCGCTGCTGCGCCTGACCTACTTGTGCACCTGGATCTGGGCCCTACTGAATAATTGAAAAGCTGCACGCCAGTGGAGCGCAGGCGAAAAGCGCCAGCCCTTGCCCTTAGAAGTTCCCACTTATTTCACATTGAGGGTTACCTGTAACGAAAATAGAGGCAGAGTTCTTCCTGCCTGCAGGAAGAGAGGCTCCAAGCAACACTTGGGCTTGATTTATATCAGGCGTTCGTGCTGCGTTTTACGCAACCATCTCTATGAGTCAGCATGGCTTCATTTCCTCTCCTGCTTCTCATGTAAGGCATACGCTAGAAAGCCAACAGCCAGAGAAATCTGGGGATTCACATAATTCTAAGAATATTTTTTTTTAAGGAAAGCTTTTTGTGCTTTAGATAACCAATTTTTTTAAGTCCTACAACTGGTAATACTGCTGAAGAAATTGTGTTCAACTAGAAAGAATTTCCAGGTTCCCCCTTGTTCTAAAGTACTGGTGCTGCTGCCTCAGGGGGAATACTACTATTGTGAAGAGCAAACATCATTCAGTTGTCTGACTTAAACACTGTATTCATTATGTTTGCTAGCACTAACTGCTCTCAAGCAAACATGTTGGTATTATAAGGTATAGATTATTCTTACCTTAATGTCTAAGATTAAGAAATTAACTAGATTAAGAAATCTAGTTTTGATGGACTGAAAAGGCTTTGTATGAGACCACATAGGCTAGTAGTTTTCAGAAAACCATTAACAGTTCTTGGCTCTTAGACCATACATGCTGCTTTGGTGAAGCTAGTTAGCCAGAACTTGAAAGAACAGAGGTGAATTTTATTGACTTCAGGTGATTGCAGGGAAATCAGAGAAGTTATAAAACACCTGAGAATTAAGTGAGGTTATAAGGGTAAGTAGCTTTCATGGTGGCTGCTACAGTAAGGGTGGCTTTGTGGGAAGAAGCTTGCATAGGTATATTTAGTCTTTAAAACAGCATTATTTCTGTTGTGCCTTAATTTGAAGTATGCTATTTGTTGAGTTTGGGTTGTCAAAGAAGAAAAGTGTGAGTTTTACTGATATATCTCCATAGTGGGCTGGTACCTCTATTGGCTGAACAAAGAATAGTTTTACAGATGCTGTACAAATGTAGCTTGTATCTTGAACAGGTAATGTGTCCACAGCCAACTGAATAAGAAGAGAGTAAAGTGAGGTGGTGTTACTGTTACTTGTTGTGTATGCAGATGTGCATGTTTCAACATTATGTCCTCATCGCTGTGCATAGGGGTAGGTAACTGCATTCTGACACGTGTGAGTACTGTTTTTTTATTACAAGGTTGCATAGAAAAATTGGTAACATGAGAAATTGCGCTCAGGTTTCGTGCCAGAGCCTGAGACCTTAGCCTTATTGCTATAAGGCTACTCTCCCTGCTCTTAAAATTGATTTCATTTATGAATAGTAGTGGTGTTTAGGATGGAGGAAGCATTTGTCATTTTTTGTTCTGTTAGTATCATGTGCTGCTGTGAAGCCCTTGAATGACTTATTTTGGTGCTTTGTGTAGTGTTATTAAGCTCATAACAAGTTCCTACTGTGAGCTTGGCATAGTATGAACATATTTGGCCTTCCTGCCTACTAGACATTGCCTAAGAAAGATCACATTAATTCTGTAGCTCTGTATTAGCATCTGGTTTAGTTCTTCTTAGGCTTTTCCCCCTCCCTTTCCCTTGTTAATTCTGAATTGTTTTAACAGTTGTGATGAAAACTAATTCCTGTGAGTCTGGATACTGCATAGTTTCACTGTCTAGTGAAAGTGCATCCCTGGTGTAGTTATGTTTGTAACACTGTTCAATGAAATGCAGCAATGCAGGCATGCAGTGCAGCTGCTTCTGTGTTACAACAAAGGAATGTGGCACACGGAGCCTTAAGAGGCTGTAGAGATCGCCCAAAAGGTAGGTGGTGAAGTTAAAAACTGGTCCAGTAGCATCCAGGAAAGAATCTGTTTCAGTGGGGCTGTCTTCTGTTGATCCATTTATTTCACAATGACGTTGTTACTATATGGCTCTCCTGTGGTTTTGTTTTTTTTTCTACTTATTGGTGATTTAGAGCCAAGTGTGCACTTATTACAGCAGTGATACCGTGCAGGAAATGCCTTAGTTGTTGTAGAGTGATATTAGTACTGCAATGCTGCAGTCTGAACAGCTGGTTAAGTCTAAATGTAATGTTTTTAAGGTGTAGGTGTTGCTTCTTGTGCAAATCTCTAAATAGCTGTGCTGTGCCAATGTAAAGTAGGACATCTTCCGTGCTAGTACAGTGCATCATGAGAAGTTTGTGCAAATGCAACTGCCTCAGTGTACATCATTTGCTTAATGCTTGTGGACCCCATTACTTGTGTGGTTGCAGTGACTAAAAAAATGCAAACGGTGCGTAAATAGAAAAGTGAGTCTTGTTCTTACATGTATCTTTTAGTAGAAACCTTAGTAAATTATTACGGGTAGGTATAACGGGCGTGACTTTTGCTGTAAAACCTGCTTTTGTTGGAAGGGTTCCGTGACCCGGCCCGGCCCTCCTAGGCAGGGCAGGCGGCCGCGCAGACCCTGCTTTCGGGGGCTGGGCATAACCCCCCTACCTGCCCCTCTCTGGGGCTGCCGTTAGGTGCTCTCCCGCAGCCGGGCCTCTGTAGGCCGCCGCCGGCGGGCCTGGCCCCGGGGCGCGCTGCGGCCTGGCCGCCTCTGGCGGGCCCGGGGCGGCGCGGCGAGCCGCGGGCGGTGGCACCCCCTCGGGGGTGCGGGGGCTCCGGGGCCGAAGGCGGTGCCGGGGCGGGCTGGGAGGAGCCGGCGGGCCGCGCCGGGCGGGAAGTGAGCTCAGGCGCACAGGAAATCCCGCCCGCGCCGCGGCCTGTGTTTGCGCTGCGGGCAGAGAAAGGAGCGGAGCGCCTGCAGCGGCCCAGCCGAGCCTGCCGCACGCAACGGGGCCGAGCCATGTCTGACCAGGTACGGGCGCCACCGGCCTCGGGGGGAGCTGCCGCCGGCGCGGGGGAGGGGGCGGCGGCAGGCCCCGCAGCCCCGCGGGCGCAGGAGGAGCTGCCTGCGCTCTCCCCGCCCCCCCTGGCTGCCGTGGGGCAGCCCCGGCCCGGCCCGGCCCAGCGCGCTGCGAGGGGCGGCGGGGGGCCGGCGGGGCCGCGGGCGCTGGGAGTGACGCTGCCTTCAGTGAGGGGGCGGTGTGAGGGGGTGCCAGCCTCCGGCTGCCGCCAAACTCTGTCGCCCGCCCCTTCACTCTCCCCGCCCTTATTTAATCCCCCTGCCCTTTGGCGCGGGGTACGCGGGGCCCGGGGCTCGGCGCCCGGCCGGAGCAGGGGCGACCCCGCGGGGGCCCAGGCCGGGATCGCTGCCGGGGCAGCCCTGGCCCTGGAAACACGGGAGTGCAGCGAGGGGTGAGCCGTGCTGCACAACTGCTGTTTGCTTTCATTTTCCATTTCCCAGGTGCGTGGTAGGATGCTCTTTCCCCGCAGCAGGCTTTGTGCGGGTTGGGCTAGACCTGCCGGGTCCTCTGTTTGCCTTAGGAATGAATGCAAAGGGGGGGTGGGGGGAGACGGGGACGACACGAATGTAAGAAAGACACCAGTCTGTCTTAGCTGAGCATTGCTTGCCTGTATTAAACACTTCGCCCTTCACCAAGATTCTGTCCTGCCTTCGCTCCTTGAACATCGTTAATGTCCCCATCTAATTCTGGCTTCTCAACGGGGGACTCGGATCCTTACTTCTACCCTAAGTTCCTGGCTGGCTTGCTGTGGTGTGTATACAGTCCTTTGCTTACAACTACTGCTTTAGGCTATGTAACCTGCTGGTGGAAAGTTAAAACAGCATTCCGATTTTAATTTGCGTTCTGTTTTGCTTTATTTTTCATACTGCCTTCATATGGCACTGTTTTCTAACTTTGTCATGATGATTTGACTTTGGAAAAAATCGGTGTCGGTATCTACAAATGTTTCTTGCAGGGCTGTGAAGTCGAGAGTAGTACTAGTGCCAGCCGTGAAATTAAAAGTACCCAGAGACAAGGCTAAGCTTAGTATCTACGGTGTCTGCTTTGAGGAATAGCCTTGATAGATTATGCCCCGTGAATAGAAACCATCGCTACATGCGCTGGTGGTCTGCCTCCCCGCCCCCGACTTTCAAGCACGATGCAACTGCTGGTGAGGATGGTGCCGCTGTTTGTGTCTGCAGAGTGGCTGCTGGGAGCACAGCTCTCGCTGGTACCCATTAGGACATGTTTCCAGTGTAGTAAAATACGTGAAAGTGACTGCGGTTTAAAAAAAATAAATAAATCTGAACTAGATTTTGTAGATTGATCTTCACGTGACCTGCTCTGTAGCTGTCTGCATCTGTGAACCAAGGCATGTTTTAACACATAGCAGCTTTCATTAATTCCTTCTCCAGGCAAGAACACATACATGTTTGTTCTCTGGGACTGCTTGAAGTATGTAAAATTCATTGTGTGTGATAAGCTTTTTTGGATACATAACTTAAAGGTTTTTGAATAAGAACCTTGATTATTTTTTTTAATGGATAAGCTAAACATTGTTATATGTTGTGTCATTCACTTTGGGGGGGACTGTGCAAACAAGAGCTAAGCAGATGCTTAAGTAACAGTACAGGATACAGTAGTGATTTGCTGTAAACCTCATTGCTCTGTTTATCAATCCTACAGGAATAATTAGATTACCCAAACTTGTAGATTTCTTACAGTGTCTTTCTTTTTGACTCTATAATTAAGATGACATAATTTTTCACCAATTATGATAATTTTGGCTTGTCTTTTTAGTATAAAGACACATACTTGATTTAGTTACTTTATTTCCAATAGAAAATTAACTTTTATGATAAGTAAAATTAGTTGCAAGAAGGTCATATGTCAAAAAACACATGGCCTCTTGGTGGGTTCTAGGCAGAAACAAAAAAAATTGGTTTTCCACTCTAGGGTCTCACGCTTATTTTGCTTTTGTGGAATCTACATGCTGACATTTTTATCTGTTCATGTACTACTAATAAAGAATGCTATAGTTTGTATGCGTTTTTCCATTCCTATAACAAACGTAAGAGTTTATTTGCTGTGTTAGGAAGTGTGTTGTAGTCCTATTCGTCTAGTAAATTTGTGGGTTTTGTTGTTGGTTTTTTTAAACATTATCTGACATGTGCTGAGTGTAGGACTTTTTTTTAAAACTTGGACATTGAAGTTTGAGCACTTCAGAAAATTGGAGGAGGAAACTTGCAATATATTGCTGAACAATATTTGTTTTGTGTTTTCATTAGCTGTAATAGCAATACCAGTGTGTTTCCAAGAAACTTTGGGTGCTTTTTACGGTCATGAATTTAATGTTGATATATAAATGTGAAGACAGTACTAGGAACCTTGTTCTGTTCTATTTAGAAAAACCGAGGAATGAAGCCTTTAAAACTTTAGGCATCTAATGAAAAGTTAAACTTGGAGTGTTGTGGTATTCCTGTTCTGTTTGTACAGTTTTTTGTTGTTTGTTGTTTTTTTTTTTAATGTACTGTTTCATGAGATACCCTAAACGCCAGTTCTTTTCATGGTTCAAGTAAAAGTCTGGAGGCTTGCTTGGAGATTGCTGATCCAGGATTTTGTTAGTGAATGCCTGTAGTTTAGTAACTTTGCAGTCTCCTTGCTTTCTTTGTTCTTGAGTGTTTTTGTGTTGGCTTTACCATTTGGCATTGAATGGCAGTATAGTTCACTGAGAAAATGCAGGGAGCTGTTTCAGACTTGCTGGGTCTTGTTATGTTCTGATTTGAAATATTTTGTGCTTTTTTTAAGCTTCAGTTATTGGCATTGTCAACATTGATTTGATCTGATTTCTCTTCTCCTGAAATTGCAGCTCTGTTCACTCTTGTTTTGTGGGTGAGAAGCTGCTGGGGCTTTAAACAAGCATCTTTATGGTATGACGTTTCAAGACTCCAATTCCCTCTGCTTTTTCTACTGTTTGCTGCTTCTCCTATTTGTTTTTAGTACTAGAGCCCTCTTTCCCTGAGGGTAGGAATCAAACATCTTATGAATCATTGCTTTCCACTCTAGTGGCCAGAGGCACTGTCACAGTAGCAATGATGATTTGTCATACCTTGTACAAGATGATTTGGAAAGTGAGGTAGGTAGATCTGTTACAATGCATAGAATTATAAACTACTACAAATGCTTCTGTGCTGTGCAATTTCGTTCTTATGCAAAGTAAATTAAGACAGTGACTGACCTGAAATGCCATGTAAAAGGGACAGTATGTTCTTAATTCTTCCAGTGATAGCAAAACAGGAGATAGTTTTGAAGTTACATGCTTCAGACCTGTAGAGATCTGGTTCTCTTTGATTCCTGAAGGTTAGTAATCCTGCACATGGAAAATAAAAATGCTGCTTGTGCAAGTTAACAGAACAAATCACAGGTTCTTGGTTTTCTTTCTCTTTTTTAGTCGGGAGTGGAAACACGTATATTATTATTCCTGCAAATAGTCCCAGGAAGTTAAAGTTCAGATATGTTAGAAAGGGAAAACTGGTGGGGAGCACAGTTGCTGTGACTGTGTTACCAGTGAAGACTCCTTTCACACTTCAAAAGTGACTTGCTTGGAGACCTGAGGCTGAGTGTCTGGTTTCTTGAAAGCTTGGGGTCAGTTTTGGGGTTTGAGCTTGAAGGGGTGATGAATCAGTCCCAGCAGTCCAGGTTGTGCCCAGGTGGGCATAAAAAAAAAAAAAAAGTATTCAAACCAGCTGTATTCTCTGGCTCATACTTTTTTGCTGTCACAGAAACTGAATAGATCTGGCTTGAGGCAGTGAGTCAAACTGATGCAAAGAACACTTCCTCTCTCTTTTTTTCCCTCCAGACTGAGACTGGTACAGATAGGGCAGGTGTTCGCAAACTTTCCCCTCTGTCCTTCCTTGAACTTTTTAACATTCAAAGAAGTTGTGCATGTTTAACCTCTGTAAGGAAAAAGTAAATGCCTGAAAAGCTTGTCTGCTATTTTTATCTGGAGGTAGAGACCTATCTGGATGGACTTAATATGGAAGGTTAGTATGTGTTTTTGGCATTTGATCCTAAAGTTCGAGTCCAACCATAAAAAGGATATTTCTGTATACTCAGCAAAAAGTCCCTTTGGGGCTGGGAAAACTTATGTGGTAGGCACCTGTATATATTTACTTATTTTGTCTACTATGTTAAGCAATAAAATACAAAAGGAAGATTTGAAATGTGATTAGCAGGGTATCCTTGTTTCTGACTACTTGGGAAGATTTCTTCATCGAGCACCATCTGGACCTGAAGGCAGCATCTGTGTAAAATCCCTTTGTGCTGCAGTGGAACATAACTAAAGGCCTGGTCCAGAATATGTATTGACAGACAAGAGATGGGGTTAATAAGACAAGTGAGAGATCATGTATTATCTATTGGCAGCTAACATGAAAACTTTGATGTCCTTAATTCATGTATTTATCTAACATAACACTTAAACCCTTTTGATAAGCTTTAGTGCTCGAGTTGTTGAATCAAATTTGCCTTGTACAGTTCTTGTTCTGGAAAGACATTAAAACACTATGGTTCTTAGAATGGCAACTTTTAAGAATTGTGGTCTTAAACATGTGAGAAGGAAGCTGTTACTTGATGATGTTTTGTTGTTACAGAAAAGAAGGTGGCTGACCATCCTTTTGAAAGTCGTGACTACTGTTGATGCAGTACACTGAAAAATGTTTGCATGGTTCACCCTACATTGATAGTGTCATAGGTGCTTTCTGTTTACTCTCCTCATTATGGTTTTTTTTCCTGTAAAATATTTGAGCCTCTTAGTTTGCTTCCTGTATTATTCTTTTTCAGTCTGTTTGTTGACCTTGAGGTAGTGGTATAAAATCATGCTTCTCATTTTTGCTTCTGTCATCTATTTCCAAATGATCCTTCTCTCATCTCTTACGTTCTTCATAGTGTTTCTCTTCTGTCATTAATTCAACTTTTCACAGACAGCCTTTCATAATACTATATTGCAGCTGTTTTCACACATAGAAAGGAAGAAATAAGGTGCCTTGGATATTCTGATTTCTTGTAATAGAGGATGACAGCTGTCATACTGTCCAGTCAAAATAAAAACGTGCTGAACTGATCAGATTTTTTTAAATGTTTTTTGTGCAGGAAGCAAAACCTTCAGCTGAGGACTTAGGAGATAAGAAAGAAGGGGAATACATTAAACTTAAAGTCATTGGGCAGGTGAGTTTTTACATAATTATTTGTGGACGTTTCGTGGAGGTGTGAGGTTTTTGTATTGTAGAAATGAACAAATGCAAGTTGCTACTTCCAGTTCTCCAATGTGGATCCTCCCCTGCTATAAACTACTTGGCAATTGCCAGTAATGTGTGTTAGTGTACTCTCTGGTGTGGTTTTTTAAAAGCTTGAGTAATTTATCCCTATGACTCAGGGTTTGGTCAGTGTGATCCCCGTCCTAAAACTAGGGGACCTGATGCATTGAGGGGTTAGTTTATCCAAGGATATGAATGAAATACAGGACAAAATCAAAAAAATCAGGTCTTTAGAGTGCATGTAGTACACCAAATATGAAGTCATTTTTCTTGAACAGGGATAGGAAGAGGATTCTCTTGGCTGACGTGTTGATAGATGTGAATGGTGGATTGTAAGTCCAAATTCAAGTTGTTGGGATGTGAATGTTGAGATCTTTCTTGAACAGAAGTCCTCTGTGCAAAGAACCCCTAGCTCATGTGATTTAACTCAGTATTGTTTATTGGCACCGTTGCTGTGCTATGACTGGAGATGGTTGACTTAAAAGTAGGACTAACACAAACTAGCTTACCTCTTGCTGCTTTAATCGGCAATGATGAGAACACATGCAAAAGCTGAATATGACCCACGTGCTTTTTGCACAGAACCTCTTGCAGTCTCTTTTATCTGTAGCCATTTTGACAGTTGTAGTTACTTGGAAGCACTATAGAATAATAAGACCTAAGATTCCTCCTTAGGTTAGTGTTGTGTTGCCAAGTGTATCTGTATCCTAACTTCTACATAATTACTGTAACTGAACAAGGTTTTATATATATTTTGAAGTGCAAGCTTTAACTTGTCTCTTGGAATCTTAGAGCAGAAGTCCCCTGCATATGTATGTTTGTATTTTGTAAGTACATCAGCTGGGTAAAGATGGAAGCACAGGCTGAACCATGTATGGTTTTAGTACTTTTAAATCCAAAATCTCCATAGTGAACCTAAAGCTATACTATGCCATCTGTTTTAAAACTGAGCTTCCTGTGGAAGTGCATGATGAATTTAGTGACTGATAAATCATCCTGGAGGTTCATGTTATGATGCATCAAGATATATGCATGGTGATAGTTAAACTGCATTCCGTGTTAGTTTTATGTAAATTTTTCTTAATGAAAGTCTTTAAATTGGCATAGATAAAGCAAGCAGTTACTGCAAAGAAAGTAACTTTTTTCTTTTCTGGTCTTAGGACAGCAGTGAAATTCACTTCAAGGTGAAAATGACAACACACCTCAAGAAACTCAAAGAATCATACTGTCAAAGACAGGTTTGTGAAACAATGATGTTCTCCTTAAAAAGGAAATAGAAAAGCCAAACACTTCAGCTTTACTTTTCTCAGTGTTCTTTCAAATAAAGACATTTGTTGAGACATTGAAGCTTCTGTCTAGTTACCAGCAGGACGGGTGTCTGACAGTACAAATATAATGGATCTCCTAATTTCTTCTGACAAGTAAAGGTACTTCTGTTTAAGATGGTTGTGAATTTTGTAGTAAGTTAAAATTACTGTTTGAAAATATGTAGTGGCTGCTCAGAAAACATAGACATTACATTTTAAAATGCCCAGGCATGCTTTTATTATTGCTGTGAAATCTTCTGTCTCCAAGTGAAATTCCTTTAAAGCTGTAGAATACTGCAGCTTAGGATAAGAGCAGCTTTAGGCATTGTTACAGCCATTAATGTGGTGATTGATTAACACTAGCTATTATGCTCTAAGTTAAAGAAATATACAACATTAATTGTGTAGGTAAATAGTAACTACTGTTACAGAACAAAAATGAATTTTCACGTCCATGTTCTGTGGCAGATACTGTGGGTTCACTGCTACTATTTCCAGAAGCCCTGGCCTAGTTTACCCCCAGCTTTGGGGACAGATGCCTTGCGTGGCCTTTTCTTGAGTAACTGTGTTGGAGTTCGCTTCAGGAGATACAAGAAATAATAGGTTGGGGTTTTTCTTAATACCTTGAGACAAGTTGAACTTGTCAGTTGAAATGTTCTTCTGTAGAAAGTGTTCTTTTTTATGATCCTTCTGGAGTAGGGGGAAAGGAAAGATCAAACACCAGATGTGTTTGTATCCAAATGATTAAAATTGTGATTCTATGAAAAACATGAACTTTTAAAATAAGATTTTTGGAAATAGTTCATGCAGCCATCTTATTGACTGATGAAAATGCATTTGTGTGGAATATTTTTTTTTTTTAAGAAAGAAAATTGTTTGAATGAACACAGCTGTATTTGTGTCCTGGGCTGAATTCTGGAGTCTGTGATTTCCTTCATCGGCAGTCAATATGTTTTTTGGTGTCAGGCAGCCTTTCTTTGGTAAAGAGACCATGAACGCTTCTTCCAAGGTGGCCGGAGTGATTGTTGGAACAGTGTGAAGAGCTGCTCTTTCCTATGAATTTTTCTGCCTAGCTATTTGCAGGCAATATTTGAGATCTCATAGATGCACAAACCAGGTCATATTTCACTTGTGTGTCTTTTGCTCATAACTTGAAAGGGAAGAAAATGATGAGGTGTCTGAATAATACAGAAGTATTATTCTTCTGTAACACAGGCACGCTGTACAACAGATGTACTGCAACTTTGTTCACCATTGGTATGCTCCTTTCTCTCTGTTTGAATGCTGTTCCTTGTTTTCCCCCTCAGCTCTGCTCTTTCTTTCCCCCATTTTTTGCATCACGTATGCATCACGTTCCTCCTGTTGTCTTAGGATCTTTAATAAGGCTGATATGCAATTCAGAAAAAGACAGCACCTTCATGTGTAATGTTGTCTTGGAAGGGAGGATGTAGTCAGTACTTTATAAATAAACATAAAGACAAGAAAAAAAAGCTACGGAAACTTCCAAGTTGTTGAGCTAGAACTCCAGTGAGACTTTGGAATAAACATGCATTTCAGCACCGTTGTGCTCCTTGAATCACTTCATAGCTTACCTGGTTGCCGCAAAATAGCTGAGCTCCTTGGTTTTGACTTTCAGGTGTGTTTTTATTAAAATTGTTTTTCTTGTAAATCTGTACAAGTTTCAGTAAGTGTTTTTTTTCCCTTTTACATCTGTTCCTTTTTCTCAGGGTGTTCCAATGAATTCACTCAGGTTCCTCTTCGAGGGTCAGAGAATTACTGATAATCATACCCCCAAGGAGGTAAGTTTCTTTCTAGAAAGTGTTAAGTAGTTCACTGGAGAAATTAAATATCAAATTGGTTAGTTTCTCTGTTCTGCTAAACTGTTAACCAGAATAAAGGTGCTGCTTTAAATATAGCCAACTTTCTGACTATATTTGTCTAACTAGTATCTTTAATAAGGCTGATTGGACCTTCATGTGTAATGTTGTCTCAGAAGGGAGGGTGTAGTCACTGTTTACCCTGGGGGGAGGGAAACCCTAAGTGAACTTCCCAGTTGTTGAGCTAGAACTTCGGTGTGACTTTGAAATAAATATGTATTTAGTTCACGTTTATTAGATCAAAGTGTAAATAAACAGAAAATGGGTTACTTCTGCTGTCCAGTGACTTCCACCAATTGTTACAGCAAAGCAGGAGGAAACACTGTTATAATAATGACCTTCTGAAAAGTCTAATGAACTTGTGTACTGTGGAACTGAAAAAAGTTACCGTCTTTGAGAGAACAGTTGTAAGCAGGCTTTGAGTTGCAAGCTGTAGGTTGTGGCTGTATTGTGAGCTAGTAGTGTGCTATATATAATTCACGTGGCTGTACAGCTGATGTGTTCACTGTGATGTTGGTTATGTGCATCTGTTGCCCAAGAAGGGATTTAGAGAAAGGTAAAGCTAGCAACTTCCAGGCTGATGTGTACTGCTCCACAAGCAGATTTAGACCTCACTAACAAGGCTTTTGCTTTGACTGGGATGTATAAAACTGAAGGAAGAGGACTAAAAATCATGAGTGTTGGCTGGTGAGATTGAAACAACTGAAATTGTTTCACTCTTTGTTGAATTGTGGTGGGACAGAGGAAGAAACCGTTGTATAACTTGTCTAGGACCTGCTCCGAATTCTGTACACCAGATTTATAACAATTAAATGCTGTTTTTCTCTGTTCTCACAGCTGGGGATGGAGGAGGAAGATGTGATTGAAGTTTATCAGGAACAGACGGGGGGTCACTCAACAGTTTAGATCCTTCTGTTTGTTTTCTTCCCCCTTAATCCTTTTTTATTTTTAAATAATAGTTCTTTTGTAATGTGGTGTTCAACACTGAATTGAAACTGGCACCCCATCTCTGGGAGTTTTATTTTCAAGCGTCTGGTATTTTGAATTCTCGTGCTCATTATACACTATTGTTTGTTTTCATTGTGCTGAACTTTTGTGAACCAGCTTCAGCCTTGCTTCCCTCTTCCCTTCTGCCCTCCCCCTTTAGAAATACATGTACACACATGCATTTGTATGTTCACTGGGTTCGTGCATTTCGGGCACGAAGGCTGTAAAATCTGCCAGGTGGGCGAGTGTTCTTAATGACTTCCATATCTGCCCTGAAGTTTTGATGTGTGACTGTTTCACTCCTGGACTATAACTTTCAGTGCGAGATGAAGTTTTTCAGAGAACTAAACTGTGGAGAAATTGTGTATCCATAACTCAGAGCTATTTTGCTTAAATTGTGCTGATGGCCCAATGAAGAAGATTACCAAGTTGGAAATGGAAAAGCTAGAACTGTTGTCATCTGTACCTTGCTCCAGAGATGGCTTTGCTGAAGACATAAAATTGAAAACCCTATGATTCTTAAATCTTGCCAGAAGAGCCCAGAAGCATTTTAACTTCATATAGCAATTAGTACATGCAGGTATTCATGCAAGAATGTTCACAGCAGACAACTGGTGTTACTTTGACACTCTTGTTTGTACATTTTGGCCTGGGACGTGGGTTTTGAATGGACATTGTCTGTACCAGCTTCATTTAAAATAAACAAGAAAAACAATTTTATAAACAACTTGCATTTTCTTTTCAAGTGTTTGGAAATGAGCAAAACCAAAACCAGGTTATAATTAGGGTATGCTTTTCAAGTAACTATGTTCAAGCCAGAAAAAAATTGTGCTCTGTAAATATACCTCATTTTTTAAAAAAAAAACAACAAACTTTTTTCTACTTGCCCCAGTAAAATACTTTATCTGTGTGGTTTGCAGCTGACTATTTGAGACTAATAGCTGTTCCTTTTCTTGTTGGAGAATATCCACATACAGTTACATACAGCTTCACTTCATGCACAGAAGTTAAACTGCAAATGCAGGTTGGAAGGAAATACGAAGATGGTTTTTAATGTCTGTTTCATATGATCATGGTACCATTAAATAATCTCTCTATGGATGATATGGAAGTGTCATGATAGTTCATCCGGCATCATTGAGGGTCCACTTCATGTTCTACCTAATTGCAGGTTCTAAATGGTCACTTTGAGAACATGTTGCAGGATATGAAAGCTGAGATGGAAGGTTATAGGCAGAGTAGTGTGGTGAGATTTCTGCACTGTCCCTGCTTCAGCTTTTCTGCAGACAATGGGACTCATTTATGGTTTAGTAAATTAAGTTCGCTATGAATGCCAGCTTCATTAAAGACGTTTTAGTACTGGCATACTTGGAAGAAATTACAGTTTTTGGATGATTACTTTTTTTTATGGCACTTGCGGTAAAGCTAGAAATGCATTTTCTTTCATGCTGTTTTTTTGTGTCCTGTTTCTGATTTAGTAATACTTTTGTACACGTAGTTGCACTAAGCAATTTTTTAAAGATTAAAATTTTTGTTTACAAAATGTCAGAATATGGGGTTTTCTTGAAGTGTTCTATGTAATTTAATTCTTAGGGGGAAGAGGGATTGCAACTGTGATGTAGAACCACGTGGCTTCTTTGCACTTACTCCGATTGCATTTTTAGAATGCTAAATATATCTGCTTCAGAATACCAGAAATAAAACAGCCTTGTGATTATTATCAGATCATCTTCTAATTTCAATTTATATAATGCGCTTGTTAGTAGACAAATTCCATTATTTCTTTTCTGTAAATTAGGAACTGAGGTGCAGGGGATTGTAGTTTACTCTGCTCACTCTGGAAGCTGAAAGTGGAGCTGAGAAGTGAATCCAGATCCCTGGGTTACTCAGTTGCTTCACCAACTTTCTTTGCTTCTTGCTGTTCCCAATCTTTTTTTATGCTCATTTATATTGGCTTACTAGTTAAAGCACTGCATTTAGTTCTCTTGAGATTGAGGAGGGTTTCCTGCAGAATGCAGCTTCAGTAAGGTGAAGCTCAAGGGGAAGATTTCTTTCTGTTGTGTAACCTTGTCCTAAAATACATCTCTTTATAGAAGAGTGGATGTGGTACCACTGAAACTGATTTGACCTTTTTCTCAGATTTGTAAAGCCTCAAACTGCTAGTGCCTCAACAGAACTGCTGGTCTAAAGCAACGTCTGTACTGTTATAACTTGATGGAATGGTAATGACAGGAAAACTGTACTCTGCCTCAAAGATTAGTATTCAGAGCTTCATGTAAAATGAGTGCTACACAGATGCACTAGTACCCTTTTTAAGGAAGTTCATTCTTGGAAGTTGTACATGGAAATAAAACCTGAATTTCTGAAGTCAAGCAGTAGACAAGAGTTGAATTCCCTTAATTTCTCTGGAAGAACTAATACTTCTCAAAGAATTTCTTTTGGAAAAGATGGTCTGGAGTGGAATTTCTAAGCCGCTCATAGCTTTGAAGTACATGACTGAAATTCAGGTTGGCCTTCATATGTTGGAGAAAACCAGGAAATAATCTTTTTTTTCCTCCTGCAATTTTTCTTTTTTTATGTCATTACCTGTATATTAGAACAACTGAGTTCAGCTGTTGATGGTTGGTTTTATGCGGTTAAAAAAAGTGGTGGTGGGAGAATGAAACAATCTTCACTGACTCAGTTATGCAGTAGGAGGTGGAAGCTAATACTTTATTTCTAATTATGAAATTAATATATTTAATATTCACTATAGTGGCATATAAAAGCTGTATTGATAAGTGCTTTACAAAACTATCAGTCTCAACAGCTTTTCTTAAAGCTGATGTGTTTAAAGGATTTATGCATTCTTTTAAATGTAAATATGTTTACGTGATCATCTATTTGACAAAAAGAGATTTGTTTTGAAGTTAAATGTGTAAGTGTTGGTAGGATTTGGACTTCCATTAGGATGCCAGATAATGCTAAAACTTGGTCTGCCATGAAATTTTACTAACCATGTATTGTTTTTAGAGGCACTACAACTGTGTATTAGTTTTTAGCTTTTCCTACTTTAAATAGAAATTATTTTAAAGACTACAGTACTAAAATATCTGAGCTGACCTGCACATCTGTATGTGCTTTTGAATTACTGCTGTTCAGGTAAATTTTCTTAAATGAGAATATCGGCTTCTGAGGCACCATACAGAGAGCTATAGGAATTATGCAAGCTGGAAGTAGTGTAAACTGGTTTTGTTTTGCTTTTAGAACCAGTACTTAATGCATACTTAATTTAATGAAGTTCAGCTTAAATTTAGAGACCGCAAAATTTGATTACTTTTCTCCACAGGAGACTCTACAGGAAACTGTAATATGACTGGGATCCACAAGTGTTACATTTCTGTTAGATAATATTGGAGAAGCAGAAAATGAGATTAACCAGGGAAGAAATGTTCCTATCTTGCTATAGTTTCTCTGATGTCATCTTATTGTTGAATCTGAAATTAGCCTTTTCTTAAACAGTAGCACGTTTATTGCAATTTATTGGTTTGGGGGATTCCTCCAAAAGTCCACACTGAGGTCTTCATACCTTTCTGTAAACTGATAGTTTCACTGTTTTCTCTCTTAACACAAAATGGACCATCTGGCACCTCGGATCTGTCTGGATTCATTTCTACTGGCTGATGAAACATAAATGGCTTTACTTGCTGTCAATAGGATGTACACACAGACTACTATTGCAGTCTGGGAAATTAGATTTGTAAGTGAGAGTAGCACCTGTCCTGAAAAGGCAACTGAAAGAGTTCACTGCAATGACCCATTCATTCCTGGCACCAAGTATTTTCTTTCTTTCATATGGTTTTCAGGCCTAGCTTTTCAAGCAGCTGAAAGTAAGAAAACTCCATGGATGAGGAACATCTGGAGCGTGTTCTAGTCTGGTAGCTTCTATTAGTAGTGCTCATTGGAACTGCAGAGGATGTTGCAGATCTGCTATTTGTCTGTGAACAGTGTTAATAAAGCAGATTGCAGACAAAGGACAGAATTCCTCCTTGGGTTAGAAAGCTGAAACTTTAACTTGAAAGCTACACGCTCTGTGAGCTGGTTCACTGACAGTTTCTTTGACTTTGCCACAGTGCATACAGTGCCTTCGGTGACACTGAGCCTGGACAGGAGACTGGATTTCCCCCCAGGAGTTGACTTTGAGCAAGGTTTGGAATGGGTTGGGGAAGAAAATATGGCTTATGCTAATACCTTGTTGTGGGCCAGTATGTTTTGTCACAGCAGTATGAATAGAGCAAGAAGGAGATAGTTATTACTGCTTAGCCATAGTTACTGTGTATCTTCTTACTCCTGATAGTGCTTTGTGGCTCAAAAATTGATGTGGGCTTCCCCCTTAAGAAGGCCTATCATGCTATTTGCAGTGTTGTAGGATGTGGTATACATCCTACTAGTTCCTGTCTCCTGAGGTGCTGTAGGGATCGTTCAGGAAGCACGTGTGCTGGAGTCTGCGCCGATGGATTGTGTAAAGGTAATCATGGTTTCAGTTGGGTGGGGAAATCTAGTTGGGTTTTTTTTCTGTAGTGTAGATAGGTGTTACAAATTCTAAAATAGCTAAAGACTATGGATATGATGTATGTGAATTGCTGATAGAATTTGGGGAAACATAGGGAAACTGGTTAAATAGCAAAAGAACTGCATTGTGTATGGGAATTTGAATTGAAGGCAGCTTAACTACTGAGGTACTGATGCTGCTCTTCAATGTTAACTACACTGACAGAACTCCTGACTAAAGTATTTTTGTATAGACTAGCACTAGGTGTAAAGATGTATTATTATTACTGAGAAAAAAAACCTTTCACTTCTTAATAGCTACATACCTGATTAAAAACTCTGCTTGTGTTTTTGGCTTCCTCTAGAACTAATCTAGCATCTTCCTCTTTTCTTCATTTGCTCCTCAGCCTCATACCATGTCTTCTCCCAGTTTCTTCTTCCATATTCTAGGTGTTCTTCTGCCATCTCCACCAGCTGCTGGTGTTCTAACCCCATTGCACCTTCTTTCTGTCTGCATTTTTCTGCCTCTTGGAAACAGATCACCAACAACTATTAGTTGCTCACATACTTCCTATTTAGGAAATAATTTTTTCATCCATTAGCAATAGAAAGAAAATACTGTTATACTGACATTACAAGTATTTAATATTGGGTTCAAACACATGGATTTATCTTAAATTGTAGTTGGGTAATTATTTTTTTTTAATATGCTTGGCATTCAAGTTTTCAAGCCTTCTAATAAATAGTTGCAGAGGAATGTCTGGGGTTTTTTTTCCAGCTGTGGTTACTGGGGTTCAGGCTTTCAGAAAACGTGTATAATGGAAACATCAAGAAATGAACAGATGTAGCATGAATGTTGTTATTGCTAGCATCTTGTGCAGTTGCATCGTAGCTTGGCTGTGGAAATGCCCTTCAGGCTGCAGGGACTGGAAGAGAGGACTTTGGTCACCACATCTGTTTAACGGATGAGGAGCAGCTGAGGGTACTGCAAGTCTGGGAGGGTGTCACACATAGGCTAAGTCTGTGTCCTTACCAGAAATCATCCATTCAGATGAATTGTCTGCAGCTAAAGTAAGCATTAGCCTTTCTATAGACCACCTGCTCCTTCTTGTTCTGGCTGTCTCTTCTGGAGCTGCCAAAGCTTTCCATGATAATCCTCCTGCTGCTGCCAAGTACATTCTTGGCCTGCTTTCTCTAATTGTGGCTTCTTTGCTGCCTCCTCCTCCTGGTGCCTTCATCTTCTTATAGTTTCTGTTTCTGTAATAAATGATTATTAATTGCTATAGCAATGCTGGGTTTGCTGAACATTCTTGCCAGAAGAGCAGGTTCTAGCCCAAATTGCTAAGCAGATTGCCAAAGCGGAGAGAAATTAGAATAGAGAACAGGTGCTGGTTAGTAGTATTTGACCTATGCCTGGTTAGTTCTGCAAATTAGTATTAAAAAAATGTACTGTCTACTTTCCTTCACACTGTAAGGCCGTGAAAACCTGAACTGTAACTTTTACATGTGTGCTTTTGAGGAGGATGTGTGAGGACTATGGGATATAGGTACACAGCTTACGTGAAACAAGAAAGTGGAGACAAGGGATGGAGGAGAGCACCAGGATGGCTAGGAAAGTTCAGAGAACAAGAGCTGGAAGAAAAAATTGGAATGCATCTTTGTGGATCAAGAACAAAATCCCAGAACAAAACCCCAACCTATGCAACAAGCAAGGAGGCAATGGTTTGGCAAAGTCTTTGGCTGAGATTTAGGTGTGAATGGAATGGTGGTCAAAATAGGCTATTTTTGCAGGAGGACTTGCACTGAGAGTAAGGAGCATGAAAGAAAGACAAGGCATTCATGAAGCGATGGAATAGTCTCCTTATTTTGGGGAAATGGAAGTTAAGGTAAAACAAACTAAAGGTCTTCTGTTCCACTGAGTGCTGTTTAAGATAATTTCTGAAGTAACTCAGGGTTTTCAGTCCAGCAGTTTGACTTGAATGCCTACTTGCTTTTCCTGAAAAAGAGTTGAGTAGGACATTGCGCTAATCTCGAAAAATGCTTTATAAGTCAGATATTTCCTTTCTTTTCACCCATTTGATCAAAACATGCTACTCCCATAAACCAGGTTCTTACAGATGCCTGTGACCAGGCGGATACCCTCCGAGGTGTTCAGTCGTTTCTAGGTAGGCTGCAGCTCTTCAAAATCACCCAAGGAGGTCGCTGTTCTCCCCAGTAAATACTATTTTTGATGAAAAAGTGCAGCAGAAGCAAAGCAATGAGATTGTGTCAGAATGTGTTGTTTAGTGTAAGCAGAATATTTCAAAAGGTGAATAGAAATGTGATCATTATATTACACCAGAGCTTCTTTCCGATACTGAAGGGGTTTCCAGAGCTTTGCCTTAAGTATTTGGTGGTTGGGTTTTTTTCCTCTAAAGCTATGTCAGCAGAGTTAAACAGCAAAAGTGCTCTGACTGCATTTTTTTTTTTAGCATAAAATTCTTGTATCATTAAGGAATAACCTACATTGCTATGATATGTCTTTTATAATCATGTAGCTGTAACCGTGCTGAGGTTTTTGAACAAGGAAAATGCTCAGTAGTGGTTTTCGTGCTATATGGAAAGTGTGAAATATAATCTTCATGAACTCACTGTAAGCTAGGTACAATTGGTTGAAAAACTGGATTTGTTTAATGACTGATTCACTGTCAATACTGATTTTTCATTAATGACTTGGAAAATTGTAATTTTAGGACATACTCAGAATTCAGAGTAACGATAAGTGGATGAAAGTATTAAAAAAAGGAAGTTAAATTAGTAGACTTAAACATAACACTAAACTTAGGAAAACCTAATATGCTGCTAAAAGATGGAACTTTATGTATACACATGCTTCATATGAAAAGGTCTGTGATGTTATCCTCTATTTTGGAATTTCCCCAGGGGTACTGGATCAGTTTGCTGGCGCCTTCACACTCCTCTGTGTTATTAGTCTTCTATTGTATTAGAATATTGTTATGTATATGTTTCTTCATGCTGAAATACTGATGGGTTTGGATTCATATGCTTGGCTGACAACAAGTAAAGACTACAGTAGTTCTGTGTCATGAATCCATTCAAATCTTCCATTCTCAAATGAGAACATTATCCTCACTAACCACATCTTCTCCGTGCTCCTCTGTTGTTCCTTTTCCAGATCTGCCTTCACTTTTTCCACTTGTTCTTCGCTGTTCTTTTTCCATTTGTGTTATTGTTCCTTCCTCTTGTTCTCCACTTGTAGCTGTCACCTTTCTGCCTTTTCTACTCTTACCTTTTCCTGTGTAGATTTTCTCTTCCTGCCATTTTCCAAGAGGAATCTGAACAAGAATATAATTAATAATGTACTTCAAATTGACATTCTGTGAGTGATGGTTTATCTGTTATGAACTGGGATATAAATTCTTGAGATATGCTTTATGTACTTATTAAAGAGATTTAACTTATGTGGGACTTCTGTCACTGTGGCCAGTAGTGCCTGTTTTCTCTATATGGTAAATGTTTTGGGTTTTGGTTTTGTTTTTATTCCAGTAGGTGCTTGCCTTTGTGATATCTGGTGACTCTTACATTAATTTCCTAGTATTTAGTGTCCCAGTATGTTTCTACTTAAGCTGTGTTCTCTGAACCTCTGCTAGCTTCATATTTTCTGCTGTATTTTTTTCTAAATGTTTTGAAGTTGTAACATATGAGGGGGCAGGCACAGGGGTTTCAGCTAATTCCAGAGAAGAGGCCACTCTGAAGAAACAAGTAAAGACTCAAAAAACCTAAAAGTCTGGTAGCTGCTCAGTCAGCTAAAGGATCCCTATGGTGAAGCGGGAAGGTTACAAACAGTTTGTATTTCTCTGGTACTAAACTAGAACTGAGGAAAACTTTTCCAGGAGCTGCAGGGATTGAAGACACAGCTCTGGAGCATACCCGACCAGCCTTTTTACCTTGGTCTGTACTGTCCCTTTGAAAGAAGACAGCGGGGAGGGCTTCGAGGATTTCTTTGAGACTGGTCACCGACTGGGAAGGGCGGACTTTGCTGGCCGCGGGACGGGCGGGCTGGGGGTTGCACGCGCTGCGCCCCTCAGTGCCCTGTGTCCCGTGCCACTTCGCTGGCGCCGGTGTGCTGCTGCCTCTTGCTGTTGGCGGGAAAACATCTCCCGTCAGGCTGAGGCGGGTACGCTGCGTGAGGGAAAGCCTCCGTACTGAAGGGTGAAACAGGGCGTGAACAGGAGCCCGCCTGGGCAAGGGGGCTCCACCTCTGCTAGGGCTTCCTCAGAGGAAGCTCCAGTTAACGGTAGGAAGGACAGCTCTGCACCTGCCTGGCCGGAGGAGGAGGTTGGCTGGGTTAGGTGAGAAACCAGCATGTCTTACCTGTCCCTGGGGAGGATCTGAGGGAGCGGCCTGGTTGTGTGTTGGAGTGGGGAACCGGCTTGGCATCACCTTCAGCCTGGCTGTCCTGGGGTACACGCTGCCCTGGCCTGATGGGAGGTGGGAGCTGCTTCTTTCCTTTCTCTTGTCAAACTAACCTGTTAGAAAGCTTCAAAAGCCTCTAGGAGTGATAGCTTCATCCCATACCTGCCTGTGTGGATGATGCTTAGGCAAATAAAAACCGAAAGAAAGCCTGTTGCTTCGATAAATGCTTGTGGGGGTGGCCTGAGCTCAGTTACACCTGTGCTTGGGGTGAAAAATGAGCTGGGGCTGCTGTGGAGCTCTGCCTGGCATGGGGCAGGCAAAAGGGCCAGGCTCTGTGAGGGGAGGTGCTGCCCTGTGAGGCTGTGGGACCAGCAAAATGAGAGCCAGGGGGCAGGTTCCCCAGTGCCATGCCCTTGGGGGGAGCCCCTTGTGCTGCCCCTCCGAAGGGCTGGGAAGGTGCCTGTGAGGAGAGGGGGCCCAGCTCTCCCTCAGTGCTGGGGCACAGCCACCCTGAGGAGGCAGCTATCTTGTGGTGGTGGAGGCTGGCAGCAGAGCTGCCCTGCTGCAGTAGCAGGCAGAGACATGCTGAGTAAATCTTTGTTCTTGCTTTTGTATCCCTCTTGCATGGGAGTTGCTTCAGTGCACGTCCCTGCCTGCACCCTCAAGCACCATTTCTTGCCTCTGCACCCCCACTGGTCCTGCGTGCTGATGGCTGGGTGACTGTTGTGAGGCAAGTGGCCCAAGCTGGGGGGAGGCCACAGCCATCTTCGTGAGGCTGGTTGTCAGGGAAGTGAGTGTGCTGGCCACAGCCTGTTGGCCTCCAGTCACCTTGCTCTGCCTTGAGCCGTCTCTGCACAGGGCCCTTTTCTTCCCTGTCGCTCTCTTTTGGTTTTCCTGGAAAAACAGAAAGCTTTCCAAACCTTAATATGGCCAAATCACTGTTGCAGTAGTACATTGTTGATCTAAGTCAGGGGTCCTCAAACTACGGCCGGCGGGCCAGATACGGCCCCCCCCTCCACCGGGGGTTGGGGGGAGAAACCAAGCAGCTGCAGATGACTGCCTGCCACTTCATCCGCCCGCCTTGTTTAAAAAGTTTGAGGACCCTTGATCTAAGTGATATGCTGACACTGGGGATGCTGTGGTGGTTGTTCATTCAGGGTACAAATGTTTCAGTCCAGAGGTAAATCTGTTCTTTTTACCATTGTTTTTATATTTGGATTTATGTAATATTTTTGTGGTGAGACAAAGTGTCAGAAAAACTCATGAATAGAATGAAAGTATTTTTTTCATCTAAATCCCATTCTAGGTAAGAGAATTTACGATACGAGTTGGTGACTCTTCATATTAAAACTTTTATTCTTGGTGTTTCGGCTTCTATTCTGTTTCATGCACTTGAGTTAGTCAAATACACCAATAATATTATTTTGAATCTTCATTGTTATGGTCAAAAAGGTGCAACAAATGCATGATCAGGATTGTAGTGAGCTTCAGACAGACAACCTGGGGGAAAACATTAAGACTTCGATGCAGACAACTACTAACCTATAATAAATTATCTCATTCTAACCAATGGTACTGCTGTTCTAATGCTTTCCTAAATGCTAAGGCTCACAGCTGTCTGTCTAGATTAAATGCTCACACTTAGTTTCTTCTGTGGACAAATGGTAGAAGGCCATGACATCCAGCAGAGGGAAGCTGCAATATGAGACAGGTGAGTAGTGAGCTTTGTACTGCCTCTGGCCTGCTGGTTAACTTTGCACAAGTTTAAGTCTGCTGCCTACAGGGTAAGGCCCAACAAAATCCAACTTTCTGTTTTGAAGTACAAACCTAATGCAAACAGGCGTGCCTAAATAACCTCAAACCATGTTTATTGTAAGTGCATGCTTTAGTAGACATGCTTGGGGATTTTTTGCTTTACAGGCATGGTCTAGAGAGAAAAAAATCTAGCTACGGTGTCTGCTTGTTAATACAATTTGTAATCCTTGACTTTTGATATAAAACAAAAAAGAAAAAACCCTCATACTTTAAGTGTGGTTAAAATAATTCTGACTCTTAGTGATGCTTGATATGTCTTGTTTGAGGCTTAATAATAATGAAATTAGTTTTAATAACAGTTGATTATTACCACTCACAAAACCTACAAAATAATCCCTAAATACAAGAATTTTCCCTGGTCTTTGATCTTGCAAGCAACTACCAAGCAAAACCACAAAAAATTAAGTTGTCTGGACCCTCTCTTTCATTCTGTACCATGCTAATCCTTTATATGCCCTTGCTATATCTCCCACTGAAAAAAACTAGAAAGGTGCATACAATCACATTCAGCAAGATCCTGAAAGATCTGCTTTTTGTTCATTAACGTTACCTGTAACAAATACTGCCTTGTGGTGTTGCCAGTCTTTATTACTGTTCATTTTCTGCATTTTGGATACTGGATCCACCTTTATCAACTTCTGTCTGATGCTCTTTGTGACTTTAGTTGCTGCAGCTCCCACATCCTAGAAAAAACAAGTGTTGGAAGTGTATGTGCTTATGATATACAGTGATAAGGGGTATCAATTAACTTCCTGGCAAACAGCAAATGCTGAAATTGTTGTACCAATTTGTTAGTTACCTCATGAGAGTTGCTGAGAAGAGAATATTAATCTCTCTTGAGGATTCGCACACTAGGACTTCACCACAGCTGCTGCAGTCCACTGTTGTACGAGCACCCCAAATGAAATGTATTCCTGTGCTACTGGGTCTAAAAATTCTGCATGAAAACCTATCTGAGACATGAAGACAACTTCAAGTTGCTCTGTGAACTCACTGATGGTGAATAGATGAAGAAAGGATAAAGTAAACTTTTCCCCTGTAAATTACAGTTTAGGATTCAGCTAAAAGTTAAACCAATGTCTATTGATTGCATAAAGAATTGCTGTTTGCTCTGCGTGGGTTGTTGGGTTTTGGTTTTGTCTGTTACCTGCTGTTGATATAATGGCTCCTGCAGTTCCTTCTAATACCAGATTGGCTGTTTACTGTGCACTGGGACCCTCTGGTTCGCTTTACCCTGAGACTAGTAGTTGGACCAGTGAGGGAAAATAGATGGGATCTCAGAATGTACTTTGAGCCAGAACTTGTCCTCTGCTACTCCAGCTGTATTTTTTCAGTGCTGCTGGCCCTATGGAGAGTTTATAAGTAAGAATGATGTTCTGCCATTAATCAGTAGCATCTGTACTTATATGTACATATATGTCTCTTAGCAGTTGGCTATATACAATTTAATCTGCAAATGAATGATTGTTTTGCCACCTTAACTTTATCTTGATGGTACGAAGCAGACAGAAACTGTACCACAAGCCAGACAGCGCTTACTGCATTGCACTCAGTGTCTGAACTGTGATTGAAACCAGTCTCTAACAAATACATAGTCAAAGACATTCCAGGAGAAGGGGCAGGAAGTTTTGCTGCCATAGGACTTAGAATATAGAAACTGCTTTTTTTTCCTGCTCTCTGTTCATTGGGAGCTCTCTCCTTAGAATATAGAAACTGCTTTTTTTTCCTGCTCTCTGTTCATTGGGAGCTCTCTCCTTCCCTTGCATACTGCTTTTCAGAGTTACTTGTTTTGTTTCCTTCTGCATTTTCTGATGGCTGGGAGACTTTGGAACTCTTGATGCAGATTCAGGCTCTGTATCCTGTCTTTAAATAACTGGGAGATGGGAGAGAGCAACAATAAAATTAACCATCAAAATTTAGACTAGATTCCAGGTTTTTTTCTTAAAAAAAAAAAGCTTAGGGAGCTGTAGAAAAATCTTGACCTGCCTTAACCTCTCACCATATTTTGCACATCTGTAAGCCCTCAAACTTCATAATAATTTGTCAGTAGTATATAGTGAACAACTCGTATAATTGTAATGGCCCTAGCAGGTATCTGCTACTCTCCTTGGAGATCACTAGCCTCCTCATTACTGAAGAAAGCGAGTCCCATTCTCTTATGCTGCAATGAAGATACAAAGACTCATTTGCAAGTGCCTTGCATATTTAATAATGATGAATATTTTAATAATTACAGTTTCATTTCTGTAACACTTACAATCAAAAGATCTTGAAGTATTTTAGAAATTCATGGTCTGATTTTTATTTTTATTTTGGGAGTGATGTGAATCTGTAGCTTCCAGTGACTTTAGCAGCAGCAAGTGCTCAGTTTCTCTGAAGATCAAGCCACAAATAATGACATTTCACATTTTAATTAGAAAGTTATGTATGAATGTTCTGTGAAGTCCTCTTTGGAAGGTATTTCCTGAATATGGCTCTAAGAGGTGCATTTGTAAATGAATAGCATAATTAAAAGAAAAATGAAAGGCTTTGTTTTGCTTCTTGTCTTAGGGTAGATTGGTTTAGAGCAGGCAGTTGATTGAGTTGTGACCTGAATGTAGGGATTTTATATTTGGGTTAACACTACCATCGCGTGTAGATGTGGTGCTTAGGAACATGATTTAGTGGTGAACTTCATAGTTTTAGGTTTATGGTTTGACTCCATGATCTTAAGAGTGTTTTCCAATCTAAATGATTCTATGGTTCTATGGCACATTGCTCTTTTAGCCACAATATGAGAGTAGTGAAAAGGAAAAAAAGACAGATGTTTATTCTGTGCATGGAATATACTATTACATTTGGCTTAACACAAGTTCTGTATAAAACATCCTATTTTACTTACTAGGCTGAGAGAGAAGGCAAAAAAAATCTTAATTGCAGTTGGATATTTTAATTTTATTTCAATTTTTGGTTCAAAAAATGATTCTTCCTTGAAGTAATTTGGTATAAATTCCACTTAAAACCCTCTTCTTGGGCATGTACTGTAAATAAATGCTGATAAACTTGTCCAGGCTTATAGAGAGAATTGTAGAGGAAAATATGTATTAAGTACACGTCATCTTCCCATGTTTCCAGGGTCCCTTGTACTTACTAGCATCACATCACTATGCAAGAGAGTCATAAACCTGGCTTAACTGGCCTTTTTAATATAATTAACAATAATATATAAATATTTTAATAAATATATTTATATCTATGTATTTTATATATTTATATACAGTAAATATAAATATTTAACAGATATTAAATATAAATAATTTATAGTTGTCTTCTATCATCTAAGTAGCACAAAGCGTGTGAAACCTAACTATCTGAGTAAGTTTTCTGCAGTGTCACCGTGCAGCTTGTTTCTGCTATACATTTTCTGTATAACTTGTTCATTTTCCTCTAGAGTCTGTTTAGACTGGAGTGTATGGTTTTGTGTTTAATGTGAATGAGCTGATTTATACCTGGGCAGTAAAATTGATGTAGACTTATATTTTTTCTCAGTCCTAGTTTTAAGAAATCCTATCAAAGCACCCTAAAAGCACTTTGATGCTGTAGCAGTCAAATATTTTAATCTGAGGACTCTGACAGGGGATTGGTCTCTGACTGTATAAATAGGAGACAATTACTATACTTTCTTGCTATGAATTTGGGCCTTAGACACATCTATTGTTGGGGTATGATTGCTGAGAAATTCCACTCTGATGCTTCACTGTGCTAGACAATGTGCTAGACAATAAAGTAATTAAGGTGCCTGTCTAAAATAGGAACAAAAGATGTAGAAACCTAGTCTGAGTCTTCTTTCAGAAATGAAAGTTAAAATTTAAAAACCTGCTGTTTCTGTGTAACTTACATCTCTTTAGTTAAGTTTGTTGTATGGTAGAGCAAGTTTCCCTCTGTGTAATACTGCGTTCAAGTTTTCCGTCCATTTGCTTGTCTGGATCTGTAAAAGTGAAGATCAACTCTTGGTCAGGTTAGACTGGGCTCAGATTTGTGCAGAAGAGTTTTCCTTGCTGAACATCTGTGCTGCAGCTGTGGTTCAGTGCTCTTGGTCTCAGTAAATAAGTAGCCAAGCTATAGGATGAGAGAATAGCTTTAGTTCTGATTTTGACATTGGGGAAAAAAAATTAGTGGTTATGTTTAACTCCCTCACCCCAAGAGAAATTTGAAACTTGATGTTGCAGTCACTTCTGGCTTGAGTTACGGATTTCTGATAGTCCTGTCAAATGTATTCTTTCTCAATATATAGGATGGTATAAAAATAATTATTTAATATGTCTTAATAAGGATTAAATATGAAGAACTCATGTTTACATCCTCAAATTAGTTGGGAATTGAGGGACAGAGCAAAACCCCAAAATAACTCGCCAAACGGAGATTTAAGGTTTAAGACTTTCTAAAGGCAAAAGTGACAATAGTACAGCTTGAGAGGGGGGATGCATTTCCTCTGCTTTTTGGATGCATGCAGGTAGTATTTTAGAACTGAAGGTTTAAGGTACAGTTATACTTCCAAATCTTTGAACCAGTATTGAGTCTTCAAATGTTAGGATAGGTAAAAGGTCTCCTGAAACATTATATCAGGCAGTAGTAGTAAAGTGATTTTAAAAATTAAAATAAAAGTTTGCAGATGATCTATGAGCCAGGCTGAAGCTGCTAGATCAACACTGTCGTGCTGTCAATTACCAAACCTCAACTGCTGGGTAAATTAATAGTAAAGGCAGGCAAGGGGATCTGTAAACAGAGATGTATCTTCCTGACAAAGCCCCAGGAAACTTCTTGCTAGCATCAGCTGAAAGTGCAAGATTAAACTGTAAAAGTAAGCAATTCTTTAGCAGTAGATTGTCTTTTCAATGTGTGTTTAAGGACAGTACTTGGGAAACACTTGCTGAAAGAATGAACCTCAGGCCAGGAGAGGAAAGAGCAGGATTTTCCCTGAAAAAAGTAAGCCATCCTGCTGTGGGTATTCAGTGCTTTTCTCTGCAGACCGGGCCTGTGGTATAGCATGTTAAGGCACCAGTAGAGAGAGCCATTGTTCCAAGGATATGTGTGAAACCATATAGATGGCACAATTTGCTGTCAGGGCACAACACTGAAACATGTTACTGTGAAAGCTCACATAAATTTTTAAGCAGATGAAAGATCTCTTGTAGAGAAGGATCTTCCCCCCCTGCCCCGACTCAAATATCTGGACAAAGTTGTACAAGGATCACCTAACAGTTGAAGGCTTAAATCCATGCTTTGCTTTTTTTTTATGCTTCCTGCAATGTATAGCCTTTAATGACTTACCTAGGACATGTGCAGAACTTGTCTCAAAGAGCTTTTAGAGTGGGGGAAATCTCATGTGCCATGGGATGTTGGTCAGGAAAGGGCTGAGCGAGATGTGAATTCAAACTAAACATGTGCTTATGAGTCTTGGAACTTATGTCAAGTGTGGTGGTGATCAAATTCAAGGTAACAGCATGAACCGTCTTCCTGAAGTTGTCAGTTGCTGTTGAGACTTACAACACTGTCAGCACTGTTGAAAATGGTGCATCCTTAGTGTGGGGGAGTTGCTATCATCCTGAGCTTCCTTCTGAGAGTGTGTACCAGTCTTCTTTTGACTATAAGACTGATATTGCAAGCCCAAGAAGGAACACAGCATTCCTAGCTTTCTGTTACCCATGACCATTTGCAAAGTTGAAATAGGTCTGTTTACTTTTGTTGGGGCACATGTAGTTGCTTGGCAGCTTCTTGGCCCATGAGCAAAACTCTGTAAGACTTCAGTGCTTGCACAAATCTCAATAGAAGACTTGACTAAAGCTGCAGCTTCTCACCTTGCTGCATGCTGGAAGCTTTCTGAATTCTTGATGTCATATATGGTCCTTAATTGGCGGAGGATCTCTTACCTTGCCAGACCTTTCCAGTGTAGGGGTAATGAAATCTGAAACCAGGCAAGTTTTGCATGGTTCTGAATTTCATCACAAATCGCATCTCTCACTTCTTGTTTCTTGCCTGGGGGAGAACAACTCCAGTATCTTTCTGTCTCCGGAAAAGGAGGCAACACCTGCATAGTTTCCCCATGCTGGCTGATTATATTGACTTAATCATAATTGAGGAAGGAGTCAGATATCAGCTTGTATGTGATACTGGCATGTAGAGCCCTGTACAATGTAAGGCCAGCCCTGATGAGACAGCAAAAAGGAAACGGTGATGGCAGCATGAAAAACAGGGTTTTGCTGACATAATTTGCAATCGTCACTAAAAGTTCAAGTGCAGATGGAAGAGCAAGGAAACTACCTTTTGCCAGAGTTCCTTCTTTAAATAGGAAATACTGACTTTAGGAGATCTACTCCAAGTATCCAGAATCAACATTATATGCTAAGAAAAGCCAAAACTATATCATGCCAGCTATGTAATAAAAATATCAAAATGGAGAGAAGTCTTTAAATATGAATCTTTTTTCCAGTGACAACCACAATATATAAAAGGAAACTTCCTGAGGCTCTGTTCATTATTATTTTTTTTTTTTTTTGCATTTCTGTTTGATCCTTCAAAGCTCTTAAGCCTTGTGTGAATTTTCACTGCTACTTCTGCAGGCTTATTTCTTATTATTTTATATTGTAGTAAGTTTAAATTACAGAGCTGACCAGCTACAGAAAGAATCAAACACAGTCAAAGCATGTGTGTTTGCTGCAGTTAAATTATTACATAATTTACATTACTGGAATCCTGCAATATTTTTGGTATGTTGGGATGCATCTTATCTTTCTCACCTCTTCCAGTCCTTTAAATGCTTTTCACCTTTGTATGACCTTAATGATTTGAGATTTCAAACCTTCAGCAACTTCAGCTCCTTACCACTGTATCTGCGCTGCAGGAAGTAGTATTTTGCCTTGAAAGATCTAGGGACTTTTTGGAAGGTTGTTGTAAGGAGAAGAAAAGGAAAAGAAACTAAAATAAAAATGAGTTCTGTGGAAACGGCTCTAGAGGGAGTTTTCAGAGCTGGGATGTACAGTCGTTATGGGCTTACTAACAAGAAATTCCTTATGTGTGGAGTTCAGAAAAGAGAAATCAACTATGAGATGAAACCCATGCTGTGTGAAAAGGTGTGCTTTAGGAACTTCCCCGGTGTGAGCAATGGGTAGCTGGGAGAGTTAAGAGGTTTAGCTAACAAATGCTGGAGAATAACAGATAAGAGAATGAAACTCCCTCACTAATGCACTACACTGTTTTCTTTAGTGTTAAAAACAGCAGGAGAGAACTGGCATTACTCAGTGTTAGCAGTTCTAGTCTGATACACACGTGAAGGTTTTGTACATGTAAAGTACAAAAGTGAACATGTGGCACTCTTCCATGAGTTTCTTTTGTTGAACTTTGCTCTGATCTGTTCCCTCCCTTGTCTCTTGAACTTCCATATGCCTGAAGTTAGGCCTGAGTTACCAAATGCTGCATCACTGCCAGTGTGGCTTTCTGTGCATGATCTAGGGGGATAGATGTAGAGACTGACTCTGCAGTGACCAAGCATCAGCAACTGGCCACCAAGGATGTTATGTTTTACTCCATATCTTCACTTAAATAAATTGTGTAACAAGCTAATTGGTAACTCAGTGTGATGTGAAGGTCACTGTTGTGTAAATTTAAGCATGTGAAGTGCATTTCCTTGTGATCTGTGTGATGCTGAGCTTCTACTAAATCAGTTCTTGGAACAGTAAGCATGGTGCTAAAAGCTGCTTAAGAGAAAGTGCTTGGATCTGGCAACAAAAACTGAAAAACATGTAACTGATCCTTTGTGGAAGGATACCTGGCAAGAATAAAGGCAAGTGAACTTGGTTAAGATTCTGGTTAGAAGTACCAAATCTAAGTGGGGTGTAGGAGAGTAGCTAAAGAGTTAATAGTTTCTCTTGTAAGGTAGATCTTAGCAAGAAGTGGCTTTCTGGATTCATTGTTAACATAGCATGAGAGACTCTTGATACTTAAGACTTAAAGGTCTATTTGAGCAATGCAGAATTAATTTCTGTGTGACACTTAAACTTGGCAACAAAGCTGTTGTAAGACTCTAGTCCAGGAAAACATGCAAAGTATGATAATATGGTGACTAGCTTTATAGACTATTTTAAAAGAGCTGGAGGGCAAAATTTGATTTGGGCTGGTTGGTCCTTTGTTCAGAAAAGTCAAGGTATATCTAGTTTTTTAAAAATCTGAATTTCAGCTTTTGAGCTGCATCTGTAAAAAAATTAATGTAGTGTTTTTCCTCAGAAAATCACTGAACTGAAAAAGTAATGGAAAAAAAAAAAGGAGGGGTAAACTTGCTCTGACTCAAGTCGTGGGGAACTAAACTGGGCATTAAAATAGATTTGTACCATCAGTCTCCTTAGACATGAACATTGCTAGGCTTAATGAGAAAGTACTGAAGCAGAATGACAGTTTCTTATTAACTCAAGACTTGTCTAGCTATTTCCACACTGCTTTCACTTGCTCATTAATGACCTTCTGCACTATAAAAAGAACAACCCAAACACTCTAAGCCCCTGGGAAGACCTTTTTATATGGTCTATCGGATGTTAAATGGTCTGCTAGCAGCAAAGAAACAATCCTGTGAAATGCTGATCAGCATTTTTGTCTTGTTCTTGTGCCTAGACAAAAAAGTATAATTGATTAAATTGTCTACTGCAAGATAACAAATGCAGGTGACACACTAAGCCACTGATGTCTGCACTTCATTCCAACCAAATCCGAGTTGACTTCAAAGTAGTGGAGCCACAGCTGTAAGTAGCTGAGAAAGAAGATAAAGCTGTCAAACTTTCCATGAACACCACTGTGAGTGAGTGAAATGCCTAGAAGGAAAATGTTTGTCATTGACCCATCATTTGAAAAAAACAAAAGTGTAGCAGGAAGAAGTTAAAATAGTATGGATGTAAGTGATCATTTCCTTCATGTGTTGGCTGGGTGTACCTCAAGGGAGCAAATGGGTTCTTGTGTCAGAATCTGAGCAGCTTCTTGCAGATAGAGCTAACAAGCAAATGCTGGCCAGGTCTGTTTTGTTAGCCTAGGGCTCACCTCTGCAGTCACTTCCTTGCAGCTCCACAGAATTGCAAATAATTCCTAGTAGTGCCTGGCTATGAGTAGCCAGGTTACCTGAAACAGGACTTCTCACTGTGACTGGGGAACTGATAAATTACGTTGTGAACGTTCTTCTGTAGTGGTGTTTCACTGAGTTCAATGGACTCTACTCAAGCCTCGTCTGTCGGTATGGGAGATCACTGGTGCTTGGTGGGAGCAGCTCAGAATAACTTGAGGATTAGAGCTATATGAACTTGGTGCAGTGCAGCCTTTAAACATACGCTGTTTTCTGCTCTGAGGGTCCATTATGCTTTTAAAGCTCGGGAAACTAGAACTGAAAGCTGTGTTAATGATTTTCAAACTTCTTAGCGGCCCTCAACTTTGTCCCAAACAAACCTGAATCCAGAACAGTTTTGAAAATGAGATTAAATTTTAATTTTGATTATTATTTTTTTAATTTATCTGAGTTGGGAATTAATAGATATGAGGGGACTTACTTCACTAGGCATCAGTGCAATTCTGTTGAATCAAGGAGTATCTAGGTACCTATATAAAATCAAAATAAATGCTTGCACAATCCCCTTTGGACTGAGATTAGTGATTTGGCTTGATATGAAATCCCTATCCTCTAACCTGGAAAGCTTGCAGCTGTAAAAGAAATGGTATTTAATAATAGACCAAGACTTGATTTCAATGGAAGCATTGTCTGAGTAGGCACATCAGAGCTTGGTTCCAGAGCACCAATAAAAAAAAATAAAATAGCCTTTTTATTTATTGGGCACTCAGACTTGAAGACTCCCAGGTGCCTATTAGTCTAAGGGCTTGTCTGTACAGGAAAGTTAGTGTGCAATATGTTGGAATATGAATTTACAGTGCACCAACTCCTCTGTGCTCCCCGTGTTTGGATATTTTTAGCGCACAGTAATGGTGCCTTTCTCTGTGGCAGTTCATTCAGCCTTGAAAGCAAAGTAAATCACATTCTGCTTAATGCCTGTGTGATGAGTGAATAGCGAATGGGCAGTGCCCTTTAAACTTGTACCTAAACTTCCTTCTTTCAAATAGTGTGAAGGGTGATGTTTAGTAGGATTCTACCTTTGTTCATGAAGGTGACAAGTATGATTCTGCTTATTTTTTTAGAAGGGAGGAAAATAGTAAGTTTTCAAAAGTCCCTGTATTTCAGTTCTTAATACAGCTTTCGGTGTGTAGGGGTTTAGATCAGGGAATTTCTGTATAACTCTGCTTTGAGAGTTATTTTCATTAATACTTTACAGCTGACACTTCCTAAAATATTATGTACTTCAACCTGGCCAAAATGCCTGTATGGCTTTTTACTGAACTGGATTCAGGTTTGCTGACCTTCCTTTTTTTTACTTTGTTAGTTTTAAGCTCAAATCCATTCAAACAAATTTTGGCATATATGGAAGAGGTGATATAGCATCAGAGTGAGAACATGGAGCAAGAGTAAGGGAGGGGAAGGCATGTAGGTATTACTCTGTGGTTTTGTTTGGGTTTTTTGTGGCATGTTTGCCATGTTTTGAGACTATGAACTGAAGGTGTAAGGTACTGGACAATGCTCAGTTTGCTCAGAATTCTTGTAATGAACATTTGGACAAAGAAACTTGACTGTTTAAGAAGCTTTGAAAGACAGGTGGTTGTTTGCTTTTTCTCTTAAGCTGGAAAGAAAAGTGCAGCAATGACTCTCAAGCTAATATCTGGGGTTGGGGGTGGGAGGGTGGGGCAAGGGTGGGAGGGACAAAGAACAAAAATCTTGCTAATTCCATCTAATCCATACTTGATCTATTCACCTAAGAAAATTCCTTCACACTTATTGCTCTGAAAATGTACCAGCTTGCATATCAGCGATAGGAACTGATTGTGAATCTTGCACCTTTCACAGAATTGATGTTACCTTACTGTTCTGCTTCAGGTATTCATGGTATGTGATAGGAATGCAGCGGAGAACCAAAGTCCGATTTAGTCTGTTTATCCTGCATTAATCTGAAGCTTCCAGTGAGACAATCCTGACTTTGTGGTGCTCTGAATTCAGCAACAGTACTCCTGTTTCCCAGAGAAAAAAAATGAGGGGGAAATTAGCTACAAGTCTATGCATCCAACAAATGGTGCCACAGGAATTAGGTTAAATTTCACATAACTTACTTTTAACTAGCTCATTTCCTGAGAAGAATCTCCTTTGTCTGGTTCTGCCCATCTGTGTGGTAAAAAGAAACACATTCATATTAATGCTAAAGTGAATTATTTTATTTTTTCCAACTCTATTGTTAAGCAAGTAAAATTTATTATATCCAGTTGGAGAACTAAAACAGGATGAAAGAAGCACTGCTGCTCTGTCATATGTGTCTGCAGAGAAGATTTAGCAACCTGATAGGTACACTGGGATGCTCATGGGGGACTGCACCTGGAGTCCACACACACTGTCCACTGCACACCTCCATTCTGTGGAAATTCCTCCTTAATCCCAATGCCACAAGACTGAAGGAGATGGAAATGTGACTAGATGTCAACCACAGTGAGTTGTCTTCATGGATGACTATGGTGAACCAGTCAGCGCTAGTTACTGCTGGGAACTGGTTTGTGTGATATTTGCAAACTCACAAGTTTGCAGCTAAAGCAGATCAGAAAAAAAATGTGCTTTATTTCAGTCACGCTGGGAGAAGGCTCTCATCCAAGCCAAATTTTGCTGTGACCAGCTGATGTGTGTACACAGCTTGTCCCTGCCTGTGGTGTTTGTAAAGCCATGCTATGCATTGATGTGATCACAAAATATTTGAGCTCATGATCTCCTGTGTTGTAACTGTGGTGAGGATAAGCCTAAAGGAAGCGTTTGCCCTTCACACAAGGACAGTGTAGCTACCACACAAGTTGGAGCATCAATATTGGTGGGGTAACTCTTCTGTCCAAAGGAATTGACCCCCTGCTGAACTTTTGGCTGTGGGAAGGGAAAAGTATTTGACCTTAAATGACTTGCACAAAGACCAAGAGGGAGACTGTCAGGCTAGGTCTTACAAGCAGCCTGGCTCCTGATCCTCTGCTTAAGTCACTGGAGTATATGTCTCTCTCCATTCATGATGAATGAATTCTCAGACTGTGCTACATTTCCTCCCTTGAATAACAGTCTTTAATGAAAAGGAAAATGAGAAAACAAGGTAATGACAGATAGGACAGAGAAAACATTGGAAAGTGAAGAAAGAAATGTCTGGGAGTAATAGCAATGCTGATATTCCCATGTTAATGATTCAAGAGCTTTCTGACTGCTGTAGAAGCAAAACTTACAGCTGCTGGAGCAGCCTATAGAGGTTTCAGCAATGCAGGGAAAATCTCAAAATTGAACAGTAATGGTCCCTGTGTTTGCTCTCAAAAGATACCTCCAGCTCCCTCCTGTAAGGTGTGAGGTGGTCTCTGAGATACAGAATGCCCCTTTGCAGGTTTAAACCTGTAGTTAATTAATATGAAATCCTTCTTATCTGGACTAACTGGTTAAGAGAACTTAATAAATTACTGAGACACTGATCTCAAAATAGGCAGAACTCCCAATTATATCATCAGGTCTATCTGTGCCAGGATTGCGTGAACGTGCCCTTAGTATCTACTTTAGCTCAGTGTCTGCTGTTCTTTTCACCTAGGCACAAATACCTGTGATTCTAGTAGGACTTAAATCACTTTTTTCTTCAGACTGTGTGTTTTGTTGTAGCTACATTCACCTCCCATGCTCCCTTCTCTGTTTTGAGGTCAGTTGCCTGTGACAGATACTAGGTTCTATCTGGTACGTGCAACTAACCACTTCTGATTTTTAGAGAACATGGTTTTAATTAGCTCTCTTCCTCTTCTCTGGTTGCTGAACAGAGCTGGCCTCAGGTGGAATTTTTTAATTGTGCTATTGCTGTCTATTACCCAAGCTGGAGTTCTGTTTCATAGAGTAAAAATGAGACTTTCTGTAGCAGAATTCATAGGACTGGTCAAAACTTTAAGTCATGTGAACAGTTCTTTTTTACATGTGTGTAGTAATGTGCACAGAAAGTCAAGGAGATACTGCCCTTGATCTCTAGCTTTGTCTGATTTCACTACTTTTTTATTATTCACCAAGCTTTTTGCTGACATGTTTGCATGTGGCAGTGTGGTGGTGGTGCTGGAGTTGCCTGTTTCTGCTACCCCTTTAAGAACTGGTTTCCTGAGATGTTTGGAGAGGGCCACAGGCTTTCCCTTCTCCTTTTTCTCACTGGCATCACTTCTCATGTTTGATTGACCTTTGGCTAAGTGATCCAGTTTGCCACTTCCAGAAGATTTTGTTTGTTTTTTTTCCTGGGCTAGTGTGCAGCTGGTTGAGCAAGCTGATGGACTCATGGAGAAGTTTGGCAAATGCCAGGTCTAGCATAAGAGAAGCAGTGGGAGCGTGTGGTAGGTTAGGAGAAGGTGGCAGTGTGGGATACCTGTTTTGGCATGATCAGCTGTTTAGCCTGGCTCACTGAACTGCGCTTGAGTTTTGCAAAGGAGTAAGCTGTCTCCCTCCTTTTTAGGCCAGGGATGAACTACTAGGGCACAGAAGAATTATTCTTGCCTTAAAAGTAAAGCAAGGAGCATGACTGAAAATAGTGTTGTGCCATGAGACAGCAGGGACTGGAAGACCTGACTGCTGATCTCCTTTACTGTGACAGGCTCAGGAAAACACCAGCCTCTCGCCCAGTGGGAGTGAGAACAACTCTCTGCAGCTTTGTGGGCATTTTTCTGAGTATTTAACATTGGTGGGGTTTTTTGTTTGTTTGGTTGGTTGGTTGGTTTTACCTAAGACCTTGCTCTAAACTACTTAAATACACTGTGGAAAAAGCTATCTCTAGTTTGAATATACCAACCTCTTATCTATACAACCCCCAGAATCTCCTATCTCCAAGGCAGTGGTTTCCAAGACTTGGGTAGGTTGCTGTGAAGATAAATCACATCAGAGGGATGACCTTTATCCTTGGTGCTATTTAAATAGTTTAAATATCTATTGACTTCATGCCTTGTGATTTCAGTTACAGAAAAGTGGACCCTAAAGAAAGGAAGAGTTGACCTACAATGTATCAGTCTGGTGGTATCTTCGTTTATAGAGCTCTGCAAATACAGATGGCGTTTTCCCAACAAATTCTCCCCCCAGCACTACTTTATTGTGGCTGGATACTTTTGAGAAGGAATCTGTGCATCCATATGGAACCTAGCAAAAGGAAAGAGACTGGTGTCTATTGTAAGTGCTAAAGTTGTTCAGGGAAAGGGAAAAAACTGGGGACCTTCTTTGTCTGCAAATAAATGTTCCCTAATGGTTCTTAAGAACATTTTTTAAATCACTTACCTATGTAATTTGACATATTTATAGGGATTTTCTTTTGGAAGAGAGGATGGAGCCATAACTAATCAAGTCAGGAAGGTGTAATCCAGAGCACCGTAGTCAGTATGTATAACAAAAAAAATTATTTGTATTTGCCCCTTAAAGGGCAGTAGATACAACATACTACAGAAAACTACAGTGAAGTGTATGGGACTCCATGTCTTCTGTATTTACAAAATGGATCCACTCCCATGGAACTCTGCTCTGGAATAATCTAAAGCAAAACAAACCCCTGTTTTTATACTTTAAAGAGCTGTGGAAAAAATATTTAATATAAGCCAGTGTGATGCAATGCCTACTTAATTTGGAGACAGTGTGAAACTATACCCAGAGAACTGATTGACTCACCAACACTGATATGTTAACTCTGGCCTATTTACTAGACTGTTCAAAGATCAGAAACACCAAGAACAGCACTAAACTGGAGCCTGTGGGTCAATGCAAGGAATTTATAAGGCGTATTCCCTTCTTTGGACTTTGTTTCCCCATAGGAATATTAACCATGTGTCTGGACTCCACAAACTGGGTTTTGTATTGCTTTTTGCATTCTGAAAGTGTTAAGTATTATCTGGTGGCAGATGCAACTGTGCAGCTGCATGATAGTGTTATATGATTGTGGGAGAATATATTTAGTGCCGGGAAGAGGACCTTTCTGTTCCTCTAAACTTATATCAAACTGTGTCTTTGAAGATTTCTGTTGTCTCAGACGCTGCTTCTGCAATAAGACTATGCAACTAAACTTCTGTTTATGGAAGTTTCATTGTGTCTTCAGACCATAAGATCCCTTGCATAAGGGCTTTAGTTATGTTCCTCTCAGCATAGGGTAGACTGATTTTAAACAACTGAACAAAAAGTACAGCATAATCTGGCTTTTCTAACATGCCTCAAGCTAGCAAAACTTCAGTTTGGAAACGAAGTACTGGGGTATTGCTTCTTCCCAACTTTGATATGTTTGTCTATCATCATCCTACATCTGCATCTGAGCATTCAGATAAAGCTGGTAAAGAACAGCTGTCTGTAAAGGAACTGATTTCTGCCTGGCTGTGAACACCACTGTCTGGTCAGTGAACAGAAGATTTGCCTGGTTTCTTAAATAGAATTTCTCATGTCATGAGAGCTGCTGTATGCTAGCTGCTCTGCAATTTGGAAATGTGTTATCCAGCAGAGTAGTTACTGAAAAATTCAGTCATCTGTGGGGTGTGTGTGTTGGTTTTGTTTTTTACAGCCGAAAGCTTCCCTTTCTTGAGTGGCAACTTGTTTGTCATAAAGGTGCATGACAACGTATTAGACAACGTATGTAAATGGTACATGCAAAACCCAAACATACTGTCTCTGTATTTCTAAAGTTCTGAGGCTGCTCCTTCTTCTGGACAGCTGCCACCAAATACTGTAGCATTTCTATGAAGATGACCTACAGAGCCAAGACATACATGGAATAATATTTAATATCTGAAATATTTTCAGAAATAGTTCTCATAACCGCAAATATTAAAAGTTAACTCCTGAGTGTGGCCTGATATCCAGTTCTTTTCCTGGCTTTGGATGGTGGTGTAATTTTGCAGGTCAGAGGCAGCTGCATTTTGCTAGTGAGGTGATCCCATCTATAGTTTGCTTTTACAGCTCAGGGTTTGTTTTTCTTAATGTTTATAAAGTGCTTTGAATTAAATGGTACAGAAATTTGTATTATTGTGACATCTGTTCCTCCCTGAGAGCTTGTGTAACCTGGAGGAGTTGTGCAACTGTAAACCAACAGCATAGCCTGCATCCCTATGAAACAGTAAAGTACTAGAAGTGGATTGGTTGTGTTTCTGTAGTTCCACACTACTGTTTGCATTATGGCTCCACTTTTACATCAGTAGGGAAGGTCTCAACAAATTTTGGCAGTCTCTAGAAGCAGTAGGTTTTGGGTGATGTTGGAAGGTCTAGAGGGTGACCATGGCAATACAGTTTGCAAGTGAAAAAAACCACATTCTGCTGGCATGCTAAGCCTCTGTCATGCTGACAAGGACACAAAAACAGTTTTAGGCTTTCGCCACACCTTACCCTGTGCATAGCCTATCCTTTTGATATTTGTCCATTGTACTGCTTCTTTCTTCTGCTTTACCCTAGGAAACTTTTCCAACATGTTTTTTCTTACCACAGTTATTTCTACACATACCCTTTCCAAAGTTGTTATCTTGGGTTAATGTAAACTCTCCCAACTTGAAAAGATAATGTCTCTATTTTGTACTTTAAGAAGTACTGTGTACATTTGTGGTACTATAAAATAATTAGCATGAATAACATAGGAGCTCATTTGGGTTATAGATTTTAAGTATTATGAACAGATTGCAGAGAAGTACCTATCTGCTAGTGTTGCTTATGTATAACAATCTTCACTATTTATCATGATGGATTGAAAGATGAATTGTAAATCACTGCACCGCTTGGATGTATAGTTCATTCAGATTGACTGGCAGCCTTTGCATAAAACAGGCCCAGGGCTGGAACAGCAAAATTGTTGCAGATCAGGACTGAGCTGGATTGGCACTGAGGTGTGGGAAGCTCATTTAATGCAGGTTGTAGCTGGTGGTATCAGTGCTTCACTTTCATGAGCATAGAGCTTAACTCTGCTGCCAGCCTGGCAACTTCCCACTGGGATAATGTAATGCAGCTGCAAGATTGTTTTGGCTCTGTGCTAACTCCTTCCCATACCTTTTTTAATAGTCTGTCTCCTGCCTTTCCCCATCCAGTCATAAAACCTTTCCTAACATTTGTTCCACTTTTAAGAGCTAGTAATGGCATGGCAGTTGATAACGGAGCCAACACCCTTCCATAAAAATGCACTTTTCAGCACTGAAATATGCTGCCTTTTTGGGAATTTCAAGAGTTGATTCTAGGGATTGAGTTGTATTTTGGTTTGTTTTTAGCTAGCTATCCCTCATATCACAAGGTGATATGTGGTGCAGTTTGTGTATTTCTGTGACTATTGAAAAACGGGTCTGAGACTTCTGGAATGGAATAACAACCTAGCTTGCTTGAGTCTTGACCCATTTACAGGGATATGAAAAGGCCTGAGACCCACTCTTGGAAAACAAAGCTTTTTCAGGCTCTTGGTCCTGCCTTCTTCATAAAATCAGGACTAAGTTTGGCGCTCTATAGAGATTAGATGTATAGTCATGGATGCTGCGTTTGACTTGGTTGTCACAATTATTTTGTAACAAAATTATTGATGTTGTAATTCATTTATCGGTTATGGTAGAATGAGATTTGTTGTTTTAATCTTAACTAAAAGAGGATAAATTTCCATTTATTGCCCAGCTTTCTAGTTCTTGACTATCAATAATGCAAAAAATTTGAGAGTATTACAGTAAGCTTCTTCCTTCTTTCATAGCTTCAAACCTAGAACTAGTAATAGACGTTTTAAAATAAAGATAAAGCCTTCTTTCAAGGCAATGAGGAAACCATCACTATAACAGTAGTGATGTAAGACCAAAAAAACCCCTCTGCATTTGACTGCAACCTTCTTGCTTGGAACCTGCAACAAAAAACCTCCCAACCCATCCTTCCTCATGTGATTATTTTCTTCTGGAACTTGACCTTTAAAATGAAAATTTAAATAGTTTTGATTTCCTGTGGGGAAACCACAAATATGGAGGAGTAAAAACTTGTAGCAGTGACAAAAAGTGTCTGCAGGGGCTAAAACAATAAACCAGGGTGGTGAAAACTGCACTATCCTCCTGCTTAATTATTTCCTTACTTCAGAATGGCACATGGGCCAAGGTAAAAATTTCTAAGAACCCAAACTGACCTCAGAGGGAAAGGAGAGAGACTGTTTTTGTGTGTCTAACTACCCTTTTCCTTAGCAAGTCAGTGAGTAAGTTAGTAAGATCCATTCCCCTGTACAGCCAGGTGGTAAATAGTTCCTGTTTCTCTTCTAATATTCTTTCTCTGTCCTTACCCTTAGCATTCTTGTTAGGAGAGATATTTCTGCCATTTTTGATGGTTCCATTGTGTGACAGATTGTTTGGGGAGCCTGCTCAAGACCTGTGATTAAGACCACAGAAGATCTGGGAGAATTTGTCTAGGTTTTTTCTAAGCCACCTCTGGGGCTCACAGGCAGGCCCTGTTCTTTGCATTGTGCCTTCCTGCTCTAGCCAGTGGAAGCCTTGGAAGGAGGCAGGGGTAAGATGTGGAGGTCCCTGGCAAGAGTTAAATAAACCCTTAGGAGGCAGAAATTACATTTGTAAATAATTGTTCTGGTTTTCAAAAAATGCTGGGTGGCCTGCCGTTAGGAGCAAGCTCATGTCTTGGTGTCCTTAGGACTGACTGAATATTAGGAAATTCAGGTTTTGGTTTGTAATTTTCAAAAAAGTTTGCCCCTGTTGTCTTGACAGCATGGAGTAGGAGAGCAGCAAAAGGTTATCAAATAATGTGTATTAGAAATAACTGGTCAAAGTCTGGAGGGTGCCAGGGTGTAGTCACCAGCATGTAAAGGCAGACATCTGTAGGATGCTTTGGGTTCCTGAGATATTTTTATGAATGAAAGGTGCTTATGACAGGAATGCATGCTGAAATAGGCAGTGCTAATGGAGAGTCTCTACAATCTCCTTATCTTCTCCAGTAAATCTGCCCCTGAAGATAAATGTTTAATAACATTCCTATTTGGTTGTACTTGTTTAAAGTGGTTGAACTAATGACCCATAATCCAGTGGATCCATTTGTAGTGAAGAGCACTAAGGCTTCAATCCCTGATTTAGCAAGATGTCTGCTTAATTTACTGCGTTCCACTGTTGTAGCTCTTGCTCACTGCTCAAATCAGATGATTTACTGAGTAGTGAATGTAACCCACCTTTCAGTTGCAAAAGGGCAATGATTTCTTTGTATAAAAATTAACAAAAATCTTACATGCTCTTGGGAATCAGTAAACTCTGTGTGTGTGTGTGTGAGACAGAAATTTGAGTTGGTGCTTCATTATGATTTGGTTTGATAATTAATGTGTGTGCTAGTAGCTGCGTACACAAACTTCTGGTGCAAATACCTGTGAATGAGTTTGAAATTTGCTTTGGTCCCTAATGTTTGTGCACTCAGATAGCTTTTTCGTGCAAACATTAAAGAAAGGTGGAAACTTGGCCAAAGTAAATTTGTATCACACTTCAAACAAATACCTGTGGAATTCTTTCTATTCAGCAAATGAAGTGCTCCTAATCACTTCAATGGGAATCTGTCTGGTTTAAGGAATGCAGTATCCTGACCTAAGACCCCTGCTAACACTTAGGTAATGAGAGCCACTGAACCATGTGGGACTACTTATGCACATGAGTAATTTTATGGACAACTTTGTGCAATATGCGGGTCCAGGACAGTGGTTATGACTGCAGTCACTGGTTTTTGATCACAAAGTAACAGACTTGTGCATTAGGCTAGAGTGACAGTGATTCCAGTCATGTTTTCCTGCTGCTGCATTGGAGATGGTCTCCTCTTCCTTGTAATCTAACTCTTGTAGAGGACGGTTGCTTTCATAAATCCTGAAAAATCTTCCAGTAGCTATTTATTCACCAGTTTTTTGTTATTGAAATGACTGTCTGGCCTGCATTCCAGTAACTTCCTGTAATAAAAAATAAATGCATAAATAAATAAGCCCCCCCCCCCTTCTTCTGCAGTCACTCAATTATTTGCTTTGTTAGAAAGTTCTGCAGTTCAGAGTAATGATAATTGAAGTGGGTGAACTCTGTGGAGAGAGAAATAATTACATTTATGAGATACTTACTTTAAAACTTTTTTGTTTTTCAAGCATTGCTCCCAAGTTTGAGGCATTTTATTGCCAACTCAGATACGAGGCTTTCCTGTTTGCATTTCTTTATACAAGAAATGTGTTGAGGCAACTGGATCCTGATACCCAGCTTGTGCTCTCAGGTTTTGCAGCCTTGCCAGTAACACCTTATTGAGGACTTGGACTGAATAGTGACTGATAGGAATAATCTTCCTACTGTTACTAAATAGCCTTTAATTTAGTAAATTGAGAGACTGGGTGAGGCCCCAGGGAAGGACACAGCAAAACAGTGAGAGCAAAAAGATTCCCTTCACAGCCTGAGAATTCTGTCCTGTGCTTAACATGATAATGGCTGATGTATCAGGTTTGCAGCAAAATGGAGGCATTTCATATGCTTGATTTCAAAAGCTTCATTATATATATATTTTTCAATTTTTTTTTTAAGTTATAAGTGTATAAGGCAAGGCCAAGTCAAGCAAAGGAAGAAGTCTGCATAGAGACTATTGATGCTCTGTCCCCTTTATATCCTCCACAGTAAATTAGACTAGTTTTCATCTTCTAACCCTTGTGTAAGATCATACACACCTTCCAGTGTAAGCATTCCTGTTTAAACCTCTACCTTAACCTCTATTTTCCTGCCTGGTATCCTTCATTTCTTCCTCTAATCTGGCTAGATGCTGATCCTTAAGTTTTATTAGAAAAAACCTGCTTCCTCAGATGAGACTTAGTGGTCGTTGTATCCCATGGCAGTCTTTGGGACTGGCTATTATTGCAAGTTCACTGAAAATATAATTATCTCCTGAATGTGACAGGATAGGGCATAATCTGGATATCTGCACAAACCACAAAGTGTTGTGTTGTGGGGGTAATGACCAGAGCATTCTAGAAAAAAATAGGTCCAAGTTCCTGCAAGGAAAAATATGTAGGGAGAAGCAGTTTCTCCTTTTAAACTGACTGACGTAACTGGGAGAAGGGAGAATAGATAAGCTTTTGGGCCTGCAAGCCCTTCTCCAGGTCTGCTAATTGCCAACCCACTTAATGCAATTTGTGCTTACGTTTTCCCATAAATGTTTTGTGTATTACTTCATACTGAATTTTATAAGAAGATACAGCTTGTGCCTTATTACTCATTTCTTCAAAGAGTTTTCATGTGAATATCTGTGAAGATTGACTGTGGTTTCAAATGGTAATTCAAAGTCCTCTGCAATGAAATTGACAGCATCTTGATCAGGGTCTATATAGTTTTTTCTATGTCTCTGCCTAAAGAGTGGTTTTTAATAGCATTATTGTTTTTTCTAAAACAAAAACCAAAAACACCACCAAAACCAAAAAATCACAAACAGAACAAGCAAGCAAGCTAGACTGACAGCCCCAGAAACAGAACTTCATGTTTTCTCCCTTCTAGAAAAGGGACAGCATAAGCAGTGGTGGTTCCCATGTACACAAACCTACTAATATACAAATAGTACCCAAAGACAGGATAGGGTCCACGTAGATCTTAGACTGCTTTAATTAAGCAGTGGCAGAGGCAGTTGTGGGAGGCTCAAGGATGAGACTGGCCAGGGTCCAGCTAACTTCACACTGGTGAAATAAAAATTGCATATTGGAACTCTGTGGAGGGTCTGCCCCCTCTCTCCTGTGTCTGCAGGCAATGTGGGGGGTGGGGGGGTGGGAAAGGTAGGATGTATCTTCTGTGTTTCTCCTTGGGGGGACTGAACTGGGAGATTTGGTTATCAGCTGAGGGAAAGCAGCTGTCTCCAGATGACCCCTGTTAGTAGCTGCCTGAGTGTACTTAGACAGGTAGACTCCATAGCCAAAATAATGACTGCACCAAGAGCAGGGTCACAGTCATAAACTCCTGTAGAAATGACTCAGATGAGTCTACATGGCCAATTTTAATTGTCCACAGGCAAGAGCTTGCCCTTACCACTTTCATCTGAGACCACCTTACTTCTCAAATTCTTGCATAACCTGATCTGCTGCATCTTGCATGATAATCTTCAGGTGCTGCTGTGAAACTCAAGAATAACTTGTGAAATTTGTGTGTGGTTATACCTACTTACTAATGAATAGCTCACCATAACTCTCAAGAAGGAGGCAGTGTAGCTTTTTATGTCTAAACAGGATGCTGTGGGTTGTTTATAATATAGAATTAAAATAACATCAGTTATAGTTTTGTGTCTTTTCAAGTATCTATACCTTTTCTGCAATCTGCTAACATGAATAAGAAATGCAAAATGATCATATTAGAAGTCTGTTCTAATTATAAGCATATTTTTATCCATGTGAAGGACTGTTCCAGTCACCTTGACATTTCTCTCTAGAGAATGGCTGCTAAAAATTTCATGTGTTTTTGCAATAAAATACTAGAGAACCCTGTAGTTGATTGTCCTATAATAATAAATATAAAGAATTTGCCTTACATGTGGTACAACGAGGAAATTCTTGATATTTTTGTAGACCAGTAGCATTTACATTTTTGCAATAAGAAGGCAACTTGGCATCTGTGACCTGATGATTCTCACTTACTTTTAAGAAAACCTTCATAAATCCCTTGTGAATCTCTTGGTTAGAATGGGGAAAAATCCCCACTGTTCTTTAGTAGAGTCTGTTTCTACATACTTAAAAACTGTAAATAAAATTGGAAAGGCTTTCTTATTCCAACTTGGAAGAAAATCTTTGTTGACTGTAACTAACCCACAAGTCAGTTGTTTTAAAATGTTGACTGCTTACTCTGTTATTCCTTGACAAATGTGTTAGGGTTATTCTTTTTTTCCAATCAGTTGAAATATTGACATGAATGTTAATAGTCAATGTCACTTTTTTTGATGTAGCTTGACATAAAAATCAGATTCCTTTCTGCCTTCACATCTATAAAATTGCTAAACTATAAGCACATCATAACAAACACAAAATAATTGTCTCAGGGATGGGTGTCATCTTAAGTTAAGGGATGTAGTTTTTGAAGGCAGGAAGTACTGTCCATCCACGCTCCTTAACTTCTAAGGTGTGGCACTGAAGACCCTTTGATGTTAGGATCATCACAGGAAAGGCTTTAATTTTAAGGCGCTTTTCACTAATGGAAATGTTCTTGCTTTTGCAGGTGTCTCTTTCAGGAGCTGAGTGGCTTCTTGCTGCAGGATAGAGTATGGAAAGCCTCCCACTGAGGACTCATCTTCCATGCAGTACTGAAGAGCTGACCATGGTGCGATGCGGCTAAGATCTGCAGACAAACATACAGGAAAGTAAACTGTGATGATAAGAATGTCTCACCTCAGGTGACTGGGGAACATATTTTGATATATAGATAGTGAGAGAACCCACTTCATTTGGACTCTCCTCTGAAGCGTAAGTGGAAGAGAGCAGAGGCCACATGTGAGTGGGCACTTGTTTGCAGGGAAAACCTGCTTAAATGAAGCAAGAACTGAGAATGACATGTGTGTTAGAGATGTGCAATGTCATCCTGGGGTGTTTGGGTGCTAGACTTAATACGGCCATCAATGTAGTCTGAAGGAAATATGTGCAAATGAATTGTTAACACATGCATTGTTAAGAGGACTAACTCACCAGAGACAGGCGTAACAGCTGAACTATTTCAGTCCCACAAAGAGATGAGTGTTGGCTGGGCAAACGTTGCTGAAGAAAAGTGTATTTCAAAGAGGAGCTGGTGCAGAGGTAACTGGCTTCAAAAGGTCTCCCATGGACTACTCAAGAGAACTTCTCACCTTCCTGCACTAGTGGCAGTTTTACCATTGAGTTTGCTGAGGCCAGGATTTTGTCCTGGGAATTAAGATTAGAGAAGTCTGTGTTCTGGTGAACATTCTCAAAGTGGAGCTTGAAGGGTTTTTTTATGGCCTTTGGTTGCAGTGCCTGTGGTAACTTGGAATGAAAGACGTTGAGTTAGTGATAACTGCTGGAAGGAAAATAATTCTCAGTCTTTTTTGCTCTCCAAAAACAATCACCATCACTTAGATTTAAAGAATAAATTTCCTCATGAGAAAATAAGTATTTAAAGGCTGCCTTATCTATTTTAGCTGTACCTGAGCTTATAATGTTTAACTTGAATGTTTTTGGTGAAAATATTTGCATGGTTCTTTTATAATTCTGCTTAAAAGGACTGAAGGAGTGAGACAATTTGAACAGCATGTTAAACTGGGAACTTGGGAACAAACATTTGTGGAAAGAAAAAACGTAATTAATGTGAACTGTTGAGTTCAAGGGTAGATGCACTGGAGACTGTCCCATTTCTTATTTTTCATTAATTACTAGGGGTTTAGATATGGTTTAATTGACAAATAGTATAATAAGCATTAATTTTGTCTTTTAGAACAAAGACCACTTTCCAGAAAAATCTGATAGTGAAGAAGAAAATGTGTGAGCTATATGCAACTTAGAGTATTCCAGTCAGTTACTTGTCTATTATTGCATTTTACCTCATTAAATATTCACCTAAAAGTTCTTGATTTCAAATTATTATGGGAATGCTGATTTCCATCTTTGTTATTTATTGATATACCTCTGTTAGTTTTGGGGAAAGATCCAAAATGTAACTTTTAACGTTTCAAAGTGAATGTTTAAATGCAAATAAGAAGCATTCCGAAGTTATTTAAATTATTTCCTTATTTAAGTTCTGGGTTCTTGAAAGCTTGGTATACCTGGAGGGGTTTTTTTGGCTGTTAGAGAAATTAAAGGAACAATGCTTATAACTAGAAATTAGTAGAACCTTAGGTTTTAGTGGCTTGTAATTTTTTTAACACCTAAAACCAATTCTGTTGTCTCTGGGAGTAAATGTAGAGAAAAATTTAGAATAGTTTCTTGCAAAGCTGAAATGTCTCTATGCTTTGGAGTAGATACCTGATGTCTTTTGATGAATAAGGGGCAATTTTTCTTGTTGTTAGTGTACCTCATGGTGTTCCTGTGAAAAATCCCTCAAATTTAGTGAAGTCGTAAGCCTTTGAGAAATTTCTGTTTACATAGTCCAGTGATGTTTGTAAAGGAGAGTTGGAGAAAATCCATTAATATTGCTTTCCTATCTCTTTTTTTCTTAACATTTTCCTCAGGATTGCTTCTCCTAGAAGGATGCTTTACCTAGCCCCACTGTCACTATTCATGTGCACATAAGATTAAAAAATGCATAAATCAGTTTAATGTAATTATTAAAGATGTGTCTTAACAAGTGACCAGAGAAAATTTTTTGCTTTTTATTCTTGACTTTCAGAGCATCAAGGGTCTAACCCAATTCCCACTGCAGTCCAGAGTAGGTTTTCTGCTGGGGATTACATCCCAGTAGCTTAATAAGGTACACTCTGTTACAGTTTATTACTATGGTTTAAAAACATTTCAGTGGTTGTAGGAAATCTTAACTTCGACCAGACCTCTGACAAAGACCTGTCCCCTTTTGATAGTCTCAGTCAACATCCTGCAGTGCTAATGCTGTCTGCAAAATAACATTCATTAATAATTTTGACAAAGGTCAGATGTCTTCAGCTTTAATAATGGTTCCAAATTGTTTAAATGCTAGCAGAAGTATTACTTTGGTAAATAACTGTCCTTGAGGCTTTATTTTTAGAAGAAATATTGTTTTGCAGTTTGCATTCACGTGTGTTTAAAACAGCGTGTGTGATGTTTCTTACCAAAGGGAACACTTTTACTACTGTACTAGAATTGTTTTCCCCATTCACTTAAGAGAATTGTTTGAAACCTTACATAGTCTCTTCCTAAAGGAAATGTTTTTCACAGGGCTACCTGGATTATTTTTTTTCCTGCCTTAATAAAGCTTGGTCTTTTTTGTAATACAGTTTTAACTTGGAACATAAGGTCACAACAAAATTTATATATTTTGATCTGAACTAGAGTTCTTTCCCCCAAATACAATTACGGTGTTATGTTCTCATCCTGTGCTGCCTAGAGGAAGGCTGACTGTGTGCTAATAGGTTTGGGTGAGGCTACTAGTGCATTTCCCAGTCGTGTGCCTGGCTTGATCTATGGAACACAAATGAGCTGAGGTGCTTTCTCATGCTCTTTCTCGTGTTTTCTCATGCTTAGGGTGAGAAGAGCAACTCTGCTTTTACTCTGAATTTCTTTGCTTTAAAGGAATATAAAGGCTTTAAAGAATGCTTCATTGTATCCAGAAAAGTGCCCTGTGATTAACTGTGTTGCTGGTTTGTACCTCATAGAAGGTCCTTATATCAAATACTGGAGATGTACAGTTGCTTTTTGCTTCTGAAACACACTGGAAGAGGCTCTAGGAGAGTAATCTTCGTGAGTATGTCCCTGTTTACAGATGAAGGCTAAGTTGTCTTCAGCAGACCTCAAAGAAAGCAATAGTCATTCACTTCAACTCCACTTCTTTCCAGTGTGTGGAGTCAGGCCTCTAGAGTGGGACTGACCGAGAGGCAGAAAGGTCAAGTTGATGCTGCAGGGGCAGAAGTGTTTCCCTTCTGTATGGAATAAGAAAAGCTAAGCACGGGTAATCCTTCACTTGTATCTATACCCAGGAAACATAGGAGAATGTACAAAAACCATGTGAGCGTTGTGGAAACATTGACTGTCACTGACTAGAATTTTGTTTGAGTCACAGCAAAACTAGTAAATGGTCTTGTAAGAAACTTAGTTAAAATAGGCTTTCTGACTGCCAGCTTTGCACATTGCCCAAGAAAGTAACAACGAACAGCTTGCTATACTGCGCCATTTCCCCTACCCCCCTGAGTTTTTGCCTATATCATTTGGGGGAGACTATGAATTCTGTGGAGCTGTATATCTGTAACTGGAGGCATAATTTGACATTTGAGACCTTTGCTACTGTGAATGATACAAGAAAAATGAAAGTCACAATTGATGTTCAGGTACCAGATTAAGTTTGAAACATGCTTCCCACTTATTCCTATGAGCAAAAAAAGTTCTTGGAGACACAAGTACTATTTGTTGTTGCTCTTGGACATTGTTTTGTGTATGTGATGGCCCTTACCAGAAACAAGTCTTACTCCTTTCCCATAAAGTAGCCTGCAACTTAGTTTTTCAGAGATTCAGTATAACTTGTCTGTGCGAAGATGATTCACATTGGTTAGCTGAGGCGCATAGCAGAAATACCTGAGCAGATTACAAACTAGCTGCCTCTTCCTTTTTTGAGACTGCAAGGGAAAGGAACACATGGTTTACAGTTGGCAAATTCCAAGGCAGCTTTCACACTCATTAGCATACAATATCCCAAACCCCTCCATGGCTGTGCTGTGATCTTTCCTGTTGTTTGGGACAAGTGAGCTTGCTGAGCAGATGTTAGTGGGAGTGTCTGAATGAGCAGAAGGGGTTCTGTCTCAGTGAGAAAAACATTCACTGGGTCCTGTTCTTCAGTTTTTCAAGACTGTCTGAAACTTGAGAGCTACCTATGTAAAAACTAATCTTTGGATTGTTTGTGTTTATGTTCATCTGGATTGAAGCTGAATGGAACAGGAACATCTGAATTATGGACAGACTGGTAATGACAGGCAAACTACATAATCAGGAGCCATGATGGAGCTGCCTAGTGAAGTGCTGTTATAATACTCTTTAAAATATAAAACCAAGCAGTGTTAGTAATCTGTATCACAGCAGAAGCATTTTTTTAGAGAGAAGATTCTCCCATTTGTACAGGTACTTGAAATAACTGTTTACATTGTCACCTGGTAATTCAGAGAATTGTGAGGCTGAAAAAGGCCGAATGATCTGTAACATACAAGTAAATCCAATTTATATAGGTTTTTTCAAATGTAGTGATTGTTCTCCTTTAGTGTTGGGGTTTGGTCTTTTTCAGCAAGGGCTACCAAAATGCAGCTCTGCATCACAATTCGGGAGCTCAGTTCCAAAGCTCACGTACAGGATATTTTCATCCATGATGCGCAGGAGTGCTAACTCCTGAATATATAAACAAATTAAAAGTGGTCTACAAAATAAGATCTTTTCTTTGCATTTTCCATGCCTTTCTGCCACTTCTCTAAACTTCCTGAGTGGAGGTATATTTCTTTACTCTTTCTGGTATGTGAGCAGCTTCTGGCGTGGCTACTAACTGACCATTGCTTTTCAGGGTGAGCCTGGTCTGGAATCCAAAGCTGCCAACTGACAAAAGCATATATTTTATCGGCATATAACAAAACACCTGACTGCTGCACTGAACGTGGTGGCTTTGCTACCTATAATTTTCTTATGGAAAATCTTTGGAGTTTTGTTCTACCGCTGATCTTTTTTTCTGTTGTTTTTCCTCAGTGAGTTATTAACTTCCTTGCCAAGATTTTCCCGGTCCTGCACATTGAGTGTTAGATGTGCAATCAGCTGCTGTGCCAGAATTTTACATGGTTTGCAGTGAATGTGGCAGCTTTTATCAGCCCTGCTTTAATCCATTATGTGGATGAAAGCCCTGCTGGCTTTCAGGCTTCCTGCTTCTCATGCAATACTTACTTCCACACCAAAAGTGCCAGGTATTTCACCTGGCACGTGACAGCCTGTAGCAATGGGCCAGTTTATAGGCTTACTGTATGCAAGATGAAGTGTGATATGTCCATCAGGCAGGTCTGGTGCATTTGTGTTCTGACAGGGAGGGGGACCAGCACTGAGCTGAAGCTGGGGGCTGAGGTACCCTTGCCTTGTGCACTGGAAAAACCCAAACCATGGCTGGACTGTCCTAATACTTCTGTGCCAATGGGAATATTGGAATATATAAAGATGTCTATGTTTAGGGTATATAGAGGAAGTCTAATCCTCTTGATTTTCCTGCTTTTTCATTAGCATCTGACATGTGAACTTACAGAAATGAATCCCCAACCCCCTTTCCCTTTCCACACAAGTAAAAATAAAAACAGTTTCTAAAATTCCCAGGACTCCTACTAAAAATATCACACTAATCTCTATGGCTTAAACAAAAGCACTAATTATAAATTCCTTTCAAACATAAAGCAGTGACTTACCTTTTTGCTCTTCCAGGAGGGCAATCCCTGTAGAGATAGCCTTGGAAGTGCTGTCTGAAAGGACATCACTGCTGCTGAAGCTTTAGCACCTGCCTTGCTCTCCTGGCATGCTGGATCTTTCTTTACAGCTATAGGTGGCAGGAGACCTAATGCTGGGATGTTGTTTTGGGTACATAGCTTACCACCTGCAGCAGAAAAGGCATATCAGGGGAAATAATGAAATGCTGTATAAAATACATATGTTTCTAAATAGGAAGAACTAAACCCAATATCCCAAAGAAAGCCTTTGGAAATTAATAAATATGTAAGGTAACTTGTGATTTACACATTGGTAATCTTTATCCATAGCCATCTAGTTAATCTTCAGTTTTGCAGGCATTTGCATGTGTTGTTTCTTTTACAATTACCAATCCAAAAAGATGAGCAATTGTAGTAACTTACAGGAAATTCCATTAGTGTTTGTTAAACAGAAGTACAAATCATGGGATTTTGCCTCAAAATGGAAGTAATGGATCTGCTACTGAATTTATAGGGGCATGTTTATAGTATACTTTTAAGAAATTGTAATAGACACCATGCTTTTCCTTTGCTCTTAGAAATAACTGTTCTGTCTTATATTCCACTGGGTAACTGTACACTGTTGAGTACTGAATTTTTAATGTTGATCACTAGCTTATAGAAAACAATTTCTGCCTTACTGGCCTTAATACTTGTAAAGTATTAGTTGTACAACTATGTTTTCTGTTCTTATATTCTGCGTCAAGGCTTCATTTCCAGAAACAACTTATTTGCTGTAGAAAAAAGTTTTAATTAGGACATATTAATTAATAGGATTCTTCCCTTAATTTGAAATTTTTTTTCTGGAAATTCTGTGTTTCAGTCACATAAATAGCTGCATACGAGCACAAACACACTTGAGATAGCCTTAAATGGGTTAGCTTGAATGATGTAAACAGTTTTGCTTGTAATTTATCTTTCCTAAAAGCTGTAAGCTGTGTGTAATTGTGATGCTGAGGAATGCTACGCCATTCAATAGGGTGCATACAGAGCACTACGAAAAAGAGCTGTATATATTTAATATATTCAGATTTACATATATTCAGGTTTATAACTGAAAATCAGTTAGGATGAGTAACATTAGGCAAAGGCAGTCTTTTCTGATTAGGCTGGCTGATCTTTCTTGTAGTGGGCCTGCATGCTAGCATTCATCCTTCCTGTATCTGCCTTCCTGTCCTCCAAAGCAAACTCTTGATGGCCTGTTTGGGATCTGGTGAAGCTACCTTGATGTATGTCTGGATAGCCTCCAATGGCCATCTGGTGCTGCTTAGCTGTACCTTCTGGCCCAGAAATGAGATCATGCAGGGAAGGAGCCAACAAGTTCTCATGGCCACTGGTCTCTGGCTTGGATCTGTAAAAAAGAGCTCCTGGAGTAAGGGAGGTAAATGAAATAGAGATACTAGTCGGTGTTTTTGTGATTCATTCCCTTAACCAGTTTCTTGGAAAAAATAGTTTCCAAATGCCTTTGTTCCTGTTGTTCTTTCGTTGTTTTTTTTTTTTGGAGGACCCTGAACTTGGCAAAGTCAGAATGCACAAAAGCTCCAAGCAGTGTCTTCAGATTTTTCTTGATATCGGGGAACCTGACAAACACAACTTAATTCCTCACCCTTGTGCAGTGCTGAGCTGGTAATTGCCAACTAGGAAAGCCCACCAGGCTGCAGTCAAATTAGGAACACATGCTAATGTTTATTTTAGCATTTCTGACCTTAGAAACTGAGGGGGAAATTGCATATGTTGCCTACGTGACATAGATGTAACTATTCCTATTTCATTGCATAGTGGGCTTCTCCACACAGGTTTTTCCTCTTCTCTTCAACTATCTTTGATTATTAAATAGTAATGGACATTTTACACAAATCAGAGGTGTCTGTTAGCGGAAATGAAGTTTCTTTCATACTAGTAAGTGAATGCAACTCATATCAAGTTGATCAGGAATTGCATGTGTGTGGAATCCAGCCCTAAAGTAATAAGGATAGTGCCTCTAACTTTTGTTCCTAGATATATATCTGACACTCTTGCAGTTATTGTGGGTGATGAACACCTATTTAATGAGGTTTTTCTGCTAGATTTCTTAAGTGACACTGTAAATTCTTTGACTATGCTGATGATTGTGATAACCTGTGTTATACTACAGTATTTTTATCATGTTTTCAGGACTGTCCTTTCCTTTTGTACTATTATGTCAAAATATTAGAGAAAGCATCTGTGAATTTTCTTTTTGTTGATCTGGTGCACTTTTTCTGCACCAGTGGATGTCATTAGCCAAATGAAAATTATTCCTCTCAGGTGACAAGTCTGCTTGAGTAGACAGGCAGATGAGGATGACAGTCATGACACAGAGAAGGAAAAGTGCAAATAAAGACTAAAATGCTATGGCCTATGTTACAGATGCAAGCAGACCAACTGGCTGCTAATGGTCCCTTCTAGTTCCAAAACTCTGTGAAAGCACATGCAGGGGGAGGAGTGGGGAAACTGAGGAGGCCAGGAGATAAACTGAAGGGAAGAGTAGCACTGTAGTATACATGGAAAAACTCTCTTGCTCTGTTTTCAGTTTGCAAACTCCTGATTGTGTTGTTCTTTATGACATCTGTGGTTCAGGAGTTACATTAATGCCAGGTATACTGGGGAAAGTAATTGTCTTTTCAAGTAAGTGACAAGAGGAATAGTTTCCAAATTTTGCATTTTAAAGCAAAAAATAATTTAAGCATTAAATAGTGATGTCTGAGTAACAGCTTCAAACTAAGTTTTCCCTAGGTATTTCTATTTTCTTATTCACAAAACAAGTAAAAAGCCCCATGCCATCTCGAGTAATGTATCTCAAAAGTTGTCATGCTGTCTGTGAAAGGCAGTTTAACGGAAGAGATTTTTAAAAAAAAAAAAACAACAACCAAAACAAACAAAAAAAACCCCAACCCCAAACATAATACTGCCAGTTGTTGAGCTGAAGTGATGGGCCTACTTGGAGAAGCAGGAGTTGAGATGCATGTATTACCCAGAGGACTAGCAGACACAGGTCTCCAATGTTCTGAACTGATGAAAAGAGGAGATGACCAGATGGCTGTTCACAACTTGTTTTGTTTTTTGAGGGAGCAAAGGTATCTCCCCACCCTTCTTTTTTTGTACTGTGTCAATGCTGATTGTAGTGAAAGACATGGCTATTTCTTTGTTAACAGGGGCAGGGAAATCGACAGGTGTGCAATGTAACTGCTGGAGGACCTGCTTATCTCAGGTGTTTTCTCTCTTTGCTTTGCCTAAGCTGAGAAATCTGTAACATTTTCTGTCTTTGTTGTCTTGGCAGCCCAGATTCCAAATTTGATCATTCTTCTGGCAGTGTGTGATGTCGCAAAGTAACCGTGGGAGGGCCACATGCAGTCTGCAGAGTTCTGTGATGTGCCCTGTGGCCTTCTGTCTTTTTATAAAGAGGTATGGCCCTCAGAGACTACAGGTCCCAGCAAGCAGTGCTCCATTTTGATCTGATAAGAAAATGCTCAAATCTAGATGTGCATTGCATGTTAGGGCGTGCTAGCAGCGTGAGCCACACCTTGGCATTTGAGATAAAGGTGGCTGCAGACTGCTCCAGCCAATGCAAAATAGGTGCAGCTCTGGCCACAGGCTAAACCTTTCTTTTTTTCCCTCTGCCTCTCAGTTTAAGGATTTTTTTTTTCCTATCCAGTACAATGGGATTATGGTATATAGCATGTTAGCTCATAATTTTGAATAACTCTGCTTTTGATTTCTGGTTTCTCCCAGATGCTTCTTTTACCTCCTCTAAGATGGCTACCCTCCTGTGCTGTGCAGGAATGGGCAAAACTTTTGGAAGTGACTGATTGCTTCAAGAAAGGGCAAGACATCCAAGCCCAGTTTTTACTTGCCAAAGAGACCTGGCTCATTTAGACAAGCTTTGGCTAAGCAGTCTGAAATCTGGGGTGGTTTATCTGATATGATTTTTTTTAAAGTTTGTCCAATATGGGGAGAGACTTTACCCTACTTCGACAGCTGAGGAAGCTAGGAAGCTGAGGAAGGAGCTTTGACACACCTTTGGACATAAACAATTTAAGACACCTGCTCTGAAATGCCTTCAGATTAAGAGCACAAAAGCTGACTCTGCTTGGATGCAGTTCAGGATGGGAGCAATCCCTTTCTCCCAGTCTTAGGCTAGATACCTTAAAAGATGGTTTGCATGTAGCTTACTTCTCTATAGCAATACCTTTCTGAGTCCTGTCTTTAGCTGCATCTGCATCTGAACAAGCAAAGGCATGACCAAGAGTTCTTTTGGGTTTTCACTGCATCTCAGATGTTTCTTAGGGAGTGTCTAAACCCTGGGTGACTATTCTGAGACTGTAGCTAACTTCAGTGTTTCTGGTATCTGTTGTAAAACATGAACCCAAGATATCAAGTGCCCTGAACACTCTCTCATATTTATTTCTTGCTTTGTAGTCTTGTTCAAAGAAAGTTCAGTAGAGCAAAGAAAATTTTTTCATATTCTTTTAAAATCCAGATAAATACTGCTGATCACCACAAGGGTAGCACTGTTGGATTGACCAAGAGGCCTTTTTGGCCCAGTATTCAATCTCAGTCCGTGGTCAATAATATACTTGTAGGGAAAGAGTAGAAATGACATTATATGTGAGAAAAGAGCTTCATGTTGGAATTCTCTCCTGCTTAGGAGCTTGGGCTTCTTAAGTTAGCAGCTGCTGCTGGATCATGGTTACATCTCCTGATGACGTATTTTCTTTCACCCTATGTCCCATATATACACTTCTGCAAATGTACAAAAAAAATAACATTAATAATTGGAGTTAGTACTTTATATAGCTGTATAGTATAGGTACTACATGAAAAGCTGCATGAAAGCAAATCAGATGCTTCTACTCCGTTCTGCTTTATGTTTTGTATATTTTGAAACTTTGAGGTAATTCTCAAGGCTGTAGTTTGGCCACGTATTATCTCTATTTCTAATTCTTATTGAACCCTGAGATCTGGCTTTTATCTCAACCTGATAAATAATGAAACCTTTGGCTATTAGGCTTGAGGATAAATACCTAAATAAAGAAGAGCAGTTAATGAATAAGTACCTGGTCAACAGAGATGACAGTGAATAAAAATACCTGTCAAACCCTCAGCACCATAAAAGTAAGCACATTTGGCCTGATCCAACATCTGAAGAATTTCCACTGATTCCAAAGGGGTGCCTTATTACCCTGCATAATATGAATTCTTATCTTTGTATGCGTTTTCTTTTTTTCTTTTCCTTTTCAAGCTCAGCTGTATTACTTGATTTGACCCCCCTCTGCAGCACTGTTTTCTGTAAAAAACAGCTTCATGGAAAGGAGTGGCACCATGGTATACTAGGAACAGCCTATTGGCTAAAGGCAACGTAGAAAGGTTGATCAAGTGCTTTTAAGGGAATACCCAGCTATTGAAGCATGGGTTTCTCCAGAGTAATACTGTAGTAAGGCAAGTAAAAAAGTCTCAGAGACTTTAAGAAGTCTGTACCAGTTCTCTATTCTTATTATAGGGCATACTTCTTTTGCTTCCACTGCAAGGCATCATATAGTTTGGTTGATTTTTAATCAGAGCAACTTTTAATGAATTTACACCTGCAAGTAAACCCATCAAACTGCTGCAGTGACAAATCTATCATGGTATTTCTATCCAAACCCCATTTTATTCTGACTTCCTGGCAGACAGGAGTCTTCTCCCCTAAGGCACTTCAACTGTGCTGTCTTTTCTACTCCTGCATATTCTCTTGCTCTGACTCCACCTCAAATATGTCTGCATTTTAGGACCTGGTTATCCTACTATTGTCCACTGGTACAGTTACAGCATGATTAAAATATGTAGTATGGCTGGGACCTTGATCATGTTCTAACATATAGCCCAGTTACTAGCATTGTAACAATGTCACAGAACAACTCTGCTTTGTCTTCATAGCATGGGGTGGGGCTTTAAGTGCTTTTCCTTGGCATATTTCTAGTCATACCATTTGGTACTGTTGCATTTTAATATTGTCACTAACCCTGGTGCCTCGATCAGCCCCAGGGATGAACTTACAAATATCGCTACACAGCCTTTCCAGCATTTTGCTGCTGTCTGCATCTCTGAAGGTGTGGTAGTATGCGCTTTTCAGTTTCCCCTTATTTTCAAAACATTAAGTACTTGTGGAGTTACAAGCTCTCTTAAAAATAAAAGCATATACTTATTTGTTATATATTTTAATTCTGGGACCCTGACCTCAGAGGCCAATCTGTAACTAGTGGTTCTCAAGGACTTTTTCCTTAAGGTCAGGCAGTCCACTAACTAAGCACTCATAATTTCTTAATTTATTCACTTTTGGGCCCTTCCTGGGAAGCATCCAATACTATCCACTGTCAGAGACAAGATCCTGGACTATATGGAGCACTGGTGTGTCTCAGTTCTGCACATTTTATGTGTCATGTTTAAGTTATGACCCCTGAGACCATTTTATAAGCTATTCCAACTACAGAAGCATTACAAAATCCAAACACCTCCCCTCGTGTCCATCCCCGCCCCCCCCCCAAAAAAAAACCCCAAAAACCCCAAAACCTCAAACACACACAAAACCCAAAAACCCTGACATTTCTGTGTTGCTCCATTACCACATCTTGTTCTGAGTCTGTGGCAGATGGGATAGGAGGAAAAAAAGCTATTTTTATTAAGTCCTTTTACTTAATGAAACTGACTATCCTTGCTCTTGGCATATCCTTGTTTAGCTATGAAAGAATGGGAGATGGCATAAAGAAGAATGGCAGGTAAAAACAGATCAGTACCTCCAACTGGGAGACACATCCTGCCACTGAATATGTCATGGAAAAAAGGTGCTGCACTCCAGATGCCACTATGGAGGAGGAATGTTTCCTTATGACACTTTTAAATGTGTTGCATTGCAACAGTGCTTTCTTCCCATCGAGCATTGCCACATACCACACAACCATAACCATTAGGTCATGTATACTTGAGAGATTCTCTGTGCCCTGTAGTCACAGCTAACAGTGACAGCAGCGGCTGTCAAATCAATGCTTCCTTGTATGCTATGTGTTTATAAGCCGTGTTGTTCTTCAGGAATCTATCAAGCTCAGGACAAATATGCCTGCGATGTGGCATGGAAAAATGGAAAAATATATATATTTCTTATCACTGTAGGGCTTCTTTCTTTCAGGGAGATAACTTCCACAAAAAGTAGAATGGGATTTCTCACTCAGAAGATGAGAGATGTTGGTAGTGATGTTCCTAACAAAGCCCTCTGCAGGTTTGTTTAGTTTCAATGTCCCTTGGATTTTCTATATGGTTTTGCTCATTCCTGTGCCTGTGCTCTGCCATAGCAGCCTTTGTGACCTGGAGACCTTTCAGCTATGTGCTCTAGAAGACAAGAAAAGGAAAACTTTAATAGAAACACTGATCAGAACAGTGTGCTGTTCCATCCTTCCTGGAGCCCATTTCCATGTTTTCTTTGAATTTCTGTCATTTGACTTTAAGATAGTCTTCATATCTAACAAACCTGAAATGTTCTGCAAAAAGTAGGTATTCTGAAGAAGTTGTGCTTAGTCCACCACCCAGTTTCCAATCAAAATGATATTTTATAAAAGAATATTTATTTATTTATTTACTTACTTACTTATTTATTTTAGTCTGAGTTCTATTTGTATATTTGTTTCTTGGCTGGGATGTTTTCCTGCTGGTTTAGTGAGCTGAATCAACTCTTCCAGGAATCAAATTAATACCACAGCAGGCACAAATACTGTATGACTAGAGCAAGAAAGAGAAGGAATAAGTTTTAAGTTTTTCTGTTCTTTGTTTCTGGCTAGAGTGCTTAAATAGATAACCTTTTTTTAGTCTGTACACTTTTTCTTTTCACTTTATGTACTGCTTGGTCTCAAGAGGCGCTTGACAGTACTTTCACTGACTTCAGTGTAACAGATTGAGGTCCTCGAAAAGGTGACACTTCAATGGTACATTGATGCAAGGTACTTTTCTTATATGAAGTCTCTGTAACAGTTTTCAGTTTATTATTTGTAAGCAGGCATATTTTTCAAGTCTTATGAACAGTCCAGGTATCACAACACTACTTAGCAAAATAATCCTACAGTTTTGAGAAATAAACTTTAAGACAAGAGCATCATAAACTTCACCTACACTCTCTGCATCATCTCAGCACAGTGAGACGATCCTAAATATTTTATTTTCTTTTAAGATTCTGTATGTTTCTAGTCTCTAAACACCTTCCACTGTATGCTGAGCAATGTGACTGCCATCTGTTTTGTGCTGAAGCCAGAGTATACATGGTTTTGCTGTAAGACACACTCCATTGTGCCCATTCAGTACTAGTTCTGGGGATGCCTGAGAGGATTCAGAGCTGTGGGCCAGGAACTGGCTGAGAGGCAGCAAAGTGGAGCAGTGAACAGTGAGTACCTGTAGGACTCCTGAGCAGGAGGCAGTTTGGCTCCAGGTAGTGTCCTTTGCAGCCCACAGTCTCCATTCTCTCGCTAATGCCCAAACATGTACTTGGGCTCTCCTGCTTCCAGGTGTTTCTTGTCTTCCATAGCTTTCTACAAACTCTTCTCTGTCCTCAGGCTCCTTTAGAAATAAGTAACTCTGTCCTACAGGAAAGATGTTTGTGAGGTTCAAAGCAGAAGTGCAACATCTATGGGAAGTCAGAGCAAGTCTAATTTTTTAGGTTGAAATGTTGTGGGTTTACACTCCTGTCCAACATTGAGAGCTATGGTGCCTTGTAAAATAGTGAGTTTGTCTACGAGGATCTCTATCGTATTTGGTGACAAGTGAATGATGCTGGTTTATGAAATCATGAAGAAGTTGGTACAGATGGGCTTCAGCAGTCTGTGCTCAAGGAAAGCAATTGAGATTTCATTCTTGTTGCAGTGCATGGAAAGCTTCTTGTTTACTCTCTTAATGTGCATGGGCACAGGTTAAGTTTTAATCTAGTTGAGAATTCATGCTGTGTTCCAGGAAGTGGTGTTTAGCTTCAGTGATTTTGTTTTTCTTTAAGGTTTTGACCAGTACTTTGGAATTTAACACTATGTATCCTGAAGAAGGCATAGAAGTGTAATTTGAATGCACACTGTATTAAGCGCTCACATCATGTATCCTAGAAGGAATTTCACCAAACAGGGGAGGTATTCATTGAACTAGGAGCAAAGCAGTGTCAAGTTGAGAAGGAAATTACCATGGAAATGAGTTTTAAAAGCCTGAGGCAGATGTAGGGAGAGGCACATTGTACCAGGAATTTTCCTAACACACTCTAGTTTATATGGCCTTTCCATTACTTCAACATCAGCATATAAGAAATCCTTGGCTTGGAACACAGTCTCTGAATTTCAGTAGTTTTGTGCTCTTGCTGTAGGCTGGCTTCCCTCTTAAGAGAAATTAAACCCAGCCTCAGCTAGGATTGGGGCATCTGCTTCTATAGGAATGGCCTTGCTTGGGGCAGATGAGAAGTCCTTGCAGCTCAGCGTTTTGTCTCTCTGTGGTCAGTAATGGATGCTTAGGAGGGGAATGAGGGAAATATATTAACTTCTTTCCTACTATATTCTTCCAGTGCTTGCCAAGGAGCAGCTGAGTGGGTCTGTGGGTTTAGTAATTCTTGATTAGTTGTTTTTTTCCTTCCACAGATTTGTCTTTTTTTTTTTTTTAATCTTTTTTTTCTTTTAAATAGCACATTTCAAGGATCCTTATCTTGTGGTAATGAGTTCCACAGCTAACCTGCACAGTGTGAAGAAACCTGCCCCATCATATATCTGCCTAATAATAATGTGTAATGTCCCTCAACATTTTCATGTTTTAGAGAAATGGCAAATAAACTGCCTATTCATTTCCTCCATGCTCTTTATGATTATACAGACTTAGATCATGTTTTCTTTTTAAAGATTTTTGAGCAATACATAAGCGGATTTGTTGACTTAGTTCATTGCAGAAAGATGGTGGTACAGGTAGAAAGTGATATATTTTCAGGAACAGCAGACAGGTCCTGTAGTGTCTTCCCATAATTTCTGGATTATTCATATTCCTGAGGCAACAGTGGATCCCTGATGCACTCTGGAATGGATAGATTGCAAGTAAAGAGATACACAGCTTAGGGCAGCATTGGTAATACTCATGGGAGTGTTGGCTGTAATTGATGAGAAATGATTGTGTGGGAGAGGCAAATGGGTTGTTAATGTATAAACAAGTGTATATGTTTACAGATTTTTTGGAATTTTGAAGAGCTCAGTCCATTCTAGTCCCTTACAGATTGAAAGAAAATAAACTGTAATCCCCCCCCTTTTTTATTTTTTAATTTTGTTGCTAAAATTATGAAGGGAAGAAAAAGAAAAAAATCCTAATAGAGTGAAATACATGATTTTGTTAAATGTGAAAAAGTGAAAATACTTGGTATGGCTTTTTCTTCAATATACTTGTTTTCATTCAAAACACATTGTTAAAACTATTCCAGTTCCTCCCAGTAATAGCAGAAATGAGAGTATCTGTTGCAGAGTTCTTGCTTAGATGTGTCACTGGAGTTGAGATTACATGAATGTATACAGGTTGAAAAAACTTAACAAAAACTGATTTAGGCACTGAACTGAGGAAGATGATACAAAGTGAGGCTCCAGTTGGAGGCTGTCTCCAAACAAAATACTATATCTGAATAGCCTAGAAGTTTATCACTTGGTTATATACCAAAGCTTTATGGCTATCCGGTATAGCTTTAAGAGACAAAATTTATGTGCAAAATCTGGGCAACAGATAAATTCAGAAAACAAACTCTTTGGTCTTAATGTGTCTTCGTTGGGAAAGTCTGGAGAAAATGGAAGTGAGAGCTTATGAACTGGAAAATCATAAATTTGTGTCCCTTTCCTGTATCATATGCAGTAAAATTATTAACTTACCAGGCTCAATTATGCAGTACTACTGCTCTGTATATTGATATTAAGAATAATCTGAGGTCCGATTAAACTCCTGTCTGCTGGTATCTGTTCACTGATTTGAATGGAAGCTAGTTTGGACTCCAAATCCTGTGAATCCTGCTACCTGAGAAGAATGGTTACTCTGTTTTCCTTCTTCTCAGCTAGGAAGGAAGCAATGGGTGTATGAATGTTCATTTTCATCTTATAACTTCCTCTATATAATGCAATAGATTTTTTTTTCAAAACCCCTCCCCCCAGTAATAACTTCAGAAGCACCTGCATTATTCTCAAGTATAAAAAAATTCTCTTAAGAAAGATCTTTAACTTTAAATGCCACTGACCTGCACAGTGGATCCTGTCTATTATGCCAGGGTTCTGGGTTCAAGGAGTTCTGAAGAGGTACCTCTTGGATGAATAGCCTGGGCAAATCTGTTGTTCAGTCTGGCTAGCAGGTTTGTTCAGAAAATGGAGGTATGTGTGCCAAGGTGTTCCTTTGTGATCCTTCTGCAGCAATAATACATGTGGGAGGACTTCAGTGTCAGTGTCTATCTCATCTCCCTACTGCTGAGGAGTTAACAGGCTGTAATCAATAACTCCAAAGGTGCTTATGAAGATGCCTATAGGTAAGCAGCTAAGCCAGTAAGAACTTCAGAATTATGATCAAGATCAGTTACCTTTTTAGTCTATTCTGATTTTAGCCACATCCTCTGCTTTTGGCCCCCATCCCGGACTCTGCCTCTGTGCAGTGTGTTGACAATGATCTGAACAAGTCACAGTGCTGTGCAGTGTAAGAACTGAAAATGACTTAATGAGGTCTTGGTGCCTTATCTCAAGTACTCTGCAATGCATTGTACTTGTTGCCTGATTAGGGTGAGTGCCTCTCCTGTCGCTCCTGTGGCTCATGAAGGACTAACCTGGGAAGACCTGTTACTCTTCACAGGCTGGAAAGATCTGTGTTCCCTGACATCCCAGTGAGTTGGCATGTAAATAACTGAAAGGACATAAATGGAAAATCAAATGCCCTCCTAGAAGAGAAAAAAATGAACTGTAGGAATAACAGCTCTAAATAATAGTTACCTCCATAAACTGCAAATTCTATAAAACAATTGTGTCTGCCAGTTAGTCATCTTTTAGTTGTGTAGCTTCATGGAATGTATTTATTGGCAGTTTTCAAAACAGGCCACCCTGTACTTGCCCAAGTGTTTCACAGCATAGGAGGCATGTTAAAGCCTGTCCATTTTCCTTTGCAGTACAGCCAATTACTGCGTTCAGTTACTTTTCCTACATCTCTGTGTATATTTCTCCTCAGCATTCAATCATTTCTTCTAGTGAGAACCATTGTAAACAACAGGTTGATACCATGCAGTAGAAAAGTTGCACAGACATCAATGGCATTTGTTGCTTTTGGACTGTCCAGTCCTGAGAGCCCTCTTAAAAATGTGCAAGACTTGACTTCAAGGTATCGAGTGCTCTCAGCTCAAGCTGGAGTCAGGCAGCATGTCAGGCCTTTGCCAACAAATGTGCCTGCATGTGAGAATATTGGAAAGCCTAAACCTACATCAAAAAAAGATAACACTTCCAAAGACTTACCAAACTCCTTCCTCTGCAAGCTCCTGTCTTGCACAGCTCCACAGCCAGATACAGCTACTGAGGCATTGAGGAGGTTGTAAAGAAGCTATGGGAGGGATGGCTGAATGGGAGCACCAGAGCTTGTGGTATCTAGGTAAGGGCAAGAGCCAGCACAGGTACTGAGGCAGTGAGGCTATGCTAGTCTGCAGGGCCACCCCTTCCTGGTCTTTGGGGGTTTTGTTTTGGTGAAAATCCAATTCTGTGTCCTTAAATGACAGGTGAGAAAGTTGTGCTTTCCATGTAAGGACAAGATGGGTCCTAACCCATGGAGCCTGTTGGTGCTCTGCACAGATCTGTTGAGATTGTTACTAGACACTGGGGGACAAGAGCAGCTGCCTTCTTTGGAGACACCAAGACTGCAGCCTTTAAACTGTTCCCCTTGCTGCCAAATGAGTACTGTAACACAGGTATCCTTCCTTGATCAAACCCCAGAGAATTAAGCTCAGATTTCTCTCTCTGTAACTTTTCGGTTTCCATGTATAACAAACTAGTCTTCACATCCTGATCAGAAGAAGAGATTTTAGGAAAATGAATCTTTTTTCGTTAATAGAAGTCTTACAGCTTCTTCCCTGTAACAGCCCGCTGTTGTGGCTGGGGACAGCAGGATGGGTTAATCGTGGCCCCATTTCCTGAGGTCTCCTGCAGTCATGATTTGTGAATGCCTGAGAATACCCCTGCTGAATTCTAATTGTTTGTGGCAGTCGGCACATGATTTCAAGTGTTTGGTCACAGCAGTGTTCATTTTCTGCTCTTTTAATCTTTGATGGATGTTGCGCCTGGCTTCACTGATGTGGTTCACAACGCAGTAGGCAGTGATTTCCTATAAGATGTTTTGTCTCGACTACAGAGGTGTAGAGTCCCTATACGATGGCCAGTATTTATTAATGACATCCCAAGGCTTCTAAAGAGAAAGCTCTGCCATAGACCATTAGAACGTAATCTATTCCAAAATGTCAGATGCAGTTAAGCAAGAGCTATCTTGACTGCATGGAGACTTTCCTCATTAGTTGAGACTCTGATTAGAAGACTGATTAAAGGCTTTCTCTTTGTAAAGGTTCACTCTTTATCTCTGCAGATATCCTTACTATGCAAGACATGACGGAGCTAGCTTAAGGCTCACACAAATGTGTGTATGTGTGTGCACGGTCATTCATGACCATACAGTGTCCATGAATGTTTTAAAAAATGCCCTTAATTAGTAACATGAAAAAAAATCATTTGTGAATATGAATAGGGTTGACTTTTGTTGCACTTTTCAAACTCTTCAGCTTGTGTTATTAGTATGCACTTGCATAAAAGGTCAAATTTTCCTATCACATGTAAAGCTGTAGGATTAAGATTTTAACAGCAATTTGGGGGTTGCTGGGATACAAAGTATTTTGTGTGGAATACTTGGTATCTGAGATCATTACAAGTAGCCAAATTGCTTCCTGTGATTTGAACATTGCTCTTGCTGTTCACTCTAAGCTACAGGATTGTGATAGTGCTGAAATATTCTAGGCTTCTCCTAATGTTTTACCTACAAATAGCATTAAGCTTTGGCGTATGCCTTTAAATTTCTCATGGTGTTCAGTTAAGATTGCAATTCCATATATAAGCTCTTAGAAGAAAGGATTGTTGTTTCATTATGTGTTTGTATAGTGCTTAGCACAATAAGGATGAGGTCTTTGGATATTTCTGGAGCCTAGATAATAAGCTGGTATTATTAAGAAATAAAAACATCCATGAGGCAACTGTCAAAGCTTCCAAATGATTTTGCAAGATGTAATTTCCCAAAAATTGGAGCTTTCAACTTTTATTCTGGAGTATTTTGTAGTTAACTGCCTTATGCATTTTACAAACACCTTGTTGGGTAATGAGAAATAAACCAGAAAACAATGACAGCTTTAAGAAATTGTATGAAATTCAGTGTTCTCATAACAGGGACTTGATTGTTGTTTCCAGTCTGGTCAGATTAATAATAACTTAACATTGCTGCCAGTTGATGTTTGTATATGAAAGAAAGAACAAAATATTAAGTGGTCATATTGATCTAGTTACCACTGAACAGATAGTTTGTTTCATTATTGACAAATTTTAGCAGGGAGGCCATGCTCTGGAGGGCAGTAAGCATTAGTATACTGCTGTTAGCCTGGATACTGAAGTTAGCCTTAGGAGAGTGTTGACCCTTTATGTGCCAAAGTCAATCTCAATCTTGTTGAACAATTAAAAAAATTATAATCTATTTGTTGTTTCATTGCAAATACCATGTAGGATGTACCTTGTCTTATAGCTGACAGGCTACTAGAAGGTTTGATTTTGCTTTTTCTTGGGTGTCCTATGCATAAGTAACTGAAGTTACCCTTTGGGCTCATGGGTTTGATAAATTCTGGAAAACCTTTTTGGCTGATCCTTTTCGGGTTAGGGTTACCAGGGCTGCCACAGATGGTAGCAGGGCTTCTTCTAGTGAGCTGTCACGGTAACAGCATGTCATAGAGCTAAGACAAAACCAGATCTTTCTACTGTGGAGCTGTCTTCTGACTAGCTGCTAATCAGCTCTGCCAGATTTATCACATACTTGCTGTTTACTGTCACATCTCCTGTACAAGTGACACAGTTGTTTGTTTAAGGCTCTGGTTTCTCTGTATTTCAATGGTGGTGACCATTTAGTTAAACTGAAGTTTTCTGAATCCCAGCCCAGTGTTTTTATGCCCTGCTCTGTGTGGCTTTCAATATATCTGTTAACCTCAGCTAACAAATAACAGAGAAAGAAAAATTCTCCGTCCTCCACCCATACAACCTTATACACATATATGCAGGCACACAATTTGTGAATGGTATGTACCATGTTCCTCTTCCAGAATCTCCAGACTGTTTCTTCTTGAATGAAACAGAATAAATAATAGTGTGGATAGACAGCTGACCAAGGAAAGGGAAAGCCTTAAGGGTTGTGACCACAGGTTGTTAAGGTGCAGTGCCACAGACTGGAGGGGAAACAGTTGCGTTTTAATTTATTTCCCAGTTAAAAGTTGAATTCCTCCTTCCAATGCTGGTTTTCGGGAAACATCTACTCTGTGCAGCCAGAGTTTTTTCAGAACACCTGCAGCTGTTGATGACTAGCTGGATTTGAGAGTGTGTTTGAACATCAGGTCTGGCAGTCTCAGTCTGGCAGTAGGTGTGTCAGCTGGATCCTGCAGAGCTTTTCCTAGTGGCAAACTCTGCAAGGCAGTATCTCTGCTTTTTCCTCCATGCCCTCCCATACCCTCCTCAGGGTGCACTTCCAAAAGGTATTTGGCAAGCATCAACTCACACCTTTAAATCTTAAGACCAACCTACTGCAAGATTATTTCCATAAAAGTAAAGCACATAGATGCTCTAACAAACAAGGAAATTTTAACCTTATCAAATCACTGTGAAGCAGATCCTTGGCTCTACTCTGCTGCTTTTACCTTAATTCAGGAATAAGAAATTACAGGTTCAGTTAAATTCATCCCTTTACTTACTCTCCAAGGTTGAATAATTCCAGAGGGATACCTTCAGTGTTTGGAAATCCCTGAGTGAAGTGCTGCAAAGTCAAGATAGGGGCTTCCTACTCTCCTCCCCAAAGAGTAAGGAATTTAGTTAGAGACATTAAGACACTGCTAAAATCCTCAGCTGCCCTAGCTCTCTTGAGACTTCCAGGCAGCAGCAAAGTGAATTGTGCTGGGGATGATTAAGTCACTTAATTCCAGGATCAAGGAACTACAGAGGTGGCATCAAGTTGCATTTGTACATGACCCTTTCTGTCACATGAAAACCCGGGCACAGCTCACCATCAGGCCTGTTGTGGTACTTACAAGCTATGTAATCTATCAACCCATATCAGTGCCCTCACTCTGGTCTGTGCCTAGTTCATGAATTAGAGTGCAGATGAAGAGAGAAGATTTTGTCTTTGTTACCTCTTGTAGGCACCATTGGCACAATGTAGCCCGATGGAAAGTCTTTGCGTCTCTGACATATGGCATACAGGTCACAGGAGAAAGCAAAGTGAACAACTACTATGAAATGGTTAGAAGAAAAACGAACCTGTCGTTGGTTTTTAGACTTTGGTCAACTCTGACTTGTCTTCCAATGTAAAAGCAAGCAGTATTTAAGCATTTGTCTGAGTATGGAAATACATGATGCTGGATGAGGATCCTTTCTACTTGATATTCACCTTACTAATATCCTGTGTGATCAGAAAAGTGGCACAGCATAGCTTGCTTAATTTGAGAATTTACTGTTGTAGACATCTGCGAACCTATCACTGGGTGTATATATAGTACAGATCAAGATGTAGGGTGTTGGGGGAAAATAATTCTTGCCACAAGTTTGGGATGAACTCATTACATCACTGATGGTGGAGCCAAGAATGAGGCAAAGTCTTCCCAGACAAATCTCAGTAGCAGCTCGACAATATCTCACACCATCAGAGACTGCTGAATAAGTCTCATCCTCTTAAAAAGCCTCACTGTGCTTTTTACCTTTTTTTTTTTTTTGAAGTAGAGTTGCTGCACTGCAGAAAAGCATCTTGTCATTGGCATGGGTGTAGCTTATTAGTTTTAATAACAATGAGTTATGCAGAATACAAAATCCTATTATGTAATTGCTTTGAATATTATACCATGACTTGAGAAATACAGGAGTCAGTGTGATGATTATCATGTGGGACGGCTGACACTTTCCAATCCAAGGAAAGAAAAAAACCCTCAGCTAGTTAGCATGAAAACTTTTTCCACTTGAATAAAAGTAGAGAAGTTTTGTTCCTTGTCAGGATTCATAGACACGAAATCCACACATGAACTGGCTCCATTGATGCTGATGGCAAAATTCCAGTAGACTTTATGAGAGCCAAAATCCGGCTCCATGTAGGCTTCAAAGAAAGCAACTCTCCATACAGCAATGTGTTTGAGAAATAAGTCACCCTTTGTGAAGGCACAGAGACCATGTTGGCACCATTTAAAACCTCAGAACAGGTACAAATTTCGTCATGACAAATGAACTATAGCTGATAACTTTCAAAGGAAAGAGGGGAAGATTATAGGGATGATGATGCTAAAGAACATGTTTGAATATTAGGTTAGTTTTATTAGCAACTTGTTAACATCAGTGAACAGTGGTAGTCTTTTTGAGGTTTTTTTTTGAGTCGCTGTGTAATTAACATCTAGAGGAACAGAGCCAGGGACCTCATTTAATCTGTCGGTTCTTACCTGATTTCCTCTGTATGCCAAGGTGGCTTTTGTCAAGTCTTGGAGGGTGTACAACGCCATCTGTAGTTTTCTTCTGTGTCTGTGGACCTGCAGGCTTCTCCTACCTCCCTTTTCCCATGAAGGCTCAGCTAGATTCTCAAAGTACAGAATCAGTGCACCCAGTCTTGTACTGTAGGTTTCTGGAAGAGACAGAAACAAGCAGTCCTTCTTGATGTGCTTTGCATTTGAAGTCTTGCTGAAATGGGAGTAATTTTCATGAGACTCCCAGCTGAAATAATGCTAAGACAGAAGGAAAAAAGTAGGGTAGGCATTGGAGAGGAGAAAGCAAAACAAAACCTTCAGTCAGTTTGGAGTTTGTCAATTTGTGGCTCACTAACTACACAGGAAATTATTCTTTCCTTACATGCTTGCACCATTGTGGCTTTATCTGCTGTCATCAGCGAATCTATCAAATGAAGCTCTGTTGTCTGTGCCTAGGAATTACTGTACAGCACAGCTAGGACCTGAGGCGCAGTGTTCTCCAATAGACCACCTACAGCAGGAAGTATTGAAAAGCAAGAGTTCAGGCTGTGAATTAATCATCAAGATTTTGCCCACTTTTAATCTGGCAACACACTACATGACTTCAGTGGGGACTTTAATTGGCTTCTCCACTGCAAGAGTTTTATGGATTGGGTCCAGACAAATCCTGCCCTAGGCAAAGATACGGTAAGCATTTGCTTAGGGCAGCAGATGTGTTGGGCAGTGACTGTGAGCATGCAGCATACTTTGCCTATAACCAGGCTGCTGCTGCCACCACTGGGGTGGAATCTCATTTGACAGTGGCAGTTGTGGCTTTTATATTTCTTCTTTTATCCTAGTGACAGCAAGAGCAGCAAGATTATGTCTGCAGAGCTTTCTCTTCCCAGCTCTGCCCTTTTCAGATGCATCTCCCCTTCCCCTGGCCACAGCAGCCCTTCAGCCCTAGGAGCAATCTCTTTTGCCTGCAGTGCTGAGAAGGAGGTAGAACAGTTCTGGACCCAGTCTTCAGCATTTACAGATTTACAAAGGATGACTGTTTAGAAGTGCTTCAGGGGATACTTCAGAGTTTTTACCTGGGGTCCAGTGTGTCTGATGGGCTATGGAATATAGAAATTGAAACAAATGTCCTTTTAGGATACTTCTGACTGGATCTGAGAAGTGCCCTAACTCTAGGAAGTACTGCAGGGGCAGTACTGAACACATAAACCACTTAAAAGTGTTCTACATACAAGCAGTGTCATGCACAGTATATTGCTGTGCTAAGAAATGTGACAAAGATGCCTGTTGATAAACTTGTGTGCTAGAGCCATATTCACATCTATTCAGTGTGTCACATTGGTTCTTCAAGACGGTGGGTCACAGACTGGAGTACTTGAGCTGGTTTGTTGCATCTCATCAATGACCACTATTGCTGTGAAATATTTTCTTTTTTCTTAATGAGGAAATTAAAGGATTTGAAATGTAATAGTACAGGGATCAAATGTCTTACGAATAAAAAGCAATTGTAGCTTATCTGTTTCAGTTTAAAATGTTTTTCCTTTTGCTTTTTCTTTGTATAATTGATCTCTTTAGAAAGAAGGGGTGTACTATGTTACAGTGTTACTGTAACTTTCAAATTGCTCTGCAGCTCTTTTATGCTGTATCTTCTGTGACTACGTAAATCTGGCCCCTCCTAGCTCAAGAAATTTTTCTCTTCCTCACACAAACCCTTAAGTCTTCATATTCATAATTAAGGAGATTAATTACATAATGAAGAGGGAGTTGCTGTAAAATGGTCCTAATATGAGGACTCTTTAAAAAAACCCTGGTGTTTCCCTCAGAAACTCTAGCATCCTTTGTTTGTAGGAAAGGCAACAACAAACATACATCTCAAACAGATTGTGCTATATTAGCTGGGAGAGTCTGTCTCAGCCTGAGATGCAACCCCGTCCGCCCAAAGGTAAGGGAATGGCTGCACTAGAAAGGGTGTATATAAAACAGAGGTGTTGAAACTGTTGTCCCTTGGTGTGCCTTGAATGAGGTGGGTGAGAAGGGCTCTGATCAGTTGTCCTAGGCCACTGGGAGAAAACGGTGATATAAACATACAGCATTTCTCTAGGGGAACGCTGTTTCTGACTGCAACTAATAAGGCAGGGGTTTCCAAATAACTCTTGTAATTGGAGTGTTCGCCTACTTTCTTTGATGTGAAGTTAGGGTGTCATATTCTGGCTCCCAATGACCAGAAGTTATGTTTTAGAATAACTGTTCTGATAGCAATGCTTAATAGGGTGAACAGTCATGATTCTTACGGGAGGTACAGCAGAGATTCAAAATCCACCTCAGGGCAGGATGAAAAATACACAAAGCTGACACTTTCTTCCTAGCCCCTCTGACTCTAGTAGAACTGCAGTGCTGAAGCTGAGAGGGAGGTTTGGAGAAAATTTTGATCTGCATGCTGCAGGCTTTAGCTCTTCAGTTTTTCTGTGTAACTGGATCTAAATATGATCCTTTCAGAAGTAATTCTGAAGATCCACTGAGTCAGGTTAGGGCTGCTGCGCAGCGTGCTGTTGGTGTGAACTCACAGGAGAAAGCTCTGTCCTTGGCTGTAGCTCTAATGTGTTCACTTTTCATCGCAACTCTGCAGTGCATCATATAAACGAGTCTGTTCTTTTAGCTATTGTGAAACTCCGATGGAATGTGCTATTCAAACAGACTATTATTTTAAATCAGTATAACAGATGTAGGTTAAAAAAAACATACACAAATCCTAGAAATAGCAGGTTTACCTATTCATCTGATATTTAACACCACAGAGACAATGATTTGGAATTCTATTCTTTTTTGTGTGTTTTGGCCTTCCAAAAGATAATTTTGTTAAGATTCTTTAGTTTTAGCTAGAGCAGACATGTATATCTCTTACTTTATTGTGCTGTTGGTGATCAAATTTTGATTTTAATTGCAAAGAAGATACTGTAAAAAACTTGTCATTGAAAAGATTTTCAACATCAGTTAACATTCTAAAATGGAAAATATTTAATCTCTGAGAGCTACTATGGAGAATTTTTGAACAGCAGTTCACCTCTGGTTCATAATGCACTTCCAGTTTCTCCTCGTCTTTTTTTCACCACCAGCCCAATGCCACAGTTTAGCAGGGAGAGATTAGGTGTTGAGCCCCAGGAAGATCACCAAGCTCACATCTTGCCTCTAGAACTGCAAGCTTACTATCAGAGCACTCAGCCAGATTCTTTGTTCAGAAATGCATTAATTCATAATTCTATGCCTTGCAAATGTGCAGCTCCAAATAGCAGAAAAGACAGACTAGCGTCCTGGGTTTTTAAAAAATTTGAGGGAGATTTGGTGCAGTTGGTTACTTTTTTTCCCTCCTGTCTGTCCTGTGCACTTGCTGTTCTCTCTGTTCTGCTTCCTTTGCAACATCTTGGGATCTGTGAACCACCACTGTCACACTCCTCATTGTGATCAGGGGTTGTTTCTCTGTTGCTATGGTGGCAAACAGAAATTAGGATCCTTATATCAGCTAAGGAGAGCACAAGTAAGCACAGAAATACTTCAAGGACCACGTTCAGACTTAGAGGAGAGACTGCCCTGCAGTAAATACCCCAAGGTGACAGAATAATATTATTCTTCCCAAGCTGCTTTATTGTATTTTCTTTATGGCACCCTCCAAATTCCATTATTGGCTGAGAATGGAGGACACCAGTATTATTAGAGATGGAAGAGACCAGTATTGAGGACTGTTCTGTAAAATACTTATCCTCTGTGGGTTTGTGTAGGTCTTTATGTAACCTGAACAACTTATTCTCTGGTTCTTCAACTGTTTTCCTGCAGAAACTTGGTGGGGGAACATTTCACCCTTCCCTAGGTAATGGCAGAGGAAGGTAAGAGTCCCAGCCTCTCAGCTGTGTTCACAACTCCCGTGATGGAGTTCCTGTTCTGTAGCCCCCACACCAGCACTGGGATGGCAGGATGCTTATTCAGATATTTACTTCCTTCAGTGCTCAGGTCTGCAAGTCTTTGCCCTTTCTATACTTCATTCAAAGGTACACTTTTATCTTTCTTTAATTTTTTCTCTAAGCTACTCAACTTACTTTGAGAATTTTTAGTAGGAACAAGAGGGGCAGGGAGCTGTTGTTCATTGTAAGCATGCTCTGCTTTCACAAGTGGGATGTGAACACACTGTGAGCACTTCTGCCTGGCCTTGAAAGGAGGTTAGTCTGTCAGCTGCGCTTCAGCATCGTCTTGTGGAAGTGCCCCCTGCTGCCATGTACAAAGACTTACAGCATATTACACTACAACTTTTACCACTGTGTCTTTCAGTCTACATGTGCTCAAAGTGTTTTATGATATACACACAGCAACAGAAAATGTACAAAACAAATATATCTTCAAACAGAGGAGCTTCTTTCTTCAGCTGGCAAAAATGACACTTTTCACAACAGAACAGTAATAGAAATGAGCCTGTACTGGCAGAGCCATTCAAAGTTCTCCCCAGCTTAGGATAACTTTCTTCCAAGCATGATTATTCTTCACGACTTTATAATGAATTGAACCAAGCATAAATTAAGAAAATAGAGATGTAGATGAGAATATAAATCTAAAATTACTTCCAAAGCCTGTTGTTGATTATCTGCTTTGCATTTCTTTAGTGGTTCTTCCCCAATACTGTGCCACATGTAATTTAGCACTGCTTAAAAACTATTTCATTAATGTAATTAATGTGGGAAGGGGCTGTATTGGCAATTGCTTTTTATGATTGTCAGTTTCATTGGTGACTACTGTTAGTTTATATCTTAGAAGGATATATATTTTACAACTAAAGATCCAGCACTCAAGTGCTATATTGGGTCTGTTTTAAATGCCGTTAAAATAAATGTGTATAAATTCAGAATAATGTAGTATTGAAATAAACTCTCCAAACTTGTAGGTATGGAGCAGCTATGGAAAACATGCATTTTCAGTGAGTATCAGAGCATAGCTCATTGAGACAGTGATTGTAATGAGAGGTTTGCTTGGGAAAAAAATGAGTTAACTTAAAGTGGGACCAGATGCTGATCTGGATGTAGGTGGGCTTGAGAGCAAAAGAGGGAAACAATCTGAGTAAAGAAAACAGGAGCAGGGTCTGAGGAAGGAAATGAAAAATCTATTGTCAGTGCCAAGGAGAAGAGGACATAGGGAGCCCTGGGGAGGCTGGGTGTGGAGGAAGGGAAAGGGGAGGACTGAGGGATGACTGGGGACAAAGCTGAAGAGGACGTGGTATATGAGGGAGAGTGAGGATAGACTTGTTGCAGAGGTTGGGCAGGGGGCTGAGCAGGCAGCTCTCGTCTCTTTCTCACTGACTTCTGCCTCACTAGCTGTGCATCTTCTACTTGCTGCAACAAAGGATATATCAGAGTCCTACAGGCCACTGTCACTTTTGTCCTGGAGCAGGTGTAACCCTTGCACTGGAGCTTGGATCCTCAGTGTAGGGTGAACATGCAATTATGTCAGCGGAGAGTTGTATCTTGATGCATATGGGAAGGAGGGAAATACATTTTGGAAATGCAGTAGTCACATCTTGCACTTCAAATTTCTTGAAGGTTCCAGTTTGTAAACTCAGTTAAGTTCCTCTAACATGGCAGCATGAGTGTGTGTGTAAGTGTGAGGAATACATATATATTGGGGTGATTATCTGAGTAGCTGGTTGCAGGAGGGAGACAGCAATAGCCAGTGTTAAATATGACTCTCCATTATGGTAACTTCAGTGCATCTGCACCTCTTTGTAGTGCAGGGGCTGGATTACTAGCTTCAGTAACAATACCATCTTGCACTGCAGTTCTGTTTGCTCTTGCAAACTGAGCAGGATCACATCTGTGTGGGATCTTTGACAGGAGCTCTGCAGAGGTCACTGACATGCCACAGAACCATGTTTGTTCAGTAAGTAACACTTTCATCCTGATGTCCCACTAAGCCAGCACACCAGAATGGCTTCCTTTGCCACTGTGCAGTATCTAGCTCTCTCTCTGTGTATGTATGTTTTAGGCTCAAAATATAAAGTGCAGACATTGACTGTTGTTGATCGTTAGAGGTTTTGTATGGAACTGGTTAGAAAACTGGGCTGTTAGCCCTCATACATTGCCAAAGTTGTGTTTAGATAAAACTGCTCTGCCTGTAGAAATCTCTTCCAGTTCTTCGCTTATTCACTGCTAACCTAAGTGGAGCTGCAGTTGTTTTTCCCTGTTTTATGAGGGTTACGCAAGAACTTTTGTGGAGAGGCGGTTGTGTCCTGCCTGAGATGGGGGCTCTGCAGTGGAAACAACTGCAGTAAGCCTGGCATGCGAATCTGCAGATGAAACCCAGAAGTTAAATTGTAAGCAGGCAGGCAGCTCTTCTTCACAGCAATGCAATAACTAATGCGGGGTCTTGGGGCCAAGCCCACTGCAGGCCTGTGGACCCTCAAGTAAATCACTGCAGAATCCAAGGAGACAGAAGTGCTCTGTACAAGCATGTGGTCCGTTTTTCAGCATTGTAGCTTGCTGTATATTTTTGTGTTCTAGTCCTCAGCTGTGCAATACAGCCATGGAATAGCTGTTAGCTGGGACTCCAAGAGCTCTGGGGTGATGGACAGCAAGTGTGGTCTTGACAGTGAGATGCTGTTCATGTTTGGATAGCCAGCGGACACGCAGGAGCCCAATTCTTCATCATCACCAAGCTGGGCAGGAATTGGCACAGGAGTTGCGTGAAGTTTTTAAATCAGCTTTTCACTGTACCCACTCTTGCCAATCCCTTAGAATAATTTGAGGGGCCCAAGGTTTATTGTCCCTTATGTTCACATTGTTAGGACTCACACTGGGACTTTATGGCCACTTAAGCATTATAATGGTATTGCTATGTCTTTTCCCCCCAGGCCTTTTGCACTGTGGGAGAGGCATAAAAAGGCAGTAGTACACTGGACCCCAACTCAGAGCTTACTGGACGGCTGGCATTACCACAGGATATGAAAAGGCTGAAATGGAGACTGACAGAGGGAGTTCAGTATAATACTGCCAGCAACACGCTACTTGCTCAACACAGTTACCAGCTCTGTGGGATCAAAGCAGTCACACAGCCAGTACAGGCAACATGGGAACGGAGGGGCTTTCGCTCGGGCTGTAGGGTGGGAACTGTCTTTCGTATTTAAGACCCTGCGCTGTATTTGAACTGGAAGCCTAAAGACTAAAATGTTTGGGACTAGTCATTGTCCTGCACAAACTACCCAGGCTTTCACATGTTTCTGCTTCAAAACAGAGCAGGCAGGCTCTTGTGTTCAAAAAAAGTTTTGGTTACAGCCTCTTGTTTAATTTTAGTTCTTATGAATTGACATATGGCAGGCATGATTTTTAATTAGAGCTTTAGCTGTGTTTTACTGTTAGGGTTGCAGAGCACTGTGGAATTTACATTAGGAAAAAAATGCTCTGTCGGTAGAGTACAAGGCTGTTTAGTAATCAGAGTGGAAAGTTAACTTTGAAACAAATTGGCAACTGATCACATAAAATTCAAATCGGTAACATTTGTGTTGGAAACCAGCTCAGATCTGGGAAAAATGGAATCTAAGCTATTCTGTTCCTCTTGCAGAGGAGCTGACCAGTGAACACACTGTGCACGTCAAACTTCATGTGTAACACCCCCTACAAAACCAAAATTCATTCTGAGCACTTATCTGATTCCTTTTCATATTAGTGTAAAACTAAGTGTTACTTTGAAGAGAAGTTTCCTTGCATACTTTACAAAACAAACAAACCTCCTTTGCCAGTCAAAAACTAAAGGTCAAAAGTTTTCCCCCTTTGTTTTTCTTTTGGATCAACAGGGTGTAATAGAGAGATATTGGGAGAAGTTTTGCTCCTCTGCATTTGTAACAGATTCCCATCTTCCCAGTTCATTGTGTGAACTCTTTTGAGTACTGAAAGAGTTAATGGTGTGTTCAAGCCTCAACCAGCAAATGCATTTAAAGTTCAGTCCAGCACTCACATGGTTTGTATTCTTGCGCTGCTGGAGTGGTGTGTTCATGGCATCTGGTTCCCTGGCAACAGCTTTCATTGGCTCAATCAAAGCCTTTTCTTCTTAAGAAAGCTCCCACTGTGACACCCTACCACCACCACTAATCACCATCTTAACCGAGTGTTTAAGATGCAGCTGGTATGAAAAATAGTGCTTGTGCATGTGAGAAGATTAAGAGGCTACCTTGCATAGTACACCTGCCCTGGAGAGTGCTCTCACACATTCGTGTTGGGCATACTGGAGGCTGTATGCTTTCCTGCTGGAAGAGATGAAGCATCAGTACATGAAGAGTCTGCTTAGAAATAATCTTTTGTTAGGCAGAAATCCATAAACCTTTGTGTCTTGTGAATAGTCATTTCCTCTTTGCAACTGAGATGGCATTTGGGCCTCTGTGCTATTGACAAGGGGCAGAAGTGGGATGTAGGGGGTGTACAATAAAATCCATATTGTTGAAGCTGTCTCCCCTGACAAGAAGGAAGCAGGAAGAAGTCTCCCAACATGTGAACGGGAGAACAATGGGAGCAAAGAATTCACGATAAGCCTCCTCAAGGGTTACATACGTTGGGATTTCTGGAGATTCAGAGTTTGTGTAAAAGTTGAGAAAGGCTCTAGCAATCATGTCTGTCTGTGTCTGGCAGAATTTGGGGTACAGAATGATCAGTCAGCTTGGGCATTAGCATGCCCTGCATCATGCTTTCACTATTAGAAACATTGTCCTTTTGAATTCCTGAAGCTCTCATTGACTTGGCAGCTGGCAGAAAGTCTTCCCTTATTTTCCTAGTCTTGGAGACTACCTTGCAAGATGCTCTTTAACCATCAGAGACCATGGCACTCCACAGGAATGATGCAGCTTGAGCAGAGATGTAGGTGATGGTAAGCGCAAGGAGAGACGGTGTGCGTTGTAATCTGTGTGCTACAGGGGTTACTTGTTTACCAGGCAAAGCACACAGGCCAGGCAACCCCCTTCTTGCTTATCTCTGTGCTGTTGGGCAGGAGAGTAAACACAGATTTAAGATTGTGTGCTGGAGAGCACATAACATCTTCAGCAGTATGGCTTTAGTCATGAAATACCCTGCCAGAGAATGTTAGACTGAATTTCTGCCTGCTTTGGTTAGGTTTTAAGGTAAGCTGCAGTCTCTTGACAGACCTCTTCCCTGAGCTCATCCTTTGTTTTAAAACAATAAGTGAACATATTCCTTTGAAGCTGGGGAGAGGGAAGCAGGAAACCTTGTCTTGTGAGACACTATGCTGTATTAGGCATAGAGACTGAGGTAAACATGTGCCTGAGAAAAAAGATAGGGAGGACAGTCTTGTGGTTAAGCTGCTATATTGAGACTTGGAATTTGGGTGTAGCCTTCATCTCTGTGTGGCTTTGGGAAGGGCTGGTCATAGGCAGAATAGGCAATTACCAAGGGCAGCCAAACCAGAAGTGAAGCTGTGGTGACTCCTTTGGCTGTGGCAGAGCCCAGGGAAGCTGCCTTCATATCTGCTGCTGCCAGGGCAGGACAGAGCCAGCAGCGTTGTGCTTGGCTGCCATTGTGCCCTCGCCTTTTCAGGGGCAGCTGGAGCAGCAAGTGCAACTCAGCAAGGCCCAGGTCTCTTTCCATCTCTGCCCCAGCCTTTCCCTGTGGCTGAAATGCCCTGACGTAAAGTAATGGTGTAAGAGCAGAGCTGCAGCAATTTGAATCAAAGGACACACATAAGCCCATGGTCAGTCTTCGACACTGGCTAATAAAAGATACCAGGGAAGAGCAATAGGAGTGGGGCAAATCTAGAGTAAGTCTCCAGAATTCACTCTGCACCTTTAGCAATTAGCTTGGTGGTTTACTGAGCCTGCAGCGGGTCTTCATATTAATAGACTTTCTGAGATTGTTTTCTGTGATTGTTTCTAGGTGCTTTGTGAGCCATGCACTAGGCTGGCACTAACCCCTTATGCTAGGACAGCAAAACTCAGTTTTGCCCACACAGAGAAGCCTGGAGCTTGTTCTTTCTTGACTTCCAAGTGTCTGATTCATCCTGTCAGTCTAGCTGCAGGGTCTTTACTTGGGGTGCAGCCTTTGCTCCCTGTGTCAACACTGCTGCAGCCAGCAGCACCCTGAATCCTCCAGATACCACAGTAATACAGGCATGGGACTGGAATATGGTAATGTCGCACAGGCACGGCTGTGGGGACCAACAGGGTACAATAGCTGCAGAACTTGCAAAGTGGGAATAATTCTCCATCCAGAAGGCTCTCACAAAGATAAATCCTTAATATATGAAAGATGCTTAGTAGCTGCATGGCTAAAAGCCACCCTGAAAAGCCTATGCATATTTTTAAGCATAAAATGTATTTTAAAGGAAGAAATTCAAAAGCTGAAAATAGAAATGACAGCAGTGAAGGATAGCATTCTGAATATGGCAGGTCTGTTTCCTTCAGTCACTTGTAACTGTTAATTACATTTATTTAAACTTATTAGCACCCATTCAGTGAAAAAGGAGCTCATGGCAGGTATTAGAACTGTAAAACCAACCTGGTTTGGACATTAAATGTCTGATTTGGTGTATTTGCTTTAGAGGCTGAGTGGGGGGTGTTGCTGCTTCTCCTCTCCTGGAATGTTTCAAAAGACCAGGGAAGTGCATGTGCGTACACGCGTGTGAGGAGCTACACTTTTTCTGCTGTGCTGACAATCTTGACCTTTTGACTAATTTATGGGTCTCAAAGCAGACAATGAAAATGTGACTTCAGCAGGGTAATTAGTAATGTCACTGTTTCAAGTGAAACTCAGATTTGCTTTGGCTTAGATATGGTTTTGGAAAACATTCTTTATGTGCATACTGGTTTACCATAAACTCTGGAACAAGGAGTTTTGGGAATCACCTGTGGATATAAAGGGACAGGGAATTTCCACTGCCTGGGGGTTTTCACAAGCTTCCTCTGGCCACACAGATGGATAGCTGAAAATATGTAAACCTGGCAAAACACCAGTATTCCATCTCAGTCCTCTCCTTCGGGTAACTGAGTGGGTAGCTCTGTAAAGAAATCTGAGGCTTTTCCTATCACATAGCAAGGCATGTGTTTAAATAAGATAAAAGGTTCTTGATTTGCAGATTGAAGTTATTCAAGTGTATAGAACAGACTCTTGCTATTATATATGATTGAAAGGTGGAGATTATTTTGTTTCTAAATTAATTGAGTAAAATTGATTTTAAGTAGAGTTTGTGTTATTATTTAATTTCCTAGGTTTTAGATTATCAAAGTGCTTTCAAGAAGCCAGTGTAACCTTCACTCTGCCCATTCTAATTGTAGTCTGTGCACATGTATCTCTACTTATGTGATTGCAGTGTCTAGTGGATAAACAGCACAACTCTTTTCTTTCCAAAAAAAGTTCAGACGGTAAGTGTGAGGCACACACACAACTGCAAACCTTTGAGAAAGGATGTAAATGCTGGCCCTCTGCACAGGACTGAGTTTCACCCTAAGTAAACCTCGAGCAGGGTCATATAATATATTCGTTTTGAGTCACGGTAGTAGATTTATGTTATGTCAGTGAATGGGGCTATGTCTCTGCACGGCCGCCTAACCTCTAGCAGAAGTTGTGTGGTGTGAATAAAGGCCAGAGACCTGTTGTAAAAATGATGATTTAGGTGGTTGATTGGGACTCCAGAGATCTGGTTGCTTTTCCTGCCTCTTTTCTACTTTTCTTTAGAAAGAAACTTAATCTTGCTTTCTGAATTTGGGATAGTATTTCCTCACCTTACAGGGACGTTTTGGGAATAAATGTGTTAACTACTGCAAAGCATGTGGGGCTCTGGGGCTGAACAGCAAAGAAAAAGCAAGATAGAATGGAAAAGTATCATTGTTTATGCAGAGTTGCGACAGTTTGTAGTAGATGAAGCTGGAGCCCCACGCTTAAGAGCCGAGATTAAAAAGAATATTGAAGAGCTGCTTTGTATGCAGAGCACTGTCAGTCCTGTGCCTGGAGTGAAGTAGGGGCTTTTGCCAAAAAAATGAATGTGTGGGTAGTACCTGGTCAGAGACTGAAACAGTGTATTATACCATACAACCTGGAGGCAGAAGGAAGGTTACATTAGGCAACCATTGCTTTACTGTTTCATGACATTTGAGAGCTTCACTTTTCAGCCTTTGATTGTTTTGTTTTAAACAACATAGTTTTTAGCATGGAACTGATGATACAGATCTCACAGTGCACCTGGAGCTTTACGGGAGAGTGTGCAGATAAGGTCTCAGCCCCTTAGATCTTAAAACTGGGGCCTTTTTCTCCTCTTATGGATCTTGTTAGATTAAGTGATGTAAGGATTTCTGGTTTTACAACAGTGACCCATAATTCACCATTGGGTTAGACATAAATCTGCAATATGCTTGCATGGAGTTTCAAAATACAGAATGCTGCTGCTTTCCCCGCCCCGCCCCCCCCCCCGCCCCCCCCCCCGGCCCTTGCATGCCTTAGGTACCAACTTTTACCCAGCAGGAATTATATGACCTTCTTACTGACTGGCACCCAACAAATTAGCAATCAGCAGAAACAGGACTTACCAGCCCTACTTTTAAAACTGCTAGCATGTGTCTTTGTAGGCTCCGTGACATTTCTCCACTGTATCCTGATAGTGAAGCAAAATCAATTTCCTCCCCTGTCCTTGGGCAAAGATTGGTGAATTAAATCTAGTTATAGAAAAAAATGCTTTTTTTTCTTTTAAGAAAGATTTTGTATTATCTAAAACCTCTTCTCTTTTAGATACTCTTTGGGTGTCTGAATTCTTTTCCTTTTTACAACATGTCCTTTCCAGTATATCCAGCCTGCTGGAAAGAAAACGTATTTCAGTCCCACCAATATTATTTATGAGCACATCATCAGCTTTGCATAGGAATACTTAGGCCCACTAGCACTCAAGAGCAGCTAAGCCCTGCCTCGATGCTCAGCAGTGTACAGACAAGGCAGGAGAAGCAATGGGGCTGAAGCAGGCTAGATGGCAGATTGGAGGCTGTGGTGAGAAATGGATTCAGTGGCCTCCAGAATTGGACATTGTGCTGGAACTTTTCCACCAAGCATTTTAGAAAACAGCAGGAATCAATGCTTTCACACGAGGAATCAATTAAAGAAACCCAAATTATTGCTATTTGAATAAACAATTATTTCTTTTTCACTCTTACAGAAGCTTGTTACAATGAACTGAAAGCCAGAACTAATTAAATGATCTGATAGCACAAATCGTATCAGAAGTGTTTCATCTGGTTTAATTAATTCTTGCCAGAAATCCTTGCTAGTCTTAGCATATGCTGAATGAATATTTTTTTTAATTAATTTTTTTAACAGTTTCCATTTATATCTTTTTCCAGTACTGCTGGGATTCTTACTCTCTGCTGATAAAGTGGGAGTGTTTACAGAAGTGCTTACTGCCAGGGAGATTTTTAACCCTAGAGACAGACAGTATGGCAAATACCTTGTAGGTCAAGAAAAGGGACATTTACACCTGAATCTGAGAGGCTGTTTTTTTTAAAAAAGTGACAGGATAAGACAAATAAGATAAATGTTTTTCAGCCCACCCTCCTGCTTAACTCTTAATTTGCTGGTAACAAATACTCTGAAAATGCAGTGGTTATCACTAGGAAGAGGACAAGACAGCTCTAGGACTCAGCACTATGCAATCTTCACTAGCCTTTTTTCCTCTGCACATGAAATGCAGCCAGTTTATGATGGTTATTGCTAACCAGCTCTACCATAGGGTATTCCTTTATCAAGCAAAACAGGCTATAGCCTGATTTCCTGAGCCAATCCATTGATTTTTGCACACAGAGCTTCGGATTTGGCTTGAGAGTGTTCAGGTATCAAAGTGTAGGGTCTGCAGCCCTGCAATCTCACCCCTGAGTCAGGAGGGTATTTCTGAGGAACATGAGGATGTAGTTGTCAGCTTGCTGTAGGACACTTTCTGTGTTTTGGCTTTTTGTAGATGGTAATGGAAAGTCTCTTCCTTATGAGATATTTTGGGAAAACCCAACCTGTAGGAATGTGCCTGTATTCAGAGGCTGGAGTCTGGGCCTCTGGGACTTGAAGAGGTTTGGATTGAAGACTCAGTTTTGTGGTCCGCCTCTTGATCTCATACTAGTGTACCACTAGTAGTATGTACCTATGTCCATACAGAGGTGGGAACAGCTGTAAATACAGTTTTATAGTCTTTGATTTCTGTATTTGTTTCTCGTTTGATACTGCATTCATTGCTCAGCCAAAACTCCAAATCAAGGGCTTGTAAGTGATCACAAAACAAGCCCTCACATGCTGCAGATGTGCTGTAATTGTAGTACTAGGATTTGCCCTTCAGTTGTAGTTGCAGGACAGTACTGTGCAAAATGGCTACAGAAATTCTTACCAACAGGACAGGGACGTGCTCTAGGGACTGCTGCTTTGGTGGTAAAGACCAGAAAAATATGAGAATAGCATTACTTTCCATCTGACTTTCATGAGGACAAGTGACAGGCTTTAAAGTTTAAAATAGCACTATTAAAGCAGTATAAAAATGTACATATTCAAGACGTGTCAGTAAGATGGGACATTGTCACAGAATAATGGGTGCTAGCTACTCGGCATTCAAAGCAGGACAAAAAAAAAGGGAGACACTAATGTGGTTCTTGGTTTCCTAGGAAGCAGAGTATGAGAAATAAATAGAGAAAAGGAACAGCACAATGCCTCTGAGTGTACCCCTGCCATGGTAAAGAGTGTTTGAGCCAAGGTTCTCTATCACCACACCTTTCAGAGCAGTGTTTGTGCCATAGCAGAGATAGCGCACTCTCTGCCATTCTATCCTCTGCCAAAAAACCCCACCCTTAACTGTCACAGCAGCAAAGTTTTCTGTTAGCACCTTATACCTTTCTGTCTTAGTAAATGTGGTAAGCCATAAGTGTTTTGAAAAGCAGGGTCTCAATAACCTTCCCCATGCCCTTGCTGGAGCTGGCCATATTGCCAGGGATTATGCAAGTCAGCTGGGGGAGCTGCCCCTCTCCAGCTGGCAGAGCTGGAGCACTTGGCTGCTTTGTGACTGTAACACAAGAAAACTCTTGGGCTTTGACATGAGAAAGGCCTTATACTTCTGGAAGGTGGCTTGCCTCTTTCCCTGCCTCCTCTGTTCACGTGGGTGGTTCAGTAATGTGTCTCCTTTTAGTGCTGACTTTGTTAAATTGGGGTAATAACAGTACCTAGAGCTCTTCCTCCCCAGGAAAATTACCAGAAGTGCGCAAAGGTGCTGGCAGGATGGTCTGCGGGCTCAGTTGCTGGAGCGTGAAGTGAGCAGTCATGTGGTGGTCTGGAGGACCAGGGTTGTAAAGTGAGTAGGTGTTAGTCGTGAGGAAGAGACCAGCTGTCTCTCAGGTAAGGTTGGGTAAGGCACTCCCCCTGTCCCTGATCCCTGCACCTTCGGCACATACCAGTTTTCCCTTGCAAAAAGAAGGCTTTAGACTCTGTCCTGCGGTCATGTGCCCTATTCCCCAAATGTTTGCACTCTGCTGCGTTTGAGATAGCACAGGCTCTGTGTGTTATGGCCATATTGGGGCATCTCTCAAACAGCACAGTTAAGGTTGTGTTTGCGCATACCTTAACTCCTTATTTACTGGTTTCCAAGGGAATAGCTAGGACTGACATTCTAGAAAGGCACTCCATGCTCCTGGCAACCTTCATGTATTTCTTTGTCAGCAAACTTATTTTGAAAATTTACAGGAGGAATATAATTTGGTGAACATGCATGTTGATCATAGCAGTTTACAGTCAGCAGTTAGTTTGCTCTGGAGATGCTACTGCAGCTATGTGTGACCAAGTGCTCCTTCACAGCCTGGGCACTTCACTGTACTTAAGAGGCGACCGAGGCAATACTGTGCCATGTATGTCCTGTTAAAAAGGTAGCACGAGGAATCCCAGAGTAACACCTGCCTGGACAGGGGTAGGCAGTCACACATTCACCTTGCGTAGGCTCTGGGATGGCTGGCTATTTGCCAGTCCAGTCTGTGAGCCAGCGCAGTCTGCAAGCCAGCCCATCACAAGTAGCTAGCAGGCAGGGCCTGTTAGCATGAGTGTTGGCTGAGCAGGCACAGAAGCATCGCCTCACACTGGAGTATTTTCTTTCTGGCCAGCCTGAAACCCAAGAAAAGCAAACGTACACTTAGTCGTAGCTGTGCCCATATGCTTCTTGTGTCTCAGTCTCATTGTTTTTATTGCTCTCTTCTTTCTCTGCTCTCCACAAACACTTTTCCCTGTATGCCATTTTTAGTCTCATTAAGCAAAATGTTCCATTTGCTGCCTTATATCAATTAGTACCAGGTCTACATGGTGCAGGTGATTAGGGTTAGACTTTCTCAGTAATATGGGACAAGATGTAGGCAAGACTGACTCCTGTGTCTCTCTTAAACTCCCTGTGGTTCCAGAGCTGACCTACCTGCCTTCACCTGTCTGCCTTAGCCTCAGTCCATCCCTTAGTCTGCCCCTTAATTCCAATTGGGCTTTATAAGGTTGCTTAATGTTTTTCACTCATTTTGGGTGCATTTCAAATTCAAACTTGGAGTTGCTTCATGTAAGAAGCATTTAAACAAAACATTCAGACATTTCCCCTTTGTTTTTTTTCTTCAGTTGAAGCAGTTCACAGTGAATTGGGAAATTGTTTTGTTTAATTCAAATCCATATTTTGGAGGTGTGTGGGGAAGTAATGGGCTGCCTTCTTGCTCTGCTGCTCAATTATTTAATCACTTCACAAGTGATAATTTAATGAAACATCCAGCCAGTTATCTTGTTTTGGGGTGATTTGGTTTTTTGTGTTTTTTTGTTTTATTGCAGATAATTATTTTCCTTTTATGAACAAGATAGTTTCCTCAGTGTCTGGTTTTCATTTTTAGGGAATAGTCAGCCAACTAACAATCTGACTGGCCAGCACTGATTCCACTCAGCTGGAGATATTTTGCAGTATGTGCTGTCACACAGACCCCACATGGCAACACTTTGTACAACAACCAAAAAAAGACAAGCAGAAGAGGGCATGTGACAGTAAATCCCATAATCTGAAGAGTCCACAGAGACTCTTCAGAGAAGGGAACATTCCTTACGCATGTTACACAAAAGCCCAAAAGGTGATGAGTGACACTTCCCACTTTCATTTCTTTGGGAAGATTCGGTGTCATCACACATGTCTCTACTTTGCCACTAGCGTTTGACAATTTCCCCACAGAAAGTAAAGCACCAGCTCACTCTTTACCATTCTCTGCCTCTTAATGATCAATTATTTTTAATTGGAACCTCTTGCATTGTGCCGAATCTTGAGAGGCCCCCATCAAGATCAGGGCTTTAGCAAGATGGGAACAGTACCAACATGTACGTAGGGACAATAGAGACTTTTTTGTCCCAAAGAGCATGATCCTATTTAGAGAAAGGCCAAAAAAGAAAAGGAGGTAAGGGTGATTGGAAGAATTTGCAGACCATGAGCAACTTTGTGAAAAGTGTGACAGCTTCCTGACCCCTAGTCTGGTGCCCTGTCTGCTGGCACACACTGCTTCACATTTACTAATAAAAATGTCATTGACTGTGCGGAATTACCTTTAAGGACAAATAAAATAGGCTGGTATTGATACAAAGAACTTTACCAGCTAAATCAGATGCAGCCAGGGATGGATGATGCTGAGGGGTGGAGTTTGTGAAAATAATGGTTATCATGACACAGTCTTTCACACGCTTATTTTTATGTATATAAGTTGTAACTACACCTTTAATGTCTGTGTTGAACTAACCTATTAAGTCTGAGGGCAGTGCTGAAATGCTTACCATAGGACACTTTATCAACAAAGCTAGTTTTAATGAAAATCAGTAGCAGAATGGAAGAGTCATTACAGGAAATTGCTGAGTCTCTTGAGATTGTTTTCTGAGAAACATTTATTTTCAGTACCCATGTTAAGAGGTTTTGATTAAAATTTGATTCAGAATTCAGTGCTGTATGATCTTTACTTGAGGAAAATGAGAGACATGGAGTTAAAGTGTTAGCTCTGTTCATGTTGACTCTGTTAGTCAAATGACAAAAACCTTAAGGAAGCTCAAAGACAGAAGATGAGATCCCTGTCTGTGGGCAGTGATCCAAAGCTCTGTGCCTTCATAACAAAGCAAAACTATCCACCAATTAATTCATCTTTGCAGATAAGAGATTTCTTACCAGAAAAGACAGTTTCTGGCTCACAATAAATATAAAGAAGTGTCTTTTAAATCTTACAGCGTTCAGATCCAGGACTTTGGCTTAGCCTACCATAAAAGCAGAAAGTTGCTGTGGGATTTGGCCTGGGCTCTGGAAACCTAGCCCACCTCCTGCGCCGGCCCCTGCTTCAGAAGAGGAAGACTGTTCAGGCACCAGCTCTGTTTAGCCCCTTTGGGTATGTACAGTTGCAAGTTTGGTCTCTTCCCATGGTCACTATGAGTTGCTCTAGAGAGGCCAGATCTTTGCCTTCATCTGCTTTGTGCCTGAATTCTGTAGCCATCATGAGAGTTGTTTCTGCAAATCCAATAGCTGATTTACTATCTTCAGAGAGCAGAATGTGTAAAGAAAAACAGTATGAGTAAATCCTCTCTCTAGAAGGGCTTTCTATCCACTCACATAATCCCACTCGGTTCCAGCCTGGTATGCATAGTTGTGTAAGGGTGTCAAATGACATCCCTTTTACTGGCTGTTGGCCCTAATGGAATGCTGCTTTGCACATCTCATAAAGTAAGGACGGGAAATGCTGCCTGAAACTTTTACATTTAGCCATTAATTAAAAAATAAAAAAACCAACAAACCCAAAACTGAGAGGCAAAAGCATTACAAATAAGAAGTGCTCTTTTCATCATAGATCAAATAAAAAAGATTGCATCTTTACATTTAGTTTTTTACTCTTTTTAAAGACTGACTTTTGCTTTAGATAATCAAAGCTGCCTTTGAACTAGCACACAAAAAATTATTTTTTTCTTTAAAAGTAGCCCTATAGATACATATACATATCACAGCCTTTCATTCTTTTTATGGATGGTTTCCTTTTCTGTGAGAATGTGAAAGTTCTGAGTGATCCAGAGCTCACACAGGCACCACAACAAACATGGAGAACAGGGTTTAAGCACACTATTGCAATTAACACCAATGTTTAATTAGCAGACATGCACTGGGCGAAGGCCTTTTGATTTTCTCTCTTTACCAGGTTTTTGATGAAAGATTTACCTGTATTTGTAAGTTGTAGCTGTTACACTAGCATGCACTCACACGACACATGCGCACACATGCATGCACATGTATACACACACACCCTGCATGGAAAATTTGTGGAAGGAAGCCATGTCAGACAACTGATCTGATTCATGCTTTAGGTAAATATTTTTGGAAGTAGCACCCCTTGACTGCCTTCCATAAAAGCTCTTATGTTTTTGTTTGTTTGGGGGAGAGACTTGTAACTTAGAGCATGCTTTGATGCATTTAGGAGTCCTTTTTGGTTTGTTGGTTTACTTTATTTAGCAACAAAAACCTGATGTGTGATGAAGGTGAATGGGTGCAGAAGTCTCCCACAGGAAAGGGTGGCATCAGGGCAACACACAAACGTTTACCCCGGTCAGCTTAAATGTCTCCATATTTCATTGATGAAAGTGAAAGTACAGTAGTCTCATGCTGTTCCCTGTTGTTGAGACAGGAAAATGCCCAAACAGCCAACTAATCCTTCTACTTGGCCATCTTTAGTAAAGAGAAAGATGTTGTTGGAGGTCATGATGACAGAAAAACTGTTGAGGAACTAAGAGATGAAGTGAAAACATGGCAGGGAGGGCGGGTTCTTACTGCTGAGGGCTTGGATGAAACCTTGGACCACTCTGCTTTAGGCTGCTACTATGATGTAGACCCTGCTTGCAGCATGCTGAAGTGAACTGTAATGAGTTAATAAGGGACAGCAGAGGTGTCACAGAAGCTGTTGATAATAACTTTGTTTATAGCATATAGAAAATGAGAAATTGATTAGTACTGGAAGAGCTAAGCACCCTATAGCACCAGCACAGATGGACCCAAATCCTTCTCTGCTATGCCTAAGCACAAGTATAGCACAAGTCCATTTTGTCTGTAGTCAACAGCTGTTGATTTGCATGCATGCCCAATTCAGTGTAATTTTCTAATTATATAGCTTATGTCTTTATACCTTCTCACACCTTATATTTGAGCCCTGGCTAGGGTGATACTCCTGTGAAAAATGTACTCAGCTGCCTATTTTAGATAAGATATTGGAAAACATACAAATAATTTATTCTAGCTGGTGGTCTTATTTTGGCATTCTCTAGAATGGGACCTACTTGTGAAACAGGCTACAGGACACGGTTCTGACCGAGGTATTTATACAAACCCTATTATATTTGTATTTTGTTTCTTCTGATTTTGAGAGTATTTATTCTCACATGTATGTAATATGGGGAAGTGCTACTGTTCCCATTTTATAGACAAGGGTATTAGAGACAGAGATGAGATTTTCTAGTCAATTACCAAGACATGTGCCTGTGAATTTAAGTGCTTATGAAAAGTGCTTTCTATGTACCTGCCTGCATCTTTAGCTGCCTGAATACTGCTGAAAGCCTGGCTTTAAGTGATCTGCCCACCATCTGTGACAGTGCAGGTAATCAAGCACTTGTCTTCCAAATCCTAGATTAGTGCCTACTTGCTATAACACCCTTTTGTGTCCATCTGAGCCGGATAACGTATTTTTCTTCTGCTACAACTCCTGTCAGAATTCCCTGTTCACAAGCTTTTTTTTGAAGCCGCTCTGTATGTTAGCCTGAGGAAAAGGACAGCACAGTAGGAATAATCTTACTCCTTGCCTGCCCTGAGAATGGCATTGCCTTCCTGCGGATTGGTTTGAGAACAATGCTAGAACTGTCAATACTTCTAGTAAAGCTGGAGGTAGGGGAGAAGTGGGCCTCTTTTTTTCTCCCCTCTTCTTTCTAGTTGTCTACCCTGGCCTCTGGGATCCTAGTGTTAATAGTAAGGTTATGGCCATGTGATGGGGTTAATTTCCAAGAGCTGTGCAGCCAAAGCCTACTCATATAGACTGCTCCCCTAGGTAGCACACACTGATTTTCCACGTGTATTTGTAAAAGTAACATGCTTAAGCAAAGGCTTGTGTATAATGAACCCAAGTTGTGACACAGCTGGGGCAGCCAAAATGAACAAGTTGTTGCTAGCAGGATTTCCTGACTAATATGGACAAGTGATCCCCCCCCAGTTTACAATTGTTATTTAAAAATGTGCTCTAGGCCCTGTTTATTCCTGCTTTTTATCCATATTCTCATTTATCCTAGTCCCATAGTTTCCTGGCATGGTTAGGCTGGCTATACAGAGAGGAGCAAGCGATATAGAGGAGTATGTACTCATACCCTGTTTGGGCCTGTCCTCACTGTGCATCATTCGGTCGAATCCTATTTGCCTGCAGCTGTGGTAACGCTGTGCTTGAGCCCAGTCTTTACCTGGATTAGAATAAAGTGCTGTGCCTTACTTCCACTGATCTGGTTTTGAGACAGGCAATGTCCAGCCACCCAAACTAGGCAACCTTGGGCCTCAGGTTTAAATAGTGTCAAAACCCTTCCCCGTCCCCTGACTGTGGAGCAAACTGATTATCTGAGCAGCATTAAACTCCAGTGTACTTATTTTAGTTTTACAGTTTGGGCATCATTTTAGTCAAAATGTGTCAGTTCTAAGTGGGGCATTTGGGAACTTGCCATGCACTGTATTTATTCTCCCAATCCTATATTATCCTGTGCAGTGTTGTAGCTGCCAAAACCACATGCTCATGTTGGCATGAAACAATTGTCCTGGTTTATATAGAACAGGCTTGGCAACAGTCAATCTCAATGAACAGTTGTAGTGCTGAAGATTCAGTCGTCTTTTTCCTCTCCAAGCAACAGACTAAATTTCTTTCAGCTGGATTTATGGTTTTAGAAAATAGCAGGAGTAGAAAGCAAGTATGGAGAGCAGAGTGTATATGAAGTACCTGTAAGGTCTGGAAGGAAGTGAAAATGAGATACAGAGGGGGAAAAAAAGGAGTATTTAAGGTACAAGCTAGTAATTTGGTTTCTAAACCCTTGTGAAATTGCAAATAATGTTTACTGTTGCCCCTTGGTGAACAGAGTTGTGTGGTTTTTACTTGCATGCAAAGCTATTGGTTGTGGGCAAAGTACTTAAGACAAAAACATTCAATGGGTGGTGTGGGTATTCCACCAAAAATAAACCCAAACAAACACTGACATATTATAAAAGCACTTTTTTTCTGTGGAGGCAAACATTCATTTGCTGCTGCTGCTGCTGCTGTTCTTGAGCTCCAGAACTGTGGAAGCCTTCTGTTTAACCTACCTGAAATAATACTGCTTTCTTCTACAAAGTAACACAAATGTCTCTGAAACTTAAGAACCAGTGTTTATGTATTTTTTATTAAAATGTAGTATATGGTGTAAACTTAACAGGGATATTGATCAATGATAACTATTACTTGCCATGGTCTTGTGAACCAAAAACGCTGCACAGACAAGTGCCAAAGGTGAAGGGCAGGAAACTTTTCTTAAGCTTAAAAAAAGTGTTAATAGAAAGGAGATTTAAACATTAGTCAAAGAAAAATCACTTTGCAGTGATTAGCAAAGGATAATTAAGGTTTATTTTTCCTTCTTTTTTTACAGGCAGGTTCACAAAGACATTTTTTTAAATTGTACTCCATTATGAAAGTAACTGCTACTTTGTTATCAGAATGGTGATAGAGATTTTTATTCCAGAAGGCCAGACGCTATCGACTTAAAATTCTCCAAATTGTTTCCACTGTGAGCAAATTCAGTCTTGATGCGAGTCACATCTGCTTAAAAGTGAATAGCAGTTGCTTTTACTTTATACCAGCATCAAATTTCACCTACAATCTCAAATTTTTAAGATCAACTTAAATCTCAGGTTTTTGATAGTTTTGCATAAGTGACTTTAAATCCAGAAGTACCTAATAGGAAATAATGAAATAAAAACATTCAGCTTTAGTGGTTTCTGGTGGAAGTAGAGACATTTCCTTTCAGATATGAATGTCTTGTGATCTAAAAAAAAATAAAGTCTATTTAAGTTTTTCCACATATGGACAAAAAAGTAGCAATCACACCTAAATGCATTTTCTCATCCAGCTAGAAAGGATGGGTAGTGAGTGAAAGAGCAGGGGGACAGGCTGCCTGCATGAATTGTGGGTTTAGCTGTCCATGCTGTATTAAGGATTAATTGCATGTTTAGTGACACAGCTGTGGCTGCACAGCACAGGGACATCAGTCCACCACTGCTCCCCATCCTTCAGACTGCAAGCTGTTTCAGCCATTCCATCGCTCTGGCCAGCACTCATGGATTAATGGGAGGAAATGTTTATAGAAAGGTTTAAGTTTCCTAAGTGAGTGGAATGAAATCCCCCTCAGCAATGATCAGCAAGCTCATGTTACGGAGCAGTTTGAAGCAGCCTGACTCACTGGAAAGCAAAGGCTTTTTCAAAAGTAAACTTGACAAGTGAGTGATTCCGGGGAGCAGCCAGAGGTGTTTTTAAATAAAAGATGTGTTTTTTCTAGAGAGGCAGCGTGAACAGCGCTAGCTCTGAAAAGAACTTTAAATCAGTAGTTTGTTCACTGTAAATGTAAAAGGTTGCGTTTGAGAGCAGTGTCTGAATAAGGATAGTGCCAAAAGTGCAACTATTGCACACTGTGCTCAGTAAGTGAAACAATATTGCAGTGCAACCACAGCTACCATTGGTGCCCAGCTAAGGCACGGTAGTTCTCTGTTGTATAACTTAAACTCTGGTACAGCTATAGTTTAAGGCAAGGGAAAGGTGATGAACCCAATAAATAGGCTGAAATCAGTGCGAGAGAAAAGCTGGAAACTATCATTTCACAAGTGTAAAATTCTGTTTGGTGGGGCCCCTTCCATGATTGCAGCAACACAGCTTGAAATCTAAACATTCATTTCAATTTAAAAAAATGACATAAAAATAGACCATTCTATTGAAGCTATCAGCTTTGAGATGACTCTGATAAGAAAAAATGTAGGCTTTGGACTAGCTATTAAGAATAAAGTAAAATTCATCTGAACAAAACTGGAGATAGCCAAGGTGCAGGGAGGATGAAAAAGCCAGTTGAAAATATTGCCTTTCAAATGCTATTGAAAAGGACCTGGTCATTAGTGTTTCCCAAAAACACTCCACCTGTCAAAGAGAGGATTTCATTTACAGCACTTGTAGCACCCTCCAGTTCTCAGTCTCACAGTCCCTTTAAGAATGGGAAGAGAGCATTATCCTTGTTTTCTAGATAAGGAAAACTGGTTTATCAGCTTGCCCTCAGCAAGAGACAGAGCCTGGAAGAAAACTGCTAGGATGCAAGTACCTAAAGTGAGGGCAAAGGTTTGAAATGATCTCAAAACGTGGCCTGTTGTGAAGGGCCTGTATTCAAGAAAGGCCAGTTTTCAAGTCACAGCTGAGTTTCTGGTCAGTATATTCACCCAAATGTCTCTTGCATCTCCCACAACAACGTATAGGGGAAGACACCACTCTCAGAGCTGCCCCCCTTTATAACCGGCCAAGTGTTCAAAGACTGAAAGAACTTCAGTGGAGCCCTTGTATTAAAAATTATTTATTTAGTGATCTGTACATGGGATGAAGCAGGGCCTCATACAGACCTTCAAAAAAAAAATCAAGTAAAAACATAAATACATTTTCTTACAAAAAAATGAGATTTACAAAATATACATACTGCACTTGTCTTGTCCTACGCGTTTGGTTTTTTTCTTCCACATGCCCATTATAAAAGACAAAAACCCAAGCCCTGCAAGTCTGAAATCATATCTACTGAAGGATTTGGCTGATGGGCCCATTTCTCATGCCCAGACTACTGGTATGCCCTCAGACAGCAGCAGTCTGCCCCCTCACCCTGAACAGGTTTTTTCTTTAAGTTTCATTCCAGACTTTCTTCCCCCCCAAAAACGAAGAGCAGCTATAGGGTGGAGGCTTGCTAAAACCCCAGAATTTCCTGTTTTGTCCTTAGACAAGAATATACACACACACATATACTTATAAAAACAACCCTTCAGTGAATATAAAGGTAAAGTAGTACACAAAAAATAAAATATGAACAAGTCAACATAAAAATTTCAGAAGAGAAAAATCTGTCACATTTCAAAAAGAAAACCAATGCATTTGACGATTAATTTTTGAATGTCTTTCCTTCCAAGATGTGATCACTGGAAACTTAACGAGCTGTATTTTAGCTGAAATGAGAAGGCTCCTCACTTGCAGTAACTGCTTGCTTTAAAACCCCAGCCCCAGCCCCCTCCTGCACCACGAGTCATTGCCATGCAGTTCAGGGAACCTGAGGGGCAGGCAAGGGTCCATCTGAGCCAACAGGATTCCTCCTCTCGCCAGAAGCCGGCTGTGTATTGACTTTACCTGCAGCGAGCTCACTGCAAAGCAGGAGAGAAAGCAGGTTTATGTGAAGGAAAGAAAAAAAAAAATAATCGTATCTTTAACATTACGTATTTTAACGGCTCTTGTTTTGGCAGGTGCTCTCGGTTACGCTCTTCTTGCCCTCTAAGTCTTGCGTTTCCTTCAGCTTAGAAAAGCGACCCATATTGAACGGTAGGAAAACATCCTGCCTTCTCCTTTTTTCATAAAAGGAATGCTTATTTCTGCGAGCTCCTCACATCCAAGGGTGAACCTCAACGACTTCTTTTTGTTAGTTTGCCCATAAAAACCGATCCCATGCTTATGCCTTTCTACATAGAAAACACTTTTGTTCCCCCCTTTGTCTCCTAGAACAAAGGCAAGGGGGGAAAAAGCCTTCTGCTGAAAAGCAACAAGTCATTTCTTTTCAGGGTGTGGAACGGCAACCCCCTCCTTCCCCACAGCAGCAAGAACAACAGACCGAGGGCCGAATTTTCACTTTAAAACAATTACAACAGGTATCACTGAGGTAAAAAGGAACTTGTGAGTTGACAGAACAGAGGCATCTCACCAGCACACGCTCGGGGCTGTAGCTGGCTGTGCAGTACTCACGTGATTGCTCCGCCGAGCTGGAAGGAGCAGGCAGTAAGCTCAGGCTCGGGAGTTACCCTGCCTGCGCTGCAGTTTGACCCCAGCAATTCAGAAAGGGCTCGGCTACTTCTCGGCAGAGGCAGCTCGACAGATCTGGCTTCCCCTCCCGCTGGTCCAAAGCGAGGCAGGCTGGCTTTAGCTGGGTTAGGTTTTTTCCTGCACGAGAGGAGTAAGGGGAATTCTTGTGAGTGAAGGACTCTCCCATCCCACCAGTGGCCTCTTTCTGTGTTCTTCCATTTAGCTGGGCATAAGCACCACCGGACACAGTCCATCTGATCCTTTATGCAAAGATTATCTTTTTTTTTTTTTCCCCCAGACCCTCTGGGAGGAAGAAAAAGTTTGGAAAAGCCTCCCTTCCTCCCTCTTCAGGGAGCCATTGCCATCCTCTTCTGCTGAGTATCCCTCTGCTGTGTGTGTGTGCATGCGTGTGTGTGTGTGCGCCAGAGGGGACAGAGGGGTCTCATACTGCCGTCTCGCCTTTGCTGCCACTGCTGAGTCTGTGGTAGAAGCGTCGCCAGGACTGAAGGGTTTTGCCAGACCAGATCCAGAAGCCAGTCGTGATCCCAACAATCATGGTCATGAGGTACTTGATCATGAAGACTGTGAAATCTGGGCTCATAGGGGCAAAGTGGCTCGGACAGGGCACAGCATAGGTTTTGCAGGTCTGGAGGAGCCATGTCTTCTCCCAGGTGCCACGGAAGGCCTGCTCATAGAAGTAACATGCCAGGACAATGGTGGCAGGCACTGTGTAGAGGACACTGAAGACACCAATGCGTACCATCAGCTTCTCCAGTTTCTCCGTCTTGGTGCCATCATGCTTCATGATGGTACGGATGCGAAACAAGGACACAAAGCCAGCAAGCAAGAAGGAAGTGCCAATGAAGAGGTACACAAACAAGGGTGCCAGCACAAAGCCTCGCAGTGAGTCCACGCTGTAGATGCCTACATAACACACCCCACTGAGTACGTCCCCATCGACCTGCCCCATGGCCAAGATGGTGATGGTTTTGACAGCGGGCACAGCCCAGGCAGCCAGGTGGAAATACTGGGAGTTGGCCTCGATGGCCTCGTGGCCCCACTTCATGCCAGCAGCCAGGAACCAGGTGAGCGACAGGATGACCCACCAGATGGAGCTGGCCATCCCAAAGAAGTAGAGGATCATGAAGAGGATGGTGCAGCCTTCTTTCTTGGTGCCTTGGGCCACAGTGCGGTAGCCATCCTCAGAGAAGCGCTCCAGACACACCACCCGCTCCTCCAGCAAGAAGCCTGCCGCGTAGGCCACTGCCACCATGAAGTAACAGCCTGAGAGGAAGATGATGGGCCGCTCCGGGTAGCTGAAACGGCGCATATCCACCAGGTAGGTGAGCACGGTGAAGAGGGTGGAGGCACAGCAGAGCACAGACCACACGCCCACCCACAGCCGCGCAAATCGCACCTCTGCCTCCTTGAAGTACATGAGCCCGTTGGGCCGGGCTGGCTCACAGGGCGCCCCGCAGTCCCGCTCCCCCAGGAACCGGTAGCCCAAGTAAGACGGCACTTTGAGTTGCCGGGGGCAGGAAAAGGAGAAGCCGGAGGGGGGCTGTGGTGGAGTGAGGAAGTCGGGGAGGTAGCCAGCCGTGGGGTGGGCAGTGGCCCCCCGGCCTGCCGCGCTGCCAGGCCCCGGCGGGGCGTCCGACGTGTTCTGCCCCACGCAGATCTCGCCCGCGCCGTGGACGGGGAAGTTCTCGCAGCGAAGCCGCTCTGGCCACTGGAAGCCAAACTTGTTCATGAGGGCCTCGCAGCCCTGGCGGGCCCGCTCGCAGAGGGAGCGGCAGGGCGGGATGGCCTGCTCCAGCACGGTGCACACCGGCGCGTACATGGAGCAGAGGAAGAACTTGAGCTCGGCCGAGCACTGCACCTTGACCAGCGGGTAGAACTGGTGCACCTCCAGCCCCGCGTCCTCCTGGTTGGTGTGGCCCAGCAGGTTGGGCAGGATGGTCTGGTTGTAGGCGATATCCGTGCAGAGCGGGATGGAGATGGGCTGGCAGAAACCGTGGTCCGGCACGGAGATGCCCTTCTCGCCGTGGTACTGCTGCGCCGCCGCGCCCGCGGGGGTCCCCAGTAGGGCGGCCAGCAGCGCGGCCAGTCCTAGCAAGGGGCAGCCGCCGGCGGCCGCTCCGCTACAGCCTCCTCCAGCCCGCATCGCCGAGACGGCCGGGGGCCTGGGGAGTCGCGGAGAGTCCTTCAGAGCCGGGCGGCGCAGCGCCCCAGGGGCATCAGAGCCCAGAGAGCGGCGGCAGGGCCCGTTCCGCAGGGCAGGGGCGCGGCGGCGGCTCCCGGGAGTGCCGCGACTTTCTGCCTCCGCCCCGGCGGGTCGGCGCTGGCAGCGCGGCGTCGCGTCCCTCGGCGAAAGTTTCCGGAGGTGCTCCCGCGGCGAGGAGACGGGAGACGCGGGCGAAGCTCCGGCCGGCTCTGCGCAGGGTCCCGCGGCGGCAGCGAGGCGGAGGCGCTGCTCCCCGCCCGGCTGCGGGGATTTAGGTTACGGCTAAACGGATTATTACCGCGCCCGGCTGAGCCGTGTATTTTACTCCGGGGCTTAAATAACTTTTAAAATCCAATTACTGCGCGATCCTCCCCGCGGCTCGGCTGGGCTCCGCATCCGACGGGCGCCGCTGCAGGCTGTGCGTCCGGGGCAGCCGCGCGCCTCCCGCTCCGCTCGCGGCCCCGCCGCCACCGCCCGCACCGCAGCTCCCAGCCCGCGGCCGCGCCGGCACAAAAAAAAGACACATATACGCGCGGGCGCGCCGCGGGGCCCCGCCCCCGCCGCCGGCCCCATTCACAAACCGTGCCGGGGGCGGGGGCTCGAAGCGCCCGCCCACCAATCGCCGCGCAGGGGGCGGGGCGGTTGCGGGGAGAGGGTGGGGGGGAGGAGGAGGGGGGGGGGGAGGAGGAGGAGGAGGAGGAGGAGGAGGAGTTCGCACCGGGGCGGGAGTGGGGGGGAAAGTTGCGAACAACTTTTTCCCATCCCCGCCGGGGCGGGCCGGGCCGGGGGCGGCAGGAGCCGCCCCGGGCCACCCACCCCCCCGCGCTGCAGGGCAGAGCCGGGAAGGGAAGGGGGGGGGCCCAGCCAGTCAGCCAGCTCGCTCAGGGTGGCCTGAGCAAACTAAAATTAACAGGCTGCTTTCTGAGCAGGCTTTGAACATGCAAACAGCTGCCTGTGCCCAGAGTTATTAAAAAAGAAGACAAAAAAAAAGGGGGGGGGGGGGCGGTGTAAGCAGCGCCCGGGTACATTTGCGGAATGAGCCGATTGCGTTGTCGGGATGTTCGTGTCTGTGCGCCATTGCCTTCCCCAGCGTGGGGGGTTTGATTTGTTATCGCAGCATGGCCGTTGCTTTTTGCTGGCAGAATAAACGCTTTATTCATGCAGATCTAAGCTTTAGCAGGGGGAAGGCAGCTTTTTTTTTTTTTTTTTTTTAAACATCCGGTGTTACCTAAGCAAAGAGGAAAAATTTTGAATTCCCATCTGCACTGCTGCAACCCCTTAAGAGACTCGGAAAGTCTGTAAAAAAGCAGCAGTTCCTCTGTGGAATTGCTCTGTGTTGCTGCAAGAGAGAAAATGGCACAGGTCAGGAGAGGGCTTTTACCAGCCTGCCAGGTGATGCTGAGCAGATCTAGAACTAGACCAATGTACATTTGCTAAGAACAGAAGTGTGGGTTTTGCAGCATAGCTGTGTTTTTGGGTACATCACCAAAACACTGGTTGCTGGAACCATCTAGCCTCGGGAACATGCAGGCCGAGGGCGCTCTCAGCAGCACAGGAAGGGTGTGCTCAACAAAACCCCTGCAAAAATGCCTGCTTTTCCCTCATACTGGCCTATGAGAGCCTGTGGTCAAAGACAGGCTTGGGCCAACTATTATTTAACCTACCCCATCCCTCCCTCTTGACGACAGAGGTCCCCTGAACTGTACTATTCAAATTCTTGCTTTTACTGCTTTGCTAGGGATTGTGCTCCTATTAGGGACTACGCAAATACACCGATCTGTACCATCCTCCAGGGCAGTTCAAGAGCGCACAGTTTGGCTCAGGGAACTCCAATAGCAATTGTTGAACAAATGTTTCCCATATCCTCTCCCGCTCATGAACAATGTGTCCTCATGCCAGTAAGACCATGTTACAGCTTTTGTTACATTTGTTAAGAGAAGTTGACAGTTATAAACAGGCTTACTAAAATAAATGTGTTCCCCTAAAAGTTGACACGTTTTTTAAAATAATACTGTGTTCTCCAAAATATGTATGGGCAGGACTAGCTACTCATGACTGCAACAGTTGCTTCTGGAAAAGTAATAAGTTTTTTCTTCATTCTCAGCTATAGCTGTTCAAGAGTGCCTTAGAGGATTTTCAGTTTTTCAGTTTGTTAAGGCTTGTTACCTGAATTGCTTACTTTTCTACACCTAGTGACTAAACAGGTTTTTGTGATACTCTTCAGCTAAATAACCTCCCATGGTACAAACATACATGAACTTGTCTATTGTTTGTTCTTTGGCTGTTCATAACCTTCAAAAACATTACTCTTTCCAGTTGTTAGGTGTTTTTTTTCCCTCCTCATCCCATCTTTCTGTAACACTCCATGAACTGTTGAGTGACCTATGCTCAGAGCCTCTATTTTTCACTCTGGCTTATATGACTGACTTCATCTGCAAAACATTTTGTGATATTCAGTATGAAAAACTTTGGATAAAAGGAGATGTTTCACTGGCAGGCATTGACAATGTAGAGACAGTAAAGCAACTGCAAACTTCCTGCCCCATGCGTTGCTTGTTCTGATTTCTGTACATAGAGGCAACTCCAGAGCTAGTAAAATTGTATTGCAAGAAACTATCTTTCAGCAATAGGAAGACAGTGACAGAAAGTATTCAGAGTAAGGACTGTAAAATCAAGTTGCAAGACTTTAACTGGGTATTTATTTACAAGACAGGGCAGGTGGCGTCAGTGGTTCCCCCTGCTTTCTACTGGTCTCATTTGTTAAAGTCATTCATCTGAAACATGGAGCACATGAAAAAAGATGATTGGGAGCTCTGGTACGTGATACACACTTCTGAACATCTGTAGAATCAGACTGAAGCAAAAGGAAAAAAAATGTGGAAGGGTAGGCAGAAAGGAAAAAGGAAGGAAAGCAGTATCATAGATTATTTCTTATAGAGATAAGAAGAGAGTAAACTTATCACATGGAATGATGCTGCTAGGCCATGCCAGATGGCAGGAATGTGCAACAGAAATAACTGAGATGGAGGAAGAAAGTCTGCTGGGCATGTTACCAGATTCCGAGGTGGGTTTTTTTTCCTATTTAGACCCAGTGGGTGATGGAACACAATCATTGAGACAGGCAATGGCAGTCTCAAAATGACAGATTATGGCCTAAGGCAATCACAGGCTCCTAAATCAGCTAGGACATCCTGACAGCTTTTCCAGGGGACAACACACATGTAAGCCAAAAAAAAAAAAAAAAAAAAAAAAAAAAGGAACAGCAGTAAAATCCAGGATTCTGGAACACAGGTTACCCCAAAGCATCCAGAACCTCTGTGAGCAGCATCAGCCACATTTCAAAAGGCAGCAGACTTGTGCTTGTCTCCTGTTTTTACCTCAATCTAAATTCACGAGTGTTAGCCTGCAAAATTACTTAAATTTCCTCACAACAGGAGGGACTCTCATCAGCCCGTAAGCACAGGCAGCCACTGTTAGCCAGGTCATCAGCCACCCAGAACAAATGTGCTGTGCAAGACTTTGCAGCGTCTGAGAAATTATCTATTGTAACCACATAGCAGTTAAAAAGGTTTTCTCTAAAAATCTGCTAACTGCTAGTGTTCTGAGTATGCTGCGTGGTCTGTCAACAGTAAACTTTCACAAGCAAAGCCCTAGCAAGTCCGCGGTACCAGAATAAATTTAGTTTCAGGTATTGGTAGCAACTCTGGAGCTGTCTGACTAGACTACTGTGCATGAGGAGGAATTGTTAGGAACAAACAATAATCTGTCTTTTTAAACATTTAAAAATAAATCCAGTTCAACTTCCAAGCTAAATCAGAGTGAGGAGCAGCATCCCTACATGATGTCTTTTCCTGCTGTTTTAAAACCTCCTTAAATGGTGCCAATATAATTTTCCTTGTTTCCTATCCCATCTGATAGAAAACTCTTCCCATGAGGGGAGGGAAATCAAAACAAAACACCCCCTCCCCACCCCACCACTTATTTTGGGTGCCTGAGGGTGAACATTTTCAGATTACCTGTTGCAAGGCTTCCAGTCCTCCTGCCCTCAGAAGAACAAAGGCCATCGCTTACCCTCTCTCCTTCCACTCTTGCAGGAACTTGGTGGGCCCCAGTGGCTGTCCTGCTAACCAGCACTGCCAACACCCTGGTGTAACCACCTGAATTGTGAGATTTGTCCCTGTTACATTTAGCAAATAACTTCCATGACACTTTTAGCCTCAACATTTTGAAGCATACTTACATATAGTCTTACATGATCAGGCAGGCTATTGAGCTAAGAACATAAAAATTTGCACTCCCTAAAGCTTACTGGGGAAATGCCAGGAGCCTGGGGGGAAATGATGCATTTGCCTATTTTACATAATGATTTACATAATTAGAAACAAAATAAGTTCACAGTATTTATCTGCTTGCATTTCTATCAGTCTGATAGATTACTCTAAATTGTATCTTGTCTGAGCTCAACAAAGAAATCTAGTCTTTCTGTAATGAGGTGAGAGAGCCTGGTATTTCACAGGCAGGGAGTGGGAAAGGCAAGCCCCTGCCCCCCACCATGGAGGCTTAATTTGAAATTAGATTGAAGACATAAGAAACTGATTGAAGAGCATATGGGGAGGGCACAGGTGACAAAAGGAAGGGGATACTGCTGGAGGGGATGTGGTTTCCCACAGTGAGAGAGGTAAAAGCTGGTCGCATCATGGATTTGTAAGATAATTATTAGCTTATGAAGTAGTATCCCAAAGGATAGAGGGAAGCAGCACTGCCTTCCACATTTATGATCAAATTGGGGAAAACATTAGGAAACATTCACAAAGATGGGCTATCAGGCTGATGATTGCTTTCATCTCCCAGATCCATGAATAAGAAAACAAAACCTGAAGTTGATCTGTTCATCCCCACTCAGCAGTTTAGTGAGGAGATCAGTTGCATTTTAACCCTTCTGTGAAACTTTGAATTCCCCTGTTTCTTTAAAATTAATTTAATCTGCTTTCTCACAATTTTAGGGTTGCAGAAGCCCTTTGGTATAAAATTCAGGCAGTCCTTCCCTATTTCACTTTCTTAAGCTAGGTGCTTTTTTAACAAGACAAATTCTCTGCTGTATTATCAGCCAGGCCCTGTCATCTGCATGTCTGGGTGCAGTGATATTGCAGTATGAAGAAGGGAAGCTTCCAGAGGCAGTGAGAAAAGATGTCATTCGTGTCTGCTGTCTTCATTCTATCAGTGGGGAAGATCTCACTCTGAGATGAACCTGGATGTAGCCCATGCATTCTTACTTTCTGGTCCTTTAAATCTTAAAAGACGCTTCTGTCCTGGCACGATGCTTGGACACTTCCCAGACTGCTGTAGCTGATTTTGGCTGATTTCATCTACACTGGGATAAGTGACATATTAGCCTGGGCAGCACTGAGCAGAACCACTTGGGACGGAGCTGCCCCAGGCTCCCTGAGCCAGCAGCCTTCTCATGGATGCTGCAGGCGACCCAGCCTCATGGGTGCTCCAGTTTATCCTGAGTGTCTCCCAGTGCCTGTCAGAATGACTCACAGGTCTGCAAAGGTCTTTAGCAGAGTTACTCCTTGCTTTATAACCCTAAAAGTGTTACAGATCCAAACAAAAATACATATACCCTCCCCTGCTTGCTCTCACCACCATGGAACATTTTTCAGGAATTTGGCTAGCGTCTTTTTGTGGTTCAGGCTCCCCTTCCCAGAATATTCCTCCAGACCTCTCTTCCAAACCATGGATCCTTGACCTAGTCTAGATGCTCTGTCAGATATCCCTTTTCCTCCAAAAGGTAGTGAGGTTTTTCCTTCTGTGGGATTCCCCTGTTCTGTAAATCTCCCTTCAGTTTCCGAGGCCAAAGACAAGTGCTAACACCTGATCACTAGGTCGTTCCTGAAGGAACTGCACAATTACAAAGTCCAGCTGTCAGCAGAAAAGCTAGAGAAAGCTAATTCTCCCTCCTTCAGCCAGGCAGTTCTATATAGCTGTCCCATTTCTATAGCTGCCATTAAGGTGACCTCAGTATCTTACCCAGGAGCGTTTCTGCATGCAGCTCTAGCAGCGCAAGGCTGAATTTAATGAAAACCAGCCAAGATTCTGAAGTTTGTGTATGAATCTCCCATCACAATATTTGTGAACACTGAATTATGTTCTGCTTCCAATACCAGGGTTGGTGTGGACATAGTTACGGGACATAGTGACTCTGATCACTCTCCTGTTGATACCCTTGGATTGTGGGGGATACAATGGTCAAATACATTGTGCTATGTCTTTTGTCATTTATGCCTGACCTTGTTTCAATTTCATCTTTATATAGACTCATCTATTTGAAATTGTATCTTAAATCCTCTTTAATGCACAGACCAAAGTCTTGCACTTGTCCTGTTTGATTTGATGGGTAAGGTTTCACTTGTTTCAATGGAAACAGAGCCGCATACTCATCAAAGCCTCAGACTCTGTTTATATAGGAAGAAGAACCGGATTTAGCCCAAAATAAGAGATGGGAAAGACCCATTATATCATTTAGCCCCTGCTATTACATATGCTAGTGGTGTAATTAGTCTAATTTTAAATGCCTTGAATGATGGGACTATTGCCATCTCTCTTGGGACATGGTTCTGTCATCTAACAATCATATTGGCAGGAAGCCACTGCCTGATGTTCAAACAAATGGTTTATCTTTGCTTGGTTAAGACTCGCTAAAGATGAGTGCAGCCTCCAAAAATATGTTGTTTCCAAAGCTTAGAAAACAAGGGAAGAAGAGCTGTTACTCAATACAGAATTTGCCAGATGTCTAAAGAGGCTAAGGAATTCATAAGCCTCTGTTTACAAAATCCTCTCTCCTCCTCCCATGAATGCTTAAATTACCAATCACTGCTACCATCCTATGTTTAGGGTAAAATTTCCTTAACCGACTCCACTTCCAAAATTGGATTGGAAAGAGAAACAAACATTTTAATTACTTTTATTTTGCCTCTTCCCGATGGGCTTGCACAAGTTAACCCTTGTCCTCCACAATTACAGTTAAACTCTTAAACAGAATTGTTTCTTCCTTTGGTTGCAATCATACCCCGGATACCCACTTGCCAAGGTGGTTCTCTACTTCGAGTCCGCACAAAGGTTTGCTCTGTGGGGCTACTGCCTGCTGCATACCTGCAAGCCCTGGAGTGGGGTGATGCTGCTGTATGGAGAATTTCCTTTTCCATGAGAGCCCCAGGCAGTTGTGACCCAAAGTGCATTGCAGTGAAGCAGTGATGTTAAGGAAAAGGGGCAGAGGGCTAGTGCCAGTGCCTACAGAGAGCTCTCCAGAGAAACTAGGGCCATGAGGTTTGTGGACCAGCATCACATGCTCTCCTTTACCATTTTTTAACCAGTCTTTGCTAAACTATGGTTTGTACTTCAGTGTCAGCATGCACTGACTGGACTCTATTGGAGCAGGGACCGGTGGCACTCTGAATGGTGCTGGAGATACTAAGCTGATTTCCTTCTGTGGAGGGGCTGGGGGAACCAGAAAGCAGCACTTCAAATAAGCTCCCTCCTCATGGAGTCTCTGAAGGGAATGAGGGCCCATTTTCTTAATTACATGTTCATTAGTATGTTTAGTGCTCTCCTCCCTCTCTTCCCCCAGCCCTGCCACCTGGGAGTTCCTACTATGTTACTGGAAAGCCACAGAGGTTTATTTAAATACCACATAGTCAGATTGGAATGAAAAGCTATGAAGCTTCCTCTCTTTAATACTTTTTGAAATTATTTATGGGCTATGCTTCTTGCCTACGTAGAAGGTGCCTTCTGAGATTCCTGCAAGTCAATGCAGAAATAGCTGTTTGAATTGAGCAATAATTAGAAGCATATGGAGCAAAGCAAAGCATCAGAGAAATCCCATTCTGCTAAAGAAACACTGCTGTCTGAAATAGATTTCCACTGCATGTAACATTTTCTCATATGGCTAAAAAGAAATAACATCCTATGTCTGGTTTGCACCTACCAAAGCTGGGATATTCAAAGTAACATCTGTAATTTTGCTCTGAATTCAGTCTAATACCGCATGGTATTTGCAGCCCCTATGTTTGCCTGGACCACAGTTACAATTTCTTTTCTTTCCTAGACCTCAGAACAAAGGAGATTCAGCTTCTTTTTATGAATGCATGTATACTTGTATTTAATATTTTTTTCTCAGTCTTTGGTTTTGTTTTGGGGTTTTTTAAATGATATAAAATGCTGAGGAAATGTTTGTGAGTTAAGACATGGTTTTAATCTTTTGTAATCCACAGGCTCAGTCTGGGGAAGGTACTCAGAGCTCTCAAATCCTAATTTGCTGCCAGACTCTTAGGTGCTTGATGTGGTGGATTGTTTCACTCCTGACTTCTAAAAATAGCAGGTCCTGCTCTTGTTGCTCCTTCAGATCATCCCTTTGAGTTTAGAGATAACTGAAAAATCTCTGCACCTCAAGGGGAGACATACAGCACCAAAGCTGAAACTTTAACTCTCTATTTCTCATTTGTTTTGCTTACACAAGTACAACTGGATGTGGTTTGCTGTGGGGCTTTTGTTGAACCATACTGTTAGGGTGAGATGATTTTCTTTCAGTGATTATAACTTACTGACCTGATAGCTAGCCATAACTATATTTCAGTCAGCTGCTACACATGTACAGTAAAGCCATGGTTTTAATGATGAACTTGTTCAAATTTAAGCTGCATTTGTCAATAGGCGGGATCCCTATTACAATGTAATGGAGTATCCAGTAGCCATTTTAAAAAGCAACAGTGTTTTAAAATTGCAGATACAAAATATCTCTGAAAATGTAAATATGGAAACTCTAAAGTGTTCAGTGCTTGTGCTACTTAAGATGGCTTATGGACAGGTTTGAGGGTTTTGCCTGAAGCAGAAGTTACTCCTAGAAAAAAAATCCAGTTTTGAAGGAAATCATAAATGTTGGCAGGTTACTGTTTTCTTTCTGATGTGATTGAGCAGGCATGTGCTGGGCTCAGCAAGGCCGTGGCGTGTGCCTGCCCCACAGTGCTCTTCTGAGGGCGCTCAGGGGAGTTGTGCAAGTCGAGCAGGGGCTGGTCTTGCCGGTGTGGTGAGGAGCAAGCGTCATGGCAAGACCTGTGGTGTAGGAAGTGATGCTGGGAAGGCAATAGGTGGCATTCCTCTGTTTGACCCTACCTCCCAGCCCCATGCTGCTGTAGGTGCAGGGTTTTGCCTGGGGTGTGAAAACAGATTCCAGCTGCTGATAGCTATTAAAATGCAATTGCAGAAGTAAAGGCATTAATGCTGGTGTCTTTGCCGAACTCCTACTGGTTTATTTTTGTAAAGGCTGTTGTGAGTGGTGTCAGAAAATGAGACCTAATATTAAAACAATGACTTTCTGGGTAAAGCATAGAAGTCCTCCAGTAGCATCTTAGAAGTTGCTCCACATGGTGATAGTGAAGGAGTGCTAATCCTGGAAACTGCATATGGATATTGATAGCATTTTTTTAAGGTCAATGATCTGTGGGCATTTGTGAGGTGCTTCAAATCATTTTTACCTGGATTTGAATGAGAGCTTCGAAATTTGCTCAACGATTTTCCAGAGAAGGGCTCTGTTTTCCAAGTATTTCTAAGGCAGCTGTGCTTAGAACATTGAAGATCTAAAAATTCTCTGGGTGAAGCCAGCCTCATGCTAGGGAGGCAATAGGTCTCTGAAATGTTATTATCATTGTTATTATCCAAGTGCAGCGTTGCTGCTTTCCTAGGCATAACAGTAAAGGCATTTGCTGCCCAATGAGATCTTATTAATGCAGATTCTCATTGTGGTAGAGAAGGGTGTTGACTCATGAAACAGCCTGTGGAAAGTGGGACAGCTGAAGTGGTGATTGTCCCCCGCTGGTCCCCCTGCCCTGTGCCAGGGATTGCTGCCTCCAGGGCAAGGACATCTGCATGCAACTCAAAGCCATTCTAGGACTGCAGTTGCATGGCCCACTGTGTTACAGCGGTTCAGGTTTGGCACCGGCTTGCTTTCCCCCTTTTTGGGCTGCAAACTGAGGTAATTCCTGGAGCCATATTACTTTTGGCCCAGAGGTCCCTGTGTGAGGGGCAGCATCAGCCATTTGCGGGAGAGCAGCAGGGCACAGCAGGGCAAGGGGGTGGGAGCTGCTGCAGCCATCTGATTTTCATCTGTCTGTGACTCAACACTCCCTGACCACAAGGGTCAGCTCTTTGTGAGTAAAGTCTATAGGTGTTGGTCCCTAGATATTATACAGATATGGTGAGTTTGGACTCTTTGAAGCAACTTGAGCAGGTGAGTAATAACTACTCACCAGCTTCAAAATTTGCTCAAGAGTTTTCCAGAGAAGAGCTCTGTTTTCCAAGTATTTCTAAGGCAGCTGTGCTTAACATTGAAGATCTAAAAATTACATTTTTTTCAAAAGCGTATCTTAAAGCTGTTTTTTGGTTTTGTGGGGTTTTTTTTTGTTTTTGTTTTTGTTTTTGTTTCTGCTTTTGTTTTTGTTTTTTTTTAAGTGAGACTGACTGTCCTTTTAAGACATTCTCAGATTCTGGGTGCCCACCACCAGGGCCATGGGTAGGGGGAAGACCCAAGCAGCTTCTGACCTTCTTCAGAGGTACTTATTCACCCCAGGCAAGCTGCTCTCGAGCTGCAGCTGAAGCCTGGCAGCCCACAAGCAGTATTTTGCTAGATGGATTCCCTAGGGTCTGAGGGCTTGTTTCCCAACAGGGCCAGCTAAAAAAACCCCAGAACTGGCATGAGGGTTGTATAAAACTTTGTTATTGCTTTTGTCCTTCTTGAAAAGTACTGATTTGAAAGTACGTATTTTTTGCACTACATTTTTATCAAAATCACTTTCAAAAAGAATTGTTTGTTGAAAACTTTTCTGAGAAAATTCAATTTCCTAGTAGTATTTGAAGTCATGTCTTTTTCAAATATGATGAAAAAGTGACAACTCGGATAGGAGCTCATGTGGAAGCATTATGGGGGAAAACCCCGAATGTACATCATCCCAATATTTTTCCCTGAAAAACACTGGAAAAAAGACTGTACATGACAGTCTCTTCCTATTCACAAGCATACAGTTAAAAGAAAAATAAGATCCATTTTTAATGCAAAAATGCCAAGTGTTTATCTCTATAAGCAGAAGCAAAAACAAAAGCCTGGTAAACCCAAATTGTATAGCCGCTGAGCCCAAGCACCCCCTTGACTGGAGGAGGAATTAGTGGCTTGCATAATCAAGCCTGGGGAGCTCATTTTGTCATGCTCAAAGGGCCACAGTGGTGCAACAGTAGGGGTGGAGGGATCAGCAAACACCAACAATGAATTCCCTTCATTTTTCCAGTTTAAGGCCCAAGTAAAGGAAATGCAAAGCTCTTTTCTGCCTCTCCACACCCCCTCCTTTTTATTTCCTTCCCCCCCTTTTTTCCTGTTCCTTTTTTCTGTTCCCTTTTTTCTATTAATTTTTTTCCTTTTCCTTTTTTTCCCATTCTTTCTCTTTCCTCTTTTTTTTTTAAGGTGGATGAAAAGAGTGAGGCATAAAGGAGCCAGGTTGACACCTGTATCTGTGACAGCTCAGGCAAGGGAAATAGTGGGAATGGATCCACTGGCAGCAATTTGAAACTGTCCCACTTCCTGACTTGGAGGCTTTGACTGATGGTGCAGCCATATGGTTGAACATCTTGAAGGGCCAGCAAAGAGGTGCTGCTGCCAGAGCTGAGAAGGAGAACCAAGTCATTATCAGAAGCCAGATATGTGAGAGTGAGGAGCCATTAATACAAAATTTTGCATCATGTTTCATTGTCCTTTCTGTGCAAGGGGCTTGGCATGGCACTTTGGGAAGGCGAGGCCTAGCCTGGCTGCTGGGGATGGCTGTGCTGAGCTGTGGTTAAAAGGAAGGGCTTCTTCCTCAGCACTTAGTGCACAGTGTGGTCTCTTTACAGGGCAGCATTTCCCTTTTTATACATGCAGTCACACACTTCCTCTTTTTATTCACCCAGACCCCAAATTTGACTTTGTTATAAACTGCCACATTGGTTCTCCCTGCAAAAGAGCCGTTGGAACACCAGAAGGACAGGGATTGTTCAATCCAGGCTGCAGCTGAGACCTGAGGAGAGCAGAGCTCCCTGGCCATGGCCCCTGGCAGTGCTGCTGGCCATTAATGTAAAGCAGCACCAGTGCCAGCAAGATAAGAGTTGTAATGACCACTGTGGGCTCCTGCTTTCCCTTTTATTACTTGGGTACATTACATTTGTTTCCAGCAGAGGAGAGCTTATGTGTGCGTGGCTGCACTGGTTGTGTTGGACCAAGCTCCCTACATGGTTGTATGGATGGACTCCAGGGACAGAGCTGCACTTCCCCTTAATAAGCTCCTCGCACCACATTAAAGATAAAAGGGGAAGGGAAATATTTATATTCTGACAAAGCAGCTCTTCCCTTCAGGCTCTTGTTTTATTTATTAGCTTGCTCTGTCCCTCTTTTACAGTTTTCTCTCTCTGTTTCAGTGCCTGTGCTCTCTTTTTCTCCTTTATTCACTAATTTCGTCCCTGGGAGACAGTGACAGCAAAACTTAAGAATTGCTGCTCAAGACATCAGATTCAAATTGTGCAATTCCCAGTTGATAACTACAACTCTCCTCCCATCTGTGTTTTCAATACAAAGTAATGATTTATAGTGCTTAAACTATTGAATATATTACATCTGGTTTACTCCAATTACATTAGATGGAACTGTAGAAATAGGGTGAGTTGGGTTTGATGGTTGTTTTTGTTTGTTTGTTTTTTATACATTGCAACACAGATGCTGCATATCTTCCCTTGTTTGTGTAGGCAGTGGAAACCACTATCATTCTTGTCTGGAGAAGCCCTTACCGAGGCATGACACAGCTACACCGAGACCTTTCTAACCTCATTCATCAAACACTTCCTTTCCTCTGAGGCCTTATCCCAGGGGACCATTCATTTCCTTCAACTAATATGCCACACGAAAGGAATCTTGGGTAGATTCCTGTGTCTGGGTTTAGCTCCAAATTTATATAAAGGTTCAAGAAGAGAGAGGAAGGATGCAAATACATGCAATATATGGTATTGTTGTCCATTCTGCTTCTTTTGCTCCTTCTCATACATTACAGAAAATCACGTGCTGACTTACAATGTCAGGGGACACCAGTGTTCATGTTCTAATTATCTTTAGAGCTATGTTTTCCTGCCAAAATCAAGTAGCTCTCTGCTAAGAGTGAAGCATCAAAATTAAAGAGAGTTGGTGCCCGGAAGCTTCATCTCACTGCCATTGTTATGTTTCTGCCTGTTGTCATAGAATTGCAAAATACCTGCAAATCGTAGCCTTTACACCACCATGGTTAAGCGATGTAAACTGCAAACTGCTGAATGAATGAACTGTATCTGGCTGGGGGAACGGGCTGGTTTTTACCATTCACAACACCCCCACCCCCCACCGAAAGTGCCACAGCTCTGTTTCCAGATGGATCAGGAAGGCAAAGGAATTTGTTAATTGATTTTTCTCCCTCCCATATCAATTAATGAAGCCCATCTAGGGAGATGTATGCTCTTCTCTCTTAGTTAATTAATCCTTTTCCTTTATCTTCACAAAGAACTGCAATAAAGCAATTAGCAAAGGATTTACAGGGTGTGGAGTAGTGAGAGATTCCTCTGGCCCCTCTGCAGCTCAAGCTGTTCAGCACTGCTGCAATTCAGGCTCTCTCTAAAGGGATTTGTGTCCCCCACCCTCTGTGGTGTGGCTGCTGAAAGCCCGGCCCTCTCAAGATGTGAAATCCGCAGCTTGCTCTCTCCTAAGGGAGAGTTAACAACTTCGGTGCCAGTCCTTGGCAAAAGCCTCCTCTGGGACAGTGGCACCAGCCTTCAAAAGCGACAGGCACTGGCTGCTCGTGGCACCACTGTCCCCTTAGCTCCTGAGCTGGTGTCTTGCAGGAGGATACAGCAGTGTGGGGTGTGCTGAGCTACCCCAGCACTTCAATCCTGCTATAACAGCCCAGCTGCCTCCATCCCCTCTCCTGGCCCTGTCCTCCCATCCCAGCCTGTACATAGGTTCTACCTCCCCAAAAGGCCTTAGTGAGCAGTTTGGCACTCTCAGCCAGCAGGAAAGGAGCCTACCTAAGCTGTAAACCCTGCAAGAGAGGAGCTACAGGAGGATGGAGGTGCCTTCTCCACTCTGTAACTGTGAGGTGTTGAATAGGTTTTGCCATTCTCCCCAGTTGTTAGGGCTCACTTGAACAGCTGTCCCCAAACTCCATGACATGGCTGCCCTGATGGTGGATGCCTTTTTGTGGAAAGGACTGCAGCTGCACAGCGGGGGATGCGCTGGCAGCGACAGCAGCATCTCCTTACGGGATATTCACATGCTGACAAGGCATCTGTCTCTGTGATTGCCAGCATGTAAAAGTAAGCAGTAGGTCCTGAAGCACTGCAGCAAGAACCATCCATGTATTCAGTCTCCTCCTTTCTGCCCACAGCTCCTCCTCTGCCTTCTCATTAGCAGCAGTGGTGCATTGATGCAAGGCCCGTCTGCACCCTCCTTCTGGAGGCACAAAGAGCTGGAGATGAAAATCTCCCTCTTCTGTGCTTCTAGCTATGAAAAGTGGGAGCCCTTCTGGTTCCCTGAATGACACAGTGGCCTGGGAAGGACAGGCAGATCCCAACAGCCCTTTGTAGAGTGATCAGTGAAGTGGTCCTTTCTGTACTGGAGTCCTGAGGGAACAAGCACTTGGTTCTGAGTACCCTAACTCCTTGTGGGCCCTCAGGCTTTCATAGAGAAAAAGGCCCCATCTTAATGTGGATTATCACCAAGTGGTAGCTCTGCAGCCATACTGTCAGCCAGCACGTCCTGGCGGGGCTTAGGCTAGATGCTGGAAAATGAAGCAACAGACTGCAAGAACGTAAAGAAATTGTCAGTGCCTGAAGGAATGTGTACAGGCAGGAAAGTGTGCGGCCATCCTTCAGCCAAGGTGTTTTACTTCAGTGAAAAGGTGTGGCAGGGGTGGCACATGTTTGGTTGCCCCTCAGCCTCCTATGACCATCCCAGCCAGCCTGGTTAGCTCTCTGCTGTTGTTGTGTGTCCTGCAGGCCTTGTGAGCTGCCCAAAATCTATGAAGGGAAGAGCTGGTGAGCTCTAGGAAGCATATTCTGATCTGGGCATCAGACCAAATTCCTACCTCCCAACCCAGGCTCCACAAGAATAACCTTTTGATGTAATGTACATAATTTTAACTACACAGCCACTAAATATGTCTGGCTTGGGTCAATCCTTCTGTCACTGTGGAGAAGTGTCTTGGGTTTTTTCTTTGTCTATCATGTTGCTTGCTTGCTTGCTCACCACTGTCATGCCTATCTCTATTTTCAAATGTAAACTTGGTGTGCCACTATCGAGTGACAGTGAAGAGATGTGGATGTTCTGTATGACAGCATGTATATAGTAGATGCATATTTGTCCTTAAGGCGAGATGCAGTGTTTCATCCCAAGGGAAAGAAGAGTGACCTTTAGTCTGTCTGGATATTTTACAATCTGTCCTTCCTTTTCTGTTTCCTGTAAGGTTAAAGACCTGCTGGTGATGATTAAAAGTACTGCAGTTTCTTCTCTCTCTAAATAGTTTTAAAGTTATTTCAGAAGCAAGAAAGAAGTTTAGTTGCATCTTCCTTTTCACCCTGATGTCCACCAAAAATCAGATTCTGCTGCATTTTACTTTCTAATGAAAGTAACGCTTAGTAACCTTTTGTTTCTGTTCATATCCAGCAGCTGAACATCCCCTACCCCTCCCAAACAGATTCCCAGAGAATATTTTTTGTAGCCTTCATACCAACAGCTCGCTTCCACGGTACCAGCTCTAGATTGGAGCTCCTAGCTCCTAGCTTTTCTGGGGCCACATATATTAGCTTTGTAGCAGTTAGGAGGCAAGTTCAGAAATTTATTCCTAATTACAGCAGAAACGGTGGGTAGGGTTCATAAGAGACCTTTTTCTTTGGGCTCCTTTTCTGGTCCAGAACGCAATCTTTCAGTAGAACCCTGGCAAAGGTATTGTTGAGAAAAAACATAACAAGGTGGTGCCAGAAGATCATCTGTGCAATGCACAGATGGTCTGCACGTGCACCACAAATGCAGGGCTCTAGGAAATGTTGAATTTACTCTGTCCTGGCTTCGCAGCTAATTCCAACATGCACCACAAGCCCCTCTGACACTTCCGGGAAGTGTTGGACTCACTTACAGACTCTTGCATCTGATCTGTGCAGATAATGTGGAAATGTCTGGGGTTTCTGGACACTGAGTAACCTGGGGTTGCTACTGCATAGTACTTCCAGCTGGGCCATTGGACTCCCAGAAATCCCACATAAAGGTAAAGAAAGTCCTCATTCTCCCTTCCTTTCAGACAAAATCTGTGGGCAGAAGAGGGCATGTCCAATTAAATCCAGACGTGTTAGCCTTGCTCTAATCTGTCTGGATGTCTGCAAGATGCAGAGAGATCAGGCAGAAGATGAATGGTGTGGCAGTCTAAAACCACACTTTGCTGTGAGTAATGTTAGCATATTGATGCAGCCTTTCATTCTCAGCGTTTGTCAAAAGTAATTAGTGTAAAGTTCTCTGCAGGATCAACGTTTGAAGTACTTTTTGCACTCCACGATCACTTCTTTCCCAGTTCATAATCTCCTCCTAAGTCACTGTGTTTGCTTAGTGGCAAATCTGTGAGTAGCAGTTTCAGTTATTTGCATCCATTCTGGCTTCATAATATTTGGGACTATTTGAATTCTGTTAACTGAATATGATCTGTCCCAAGTAGCCAGGAGATTGGATCAGGCTAACTGTCCTGCTCTTGAACTTCACCAAATGAGAAGGGTGTAAAAAACCCAAAAAGCTGTTGCCTGTCCTGGGCTTCAGGGTAGGGCTTACAGCCGCTCAATCAGAAGGCACTGAAGGAGATCTGATTGTGCTGCGGAGCAGCTGCTGGAATTGCAAATTGAACAAAAGAAAACAAACCGCAAAAATAAACATTTCCAGTTCACTCTCTCTCTCTGTAGGCAGCCTGCAGTCCCACACAGCAACTCTGCTGCTTGGAGACAAGGGCTTGACTACAGGTTCCCGGAGCCCTAGCTGCTAACTAAGAGGGGTGAATACCTTCCCAGGGCTGGAATGCCCTGTTCACATTTCGTGTCCCCTCAGACAAACCACCCAAATTTAAAAAACTACTAGGAAATGTGCCAAAGAAGAATTTCCTGTTTTAAATGGCTGTGGAAGTCACTACTCTCCTACTCTCCGCCATTAGAAATACAGATTGCAGCTGGGGCTTTGAATAAACACAGTAACTTAAATGAACGCCTATGGGTCTGCCATCCAGGATGGGGGGAGCTGGCTTTGTGGCTGTGGCCCAGAGCTGGGGTAGGGAGAGCTGGGGTCCCCTGGCTGCCCCTAGCCAGAGTGCTGCAAAAGGAGCCTCTGACCTGGACCCCTCCCGTGGCTGTGATGGCTGTGGGCAACATGGCACAGAGGCACACAGCACCTTAGTCTCTCAAGGACAGGCAAAAATCATATTTCAAGATTTAGATTAGTTAATGACCAGGTTAGAAAAGGATTCTGCCTTCCCTAGGTCGCTTCCTCTCCCTGCACAGCTCTGTTCACATGTAAACATTACTTTGTAGTGGAATTTTGGCTGGCCTCATTCTGTACCTGCCACATTCACTCACTCTCTGTCTTTCTTCCCTGGCAGATGGCTCCTCTCCAATCATGAACCTGCTGCTTAGTAATTACTTTAATGCAATGGGAATAGGGCCTTTAGTTTCTCAGCTTTTCTTCTCTGTAAGCAGGGTGGAGGTAACTGTGGGCAGGAAGAGATGGAGGAGCAGTTCACTGGAGATTGCCTTCCCATCAGAAAATCAAAGTGCTTAGCCAGATCCCCACTCTCTTATAGAACCATATGGAACTGGAACAAGGCAAGTTCTGAATTCCTCTCTCATCTTTGTGTAAAATTGGCATTAAGAATTTACCTGCCTTAACTACATTTTGTAGGGAGGGCAGCCCCTGGTGTAAAAGCTGCGTTATGGTCTCCAGAAGTCCATTTTCACATAGTCTTGCTAGTCACTGGGTGAGCCCACTAAATGCAAAGCCTCTGCTGTGCTTGTTGAAACCAACTGGACATACAGCTTTTCTGCACCAAAGAGAGGGAGGCTTTTCAGTATCAAGACATACAGCCTCATATAGACTAAGTAACTGTATGTAGGTTAATAGGATAATGTCCATAGCTCCCTGAAACTGAAAGAGAAAGGAAGATTACTTTTTTATCCTTCAAGTAATGCGCTTTTAACAGGACGCTTACCTGGCTACCGTTCTATTGCTCTCTGTCACTGAAATGAAGCTGCTGAAATCTATAGTACAAACCTGTACATACCTCTGCCTATAGTATGAAATGTTTCAGCCTTCTAAGAGCAACATGCTAGGGAAGATACTGTATAATAATGCAGTAAATATAGGTCATCTTCAGTAGAATTTATCTTTTAGCAAGTGGAACGATCCTAAACACAAAAAAAGGAAAGAAAATTCCAAGTGTGGGCATCAGGTCTGTTCACATGATGTGAACATATATGCTTGAACTGTATAAACACACAAAATAGTGAGTGTATGATGAAAAGCTACATATTAGCTGAAGAAATATTTGCAGTATTTTGTATCAAATGCTATTGATACCTGAAGCTATCTGAATTTTCCAGGATGTCTTTATTATCCCATATATGTAATAGTAGTTGGAAAAATGTTCTCTGCCTTCTAGAAGAACAGTTCTGTCTCTGGTGCAGAGGGTTTTTCTTTTTATCTGTAAAGCCTGACATTGTGACAAGTGACTTTTTAAAGTCTAAGTTGTGAGAGGGAGGAAAAACAACTACTTTGTCTGAGCGTGGACTTGAATGAACTAATCAGGTGTCTGAATTACTTCTGATGCCACAGCACCAGCACCCATCAAAGAGCTCTCCATGGGTGATTTTGAAATCAACTTTTGAAAACACTTTGAATTTCACCTTTTCCTTCTTATTCTGTGGCAAGATGATAAAGTTCAATTATCAATCACACAGAAAATACACAGGGAAACTGTAATTTTAGTAAAATTATTCAGGATGAGCTAAACTCATGAAAAGCCACTGAGAATGCATTAGTTGTCGTAATATGACCAGAACCTTGTGGGTTTAAGTGAGAACATTTGTATCACATCTATTCTTTGTTCAGTCTATAGCTTGGAAATTAATCTCTAATGAGTGCCTAATCTGCTGCACTTTTCTCCATGACTTGGCATAAACACTGATTTATTTAGAATAGTTCGGCTATAATAATTTGCTATGAGCTGCAATCACAGCTCTGCAGCTCTTCATTAGGGAATAGTAAACACTTGGTGTCTTTTGTGTCAGGTAGGCTGTGTCTAAAGAAATTTACTACAACATGGGTGGATCAGCACATTGAAGCTACTTGGTGCTGAGACTCCTACATCTAACCTGTTGGTGGTTTGGGAGTTTTTTCTTTGGACTAGGTGGTCTGGTTGTTTGAACCAAATGTTCTCACCAAGATGTGTTTTGAAGCTCCCTAAAGGACCATGCATTGACACAGACTCACAGGACTGGAGCTCGTTAGGTGGCATCCAAACCCATTCTGGCTTAGCATCCTCCAGTATCAATTGAGCTGATGCACACCAAAACCACTCTGCTAAGCACACCAGTTCCTACTAAGTGGGAATGCTCAGGGGATTTGCATATGCTTCAAGACTTTACTGCTGCTCTGGACCACCATACTAACATAGACACACCCACTGGAATATAAATAAAGAAAAAGATTTTTCCATTTTTCTGTCACTCAAAGGCTGTTTTGGTTTGTTGGTTGATTGGGGATTTTTGACATACCATTGCAGGTTTTTTATTTCTGAAAACAGTTCCTTAGCGACAGGATTTTCCAGTCATTGTTGAAAATGAAAGTCCATATGTTGTTATGGCCAGATTCACAGAAAAGCTTGAGGCCTAATTTCTATAGAGTCACCATTTCTACCTAGATCCAGATACTCAACCATTTAGATTTTACTTAGATCCATGCACCCAAGACAGCCCTGTTGTATCTGCTGCACTGAGCTCTTTCACCTTGCTGCAGCTCACACTCATACCTGTGTATAGCTTGACAAGGACCTTGTCTGGCCACAAGTCCCATGTAAATATATATTTTTGCATGTGTATTTATCTTCTTAGTAAGAGTTCAGTCTACCTAGATGATGGTCAGTAAAAGATTTTTCCACCACAATAGACTTTGAATCAGATTCTCATGCCCGAGTTCATGTGCCTGCCTGATTTACCAGCTTGCTTAGGTCAGCCTTGGTTGGGTTAACCTAATCTCTCTTCCCTAGTTAGAGGCAGGACCATCATCTGTCAGGATGGGTTTGATACCCTGTTCAAGCTGCATTTTCTATGATTACATATAAAGTCCTAAACAATAGTCTACTATCTCTTTGTTTTGTCTTTTTGAGTCTCTGCAGTTCTTTGTTGGTGACAATTCTTGCAGAACACCACAGCTTTTTTCACCTGGAAGGAGTCTTCCATGGCAGCACACTTTTTCCCAGGAAGAGTCATGTACTTGGAGACAGCCTGAGTGCATGACAGATGACAGCATTCCTGGGAATTTGCTTCAAGTTTCCAAGGTTTCTGTTCTGAACAAGCACAAGGATTGAACATTTCTCCTGAGACTTCTTTCATGCATGGTCACAAAAATGATCATCCTTTCCCATCAGAGGGAGTTTTCCTTTGTGCCCAAGAAGCATGTGGTGGAAAATAAAAGCTGCAGCTCTTGTTCACACAACTCTGGCTGAAGTCAGCCTCCCCAGCCATGCATGCAGGGATTTAGCTTTGTCTCTCATTTTTAGAAGTGCACAATTCCTGCTTCTTCAAGCTTAGCTCATATATTTTATTAGATGTTCTCCTAATTAGTCATTTTCAGAAATAATGGTATAAGGTGAGATTTCTTCCCAGAATTTTTTTAATCGGGCTGAAGTTTTCAAGGAAAGATCTTTAATTTTCCAGGAAAAGGGGAAAAGTCCTGTTACTGTTTTTGTTTAATAACAAGCCAGCCAGATATGTGATAAGCCTAAAAAAATTTGTGGCAGATGCCAATACACAGACACTACAAGCAGTTTCTTTTGTTCATGCAAGCAGCTGGCTCACTGTTACACCTGAAGAGGTAATTAGAAAGATAAGTTGGAACACTAATTTGCAACATTCAGGCCTTCCCTGGGAAGGTATTGCCATGACAAAAGGAAATAAAGGAACTCCCAGTCAAGAACAGGGGCACTATCCACCATTTTTCACTCTTACTGGCAGCTCTAGGTAACCTTTAACCTCTTCCCACCAGCCTCCTCAAAGAAGCTACAAGATGCAGGAGAGTAAAGGGAAAGGGTCCTGTCTCCTCACACAAAATGCCCCGTGCATTTATACTTAGAACAAACGTCTTTTATTCTGATTCCCTTGTGCTCTGCTGCTCTCAGGTACTCCAACAGCTAAAAAGGAGAAGGAAAAAACCTGGAAGTGCCACACATGCGAAGGGTAGATTGCTTTATAAGGACACTAATGGACACATTTAAGATCAGTTTTATAGATTACTAGCAGTCAGGATTATTTTGTTTGGTTAGTTTATTACCGTGGATAGCACAGTGCTTGGCTCTGAATCTACTTTACACAGATTAATTAATTTAGTTTTGTAGTGCTGTACAGTGAGCTTTGCAACGCTGCCTGTGAGTGCAAACGGGGCTTGCAGGGAGAGCTACAGTTTAGTGACACTTGTACAAATACAGCCGTGACAAGTTGTGTGCTCAACTTTAGAGGCTGCTGTTGAAATCTCCAGTTAGGAAGTGGGACTCTTCTGCCATTCATCTAATTTCTGTGATCAAAGCAAGCCTGGCTTGCGCCTGCACTGAGATTCCTGTACAGCTCACACCAAAGCTGATCACTTCAGAGAGAAGACAACTGGACCTTAGAAAAGAAAGCTCTATCAGTAACCTGGAATCAGCCAGTATAAAATTTCTCCTTATCTGGAACTCTATTCTTGGGGAGAAATATTATCAGTAGATGTGTATTAATTGGCAGGAAATTGCTTGCCCTGGGCTCCTCTGACAGAGGCCTCCCCCTTCCCTCTCCTCTCCCTGAACTCCACTTTCTCATAACTGCACCACACTCAACATTTGACTGCGCTGAAGGGAGAGATGAATTCTGTGAACAGTAAAAACACAACTTTCTGCTCCATTGCAAGGAGCCAGATGACGGATACTATTTTCAAAGACTTCTTTGTCCATAAGATGGCGTTTGAATTAGGAACTTGTTTAGCCAGATTCTCTTGTTACAATTTACTGATTCATTGGGTGGAGAATGGGAGGGCAGGATGACAGAGCCAGACAGCTTCAATGAACAATTTTTTTAAAAGATCTCATTCAAACACAAATGCATCTTAAAATATATCCAGAATTAGACAGCAGGAAGAATTATAAATTTTAACCTACCTGTGCCTTTAAATAAACTGCTGAGAGGAAATAAGTTGTTTTATCGCTTCTTTTCAGAGAAAAAGTGTAAAGATGTAACAGATGAAATCTGTGGTGTTTTTCTTAAGAACCAGAAGTGGTGGAGAAAAGGTGTTTTTTAAAAAAAAATCTCTCAAAATCTCTCCTGCTCTCAATAAGACCATAACAAAAGTTAAGTATCATTAGGGTTTTTAACATCAAAATTAATTTCTGTTTCAACAACAGAAGAATCAAAAGGCAGGATCAAATTCAGGTCTCCCACTTGTTCTGCCAGATGTAATTCTTTTGACAGCTATCTGAATCACATCAGAATCGATAAATCTGGAATTAGATCTATGAAGATACTTAGAACCTTATCCCCACATCTTCAGTTTTTCCCAGCCTGACCCAAAGCCGTTTGGCAGCAGGTCCCACCTGTACTGGGAGAGTGCCTGGGACCTGGCAGCACCAGTGCCGCCCCTCTTCTTTCTCCGTGCTGCTTCAGCCAGGCCTGAGCTGTTCATACTCTGCCCTTGTGAAATCTTGGGGTCCTTCTCTCAGCTGCTGAGCACTGGCGATTTTCACAGCTTCTACTTCAATTTGTAAAGTTTCTCGGAAATCTCCCAGGGTGTCTAATCTTACTGTTGGGGGAAGGGGAAAGGCCTGCACTGGTCTTGTATGACCTCAGTCATTTAATTTGTCTGTCATTACTTCATGGGTATTGGTTACCAAGAATGTAATTCTCAACTTTCTTACTCACAAAAAAGGGCAATGGTCTAAGTTTTCTTTTATTTCTTTGGTTGACAAAAGAAAAATTACTGCCTGTGGTAGACTCATTCTTTTCAGGTCTCTCCCTCTATATACAGGCACACACATATGTCTGCATGTGGTCATTAGAAACATCATGCATACACAAACCCAACTTTTCCCAGAATTTAAGTAGCAAGAAATATTGAACCCAGAAGACTATGTTAGTGAAATAAATAATATATACTTTTTATTAAGTCCATTTTCACATCACAGGTTTCTTTAGATAAATTTTTCAACTTTCAAGTTCCCTTCTTCCCCCCGCCCCCCGCCCCCCCCCCCCCCCGCTCCTCTCAAGACCGCATTCAGAATAAGTATTTGAGTGTGGGGAAGGGAGACTTCTGAATGAACTTTAGCCAATTTAATAAAACTAGAACAAATCAATAAGCCACCCAGGCATCTAATGCTCTCAGTATTCCCACTGACGGTTCCACAACATCAAACAGTATGGAAAACATTTTCAAGGTAAGTCCTCTGTATTCTGAAACAGGTCCCTAAAGGCAGAAAGATGGAGGTTTTCTTGGCCTACCAGTTTAAAATAGGTCATGCTCTGCATTCACAATCAGCTCAGAGTCAGGCACAGCTCTTCAAAGCAAGAGCTGCAGCAAAGTGTGCTCTGCTCAGGCTGGGAGCGCGCTGCAGCCAAGGTCAGGGGGATGGTGCAAGGGGCAGGTACTCTTCTCTCTGCAGCCATGTTCAGAAAGTTCCTTTCTTCTTAGCCTTGGCTGGCGTGTTGATAAAACCTACTCTTATCTCCATGCAATGTCTACTCATGCTTCATGTCATACTTAAACCAAATCCTAACCTTGCTTCTCCAGTTTTAGTGAGAAACTCTGTGCCTTGTCATCTGCTTGATCAGCACTACTAGAACAGCTTTGCTACTGAAGCAGTGGAAATTAAGTTTCTCGTGGTAATAGGATGTCCTTTGCCAATGTAGCATGTTTCAATTCCCAAGGAACAGACGCTATACAAGCAAAACTACTTCTGTTGGTACAGCTACGTCATGCTTTTATCTTTGTCAAAGTGCAAACCCTTGATGTTTCCACTGGCAAAAGTTTCTAGCTGGATCTTGAAGGAACAGAGGGATACTGCACTGCTGCAGGGCCTTTGGGGCAGGGACAGCTGGTGTGGGTGAAACGGGTCATTTCTCTCTTCTCTCATTCTCTCCCCTATCCCTTCTTCCCCCAGATGAAATTGGCTGTACTGATCCATTTAACTGCAGTTAGTCTAATGACATCTGTCAAAACAGTGAGGCTGATCTGGGATCACAGTTCATCCAACCCCAACCTGACCCCAGGCTCTGCCAGCAGCTGGTGGCAGAGCTAACTTGGCTTTCAGAGTGTAGCCCTTGTTGCCCTCTGTGGGAGGTGAGCCCCTGTATGGGCAGTGTGCTTTGCCATGTTTGATCCACTAATGCTCTTTTGTTCTGTGGAGGTAAGAAAAGGTGACATTCAGGGTGATGCTTTCTTGGCATCCAGATGTGTTCGCAGTTATGCACTGCTGTATCCTGTTCATCATCAGCTTGGATCAACATTTTCAAGTGTATGAGCTCACAGGGCTCATTTTGTCTGCAAGATCCTGGGAGTCCCCATGTACGCTGCTCTGGTGCTCAGTCAATCAGTGCAGTTGTATCAGCTGAAGTGTGGCTGTGCCAGCACAGTTTGTTTCGCTTGGCGCAGGAGAAGATATCAAATAGTAATTCTTTTGGATGCCCCCTTAGCTACTTTGCTCCTTCCTTGCTATTATAGTCATGAACATAGGTATAAATTTATTGGTGGAGAGGTCTATCAGTTTCTCCCCGAATCCACTTTCAATGTCAGAAATGGAGATGTACCGCAGCTTTTACAATCTCTTGTCTGTAAGGAGTTACTAAATAATAGCTGACTTTACCAGATGAGCTGGTATATTTTCCCAGTGATTGCACAGAAATTAAGGAGTCCTGGCTTAGCCTCACAGGAAAGGCTTTGGACCCTTCACTATAATCTTCAGAAATCGCTCCTGGTTCTGGGATCCCTGAACTCAGATGATGATGAGGACAACAGAAGGACTGAGGAAGTCAAGGAGGGGACGATGCTCTGTGCTTTTGCACATGAGAGGCAGGGTATTTTGACCTGAATGCCCACAACTTAAAGTCACCCCAAATCAGCACCTGCGTTTGAAAACCTTTGCCTGATTTGTGCTTTTTTCATATGCCAGCTTTAGACAGGTATGAGAATCAAGGATTTCAGCTGGGTTAAGCCCAGAATTTTTTTGGTATGTCTTGCTCTTCCTTGTGCCCCAGTGTATAAAAGTAACATTTTCCACTAGAGAAGGAGTAGCAGTGACTTTAAAACCCAACCAAACAGGGAAACACATTCAATTGTGTTGGTGATGATGGGGATTTATAGCATGTTGTGAACTATCAACTTAGGCCTAGAATTTAAGCGGGGGGCAGGGGTGGAGGTAGAAAGTGCAGGAAAGCACAGCTCCCTTGTTAAAATGAAGGAATGAGTTTAATGTATACAGGCAGAAAGAGGAGGCAAGTCCTTTCCCTGTTAAATATTTACTAACTGAGCTCTACTTGGGCTTCTGATTTTCTGTATCTCTAAAGGTGGTGGTACTTGTGACAGTAGGATATGTTCCTTAATGTATTCCTCCCTCTCAACCCACCTTGCATGGGAAATGGCTGCGGTAACAAAAAGCAGACTGTTCCCTTCTCATGAATATTAATCAGTAAACTCCCCCTGCTATTTTAAATCGAAGGCTGATGCTAAAGCCCTTTTTTCCCCCCACTCAAACATCCCCCGAGGAAAACCCTGAAAGTCCTGGGAAAGCCATCCACAGAGGCTGCCGTGACTAGAGGCCTTCTAGGCAGTGACATATAAAACTCTAAGGTCAGGGGGCACAGCAAGAGGAGGAATCAGCTTTGTTTCCACTATGTGTTGCTGAAAGCTAAACCTTTATGGAACTTTTCTAGCTGCATTTTTGGCTATTTAGCTTTGAAAACAAAAGATTTATTTATTTATTCCTATTCATCGCAGTTTTTGTCCTAAGTTGACAGCAGTGACACAAGAAGGACCCTCCCTGTTCTGAGTTGTAGCTGTTTATGCTCCTTTGGCCATCACTGCTTTAGTAAAAATATTAAATGATCCTTAGGCAAAGGGAGGAAAATAAAACAAGAAAAAAGATTACACAGAGCCAATGTAAACACCTGTTACTTCAATTCATTCTTCTAAATAAGAAAATTAAAACTCCTCCTGGCAAGTAAAATACATTGATTGGAGCATGTATAGTACTAGATGGTGTCCAGAAACCCAGCTGTGTGTCTTCATGATCCACTTAGCTTCAGATCAAACCAGAGGAATATTCCCAAGGACACAGGGTGATACAGCCAGAGGCTGGCTTCCCTCCTAGATAACCCTGAGCAGTACTGAATAATTCTTTGAACTCAAAGCAATTTGCAATTGTGTTCAGAAATAACACACAGATTTGCCAAAATCCAAGAGTATATCAGCAACCGATGTGTATTTTTCCAGCGCCTGTAATGATAAGATGGTGCGGAGTTTTGTTGTTTTCTCTTTGGGGCAGTGTTAGCACTTGTGGTGTGCTGGAGGATTTCCCATGCCAAGGATGCAATTCATGTCCTGAAGAGTGTGCAGTCAAGAATAATGTTTTTAAATCTTTGTCCTTTATCAAAGAATCTGGATAGACTTCAAAGAACATTATTATCCGTATCTTACAGCTGGGAAAACTCAGACGAGGAGGGATGACATGGCTTCCCCAAGGTGATCTTAGGAGCTGCTGTCAGACCACGAGTAAGATACTGTAGTTCCTGCCTGCTGTGGATGCTGCATCTCATCACGCTGCAAAGGTCAGTGCTGGATGCTGTATGGACTAGATCTGATGTACTGGTTGAAGGCTTCAAGTGAGAGGTGTTGCAAACTGTTAATGAATGGAGGATGTGAGGCAGGGGATGGGACACATTCAAGCTAATCAGCCCAAACAGGCCTGTGTTAGGTGGCTGCTGGTGAGCAATAGCTAATGGCACAAAACCTGTGGTAGAACGGCAGTAAAGCTCACAGGACAGGCTCTGGGTAAGCATGGACAATAACTATGTCTCAGTCTTTGGGAACAACGTCTGAGGACATTGCCCGGGTAGAGGGTGGGAACATGGTGAGTTTTGCTGCTGCTGGTTTGCTTACTTTGTACCTAAGAGTACACACTTGATCCAAACCAGCCATGCTACCCAACTGAACTGGTGATATTTTCCCCCTGATTTACTCTGGAGAGATGATACCTGATTCATGTAAAAGCAGAGTGGCATGAATCAAAAGTACCTGATCCAGCATAAGGCTTGCTAACACAAAGATAAGCCTTCACAATTCTTTGAATGATTTAGGGCTTGAAGACTAAACTCATGTGAGATCAGCCTCTCAGATTAGTGGTTGGCTGCAGTGGTTTTGGTCCAGAGCCCTAAAACCACATGTACTTCCATATTCTGGTCGGAATTCTGGGGTAGGTATCCAACTGTGCTTAAAGGAAGAGCTCTTCAGACAGAACCTGTCCTTTGTGCTTGCAAGATGTGGATGGAATGAATGGTTGATGCTAGTACAAGAGATGTGTATATTCTGCAGCAAAACCTCTTGGTAGATCACAGGTTTCTTAAGCTGCAGTTGTCCTGCTCAGGACTTCTCCAAGGTGATGCAGCAGTACAGTTCTTCCAGGACTCAAAAATGAGAAGCAGCTGTAATTAATAGCTGTAGGTATAAACACGTATCACTAATTGGTGGTAGTTACTAGTTTTCTGGCTCTATTAAGTGCTTGCAACTGATATTTACTCTTGCTTTTCACACCGAGCTAAAGCTGACTAATCCAGTTGGTGACGAACAAGATGGTGGTAGTGTCAGTCATTTTTAATGGAGTGCCTTAGATGTGTGGAGTGTGAGAATGCAAGTGTTTGCTAAATATCAGGTTACTCATTTCAACTGGAAGCATTTGGCTATCGATATGTTTTAAAGACTGTGCTGCATGATGACAAAAAAACCCCAAACCCACAAACCACCTAAAAAAACAGAAAAGAGGTCAGAATTACAGTAAGTTTGAAAAAAATTATTCTAACTGTATTTGACAAGAATGCAACAACTGTCAGTTCAGGAAACTACCCCCACAACAGTGTTTTATAAAGATATAAAATCAAGTAGTTAAACATTAAATGGGAGGCCCAAAGTGCAAACTGAGAAATGGACTTGACCCTAGCAGAAGTTGTGAGAGATCAGAAGCACATCTCGAGAACTGGTTATTTCCTCTCAGCTGAACACTTCTCAGGAATTCTTGTACCTTCAGACCAAGAGGCCTTATTTATTCTACTAACAGATGCAGATATTCACCGCTATATTGCCTGTGGTATACTGACAATAATGGAGAATTTTCAACAGGCAGGTATGGCACCCTGGAAATCATGCCAAGTTGACTCTTGATCTCAAACTTCCAGTTTTTCTGAAAGTGTTACCTAGCTTGGCTAAGCCAGCTGGGCTTGTCCATCACACTTAGCCTCCCAGGTCTTTCAGAAGAGAGGAGAGATGTTGAGACATCAGCAGTCAGTACTAGAGATGCAATACTCTTTTCCCTGACATCATTCAGCTGTGACTCTAAGTGCCAGAGCCAAGGCTGGCCATGTTTTGGAGACAGGGGCTGTCTCTGGGCTGCTACACCCATAGGCTGTATTGGCACTTGCACTCTTTGTGGATGAGCAGTTTCCTGTGGTGCACATAGGAACAGAATCCTTCCTTCTACTTTTCCTGTGTTAGTCCCCCCCCATCTGTGCAACAGGCTTCTGCATTCCATAAACTTATCAGGTGACATCTCTTTCTCTGTGGCATTCTCTCTATACTTATTTAGGGATTTGAATACCTCCCAGTCTGTGATTTCTGGGCAGAACAATGTATGCTATTGATAGTACAGTCTACAGCCAGCTTGTCTTTCACTTTCCTGTTTGACCTTTTAAACTTTAATATTTCACAAATACCCAGTCTTGAAATTTTACACACTTAAGGCACCTAAAAGAAAATTCTCCACTGGTAAAGTTGTCTAAACAAACTAGCCAAACCTTGAAAGGATATAATTTCCCTTGAAAGTGCATCCTCACAGATAATTGATAGCATAGCCATCTTTCAGACCAGATGGTTTCCTTTTGGATGCTTACACAGAATAAAGTATGAGGAGCAAAGTAGCCCTTATACCCTCAGAACAGAGCCTGCCACTGCTTCTTAGACTAAAATCCACATTCCAGAAGGGTATAAGCTAATAAAAAGAACCCTTGCATTTTACCTGATGATAATTAGCTTCATTGCAAGAGAAAAGTAATTTATATACATTGGTTGGTTCATTAATATTTATTATTGTATGATAATAAATGTTTATATGTCTACATACCTATAAGGTAATGAATATAGTACTGCATAAGACATAAATATATTTTATAATAGCGTATGTATTTATAATATAATAAATATAAGATATATTGCAATTGATACTTACATTTATCCCATGCTTTTCTTCAAAGAGATTTGCAAAGGGTAAAATCTATAGTGTCTTCCATGGAAATGAAGCCACTTCTGGTGTGGAATTAGTATGTTGTTTACAGTACTTCATAATCATGTCTAATAGCTGAGGTTGAGCTAGTCCAGCCTTCCCTTTTGGGACCATGTCATAGTACCTGACTTCTGTGTCATACTAGAGCATGGCACTAGCCTCTTCTTCCTCCCGTACAGAGGTGCTGAGCTCTTCACAGGCACAGGAAACACTGGTCCTTTACTCCTGTGATATGTACAATATGCTGCCCAAGCAGCAAATTCCCCCTGCTCCTCTGGAAAGGTAGCAGACCTTTATATATATAAAAAAAAAGACAAAAGGGACCATCTTGGAGGATGGATGTTCTACAGTATGGATTGTGCTGGTTAGGGTAGAGGTGGAGAAAGAAAACATTGATTGAAGATAGCAGTGAGGCAGAGAGGAATCACCCACTTTGGTATGAGAATTTTAACAGGGCATTGTGACAGTTCTTTAAAAAAAGAAAGCAAAACACACTCTCTGAGATTATCTGTGCATTGTGGAGGGAAAACACCACTTACTGAATTGGTGGCAGCCCGGCTGGGAAGTGTCTCAGAAATTGTTTGTTTGTGCTTTGGTGTGGGCAACACAGGACTATACTCTCCTAAACTGATGAGAACAAGGGATTGTGAGAGGAGGGAGAAGGTATTTTGGCAGAATAGGAAGGAAAACACATGCCTTCTAAGGAGATAACACTTCGGAATACATCACTGAGAATCATGAGGTCTACACAATTCCGCTTTTTGTCTCTCTTCCATGTGAGTATATGGCAAACAGGATGGCAGGACTGCAAGGAGAGTTCTGCAGAGGTGATAGGAATGATACAACTTAAAGACAAAGTTTGTGAGAGCAAAGCAGTGTAAGAAGAATTCATCTACTGTTCTTCTGGCAAGATTTGCATTAATACTAAGTTCAGGGAGTTATATACCTAAGGACCATACTAGATCCCCCTTGTTTAAATTCTTCATGTTGGTTCAGTATTTTTAAACTATTTTTTAACTTCTACTACTCTTTTTGCTTCTAAGAAGTTGCCTCATCATAACTAAGCAGATGGACAAGGGATTCATCTAACATTCATCAGTATGTCCAGCCTGAGTAACATTACCTGATTCCTGGAAGTCTTATCCTTCCCATCTCCACTTTTTGTACTACCCTTGCCTTACATTGTCTTCAATCTGGAAGCAGGCAAGGGCAGGGCCCTTGCTGGCTCACGTTTTTGCAGTGTTTGTGCATGGGGGCCCTGATACTAATTTTTTAGCTTTTGTGGAACAGCATCAGTCAAAGTGCTTGTAACCCAAAGCCTGCTTGTGAAACACGAGAAGAGTTTGTTCTTCGATGGACAGTGCTGTGAGCAAGATAGTGATGGCTCTTGGAAGGCATTGTATTTGTGGAGGGCTTCTCAGGAAGCATGGCTATGCTGGTGGTTCCTTCTCCCGATTCCCGACCAGATGCTTCTCCTGAGTACCAACTTCACTAGCAGGACTCAGGCTGGGAGAGCACACGATGTGCCTTTGGAAAGGTTCAACTGCCCCTTCATATGCCCTTTTGGGCCTTGGCGTAGCCAGGCTTCAGGAAGAGCAGAGAGGAGAAGGTCAGAAGATGAAAGGGTCTTTAGAGTAAAATCCTCTGCTGAGATGCAAGGCATAATGACTTTGTCACTCAATTAGACTGAACTTTCAAAGCACGGAATGATGTGTCAGACGCGGCAATGCAGCCCTTGTCAGCGCAGTGTGTGGGAGGCAGCCCAGCAGAGGGGAGGGAAGTGAAGAGGGTTTGTTCAGCAGCTGGCACAGCAGCTGGGCCCCGCCAGCTCACATATGAGTTGCTTCATGCCCATCAGTGCCCAGCTTCTTCACTGGCTGTGGCACTTGGCACTCTGCTAAGTCTGCTCTTCTTAGCTCTCCTTCCCTGGTGCAAGGCTCAGCAGCAAACATGCACCCTGAGAAAGCAAAGAGCCCAGGACCAGCACAAAGCACTTTATGCAAAGGATTTTAAAGCCTGCTCATATTAAGAGGTAAGTAAGTTAGTGGCTTCTAAACTACATAGTGGCAAAACTGCTTTGAAAAGCAAAGTAGCCTTCAATTATATGATTAACTATATTAACTGTTCTGTCCTTATGGAATGCCTTGGCTTGAAGGCTGATGCATTTCATGCACCCTCCTGTCCAAATCAGTGAGCACCAGATGAACACCCATTGTGAACTGTGAAACTCAGAGCCTTGTGAGAGGAAATAGCTCCCTCATGAAAATCAAAGGCCTCTGTAACAGCGCAGAATGGATATAAATAGGTGTGAGGGTCTTCTTCAGAGGCCCTTCTAACCTAGACTGCCCAGTCCTTCTGACTGAAACATCAAATATCATTTTATATGTAACTAAGTTATCTGTATAATTTGTGCTTTTCAGTGCTGTATGAACATGGCAAATGTGCACGGTGACTGAGATTTTCAAAAGTCACGAGAATTAAGACACCAGTAACAGCTGGTGCCTAAATCCCTGAGACTGTGTGGAAAGGCAGTCAAGAAAACTGTTAAGAGGTTTGCAATGAGAATGCCCTGGGGAAGGAACTCAGCATCGTCCTAATTGGAAGCTGAGAGATTTCACAAGCAGAGCTTCTGTTTGCAGCATTTTGCTGAATCCTAGTGTCATTTAACAGTCTCAGGATGACTCTATAAACCACTCCTTACCACAGCCAGGTCCAAAAAGCTGTTCTGTGAAGCCAGGAATAGTTGGATTTTACAGAGGTGATTGAGCTTGGTTCCTTCTATCCCATGTATGCTTCTTTCTCCTCAGACTCACAGCACCTCTTGCCAGAGTCAAACATTGTATTAAAGCCACGGCTGCAGTGCGCTACCTTAAAGATTTCTCCCCCAAGAGTGAAGATACGACTGCACTTCCAACTCTGAGCCACAGAGGAGCTAGAGTGTGGCTGAGCATCTGTCCCTGTGCTTCTACAGCTCAAGCAAAGAACATTCCTTTTACCTTTCCATGTCCTGGGTGACTCAGTGCATCCACACTATTCCCCTCCAGCCTCTCAGCCCCAAACAGACACATTGCATTCACATTAATTTGAACCCAGACTCTGGTACCAGGCATTTCTCTCAGCAGGGAAATCAGAGTATAGGGCATGGAAGCTCTGCACCGCCCAGGCAGCCTGCCCTACTGAGCAAGGCCCAGGACCACTCCATGACATGTATAACAAAAACAGTATAGCGTAAGCATCCTGGAAAGGATGCTCAAAACCAACCAGTTTTGTTTGAATAGCTTGCTGATACCACCCTTCTCATCCTCTGTACCCTCAATGCTACTGTAAGTGCTGTCTGTCTCATGGCACAGGGAATTGCACCCACTGGAAGTTGCTGGAAGTCCTGAGTCTCAGCAACTCACTTGTGAGTAATCAGTGTGGAAAGCAAGGTTTTCCTATTTCGTCCCTTGTTAGGTTTTCCTATGGACCAGTTGCCATCAGAATACTGCAATGAGGCAAACATCCATCAGAAAGTGAGAACCTGTGTTGCTGGAAGGGAAAAAGAGCATCAGCTGCTTTCAGGAAGCGAGAACTGGTGCCAGTTTATGGTTTGCTCTCAAAGGGCCTGACAGGCATCTTATTGAAACTGATGGAACAGCTGGCATTGATTATATTGAGTTCAGCTCCAACATGAAACTTTGAGAGCACTTTTCAGCATCTAATGATGGCTTCCTACATAACTACTTTGGAAACCCGATCTACTTTCCTTCCAGCCCCATTCCAGTCCAGGCTGGCTTCTGTTTCTTTGGCCACTAAAGCTCTTGTTGACTAAATCTTCTGGGACAAACACATAACTGGTGCTTAAATCCCCAGACAAAAGCAAGCACAGATGCCTTTTCTCCTTTGAAATATCCAAGGTCTTTCTTTGCATAGCAAGAATCTATGCCCTGAATGGACTCAGGGAGGGCAGAAAGGGACTTGCTGCCTGTGAGGCCTGGTTAATATGCCTCTGACTGGCCGGCTTTGTGCCTTCACTTTAGCTCCTTGTGAATGAGAATGGCCCTCTGGCAGGTAGCCTGAGGGCTAGCTATGGCTAGCTGTGAAGGGATGAGCTGGGAAACAGGAGCAAGAATAAAAGTAGGGAGTATCAGATGAGAAGAGGGGAAACATTCTTATTGGCAAGTGCTTTACTACCGAGACTACATCTGTGTGTAGTGTAGCCTTCTCTCTTGTTGTCTGCAGCAGATCCCTACAGCATCTGTCATCCATCTAATTGATTTTCACCTTCTTGAAAGCTGTTCAGAGGAATGTATGGGAGCCAGCCTTGCCTTGCTGATTATTTTCTCAGCTCCCTCAGCATCCCAGGGCTGAACCACAGGTTCTGTATCTGAAAGCAAGTGGGTTTAGATGTAATGTGACGTGGCATTAGTGAGACCTTGATCCTTTCTACATGTTGCCTATGTATTTTCTAGTTTGGGGAGCTCTCAATTGTTTCATTTGCATGACACACAGTGTAGGAAGACTTTTCTGCTCTTTCTGCCCAGCTGTCTGCTGCCAGACTCAGGTTTCTTAAATACTAGCCACAATTTTCAGGAACTAAAGTTTGTTGCAGTGTCAAAGGTAAATGTTATAAATCAGAAGCAGTGTCCTCAGAGGGTGTATACTCTGCTTCAGAACAGCAAGGCTGCTTCCAGTTTCTGGAATTTGCTTCATAAGCCCAGTCACTACTGCTAATTCTTTTTATTTCTTTGCATATTTTTAGTGTGAAGGCAAAAGTCTATGGGCTTAGAGAAGCTCAGACTGGTTTGTAAAAGAGCTACTCAGTTTTCTAGGTGGCTTCTAAGCCCATATTTAGAAGCTTCTCTCCTGTCTCTCTTGGAAACCATTAAGCATGTGGAGTATGTTCAGCAGCTGACAGTTGTACTGAGATCTGGAAATAATAAGGGTAGAAGAAATAATCCACCAAGATGATGTAGCTCATGTCAAGGTAACAGGGAGAAACACCAAATGGTCATTCAGTGTTAAGCATGAAGTCTAGCATGGGTTCAGGCAGATTTAGAAACAGATAAAAGAAAAAAAAAAAAGAAAAGAAAAAATCATTCACAGTAAAGAATACAACTGGAGGAGATAGGAACTAGATACCACCCAGCACCCCATGTGCACTGTGAGGGGAAATGAAGTGAGCTGTGCCAGTGCTGGGCTGTCAGAGCCAGGGGCAGTGGAAAGCAATGGGCTAAGCCTGTTTGTGTGATTTACCTCATTGAAGGAAATCAGTTCAGCATGCCTGAGAGCTGGCAAGGTAGTAGATTTGCCTCAGCAAAATCAAAGGGGTTGTGGTCCCTTGGTAGCTTGTTCTCTGCTTGGGCAGAGTGCTGCAAAGGTTTTCTATGGCAGGGACCCAGGACTCTTCTTCAAGCTGCCATGTCTGTAGGGAAAGGGCTGTGTGGGGAGGGTGGAAAAGTGTCACTGGAAAGTCCTTGGTCCTTCTTGTCTGTTGCTGTTATGGTTTTATTCTGAGGGGAGTTCCCAGACATTCCATTTACAAGAAGTAGTTCAGGGAGAATTTTCTGTGCTAATTGCCGTGCTGTTTACTGCCAGAGAGATGCAGGGTTTATTACTTCATGCACTTTAAAACTGGTGGAGGGTGACAGGGTTTATGATTTAATCTCTAGCAAGTGTCTCTTTCATTGGGGGTAGGTGAAATGTTACTATCATTTGTTCAAAGGTGGAGTGACAGTTTTGTACTAGAACCCAACTAACTGCATCTCAGAAAAATGCTGATACAATCACACACAAGAACTGGATGAGATGAGACACTTTTCTCCCCGTTTCTGCGGCACACAGTGGAAGCTGCTGATATTTGATGAGCAGTAACAAGATGCCCTACTGTGACACCCCACCAATGCCAATTGTTTATGCGAAGTCTGCTGAGCAACCAACATGCTGAAGAGGCAGAGTCATGTTCAGCACAATGAGATCCAGGGACTCAGATATGCTGCAGTGTTAATTCCTGATATTATTGTTGCTGATGAGAATTTATCTACAGTTTCAGAGGCAGAAAACTCACTCCTAAAAAGAGAAGAGTTAGAAAGCAATTGTTTCTGCCTGAGCTGATCCCACCAGCCTCCACATGTCCCAGGTGCGCAGATCCAGGATGCTAGGTTAGCCTTACCTCAGTGTTGCAAATTACACTCAAATCCCACTTATCCTCAGTAGCCTTATTGTTGACAGCTGCTTCTGGAGAGCATCTTCAAGATGCATTACCTTAATTCATGGTTTGCCTTGTCGCCCTCAGCCTCTCTCTCCTGTGTGCTCTGAACGCCTCCCTGTTCTCTGCTGCACTCCAGCCTCGCCCAGTTGTGGCGTGGTCCCTGTACCCCAGCACCTCTCTGCCTGGCCCTTGGCACAGGGAGCCCTGGAGGGTCAGTTCTGTGGTTCCGGGCTTTGCCCCTGCCACAGTTTCACGCTTGAACACTTCTAGCTTCTTGCACGGGTTGGTTGTACCTGCAAAGGGGCACAGCACAGGGATTGCAGATGACTGCAGATGATTCACAAGAATATGATCAGGGCGTTTTTCTGCTGTTTTATAGGAACTCTTTACAAAGCTCCTAACGTTTTTCCATTTGGCAACTTAAAAGCATAGTTTTCTTACACTGTGCTGAAAAGCTCCTCTGGCATTTGTGAAGGAGATGAACCTAATGTTCCCAGACTAAAGCTAGGTTACTGAGACCTTAGCCTTGTGTATTCCTCAGAGAGGAGAATCAGAGGTCTACCTGAATGGTAGCGGCTTTCCTGACTACATTTGAGGTGTTTCTAGATCTGCAACAAAGTTGATGAGGAGTACTTGGGGATGAAAGCACCATGTGCCCTGGAGCCTGTGGCACTTAGCAGTCTTTATGGCAGCACATTATCCTTATTGTCTGCATCACACACCTGCTAGAAAGGGCTCACCTGCCCTTTCTGGGTCCACACACAGGTGTCTGTATCCTGCTGTCAACCTGGCTTGTCTTTGGGTCCTTCTGAAGTAAAAGGGGGTGATATCTTCTTCAGAACTTCTCACTGAGATTGTTAATGTTTTGTAGCTTTTTGTACTGTTTTCCCATCTCCCTCTATTTCCCACCGTATCAGGGTTACTCACCCCCCTCTGCTTCCTTCTGTCAGTGCTCCATATGTTCTCTTACTCCACAAGAAAAGGCTCAGCATAGTCTCCATTCTCTCCACTCCCCAAGCTCTGTCTTTAGTCAGTAGAGAGTGACAGACCTAGCAGAAGCTGAGGAGCCAGAAAGGTGGGTAGCAGGACCCTGTTGTCTCTGTAACAGTTGCAAAAACCTCCGTACAACTCTATATTCTTGAACAGATACAGGGGCCCTTTACTGCAAGCCTTGGAAGAACAAATTGACAGATACCTGAGTTGGAAATGAACTGCCCCTGCAAAGAGGCTGGTTACAGTGTTAAAGGAGAGGGAAATTCAGAGTCATTAAATAGGAAAGGATCAACTCATCACATGCTGTAGAGTTTTTAAGCAAACACAGCAGGAGAATAGAGTAACTGTGCCTTCCCTTCCCCCACACAAATAACTGGAGTCCTTATTTCAGCCAGTGCCACACAGCACACAGCTACATGACTCATTTTCGATTTACAAGGTTTCTTGGTTTTTACTGTGACAAAATTCAGTGCCTGTAAAACTCTTGACTTTTTATTATTACCTTCAGAAAATGGCACACCTCTTCATTTTCCTGTTGGTGGCCTCAGACTGAGAACTTTCTTTCCTAGGACATGTTGTAGGACTTACGGGATGGTCAAGCAATCTCCAGATTGCCCAGTCTGTGCAGACCATGAACTTTAACAGTGCAGATACAATGGATATATTTTACTATATCAACTTTTTGTGTCCTACCACTGTTAGAAAGGCAAGGAGTGCTTGTTCTAATGCTGTCCTGCATACTTCTGCAAACCATCCCTGTCCTCGACATATTCTCTTGCCTTAGGCTTTCTCAAGTGGTGGTGGAGTACTCGTCCTTTGCTTCTGGTTGATCCTCATCTGACCAACAGTTTTCTGTCCTTCAGCTCTGATGTGGCTCTACCTTTCCCTAAACTGCAGGTGACCTTGGTTTAGTGTTTATATAGGGCCCCTTTCTGCCTCAACCCATTCATACTCTGGGGAATCGGATTTTCTTCACAGCATCTGAAGTCCACGCTGTTCTTCACACTTGGCCTGAGACTGTTCGGGGAAGAGCAGCTCTTTCTGCCCTGCACTTGCCATCCAGCCGATGGCTCCCTTCTGAAGTGCCTGGGAGGGGGAAGCTGGCCCTAGTCATGGCACAGGGGCTGCTAGTGTGGAGTCTGTCTGTGTGAGACCGCACCTGATTATAAGCACTCACCTGATAGAAAACTTCAGTACACCTACCTGGTACTGGAGTCAGACAAGTAATTCTCAGGTTTTCAATTTGTACAATGAAAATCATCACCTTTGGTGTCCCAAGGAGCTTAAGCTTGAAGCTTTATAATTTTAAGGGGCTACTATTCAATTTGTAGCAGGTTTGGGTGAAACCAGATGTTGGGGTCATCCAAGACTGGGAATCCAGCTCTGCAGTCCTTACCCAAAGAAGACTCTCCCTGGCTGCCCTAGCTGGCATTTTCTGATGGCCTACCTGTGCCTTCTACTCTCTAGATGTGAGAACATTTTCAAATAAATTAGTGGTTTGTTGTTTGTTTTTTTTAGTTTGGTATTGTGGCAAGCTAACCGTAGTGCAGGGAAACTGTATTATCCCAAAGGAAAAAAGTCACTTTCATCTTTCAGTACACACCTCATTGTGGAAAACAACTGAATAAAAAAAAAAAAAAAAAAGGGTTATTTTTTTCCCAGATCATTCTGTGCCCAATTTGCATCATGGCCTATGAACTCTTCTATTCTGGCACAATTGAGGAGGCAAGAGCTGTAAAATGGACTGGGAAGAAACAGCAAGAGGTAGAGGTGCAGGAACTTCTTAATCCATGTAATTGCCAAGCCAGTATATTATGTGAGCACCCCCTAAATTCTGTAGTTTGGTGGCCTCTTCAGATGTGTCTGATCACACTGCGAGACAGCAGAGAGATACAGAAACTGGTTTTAAGAGATTTTAAGCAAGCAAGAGTTGCAGAGGGTGACTGAACTGTAGATTTCAATCAGTAATCCCCAGGAACATGAAGGCCATTAGCTTTGGGGATTTCACCATAGTGTCACTGCAGAGGATTTATTCTGTTGAACACCAGCAATACATGCAGGTGGAGAAAACTTGGGTTTTACCCTTTACCCTGTCAGTGACCTAAAGCCAAGATAGCCAGGGATGGGACACAGGTGCTACTCTAACAGAAGTGTTGACACTGGCCTTACTTTAATTTAATAAAGGGGATCCTTTTCTGTGACAGATAGTTAAAAAGAAAAACCTCAGGGAAACCCAAGTAGCTGAGGGTCATTTTGAGTGCAGTCGTCTGCTCAAGTGCAGCAGAATAACCAGCTGTTGCTTCTGCCTGGCATTTTAGAGAAAGACTCTCTGGAGATGGAAGAACAAAGACTGTATACATACATATTTATGTAAGGGGGAGCAGAGAAGCCCCTGTCAAGGGAACAAGCCTCTTTTACCCCAGCAGAAGTTACTGCACTATGGTGTGTGACACAGCAGCCCATGGAAAAGCTGCTCAGCGTAAGTACTGCCAGTACTATTTGCTGTCTGCAGTAGGGTCCCCCAGCTCAGGCAGTCAGTGGGCTTCCCTCCATGGGGGCAGACTCAGTGCAAGGGAGAGGGTGGCTGTGGTGAAGTGTGTATGTGTTGTGAGTGGGTATATGTTTCCTTCTTCTCCTCTAAAATAAAATTCACACTATTAACTTCAGTATGAGCAGTCTTCCCAGCACCAGCAACATCCACTAGCTTTTTCTTCCCCCTCTCTCCCTGCCTCCCTTATTCACTGTTTTCCCTTCAGAGTCTATACCCCCATTAACAAAGGAATAAAAATTCATCACCGCAGCTGTCTCACTGCTGCTCACTGCTCCATGCTTAATATTCAAGCTGGGAAGCCGGTGATTTTAACTTAGAAACAGGAGAAGAATGACTTACACTGCAGGTTTGGTAAAGCTTCTCTGCCTGTGTTCCTCTCCTCCTGCTATGTGCCTGAAAACTGTCTCAGATTTCACAGTGGTAATTTCTGCTCCTAATAACAATTCCTGAAGGGCTCAGCTCCTGAAGTTGTTGCCAAGTCGTCAAACACCCATGGGAGATCTGGCTGAGATTTAGTCCAATGGGTGAAAGGGAGACAGGGGAAAATGATTATGGAAGTGACATCCTGAGTGTGAGAACTGGGGTAATTTTAATTTTCTTCCCATCAAATCATACTTTTCTTTCCTGTAGAGGCTGTCTCTGGCACTGTCTTGTTTTACTGAGGTTTTTGGTGCCCAAATGGCATTGAAACTGGGAACATAGGGCAGAAAATTTGCATCAAGACTCAACATCACACCTTGGTTCAGCCACATAAATACTATTACACTTATGTGGTGTTTTCTCTGCAGCAGATGAGTCCCAAGCTATACCAGTGGGCAGGAAGATGGTATTGCAGCTGTGTCCACCATGGGATCTGGATTGGATCCCTAGGTCAGCCACAGCTTAGTTACCTTCAAACAGGGATTACATTCCTGTGTGTCACAGGGCATTGAACATAAGCTCTTGTAATAATTTTTTGTTGCTAATGTAATGATTTTTTGTTAGAAACTCTGAGGAGGAGAAGCATTTAAGCTGTGACTTAAATATACTCAAGGAGTCCCTTAGACTGGGTAGAGGAGTACATGCTAGGATGTTACTAGCGTGGTGGTGTGAGCAAAGCTGTGTTTGCTCTGCAGGGCAAAAGGAACATGGCAGCCATGACACAGATCACAGGGATCCCACTCTGGAGTCACTTGGTCCGGAGCAAATGAAGCTGGGGCAGTGGGGGGTTGTATCTTCTAAAATAATGAAAAAAACTTAGGGGTGGGGGGGGATCAGTGAAGACCTACATTAGTATCTCCCACTGGTGCCCTGCAGCTTTTAATTAACCAGGTCCAATTATTCAGCCTATATCCATTTGAATAGTGGATAACACTGGAAGGAATTCACTTTCAATGGGATTTATGGCCCCCTTCCCTTAAGTCATTTTCAGATAAGAGATTATAAATGTTATGAAGTCTGCACAGATCAGTGTGATCCAAGCAGCAGTAGTTCATTGCTGTTAATGCTCTGATGTATTTATTCAGGGAACAAACTGGAAATCAGGAGGGGAGGAAACAAGTCTTTTAATTTGCAGGAAAACAATCATTTATAATTATTTTGCCTTTAATTCAAAGAACAAACACAGCTGTTGTTTGAGGCTCTTAATCTGATTACTGAAGTGCTAGCCTTTCAGTCCACAGTGAGCCAAGGGGACAGGCACTGCCCTGAGCCAACAGAGAGCAGTTCTCCTTTGGAAAGGAGACTCAGGTGAGGAAAGGGCTGGACTTGTTTCCAGGTTGTGATTTCATGTGCTTCAGCTTGTTTCAAATGTGCTACTTTCCACCTTCTATTTAATGTATTCCCTGCTTGGCTCACACACCCGAGGTGAACTGGGAATCAGTTGACTGTAAGTTTGTGTGGCTGGAGGACTATTTCTGATGTGCTGGGAAAGTTCCCAAAGTCTTTTCTCACCTTGTCTCCACCTTCTGCCTCCTCTGTCAACTGCCAAAACATCACACTTGCTAGTGACAGCAAAGGAGCCGAGGCAGTGTCCCATCTTACACAGTTGACAGCAGTGTCTGGAAGCTCCAGGCAGGCTCAGGACCCCATCATGTAGGACCTGTAAGAACCGCCCTGCTCATGGGAAACCTTACACTATTCAGAGACAAGGCACTCTGGAGCAAACACTGCTGTCCCACCTTGCCCCAAATCTCCTCTTGCATCCTGTCCTCCTTGCAGGGATGAGTGTAGGAACAGGAACTGAGGTACTGGGGCAGCACTTTCTGGCTCTAAGAAACACAAGAGCTACTGAAGAATCATTTAAAAACTGTGGCTGCTCTTCTGAAATGGGGTGGCATTATATTCCTTTTTATTCTCCTAATGGAAACATTAGTAGCTGATCAGTTCAAATGAACTTCAATGTATAATCTACTAATGTAGTTATATCCCATGGCAGCTGTCAGTTTGGAAAGGATGGAAATACCCTGGCTTTCATCCGTCTGTCTAGGGAAGTTCACTGGGATTCAGATATTTTCTACTATCCCCCATCCTCTGTAGCAGACAAAGCGGAACAAATGTCCTTGAGTGCTGGTGATAACTTGCAAGGAACAGAGGTGATGAGCAGAAAATAGCATGATGAAAAGAGACTATAGGGGACGAATAACAGCATATGTCCTATTTTGCTGCAGGGGCCTTCTATTTAAAGCAAACTCTAGGGTTTGGATGTAGTATTGTTCTACCTATGCAACTGTTTTTTTTCCCTCTGTGCTTAGTCTTCTACAGCAGAGATCTCTCAGATTTGAGTCTCTCTGTAATTAGAAAGAACAGCTTAAATCCTGACTTCAAACGAGAAGCCACCAATCTGCTGTGTAAACAGAGAGCTTGAGTGAGCTCCTGGGAGGGTTTTTAAAATGTGTTCTCCTAAACCCCTGGGGGGCAGGAGCCAGATAGTGGTGGGGATGAAGCTCCTCTTTGCTGCCAAGCAATCACACACACTGGGGACGTTAAGGGAGCGCAAGGAGGAAGCTGCCCAGTGCAGCTGCACAGCATGTAGGTACTTAGTTTAAGAGCATGGCTGTACCTTCTTCAATGCCAGATCTCTGCTCTCCTGCAGCCTCCCAAGGCTGCAATACACGCATCAGGAAGGGAGCCCAAATGATTTTCTGTCTAGGCAGTTGAACTGCATAGTGCATGGTGCTGGCCTCTGTCAGCTGCAGGGGAGGAGGAGGAGGTTTGGAAAATAACTGGTACAGCATCAACTCTGCTCGGACAAAGTTTCCTCATTACCATTTTTTGAGTAAATTCGAGCTGTCAAGTGACATCTCAGGTGTTTGAGATACATAGTGCTTCATACTGAACTGGCACTGGGCTCCTTCCAGCTGGGCCTGCCTTCCTGCAGAGCCACAGTCCGAGTGGGTTGAGCATGATGCATCTGGATCCTGAAACAGCTTCACAGCACAGACTGCAGGCTTTCCCCCAGCTGCTGCGAACAGAAGTAACACTGTGTGCTGTCTTTGTATGGATAGTGAGAACAGACTAAAGATGTAGGCTGAGGTGTTAAAGTCTACCAGACCTTTTGCAAGGATAAAGGAAATCTATGGAGGAAATCTACTGTTCCTCACTACCTGCCTTATCTGTGCTAATTGTTTTCAAGGGGATTTTAATGTTGCTATAAACAGGAATCTCTGGAATTCCCTGATAAGCACATACAGCTGACTTGCTCTGGAAATTGCCAGTACAGCAAGTATAGCGGAGGTGCCGCTTAGTTTACAAGAGCTCATGAAGACTTCATCAAGCCGAGAACAAAAGAGATCAATTCCTGCTGGCCCTAACTCTCAGCAAAGACCAAGAAAGCTCCTGACAGCATAAGAATTGATCAGGCAGTGTATAACTGTGTAAAGGCACATTTATCCCCACTTGTGCTGTCTTATTCTGGCTTAAATTGTTCATGAAGAGCCAGACTTAGCATTGCAAACCCATCTGTACAGACTTCTTTACTTACTTTTAAACATAGCCACTCTGAAAATACAGTAGAGAATACTGTAAAATTCTCTACTGTAAAGTAGAGAATAAAGAAAATACACTCTGAAAAAAAAGTAGACCTAGAGAAGTAAATTTTGCCTGCCTTAAGTCTTTGGTTGCAAAGCTGTCTGACACTGCCCCTAGTAACTGTGCAAGCGGTGACCAGGGATAAGTTCAGCCCTCATTGTCGGGGGAAGAGCCTGCAGGCACCCTGCCAGGGCTCTCAGCCCTGCCCTGCCATACCAGCAGGTTGCTGATTCTTCTGACTCCTCTGCCTGTCCAGCACTCTCAGAACCCATGTTCTTTGTTAAATCTGCACAGGCTGTTTTGCAACACGGACCCAAAGCTTTGGAGCTCGTGGGAACAGGATGGGGTGTTTCTTTAATATAGGAGGGAAGCAAATCTTTGGCTAGTGATAGAGGCTGGGAAGGACTCTCTTTTTGCTTCTCAGGGTCAGCATGGTAAGAAGCTGGCTAGATACTTGCCCCCTCTGTCTTCTTCCATTATTCTTTCATGCTGCAGCCAGCTCTCCATCTGGTTATTCTGTTATGTGGCTTGGAGGCTCTACCAAAGGCTCTACCAAACTTTTCTCTGCAGGCATGAATGCCAGTTCTCCAAAGAGCAAGCAAAAGACCCTCACAGCTTCCCATCCTTTGTGGAATGAATGGCAACAGAGGCAGTCAGCAGCACAATGAGACAAGTTTCCCACTTCCCTGAAGCCTCCTATTCATGGTAAGGACATGCAGGCCCAAATCAGTCTTCTTGTCTTGGTCTAAATCCTGACAACTCTTATGCAACATTTTGGGCAGCTGGCAAAAAGTCATGTGCGCTGTAGGAGCTACTTCTGGAAAGGCTTTGTAGGAGCTAGCCCTGCTCTGTGGGACTGGATGAAATCTGAAACGCAGAAAGCCTGTGATGAAGGCAGCCACAGGTTGCCAAGCAGTTCTCACAGACCTTGCTGTGGCACTCCTGGGCTCTGCCTGCATGCTGGTGTGGCCGCCACTGAAACCAGAAGTGGAGATGTGGAAAATCAGGCACAAGTTTGTTTGAACTACACATTTCCAGTCATTCTGGAAAGGAATTCTCATACCTAGACTGCTGACTGTCAGTATACCCTGTATAAACCATGTATACACAGTTAGAAATGAAATGCAATATCCTAGGGGTGGGATAAGTATCTAAAGGTGTACAACACTCAGTCATCTCATGGGCTGTGCAGGTGGAAATGCACAAGTGATACCAGAGAAGAAAGTTGTGACTGTTCTTTTGGAGAAAAATCCCCCAGAAACTGCAAAGATTAACAATACAAGCGATGAGATTTGACTTGCATTGAAGAAGTCTGGTTACCCTAAAGAAGACTTATGCCAAACAAAAGCTAAGTGTTTGGTGCAAATCAGCGTACTCTGTTTAGGTTATCTGGCCTACAATGATTTAGTGGAAGAAGGACCTGAGAAGCTTTTACGCTAAAAGAGATCCAGTGTGATAGCAGACAGCAAATTGAATATCATGTGTGACTACAGTGTATTACAGTAGCAAAACGAAGTAGCTAATGAGATTCTTTTCTGTGTGTGGAAAGGCATCAAATCACAGGTGAGGGAGGCACTGGTTCCTCACAATGCTTGATGAGATCCCAAGCAAAATATACTGCATTCAGTTCTGGGCTGTATCACAGCAAAAAGGTATAGATAAATGTGGGATGGTTCAGGGAGAGGCACCAAGATGTAAGGTAGGATTGGAGAGGCTGATTGGTGAGGAAAGAAAATAAATAAATAAATGCAACATAGATAACAAGGAGCCTGAGAAAACAAGATTACATGTGCCTGTGTGCTTGCTGGGTGTGAGTTCCACAAAGGAGGGGAATAATTTAAGTGGCTATAACAGGCTATAACCAGGAATAATGAGATAAAATTATAAAACAGGATTGACAGTCATTTCCCCCAGGGCGGGGTACCACACAGACAAGCCTCCTCTGGGGAGAGGGGGAGGGAAGTGCTTTTGCATGTCCTCCCCAGCTGGAGAACACATCCTTGGCCCGGATCCCTTCCATGGTAATGGGTCCAAGTAACTGCTGCACTAAGGTCTGGGGTTTCCCTGCTCTGTTTTTTACCTCTCTGTTGCGATAGATATTGATAGCCTTGCCCAGCGCACTTCCCTTCCTCCCCTTCTCCATGCTCCTCTTGGATCCTTAGCGTACAAGTTCAGGCTGTGCTGGGAAGGGTCTTGCTTCTGCTGATCTCTCTCCCTCTATTAAGAAGCATTGGTGCTGGGAAAGGGTAGCATTGGAGGGGAATGTGGGTAGGTGACTGCCATTAGCAGTCTGTTGGGAGAAAGTTGCCAGCAGTAGGGAAATAATGGTGTGTTGTGCATGTGATCCTTTGCCCTTTTGGCTGATGAAGGAGCCTCAATCAGCCCTGCCCCTCTGGGTAGGGGATGGGAGTGCACACTAGGCCCTCTGTTAATAGCTGGGAAGAAATTCAAGTAGTCAGCACCACCTCCAACACAGGCAGCCCCTCAGTCAGTGAAATAAGGCGAGAGTTTCTCAACTGTAATGAGCTTGTTTTTCCATGAGATTGCTGTAATAAGCTGTAATGAACAAAGAGCTGCAGGATACAGAGTGAGTGGGTGATAGAATGGCAGATGAAACTCCGTGTTGATAAACGTAGAAGTAATGTGGGGAAAAACAGTGATAAGTGGATGTGTATGTACGTTAGCTATTACCACCCAGAAGGGAGATCTGGAGCCATCCTGGGGAGGAAAACTGTGCAGCATCAGTCACACTGGAGGCGGGGGGAGGGAATGGTTGGGAAAGGAACTGGCAGCAAAACAGAAAACATCATTATACTGCTGCATAAATCCATGGTGCATATGTGTCTTGAAAGCTGCCTGCAGTCTTGGTCCCCCAGAGAGGATGTAGTGGAATGAGAAAAAGTGTGGCAGTACTGCCAGGAGTCCTGCAGTGTGACAGGGGGCTCTGGCTAGGAATGAGGGGCAGGGACAGAGCTGAGAGCAGCCACAGGATGAAATTTTAAAGAGTTGTGGGTCAGAAGTGACAAGCATAGAAGCGACAGGTATGAAATTACTCTCTTACGAAGGGAGAATAACCAGGCTCTTCAGCTTGGAAAGGTGACAGATGCAGGGGTTATGCTAGAGATCCATCAAGTCACAATGTGCATGGAGATGTAAGGAATGATCATTCACCATTTATCAGCGCATGGGAGCTAGGGGGCAGGAAACAAAGTTATTTGGCAAAAGTTTTAAAGGAAAGTAAAAAGAATTGCTTTTTCATCAATACACGGCCAAACCTGGAACTCATTGCCAGAGGATGCAAGTCAGTGACATGATTATAGATGTGTTCAAAGGGTTTGGAAAGCTCATGGAAGTAAAGTCTAAAAAGCGATGCTAAACTCAGAGATGCAGATGCAACCTCCAGTTCAGGAAGTTTCTATGCTCCAGACTGTAGGAAATTGGGAGAATCTCCACCCTGTTCTCCTGTGTTTTGCTCTAAGCCACCACATTGGCTACTGTCAGATAGAATGCAGAATAAGATGGACTTTAAGTCCAAGGCAGGTATGGCAGAGGCTGTGTTACAGGTCTAGCTGTGGCTAAATCAGTGCAGACTCCACATGCTCCAGGAAGCAAGGCCACACTTAGCAATTAATGTACTCATTCTTGTGACTGATGCTCTTTCATCACAGTTTTACTCCAGGGAAGCGTTCGCTGTTCAGGAGCATGAGAGATTAATTCCTAACAAAGAATTTTCCAACCATTTCCATTAGGGGAGCAGCCACAAGAAGACAGACCTTTGTTCTGCATCACTGACTGCTTTAGGTCATCCCCAGAGACAGACTTAAAGCAAAACCTCTTGAACCTTCTTGAACTTTAAGGAAACTCATTCCTGGATTTTCCATCTGGCTCAAAAGCTCTGCAACGGGCTGAGATTCAAATACCTCTGAACTGAGGGGAAGTCTGGAGCCAGATCCACAGCTGTAGCTCGAGGCCATCCTGAGCTTTTCATGTCAGGTTTCTTTGTGAGTGCCGGCTCCATTCTGCACAGGGCAGATGGGCCACAGGCCATGTGGCAGATAGAGCAAGAGGAATTCCTCTCACACACCACTCACACAGAAAATTTACCTCCAGGTAAACTACGTTAAGAAGGCTTCATTATATCGGACAGCTGTTTACTCTGCTGAAGAGTGTGAGGAGGCCTTTTCTGCTTTTCCAGGACTTTCATCTGCTGTCTCTTTCAGGAAGAGTAGGTGTAATAAGATTTAAAGCTCTGCCATGTAATTGTCATGAAGTTTATATCCCATGATTCCTGTTTGTGAGCAGAAATAAATTAAGCACCTGGGTAAGCCCTCTCTCTCTCCTCTTCTCCTGAGCACCCAGTGCGATGAGATGAGAAAACTGCCGAGAAACAACCACAATTAACGATGGGGTCACATTTAGTTCAGCACCATCGGCTGGTTAATTGGCTGATTCCATTACAGTTCTCCTTATCTGCGTGCCAACATAGCTTCTAACAAGCTGCTTGCTGGGTAATTAATCCTGTCTAGGGTTTAGATCCTGAAGCTGGGTCTGCTTTAAGGGACTATGCCATTACGAAGTGCTTCCTCTGCTAGCCAGGGCTGCTTCACTCAGAGCTCCTCCTTGCAGAGCCTGGCTGTGGGTCTGGCTGGCAGACAGGACACATGGAGACATTGCTTTCCTGGTGGTTTTCCTTGGTTTTGTGAAAATAATCCAGACCCTGTATTAGTTTTTCCTTGTGTTTGATGCTGCTTGACAGATCAGTAGTGAGGCAGTGCCTTGAGAAGTTAACTGTCCCCACTTCCTGCAAATGCAGATCATTTTAATGAACAAAACCATAACAAGATGTAATGATCTCTGCTAAAAAATGGAAATAAGTTTAGAAAGTAACCAAACAGAGATCTGATCAACACAAAGAGCAAGCAAGAGGAAAATTAAGATGGAGAATCATTTCCCAGCTGTACACTGGTTTGATGGTAAGAGCCAGGCTTGAGGGTTCATGCACAGGGAAGATCAGACACTAGCAGAGTCAGCAAACAAGCAGCTGTCAGGGTCTGCCACTTCTGTCGCTGTCGTGCCTCCTGCCACAGGCTACCCAGGTGAATTTTTGGGGCGAGGTGTACCCTTGTTCGTCCTGGTGAATGGACAAGACAGAAGTGCAGATTTTATCTGCTCTGATCTAAAAAGTCCTTTCAGGTTTCTCGTGTAAGCTGTAACTGAGGAAGCATTCACCTCAGCCTTCCCCAAGCTGTGATGTGCTGGGGTGTGTGCCAGCCCGCCAACAGTAGATATGTACAAGGTGATTAAGGTAAGAAAATTAAACTTGGAGGTGAATGATTGGACACATTCATTTGTGTAGTCTCTATCTACTTATTTCTCATGTAAATACTTCTAAAAATGAATGCATGGAAAGTAGGTCACTTTGGAATAACATCCTCGGAAGCAGGGATGTTGGAGATGCACATGGAGAAGGCATAACGCCAGGATTAGCAGGGACACAGCAGGGATGTAGGCAATTGGATGCTTTGAGCTGTGGGGAAAGGGGAGAGGTGCTTGTATTTTTACCATCCATTCTCATTCTACTCTCATTTTTGGAGGAGATTGGCTACCTCCAGCTTTTCTCATGGAAAACTTTCCTGTATCAGGTGGTCTCAGTCCTTGCTTTAACTTGTATCAGTCAGGTGTGAAAGTAGCCCAGCAGTTGTTAACGAAGTCACCCGAATGGTATTTACTTCTGAAAGCTGGAAGAGAAAGGACATGGTCTCAGAGAGAGCAAGGTCAAAATGAAATAAGACTTAATAGATGAATCGAGGTATTCCTCAGAGGCCATTTGCACCTTGGCCAGTGCAGGAACACCATGCTTTTCATGAGCTCAGAGACTTCTGCGTGAGTTCTCCCGGCTGAGATGGGTTTTGCTTCAGTTAATGGCCTGATAGACTTGAAGTGTGCAGGGCAGGTATGAGCTCTGAAGCAGACTTCAGAGCAGAAAGAAAAGACATCTACCTCCTAGCCAAACAGGGCACGAAAGGCTTTGTTGGCTGGGTTGCTTGGACCATCAGGAGATAGAGGGGACCTGACACAACTTCATAATTGTGAAGGTCTGTTGTGGTGTACATCCATGCACAAAAATCCTCGTTATCAATCATTTCATAAATCAAATTTGGACATTGGTGTGCAAACTTGTCTTCACCTATCAATTCAGGCAGGTGAAACAAACACACAAGAGGCATGTGATAAAAGAAAGACATTGCTGATGAGAAGGGACTGATTTAAAAATTGGTGCCCCTGGATGAGCTGGGTAAGGCTTTGTGGCTTGAAATTGAGCAACTTTGCTGAGGAGGGGAGATCAGCATGGTGAAGACAGATTTGCCGAAAGGACAGAAAGGGAGCTAGGGAGCAGGAAGGGGAAGGCACTGAACTGGGCGTGGGGTCAGCAGTTGAAGACCTGAAGAGGAAAGACAGATGGAAAGGAGAGGTGGAAGATGTGACATTTGTCATGAAGCAGAGGAAGGCAACTTTACCAGTGAGGTTTGTGTGAACTAGAAAGTGGGGAGAGATGAGATTATACGGCAGTAGTGAAAAGAGGAAGCGGACATGCCAGTTCAGTTCATTCTGCTCACAGTCAGTAGCTGAAGAATGCTTATTCCTTAAGAGCATAAGCCATCCTCAACTAAGAGAACAACAGGGTTATGAAGGAAAGAGGATGCCTTCAGGCACTTGTGGCCAAGAGAAGTAGTGCCTACTGCTCTATGTACTTTCCTCCTGTGGGGCTACTGGGAGGCAGGACAGTTGATCAAAGAGTTAGATAGTTTTTTCTCTTTGATTACTGGTGTCAGAAAGGAAAGGTGTTAGGAATTTCATAGCCCCTGCACTGCTAGAGTAGGTTATCATTTTGTTTCTGGTTCCTAACAAGCAGGACTGCTGGAACGTGGCGCGCTGTCTGCCCTTGAAATGTGTGCCCATTTGACAAATCTCCTTTTGGCCTGGAGAGCTGCTCCTCCGCTTTCCTGTCCTGCTGCAGTTTAGCTAACTAGCTCTTGGCATACCTGCTCCTTTTGGGGACAGAGAGCTCTGAACACCCCCAGCTCTCTGATGCGGCCCAACCTTGCAGCAAGGAGGGGCAGTTCCAGAAGAACTTTGCCAGGTTGCTGCTACCTTCCTCTTTTGCTGGCTAACAGTGCCCGCACACTGATTTTCACCAGCATTAGTGCATTAGGGTGGTTCTTGCATTTCTGGCTGTACAGCTATGACACTTTGCAGTTTCAGTTATGGCTGCATTGGGGATATTCCCATTTCATACAACTTTGGAGCTCAGAATTTGTCAGGGTTGAACAGTTTTGAAGCAAATTATCTGAGGAAGGCAAGAGGCACTCCAATATGTTAAAGAACAGACTGGTACTATTGATGTATTTGGTGCCACATTTTCAAACTGCTGCCTGCTGGGACCCACATCCATCTGTCTTTTGTTTTTTCTTCCTCCAGAAGCATGTACTAAATACCATCTGATTTACTTAGAAAGAATGAAACAACCACTGTTCAGGGGAAAATCTAATGCAATTCAGGTCATCCTAACTTCAATGGATAAGACACCTGAAGACTTTGATATTATTACTGAGACTATTAGAATTGGTGATGCTTTAAATACAGCATTTAGAACCTTGGGAAGTTGTTCAACCTGAGTGGGAATAGGGTTGATGCAGAAAAATCCTGAGAGTTTCAAGACTGAAGTTAGAAAGTTTATTTTTGTTGTTGTTAAAAGCAGGCTGCCTTTACAAAGGTATCAGTAAGAAATCATGTTGGTTTTCCTGCATGGTACAACTGCATTACCTACAAGCATCTTGAACGTCAAATGCAATCTGTCAAAATCTACACTCCTGGTGTTCTGCCAGAAGGGAATATACATATATCCTATATTTTTTTTTCCTTCAGGAGCCCAGTGTTAGCCAATGCAATTTTCCTTGAGAGGCAAGAATTTGAAAGGGTTAGGCCCACGTATTTCTGATACCATCGTGGAAATTAGCATTTCTAACAGACCAGTGCTCAATCTATTATTTGTATTTGTAAAAGCATTGTGGCTCCTGTTTGGTTATTGGGGTTTTGTTGTTTGTTTTCTAGTAAACTTAGCTAACATGCAGGTTCTGTTGATCTGCTTATGCTGTGGAAAGTCTGAATTCTGTGGTGTTGCCTGGACATTATAAATAATGTGCACACATTTTAACCAGGTACTGTGCTGCCTTGTTGCTGTCAGAGAAGTCCCTGACTATATCAATAGGACCATTTGTGTGCAGCACATAAGTCCTGTCAGCAGGAAGATGTATCACACCTCTTCTGATTCACTTTTTCCGTAGGTTTGCTCTGTGCATCCCTTCTGAGACAGTCTACGTATGCTGTTTATGGATGTGAATTTTTGCTACCAAACCAGTAATGCTATCACTAGTCCTACTTAGATGTGCTGATACTAATAAACCTCATATTTTGGTAGAAACATACTATTTTCCTCCAATAAGGAAGGTTTTGTCAAAAAAAAGGTGCTTTTTAACAGTTTTCATGCAAGGAAGGAGAAAGGGATGGAAGAGGGGAGAGATGTGCTGCTTTAGCTACACATCTAGTTGGTCTAGTTAAAGTAGCACCATTTTTTGTGTGTAGACAAGAGCTTAGGAAATGTGCAGGTCTTAGTCTAAGGGACAAGACTTTAAAGCAGTCATTGAAGTCTAGTGTCAGTTTTCAAGGCTGAAGAATATTATTTTATTTAGGCTTCCAGACCAGCCTTGCTCCAGGAATGCACTTAGGCTGTTTTTAAAGCAAACATGAAATCAATAGCCTGGTGTTCTCCTCTGCTATTTCTTGCCAGAACCTAAGGACCACACATGGGTTTTCCCTCCTCTTCGCCACACTGCCAGGCATGCTCTTGGATAACGGCGGGCAGCTCTTGTGGATGAATGCGGAGAGGTTTCAAATGGCCAAACACACATCGGACATCTGGGCAGTTTTTGCTGCAAAGTATTTTCCGTCAGGCTTCCCTCCAGATATTGCTGTGAAAGGACTGGCTTACACCACCCTGTCACAGATTTTATCCAGGCTCAGACTTCAGTGGGAGTTTTATCTGAGTAAAGCTCAAATAGGAGCCTGTCAGCTTACCTCACCATTTATAATGTTCCTGGTGGAACCGAGGGCTGCGGTTTTCATTTTGTCCTTGGTGAATAGCAGCCCAGAGAGCAACAGGGCACTGTGCCTTCCTGCATATCACCCCAGTGGTGGGCCTCAGCTCACCCCTTGCCTGGACCCTTGCTAGGTGCAAGAAAATAACTTACTTGCCTCCACCCTGTGCTGGTAACAGGGGCTTCACCTAGAGTAGCAGATTCAAAAGCTTGTCCAAGAAGGACTGACTTGCAGCTCCCCACTGCACCCACTCCTACCTCCAAGCAGCTGCCATCCTCGTAAGGTAAGCAGGAACCTCTGGCCAGCTACTGATTTCTCTTGAACCAGTGGCCCAGAGATGAATGGTCTTTCAGCTTTCAGCAGCTCCCTCGAGCCAGGCTAGCTCCTCTTCTCCTGCAGGGCTTGAAGTTGAACCATGTGGTACCAAGGCAGGTCTCCAGTTAAAAAAGAAGACACACATTAGCAAGGAGGAGAGAAGCATGCTGAAATTGGAAGTGACCATTTTGTGTTTGATGTTATTCAGAGGAGCCTGTTCTTCATTTAGGACATTAATAGTTGTAACAGAAGCTGTAATATTTCAACAACAGTGGTGATTAGGAGCAAAGAGGCAGCTAATCTCCATCTAAAAAGAGCTAACTAGCCCGTCCTTTAGCCCCCACTGCACTGTCACATTTAAATACCATGAATATTCACTGCTTGGCACCCAGCTGGCAGCTGAGCTGTTTTGACACAAAAACCTTCAAACTCAAAGAGTTTTTAATCAGCCTGCAAGAGAGAAGAAGAAAGTGAGAGAAGGAAATAGGAACAGAGAAAATGAATCAGTGAGTTCAACAGAGAGGCAGGTACCTGAATCCGGTTAACCCCATCCCTTCTCTGCAGCCACAAGTGCTGCTTCTGCAGCTCTGCATCCCTCTCCCAGGCTGCAGGGGATGGAGAAGGGGCACCCTATTCCTCCTGGGCACCACATTCCTCCTAGGTGCTCCACCCTGGCCTGGACCCCCATATCCTCAGGCATCATATTATTCCTGCCTGCCCATTCTCCCTGGATGCCCTGTTCCCTCCAGCTGCCCCATCCTACCCCGATGCTCCTTGCTCAGAGAGCACCCCATCCCACTTTCCTACCCATACTTAGAATGCATCCCCTCCTGCTGCCTTTGCTTGTTTCCTGGTGCAGGGCTTTTTTACTCTCACCCTTAGCTGTGTTTGTGACTGGTTACCAACATGCTTCTATTACAGGCAGCACAGTGTCACTCACAACACGTAATGTGCTTTAGAGCAGCCAGTCTTTGCCTGCAGAGTTTTCATCTCAGAAAGAGGTTCATCAGTGTTAACAGCTGCCATCTCCAATATCCTTATTGGTGTCTCAGAGTTGCCTACAGCCCACAGAAACCCCTTTGCTTCAGTTTTTGCAGCTAGGATTAACCATGCAGCTGCAAACACAGAAAATCTTGCTTTCTCCTGGATGAAAGGACCCCACAATCATCTGAAGGCCCAGGTTTCATCACCACTACAGATCTGGGCACTGATGGATCACCCAGCACTCCCCGTTTAACCTGAATCAGTTCTATACACACAACTACATTTCTGTCAAACTAGCTTGAGCACACAACACAGAGTTTATGCAACTTTATGCTGTTATGCCAGCTTTGGGCTGGTTGTGGTGGACAGTTTATACCTTATCTGGTGGGAAAGTAGGGTGGCATAGGCAGACTGCACCCAGTCTACTGCAACGCCTTGCTACGTAAAACTGACTTGTCTAAATTTTCTAAATGTGTTTAACTTGGTGAAGTGAGTTTATGCTGGATCCATGCTTCGTGTCATATGGCTGTGGCATTTTTGATCTAATACTGGGAACCACAAAGTCAGATTTATTTTATAATCAAACGGCAGCCTGAGCTTGAATGTTTGTGGCCCAGACTGCAGACCTCAATCACACGTGGGGAATCTATACATGCCCCTCAGCTGGCTGCATGTTCAGAGCACAGTGGGGACTTTTCTAACCTACTGTGTCTTCAGTGAGTCTGTTGTGCACTTAAACTACACATAAAGTTGTCTCATCTGCCTTCAGGGTCCTTAAAACTGAGATGCACCTCAAAAGCCAGTGTCCTGGTTCCCTTAAGGAAAACCCATGGAGAAGTGAAGTACTAAGACTAATTTAGGCAGATTATTATGGCCATTGCAAAGGCTACTGGTATCCAGGAGGGTGTTGTGGTGACCTACAGAGACAGGCCAGTGCTGAGGGGAGGGATTGTAGATGGAAACAACAAGGCAGTTGCTGGAAACGCAGGCCAGTGAGAAAAATGAGCAACTAGCACTGGAGGAGCAAAGTGGGTAGCTGCATCCTATTAGCAGTGGAACAGAAACTCTGGGCGGTGAATAAAAAAGAGCAGGGTTAGAGGGGAGCCTGAAGGCCCTGCTACATGGTGTGACGGAAAGGGTGCCACAGTGGAGGGACTGAGAGAAAGCAATGTGGTGGCGATGCTGTGTGAGTCAGATCTGCACTACTCTGATCTATCTGGACTGAAGGTGGAACGTTATGGATGTCAGGGAAAGACCACAAAGAGAAATTAATGTAACCAAGATGGGAGATGAGAGTTTGGGAGCAGGTTTTTCTTGTGTGGGTTCCCCAAATCTGAAGCTAGTGTAAGATTTATTAGGAGTTACTGAAGCTGTGGTGACTTTTACCAAATACAGTCTGGGACTCCTTTGGAAGGAAGAAGTAGAAAGATTTGGGTTCCACATTTCATTAGTGCTCTCAAGATCCTCTGATGCTGCCCAGACTCAGAGATCTCACCCAGCACTTTAAAATGTACAAGCATGCACACAATAGCCAAATGTGCTTTATAATCTATTCCCAGGCAGCAGCCAAACTGGGTTTTGCATAGATTGGTACTTACTCTATTCAAGTTGATAATTATTTTGAATAGAATACTCCCCATGAAGCATGCCTGGAACAGCATCAAACCCTATGGGCTGTGAGAGGCACATCCATCAGCTGTACTCTGGGGTGTATTCTGGAAAGGCTCACAGCTGGATAGGAGGATCCATTTTCCTATATACTTAAATGAGAAAATAGCATGCGCTTTTCTTCAGTCTCTTCTCGCCAACATCTGGCCACTACTTACAATGAATTTGCACAGTTGCTAGAAACTATATCTGGGAATGCTTCCTTCGCCTGTGGAAAAATGTGGGAATCTAATATAGTACAAAACCAAGGTGTTCTAGCTAATACGTGTCTCAAAGATCCTGAGGACTTGGATTTGGAATGTTTTAGAGGAGGTGGGTCAAAAGTGTTTTACTTGACATTCATCTACAGTTTTCTGTTGCCTGACTCCATCATATTTGCATATAGTTAACACATTCTGTATTAGGTAAGGAAATTCCAGGCTGAGCAGCAGGTAGCAGAGGTGTGGAACTGGCAGCACTCACTTACCTGAGTCCACCTTCTCCCCAGTCTGTTGTGAGGGGAGCATGGTGCTGCTGTGGTAGTGCTTTGGGGTTGTGGGGCTCAGATTAGACATAAAACAGAAGTTGTGGCCATCTGTGGTCATTAACATTCCATTACACCTTTTGGTACTGAAGCAGTTGGTGCTACATCTAGTCCACTTGCAATACAAGGCAGACAAGCCTTGTGCAGCCCAGCAAGAGGCTGCCTTGTGAGGTTTGCCAGTTGTGTTTTCAGATTGTGGTGGAGCATGGGACAGAATCCCATGCTGCCTGCCCAGAAATAGCTAATCCCAGAGCTGGGAAGCAGAGTAGCCGCACCCTTGTGACCAGAAAACATGCTGAGAAGGAAAGACTTAAGTATGGAGTGTGCAACATACTAACAAGACAGCTTCATTGTTTCTGCAACAGGATTTACTCTCACACGGTGGTGCTCGGTGCTGGCACATATATAGACAAGCCTTAGAACAGTTTGGGTTGGAAGGGACCTTTAAAGGTCATCTAGTGCAACCACAAGATCCAACTGAGGATCCTTGCAGCAAGCTGCACTGGGAGATGTAGCCTGACACTCCAAGGCAATTCTGTGAAATAGGAAGGGTCTCAAGCTCTTGTTGTAAATTGGATCCCTTCTCTCTGCAGAAATCTAAACAAGGGGTGAAAGTAATGGCCCTACAGAAAATGAAGTCTAAACCACCATGCAGAGGGGCAGAAAAGGGCGGTGGTGGTTCCACAGCCTTTACGGACTGATAGCCTACAGACCCCATCCTTGGCACTTGCTCATCCTTGACTCGCCCTGCTGTGCAATGACCCAGAGCAGGAACCAGCCCAGCTGAAAAATAAACTTTTGTTTTTCCTTGGGTTGTTTTTTATCTGGATCAGTTCTCTGGTCTCATTTGCTATATGCAACACAGACAGCGTGCTGGCATAGCTGGTGGTGCAGAGTACAGGTAAGGAAGCAATGGGGAGTGGGAGGGGAGCAGAATTACTTAAACTGATGTAAACAGCCCTGTGGTCAAAAATGCAACCAGAGCCTGATACCAGAGCCTGCCCGCAGTGCTTTCCTTGGTGTCAGGGCTGGCCTGCGGTTTGCACAGAAGTGGGAAGGGGACAAATGCCTCTCTTAAAGAAGCTGCAGAAATTCTTGAGTAATCAGAGCAAATCATCTGAAACTGCTGCTACTGGGACTCCGCAGCTGATGCATAAGAGTTCTGGAACCTTGTAAAACTTACTGGTGCAGCATCCTGATACCAAAAAGCAACAGTGCCACTTTATGTCTTGGTTCCTTCCTGTCTATCCTAACTCTCTTGCAGAATCATTTCTTCTCTGTCCTTCTCTGGGGGAGGAAAAACATCTGGCAATTCTCTTTGCTCCTTCCTTGGCACATCCTGTGTGCCAGGGAGGTTGCTCAGCACCCCTGGTATTGCCCTCTGTTAGGAAGGCCTTGTGTCTGCACCCCAAGGGAAGAGCTGCTTGGTCTGGCATCAGTGGTGGAACCCCACAGCACTGTCCTGTGCCAGTCACTGCCCAGAGAGCAAGCACAGCCACCCTGGATGCTGCACACCCTTTCTGTCAATGGCTGCTGTATTTTATCTCTCTGTGCTGCTGCTTCCCAGGCAGCATGTGATCCTCTGCGGTATGCTCTGGCTTCTATAGGGAATGGGCTGATGCTATAAAATGGTCTTTTTATGGAACTTCTTGGCAACGCAGAAAACTTTCCCATTGCCAGGGTGTTCTTTTTATTCAACAATTTGTTCCCAGAAAGCAACACATTTAACCAGATCTTCTCTATTAAGGGGCTTCAGCTGCATTTGTTTTTTTTCTGAGCTTATTCGGTGTGCTGCAAACTGCAAAACAGTGTCTTACAATAGATTTGTCTGAGGGAACTGAAGTGTGTACTGCTGTGATTCTGCCTGCTGTGGGAGCTCCTTGAAAGCCAGATGTCACATTCAAAGAGTAATCTGTGTTTACAAACACATGGCCACACACACCCACTGCTTTCAGCAGCCAGCAAACTAAAATTCAAATCCTGCAGTTTTGCTTCTCTACCCACCTGCCCCGCACCCAGCCAGAGCAAGAGAAGACAGTTTCCAGAACTTGCATGGGATCGTCTCTTTTATTTAGATGGGGGGAAAAAAATATTACTGTTTGTGGAAGGCTGAATTTAACTTCCCAACTGGGGCCTCTTATATGTAAGTTTTTGCAGACAGAAAAACACCAACTGCTAGCAAGATAATCCAGTTTCCCTTCTCTCGCACTCTGAGGAAGACTGTCTTTCCCCCCATGCCATGCTGGGTTTCAGTCTCGCAGACATTTTCCCGACCACTACACCCCCCCATCCCCCCACCCCCACTCCGGCAAGATCCATATCAAAGCTTCAGCCCCACAGGGTTCATTAGGAGGCATTTATTTCTGCATATTCCGGAGGGGGGGGGGGGATGGGGTGGGGCACAGAGGAGGCAGATAACTTGATTCACAATGCAAATAGGTTGCCCTTACTTTCAACCCTTCCTTCAAACCAGAAAACATTAAAAAACCCATAAGTTCTTCTAAAAGAATAAATACATTAATTCTGCTGGATGTTACATTGCTGGTGCCTCCAGAAAAGTGCCCTAGCACCATTTGATGGGAAAAGTCTGTGAAATCTATTAACTCTGCTCTTGCCCTTGCTCCCTGAAATGCTGTTAAAAGTTCAGTTGAGTGGGCTGAACCCATATTAGAGCGCTTGGTTCATTTAAGAAAGATTCTTAGCAGGTAGTTTTGCACAACAGGGCTAAGATGCTTCAAGGAATGAGGGTAAGTCAACTCAATTCTCTGCAAATTTGAAGCAGTAGTCTGTGATTTACTAATGGGGAGCAGTGAGTTATTAAGCTCATCACAACACAGCATCCTGCTCCCTTAGTCCAGAGGGAGCCAGCTATTAATAAATCAGAAACCAGTGCTAAGCTACAGGGATAAAAGGATCTACATTAATATGAAAATATTAATATCTGGAAAAGCAGATTATAATCTAAATGGGTTAGAATGAGATAGCACCATTGTTTAGAAGACATGGCTTGCTTCAAATCTCATTAGAACTGTAATCATACTCGCAATGGAAGATATCTTCAGACCCTTGAAATCGCTTTGGATGCTTGGTAAATGCGTGATCATGCAGGGGGGTTCAAAGGCCTGCCCAAGGCTTGCCTTTCCTCTGTGTCAGCTGGAGGATCTGCCTGAAGGAAGCAGAGACCCCAAGTACCACCAAAGGGGATGATGTGGCTGTTGCTTCTGAAGGGTGTGCAGCTCGTGGAAGCACTGCACCTGTCACTGGAATGGGCATTGCCCAGAGACACCCATGACTGGGCACGAGCTTCTCTGCTCCACTTCCCTCCAAAACTTTGTCCAGAAGCACAGGAGAGGCGCAGGTGGAAATCTGTGAGATGAGGCTATGTTCTCCCTCCCTCACTTGTGCAAACTGAAGGGAACTCCGCATAGCAGTGCCTGCTGTGAAGGGGCAGAGCAAGAGGGGTCATATTCAGGGGCTGTTTCCTCCCAGGCCAGGTCCCCAGAGCAACCCCTTCAGGGACATCTCCTCCGCAGTTGTCTCAGGTGCTGTCTGGCAGGGAGCATCCAAGCCCTCATTGCTCACAGCACGCTTCCCTCCAGGCCTGGCCATTTTGTCCTCCCTTGTACCAAACTGAGCAGAATCTGCCCCTGGTGGGGCTGCGGTGCAGCCTGGCGCTTACAGGCAGCTCCCTGAAAACACGGGGATGGCTAGTGACCTAGTCTGCCTTCATTCCTCACACCCAGATGGTAACAGGCCCTTCTCTGCTGCCTGTGCAGCTGCTTTCCTGGGTTTCTCTCTCTCACCCTCAGAGTTCATGGTTCTCAGGTTGCCTCCTCACTCAGCCCCTAAGGCAGCTCCATCATTCTGCTCCCAGGAGCCTCAAACATGGTCCCAGGCTTGGGGCCTCACATCTGTCTCCAAGCTTGTCTCCTGGCTCTTTCTGCGCCTGATCTACAGTGGGATGGTCAGCATCCCTGCTCCCAGCTCCCAGGTCTCTTGCAGACATTCTTTCAACTGGATTAAATCCTTCGTGTCTGCATCCAGCTGAATGGCTTGTGAGAGGGTTTTGTATAAAATAGACATCTGGTCATGTGAGAAACCTTCAGCACCTACCCAGCAAAGCAGGGTGCAGTTTGTCTTGCAGCTTTTCACCAACTGTAGGAGGCAGGTTCGTGCAGTTTAGCCCACAGCTCACCAGCATCAGCACGGTGACTACTTTCTTGCCTAGGAGACCCGTGCAACAGCATTGTGTTTTAGCTCACAAGAATTGTTGCCAGATTTCATCGTGAGGATAGTAGGCCTTAACGGTACTGTCACATGGTGATAAACTCAAAAGGCCAGTTCAGTAGTGTAAAATCTTTTCATCCTTTCTATTTTAAATCCAGTCAAAATGTCAAATGGCCTGAGATTTCATTAGAAGAGAAGGTTCTGCAAAGAAAATGCAACAACCGTTCTTGATAAGAAGGTCAAAGCCAAGGTCAGACTGTTGCTCAGAGCTGTTATTTTACTTTGGCACCTGTGGCACTTCCAGCCTTAGTCACCAAAACGAACTTTCCAGCACATCCTTCAGGGAAGTGCCCAGTCAGGCCAGTGGTCTAGCTCATGCTTGCTTCATCACAGACGTCTATCAAAAATAGAGACATTACAAATAAATTTTAGCCCAACTGCCTAGGGGAGGCTGGTGAGTAGAGTTTCATCTACTTAAGATAGGAAGGACCTTTCATAATGCATGGGTTTGATTTTCACAAATATTGAGACTATTCTTTGCATTAATGATAGAATGGATTAAACGTGCCCTGTTTTCCTACATAATACCCCTCTCGAGTTTCACTGGGACCAAAGCAGATCTGGCATTTAAACTAAAGAAATCCCTGTTTGGAGTGTGGGAGTCTCTGGAGAGGCCACAGTTCTGCATTGCAGCTGTGAAGTATGGCATCTCCTCTGTTGCTTATCAGAGATCTATGCTTCTCCTGGGAAAATTTTGCCCAAAGGATTCAGCCCTTGCCAAATTTTCAACTGGATTTTGTTTGTTTATTTTAAATTTCTTTTTAAACATCTGAAACCAACAAACTTAAAAAATGCTCTAAATCTATCAACTTGAGTTAATCCCTTAAAATAAAATAATAAAAAAGAATAATTCCTCTAGGCTGCCAACTTCTGTTTCTAAAACTTAGTCCAAAATGGATTTAAATGACTGAAATTCTAAACCCTGTAAAAATGGCGTTTAATTGAAAAGAATTGATGTTTTTCTTTTCTCCCGTGTTATTACACCTGTTCATAGCATCTGATTAATCTGAATTTTAAAGTGGTTCATATCAAACATACATGTGTATGTAAAATGCTGCTCTTCTGACCTTTGTGCTCACTTTGCAGTGACAGGGAATGCAGATATCTGAGGAGTGAGTCACCCAGAGCCAGCTCTGCCTCATCTCCTCCCCAGTCAGTCCTCCAGGAAAGCATTCCCCACGTCTATGCTCTCCTCCTTCTTCATGTCTATACTCATTTATCATGCAAAAAAATCAGGGCAGGGATGGAGCCAGATATTTTAGGTCCAGAACAGCTTCTAATTTTTTCCAAGGTTTCTACTGTGCTGAAAGGCAGAATTTTGATATGAAGCTACATGGACCCTGGAGGTGGTGTCTGGCTACAAATGCAGCTACATCTCTCTCAGCTTCAGGGGTGCTCCAAGCAAGTGGGTGGGCTGGGCTCCATAAATAGCGTGTACTAATCCATACTCCAGTTTATAGAAAGGGATCGTAGAAAACACACAGCCACAATCTATTCAGGGAATTTGTTAATATTAGAACCTTAGGGAGCAGCTCTGCTTACTTTATATACATGTTTGTTGGAAATATCAGTTCAATAAACAATTTTCTCAGCCCAAGTATCTTAGCAGTGCAGGCATTACAGATGAGGATGATGTTACAGGCTTTTAAAGTCCTAAGGCAGGGTCATTCTCCCCAGTACAGAGGTATAGGTCCACAGTTTTTTCTCATATCAGCACAATACATAGACATCCATAGCACATGAAATGCTTGAGCATCAGCAATCATAATGAAGGCCCCAAAGTGAAACTTAAAAAAAGTACACTTTCCAAGGACCTCCAGTCCTCTGGATAAGACTCATATTGAACTCTAGCGATGTTAGATGGAGATCTTCCGGTATCTTGCAGCAATAAGTATGTTTTTCCTGGAAGTAGCTTCAACTGCATATTCTGAATGAAATCTTTGCTTTGGAGAGAGCTGATGGTCAAATATCTGTAGGTATTGGTCCCTTGTCACCATCTGCCATCCTGCTGAATGATGGTAACATATAGAGTTGTCTGACCTGGTGTGTGGCCAGGACTGGAGAATCCCAAGTTTCTGCCTGTTTCCAGTGGCTTTGCAGGCAATATGGTATTCACCGAGGAGGAAGGTGAACAACTCTCTAACATAAAGTGGATTCTAATGTTTGTATCTGAAGCTGTTGCAGAGTATACAATGGCTATTGTCTTTGAAGAGCTTTGCTGTCTCATTACCCTGGAAAAAACGTTGGGATATTAAATGGAGAACAATAAATCCCACTATCAGCAAATAACCTGCTAGGAAATAAATAAAGTAAGAGAGTTACACTTATCCTAGCAGGTATGGCTTGTTGATACAATCTTACATTCAGAGGTTATTGCATTTAAAGAGCTTTTCTGGAACTATTCAGAGAATATGTGATTTGGTAAATAGGTGGAATATGATTTAGCTTTAAAAGAGCTGGCTCTGAAATAGTACATATCTCTAAAAAATATATTTCATCTTATGACCAGCTGGATGAAGGTCTTGCCAGGACACAGCAGCATCATGTTACTGTACACCGTGAAGACAATGCTAAATTCAGATGCAGGCTCCAGCTAAAATACAGGGTGTTGTGATGTGCTGTTTGGGGCCAGCTTGCTGTAGAAGAAAGCAAAATTCAGGGCTGGATCCCAGCTCAGGAGTCCTTATTCTCCTGCTGCTGAGAGCACTAGTTTTGCCCTACTTGTTTGACTAGGAATGAATGGGACTGGTTTGGATTTCTTCCAGACCAGCTGTACTTTGCCTCATTATAAACTTTACCATAAACGATCCTTTCCCCTGCCTTATCTCCCTGTCTCCTTCAAGGGCAACACTGGAGTGCAAGAGGGATGCTTTTGCTGGGAGCTGTTGTGAGCTGAGAGAACAGGCAAAAATGACCCTTTCTCCTGCTTGGTGTTTCAAACAGCTTCCACCGGCGTGTATTGAGGGGGTGTATTGAGAGTGTGAGAGAAAACACTGAAAAGGGAGGAGAGGCACAAAAAAGGAAGGGTAAAAAAAGTACAGCAAGGAAGCTAGAGACAAACTTCAAGTTATGGATTATTTCTCACCCAGGCTCTAATTAGGAAGCCTCTTATGGGACTGTGAAACTGTCAGGCTGCCAAATGTCAGCGTGTTTATCGGGGATCAGGTGATTCTCCCATCTCAAGTGGCTACAGTTTGGTGCCATGATCCTCCTGGGTCCTTCCAGTGTGTGTGACTCACACTCAGCACTGGCACCTCTGGGGGCTTTGACACGCAGTGGAAGGCTTTTTCTTCTCCCTTAAGAATTCAAAAAAAACCCTTTTCCTGGGATTTGGCCTTTTCATTCTGTTTCTGCACGGAGAGGGTTAACCATAGGGTGCAGAGCCACTTCTCAGTATGTGACTCAGATTCCCAGGGAAATCCCCAGCTTATCTGATGGAGCCTGTTAGTCTGCTAATTGAATAAGCTCCTATTAAAAGTGCAATGTTTTTTAATGACTGCTAACAAAGGGCCAGATTCTGATCTGATCTGATCTGATCTTTTCGCTTGGGATCATTTCTGCTGATGGCCCGGCCCTGCCCCTGATTGCAGCCGCGCAGGGTGGGAGGGAGGCAGCTGCCTCCCCAGCTCCGCCGGCCTCCACCGAGCCCGGCCTCGCTCAGGAGTGCGGAGCTGAAACCAAAGCGCTGGCTCTAGGGCTTCCCTGGTGCAAGTGAGCTGCCAGCTGTGCGCTGCAACTTCAGTTGTAATAAGCCAAGACTTCATGAAGTGTAATAGGCAGGAAGCTTTTAATGGGGATCTTTAGGAAGAGGGAGAAGGCTGCAGGGCAGCCAGCGAAGGAAAGTTATTTGTTGGGAGACTACCAAGGACTCCACGTAACATAATTGCTGCGAATATCTAATATGCGATCCAAGCCCTGCTCAGAGTAATTAACTTTCCCAGTGTTGAAATCAGGTTGATTTGTTGATTCTACATATAAGATGTTGTCTATGTCTGCATAGGAAAAATGCTGTGTGTGCCTTTGCATATGCACAATCAAACCTTGACTTTAATTAAAATTATGTGCATTATATCTGTATCTCTTGTTCTCTATGGGAATTGACTTTGGGAAGGTATTTGCCTAATAGGAAATGAAAAAAAATGTGGTTAGCATTTAAAATGAACTTAGTTGGGTTCCAGGGCACTTCCAAAGGAAAGTGTAACAGCTCTGATTTCAGCCAGGCCCTGGCTGCCCCGGGACTGGGTTGAGCTCTCTCACATGACCCTGTGACCACATTTGCCTTCCATGTCTCACCTGAAACTCCCAGTGGGTTCCCCAAGCCTCTGTGACATCAGAGCCATGAAAAGTTTCCTAATAGGATTATAAGGAGACTGTTTTTTTGAGACTGTTTTTTGTTTTTCCTTGCTAGCCAGGAATGAGATCTGGCCACTTTCACCCTCACATGTCTCCACATCTACTCAGTTCCTTCTTGTGTGCCTTTTGTTTTTCTCCTAGGAAGGTTTCTATTAAAATGCAGGAGCTTCTTCTAGAAGGTCCCACATATGTATCCACACTGACACTGAGCCACTGCTTTAAAAGTTTCATAAGCAATCCATAAGTGGTGTTTTTTCCCCACAATAACAATAGCAAAGTGTCAAAAATGTCAAGCTCCTGTTATCTAAGGCAGAGTCTAAAATCCATTTCTCAGCCTGTCTTCTATTCCCCACTCCCAAGTTGTCAGATGCTGTGACATGCCTCCATCACGCCACAACTAGCAGTCCCAACAAACAGAAAATGATTTCCAACTGGCAAACACGCTGTTTACTTTCCAGAAAAATTGCACTTTCCCATCTGACAGCTGATCAAGGGATCTCCTGCTGCTGTCAGCATGAAGAAGTGTTTAAACACAGGGATGGAAGTTTAAACATTTTCTCATTATCACAGAATAAAAAAAAATTAAAAAATAATAAAAAAATAAAGGCATTGAGACTCTCTGGCCACCTGCTGTGCCAGTAATGAAGCGGTGTCACATGACCAGCCGGCAAGGACTTTTATCTCTGCCCCAATATCATTACTGAAGTGACACCTGTCACATGACCCGCATAAGGGCTTTCATCTGGGCTCCCCAAATGCGGTTCTGGCTCATGAGGGGGATTTTCCTGGTGCTTTTTCCCCCCCTTTAAAGAGCATTGCCCACTTGCACCATTACAGACAAGTATTTTGCAAGTATTAAAGCCCTCAGATTTTTTCTTGGGGATATGTAATTTAGCCAAAAAACTTGCTCTGGGCTGAAGTAAAATGAGTCTTGGCCTGGGAAAGAAGTTATTTCATTTACTTCAAGATGTTTTCAAAGCAAATATTTAAGTCTGCTGTTAAACCCTCTTTACATAAAAGAGGACGTTAAACAATTTGTCCAAAATCTCAGAGTTGTTTTTGATTTTTTATTAGGTGGTGAGAAGAAACAGTTTGATGACCCTCGAGCACAATGATCTCCATTTACATGCATTTCATAAACTCTCACCTGCTTTACCAACACATCCTACCTTGCCAAGAGCAAGTCTTTTCTGGAAAAAAGGAAAGGTCAGTCCTGCACCTTTCTGCCAATGTCTGGGATTTTTTTGTGAGGTCTTCAAGAGCAAACACCTACATTTGAGATGTGTCCACATACGTGATAGCAGTACTGAGCACTTACTCACCAGGACACATTCGGTTATTACCTCAAACCAGAACATCAAACATCCAGATGTGACAGGGGATGACCACCCACACAAACTAGATGGGAACAGGCTGGAAACAAGAGAGTCTGAACTTCAGGGCTTTTTCCTGCTCCTCCTTTCCCACTCCATACTCAGCCATGCATGAAGTCTGGTACTTCTCTGACCCCTTCATAATCCCATTCAGCTCACTAAAGCAATGAAAAAATAACTCAGCAAGAGTTACTAGTTTTCCACCTGTTTAGTGAGTTAAGAGGTTAGAGAAGTGGCAGAGAGCAAAAGAGAGAAAGACTGTGAAGCCTGAGGCCGGGAAGGAAACAGGGGAAGCACTGTTGGGTGGCACTAACTTGGTACATGAATTCAGATGTGTTTCTTGTTACCTACCCTTCCTGATGCATTACAACACTACATCCATTTTCCCTGAGAGCTGTTGCCCCTGAGGTTGTGCAGGCCAAGGGATGGAAAATACTGAGATCAGTACTCCTGATGTAAATAGTATGCCTGTTAGTTTGGGAGAGGAGTGGTTCTGGGGCAATTTGTCTCTCTGATCTGGCATATTTAAAGCATTGGGCCTCCTATGTTGAGTTAATGAGCAGAAGAGTGCTGGGCTGCAGCACATACTTCTGCCAGGGTCTTCCTAGCTTTCTGTCCCTCTAGATACAGAGCTAGAAGGTGTCATTTGACCCTTTGGCAATTCAGCATAAGAGCTTCGGCCATTTCGGGGTAGCAGCTATGTAAAAGAGCAAAGCCATTCTCTCTGCTGCTCCAGGACAGAAGAAATTTACAACTGATATTCTGGATAGATACCACGAAGAAACTGATTCAGTTCCCATCCTTAGATCCCTCACTGCCCATGCATAACAAATCATTTCGTTTAACATATCTTGAGCGTTTAGTGTCTCTCAACTAGGAGCAGACATCCAGCCATAACCATCCCATGGCAGGCATTAGAGATCCTGCTTCTTCACTGCTCCTAGTCCAGCCATCTCCAAGAGTGCAAAAGGAATGTAGAACACCCCTATCCCAACCTGGGCATCATTTACAGCTGCTCTGAACATGCATATGACAATGCAGCATAACTCAGAAGTGAAAAGCTATCTTCTACCTATGCAGCCATCCATCCACTTTAGAAAAGCTGCTTATTTGTACCAGTTCTTAGAAGCTTTTGCAATGCAACAGCCAGGCCAGTGCCAGTGTGCTTAAGAACTATTGTTTTACTTTTAAAAAGGTTCCAAATGCCCTTCTCTGCGCAAATAAACCTACACATGGGAAGCTGACACAGGGATACACACCTATGTAGAACTCTATAGGATACTGTAGTCTCATCTTGCTTATACTGCTGTGAGGTTACTGTAATAATATTCCAGGTTTATTGCAGAGCAAAGGAAAGACAGAAGGTCCCAATACTGAGATAAATTTCTGTCCAGTATTGCAAAGGGAGGTGAGGCATTTGCAGTCATGAGAGTGGCTGGTGTCTGGGAGATCTAGGTCCATGCAATCTAGATGTGGAAAGGCTCTTAGGACATAGCTTGCCTTTTCATCAAGAGGGAGAACTTGAAGGATTGTCATATAACACAATACCTCTTGTCTTCTTAACTGAGCAGTACCTGTGGATAGTCTGTGTGCTCTTTTATGTAGCTAATCTATATGTTCCTGCAATTATATCTATAGCAAGGGCGAAGGGGAACATAAACAGTTGTATTGCCTCCTGCCCAGATCTGCAGTGTTTGGTTAGCAAACAGTGGATCAGGGTGGAGCTGGAGATTTAGCTCCCTTACACTAAAATGCCACCTTCCAGCTCTTTCTATGGCTGTCACCCATCTCTCTGGTGTTTTCCCATAGCTCCATGACTGGTTTTGTTCCAATGCCCCAATGCTCTGAATAATTCTTGCTCAGAGAAGTCCTCCCGTTCATGCCAGTGACACTACTCAGATGCATAGGAAGTATTCAAGAAGGTTTGCATGATTGCATCTTAATGATTTGTCTTTGTCTTCCTTTTCTTCCCAGATCTGCTGTGAGGTTACAGCAAGGCTTCTGGCTTTTGGTGTCCCAGAGCTGAGAAAAAGCATCCCAGACTACTGAAACCAAATGGACTAGTACTTGAACACAGGTAAGTTACTTGCTTTCCCAATTCTTCCAGGAAGAATTCTATGAGAAATTTCACAGTAACTGTAGTTGGGAAGGAGCACTCTGATTTCCCCATGTATCCTGATCAGCACTCACCTCATATTAGCTTTCCTTCTCATAGTCTGTCAGCAGCCCTGAGATCAAGGAGATTAAAACACCCTGGTAACTCATTAATGAGCCAGGACTCTCTGCAACAGCTGGACTAAAAATGGCCCATCTTTGGCTGCATCTTAATTTTCTGCCACCATCTCCATCAACACCTGCACATGTTTGGTACCCAGTACAAGAAGACCCCTGAATTCAGCTCTAAGCAACCAGTCTGCAATGCACATGTCTAATGCTCTGCTGGTGTGGAACCAGTATGCTGGTAATCCTGTTAGTAATGGCAGAAGCTCCCTCTAGGAAATTATAACAAATAGTCTTAAACAATTCCTTTTGTTGACAACTTTATCCAAGAAACCATCTTCCCTGGAGACTTCACTCAACTTTTGACTAATCCCTTCCTTCCCTCAGGAGCTCTTTTGTTAAAGGAGATTGTAGGCAAACCCCAGGAATGACAGGTCTCTGTAAGCCTTGGATCAGCCTCTACATTCTTTCAATTGTCAGTCCCCATCTGTCCTGTTTGTACATCAATCTTCTGGTCCAGGGATCTCTCTATTAAGTGACACATGGCTGAGTTTATTCTGCAAGTCCAGTGTCCAGACTGTGCTGTTACGTCTTCGTTGCCAAATCAATCTTTCTGACATTGCTTTCTGAAAAACAAAAGGCAGGACATCTGCACATTTTCTTTCTCTTCTACTGAAAGGTGATTTTAAAAAATACACCCCCTGCCCTGACCAGACTCTACTCTCAAATATTTGGCTTCCTTTTGTCAATATCAAGGGTTATTTCAAAGGTCCTTGGTGTAATGGAGGTAGAATCTGTTCCCATTGCAAAGGAATTCTGTTAGGATAAAAATCCATGGCCCAAGTCCTGAATCAAAAGGAAAAAGAAATCCTTGTTACAAATATTCTGCAGGGCTAGTGACTCTTTGCTTGTTAACAGTTGATTTAAAACAAGCTCAAATCTTCCTGTAGATTCAACTACACTTAGGTAGTACAGTAGCACATACGTGCAGTATTTATCTGCATTTTGAAAGGCAGAATGAGAATGGAAGCAGATTCCAATGATCCATACATTCCTCCTCAGCAGGTAGAGGGAAAGAGGTGGAGTAGGGTAGAAAATGGATGGAGTGTTGGCATGCTGGGATACATGCCTGGCACTATGTCTTCCCTTCCTGAAATGAGGAGAACAGAGAGGAGACTGTGATGTTGTTTTGTCCCTTGCTGCATTGCTCAGGGCCCATGGATTCATGACTGAGCCTGGTATGTTTAGCTTTTTGGCTTTTTCTGTTTTTGTAACTTAACTCAGGTTGGCCAATGAAGGAAGGCTGGCCAGTTTCATTATGTTCCCAGGAAATTCCATTCTCTCATGTGCCAGCGTGAGGCTGTTGTGCTTTAGATGCCTATCTACCTCTGGTTAGATTTGCAAAAGCATACAGAACCCCCTGCTTTCCATCCGTAGCCTATTAAAATGACAAAAAAATTATTGTTTCACTTATAATCTTGCTTGCATGTCTGAATCCAGATGAGTTTTTTAAAAAGAGAATTAATAATATGAACACCATCTCTTACAGAATGTGTTTAACTTGAGTTGACAGCTAAGCTTGTTTGGTATGTTTTGTAAGCAGATTAAAAAGGACACAATCACTTTGAGGCCAAGTTAATACAAAAAAAATGTTTAAGAATATCTACCATTTTCATGATTTCACTATTTTAAATTATGTGTTTGTGAAATACTCCCAAAATCAGTTAAAACTGGCCAAATCCAAGTTTGTTGAACATTGAAGCATGAGTGCCCTCCTCAAGTGAGTTGTCCCAGAAGCTTTAGTGGAACTGACAGCCAGCTTTTTGGACAGGATTAGTTCCTTTCTGATCACAGAAAGGGAACAGTCTGCACTTAGCTGAGCAGGTGAGTGAGGAATGTATTCAGGCTGCCTCCAAACCCCAATCTGCTCAGAGGGCTGGCAGTGTCAGGTCCTTCTTGAAAGGACTTGAGGCTGTCCTGTCTGCCTGCTGTTGTCTACATGATGAGGGCAGATGGGGTAAAGAGAGGCTGTGAGACCAGGCTCTGAGTGCTGGGACCTGATGCTATAGCAGGTACGTGCCATCTACATCCATTTGGAAGCACAGACGGGTAGCTGAAGTTTGCCCTGCTATCACAGCTAGGTTGCCTCTTAGCTTGGCAGACAATAAGACAGGCAAACTAATTTGGCCTCAAGACCCATTTCCAGGTCTGCCCAGCAAGCACAGACCCAGCTGGTGACACAGACTGGACACATGCTGTTAACAAATGCACAAAGTAAACAGAGACAGGATATAATAAAAGGGTATTTTCTGATAATGTCTTTCAGCAACAGTGATTCTGAGCGATCTTTTGGTCTTCTGTAACAAAAAGGAGATGAAAAATGTTGATGCTGAAGCATCATTTTGAGGTGTCATACTTAAATAGTGACTAATTAAAACCTAGAGTGTTACTAGCCAAGGAGATTTTGCCTAGCTCTGCTCAGGTTCTATTGTGTGTGAAATCAAAACAACTAAGCTATAAAATGTGAACTTGGTAGACAAGGACAAACAAAGCAATTTGGTCAGTTTAAGCAATGGGGAAATGAAGCAATATTTTGACTGGGGAGGCATCAGAGGAAAGGGCATTGCGGCGAGACGTGGGAATATGATGAAGAAAACCCAAACCTCCCAAGATACCACTGAGCATTGTGCATTGGGAGCCATTGGCTTTCTGATCTCTTCTCTCTGAATGTGAGATTTCTCACTTTGTCCTCAGCCTGGGATGTGGTCATCCAGCCCTGGGTATCAGTTCTGTTCTCCCACCTTCAATACACAAAGGAATTAATGCGCTAAGGAGGGTGGCAGCAGCTTTGACAGTGGGCATTATGAGCTTACTCAAGAATTAGTCGATCATCCCTGCTTTCTATCAAAACTTGCTTGAACCTCCTGTGAGACGGCCTTTTTGGTAAGAAGCAAACAGGTCACAGCTTGCAGGTTGCAGTCACACTTGTGGAACTGTGAACACTGATTGTCCTGTGGAAAAGTCACATTAAAGAAAAAGCTACAAAATGGTCCTTTTCCTCTCTGTGCTACTTCCCTAATGCTCTCCTGTGACATTAGCCACAATATAAACTAATTCAGGATCTTATTTCTCATAGCTCCATTCCTTCTAATTATTTTTTGGAAAATGATTTCTTTAATCTAGGCACCCTTCTCCGGAAATCTCATCTATGGTTTCTTTTCTTTTTTCTTTTTCTTTTTCTTGGAGTAACCAGTAAAATACTATTTGGTAGAACAGTGGTAGGAATGCAATCCGCTAATCAAAAGGATTCAAATGGATCTACACACTGCCAAGCTCTCTCCTTCCCACCCAGCGGAGGGGGAAAAAAAGAAAAAGAAAAAAGAGATAGGGCGAAGGCATGGAGCTTCTCTCCTTCAGCAATCTCACAAATGCAAAACCTTCCACTCCAGTGACTCCTCATTAACTTACCAAATCTGACAGTCTAATTATCGTAGCAGCTTCATGCTTAGAATAAATAAATACTAAAGTGGGTGTTTAAAGAAATTGAGCAGTGAAATCCAGTCATCTAGACAGTCAATAGAGAGTTTATTTTAAATTTTTATATTCTTATGTATTTATATCATTTTAGGAAAGATAATGAGATAGTTGTCTTTCAGGCTAATTGAGTTCCTAGGCTCATGGTTGCTTGCTGTCACAATATCAAACTTAGCTTTAACTTTTGTGCCTTAGAAATCTGATCACTACATCCCCATTTGCTCTTTTCTGCTGATAACTGGGTGAAGGAGAAGTATACCTGAGGATGGGAAATGACTACATGGGAGTTCCAGTCAGGATGTCTTTCACAGCAAACAAGACAAATTTTCTCAGATTTGCATTTAAGAGTGTTAAAGGGAAAATGGAAGTTAAGGAAACCTCAGATATAACTTGCAATTAGACAAAATACAGAAAAATGTCTGCTGACCTCTGATGCAATAGCATCTGACTCCATGAAGGGTATTAACAGCACTCCCCTCCAAGAGCACTTCATCTCCGTGAACAATAAGACCTTTATAGAGATTCTCTGGCCTGAGATCAATAGGAGTCAGAACATTTGATCCATGTCTGTAGGACTTTGTTTCCCTAAGTCATGTGGGCCAAACTTTGTGCCAGTTGTGTTTTTGCAAGGGCATGAGCTGGGGAGTGAACAAAGGGAACCTTCCTTCTTTTCCCATCTCCCCCTTCGCCCTGTGCTCCTACGCAAGGCCCAGCACCTGCCAGCACGGTGTCTGCTCCAGGCCAGTACCTGGGGAAGAGTTTAAGCGGGGCAGCGTTTCCAGAGGCCTGTGCCCTTGGCACGCATCTGCTGTGATGTTGAAATGGCTCTTTCCTGGGGTGGTGTCTTAATGACAGAATACAAAACCTCAGTGTTCTGTCAGTATTTACAGAAGCAGACCTTCCACCAGTATGGACATCAGGCTGGGTGGAGTGAGGGTTGTTTTTCCTGAGTTAAGTGAAGATTTGCTTATCATCTCACAGAAAAGAGTGCTTCTGGGTCAGGAGTGACAGCTGATGTGCTGCTTAACACTGAGTTTGGTTTATTCCCTTATTAAGACACATAACAAACCAGATTCATACACCTGGTGGGAACTTCACTTTCTAGGTGTCTGTATCCCATTTGCAGTGAAGGATATCCACTTGATACATACAGAGGTGGTGGAACACAGAGTTAAAAAAAGCTTGACTATATAAACCTTTTAGCTATGTAGGAGAACCTGGGGAAACCAGCCAACCCAAACAAGATGTCCATGAAAGCCAGCTCTTTTTTATACATGCCCTGTGGTAACATCTACCAGTGCTGGCTAATCCCAACAGTGATGGGATTTTTGGTAGGCAGTGGCTTGCAGCCTTAACCTCCTCACTGCGTATGCTTGTTTTGCATTAGTTTAGATGCAATAGGCATTAAAATGACAGTGCTCTGTCAATATCAAGCTTGCCTCCTCCTCCTTGTCTCTGAAAAGATATAGTGGGCTGTTTTAAGAGAAACAGTACAGCGTCATCACCATCTGGCACACTGGTTTTGAGTCGCTGGGAGGAGGTAACGACCAGAGACCAACTGTACCCAAAACAAGCAGGTCCGTTCTAGTCAAAGCCAGGATCACATCCGCACAACATGCAGTCTTCCTCACAGAGCACAAATTGGACTTGATGACTAACTGCTATGCCGGTGGTATGCCCGGGGTCGAATATCTCCTGAATTGTGAGAAAGGTCTACACTGAGCCTGGACATCAGTCCGGTGGGGATAGGGTCTGAGGTGCCAGCTCAGGCCTCCCCGGCCCATATGCCTCAGTTGTTTGGCCAAAGTTCTTGTTGAGTATGTTTTCTTGGTGGTGCACTGGTGCTAACCCCAAATCCCACTGCTCACCCGCCCTGCTTGCGAGCCTACTCTAAAGGATTTGAGGGCAAAAGAGAGGGAAAACAAACCAAATCTATAACTAAGAATAATAAGCTGCAATTGTTACTGTGTCTGACCTGTCTGACAGCAGAGTGAGATACCTTCTCAGAAGGCTCTTTGCACTTCAGGACTGACACTGAATTGAGAGCACAGCTCATGCTTTCTTGATTCGAGAATCTCATCTTTCTTCCTGAAGTGGTTAATTGGACAAAAAACATTCTGTTTTAGCAGGTGCCAAAGGGTTAGACTGAAGTTTTATCAGAGCTGCTGTAGTGCAGGGCTGCATTGCACAAAGATAATAATCTCAGCATTGTCTTAGCCCAGAAAAAGGGCAGCAAATGCTCCAATTTTACAAAAGGCCGTCACCGTAACCCCTGAGTCTACTAGCCACAGTGGAGGGGAGCTGAAGAATTCCCCGCTCCTCTCCTCCGTTGCTATATCCAGAGCTGCTGGTGGCATGTGTAGAATTAAGGCACCAGGATGATGGGTGGGGTTTGAATATGGGCTTTAGCAGCCCCTTCTAGAACTAGAGGCACATGAGCGAGCAGCCGTAGGAGAGGCCCATCTGTGGACCAGCCGCACTCAGGGGACAGACAGCCTTCCTCTCTTACAGCATGGGCTGTTCTATTTTTTCTAGCACTTTCCATCCAGATGAGCGTAAGCAACAGCAGCCTGTTCCCCTCTGAAGAAGCAGATCGCCAGGAAGGAAAGAACCCCGTGCTCCCTCTCCCTCTCCCCAGGGGCAGCACCCAGCCTCTAGCCATTAGCATTCCCCTCAGTAATCAGAAACATGCTGTTTGGGGGGGTACTTATCTTCCAAACACTGATTTCTCCAATTATTTTTTCCCAGGAACTGGCCTTTGGAAAACATCCTCTAGCTTCCAGCTTGTCATAGCAACTTATAAAAAGGACAGTTACAGATACAATTATTTCATAAAAGTAGAATATAATTTCTTGCAGGAGCCTTTTATTTTTTCAAATGTTGTTTCCCCTCTTACTCTCTCACACACCTTGGGATCAAGCCCCTCCTCCTTTCACCTTTCATCTCCAGTTCATTCTTTGCCCTTCTGCACTAACTTTCTCCTTCAGATGATGAGGACTAATAGCCAGCATCCCCCAGAACAAAGTGGGAACAAAATATATTTAAAATCTGCAGTGTGTTATCATAGCAATGAGAATTTTCAAACAGTTAAATTCCAAAATAGTGTAGTGCCGAAGTGACACAAGTGAACAAATATCTTATGTGATTATGGCAATAGGGATGGCTACATGGGGAATTATTCAGAATTGCCTAATTTTTACAGGCTTAATGAGTCACTCATGAATACGGTCTTGCATGATCATACTGTACTTGTTTCAGCCCTGTGCAGTTTGATTCTGTTCCCAGCACATTTGGTGTTACGATAACACCATGCAGCTTCCTGTCCAAAAGGTACTTCTCACTGCAATATGGGGGATAATAAATACGGGATGGTGCATAAACCCAGGTGAAATGAAACTATACCCTCTGTGGCAGCAAATTGGAGAGATTGACACATTATGCCAATCTGTTTTCTCATTCCTTCTATTTCTCCTCACTCTCTCCCTTTTTCTCACACTGTCTGTCTCTGTACCTGTTTTTTTCCACACTCTCTCTCTCTCTGTCTTGGCACTGACACTTTCATCTTCTCCCTTGGGGATTGGAGATGTCACTGCGGGAAGTGCTTGTCCGCCTCTCCGGCAGCAGCAGAGCCCTGTGGCTTTGACAAACCTCATTTAATTGGGAGGAAGCCAGGAGGGTTTGAAAGAACTGAAACATCCACGAAACTCCTTTTATCAGGCATAATTTAAACTCTGCATGGAAAAAACCCTATATGTATAAAGAAAAGTCAACTTCCCTCCTGCTGTGCATGCTCCCCTCCTCCCCCCCCGGCACAGGCAGGCTCCTGCGAGATTCCATCTTTTCATTTTTCTAAAAGTGTCAAAGTAGATTTGTGCTCTGTGGCTGGGTGAACAGAAAAGGAATGCAGATGTCTCTCACTCATGCACATACACACACAGAGCACCTTCTGAAGGGCAGCGGTTTGGGAGAGATGCTAGCTGGCTGCTCCTTCGCTTGGGATGTGTCGCAGGAGACAGAAATTAGGTTTTCAAATAGCTTGACAACACAGTCCAGGAAGGCTTCTTAATTGTCCCAGTCTTAAAAAACCCCACCAAACTAACTAGTGTAGTGGGTGCCCAGGAAGCAGCGGGGAATGTGAGGGCTTTCTGGCCTGTTGCCCAATAGGAGGGAGCTTTTCCTAGTGAGGAACAGAACCTGTAGCTTGAGAGACCCTTGTGTTTATTGTCAGCTCAGGGCAGAAGAGGCAGATCTGTGTGTACGCAGCTGTGTGCTTAAAAGAAGGGAGCAAGGAAAGAAGAAAATACAGCAAGTAAAACTGAGGGAGAACTGGTGTGACAGGGTACAAGGAACAGCTGTTGTCTCTGAACATCAAAAGGGAGCAGGAGGAGCGGTCCAAGGGAATTGGGGCTAGCACACCATGCTGAGCAGCTGGGAATTCAGGACATCAGGAGGGATGAGCATGCGAGTTACGCTGAACACACAGTGTAAGCCAACCCAAGGGAAAGCTTGGGGCCCCTGGAGTTACAGAATGGGGGAGAAACGACCTGTCAGAGCATATACACCTCCTCTTTGTAAATGCGCCATAGCAGCAGCCCGTCCAGGTCTCCTTCTAGTATTAACACTGTGATCAAGTGGAATAAAACAGAAAAACAAGCTGTCAAATTTGCAGTGGGATGTAAACTTCGCAGCATATGGGTTTGGGGAGGTAGGGCAGGAAGAAAAGAGAGAGACATGTGGGTGAATGGCAGAGACTTCCAAAGTACAGAAGAAACTCATAATAAATAGCATGCGAAGTAGTTCTTTCTTGGTGAAATGAAATCAAGAGTTAACTTTCCAGCAGGAACCTCATAGAGCTGAGGAGGCAGAGGGCTGAAGAAGCCATGAAGAAGCACATATTGTGCAGAAATCCAGCCTCTGGGGAAGGCTGTAAGCATCCTGGAGGCCAAATCAGCCACTGCTGGCACCCTGCTCAACCTAGGAAAACATGAGAAAAAATAGCATAGGAGATGAGCACAAGACAGAAAGCTGGAACCAGAACTTCACCCAGCTCTTTTCAGAGCTTGAGGCAGAGATAGCTGGAGGGACACAGGGGACCTGGATAAACCCACCCCAGCTATATAGCTTTCCAGGACATTTGCTTTTCCATGTGAGTTTGATTATGCTGGAGTATATGCTTCCAGGATTTCAGCTCTAACTCATGTTTTCAGAGGAATTTTGAAAATAAATTTTTATTTTGTAAAAAGAGTGTTGTAAGTAAAAGGGAAAATGCTGCTGGAGAGACTATGTTTTACATGTTGTAACTGGAATATCAGAGGCTGGTATTACCAGTTTACAGTGATAATGCAAGTACACAAAATAACCTGACTGGCCCACTGAGCCAACCAAAGGTCAAAACTAAAAAACTAAAGAAATTACCATTTCTCCTTTTCCTACCCTAGTACCAGTAGTGCAACTGGTTGTAAAATGAGTTGGGGATTCATGGAGATGAATCTGTTTCTCAGGATGAGTGCTTACATGTAATACGCACATGCTCTGTGCCCAGCAAATACCAGTGCCAAGTGGCTGCTTTCTAGAGGAGCACACAGCTGGGGACAAGGAAGTGGAAGAGAGAAAACAAACCAACAGGGAAACAAATAAAAATAGTCGTTTAGTTTTACAGCTTTTACTTTGTTTGTTTGTTCTGATGATGTTGCAGCATCAGGAGGCTCATTGGAGCAGGGCCTGTTGTGCTTCCTCCCTTGGCCCCCACCAGTGCTTCCCCTCCAAGTGACATCAGGTGCCGGAATCCCCCTGCCCTTGCCCTCCCCCTCCCTACAAAGCACATTTGACATACTGACATGTTTTTTTTTTACGAGATAAAATATATTAACAAAAAACAAAAGAAAAAAAAACAAACAAAAAAAAAAGCAGAGAAAGAGATATCCTGAGAAACAGATTTATAAAAGGTATCTGGCCTCACTGTGGTAGGTAACTTCTGAATTCTCACCTCCACCAAAATGGCTTGAGCCCCTTCCGCCTTGGGGAGCAGGGACAGGTTAGGGAGCCAGAGCATCCAGCTTGAGGCTGCTTGCTAGAGCTGCACCACAGGCTGCCCCTGCCATGGCAGGATTGTACTGGGGGCTCTGCCCCTTTTGGTCCCTGCTGCCGCAGGCTCCCACACTGGGCAGCAGCAACATGATTCAGTGCTTCTCACCATGGCTCAGGCTTCCTGGTGGCGGCCATACTCTGTGCAGAGCTCCCCTTTGATTCTTAATTGGCCAAAGAGATTCATGGCTGAGTGGTCTGTATGCAGCAGCTCTTTCCTTCTCAAGAACCAAGCATGCCAAGGCAGCTGCTGAGCCGTACCAGCATAAGGACTGTGTAGCGCAGAGTTGGTGCTGACCCACATGCAGCCCAGAGCTCTGCCACAGGGGCACTGGGGCCAGCCTGTTGGTTATAAGGCTGTGATGGGGCCTGTCAAGGGATTATGGCCAAAAAGCAGAAGTGCAACACAGAAGCATTGCAAGGAATATAGTTATTTCTTTGTTCAGGCTGAGAGAGGATTTGTTCTGTTCCAGGACCCGTTATCAGGGTTTAGGACATGCTGAGCTTTGTGTGTCTGAAGATGTGTGTGACAACAGCTGGCATTTCAGCAACCTGTGCTTTCCTGAAAACTTGTCTGGGAAACCCAGTTCTGAAGGGCAGCACCCTTCACTCTGAGCAGGGCTGGATCCCAAGCAATGAGCTGAACAGATCATAAACAGCAGCAGAGAAAAATGTGGTTACGTCCTCAAAGCCTACTTGATTCTTGATCTGTGCATGAACACAGTCCTCAGGACAAATCCTGTCTAGCAATTTCCTACCTATCTAAAAAGTCTGTTGTGTGCCACAAAATCAGTAGGGGGGAGGGGGTTTAGATTTTAATGACTCTCTGAACTAGGTTAGGGCACTTTGCCTGATTATAAATTTATTTCACTGATACATATATACATTATGTATATGTGTGTGTACATATACTTGAAAAATCCTTCCTTCTGTTAGCACACTAGGGAGTGATTGGGTGGTGTTGGTGTGTCTGGTCAAGCCGAGGTATGTAACCATGGCCCTAGTGTCATAGCTTTTGACCACTGAGGAATGTGATTTTCCCCCTTCTAACTAATCACAAGATTATTTCATTGTCTTGTGAAAATGCTGTCCTAGCATGTCCTCCTTACTGCTGTTGAGCAACATTCCTACAGTCTGTTTCCAGAAACAAAAATTGGTACAGTGCAAAGTCTGTCTTCAGTCTGGGCAAGGGGGCCTGGGAAAGTACGACCTTCTGAACTGAACTGTGTCCTGCAGAAAGCTGCTCATAATGTCATTGAATCACTGCTTATCTGAGAATAATCACTACTCCTCTGAGAATAATAAACCCACTATGTGCCTACCTCCACTGCAATCTCTTGAAATCAGTTGCTTAACTGACGTTAGATCTGCTTGTTACTACAGAGCCACCCTGCTCTTCCTGAGCTTGCCAGAAGAGCTCATTTCAAGTTAAATCATTACATAAAGAAACAAATAAACCCAGAGGCGATTTTGACATTGCTGTTATAGGTAGCTTACCTGTCACAGATGACTCGGAGACTCTGAGGTCTCCTGGAAGCAACCAGTTCTAGAAAGTGTAATATGCAATCACAGGTTTAAATGAAAATCAAGCCAAAACCCATTCTTTGAGTCCTTACAAAAAACGAGTACTCAGAATTTCAAAGGGCCCTATAGAGTCTGTCATCTTAGTATTTATAAATATACATTATTCCTATAGGATTTGAGTACCAGCATTGGTGTTAATAAGGCTGTTCCAGTTCTGTAACCTTTTCCTGTCATACATCTGTGAATATAGGCCTTGGGCCTCCTGTTACAGTGCAAGTCTTAGCTTTGACTTCAATAAAAGCAGTGTCAGTCCCTAAAGCCTTCACATGAAGAAATCAGAAAGATGTTTGTGGGCCTGAATCCCCAGCAATTGTCTTGCCTTACCAGGGGGCTGCTGAGCTTCATGTATTGCCCTGTGGGCACCTGGGGCTTTTCTGCATGGATCTGGCAGAAAGACTGGGGATGGAGCAAAGGTGCTTGGGTCCTACTCTCTTCTTGCCCACTGCTCTTGCTGTCAATCCCTCACTAAGTTTGTTATCAAGTTAAACATTTTCACTCAGGCTTTGTACTTACCAGACTGGAACTTTGCAGAGTTTGCAGTTTTGGGAAGGGTGTGGTGGTGTTGCCATTTTTCAAGTACACATTTCTGAACATTGTGGAAAATGTAGACGAATACATTCCTCAAATGTTTTCTTACAAAGCATGAACTTTCTCAGGCTTAGATATGAATGAACAGCTTAAGCCTGGAAAATTTCCCTGTAGAGCTGATCAACAGAGACATTTTCTTGCATCAGAAAGGCTGTAATTTCTACCCAGTTACATTTTCCTGCGCACCATCTCAGACAGCAGAGACAAACGGTGCTCTAGCCATGGGAAGGAGAGCGGGAAGGATGGTGTCAACCTCTCTCCTAGCCCAGCCTGGACAAGCATTCCCCATGGCAGCCAGACCACCAGGAGGCAAGCGGCACTGGTCTGTTGCCAGTAGACTCTAAGCTCAGCTGGGGCTTGTGCTGCACTGCCCGAGAGCATCTGCCCTCCCTGCCTGCCTGGAAGCACCAGTCACATCATTCAGGGACAGAAGCTGCTGGCTGCAGGCAAAGCAGGAGTCCCCTCTGCCTTCACCTGAGTAGCCAGTTCCAGAGTGCCAGGCCCAGGGGCTCCGTCACTCCGTCTGACAATGCACGGACAATGTGAAAAGGTGCAAATGACTGAACTTTTCAGCATTTAACCTTTCCAGCAACAATTTTTTACCATTAAGCTAGGCAAGCAGGTCGTTAAACCTGTCTATCACAGGGTAAGTAACAGTTCACAGCTGAAGTGTTCCTTTACAACCAAATACTAAGGTAATCACTAAAGCAGTAAATGGCAATATAACTGGGATGGGACTCATAACTGTTCAGGTGCCAGAGCACTGGACTTATCGGCAATACATAGAAGTTATGTATTAGTGACTTGAATAGCCCCTTCCCAAATCAGTCACTGAGATTAACTCTGGCAGAACATTCCTCTTGGATCACTAGTAACATTTTCTCTGGATCCTCTTTCCTTCATTTTACCCCCTCGACTGTAATAAAAGTGTAGAAATAAATTGCCCATATTGAGTAAAGATGTAAATTTTCCAGGCAGAATAGAAGATAAGCAATTTTAAAAATGGTTTGGAAAGTCATAAGATTTTTTTCTATGAGGTAGAAATTTTTACCTCTTCACAGGGCTGGCCAAAAACTTTCAGATGTTGTTTCTGCCAGAAAACTTTGATTTGTGAGATTGAAACATTCCGTGACAATATATCAATTTCCGTTAATGTTTAATAAAAATGTCAAGATGACTTAAATATTGTACTTTACTGAAATCTTTTAACATTAATATTCTTTAATGAGTTTAACATAAAAGTTAAAAAATGCATGATCAGTTGATAACAGCAGGGAAAAATATTTCAGTGATATCTAAGTAAAATGTCACTTTTTGTGGAGTGCGCTTTCAGGATTAACATTCCAAAGAGGACATAGGATTTTCTTAACATTTACAGATAGAAATAGCAGCTTGCTTACTGGGAACTGGGAGGAATACCTGAATTATAGTTTTTGCTGTCTCAACCAAGCCTCTTGACTTAAATTTATCACTTACATAACATGGGGATTAATAATTATCTACAAGGGGTAGTGTAAGAGCCAGTGACCCAGCTACTGCTGTCCCTGTCCAAACACATCTCTCAGTGGAGAATTCTGCTTGAGTGAGGACTGCCAAACTTGCCACTTTGAGTATACAGAGCTTTGATTATAAATGGAAGATATGGGTAAGAAAACAGTGTGTCTCTGCTCAAGGATTTAATGCAGTTAACTAATCCACTTTAAATCAGTTCAGATTAATCTCCTGACTGACCCCATATAGACAAACCCTTAGCGAGTGCTGAGGCCCCATTGTGTCGAGCATGGTAAGAACAGAGCAGTAAATATTTTCCTTACTGTAAGATTAAGACCAATCTAAAATTGTAAAACAATGTAAAGAGCTACTCCTTAAAGGTAAGAGATAAGAAATATTTGGCTATCATTCCAAAAAGTGAATGAACTACTGATTTAATTGTCTTACAATGATGATACAGACATAAAATGATGGGATTGTGTAGGGCTGATTGGCTTTTTTAACAATACAAGTAGATCTGAAAGGTTGCACTTGGGTTTGTTATTTTCTGCCGGTATGCGAGGCAGTGTGTGCTAATGAGGAAATACCTTTCTATATGAAAACCCAGGTGGAAGTGGCTAATGAACTGATAATGAGGCAAGCAAGCCAGAGGACAAAAGTTAAACTTTCCTAATTGATGAAGAGAGAGAAAGAGGATGCCAAGTGCTGCTGGATGAAGGTGCTGGGGTTGCAGGCTCACAGAGAAAATTTCTCTCATTAGTGAAATCTCTGTGGCTGCATGACAGAAGCAGAGCTCTTGTCTGTGTGGCAGGCTGAGAACTGCAGCCCGTGCCCAGTGCCAAACAGATAGGAAGTTTCCCTACAGCCTGGCCAGCATATATTGTGCATTAGTTGCAGTGTTGCTCTTCCGTTTGGGATCAAAGCCACATGCGGTTTATTATGACAAGAAAAATTTCATCGTTTTAGAATTCAGTTTCCAACCATCCCATTTGTTAAATGAAGCATCAGCATAAGAAGTGAGATAAAAAAAAAAAAAAAAAAAGCACTCGGCGTGCAGACTTCATCTGCAGTCTCCAAAATGTCATTTAAGTTTGTGTTTCAGAGCCTGCTGCTTGTTGCCTCCATCTGCTGGTGACGTTGTGGGAACGCAACACATACTAGAAATGAGCAGAAGTTGACTGTGGAAAGCTCCTAAATCTCATTCAGCACAGCAAAGCCTGCAGATATGTGAAAAAGTAGGCTTAATTTAAAAGTCATTGCTGCATCTGAAACAGCCCAGTGTAAAACTTGTGTCTGCTATAGTGAGACTACGTGGCATAGGAAACTTCCTTAGTCACCCTGTGCGATAAATCAAGGAGTAAAGCTAACCCATAGCGAGTTCATCATGTTATAAACAAATAAGCACTGTTCCCCATTGTTTGGAATCCGAATTTCAGAAAAAGGAAAGAAAAACTAACTCAGTACTTTGGGCGCTCCAGTATTCCCAGTTTGGCAAAAGCACTAGCTTAATGTCATGGGCTGTGATTCCTAATCCTTTCCTGCCCTTGACCCCAGCTGTCTAGATTCAAACTTGTAACCATTAATGGGGCTGGATCAAAACACTGGCCTTCTGGTGTCACCAATGGTGTTTAGAGGGGATTTAAACTCCCTGCTTTTCAGCGCAGTGAAATGAACACAGCAGTACATTAATGCAAGGATTTGAGCTCACACAGCATGAGAGCTTTCAAAAATAGTGTTAACAGAGCTACAACTGCCTCTTTCAGGGGAAGCAAAATGAGGGGAACAGAACAAATGAGCAAACATAGGGCAAAGCCTTGCCGCTATGGGCAGGGCTCCTAAGCCCGGGTAGCCAGGGAGAGGGCCCGTGAGTGCGCTGAGGCATGGGGCAGGAGCTCTCCCAGCCTCTCATGTTCTGCAGGATCTGGTTCTCAAGCCATGGCTGTGGTAAAACCATGCTTCCATGCCCCACAGCTGCATCTAATTCTCTATACCAAGTGTGTCTCCTGCAGAGAGGGGGCGAGATGACAAGCTGTAGGGTTGGCCATGGAAGCGTTGCTCACCCATCCTTCCCGTTCACCTGGGATCAGGCACAGGTTGAGATTCTGGCAAACTGTAGGCAATGGGCATGAGGCCCATTTCTGAACTTCTTTGTGCAAGAAGGCACAGGGGCATAGGGTGGTCAAATACTCCTTTGCATGTTTCATCCCTTGCCAGGTGCCCACAGAGGGGGCAGGAGAGCTGCTCTTCCTCCAGCTGCTCTGTGTGTGCCTGGCTCACAGACCCCACAGCCCATGCTGTATCTCCTCTTCAGGCTCTGCAGCTGGATGTGCTCAAGCCCACAGTAGTGACAGGAAAACATCTAAAGGTTTCCAGCTTTCATTTCAAAGATTCCTACTAACCCACCTGGCCCAGGAACCCTTCCAGTAACAACCTCAGTCTGGGGCTGAGCCTACACTGCTGAATCCAGTGGGAGTTTTGCCATCAACTTCAATGAGAATAGGATCACACCTCAGTGCTTTGTTTTGCCCGTGTTCGTTCCTTGCCTCGGGCAGGAACCTGTTTGTTTGTTCACTGCCTGCACTCCCTGCAAACATCAATAGGACTAGCTAAAAGCATTCAAGCCATCAGATTTGGGGAAGTGCTCCAAAGTTTGTTTGCTTATCTGAACCATCCCAGGCACTCAGATTCACACAACTGGGCTGAAAATAACCTCAAGAGAGAAGCATTTCTCTCAGGCAGACTCCACAGCTTCCACTCGGGCTGAGCGTGTCCTGAGGGGTGAAACAACACTTGTGCTTCAGGGAAGAGAGGGGAGATGCACAGGAGCATGTGAATGGCAAATATCTTTAAACAAAGAGACTAATTTGCCTTCTTACCAGCAACCCTATCCAAAACTGATTTGATTTAGTTCATGACTAGGGCAAATAGTCCCACCTTTATATCACTAACTTTCTTCTATCCAGACTGGTTTGTATAATCCAGGTGTGAGCCAAGTGCTTGGTTCCAGTATGTTGCTGGAGCAGCTTGAAGGCCCTTAGGCAGGCTCTGAGGAGGGGAAAGGGATGTTGCATCTCAAGCTGGCACAGCTACTGCCCCAAACACTGGCTCAGCACCCTTCTCCCATATGTTTGCTAGCATGGTGGAATGTTCCCACAGGAAGGTGTCCTCTAATTCCTGCATTTCTGTCTCCTCCAGCCGCAAAAGGCACCAGCATCACAGGATCACAGCATGGCACAGGTCAATTCTGCCCCACTAGAGTCCATTAGGGAAAATCTATGAAGCCTGAAAGCAACTCAGAGTTGAAAACCGCTTATGATGACTAGACTGGTCTTTACTGGAACTATTTCCATGCTGCCTAAGTGCCTGTCCTCTCCCTCCCAGCCCTGCCACTGGCATCCTCCCCAGCAGCAGGAGACAACACGGCTGCTCAGACAAACTAGAGCTAAGCAGGAGCCAGTGCTCAGGCAGTTCTGGGCACTCACACATCCTCTTTTGTCTGAGCTAGTGTCTTTGCTAGCGTCTTTGCTAGCATAGCCTTAACACTTGCACTTTTAGATTGTCACTCTATATAGCATCAGGATACCTATCATAATTGCTGAGAGTTTTTGGCCTTGTATGAGCAGATGACTGGCATAAAAAAATTCTTTGTGATCAGTTTGTCCCATACACGAGCATTGTCCCATACACTTCCTCCCAGACTACCATTCCAAACTTGTAGACTACCCAGCCAAGCCTTCAACAACTTAGAGAGGAAAGTGCTTCCTCCAGCTGTCTGCTCTGTGCTTGCTCCCTATCCAAATTAAACTTGCTGTGGACTGCGACACATTCCCATTTCACGCTGGTTTGATTAATGTGTCTCAGCTAATTGTGTGAAGGATTCCAGTCCTTTAGACTGAGACCAGGTTATTGTTCAGCCAATCGTGGCTACCATGTGAAAATGGGGGCTGTTTAGTGTTCATGCACCAGAATCAAAGGAGGGGCATCTTGGATTGGGTCACAGAGCAACACCCACTTCTTTGAAAAGATGTTACTATGCTCTACTAAACCTGTAAACCTCTTGCTCAAAGCACGTCTTCTCCCTCCTCCTCTCCCCCCTGCTCTTTTCCCCCCTTCCAGATAGACAGGCTCCCCCCCCCCCCCCCCCCACTCTCTTAGGGTACAAGTGAGAGAGAATGGCTAGACTGTAGATGGGTGGAATTCACATTCTAGGGTTTTTAATATTTCACTTTCATATTTATCTTACAGAATGATCCTGCTGAGAGGCTGAGAATCCGTGCTCATCATTTCCCCCTCACTGACACTTGAATATATTTTCCCAAGAGAAAACATTAAACAAAAAGAGAAAGAGAGAAATGGGGAGAGAGAGGGAGAGGGAGAGTGACTGAGCTGGCTTTTCAAAGCATACTTCTCAACCTGCCCACATCAAAATAAGAGACAACTGGCCCTTTGAAGTCCAGGACACAGACTTCTCTACCAGCCCATGTGGAAATAAAAGAAGCCAGCTTTATAAATCACACAGATTTCTCACCTTGCCCACATAAAAATCAGGGACAGTGACCTTTCAAACTGAGGTTTAAAGGTCCCCAAACCAATCTCCATAAAAATAAGGAGGGTTCAGATAAACTGTGTCTCTAGGTACCTGTCAGCTTTTCCAGTCTAAACCAGGGGATGTTGGTCCTTTGCACAGAGGAGTGGAGACTAACTACATTGTCAGCACTTGCAGCAATGAAATCTTCCATCAGCCTAACATACCCAGCACTCAGTGTGCTACGCATGTACCTTTGCTTCTATACTAGGCCAATCCCAGTGTTGTTGTAGGTCCTACAATACCACTATCATTAGGTAGCTCAAGGGATTTAGTAACACTGAAGCACAGGATTTTTAATAATGAGAATTACTGACCCCAAAATTGAGCGGCTAGTGGCTTAGAGAAAAAGTTGGCATTCTTGTGAGTAAAATCCTACCAGGGTTATAGTTGGGAAGCCTGGAAAGTCCTAGCCGGGTGTCCTCAGTTAGGACGCCCAATAACTGAAAAATAAGAAAGAGAGTGAGAAGAGCAATATCCTCCTTCTGCCAGTCCTCTGCCTTGGTATGAAGCTGGGGGAACTGGTCTCAATGGAGAGAGACTGGGCTTTACTGTAGACCGGCACAGATTCACACTGCCCTGGCTGGTGCTGGATTTACCACTGTGCGTAAAGCACACTGACGTTTTAGCACTTGATTTTCTAGCAGAAAGGGTCCTGCTGAGACTGAATGTTGCTGCTGCTGGGAACATCAGTGGAAGTGTATGCAGCTTCACTGCCAGGTGCCACTCCTGCATGTGTTTGCCAGTGCAGGGGTCACATTGTTAAGCCCCTTTCACTGCTGAAGGTGTCCTCCTGCGCCAGAGTAACTGGGGACTTATTCTGCCCACTTGTGCTGGCAGCAGCCGATACACTCAGCAGCAGCAGAGGCTGTGAGCTGTGACAGAAAACCCTGCTGTTCTGAGGTGAAAAAGAAAAGCTGGCAGACAGGTCTACTGGTGGGTGCTAGAAAGCAGTTCAGTGTCTCATCCTCAAAGGTCCAGGGCTTCAGCAGTGTCTTTGGCTGTGAAGTTATTGTGAATTCTGGGCTTCAGAAGTAGGTCCTCACTGAGCAAAGTCTGGGCCAGTAAAACGTCCTCCAACCTCATTTTAGTTGCTGAAATGTGTGAGATCAAGCATATCTGGATTTCTGTGCCACTTGCGGTTGTGGATGTCTAGTGTTATTATTAGTTACCCCGAGCAAAGTGCCTTGTGCCTATTGATATGGATGAGTTGTGCTAAAGAGGTAAAGCCACATATTTAAGAAGAGTTCACAGCATGTGATATGATACTGCTAACTTCAAGCATTCAAAGCTTATCATCCAGGCAACACCCAAAATAATCAGATTTCCTTAAAAAACGGTGACTTTTTAACATGAAAAATGTCAGGGTTTTTTATTCGCTTTTTCTCCAACATTAGATTTGTCTCATATTAATTACATTTTGCATATGATAGACATCCTTAAAATAAACGCTGAGATATATGATATGGGGAACTTGGCTCCAAAGAAATTTGTGATAAAATTGCAAGAAAACAGGAATTAGTAAAAACATACATTAAAGAAGGAAGAAATATAAAGCCTTGTTGTTGTAGTTGTTATGCATCTGGTAGCTGATTGCTTTTCTCACAGTTGGGAAACAGCTGTGAGGGCAATTACAGCTACCTGGAGAAGACCGCTACAAGCAAGGACTGTATCTCATGGCTGGCACATATTAGCATGGTGATCTGTGGGAGGAGGCAAGCTAGGGTAGTTTGCTGTGCCCTGTGTTTCCAGACTGCTCATGGATTCAGCCTGCCACAGCACAGACTAAGGGACAGGGCCCCTGTCTCTGCTCACCTGTAAAATCAGTCTTGGAAGCTGCCCCAAATCAGCCTTGGAAGCTTGAAAGCTCCCCAAAGAGAAGGTGTCTTGCAGCATTCAGCCATGTGAGGATGTTGGAAGGAGGCTCACGCTATTTTGACAGTTCTGGATGAGGATGCATCCTTGACTGGTGTGTGTATCACATAAATAGGGCAGGTCTGCCCAAAGCAAGCTGTCCACAGGAAAGAGAGAGCTGGAATCTGAACGTGACTCCAGAGTTTGCTGTCTTTTTCTACCCTGTTAGCTTTCCAGGAACCCATAGCAAAGCCCCTATTTTAGAGATTTATTCTGCATTGAAAACCCAGGGGTGTGTTCTGAAGTGCCATCCCTGCCCATCTGGGCCCTCATTCTTCAAAGTTTCTTGTGAGCCATGGGACATCAGTCTTAAAAGCATCAGAGGGAGCTGGGAAAGTTCAGTACATAGTAAAATCATACTGTCCAGGGTCAGCTCAGCGCTCTGGCTCTCCTTGGTGAAGAATTTAAGAAAAAAGGTATTTGTGCATGCTTGTAGTTTGCTATGTAAGGTTTTCAGTAAATGCGTAAAGTTTGCCGAGTTTAGGTGTGAAAGCATTTAGAGCACCAGTCACTGAATGCTATATGAATATGGATTTATATTTATATTTTCTGAGTCTTTTCTTCAGACAAGATGCTATGTTTGAGTTTCCAAGATAATAGGGCAGTGATTTCCCCCCGCCCCCCACATAATACTTCCATAACTAGCACTGTCGGCCTAAGTAGCTCTTTCCTCTTTGTCCCCTTCCCATTTGGTCCTGCTACTGTTTGTGCAGCCTGATGATGAACTGGGTAAATAAACTGTTCTCATTTAGAGTAACCCAGGGAGAAAACCAAGTTATAGGTTCCCCAATTCATGTAGCCCCACATGTGAGAGATGACACAGGAGCAGGAATGAGAAGCCAGGGATAGAGATGGGGGATAAAGGCTACTTAAGGTGGTACTTGCCTGTAGGAGAAATGTTGGTAAAATGACAGTCAGTCCGTCCTGATGATTCAACAGGACAAACACATCTTGCAGAATGAGGATTTTCCAGCCATATAGCTATATGGTGTTTGAACCAACAGTCCTACGTGGAGATAAGCATGCTGGGTGATAAAGTCTCATGCACACAAATGCAGAAAGTCTCTAAACTAGTGCAGGGTGCCTCTATTATTAGTACATGAAAGGAGCTGGCTATTAGAAAACGGTAGGAATCCCCGTTCTGAACCTCACACTTGGCAAAATACCTCAAGTTAGGCATCGAAAGCCTCTAAGGAGCTTTGAAATCTTGGCCTAACAGAGCCTCATTCCAGGCTGTATAATAACATAAAACCTTCTGTGAAAGGCACTAATTATTTCATGGCTCTTAAAGCTTCCTCATGATTTTTAAATAAGGGTTTTTTTTTTCCTTCTATAGCACAAATCCTATTAATCATGGTATTAGTTATAATACTAGAGAAATGACGATGGGGCTATAACCCTCCAACTGCAAAACCACAGGAAATGTATCCAGAGATTTCAGAGCCGTGAGTGGAAGGATACCCTTCATTCGCACTCTAGGAAACTGGGCCCTGCCCTGGCTTTGAACCCTGTTAATTGGCCAAATATGGATTTTATTTTTTTTTTCTCTTCTCAATAATTCTTTTTTTCACTCTCTAAGAAGAAATCCAGCACAATTAAATGGACTGAACTCAAGACTAAGAACTGGACCCACTTGTCTGACTTATCACATTCTAGCTAAAAGCAGAGAGGAAACCCTACCAGGCAGGAGTGTTTCTGGATGAGGGAATTAAGAAGGAAAAAATCTGACCGAACAGACTTGAAGCTATGAAGTCCTTTGTCCTGACTTTCCACATGTCAGTTTCCTGTACTTTCTCCTTTGAAAACCACCTTTGGGAAACACTATGCAGGAGAGTGAATCCCTGGGAGGAGATGTGAAGGGGCAGACGCCTACAGCAAAACCCAACAGGAATCTATAGGTTGACCTTCCTGTCAAGTCAGTAACAGGGTCAGCAACAAGCAGTCAGGAAAGTACAGGATCCACTAGTGCTGGTAACTGCCTTAATTCTACCAAGCCACACTAAGGACGTGTCTCTGTGTTTCAGCTTCCCCAGCAGGAAAAATGGCTTAAGAGGCTCCTGAATATGTCTGCCCTCACTCACTGCTGCCTTTATAAAGTAATTTCACACTTTCCGTTATGCCAAAGCAGTCTCTAGGGCTGCACCATAAACTGGATGATACAAAATGTTCCAAGTTAAAATGAAGAAGAATCTCTGAAAAACCTCAGGGCCTTGCCACTTTCAAGGTAGTTCAAGAGCAGTATTAGAGCTCCTTTGTGAGAATATGGTGTGCTGTATCCTATAGTAAGTAAAGGATTTAACAAGAGGAATAGAATTTGCAGTACCTGCACACCTTTTATGCCTTCTTCAATTTGATGTCACTTTAATTGGCTTTAAATTTTTGATGAGATGACAAACATCAAAGGAAAGTAATTTGATTTACTCCTGTGTCTGTGAGAAAGTTGCCACATATAAAATGGGTTACAAAGTCTGCTATGAACTTGGCAGATTGGACCAAATTATTTCTGCTATTCACAGGACTTACACTTGGGACTTCAAAATTAAGTAGAGGGCTGGAGCAACAGATTCTTTTTCTCTCCCTGAAATGGCGTATTTTACTCACCACCCAGATCTTCACCAACTGTTCATAAGCACCAGACGTTCCCACAAATATGAGCTGGCCCTGGATCATTTCAAAAATATACATCCTGCACTCCTGAAAGAAACCCAAAGTATTAAGTCATTCACGTACATGACATATAGAATACGTTTGTTGGGATGGACAGAGAGAGGAAGAGAGATAATTGCTGGAATGGAAACTTAGAAGTCCTGATTTATAAATGCAGAAATCCTGATGTCAGCGGTAAACCCTGTATATATTGCAGCTCAAGTCTGAAAACTACCAGCATGATACGTAGGTATTATATACCTACCTCATATCAGGACATGGGGTGTCTGTATATATGTAGATGAATACAGGATTCAGCAAACACTAATATTCCTCTACAGTATGATGGTAGGCAGGATGTAGTATCATAAAAAACCCTACTGATTGTGGGAAGTCAGGAAGGTTTCCTTTGGGAAGGGCCATCGTACACCCTTGGTTTGGTAGCACTGTTCTAAGCACTTGCAGCTGTCCCTTATCGCAAGTTGTATGTAGTATCAGTAATCTCATCCAAGTCCTACAGATTGGAACACTTGAATGAGAAAGGTGACAAGTCAAATAGGATGGGAGCAGGACCAGAGATAGCTCACATTCACATCCCTCCAGTATTTTAGAAAAAAACAGAGCAAAGAACATACATCTCCTTTTTCCCATCAGCACCATCCACTAAAAAAAAAGCCCCACTCTTCACCAGCAAGACAGATGGTGCCCACTAAGCACCATCTTTTTTTCCAGCACCAAACAATTTGTTCCAGGTCTCTTTCAATTTATGCTGTTACAAACCCATCTAAAAAGATGGTCGTGGCCGAAGCCTGTGGACTATTTGGTTGTTTTCTGTGAGGAAAAAGGTGCAAAATTGGAGTGGTAACCGTAGAAAAGATAAACAGGGAACTACTACACACTATATTGACTTGAAGGGTACGTTAGATGCAGAAAGAACCCAGAGGCACTAACCACTAGAGCAGTTTTTCCTTCAGAAGCAGTTAGCTTTTCACTGGAAAACTGGAGGCAAGATTTCATTAGCATAAAGAGCTCAGTGATAACAAGAAGTTAAAGTATTCTTATTTTTATGCCATCCCTTGCTCTGCACTTGCGCCAAAGCAAACCAGACAGCTTAAAAAAACCCCACTAAACCCTGCAAAAAGTGCTTAATTTTATTAAGGTGGATTAGTCCTCCTGACAAAAATAATGAGATAGTTGTGGTCAGGGTAGACTTACCTATTTGCAAGTATTTCCATCTCTTCTTGTATGGTGTAAAACTGCTCATTTAGTATTTCTTTTTCCTCCAAACCTCTCTTAGGTTTCCCACCTTTTCACTAAGCCCCATCCCAAGTTTTCAAGTTTTGGTTATGGCAAATTTGAGTCCTTTAAGCTTTGTCTAACAGGCTCTGAAAGTATTATTTTCACTTGCTGAGCAACAACTGGTAATCTCTTCTGGTCATCTGTACTGCTGTGTTATACCTTGCACCTTGTTTTTGCAATACCGTAGATGCTTTTCCTACCTGGCTGTGGTCAGTTGAAAGCCTGACATGCAGCTCATCTGCAGTATCCATTTTGGTCATCCTTGCACAACAGGTGATGCCAAACCTGTTTGCAGATCCACATCTAACGCTCTTTTCACAAACATCTCTGCTGCACTTTCCCTTAGTTTCCTGTACCCTAACCTTGGGTTTTGTAAGTTTAGCTCCTTGTTTGTCTAATATGCTCTTACAGAGTCCAGGCATCATGAAACTTCACCCAAAGCTTTTGTAACATAAATTTTTTGTGTTTCATAGCACTACCACATCACTAGATATTATTTTGGAGCCCACAGATTGATTCTACTGAGACCAGTGTCATACCAATGCTCTTGTTTTCACAGCTGATGTACCCAGTGGCTCACCCTATTTTGCAACCACAGGGGCTGCTGTAATCCACTGATTCCATTGCACAAGTTTAACTGTGTATGGTCAAAGCAATTTAGGTTCTCTTGAGCTGTGGGGAGAAGAGAATCAGCTCTATATGTTTTTGGAGCAAATGATCCTGACATTCACCTGCAGTTTGGGTTCTGATACCCTAGCTAGAAATGCTAGGATTAGATTGCCAACAGCAGAAACTTTTTTCCTAGATTCAGCTAGCATTTCCTAAGGATTACTCATGAGCAAGGAGTTCAAAAATTCAAGTCTAATGAAGCAGCCTTTTCAGCAATAGGGAAGCTGTCAGTTTGAGGAGAGGAATGACTGGTGGGTTGTTACAAGTGCACCTTCTGGTAGAGCTCTCTTTTGAATTCCTGGTTTATTCCCATTATCTCTGGAAGCCTTTAAACCCCAGCGCCTCTAATAAAGACAAATCAGTCAGAGCAACCACAACTGCCAGAAAGGAAGGGCCTTTTGTTTCCTGTAGTGAGACCTGGCTGACCAGCTGCCTTTAATGGCTGCTTGATACTGTATTGATAGATTAGTGGCAATTATCACTGTTTCTATCTCTGTTTCCAGATGAAATATGCTTTTCTTTAAAAAAAAAAAAAGTCCAGAAGTAGCAGCTAGAACAACTGACTGGACACCCCCCTCTTTTCCCACGTATTTTTGTCTATGTGTTAAAGCAGGACTTTGGAAGCTAGCACTAGTCATCATATTAGCCTTTCAGTAGAGGCTTTAACTTTTCCTTCTGAGATATGGGATTTACAGTTACTGCTCTGACAGCATTATGAGGATCCTTCTGTTAATGAGGATGATTCAAAACCATCTACTTTTAAATATTTCTAAAGATTTCGAGCTATTGTTGGTTTGTTTTTCCCCTTTTCCTTCTTACCCCTCTGATTTAATTCCTGAGGTCCTCTTATTCCTTCCAGTCTACAAGTTTCTCAAAGGGACTCGGCCCCATATAGAAGCCATGAGAAGAGCTAGGGCAGGAGGGGTCTCTCAGGAAAAGGCCTAGACATGATGTTTCACCATGTGCCAGATATGCACATGAATCAAGACAGTGACTGCTAAAGTAATAGGAGAGGTATAACTAATTACAGGGGTATTTACTGACCATAAACAGAGCCGGCTCAGACAGCACGGTTGCATCTGCCTACAATCCCTGGGGCAGGTTTGAACACTGCACTTACTCCTCAGTCTGCAGTGCTGCATCACACAGTAGAGAGACAATTTCATCAGGATTACGATCTAAGATATCTCTGCAGCATCCCAGAGTTCCCTCTCCACAGTTTTTCTGGCATTGGGAGATTGCAATTTTATATTTAACCAGAAATATATCCTTTCTCTTGTTCTTCACCTGTACAGTGAAGCCCTTAGCCTGTATCTCCCAGTTTGGCATAACAGGGCAACGTGAACCAGACTGGGGAGAAGGCTGTAGTGGGCCTGGCAGGCCCACGTTAAATGACTGCATGGGAACTCCTATTCAACATGAATCTGTCTGGGAAGATTTTTATTTTTTTTAATAGAAGATTAGACAAGGAAAGCCTGACTGAAAAGAAGAAATTACTTAAGGCACTCATGATGTTAGCAGCTACTAGTGCAGCACGTGCATAAAGCACTTGGTGTTTTTTTTTTAAAAAAAGTCATTCTGATATGCAGTGTGATCTCCCTGAAACATTAAGTCTCCCTGAAATCCCTTAATTGAATCTTCTAAAGTCCTGAAGAGATAGTGAGGGAGAAAGAGAGAAAAAAGATACAGAGAGATTAAAGCAGCTTTTCTAGTTAGTCCAAGAGCAAGAGTCTCCTTCTATATCTCTTTCTTCATCTATTCAAGGCCTCATTCACTTCCCATGTGCCTCCCACTGACAGTATTGCTGCTCAAGCACACTATGCATGAATTGCCATAATGTTTTATTTTGTTATAATTGGTTTCTTTAAACCAATGGCTTTAACACCCACTGTCTCATGCCATTACCAAGGGCATTCTGACCTGCCTTCATGTAAATTGCAGCATCCAAAAGACACAGGGGTTTTTTTCCCTTTCTTCCCAATAGACAAGTAACATCTGTGTGAATTCACATTATTTCCTAATAGACAAAAATTGAACTTAAATGCAGTGTACATCAAGATAATAAATGGCTCTTGTTAGAGGAAGTTCCTGAATAGAGCTTACTGAAGTACTCTCTATTCTCTCAGCATGACATCTTTCTTTAGGGAAACACTTTGAATGTTGTTATTATAAGGAGGTGTTATAACAAAGATGCCTATAGTGTGAATGTAGTGCAGTGGGACTGGGAGTACTGTGCTGTGCGAGCTGGTCAGAGTGCCGGATGGGATCTTTGTATACCACTCCTGTGTTGCTATTCATTATACTAGAGCAGAGTTACGTAGTGGGCATGTTGGTTTTGCACAGCCAGAAATAGCAGGCTTTCTGTGCATAGCCAGGGCTTTGGACAGGGCTCAGCTATCAGGAAAAAACAAACAGGCTTATACCAGCATCTGCCTAATACAAACCCTCCAATCTGCTAGGCAGGCATCATCTTCAAACTCAGCAGACATTCCTGAGAGACTGTCTGGAGGGGAGAGGTGACAGGTAGTGGGGAGAGAAGACAGGACTGTTTAGATTGGCTTAGCAGCTGGAAGCCATTAGAATTTAGCAAGGTCTTCCTCCTTGGAGAAATCTTAAAGCAATTAAATTAGCAGCAGGCCTACGGAGGTGAACAAACTAAAAACTGCCTTTTCCCTGAACAGCCCTCCAGACTTAGGCCATCACAGCCTCCGATAAGCCACGTATCTCTGGAGGGGTATACAGCCTGAGAAGGCTTGGAGCTTTGCTGTTTGCAAACTTAGCCCTCTTCCTGCAGCCTCCTGCACTCCCACCCTTTCCCAGTACAACAGTTAAGAAAAGTCCCGGTGTGACAGGCACAGGCAGAAATAACTGGTTTGAAGAAAGGGTGAAGCAGCAATACAATCTAGTGATGTAAAATTGCCCAGAATGAGGGTGTTGTCCTGCAACTCCATGAGCTGCGTGTTATCTGTAAGTCTGGACGCTGTTGGTGGCAGTGGGCTCAGGCTGGCGCAGAAGGCAGATGAACCCTAGGGCCCAGCTACACATCAAGACCAGCCCAAAAGGACCAGTGGGACCCCTGTGAAGCCCTCATCCTCTCCTGCTTTCTGCCTGCTCTCAGACACCCCTATCCCTTCAGCTCGGCAAACGTGTGCCTTGTTTCCTGTGATTCCCAGCCACATTAAGATTATGGGATAGAGCTTGTAAGGTAACAAGACTTTAACAGAACACAGCCTTTCTCCTGTATGAAATGCAGAGTACATCTGAGATAGGTTCTTTGAGAAGAAGGACAAAGTATCACAGAAATAATGAAAATCTCAGACACCTTTCTACCTCCAGACCCATTCAGAAACCCTTTAATGCCATGTTTTGTCATCGAGGCCAAAGTTAATTGTTGGTGCAGTTGTGGATCCATTGTTTCTTCACAAAGCCATTGCTGTAGAGAGCTACTGCTGACTCTGCTGACCACATAGACACAAAACAGTATGTGCATTAAGTGAAGGTGTTCGTTGCAAGACCTGAAAATGCTTCATAAATGTTACCAAATGAGATGTACACATCTCATAAAAATTATCAGATGAGGCTTATATAAATCCATAGATGAGATGTAGTGGCATCATTCCCAAAAACTTCTATGAACCCAGTGGCAAAACAAAACAAAACAGAACAAAACTCCCCACTGCTCACCCATTTTCTGCTCACAGGTGTTAATGTTTACAGTGACTTAATTTAATCACATAAAGATGATTTTTCCCAATGGACCCCAGATGCTTTGAAATTGGTCAGAATCAGAAGATCAGAAGAATAGTCTGTAGCACCAAGCAACACGTCAGGAGGACAGCACCAGAGAGGAGTACATCTGTCTGGGGATGGACTTGGTATGAGCAAGGCCTGCAAATAAAAAAGATTGCTGTATTAGGACAGTCCTATCTGTATAGTGCATAGATGATAGTAATTTGAAACAGGACATTATTTACTCTTCGATCTTTAAACACAAGCATCCCAATACAGTTTACAAGCAATTGACAAAGAAAGTGTGTCTGGAATATCGCTGGGGCAGATCAGATAAAACAATATTGTGTTTTGCAGGGCTTTACCATTTGTGACTGAAGCAGCCATCCCAAACTAATGCCAAAAAAGCCTTTTGTTTCAGCACATTATGTGTACTCTACATGTTACATTTTCTGAACATAGAGGGGTTGATTATCAATTCTCTGGAACCAGTTTTATGTAGCAGTAATTGCTCTGACTTAAATGAGGTTGCTCCCTGCACGTATCGCTATAAATGCAAGAAAGGCTGGACTGACCACAGAAATAGTTTCCTGAAGTTCAGTAAGAGGTTATGCTTCTGTGCCTTAATTGGCTGTGGATACAGATCTATATGCATGCTAAAGCTTTGGTCTGAGCAGATATATTAGCAGTATCCAAACTGTGACTCACCAAAGTCAGCTAATTTGAGCTCACCAAGGCAACTGATGAGCAAGTTCTGGGGTTTCAGATCACGGTGAAGAATGTGTTGTTGGTGGACGTAAGCCAGGCCATGCAAAAACTGTAACATGAAGAGCTAGAAAAAGCCAACAAAAACCTGAAATGATTTCGTGTGACTTTGCATTGATACATTAGCTCTGAACTTAAGGAGAACTCCTGGAACCACACAGAGACCAAGCAAGTAAGAAAACAGTAAAAATCTCCAAAATTAGTAGAGCTGGCTGAGGAAGAGAAAACTGTGGTGCGGTATTACTGCCCTGCAGCTTTCTGAAGGTTTTTGGGTAGAATATTTGGCCGTGAGGGCAGTTACAGCACAGTCCCTCAGTGCACATTTTGGAAATTTAACTTGTCTTTAGAAATGGACTAGTGATTGCAGGAACAAGTTCAACATGCCAAAACACAGCTCCAGCTCTCAGAACAGCAGATATTCTGATTTTAGTGTTCAAGGCAAAGATGTACAGCAAGCAAAATGAAGGTTTAAGGAGCTGGAAGTTTTGCCCATTTGAGCCAGCTACACCAGCAGAGGGAGATCTACACCACCTCTTCCCAGGATAAACTGGACCAGTGAACTGATTTCCTTGACAGTCTGAATTGTTATCTTCAAGCTGGGAGAAAACACAAGGACCTGATTTGAACAGATATAGCAAGTAAAATATGATGAATGAAGCAAGCAAGCAAGAAAGCAGAACAAGCAAGAAAGCCAGGAAGAAAGAAATATCTAACTCCCACTACCATGGCAGTGTAAATAAGCCTAGGGTAAAACAAGCTGGGCTGAGACAAGGTATGAAGGTGGACAGTGGATAGAAACGAAATACAGCAAAAGTAATTGGACTTCACCAGAAAAAATATTTTTTTTTACCAGAAGTTCAATGAAAGAGGAGGAAAAACAGTGACACCCATAGGTCATTTCTGTACCAGAAAAGTGTCCCTGTAATATTCTGCATACTCGCATCATGTTAGATAGGAACCACTCAAGAGAAAAAAACAATAAAATTTGCCAGCAAAAATGAAGCAAGCTAGATAACCCCCCCTAAAGGAGCAGTAAATCATTTTGCAGTTTATTTCCTGCTGACAATGAGGATTGCAGACAGGAAAGCAGTACAGCTGGCTAGTGTTTATTCACAGAAATGCCAGTGAGTACGTTACAGCCGTGTACTCCATGTGCTTTACAAGCCCGCCTGGTAGCAGGACCCTCGAGATCTGTGCCAAAACTACAACACTGCATCTTGGATGCATCTGAGCTCTGAGGATGTTTAAAATCTGAGGCCCCAAGAAACTTCATTAAAATTGGTGTTGCTTAACAACTATCTGGAAAAAGATGTGAACAAGGTGGCAACATTTGAAGATGACAGAAGTATTTAGATTAGCTGTGATAAGAAGTGACAGTGAGGAACTTCAGAGAGATCTGACAAAGTCAGATGAATAGGCAGTTTGATAAGATACAAAGTTATTGTTGACAGCTGTAACATGAATTAACTGAAGCTGCTCGGGAAAAGGACCCAGGCATTCACTGAGGACATTCGCACTGAAACCTTAAGTCAGCGTGCAGCAACAATCCTGAAAGTTGATTAAATGTGAAGATGCATACAAAGGAGAGTAGGAGACTACTATAACATTAGTCTATAAAGTAAGGATACATCTTCTGCTGTGCTCAAGTCCAGTCAACCAATCCCAAAAAGCTGTGGTAGAAACAGAAGATATTTCAATGACTGTAAATATTAAGATAGTTCCAGATGAGGAGAAAGTGAGATTTGAGAGTTTTTAATTAGAGAGATGAATAATATATTCTAATGATAAGAGGATACAGATTTGTGCTGAGACATTTTCTTGCCACAAGATGTCATCGTTCACAAAAGCTGAATATCTTCTTGCAGGCTGAGGACATGGGAAGAGGGACTAACTGAAAAAAGGCTTTGGAGATTGAGAGTGAGGTTGTTAAATCTTTGTCAAAGGCAGATTTTCTCCCAATTTTTTGTCATATATGGAATAAATAAATATTAGTAAGTAATTTATAGTGACCATACATGGTGGAAAATAACACTTCCTCATGCTTTAAGGGATACTAGTCTTCTAATGAACTTACCATAACGCTGCACAAATGAAGCCCTCCAGGATGCTGGCCCATGTACTGTGCTAGATCTGTGCACTAAATAAAAGAGAACTTGAGGCAAAAATGCTTCTACCAAGAATGCCTCTTCTCTAAGTAGAAAAAATATGCAAGCACTACAAAGATGCCTCTTTCACCTCGGCAAACATCTGATCTGATGCTGCACACGAGGATATGCTTAAGTGCTGGGTCAGATCACGGACCTGGCTAACCTGTTATCTCATCCTAGCAGTTTATGACCTGAAGCTGACCATTAACAGAATCCATACTTGTGCCAGCATTAGTCATAAAGCTGTTGCAAGAAGACATTGACTGTATATTTTCCTTATAATTTGGTTGATAGCTATCAGCAAAAGCAACAGAAGTAACAAGACTCATGCAGAGAACTTTTTGTTGGCATCCTCCCCTCTCCATGAAAGCAACCTGCAGCTTGGTCATGGTGAGCCAGTGGGATCAGCCAAATCTGACCCCAGCTGGGATGTGAGCTTGTATCATTACTCCCTATCCTTGCTGTGGCTCACGAACAGTGCTTTTATTGTGTTGTCAGGGCAGAAATGGAGGAAAATAGTGTCTGCCACCCTAGCAGAGGCAAGATGTGGAATAATTTTTGCATACAGCTGTGGCATATACAGAAAGAAAAGAGTAAGGCTGTGTGGCTGGAAAGGAGGAGATCAAGAAGGAAAATCAATCACTGCACTAAAGAATTACAACTTGTTTCTTTACAGATGTCTCATAATGCAGTAAATTCATTACGCAGCCACTTCCCCATACTTCCCAGTACCAGCTCCACAGGAAGCTAGAAAAACATCAACTCACCATGTATTCCAAGACAAATGTTAGTGTCTCCTTGGTCTGGACAATGTAATGAAGAAGTACTATGCTGGCATGTTTCAAATGATTGAGCAGAGAAGCTGGAGAAACACAAAAGGAAGATCAACTTAACCACTGCTGGAAGTGGAAGGAGAGAGTGCACACAGCAAGGCAGTGAAAATAAAAAACTGAGGAGAAATACTCCAGACTTGGCAGTTCTGTAAGAAGCGGCAGCTACTGAGTCTGGAGGAGGTTGGAAAGGCTCCTTAGAGAAGCGAGCATCAGTGCTCCAGGCTTGGCAGGAACGCGTCCTTCTCTCTGAGGTGGGATCTTGCCTCTGTCAGAAATAGCAGTTCACGGTTCCCAGCTGACAGCTTCTCAGCTGAGGAGAAATAATTTCTTCAAGGCAAATGCCAAGAGACAGGGGCTGGGAGCTCCCAGAGCCAGAATGCCGCAGCCCCCAGCCTGTCACTGAGCTTCTCATCCTTCTCCCATCCACCTCCTGACATATGCCCTCAGCAGGGCCCCTTAGGAGAAACTGGGGTGTGTGGGGGGTGTGGGGGTGTGGGGGGGTGGGTGTGTGTGTGCATGCTGAGGAAGGAGCTGAGTTTCTGTCAGCTTCCAGCTTCACAATATCAAGGTGTAAAAATCTGTCAAAAGAAATTATAGATGCTAGCTGAATTCTGAATTTAGCTCTGTACTTTTAGCTTGGAGAAAGCATATTAGTTACTTTCTCTGGTTTAAAACTGAAAGAGCAGAGATCATGAATTTACTGAGTGAACCGTAACTTCTTTGTATTTATACAACTTTGGCACATTTATTCTTTTGGCTTAACCATCTAAAAGCATCACTGCAACTGTGGTCCTGGTCTTTAGGTGCTGATATGCCTTCACCGAGTCTCAGCACATCTAGGCTGTGGTGATGGAGGGGGCAGTACATGGAAGAGCCTCTGCCTCTGTGTAGACCACAGAGCACCACAGACTGATGCTAAGACAAAAGCTACAGCCTTCTGAGCCTTTCAGCCTTGCGCTGGGCCTCTCATGATAGAGCAGGCTCCAGCTGACACACCCATGAAGGCAGCTTCTCAGCAGAAAGTCTCAGAGATAGTCTTTGTGGGGGAAGAGCAAGCACAGCTTCATCATTTGCTACCTTAGGTTTGAGACAATAGTTGCCGCAGCTCTGTACAGAGGAGGGATATGAGGATATGGAATATCCCAGCTCCACCTGTGGACCCCTGGCACTGCTGAAGAATCTGACCCAGCTGTTATGCTGAAACTGTGCACAGAGAGAAGCCCCAAAGCTCAAGAAAAACAGAGGTCCCTGACTCCAGATTTTAGTTCATTTTTTGACATAGCAGGATAGCCTCTGAGATGCTCCAGAATCACCTTTTCCTGCTGATTAAAACCAAATTAGTTTACTGTCAGACCACACAGTGCTACAAATTCTATTCATATAAGGCACGGGCATACAATCTTGTTTCTGCTGAATTAGCTGAAGCATACAATACAGAGCTTGGGCTGGCCATGGGAGGCCAAATGAGTTTTGGTCCTGGATAAAAGCTGCTTTCTGTTTTTCCAACAATTTGCAAAAGATATTTGAAAAGTTTCATGCTGGCAAAGCAAATTTATACTGGATTAGCACTTTGCCTTTTGTGACCATAACAATTTTACCTGGTTCTAAAAGCCCTACAGCGAGATACAGTGTATTACACAGCCGTGGCCTAAGCATATGTCAATACTGAGACAGCTGAGCATTAAAGGATGCCTGATTCAGCATCCCAACTACTGGGAACAGCACAGATTGTAAATTAGTTCTTGCACAGAGCTTGGTGCTGCTGCTGCTATGCTGCCTCTAGTACTGCTAGTCCATTTAACTACCACCAGTATGTTTCCAGTGCATGGCAGTATGAACCTCAAACATGATCTACATTGTACCTAATTGCCTACAAAACCAGTAAAGATACTCTGGCTAGATCCCATTTGCTAACCTGGCTCTGTGATACCTCAAAAAGCCCATACAACCAAGAGCTGTTGCTCCAGAGGAGCAGTACAGAGGGTCCACAGTAATATGGAGAATTCGGCCCCTGTGCCTGAATCAGGCCTCTGGGAACTGCTGCTCACTTGGTTGCTTCTACAACCCCCTGCTGGGGTGTCAGGTGCTGCAGCCAGAACTGAGCTTTAAACACATTTTGTCTCTGTGGGGTTTCCTGGGGTGAAGCAGCTTTGTCAGGGGGGTGCCATTCCTCCAGGGTAGCAAAGAATGCACCACCTTAATAAATCTTGTGCTTTGTTTGCGCTACTGACTTACACTGTAAATTTGAGGTGTCAGATGCTGCAAAGCTCACCACTACACAAAAGATCTATTTAAAGTAGACGCTTCATAGGGTCACCGTTGTTTGCTCCCATAATGAACAAAGTTAAGGCTCTCAGCCTGCCCAGTAGAGCATGTTAAAGGGGTGCTACTGATCTTTAGAGCATCATTAGTTCTGTGTAGATAAAGCTTTTAAGGCTTATTTTACTGGTGGGCTACAAATGTAAACACAGAGCAAAAGCATCACAGCAAATAAGTGTACAGGAATCTGCAACACAAGTCATTTTGTAAATAGGCATATTTTGGTACCTCTCTGCTTTCACCCAGAATTGGACTAAGGACTTTGTAAACTTTCTTATCTTAATTACACTGCTACAAAACCTGGAGTGGGTCCACTGACCTCTCGTTATTCTGAGTTGACTGGTATGAGAGTTCTTCTATGCTAGGGCTGCTCTGTGAAAGCTGGCACATCTGTTCCCTGACTCTCCATCCCCACAGTGACAAGATCAACCCTAGCTTTGAACTGCAGTAAGAATAAAACCCCAACAAAGTATGTGTGACCTCTTACATTGATAGCTCTCACTAATACTGGACTGGCACAAAGGTTGCATATTTCTGTGCACGGAAGAAACCAGATTATGATCCTCTTGGGGTTGTAGAGCAGATAAAAATAGAAGTCTTAATCAACCAGGCAGTTTGTGAACTTGGTCTGCAGGGACATGTAAATACATTCAGCCAAAATCAAGCACTTAAACAAAAGCATTTCTTTCTCAAAGAAATTGAGAAAGCTGCAGACATTTTGCCCAGAGTTCTACAAAGTTGACTGATAGAAAGAATTTTTCACTGGGCTGCTATGATAGATGTTATTAAACACCAGTTTTATTGAAAGCATTTCTCTTCAGGCTGGGATCTGTAATGCTCCAGGTATCAGCCAGGAAAGTGGCACCATTTGTGATAACAGCAAGCAGACACACTGGTTCAAAGGGCACATAGAGTCCACAACTGTCCAATGCAACAGCAGCAAAACCTGTCCAGTGCTAGTGTATAGAAATGGGAGTGAGAAAGTGACTACGGAGCAGGCAGCAGGCAGGAGGTGTAAGTGGGCCGCTACACTGCTAGAAAGGACATGCTCTGGCTACAGCCGGCACTTTCCTTATCCCAAGCTCGGATGAATACGTTACAAGGGATTATATCGGCCAGCAGGTTCCCCCTCTGTCCATTGCATGCTCAGCCTGCCCAGGACAAAGACCTCCTTCATGACGGGATAAGGAAACTGAGTTTTAGGAGAAGGACAGCTGGCACATCAAGTAGGCAAAAAAGGACTCAAGAAGACATCACATGGAGCTTTTTGAGGTTAAAAAAAATGCTCTCCAAGAATGATGTCCCTCACTCTTCACTGATGTTTGAAGAATCTCTTTTTGTCTTACCTTCCCAAATGGTTGTAAAGGGCATTCCCTCCTCTGCCTCCAGCCTGACCACTTTCAATACCACCAACTGGCCGTTGGTCCTATCAGGGCAGAGTGGAAGGTCACATGAAGCTCCTCAGTGCTCAGCATGACATTAACAGTCTTCCGGGTTGCTCAACACTTACTCAAGCAAAATTTCTATGGCTTCTCCCTGACCCCGGTCAAGCTCAGAAAGGAATTACAAACCCATCTCCATCTTGTCTTCATTATCAGCGAAACAGGAGCCAGCCTGCCTGGCTAGAGTAGCACAGTCCTGCTGATCATATTGCTAGAGTGTGGCTTTGGGCAGTGTTCCCACTCAGCCCTCTCACAGCTTTCCTGCCCCTGTGTGATGGCAGCATGGCCTCATCCCCAATTTTTCCATCACGCAGGGATCCCTCATTTCAAGGAAAACCCTCGCTCCCTCCCTGGTAGAGCCAGACAACCTCCCGGTGTGCTGCTGAGGAGCAGTGTCTTTGTGGAGCCTACATGGCTGTGGTGGAGGAGTGCCCTGGAAAATTGGGATTGGGCTCTGTAAATAACCTGATTAAAGACAAAGCTGGAGTTTTGATTTGCCTTTATCTCCCATAAGAGGTGTTTTCAGCAGGCACTGGGAAGGCAAGAATGGCACCCGTGGTCCTTGCTCACCTGCTGATCCCCTTGTACACAGTTGCACAGGATCCTTCACACAGCTGCTCCACATGTACCTAAGATGTGGCAGCACCAAACAGGATGCCTTGTTTCTGCTTCACAAAGAAACTAGAATGTGTTTTAGATTGCTGGATAGAACAAGAAACTACTAGCATGTCATTCAGTAATTAAATACTGATTCATGGCTGGAATAATCATTGGATGAAATAAATATCTCCTGTCTGGCACTATGGATGCCGCACACTCACCCATTTGAACCTCTCCGCACCATCCTGCCCCTGGAAAGGATCAATGTAACTCCAGGGCCTCTGTGTCCTGCACCTCCAGCTCTGGAAGGTGTAGAGCTGCAGGGGCTGCAGTGAGGGTAGAGGAGGGGGTGCTCTGGTTACATCCAACAGCTGGCGCAGGAAAAGGTGGCAAACTATATCGCTGGCAAACCACCACTTTACTGATGTGATTCTTTCCTTTCTCCTTGATTGCACTGGCTTTGAGCACTTCACATCATTTTCATCTCCCCCCCACCAGTCACAGATCTCGAGTACAGTTTCACAGCTCCGTCTGTAAGGGGAGCAACTGTCTCTATGTTCCTGTCTTGGTAAATGGTAGCGCTCACTCTGAGATCACACAAAGATAAAACTGCCTTAACTGCAGAGGATGCTTCTACCATTATAATTTGAAATACATGTTAATTCTCTCTTACCCTTGATTTATTGTTCTCTAGACAGCAACCTTTTAGGGCAGGGACTAAAAACCAAATGCAGGAGTGAAATTTCAGGAAGTTTAAATTTATGCCTTCTCCTCCTTAAACACACCCCCAACTCGCTTCCTCACCACTATATAATTTACACAGCTTGTTAATTTGGCCCATACTGCATAACGGTGCCATAAACTATACAACTATAAAACCAGTAGTAATGGCTGACAGGCAGGCTGCAAGCTCCTTCTGAGCAGCTCCATTGGATGGATGCCTGCATTATCATTTGACTCAAATGTAACAGGATTTGTAATCTATGGCATGCTGCCTTCTCCAGAACTGTAGGTTGTTGGCTCCCTCCCTGTTTTACAATCCTTCATTGGCATGGAGCCGGAGTGCAGTCTTCTCGTTCATCACATCAAACACATTTATTGTCATTTAAGGCACGGAGTCCTCTTGCAGTAGCTTCACAAGCCTGAAGCTGCAAAGTTTGATGCTGTCTGGTTAGAAGCAAATGTGAATGTTTTGCACTGCCAAAACAAGCGGAAGAACCCAGGCTTAACCCATGTCAATGCAGAAGTATCACAGTATGATATTAAATGCCTCTGCTGTAGATGCCACTTCCATGTGCCCAAGGTCTTGGATATGTCAGGAGCCCCTTCTCTCTGAACAGCAGCTGCAGCATCCTGGTCTGACAGCACTTACACACAGCATGTCTCCCATGTTGTCCTTTTTCAATTAACATGTATCTCGGTTTTTTGTCCTTTGCTCTTCTTCATCCCTCCATCTGTAGTAACAGTTTGTATGACTCACATGAGGTCCCTGCTTCAAGGAGTCTTGTGATTTCTGCAGTTTTTCTTTGAAAGTCCAACATGCAATGATCCAAATTCACCCCTGGAGTAGCTTCGTTGATCTCAGTTCATTTGGCACATGACCTCCAAAAACAGCCAACGTTTTTTCATACCTAAAGTTAAAGAATTAAGCAATAAATCCAGATTTTCTGCTCATACAAATGTATTCCAGTTAAGCAACTCTCAGTGTAATATGTCAGGTAATGAAGTGACAGGTTTGGTACAGGAACAGACCTTGACTTCCCTCCATGTCTTGCAACGCAGTTACTACACCAGGCTTTAGGCTTCAGCCGTTAGGCTTCAAGTTCAGCTATCTGAGCAGTGTGGCTGAGCTGTGCTTTCTGCAGGAGCTGTACGTTGACTGTCCTTGCTGTGGTATTTATGTTCTTAGCCATGATGTGGTGGCCATGTCAGCATGGGGAGCTTCTGTCCCTGTTGGATCACTTGTCTAAGGGATGCAATGAGTTGTAGCTGATAGAAAATAGTCTTGTCCACATGTTAAAATAGCCAGAGGAAACTGATTAATCCAGCCCAAAATAGGTTGCATCAATTATGTACTAAGCAGGCAATGCACAGTGGACTTACAGTGGAATTGTACAGATGAAAGTCCCCTTTTTTCAGTCCCTCATGAGTAGGACTCGCTGTGCAGCTTCCTAGGACTAACACCCAACCCACACCGAGAAAATGCAGGCAAGGGTGGAGGGAGCAGGCATCATACTGTGGAATTCTTATGCTGACCCCTTACATCCCTCAGTTTTCACTTGAATGCATGATGTGAAATCTTCCCTTTGCTTCATTGTTCTGGTGTCTAAGAATAACGCTCTTTCCTTGAGCAGAAGGGGTTTTTTTAAGCCAAAATGTCCTGGGAATGCAGGAACAATTTCTGTGTCTCACTGCAACCAAACTACCCAGCCTCTGCATGGCAAGAAGAAGCTAACATACCTGGAAGGCTTGATTTCTTTCACATTATTTTCCTTTGCACTTCCCAGTTAGCCATAATTTACTAAACAGCTATCATCATGGACTTCAGTCTGCTATTTCTTTTCCATGTATTCTTTGAGCCGTGACAATTCAGCAGTAATGTGGATGTGCTGTCCAGGCATGAGAAAGGTTGTCTAGACACGACATACTCAGCAATAAACTGGTTACGCAAGCATCATTCGCACATCTGTGCAAAGTTGCTTATTCTGGAAAATATTTTGTATTGTTATGACCATATTTACACAAATGGACTTTAAAGATATGTTTAAGCATAAATAATACTTGCATTTTAAAGGAACGGGAAGATAAATGCACAAAAAGTAGACAATAACCAAATCCACGTATCGATTCATACGAAGAGTGTTCATTTTAATGTTAGGTACGTTTTGTGTCAGGTAGTAGGGGGGAATTGCTCTCTTACAAGGAAAAGTCAGTTGTGCTGGTTAGCAAGAGCTGGAAAATGAAGCAAGCATGGCAATTGGTTCTAGGTATTGAAAAAAATTATGGAATACTAGTTCTGGTTAGCAGAGGAAACTAATAAAAATGTTCAATAGTTTTCCTTAGAAAATGTGAGAGTTTATAAAGGAGAGCCTGTACCTGTTTTCAGAACAGTTGTTTTTAAAGAAAAGGTTCAGGTGATCTAAGAAATAGCCTACCAGGTGCTGACATAACATGAAAGGCAACACCTTACTGAACTTGTAGAAGCGCATACCTGTGGTATGTATATACCCATATAGGCGTGTGTATAGTGTACATATAGACATATAGGTGTGTATATGTAGTGTACATATACACATATAGGTTTATGACTTTTAAACATATTCTGCAAAACCTACGCGTGGATAAAATCATACATGGGGTGTGCGTGCAGTTAGTACTCACACCTCTGCGCACCTGGGAGACCCCTGCGGGAAGGCCGGGCTTTGCTCAGAGGCTCCATGCGGGGGGGCGGCCGGCCAGGGAACCCCCCTAGCTGCTGATCAGCTTCCTGGGGCGGGTCGCAGCTTTGCTCTTTAGTTGCGCCTCTAATACTTTTCAATGCACGTTCAGTTCAGGTGCCTTGCCCGCACGCTCGGTGCCGGTGCCGAGGCCGTAACAGCGGCGCCGCACAGCCAGCCAGCCCCCCCGCACCCCGCCACCTCCCGCCTGCTGGCCCTCCAGGCCGGGGGAGGGGAGGCCGGGCCGGCCCCCCGCAGGCCGCTCTCTGCCCGGTTTGTCCCGGACAGGGACCCGTCGGCGCCGCCGCCACCGCCCGCCCCCCGGCCGCGGCCTCGCCGCCCGCCGTCCGTGCGCACGCGCGCGGGGGGACGCTGGGCCCCGCCCCCTGCGCGGCGGAGGCCCCGCCCCGCGCCCCCGCGTGAGTCGGCTGCGCTGCGCCCCGGGAGCGGGCGGCGGGGCCGGCGGGCAGGGAGAGCGCGGCGCGGGTGAGGCGGCGGCGGCGGCGGCGGGGCGGGGCGGGAGGGGAGGTGGGGGTAGCGCGCCGTGCCGCGGGGAGGAGCGGGGCCCGCGTCACGTGGGGCGCCGGCCGGTGCGGTGCGGGCGGCGCTCCTCCCGCGGCCCCGCGCTGCCGTTGGTCACCCGCGCGCTCCCTCGCCCCACCGACGGCGCCTCAGGGCCGGCCGCCCCGCCTGGGCGTCCCTCCGCGCCGCTGCCCGGGGACCGGCCGGGCCGCAGGGCAACAGGTGGGGCGAGCTGCGGGGGCGAGGGGCGGCGAGGGCGATGGCTGCCCTCCCCTGAGGGCAGGCGGGGGCCTGGCTGGCCGGGGGGCCGCGGGCCGGCCCCGCGCCTCGCACACCTGCGCCTCAGGGCAGGGCCGGTGCTGCTGTGCGGCGCTGGGGGCCGGGGCAGGCCCCTTCGCAGCCGGGCGGGAGGGGGCCCCGGGGAAGCTGGCGGAGAGGCTACGGCACGGCTCTGGCTGGAGGTGCGGGCTGTCCAGCTCCTTTCGCCTCGGAGGGGCTGGTAGAGCAATGATGTTGAGATTTATTTCTGTAGCTTCCTAAAGGACTCCTCCCTTTGGATGGGAAGAGGCTACCTAAACTTTGAATAGTGCGCCCTTTATCTTCTCCCACTTTTCTTTCAAAATCCTTTCTCTTTGCATAACTTGGTTACTCAGGAGCAAATGCAGTTTCAACTTTTGGAGTCTGTTACGTGATAGTCTGGCGTGGCCGCAGTATCGCGTACCGGTGGCATAGCGTGCTGTCACTCTTGCAGACCTCTTCAGCGCAAAACGTTTTGGTGAGGCCCTGGAGAGCAGCTAGCATAGTCGTAGGTGTTGGAAGCTGATCGCTGCTCTTGTAGTGCAGCAACTTATAAAAAACAGCTATACTTACCATCTTTCAGTTTCTGTGGAGTTAACCGTTTTCAGAAGGGAAAGCACCTGAACATGAGCAAAATTAGGAAGGTGTTATTTCAAAAGAAAAAGAGGAGGAAGGGACATTCAGAAATTTTTGAGCCTCGTAAGAGTTTGGTAAATTCTAAATGATTAATTGCGTGCTACAGCAGTTTTCAGCTGTGTTCTTTTAGCTGATACTAGGTCCTCTCTTTGTGGTTTGTTTTGGTTTGTTTTGTTTTTCCCCAACTGCTTTACTGCTATACCTTGTTTGCTACCATCTCTCATTCACTGGATCTGGCATCAAAACCTTGAGCCGTTTTCCAAAGGGATCGCTGCTTTTACTAGCAAGTTTTGTTTTGCTCTGAGCAGTTGTTAATCTCACAACATTAAAAATAGTGGTTGTACCCACTCGGTGCTCACCAAAACACAAGGGCTTCTTCAACTGGTAACACATTTTATGTGAACCACAGTTACCGGTAATGATATATATGTAGATGAGACTGATGTTGACAACTTGGTTTTGAATTAGGAAGCTTGGAGGTAACCTCCTTCAGAACCTGAGTAGATAATTTTGTGTAACAAACTTGTAGTCTTGGTAGTGTAAGTTTTCGGTAAGTATGATGGACAAATTTATTAAAAATATGTTTGTAAATATGTAAGTAAACATGTCTGAATGTTGTAGAGGTGTTTGTAGTATTTATGAACTGTAGCAGGTAAATAAGCACATGAGACTGATGGGAGTTCTAGTAGTTCTGAAAGCCAGGGACATACCAGTTGTTCTTGTTCAGCGCTGAATGCTAGATCGGTTTTATATGTATGTTGCATATTAAAGAATGGTCAATGTCCACTGAGGGACGCAGTCCCATAGTAATGAAGGTAATGTTTACTCCATGTCATTCCCTGCTATAGCAGTTACAATGGTGTGGCTGTGTTTTGTGGAGAATTTGAGTTAGCATTCTACCCTGTAAGTGGAAAGTGACGTCAGTGTCATGCCAGTGACCATCTGTCTGTAACACAAATCCATTTCATAATTTGGCACTATTTGGCACTCTGCTTTTTATCTCTTGCAGTGTTGAAGCAAAAATGTAGAAGATAAAATGTATGGGCAGAGCAGTGTAGATGCTGGTGTCATACTGATCTTCCATACCATGAGAGTGATGTATTGTGCATGGCTGTTCTTCTATGACCTTTATAAAGTTTTTTTATGAAATTCTATGAACATTAAGCTATTTCAGGTAATCTTAGTGGAAAAGAAAGAGTGTATATGTAATGCTACAACATACTATTATATAAATGTGAAAATCAGCAAAGAAAATTGCATATTCCTATTGAGAGGAAGAAACTTTCTATTTATAATTAGTTTGTAGCTGTGACCACGTCACTTGTATTTTATATTAGCTGTGAAATGGGAATAATCTTGTGGTTTCCTACAGTGCATGAAAATTTGCACTGAACTTGAAAATTACTTCTAAAATGTTTTAAAGGTGTCTCAGTTGTGGAAAAAAATCATGGCTATGATTTTCCATAATACATGTAAAAGCTTAGTAATGCAACCTAAAGTGTAAGCTTTTGTAAATAAAACATAATGTATCACCACAATCGTATGACTCTCTTAATTTCTAATTCACCAGTGTTGCAGATTTCTGAGTTACTTAAACTTTCAATTTGATCTTGAAGGGAGATCTTGCAAAACCACTAATGGGATGCCTGACTTTAACTTTGTTTTGTTACAATCAGAAGTTTTCATGAGAATGACAGTAAATTGTTGTGCAGTTGAAGCGCATGAAAATGAAAGTTCTTTGAGCCCTTAAAAGGAAAAAAAAATATCTAAATCCCCAAAATATGGAAGCCAAGCATTTTAAGCCTCATTTACCTGATCCTGAATAAGTATATGTGATGTAATTTATACAATTGTTGATACTTTGGCTTTCTGAAAGCTCACATCTCCTTGATTCACTGATTAATTGGGTATTTATATAAGAAGCTGGAGTTCTTCACAGAGAAGTGCCAGCTTTTTTAAGAGAATGAATTTTAGAGTTAGGTGGGGTTTAGTTGGCTGTAAAAATAAAACTCCAAGTATACTTACTCTGAGCAAGAACAGATCACTGAGGATTTCCAAAAATGCACTTCCATTTTCCTTTGATATTTTGTCCACACCTGTGATTTACGTATTGCATGCCAGTTCCCTTATATTTGTATTATATAACAGAGACTAACTCTGTTAATATTTTAAAAAGTTTTATGGTTGTGGTGGGTTTTTTCCTCTTCCCCCTGTTCTTTTTTTGTAGTTGAGGAAGGAGAGACAGACGTGGCTTGAAAGCAGTATCTTTCTGGGAACAAGTGTGGCTTTCTGTTTCTAGAAAATATCCTCTGATTGCTTTTCTTTTTGGTGTGTGTTTTTGGTTTGGTTTTTTTTTTTTGAGCAAGGTGCATATCACTCTATCATACTGATTTGGTTTAATATTTTCTTGGCTCTTTATCTTTCTGTGATATGTTTGTTGCCAGTGCTGGAGCCCAAATCACTATTTTTAGCGTCCTCTATTTGGAAAACTGGAAATGTTTGGTGTGATGTGTTTCTGTTTGTCTGTAAAGGTCTGCTTGGTACTTTGTTATTCAGAGCAGTTTAGCGAAAGTGTTGGGATTTGTGATAGTTATTTCAATTATTTGTCAACTTGATTACTGTTTCCAAGTGTGAATTGAAACTTCTGTATGCAAGTTACAGGTTTGCATATATTGTCTCTTGTAATAAAGACTGGACATATGTTATTTCTATTTTCTGTATGTAAGAACTTCAGACTACTCATTCTGGATTTTATTCTTGGAGATGTATTGTCTTAAAAGACCATTATATTAAATAATGTATTTTCTGGTTTTGGATATCAGACAGCAGCTATAATAAAGCAAAAGGTCTAAATAATGTATGCATGAAACTTATTTTATTTAAATATGATTACATACATACATTAATGTAATTAATGAAATGTGCTACTTAATTAGTAACATAACATTACTTAATGTTAGTAATGTACTACTTCTAGTAAGGCAGTAGATCAAGGAAAATTACAATTCTTTCAATATTAAAAAGCCAAACAGATTATAAGAAGCAAAAATTAACTGTAGCTTTGTTTCATTACAACACAAGTAATATGAAGTTATCTTCATGAACATGGAAAGGTGTGAGGGTGAACTTGCAAAATTCAAAATCTGAAAGGATAAAAGTGTAAATAGAGCAGCCACTTTTCTCTCCTTGCTTTCCATGGTCTTACCATATCTTCATAGATACTCTGATACCAGTTTGCATGAAGAAATGTTCTGAACTCTTAATTGGCTTTCTTCATTTCTGCACAGGTTTTAATAGAACTGTACCTTTTAATGCTAATACGTACTTTGGTTCAGGAGTATGGTTATGAATTCAACTCTGCCATTTTCTGCTCATACAAATATACATCCTTATAAATTTATATTGGAGCGTAGAATTCTATCTTATATTAAGCTGAAAACTGATCAATTTGATTTTTCTTGAGTGGTATACTGAGAATTACAGAAAGACACTGATGTTAATTTCTGTCTTTGAACTAGGTTTTGTTCAGTCTGTCCTTACAATAGACCTATTGTTAGATGAGTAGGTGGGACAAGTCTGGCTGTTCAGCTTTTGTCTGCCAGCTCAGTGTGAGTGAACTAAATATTTCACTATCCTATCCTAGTGTTGTTGAAGTGCTTATGTATTTAACATGGGATCTAAAGCTTTGCTTCTTGGTTTGGTTGTGGTGGAGGGTTTTTTTTTCCGGTTTAATGCTATTTGCAATTAAATAGCTGTTTTGTTTGTTTTACAGTTGGTGGAAATTACATTGTTCCCTTTGAAAGAGGAATGGTTTAGTGGTGATGGAGTGCTGCCACTGACAGATGGACTCACAGGAAAGAAGGTGAGAATGAGCAGCTAGGTGAAGCCACAGAGACTCCCTGAAATATGCCAGCTCATGATTGATTGTCCTGTAAAATTAAGTGGCGTCAGGATCCTCTTTGTACAGTAAAGGGAGGAAGAGGGGTAACTTAACTTCTTTTTCAGTTGTGTGTGGAACACTCAACTTACTACAACAGCAGCTTCGTTAAGTTGCTGTAACTTACGGAGGGCTAGCCATAGGCTAGAAACTTGGAAGTAACTGGTGAACAGTAAATCATATGTTACCTGCACCTGTGAGTTTTGATTTTGGATGAATAGCCCTGCAGTAGACTATTCTTTTGCTCCTTGTTTCTTCTACTAAGAGACCTGACAGATATCTCATGATTTGGGGTTCGAAAATTAGTGTCTTGTAATAAATAGTAGTATGTGACTATCCAAATTTGTCTTACACTGTTCTCTGAAGGCTTATTAAATAGATAAAAGGGTAAATATCAGGCTTTGAACTGAATTTCATGTACAGTATGCTGATGAAAACTTCCCATATTATTGTTTTGTGTTCCTTGGTGTGCTTTACCCATCTCAGTAAAATCCATCTTTTGATTTTAGGTAAATGTCCTAACTATGATGTTGGATTTTTCTAACTTTTTTTTTCTGGCTTATATTACTTGATTATTTCCTTTTTAATTTCCTTCTATTCTAAACAGAAGTATTTAAAATACAAGATGGACTCTGCATTTTAATACTATGTAAGTTGTTTGAAGTACTGACCTGAATTTTAGAGGAGTTATCGTCACCTTTTTCTTGTCTTCTTTTTTCCATTTTTTTCCTTCTTTTTTCTGTTATGTGGGAAAAGAAGAGAGATTAGGGATGGTCACAGGAGCCAAGAGAAATAATTTCATCTCTTAGTTATTGTCATCTTGAATGTTTCAGAGGCACATTGTGCAAAGGTATTGTTCATCCTATGCACCACAGTTAGCAAAATTTTTAGTTAAAAAAAATCAGTAGTGTGCATGAATAGGGCCTTGCGGCTTTTTGAGTGTGCTACTTGCGTAAGTTGTCCACAGTGTGGCCTATCAGGCTACCTTTTTCTGGGTTTGCTTCGGTTTTGCAATACATTAGATTTTCGTGTGCCCTTTCTTCTAGACAAAAATTGCCATGCCATCAAAGCTTTTCTCGCTACCTTATTGTACTTCACAGGTTCATGCAAACCTGCAAGAAGTGATTTATGCGGAGAGTAAATGACTTGGCTGTTGGCAAATAAGGACATAAACCTACTTTCTTCCTGTAGGGTGGATAACAATCTATTCTATATAAAGTTTTAAATAGATTTAAAGAAAACTCTTAATTTAATTTGAAATGCTGTCAGCCTATATTGATGTTTAAAATAACTTCTTGTGTTTGTTTAAATCTAGTGATTCCATAAATTGTTAAAACTGTGTGCTTGTTGTCAAAGTTCCGAGGAATTTCTTTCTGCTGAGAGGGAGAAGTTGCTGACTGAACATTCAAACCCCAGAGTGTGTTGAAGTGTTAAACCAGCTTTGGATAGCACCAGTCGCTCCTGCAAGCCCAGATACTTCCATTGTGTTTCAGGATGTTTTGGGGTTTTTCCTCCCTTGGTTCAATTGATTTGAATGACTGGCTCACTTCAATCTGAGAAGCTCATTAATAATTAAAGGAGGGGGGGACACCCACCCACCACTTCATTTTTCTCTGTAAAGGTAGAAATATGTATATAAAGGATGAGCTCTTACAGGTGTAACATTTTGAAGACACTGTGAACACGAGTAACTGGTTCACAGTAAAATGTGCACATAATACATCCTTTGCTTAATTACTTATTTTTAAAACAAATGTTATTTGAGATGTTTATGTCTATTTCCAGCATATTTGGTGTTCTGTGCAACTGATAAAAACGTGTTTGTAAGGCTGGTTTTCCTGCGTTTGATTTCCAAAAGCTGAATAATACAAAATGTGAATAAAACCTCATAAACCAGAAATATTCCTTCTGCTTTCTAATGCAGGAAGACTTAACATTCTAAATCTCACTGTTCAGGTAGGAACACAGTTGCTTACATGTGGGTGGAACTGATGCAAAGATGTCCCTCAGCATATAATGACAGAATTACATATTAATTCAATCTTGCTGTGAGCAACAAATACAATATGTAATATAAATTCTGTGTCAGTTGTGAATAAATGTATCTTTACGTTTACTAGTGACAAGATCAACTGCTTTTCATGCAGTAAATTAGAAATGAAAAGGAAAGCTAATGACTTCAAATAGAAGATACTTGTTTTTAATATAAATAACATTTATATCAAGATTACCAAATTGTAAATGAAATACATTGACTTCTGGAAATTAAAACTAATGCCTGATTTACAAAGCCTTTCTTGCACAGGTGAAAAGCAAACTGCATTACTGAACCACAGCAAACTTCAAGCTGATTCTGTATTTCCTCCAATCTTTTTGTAGCTCAGAAGAGGCAGAAGGAGCCAAAGAGAGAGGCCTGGTCTATGTTTGGAAGGCTGGTTCCTGTTCCATAACTCCGGAAAGGCTTCCAGGCCTTAGTGGAAAGACTGTATTACAGGCAGCCCTTGGAACACATCATGGATTACTTCTAACAGAAGGTAATAAACATCTGAATTGTAAAGATTTCAAACTTTAGTTATTGTCAAGTTTTCTTCTTTTAGATATTTTTTTTCGTTCTCTCTCATACACAACTTTTAAATGGTTAGATTTTTAACTTTGCCAATATTTCCTTCTTAGTTATAAGTTACTTAAAACTGTTGGAATAGAAATTATATGCATAGCATCTTCTTTCATACTCCTTTCTCTCTCTCTCTCTTTAAAAATGGCTCTGGATTTCCTGTTTAAAGATGGTAATGCAACCTGAACCATGTTTACTCAAAATGACATTTTTTTATGATGTCTTTAATTCAAAAAACACAGTACAGCAACAGGTTCTGTTGAAATGTAAGAGCTTTGGTTTTTGGTGTGCTTCTGGAAAAATGTGTAGCTAGTAGATGCGTTAGAATGAGTTTGTTTGTGAGCAGTTTGGCACTGTGAATCAAAGTATTTGTGAAAGCCAGTCCCTTCAATTGTTTGCATAGCTTGGTCCTTAAAATCATTTAGGTTTGACGAGACCTTTAAGATCATCAAGTCCAACCATTAACTCAGAACTGCCAAGTCCATCATTAAACCATGTCCCTAAGCACCGCATCTACACTTTTTTTTGAACATTTCCAAGGGTGATGATTCCACCACCTCCCTGGGCAGCTGTTCCAATGTTTGACCACCCTTTCAGTGAAGAAATTTTTCCTGATATCCAATCTAAACCTCCCCTGGTGCAACTTGAGGCCGTTTCCTCTTGCCCTGTTGCTTGTTATCTGGGAGAAGAGACCAACCCCCACCTGCCTACAGCCTCCTGTCAGGTAGTTGGAGAGAGCAGTAAGGTCCCCCCGAGTCTTCTCCTTTCCAGACTAAACAAGCCCAGTTCCCTCAGATGTTCCTCATAAGACTTGTGGTCTAGACCTTCCCCAGCTTCATTGCCTGTCTCTGGACACACGCCAGCACCTCTGTGTCTTGTGGTGAGGGGCCCAAAACTGAACACGGCATTTGAGGTGCGGCCTCACCAGTGCCAAGTGCAGGGGGACAATCACTGCCCTGGCCCTGCTGGCCACACTGTTTCAGATACAAGCCAGGATGCCGCTGGGCTTCTCGGCCACCTGGGCACACTGGTGGCTCATGTTCAGCAGACCGTCACCCAGCACCCCCAGGCCCTTTCCCACCAGGCAGCTTCCCAGCCGCTCTGCCCCAGGCCTGCAGCACTGCGTGGGGCTGGTGTGAGCCCAGCGCAAAACCTGGCAGCTCTCCCTGTTGAGCCTCATGCAACTGGCCTTGGCCCATCGGTCCGGCCTGTCCAGATCCCCCTGCAGAGCCTTCCTGCCCTCCAGCAGATCAACACTCCCACCCAGCTTGGTGTCGTCTGCCAGCTTCCTGAGGGTGCGCTCGATCCCCTCATCCAGATCGTTGGTAAAGACATTAAACAGGACTGGCCGCAGCACAGAGCCCTGGGGAACACCGCTTGTGACCGGCCACCAGTCAGATGTAGCTCCATTCGCCACCACTTTTTGGGCTCAGCCATCCAGCCAGTTTTTTACCCGGTGCAGCGTACACCCATCCAAGCCATGAGCAGCCTGTTTCTCCAGGAGATGCTGTGGGAGATGGTGTCAAAGGCTTTACTAAGGTCCAGGTAGACACCATCCACAGCCTTTCCCTCATCCACTGGGCAGGTCACCTTGTCATAGAAGGAGATCAGGTTTGTCAAGCAGGACCTGCCTTTCATAAACCCATGCTGGCTGGGCCTGATCACCTGGTTGTCCTGCATGTGCCATGTGATGGCACTTGGGATGATCTGCTTCATAACCTTTCCTGGCACTGAGGTCAGGCTGGCAGGCCTGTAGTTTGCTGGATCCGCCTTCCTGCCCTTGTACTGATCAATGGGCATACTGTTGTAGACTAAACTGGAAGTTGCTGCTTTGATTTTTTTCTCTGATCTTTTTGAAGAGAATAGGTTATTGGTGAGCCTGCTATAACCACCTCTCCTCTACCGGAGTTATGAGCTCCGGTGGGTTTTTTTAGAACTTGTTTATTTCATAATTAAAAGGGCTTTTTGCATGTGTGTTCATGCACCATGAAGGCTGTTGTTTGTGGATATGATTAACTGGTTTTCCTGTTACTGAAAACCACTGTTCATTTTAAAAATAGATTTCAACTTTTCTTTAGAATTAACAAAGTAACTTGAACTGGCATTACTGCAATCTTTTCAGGTAAAGGTGATGAAATTTTGCAGAGGCTGCAGTATAACATCAAACCCCAGTGGCAAGATAACATTTACCACCACCCCCCCCCCACTTATGACCTGATAGGGCAACCTGTTTTACTGTAGGGTGGCAAACGGTACAGTTTGATGGTAGATCTCTGTATGGAAAGATGTACTCTCTACTTTTTCATGCTCACCAAGCATGGTTGTGTGTCATTGTGTTGTATGTTCTTAAAATAGAATAGCCCAATAAATACGCATATGTTTGGTATAAAATATAAAAAGTAGAATTTTTAGTAGAAAAGTGTTACTTGGTTCAACAGCGGATGCGTGCACAAGGTAACATGAACATGAGGTGTAGAACTTAACAGCAGCAATAGCAGAGTGCAGCCAGCAGCGTTCACATGTCAATAGCCATAGTTTTGCTGAGCCTGGAGTAAGCTAGAAATTGGTATTTATCTGTTTATCTGACTCTCTCTTCAAATTTTTGTATTGGTTTAACTTCATCAGGCTCGTGCTAGGCTTGTTTTTTTGTTTTCTTCTCTCCTAGGTGGAGAGGTCTACAGTTTCGGAAAACTGCCCTGGAGATCAGGACTGGAAGAATCATGTGCTAATAGTCCTATCTTAGAAAATACTTTGCTTGGACATCATGTTATTACAGTGGCAGCTGGCAGCTTCCATAATGGAGCCGTGACAGAAAGTGGTGTGGTCTACATGTGGGGGAACAATTCTGCTGGCCAGTGTGCAGTTGCTAATCAGCCGTGTGTGCCAGAGCCACAACCTATCAGTATTTCTGATTCTGAAACCAGTCCTCTGTTATCAGTAAGGATTTTACAGCTAGCATGTGGAGAGGAACACACGCTGGCACTATCACTAAGCAGAGAGATATGGGCTTGGGGAAGTGGCTGCCAGCTTGGTCTCATAACGACAACTTTCCCAGTGACAAAGCCACAGAAGGTAGAGCACCTGGCAGGACGTGTTGTGCTCCAGATTGCTTGTGGAGCCTACCACAGCCTGGCTCTGGTACAATGTCTCCCTGTGCAGGAAATGAAGCCTATCCCAGAGAGGTGCAATCATTGCAGTCAGCTCCTTATTACCATGACAGAAAAGGAAGATCATGTCATCATTTCAGATAGTCACTGTTGCCCACTGGGTGTAGCACTGTCTGATAACCCACCAGAAAACCACATCTTCTGTCCCTCGTTGGAGACTCCAGAAGGAAAAAGTGTAACAGGTAGCCAAAGTGAAGACTGTCAGAAACCATTTGTGGAAGAGCATACACTTGTTACATTAGAATCTGATGGAGCAAGTGTGCTTTTCAGCAGTGATGCACAGGAAGACGGTGGAATTCCTAGTCCTGGAAATATTCTGTTCCCAGAAAAGAAGGAAGTGATGAAAGAGTACTTAATCAGTTTATCAGATCACTCATTAAATGAGAGCGTGGAGAAGAACATCTGCACAGAACCTGAGCGGGTTGGTACCTAGTAACTAGCTCTTAATTTGCAACAACTCCTCTTGTATATGTGACAACGTTGTTATTTTCACAAATGAAAAATTCTGTTAGGTTAATTTAGCTGCAGTGTTCCTATAGTTCCAAAGTGTTTCTTCTCTGATGGTTCTCAGATTGAAGTGGAAGATGTTTTTATTGTCCTCCATCCATGTTCAGTTGTAAGCCTTCTATGTCATCAGTCTTGACAGTGCTTATGGTCTCTCCTCTTCATGGTTCAGGGTACCAGAACCACAGAAGCCAATTTCCCATTCTCTAGCTGTTTTATGGTGCATGCATTTCCCATTTGTGGGGAGCAGTAAGCTGGTACTTGTCTAATTTACTTTTAAGGTGAAACTTTCTTTTCTATATGTGGAACTAATCCCTTGCAAATCTAATTTCGCAATCATTTAATTCTAGATTGTAAGTAAAGATTGTAAAGGTAAGGTTAGTGTTGACCAAAAGGCTTCTAATGTTAATCGTGTAGGAGTGGCATAAACTTATAAACAGGGATGGGAAATACCTAGGTACTATGTGTGATCTGGAAAATGGTTCTACAGCACTGTTTTGAAACTATAGCAGAACAACTTAATAAGCATCAGAAAATGCTTGATACAAAAGTTTGAAAGCTGTTCCTAGCTTCCTGCTAAAATATTGCATTCTCTGCTTTTTTGGAAAAAATCTTATTTGGGGTGGGGGAAAGAAGATACAACCCAAAAGCAAGTAGACAAAAAACTAATCCAAAACCTTGCAGTGCAGTCTGGCAGTCCTGCTGGATGGTTTATGGTAAAGGTAATGTCTATAAGGAAAACTGCCACTCTGTGGCCCAATATGCAGAATTCATAGCAGAACTCTGAAAATGTCTTCTGTCATTTCAGGTGTTGTGTAGACATCAATTTCTTGTTACAGGAAGAAATTTTGCACAACGGTTCTGGGAGATAAATTTCACAGTGCCTAATAAATAGTTGGTTTTTATTATCACCTCAGCTTGCAAAAAGAAAAAGAAAGGGAGTAGTATTAAAATCAAACTGTCCAGTAACTTGATAATTCAGCAAGTTATGTTTTCCTATTCTGAGGGAAACTTAATTCAGAGAAATAAACATTGTGTGAACACAGTTGTCCTCCCTTGTGCTTGTTGCTAATACAAAGCATTCTAGCAGTTGTGGGCCCCTCAGACTCATGCAAGAACTCCTGCCATTAGGACATGACTGAAACGTGTAGTTTCATGCCCCCTTTCTCAACTCCTTGTTCTTGGAATATTTCCAGAGTACTGTTTTTCCTCACTCAGCTCCAGGAATAAACAAGCTTGGAACTGATTCACTGAATCTTAACACAATTGAGCATACGTGTGAAGAGCAGAGATGAGGACTACTGTAATGTTTCAGCATTAGTAAAATCCTTTGTTTTTCCTACACGAATCAAGTTTGCTTTTTCGTATTGCTAGGTATGCCTTTTATAAATAGGAATGAAGTACAAGTAAATAGGACCAATCCTTCAGCCTAGCTTTTCACAAAAAAAGTCAAGGGTTGTTTGCCTTCTGGCAGAATAAAGTGAGCTGTAATATTTATAATAGTATTATTTCCCACCATGTATTAGGTGGGAAAATGGAACTTCGCTGTCTTAGTTTTAACATTCAAACTATTTGGCAAATACTAGCTTGTGTGTTATTTCTTACCTGGTGGGTAAATTAATTGCTGTTACAGGTGGTCACGTGCTGGTACTAATAATTCCCTTCAGTCAGTTTGTCCCTAGCTGGACTTGATGGTTATTAACTAAGCTTTATAGGGATGCAACAGCAGTGTAAGGGGACATGTAGCCTAGACTGGTCTTAAGATAAACCTTGCAAAATGAATCCATAAATCACTGTTTTCCTTTTAACATATCAAAGAGAGAACCTATCTCTGTAAATACAGCGTACTTGCTGATGCTTTTTAATTGGTGGCAAAGAAGTTAGTAATAAGCCTAAAATTAAATCCCTTTTTATATTTGTTTGCAAAGATTCATGGTTTTGGAATTTTAAAAAGACCAGACCCCCACAGTCTCCTGTGCATGAGCTACACAAGTGCAACAGACAAAGTTCAGTCCATGTAGAAATGATGCTTGGTCCTACCTTAAAAAATAAGATTCTGAGGAATAGATGTACACCTTAGTATAAAAAGCTTCCTCATAATGTCTTGTTCAGAACGGCACATAGTTTGAGTAGTGAATGTGTATGTCTTCATATCATCATCCTTCTGTGATGTGCTGTCTGGTGTGATAGTCTTCAATTTTTTTTTTTTTTCTGGTTTTAGCTTTCTCAAGAAGAACAGCTCAGTGCTTGTATTCCTGGCCCTCCAGGTACCAGCACATCTGCCTTGAACAGCTTGGTGGCCTCTTGTGCGTCAGCAGTTGGTGTGAGAGTAGCTGCTACATATGAAGCTGGAGCATTGTCTCTGAAGAAAGTAATGAACTTCTATGGCACACCTTCAAGTGAACCAGGATCTCAGTCTGGCGGTGGTGGCTCCCTAGGGCCTGAAGCTCTGAAAGACAGTCGAGAAGAGCAGGTCAGACTGGAATCCATGCAGGGCAAGAAGAGTTCCAGTTTAGTAGATATTAGAGAGGAGGAATCTGAAGGAGGGAGTCGAAGACTTTCCCTGCCTGGCTTGTTGTCACAAGGTAAAAAAAGCATGTTGGGAAGACCAACTGGAAAAATTACTATAGTGTGATTCACAATCATATTTGTGAAATACAGATTCACAAATCTAATCGTCTACCAAAGCTGTTTATGAATTGTAAACTATATTTTAGGACTTGAAAGCAGTGGAGGGAGTGAAGACTAGCAGATGTGCATGCTAAGAAAATCAAAAGCCTATTGGGTTTAGGAATGTTCTTTGTTGGTAAAGTAAGGTAATGCAGGCACATTGTAGTAGTCTGGGCGTCTTATTGCAAAATGGCAAAACTTTCTTCTGTCTAGGTTGCATAGCAGATAAAAATCTGTGTGGCCTGTAATCCCTACTGTACTGAGCTGGTTTTGAGCCAGGGACTTAGAAATACTCCAAATCCCACTGCCAGACTAGAAAGTTAATGACCTTCTTTCCTCATACGTTTTAGTGTTGTTAATTGCTCTGACTGGGTACGTGGTTTAGTTCTATATTGATCTTGGATCTGAGAGGAGATTTTCGGGAGTATTGAAATCTTCTAGTCACTGCAAGGAGATATTTTCTTTCAAAACATACCTTTTTTAATGTATGGTTTGTTTTGTTTGATTTAATTAAGTATAACTGCATAGTTCTCATATGGCTGTTATCCTGTAAAAGCTGGTTCTGTCTGCTTTTAGTGTATGTCAGCTTTGCTCTCAATATTAATTAAGACCTCTTTAAGAAGGCTTGATCAGTTATTTCAAATGGTACTGTTACTGTGTATCATGCAGTCTGAGTGATACATTTACCTAAAATGATGAGCAATTTTTCTATCTCTTGGCCTGTTTTCAGTTTCTCCTAGGCTCTTACGGAAGGTAGGCCGGGCAAAAATGAGGACTGTAGCTCTGACTCCAACCTACAGTGGTGAGGCTGATGCTCTTTTGCCCTCTCTAAGAACAGAGGTGTGGAGCTGGGGAAAGGGGAAGGAAGGACAGCTAGGTCATGGCGATGTTTTGCCAAGGTGAGATTTCTTTGATAAATGGGGTTTTTTGTTCAGTAGGTCACTAGGAAATCTTGAGTATTCCGCTTCCTCAAATTCTCAAATTTGGTCAACTGCCTTGCATTGTGTTCTTGTTCTTTTTAAGTGTTGTGATTTAAGTTCCTCAAAGTAACATATTTTATGCTGTATTGCTACTGAATACCAATCAGTTATGACTTTTCCTGGTGTAATCAGTGTGACTTTTGGTGATATTTTGACTTCATCCAAAATTTTGTCCTTCATGACCATTTTGACGTAAGCTGGCTTATTGCCAAAAGACTCCAATTATGTTTGTTTTTCTCTAACTTGTTATTGAGAAAAAAATAAAACTTCAAATTTATTTTGGTGTCAAGAATACCTCTGATAATCTTTTTTTTTTCTTCTTCCCCCCACCCTTTTATGGGTTCTGGGGATTGACAGGCTTCAGCCCCTATGTGTGAAAAGCTTAGATGGTAAAGAAGTGATTCACCTCTCTGCTGGTGGCCATCATTCCTTAGCACTCACTGCCAAATCCCAGGTACAAGTGATTGTTATCATTTAATTACTTATCTATGACATAATTGTCATGTTTGTTGTTTTCTAGGTTTTTGTTTCTTTTGCTTATGAACTTTTGTTCCCATTTTTGGGAGGCAACTTGGAAGCACTGTGGAATTTTAATTCTCTTTCTGCTGAAGTTCTGCATGTACCATAAACGTTATGTTTAAAGATTGCCATGACTTAATTTGTTGCATTCCATTTCTGAATGCGAGAAGACAATTTGATAATGTAGGAAGACAGTGGAAATTAGGGAAGTGCTTCTTGCTACATGAATCTTATACCGTTGACGTGTGTTCACACAATTGATGCTTAGCTGTATTTTTTTACAGGTGTTTTCATGGGGCAGTAATATCTCTGGCCAGCTTGGTCACTTCAACTCCCCAACGACAGTCCCTCGTCTTGCAAAGGTACTTTGTTTTTGTATTTTTCTTCTTTCAGTCTCTTAACAAGCAAGTGCAAAGTAATTTCTAAAACTTGGCCTTGTTTATGGATCTGTGTGCTGTATAGTAATAGAGCCCTTGGTTTCTTTCTTACACTGTGAATACAATCCTAAGATGAGCTTATGGAAATCTGCCAGAGAATCCTTTACAAAAACACTGGGTTTTGACCACATTGAGGTTCTAAAACTGAGAAATGTGACTGGTTGTACCTTTTTGTCAGATTTCACTTCTACCTTATATTTGGTTTCTCCGACACTGATGTTGTGGTGCTGAAACTTTTAAATCCTTTGGAACACTGTTTTTATTCTAAACAATTGCATCTTTAGCTTTTGTCATTTTTAGCTTTGCTAGGCTGTGACCACATTTGTTGCTTGTTTCTGTATTTCCAGAGCTGTTTTGGCAGTGGGTTTTCTGTTTGTTTTGAACTTCTCATCACATTGAGTGAATAACCACGTAATAATTTTGGGGTTAGACCAGACCCTTTCCTGTGTTTGCTGGTGCTTATCTTAGTGGAAAACTAGCTGCAGAGTTTTCTTGCTTAGGCCTTACACAAACGAATGTACAGCATGTTAACTGTTTCCTAAATGTATCGATTTCCCAGTTAAATGTAGAGGGGAAAAGAGTGTCTCAACTTTAATGAAACTCGCCTGATGCCCATTTAAAACAGATTTATAATTTAAAGGCAAAAAACCAGCCATTAGAAAGAAGACTGGAAAGAAAGGTAATTTTCACTATATATGCAAGATATTCATTTATGAGACACTGAAGATGAAAAATTACTGGTTATTGCAATACTTGGCAGGTGTGTGATGTGTGTGTATTGCTAGAGGAGTTAACTATTCTTCTCTGCTTCCAGTTTTGGGTGATGGTTTCTAATGTCTTTTCCTTCCTTGTGAATTTCAGGTGTGTGGTGATGGTGTATGGAGTATAGCAGCAGGACTAGATTATTCCCTCTTCTTAGCAGATGAGGAAGACTTTCAACCTGGATTATATTACAGTGGCCAGGAGACAACAACAGAAAATAATTTGTATGAAAATAGCTGTACTAAGAGTCCGGTTTTGTTACTGTCCTGTAGTAAGGTGAGTGGTATTTCCTTTAAGTTAGTGCAGGCCATACTGATGCTTTTTGAAAATAGAATAGTGCTGGTTGTTCAACTAGCTTTAAGGGTTTCAAGTAAAGTGAGCGGCGCTTAACAGTCAAATCAGCCGCACAGCATACGGAGGGCAGAGAAGAGGCCTAACCAATGTCATTCTCTTCCCTGCCTGCTTTTTGGTCTTTCCTTTTGTTTGAGGGACAGTGAGGTGTTTCCAGTGTATCTAATCTACTTCATTCCATGTGTGTTCTGCAGAAGTGCCTTATATTGTGTTCTGTTTTCACCACAGTCTTCATGTGTTTGTTCTTCACTGCTATTGCTCTTCATTTTACTGTTGTTTCTCAAATGATTGAGGGTGCTGCTTGTCTTACTCTGTTCTGCGTCCTGTGCGTCTGGTTCGTGCGTGGGCGGAAGGTCCCCCTGAGTGTTCTGCACCATCTCTTTCTTCCCCCCTTCCTTTCTTATGGGTATAAAGGGGGAACTGAGCACAGGCACCAAAATGTATGCAAGAGAGGACATGCCCCTACGCAGTTTACTTCACCAGGATGAATCTCATGTCTGCCTTGAAGCTGGCATGAGGTAGAGGAGTGTGTACGCTTGACTGCACATCCTCTTCCAAGCTGGTTGTAGGATTTCAGACCAACCTGAGTCTGAAGTAACAAGGAAGAGATGGAGTGGGTAGAAAGCCGCTCTTTGTTTCAGTTCTTCTGGGTCTCATTGCTACTTCCCTAGATTAAGCAGAATAGCAGCTGGAGAGGAGTGCTGGGGAGAGACAGGGATTTAAGACACTGGGTCTGTGTATGTGTGTGCATGCAGACACGCACGCTTATATTCCTTCTGTAAGATTGTTGCTAGCCATGCTTTTCTCTTGTAAGGTGACTTGTAGGCTCTGGCATATCAGAGTTGGCCTGTGGGTTGCTTGTTGAACTACTCTGGCTCAATGTTTCTAAGGAATTCTCTATTTAACAGCAAAAGAAATAAAAGAAGACATCAAACACCGAGTGTGGTGTTGCATGCGAACCAGAATTAGCGAGGAGCCACAATGCATCAGTGGCACTTGTGCTGACCTTAGAGAAAAGTTTTGCTTCCAGCTACTGTGGAAAGCAAATACCTAGTAATACCTACACCAGTACCACTTGTGGTGTTAATAGTGATTAGTATTAGTCCAGTTCGATGCTGTAATACTACTTCTTAATAAATTGGTGTCTTTCAGGTCCAGAAAGGACTACAGTTCAGAGCACAGTCATAATATTAAAGCCTTATTATTCTAACTTCCTAATTAATAGGAGAAATAGCTGTTGTAATGATGTTATTTAATATCAACAATGTTGATATAAGCATGAAGTATATTGCAGTTCTGTAAGTGACTGAACTCAAGGTCACTATCTCTTAAACTCGGAGTGGTTCTATGAGTCACCTTAAAAGATGGTCTGTTTGTTGGCTTTTAGGCTCTGTCAGTACCAGAAAATGAACAGCATTGACTATAAATGTTTCTTCTACTTTTATCATTCTTGTATTAAGCCAGTATTGAATGGATTGTTAGTTAGTGTAGGTAAATAATACTTATTTTTAGGAGCACTAAGTGATAATATGCTTTATTTTGCATCGCCCTACTTTTAAATTGGAGTGTAAAAAGAAAAATATTAAAGCTGCTGGGTTTTTTTCTCTTTTTTTTCACGTTGTAGGTAGGGTACATAAGCAATGTGATAGCTGGTGGTGACAGCTGTTTGGTCCTGGTAGACAAAAACGTAATGGGATATATTGCCAGTTTGCATGAGTTGGCTTCTACTGAGAGAAGGTTTTATTTCAAACTGAGTGAGATCAAATCTCAGGTTCTTAGACCACTTTTAGGTTTAGGTAAGAACTTATTTTAATATTTTCTTTGATATTATTTTCCCTATGTTCCACAAATCTATTTATGCAATTTTTAAAAGTAATAATTAATTTTTGGGGTAAAGCTGGTGTCTTAATCTTATCCCCTGTTTGGATGAGCTGGTGAAATACCACTATAATTCGACATCTGCGTTATGTTACTAGTATTTTCACTTTCCTGATTGTTTAACTGTAAATAACTTTAATTGAGCTGTATTTAGTCTAAAATTTTTGAATTCCTGATTCTGAATAATGTAGCTATGAGGTGTAATTGCTGATAAAACATCTGAACAGCACCTTTAGTAATGGGTGCTGCTCTTTCATAAGGTAAGCTAAATTGCTTTCTGGTCTGTTACAGATAATTTGGGCAATGCAAATACAGTCCAGTTGTTGCAAGAAATGGCAAGCAGGTTCAGCAAGCTGTGCTATCTCATTGGTCAACATGGAGCTTCTTTAAGTAGCTTTCTTCATGGGGTAAAAGAAGCCAGGAGCCTGGCCATCCTGAAGCATTCCAGTCTCTTTTTGGATAGCTACACTGAGCAAGTATCCAATTCCCTCTCATCTTCAGTCTCTGTAGCTTATTGACCACAACAAGCCCTGAGTTAGAGGAAGGTAGATCATAAGAAAAGCCACTTAAGTAACTGTTGTGCGAATTGTGTTCTTGCAGTTTAAAATGCAGATTAAAATGGAGATTTTTACCCAAACAAATTAATATTGTAGCAAGCTATATATTTCAAAGTCGTTGTGGAGCACACTGGACAGCTTCAGCTTCCCTAATGTAAAACTGTGCACGAACTCTTCTTTGATTGCTGCATATATACCTGTAAAAAGTGACGTGTTCATTACTTAAATAGTAAGGATCTTGAAACATAATGTAATAGAGTTACTGTGGCTAGGCTACTAAGTAAAGCTACCTTTGGAGGTTTACTGTAGTTACAAAATGCCTTTTCAGTAGTCATTAACTAAAAATTGCCTGCCAGAAAAGTGGTTCGTCTGTCCTGATAACTGCTAAACAGCCAGTATTACACCTTTCACATGAAAAACAGAGCTGCTTTAGCGCTCAGAATTAAGTCTGAATTATACTGGTTACTATTTTTATGAGCTTAATGGTTTTGGGAGTGGAAGTCTATGCAGTCCCACTGTTTGCTATCTTTCTCCTCAATAACTTTTGTAGTTGCTGGATAGTTTAATGCAAATATAGAAGTCTCATCATACTTAACTACAGGCTTATGTGAAAAATAGTGGCTTGACAGGGGAGAGAGTCTAAAAATGGCCTTTCTGAATATAGTCTTGGTTACTAGACATCTGAAAATCTCTAAGGGAACAAGACTTCATGATGATCAACTTCGGTTGTTAGGCAGTTGCATTTTCAGTTTGCAGCTAGCTACACTTTTTTTCTGACACAAGCACAACAGTTACCACTTCTGCTGGGTCAGTGATCTTAAGCTGTATCACCCTAGACGCAGCTTTCTTCCCCATTTGTCACATGGGTTGTTCATAATTGTAAATACGTATTTTTCTCCCTTTTTTACTTAGTCTGTGACTTCAGTTTTTCTTGTAACTTAGATTTCCAGAACTGGTTCTTATTACCCGCTTTAGAAGGGCTTCTTAATTTCTTCTTCCTCCCTGTGAGACTGAAATACTTAAATTTCTGTTCTCATTGTTCCTGCCTGTCTTCTGCTTTCCCCCTTTGCTTTCTAATGCTTTACAGTTTTCTGTGTATGGCATCAGAACCTATGCATGCTCCTTGGCATGGTGCCATGAGCATCTTGCAAAGATATGTCAGGCAACATAAGTATTATTTGTTAATTGGGCTAAGCTGAGACCTCTTCCCTTGGAGAAAGGTGGTTTTTGTTGTTAGTTTTTTTTAATGGTTTTCTTTTTTGGTAGGGAAGAAGTGAAAGTTAGAATGTTGAGTAGCAGGAAAATAGAAATTACCATCTTGATATTTCAGTCTTGAATATAATTAAAAGCTAGCAGTATTAAACTATTGAAACAGATGGCCTATTCTGTACATGCCCAAATTTGGGGGAAAAAAAATGAAATTACAGTTCGGTTTGCAAAGCAAGCCCTCTGCATTGTGCTAATGTCAGCAGAAATGTGGAATAGTAATGCATGTTCTGACCTCCATGTGGAAAGTGAATACTAAGTGTTCAGTAACAAGGAGTGTTTCACTTCAGTATTTTCTCAAGTACTTAAGATTACTTGTATCGTAAAAGATATCACAGATCTAATTGATAAACTGTTGGAGATTACAACAGTTGCTGTTTCCAGGGGTGTTCCTACTTTGTAACTGAAGCTCTTATTCTTCCATATTTTAGGTATTGTACTTCAGTAACAAACTTCCTTGTAATGGGAGGATTTACGCTTCTTGCAAAGCCAGCAATGTAAGCAAACCTTTACCATTTTCTGGAATTTTTGATCAACTAGCAAAGAGGTGTACTTTAAAGAATTGTGTGTGTATGTGTGTAGTAATAAGCATGTGGAGGCTTGGTCTCATTCCATCAGAAGAAGAAAAAGTAATTTCCTCTCAACTGTGATAAAAATGTAGGTTAAAATGCTGCTGAATGAGTTCGGTTACTTTATCTTGAAGTTGATGAAAGGAGGAAAAATCATAAATTATTGTAAATACCTTGAAAGAAACATAAATAAATTTCAGATAGTGATTTTTTGAAAGGTTAGTCTTGAGGTTAAATTATCATAATCTATTCAGTGTTAGTGTTTTATTCTTTCAGATGTTGCTGTCAAAATACAGAACAGCACATTTCTAAGAATTAGTAAGAGTAGATAATGCAAATTCATTTTAATCTGAATTCTTTAAGTTTATGGAATTGCTTTAAAATGATGCAAAAACACGTGAAGAAGTGTTGTTATATCTGCTCTGCCTCTCAAGGTTGCTTGACTATTTCATGGGTAGTTGCTCTTAAATGTGAGGAAGGAATTGTGTGTTAAGGCCTGAGACATATCTATTTGAAGCTTATAGATCATAAAGTAAAGCTTTTTTCTCAGTTCAATAGTATTTTTGTCTAGGAAGTAATGACACTATGCATCTTTCACTTTGGTGCTGTGAAGTTGTTGCAGTGAGGGTATTTAACGCACCTGAGGAATTGCCAGCTTTCCTTCCTACATTCTGTAACTTGGGAGTGATTCTGTTAGAGCTGTTCATGGAGCACTTGAACGTAGTGTAAATGATGGTGTTGGAAGTTCTCTGAAACAGCAGGGTACCGAATGCAAAGAATCTTCTGCGCCTGAGGAGCAGTGCCACAGAGTAAATACAAAATACTACTGGAGAGAGAGACTGAGAATCTTTCTGCATTGGTCAAGATTTTTAGGGTGACTTACAGGAAATATTAGTTCATATAAGCTTATCTATAATCAGTACTGAAAAGTTCTGGATGTTGAAATCACTGGTACTGAATTCATCACATCAGTTGTCACTGTCAGGTGTCACAGCTTCTCCTACAGCAACCAGGGTCTCATTAGGTGAATAACACTTTTTAGGTTCTGGAACTTCAGAGAGGAGATGTCTTAGAGGTTTTGTCCTGTAACTTGCAAGGGGAAGTCAAGAATATCCTTGCTGATAATGATGAATTTCTTTGCGCGTCCTCCCCGAGGGATACTGTCTTAAGTCCATGGTTAACAATGTCAGTCTTCTAAGGATATCCTGCAATATGAATGCATTAGAAAGTCCCAACTTTAAACAAGTGCTAGCTTCAATAGATGTCTCTATTGTTGGCAGGTTTTTGAGCGTGTCCTCTGAAAGAGCAGATGAGCTATACTCGGTGTTAAGAATGTTATTATTTGACACTTTTCTACAAGTCCTCCATGTGAGGATCTCAAAGCACTTCAAAAATGCAAGCCATGCAGATGGTTAAATTTAAAAATTATTAAATATGGTCTTCTCTCTGAGGAAGACTTTATTCTTAAAGATTATTGAACCAAAGAGTTCTTAAATATCATTAGCAGATGTAGACAAGGTACGTTATTTTGATGTGTGAAATGGCATCTTACTAATCGTGTAGAATTCTTAGGGACCCTGCTGTGCAGTTCTCTGATCTGTTTTGCTGTCCCTGGGGCCTGCTTTCTGGGCCTCTCCTGATTCTTGCAGCTTGTGTTTTAATGCTTCCCAGCCTGATGTGCTTTAATGCAGATGTGTCATATGTGTCAGCACATGTGTGCACACAGATATGGTGAAGGAGAGGGAAAAGTAGGTTTGTTTTCCTTTTAATGAAGAAATCCTGGGTTTTGTGCTAATGCATTGTCTTCAGAACCATTTCCCTCTTCTTCTCTGAACTAGATTAGTTCCCCCTCTTGGAAATCAGACTGAGGATTGAACAGATTTCCTGCCTTTCTTTGAGGTAGGATGTAATTTTTCTAGTTAGGGGAGAAACTGGTCAGTTGCCTTGAACAGCAGGGGTGGGGAAGAGACTATTTTGATGTATTAGGGAAGTCCACTGGAGCAAAGTTATAATTCTTTCAGGCCTTCTTGTATGTGTTAGTGTTAGAAACTTACTTCTCTAACAGTAATGGGGAAGTCATTCCACCTGTTAGCTCTTTTACTAATCAAGTGTTAAAGGGGGAAAAAGGCAACTAGTTACTCTCCAAGTGGGGCAACTTAACTTTCTTCAACCAGTTTAATGACTCAGCATGTGAGAGTAGAAGTCGTCCTGTGTTGCAGTTGTTAGGGAGCTACATGTCTGTATTAATGTATTTCCTTAAAATAAATTGGGAATAGATTAATAAGAAGCATGCATTTGCCTCTGTAATTTTCACTGGTTTATGATAATCCAGAAAGGGGCATTCTGAGCTCATCTACATAAAACATCACTGACGTCTTGCTGTTTTTTTTCTTCTCTCCTCCCTCTGTTCCCCAATGGTCCCATCATTTAGAGACTTCTTGAGTAAAAACCAGGAGCTGTTACAGAAACTGTCTGAGAAGAATGAGGAAAACCTCCAGCTAGTAGAAGTTCTCAATGCTCTGTTTTTCATGCCATTTGGACGACTTCATAACTATGCTAGGACTTTGCTAAAGCTTGCTACGTGTTTTGAAGTGGTAAGCTGGCTTTGTTATCTGTATCTGAACAAACAGAAAATTTATGGCTCACAAGTAACTGTGTGAAGCAAGTGCCAGGTAACTAGAAATAGCTTAGTCCTCAGAGAAGCTACCTCAGACTTGTATTTGCTGCAGGGAAAATCATGCATATTTATTTGTGCAGTCTGATACCACACCTGCACAGATCACATGATGGTAGAAACTTACTACCCTGCCAGAACTTGTTTGTGTGCCTGAGCACTCGATTACAAATACGTTATTTTGATGTTTGCCTGTTGGCTTTCAGTGCCATCTGGCATCATTACTGTAGCCATCCTTGGCTGTAATACTCTACTAAAAATACTACATAGATACTAGGTAGACTTTTACCACCCATTTAGATGTATACAGTTGCATTCTTTTGAAATAAAAGATGACTAAAAGGCAGCAATAGCTACTTGTATGTTTATCCCACTAAACATTTAAAGTATTACTCCTGCAATTATTAGCACTACTTCTGCTACAGCTTGTTAAGCTGCGAGAAGGTAGGTTATGTAATTGTATATCAGTCATTCTCCTCTTACGTTCATGGAACTCTTGTATTTTAAAAACTCTTGGCACACCAACAGAACATGTGACCAAGAAAATAACTTAGCCTGCACTGTTACTTTATTAACCAGAACAACTGTCATGCATTTGGTGCTGATTTAGCAAAATGAGCAGTTGCACTGCAGCTTGGTTAGTCATGTTGGTACAGGTGTTCAGAAACACTCTCAGGTTTGTCTTACCTTATGCCCTGTAGGCATCTCCAGAATACCAGAAGCTACAGGATTCTAGCTCTTGTTATGAGAGCCTTGCTGTCCATCTTAGCAGAAAAAGAAAAGAAGCAGAATACACACTGGGCTTCTGGAAGACCTTTCCTGGGAAAATGACGGTATGACAATTGTCTGTCCTTTAGCAGCTTGAATCTCTTGTGGTTAGCGTTATACCCTATGTCTACTACTGGTGCTGCTGTCCCAGTTGCACTTCTCGTATTTCTGATTTATGTTGCTACAGTACTTTTAACTTTAGAAAGGTTGGGCCTTTTTTATGAAAGACAAATAGCACTGACCTTAAGACATGATCAGTGGGAAGTAAGCTTCTGTAATTTTGTTTTTAATCCTGCCTGTAGGATTCCTTGCGGAAGCCAGAGCGTCGTTTAATCTGTGAAAGCAGCAATCGAGGGCTGTCCCTGCAGCATGCTGGAAGATTCTCTGTAAACTGGTTCATCCTCTTTAACGATGCTCTGGTGCATGCTCAGGTAAGCCAGCTTGTATCCAGGAACAAAACCTTTTCTGTGCTTTAAACAGCATGACATTTTTCATATAGTGAAGATAAGGTTTTTGCACTGTTCACTGCAATGTTGCTTGAACACTTAAAAGTGATTTTTTTTTTTGTGTGTGTTTACAAATGAATTTGAAATGATGTAATGTTTGATGGCTGTTGCCCTGTGCCTGGAGTAGTTTCTGTTGGCTGTTTCTTGGAGCAAGGTGCGTATAAGGAGCCTGTAATGCTCAGTTTTCCCTAGTCCTCAAAGAAAGGGGAAAAAATGTTCAGAAAAAGCATGGGGCAGAGGTAATGGATCAGTACCCAGTGAAGTTTCCCTTCTCCTTCTCCTTGCCTACAGTTCTCAACGCACCATATTTTTCCCTTGTCCACGCTGTGGGTAGAAGCTCTTTCAGAAGAAGCTGGTAATGTGTGAGTATTCTTGCTTGTGATGCTGAAATAGTCAGATATCTTGGGAGGGAGGATGAGCATTTTGTAACTGGTTATTGTAAACGAGGCACAGAATAGGCTGGATGCAGTCATGTCTACTCCTCTTTCTGGTTTTGGAAAACTTACAGTATTTCTGTGTCTTTAAAAAAATAGTTGTATCAGTATCTGAAAGAATAAGGTAGTAAAGAGGGAAGCAAGTAGTCTTTCATACTACTTCACTGCTGACTTTAACATTAAAAGTGAATGCTAGCTGGGGTGGGGGAGGGAAGGTAAAATATTCATGCTCTAAAAACCTTGCCTTTTTCAGGATGAAATTTCACTGAACTATTTCCCCCCTCCCCTGTGTAGGAATGGATTGAAGATAACAACACCAGAAGAACAGCTTGTTCTTGTTTCTTCAACACCCCAGGAAAAGGTAGGCATATCTACAAATTTTGTATGGCTTCAGTGGTATGAATGAGTTCGTCTCTCCAACTGTGAGACCAAATAGGGAGAGTTGTTACCTAAGTGTTCACCGAGGAGGAAGCCTTCCTGCAACCTGGTATGCAGCTTAACTGTACCCTGTGCTTGCCTGTAGAAGCGTTCCAATTTATAGCACTATACTGAGGAGTGCAAAAGGATATTATTGTAGTTGCTGTAAATGCAAAGGTGTTAGCTAAATTCTGTGATGAGACACTTTCTGTTTCAGACCAAGTGGCTGAGGGCAATAAGCCAAGCGGTGGATCAGGCTCTTAAAGGGACTTCTGACTTAATTCTATATGGAGCTGGTGGGAATGTGCCAAGACAGGAACCTCCTATTTCTCGCAGTGCCAAATACACCTTCTATAAGGACCCTCGCTTTAAGGATGCTGTCTATGATGGGAGATGGCTTTCAGGGAAACCCCATGGCAGGTAAAAGCATTTCAGTGTAACAGCTGAAAACAAAATGAGGTGGTTGCTGTATTAGTAAGTAGGCTCACTCATAAGAGTCATGTGGGAAGTGTGAACTGATTGTCTTACCCACGTGTATGGCTTTGCGTTTTTTCCAGAGGGATCCTAAAGTGGGCAGATGGGAGAATGTATTCTGGGACTTTCCGGACTGGGCTGGAAGATGGGTAAGATCCTCTCACTATTTGTGGAGCCAGAGGGCAAGAAATAGCTTTTGTTTTAGGAGGTGATAACAAAAGCTTTTTAATGAAAGGTTTTGCAGTGAATCTTCCTGACTTAGGCTTATATTAGCAAGATATATCTATATCTTGATATATAATCTCCCATTTATCCAGAGATATGGTAGTTACCTTTACAACAGACTCTGCAATTATGTGATTAAGACCTTGCTCTGAAGCAGAGGAAGCCAACTGAAAAGGCTGTGGTGGATTTTGTGTTGTATAGCACAACATACGTATTTTTTCATATATGTATATATTAACTTTTTGTGTTGCAATGTTTTTTCGAGAGTTCTGGTGGATTTTTATCTTTCTAGAAAATGCAGTGTCTTTCATACAGTGTAGTGATGTATCTTCTCTAATGTTTTTCATGCTGTATTTCTGGTAGAGCAAGGGTTTAATAATTCAGGAAGGAGATAACAAAAATCTTGAATTGAGACTTCAGGATCTGGGTGATGAAAAAACTAAAGGGAGTATGTGATCCTGATGATTAAGATGACTAGTACAGAGGAGTTTGAAAATAGGATAAACAGAAGTTCTAAACATTATCAAGTTCCCGGGTGAAACAAATAAGACCACTCAAAAGTAACTTAATTTATTACACAGCTTTGAATTAATCTATGGATTTCATTGCTACAGATCTGCTTAGGGCACTCTTGAGGTCAAGAGGTTAACTTCTTTCCAAAGGCATTTTTTAATGAATCTTGTGAGCAGACATGTCTGTACTGGGCAGGATAAAAATGTGTGAGTAGTGCTATTGGCTTCCAGATGTATTTTCAAAGTATTGAGTTGAAAGGGAAACTGAAATGTGGTCTAGCTGGAGACAGCTTTTTAAAATGTGCCTTAGCTATTGGTGTAGTATTGAACTATAAAACCAGGTTAGAGCCTTGGTTATTTGTAATTTATACTAAGTGTAACTAACTTTGATGATTTTAGGGTTGTTGAAGATGGAAATACTGCAAACAAATCCCCACGAGAAATCAGTGTATGGGTATTTAGCTGTAATTGCATGCTATAGTCTCAACACTTAACAATAGTAATGTCTTGTTGGGGTAGGCATGCTCTCAGGAGAACATTCATGGCTGGATTTTAATCTCCTCAGAAGGTGGAAACCAATGAATAAGTTGTGTGTGTCATTCTTTTCAGGCATACTGAAATCGTGCACAATTTTGTGCCACTGAGCATAATTGGAAGCTAACATCTTTTTTTTTTTTTTTTTTTTTTAATACTATCTGTGGCAATATGTGTTCTCATCTTTCCCTGGAATAAAGGTGTGCTTGAATTATCAAGACCTGAAGAAGGCAAAGGTAGAAGCAGTCTTAGGATGTGAGAAGACTTGTGGCCTTCAGAAAGCATAGAAAAATGCTGCGGTGTGGTAGAGGGGGAGAGCGCTTAGTGTGCCACAATCAAACAGAAGAAAACCATTACAGCCTAAATTGACCTAGTGATGCTGGAATATCCTGCTTTCTCTTGAAAAAAATTAATAGTAATTAAAAAAACTTCCTGTAACTACTGTAGTTGAAGAGATGCACTAAAAACTATGTAGAGCATTCTGCTTTATGGATGGGTCTGTGAAATGTATCTGCCACTGTTTTAAATGGAATGTGTTGGCGTTACAGCTGCTTGTGTTCCTTCTGTGCATTGACAGGTATGGTGAATACAGAGTGCCAAACAAAGCATTGAATAAGGACGACCATTACGTGGGGTACTGGAAGGAAGGCAAAATGTGTGGGCACGGAGTCTACAGGTAACGTGTAGCACCTCTGTTGCTGTCATTGCAGAAGGGCGAGCAGGGCTGATGCTCTGACACACTGCTTACCAAGGCGTGCTATGTAGCTTTCTTGTTATTTTTCAGACTTGTGATAGTTAGCTTGGTTTATTTTCTGCTTTGCTCTTGGTAGGTTGCTCACAGTGCGTACTTGTACAGTGCTCTGTTACCAATATCTATACTAATGTTGCTACCACCTTTCAGTAACAGAGGATTCTTTCTTCTGAGAGATAAATATGACCTTTAATGGCCTTGCTTGTTGGGGGGAGAGTGGCTTTAAAACAACACAGCATCAAAAGGCTTGTATTAAAAGCTCACTTTTATCCCAAATATACTTTTACTGTAGTTCCTGCTTGGTGTGGCTGTAATGCAATTCCTAGAAGGAAAAGGAGATGGATGGGATACGTTCTGGAGAAAAAAAAACCCCAAAAATGAACCACCACCCGACAAAATACAACCAAAAACCCCAAAATACAACCAAAAACCCAAACCACATTATAGGAGTTTTTTTCTCTTTTTCATTATAGCTATGCTACTGGTGAGGTATATGAAGGGTGTTTTCAGGATAACATGCGTCATGGGCATGGACTGCTGCGCAGTGGGAAGCTGACCTCTTCCTCTCCTAGTATGTTCATTGGTCAGTGGACAATGGATAAGAAGAGTGGTTATGGAGTTTTTGATGATATCACAAGGTAATGCTTCAGTTCCACGAATCCTTAAAACACTAGTATGATGTACAATTGGTAAAAGAGGAAGAAAGGATTTGATCTGTTAGTAGCAATAGTAGTGCATGTCTTTTTTTTTTATTATTTTTCTTTTTTTCTTTTTTCCTTTCCCTTTTTTATACTAGGCTTTCTGGGTTGATCTAAGGAATTAGTTCTAGAGACTGCTTTTTGTTGTTGCTTCGGGACTAAATGGGGGGGGTTTGTTTTGATTTTTTTTTTCTGCCTTGCTTTCCTATTATACTCTTGTCTGAAAACTAGCACTGAATATGGTATCTTGTTGTGAGGTATCTTATGTGAGTGCTGAAAATTTTATGAATGTCACATGAGAAGTATTCTTTCATCTCAGGCCTACAAGACTGGGTTGTTCAGTGATAGGATATACAGAACTTCAGGTAAATTTCAGTTTGTGCTCAGGTTTTTCATTGACACTTTCTGTCAGTGCAGCGGAGGGAAGATGTTTTCTCTCGGAGCAGATTAGTGAAATGATGGTCTTGCAAACAGAATTGCACTGAATTAAATTCTGAGTGCTGACAATATAGTTTGCTTTTTCAGTCACCAATTTAATGCTTTTTTTTTCCCCTGAAAAGTGAGCTTGTGATGAAACCACTTCTCTTGAGCTCTCAGCTTAACTGAAAGCCAACTTAAAAGTAAAAAGTCTGGAGGTAAAATGTGGTGGGGGGACTGTGTATGTGGGTATCTTTCCAAAAATGAGCTATTGTAGCGTGTCTAGGTATTTCCTGATGTTAGTTCTGCATCTAGTCTTATTCAGTGGTAGTGGTTGTTCTTACACTCTAGCGTTAAAATGTCTTCACATACTTCAGTCATTCATTTTCCTAGGACAAACTGAAGAGATGGCAGGTTTCTTCGCAGAATCTCTCACCTCCTGAATTTGTAAATGCAGTGACAGTTCATGGTGGGGGAAGAATGTGGCATTTGCTGTCAGTTCTGAGGTTATTCATGTTTGAGTGGGCTGTCCTCACAGTAGTTTTCTTTCTGGTCCCAGGGAAGGCAATGTGCATGTGTTTGTGACCTAAGGATTAATTTTCTTCACTGCTTGTTGTTCAGCCCAGACAAATAAAGAATAGCTGCAGGCACTCTTTATAACTTGCTGTCATTATTGCAAACCAGCCATTTGAGCAAGTGGGACTTCTCCTCAGTTATGTTTCCATCCTGGTAACTAAGTATGCTGCATCTGTCTCTTCAAGAAGCCTTCACCCAACAGAGACCCCTGTAGCTAGTGTGATGAATCAGACCAGCATCCTGCTAGGTTATGGGTCCAATCAGGTGGAAGAGACCCCTGAATTTGCACTAATGGCTGGGCTTGCTTTACTATGACCATAATTTTTCCTGTGTACTAAAAGGAAAATGCTTGGTAATAAGCAGAGTTCTATTAAATCAGTCGCTAGTTTCCCTCTAAAAGCAAACAAAAAAGTCCCTTGGCAAATTAATTTTTTTAAAATTACTTATATGGTGAAAACATAATTCTCTTTCAGAACTGGAAAAAGAGATTGTTTCAGAATGTTTGGGACTTGCACTTGGTTTCAAATACTAGCCTGACCTCTGTGGGCTTACATTAACAAAAGAATATTTTAAATAGTAGTCTGAAAGAGTCTGATGCTCACTTGTGAGCAGTCTTTAATAGTCTAATACGTTTTTTATGGTACAATCTTTTGTTAGGCTCTAAATCAGAAACTTTCTACAGTATGATCTATTATTGCCTTATATTTTTTGCACTCTGATATTTTTGAAAATGTTACATACAACTTTGTAGGTGTCCCTGCTATCCCCCAAGTAGAACAGCTTGGTTTCTTTCATTTATTATCCTCTCAATTTGAGTCATCTGAGTTTGAGTAAAGAAATCAAAGGCTTTGGCAAAAAAAAAATAAATTGCTAAAACAAGCTTCTTGCATCTTTTCTAAAGAACTGCTAAATACATCAGGTAGATGCCTGAGGAAGCTGAACGTCGCCTTTCGTAGGCAACTTAAATCTTAGATAAAGCTGATGTGGATCAGCTCACACGTTTCCCTTTTTCTTGTGTGCTGTAGCTTCTGCTTAGGTTCCATTGGATAGGATTGGGCTTAATGTGGCTTCAGCACTGTTTCAGATAATCAGGAACAGCTTGCTTGGATGTGGCCAATTTGTAATGTGAATTGTGAAAGGAAGTTCATGATAGTGTATTTCTATCAAAAAAAAGAGTTTCATTTTGATGGCGCTAGCGAAACCAAGTTGACAGACCTGGAGCAAGTGCTGTATGACTCTCTTCTAAAGATTTCTGTAATGGTCAAATATCGCAATAAAGCCAAAGAAAAGATATAAATATACTACTTAAACTGTATTCTTCTACTTCATTTTTCTTCAGAGGAGAAAAGTATATGGGAATGTGGCAAGATGATCTTTGCCAAGGCAATGGTGTTGTGGTTACTCAGTTTGGACTGTATTATGAAGGAGCTTTCAGCACCAACAAAATGATGGTGAGTTGAACACTGGACTTTGTGCTATAGCAACTTTTCCTCTAAGTGTGGTAGCTTTTTAGGGTAGATGACTATGTTAGGCTGTATAGACCTTCTGTTCTTCTAATCTTCTATTGTCCTGGCTTTTTAAACTGTCTTTATAATCCCTGCTCTGTTATACTTAGGGCTACTTCAGAAGCTGCTTTTAAAAAGTTATTTGCTAAGAATTAGTGACAGGTTTTTCAGTGTAATACTGATCTGTGGCCTGGCCTTCTGTTGTAATCACTAGTTTGGGTTCTTCATAATTCTCTTTATAGGGGACTGGAATTCTGCTCTCTGAGGATGATACAGTCTATGAGGGGGAATTTTCAGACAACTGGACTCTGAGTGGAAAGGTTGGTCTTACAGTTGTCACTTGTAAACTGTTACCATCTAAACCAAAAAAAGTCTCTTTCCTTGTCGTTTGGTTCCAAATGGATTTCAGTTAAATTTTTTACTATCTTCTCTCAAGGGAACACTGACCTTGCCAAATGGAGATTATATTGAAGGTCTCTTCAGTGGAGAATGGGGGTCTGGGATAAAAATCACAGGAACCTACTTCAAACCTAGCTTGTACGAGAATGAGAAGGACAAACCTAAAGCATTGTGAGTGTTGAATAAGAAATAACTTCTCACATTGTTCAGTAGTAGTTTGGAATATAACTATTGTCTTTCTTCAGAGGCCAATTAAATTTTTTTTCCCAAAGAAACAGATTATGAAAACATTTTTGCTTTTTCATTCCTCTTCCCTCCTGCTTAGGAAGTAAAATAAAATAAAAATCTTAATAGCTGTTCTTGCTTTAATTACGACTTGAATGCACAAATAACAGTATGAAATTTCAGGATAGCAAACATGCTGCTACTGTCCTATAGCAGTCTCAGAGGTTTTTTTATTTATATTTCAACTGACTGTTAGAACCTGAGTTTGTAGCTGCTGATGACTTTTGAGGTACTGAGAAAAGACTAAGTTACGTTTGAGTGATTAAGTCAATCACAAGCCTCTCTTCTGCCAGTTATTCTGTTGGTAAATTAATGCATTTAGTATGACATTTAATAATGCCAATGGTGATGTATTTGGACAGGATTAGCTAGTTACTGCACCTTTTCCAAACAATGCATAGGAAAGTAGTAGAAAGATCTGCTGATTTGCAAAAGAGCATTTTAACATCTTGGCAAAGATAATTTTGAAAAGTATCCATGTAACCCTATTTACAGCAGATGCATTAGGTCAGTGTGCTTAATTGTCTTGGGGAAACACATTTTTATTTAAGTCATAACTGAGATATCCTTGAGTAAAAGAAACTTAAGTAAATTAAAAGAGCTATTAGTGACATTTCAGTATTTGGTAGCACTATGTACTGGTTTACAATAGTAGTAATTGTTGTACCATACTATAGAATTTCAGATTAAAATGGGAAACTCCACTCTTAACGTTTTTACGTAGATTACTTCTCAGTATGCTTTCTGAAGCATTCACTGGTAATTTCTTTTGACAGTGCTGACACCTACAACAGGATGCAAAGTTAAGCAGGCCTCCCTGCTGAACTGAACACTTGCAACCTTAGCAGCTGTCTGCTTTTTACCCCAGTAGGGAGTCTATGAATAAATGTATGTACATATTTGTGAAGACTGCTTGTGAAATAAGGGTTTCACCTGCCCTTTTCAGAGTCTTGAAGCTGAAAAATCTTCTGGTATAATTTGTGAAAAGGCTTAGAGGCTACTTTTTCTGCTTTGTGAAACTGTGGAAGCATGGGGAAATACCAGTGTTGCTAGTTCTCATCTCAAACATGGTGGGGAAAAATATTAATGAAAGGTCTGACGATCTCTGATACTTGTTTTAAATAAAGATAGAACTGTTAACCCTGAAAGCATTTATTTGCTTTACAAAAGCTTTTCAAAGCCCTAAATTTCATTGTATATCTGAGATCTATATCTACAGAACTGCATTTTCAGTTTTCTTCTGGTTATAGGGCATCCCTGAGCAATGCCTCTGAGTGAAAAGATGCCTGAGCTGGTTTTGCTTTCTACCAGCAAATCCCTAACATGTCATGCAACACCGTATGTAGGTACTACTTTAGGAGCAGAAGCCACATATCCATTCTTGATATTTATCTGTGTAGCCATGCTGTTTGTACATTCCAGGATAGTGAGATATTTGGGACATACTTGTACTGTGTCCTTGCTACATGAATGTGTCCTGAGTCTTCTGAATGAATACCGGTGTGAAAATAGGCCCAGTCAAGTGCAGTATGTCCGGTTTCCTTGGAAATCAGTCCCTTTCATGTTTAAGCAAACCATTTCCTGGAAGACTACAAGAAAGAGTATGACTTGTCTAATATAATAAGGTTTGTAGTTGTTCCCACATACAGGTATTAAAACCACCTTTAGTCTGGAACATTGGAATATGTTACATGGATTAATGTATGTTAGTTAGCAAGGAAAAAAAATAAGGAGCAGTATTTGTAAGTTCTGTTTAAAAGGTGTTGAAAGTCAACACAGCAATTAAACAGTAGATTCTAGGTTCGTTCTTAGTGGTAAACTTACACGGTAGAGACTGTTCAGTGTATCGCCTTTTGGTAAAATAGCATGAGATATTAGATTGACGTTAGCCGTATATGGTTTTCATAGTTAATTGTGTTGTTTTAAGACTGTTTGATTTAAACAGACTAACTGATCATTTTATTAGGCGGAAACTTGGGATCCTGGCAGTGCCTCCTGATGAGAAATGGAAAGCAGTATTTGAAGAATGCTGGAACCAGCTTGGTTGTGAGAGTCCGGGCCAGGGGGACAGATGGAAAGCTTGGGACAACATTGCGGTGGCGCTGACCACCAACCGACGACAACACAAAGACAGGTTGGTTTCTGGAGAATGTAGTCAGCAAGACAAAGAAAGTCTTAAGAAAGAAACTGGAATCACACTCTGCTCTAGACTAGAATCTCTAACTGTAAAAGTTCACTTAAAACAACAACAAATGCTAAACAAAATCAGACTCTCAATACTCTGCACTATAAACCCTTTCAGGGACATACTGATGTTTACAATGAGTTCAGTTGTTAGCTTCAGGGTTTTTTGCCTTACTGTATGTCTCAAATAATCTGTACGATGTCTTTGTCCTTTTTATAACTGCAGCCCAGAATTATTGAGCCGCTCACACACTCAGACACTGGAAAGTTTGGAGTTCATTCCACAACACATTGGTGCCTTCACTCTGGAAAAATATGAAAATATAAAAAAATATTTGATAAAGGTATTGTGACTCTCAAATGCTCACATAGTTTGTTGGTAAGGCGTGACGTCAAGCTCATTTGTAATAGCTTTCGGTAATTCTTTCCATATTTGTACTCTTGTAATCCGTGATGTATTCATTCATGTTTGCTCATAACTTCCTAACGCATTGAGTTAAAATCCACAACTAAGACTAAAATAATTTCATACCTAATGGATACTGCCTTAAAGTCAGTTTCTGCTCATTACTGTTTTAATTCTTATATGTTGGATCCCAGCAAAGCATCTTGAAACACTTTCTAATTATTGCATGTTAGACTATTCCAAGCAGTAGCACAAGTTCTTGTACTGCCTTGAGTCTTCTGTGAGCTGTATTCAGCTAATACATACATTTTATAATCCAAATGGCCATTTGTTAAATACAGCTTATTTTTAATATGTTTGTACATTTGGGGTTTGAAATTTTTTTTTCCAAAGCCTGTTGTTGGATCTCTGACCCATGCCTCTTGAATTCCATTTTTCTTTCTTTAACTTGTCTGACATTGACCTACCTGACTGGCTAATTAATATCTTTCATCTCAGGCTTGTGATACTCCTCTCCATCCATTGGGCAAGCTGGTGGAAACACTAGTAGCTGTCTACAGAATGACCTATGTTGGAGTAGGAGCTAATCGACGATTACTGCAGGAGGCTGTGAGAGAGATAAAGTCCTACCTCAAACGCATCTTCCAATTGGTTAGGTAATGAGACTCTTAATTTTCAAGTCAGACTACTGCTGAATTAATTAAAAATAACTAGTGTTGATGCAGTCCAAGTGTGCCAGTATCTTTACTCTCTTTTGGGGGTTGCTTATGTTTCCTTAACCTTGAATATTCTGTTCAAAATAGGAAAATTAAAATCTTCACCACAGTGTATTACATCCTACACTGTACTTCAAAATGTGGCTGTAAGAAGTGTCTTGAATGTGGATTTCCACTTTAATGCCTCCGGATATCCACGCTGTGAAAAGAGTGTTCAAAGGGTTTCTAAGAATAGTGAGTATGGGGACTCTGAGTGTATTTCATTAAAGTTCTTACCAACATGGATGAGCAATGTTCCTATGAAGTGTTTGCTTAAATTTTTGAGAGCAATTATAGCTTTAATTGGGTCCTGCCAATATGAAAGCAGAAATACTCCAAATAATGAATTATTAGAACCCTTGTCTGGAGGGAAGTGATGTCAAGGTCAGAAAGGTACCTTTGGCACTGGAGGGGTGACCTCCCGAAGTTTTCCTTCAGGTAGGTGGTATTGTAGGTCTGTTAGCTATGCTGTCTTAGTCCACAGTGTGTTATTTGAGCTGGCTTTTCTCTTCAGTTGCCTTCTAATGCTGTAATTTTGGGAAACTTCTTGAAGTTAAATCGTACGTTGTTGTATGTATTGCCATTTAGGTTCTTGTTTCCTGATCTTCCGGAAGAGGGCAGCACAATTCCATTTCTGGCAACAGAGACGAAAGGGAGGCGATCATTTTGCAGTGGGAAATCTGACTCCAGATCGGAATCTCCTGAACCAGGGTACATAAAAGAAAAATAAGTGAACTAATGAAGGCCTCACTTTATTTCTGCTTGCAGTTTTTCCTTGGATGGGGGAAGAAAGATAGGAACATAGTGCATTTATTATCTCAACTGATGGATATAAGCAGATTTTTTTTCCCTTTTCTTTGTGATGACAGATTCTGATGAGCAAACTTCCTCGTGGTGGTTTTAGTAAGCATTTCATCCACGCAATGGTTTTTTACTTAAGCCCAAACTTGTTTTGTTTGTTGTGTGTAAACAAGTTCAGGCTTGGATCTGGGCTTCAGATAACTATTTGGGATATGAGCCTTGGGGGTAATGCAGGTCCAGTGCACATATACTGTATCACAAATAGCCAGTCACATGAAGCTCACCCTGTGTCCATTGTTGTGCTGTCCACAGCAGACTCAGGTGTGGGCAGACAAGGAAGAGGGAGCAGTAGAGATAGTCTTCTGAGAAAGGCTCCAATGACCTGTGCAGATGGTATTAGTAGGCACCTTGAGTTCAGCTTTCCCTGTTGGGATTACAGCTTGGTGCCAAGCAACTGCTGACTTGACAAAGCCTGAAGTGTGAGTGTGTGGAGCTAGGTCAGATAACTTAATGGGTTTTAGCTTATTTTCTAGCTTGTGCTTTGAAGGTAGGGTTCAGCTGTCAGCAGAGCGGCTCAGAATTGGGGCTAAATGGTTAGCCTGAGGATACATGTAAAACCTGAGCTAGAATATAGTAGAGTATTCAGCTTTTATGTTACACAAGGAAGAAAGCCAGTGTTCTCTTTAAAACTCACAAACCTCAAAAAAACCTGCACCACAACCATTCCCCCCACCCCAAACCCACCCGTATGTGCACTGTAAAGGGAAATTACTTCTAAGTATTTCTTAGCACAGCTACTATTTGATGGATTTGTACTTATTTTGTTACTACTATCCCTCATAGAATAGGCTTATATTAATTAAAAACTTGTTCCAACATTTTTTTCACTCAATTTCTCAAGATACTTACGTTTTTAAAATGTCTTTGTCTTCAAACTGTCCTCCTCTGTTGTTTTGTTTTTGGCTTTTTTATAGTTATGTGGTAACCAGTTTTGGCTTGCTGCTCCCTGTGTTACTGCCACGGCTCTATCCTCCTCTGTTTATGTTGTATGCCTTAGACAACGAGCGTGAGGAAGATATTTACTGGGAATGTGTTTTACGTCTAAACAAACAAACTGATATGGCTCTTCTAAGTTTTCTGGGAGTGCAAGTGTGAGTATGATTCAACAAGACAGAACTTAGAAAAAGATTATGGCATGTAATTAGATAAAGCTAAAATTAAATAAAACTACCCCCCCCCTATTTTCTAAGTAGTTTTATTTGATTGAGAATTCATCTGAACATATCTTCAAGCTAATTAGTATGGTTGAGAGTGAATCAAAATTTTCCTCTTTGGAAGCTGGAGGTGGAGAAGAAAAAAAGATTGGCATTGCTACAAAACCAGAGTGCGGCATTTTAAACTAGGCTATTTTCCAGCTGTTGTTGCTAGATGTAGTTGATCCTGTAGGAAGAGCTGTTGTATCTCATAGAAGAACACGATAACTTAATTGGCATAACATGAAAAATGCTATAAGACTATGCTTTCTTAATTCAGTGTGTTGGGTTTCTTGCAGGAAATTTTGGCCAGGAACTGTATCCATCCTTGGAGAGAGTAGAAAGGTATGTTCATTCAGCCTTGACTTAGTGTGGTTTGCCCAGTACTACTTCCAAGAAACCTGAGATCATGAAGAAGCAGTCAAAGAATTTTTGACCAGGCTTTTTGCTTAAGAGATGCTGTGCTATCTTGTTTCCTTACATTTTGCCTGCTACTTAAAGGCTGCACTAGTGATTTCTTGCAAAAGCTGTCAGTTCAGCTTTATCACTTACTGTCTTACTCTGAAGTGAATTCCAATTCAGGAAGACATTTGCTTGGTCTCCAGCTGTGAAAGTAAAAGTCTAGCCAAAGAAATTTTCAAGCTGCTTGACTTAGAGTTATATCATTTTATACTTTCTGATTAGGAGAAGAATTGCATCGTTTTTATTCTTAATCGTTATCTTGCCTGAAAGTGGTTGAACGCTAGTCTTCGATGGTAGTAGTGTAGTACTCAATCTCTGAGCTCCCAGTAAGAGTGGTTTAATAATCATAACTTTGAACAATTTCAGTGTTAACTGTATACTTGAAATATCATGTCTGTTCATGAATCAGTATACTTTTGTTGGAAGTTTTCAGTTTCTTATAGTGATTTAGATACTCCTGCCTTCAGGTCCTCTCCTTCCTATTTATAACTGTGGTTTGTGCGAAGTCTGTAATAATTGGAAGCATGGCTTTCATTGTAGTAGTTGCTGCAGGCAGGCAAGGTGATATTCCTTGGTAGAGATTGTTACAAGTTTGTAGTAATAACCAAAGCTGCTGCTGAACCCCACCCCTGAGTGTATGGATTCCCAGGCAAACAAGTCCCCTTTTTCCCAAATCATAAAGGTTTTTCATACCTGAAAAAACATGATGCAAACCTCCACTCAGACTTCACTGTTAAAAAATGCAGCAGTAACACATTTCTTGAGTTACTTCATATCTTCTGTATTTTTAGGAACTAGGCAAATTTTTACCAGCTGCATGAATCCTTCACACTTTTGTCTTTTTTGGGTTACAGAGCAGAGCCCCTCCGCTGTGAAGTACTTTGTGGCTTGTGTCTTCTCTGAATTAGGCAGCATGTGATGCTCTTTGCAGCCATTTACCTTATTTGCTGGGTCATTCCTTCAATTAAACAGGATGTTTTTGACAAAGATGACATGTTTATCTGCTTCTCTCCTCTGTCTAGTTTCCTCATTTCTGTGAATTCCTCTAGGTCTTTTTGCATCCATTCTCTACCCGTTCCATTCAGAAAGACGTAGCCTCTGTTGCTATTAAGAGCTAATGTTTATATTTGTTCTTTTATGTTTGCTTCAAACCAGAGTCTGTGATTGACTGCTATGACTTTTCTAGGTTTCAACTGTTCCTGTCTTTAACAGTTCCATCTTGATTGTTAACCATTAAGATATAATGATTCTCAATCTTACTTGACCTGGAAGGTACCCAAACCTGTTTCTCGTAACATACCAAGAAAACATATGTAACATACCAGCCTCCAGCTGGACTCTGCACTTGTTGATCATAACTGAGCTTTTACGCCAGTGTTGAATGATACTGTGCTTTTCTTCTTCTGCTGAGTAGTGGGGTGATTAAACCTGTGTGATAAATCTTCTCATGATTACACAGGTATCCTCAAATACAAAAGATGCCTGCTTTGCCTCTGCGGTTGAATGTTTACAGCAAATCAGGTAATTCTCTGAAATTTGCCTGCTAGTGTTTTAATGTTCCTGCTATAGTAGTATCTAGCTTACTTGATTGTGATCCTTTATGTGTTATTTTTTCACATTCATAAGAGAGGTCACCAAGAAGTTTGAGTTCCTACTAAAAATGTTACCAAATTCTCCCAATGGGGAATGAAGTATAGCCTCAGGAATGCAGTGGAGAGATGTGTCCATAGGACACTGTTCAGAAGCAAAAGTGTGAGGATGTCTAATCAAGTATGCATGTGAGTTTCTAAACAGTTATGGCAAAATGACCTGTGCATGGAGAGCTTTTCTGTGTCTGTTAGCTGACATAAGGAATTCTGCTGTTGGAATTTAAGTAGAAATTGAAACTGTTTTTAGAAATGAATTTTTTTCCCCTTTACCACTATGCTGTAATGTCTTAAAACTCTGGCTTGTGGTACTGTGCCTTGGTCCAGTAATTATAGCCTGGGGTACTACACAGCCTTGGTAGCCGGGGCTGCTGTGGTATGGATGATCTAGTTTAGCTTCTTGGGCATGGGGGCGTGCTAAGCTATCAAATTATCTTCCTAATTTAGATGCAGATAGGTAACTTCTTACTGTTACCCTGTTTTTCTTTTCTTCTCCAAATAGTACCACATTTACCCCAGCTGACAAGTTGAAGGTAATCCAGCAGACTTTCGAAGAGATATCTCAGAATGTACTTGAGACTCTTCAGGAAGATTTTCTGTGGTCCATGGATGACTTATTTCCTGTTTTTCTCTATGTGGTGCTACGAGCCAGGTATGCGCTAAGAGCAACAGCAGTCATAAGCTGGCCATAGGCAGTGCGAGTACTTTTACCTGTATTAAACAGTCCTGCTTCTCGTTGTAGGACTAATTGCTAGTTTTATGTAACTTTGTTAATTTTCCATTTTGGCTGTGTGCTTTGGCCTGAAAATATTTTGAACAGTTAACTGTCAAATGGCTGTGACTTGAGAATGAGGTTGGGGAAAAGCATGTTCTTTGCATAACATCATGTGCAAAAAGTAAAAAACATTATTATGGTATCTTTTGTTCACCTTTTCTTTCCCTCTCCCCTTTGTGACAGGATAAGGAATTTGGGATCAGAGGTGCACTTAATAGAAGACCTGATGGATCCTTATCTGCAGCATGGGGAGCAAGGCATCATGTTCACTACCTTGAAGGTATGAAAGTTATTCAGGGTTATTAAAAGTTTGCTTGCGAAATGAGTCACCTTTGGGCAATGATGATCACATTAGGACATTTCTATGCACATTAGATTGTAACTCCTTTTGACATTTTTATTTGCTTTTTAGCTAGAATGAACAAGGAAACTTAGAGCTTAGAATAACCTAGCATTTGTAGGTACTGCTAATGAAACAGTGCAATGTACAAATGTACTTTATTCAAATGTAATATTGGTTGCTGTTGAGCTGTTCTGAATGCTCACCTGGAACTTGCTCCCCTGCAACTTACTCCCTTTATAAAAATTTAAATGAAGTGCTGTTTCGGAGATAGCCATTTCAATAATGTTTAAGTCTAACATTACATCAAGATGCTTCACGGATTAAATTTTGAAGGAAAAAAGTATAATTACTGTGTCATTCTCCACATTCTATTTCACATTCTTCTCAAATATGGAAAAAGGAAAAGAATCTGTTTTGATGAATATCCTATTGTGTACACTAGGACCTCCATAATGGAAATAGGTTGTTCTGATACCTCAAAACTGTTCAAAAAATGGGTCTTGTGACAGTTTAGCTGCGTGGAGCTTTTTTGTGGGGTTGTTTTAGAGGGAGGCTGTTAATCTGAAACTTAAATAAAAATTGTAAGCTGAGCTGCTAGGTGAACATGATTGTATTTTCTGTCTGTGCAAACTGGAAATAGTGGATGCAGAGGTTTATTCATACCTCTCATTTTTATAGTGCTGTAAAAAGGGAAGGTTCGAGTTAGTTAAAATTTATCAAAGAATCTATGTATTAGTAGAATCTTACTTGCTATGAGTGCAAGTGTTGTCAGAGACATTTATATTACGTTTCTGGTCATGACTGACCCAATGGATATTTGAACCAGCATCAAGGAGTAAATAGCTATCAGCAGCAGGTCAGGGTATTTAGCTAGGTGATAGAAACCTTTGCTTTTCAGTCTGAGTGCTTTTGAAACAATTCCTGTATCCTTGTGCTGTAAGAAAGTATCTTCTTTCCTGGGCCCTTCTGTCAAAGGGCAAATAAAGACTTGTGAGCAAAACCACGTCCTTCATCTTGGCAAACCTGGGAGCTGTGAAAGTATTCAGTCCCAGATTATGCTACCTTGCTTCATTAGGAGTTGGACGTAATTTGTAACTTAAAATCTTCTGTTCTTTTTGCTAGTTTACATATCAGAACATTCTCATGTATTAAGTGTCATTGTGTCATCACTGCTTGTAGAAAGCCTAGTCCTCTGTTTTCTCGGGTAGAAAAAAGTCAGCCTTTTTGTGTGTGATGCTTTATGAGCTTGCTGAGAACTGGTATGTGTGCTAAACTGAACTTTGTTTTAATTCAGGCGTGTTACTACCAGATTCAACACGAAAAGCTTACCTAGACTGTCATTTACGACCCGGCTCTGTGGGATAATCTACTCAGTGGAACTTCACTAATACCCACTTTCATCCCTGAAATGGCACTTAGAAAATACTCTGTTACAGTTCTGTTGTTACAGATGAAAATACTCAGTTGTTTGTTCTGAACTTTCAGTTTTAAGATTGGAAAACTGTAGTCAGAGGCTGTCTATGAAACAGTGACGAAGCTAGAGACTTGGTTTGTCAAGTACTTGCCAAGAAGAAATGATTTCCTATTCTAACAGAAAGATTGTTTACTCCTTTTAAATTAACAATGCTGCAAAAAGGCATGGCATCTACATAGAATACATGTGAAAGTCTGGACCGCATGGCTTCTAAAGCAGTGGGTTTATTTTTATTATTCCTGGTTTGTCAACAGAGATACTTAAAGAGAATGAATTGCACCACAGAACCATTCAGTCTTCCTGATTTAAGCTATTATGTTTGTTTATTTAAAAAATAGAACTAAGTTAGTATTTATAATGGGTAACCTATAGTGTGTTTGGCTGTAAAGGTTTTGAGGCATCTGTGTTCAACAGCATAGCTGAATGCAGTATTAACGTGCTGTTGTGGAAATAATGACACTGTTATGGACTTCCCTGTTTACTGGAATTATAAATATACAAGCGTTCACCATTCTTTCTGTTTATGGAATAAATAAAAGGCACTGAGCACTTCAGATTATGGCACTGAGTTAAATACTTGAAATCTGCAGTGTTCAATTTCATTGCCCTGAAGTCAGAGGACAGATGCTTTCTCTGGAAGCCCATGTGAGAGGAGAATGGGGACGTGCTTTTGAACAAGCTGACAATGGATCAGGTTTGGGACTTTTGCCTGTGAACTTATGTGTCAGAGTGAAAATGCTAACCTTGTCGCATTTTTGAACATGTAGAGAACAAGTAATTTCCCTGGGGGATTTGTGTGTGTATGTATTCTTCTGTGGTTTATGATTAACTTCATACCAATAACACTAGTGGATAACTTGGGTATTGTAGATGCTGTTCTTTACCATGACTGACTCAAAAGGGGGAGGGAGGAATGGATTATAGAATGTTATAATAGCTTAAATTATGTCAAACTACCATAGATAATGCTAATCATATTTTTGAAATAGTAATCATGGCTTGTGTATTGGCACCTATATGGAAAGAAACCGTATGTCAAAATACTGTTTTGAACAGTGACTGTAATGTAGCAATTTTCATAATAAAGTAAAAATGATTGGTCTTTCTGAAGCTATTTTTAGTTTTATCAGAGAAGGGAAAAGAGTAATTCTGACAAGACTATGTTTAAAACCATTATTGTTATACTTGCAACACACTACAGTGTTAATAGACTGTAGAGATAAAGGGCTTCTTCATGTTTGTAAACCATATTTTGTTAGCTTAATCTCATTTTTAAATTTATGCAGACTAATTTGAGGAGAGAGAAGCAACAATGTGAATAAAAGGGAAGCTAAAGAAGCTAATTTGAGAAGGGGGGGAGATACACAACTAAGGGTGGAGAGTATAATGGAGTATAAGGCAGGAATAAGAACACTTAACCTTTTGTGCTAGATGCAGCCTTTCCATGTAATCATCTCTTAGAACTCAAAGTGCAAAAAATATTTAACTGAAACCTGTAGGAGTACAACTGTTCTTTGAAAAGGAACTATGCCGAAGAGCTGAGTAAATAAATAGCAGTAAATTTTATCTGCAAAGATGAATTCAGGATTTATTTCAGATTTTGTAGGAGTGTAATCATAAAAAAAAGTTTTGTTGTTTTTTCCCCTGTAACTGTTCAGTGTTAGTGTGTGTGTTGTCTTCAAATGTTTCAGAAGAAAGGAAGGATTTTAGTCTTCAGCTTTGACATGTGGAAAGCTTTGTTTCATATGACCTTGCTCCCACATGGATTCTGTGCCTTAAACCAAGATTGTAACCAGAGAGAGGACATTTTCCCATAGTCTTCCTGCCTTTCAAGAAGGAGGTATATCTACAAATATGTAGCTACCTCAAATGTTTAACTTCATTCACTGTGAATGTGCAAAATTAAGAACTAAAAACCCTAAAGATTACATCTGCCTTTCTTTATATATACACACGTGCATGCATATATATATACACACACAAACTCTTAGAAAAAGTAGTGGTATCAGATATGCATTTAGCTTGCTGATTAATGGAAGCAGGCAGCCTGGGCTGGATTATTTTTGGTCTTTCTGATATGTAGCTCTGTTATTAGCTGGAGAGAATCCTAGGATTAAATGTGCTTCTGACACAGATTGCACTTTACAGCCTATGTGGGTTGCGATGCATTAGGAAATCAGCACAGAGCAGCTTTGATTTGTGTATTTCTGTAGCTAACAAAGAAATTAACCTGCAGGACTTCTCTAGCTGTATTGCTTCATGGTAGTTACTTTTTTATCTCTTTGTTTTGGGGTTTTTTTGTTTGTTCTTAAAGTGAAAGCTGGGCATTTCTTATGCTACAGCAGAAATGCTGTAGCCAGCAACAGAATACCAGTGTTCCAGTATTACAGATTCTCATTATAATTGCAGGCATGGTAGCTGAAGACAGACCTTAAGGGATGAGTGCCCTATTGACTGGGAAAGTTGCTGAGAATAAGGAACTGCTTAAGTGACAGATAAAGTAGGCTTTTTACGCAAGAAAAGGGTTAAGGGGATTTGTTCTCTTCTCCCTGGTAATGAGTAGTTCTAAGGTTAGGTTTCTGCGGATTAGAAAGGAGAGGATGTCCGTAGATTAGCTAGGGCGGTGGGGTTACTTGCTCTACTAACGTCCAGCAAATAATTCTTTCCCTCTGGAAGTTCTACGTGAGCTGAACGTGGTGTATACTGTGGTGTTTGCAGGTAAGAAAATACACACTGTACTGAAACCATTGTACTGCACAGGTGCATTTCCCCCATGCAGCTGTGAAATTAGTTTTGTCTCATAGCTACAGCAAAGCTCACTAAACTTGTGATAGCCACTTAATTCCCATTAGCTAAATATTAGAGATATGTATGAATGGGGAGTAGGAGCTCAGAAGAGAATTTTTTCCTTACTCATCTTCACAAACTGTTCTGACTGGAATGCAGGTGCTATACATTATTGAGTTATTTTATCAAAAGTAGGTTCACTTCCTAACTGTACTGGTTTTTGAAAGCAGTGTTGAGATAATGTAGTGGAAAGATATGGGACTGTAACACAAATCCTTTCTTTTGAACTACCTAGCCATGTACTTCTAAGTTGATTTAGTATCGATGTGTTTATGTTGTCAGATGGTTGGTTGTTTCGTGTGGTGTCTTGTTTTTTTTTTCCTTTAGTAAGCCCAAGCTGTTGGCAATAAACAGCTGGAAGTACAGCTGGCTGCCTCACATGACTGCAGTGTGCTGCACACAAGTATTCCTCTCTGGATGCACTGCTCTTCTTAGAAGTGATGCTTTAGTGGCATTTACCCCGATGTAAACAAGGTACTTGTACCACTACTAGAGCTGTAAGCTTTTGTTTGAGGAAAGCAGAATGAATCATCACCGAATGTATCTGATTACAAAGAATAATAGCATAAATTACTCCATCAGCAACTTTACATATGCAGATGTGATTAAATCTCACAGAATGCCTTACATGAACATAAAATTTATTCAGTCTTTTTTTAACCTGTACCACCTCAGCCTTGGAATAAGTGGTTCTTGGGTTAAGATAAGGATATACGGTTTCAAAGAACTGGTCTCTTCCTTCGCTTAAAATGTGTCTATTTATGCCACTAATACTTAGGGTTGCTTTTTAAGTTAAAATACTTAATAAGTCTCCAAAAGTGTACAAAAAAAGATGCTTTTTTACACTGACTAGAAGGAGAAGCTGACAGGCTTCAGTGATGAGACTAGCCTAATAAAGTTTATTTAATGCAGCACAAAAAAGCCCTGAACAGGGCATGTCGCTTGAGATGCTGAATGTCTCGTTACCATTTTTTGCCTACTCAGTTTGTTGATTTATAGTGGCTTATTTGCAAGAAGAGCTTTCTCAGAGCGTTCCCTGCCCTCAAGCTAGCTAATTTGCAGTCTTCAATGTGCCGGATCACTAATGTCGACAAATTCAAAGGTATGAGAAGTTCTCCTTGTTAAAAGTGCTCAATAACCTTGTCAAGCATCTTAAATTTAAGTTTATAAGAGCAGGGGGGTTGATGTTCTGAATGTCAGGTGCTGTGGTGTTGTCCCCTTCAGAGACTTGGCAGCATCCAAAATTTTCCTTTGCATCCAAAATCGTCCTTTTAAAGACAATTCTGAAAAGTGTTTTAAAAGCAGGACTTGGGTTCCCTTGCAGCTCTAGCCTTGCATCAGTAAGACCTTCTGGTCTGCCTGACAAATAAGGTCAAGGAGTTTCGTGTGCTGCTGCTGAAGGAAGTAAACCCTGCAGCCCAAATCTGGGGTGACTGATGTTTGTAGACATGAGGTGACAGACTCCTTTTGACTCTAAATTCTGGCACAGTTGGCGTGGATATCCAGCTCTGTCCCTAATAACAGGCAAAGAGAAATGACTTCTCTTAATGAGCATCTGTAATTGCACGCAATACGTGTGAATGGGAAGGACCTTACACTGGCTGGCAGATTAGTCAGGTAAGCCTGTTAGCAAGAACTTGCATCTAATTTATGTAGATCCCTGGGATGAGGAGACCCTGAGCTCTGGCCTTATAGTCTGCATAGATATAATTCTTAGGAAATGAAGACACAGTAGCAGTTAAAAGTTTGTTTGAACCCTCACCTTTCCACTTAGGCAAGCGATTTAGTAGGTCTTTTTCTAAAGAACTGCAGAGAAACAAGATACTCTTTTTTTTCTCTTCTGATAATGACTTGCTCATCATTTATTGCTACTGACAGCTGCTGAAACTAGGCTTCACAGTTGGAAGCTGCTTTCCTTTTGTTGTGTGAAAATATGAAACAGCTACTACTTTATGAATGAGGTGAGCTGTGTTGTTAAGAACTTGGCAGATTTTGATGTTTAAATGCTGCTTCTGTCAGTGTGAGCATAAACTGTAGTTTTAAAAAGCAACAATGGATGGAAGGGTTACTAACTCAGTGTTCATTATTAACCCTAATAGCTCTCCGACAGCTATACCTGAGGGTTTCACCCCAAAAGGCAAGCAATCAGCATTCAGTAGCTTTCCCACTTTTTCTTGGAAATCCAAGGTCAGCTTTCAAGACTGTGTCTAAAACTTCTAAACATACTCAAGTTAATCCCACATCTGTTCTCTGTGGAAGCAGTAGTGATACCAGAAGCTGCACAGCTCCGTGGGGGGGAACCCCAAACAAAAAAACTCAAGTATTTTAAAGGGGTAACAGTATTGTTAGTATTTTAGCAGAATCAGAAGTATTTGAGCACTGTATTTTCTCTACAGGAAATACAGATCAGGAGTTGGCTCCCTTTATAATAAGTACATCTGAAATGCTTGGACATGTTCTTTTGTCTTCAAATGTCCTTTACCACACCATTGTAATGAGGATTCTGAATTGGCAATGTGCTGTTGGAAGTCTGTGTAGCCTATATAAAACCAAACAGCCATCGTACATGGGAACCAACAGATGTCAGCAGGGTCTGTCTTGAGTTCTTGAAAAATGTGAAAAAAACCATGGATATAAAAGCTAGAGAAAACTTAAAATTGGTAATAATAGGAAATGGGGCTTCTGAAATGTAGCTTATGGGATAAGCTGTCAGAAGTTTCCTTTTAGGCCATAACTTGCAGGTTGGGTACTATCTCCTTGTAAACGTTTCTGCAACTGAATTTGGAGCTATAGACTCTTAGTTTCCAAATGGGGCAGGGGGGTGAGAATCAGCCAAGCTGAGGGTTACTTGTGTTTTCATATTGCTGCTGTTCAGTGAAAACCAGGAGTGCTGCTGTCCTGAATGTACTTGGCAACATAGGGATTCCTCTTCCCATGTCTGTACCATCTCACAGTAAAGATTTCTGTCCTATTCCTGATGTCTTTGGTAAATAAGAAACAGGTATTCATGACTAGATTTATATGGCCTGCTTTAAATCCATCATTAGGCAGATCAGCTAAGCTTAGCAAAGGGGGGAAGGCAAACTATTAAAGGAAAAGAACTCAGACTATTGAAAAAAATGAAATAATTGCAGCTCAAAACCCAAAAAATTGGATATTGTGGGAGGATCAAATAATATTTTTGTTAGTCTTTAAAAGAGGAATCCATAATTTGAAAAGCAGTCTTCAGATTAGAATTGCAGTAAGATGTATCACTCGGTTTCCTGTAGAGGTAACCTGTAATGAATTGCCAATACTCGGTAATAAAATACTTGAATCATAATGTCGTCACTTTGATTATTTTTTGCTCCTGCAGTAAAAGTGCCAGTAATGCCTTCTGCTTTTATAAGTGGATCAAGATACTACTTTTCCTGCTTGTACCTTTGATGTTTTCTGTCCACAGAACAACCTAGAGGAAAACAGCAGCTGCCTTCCTCAATTCTAATCCAGGAGACAAACTACTGTGTATTGAACAGAATTTGGTAAGGCATTCACTGTTCACGCAGTGTCTGTCACGCTGTGGTTCACTGTTGGCTGAAGTCTTCAAATATGTGATGTTACAGGTTTTTTTTAACTTGTACACTGAATCATCTCTTCAGTGATCAGTTTAAATATTTAACTTTTTAGAAGCAACCTTAGAATACTGCTAATGACAGTAATGACAGTATCTTCAAACTTTAATCAAGTGTGATTTGAGGATAGATCAACTAGGATGTAATGAAGATTCTGAATTGATTCAGAGCTTTCATATACAGGCTCCTGATGCTTTGGGGTATAAATGCACCATACAGTGTTCTCTGGGGGATTTCCATACTTGTTTGCAAAGAAGAGTTCTGAGAATTCTCTGAAACAATTTTGTACTGCGTTGTTTCTTATTAGCGGTAGATTGGAGAGCTTCCTCTGTTTTTAGTCTAAGGGAACGTTACAGGTTAGTAGTAGGTTGTCACAGAATTCTAAGAAAGGGAAGGATTTGGGAAGAGAATTTTAGAAAAGGCTTATTCTTTTATATTCAAAAAGCGCAGCAGGACATGGATACAGGTTAATAAGTGTAAGTGTTGGCTTCCTGCATTACTTAAAAATTCTTGTTTTAAAAGTTAAAGAAAAAATAAGGTAGTATATGCTGTTTCTTATAATGAAAGCTGATAGAGGAGGGGATTTTTTTAGATCAGCAAACTTGGACTCTGTCTCTAAAAGCAGCAACCAATTATAAATTGTCAGAAAGAGATGATGATACCGGTAAGGTAAGCTGTGGGTTTTTTTGAGGGGGTTGGCTTTTTAAAATTTTAATTCACAGTGAGGAAATACAGGAAAATAATGAAATCCATGTGGAACAAATCCTTCAAAGACCTTAAATTCTAACAGTGATAGAAACAGGGATCCCTTTTTTGCAAAATCATGTCTCTGCTCAGTGAAAATTCAGTATGAAATCCAGAGCCCTTCATTTTAATACTGTGTCAATAACAAGAGGAATTAAATGAAGTATATTCTTGAATATTATTATTTTCCAAGCTATATTGGTATAAAAAAAGCTTTAAAAGTCTTTGCAAAAAAATACAACTTTCCATAGTAGTGCACTTAAAGATGAGGAACAGAAGATGTACCAAATAGCTTCTTATTTTAGGTGGCTTAATGAAGCAAGCCAGTGACAATTCCATGAAGGAAATAAAATGTCATATTGCAGTTGAGGTTTGTCTGTCTGCATTTTGGATGCTGGTGGGTAACTGAATTTATAGGTGGGACTAATGTATTTAATTTATGCTTCCAACCTGTTGTACACTTAAATATGAATGGTTGCCCCCTTCTTTAAAATTCTGCTGTCTTATCAATCTAAAATACCTGACAGTACTCTGTGTACTTTTTTCCCTAGTTCAACATCTCTCTGTGAAATGTACTTGGTGTGAATGCAGTGCTCAAAGAAGTGGGTGGAATATCCTTGAGTAAAGGAAAAGATGGAAGTGCCAGCAGTCCACAGTCAAGATAATGGTACTCATAACTTTTGCATTTCTTTTTCAAAGAGCAAGAAAACTGACAAAAAGTTTTTATTCCTTAGTCTGTAACTCTTCTTCCATTGAGTCATGACAGAGATGAACATGTCTAGACGTATTGCTACTTAATAATTGGAATGATTCTTGATTTTTAATGGTGGTATGCAGTTAATTTCAGGAGTGTCAGAAGAGAATAGCTGATGTTTGTTTCTGGCTTATAAAGTCAAGAGTCTCTACAGCTGTATCAAGAATGACTGATAATTGCAAGAGGGGTTTTTTTTGTTTAAAGAAATTACTCTCTGTAGTTTGAAGGTTTGTGCTTCTGTATGGAACATGTTGGTCATTCTGAGCCAGTTTGATGTAGGGATAGCATTCTGGGAGATAATTAGTACAGTCATCTCAGGAAGAGGCAACCAGTAATGAGGAAAAGATCTTAAAAAGCATCTCCACCACAGGTGATGTTCTGTTAAGCACTAGGAAGTTCCTGTAGAAGAGAATCCTTTTAAGAAAACTGCATTTTGGCAGGTTTCTCTGTGGGGCTCACAGTCAGGGTTCACAGAGTTCATAATTTTTGTAAGTGCTTAAGTGTCTGCTTTGCAGAGACAGATGATTCCTTTGATAATGAGGTACGTTTCCAGGCTTTTCCAGTTTGGATATTCAGTAATTCTGGCTGATGATTGAGGCAAAAGTCCCATCTGCAGAAACTTAGCAGGCAAGTACTTGTATAAATTCACACATAAGGAAAATACCTCAGTAAAACTAAAGCTGAAGATAGATCTCACACAGGTGTGAGTAACATTGAGGTCTAGAGCCAGTGCAGGAAACAATTAGCTGTCAGTGGCTTCTGTAAAAATCGTGCTCAGGAGAGAAATAAGTAAAGAAGGGCTTCCATGTTCCGGTTAGTTGTGACTGGATGATAGCAGCTGATGATGTCTGCAGTAGAGAGTACTCAGCTGTTCTGGGTGTGCTGGATGATCTTTAGTTTTAAGAAATTACTATTTTGATTTTGGCTGATAAAGCTCCTGGTGTCTTGGTTTTATTTCAACATTTTTCTTGTATTACAATATTACTCATTGAAACATGCCAAGTTTAATGTTCTAAGCAAATAAATATGAAGAAGAGACTCCTGTTACAGTTGTATTGTATGATTACTTTGGCACGAAAAAGCAAAGATACAGCTTGTGCTTACCAAAAAACACAAGAGTTGAGAGCTTACTTTCCTCTGACATGCAGTGGGAGTCAGGCATCCAGCCCTTATGGTCTTTCTAAGAACCTTTATAACTTAATAAATCCAATTCCTAACATTTGGTGTGGTGTTGTATTAGTGCTGTTACAAACATTGTGTTTCTCGAAGTGTCACATATCAGAAATGTTGTCATTTCTGAGGTAAAATTAAATTTCATGCACTCACAAAAAGCCCGTTTGTATCTAGGCCTGACTGTGTAATGTCCTATCTGTTCGTCACCTCTTAGTTTCTGCTTCCTTGAGATTTTAAAAAGGCACTGGATTTTTTTGGTTTTCCCCTGTATTAGAGTAGTGTTCTAGCAGATCAAGCGTTGCTTCTAATAGTAAGAGCGGTTCTTCCACTTTCCTGGGACAACAGTATGTATTTGGCAGGAACTTGCATTCATTAATGATATTTTCCAAAATGTGTGCACCTCGAGAGTGGAAAAAACCAGATGGTCCCTGGCCCAAAGAGTGGGTCATCCAAAATAAAAGCCTATAAACATAAAAAATTGCCTTGTTCATTTTACCTGTTCTCAGTAGGAGGTACAAGCTTGAACCCAGACTGATATGCCTCAGATTCCCAGCGTGTTGGGGGTTTTTTCCCCCCTCTCACAGGTCACTTGAAATTGTTAGTATTGACCTAACCCTGCTGGTTAGTAACATAATAAAATAAAACATAAAAAAAATAAAACAGAGTTGATTGCAGGAAACAAGTGAAGCAGACAGGAATTGAGTGCATTTCTTGAAAGTACAAACTGAGGAAAGATGCTTTTCGAAGGCCTGGGTCATTGTTTGGCTTTGGTTGGGCTTCTCTTTGTACTGAAGTGTCTTGCGCTTTTCTGTTTCTTGGGCTCAGGTATATCTCATGTTCTGACTCTAGTGCTACAAGAACTGAGTTTGCTCTGTAAAAGAGATGTCAATGGCATTGGCATGTTATATGACCTGCTCAGATCTCGCTGGCTGCAAGCACTTTTAAAGGTAAAGAAATTGAGCTGTGAAGGCAAAGGGCTTCTTGAGAGCAGTCTCTCGGGGATAGCTACTTTATTTTGCCATACCAGGACAATAAATGCTTGTTTAGACTTAAGTGTTTGATAGTCCTAATGTTGGTCCTAACATCAGCAGTCAAGGTGAACAAAACCACTTGTGCTTTAAAGAAGAAAAATATATTCTCTTTCATAATGTCCTAGACGTTAAAGCTCTTCTACTTTACATGTCCCTATTAAGGCCAGGGGGATGGAGGTGTAGGCTGAACACACAGCACTGCTCAGCTGTCTGTTCTATTCTTAAATCTCTGTATGGCTATGCATCCCACTTTTGGGCATGGATGCTTGTGAAATTATGTTTTTCTGGTTTTGCCCACACTGATTTGATGTGTAGTTGAAGATTTTATGTTGCTACAGAACAGTTTTGGCTGGTGTTTCTCTCTTGAGTAGACATATCTCTGAGACAAATTCTGCTTTTCCTCTAACAAGGATTTTTAAAGATCTTTAAATTTTAAAGAAGAAAAACTTGCTGTGGATAAGAATGTCCATAGGGCCATTTAAAACACAGCAATTTATTTTGTTTTAAGTTAAATTTAAATTGTTAATCATGTTTGCAACTAGAGGGAGGAAACAAGCAAGCTACAAGTCAGAGAATTGATGCTGTCGGGCTGTTGTCCTGTGTAATCAGCTTTTCCTACTAGAAGATTCAAAATTGCAGTGTAACTGGCTAGCTGGATGATAATATGGAAAGACAATGAATACAGACGCGGTTCCACATGCATTAGACATTAAGGATTGAGACTGTGATTGGTTCTAGTTGGACTGAGAAATTCCTAGAACTACGGTAGTGCCCACTGTGTTATGTGTGTGTCTATATAGCCATGTGAACAGATCATCATTGCGTTGTCTTGTCTGTCACGGCTTTCCCTAGATTTATGAGTGCCTCCAACACTATCTTGGGAAAAGACCAGTTCCTGTCACGCCGCAGGCACACGTGTTGAATCGTGAGGTAAGGTGGTGTATGTAGTGTGTTGCTTTACTTACTCGTGCCAAATTAGTTGATTTAGCCGCAGGTAACAGTGCTGTGGTGTTTGTGTCTCAGGTCTGAGTACATTATAAACATTTGAAACCTTCTGTCCTCTCCCACATGGTCAAGCTACTTGCTAACTCCTACTGTGTTGTGGGGTGGGTGGGGGGTGGGAGGCGTGTACAGCTGTGGTCACTAGACTGCATGAGCCCTAGCCAGTGTAACAAATGCGTAAATTCTTTCTTTTAACCACTGGCCGTATGTGTGTCTTCCCACGTAACTGGGTCATTCGGCATTATGGCTACAATCAAGCAGTCTGACATGAGGATTTTGAAAAGCTTTTTGGTTTTTTCTGATTTTTCATATCGTAATAGCAGATCCGTTCTTCAATTTCTGAATTAGTGGGAGAGTTAATGACTTAAGTGGAGAAACTGACAGTAGTGATGAAATTGGTTGAGGCATAGGAGAAAAAATAGAGCACACGGCACTGTGCCTGAATGGAATTAAGCCTGGCTGAGTGTTGTTCAGCTGTGGTCATATTGTCCATTCTAAAGTAAATTGTATGGATATGCTCGGAGTCATATAACATGGCGGCCTTAACGCTCTCGCCGTACAATATTCCTCAAAATTCAACTTACAGCTTTCTACATGAACTGTTCTCTAAAACCAGTGCTTTCTCTCGTATGTTTATCAGGTGGTAGAGTTACTGCGTGAAGCCCCTCAGTCCGGAGAGATCAAAGAGCTAAGACGACTACTGCGTGCTCCACACTTAAAGGCAAGTCCTGTATAAGGAAATAAAAAGTTGCTGATAGAGCTGTCTGCAGTGGGGGTGGAAGCAGATGGCCAGCTGTTCAAGAGAATTGGCAAAGGAGCCAGAAGGGACATAGTTTCCTGGTGATGAACTAACTTCGTTGTGAAATCAGATGTGGGCTGTGTGTCTGAAGTACCTGCAGTGGGCCGTGTTTTAAGGGCCATGTTTGAGAGACATTTCTTAGAAAGCTCACATTCTGAGCAGTTGATGCAGTTACGTAAAACCAAATCTTCCTTGTAACTGCAAAACCTGCTTTCTTTACCCTAAAGCTCTAAATAAAAATGTTTCATCTTATTTTTAAGTTTTCCAGAAAAAGCATAGAGAGGAACTGTTCTTAAAACTTTTATTTCACATTTTGCATTTCCAAGTGGGAAGAAGAAAATTTCAATGTGTGAAAGGGATCTGTGTTCACATAGGGCATTACTTGCTGATTTCTGTTTTCTGACCAGTCACTGTTTAAAGCTGCACTCCTGTATGATATTTGCTTATGCATTGGTTTGTTGGCTTGTTTATGTTTGTAACAGGCCTTGCTATCTGCTCATGATACTGTGGCCCAGAAAGATTTTGAACCAACCCTTCCGCCACTGCCAGACAACATACCTGAAAATGAGGAAGCGATGAGGATTGTCTGCTTAGTGAAAAACAACCAGCCTCTGGTGAGGGAGCGTTTTCTGTTGAAAAGGCTGCGTCTTTCAATGCCTTTCTGTTATTGCCAAGAGCAGACGTGAAAGGAAACTTCCTGGCATTCTTCATTGATCACTGTGTTTTTTGTTTTTATTTGCCAGGGTGCCACCATTAAACGCCATGAGATAACAGGTGACATAACAGTTGCCCGTGTGATCCATGGTGGGCTAGCAGACAGAAGTGGTATGTGTAATCTGAAATAGTGATGCCAAAAAATTGAACTTGAAATAAGAGGTTTGAACTAAGATCGTAGCTTAGCTTCTACAAGTAGTTTTCCATTATAGAGCAAGAAGATTTGTATGTTGGACAGCGCCATAAATAGTGATACGCTGCAGTGACTTTGATTCTGGTTTCATCAATGTTCATATGGATGTGCTATGTCTGAGACAGAGTTGAGGTACAAATCTGGTTTTCATTGTGCGTTCTTAGTACCAATACTTGAAAAAATCTCTCATGAGATTGACCAGGAATATCCCAGATTGCAGTGTAGTATGAATACCAGCAGCTCATTCCCTGATGGAGAAATGGAAAATATCAGTAGCCCTTGATTCTATAAGGGGGTTTAAGGGATATGTAGTAATACTTCTTGGCACTAGTCGACTAAACGCTTTGGTAGCTTTAGTTGCTAAGAAATCTTCCAAGGAGTTTCCTTGGAAATGTCACTATTTTGTCATCCTAGAATTGAACATGTTCCACATTCCTTCAGAAATGTAATGTAACTAAAAGGTAAAACGTCAGAAGTAAAATTGAACTGTAGTCATTATAAAATAGTTTTCTGGTCTTTGTGTAGAGAAGAAAACCAAAACTGTAGACAACAGCTGATGAAGTTTCTAGTCTGATTAACGTTTCATTTGAGCTGAAGGAAAATGCAAAATTAAACAATACTGTGAAGATCTTGTAAAGGACAGAGGAGTCCCAAGGCATCCCACTGCACCTGAATTTTTAAGGGTCTGATTCCAAGTCTCATGGTCTATTAGTATAACGGCTTTAGCTAGAACAGGTTCAGAAATTACTTTGAGAAACGGAATTAAAATGTTTCTTCTACTTTTAAAGTAGATCATCAATAGATTGTAAGCATGTTATATGGGGGAGGTGGGAGACAATAAGAAAACTGAAGCTTGCAAGCTTCTTGTGACCCGCAGAAGTCTGCAGTCCTATCCAGGGGCAAGATAGCCTGAATCCAAAATGCCTTCCTGCATACCTGGTGTATGGAAACTTTTGATGCTGACTTCCAAACCTGTGGTATATCTGTGTCCCTGCCTCACCTACCAGAGGTAATCCATGCTGTGATAAAACTGCCGCTGCTGCTTTCATCTTTGTGTTCACTGTAGGGTTGCTGTATGCTGGAGACAAACTGGTGGAAGTAAATGGAGTTCCTGTTGAGGGACTTGAGCCTGAGCAAGTTATTAATATTCTGGTACTGAAACTTTTTTGAATCTTTTTTTCTACTTTGTACCTTAAGAGTAACTGTAGACAGTTTCTTTCTCACACATGGAAGCTCCACTCAGTTACTATTCCACATGAAAGTAGTGGAATGCGCTAAAGCAGAGTGAGCGAGCTTGTAAGCTACATACCTCACTTTGCAAAACAGGGCAGTGGTCATTGCTGTTGTCAGAATTCTCAGGAAGAAATCTGTTGAGCTGGCCCTATTACTTGTCAGTTTGCCCACAGTCTTTGTGTTCTTCACTGCAAAGCGTTAGTGCCAGTCAGTAAGGTATCACTATATGTAATCACTATCAAGTCTTTCTATGTTTTATTCCTGTGGTTGTACTGTTTCTAAGTACAGGAGATACAAATGCTATTGGAATGCTTGATTCTTAAATATTTTTTTTCCTCTCCCTTTATATCACTGTCTAACCAGATCCTGCTGCCAATTTAAATTAGATTTCAGTAGACATGTTTGGTATAAATTAATGTTGGAATTATATGTAATAAAACATGGATTTAATTTAATTAAAAATATTTAGCAAGACTTCAAAGTTTCATTCTTGAGTTTCCTTTTGAAAAAAATACAGTTTTGTCACACTGACTCTGCCTAAATTCTGTTTCTCCTGTAGATACTACAGTAACTTTAAAGCCATGTTGTGTTAAGTTTGCGATGCCAATGTTTGTTTATTTCTGTTGAATATCAGTCATATTTCAATCCTTTTCTAACCATTTAGGCCCTGTCTCAGGGGACAATTATCTTCAAATTAATTCCAGTTTCTGATCGGCCTGTCAGCAACCAAACAACAGTAAGAGGCATTCTTTTTCCCAGATTGTTACTACGAACAGTTACCCCGATAATGTCTAACAGTGCGGTACAAAGCAATAGTGTTGCTTAGAAGTTTATTGCCATCCTTGAGGTGTTACTTGCCTTTATTGCTACTTCTCAGCTGACATCAATGTGCTGTTGCTGAAGCAGTAAAACAGCAAGCTGGAATGTAGCTGTGTTAAAGGTAACGAAGACATTTTCAGAGTGATCTACAGGTTGAAGGTTGATTGTTTTCACAATGTAGAATCTGATTTTTTTTTTTTCTCTCCCTTAATGAACAGATAGGGTCTGGGATTTGATCTGTTTTTTAAAACTTGACTTCATTATGAATTAACTTAAGTAGCAGCAATATCTGGCCATGTGATTATAAAGCTCGTGTTGTATTTGTTCTGAACGTGGCTTCCACTGAGCTCTTTGTCTATTTTCTTCACCAGGTCTATGTGCGAGCCATGGCAGATTACTGGCCCTTGCAAGATCCTGCCATACCATGTGCTGATGCAGGCTTGGCTTTTAAGAAGGGTGAAATACTCCAGGTTGTGGACCAGAATGATGCTCTCTGGTGGCAGGCCAGGAAAGTTTCAGATCTCAGTGCCTGTGCTGGACTCATACCCTCGAATCATCTTCTTAAAAGGTAAAAAGCTATCATTTTTCTGATTTCCAGTTAAAAAATTAGGCAGTTATTCAGACTTTGCTATTTAAAATTTTCGTAAGTTGTATAGTAGTATGATTCATTGACCTCTGACAAATACCTATCTTCTTTCCGTTTTTCAACTTTTTGCTCCCCTTCCCTTAATAATACCTATGTGAGAACAAGCTCTTGAAAGCACCTATGTATCATCTTAAATTAAGAAGTTTGCAGCAGTTGCCTAGTCTCAACACTATTTACTAAAGCATCTAGTGGGATGTAGCAGCTGAAAGATGGGTGGAAATTAAGGACCCCAACTATTTAGGAGTCATCTATCATTAAAAAAAAAGCAGAGGTGGGGGCGATGACATGGGGGGTGGGTTAACAAACTTATAGTATAAGAGCATAGCTGTATCAAGAAACAGTATTTTTTTAAAGATGTCCTGTGAAGCATGAGTGACTTCTTCAGCTTAGGTCAAAACAGAGTAGACCAGATTAAAAGGTAGGAGAGTGAAAAAAAACCCACCAAAACAAAAAACAGGCTCAGGGAAGAACAGGGTTCCCTTGACTATTATTTTCTGCATAAATAGGCCGTTATTTTTATACTACATGCTTTCAGAACCAGAGTACTCAAACTGCTGTGACACACCTTTCAGTTTGATCCTCTAACCATGTGTCCCGTCTGTGTTACCCTCAGGAAAACATAAGGCCATGCAATTGTAGATGATAAGCTTTGATTTGTACTACGTGTAAACCTGGCTGTGGTTTGTGTAATGAAAGTTGAAATCAAACCAGGTTGTGATTGAGGCTGCGAGCAGGAGGTGCTGTGTAGTATCAGAGGCAGTAGTACTACTGCCCATAGCAGTAGCACACTCTTCTACTTCCAGGAGTTTATACTAGTATGGCTTACCTTCTGTCCTTATATATAAACTCAAAATACTCTATAAATACTTCTGGGCTGCTGATTTGGAAATTGTTTTTAAATAGTTCTGATAGCACATCAGCTTTCTTTCAGGACTTTTCAGTGGGCTAAAACATGGGGAATGTTTCCGTTCTTGGTGTCTTCTGTCAGCTCAGTACTGATTGATGTGTGAGCAGTGAATCTGAGTGTAATGTGCTTGTGGACTGTTCTGTTTCTTTAATTGTGATAAATCTATTTCTATGTAGGAAGCAGCGAGAATTCTGGTGGTCTCAGCCTTTCCAGCCCCATCTCTGTCTGAAATCATCCATGTGTGAGTGAAAAGTTACTTGAATGGTAGAGTAGGAAAGAATGAAATAGAAGCTCATATGATTTGGTTTAATTCAAAGATGTTGTGTCTGGAGGCATATTGTAGCGGCAGAAGTGTGTTCCCCAGGAAACCAAGGTAGTTGTACTTGAATACTGATGGTGGAGGCTGTTGTCTCCGGTGTACTTGGGATCTGACTGTGAGAGAAGCTGCGACTTCAGCTCCTTCTGAAGTCTGTAAGATCTAGGAGCTCTCTAGGAGAATTGGGTGTGAATAAGTCTTGAGGTGACAACTGTACTATCCCTGGCTTTCCAGGGACACAGCTAACAGTTCTGCACTGGAAGGTGCTGTGTGATATATTTAGAATGTTTCTTTGTCATCAAAACTATTAAGAGAAAGATAGAACTCTTTTCCTTGAGGTGTAAGTTAAGCTATGCTGCACAGGAGTTTATTCATGGTGACAATCCAGAAACATTATCCGCTGCCAGCTATAACTTTCTGTAAATACGTAATTTTTCCCAGACAAAGAATGTTCTTCCTCTTTTCTCTGTCACCATTTTCTTCTATGGTTCTTTATACTAGTAAAACATTAAATTTTTTTTGGTGATAACTCCCAGATGGAGTGTGTTTCATTGCCTAAGATTCCTCTTGGACTGATTGCTTTGTTCGTTAGAGCTGGGGCTCTCTTTCATCCTAATTTTATTGCATTTTACCTGCTTCAATGGATATGCTGTGGGCAGTAAGCACTGTGGAAGAAGGTAGGAGATTGTATCTGGACAACATTACATTCCTGTCCCTGGAATCAATATAGCATATAGTTTTACAGGCTTTTAAAAAAGTTGTCAGAAATGAGGCTGTTTAGTAAATACATGCAATAGAAACCCAAGTTCTTGGCATTTTGTGTGCTTAGCGTAATTGAAATCAAGCCTTTTTTTCACTTGAAGTGGTAGAAGCTTACATTGTCTTAAAGTGGAAACTTAAGCTATGTATTATCTGGTAGGGAACTGACAGTTTGGATGGATTGCTTTTGAGGAAGGAAAGACTAAATTTTCTCTTTCTCTTTTCCTCTCACTCTTTCTCTTTCATCTTCAGCAGCTGACCTGAGCAGCTCTGACAGAGTATTTCTTTAAAAGATACGTATGGGCAAAATATGGCTGACATGTTCTGGTAATTTCCCTGTAACTGGAAAATAGTTCCTACAAGGCCTATCTGAAGGGGCGTGCAGGAACAGAATGCACCAACAGTGCAGATTGTGAGCCCAGGGGATTGGCCAAGCTGCAAGGTCACATTTCAGGGACATGAATTGATGTGGTCTGGTGATGGAGAGGGAGCTGAATCAATCTTTTTCTCTTCTTCCTTGTAAAAATAATAATAAAATCAACCAGACAAAACATTTCCCTCGAGTGAAGCATATTGGAAAGATAGATGCTTTTAAAAGCTTCAGGAGAGAAGGGAGTGAGTGGAAAATAACCTATTTATTAAGTATTACCATGACATAATATAATCTACAGGATAAACAGAGCAACAGCCACGTTAAACCTTTTATTATTTCAAAAGGAGAACTCAAGTTAGACATGTTTGCCTCTACCACAAGCCCTTCAGAGCACTAGTTTAAGAAGAGCCTTTTGCTCACTAAAGACATTAGTAAGTTGGAGTTAACAGTTAAAATCTTTAAAGATGTCTGAGGCTGATCTGAGCTTCAAATATTTTCCTTCTGATGTCTGAGTTCAGTATTGTAAGGTCTGTAAGGTTTTGACTTCCCCAGTGTTTTTTCTGATTGAGATGATTTTTTTTTTCCCCTTGTGTTGATCTGTAGAGGATGACATACAGATTGATGAGAAGTGTGTGGAAACAGGTAACAATTCACTTGAGATTGTTGTTTGCTTCGAGGTGGTAGCTAGTTAAAGCCTCATTTTGTTTCCCAGGTTAAAACACTCATTCTCCTAGTGAACTTAATAATAGAAAATTCTATTTTTCATACCCTGGAAACCTCCTGTATCATATATTAGTATAATAAAATGAGCTGTTTGCAGTGTTAGTGTACAGTGCTTATAGTAAAGTGTTGTGCCAAAAAGAGGGACCACCCCAAAAATATCTGCCTGAATGTGATCCATCCGCTTTGATTCAGGTTTTGGACTGTGGCTGTAATATTACCATAGTTTTGGTCTACCATAGATTTAATGCCACAGATGACTGTAGTCTTGAAGCACCCACACAATTAATTGTCAAGAAACTGATCTCAGGAGAATATGTTTTTAAGCACTGAGCAATAGGTTTTTACATTTAAATCGTTTGTGTGAAGACTGTTAGCTTGACTTGCTCCCTAAAGCAGCACAGCTCGTTCTTCCTTTTCCCAAGGTAAATCAAAAAACTCTCATGGAGGGATGAGATCCTGTAGGACTGGGTGGAGAGAGACCAGACAATTAATTCAAGTGTGGCGAGCTGTATTTTGCCACCTTGGTGTAGAGGGAAGTGAGGAAAGTATGTGTGAGACAGACTGATAGGAGCTGAAAAATTGATTTCTGATTCTGAAATTCTATAGGAGGAAAGGAATTAAATTTTGAATTTATTTTAATATCTTTGCTATCTGGATTGTGAAAAAAAAGATGAAGAAACATTTGAGTCTGGTAAGTTTTTTCTGAACTAACTCGAAATTCCTTGCTGTTGTTGTGCTGCAGGAAGTGTGTCCAGAAACAAGCAAGTGTCTTAAAAGCAAGCAGGTGACAAAACCCAGAATGCTATTTTATCTTTAGAAGCCATTCTGGCTTGAAAAGCCATTATGTAAACCCCTGTTCCCTTAAGTCTTCCTCTCGCTCTCTGATTGCCTTAGTAGTGAGGGTTTTGTCCTGTTATCCAAGTGTGTTCTTCTCGTGCATCAGTACCAGATCTGTTTAGCAAATCCTAATCAGTTATACCCGTGCAAGCTGTGACAGCAGGGGCTCCATTGATGTCAGCAGATAATTGGATTACCTTAGAGTCATGGAGGCCTAAATCCCCAGTGTCTGCAGCAGTTGGTGTGGTAGAGATGTTCTGGATTCCTGATTGTGTGTATGGTTGGCATACAGGAAAGAAAAATGCTTTTATAAAGTGAGTTATTTACGTATAGAACGTACACTCAATCGGTGCTTTTTTTTAACCCAGGGGATTGTGGGTGGGTGATTTTGGTTTTGGGATCTTTTTTTTCTTCTTTGTTTGTTTTTAGGGAACAGCTACCTGTTTAGATAATATTCAGAATCCTGAAAAACTTGAATCTTCTAAAATAAATAATTTTTCCATTAAAATAAACCTGCTGCTGCTAAACTTTGTTTCAGATACTTAGTCATCTTGTGGAGAAAATGGCATTCCACCTTACACTTGCCCTTTTCCACAAGGTTCCTCCTTGCCAGTTGGATCTTCTCTGCTTAATCACAGGTGGTTTGTTCTCTTCCACCTCTCGAGCAGCGCCCAAAGCTTTTAAGACAGAACCAGCAGGTCTACAGGGCAGTCTTGTGTTTTCAGGCTAGGATGTTTCTGATAACTGCACTTGAGGATTACTCTTGCAAATGCTAGTCACTACTCAGTGCTGACTCAGCTCTCTGCTGTATCCAGGCAATCAGAGGAATAGTGAATATTTGCTATCTTTACGTTTTACTTTAACCACTAGTTGAACATCTGTATGATGTATTTTGCAAGTACAATACTGGCATAGATGCTATAGCTGAGTCTCACTCTTTGGGAACTGAGAATTCATGCTTAACAGGCATATTTTAGTTTTAAAGCCTGCAGTACCTGTTCCCTAAATTTCCTAAATGGATTGGACAAAGTTGGTTGTTTTTTTGGTGGTTTGGTTTGGATTTTTTTGTTTGTTTGCTTTTAAATCTTAGTATAGACTTTTAAAAAATATTGTTTTATGTCTCTCTTTATCTGTATGTGCAGAGGAACTTAAAGAAGGTAATACCAACTTTTTTCTCAGTCTCCTGTAAGCAGTAATCTATTAGAATTTATCTGTGTTTACTGCATCACCAAGAGCTACCACTGCTCTTAGAATACCCAGTAGGTGAATTGCTTGTTCCTGTAGGATTCCACACTGCACTCCATACTGTAGAACAGAGGCTAGATAAAGCATAAATGCTCAAAAAGATTTGAATGATAGCTCAAAAGACCTGAAGATGGCAATGATACAGGCATAAGTCAGCTGAACAGTACTCAGAACTCTGCCCTGAACCGAGCAGTTTGGTGCCAAGTAGTTTTTTTCTACAGTCATAAGGAGTTGTTAGTACACACAGAAATGTAGGAGTAAAACTGTATTTAACAGGTACAAGCAGTGAAGAGCATAGATTTGAAAGAAGAGTAACTAAGATGCATCTAACTTTGTTTTGGTACTTGCATAATGATCAAAGAATCTAGTGCTAAAGGACAATACATTTCATGTTTTGCAAATGAAAATGATGTTCTTGTCTTGGAACAATTACTGCCTTTAAAGATATGCATATGTATTCTGTGTCTTATTCTTACTTTTAATAAGGCTTAAATAAAGGGAATACACAGCTCCGATAGTTACCTGCATGATTACGGGAAAATTAGGAGTCCTTTTTGAAGAGAAATCTAAACACTGCTGACACAATTATTTTTTTTCTTAGTTGTTTAGAAACTTTTATAAAGGTTATTTGTAAACTGTTAGAGCATTAATCTATCAGGAAATAGAGATTTTTGACCCTTATAGGAGAGATCTAATTTGGAAAAAAACATATAGAGATTCAGAAGGCTCACCTGAATGGTTAAGCCTTCACAAGGAACAGCATGAGAATGGGGACAAAAAGAATTGGAGGAAACAGATTAGTCAGGGATGTTGGAGCACAGATATCACTGATCCAAAGACGATTAAAAAGAAAAAATAAAATCGGGTCCTCATTCTGCCTGAAAGATCTGAACAGATGCATACTGCATTTTCCAAGCATGCTATTGGGCAGAAACTGTGTTATACATTTTTTTAGTTCTGATTTTTGAGCTACTGACTTGTTGGTCGTTGTAATGTTGTAACTGAAGAGTTCTTGTTAGCTGGGTTTCACCTGAAAAGCTTAAGTTATTTTTACTGTAAGTATTTCAAAACATCCTCTAGCATCTAGTTATCTTAGGAATGAAACAAATAACATGTTGAGTTTCAAATCTGATTTAGAAAATACAAAGACTTTCTAAGTTTAGTTTTTTCTCTTACAGAAATATTGGTCCTCTGAAATGGTCATTGGTCATGTGAAATGTTTGAATGTTTCGTATCATGGAGTGTTGTACTTTTTTTTTTTTTTTTAATTAGATGAGGCATGTGTATGTTTACTGAAACACTGTTTTTCATTTGGGTTAAGCAGTAATTGTTAGCCAGCTAGCTCTTAGGCTTTCACTGTTCTTTTGTTTCATGAGTACTTGTTCTTTGTATCCTAGAAGAAGAAGAATTTGGTGAATTTGGTCAACGAGTCTTTATTGGTATGCAATGACTAAAGATAAGTAAGATGGTTGGGGCTTGGTCTAGATTAAGTGCTTGTCTGAAGTTAAATAAAATCCTTTGTTCTTTATTTCACATAAAGACTTACTGAACTGAATGCTACTTATTCTGTTTTCCAAACCTCAGGAAGTCTCTTTCTTCTGCCTAATGTTTGTTCTCTTGATTTAAATCTCCCTTCCTGTTAGGCTTCTGGTGAGACCTGACCACCGCCATTTTAACTTGACTGGCTGTTAAGATTTATTTCACAATTAATTTTACTAGAGAGTAATGTTGTCTGTTGTCCATTGAGAATAATCATGAGGGCTTTCATTAGAAAAGTAGACCTAAAGTGAGGTTTTTAGGACTGGATGGTAAGGTGGAGCAATAAACCCATTCCTGTCACTAAACCATAGTGGTCTTCGAAATATCTGGGTTTGTTCTGGAGGCTGGAGCAAACATTCCAGATTTGCTTTAGGAGAGCGAACTACCTACGTCGTCAAAAAACAGTTGACCTGTTCCCTGGTGATGCTTATGTGGCTAGAAGCTTCTTTGGCTTGTTTTGGGGATCTTTTGGGGGTCTCTAATTCTGGGCTTATCTTCAGGTGACTTTCAGCGAGATTTGGCCTCCTCTCTAGCTCTCCCTTAATGCTCAGAGGTTCTGCCAAGCTGACATACCAAACGCGGCAAAGTCAGTCACTAACTTTCACCCTGCAAAAAGCTCAAACGCCCAGCATGTTGTGTGGCTTAGAAAGAGGCACTCTAGATTAAACAACTAGTTGCCTTCATCTTAGGTGTGTTTTCCAGTACTGATCTCTCTGCCCCTTGCAGCTGGTTTCCGCAGAAGTATGCGCCTGTGTCGCAGGAAATCCCAGGCCAACCAGCAGTCAGGTTACGCTCGGTGCCCCAGCAGCTGTTACAGCGCTCTCGCAGCTCCCTACGAAGAGGTGGTTAGGTACCAGCGGCACCCAGCAGACCGGAACAGACTAATCATACTAGTGGGTAAGAGGTTAACTACTTTCTCATGCAAATTTCACAATCTGTAACAGAGGGGAGGAAACAGTCGGTGGTGGTCTGACCCACTGAGGTTTCCCCGCTGGCTGCAGGTAGCTCTCAAAGCAGCATTTCAAGAATGGTTGTCTGTCATTTGACCCCGTTACTGGTTTTAAAGTTTCATGTATGTGTCGTCGTCTTTGCTTGAGGTAGTGAATGTTTTTTACAAAAAAAAAGTCCTTAGAAGAAGCCATAGGGTTATGAATGCTGGTTAATAATGGACTTGATCAGAGAAATGGTTCACTTTCTGTACCAGTCCCAACTGAATATAGTGATGAGAAAACATTTGTAACTTGCTAGAAAACATCTTTACACAGGGGCATTTCTACAGCCAGTATTAAGTGCGTGGGTATGGCAATGGTAAGAAGAATGTTTAAAATTAAACTCCAGGCTAGAAAAATCTCAATAATGGGCAGCAGTGAAAGTTAAAAAGATGCCTTTAATAATTATAATAATAATCTAGGAAATGTTGTATTAAGTGGGCTGCAGGCTCCCAAGTAGTCTTTAATGATAAAGACTGAAAGGAAGCTGTTGTTCTGCAGTGTTCCATGATCCTGATAAAGCAAAGTGGGTAAAGGCAAATCCATTGTCTTAAGTCTGGAAGTATTTGATAATGATTTATTTTTCTTTTAAAATGGTATTGCTTAGTTGCCACCTGGGTATGACTATATTGCTGGGAAGTGATTTGTACGCTGAATCAATCAAGATGCTTCAGTCACTCCTGGTACATTTTTTGGTAATTTACGTTTCATCTGTGCATGTGCACTGTTAGGAAGTGAGGAGTGTGTGTGAGCAGAGTGTCTCTGTCAGTAATATTAGTTGCTTTTCCAACTTTTCAGGTCCTGCAGGAGTTGGTGTGAATGAGCTAAGGCGAAGGCTTATCGCAAGTAACCCACGAGAGTTTCAAAGTGCCATACCTCGTACGTAATGTTCTTCCTCTTTCACTCACCACCCCCTTCAAATATGACTAGGAAATGTCAAGTACCTCCCTCTTGTGTATTCATGTGCTCTTTTCTGTGAGGCTGTTTTTTCAGTCGTATTGCAAGCCAGAATCATCTGCTTTTATAAGTGTTAGTTCAAAATACTATCTTTCTCCTTATTGTGGCAAATCAGCTGAAGGTATTTTCAAGTTACAGCTCCTGAGACCCTTAAAGCTTTATGTAGCAGTAAATTATCTGCATGATTTTGTTTAATCTTGCTGTTTTCTTTTCCTAGATTTAAAAATAAGAATGTTTCTTAGGGATATTTTAAGTTCATAGTGTTTTAAGTGATCAGATATGAGAATGAAAGCAACAGAAGTCGGTGCTTAATAGGCTTTGCAGCTTTCCTTATTAGCCTTCTAGTGTCAGATGAGACTTACACAGCTTAATTTCTGACGTAATAACTGAAATTGTTTCTACCTGTGCTTATTTGGTTTTGTGATTTGGATAACCAAATTGGAAATTATGAATCTGAAGCTGGCTGAAAATTCAGGAACTCTTTTCTGCTTAAGATCCCAGATATGGTCAAGGTGCAAGTGTGGGAAAGCTTATGGGATGCTTTTGAATTTGCCTCAGAGGAGTAAAAACAGCTGTGCAACCAGTTTCAAAGCAGTTCCTGACCAGTCGGAGTCACAGGCCACTGTCCTTCCATTCCAAGAAATACAGATGTGCTTTGCTAATTTTCAAGGGCTTGCCACTGGGCAACCAGTAGACAAGGCTTTTGCTCTGGATTAATAAACGGAAACAACTCATTTTATTACTTATTAAAATACCGATGTATAGTCCTTCATGAAAGTTGTCTTATTTTCATTTATAAAATTACAAGAATTAGTGAATTTGGTTGACTGCAGTTGAATTTTTGTGTGTGTATGTATATCTCCTTTCAGACACCACTCGTGTTCAGAAGAGTTATGAAATGAATGGTCGTGAATATCACTATGTATCAAAGGAAACTTTTGAAAACATGGTGTATAGCCACAGGTAAGCAGGAGAGACAAATTACACTTTTGTTACTTAAAACTTAACATGATCCAAGAAAAAAGACAGTTTTGTAGGTAGGTCCCAATCCGGGCTCTTCCACTCATACTTGGTGTGTTTGGTATAAATTCGGGACAAACTATTTGAGCCCATGGCTTCAAGAACTGTGTTTGTGCAGTTGCAGATAAGATCCTCAACAATTAATCTCAGAATCCTTCTAAAAGTAAGTGAGATCTCTGGTACTGAGCTCACTTGATGTGCTTGTGAGTTATGAGTTTAACTCTCCTGGAAACCAGACTGCTTTCTAAAACAGTGCAGTGAGTTAGACCTGTTCCTGATCTACAACTCCATTGCTGAATCTCTGCACTGATGGCATCAGACAAGTAGCTGAACTGTAAGGGCTAAACTTTCCAAAGTGTCTGTGCACCTCTAAGACAGATGAGCTCAGCACCAGAAGCTACATTCCTTGAGCTGTGCCAAGTGCTTTGAGATCTCCTGATTTATGAAGTTTTTGTACCATTTAAATGGCAGGCATTTTCTCATTAGAATCACAAACTCAAAACACATAACTTATAACAACAAGGCAAGTAAAAAATGCATGCTTTGGGGATGTCAAACTGTCATGGGTTTGATTTTGTGCCCAGTGTAGTGGGGAAGAGCAAAGATGGCGATTGTTCATCAGCGTTCAATATGTTTTACGATCATTCAGCCCTGATCACTGGATTACACTTGAAGATTTCACCCTTAAGTTGAACCTTTTTGAGATTCAGGTGCTCTTTCATTTTCCTTCTTCCTCACCACTGTTACAGGATGCTGGAATATGGGGAATACAAAGGGTACCTGTATGGTACCAGTATTGATGCAGTGCGAACAGTCCTCGATGAAGGGAAGATCTGTGTAATAGATTTAGAACCGCAGGTGAGTTGTAAAGGGACAAGGAATCTAGAATTTGTATCTCCTGGAAGGAAAAATAATTCTCCATATATTCTTGAGCTATTGGAACAATCTTTGCAGTCTTCTGTTGGTTCTTTTTCCTTACTTTTATTACCTCTAACACTTTCAGAACTACTTAACATGCTAATATTTTCAGCTAGACACTATTCACTCTTCACCCCTTTCTATCTTTGTACTGAATTTGTGGATGAAGATAAGGCTGATAAAGGCCTGAGATGGTAAACATCTAAAGCTCTGCCCAGCAAAATTATACCAAACTTCTCTGAATTACTTGCGTATTTAGTACATAGATGCTGTTTAGGCTACTGGGTTTCAGCATCTCTTCTTACTGGATGTGAAGAGACACACCATAACTCGACAGCATTTAGAGACTTCCCTCTTAGTGCCAGTGTGGCAGAGCCTTAGGGTAGCAGTGGTTTATGCTGATTAAGGTAGAAGTTAAGTTTCATGACCTATGGGGGTGCTACTCAAAATCCAAACCACTATAAAGAGGCAGATTAGGCCACACCTCAGTCTTCATTTTAGATGTAAAAATGTCCTTGGATCTCTTCTGCTGCACTTCCCCTAACAAAAGGGAGAAGGAGAAAGGGTGTGGAAGTGTAATCCTGCTACTTGAACAGACGTGCCACTCTCAGTTTTTTAGGGTGTGAGTTTAAAGGACAAGTTTTGGGAAGGATATGAAGTAGTGGCACAGAGCTACTCTTCAGTAACTGCTGTGAGGCAGGAAAATAACTGCGGAGTTGCATGCTTTTGTTTTAGGTCTGGTGGCTTGCCCAACTTTTCATGCTGTGCCTTTTTTTTTTTTCCTTCTTTCTAGTTCCCTCCACTGCTCTGCAGTTGTTCAAAAAGGCTTATTGGCATCAGGGAATATTACACAGCACAGATTTCCTAAAACAGGATACTTTCTTCCAGTAAAGGTGTACTTTCTTCCAAGGTAGCTCCCCGGCAGTTAAAAAGAACAGATTTCAGGTTGATCTTTAATGTTGTTGATTGTAGAGATCTGTTAATGACAATGTCCAGTCAGTCAGGGGAGTGGAAAGCGTCTCCTAATAAGGTTACCGAGCAGAATGAAGTACCTGGTATGCTACAGTTGCTTAACAATGTCTGGTCCAGGGATTATTAGTGAGGTCGTCTTAAAGTAGGTGATCCTGAAAAAAGATTACTGCTAGGTCTGGGGATAACAGCGCATCGTAAACAATTGGCTTTTATGGGAGTGAAACTGGGATGAATACACTTGAAATACTTTAACTTCTTTTTACTCTTAATTTGTAGGGCATACAAGTAGCCCGGACACATGAATTAAAGCCCTACATTATATTCATCAAGCCATCCAGCATAAGCTGTATGAGGCAGACTCGTAAAAATGCCAGGATCTTAACCGATTATTATGTGAACATGAAATTCAAGGTGAGATTTGGGAATAGAAGAGACTCAGTGTATTATTCTGGGGTTCTGTGTTTAAAACATAATGCATTCTACTATGTTACTATGTTAACTCTTAAAAAAAAATTATTGTGTCTTTAGGATCAAATCTAAACTGTTGCTGCCTTTTTCTCTTTGGTTTGTTGGGATCCCCCCTGCTCCTCCCTTTGTTTTGAAGCGAAAGGTTTTTAATTTGTACTTTGAGGATTGAGGCATTTTGCTTGAAGGAAAGGCTATTTTGTATATTTTTGTTGTAATTAACTGCCTTGTGCTCCTGGAATGTGCTTCATTCAGTAATTTAACCAAATATTTGTTTCATGTAGTTATAAGAATGTATTATTTCACGTGTGTTTGATGACAGTATCAATATCAATTCTATTATAAATTCTACAGATAAAAAGCAAATCCTGCTTGTAGAAAATGCATATCTTGTATTTACAATGTGTCTAATATACTGTCACAGTTGTTTCCCTGCGAATCATAATCAAGTTTAGCATCTTAAAATCTTGGTGACCTCAATCCATAACTGTATATGGAAATGAATGATGATTGCTGTGGCAGAAACAAACATGAACACTGGGGAAAAAAAACTAAAATGGGGAATGAGAACACAAGCGTTACGGTAGATTTGCCTTCCAGTCCCCAACATCCTCTGCCAACACTTGTCAGTAGAACAACCTTGTTGGGGCAAATGGAGGATACTGGGACAGGAGGTGCCTCCTTGGGAAGTCAGCTCAGTTCCAGAGGGTTGGGCCTCGCTGAACAGAATGCAGTGTGCTGGCAGGATCTGTTCTCCTCCTGTTCACGCGGCCCAAGGTGCTCTGCAGATGCTGTACAGGCGCGTTTCTCTACACAACACTAAAGGTTTACAGGCTTACTCTGTGTCTCACAGGAAGAAGATTTACAGGAGATGGAAGATTCGGCGAAGAAAATGGAAGCGCAGTTTGGTCAGTTCTTTGATCAGGTGATTGTGAATGACAATTTACAAGAAGCATCAGCGCAGCTGCTGTCTGCGGTCCGTCGTGCACAGGATGAGCCCCAGTGGGTCCCTGCAATATGGATATGCTCAGACACTCAGCCCTAATTCTGAGCAGCAGGCAGCTTCATAAAGATTACAGCTTATGTTTTACTTCAAGAATAATCCTGATGTCAGGATTGCAAGAATTTATCTTTGTATGTGAGGGATTTGCAAGAGGATTAAGAAAGAAGCTGCTACAGGAGACACAATCATCCTGTGTTCTGTGTAGCTCTTCAGCTTTTTATGTTACAGTTGCATCCACTTTTGTACAAAAAAAGGAAATGCTGTGAGCACTCAATTACAAGAATAAAGAAAAATCTATTTTGTTGCATGTATCTGCATAATTTACTTGTACGTAGCTATGGGAAAGTCCCTTCCCTTCTTTTTTATTATGGGCATTCTGGTACTGTGATAGCTGTGCGCTCCAGAAGCCTTACTGGCAAATGCTATTCAGTCAATATTCAGGCCACAGCATGTTCTTTCAGCATGCTGCCTTTGAGCAAAGGGTGCCGTTTATGGAAGTATTGGTTTGCTGCTTCTCCTGTTTAGCTTTTAAGACAGGGACAGAGTGGTATCACAATCAGAATTACTCTAGAAACCACAGTTGTCCTCACCGTACATCTAGCTTGTCTGTTCTTTTATTCCATCAACTCAGGCATGTAAAAGCTGACAGAATGTGGACTTGCTGAAGACGGAAGCCAGAAGTGCCTTTTCCTCTTGGTTTGCTCGACGGTAGCATGCTCTCCTCATCAAACAGTGCAGCGCTTGTAGTAAAGCGGTTCATTACTCTCTATCTAGCACTGCAGCTGTTGTGCTGCCTGAGGAACACAGTATTCTGTTGGCCTGCCTCACCTGAGGAAAATCAGCAAAAGCAGTTTAAGAAGTCTAGAATGTTGCAGCTACAGGTGTACCTGCTTGTTCTAGAGTCAGGCCCAGTACTCCTTGTTCAGAGGTAGGAGTGGGATGGCTGGAGTCCCAGTGCATCACTGGGCTGGGGTCGGTACGGGGGAGGGGGGGCGAGACTGGTGCTGGCTGGCTGGTCCTGCTGCTCTAACTCCTGCCTAGCCAGGCATTTTGTTTTCCTGCCTTTCAGGTGTTTGCTTACGGACGGCTCTGCTTGTGCTACTACAAAAGAAAGGTGCCCTTGTTGGAGTTGCATTTGCATCCTGTCCATCTGTGCTAGAATGGAATTTTATCACATTCGTTTTCTACTTTTTCCGTTCGCGGTGCAGCGCTTCCTTTGCCCAGTGAAGCAGAACACCAGCTAACGGGGGCTGGGCCTTCGCGCGGAAGGGGCAGGAGGGCCCGGGCCGGGCCCAGGCGCACTGCCGCAGCACGGGGCGGGGCGGAAGCGACCGCCGGCTCCTCCCGGCTCCTCCCGGCGGCGGCGGGCGCGGCATGGCGGCGCGGCGGGCGGGCCCCGGCGGGGTGAGGGCGCGGCGGGGCCGGGGCGGACAGCTCTGCCCGCGGCGGGGCCACCTCCGGGAGGCGGCGGGGCGAGGGCGGCGGGGCTGCAGCCCGGGGCGCCCGGCGGCGAGCACCGGCGGCGGCGGGAGCTCGGCCCGCCCCGGGGGTCGTTTCCGAAGAGGTGCAGCGGGGGCGACCCGGCGGCACGGCCCCCCCCCCCCCCCCCCCCGCTCGGTGGCGCGGCCCCGCCGCTGTGGCCGGCCGCGCGGTTGTGCTGGTCGCTGCGGGGGGCGGCAGCCGGCGCTTCCGCCGCGCCTTTGTGCTGTCGCTGCGTGCGCCGCCCGGGAAGCGCGTTCGCAAAGCGTTAAACGTCCCGGAGCCGGTGAAGCGCTCTGAGACCTTCGGGTCCGTGCGTGGCCGCCCCCCGGGGTGCCCGCGCTCGGGTGCCCGCGGCTCCCGCCCGCAGCTGGGGCGCGGCCCGGTGTCCGGCCCCGGCCGCCGGCGCGGGGCTTGGCCGAGCAGCGGCTGCCTGGGCTGGGGGTGCCGGGGCACGGGGCGCTCAGCGCTGCGCCTCTGGGTGCCCGAGCGTCCGCGGCAGCCTGTGCCCGCACTCGCGCGAGTTCCTGCAGCTCCGAGACGCTGGAAGCGGGCAGTAACGCGGGTGCGGGCGGTCGTGTGGCGGAGCTGAGCGCTTCCGTACCCGTGGGGCCGCCCAGCCTTCACTGCCGGCTTGCATGGGATTTCTTCTGGTGCAAGGAATAAAGGATACAAAACGATACAGAAATTAATTCACATTTCAGTTGCTTTATAGAAGGCAGCAAAATAGAGAGGTAGTGCAGAGCGCAGATGTACCACTGTGCAGGTAGCAAATGCTGTATAAAAGGTGGAAATTTTTTTGCCTTTTTTTTTTAGTTTCTAGTTTTGGTTTTGTTGTTTGTGGGTTGGGTTTTTTGGTGTGGTTTTGGTTTTTTTTTAGTTTTTAGGTTTTTTTTTAGTTTTTTGACATACCAACCGTCCTAAACATTTGATAATTACTGCCACAAGAATGTCAGAAACAATAAGAGTAATGAGCTCTGAGCTTTATCAGCATTTGTTTTCCCTGCCGGTGCAGGGGAGCAGAGTGCCCCGTGGTGGCTGCTCCCTACCTGGGTGAGTGGCACTTGCTGCCAGTCTTCAGCATGGCCAAAATCCAAGTGAGAGGTTTGAGGCTTAATCCTGCAACGCTTCCTTGCAGGAGGTGGCTCATTCATTTTGGGTAAACAAACCTAAGTAGAAGTTCCTCGCTGGAACTGGTACCAGCATATGGAGTTACGGGGTTTCAGTACGAGGAGCCTTTGCTGCCATAGAATGAGCGGCTGTTGCTGCAAACTGGAGCGATGCTGGGCCCTAACCCAGGGGCAGGAAGGTTCACATCCAGCTAATCCTGGCTGCTGGAAGCTTATTTTTAGTTCAGAATTAGCTGAGGTTCAGCGTGAGGGAGTATAGACCGCTTCACAGTGCCTCTTTCAGGGAACACCTTCAAACGAAATGGGAAAGAAACAAGTGGTAAGTTTGTGGACGCTTGAGTCTTATCAGTCTTATAGCCTTTTTCATTGCTGCTATCAGCTGAATTTTTGGAACCCGGGAGATGTTTGTTCATGTATATTCTTTTGATATAATTACATAATAAAAAATCTGAAAGTAAGCCGCCTTCCTTTTTCTCCATAAGAGAAAGTACACGAGCTCAGTTTCAGGTTGTTAACAGGAGATACTTATTTTTAGATTTTAGTTGCGTTTGACTTCCTGGTAAATATTTTCAAAATTGTATAAAAGTTACTATTTTGTCGTATTTAAAAGTCTTTTTCATAAATGAGCTTCCTTTTATTGTTTTTCCTGTTGTTTTGAGTTTACAATTTCATTAATAGAAAATACTCTGCTCACACTGTATACTGTGCAAGTATATTGAACACATAAATTATTGCAGCATTTTGATATTTAAATAGGATGACTGCCAAACTTTCCAATGAAAGCAGTACCTTATATGGAAAGTGAAAATTTTTCAAGTGAAGTTGAAATGCAAGCTGTGCGTCACACACAGCTGTTAGGTATGTGTCCCTAACGCAGCATCGTCAGAACTCTGGTAAAAGTGTATTATTTCTGCGTCTTTTGCACATTACTTTTGCTTTTATTTTCTCCTTTTATTTCATCTCCATCAGGAGTCTTTAGCTATTTAAGAGGCATACAAAGCAAAACATACTTTGTGTGTTCTGACCGTATCTGAAAATAGCTGTTTTCTGAGAGGTGGTTTCACACCAGCAGAAGTTGACTTTTGTCTCTCTTGTCCTTCAGTGCCCACCTCGTGCCCTCCCTCCAGTGCCAAGGTAAAACCAGTTCATTTTGTGGAATTAATCATGGTTCTGTACTGCATGGTTTCTGTACTTTTAAAAGCAATGAAATTAAGAGAAATAAGTTTAATAAACATCTGAGTAGCCATAATAGCTTTAAAAATAATTGCTTTTCTTGCCAGTTTGTTGTCCCAGAACGCCTTACAAGGAATACAAAGCATTTTAAAGTTTTACAGAGGCTGAGAAATTTTACTGTGTTACTTCAGTTTTAATAGTCTTGAGAGATAAGCCCTTCAGAAAGTTTCAGACAAATAACTGTTCTAGTTTTGTTAACATCTACTGTGGTTTTGTTGATGCCCTTCTTTTGAATCTCTTCTGTCTCTTTTTGTTTTGTTTCATGTCCCTTATTTTATTTGACTCAAATCCTTCAGAACAGGAATTTCTGAAACTAGACTAGTTATTCTTGAGTTATGGGTATAGGTGTCTACTAGTTTGACATAGTGAAAGGAAAAAATTGGGGGTTTTTTGGGTGTGGAAGGAAAGGCAACAGTATAGTTTTTATGACATAGTACTTCAGAATTAATGCAAAGTAAGTGTTTCCTAAGAGCAAATGTGATGCTTGTGACTGACAACATACAAAGATAGTGTCTTTTTAGTAATGTGTGTGCTCAAATGTTTCATAACTTTTGTTGGTTTGTTACATATCAGGCAGTAAGACAAGTTTTAATTAGCCAGGTGATTAAAGCTTTAAATCTGATCCACAGCTAGCCAATCAAGAAAGGTAGTCATACAAAGCATTGAGTCTTAATGATTTATTCATACCCTGAAGTTACACACAACTGCTCATAAAGAGAAGTAGGAGTAGGGATAAGAAAATTAATCACAAAAGCAGCAGTGTGAATTTTGCCATTGTGAATGGTAATTGATTCAAAATTTACTTTCTTCTTATCTTTGTTCCTTTCACACTGCTCTTCAACACCTTTTCTCCTTAAATGTGAAGTGGAAACCAAGGTGAGTTATTCTGGCATTAAAGAGAATTTTAAACAGTGGTAGTTCCTTTTGGTGTCACTTCATCCTGTCTTTAAAGAAAGAGCCTTATACTTTTCCTAAATGCAGGCTGATTATTTAAACTGCATGGATACCTGTGCTGCCATTGCTGGAACCGTCTGTTGCCTTTGTTCTTTTTACTGTTTGCTATTTCCATACTGAATCAACGTAACTGAAAAGTCACTGTGCTCTAAATAAAAGTTTATTCTTCAGAGCATTATTCAGGGCATTTTAGTTCTTCACTTAACACGCATGCATGTGCATATTACTTATCCTGTTCTGCCATCTTACGTACTCCTTCTGCTTGTGTGAACTGGTGAATTGTCATCTTACCTGTAAAAGGTGAAGGATGTCTTCACTTGTAAAAAGGAGTCCCGTTCTTAACTAGCAATAGAATGGCTGTTAAGAAAAGGGAATGGAGGTTTCTGCATGCTGTGCACCTATACGTCTGTTCTGTGTTCTTCAGATGAAATCCCACTCAGTCGTCCCAAAAAAAGGAAACCCAAAGGGAAGACTCCATTAGGTAAGGTCCTGCCAAGACTGAAAATTGTGTTTGTAATCCTGGGTGTGCTCTATTTTTGAGTAGCGTTCTCAGCTAATTTATTAGCATTTATTTTATACTGAATAATTGCAATCTTTTTTTCCCAAAGCGGTGTCATTTTATGACAAGTCTGTAATGCTAACTGAAGTAACTTGTTTCATTCTCTGCTCCTTCTCACTAGATCCATTCCTGGTACTGCTAATACAGCATTTCTTGATACCGAACTGAAAAAGTTCCTGTATTCCTGCTGGTTTTTCCTTTCTAAAATTTTTGGGTACTTCATTAAAGTTATTTCCAGCTGTAAGCTGTTTGTTACTTTGAGTGTGTTAAGTACGTGAATTTTGAATGACCTAAGATAAAACTCATTTAACAAATTGGCTCAATTTCAGTCCTTGGCCAAATAAAGTCACAAGTTGATCATTCCATTATCATCAACGAGTTAAAAGCCTAAAAGTTGACTAGCACCAGAGCTTTGTATTTTTACAAGTGGGTTTGCAGAACAAACATGCCATTTTAAGCAAGATTACAAGTGATCTATTTTAATAAAGCAGAATGTGTTGATAGGATTTAGTGGATTTCTGTAAACCAGTTGATTTGGGTCCATATGATGGTTTGATGAGTAAACCTTTATTTGCTTAAAAGAGCATACAATTGACAGCTCACTGGAAGACCTTTAAATGCAACAAGTAGCCCTGTTGCTAGCAAGGTTTCCCAAAGATTAAGTTTTGTTTACTGTTGTTTTCGTTGAGCTGAATGATGGTGCAATGTACCTCTTAGCTTTGGCCATTACTTTGCTAGTTAATTTTGTATTTTAGCACAGCAGAGCTTTATAAAAGGTGGGAGAACCTGTGCTTGAGGTGAAAACAAAGATAGATTCAGTTGGTATCATAAAAGTAGTACTTCAAATAGCTATAAAAAGGCAGATGTGATGTAAAATGGAGAAGTAATTTTGTCTTTCTGCTTGCTAGAATATTTGATTAATTCATATTAACTCTCACAGAAATGTGGTTCCTCCAAAGCATAGTAATTCATCTCGCAGACTGGAGTAAACATCCTTCAGTGCTGATTTTTTTTCTGCTCCTCCTTTATTCTTGTGTATGTTTATCATTTAAATTTCCCTTTGGTATGATGCTTTTTTGCTTTAGCATGCATCTGTGTGAATCAGCTTATGACAAACTGCAAATTTTTTCTTGTCCCTTGCATTATAATCTTTGCACATAGAAAGGAAAAACAGAGAGGTGTAATTCTTTCCTGTGGTAGATTTTTTCCAGTCAGTCCTCTGTTGTATGCCCAAATGGGAAATGTGCTACTTCTTGGATACTTGGATTTTTTCCTGGGCATGAAACTTTCAGGGTGAAAGGAGGGTTGTCAGCTATAACTTTTATATATTCTTACTTAGCACATTTGTTTCCCACCTCTTGTATTTCCTACCCAATACATTTTCATCTCAGCTGTAAGCTGGGCAAATACAGATGTTCTGTGCAATGTAGCAAAAGGCAGCTTTTTCTTGCCTGCTTCTCAGCAGCTCTAAATTAAGGTGGCTGGATCTTTTCGTCTGGTTTTCAGATGGCATCGTCCAAGCAGCAGTTCGTCGACAGTCTGAAAGCAGTGAGCCCCTAACTCCTGAACCTCATGATGTCCCTCCTCAGCGGAAACGCAAGAAGAAGAAAGTACCCACTGGTATGTGAAATAATTGTAGATAGGAATGAGCTGAGTAAAACTTGGTAACAAATATGATTGGCCAACTTGTATTTTGGCTTAAAACATTTAATGTGCTTTTGTACTTAAAACAGCTGAAAGTAATCTTTGACGGAATGCTAGCTCAGGGTTTCAGCTTCTGATTTCAGATTCCACAGGGTACAAATCCTCATGAAAATAATGGCAGTACAGTTTTGGAAGTGATAAGTTTGATCATTCAAATCTCAGAAGATCATAACTTTTTTGCCACTGTTTATATAATAGTTATTTATGTGTTTAAGTGAATGTATTTCCATTTTTACGAAAGCTGTGAAACTTTCATGTGGTTTATTTTAAATCTTCAGATTCTGAGACTTCTTTTACCGAGCAAAATGTTGCATCCCTATTTCAGAATGGAAGTGGCATGGATGTCCCTGAAGCTGAAGAAACAGTGATCCGCAAACAGAGAAAAAGAGCAAAGTAAGACAAAACTAGTATAGCTCGTAATTTGGAATAACTATGATGGTTAATGTGGCTGAGTAGTATTTTACATCATCATGTTACACAGCTGTAAAATCCTGAAGGTCATGCTATCATTCAGCCTGTGCAATAAATAGTATGCGTGCAGTTCTTTCCAGGATTAAAATCTAACTTTCTTCCCTTGTTTGTTTTTTTAAATACCTGGATGCACTACAGTTCTGAGTGCATTTACGTGAGCCTAGCATTTCAGCCACATACCTAAAGAAATTAGAAAGTATAACTGCTTTCTTTCATTTTACTGTACTTTTCTTAATTTTATAAGAAACTAAACTGCTTTCTCATCCTTTTTATTTGCCTTTTCTCCAAGAGCTATGCCTTTAAATCATTTTAGTCACCTTTTTTCCAAAAGCATCCACTTTCTTGGCCTTGTATTTAGTTGGTATATTTTTTTCCTAATTGTTAATCTCTTCATATGTATTTCTTCCCACCTTATTGTTTTGACACAGGGCAGAATTTAGAGAGAAAAAACCCAAAATCAAGGACTAGCTTCGTGGTTCTAGTTAACTAACTGCATTAGAGTTTTAGTCCTTAAAATTATAAATGGGGGTAATGTTACAGATAGTAGCTTGATCAGTTCTTATCAGTGAAACTAGACGTGTTAAATTTTCATAGGAGCCTTCAGGTTTTACGTTCTATTTCCTATTCTTTCTCTGCCCCATTGTATGTTCTGTGCAATAGGAAGCCTCGGCCAGCTGAAACACACAGTTCCAACGACCTGGAAGTGGAGGAGGAAGACATCATTGAAGATGAGCACAGAAAGAGCCCAGATCAGCAGCCTGTGTTTGCTGCTCCCACTGGAATTAGCCAGCCTGTTAGCAAAGTATTTGTTGAAAAAAATCGTAAGTACCTCTTGTGGTTTAAGTAATGTAAGGACATTCTTGCAATTAAAGGAACCATTATTGTGTTTAACATCTAAATACTGCAATATTGGGAAAAAATCTTTAAAAAATAAATTTTCCAGAACAAAAATAATTTGGAAATAAATATACATAATCATTTTTTGCTGTGGTAGAACTTATAGTTGAATTTTTTAATTTCATGATCTGGGTGAAAAAGCCTGTTTGATGGTACCTAGCTGAGCTTATTTGACCTAATACTGTCACAGTGCCTGGAGAAGAAAGTATCATTTACTAGATTGCAAAAAGTGGAAGGTTTTTTTTTGTTTGGTTTGAGTTTTTATTGGTACCAGGGGACACTGAGTAATCACCCAAAGTGCTTTGCACATTCTTAAATCTATAGTCTGACCCACAAGGACGCTTCCACACTGAGATTCATCCTGGCATGAATGTAAACTGTCAAAGAGCAGGATGTGGGGAGAAGAAATTTTCTGATGGAATTTCTGATGCTTACGGCTTTTTACCACTGATAAGTATTGATGTAGAAAATGTGATGGAAGGTAACAGTACTCTCTAAATCTGATTTCCTCATCCTGACAGGTCGTTTTCAGGCAGCTGACCGTGCAGAATTGATTAAAACCACTGAAAATATCAATGTACTTATGGATGTGAAGGCTTCATGGACTACCAGAGATGTCGCCCTCTCAGTGCACCGAAGTTTCAGGTGAAAGATAAATGTTTTTATGTAAATAAGCAAAAATCAGCACTGATTATTTGTGCGGATTTTTTCCCTTCTCCCTGAAAGTTAGCACCTTTTCTCTGTCATTGTGATGCATCTGTGTCTTTTGGATATTCCTAGTAAATGATGGTTCAGGATGCGACAGGTATAAAGTTTCTTAGTCCTCTAAATTTTGGTATTTGTTGTCAAGAATATCTATTGCTAGTCTAGACATCACATGTGAACTGCCACTTATAAAAAGAATAACTAAGGAAGTCCTACTGCAAAGATTCAAACACCATCTGAATAGCAAGATATTGATCTGATAAGAAAAGTATTGGAGATCTACAGAAAAAATGTGTTAAAAAATGAGATTCACCCATCAGCTGTATGACCAGCATAAAAATACCTGAATTCAGATAGGGCTCAAAGAAAGATCCTGGTTGGTGAAAAAGAAGGAGTGAAATTGGACTGGGGCATAAGGCTGCATGCACATCATAGCAAAAAAATATTTTATTTTTTTTAATATGTGGGCGTGTTGTGGTACAGAACGGGAAGATAACAGCCATTTTATTCTCTGATGTGTTTTTTCTGGAAGCCTGCACTTCCTTCTCAAGCTTTTTCCTTAGCAAGGAAGATAATGAAAAGACTGACTTGAGGACAAGTTTAAGAGCATTGTGTTAAGTTTAAGGAGCACAGTGGTCTTGGGAAGCTGCAGGCAGTGGGTAAGAGTGTTCTATTCCTGCACCAGTAGCAAAGTGAAGTAGTCATAGGATCAGGCACAGTGTCTAGGTTTTCCTTGTTAAATGCTCAGGTTCTAGTGCAATCTGCTAAGGGAGGAAGCAGAAGTCCTGTTGCTTAGAATTCTTAAAACTAGATCAGGAAAAGCATGTGGAAACAATCTGTGAAAGACTGGCATCCTGTCATGGTGGCAGGGTTGAACAGATGGATTCATAGGCCTTTTGTATCTGTAGTTCTTCGTTAATTGAAGATGTTAAACTTGTCTAATGTTCTTTCCTCCATTCAGATTGATGGGACTTTTTACCCATGGCTTCCTTGCTGGGTATGCTGTATGGAACATCATTGTTATCTACATTTTGGCAGGAAGTCAACTTTCCACAATTTCTAACCTGCTCGAGCAGTATAAGACACTAGCATACCCAGCTCAAAGTTTGTTCTATTTGTTGCTGTCTATCAGTACAGTCTCAGCCTTTGACAGGTAAAATATGTTTATATTTTAAAGGTTTATGTAATTTGTGTGCAATATGTTCCTTTCTCCTTCCTGTGGCACATTTTGATCTGCTGTTGATGATTTAATGTGATGTACTTAAAGAATGATTTTACACGTGACTGGCTATACAGATAAAGGGTGTATTTGTGCATCTGGACCTTTGTTACTCATTCTGTCCATTGCCTGCTTCAATGTGCTGGTACTGTTTGTGTGATCGTGGAGTGAGGTGAACCAGGTGGAAGAGCTGACCTGGGATTTTGTTTGGGGAGAGGAGTGGAGAACAACTACTGTTTGTATTGTTACTTTTCATGTGAATCCATTCCCTAGTCAGGTTTGCACCGTAGCTGTATAAACAGTTTTCCTGGCTTAGCTGGGGTTTCTGCATTACAGCTTATGGGTGGGGAAATGAACAGAAAGAGGAGCAAAAAAGATCATAAACAAGTAGATTTATCAAAGTTATAAATGCTTCTTTTAGTTACAGATAGTTTCTATGGCAGCATGATAAGCCAGGAGAGGAGTTAGTGCTATGGAAGAAATTGTGACTCCTCCCAGGGAGGAGGCCTGAGTTATTCTTAATTGCCTCTGTGCTGGTGTAGGCTATATGAGCAGTTATTTTAGCATAACTCGGTTGGTGGCGAATGAATAAATGGTAAGGATTAGAGAGGGGATAGGCTTCTCCACATCCTCCCTGTTCTAGAAAGGACGGCAGTGTGAAAGCTACAAACCTCATGGAACACCCTCCTTAGTTTCAATCTTTCTTGAATTTGCATAAGGACCATTGTCATTTGTGTGGGATATAGGTGTGTATTAAAGCACTGTAGCAGAGGCAGAAAAAAGGTATCTTGCAAAAAGTAAAAGAGCAACAGAATACTGTTAGAGGAACAATATTATTATTTTACTGGCTGTGTTAATGACCCTTGGTTTTGTTACCAGGATTGATTTGGCAAAAGCATCAGTTGCACTGAGGGGCTTTCTTACCCTAGACCCAGCAGCAGTAGCCTCTTTCTGTAAGTATTTTGAAGCCGAGAGGAAGTTGTCCAGAAAAGACAGTAAATGGAAAAATCCTACGTACTGTTTTCAGTGAAGTCTTCCTCTGTGGTTATTTTCTGCTTAAGTGACTTCCTTGGTAGTTAAAAATAGCATTCAAAGGCTCTGAACACTCTGCTACATAATGCTATTGTTGCAAATGCTTTAAAAAATTATCAGGGCTGTTAGTGAGATAGTTCTTTTCCCACTTCTGAATACAGAACAAAGACCTGGCAAAAACTGGAATCACAAGATGCCACCTTTGACGTAGCTGATAGGTTGCAAAAGTGCAGAAACCAGATTTTGATGGGTCAAGGAAATGTTGAAGAAGAGAGAATGAATTAAAAGGTGGCTATCATTGGAAGCAGTGGAGTGAAAGGGAAGAAAATGTAGTGATAATTACCATGTAATGATGAGACAGCATTTTGGGGGGTTATATCTGACACTACTAATTCCATTTCTTCCAGTGTACTTTGCTGCTCTTATTTTATCCTTAAGCCAGCAGATGACATGTGACAGAATTAACCTCTACACACCACCTTCGGAAAACGGCAGCATCTGGTAGGAAACTTAAGAAATCACTTCTGTAAATTTTAACATAGCTTACTTAAGAACCTTAGTCAAACTGATAGATTGAAACGGTTATACAACATACATAAGAAAGTATTAATGAAGGATTTAGTTACTAAACCTGCCTTTGTCTGAGCTTGTCCTGAATCTTTGATAAATTTCACTGCAAAAATGAGAACTCAGTGATGGGTATGGTCATGTTGGTTGTAAATCCATTAATACCTCAAACAAGAGCCTGTTGGAACGATGCTGCAAATGTCATCTGGCCGGAACCATAATCTTTTTCTGGAGAAAGGAGACCCTACTGAGGTAACACTTTCGTGTTGAAGGGCAGGACATTCTGTAGAGAGTCAACACTGTTTCTGAAGGAGATAGTCTATTCTGTCCAAGAAATGCATGTCATGGTACTATGAAAGTAAGTCTGCCATAGGATGCATGGGCTTAGCAGACACAGCTGGCATTAAATATGAAGCATTGTTTCATGCTAGGAGATCCCATCCAACACGTGCTTTCTGAAGTAGGTATTTAATGGTCTTAAACTGTAGTAGCACGAGTTTTTAAAACAGACCAGGAGAAGTAGAATAAAAACATTTACATGAAAATTTGCTGGTTTGGGCAGTTAAATTATTCTTCTTTTTTTTAAGGGCTTCTATAAATGTTTGTTGTTTATTAAAAAGCCTGGATTCTAGTAACAACACCACAACCTGCTGCTGTTATGACCGTAAGAAAAGCATCAGCAAACTTAAATCATAACTTTGTTAAAGTCCTATCTCATCCACTCCACAGCATCTGTACATAAGTCCTTGTATTGGCTTCCAGACACTTTACTAACTTGCTGTTCACTTGCCTTGGTGTTTCATGTGGAAGTGCTTAAAAATAAGAATGACTGACGACATTGTGCGGTGTCTTTCACCACAGTAAAATTTGAACATGCATTTTGATTTTTATTTTCTGTCTCTTGGCCAAGAAAAGGACTTTGCTGTTGAAATCTACAAGTGGACATTCTCTATGAGATAATGATGTTTCTTAGCTGAGTTGCTGTCTTGGGTAGTCACTGTCTTTACCAGGCCCTTGCAATACAAGACCATGAGGAAAGTACAAGTAGTTCTGTTTTCATATCTGGCTTAGCAAGCTTGTTTTTATGATACTCTGTTGAAATTCTTATTGTAACCTGTATGTGCCAGCGAACCTCTGACTGATGGGTTGATGTGCTTTTCCCAGGGTGGCAGGTACAGAGGAAGAAATTGTTCATCCATGGGTTGTGGTGAATCTTGTAGTGTCTATTCTAGTTGGGACAAGTTGGATCTTCTTGTCTTACCGACCAGAGCTAGACCACAGTGAAGGTAGGAAACATTAATAGGCAAAATGTTGTTTGTTCAGGCTTTTATTTGCTGTGCTTTGCATTTGGTGTTCAAGACTAGTCCTGAGAAATTTTGTGGCTGAGGAAAAACAAGCATCTCCTAGCAACTTTCCAGAGCAAGTGCTTCTTAGGATGCTGGTGTCTGTGTTTAGTTTTATAAAGAAAAAACAGTAATTTAAAAAGGAAATAAAAGCCACCTTTGTCCTGGCTGAAGCAATGAGAATTCTGAAACCTGAAAGAGCATGTGTCTCTTTTTCCATGAAGGGAAAAGTAATGTTTACTTCAACAGTATTTTAAATATTTGAAATGTATTTATGCTGCCTGTGTTTTAGAAAATTCCCTAGTTTTATTAATGTTCCTTTTGCAAATGCTGAATGTGTTTTGAGCTCAATGTTATTTTTAATAGAACACTGCAATAGTTTTGGGAACTCCTGAGCTTTGAAAAGTCAGATTTGTGCCTGCAGAACAGGACTTTAAATGAGTACTGCTTGTGTTGATCGGGGCTGGAGGAGGGAGGAAGCAAATTGTCCCTTCTCTTAGAAGAAGCTTTGCCTAGAGACTAGGCCCTCTTCCTTTTGTTGTTCTAACTGGGATCCAAAAGCTTTTCTGTCAAGTGCATGCAACCTGTGACTAGAAAGTATACTGTACATAAAAATCCTAAGTTTCAACTTACAAGTCAACAGGTATCCAAAAAGTGTCATGAGTTGAAGCACAGATTTGTGTTTGGGAGTTTCTAGAAGATTCAACATGCTGCTTCAGATTACTTTAGAATTTTAATGTACAGATTTCTGCATTTCAGCTGGCTCCAGATACTCTGCTTATTTCTAATAACTCACTCAATGAGTTAAAAAACCAAACAGCTAGGTGGCAGCTTTTACAGTCTTTGACAGTAAAATTTATAGTAGATGTTTTAATTGTATTTAAAACCCATTTTTAAAATAATAAAGACTTACTCAGGGAAGCCAGTGTCAGGATCTAACTCAGGTTTTGATGAGCTTTTTTGATATATACATATGCCTACTAAGATTAGAAAACCTGCTTCAGAAATTTCAAGAGAAAAATTCTGTTAGGACTTACCCAAATAGTAGAGAAAGTTTAGTCTACTAAGGATGAGGTAGCAAAAACACATCAGTCTCAAACTTGAGGGGATAAACTACATCATTGCTTGTACAGATTGTGTAACTTTACCATGTTGACAAGTTGTTGGCAAACACAGCCTGGTCTATATACTGAATATGCTGTTAGCAAGACAGAAAGTACACCTATGCTGAGGGTGCAGTATAGATATGCAAAGGAACCCAGATACGAGAAACCGTACCCTCAGCAGCACAGAGCTCCACAGGGGCTACCTCATCACCTGCTTAGTGTGCATCTCCAAATTTCTCTGCAAGGAGCTCTTCACAGCAGATGTTAGGCTGTCTCCTGTGCCTGAGCTGCCAAGGAGAGACAGCTAGCTGTGAGCAGTATTGTTCATGATATGCCAGGTTCTAGTGTTGCTAATTTACGCCGTGATACATATAGCAGATATATCAGTAAATGAACAAGTCTCTGAACTGAAAACTTCCTCCTTGAGTCTGACACTGTCAAAACTTTAACAATCCCACAATCTACTTTAGAGTTCTGTTTCAGTGTGCCAGTTGAGTGCAGGATGATACCACATATGATCAGCTGCTAACATCATTGCTAATTCTGTTCATTTGGGGGGCAACAATACTTGTCTAATGACAGTGGTGGCTCTTGCCATTGCTGAGTTGTTGATGCTGTGGCTGGTAAGAAAAGCAAGAGACTTGGGGGAATGCAGGGCATTTTTCAGGAATAATGAAATTGTATTCAGGTGAAACTTTTTAAAAGAAAACTTAATTCTTTTATCTTTTAGAACTGATGTTTCATGCTGAAATTGAGGAATTTCCCCAGGGAGAGACCTTACCCAGAGTCCAGCCATAGTGTGGAACAAGCATCTGCAAATACTGTAGCTGTGACTGATGGCTCAACGTTGTGTATTATAGCCATGTATTATAACTTTCATAAAGAAAAAAATGTATTTTTATAATGTATATATTTTATTTTAATCTTTTTATGTATGCTACAATTTCCAAATGTGATTGAAAACTTCTATACATTTGCTTTTTATTTTACAAAGTAGATTAGTGAATAAAGTCAAGTTGGTTTTATAACTATTGCTACCTGTATAGCCAAAGGAACTAGACAGATGCAGAAGATCAGGTATTTGGTACTTTTCTGACTGCAGTCTCACAACAGTCTGCTTTTGTTACTAATGCCAATAGCAGTTGGCTTACTTGATTTGGTTAAATATTCTCTGGAGATTAAAAAAAAACTTAGGAAGAAAGTAGTCTAAGGAAGATTATAACAACACAGAGTTAGGAAACATAAAACCCCAAAAAGTTAGTAAGCTTAAAATAATCTGGATTTAGTTGTTTTAAAAAGTATTTGCTAGAATAAGGGATTGGAGTCTCAGGGATTTTTAGTAATTCCTTAAAAGAGGACACTTTATTTTTCTTCATCTTCATTTAGTTGTCTTGACAAAGGTATTGATAACAAGTTATTTCAAGTTGATGTAGATACAGGAAAGAGAAGTTTTAATGTTGCAACAGTTTGGTCATTTAATGAATACCTAAATACATCTTTTGGTCAAGCAGGGTGTTTTTGGGTTGCCAACAGGATATATATACGTCCTGTAATATCTTGACAGTCAGGATGCTTAACTATTACAAAGCCATGCACAGAACTAGTGTTCTGATTTCTCCTTACCCTGTATGGCAAGAGCTACAGTGTTATTCACTGCTCTTTCTAAAGAAACTTGAATTTCACAGATATTAAAAGTGTTCCTACTTCTATCTGTTTTGAGGGAGATTGATATCCCCCCAAAGGATGTTTGTTGTTTTGTGTTAGGATGGAATGGGAAACTTCTTCCTAAAACTTAAAAGAAACTTAGAACACTTACTAAAGCAAAACAAAAACTCTGCAGCAACCCACCTTCTGTGTAGTGATGTAGTAATAATAGTGGCAGTTGGATGATAGTGAACATTATTCTTCTTTTACATTAACATGGCAAAATGAAAGCACTGCAGGTGTGAATAAATACAGACGTATTGCAGGATGAAACAGTCTCCTTATTAGACATCGGCAAGAGCTAGTTTGAAATCCATTTATCAAGGAAGTATCACTTAAAAGCCTCAAGCCTATTTGTATATTTTAATACTTACTGACTTTGCATTGTTTTATTTTATGTGTGTGTCTTAAGTGCGGTTGTAAAGGGTGTGCAGTTGTCAAAGTTCCCTGGAGAGTAGTGAAGAGCAGCCAGATAAAAAGACTTGAAGGGGTTTGATGAAGAGCCAGTAACTTTCTATGCTGTTACCTGAGTTGCTTTAAAACAAGGATGGGAAAATGAACAATTAGTGCTGCTGCTGCTCTGTTGAGGACTTGAGTTCTGTCGTGCTCATCTGGCAGAGTTAAGTAATTCAGAAATTCAGTGTTTATGACATTTTTTTGAGTGCTGTGGTAATCTTGAGGAAAAGACATCCAACCTCCAATCAAAAAAAAAAAATTCTACCAGAATTAAAAGATGTTCCACAGCTGCTGGCTGCATTCTGGGGCATTCACTTCGTTGTGGGAAGCCATTAATCTTTTCTGTAAATTGTAATGGTTCTTATGTATGTACTTTTGTAAAACTAGAGCTAAATTTTGGCTGGCACTGCGTTGTACATTAACGTGGAGAGATTCAGGGTGCTGCTCCCCTTCAGTGTTGCACTGGAGGTTGTCACGATTTGGCTGTAGGAGATGGGGGATGAAGCACTACTTAAGTGTTCCCATGTAGATTGCCATCACATTTTCTCCAGATGTGTGTTTGGTTTACAGAATTGTTGAGTGGAAGATGAAATTAATAATGGCTTCTTTTTGCTGCTTGACATTTCTGCCATTTTGGCATGGCAAGAAACAAAATTTTGCCCATAAAGTACTGAGCTCAGGCAAAACTGTTCTAAGGCATCACGTCAGTCAGTACAGGAAAAACCTGAATAACATCATTGCTTTATTTCTGACATTGCTAAGAATTGGCATTCCAAGTATCCCTTGGACAAAGTGCTGCTAGCCAAGAGCCAGATTTGTTTTCATTGTGAAATACAGTAGTTTGTTTGGATGGTTGAGCAGGGATTAAGTTAATGAACTTAATGGGATCTATATTTCAAAGCAGGCTTACCTTTCCACTGTATCTTTTTGGGAGAGTCCAAGTATATGCATATTTAAATTAATGAGGTTTGAGGTTGCCATTTAAAGTCACACTTGATAAACAATTTGATGGCTAGTTATCAGTTTCACAAAGTACTTTTAATGCCATTAAACCTCACAATATGAGTTTAACTGAACTTTTTTGTTTTGTTACTTGGAAAGTTTTAGAATGAGTTTACAAAATAGATGTTTAATTACAAAACATGCAATATCTGTAGAAGCCTTAACTGAAATGCCTTTGTGCGTTTCCATACCATTGGTTTTAATGCACTATTTTTGTGTTAATGAAAAAATGGCAAAGATGTTCGTGCCAATTTCTTGTTTATGTATGAAACAAACAACTGCTCTAGTTAGAAACAATTGTACTATGTTGTCCTGTTTCCAAATGATTAGTCTGTTTAAAATAAATGTCTCTCTTTTTTTTCCCCAGTGCTAATGTGATGTATGCTATACAAGCATGTGAACAGTTGATTGTGGGAAAACATGTTTTCTTTATTTTTGGCAGTGTTGTAAATAATGGCTTTGCTTTCTCTCCGTCAGATTCCTGCTGCTGGACTGGTCCTTTACGCCATCAGAATACCATAAACTCCTGAAAACTAGGAAGTGTATTTCATCAGTTAACGGCGTTTATTTAGCCTAAAAAGAATATTGAGGGGAATGCGATTGCTGTCTAACCACCGAATGGGTGATGACAAGGGCAAGAGTCAGAGGGTTATCAGGCTGTGCGGTGGTGGGATGGGTGGGAAGGCGGCACTGGGCACTGCTGGCAGCTCCAGTTTGACAGTGGGCTGAGCTGGGCGGGGGGCGCAGGGGCTGCAGCCTGGGTGGGGGCTGGACCCACCGCACCTCCAGAACCCCTTCGGTGCTGAACTGTGCTTATTTTCCTTCTTGGCAGTCACTTACAACTTTGTTAAATTCCAGTTTTTTCATGTTTAAATGTTACTCTCTCAGTTCAGCTTTCTCAACGTGAAGCAAGTCAGCAACGATTTGATATCTTTTAAAGTTATTTTCGTGTTGCTGAGGTAAACTTCAGGAGCGTTGCCCTTAGGTCAGAATTACTCGCTTGCATGTTTGCAGCCGGATTAACGTGACTGAAGGCTTTGGGACAACAGAGTAAATCATCAGGTACGTGTTTATCGCGAGGCCTTACCTTTCCGAGGGCTGTTCCCTCGCAGCGGTGAGGAAGGCGCTGCTGTACCGCCGTGGGTGCGGCCGTGCACGAGTCCGCTCACAGAGGGCGGGAAGCCGAGCGCCCCGCTGGGCCGGGCCCGCTGGGCCGGGCCCGCCGCGCTGCCGCTTCTTCGCGGCCAGGTGCGTTCGGGGGTGTGCCTTCCCCGACACCCCCAGCCGGGGACGGGCTGTGTGTCGCCGTCCCCTCCCCCGGCCATTTAGTTACAGGTCAAGCCTGACCGTTTCGTACCCCGCCGCCACCGCAGCCGGCAGCCGTTGCCCGCCGCGCCGGCAGGGGGCGTCCCGCGCGCAGCAGCCGTTGGGGCCGGTGGCGGGGCCGCCTCAGGCTCGGCGCCTCCCGCCCGCAGCCGCCCCTCGGCCCCGGGGAGCGCAGCGGCGGGGCGGCCCCTCGGGCTCCGGGGTGCGGGCGGCCCCGCGGGCGAGGAGGAGCCGGGTGGCGGGCGCGTTGTCAGCCCCCGGGGAAAGGGAGCCGCCTTGTCGCCCGCGCGGGCGGTTGTTGCCTGCGCTGACTGGGTGTTGCTGCAGGCCGGTGTGCCCGTAGCAGGACAGCAGCGAGGGGGGCCCTGCTGAATAGTTCCATCCCTGCCTCATCCGGGGGTGAAAAGACTCCTGGTGGGAGCAGGAGCTGGATCCCTCTGCCTCTTGCATCCCACGCTGTTTGGTGGAGCAGGCAGTGTGTGCCCGGGTAGCAGCAGCAGTCAAAACAGCAAACCCAGTCAAAAAGAAAGAATTCCCTTATATTCCTGCACATGAACAAAACTATTTGCTTTAATTCTGTATTTTAAATTTATGTAATCTTCAAACTTAAAAAAATTCAGAGCCCTTCCTCTCTGAAGTGGTTTCCTGTACTGATTTTCTGTAACTGTTCATTAAAATGGAAGAGAGCCTGGCTTTTCAGGTTGATACAGGCAGACCTCAGACAGGTAATGATACAGCGACAAACAAAAAGCAAGATATTGTGTACAAATTATTTGGCTAGCTGTTTATTCATAGACCACCTCCATTTCTCACAGCCTTCTTTTTTAAATCTTTAAAAACTTTTAAAGTCTTTACTTCTCTGTTACATCAGATAGCTTTATTTCATGGTATGGTTCTTACTCATAGTCTTTTGAGGTCCGTCTCACTGGATGTGTTGTGTAGTATCTCAGGATTTCAGTACTTTTTCCTCATTCCTACAGGACAGGGATGACCATCATTAGGACAAGTCATTACAGCTAGCTTTTTGTAGAGGTTTATTAGACAACCTAATATACTTTAGCAAAGCTACTTACTAGCATTAAAGACAGGGTATGTAAGTCACCTACTTGGGTATCTGCCTCACCTCAGAGACCTTCAGAACAATGGTTTTCAAATGCTTTGCCATTTAACTGATCCTCCAGGCTAAAAACTGCTTTCATAGCGCTTGAGGAGAAAGAGGGTGTGGGGAAAAGAGAGAGGTAAGGTAAAACTCAAATTTTTTTTTTTTTTTTTTCTTAATAGCATCAAGTGGAAGAAATTGTTCTCTCTTCAATGAGTATTTATTGCATTGAGAGTCTTTAAAGTGAGTAGTTCAAATAGCAGATCAGGTTGATCCTGAGTAAATCACAACTTTTTCCTGTGTTCGTTCATTCAGTCATTCACACACTGCTGTGATATGAGACCAAAACAGAAAGAAAGTCAACAGTTTTGAGCATATATTCAGGATAATGTTAATTAACATAAGTTTTCTATTGTTACAGGTGTTTGATTATTTTAGGTACTATGAACTGGAGCACAAAGGTGACAGCAAAAAAAGCCCTTGCATTTTCACAAGTATTGCAAAAGTAACCAAGCTATACATTTCTGTTTCAGTGGCCATAAGATTTTGCAAATGTATACAAGTTTTAGAAGCCCCTTTGAAAATACCTCACATTGAGCCTAAATGTGAGATACTTCAGAATTTCAAGTCCTTATGCTGGTAACACACGTCATTGGTATGAGTAAAAATGAATAAACACATGCTCTAAAAAAAATACATTGTGCTTAGAACTATGTCAACTTGAAATACAGTCTCTGCAACTTGTATCTTAATACTACAGATCATGAATCTCAGACTTTGAAAACACTCACTGTGCAAAAGCTTCAGATTTTCAGTAGAACACAGTTGATTCAAAGAACTTACTTTCAGTGACAGTTGAAATATGATGATTATACATACTTTTATGTTAACTATTATTTCTTATTTTGCATTATTCCTTAATAGCAAGTATCAGAGTTAATGAACAAAACTGCAGCAAACAATTCAGGGACTACATTCAAATATTTCTGGTTATTTTAAGAATTACTAGAAGTCACTAGAAGCCTCTTAATTGCTTTTTGTTTGAAAATATTCTAGTTGTTGAGAAGCAATAGTTCTAACAGTTAAGATTTGTGAGCTTTTTAATTTACAAAACTGTATTTCATTTTCTTCCTAAAAGTTATGTCAGTACAGAAGCTGGATCGGTATTTAGAAACAAGTAATTTTATTTTTTTCTGCAGAGACAGCAGGAAAGTAACTCCACTGGAGCACAAAAGTTTAAATCAATTTATAGTGACTTTTTTGTTAGTAACCAAGTTAATTTTTATAGAAAGAGCACGGGGCACTGTTGTTTCAAGAGAAACTTGCAGATACTAGCAGCTAAGGTGCCTGGAATTTTCTGCTCTACTCTTTTTTTTTTTTTGAGTAGTAATGCTTATTCAGCAGTCTATAATTAAAAATATGTACAACTTCATGTGTGTTCTCACTTATTTGACATAGTTTTAACATGTACTGTTAGTCAAAAGTTACTTGTAGATGTTATGTAACACATTTGATTTGAAAAGTCAAAATTTTTAGTGGTTAAGAATTAAGAACATGGGCTTCGCATGAAAATAGTATCTTCTCTAAGAGCACATATTTAAATTACTAATATTTTTATGATCAGAGTAATTTTCCAATTTAGACAACTATTTTCTTACCTAACGATTGGCATAAATATGAAACTTCTTTCCTGCAGTAACAAGAAGCCATTAATATGGCTGGACTATGGTGAAAACAGAAGTACAAGAATTACAGAAATAAATGGAGACAGATAGGGTAAGTTTATTGAAAGGGTTTTAATCTTAAGTTTCACATATTAGGTTCTGAGATACAGAGCTCGTTTCACAGCATAATGAGCAGAATCAACTTTTTTGTTAATATTTTAATGTGATTGGTTAGAATTCTATGTCTGTCTCAGGCTTGTGTTTTGGTCATTTGGTCTTCAAGGCTCTGTAGTGAAGCTGCTGGCAAAACAGTATTCCCAAGGCTGGCTGTAGCCTGGCTCAGTAATGGAAGACTTGAACACTTAATGTGGAATATTGTTAACGATGAGAATTTAAAATATCCATTCAGTATCTATTTATACGTTTCTACTACAGTCAGAACTTACATCAGTAAAGTACTCATGGCTTTAGGACAACATTTACTAAAAGGCGATGAGAATGAGCAGCTTTTTTAAAAAGAAGCTGCTTTTGTTCAGCCTGAGTTGCCTGGTACAGTATGAGAGATGAAAATGTACTGAATTGTAGGGAGAAGAAAGGCAGTTTTTCATCTGACTTAGATAATAAAAACCCTAGAATCCTAGTGAATTTAAGTTCTTGCTATAGCTGAATCTATCCTTCACTGTGCCATGCAGAAGAGGCTTGTTTGTCAGCAGGAGTACCAGTGAAGCTTAATGCATATTGTCTGTTCTTTTAAGATACAGTATTAGGTTCTGGTAAGTTCTGTTGGTGAATGGGAATACAGTATAAATAAAAATATGTACAGTAACTTCAGATTATTTAATATGATTCTTCAAAATTAACCCATACCTGTTATAACTTGAGACTTACTTGCACAGTAAGAGGTCCTCAGATTAACTGCTAAAATGACACAGCAATAAATGGAGATGCAAATGCACAAATCTGTACAAAGAACGTAGACAAATGTAAGAGCATGAGTCACATTTTCAAGTAGCTTGATTTCTTTGGGAAATACGCAGTATTAAAACTGCATGAAAATGATGAAAATGCATGAAAAGAAAAACATTTATTTGCATAAGCAACTAATCTGTGCAGTTGCAAATTTAGACTTGGAAGCGGAGGATTTCTCCTTACTGAAATAATCTGGGTAATAATGAAAAGATGAATAGATTGTTTAAGTAAGGTCACAGACAAAACCCAGGCCTGAATTCAGAAAGGCACGTTGACTGCAGCAATATGAGCTAAAAATACATTATAAAGTAAGATCACAGTAGGAATGCTCTTGTTTAGAAATATTTTGAAAGAGGGAGATAAGCATTCAGCCATTTTCTATATACAGTTTTCCTTATGGTCAGAAAGTGAGGCACGCTGCACTTCATGATGCCAACAGAGCAAGGAGTTAATGAAGTATGGCCACTTTAATGGCATTTTCAAGTATACCTTGTCTAATTGTATTTTAACCATACAAACTAAAGCAGCAAATACAAATCACATTTTCCTTCTTTGAAACACAGGAGAGGTATGTTTGTTTGGTATTTATTTAGAATTCCCAGTCTGTATCATCTTGATTTGCAGTAATATGTCCAAGTTCAGTTCCAACTATTGCTGAGGGCAGTGCCAAGAACTCTGATCTGTTATTTTGAATAGGAGGTGGTAATAGAGACAGCAGTGAATTCTGTGTTTGTTCTTTTATCTAGAAAGAAGAAAAATTAAAACAAGGCTGCACATAAAAGTCAACATAACCTTGCATCTGACTTGATTAAAAGCACATGAAATCAGAGCCATGTTCTTGCATGTTACAATACTGAAAATAACAGGATGAGGGGTTTAGCGTTTCTCACTCTAAAGCTGAATTAATCTTTCAAGGTTAATTACTATAGCTCTGCGGTTCTTCTGCTTTAAATTAAGAATATTAACCATTATTCTTATTAGTTAGGCTGATTTTAGGTAAGTTAAACCAACTTTATCAAAGGGGAAATGGATTACTCTTAATACTTCCTATACTATCAATACCATTTTGTTTAAAAAAAAAATAAAAATAGTCTGAAGCAGATATGCTGTTTCAGGATGTTTTTTTGGCTCCAGCTAACTTAGTAATTTTGTAAAGCCACAAATATTAAGAGTTGGAGATTTAGGTTATAGCTGTGTCATTTAACAAAATGTAGTAAACTCACCTGTTTGAAGAACGTATGCGAAAGCAAACTGCTTGCTGATGGCCTGGATCATAAAATGAACAATATAATTATATTTTGGAAAGTAAAATACTGCTTTTGGAAAATGGGCCGGACTGACAAATCAATTTAAACGCTATGGTTTTTCATCCACAGGACAAACGTGGATATGAGAAAAGCAGCACAGAACTCCTACATTCTATGCCTCAGTTTGTAGTGAAGGCACTACTAAAGAAATCCATTTTAAAGGCTTTTTCACTTTTCCATTTAACAGAAATTTACTGCCTCATTCAGAAAAGACAGTACTGAAAACATATACTTCAGATTTCTGTTTTTTTCCTGTACAAAGTGCATGTTTAAAAATGAATTTTACTTGTTACAAAGTACACTCGTATTACAAGAAATTCAGGAGCCAAACAACTTTAAAAGCATGGTTCCTCTATCAGATAAGATACCTTTTGTTCTGTAATTTAAAAATTAAGTGTAGCGTGGTACATAGTACTTCTGGTCTGAAATTCTGACTTTAACAGTATTTAACTAATTACTGTATCCTAAACTGTGGGCCACACTTGGTCTTAGATTGAAGTGACAGAAAATTCGTTTTCACTAGAAGGTTACCTTTTCTCAGGGTCTTGTTGCAAGCAAAGTTCTACCAAGTTGTGGAAAGCTGGTGAAAATGTTTTGGAAAAGGGAACTTGCAGTCTTTCACTGGTCATTGTGCGTGTCATGCTCTCACCAATTCCAGAATCAACACCTGATCGGGAATTCTTCATCCTGGATTCCCCACGGGGAAAGGTATTTATATCCCAAGGACAATATGTGGGACCTTTCAGCTTTTGCAGCAGCATCTAGTAGAAAGGAAGACCAGCAAAAGAGTTCAGCAGCTAATCTGGACCTATTTAGGCTAAGCTGTGAAACTCCAGGAACAGAACAATCATTTGATCTAGAAAGAAGCATGCATATTTGAAATAACAAAACCAGCCACCATTTCAGCAGCAATAGCATTGGTTTCTCAGAGTAAAACAAAAAAAGCTCAGCATGGTTTTCAGTAGAAATTAAGTTTAGAATCATACCTGAGTTCGGGGCATATCTTGAAATGGAACATGTCCATTGGCTAATTCACATGCTGTAATTCCCACACTGTAAATGTCAGACTTCATGTTATACCCAGATAAATCCTGTGAAAGAAAACTCTACTGGATCACTGATGCCATTGATCAGTGCTGACAAAAAATAAAAGCGTCTGTTTCAAAGCAAGATTCCAGTACCCTGTAATCTATCTACACTGGATTGAGGCAATTAAATTGTGAAACTTCAGGCTTTGTTCAGAAATCTGATGGTTGTACTGAAGACAAGTTTTAGGATCTGTAGTAGTTTCCAGGAAGGTCAGGTGAGGAGACAGTACAGCACCACCTTAACAACAGCTTTAAAACTGGTTTTCTTTAGGAGAAATACAAATCCAGTTCATCTATGCCTTTTCAAAAGTTGCAGTTCAACAGCTTCCACTGCCTTTCTGCAAGCACGCTGAAGTTAGACGTTGAGTATTCCCAGCAACTTTGAATAGGAAGAATGAAATTTAATTTATACTAACCTGTCTCAGTAGTTCAGGACTCAGCCAAGGAAGCACAGATGTACTAAACTGGGGGAAATCATATACCACCTTTGACTTTTGTCCATTTTTAATTAAACTGTAGAGGTTGTTTAAGCCAGAGAGAGAAACCAGCCCATCCCCTGAAATCAGAATGTGGCTAGCTTTAATATTCCTGTAACATAAAGTGGTAAATTTTAGTTATAAAAATTATTCAAAGAACTACTAGAGTAGAAAGGCTTTCATATTTCATTAACTTGTAGTGCAATGTTAGCATGCAGTTCTATTTAGCAGATTATTTTCATGAAGTTCTTCACTCGGTATGAGTTGTCTTTTTAATACAGCCCCAAGAGAGAGGAGAGATGATCAGCAAGAGAAAACTGCCAGAAATTGGAGAAGGGTCCTCCTTCCCTGCAAAGGGTGTAAAGTAAGGAAGCCGTTTCTACAACTCTGTTTCTTGTCGGTTTGAAAGAGCCAAAGCCAGACAGATGTGTAATCCCTGTAACAACTGGCATGAAATAATGCATGAGTACTGTTCTTGTTAAGTTTCTACAAACTTGGTTCTGCTGTATTGAAAAAAAACAGCTTCTGCAGTGGCTGACATAAGAGGGTATATAGAAAAAGGAAGGGAATAACACTTAAGCTGAAAATTAATTTTGAAGTGGAACTAAATTCTTCATAAACTGGATTTTGTAACCTGATTCTTACCTACTGACATTCTCCTACCTGTGAATGTAGCCATTCTGGTGCATGTAATTTAATCCTCTGATTGCACCAAACAGAATGTTCCCTATCAAAGCTTCACTCATTCCTTCAGGAAAGTAAGTCTTCAGCAGGTGTCTAGCTGAACCTGGAAGTGAAAAAAGCCTAGCTAAGCCTAACAAGTCTTGTTAAATTACTTGTCTATGCTTGCTTCATTGTCTACATTCATCAAGAGTGGTGTTCTCATCTTTATATTGACTGTGATACGTCAAGAACAGTTACATAGATGCAACTGATGGATCCATTGGGCAAAGATCACACTCAAGCCATGCTTCTGTTAACTGAAAGTCTATGCCAAACCTTTACTCAATCAAGTTTTCTGTTGCCAAAATTCAAAGCTGTATAAACTCAAACATCTCCCAGTTACCATTCCTCACATGGTGGGTGTTAGGACCAACTGCAATTTAATGCAGTTCCAATACCAGCCTTCAGTGGGGGGGAAGATTATGTACAGAAGGCTTCTCTAAACAAATAGTTTGATAAAGTTTCTTTTTCCTGTAAGACAGGGTTTGCTTAAAAGGAAACCTCTGATGGACCGTGTGGTCCAAATGGTATCAGCCCTTTTTCCTATTCCAAAATTGCAGTTAACAGTTCTTACCATAAGCCATGAATGGGGAGATGACCCAAAGCCAACTACCAGCTGTAAACACTGTCCAAAGTGTCATTATGTTGGGATGCTGGAAAAAGTGGGATAAAACCACCTCATTCTATGGAATTAAATGAAAGTGGATGTGTTAACCACAAGACAACAGTCTTACTAAGAGCATTAACTACATCAGTAATCAGTAGGAAGAACTGTTGCCTGTGTGCATTTATACAAAGTTGCAGGTGATGTGCATAGCCTGCAATAGAAATGTAAATAACTTGCCTGTAATTACATTTGTCTGAAGTAAATCTAGTTTGCTCATAGTCCAAAGTTTTGGTGTTAAATACCAAGTACAGAACATGTTTCAAAGAAAAAGCTGTACAATTACAGTAGTATTTCTAAAACACTTGTTAACTGTTTTCTTCAGAAAGCAACTCTCAAATTTACACATGCCTGGTGTTTATATTCTATGCCTTTGGAGGAAAAAACTTGACTGAAATGACCCAGTACAAACACAAAGGCTACCTCTGTTCAGTAACCCCACGTGTATTCATCACTATCTTCATCAGCCTTATGCAGAAATGCTATTGCTTTACCTGTAAGGCTTTCAAATGTTCTTCAGAGCAATTTTCTAGGTCTGTGATCCTGACAGCAACTTGCATGCCTGTAGGCATATGCCGTGCAAGGTAGACTGAAGTTAAGTTGTTGAACCTCCTTCCTGAAACCAGAAGTGGCTGCCTTAACATTGAAAAATACAATAATCCACCACATAATTTCCTTCATATTAAGAGATATTTTTACAAATCTAAAATTGCAGTTGATAGCAGCATGACCTTTTCTTTAAGAATGTCAAGAACTTAAGTAGTTGCCACAAAACATATCCACCAAATTAGTTAAAGTATGGCTCTGATATTTTTAGAACACCTAGAAGTGTTTAAACATTTTTCAGTATCAATTACACATCTCAATGAACAACACTTTTACCACGTATATTCACATAAACATGTGCATGCACAGTAGGGTTCAGGGCAGCCGTCCTTAGGGCAATCAACTCAGGTAGCCAAGTGACAAGACATGATGTTACTTAATGCTGTTATTTATTGTGCACATATCACAGATTTAGAAGCTGACATGCACAAACATCAAGAGAAAAATTCAGGTAATTGTTGATTTGTCTTATATCTTAAAATAAGTGATTACTGAGCATTACATGAGCAATGCACATTTCACAACTAAGGAGAACAAGAATAGTTCTCGTCAGCTGATAATACGTTTTACAGACTTAATATTCACTGCAGTTAGCAACAACCTATTGAGGACATACATCTGCAGGAACAAGAAATATTTTAAGATATACTTATGTTACCTATTTCCAGCTGGAGTTCATAGTGAGAAACATTAGAAGAGCAAAATACCATTTCATTCCTTCCTGTAGATGGGGGAATCCAGGCTAGTTCAGAATCAGCCTAACAGTGAGGAAAAACAGTTCTCAAAATGACTGTAATTTTTAAACATGTATATGTTTAAAATTAATACAGAAATACCATTAATTAGAATGCAAAGATGAAGTACTCAGAATGTGCAAGTTGGTGCTTTTACCATTATACTGAGACTTAGTTTTATGACCTACTGATTAGCAGTGGGTTTTTTTGTTTGGTTGGGTTTTGTTTGTGTACCTGTCCGTTTGCTTTGTTTTTAAACAAGTACAAGATTAAGAGTAACAGTTACCTACAGTCTTTTTCCAAAGTGGAAGCCCCAAAGTATTCTGGTTATTTTTGCTGTTAACATTTTAAGAAATACCACCTAATGAAATTATTTTTCATATGTACCAGCTTTATATTTAATGTTGGCAGTTACTGTTTCTTTTTTCTTCTTACCAGGGATTCATGGACACTGCTCTGAGATAGCTCTTCTGGTCTGATTGATTCAACTGGTGTATGCAGAATACAGGAACAGTCCTTGAGAAGGGAAACAAGTGAACGTTCATGGAGTCACTGCAATTTATTGAACGTGGCAGTGGGAAAACGTTCGAAAGTAGCCCCTCCAAGCAGGAGTTGGGAAAGTTTTCTGCTACAAGTCAGTCAAGCAAGAGGTTAAGAAACAGCACAGAGCACATACATGGCAGACTTAAGAGAGAAGAGATACTGAACAGTCTCCTTCACCAAAAGTTGATGCAACAAAGTTTAAACAGCTCAGGACTGTGGAAATCCCCTCATGCAAGACATTTCACCAGAAATGTTTCACATTAAGGTATGACTGGCAAAGATTTTTAAATACAAACTTACCAAACAAGACATGGAACCACTTTAGGTCAGGGGAAAAGTCACATACACCCATTTATCCTAGAAAAATTAAAAGTAGCATGTAAGATTGTACATAAACCTGTAATAAATATGTCTCTAATCACAACTGTGAGGCCATTCTTCTCAGTTAACACACACAAAACCCCAAAACTACAGCTCTGGGAAAGCCTGCTTCTATTGAGCCTTCAGGCAGCATATGGGTTTTGAATGCCATACTGAGGATATCCAGTATTACAAAATCATTTAGGTTGGAAAAGACCTTCAAAGTCATTAAGTCCAACCATTACACATTCCAGCTCAAGTTTTCCTTTTTGAATCATTGGCTTAGTGATCTTATTACCACTTCTGAACAACTTTATTGCAAGTTAACTGCATATGTGCAGAAAGTAAAACAGAAGAGATTCATGAATCCCTGCAGTTTGTAGGAAAATAAATGTCTGTTGTTTTAAAGGAGCACAGCTGTGCTAGTCAGATCTCGGCTCAGCTGCGTGCAGCTGAACTAGCTCTCAAAAAAAGCAAGCCAGTAGCAATTGCACTTTACATTTCACAAGCAAGAGAGGAAATACTTTTGTAAGGGATTTACATTAAAAAAGAAAAACAGGGTGGGTGGGTAGGTGAACCAGCTTAGATAATTTTCGCTTTACTTAAGCTGCAGAATCAGCATTTAAACTCTCTCACAGATCAGAGTAGCCACTCTGAAAGTCCTCCAGCAGACTTAATGTCTGATGCTTTGAAAGCTTAGGCAGTGATGAGAGATGACTATGTTTTATAAGCATATCAAAGTGTAGAGTGGGACTAGCTAATTTACTAATTACAAGCAAGTCTTCATGATGAATCCTGTTTGGTGGCTGACAGTCACCTACAGGAGGTATTTCCATATTAATATGTAATTATTGCTTGAAAGTTAACCTTAAAATGGTGAAGTACTGTATCAGAAACTGCTTTGTTTATCAGTCTAAGCACTTAAAATATGTATGTTATTTAATCAAGGCAACACTCTTGAAAAAGCTAACAAGCTGCCCACCACATCATCTGCTGCCAAACATCCAAGCTACTCCTAATCTTTAATACTGTTACACTGAAAATTTGCTTGAAGAAATACCGAAATTCCTTATTAAATATGAAACATGGAGACAAAAGGAAATACTTAGTAGGTACTGGGCACCTTGAGAAGATCAGGGCATGATTTACCCAACCTCATTGAGGAAGTCTGTGGCGAAGTTGCAAAAAAGTAATAAAAATCATGCAGGTGCTAGCTGACCAGCACTGTAATGGCTACAGCATCCTTCTCCTACCTGGAAAGGTGATACCTCATTCCATTATACAAGATAGTTTACTCTGTTGCTTGGAATATTAAACTATAAGAGCTAAGATGAAGAATCAAGTCTTAACGCTACAACGCTAAATTATTGTGGAATTTGTTCAGAGGGGGATCACCAGCCAACAGAAACATCCATGATCCACATTTGTTCCAATAACATTACAAATGTAAGGTTTTTATTTTTCTTATGTAGTTTAACATTGCGTCCATTTTCAATACCGTTTTGGATCATGTCCCTACATAAACCTTTTTCCTTGTTTCCACATGTTTTTAATTTTTTTTTTTTTTTTTTTTTTATACTGCAGAGAGTGACAGTGTTGCACAGCGGAGCTGACACATCCATCCCAGCTCGGCCAGAGCTCGGGTGCAGCGAGCAAGGCGGGGGAGAAAGAAAGAGAGAAACATGCCTGTGAGCCGGGGTGCGGGGCCGGGGCCGCCTCCAGACGCCGCGGGCGCACGGCGCTCCGGTTCCGCTGGCGCTGGGCTGCGGCTCCCCCTTCAGCGTTGGGAGGCGGCTCCCGCTCGCGGACCTCCGCCGAGACGATCCGTCCGTGGCAGAAGTAACGGAACGCGAGAGAGCGGCTCCCGGGAGAGCGCCTCCCTTGCTCCGGGACACCCGTTCCGCGCCCCCCCCGCCTCCCGCGGCGGCCAGGCCGGGGCTGCGCCCCTGCCAGCGCGGCGGCCGCTCCCCGCAGGCGCCTCCTGAGCGCGGCGTGCGCCGCTCCTCGGCCCGCCCGGCTCCCCCCGCACTGGGGCTGAGGGCGCGGCCGGCCCGGAGCCCCGGGCGCCCCCGGTACCGCCAGGAAGCCCCGCAGGCGGGGCAGGGCCCCCCCCCTTGCCGCCACCGCCGCCGCCTGAGGCCGGGGCCCAGCCGCCCGCCCGGAACCCCGCCCCGCGCCCAGCCCCGGCGGGGCCGCGGCGGCTGGTGGGGCCGCCCGCAGCAGGCGGCCCGGCGCATTGTGGGGCTGGCCCTGGCGGCCGCGCCGCCAGCCGGGGGCTGTAGTTCTGCGGCGGGAGCCGGGCGGAAGCCGCCGGGGTCCCTCCTCAGTCGCCGGTTTATGACACGCGGGCCCGTCGGCCTCGGGTGGCAGCGGCGGAGAAGAGACGCGCTGGGGGGAGCGCGGGGCGGGTAAGAGGCGTTCGGTGCTGATTCGGGGTGGCTCTGTCGCCTCAGGGGCGGCTTAGCGAGCTCCTTCCTCTGCCCCGCCGTAACGCCTTCGGGGCCGCTTCCCGCCGAGGCGCGGCCCCCCCCCCCGGCTCCGCGGGCCCCCGCCGTGGCTGGCCGCTGAGGTGGGGCGGGCGGCGGCGGAGCTTGAGGCAGGGCGCTGGGCCGGAGTTACAGTAACCTTCGGGCGCGCAATGCGCGTGCTGAGGCTGCAGTGACGGGCGGGGGGCTGCTGTGACCTTCAGCCCGCCCGAGGGCTCCGTGCTGCGTCCGGGCTCGCCGGGAGGTCCGTGTCACCGCTCTTGGGCGGCGAAGCTCGATGGTGATGTTTTAGCCCTGGTCCTGACGTACGGATGTGGGTGCAAGGAGGGTTTGGCTTCTATCGACTTTTTAATCACATCGTTACGTCCTGATCGGCTGATCAAATTGTAATAAGGTCTCTGTCAGTAAATGTCTTATTCTGTCAGCCATCCTAGGGAAAAAGTGCTGTGTGGAGTTGCATCCTTGCACTTTTATTTCTTAAATGCAGTCTTCAGCTGTAGGCTGTTGCATGCATGCTCATTTTTTATGGTTATGTTTCAGAGTTGTTGACTGATTGCGAGAGTCTGATGCAAATACTAGTAAATAACTTTTCACACACCATTACAAGGCATGGTCATTTTTAGGCATGCTTTCAGATACTCGTTATCTTTCAAAAGATGTATTTCTGAGTAAAACCAGGTAGACTTCTTTTTAATTACACTTCTAACGCTGAAGCTAAATTGAAAAAAAGGAATTAATTTCCAGTACCTGACATTTGTCAATTCTCTAGTGATGGTGTCACCTATTAGAACTATTTGTTTGATTTGATTAGATTTTGATTTGATTAGAACTATATTGATTTGTCAAATTTCTCTTAGGAGTGTCTGAAAATGGGGCTTAAAGAGTAGGGTGTTGGAAAATTACAGACTTTTCTGGTGGTGGTTTGCCTCTAATAATGGGTTCGCTGCAATGAATATTGTGTAGCAGGAGCACTGTCTCTCAGGAAGGATAAACGTGATCCACTGATTGGTTTTCTAAGAAGACAAACCCAGCATTTTCACAGGCAAGTTTACAAAAGAGATAACAGATCCTTTTATCTAGTTAGTTTGCTAGTGATACTCTGGTGACTGAGTCATATGGATCAGTCTGGTTTATTTCAATGAATACAGAATTGTAACTGTTTGAAATGCTGAGCACTGGCTGGGTTATTAAGTAACCTAAACCACTTCCTTCGGTGAATGCAGCTATGCATCAACTTTGAAAGCATTGGTGATTTCAGTGAACTTTAAATGTTACTTAAGTTCATTTCAAGTTTATAGAGAACAAGCTTCAATTTTAAAAGAAGCCGCTAATGACCTTTATAATGAAATATGAGCACAGCACTTGCCTGAAAAACTTATACCATATTTTTGTAGTCTCTAACCAACAAATACTTAATGCATGATGATTCTTTTTTTCTCTGAAAAAAGAGATTTTTTCTCCCAGGCTCCCCTGGGATCATAACATTGCTATGTGTATACATTATTTCTTGCAGGTAGACTTTTCTTTTGAATAAAAGTAAACCTGCAAGAAGTAAAGTATCCAGGAGATGTGTATGGGGTTTTGTTTTGTTTTCTTAGAGTTCCTTTCTTATACCACACTATTTATGGTTGAAGGTCTGTTGCAAGTTTGCTTATGATTATTACGCTCGTTATTAGGATTGTGCTGGCATAGTTTTTAATTTTTTTTTCCCGCTTACATGAGAGAAACACAAGCACTAAATAGGTTTCTGTAGGGATAGTAATGGCTGAAAACAACAGGTTAGGCACACAGCAAGAGTTAATTTTGACAAAGCTCATGTTCCGATAGTTTAGTTTTTCAGTATATAGTCCTTTGTCCTTCATCTCATCCTATATAGTGTTGAAGGATTTGGCTTCTGCCTCTGAGCACTAGTCCCAGGAATGTTTTGGCAGCAATGCAACATGGTCGTGTTTGCTATAAGAATAGAACTGTTTCATTAACCTTGAAATGCAAAAATTGTTTATTGTTACTAGCTGGCTTGACACCATTCCTGTTTTAGTAATGAAAAAAGTACTGTGTTAATGACTTGATACCATTTTGTTTGGTTTGGTTTGGTTTTTTAATTGCATATTTACATAGCAGTAGAATTCAGTATCCCAGAATAATTGACTCATTCGGTTTGCTTCCTTTTGGAAAATGGATGTTGCCTTCTCCCTTAATCGAGTTAGAATCTTCTTTGTTGTTGAAATTTTGTTTGTGTTAATTGTGGCTTGATGCCTTGCATCCTGTAATTGTACAGAGGAGCAGATCTAGTTTAGTCTTTCCAAGTGCTTGTGAGGAGTCAACTGCTCTCAGCAAATGGGAACAGCAGGATATTTATGTTTGAGTTTGGATGTTGTCAAAATAGATGCTATTTTGACCAAAAAATTTTGGCTATATTTTTTACTTTTTGTACATAAAGAAACAAGCACATACATTTGCTTGTCTACAGTTTCCAGTTGTAAAAGCAACTTACCTCACCTTTCTGATAATTTGAATATGACTTGGAGTTCTCTAGTGGTTGAATGTCTTCAGAATTACATTCTGAAATAAGATGGCACAACTGTCATTCTGTGTCTGTCTTGAGTTGTTCAAAGTGGTAGTCACAAAGATAAGACTATAATTTTTAATATTTTATAGCTATTTCAACTTCTCTGAGTCTTTACTTAATATTGCTTTTGCAAGTTAATCTTGGCTGAGATCTTCTGACTCATTGAAGGAAAAATTAATGAAATCTCCTGTCATGTGGTCAGGAGACCACATTTTTGTCTCTTTACTACCAAGATTAAATGCTATGTTGAAATATCTGTGGTTTAATGGAATATGTGGTTCCTATTGTTTAGTTTTTCTTTTTTTTAACCTGTACACTATGATATCCTACCACTTAGTAGGCAATTCATGTGTATTTCTCATAATGCTTTTAAAATGTTTTTCCAGCCCTTGGTGGTTTTGTTTTGGTTTTGGTTTGTGGGTTTTTTTGTTGTTGTTGTTATGCTTTAATTTTTGTACAGTTTTCATTGGGAGTTTCGTCAGATTTTGTTATAACAATGGTGAACAATAAGACTGTTGCCTGGGTCATAAATGATAGCCCTCCATGCTTTTAAAATACTTCTTGGCATGAATGGGCTCCAGCATTGCCTTTCTTTTTGAGTTTCTTTTCCATTTTCCATGCACAGATGCTCTAGGAAACCTCAGAGCAACTTGGGTTCTGTGGGGCAGATGTAAAAGGCTTAGGACTAGTTCTCACCTCTACAAGGGGTCTTTTTCTTAGGTGTGCTATAGGTACTCCTGATTTTAGCCTACTGTTTCAAGCCACAGGATAGTTGCAATGTGAAACACGCATCATGGAGTAAAATTTAATTAGAGAGCACAGAAATAAACAGATTGAGGTAGGTTGGTATGTATGTAAAACCTCGTCTGATATTTCCATTTCTCTTGAGCCTTCCTTGAAGAAAGCCTCCTGAGAGCACCACTTCTACATATAGGCCATTCTCCAGTATTCGAATTCTCCTTGGTTCTTCCATGTTCAGTTAACCTATTTGTAAAAGACTCAAACATCAATGGGAAATTGGCATAGGAGGGAGTAGGGGGACAAAATGGGTAAGAAGTACATCTCTGCGGAATTAATATAGTAAATTGACAGTGGAAATAATCTTTATAAGTAAAGATTAAAAATTATACCTGAGAAAGTTTTCTGGCTTCTGTTTCGGATATTTTTGTAGCATGGTTGTATATTTTAAAGCCATATTGTAAATTTTATGGGCTTCATCTGAGTGTATTTAATTACAGTTGTAACTTGGAGAAGGAATCTGAACTTAGGAAATAGTTTTATACCTGCAGAGTAAAAGGGTCATGGAGTCACTTTCAGGGTGGTACTGCACAGTGCATTAGCTGGGTGAATTTCCAGAGAAGTTGCCTCATGACACACTAAACTAAAGCTATAAGAAGCGTCGGAAATGTGAGCATTAACTTTTATGGTGTTTGTTTATCTAGCAAACTTCTCAAAGGTTTTACAAATGAGATTGCTCTTTTAATTCAGTAGCTTGATGTTGGCCTGATGCTCTAGAAAACTTTGAGCCAAATGATTTTTTTTTTCCACCACCACACTGCCCCCCCCCGCCCCCCCTTGGCTGAACTGAGATTGAACTGCAACAAATAGTGTTTCTGCTTTGCACTACTTAGAAGAGAGATTAAGTCCCGTTTTGAGAGGAAGTAGCATTCATTTTTGCAGTGTTAAAACTCAAAGGAAAAAGATTCAATCAGAACTGTGAAGAAACAGTCCTGTGCGGCAGAATTTTGTCTTGCTCTACAGTGACTCTTTTTATTACAAAGTAAAATCACCTTGCTCTGTGGATCTACAGCATTCTTAAGTATCGTCTTCTGCTGTATTCAATTGTTTTAGAGGGTGTGAGTGTGTCTAGTTAGTGCTTTTCAGCAATCCATTTAAAAAACAGCCTCTTGAAAAAGATCACAAACTACTGTTGGAAACAGCTATACATTCAGATAGCAAATGTTTCTGAAATCTCAGTCTTACTGTTTTCAATAAGTGTCTGATATGAATAAGATTTAAAACTGGTAAATAAAGTACATATTTAAATAAATAAATGACAGTGTAAGAAGATATTGCTTACAAGTGTGAGCTGACCTTAATTGAAGGAAATTCTTTTTTGATCTCCTGCCAAAGTCTACAAGCAGATGAACTTGGCAAGCTCTAGGCTTTCTTCAGAAAGCTCCTGCACTGTCCTTTCTGGTCTTGTCAAATGAGAGGTTGCTACAGACAGAGAGACAAACTTGTGAGTGTTGTGCTTGGGGATGGGAGATCTTAGGGAAACTTTGAAGAGCAAATTTGAAATTAATTAAGATTTCAAGAGATTTTTGTGTTTACTGAGTATAGGAGGAGGGAAAATGAGACTTTTGTTCTCTTTGATTTCATATTTTTCTGTCATCTAGGGCTACTCTTGTATTTTGCATGGAAGACGCTTGATCAGTCTTGGCAAGGGAATGGCAGAATTTTTGCTTTATTAAACTGTTCTGATAGGTTATCTCCATTAGTCATGGCAGTTTCATTTCTGGTTTAAATGAGTCCCTACTGAAGAGGAAACACAAATTTTGTCGTGGTCCACGAAGTAAATGTCTGATAGATCCAGTTTTTAATTAACAGACTTCTAAAGGGGAAGAAATTCAAGCAAACAGTCCTATAATTTTTTTTTTTTAACAATCAAAATGCTTAATATGACAGTTCTGAAATCCTGCCTTTAGTACGCATTGCTTTAGATAAATGTAGTACCCTGAAGAAAACTTCTGTGTAGTTGGAGCTACTGTCCTGTAGGGTAAAAGGAAAATGCCTCATTTCAGTGAATGAACCTGTCATACACTAAATGTTATATGGAAGAAGAGGAATGGTATAGACAAATAGGTAATTGACAAAGCTGATGCTGAAAGTGAAAAGTTATGTCTGCAGGGAAAATACATTTTTTTAATGCTACAGTTTACATGCAATTTGTAAACTGGGGGTTAAAATGTTTAGATTTTTTAGATAAATGGTAGTACAGGGAGAAAATTCAGACTGAAAGGGATGAAGTCATGTTAATTTACAGGTCTCATTTGAAAGATTGACATCTGTCACTGTGACAGCTTTGGCATTCTCTTTCTTTTATTTCTAGATGATGGCTGAGCTGAGAAGCCTGTGAAGCATGAAATGTCCTATAGATACTTCTACTGATCGGTAGTAGCCCAGATGAGATAATCATGTCCTAAGATGGCAACAGATCTGGAGTATGAACCGGTCTGCAGAAGTGAGTTGACGGCAGATTTGTTAGTATCTTGGTGGCTTGATGGCTCTCCCTTACTCTGTCTCTAAACCAAAGCCAAAGCAATAAAGGGACTGCACAATCTGACTACAGAATGCTATTTCCAAAGAAGTGAACTGAGAAGAAAGGACTCATGAATTTTGATCACAGGGGCTTGGAGAGCGTCTCTGGTAAGTTGAAGATTTGCCGTTACAAATCCTGAATGTATCAAACATGTTATAGAACACCAACCTGAAGACAACGTTAAGTTCCACGTTGTTTGTATTGCTTAGCTGGTACTGCAGATGACCACAAACGGTGAGTCCTCTTAAGTAGCTTGTAAAATCATCTTCCAGTGTAAAATGTCATTTGTAAAATTCTCAATGTCAGTAATCAACATTGGCATTTTTTTCCACTGAAAGATACTGAAGATAGTCTTCTTTACAAATGTAGGAAAGATAATTGCCATATACCTTTGATATGCAGTATTCTAGCAACCTAGAATTAATGTTTCCTTTTTTTTTGCAATAGTTGTGAAAGAGATTAAGGCAGAGCATGACACAGGAAGAGCTCAACTTCCTTTCCAGGATTTTGAGTATTGTGTTTCTTAGTGTGTTTTCCTATGGATGATAATGGAATTTCTATTTGTTCCCTGATTTCAAGCAGTGTTCAGTTGATCTTTGTGGTTTAACGTTATTTACATCTACATTCATTAATGGACAAAACAATAAACAGAAATACAAGAAAAATGTCAATTTCCTTCAGAAAAGAGAAATGTAACTATGCTAAAGCCAATGAAACCTTACAAAATCAATAGCTGGTAAAATGCAGGTCTGTGATTTAGCTCAATGAAGAGGAAAATTAAAAACTGAAACTCATTACATATATCATATTGAAGAAGTCAGAGGGAGTCATGACTAGACCAGCTGTCTAGACCAGTTGTGGAGTCAGCTGGGGATCAGGAACTTACAAATATTACAGTGTAAATCAAATACTGGTTCAATAAGTATTCTGGTAATTTGTCCAGTACAGAATAATTCTTTTCAAATCTACTGAAGGTTTCTAAATTATTTTTAGTATATAGAATGTATATTACTGCTGCAAGATTAAATATGTTGTGTATAATAGTTATGGACTATTAGTGGCATTTACTCACTTTCAGATGTCTGCTCCAGCGAGGACCTTCCTGAGGTGGAGCTGGTGAGCATGCTAGAAGAACAGTTGCCAGATTACAAGTTACGAGTGGACTCTTTGTATCTGTATGAAAATCAAGATTGGATTCAGTCTGCTGCCTGCCATGGCCATCTTCCTGAAATCACTTCTCCAGTTCGTGATGAGGAGCCCTTCCGTTACATGAGTGAGTATATCTGGGTCTGGGATATATATTTTTTTCCAACTATTGAAGAGAAAACCTTAAATATAAAATTAATATTATAAAGCATTCACATTTGGAAAACTTTGGACAGGCGGAAGAAAAAGATGAGTTCAGGGGAAGTGCTTGTAGTTCAGCACTGCAATTCTAAGGGCTGATCTAGCATGTCCTATGGCGGCCTGTTCATTAGATTTCGCATAGAAATAAGAACGGGAACATGTGATAGTGGAAAAGAGACAGGAAACTAGGATTGTGCTAGATTAGATGTAATATGAGAGGTACCGAGCATGTGGCAACTCCGTTTTCAGGAGATTAATGACGCTGTCCTAACCTCTTGTGGCAATGTTGCTTTTGAAATGCAACATGGTTTCTTCTGAAGGTAGAAATGGGGTGAATGCCAGCCAGGTGGGTACTAGAACAGTGTTTATCACTGCCTTCCAGTTTTGAAAATACAGAGTAACTTATCCTTAAACCCAGCAGATCATAAGGAAGAAAACAGCTTCTGATCACATGAAGAAACATTTAATATGTTAAAAATCAAATTATTAGAAGGCTGCCAAAGGAACTGAACCCTAACTTGCCTGTAGTTTCAAGTGTTTTCATGTGAAAAGAGGAGAATGCATTGTAATCACTTCAGAGGAACAGGGAAGTTCTGTTTCCTCCATCTATTGGAACTATTGGAATAGAATACTTGTGAGAGTGAACTTGGTATTTACATACAGCCTTGGTATTTATAGATAATCTGTAATGATTACTTCTTTTTTTGTAATGCCACCTCTGAACGGGCTTTTTTGTTGTTGTGCTTTAAGCGTCCATCCAGGATGTATAGCAAATGAATAAGTAAAAGTAAAATAATACCTCATGAGAATGCAGCACTTGACACTTTAAAGCAATCTTGTTATCAGTTCAGCTTGCAGACTTGGAACTCTTTAACTGTGGAAAGTATTTGGAAAGCCACTTAATGTTTATTGCTCAGTCTGTTTCTGATAGTAATATTGCAAGCATAAATGATTTTTAGTTGAGTGGACACTTTTGTAGTTCACTGGCAGCAGTTGTGTAGTCAGTGGGGTGTGTCCATCCTCCTCAGTTTCAACTATATAGAGTGCTGGAAGGAACTTTACATCAAATGTGGCTCTGGTGAAGCTCTCTGGTAAACGCCTGCAGTTCCAGTGTGATGAAGCACTAAGAGAAGGACCCTCAGTCAGTGTGAGCCTATAATTCCAAACTGCAGTGAGAGGGGGGAGGGGTTTTATCAGTGTTTTGATAAAGGCAGTCATGTGTTACCTGGCTGTCAAGGTGCTACAGAAAGTAGTGTCTTCCACTTTCACCCAGTGAGAAGTTCTTTTTAACTATAGAAAATGTCCTGTGAAAATATTAAACTGCTTGTGAGTGTTTTTTGAACAGTTACCATAGATGTTTTCTTGACAGCTCTCAAAAATGAGCTGTAACAATGACTGACATTAAGTTAAAAGATAACCTAGGCATAACATACAGAACTAACTCTGTCATTTAAGAGCACAGTCATAACTGCTGAGTCATATAAACTCAAGATAAATATAGCTTATGTTTCTCCTAGAAATTGTCCAAAGAGATTTAATGTGGTAGTCGTCATATTAGTTTTTTCGCGCCTAGTAACTTAGAGGGATATATGGGGAAGGTCCCAGACAAAAACTGATATAAATCAAAATCTAGTTATAATCATTGCTGAATAGCTTGTTAGGTGAAATTTGTGCCTCTTTTTCTGTTGACTTGAATTGGGAATAATTGTGACAGCCACACTCTTGAAGTGTAACTTGGTTTTTTGTGTGTAGATCTTCTCCTTACTATATATGTATGAAAACACTTTTATAACTTTCTCCTAAAGAGAACACTAAACTTGTGGTCTGAGTGAATTTCCAGTTGACATCCAAGATAAAAAAATAAAAATTAACAACAGTTATTGCACTTGAGCTCCTCCTCTTTTTATGGCTGCTGCTGCCTGTTATTTGCCTATGTGGCTCTTAGGGACATGGTTTAGTGGTGGACTTGGCAGTGCTAGGTTGGACTTGATCTTAAGGGTCTTTTCCAACCTAAACAATTCTGTGATTCTATAGTTCTATTAGAAGGTTTATCCAATGACCAGTTGAGTTCCCACTGGCAGTGTTTTCAGTGAGGTGGAAGAATGTTTTCTGCTTCAACTGTGGTAGTGTAAGAAGCCCTGAATTACAAGGCATTTGTCTTTAGAACTACTTTGTATGTGTGACTAAAGAGACATGGCACAACCTAACAAGAATATTAACCAAAATGAAGAGTTGCTTGCAGCTTTCACTTGGCAAGGTGAGTGAGGAGAGATTGCCCATGTGCATGTTCACAAGAGACAATTATGACAACCTGTGTATAATTTTGATTCTGTACTGTAAGAAAATAACAAAAGTTGTATAGAGTGAATTTCAAAGCTGTCCTGTGATTTCATTTGTCAGAGTAAATTTATTTGGGTTCGATTTTTAGGAACCTACCTACATGAGTAACCTTGTATGTAATTAGTGTAAATCTTTATTGAGGTGACTTGCCACTGGATAGAAACTTTTTACTTGAAATTGCCTGTTGGGAACAGTTACCACAGGAGAGCTGGTTATAATGTTCTGACTATAATGGCTGAAATGTATATATGTGCGTATTTTCCAAATATTAGTAAGCCTGATGAGTTTGCTGTCCTCTCTTGGCAACCAAGTGGTGCAGTAAAATTGACCTCCCAAATGTGTGTTATGCTACTGATAGATGAGTACTTTAAATTTTGTGAAGAATTCCTATTTTTGCCCTGCTTAGAAATACAATTAGTAAATGGCACTGCTATAACTTCAAAGCTTCTAAATACTTGAAGAGCATGTGTTGGGTTTTTATGTCTGCTGATCTACCTGATAAAAACATTTGATTTTTTAGATTTTCTGTTAAGCCCTTAGAGAAACAGTTCAGTAAACTTTTTTTCTTCTATATTATTCTTTCTGTTCTCCTGTCCTTCAAGACTGCAAGAAAGTTTCTTTCTATACTAAAATGCAACTTTTTTTCTAGTGTAGCCTTAATGTTATGTTTTAAAAGGTTAAATACGGACATTATGTATGTAAAGGTCATTCATAGCTTATATAACATATGTAAATAAAGTTAGTGTGCACTTGAGCTTGGCACTTCACTATCTTGTAACTAATTGTGCAGTCCTCAACAAGAACAAAGAAAAAACCCAATACCGCTATGTATTCAGAGTATAAATATGATTTAAACAAGTTAGAAGTGCCAAGGAAATCTTCAGAAATAGATTTAGACCAAATCCATAGTAATCTCATTTTGCAGTGCAGTGATGATGGAATTGGTTTCAAAACAGGTTAACTTTGACCTTCAGTTGAAGCAGATTCTTCTATATTTCTTAAATTTATATTGCTGCCTTCTTTACTTTCATGATTCTAATTCCATAAAGCAAATATAGCAAATGTCTGTTGAACTTGGACAAGCACAAATATCCATTACCTGCAAGTGAGATGTGTAATTCTGCTCTTGAAGGGAATCATATTTAAGTGATTCTTTAAAATTTCTAAGGAAGTTTTAATAGTGTAAAAAGTATGTTTACACATTCATTTTTTTTCTTCTGGTGGTGGTAGGTGCATGTAAAAAATCACCTGTTTTCTTACATTTTAATTCTTTCTTCTTTTTGTTCCTTTTTCCCTGTGTCTTTCATTTTCTATAACTCGAGCTCTTATTGAACTTCCTTCCTCCTCTTTGGCTGGATCTCACAAATTTGCACAAGGTAATTAAGATTTCTTTTTTACTAGCATCTTCTGTTTCTTAGGGCAAGAAGTAGAGCAGACCAGTGCTTTGTGTTTTAGCACTGTGTTTTGTTCAGAGTTGTTGCAAATTCTTCATGCTTTGTTTTTTCTTGACTCAGTCCTGTCTTTCAAATCCTGCTTGTCTTCAGTTTTTTACAAACTCTTCAAAGGTCAAAATCACTCAGTCAGTAAGATAAGATTTACTGCTACATCTAAATTGCAGACATATGTTATCCTATTTCTTTTTAACTGTTTCCAAGATGATCAAGCACTTAATAAACACGTTTTCGTCACTAGTCTCTGGGGTCTCCATACTTCCTGTGTATAGCTGTCACACTAATGGGAATTTTGTTTCAAGGGTAAAGTCTGCGTTTTTGTTCAGCTGTATTTGGATATGCTCCAGTATATTCTTCCCTCTCTTCCCAGCAGGCTGGATAATTTAATAGCGTGGCTGTATTAAAAAAGAGATTTTCCTCCTTTTTCTAAATTTGAAGGATATGTGAGCAGCTCAAGTTTTAGCTCATATTGCTGAAAGCTGTGAATGTTCAGTACCTCATTGTATCAGTCTACCAAATGAGTATTGTTTCTATTATATTTCTGAAGTTAAGATGTGTTTTCATAGCCTCCACCAGTTTTATAAACTAAGTATTGTATTTGTATATAAAAACATTCTCTTGAGTTTTACCTCTCTCCCTTCCCAGCAGTCTTGTGGTACTTAAGCTACTTCAGTAAGTATGTTTTTCTCTTTTCAGTTCTTGGCACAGATAATGTGGAGCAGAAAACCTACAGTGATGCTGACATGGTCAAACATCTGTTAGCTGAGGTATGCTCGTGTCTGCAATGCTATGTTACTGCATTTGAGGGCATGTATTTGAGGAAGGGCTTTATTCAGCTGCTGGAAATTTTGGTTCAGTTATCTTCAGGAGCTGCTTATCAGGAGTGCCCATTTGGTTGCACTGTCTGAGACACAAAATTTAGCAAAACTATGGGTGCCCATGGAACCAGGGAGTGTGAGAGAAAAACTGCTTTCTTTTGCTTTCCTGTTGCTCCTTTGGTTCTACCGTCTCAAAACTATCCATGTTGAGCAGTCTGTTCTGGGGAAAGTGTCACCTCAGAGACCACAGGCCTAAGTATATGTGACTGCTTGTAGGGTTCAACAGAGCCCATATAACTTCTCCAGTACTCAGCACAAAACGCAAAACTGTCCCCAGGTTTGATGCTTTCCCGTCCCCCTGTTACCGCAAATGCTCTGGAAGAGAATGTACTATATCAAGAAACACGTGTACGGATGTGTTCTGGATCCAGATGATGAAGCAGTAATCATTGATCTCACTATGTTGATCCATCTGAGAGTGAAGGGGGATGTCAAAGCAGTGTTGCATTAAACAGTAACTAGGAAAATCTAGTACTACTCTGAATTTAAACCTTATCTGATCAAAAGTAGACATTTGTTCTCATTTTGTGAGCAGAAAGATCGGGACCTGGAACTGGCAGCCCGAATTGGACAAGCCCTCCTTAAGCGAAACCATCTGTTGACAGAACAGAATGAAGCACTAGAAGAACAGTTAGGACAAACTCTGGATCGAGTGAGTGATTTCGCCCACCCCCCTTTCTTCCTTTCTTTCTTTTTTTTTTTCTTTCTTTCTTTAATTTTTTTTATGATGATGGTAAGAGGATTAATAGAAATACATTATTTCATTGTGAAAGCAGGTGATTGCTGCTCTCAAACTGAAGTATAATTAGACATCATTCTCCTAATTGTCATTGTTCAATCAGCTTTCTTACTCTGAGAATGGACTACGAAGACTGCATATTGTAATTACTGAGAAATTATGAGAATGCTAGGTATTACTATGATATATGTACAACAGCATTGCATTTTAAAGTGTTTGTTTTGACCATCAGTCTGATACCCTGCCATTAAACTAAGAATCTAATAATCTAAGTCAGAATAAGTAGTTGGTATCTGACATGATCTGCTATATAATGACTCACAGGTGAGAAAACTGCAAGAAAATGTTTAATGGGGTGTTTACACTTAGAATAAATAAATAAAATTTAATGAAAACTGAATTCTGCTGAAGATCTTCACCCCATCTATTCCTTTAAGCACAGATTCTTGATCTAATCTTTTTCTTTCTTTCTTAAAAAAGAATTAAATTTTCCTGAATTTTTTTAACCCTGTCATCAACAGATGTGGTCTAAGTTACAGTGAAATGGATTCAGCTGCCTGTATAAAACAGTATGCTGGTAATAAAAAAAATAATTAGCTGTAGGACAGCAGAAATTTATGTATTCATATACAAATTAAAATGCGCAAAATAGAATTTATCTAGATGAGATCTGTCTGTTCTCCTGTTTTTTATTTGTCCTACAGTTCATATTATATATACATTGGTGTCCTGGTTTCAGCTGTGTTAGTTAGTTTTCCTAGTAGCTAGTACAGTGCTGTGTTTTGGCTCTGATGTGAGAACAATGTTGATAGCACACTGATGTTTTTAGTTGTTGCTGGGTGATGCTTACACTAAATCAAGGACTTTTCAGTTCCTTGGGCCCTGCCAGCCAGAGGGCTGAAGGGGCACAGGAAATTGGGAGGGGACACAGCCAGGACAGGTGACCCAAGCTAGCCAAAGAGGTATTCCATACCATATGACATCATGCTGAGTATATAAACTGGTGGAAGAAGAAGGAAGGGTTGGACATTTGGCATTATGGCATCTGTCTTCCTGAGTAACTGTTACGTGATGGGGCCCTGCTGTCCTGGGGATGGCCGAACACCTGCCTGCCTATGGGAAGCAGTGAATAATTCCTTGCTTTGCTTTGCTTGCATGCACAGCTTTTGCTTTACCTATTAAATTGTTCTTATCTCAACCCTTGAGTTTTACATTCCTTTCTGATTCTCTTCCCCATCCCTCTGGGTGAAGGGGAGTGAGCAAGCGGCTGCATGGTGCTTGGTTGCCAGCCAGGGTTAAACCACAACAATTGGGGGGGTACAAGTCTATACATGTAAATAGATTTCATTTACATGTCAGTCCTTTTCTCCAGGAAGTTACAATTCAGAAAAATGTTCATAATAAAATGTAAACATGTATCAAAGCAGCTGGAAAATTATTTTGAAGTAAACAATTAAAGAAGTAGGTTCTGTTGTCCATTCTCACATTATCTTGAATTTTCAGTCTCCCTCACAGTGTTAAAATTATGATTGTTGTGAACTTCCTATAAAATCAGTAGAGGTTGAATCTTCTGTGCAAATGTAAATAAATGAATCGTGACCTGCGAGCTATTTTTTAATCTCATTTTAGACTGGAACAGTGATGTTCCAAGAGGCTACATAAATAATACATTGTAATATTGTATAGCTAAAATACATTTCATGAACTGATGATCTTCTTTTGTCATAGGTTAACCAGCTGCAGCATGAACTGTCGAAGAAGGATGACCTGCTTCGTATTGTTTCAATTGCTTCTGAGGAGAGTGAAACAGATTCCAGCTGTTCCACACCTCTTCGTTTCAATGAGCCTTTCAATGTATCACACGATCTGCTGCAGCTGGATGTCTTGCAAGATAAACTCAGAGAGCTGGAGGAGGAGAACCTTGCCCTCCGATCAAAGGTATATCCGACTTACAGTTATATACCACATATGCTGGATATGAAATAAATCAGGATGGTTGAAAAATCCAGCATCTGGGTTTCTCTTGAAGCATATAGCTATTTTGTATCACTGTATACAAATCATACCCAAACACTTTCCCTCTACCTCCCACATCCTTCTGTTTCCTCCACTACTCTTCATTATCTCCAGAGTCCTCTGGTAGTCCTTCCTCAGTTTCACTATGGTATGTGAAAGAATGTGGGAACATAGGTAAGCACCCAGCAAAAGAAGCTTGAGGGCCTGGTGGATCCAAGTAGTGTGACCTGTTTTGATACAAGTCTGACTGCAATTAACAATAGTATTCTGGGGATTACATTGTTTTGCCATTACATTTTTGTCAGTCTATATTAAATAGTGAGGGCTAATAAGCTTCTAATCAAATTCTTTTAAAGACACGCTTAGTCTCTGTATTTTAATTGGTCTCTCTTGTGTATAAAACATGCCTGTATTCAGGCAATTGTAGTGAGCCTGTATTTTCTTTTTCAATTTTTATTTTCATGTGACAGCATTATGTAAAGAAATGTGTTTGCCTGCACTTGTGTAGCTGTACTTCTACTTGCTTGGATAATCTTTAAACCCATTTACTAAGTCTTAAGGTGAGTCAGTCACTTAATGGCAAACAGTCCTGAATATAGACCTAACTGTGCAAAGTTTAATATTGTCATCCTCACAGTTGAAACAGAAGTAGGAATCTAGTATGCTCAATGTTGGTTAGACCTGTTGTACTCTATGTCTGGCCCAGAAAATTTACAGTCTAAATAGGCTAGTTGGGGAGTATGGCGGAAAGCTGTTCTACTGAGAGCTTTTCAGTGCCACCAAAGATTTGGCTGACGTAATTCAATTTTCAAGATTTCTTTTCCTTAAGAAGTTTTGAAGAAAATGCAGTTGCTTACTTCTGGTTACTGTGTTGGTCTACTTTACCTAACAATTACATATTTTTGCAACAGTTTTTTATTAGAGGTGAGAGATCAGGTTTTGTTCATGTGTCTTTCACTCAAAAGACCTCTAAAATTCAGGGAAAGAGGTGGTGGTGAAAAAACGGTTAGGAAGAATGGCCAGATGCATAGAAATTGTAAAGATGGATAGAGGGGATGCTTCAGTTGCAAGAATTTCGGAAATAAAAAATTGTGGCATTAGTAGATGTATAGATAAACTGAAATTGGAATACCAATAATTTTCTTGAAGGCTTGCCACCTGAAGACAGAAACCATTACATATGAAGAGAAGGAACAGCAGCTGGTCAATGACTGTGTCAAAGAGCTCCGTGAGTATTCAGGCTGTATCTTGCAATGGCAAAATGGTATTTGAAATACCTGGTGCCTATACCTTTTTAGTTACCCCTGAATCAAAAAATAAGCTTCAGTAATTTATGCCAATTATTCAAGTCTTGCTCTTTACCCAAGCGCAAAATTGCTTCTGTATTTGATCAGGTTTCACTCTGGCATTCAACTTCAGGCACGTGTACTGTGTTTAGAGAGGGAAAATGAACACAAAATCTAATGTTTATAAACCACCTAAACTGAAGCCTACAGACACCAAAAAATCAACAAAATATACTTCTTGTACAGAGTTTTCAGCATGCTTAACACTGAAATACATCAGTGCATAGACTCTTAAATGCCCATTCTAGATTACTATGTATCTATGAAGACTTTAATATATATATTAGGAAACAAAGAATTTATAAATTGGCAAGTGTTTTGTCTAGAACAGTATTTTCTTTGGGGACGGCTTATTTGCAAAAAGTTGCAGCTACTCTTATGCAAATTCATGTTAAGTATTCTGAAACAGTAAGGAACAATCCTGTTATTTTGTGTGTGTGGTAATTGTGTAACCTGGTGGTACAAATTTTTTATCTGTAGTCATTTGATGTCTGCTGCTTCCTTTGTGCATAATAGCCTTAAGCTTGTATTTTAAGGTATTTTTTTCTATACAACCACCATAGAGAAGACTGGGTTGCTGCTTGATTTTTCTTGTTCCAGATGACCATAAAAATACTCTGAATTGATACTTAGTTGTTAATTTACTCTGTTCCCTCTGAGAAAATATACATCCTTTGCAAATAGAAGTTATGCCATATAAGCTCTCCTATCTTCCTTCAATGAGAATGTCTGTGAGTTCTGTTTTGTTCAATCCGATAGCATACACAGGCATGCTAGGTAATTCAGACTCACAGAAAGAATCTTCACCCAAAGGATATCTAGTCTACAGCTTTAAAATGTGTGTCTTCAGGAAGAAGGTATCTGTCTGTGAGCTTAAGTGTCCACAGGCCCATGCCATAGGCAGGACCTTGTTCTGCAGAACATCTGTTGAGGTACAATAACCACTAAATTTGTAGTGTGACCTTTATGCAAGATTGATCAGATTTTACGACTCTGCTCTGCTTTCAGGGCAAGTATACAAGCAGGACTAACTGCATAAAAATATTTCAGATTTTTGAGCTGCCTTGTCACCACACTTGAAGTGCTTGCTTAAAGAAAAGAAGAAACTGGGAATTGTATGCAGTGGTTCTTTGGGGAATCGATAGTGACCAGAATCAAGAGCTAAACAGGTGTATGCTTGACAAGGTCTGACAAAATGCCTTTGCTTACAGAGAATGGTAGTTAATAACAACATCAATTCAGAGCCTGACTTCTTCAGCGTATTCCCAAACTGGCCTTGGTCATTTGAAATTGTTTATAGCAGCTTGCCTTGGATTTTATTGTGATCATTTCACATACTTGTGTTATGTATTTCAGGTTCTGCGCACTTAGCTCTTAATATGTTACACCTGTGTTTGAAGTTCACTCTCTCTCTCCTCCTCCGTACCACCATTTATGTTTTCATTATGAATGTTCTGAGACACCTACTTCTATGAACTACTAATTGATTTCCTAACAGTATTGGTAATTTTGAAGATTGTTGTTGACTTTCACTGATCTTTTCTGGGTTTTGTGTTTGATTTGGTTTGCTTTTTTGCTGTGTGTTGGGGAAAAGCTCTCTGCTAAGTTCCTTTTATGTTTTGTAGGGCAAACAAATGCTCAAATTTCCAGAATAACAGAGGAGTTGTCAGAGAAGAGTGAGGAGCTGGTTCGCTACCAGGAAGAGATCTCATCCCTCTTGTCTCAGATTGTTGATCTTCAACATAAAATCAAAGAAGTAAGGGAATGAAGAGTGTACGTGCGCATGTGTGTGCGCGTGTGTGCATGCCAGTGCTTACAGCAGATAAAAATTGACTTGCAAACCAGGGAGTTACACTGCAAGAGATTGGCTGTTTCGGGAAAGTATGGCAGAGGATCAACTCTCTCAGGGAAATCGGCTGAAAAAATGATGAGCACCTTTTTGTGCTTTCAGCACGTGATTGAAAAAGAGGAGCTGAAACTTCACTTACAAGCTTCCAAAGATGCTCAGAGACAACTGACAGCAGAGGTACTTAAGGCTCCCGTATATGTATGTGTGTGTGTATATATACATTTTTAGATAGCTGTTTGGAATAGAATGTAAGAGAAAGAAAACTAATAGAGAATGGGAACTATTGCTTTTTAATTATATAGCACTTTTGATTTTTCCTTATGGTAGGGGTCATATGATTGGACAGAAAGAATAATTATTTTTATCAAAGTCTACACAAATGTTTTTGTAGTTCACAGGAGTATGAAAGGCAAGAAAGGTGTTCCAGGGAGAGAGGTCTTACTATTCTTAGTAGTTACGAGACAGAGTGTTTTAGTGTGAATATTACTGATTATATCAACAATACTGTAGTTCATCAGATGTTAAGGAAGTTCTCTTTTTTTTTTTTTTTTTTTTTTTTTCTTCTTCTTTTGCATCAGCAGTTACTGTACTTGCAGAGTTTTTTGATGTATTTTCCTTTGGATTTTATTATACATTTTCCACTTTCAAGTCTTAATTTGGACTTCGTGCTTCACCATTAAAAACGGTGTGGGTGCCATGCTAACTATTGCCCATTCCAGGTGCTGGCATGTGTCATGCAGCTGGAAAAATATTTGTGTTGAATCAGTTGATACAGGTTTCTGTAGGAGTGAATTCAGTTTCATTCTGTCTTATCTTTAAAGCTTACTGGTATCACATGGTGGCCTCTTTTTCTCTTTCAGCTACATGAGTTGCAAGATCGGAATGCGGAGTGTCTAGGGATGTTGCACGAATCACAAGAAGAAGTGAAGTTGTTGCGCAGCAGAGCCAGCTCTATTGCTTGTCTCTGCCACCGCCAGTCATGTGGAGCATTTCCAGTGGTAATAAATACCACTAGCTTGGCATACACCTACTGACACATATGGCCTGTGGCAGCATACAATTATACGAGTAAAACAGCCAGTACAAGAGCTGCAGCAGTAACTATTTTGTAGTAGGCAAAGGAGCTGATTTAATGGGTTTTCAGTTCTTTAATGTGTACAGTTTTGAGAATTTAATGTATTGGGAAGCTAACCATGCACTTGACATATTGTGATACTAAAATTATTTTTCCTTTTTATATGCCTTTTCTGTTAAATAAGTCAATTGGCATGTTCTACAGTTAGTGCTCAGTTGTGCTAGTATATTGTTCAATGTCAATATGAATTGTATAACTTGACAGTGTTTCTTTAAGAAACAAAGCGTCTTTTCAAGAGTTCAGAGAGTTTTGGGGTTTTTTTCCCTGTATGTAGTTTATGATGTAATTTTATGTCCTTATCTTGTGAGATTAAATTATAAGCATCATCAGAAATGCATGACTTTAGCCTAATTGCCAGAGGTGACTAAAACAACGGAAAAGGGTTAAAGGCATTTATTTTATTTTTATTATTATTATTATTAGTGTCAGATATATTCTGATTACTCTCTGTACTGTATTTCTGGGCTGTGCTGGGAATTTGTCAGGTTTTGGTTGGTTCTGTGTATGCAGAATCCTTCATGCTCATTTGGCCTTGTAAGAAGTGCTTTTACAATTATAGCTTAACTTCAGGAATCAACATTGTGTGCCAAGAAAAAGCAGATGTTGCTAATGAAAACTGAACCCATACTAGTTATATGTAGGTGTAGTTATGGTGGAAAATTGCCCCTCATCCATTCCTTCAGAGACCAAAGGGTTTGTCTGAAATATGTTGATGCTGGGGAAATGTGGAGATTTTTTGAGTAATTTTTTTAGAGATATTTTCTGCTAAAATTGTTTAGAAAAAAGACTTGAATCTAATTTAGTAACTCTTCTGGTTTCTGTTTTTCCTCTAGGATTCCCTTGCAGCAGAAATTGAAGGGACAATGCGGAAGGAATTGAGTCAGGGTGATGAATCTGTTCTCTTCAAGCAAAAGTATGTTTTCAGATCTCTATGTGCTATTTCAAGATTTTTTCATATGCTTGTATTAAGTAAGGTGAAACTGATTTCTGGAAGTCTATAAATGTGAATGTTCCCTCATTTCTATATAACTTAATAAAAAAGCTTTGTAGTATTTGGTAATCTTTGCAACTTTGGAACCTACTATTCTTACTTGATTCTGTGAGTAAGTTGGGAATTTGCTATAAGGATGTTATTTCATTCTTTAATTGATGAGATTTTTTAAATGCAAGTTCTCTGATGGACAGCGCTAGTTTTATCCCCTTTAATGCTTACAGAAAAATTCTCAGGGAAATGAAATTATAGCTGAAAGACTGAAAACAGTTTCCAAAGCCCTGAAAGTCCTGTTCCTAGATCTTTTACTTTTGAGCAAAAAGTAACAAATTAAATATATACTTCTGAAAGCATATATAAATTAAATAAACAAAATATATGGTCCTGAATGTTCTCAAGTGGTTATCAATAGAGGTTCAGGTTTTTCGGGTTGAAGTAAGCGGTAGTTCTGATATTTAATGGAACACAAGTGTCTTAGGCAATCCTGGTTTTCTGGGCTTAAATCTTTTTAGTCAGGTCTCTGCTGACTTTGAAGTCTGTTGTTGAGAGCTTTTTCAAAATGCTTCTGAAACTACATTTGCTTGCTTATCTTTTCTGCAGGTGTCAACAGAAACGAGTATTTGACACTGTCAAGGTTGCTAATGTCACTCGTGGACGTTCCTCTTCCTTTCCTGCCCCATTGCCGATTCCTGGATCTAATCGGTCAAGTGTAGTTATGACAGCAAAGCCCTTCCAGTCTGGTGTATACCAGTTGGAGAGCCACACGCAGATGACCCAGAGGAGCAGCTCTGAGAATAATTTAAAGTAGGAAACACAGCCTGCTATCTTCTTTCTAAACTGATGCAAAACTAAATCCAGACTGGATCTCTGCTGTGTAGGAGAGAAGTAGTTAATTTAATGGCCTTAATATCTGTTGTTATTTGATGTTTCTCACAGAGGCACTCATAATCCTGGCCAGCCAGGAACCCCTGGAGACAATGACTTAGTCACAGCTCTGCACAGGCTCTCCCTTCGTCGTCAGAACTACCTGAGTGAGAAGCAGTTCTTTGAGGAGGAATGGGAGCGAAAAATGCATTTGCTGGCTGAGCAGAAGAAAGGGACTAGTGGCTGTAGTACACCAACAGAAAGCTGTTTTTCCCTGGGTACAAACTCAGAATTCACTGATCTCTCTGCCAGCTCTAGTAATCTGCGTGCCCTCCTACCAGAAAAATTGCAAATTGTCAAACCCATTGAAGGTAAGAGAGTGATCTTCCTTCTCTCATCAGCAGAAAAAGATTTTACGTTAATTTGCCAGCTAAATCACTGTCAGTGTATGTATAGCTAGGTATGATATGCAGTAAGAGGAAATAGTAGTATTTGGCAGGCTATGTGCCAGCCAGCTCATCGGTATCACTTTCTATTTGGCTTTCTTATTTGGCGCTAAGTGTTAGGCTTTTTCATGGCATTGCCATCCAAGCGTGTCATGCATCATGGTGTCGGCACCACTTGCCTGGATTTGTTTTGATTATGAATTTTTGTAACTCAATACAATAGTAGGTAGTGGCTCTCTGAGACTCTTCTCTTTGTTCACACCAGGATCTCAGACCCTTTTTCACTGGCAGCAGCTTGCTCGCCCCAACCTAGGCACCATTCTTGACCCAAGACCAGGTGTTGTTACGAAAGGTTTTACCCCTCTCTCTGATGATACTGTGTACCACATCTCTGACTTGGAGGAGGATGATGAGGAAGAAAGTGAAGGAGGTATAACATTTCAAGTGCAAAAGTCCTTCCCGGAGGAAAAGAAAAGTACAGTGGCAAAGCCAGTGGCAGGGATTTTCCTGCCACCTGTTACTTCAGCAGCAGTACCAGTCACTGGTAAGAAGCATGATTAGTGTTTTTTCTTCTTTTTATTTTGCAGTCTTTTTCTCAATGGAAAGTATTTGGCCTTGCAACAGTGCTGTCTTTGCTCTTTACCACTGTTGATTTATTTTATTTATTTATTTAAGTAATTATAAACTTTGCTTTGATTAGTTCTTTTTTGTCTGTATTTTTACCCCCAATGGACGTAAATTGCAGCCTCAAATCCAGGGAAGTGTCTGTCTTCCACAAATTCCACGTTTACCTTCACTACCTGTAGGATCCTTCACCCATCTGATGTCACTCAAGTTACTCCCAGGTATGGTGACTGCTGACATCCTACATGTTGCTCCATAGGAATAAACAGTCAGTTGCTTTCTGGCTTCTGATATATCGACCGGTTTTAAAAAATACCAAGGCAGCTAGGCAACACACAGGATGTTACTCATACAAATAGTTGTAGTTGCAAAGAGGAAACTTGAAATTCTCTAGAGTGAGACTTAAAACACGTTAGTGTAAGTTAAAGGAAGTAAATTTGTACTCTTAAATATATACAAGTATGAAAAATATACAAATGCCTTGTATAATATACCTATTACATAACCAAAATAATTCTGTGATAGTTTTTTCCCCTGAATCTATCATAAGCTTTTAAACTAAGTTATTACTGGACATCTATGTTGATATTCTATCTAATATGGTATAAATGATATAAATGATAGAAGGTAAGTTCATTGGTACTTACAGTAAAACCTCTCTGTCAGCCTAGTATAACTTCTAAACATTTTGCAGAATTCTGAATTTACTAAAGCTGAAACTGTCACAGCTAATAGCAATAGTTCATTTTTTCTTGAGCTTTCTGTATAATAAAAGGCAAATGCAGAGAAGATGTAAAGATGTCTAATGTGTACATTTTCTCTGTTTAATTTTTATTTTATTTCAGCTCTGTGGGTGCCCCATTTTCACTTGGAAGTACTGGCAGCAGTATTGGAAACCCAATAGCGAACTCTTCATCCATTTCTTACAGGCTTAGTATTGGCGAATTTCTCACCAACAGAAGAGACTCCACCACTACTTTCAGCAGCACAAGCAGTCTGGCTAAACTTTTGCAAGAACGGGGCATCTCTGCCAAGGTTTACGATAGCCCAGTATTAGAAAAACTGCCTTTGCTACAGCCCACTCGAACTCTCCCCATTCCTTCTACTCCACCAAATTCTCCCTTGCATTCACCTTGTCCTTCCCCTCCGCTGTTTGAGCCCCGAGTGTATCACTCAGAAAATTTCCTGGCTTCTCGACCAGCGGAGACATTCTTGCAAGAAATGTATGGCCTAAAGCCCTCCCGTAACACTCCAGATGTAGGCCAGCTCAAGATGAACCTAGTGGACAGACTGAAGAGGCTGGGTATTGCCAGGGTGATCAAGCCCCCTGAGACACAGCACTACAGCAAGAATCAGGGGCCGGAGGTTAGCCTGCAGAGGCAGGAATCGACTGTGTTTCTAAATGCAGGTAGCAACTTAATGGCAGGACTGAGAAGAAACCAGAGTCTTCCAGCCATGATTGGAGCTTTGGGAGCTCCAGTTTGCACACAGTCATCAAAAATGGATATCCTAAAGGAAGACTGACTGGTCTGAAAAATTATTGACTTCTAGCATAGTAAATAATACATGAGGGATAAACATCCAGTACAGGCATGGCTAGATGTGCTACAGAAGAGTTGGAGAAGGCATGTGCATGTTAAAGATGTGGGGGAGAGAAGCATTGGGATCAAGGAGAAAAAGAACATTGCTTGGGTTAGATGAAGAAGGCTTTTGTGGAAGATAAGAAAGAAGAAACCAAAGCTTAGTTTTGAGACCCCTTTCAGCATCTGTCTTAACTTAAGCAAAACTAAAAGAACATGATAGACATTCTCAGTAGTTTAACCTTTTAAACGACATGTGTAAAACTGTCTTGCAGGTGCTGTTCTATTTTTTTCCACCATATGACCATAGTATTTTACTAGTTGTTAGAAGTCAGGCTGTATCGTTTACTTATAATATTAAAATAACAGTCAGTCTGACCAACATTATTGGTCCAAGTTTCTCTCTGTAGCAAACAAAACTTGGATTTTATTTTTTAAATTCATTTATTTTCCATTTCAGAAACTATGCTTTAAACTCATCTTCACTTTGAGAGGCAGTGGAGAGAACCTTTAGCTCTATGTAAGAAAACAATACTTCTGTTCATGAACACAGAAACTGGTGGTCAGGATTTATATTTTGAAAGAGTGCAATTGTGCTAGTGAGGTATTAACAGAAGTTAATTTATTTCCAGACTTTCTGAAGTACACAAAGGAAGGTGTAATGAGTAAGAATTAAGAAGCAGGAAAGTATGTATTAGGGTGAAAACTTCAAGCTAAGAAATCTTTCCAAAGTGTGCTGTGCATCTTTTTAAATGAGAGTATTTTTTGCGCGCGCGCGCACACACACACACACACAAAATCTCAGGCACATTACAGCGTTTTAAAAGGAAATAATACCTAGGTGCTTGATTTAGGGTTTCTTTTTATTTGATGTAAGCAGATAGTACTTACTTCAGGACAAGTATCAGAAATGTGGTAACCTGACTCTTCTCTTGATAGGTAGACATTATGTATATTTGAGAGTTCTGCAGTAAACTTCATGCCTTTCAGTTAGTTGTTTCTGAGTTTAGGGAGGATTCTGTTTAAAAGATTCCATGAAGAGCAAAATTTACCAGTCTACATTTAGAAACAGGAATATGAAAGCTAGTGTTCTTCGTAGCATTGTAATGAACATCAATCAATTTTGTCTACATTGAAATCCTGTGTTTTGATGAAGGAGAGTGGTTCTGAACCTGAGTCTGAACAAAGCCGAGGCAGACTTTCTGTCTCAAAAGAGAAGTCCATTTTAGAAATCTGATTTGTGAGGGGTAATAATCAAAATATTACTGCCCATGCTGCTTTTTTGATTCCTTCCTATCCAAGGTTCCAGTCATAACTGAATAATCTACAGTAGATTTGTAGTGTAACTTAAAGAAGAAAGTTTTCCCAGAATTCCTGAGGAATGGGTTTTCACTAGTGACCTGATAATCTTTATGTAATTTTTCACTGTACCTATCAACACTTAAAAATTCTTCTAAAATTTAGTTTCCATACATTTGAAAATTGTCATAAAGTTTGGTTTCCATACAGTTAGATAAAACAGTCAAAGTTTACCTTGCCTGTTAGTGTTTGTGGGACATAACTGATACCTGTCTGGGTGCATGGTGTGAAGCATCAGTATAATCACGCTGATTTGCATTTGCTGTAAGGCACATCCACCATAATCAGCACTCTTGTTGCTGCAGGGTTGAGTGGAGTAGGGCAGTAAAAGAAAGCTTCTTAACCTGGTTTATAGGAAATTTGTAATGTGGCCTTTCAGCTTTTATAGTTCTATAGATCTTGTGATGACTCTTTGATACAACAGTCTTTTTTTTGTAAAAGGAAAAGGGGTAACCACTTCAAACTTGCACAGGGATTCTTAGCAGAAACTTGCCCGTCAGCAGCGCACAGAAATATTCAGGAACTCCTGGAGTTGCCTTTTGCTCTCTAAGCAAAATCTTACGTAAAAGGTGAATTTTATTTAAAATACCATATACGGGTTAATTTTGTTTTTTAAATGAAAAATATTTAATTTCTTCATGTAAATATTTATGTTTATATGTACTTAGCTGTGCCATGGCGTCCTGCGTAGCTGTATAAGGTAAGAGTGAAAGGCATGGAGGGAGGCAACTTTGCTCTCCAGTGAACTAAGATGGGTGTGTCTGCAGTGTATTTGTAACTTCTGGGGAAACAACAGGAATGAGTTCACAAAAAATTAGACAGTTTGGTCTCAACAGAGAAGTGCATAGTGTGTCAAAATTAGGTCCATTTTATGTATGTTTATTATAGGAATACATGTAAGTTACGGATACATTTTTGAAGTATGTTTTTGTAACACTGTTTAACACTTTTTCTAACCAGCTTCATTAGATAACTGTAGCCATTGGATCATTCTGTGTGTTGTCAGCAGAAGTGGCAAATCGGCTAAATCAGAATTCCTTTGGCAGACCAGGTTTCAGTTAAAATTAATCTAAAAGCACATTAACTGAATGCATGTTTCTCTTTGTGATGCTTCCATATTCCATAGGCCAACGATTTAAACTGGTTCAGTTCAAACAATACTGTGGATATGTTGAGAGGTTGGTTGGTTTGTTTGTTTTCTGTAGGATGATGTACCATCAGGTACTTTACACAAGACAAGAAGAAAATGGAAGGCTGTATACCGCTGTGTTTATGCATTTATCCAGTTGGTTGATGCTGTGGTGCAGTGTTGAAATTCTGTCATGTGTTTATACCTTTGGATGGTCACACACATGTTGTATATCTATACCTATCTTGCAGCAACAGGGAAAATTGGTACTTCCAAGTTTACTGTTTTGTGCGAAAACCTTGAAGATAAACTTTTTTTGAATAACATACGTGTTTCTGAGAACATATTGAAAGTTGCCATCATTCTAGGAATTGATTTGGCTTCTGTTGCCTCCCAGAAGAGAGGAGACAAACTTGCATGCATAAGGTAGTTGAGAATGTGCACAAGATCTTTTGATCCTGCACAAGTGTGATTTGGTTGAGTGGGAGGTAGAACTAGAAAGAACAGAGAACTGGATTTCAGAAAGGTTCTGTTATCTTGTGGTTCGAGACAAAAACAAATGCTAGAAAGAAAGGACTTACCTATGCTTGTGAAAGTTACAAGAGACAGAAATAAATTCCTGTTATTTGGTATCTTGGTGTCATGTAAATACCTTCATTTAGATTGGCTTAAACCAAACACAAATTTAAAGCTTTCTAGTTCCACAGGATTTGATAAACTCAGTGATGCCTGCATGCTCAAAGTACCTGTGATCAAAGTTAACAGCAGCAGAAAGGGAAGCAGAAGATTGTGTTTGAGCCTCATTTAGCTGTTACACGAGGGAATTACAATGTTTGAATGGTCTGGGAATTTCATGGTATTTTTTCATCTGCTTTTTGCACTTACTGTTGTTTCATAGTGAAATGTAAATTTGATAATAAATATGTATAACATGCCATTTTTCAGTATATTGGTCATCTTGTGTGGTTTGTTCCAGATGTCATCTTCTATACTACAGTGTTCTGTAATAAGCCTAAAAGTAGGCCTTTTTTGCTAAAATTTAGTGATTGTTATACTGTGTGTGAGCTTAGTGCATTGGTATCTGAACAAACGGTGGCTGTAAGAGCTGAGAAGTTGATTAAAAAACTTGATCAGGCTGGGCTAGACTGTTTGCTGTTGTGTTTATACCTAAGCAGTTATAGGTGGCAGGTGTGCAGTACAAGCTGCAGTCTGACTGCATAGTAAATGTGCGATGCTGAAATTAGAACAGAACGCTGACAGAGTACCTTCTGCTACTGTTTGAAAGTCCTTTTACTGGAGAATGAAAAACTTGACAAATGAAGAATAGCTCATCAACATCTAAACAGAATATTTGAACATGAGCCTCACTTTAAATGAATGGGGTTTCATGTTTTCTGGTACTTTGTGGGGTTTTGTGCATGTTGTTTTCTGGGGTTTTTTTTCCCCGCCTGTTATATTACAGTAGTCGATATGTTCCTCTAGCACTGTAGTATTAGACAACACTTGTTTTTTCTTCTCAGTACCTGATGAATGTCAGCCCTCTATATTTGTGATTAATATGGGGTAGAGATTGAAACCAAGCAACTTACCTTTGAAGAGTACTCCCTTTGTGTAGGTCTCACTGAACTTCTCTTGGCACAGTGAAGCCAAATTCTTACGGGCTGCGTCAGCCTGGGGGTGTGCATACCACCTTCAGCACAAGCCCCTGCATTCACATTTCAGGCTGGAAGGTTCCGATTGTTTTCCCCAAAACACACAGTTCCTTCAATGGTCCATAATGGGAGCAACGTTGACGTGCAGTTAACAGGTTTTTACCTGAATTAGTCTGACAGTTACTGACAGTGGTTCCTCTGGGAGTCTGTGTGCATGATGACAAAGAACTGAGAACCACCATTATCCTATGGTAAATTTCTTGTATTTATTTAGCTTTCTTATTTTTCTGACATGAGAAGAAGGACTTTGATTCTTGTCAGACTGAAGTTGACTTTCCAGCTCAACTTTTCATATGCTGAAGCTTATGAGTTAGACATTTTGAGGAGATATCCTCTTCACAGTGTTCAATCGTCACACAGGCAGGATCAAGCTGCAAGCTCAAACACCTGTGTCTGGGCTGCAAGACGCGACCAAATTTCCTTCACTAGAAAGTAGGTAACCGTTTCCAGGTATTCATTGTATTTATGCATGAGTGCTTAAAATGTTTGCATTTGTATTTGCAAGTCATCAGAACAAAGGCCTCTGTTACCAACTTAATTAACTAATGATATTACAGATGCCCCACAGTAGAGAAGTGTTATGTCCGTAGGCAGCTAAATGGCACCAAGAGGAGCATTAGATACTGGTAGAGCTGGGATTTCTGGCTACATGCTTTCTCTGCATCAAAGCTGTTCATGGTGCATATGAAGAGAAAATTAGTGTTGGTATACACATTCAATAGGAACTCAAGAGCTTTCAGCTGTCCTGAAACACCTGAGCCTGGGGAGTACTACTGGCTGCTGCTTTGTAAAAGTGTCAGTGTTTAGGAAGGTTTTGGCTTTTTTTGCCCTCTTCTAGCACTTAAGATGTAGTAAGGGAAGAGAGTTGTAACCCCTTGGAAGCTGCAGGAAAGGAGCTAGAACTAACCACAAAAGCTCAGGTGTCCCTGAGGAAGGTGCAAGGAAGCACTTCCTGGAGAAAATAGGTTTACTAAGCCATCTAAATCAATGGGACTTTGGCAATTCTGAAAAGATAATCTGGAGTGATTCTGCACAGATGAGACTTGGAAATGCCTTGAGCTCCTCCTGTCTTGTGTTCCTTTTTAGTTAGTCACACTGCTAAAAGAGACTTTTGACAGGCCCCCAGGAGCAAGGGCCTTTAAATAGCATTTTATATAACGGAGAAGTGAATACAAATAAGGCATTTTGTGTGGGTTGGAGTCTCCACTTGAAAATATCTGTAACTCTTGCAGTTGAGCTCTTGGTGTGGAGGTTTGGGTAACCCAAGAGAAGCAGGAATTTCAAATTAATTGGAAAGACAGAAAACCTGTATGCTGGTTTTGGCTGGGGTACACTTAATTTTCTTCATACCAGCTGGTATTGGTGCTATGTTTTGGGTTTGTGCTGAAAACAGTGATGGTAATGCAGGGATTTATTGCTGAGCAGCGCTTACACAGAGCCCCAGGGCCTTTTCTGCTTCTCAGACTGCCCTGCCAGCGAGCAGGCTGGGGATGCACCAGGAGCTGGAGGGGACACAGCCAGGGCAGCTGACCTCAACTGACCAAAGGGATATTCCATACCATATGGTGTCATGCTCAGCGATAAAGCTGGGGGAAGAAGGAGGAAGGTAGGAGGATGTTTGGAGTGATGGCATTTGTCTTCCCAAGCAACCATTATGCATGATGGAAACCTGCTCTCTCCTTGCTGTGTTCACTTGCAGCAGCTGTACAGCTCAGGTGAAAGCCTGGCAGGACTCCAGCTAGCCTGTGTTACCGAAGAGATTTTCACCACCTTACCTGGTACCACAGCCAGCTCCATTTGGCCCTTGTCTTCTCACAGTATTTATCAGCCAAACATTCTTTTCACACAGCTGGAACTGCTCACGCGAGTCTCATTGGAGATGGAAAACTGATACAAATTTTTCCTGAATGAGGCTTAGCTAATTTGCAGTGTCTCTTGGCATCAGAAAGGCATGCTTCAACCAAAACTACAGCAGTTCTGCTTGTTTTCTTGGCAGTGATACTGAGAAACTGGGTAGTAGAGCAACTCCTTGGCTGACTTTGCATAACTAGACCTTTACGACCTTTCATCAAAGAAAGGTGCGGGCCTATGAGTGTGTTCACAATGTATTTTGTTGGTTTTAAAATCAAAATTTATTTGACTGCATGTTTTCACAGCATGTTTGTGTTGCATGTGAGTAGTAAAGCAGAGGAGGAAAACTTTGGGGTGATGTTTTACATTAGAGTCTGAGTGACTTTGGAGTCTATTTTCGAGGTTCCTGACACTGGGATTTCAGTTCCAGACTTTGTATTTCTGAGAAGTATATCTATGACTGGTGACTCCAAGCCCTGTCTGCAATGCTGGGACATTAAACCCTTGGATCCATCACTATTTTGCTTTTCCTGTCTTTTTAGAGGAAGATAGACTAGTAAACGTGCATAGCACCATGTGCTCAGCTTTGGTGGGAGCTTCTGTCCACGCTCCCCTCTACTGGTCTAAGTTACCAGAGGGTTTTGCAGATTTTCACACAGTTTGAAATTTTGCAGCAAAGTCATGGTGTACTGTGTGATTTCAAGTATCTAAACACTGAAGATTTACCTAATACTGAGAACAGGATACTTGGCAGCTCCAAGGCTGGAGAAAGCTTGGTGGAAGTTAGGGAAATAAGTTTATTTTGGCAGGCTTTTGAGAAGTATAACTTTGGGGCACAATGGAACACTGTAGGTGACAGAGAAGAGTTTCCTTTTGGTAAAAAAATTCTTCACCAGACCACACAGGTACCATGCAGTGTATCTCTAACACTTTTTGCTTTCACATCAGTCACGAGGGCTAGCGTGACCCTACCTTGTCCCTGTACAAATTTTTTGAGCTTTATTGCTTTGGCCTGTATTTTTTTGCCTATATCGTTCCAGACGCCCGGCTCCGTTCGCCCGGCGGGGCCTGGAGCCTGAGGGGCCGCGCTGAGGCGGGTGGGGAGCGAAGGGCAGCTCGGTGGCGGAGCCCCCGGCCCAGGCGCCCTCCGGCAGCGGCGGCAGCAGGTGAGCCCCCGCCGGCCGGGGAGCCGCAGCGCCGCGGGCGGGCGGGCGCCGTGCCGTGCCGCAGCCGTTGCTGGCCAGGTGTGCCGGCGGGCTGAGGCGTTGGCGCCCCGGCTCGCTGTGAAAACCGTTTAGCGCACCCAATTTCGGAAATACTACATTTAACTTAGGAAAAGCGGTTTTATTTTGTGTTGGTGCGTGAGAGGGGGAGGGGATGCCTGAGGGGAGAGAGGGTGAGAGAGAGGGTGCGTGAGGGGAGAGAGGGTGAGAGAGAGGGTGCGTGAGGGGAGAGGGGGTGAGAGAGAGGGTGCGTGAGGGGAGAGGGTGAGAGAGAGGGTGCGTGAGGGGAGAGGGTGAGAGAGAGGGTGCGTGAGGGGAGAGGGTGAGAGAGGGTGCGTGAGGGGAGAGGGGGTGAGAGAGGGTGCGTGAGGGGAGAGGGGGTGAGAGAGGGTGCGTGAGGGGAGAGGGGGTGAGAGAGAGGGTGCGTGAGGGGAGAGGGGGTGAGAGAGAGGGTGCGTGAGGGGAGAGGGTGAGAGAGGGTGCGTGAGGGGAGAGGGTGAGAGAGAGGGTGCGTGAGGGGAGAGGGGGTGAGAGGGTGCGTGAGGGGAGAGGGGGTGAGAGAGAGGGGGTGAGAGAGAGGGTGCGTGAGGGGAGAGAGGGTGAGAGAGAGGGTGCGTGAGGGGAGAGAGGGTGCATTTTTGGGGGTGTGTTTTTTCTTTATTTTAAAAGTAAAAAAAAAAAAAAAAGGCTTGCTTTAAGTTCAGCATTCCTTTCACTTTAATGCAGTCTTACAGAAGGAGCAGTACCAAATAATGAGTGATTTACCAATATTGTGATCAACCTAGGTGAGTAGAAAAAGTACTAGTTTACTTGCGTGTTTGAAGCTGTCTAAATGTGTTGTCTTTGCCATAACATTATAGATGCTTGCTTGAAAAGCAGTCCTGCCCATCACTCAACACGAGCATCTGAAATACAGGAACAGTCACAGCTGATGGGCAGGTGGAAACTGCATGTGATGTGCTTATTTTCAGGTCAGGTTTGCATGTAAATGTGGGCTTTCTGATATACTGGAAATGTTAAGGTCAGCTTAGTGCGTTTAGCTATGAGTCTTTGTTAACTGTGTTCAGTGACTTTACTGATGAGGATAGTAACTACACTAGTTCTTGCATAATTCAGAGATTTGGTGTATGCTGTGTCCTGATAGGAGAGAGCAGAATTGTGTATGGTTGGGAGTAAGTTGTTAAGGAAGTGATTATAGAAGCAATGTCTTTGTTCTGCTTTGCATGTCATGAAAGCTCTCAGCTTCTTTGTGGCAAGAGGAGAAGGAAATGAATGTTTTCATTAGTGGATGTAAACTAGCTGCCAGCACCACAAAGTGCTCCTTGGGTATTGCAGCTTGAACATAAGTATTGCAGAAGAGATGAGGGATGGTAAAGGTCAGACAAGTCTTCTCTGTGCCTCTCTAGATATCAACATGGTATGTTATGAATAAATTAGAGTAGCAGCATCTGTTTGTCATATATGTAAACTGCTAAATAAACTCCTTAAGAAAAAATGCTTCTGCTTCCACTGGATCTGCTTTGAGTATGAAAACACCTTTTTGTCTAGGTGTTGATATCATAAACTAAAAAAAGGAAACAATAACCCACAGGAACATTTGGACAGTTTTAAATATGCCTTTTGGAGCACTTCTAGTATATGGAACTGACTTCTGTGTCCGTAAACACAATGCTACAACAGTGACCTTAGTCTGGGTTAATGAGAAATGACAGAATGAATGAAAATTTCCTTTGTGCTATCAGATCCAACATAACAAGCAGTTTTATTCCCTACCTAGGTTCTGGAATACTGGATCTGAATGGTAAGTGCCTTTAAGAGAACAGTGCATTGGATGTGGTTAACCACTAGAATGAAACAGAGGATTCATTAGTTTCCAAGAGTGGTAGTAAAACCATTCATAGAATATTGACCAGGCACTGTATTTCTGGCTCAGGATTTTCTTTCCCATGGCACTAGTAGGTCTCAGGGTAGCCCATGAAAATCCCTTTCCCTCCAGGCTAGCTTGTGAAAGCCACTGCTTCTAAACCTTCCCTTGTACTTCGCGGTTACTGATGACCATATTAGAGACTGATGAAACATGCCTGGGAGCTTTCTCTAAGTGCTATGATGGGATTGGATAAGACGCTTAACGGATTTCTGATGGATTCTGCTGGACAGAGTTGTTAAAGAATGTGTTGCATAGTGGTTGTTACTTTGTCTTTCCCTATCTCTCTAGGAATAGAATAGGCTGCATAAGCAGTATGTATCTCTTCTCCCACTGTAAAAATACATACAAATTGATAAACATTGATTTCACTGCTTCAGACCAACCCTGACTATATGGACTGACCTGTTCCTTTGCTCTCCCTTTATGGCATCTTATTCAGTTTTGACTCTAAAGCTTTGCAAATTTAGGTGTCCTGGCTTGTTTTCTCCAAAATATTGAGCATGGTCAGACTGACCAAAACATGGGATTTGTAGAGTAGAAAGAAAAGAAAGTATGATTTTTAACAGCTGTTGATCAGGCTACATTTTTCTCTTGCTCGGATTTGGCTTTCTTTTTGTATCAGTGACCTTTCCAAGGCTTTTCAGAGGAAGGGTCCATGAGCAGTGGAACAAATTACTTATTCACCAACAGTATCAGCAGTTACTTTATTCAATAGAAATAGTTATATTATAGTCAGAGAACAGAATTTTACCTTTAGTTTTAAGGTATTGCCATGATAATGAATACAAATATGTCAGTTTCAGCCTCTCTTGTACTTCTGTACTCTACTGCTTTGCCATTAACAGACTTTATGACCAGTAAATTTCAGAAGGCACTTCAAACTTCAGTCTGAGTTTAGCACATTAAATGGAACTCAAATCCTCCCAAGTTGTATTTGAATAAAGAAATTTAATTTTTATATTTGGTAAAATAATTCTGTATTGAAGATCACCATTTTTGTTGTGTAGTAAGGTGGCAGAATGGTTAAACTTTGCAGAGGATTAATTTTCAAATAGTCTATCTTGGAAATGTGGCCTGTTTTTCTTACAGTCACTTTGGTGTTCCCCTACCTAATCAATGAACTTTCAACTCCAAAAGAGCTGGTGTTATGTATGTCCCTTTATACATGCCGTGAATAACATCATGAGCCAATCTGAACTTTGAAATAAACTGCACATCGCTTATGTCTCTTACTTCATATGCTTTGTTAACAAATTCAAAATGTGACAGACCCACTGTGTGAGTAGTTTGCCATTCCTGATATGGATTTCTTCATTGAGCAGCTGATGTCTATGTAGCATATGCATAGCTAGGATAGTGGGAGGATTGACAAGAGGAGTATGACTTATGGTTTTTATTGCTGATCATAGTCATGGAACTCGTTAGAATGAGGATATGCAGAAAAGGTAGGTGAGATTTTCGGGATACTTCTGAAAGCAATAGTGGGACACCATCACCCCACACCCCTAGTGCAGTTACTGCACTAGGGAGAAAAAAAAGGTGATAAAGGCATGTTTCCTGCTCACTTTCAGCTGCAATTAGATTTAAAACATGGACATTTTCTTTCTTTGTCAGTGCTTTGGGTTTTTTATTAAAGGTTTATAGTGGCAGATGAGGACTTGCAAAGTTGAGAATGAGGTATTAACTAAAGGTAAATTAAGAACTAAGATACACTATGAAATAAAGAAACTGAAAGTGCAGTTGCTTTTGTGGTGGAGCCAGTGCAGCAACTCAATGTCACCAAAAAGGGATAGTCCCTACTCCTTCATTCCCTCTTACATCCACCTGGGTATGTGAATCACCTCCCTTTCTCTGAACAAACTTGTTGATTCCCTTGCTGTGCATTAGTAAGCTGGGTGAGGACAGAAGGGTTCAGAAGAAGGGTGGCTGTGATGGCAGGAAACAAAATGGGGAAGAAAGGTAGTAGGCTGGGAGAGAACAGGACATCCACCTTTTGGAGGTAGAGGGCTTTTAGACTGTAAGAAGTATTTTAGCTGTAAAATGCAACATCCCTTGAAGAAAATAGGCATCAGGTTGTCCAGGAAAGAGAGAAGGCAGGTTGTTACACAAGGGAAGAGCAACTGGGAGCCAAGCACAGTAAGGCAGGGAAGGGCAATGCCGGTGCAAGTCCAGTCCTACATTATGAGAGTAAGGCAAGTAGGGCAGCCGTGGTGACGGCAGCCAGGGTCAGCTAAGAGTCTAGATCATCAGACAAGTCTCTGGTGATGAGACAGGTGCAAGGTCAAGCTGCGAAGTCAAGTCAGCAAGACAAGGCTGCAATCAGGTCTGGAAAGAATAACCAGGGTCAGATACAGCTGGGTAATTGCCAGGTAAGTTGCATAGTGATGAGGTGGGTCTGAGGTCAAGAAAGTCAGTGTTTGGGGCAGGATCAATGACTGGGCACAGGCATGGCAGCAATGCTGCTGCGGTGTAGCTCAGGTGGGGGCCAAGGGTAAGAACTTCAGCTTTAAAGCAGCTCCCAAGGGAGAGGGGCAACCCTCATTGAAGCTTTGATCTTCTGTGTGAAGATCCAAGAATAAAAACTGGTTTCTCAGTACCAATATGTAGTTGGTCCTACTACCAATTTGTAATCCTGTTTTTGCCACCAAAATAGGTGGCACAGCTTCAGGAAGACATCAGAAAGCAAAAGCAAACGCTAAAGATATCCTCTAATCCAAAAAGATCTCTGAGGAGAGGTGGGCAAACAGCTGAAAATTTGCCAAAGGAAGTAACAGAATTGTTAATCCTGTGCAGGTTTTCAAGGTTTTTTTCAGTGTGATGACCTTGCCAAATTTAATATTTGTTTATATTTTCCTTTGAAAACTAGGCCGGAAGATAATGTTCTTGCACGCTTAGAGCAATAGCCTGCGCTAGCTCTGAAGCAGTGCCATGATCTCTGTGAAATTCCTGTTCCATTATAAACCTGTGTATGGTGCTTTCCTGCATCTGAATCATGTTACATTGTATTTAAACTTCCAAATTAACTACAAGGAAGAGGTTAATGTCTGGAAGGGGGGGGGGGGGAAGAAGAAACCATAAATTACATTTTAATCAAAAGAACATGCTGAGTGGTGTACATCTTGGTGAAGAACTCCAGTGTAAAGAATTTTATTTTTGTATGAATTCTACTTCCCATGCAATTTACTTTTTTTTGACAGTAGCTTAACTTTGCACTTAAAGGAAAGCTAGAATAAATAAATGTCAGTTTCCATACTATTTTTAACAAATAAACTTCCTGTTCTTTTAGGAACTTAACCTGTCAGTCATATAATTGCTTTCTTGCCCTTTTCTTGTTAATTGCAGGGTAAACATAGCTTTCTGTGTTTTGTTCCTTGGGTTTTATGATGCATGTAGGGAAAGCGCATCTGTGGCTTGCAGTTTGTTGCAGAGGAGCAAGAGGCAGTTTGATGTTCTGTGTGCTTTGACTTTGTTCTATAGCTACCTTTGAAATGGACAGAACTGGATTCAGGCACTTAAGGGGTCCCTTCCCCTTCATGCTTTATGTTGTTCCCAAATTATGCCATTTTTTTACATGATATGCATAAAGCTTTGTTCACAAACATTATAAGCATTTAATTACTTACATAAATTTTTGCTGACATATTTTTTTTACTGTGCCTTATTTATCTTTTAAAAGTTCTGAAACTATTAAAGTCGTTTGTTCTCCTACTGAAACTTGTTTTCTTAAGTTTCATAATTTTAAAATGCTGAATAGAGCTTGGAAATTAAATGTAAAGTGTTAAAACTATGGGAAATGGCTCAAGCTATGACTTTTACCATAAAGTATGTCCATAATTGAAACACTTTAGTTTTTATATAAATAATCACCAATGTGGAATTATTATGCATTCTTTGAAACCAGAAAGTATGGATTCATCTGGTGTTGATTATTATGTTACCACATGTTAATTATGCCTGGCAAATAATTGGTTTTTTCCATTATATGTTTGTGTGGAAGCTAGCTAGTTCTGCTTCATTTCAGCAAACTGGACTGATGCCCAGAGAGCTATTATTAGTAGCTGCATTGTTGTAATTTATACCAAATGGCAGAATTTGTGATAATCAAGATGCAATGTACAACCTGAAAGGGCAGTTTTTGAGGAAACATGTTTATGTTTCTTTTCCTTTATAGTTATGCCATATTCATGACAACTATGTTCTCACAGTTTATGTTGCTGTTACTGGGTATTTCCAACAATTAGAAAAATACCCTTATATTTTGCAACTTCAGTCTTGGAAACTATATGTACTATAAGATGTGGCCATATGAGAAAAGCTATTGCAATAAGTACCTGAGGAAAACACAAATAATGCACTTCAATCTGATTTCTGATTCAGCTACATTTCCTTGAAGTAAATCTGCACAACCAGGAAGGCTGTCTGTCTTCATGAGTAGCTTTGCTGCAGAGTTACCTTGTGATTGTCACTTTTTAAAGCAATAACTGTATTTTACCACCACCTACAGGTATTTAAAGGAAATATGTTTAGACCTGTGACCAACATTTGCAAATGTATTCCATATGTATGGAAAATGAGACTATTTGTGACAGTTGCACAGCTACTGCTACAAATATTTTTGATTTTCAGTCTTGGGTCAAAGCACATTGTTATAACATGCCCTGTTTTATTGAAGAAATATCTAGTATGAAACTGAATTATCAGACAGCATGATGGAAACATTAATGAGATGCAGTTTTCAAAAACAGTGTACGTTTTACCCCTTCTTGAGTAACTAACACTCTGGGAGACAAATAGAAAGTTTTTTGTAGTTTAAAATTCCCTCTATTCATAGATGGATATTCTGTACATTAGGAAGTGTGTTTTTTACAGACTAAAACCATGGAATTGGTGTTCACCCTTAAACTTAAGCAAATGCGGCTAAGAGTGCTAGGTATCTAGTACAGTTTTGATTCTGTCTCTCATTTAAATGGAATGATTCATATGCTTGCATTGGGCAATAGTAGTACAACTACTGGTCTTTTAAATGAGCAAGATATAAGAACTCAGGTTGCCTAGGTCTTCCAGAGAAAGTATCTCAAAAGTAACAAACGCATGAGTTCTTGAATAGAATGCTATTCTAGTATGTCTATGTACTAGTATGCCAATGCCAACAGAACTTCCATATTTTGTGCGGTAGCTGGAATTTACATATAATTTAAACAAGGTATTTTGTTTGGTTTTCTGTTTTTCTTTTCTTTTTTTTTAATCATAAGTCAGACTGTCTCAGATAAGCCATACAAAATGTATACCAAAACCTGAAACCTTAAAATACAATACTAGGTCTAAGGTAAAAACTATTCAATTGGATTAAATTTTATGTTTTTCTGAGAGGGAGAATATCTGACTGGAGGGAAAAGAGGGACAAAACTTTGTGATTTGCTTGAGTGAATATTTAGAAACTAATCTGTGCTGTGTTTTAAATATGGCTACAGAAATTCAACAGCATAGCATATGCTATACAGGCTGGCTCTTCAGAGTCATTGTCACTCTAAGTTGACCATAGCACTGGATTTGAGGGGAAGAGAACTTCTTAGGGGCTCTTCTATGACTGCCTAGGTTTTCCAGACTAGTAATAATACTAGTGGATTTATGTAATCATTCATCCAGTAATCGTTGCTGTACTACCACGGTCCAAATACACCCTAAATATGATGTATGTCAAATATAGTTCAGTAATGTCTCCTGCACATCATTCAGAAAACCTGTATTCCAGCCCAATTAAGATAGCTTCCTGTCCACCCTGTTCATTACAAAAGTAAGTAGTTTCACAGAGTAGGATGGAAAGATACTGTCAATGTGTTTGTGAACATAAGGCCCAAGGGGGTGGGTTTTTTGCTTTAATTTGTAACAGTGCAAGGAAATAATAAATGAAGGGCAAGTAGTTCTGCCTATATGGAGAGAATACTTATTGTGTGGGCTGTAATTTTATTTTTTGTTTTACAAAGCTGAAGCTTCTTGCTGTGTCTGTACAGTTTCTCTGTATAACGGGGTAATAACTGTTCCATGCACAATTTAGTTTATAAAGTGGAGACCCGTGCATTTTGATTTATTCATAAATGCAGAAGGGGTAGCTTTTGACTATACTTTGGGCTTTCTAGCTTGCATTTCTGGATGTGAAATTGTTATTTACCATATTTTTTTTACAGATCTGCACAATAAATATAGGCTGAGCCATCTTCTTTTCATCCTTTAATCTCTTCCATCAGTTCATTGTCTGTTTGACCACACACAGAGAATCAGGCAAATGACTTTTCCTTCTTTCTGGACAGATGTTATCAGCAACACAGGTCACCCTTAACATGAAGGGAAAAAACCACCAAACTAAACTCTGAAAACAAACTCAGAAAAACAACTACTAGTTTCCATATGACACTATCAAAGTGCTTGGAAAATAAGGTCGCTATTTTTATCCTTATAAGGTAATGGCATACATGTATTTATGACTGTTTAAAAAATGTATATGCTCAATCCCAAACTACAAAGCAGAACACAGCAGTGGTTGGGTGAAGGGACAGGAAAGCAATGGGAATATTAATTCCTTTGTAACGTAATCTTGTCTTGTTGCTAAGTGATCGCTGCAAATTGATGCACCTCATCTTTTGGCTTTTTAAAGGCTGTGCTCTTGGCTTTTCAGTTGCTGTTGTGGTCTAGGACTGGAGAGGTTGAAAAGGCAGGTTGTCCTAACCTTTACAGAAGGTATGAGCTGCAGCAGATGAGGCTTAATTGCTCCGAGTCTCTAAAAAATACAGCTAGGTAGATTTGACTTGACTTTGGTTCATGTTGCAAAGCTTATACTTCCCAATACTGTTTCATGCATTTCCTAGCCAAAGTTGGCTGTGGTTTTGGGGTTTTTTTGGTTGGGTTTTTTTTTTTTCCTTTTTTCTTCTTACTAACATGTTATATTATTTCCATGATCCAGGAGCATGCTTCTGCTCCAATTTCCACATGAGCAATAAAATAAAACTTATAGTACTTCACTTCAAAAACATTACAAATTATAGCTGTGGCACCAAATGATTCAATCAAGAATAATTTATTTGATCTTTTGCAGTCTTTCCACATACTCTGTTATTCCTTGCCTGTTTAACATGTCTTGGCAAGATTTTCTTATATAGTCTGTAAAAATTGTTCTAGTTTTGATCAAGAATGGCGCTTCTCAAGCAAGAAAGTGAAAAGATAAATTAATTTCTCTTCTCTTTTTAATATTGCATTTTTAAACTCAATATTACAATGATCATCAAAGGAAATTAAGCTTTTCTGATTTTTAAGTTTGCTACTAAAAAAGCTTAATGTGAAATGGCATTCACCTATGGGAATTGCTTTTTACACAGAAAAAGTCATGAGGCTTCCACACACTAGTAATTTGTTCCTCCTTTCACCCAGAAAAATCCAGTATAACAAACTGTGTGATTTAAATGAGTAAGCCAGGTAAACAAAGACTAGAACTCAAGGTGGTAAGTGATGTAACTCAAGTGAAAAAATGATACTTTATTTCCTGAAGGAATCCAATTTGTATCTAATTTGCTCACTATTTACTATTTATTCTCTATTACTGGAAAAAGTAGTAAGAATACTGAAAGAAATAAGATTTTTAAAAAATATTTATTTTTTTTTAAAATCACTGCTAGGTAGCATGAGCTTTGCTGAAGATGGATTAATGTTCCATCACCTGGGAAAGAAACACAAGTTGTTCCCAGCTTCCTGCAGAGCAGGAACATGGCAAAGGGGAGACAATTGTTTGGTGTTTTCTAGGAGTTATGAACACTGTGTAGGTAATTGTTCTCCATTCTCTGGTAAGCATGTCCACTGCAATAGCTATCACACAGGAACAACAGACTGTTTTTAATCATCTAATGACTTCTCATGAGAACACTTGAAGAGCTTGTTGAGCTTAGAGATGTGTCTTAGATACTGGATAGCAGCTGAAGACAGCCAAAGCTTATGCAGTGTTTCCCGAACAACTTTTGCCCTCCTCTGTATCTCCTAGAGAAGTGTTTTCCTCTCCAAATAAACATCTGGCAGGCTGGAAGCCTGGAAGCCAGTGAGTTAGTGAGGAAGCAGCCACCCCAGGAAGTGTGGATCTTTATCATAGTAGTTGTTGGTGATGCTTTGTTGTCTTTTTTAGCAGTCCAGAAGGGTTTGGAAGTAGGTTTCCTGCTTTTGTGCTTGGATTGCCTTTGTATGTCTGATTCAGACATTAGGAGTCAGCAGGTGATAGAAAAAAACGACATCTGGAGCAAGGATGCTGGGAGCCACTCTTGGAAGAGGGTACCGCACAGCGTGGAGGTGGGGTGGACAGAAGGAAGCAGGTCTGACACTGCAGCAGCAGAGGCTTGAGGGGTGGATACAGGTTTGGCATGTTTGCTGGTAAATGCTTCATTATTAGCTTCTCAGACATCCCAGAACTGGCAGCGGATGGTGCCTTAGTTGCCATCTCCTTTGCTCACTTATACCCTCAAAATACTTTTCTGAAAGCATATTGTGAAAATCCTATTGTTGTTCCTTATGTCATGGTTTGAACACTTCCTGTACCTTCTTTATTTATTCCCCAGTCATACAATATAGGAGGATTCAACCTGTGAGAAACTGGCATATTAAAAAACATAATGGCACAGAAGGTGACCTGGGTTCTGTTCATAGAGGCATTTACAACTAGTGTCTCCTAGTAAAATTCACCATAGAGAAAATAACGTTCACTTCTATTCATTTGTCAAGTCAAAGGAAGCACAGGCATGCTCACAGCTCTCTGAGAAATCAGCAGAAAGTCCAATGAATAGGAAATTCTGCTTGTTTGGCGGTTGTCTGTCCAAAACCTGATTCCATTTAATTTCATTTTGTTTCATGTGAGTGAGAGGTGGAAACAGTTAAAGAATACTGTGATAGTGTATTTCTATTGATAACTTTGCTGCTGACGTAGTACACTTCAAGGGGTTTTGGAAAAGCCCCTGTAAGAAGTAAGACTAACTTTGTAAACTACTGATGCACATGATTAAGTTACTGAATTTTCAAAATTATGAACATGTAGGTTGGCATTTCTCTTACTGTCTAGCTTTGCCTCAGGCTTGTTAAGGCAAAGAGTAGGTGTTTTATTTCTATAACAATTAATCATTTACATTTATTGCTTATATGAACTTACCATGAAAATTATTTTGGAATGTTTTTAGAGATTGTATGTTTATGTTATATGTCCATACATATGCACAGATATGTATATAATTCTGGTACTGGTGTGTATATATATGTATATACGTAGTACCAGAATTGTGTATGGTGTATATATAAAAATAAATTCATAAATAAAACTATTATCAAAGCAGTAGAAACAAAGAACTAAGAAAGAGCACATCTTAAAATTAAAATAGAAACAGATTTTAAAAACAGAAATAAAAAGCCAATAGTAGAATAGTCTCCTGTAAAAGCATGAATTATCCTCAGGCCTGAAAAATTCTAAATACTCAACCTGTAATAAAACTCATTCTGACTTCAACCTCAGCAGGAATACAATCCTTTAATAATGGTGAAGGAATAAAATACATACAAATATACTTGCCTTCTGTTTTCACATAAAATACTAAGCTTTTAGAGCTGCAGCAGTGACATCCAGTGACTAAACTAGTCAGTTCTAGACTCTATTCGCATTTGGAATGAATGCTAAAGGACATGGATTGAAAAGGAAGGCTTAGATTGGGAGGATAAACAGACACTGCTTGAGGATGCAAAACATGATAAATATCTAATCTAGAAAAATTATATAAATGTTTAATTTACCCATATCTGTTTCAGAATTAGACATTAGCTGAGCCAAGTGGGGAATAAATTATTTCAAAACAAGTGCTTTGTCCAGGGAGGCAATTTGTTTAACAAGACTATGCAGCATTTCATATCCTTTTTTTTTATTAGTTACCAACAACAATAGAATTCAGTAGGTAATACTTCTATTATATCTTGATTCAGATATGATCAAACTTTGATCTAAATCAACTTTAAGATGGCAAGTTCTTTCAATTTTTAATAAATTATTGATATAAAGACCAAAAAAGAATTAAGAAACCTTCCTTGTGTTAAGGTGACAAAAATACTTACTGCCATTTTATGTAAGAAGTCCCTTATTCTGCTTGAAGTCAGTGTGAGTTTTAGAATGAAATTGAAACCTCACATAGCTTCTGGCTCTGAAAATGAGTGATATCTGGTAATGACCTGACTCCCTGCTTCCTCAGATATCCAGAAGGTTTTTGGTTAGAACCGAGGCTTGAAATCTTCACATTATTCAAAACTTTACATTATATGTTCTGTAGTACAATTACAATAATCAGAAAGTACAGAAGTAGCTTATTTCTGGGCTTTTCGAAAATGTAGTAATAGGAACTAATTCTTTAGGATTTGAACTTTAAAGCATGGTCCAGGTTGCCTACCTTTTTACTGTTAAGAAATCAATGAATGATGAAACAAGTGTGTGAGTTACGTAAGCTCATAAGCAAAAAGAAATGTACAGAGAAAACTGATTAAAAGAATTGGAAAGGAAACAACTACCCAACTGAAAATAAGGAAAAGTGAAAGTTTGTCACGTCTGTCCTCTGACAAAAGGCAAGTTTGACTAGTGATACAAGGAAAAGAACAAAAATTTAAGCCTTAGTCACATTTGCATTGCACTTTGTAAGATGATTAGTTTCTGTGCTGAGGAAAAGGCCCTTGGGTGCTTTTGCTCTGTGGTGGCAGTGACTGCTATATCTTAGCTCTGACTTTAAGCAAAATGGGACAAGCCAACTATGCTGGTGGTTATGCAAACTTGCTATCTTGCTCCTTATAAGGATTCAGGAATACCTGTGTCTTTTCATCTAATTCAAGCACCAAGTAGAAGTGTAAAGTTATGATTCAGTGTATTGAAGGCAGCAGACCAGAAGGTCTTATTACCACTATGAAAATTTTTAAAGACCTAAGCAGTGGAAAAATGAAGTTATATCACTAGGGGGCAACAAAACATCACAAACATCTATGTTAAATATCAAGCAATGTCACACCCCCACTGAGAGAGGCATTTGTGTTATGACTGGAAGAACAGCTTGTGTAAGCAAATGCTTTTGTATTTTTCCAACTGTGTTATGTAGTAAATCTCACTTCAGGGATGATAGAGTTCCAAGTAATGATACATACGTTATATATGCATACACAAAACTTTTCATATAGCTTTGTGTTGCTTTATCTCTTTTCAGGTACAGTAAAACAATAACAAAATTGGGCATTTGTGTATAATTTTCATATCTGAACACCCTGTATTTAGCACTTAGGTTAAGTACGACATGTTCTGCTAAAGAATATCCACTTTATACAAATAAAGAGGCACAGTATAGGAGAATTTGAAATTCACTGTCTTTCCCTCTTTTTGGTCTTGGCATGACCTCCAACCCAGAATGATGACAGACATTCCAGAAGACAATGATACTGCCCCAGTCCTCTGAAGCTATTAGGTTAGTTATGAACCCTTGTCTTCCATTTTCCTGATGTGTTGCTGGCACTAACAATGCTCCCAGCATAAAACTAGTAGTAGCTTGCCACACTGCAGTGGAAATGTAGGCTGTGGTAGTACTATGGCTGATAAGGGAGAGAGGAGGGTGGAGTATCTGACCTGAAGTCACTGGTGTGAGTCAAGAAAGAGTTTCACCTGTGGGTTTTAAGCATTTTTCAAATCCTAAGAATTTTACCATCAGGATTGTTAGTTAGCCTTAATCTGCAGACCAGGAGCTAAGACAGCTCCAAACTAGGGGTTGTACTGGGATGGCACATTCTCTCCTGTTTTTGCTGTTGGAAAAAGTGGAGCTATTAACAGAAAGCTCCGCAGTGAGAACTACCAGTTAAGAACATGGAGCTAAAGGATTCTTCCTGTGATCAGATGGTAGCCAGTGTGCCTTTTCAAGCAGTGTCTGCTTGTAATGATGCTGACATCTTGTATAAAGCTTTCTCCATTTAGTTATTTATTTATCTATCTATCTATTTATTTATTTATTCCCTGTTATCCTAATTTCTCAGTAGCAATTCTATGCACTGTCAGAAGGCTAAAATCCAATATTCTTAGCTTGAAACTCTGCAGAGCCTTGTCCAAGGCGCTTTTTTTTTTTTTAATGACATCTCTGTTTCAGTTAACTTTAGTTGTGCTCTTACATACATCTGTTTACTGATGAGATAAGTTATAGTGAGGTATAGAGGCCATGAAAAATGGAGTGTAAGTAAATTTTATTATTTTTATTTTTACAGAAATGCAGTATAAACTGTGCTTGTGTCAAATTTATTTATGGAAGTTCTCAGTGATAAGAATGATCTGGAATGCATTCAGTGGCACTGGTCTTCTCTGCTGTACTTCAGACCTTCCAGCTGGGCCTTTTGTGTCCTTCTCTAATCTGTGATGTTCTGGGGTTGTAATCCCTGAGTAAAGCTATTTTGACTGTAGAATAAGAATCATATGAATGCTCCTTGGATTTTCTTTTGACTGTCAAACCCAAGTAATTTCAAAATAAGACAGCATAGAGCATCTTGTAAAGGGTTCTGGAATATTATGCTTGTACTGACCCTGCTGTCTGCCAGTGGAATCTTTGAAAAACAAGCAGAATTTGGTAGCTGGCCTCTGATGTATGTACTGTAAATGGTCTTTTCTCACACTGATTCAATAATGTGTACAGTTCCTACTGTTGCATAACTGGCCAGAGCTTGACTCTGTGGGTTGACCTCACAAGACATGCAAAATGGTGATCTTCCTAATGGTAATCTTTGTATTGGCAATTGATTCACATAGCACATGCTATAAATAAACATGAAGAGAGAATATAATGATAATGGCACATACTCAAAGGTTAGAAAATTCCTAAGTATGGATTCTTGGGTTCTTCAGAACAGCAACAAAGCTTAATAAAAATAACCAGTTCAGTGATCTCTTAAGGAGAAGCTAGGTTGGTGAGTTTCATGATTCGCAAGTTTTACTTTTTGAGAGGTTTCTAAAGTCCCATGGGACCTTAGAAAAGTGTTTTTCAGTGTTTTAGAGCTCACAGATTTAATTTTGCTCATCTTGAGAGCCCCTTCTAAAAAGGAACAAAAAATGTTTTTTAGAGTTGTAGGGACTTTTTCCACTGTGGATCTTTAACTATTGACAACTGTCTTAAGCTATCAGCAGGTTTCAGGGCGAGCCAGAGGTTACTGTGATGGCCTAGGCCAGGTCATAGCTGAATGGAATTCTTTGATCCCACTAAAAGTTCAAAACAGTTTTTTTCCCATCTTCAAATTCTGATTCCAGTTTTAGCTGAAGCCTTTTATGTTATAGTTATAATGCAAAGGAGTCCAGAGGCTCTCCTGACAACAAAATGGACAGTACATGGAAACTGGAGAGACAGTAACAGAATAGAAAGCAAAAATATTAATCTTAATATGAAATACTGTTTCCTTTGAATTTTTCTTTTGAATATGTGTTCTTCATGCATGTGGTGGTATATTTACTCTTATCCTGTTTCATCATTTACTAAAGCTATCTTAATCTAACCTTTAATCCAACTACGGGGTTTCATTCTCTTATATGTTCCCCAAAGTACTTTTCTTTGTATGTGATTCTCAACTTGTTTGACCATAAGAAGACAAATGTGTTTTAAAACTGTAGCATTTTCTTTTTTTTTTTTTTCATCTGTGCCCTGTTCTTCCAGAATTACTTTATTATTTTGCACCCCAAATCTGAGTGACTTGAGTGAGATCTTGCACTTGAAGTTTTGACCAGGTAAGGCACTTGGATTCAGTATATATTTGCATGGACTGGTAAATTCAGACCTTTCAGCATCCGATATGACTAAAAATAAAGCAGCTTATCTGTAAATGACTTGTGGAGTGGAGCCAATTTGAAACCATCTCTTTTTACCCACATAGATGCATCCTAAGAAAAGCAAAATGAAGTATGTATTTTTTTTGAAATCTAGTTGGTTTTATTTCTATTGTAATAGAATCACAGACTGAGATTTCTTTAAATTTTGGTGTCATTTTAGTACTTCTGTTTTGGGCTGTCTTACTTGTGACCCTCAAAGAGATTTATGGATAGCATTGATAGATGCTAAGTCTTAATACACAGGCCCCCAAAATACGTTTATCAGAGGCTTGGTGTCACACAAATGACAGACTAACCATTTCTATTTAACTGACTTCTCCTGACCTGCACTGCTCCTTGCTTTATCTGAGCTATGAGTTGGTAATTAGTAACTGCATGGTAGAACCCCATTCTCAGCATTTAAACTGTCTCTTTACTTTGTGACTGCTTCCAGTCCATTTCAGGGCAGTTAATCCATTTGATTATTGACCCAGTTAATAGTCAGTAGACTCCACTTCACTACTGACTTTGCCCTGAAGTATTGCAAACATTCCTACAGTCAGGAACAACAGACAGGATACCTAAGAAGCTGCCAGGAGTGCTTCAGCTTGTGTCAGAGAGAATTAATCTGTTAACTATGAGAAACTTCTAATCTGTTTCAGCATGGTGACAAGCAGATGAATAAACTCTCCAAAGAAAGTGACTTAACCCACCTGCTTGTCTTTGCCCACAAATAATTGCAATTAGTTACAGCTACTAACCGTGTAAGTTACTGTTCTTCAGCTGTTATTTCTGTCTTTGTTGCTGTTTAATTCATTATCTGGGAAATTCTCATCCCATGTGTCCAGGACTGAGATGCTGGTTGTCTGTCTCTACATCTACAAGCTACAAGGTCTCAGTCTTACAACTAGAGTCCCCATCCCTGTCTTCAGCCATGGTACACTTAATGACACTTAACTTACTTGTAGCACATACTAGTGTGATTTGTAAATAGTTGGTATGTTCTAATAGAAGGCAGAATAGCCTTTGTAGTACAGCTCCAGATACTGTGATGAATGGAGCCTGGATCTAGAGTGAATAGCATGGCTTTATTTAAAAACAAACAGACAAAACCCAACACTAAGCCACAATGTGTATCTCTTGAGTAGGCAATGAATGTGGCATCCTCATGAACCGTATTAAAGCCTGCAAGATACAAGGAACAGAATATCATATAGACTGTGTCTCATTTTTTTAAAAAACACATTTCATTTTAGCTAGTGCTGTTTAGAAAACAGTTGCTCTAACTGCAGGGAGATCAGAAAACTAAACAGGAAGCGTCCCTGACGCTGCTTCAGATGTCTGACTTCTACCCAGAGTGAACCCATGTGCTCTACAAGAAGCAGGAACAGCTAGCCGATTAATCCACAGGCAAGAAGAGCCTGCTCTGGGAAGATCGGGTTGCAGTCCTGCCTTTGAAGCTTTACACCACACCCCTGCAACGTGAATTACTAGGGGAGGATCATATTCAGCACTGATTCAGGAATTCCTTCTTTCTTCAAGAACTGTTGCTAGGAGTTTGGTAAGTACTTTGTAACAGACTTTCAGTTTTACATGAGAGATATCTTTTTTTTCTTTGGCTGTCAGAAAGGAGTTATCTACTGCTATGTTTTCTTTAGAATGGGTAGATGGAGTAGTCAGATGTTTAGATTCAAAGTCCAGCAATGAGTGCTGCAAAAAGGGAGACACTTTTTCTCTGTAAATCTGAAACAGTAGGACAGTGAATATACTTTAATGATTAGGAATAACACCTAATACAACTAATTGGTTGTCAGAATCTCAGACTAAGGTATTTAGAGCTCCAAGACAGTCCCTTGAAAAAAAGCCATCCTAAAGGTGAATATGTTAATTTTGAACAATAGCTGGAGTTTGAAAACAAGCTCTTTTTAAAAAAAAACAATTTCTCCATTACAGTAACTCCAAGGGAGGCTTGATTCAGGCACAGTGGTCTGCCAGGCTATTTCAAATCCTGCTAAAGTATGTAACATTTGAGGCAATTAATATTTTGAGAAATACAGAACATTTTAGGAAAATCAAATTAAGCTAAGGCTACTATAAGTGAATTGTACTCACAATCTATATTGAAATTCTCAAGAAACAAAAACCCCTAGAACAATGAGGAGGGTTGTGAATGAGGCTTACAGCGCTGCCAATGTAACAAACACACCACCCCCACCCACTCTGAAACCCCAGAATATTATTGGTGTTTTGGTAATATTTTACTTGGAAGGATTGACATAAACTTCATTTTTAGTAACTATGTAATGAAAAACAGTGATACAAGCCTGTATTCTTTTAAAAAAGTTTGCTAAAAGGTAAATAACTGTTTTAGAAAACCTAAATACAACTTAAATGAGGAAAAGGAGCATAACAATGGGAAAAGCGGAGTAGGGAGAACAATAACAATTTGGATGGAGGCAGTATGTAGAAGGTCAATGTGACTCAGTACTCTATAAATTAGTCATCAAAGTACTTCATGGAAAACATGTAAAGATATAAACCTTCCTTCCTGAATGTCTTATGGACAGATGCAAAGACAGGAAGTCCAGCTGACAGTATAGATAGGAACGGCAAAGGCATGCTGTAGGAATTGCTAGGCACTTACTTGGGAAAAATTGTCAGCCTTTTCCCTTTGTAATCTTCTGCTCATTATTTAATTCTGTTAGGAGAGAGTTTGTGATTGTCTCTGAAGACAGCAAGTATCCATATCCACAGTAAATTTATTTTTTAAGGTGAATTTGAGAATTGTAATCAAGTTTACTTTGTGTGTAATGCACACAGAGCAATGTTGAGGAGGTTATGATGATTAAAACACATTCTACTGTGGCCTTTTCACCTGTCAGTGTGTCTCACATGAAAGGGTTCATTAAAAAGTAGTTATATGGGCAATAACTTGATAAATCTATTTCTTGAAATTTTTGTAACTTTTATGCTGGAGAATTTCCAGTGTGCTTCAAACTAACGTTCAGTAACCTGTGTGTTTATGCTTATGTTGTGCATTGCATAGTTTGTAATCTGTAGATTTAATGTGTTTCAGCTGTCCGGTGTAGTTATATGACCTTTAAAGTGCATTTAGCCTTTTAGTGGAGTGCCTGCATTTAATAATACTGCTAATGAAACTCATTTGTTACTCATCTATCTAATATTCTAAATGCAGAATAACTGTAAGTTGAAGTTTCATAATTATCTTGACTCAAGCCAGATAGAGCAATTAATGGCATTGAATTTATCTATCCTTAATCTCATCAGAGAGTTAATTTTGAAAGTCAAATGGTAAAAACTTCTAAATTATCGGTATCTGTTTTAGGGTTCAGTGACAAATCTAAAGGACAATCAGGGAGAGAGTACAAAAGGAAGCAGATTTTCTGTCAGAGAGGAAATGTTAAGAGATTGGGGGGAAAAGTGGTCCAAGATATAGTGAGCCTAGGACAAAACAAAGGTGTAAAAGAACAAGCTTCCTACCAGGCTTTCGGAGAATGTGTCCAGAGCCTTTAGTTAATTTGAATTCTCACCTCTGGCTAGACCAAACCCACAGTTAGAGAAGGAGAGTTACTGGATTCCAGACCTAGCTTCCAGGACTGTTTATATGTTTCTCCAATAACCTTTCCAAGTAAAGTGCATGAGCAGGAGCAGATACCAGCACTCAGATTGTCTGTTCTCCAGTACAGGGGTACCAATAGCCTTCATGCTATTCTTCTGACTTTGTGGATTTGAATTACTTTTAAGGCAGAGAACACAGATTGCTCTCTCAGGTATATCAATGGGATTAGGATTGTTTCTGGAAGCATGAATATTAAATCTCCTCTGGGAAAAAGGAGACATTGACACTGTCTTGCACATTCTTGGAAGCTGCCTAGCATCTACATTTACTTCAAAAAGGTGATTCTGGCAGTAACTCTCTTCTGCATTTTAAAATTAGGTAGCAGCTGCTTGAAATGCTTTGTAACTATTGTGGTTTTGTTGGTATGCATTCAGTATGTTCTGAGAATGTCTGCCAGAGGCAGTCAGAGCATGTGTACAGGAACAAGAAAATAAATTTTAAAGTAAAAAACTAGTAAAACAACAGTAAAGCTTAGGAGCCTCAAGAACTTATATCCCACAATTTCAGAGCAAACTGTTCAAAATCTAGTTCCAGTACTTTCTGTTGCTCTTTGTTTGGGCTACATTGCAAACAGTTATATTTTCTCTCCAAAAACTACAAGCTGATGGGAGTCTTCATATCTAAAGCTCCTCTTCACACTGAAACCAGGGAGGACTGTCTTAAAAAAAAGAGACAAATTACCTACTTCTGTGTGTTTCTTTTAGGAAACTCTTTTTACATTGCAGTAGGGACAGAGTACCCCAATGGAAAGAATGAAACAAAACCATATGGAGAATTGTATAATTCCTTTCCTCTCATAGTTATTTCACAGCAAAATAGACTTATTTTTAGTCCTTTTAATTTTCTCTCACAACTCCTTTGTTTGGTTTCCTTAATTATTTCTGGTTGCCGTTAATACAGCTGTTCATTTTCCATCCTTAGTATTGTTTCCGTCTTCCCTGATGTGTGCTGTTCACAACTGAATATACCTCTGAAATTAGCTGGATGATTTGATTTACTGCTTAGTGAAAAACCGAAACTAAGCTTTTGAACATGCTGACCCAGGATATGATCTGGGCGCAAGATAGTTCAACCTTCCTCCAGAAAACTGAATGTTCCAAAAGAACTGGTTTTAAAACAATTATAATGAAAATAGCTATTGCAGCAAGTAAATCAGAAATACAAGTATTATATGAAGGAAATACTTAGTTGGTACAGTTTTTATGAACTTCACAGAAATTAGCATTTTCTGTAAACATTTTCCTCCTTGACTTTTTCCTCTGTATTTGTACAGTCTCTAACATAATGAGGTTCTGCACAACGATTTATGCTTTCATAGGTCAGAGAAAAGGTAGTGCAGAAAGATGAGGCTGAAGTTTTCTGTGCTCTGAGACTCATCTGATGAATGCTCTAGGTCCATGGAAGCTGGCACTGCCACCAGAGTAAGCAGCATGATCTATGGTGGGAGATGAAGGGAATACAGCCCTTTCTTTTCTATGGCTGTGTTATTTTATGTTGGTTTTAAGCAATTGCAGGGTGATAATCTGAAGCAGTCTGAATCTGGGGGTATTCCCACTGATGGCAATTACAGCATTTCTAACCGGCGTGATGATCCAAGGCTCAAACATCTATTGCAGTAAAAATGTATGTGGTGTCTCCAGCTGAAAGATAGACAGGGTGATCTAAACTTGCCTGACAAGGCAAGGCAACTTGTATTTTGACCCTTGGTATGTGTGCAAAATGTGATCAATGTCATGATGACGTTCCAAAGGTTAACAGGTATGCTCAGAATCAGTCACGAGAGACATCAGTGTGGCAGGTAGTTCCCTCCTGTGCTTGCCTGTTGTATTTTCAGCAATTGACAGCTTCACTTTAGTGAAATCAAGTAGTTGTGTTTCTGTAGCATGTACAATGTAAAATTACACATAAATGAGTTGTTAATGAATATACAGCACTGAAATTACTCTCTCCATTAGAAAAGAAGGTTGTGGTAAGTTAGCTGACCTCTAAATACATGATTATTTATCAATAAGCACAGTTGTGATTTGAAAACATGCTCTATACTTTTCCAGTCCAAGTTGCTAGGAAAAAAACAGGCTAAAGGCTTTAGAATGCTGATGTTGGGACTGATACACTGTGTCCCTAAAACCCTAACTAATATCGCTGCTTATCTGTTTTGCTAGTAGCTTTTGTGCTCTGAGAGTACCTATTATTAGGATGCTGAAGGCATTCCCTATTTAGGAGTAGGACTAAATGACCAATATTTTTGTTACAAAGATGTAGTTTCTTTCCAAGTAGTACAGGTTTGAGTGTGCTAGGTTTGGTGGTTTGTTTTTTAAGATTTATGAAATTATGGAAACTAGTGATTTAGTTTAGTCTACATTTAAAAATATTTTGTTAGGAGCAAAAGAGTATTTCCTTTCCCTATTAGGCTGTATATGTGGAGTGGAGATTTACCTCAGATTGTCACGTTGGATAGATGCAGTTGCCATGTTTAAATAAATAACTAGCTTATTTCCTTATTTCTGTTTGATTCGATCTTCTGTGAGGTGAAACCTGAAATTTAAATGATGTTCTCAATATGTCCTTTATGATAAGCTCATAATGTTGGATCCTGTGCCATGTGTTTTCTTTTGGTTTTTTTTTTCCCTGTGACTAGTAGAAGTAGCAACAAAATCATCAGTCATTCATTATAAAGGTATCACTAGTAGTTATATGATTTGATGAAGGTAAATCCAGCGTTCCTGCAAAAAGTACAGCTATTTTAAAAAATTACTCTTAATTTCAAGATGATGTTTCACTTAGACTGTTGCATCAGGTGTACTGCACTGCATGACCAGGGAGCTACAAAAATTACTTGCAGGCCACTATTGCCAAGGCATACTCTCACCATCTCTCTGCATCCCAGAATATATCCAGTTTCCAGCTCTTGCGTGATGGGTATCATGGATGTGAGGCCCTGACTGAGCTAGGTAAGAAGAACTCAATGGTGGCGGAAATTAGGATCTGGAGCTGTGTCACAAGAGAAGTTGAGTGGAGGTAGGATGGCAAAAGTACCTGATCCCAGGTGTGAGCTGACTAGGAGAAGGGAATAAATAGGTCCTGGAGCTAAGCTGGGAAAATGAAAAACAGTTTTAAAGCACAAGTGAAAGAAGTTGATAAAGGAAAGTGAAAAGGCAAGAAAAGTCTATAGTTATGTGAAAAAAGAAAGGTGTTCTTGTGATAGGCTTACTAATTTGGGGGTTTTTTTTGTGTTTCACTTTCAAAACACAGCATGGTGTTTTTTTCAATTAATGTATCAGTTGTGTTTGTAAAGCAGCATTTACAACCTTAATAAAACCAGAACCGATGCAGGAGTTAAAATCTGAAACAGTGACATCAGGTCATAAAACTTTTTAGCATTACAGCTAATGAAGACCTTTGTTTTTCTAAATTTTTACTTTACTGTCCAATTTTCACTTCACTTCCCAGTTTTCACTTGGGAATTTAAGAGACTGGAATAGTGCAGCAGCAAGCCAACATTTATGTTAAATGGTGAGAGGTAAGTAACCAACTAAAACTCTCTTTTATAACAAGAAGGGATGTTGAAGTTCTTGGAGGAATCTGATGGACTCTCTGGTCTCAGGACTGATACAGACTATTAGGGCTGCTACTGTAGGGGACAGGAAGAAGAGAAGTTGGGGGTGGGAGCGGGATTTCGATAGCTCGTGCTTTAAATCAGTGATGTTTGTGTGCTGAGGATCCACAGTGGGCCGCCTTCCTTCTTATGGTGTTACTGTGACCCTGCAAGGTTTTGCTCTGGCAGAAGCCAGTTTAAATGACAGACCAGCACTGACTCTGGGCCTTAAAAAGCTAAGGCATGTAGCATCATTCTTTGTTCAGTTTACATCAGAGCCGAGGTGATAGAAATCATACTTATTTCATTCTTCATACTGACTCTGGAGTAAATGAGAAGGCATGATACTTCAAACAGCTGTAAAATAACACATGTAATGAAATACTTTTTAAGGGAACTCACTGACTTTGCCAGCTGGGAGACAATGCTACAGGTACGTTTCAGTAAATTTGTGTCATACAAGTATCCTAGTAAGTAGTACAAGATATCATAGGGCAAATATAATGTTTCTGAAGTATAGTGAACTGAAAAAGGTCTGCTTTTATATCAGAGGTGCTGTAATCCGTCTAATTAGACCTTTTTATCTTTAATTTTAGGCTGTGTTAAACTCAGCCTCTGAGTGTGCACATCCTATCTCCTGCTGTTCATTCCTCTGTTAACTTATATCCTTTGTCTTTCTTGTGTGCATGTGTGTGCACTTCCATTTCCTGGGCTGTCAGTGTGAATGAGTCACTTGTACAGTGTCACTTGTACAAAGTCACTTTATGCCATTTTCTAAAGCTGTCTGTTTTGGCTACTACCGGAAATGCTGGCTTTTATGTTGCTTTTTCCAGTTAGCTAGTTAGAGATAAATAACATGATAAAGAAATGCTTTCTTCTAAACATTCTGGTAACTATAGAAATTGGTGTTGAAGGGACTGGTAAGTACAAAAAACCCCCAAAACCACCAAACAAAAAAGTTAAATATTTATATATATACACACACACATAAAAGATCTGGCTCCAGAGACTGGGCTGCAAACTGCATGGAGAACACACTGAGTTTTATACATGTCTATCTGTAGCAAAAAAAAAATGATCTTGAGAGGTTTCTTGTATTTCTGTGTTTAGGTGGCAGGATAGAAAAGGCCCAAGTTATAAGAGCAGGTAATAAGGATTTGTTATTGGGAACTTCTTTGATAGCTTGTGGTCTGCCTTGCCTATCTATATTCCAGCTTGAGGGAACCTAATAGCATTATTCACAAATGACAGTATTTAATTAAACCTGTAAATAAATCAGTGCCAATTATTACCCATAGACCTTTGATGTCCTTTGTCAAGTAATTCAGATGTTGTCTGTTATAGATATAAAAATGTGTTGTTCAAAAGGTAGGTAGTTTGGGAGCAGTAGAGTTCCAGTTCATAAGGAAATGTCTTAGGAAGTTATGAAATTTGCATTAATGACACTTTGACGTAAAGAAAAGCCAATATTAATGCTGGACTGATTCCTGGCTGTCCTAAATTAGGACCTTTGTGGAGTAAGGGGCTATATTTCCTCCCAGAGGTTTTCAGAATTTGACCTAAATAAATCAGACTGTTTAACATGACTTATTTAAACTCAAAATATTTCCTATCTTTCCCATGACAGAGTCTCCTTCACAAACGTACACAATTTGATCTCTTACTGAGCCAAACATCATAGATGAAGTATCTTGAATTGTGCTTTCAATATAAATACAGTAAAAATAAACAGAATATATTAAAAAAAAAAAGAAATAAAATCAATGTCAGAAGAGGCTTACAGCTTTAAGTTTTTGTTACTGAGCAGCTGAACATTGAATTGGAAAACTTGGACTTTTCTAGAGGGTTTCGTTTTTTTAATTGAAAAAACAGTGCAAATTTCACTTTGATCGTAGATTTCACTCTTCCTTTAGGAATTATAAGAAATAAACTACAGAAGGATTTAAGCATTTCAGTACTAAAACCTTCACCCCCCTCATCCCACCTCCACCCATACCTGACACAATGTTCTAGGAATGTGTGACCTTAGGGAAAGGTTAGCAAGAAGATAAAGGAGATAGTGTTTGGTCAGTAGAATTTGCAGTAAGGCAGATAGGCAGTTATACAGCCTAAATTTTTCCTCTTAGGAAATTGCCCAAGCATCAAGAAGCCCTACTTTTGACAAGGTACTCTTTTGAGGGAAATGTAGGTGTTCAGTGGAAGAACAGAAATACTGTAGATTTTTGTTCTCTGTACAAATGCACTAATTTATCCTCATAATGTCACAGTGGCAATTACATATGGTAGCTCATGATATACAAAATTCTATTTTCATACGAAAAAGAGAAACTTACTGAAGTTTTCCATTTCCGGCTGATTGTTCCCTATATTTTTATTCTACTTGGGAACAAGGTTTTGGAACTATTTGATGACTGAGTAAAAATGGATTACTACATTTTGCAGTCTAAATCTATACTCTGTAGATTCCTGGAAGATGGAATTGAGGCCTCAGCTTGGGGTCATCCAAAAGCAAATTTAAGTAGAGTTTTCCTGAACTAGTAAAAGTTTTGCTGTCATGTTTGGAAAAACTCGAATATGGAAAAGAAGAACCCAGGAGCAAACTTGGAATTAATCCATGAGCATCTGAGGTTGTGGATAATTTGCAAGTTCCTTTATGAAGGGTCACAACTATACCAATGATTACAAATTAAAACTTCTAAGGAAAACAATGCATATTTCCCCTTTTTGAGACATCTTTGCTTGCTAGTGTTTTCTGATGTACCATAGTAATGATTTATTCTAACTTCATTGACAGAGAAAAGTTTAATCTGTTAAAGATGACTTCTATTAATGTCACCTGCTACTTCAGCATCATGTCTTTAGCCTTTCTGCTATAAAGCTGTATCCTAAGCACAGTGACATGTCATCTACTCCCATAGCCTGTCCTGCCCTCACTGTTTTAGGTGATGCAGACATACTATCTTCACAGGCATGTTAACAAAACCACTAAAGACAAAACAGTGTCTGAAGGCTAGGAACGTCCTAGTCCTTAGATCTTTAATTTCCATTAAATTAATATTAATTAACTTAGCCAAAGCTTAGTATTGTACTTTAAGAAAAGAGGGTATCTATTGGGAATCTATCTGTTGGTAGCTAAAGGAGATACTGAGTCTGTTGTCTAATTAAAACCCTTACGGAACTTGTAGTTAGTTGGAAAATATGTATTTCTAAAAAAGTTAAAACAAAACTTTTCTAGAGGTAATCTCATATGTGCATGCATAACCTCATCTTTGGCAACTTGAATGTGCCGGCTGCCATGGAATAAAAGTTTTCTTTGTGGAATGACTATGGTTGTACTGGTTCTATGCGAAAAATAATAGCTCTGCACTTCAGTGAGGTATTTAATATTAAAGGGATCTACAAGATACAAAATATTTCTTAAAGCATCGAAGCCCATGCTGCAAAAAATCCAGACTCTGGTGAAATGCAACTTACACAGAAGTCTGGGAACTTGGTAACTATAAATTGATGAAATATTTGTTAAAAATAGAAGCCTATGCTTGTGGAAATGAATCTAGGATCTGCAGACAGAGTGAAACTTATTTGGAAGGATTGGACATGCCAGCCAATTATACAATGTGTCAAACTGATCAGGACATTAAGAGTATGAAGTGTTAGATTTTAATCATTTATGTGTTCTGGGAGGTGATTTCGATTGTGGCTTGAAAGTAAAGCAATGCCTCTGATCTGTACTGAAGATGGGATAGGAGACTTGAAATCAGCTGAGCATAACTATAAATCCTGTCTTGTTTTTCGTTGTGCTAACAATATAATTATATTAACATAGCTCACATTATTTCCAAAGCTTCCAGTTTGTATAGCTACCTACATGTGACCATGAGCTACCCTGCTAATGACTTTTGAAGAGCATTCAAAGAATTTGATTAAAGTGTATATTGTCATTTATATGTTATACAGGAAAGATGAAAGGAAGAAAGAAGGGATGTTCCTTACCTTTAACCTTTATCTTGCTCTTCGTCTGTATCACTGGGCATGCAACTCCTGACTTAGATGATGGCGAAGAGGATGTTCTGGGTAAGAGGTTACAAAACGACACAAAACTATCTCAAACAACAAGAACTGCTATGTTAAAATGCACTGTAGATGCAATTCCATAGTTGAGATTTTTCTGGGAAACTTCTGAAACTGGAACTAAGCTACAAGGTTACTAAGCACTGGTTCCTAACTAACAGGGCAATGCTTAGAATTTTGCCTTCTCTAATGGCTTTTGTTTCCCATGATTTTTGGACCTTATAATCCTAACCAAACATTATGTTAGATATCAAGATTATTCCCTTAAAGCTCTTTACGACCTGTGGAAAAGTTCAATGTTTGCAAAAAGAACATGCAGCTGGTAAACTCAGGTTTTATCTCCCCATGCAAATGGAGCAGAAACATGATTAATAACATTGTAGACTCATGTTAACTCTCCTGTGCACAGCTCAAGTCACATTTAATTTACAAAGTTTGGTCTAATGATGATGCAACTACTACCCTAGTTGTTTTTCTGGGCCTTGAAGAAGCTCTTTGTATAGCCCTAAGTGACTTGAGAGTGCTGGATAAGTAAAACCTCATCAGTTAGAGATTTTTGTTAATAAAAATAATGTCAGAAGTGTGACTGTTAGAACTGGGGAGGTTCTCGGATTCTTACCATTGTAAGATCATTGCTTACTTTAACTTCATTGAAATTAAGTGAGGTGGATCAAACTTCTATACTGGATATTGTTGTGAAAGATCTTTTAATTTCCTCCCAGAAAATTCTGAGGCAACAGATGAGGGAAAAGTACACTTTTTGTGCTGTACTAAAATATTATTCTCTCCTCTGAACAATTATTTAAAATTGTGATGTCTGTCTTAAGCTACAGAGAACTACACAGTGGATACTTTTCCCATTTGAAAAGTCTGATTTTGAAGCCTAGCTGGGAATGCAGCTAAGAGAAAACTTTTAGTGATGTTGGCACTCTACTTGATCTGTCTATGTCTTGTCTGATTTTTCATCCAGATTATTTCTTTATATCAGACTTTTGCATCACTGTTCCTTGAGACAAAAATATTAATTGTGCATAATCATGGCTATACTACAAATGAAACTAGTGCTCTAGGACTGTCACAATTAGTCACTACAATTTAAGATGCACACTGTTCCACATTAAGTGTATGCTGAACATAGTTATGTAGTCGAGACTGCTTCATACAGAATAAATTTGTTTCTCTTTAATATTTCAATGAAATTACATACTTCATTTATGTACTTCTCTCTGAAGTATATAAATGCCCTTCTTGTTTGAGGGCAAAGTCATGTTTATCTTCACTCTGCCCTGCAACTATTAGTTTTATAAAAATCCTTAGTCTGCTTGAAGTTCATGAAGACCAAATTGTCTTGCTTGTTAAAATAACACTTCACCACCAGAACAAGGAATCTACTGGATTCATATTTTTCCTCTATTTACTTTGTTTGTAAAAGACAATAAGAAGATAATCCTAAGGAAATTAATCGGCATTATTTTATCTCTGGTTATTTTATAACCAGTTATTTAAGATTGTGCAACCAGTAACTGATTTAGGATGAGGAACAGTTCTGAACTTTTGGGCTTGTATGCCAAAGTAAAAAACAACCAAAAGTGATGCTTAGAAATTAAACTAGGACTCTGTTTTTGTGACAACTGAAGACTTGCTTGGAGTGTTTACAAAAAAATTGTTGTTGCAGTACTCTTTTTCTATAAAACGATTAGGTAGTTGGTAATTAAAATCATATTTGTGGTTTCTTAAGAGTGAAATTCTGATCTCTGTTGAATTACAGTGAATAACAGTAGAAATTCTGTAGGCTGTGATTTCACTAATAGCATTTATTTTCTGAGTTAGATGGTTATAAAATATTGACATACTTCAACTTAGAATTCAATTAGTTTCACATATTAAAGGATAAAATAGGTTGTATGCATCCATTATTTATAATATCATACTTTTTGATCACATTGGGTACAAACGCTTTGTGAATTTGAGGGTTTTTTTGTCTATTAGTATTTAAATTACAGCAATAATTAAGGTTGCAAGTCAAGTCCAGTGGAATAAAAAAGGATTCTCAATTTGTTCTCTTCTGGCAAAACCTGTAATTCTTTCCACCAATAAGTAAGGTTAATAACAAAAATAAAAGATGTAAAATCACTAGTTTGTATATTGTTCAATAATACCATATGTGGTTGGGAGCACTTTAGTTGATGTTCCAAAGCCTGAAGAAAATGACTCACAAGTTCAATATGCTTCTTACTTGACTGTGAAAATTTATCAAGAATAAATGTGACTGCTTAAAGAAAGGGTAGGAAACACATGGGTAGGAAGAGCACTGAACAGCGTGTGGGTGGGAAGCTGTCAAACTGACAAAGACGGAGAGAGAAGAAACAGCTATTCATTAGTGACAAGGTGCTTAGTATTGATATCACTTATCAAAGAGAGACACTTACAAGAAAGCCTGCAAAAATGACAGCATATCTTTATAATTGAGGATAACCACAGAAACTCTTATAAGGTTGAGAATCCATAACCTAAGCTAACAAAACCAGAAAGTATTTTATACAAAAAGTCAGAAATATTACAGTTTTACTTCTTCCCATTTAATTTATATAGTTCTGTTCTGAAAAGCAGCTCTACAATAATACTGTTGTCTTTCATATTTAGTGTGCTGTAGCTATAATACAGAAACTAGTTCACTTTCTAATTAAAAGGATGTATTTTTAACAACCAGCCCTGCAGATTATTCCTAAAAGTCTGAAAGTCATATTATGCTTACAGCCTGGGGAAAAAAGTATTGGTTTTACTTGTATTAGCGTAAGAGGATTAGACACATTATTCACCACTTCTGGTTTTGTAATATTAGACTGCTTACTGGTAAAGCGGTAACAGTGCTGTGCACTGATCATGTAAGGTCCAAGTGCTCAGGGCTACAGCATGACTAACTGGAGGTTATTAGAAGTCTCAATGAAATTTCTGCGTTAGTTAATAGTAGCTCTTCATGTGTTAAATACAGTGCCTTGAGTTGCGGAAGTTGCCATGTAAATGACAGCAAATGTGAGAATGTCTGTGCTGTGTAGAAACAGTCTTGGCTAGTATCCTGTTTCTGACAGCTGCCAAAAGTAGGAAAACAGAAGGAATGGAGGAAGAAAGTAGTGACATAAAATATCTGCACTAAACTCATGCTCATTGTGAGCCATTTCATCAGCATTACTTTGGACTTACCACAAGACTATGGGGTGGAAAGATTGTTAAGACAGAGCAGCGGACAATTAGCGCCTTCTGTTATGAAAACATATGTAGCTGATGTAATGGAGTCATTGTATTAAAAAGTTGAAGAGCGTGAGGAGAGGGAGGAGAGGAGGTTTTGTTTTGCTTTATTTTGGTTTTAGTATGGTGAGTAATAACTTTTGTGTGACAGGGAGCATCAGCTCTAACCATTACTTGATGTATTTCTGTCAAAACAAACTCAGTGTTATTGGTCTAGGGTAGTACAGTCCTGTAATTCTGTAGACTAAATTTCTTTGGACCAGATGCCTAAATTCAATGAGTAATAAATATCCAACTTGGTCAGGTCCAATGTGGAAGATTAAACTCATTTGCTTTTTAAAATGACAAATGCAACATGCTATACATAAGAAGGAGAACTGATGCATTTATAAATATGAGGTAGAAAATAACTGTTGAAGCACCAGTATAACAGGGTTATAGTTACTAGGAAGTAAAAGCAAGTTGCAGAGCATTACAAAAATAATGCAATATTCTAAAAAAAGGCAAGTAATTCTGTGTTGTATTAAGCAAAAAAAAAAAAAAAACGCAAAAAAAAAAAAGGATAATTATTCCACTCTATTTGGCACCAGTAATGCCTCAGGTAAAGGATTCTGTTCAGCTCTGAGCAGCGTACCTTTACAGTAATTCAGATCAATATGAAGAGATCCAAATGAGAGTTGAAAAAGGGTTAGAAAGCAAGGATAATAAAAAGATTGGAAGAAAGGAGTTTATTTAGTATAGAAATAATTAAAAGGAGACTAAAGCTATCAGAAAGAAAGTAGAGCAGAAGTGGCCTACTGAAATGATGCAGTAAGTGCTAGGGGACTACTGCACTACAAAGGCTTCAAGCAGCCTAGGAAGGAGCTGAACCTGCAGACCCCAAAGTAAAGGTTGAGAGTGCAGGAAGCCACTTTCTGTCCTGCATCAGTGTTGAATTGCAAGACACGAACGTTAGATTAGAAAATCAAAACAAATTTGCTATATATATGGTTTTAAATTATTCTGTCTGTGCACTGAAGGAAGTACAAAATAAATAATATGTAATAAAGAATATTTAGGCTGTATATTATAAAAAAGGCTTGTCTTGCAAGAAGGGCAGTGAAATCCTGGAACTGACTGCTTCAGGTTGCTAGGAACTGACTGACTGCTGGGAATTTTACTTCACTGGAGTTTTTTTAAGAACAATTTGGACAGCTGTCAGAAAAGGTCTCAAGGTATTTATCCCATAGAAATATGCCAAAATTTGAATAAGAAACTCCATGAAAGTTTGTTCCAACTTCCTTTCCACATTTCTATTGAAGAATATTCACTGACCTTCCAGACAGATACTGTCTCTAAATGTTATAGCCTGTGTTCTTCACACGGGACCCAAAATGTAGTAGGAACAATTTCTTCTACTGTTCAAGAGCAGAGGAGAAGGTCTTATACTAGAGAATTGATTTTCTCAGGGTATATTCCATGTGCAACATGAGTACAGGCAGATTTGTATGCATGCAGATCTACGGGCCAAACGTGCTTGCCTTCTCGTCTACTGCTCTAACCTGAGAAGGAGAGCTAATTTTATATCAGCTGTGTGGGTTAAGTGTTCCCAGGTGTAAAATAATGGGGAAGAGTTCTTTCACTGTTCCCAGACACAAGAATGATTCAGTTCCCATGAATCCCTTTGAGACTTCTTTTTTCGAGTCACTTGGTTATTGTTCAGAGTTGGAGGGTTTGGCCCCTGGGGGTTTCACAGGGTACAGATTTTAGTCAAAGAATGGTAACTTTCTAACACTCCTAAGAAAATAAATGTCTGATTGCCAAAAAGCGTGACACAGATAGTCTGTTTGCAGCAGATGTCAGTACATTTGACTGGTAACAGTGTCACTGTGACTGCAGAGGAAAGGCCTTAGGAGGTAAGCAAAACAATGTTCTGTGGGTTTGATGGGAAATAATCAAGGAGTTGAGACCAGAAAGTTCCCAAGATAAACTCTACTGAGCCATTTGCTCATCATCCTTGTGTAGTTTTGCAACTACGCTTGCACACTATTTCTGTTTTCATAGCCCACAACATTCATGTGGCATAATGTAGCAAGGAAAAAACAAGCTGACATAACCTTATGTCTGAAATTCCAGTAGTTAGGAAACCTAGTAAGTTTTCAAAAACTCTTGTAGACTGAACTGGGTCACTGACACAGGTCAAGTAGATCTCATTTCTTGTCTGCCAAGAAAATAACATGTTTTATAAACTAGCTGCCAGTGCTCACCCCAACTGCATCTGAGTTGGATCAGTTTCTGTGGAACTCTGAATGTTTAATTTTACCATTTCAGGAGTTCTTCCAAAAGTTACTGAGAACTTTAATGTTTTGAAGGCATTTTTTCCCCTATTACTGTGTGGGGGAATTCCAAAATTTCATTTTGTGATGCAGTATCCTCTCAACTTTTCAAGTTGAGCCTTTTTAAATCCCTTCCAAAGGATTCCCAGATCTGTTGGAGAAATTTAGACCTTTGAGGTCCAACTTGCAATTTCTTCTGACTTCTAAATCCTAATTCTTCAGGGACTCAGAAAGACTCAGATAAGGAAACTGGCAAGAAACAAAATTCAGAAATCTGTTTTAGAGACTGAATATTGAACGAGAATTTTGGAATTAGCCATCCTAATCTGTATTTTAACATCACATTGTCCATTTTTGGAAGACCTAATTGTGTGCCACAATTTTTGTGTTGATGGTAATTGTGTAATAAAGTTTGTTAATTTTTCAAGGATTTAAATGCTATGAGATAAACTATTTTAGTGCTGAAAATTGTTTCTTTCCTGTAGGTTTAATAGTTATAAGTGGCTGAAATGGAATAAAATTGCTAAACTTCCATTGACCTCAGTATTTATGAGGATTATATCAGCTGTGCATTTAATTTAAAAATAATATAATAAGGGCAATTTTATATGTTAAAATTAGGTATCCACTGAGCAGGTAGGTAGTAGCTATACAGATTTTCTTTTTTCCATGTCATAAAGCCTGATTTTTGTGGATTCTTGTAATTAAAAATGGAAACTTAATCTAGTTACTAGTAGGAAGCTGTGTAAACAGATCATGTAAACTCTTCTCATTCATTTTTTTTTAAAAAAATCCTGTTTGCTGGATGACTGCAAAAAGCATGGATAGATACTTTTCATATACATGTTAAGAGACATCATTGCTCTGGTAAGCTCTGGGAGAATGAATGAATAGAAAATTTCAGGTCTGTTCTTTTGGCTGCTATTGCAAGCATACAAGCTCTGTAAGTCTTTCAAAATCCTCTAGGGTGAAATAGTTCCTTGAAAAAGCAAACCAGGAAAATATATTCAACCATATATTGATAAGGGAACAGTATCACAAACTGCATCATCAGTCAGAATTTCCTTATAGATGTTGACAGTATAAAAGTTTGCTAGTGTTGTTCTTCACGGTATATATCTGATAGTTTCTAGAAAACATTCCCTGACCTAGTAATGTATATTGGAATACATAGAAATGACACGGTTTGAAAAGATACAGTTTCTTTTTGCCTTAACTTTCTAGTTGGGTACTTAGCTCTTGAAAGCTCTAATGTAAGAACAGTGACATCAAATAAAATAAGACAATATGATGACCTTATGATTGTACCAGTAAAGTGTAATCTGATAGGGGAATGGTGCCCTCTGCAGGGCTGCCTTACTTAGTTCTTCCTGCACTGTTCACTACGAGATGTTTTCATGAGCTATGATCACTGTTAGAAATGCATGGACCTGAGCACAAAGAACCCTCTTTCTGCTTTTTTTCATGCAGGAATAGTCATTGTGGTTTTAGGAGCTACTAGGATTTTCTCGATGTATTCGTTGTTCAGAATTTCTCAGTAGCTCCTGTGACTAAGCCACTTTTCATAGCTATTTAGAGGTTTATGATGAGGAGTTGAAATTTTTAATGTGAGCTATTTTGATTGAAAATTGAAACCACACATTTGGTTTGATTGAATGGATTTTGTGTTCCAATGCAGATGATGATTTTCTTTTTACGTCTATGGTTATGTGTTCAGAGTGTTACAGACAGATGTTATGCAGTGCCTCTCTAGCAGAAGACACGAGCAATCTCATTTTGAAGTTACACTGTGTAGTGAAGCTAAATAGCTTAATAACAGATATTCTCCTTCTCTATATTACAGGTGCTGCTTTGCCACCACTGAAAGTGGGGCATTCAGTCTGTGCCATGAAAGCAGATGAAGGTCCATGTAAAGCAATCCACATGCGCTATTATTTCAATATTCAAAGCCGTGAGTGTGAAATATTTGAATATGGTGGATGCCACGGGAATGAGAACAACTTTCTAACGCTGGAAGAATGTCAGAGGAAGTGTGTGGTAACAGGCCAGTACCCATTCTCTTATCCTTCTATCAGTTCTTCATTTGCATCTGTTATTTCTCATCAACGAACTGTATGAATTTTGGAAGTAGAAACCCTCTTCAGTGCCTATTAACACAGTAATGTGGTGCCTCTAATTATATTCCCAAATATTACACTAGGCTGTAGTCATCTGAATTATTGTGCATTAATTAAAATAAATTGTGCAAAATAAAAAGTTCAGGATATGGAAAGTGTGAATTTTTTTAGTGGACCTGTGGAATAGAGACACCAGTGCAAGAAAGTTTATTTTCTAGCTAGAGCCCCATTTTAAATGAGTTCTTAAAGGGAAATTGATGTTGAGGCTGGGCTAAGCTGGTGAGCAGTACAGATGTTGTTTATTGCTTTCAGAGTATCTAACATAATTTTTGATCCCAGGTTTCTCCTTCACTTGAGAAGCTGATAGGAGCTGTCCAGAATCTTGGACATTTGCTATGATTCAATGTAATTAGAACTACAGTAGTAAATAATTCTAACTAAAAATGTGAATTATAGCTATTTGTCATAAAAGATCTGTTTTATTGAAACCTCATCAATTAATCGTTAGAGAGCGGAAAAGGAGATGCAAAATATGATACACAGTAGAATATGCAGAAGTGCCTTGTGAATGCTGTTTTTGCTATTAAAAGTGATCCTTGTCATTAACTAAGGCATTCAGGCTTGTGAAAGTAACTAACTCCTGTTCCTCACAGGAGCGTATGAAAGAAGATTCTTAAATTGGAAGTTAATGCCAGTGGAGCTAGAAATTTGAAAAGTTCATATTTTTAGAGACTGAGGGAATTAAAGTCTTATTGAGAATTTCTTCTGGATACCTAATATGGATCTTGCACTCATGGGAATTAGATGGAATGTGTCTGGCTGTGTAAACAGGAAGTGAGAGTGAAGGAGCTACTGAGGGGGGGGGGGGGGGGGGGTAACAGAAATACAAAAAAAATTTCCAGAATAAAAAGCTCATCGGAGGTGTGTGGTAACCCTCAGATAGTATACCAACTATGTGGTTTTTTCCCCAAGTGAATTCTTATGTTGGATGTTCATTTATTTAGACTTTGAGGTAAGACAGAAGGATTAATTCTCAATAGAAAATACTTTTCAGTCACGTATGCCTGACATACACGACACACATGCCCAGAAGCAAAATACGTCATTAAGTGTTACTGAGCTCAAGACAGTGATACTGAGCAATCCTGCAGTAGAGAACAGTTTACAGGTTATTCTGAGAATATGTGACACAATCAGATTGTTAATCTTTCCTGCCTGTTAGATATGTGCCCTGGTAGCACCCTACAACTGTGCAGATCTCTGTAGGTGTCACTTTGTTTGCCCTATTTTCATAATTTATTCCAGCCCTGGGCCTTTCCATAAAACTGGAAACTGCTGGTATGTTATAGGTACTGAGATGCTGGTAATGCTGATGTGCTATAGGTACTGAGTTGCTTTGCAGGATATAAATTTGTACCTTCTAGGATTAGTATAGGTTGCTTTCAAGCACAGCAAGTTTATATATGTTACAAAAAATACTTTGAGAAATTTCAGTTCAGAAAATTGATTCCAGAAGCTCCTTTTTGGATTTTCTGACCCAAACAGACTATATGTATAAGACAACCTCATTTATAGCATTGTGCTTTGTTTGTAATAAATGTAAATGTCTCTATTCCCATCTCCCTTCCCTTCCAGAATTCACATCTATGTAGTATTTAGATCAGGCCTTAAATCTGTTACATTGTCTGTTTCACAACACATCTGTATTTCCTGATAAAAATTACTATGGTTTGTGTCACTAAATTTATTCTAGACATCCAAGTAGGTAACCTCTCTCCCATTCTGCCATTGACAGCTTCCAGCAAGATTCACTAATGAGCCTCAGAGATCAGATGTGCTCCAAGGAAGAAGTGACAAGAGTCAGTCACAGTCTTGCTCTGTTTTCAGGAGTCACATATAAGTAAAAGCAGTGCTAATGATATTAAAATCAGGTATATCTTGAAATGACATCCCATTGAGGAAAAATTATATGGAAATCATAACTCCTTAGTTACTAAAAAACATAATCTAGCATTTCAAGTAAAAAGAAAAAGAAAAAAACATGGCATAGAGAAAAACATCTTCCTGAATAGAAATATCTTGCCCTAAATGCAAGTACACACAAAGTCAGTGAAATTCTGTCCTACTTGAATCTGAAATGGGACTCCAGCCAACTCTTAATGAACTGACCGAGAAGGGAAAGAACATTCATACAAGCAATTCAGTTTCTTTTCATGTTGAAGTCTCAGATACTACTAGAAGTGCAGATTACTAATTTGGTGCTCATATACTGGTATTTGTTTCTCTAAAATTCAGTTAGGATAAAAGCTATTTCCAATATTTTTCTTTTTCCAGACTATACTGTTTTTGTCTTAGATTCTTCACACCTGATTAAAGAGAATACATACAGCAGTAAGATAGAATTAAAGTACTAAGTTTTTAAATAATCATAAGAAACTACTGGATAGGAGCAGATGACAGTTCTTGGCAGAAAATCATACAAAGAAATTCATTACACAGGTAATGGAAGTTCAGGGTTGTGCTTAACCAGTATACAAAACTAACACAAAAATGTTTTGCTCCTTTTCTACCTGTTGTTTTGTTCTTACATTTCTACAAATTGTCTTATCAAAAGTTCTAGCTGTTCATTATGTTTGGGAACTGAACCCTACAATATTTAAGGAGAGCAAATAGCTTTGTGCTGATTATAGCACAGCTTATAAAATCAGTTACAGATTTCAGATTTCTTGTATCAAGGCCTAAGTGATAATTCTGGTATCTCTATATCTGGGTCATTTTCTCCAACCAGAATATGCCACTTTTGGTGTTTGTCAGTATAGAGGGTAGGGTTGTGGTGCCTGAAGCTTAAAAGGCACGAGTTGGTGTTGCTTCCAATTTGGGCCAAAGGTTGCCACCCACCAAACTGGGTGTAGAAGACTTACATTTGTTGTTTGGTAATCATCACTCCTGTAAAGGTTTATGGCTAAAGAAGCTGATGTCCTTCCTCTACTTGACCCAGACTGGGAAGATTTTTGAGTATTAATTAATACTACTTTTTTCTATATGGTTATCTGGAAGATATATCTATCAGAATTGAAAGATGACATTTTTGTGAGTGTTCAAAACATATTAACATAATTTTAAGGAGTTAAAAATTATTCAAATTGTGGCATTAATATTTTGCATAGTAATCATGTTTGTCTGACAAATGGCCTTTCTAGATTTAAAATTCTTCCTTTGTCATATGACTTCCATGAGTCATAAGTTTGTATAATGGATTTAACTAATGATTTTTTCCCCCCTATGGTTAACCAGCTTAAAAGTTACTTTCTATATTTATTAAATTTTCATCCCAGAAGTTGATGACACTTGCTGCTGAATCCAACAGTTAATACATACATATAAGTTTAAAGAATGAATGTTGGGAATGTCATTCTAAGAGAACAACCTTCCTTAAAATACATTTTCTTCACTTCTACAGTGTTTTGTTTAGAAAATTATGATTAATCTTTTTCAAGATGAAAAGTGGAAAGTTATTTTTCTTGATTAGCATTCAGTGTCAGAAAGACCTGGGATCTAGGATGTGAAGCTAGTGTGTCTTATTCTGTCACCAGGTTGGCTTTTGGTGCTTTACATCTGGTATCTGGCTTTGGGTTTCAGCTGGACCCACAGCATTTTTGCCGTGTTTGGAGCAGCGTTGTCTGCAGGACTGCAGCTGCCAGTATCTCTTCCAAAACATGCAACTTCCTGGTAATTTGGAGTGTTTGTCCTAAATTCCAGTTTAAAGGCTAAGACAGAAGGTAAACTGAAAAAAGTGGGGTTGATAGATACAGAATTTGGAATGAAAGGTGTCAAAAAGTCATGATCAGGTGCGATGAGTGAAGATCATCAATTATTTCTTCAATCTAATGCTAGTATTTTGACTAATATTGTTATTTTTACTCTGCCATATATGTTGGAGCAGGTCCAAAATCTGGAACAGATTTCCTGGACCACATTCTGTACTGGCATATAATTGGCATAACTCCAACTGAAAGTTATATAAAATGAGAACTGGCTTAGTGTCTACATCTTGGTACTCAGCCCAAGCACAGTGTTTGGTGTATGCATAATAGTGATCCAAGACTCTAAGTATTGAATCTGCTGTGAGGAACTGGAGCAATAAAGGCTTGTTATTTCTGTATTCTCTGAATGAATAACAGCAGATAGAATGTTTTGGTGGCGCACACAGTATGCTGTTGACCATCAGCCATAAAGGAAACTAAGAAGTTAACCTGCTTTTGCCAGTAAAATTCAGTAAACCCCCATATAATTCATTAAGTTCTTTTTGTTAAATCTGGCTCAGTCTGTGCAGTCTTCTTGTATATGGTTATATTCGTCTTACTTAATGTTTCCAGTATTTATTACTGCAGGAAGACCACAATTTAGTAACTGCAGAAATCAGACTGAAAAGAGAATATAAGTGACAGGAAAACACTTAAAACCAAAGAAAAATCAAATTGCTACTCAGGCATTTATCACTGTGAAGAATGTTAAGGTCAAGACTGCTAAAAATAAGCTAAAGGGAAGTTATGTGACATATATACAAATTCAGAAGAAATAACGTGAATAGTTAAGTGTCTGATTTTCCAATATTAAGCACAATAATAAATGAGCCAACATGAGTGAACTGCCAAGCTGCTTAAATCAGAACAACTTTTAAAAGTTTTGAATGAATAAGCCATCAAAGACAGAATTGGCTAATTCCCAGAACTGACTGAAGTCAGTACAAGATTTCAGGGAGCCCAACTACATACAGGTTGGTCACTCTAAGACTCTCTAAGACAGTGTTTAGATTCAAGATGCCTAGTTCTGACTCAAGTCTCCTAGAAATTAGCTGCATTGTGGATTTTTTTGTGCCCAATATTCACCACTTCAAGGAAGAAAATAAGAGGAGCTTGCCTATATGCTCTGTTGTTTACTGGATGTGAGTAGAATCACAAATGTCATCACTAGCACAAAAGGCCTAATTTTCAAGGCAGGAGATATATGTCCTAGGCTACTTAAGCTTCTAATATGGGACATGACAGCAATTCTAAGGTCTATAATTTATACAACAGATCTACTCAGAAAATACTCAGAATACTCAGAAAAAAACTCAGAAAATGTTTGCTTACATAGAAAAAATTAACTCAGCTGTGGATTTGGGTTTTTGGCTGAAACCAGAAGCAAAAAGACATGGTTGACATGAAAGTAAGATTAGAATATTCTAGGCCTGTATAAACTCACAATAAGTTCTTCCTGTTCTGTGCCAGAAGAGTAGAGATCATTTGCTAAAGTATGATTGCTGATTTTGGCCTGAAGGGAACAGCTGAGTGAAATTAGTGAAATGGCCTGATGTGAGTGGCCATGGTTTAGGTCATGGGTTTAAGTGCTGAAGGCACAGCCTCCTACTAGTAGGAAGCACTGGAAATATGTTCAAACAAATGATATGTCACCCTAAAGTGCATGTCATGAATAATATTTTTTAAGGATGCCAGCTGCATAGTCCCAGAGATGGAAGGAAAATGTATCATGACAGAATTACTACCAGATAGATTTGTTTTGAAAATATAATACAGGCATGTTTCCAGAAGAAAAATAAAAAAGCTGGTAAAATTGTGTTCTATCTGTTCTGTCATATGCAAGAGGTCAATAGGTAACGAAGAGTTTTAGAGAAACTAGCATTTCATAATGCAGTTAAGAAAAGCACAAGTACAAGACACGAACTATGAAGCGATCCCTTTAAGATGACTCAGGTGAAGTTCAGAAGCTGCTATTTTGTATGGCTTGCAAAATAGTTCTGTAATAGAAAATGTATAAGCTATCCTTGGCCACTTTCTTTCTCTCAGCTGCCAAAAAATTTTCAGCCTTTATTACACATTGGCTGAGCTGGTCTCCCCTTGGACTCCTTTGTAGTTTTATGATTAGGCAGTCTTCTAGAAGGGGAAGAAAGTTTGTTTTTAATTGCCAAAAAGGAGTGTGGGGTTGAATTCAGATATCCAGCTTCTCCAGCAAGTACAATAAAACCCAGGCTTCTCCATTAAAAATGACAATAACAACTTCATCATCACTGATCATACACTGAAAGAACTATGCAAACAAGTTTATCATCTATACTACCCTAAAAATAGTTGGATATGCTTGGCCGAGTGGGCTTTAATGTCACAAACAGCATAATGAAAACTATTCAGACACTACATTAGCATAGCAAAGGGAATTGGACAGCATGCGAGAGGTCTTTATTGCTAACTAGATCAGCTCCAAAGCTATTAGCAGTATCAGTAAGTAGCTACAGGAGTTGGGTTAAATTAGTCTGCTAATTACTTTTCTTTTGAAGAGTGAGATTATATAATACAGTATTCTGGTTCCAGTAACATAAAAGGAATTTCTCTGTTTAATATTGTCATAATTTGACTCCAATACTTCCCATATCCTCAAGTTACCAATATAGCAGGTCTTCTCATACAAAAGAAATGACACTTTAGTTCTCCAGAACAAACTTTTGTGCTACTTCTATAATGAAGAAAAGAAAGAAGGGGAAGAGATGCTGTATTCTTCCTCCTCAGTGCTCATTGCTCACTGCTAAGCACCCTGGTATCACAGGTGAGACTTAACATGTCTGCTTTTGCTAAATACTTTTATTTATTTATATTGCAGAATTGCCTCAGAAGATGATGTTAGCAAAAATTAAGAAAGGTAATTATGTTTACCTAATAATCTAAGACTCTTACATGATAAGGGATTTAGCTCCTTTTGTTAAATTCTTTATGTATTGTTCCAAGTTCTCTCCTAAAAAAAAAAAAAAAACAAACAATGTCAGACTAAAGTGAGTTCTTACTCCTAAACTACTACTTCTGTAATTTGTCAAAGACTTTGAAGACAGCTGTGGTCACTGAAGATGGTAGCTGTTATGTCTTCTCCCCAGAATAAATACATCATGACACTTTTTTTCCTCTTTCTTTGGTAAAGGGAAAGGAAGGACTCTGCAGAGATTCAAGCATTGTATTATTAGCCATGGTGTGGGACTCATTGTATGTTTTGAGAATAAACTAAATGCTTTCTTCACTGTTAGCAAAAATAGGAGAAAACTTCTGTTAAAGTAAATGCCTGATACCCAGACTTCCTAAATAGCCAGTGCTTGAGCACTGAGAATCGCTTGTCTGAAACACTGCTGGTCTGCTGAGGTAACCTATGTTCCTAACAAGGATATTTGTTTGATACTTACAATAGAGCTTCTGAAGACTTCACCTTCAGCTTTTGAAGACTTCCACCCTTCCCCTTTGCACATTAGAGACTTAACTGAATTGGGCCCAATGCTGGTAGCCAGAGTTCCCTGAATACAAGCTTGAGTAAATGTCACAACTCAGCAATTCTTTCTCTGCTTACCCTCCTTCATCCCTCCTTCCACTTGCTTCCTCTTGAATTGGTGTGCATTTAACTCCTCGCAGAAATACCCATATTTCCAGGTACATTTTGAAATAGAATAATTAAATTATTTGTCTTTGCAGAATGGTATACAGAATATTTTCATACTGAGATGTTTGTTTTATTTTCCAATTTTCTACTGTCTTTTCCATTTTTAATGCATAAAAAAAGAAAAAAAAATTGTGAATCTATGCTGTGGAAGTTACTAAAGTTGATTTTCTACAGATGTTGCAGACATTTGGCACTACTTCCTTTAAGGTCTGACCCTAGTTCCCTGCTTTTAATGACAAAACAGAACATACCCTGTTAAATACAGCTTGTGGCTGTCATCAACATCATTACATATTTACTATTGCTTCCAGTAATGTAGTCTTGAATACTGAGTCTCTGGAGGAAGACATGGCATTTAGAAGTATAATACTAGTTTGTAGTTATGATTATATTGCCTTCATGACCTCTCCAGAAGTGGCTATAAAAGTTAGCTGTGAGCTCAACTTATTTGGACTTAATTTCCTTTTTCTGCAAGAACCATTTTAATATAAGGATTTTCTAAATGAAGAACAGCTGTTTTTAAGAATCAGTCATAATCCTGTAGTCTACTTTCATACCCTTATTATTACCCACCTTCCTTTCTCAGTTAATATCATAATCTTATTCTGAAATCACAATATTATGCAATGTTTGATGAAAGAGTTGTTTCTGTGTCCTCTATTGTCTGTTGGCTTCTAATAGATGATATATGGGATAGACACCACTGTGGTAGACTCTTGCACGCTACCTGTCTACATAACCTGTCTTATTTCCCTTCTCACCTGAAAGCATATAGTATGCCTTGCCCATACCTTTTATATTTCATGGAATCACAGAATGGTCAGGGTTGGAAGGGACCTCTGGAGATCATCCAGTCTAACCCCCCTGCTAAAGCAAAGTTCACTTAGAGCAGAGGAGGAGACCCCACAGCCTCTCTGGGCAGCCTGTCCCAGCGCTCTGTCACCCTCAGGGTAAAGAAGTTTTTCCCCATATTCAGGTGAAACTTCTTGTGTTGTGGTTTGTGCCCATTGCCCCTTGTCCTGCTGCTGGGCACTGCTGAAAAGGGCCTGGCCCCATCCTCTTGGCACTCACTCTTAAGATATTTGTCTTCTCCAAGCTAAACAGGCCCAGCTCCCTCAGCCTTTCCTCACCAGGGAGATGCCCCACTCCCCTCATCATCTCTGGGCACAGCGCTCCAGATGAGCCTCACCAGGGCAGAGCAGAGGGGGAGATCACCTCCCTCGCCCTGCTGGCCTCGCTCCTCCTCATGCCCCCCAGGGTGCCATCGGCCTTCTTGGCCACAGGGCACACTGCTGGATCATGCACCACTTGCCGGTTGTTGGTCTATGTGAACTTAGATTTGTAAATCTGTGAACATCAATAGGTGCTGCATTTGAATAGTAAGAAACATGAAATACCTGAATGTAGAATACATATACTTATGGGCAAAGAACAAAATTTGTAATAAAAAATCAAAATTAAGCTATCCAGGAGTGCTTAAAAGAGTTAATTTTGTGTACTTCATGCAAGAACATTTTAATGGTTCAATTTTACATGCAATCTCTGAAAATGACATTTTCCTGTTGCTGAAGCTTTACAACAATTGAAATACAAGATATTGACAATTACTTCTTGGAAAACAGTAATCATGAGCTATTGTAATGTTTATATATCATGTGCATCAATTGAATTTAATGATATTGTTGTCCTGGCAATGTTTTTAATAGATACTTAGCTAAAATACATGTAATAGGATTAACTTCTTTGCAACTCCATAATCTACTCCAGAAATGTTAAGGACTTCAAAGTAATTATTCTATAGTAATTTTTATTAAAATGGAAGCACTCTGCACACTGTTCTAGTCTCAATATTCTATTGTTTTACAGGTAAGGAGGGCCTTTATATGTTGCTCTGATCTGATTGTCTTATATGATAGCTATATATACTTTTCTCTGCAAGTTAGCTAAGAATCATATTTCAAAGCATCTACTAGCAAGAATTTGAGAATACCACCACATATATTGCATTATTGTTTCCCTGATTTTCTTTTAAGGAAATAATTCTGAGAAAAAATAGAATATGGTGAGAACTTGATATTTGGGTATTACTGTATGGCTATGTATTTTTCTTCTCTGCCAGAAGCCATGATACCATGCCTTAATATTCAGTCAAATTATGCAGTATTGATTTGTTAAATTTATTCTTGGTTGATATTGTAGTTACTTATTGCAGACTATGAGCTGAAAAATGATAATTAGAATAGTTACTCCGTCTCCCAGTTTCCTGTATCCTTTTATAACAGTAGATAGTTCCAGACAAAATGCATTGTTAGATTTTTTCTGTTTTTTAAAAAGCTATTTCCTTTTTTCTTCTACTTTAACATTGCTTTCTGCATAATTTATGCTAATATTAACTGAAAAGACTACATAAATGACAAGAATGCATACTTAGATTCAAATGATCCAGCTGAGATTTAAGTCTTGTTTTGATTCAGAGTAAAAACTAATTTTCATCTTAGAGCTTCAATGAGGGAGGACACTTAAAAGAATCATTAGTCCTCATTTTCTAAGATATAATTTACTGACTACTTGAAAAGAGGAAAAAAAAAGAAATAAAAATGTCCCTATAATGCTTCAGCATAATATTGCAGTATTATATATAGAACAAAAGCAGTACAATAAAGCAGCAGTTATTTTACAGTTGGTCTTTAGCCTGAAGTTACAGATTTATTTCATAAACTTCCTCCAGTTCTATTTTGTTTTGGAATATGTATTTATCTTTTTTTTAATCTTTCCCCCCACTCCCCGCCCCCGCTCATCATTTACCATTGTTCTTAGAAAAGCCAAATTTCTGCTTTGATGAGAAAGACCCTGGAATCTGCAGAGGCTATTTTTCCAGGTATTTCTATAACAAAGAGACAAAGTTATGTGAAGTATTCAAGTATGGTGGGTGCCTAGGAAACCAGAACAACTTCAAGAATTTGGAAGAATGCCAGACTACCTGCCAAGGCAGCTGTAAGTTGTTGTCCTCATTATTCCTAGTCTTATTGTTGTATAAACAACACTGTGTTTTGAAAAGTATCTCGCATGGAAAAAAAAGCAACCTAGGGTATCCTGAGGTGGCAATAATTTTTATCTGAAATTAATGTTAATTATATATTTATAAAATAAAAATACAAAAATGAAAAATATAAACTAAAAAAGTTTGTACATACTATTAACTTTAATGAGTATTACAGTACCGCCACTTTTTTACTTTTTGCATGACAGTCTAAAATCTGTCAGCTGCTTGGCTTTATAATATCATAAAATGCTAATATGTATTTTTTTAACCCATACCTCTGAATATATTCCTTTCAAACCAAGTCTTGTAATGAAAAGAGGTGCCAATATAGGAAGAATTTGTTTTTACTGTTTCCTTGTTGTGCATTACTAGCTTCCCACCAAAGAATCCTGGGAAACCTGTCCCATACTTCTGAATTATTTGGCTGTGCTGCTTTGGCTACAAACAGCCATTCAGACTGGCCCTAGATCATTCATCCAGTCCCTTGTCCTACTGGTTGCTGTGAATTGTTCTATATGAGAAGACAGTGACCTTTAGAACTCCTCTCCCCTTCACAAAGTACCTAATTTTACTCATAGGGCAAATATGTTTTCCCACCCAGAGCCTCCAGACCCTTTTGTCTTGCTTGTCTCTAGTGGGCTTTTTTCCAGGACTGTTTCTTAATCTGTTATTTTGGCGAGGGGAACTTGAGCTTATTCACATTTAGAATAGGAAAGACCCACTATGGGTCTTTTTAAAAGATTTTTAAAAAAGATATACGTATAGTTCCATGTGCTTTCCCCCTACCTTTGCTGAATCATTTCTTCCTGGCCTCTGATTCCACTTTTACCTTCTGGACTAAAAGTTGTAGAATGCTTTTTTTTTTTCTGACTTTAATCTGAAATAACACCTCCAGGTAAATTTGTATAAATACCCAAAGAGAGAATTAGTGGCCACTGCCATAGTTTAAGTAGGTCAAAGTTTTTACCTTAGTGATATTGAACCATTGATACTAATTTTTTTTGTGTGTTTTTTCGTTATTGTTCTCCTATTGTTTATGCTTCAGTAAATTTATTGCCAATTGTTCCAGCTGAAGAGCATCCTAACACTGTGAACAGTAGTTCCCTAGTGGAAGACACCAACCAATTCCCTGGGATTTTTGGTAAGCATTTGCATTTGCTCTTCATAATTACCCTTTTTTAATGCAGACACTCCTTGGCTCCACTCATTTTCCTGTTTATTTGAAGATATGTATGTTGGTTGAAATACATAAGCACAGTGAAGTCAGTAATGTTAAAACTAGCTTCATAACTATTTTCTTGTTATAAGACATATTTTGAAAAAAGCTTACAATCGCAGAGGCTAGAATAACTAGCAGAATATCTGCTACTAATAAAAAAGAACCTTACAAAACCATGTTTGAATTAAATCTTACATCAGTAAAATTAAAGAAGAAAAAGGAATCCATCCCTAAGCTGCCTCAACACATCAGTTTCCTATGCTTTTGGGACCTAAAGAAATATTGCCTTCTAGTAGTATTAATACTGACATGGAGCTAAGCAAATGGGTACCAATCATAGCTTATTCTCAGAGCTTTCTTGTGTCTAGATAATATGTCACTGTTTCACCCTTTTTTTTTTTTCTTTTAGTAAATTTGTTGCCAACTGCTGCAAATGAGAAGTCCAACTCTATGAACAATAGTTCCCCAAAGGAGGAGCGCAACCAGTTTCCCATTTTTTTTGGTAAGAATTCACTTTTGCAGATCTTAACTCTTCGTCTTTTATATGCACTCTGGATTGCTTTTCCATTTCCACTCATTTTGCAACATATCTAAAACTAGAGAATGGGCTTCTATGTCAGATGTTTTGATAGGCAGAGAAAGTCAAAGCAAAGAAATATTGCTACTTACAGGTCTTCCATATATATCGAAGTGGAAGACTGACCACATCTTGTCCTTTTCTGAAAATGTGCGCTTCCTGAAGGTCTGATAAATACAAAAAGAGCAAAAGCTGTTATGCAGAGTTCTTCTAGTAAAAATTAATATTTTTGTGGGTATCTAATTGGCAACTGATTTAAAGCTCCTTTTTCCCATTAAAAAAGGACCATATTTGGATTTTGGAACATGGCTCGGAACAAGATTTATAATACATTTTTATTTTCACTAAGGACATATTAAACTCAGTTCTTGGTTTGAATATAACAAAGTGACCATGAATTCATTTTGTGTCTGCTTCAAGGTATTTTTGCACTATGTATTATAATGCAAATGAAAATCTGGACCTTTACTGTAGAGGGCTGGGTTTTAACAGTTTCTGCAGCTGGATGCTGTCCACTATAGATTGCTGGTACTTGCTCACACTGTAAAGGGTAATTGAATTTGAGGGATGTTATTTTTATGATCCACAGTTATGCAAGAAGAAACAAGAAACAGTTGGAAAAAGCCTGAGCATTCTTACCAAGTATTTCTGCTGGTTTTCTGCATTTACACTTACTTGTACTTTTGAGGATTGAGTGATGGCTTAGAGATTCATGAAGGTTTCTGTGGTTTATATGATCTGTAAGTTAATGGGCATCTAGGATAACTAACATTCCTGTGCTCTTTGCTTAGAATGGTATGTCTAGTAAAGCTTAAATGTGTGTTGTATGTTATTTTTTTGCCTGCACTGTGATCCACGTGTATTGTTGGGCTGAGGTAAGTTTCTGCGATAGTTGGGTTGTTTGTGTATCACATACAAAGCATCAGTGCACTGTTATTAAAATGTCTGAATATAAAACAGTAAAGCTTTTGGCAACTTATTTTACTGAAAAATATTTGAATGATTTAAGGCCTGATATGAAGTCTAGGGACATCAGAGCATACGTGTTCCCTGAAGGTTTTTACTCACAGTATGAATCCCCAAATCCCCAAAACAACTGATTTATACCAGCAAAGGGATGTGATTCACTGTTTTCTCAGAGGAAATAGAAGGGTTCTTGATTGTGTCAGCAATAGCGAATTCTCTGGTAAAGCACATTTTTGGAGGGAGAGGCGAGGATGAGAAAGAGAAGACTTGAAGATTGGTGGAAGAAAGGTTTGGGGAAAAAGGGTGGGTGGAGTCAGTGTAGCTGGTTGGGTTGGATATGAAACATGACCTTGGAAGGGCCAGTGCATTTCAGGGCAAAGTCTGAAGACTCCGTAGGTTCTTCGCCACTGTATAACCTTTGTGTTGCACTAACCTGCCCTGTGCAGTCACCTGCTGCTATTCTGTTTATCTGCCTGTACCTTTCAGGCTGCTGGGATGGGCTAAAATCCTATGCTTTTGTGCAACCCTACTGCAGGGGGAGGAAAGGGTAGGGCCAAAACTGACAGTTGATTTCTCCACAGAGATGTGGGAAATGTAGCCTCCATTCCTGCTGTTACTAGAAGTAGAGGTGTAAAGTGAAGTTGCAAGGTAGAGCCATTTCTCACAAACATGCACTGTGACTCCCAATGGCCCTCAGTGAGAGACAAGAATCTGGCCTTGCACAATATGAGGTCAGGATGAACTGTTTGGGATGGAGTGGCTGATGTCCATCTTCTCAAGCACAGGCAAAGTAGCTGGTCTACCACTGTGACGTAACAGAAAGATCTATTTTGCTGTTGCAAAGCCTGAAATCCATTTGAGAAGCTCTTGCAGAGCCACTGGCATGAGTTCCAGTTCCCAAGCTCCACTTGAGATGGGTTCCAAGGTCTAATTTCCTTCAAAAGTTTTTGATGGAGTTGGCATGTTTCTGAGAAACACATTTTATTTCATTGTATCGGCATTTTCCAGAGGAAAACTTTACACCTGGAAATGTTTGACTAAATCAGCTTAAAAGCTTTCATTTGTCCTTTGTAAATTCTTTTTTCCTGTGCCTGTTCATGAGCTGACTTATGTAGCATATTTTTGGCAAATAATATACATAGCAAATCCAATTTTATGAGCTTGCTATTGGATTTTAAAACCTATTTCAGTCAGAAATTTTGGATAAACTGAATAGTATGAACACAAGAGTAAAGCCAGAATCTTAATGCTTATTGTTGTCAACGTCAATAACCAGTTGATTTCTGTAGAAGTTGCATCAAAGGCCATAGAATGGACCATGTAATGACATTTATTAATTTTTAGGTTCGTATGATCCTCTTGAAGTTAACATGTAATGAGTTATGGAACATAATGAGTAATGCTGCTTGCACTGTGGAAAAAATATTGCTAAATTGTAATCTAAATTAAGGAAAAAAAAAAAGTTTAAACCAGTACTTCTATCTCAAGTAACCTCTCAGTAAAGTTGATATCTGTAATTCATAGACCTGTAATGACTAGATTGGGGAAAACAATTCTGATAGTAGGACATGTATTGCTTTTTCTTTTTTTTTTTTTTTTACTGTTTTCAGTGTGTACCCCTTCCCTTCTGTGCAGTTTTGTGGCTGTGGGATTTGTTGCTTTCTTTTTCTTTTTTCCTTCATAGAAAAAGTGGGAGATAAAACGTTTTAACAGCTCTTAGAAAAATGAGGTTGTAAAACCAAAACACTTTAGAGAGACACTCAAGAACAGGCATAATATCTAAACTTACTGTAGCATCATATACATAAGTGCAGTGTTAGCAGCTCAGACTGAACAGAAAGAACTTACTTGGATCTAATTCTCGCTGTGACTGGGTTAACATGCTGGCTCAGAGGTTATAGATTGTCCTGCCAATAGAGATGTTGGGCTGGACATGACACAGTACATGTTTTATGTTCACAGTTACTTAAAGTTAACAGGCCTTTTAGTGATCAGTATTGGAAAATTAATTCATAATTTGTATGATCCTCAGCAGACAGGAAATTATGATAAGTAATTTTGTTTTATTTTAATATACTTTTTTGTTGTATAAAAATGACTGCTATATGGCAAAATTAGAGGTTTTCTTCATGGGCTGGTTGTTTCTGTGAGTGTAAAGAATATGCAGATATTTTGAAGATAAACATGAATAGTGTTTGGTATTTGGGGCATTTATCTACCAATGATATACACAAAGAAGAACAAAATTTTTAGCGAGAATACAAGAGGGATTCTGAAGAGCATTCGGACACAACTCTGCCAGTTGCATTATGCATACACAGGTAGTTCTTATTCACCAGTAACCATAGCCCTGGCTCCATGGCTCCCCTAAAGCTTACAGTGGTTGCGAGAACTCTTTCACAAGGGGACTGTGGAGTCTCTCTGGAAAATTCTACATACCAGATAAGTAATTTACATTACAAAGTATATATTTAAATTCTGTTATATAGTTAACAAACCTATGCTGTTTGGCTCTTTTATCACTGGCAAGCCTTTCTGCTTTTTAAGTTCAGAAATTAGCAGGTTAAAATAGGTAAGCGTGTTTTTTTAATGTTGCTGAACATATGTTTTGAAAGCTAATATCATCTCCAGAGTGAGCAATACTGTCACAGTTATAAAAATAAATTAAGTAGTGCTCATTTTATAACCTGAAACTAACTTTATCTTAAAAGAACAACTCATGACTTAGTTTTTGTGTTTCAGGATTCTTTCTGAATAGTATGATGTTGCTAACACAGCTTCAGATATATTACTAATTTCATTTTGCTGTCTTAACTTTGCATAAAACACCATTCTATTTCTTTCACAGCTATTTTTCATACTTTTTCACCATGCCAGTTCAGCTGTTTTACTTGGCAGATAAACCTTTTTTCAGCAGGTGCAATATGTGTAAAACACGTAAAGTGTAGCATGTTCTTTCTGGATGTTTTTTTGCCAGTCTCTTGAATTTCCCAAGTTAATTCATAACTTCTTGATTTCAGCATCTCATGTGTTTCCCAGGTTTGTGACAACATGATGCCTTCAGCTTTGTTGTAACCCAAATTATTCCCTAAAATTTTATTTGTTTTTTATTTCTGAACCACTTCTACCTGGCTTTGTAACTTCAAGAAGGCCATCTTGACTAGCTTCACATTTACATCTCAGCTGTCTCAATTCTGCAGCCTCTTGAAGGAAAATGGCACCTGTTTAGGTCCCTTATTAACTGGCGATGTAATGGCTCCCATTCACTTTCTTGCATCCTCTGCAGCAATTGTATCAGTTTTAATTTTGTGTATGAGTCACTCTAGGGTGTTAGATGATGGAGTTTCTTCAGGCTTGGGAATTCTGGCACGGATTTACTTCTTGAACTTGTTCGAGTGCCCAAGTACTTCGGATACCTCAGGTTCATCTTCCAGTGTTTCAGTTCTCACACTCTCACTTGCAGCGACACCGAAGAAACAAACCATCAGCCTGCTCCTTGGAATGGTAAAAACCTAACAGCAGCACTAAAGCACCAGCATCTCAGTCACTTTGTGCACTTCCTTTTCACATTCAAGCCGTTGTTATCCTGCGAGTTACAAGCTATTTCTTGATAATGGCTCAGTGCTTTCCAATGGAGTGACTTCTATTACTTAGGTCAAGCTTTCTGTATTCATGCAACAAACCCAATATTAAGGTATTGAATCTTACATTGAAAATGCTGGTTACTTTTACCTTCTACTTGATTTTAGAATGTATAACAGTATTTGGGAAAATTCACTTCATTTATGATCATAAATATTTACCATATTTTTAAGGCTGTCAAAGTTTAATTTTTTTTCACTTCACTTTCGCCAAATACTTTACTTGAAGCTTCTCTAATTGAATTTGAACACTATCTCCTATTACAGAAATGGCAATTTTATCACTAAATACATAGGAAACAAATCTTGCTTTCAGGTAAGCCTTTGCTGGCGTTTGGAATTAAAAAAGCAAATAACATTTGCAGTGGTATTTTTGTAATCATAAAGAAAAAGATACTTATGTAAAGTATCCTGGATTTTCAGGAAAGCAGAATTAAATTTGCCAGTAGATTTCATGTGAATTTCAAAGTTCTGTCAGCTTCAAATCGCCTATGTAATATCAACATAACAGAAAACTGGTAAATCGCAGTGTTGTCTCTAACCTTTTTTTTTCTCTTGGTATTTCTAGAGCCACCACCTATCCCTTCTTTGTGTATGACCCCTATGGACAGAGGACTTTGTAGAGCCAAAGAGTTAAGATTTTTCTACCACTACTCAACTGGAAGATGTCGCCCATTTAGTTATAGTGGTTGTGGTGGGAATGAAAATAATTTCACCTCCAGAAAGTCATGTTTGAGGATCTGCAAGAAAGGTATGAGAAGTGATACTACCACAGACTATCATAAGAGGTAAATATTATGCGAGCTGAAATATTCTTGCAACTTTTAGTAGTAAGTACTGGCCTGATAAAATGTAATAGCTGAAAGTCTTAGAAAAGTGAAAATGGAAATCAGAAGAGACAGAGCTAGCGAGAGAAAGATGGACAGTAAAATACAATGTACAAGAACAGAAATAAGACAACTTGGCATTGGTCAGGCATGTGAAGGCTTTAGGTAAGAAAATGTTCTTTTTTTCTTTTTTTTAAGAATATTTCTTGAAAACAAGACTTGTCTCTTATTTCTGATAATCTTGGATGTGTTGGTCATACAGCATATAATCTTACTGTCCTTATTTTACCTTTAGGATTCAATAAAACAAAAGGTGAAAGAAGATTAATAAAAATCAAGAAGAAAAGAAAGAAACAGTCCGTAAAGGCTCTAGGCAAGGAAATCAGCCCTGAAGGAATACAACTTTGATTTTTATGGCAACGTGAAGTAAACCACTATTCACCTGTGAATGAAAACTTTAGTGTACACCATTAAAATATATTTACTGTACTGATTATTTTGAATATATGTTAAGCTGCTTATATTTTTATTATGTATTTCTCATTCATGTTAATAAACATTACTTTTTACTTTGATAAAGGTTCTTAAATTCTAGTTTGATTGTATATAATTGTCATAACTGAAACAGGACAGAACAGATGGTGTGGGCGTATAACTCACAATGATTAAAAAGTAGCCAAGATTCAAATTTAATTTATTACACCATTATTCTTTTTTGAAATCTATTTTTGTACTAAAGAAAGCATAATGCTTGTCAAAGAGTAATCACTTGTCAAGCATGATTATTTCAATCAGATTAAAAGATAGGTCTATTGCTATAAAGAGGAAATAGGCACTAGATTTGTTTTAATAAGATTTATTTTAGGTTATGCAAGCTAAATTTAACTCCACCAAAGCACATATAAGTACACTATTGTGAAATGTGAGATCAGAATTAACCCACCAAAACCCATGAAGAGAGCGTTAAAGTTGTGAATGTAATGTGATATATTTGCAAATATTTAAAAATGTATTTGCTGGGATCATAGATTTTTATCCTTGTTCCTGAACTAGGCTCATGGCTAGCAAGTTTTCCAGAGATACATATCAAAGTTTTACAGAAACCAAAACAAATTCCTTTCATAGAATTAAATACAGTTGCTTTAGAGATAACACTATGCTTACTCTCCAGTTGACTTTGAGGATTATTTTGGCTGTGCTTTCATGGCTTTTTTTAAAGACTGACATGAAACAGTGGTAGTTCCTACCCTTCTTCAAGGCACCTCTCTGGTCTTGGGTAAATCTTTTATAATTACATTTTTTTAGAAGAAAGGAAAGAAAAAAAAAAGATGACATAGTTGGTTTCCTCTTAAGGTTTTTAGAAGCACCTTGCTGCCTATGAAACAGAAGATAGCAGGATATCTTTGAAACTTCCCTGTCTCCTTTGATGTTGTAAGTTGTTTATGTATGATGTTTTCTCTTTATGCTTAAAACTACTGAAGATAGTTAGTTTGTGAGAGGTAGTGTGGAAATAAGTAGCTGAAATAGATGTGAGGGGCTCAAACATTGCAGCAAGGAGCAAGAAACATCAATGAAGGAACTGGACTAAGCTGCCTCTTTGCCTGAGTGCTATTATTTACGTGTGTGTTTTCTGAAAACCTATGTTTTATATGCCTGATGAACTTTGGACTAAGTCCACAAAGAAGCTAAGCTTCACTGCTCAGAATGAAAGCATTTATGCATTCGAAATATCTGAGTGGGAGAGTAAGTAAAAGTCACAGATTTTTGTACAGAAATTCTATCCAAATCTCTTTTCTGGTGCCTAAATCCTTTCATGACTTTTTCAATCTAGATTTTATTAAGTCTGATTTGTAAAGTGCTCACAGAACTGAAATGTACACCAGAAAAGATTTATGTAGAGTCCGGTCAGATAAAGTGATGAGCACCACAGACTTACAATGCAGTATCTGTAAATCGGGCAAGTGCAGTTCTGACAGGAAACCTATAAACTCCATAGACTGCTGAAAACTAGTAAGGTCTGTTCTTTACACAGAATTCATTTGGTGCATTGGTTACCTGCCAGTTTCAGTGCCAGTTTGATATGTTCCCATTCTACTCCATCATTTTTATTGACCTTACTCTCCAGGTATCATTTGTACTCCATGCACTAGGAGTTGAGGCTGTAGGTGCGGGTTGCGCTGCACAGATGCAGAGCAGTAGGCTAAATACAAGTGGAAGTTTGTCATTGCAGACAAGTGGAGAGCAGTGGTTTAAACTGCTCCCTGGCCTTTCCACTTGTGGCATAGCAGCTGCCTTAGCACAGTATTGTCATGGCCTCCAGAAGTCAGCAGTTGCTTTCAGCACGCTAGGTGTGGGAGAGTTAGGACTTGCCGGTGGGCTGAACACTAATGCCAAATTTACCCTGCTTCTACACTGACTTGTGTCTGCCTGCCTAGGAGTGCAGGCAAGTGCACAAACATCTGCACCTTTTCTGTAAATTTTATGAGGAAGGCAGAAAAAATACCTAATCTTCCATTCTTAGTCATGATTATTTCCCATGGGCTGCCAGAATTAAAAGGTAATTTCTAGATTGTGTGTGTACCTGGGGGTGGACACAGCATGGAGGTGTGTGTAACTTGGTTTCTACGTAGCTCAGTGACTCAGTAGGGACATTCTGAATCCATGGTTTCAGATTAAGGGAAAAGAAAGAATGTTAAGTGCTGGGTAAGTAACACATTTGCAACAGCTGCCTTCTGTCACTGATGTCTGACATATATGCAGTACTATCCTATACATCACATTAAAATCCTTTTGCAAAGAAACACGCTATTTCCTAGCATGATTCTTTAAGTATTTGACTGTGATTCACATTAAACCAAAACATCTTCTAGAGCTTTCTTGTAAAAGAGAATGAAACTCATTCTTTAGCAACAGCAGGAATGCAACATTCAGATAACTCCAGTGTTTATATGAAACTGTTATTGGTGGTAGTGTTCCTTTAAGGAGAGTTTTTCCTCAGCATCTAGGCCAAATAAAGGTGATGGGGCCAAAGCTGTTTCTGAGACAGTGTCCTCTGCCCAGCTGTGACTGTAGCTCTAGACCTGGTCATGGCTCGTTCTCAGTTGTGGTGGGACTCTGATGGGATCCTTGCAGGGGCTGGGAGGAAGGGGAGGGGGTTTGCCCATGGGGCTTATTTAAGCAGTCCCACCGAGAATCCTAACAAAGATTTTTAAACTCCCTAAGTTTTATTAGATCATAAACTAGAATGATGAACTTTCTAAAACAGAATATTCTGAATGAGACAATAGACATTAAAGATAGACAGGAAAGAATAGATACATTTGTACACAGATTGCCTTGTGATTCCCTGTGTCATTCCATGTCAGTATCTCTCCTTCAGGCTTCCTCTTGGTCCAGCGACTTGTCCCTGGCTGCCTGGATTCAACACCTGCAAAATCCACTCTGGTGTGCTTTCTGTCTCTACAGAAACCTGGCAGTGCAGCTAATTCTCCTGCTTGCTGAGCTGTCCTGCAAACTAACAGGGTCTGCTCACTGAGAGTGCTCATTTGCTCCCCTGGACCGTGCAGGCTTCTCTTCTCCCAGAACTGCTGTAGCTAGGACAGGACTAACAGGTACTCCCCCATACTCTCCCAACCCCTACTTACATTACACTGAAGAAACTACTTGTGCATTCATTTTGTCATAACAGTGATTAAATAAGTGATCCATTGAGGGATCTCTTATGTCATTGCTGAGACAGAAAAAGATTAGTTATAGCATCTCAACAGTACCTCTATTTCAATTGACTAAGAAAACATTACAAAATGATTCATCTTTTAGAGTTATTACTTAGTGCAGTGAGAAGGAAGACTGGAATGTGGTAGACTAGACTGTATAAAAACTGATCTGATTATAATCAATAATATTATAATTTGATCTGAGAGTACATGCTCTTCCTGGTGGGTGTACTAGGTTTGGCCAATGTACCAGTGCTCCAGCTGCCTTCCTATCTGGTTTTTGTACAGCTCTGCAGTGCATTGAATTTGTTTTTCCCATAGAAAGTCCAAACTGCAGTGTGATCTGATCTGATTTGATCTGCATCACATCCACAAGAATTTTTTTGTGTGCCCTTCTCCTTCATTCACTTTTTTCATCCCTGTATCCCCAATATCTGTAGAACACCCAAATGCAAGAATAAGAAAAAAGATCTGTGTCTTTCTTAAAGGTAATTAAAGGTTGAATGTAGAAGGGGGGATAACAGACACAATGCAGGGAAAAGATAGTGACTGAGATGGCAGAATGAAGAGGTCAGAAAATCAAGCTATGCTAAAGGTGTTCCAGTGGCTGTATATTTCCAGTGTTAACTCCAGTCCATTCATCCAGTTGTTTCATTCCAGAATCTGGCCTGGCTGCTTCAGAGGAAATAGGCAGAGTGCCATGAAGTTTCTCCCACTTTGTGTGATAGGAGCCAACAAGCCAAAAGAATTTTACAGAGGTGTTATGTGTTTTCACCTATCGTCCGATCTGCAATAACTTGGTATGTGCCTTTAGTCCATACATTGATGAAGCAAAATGCCTTTGAGAAATAATTTGAAGTCTTTTTATTCATCCTTTTTTCTTCATGTTTTTACTAGTATGCCCTCCTTTTTTGCCTTTTTACTTTCTCTCCCCTGCTTATCGTTTCTTTCCAGTTCATTTGAGCTGCCTTTCTCTGTGCATCTCTAATCCATCTACTATTTTAAAGCTGACAGATTTAATTACATTTTGAGATAGTCTTAATCTTTCTAGATTCCATCTTGCAAACATATTAAAGTGGACATAAGGATTATGTTTCCTCACTGCTTGCTTTTGGCGGTGTCTTATCTTGAGGAAGAGCCAGGTTCAAGTGAAGTGGAACATGCATTTATGCTTGTTAAGTGTTTGCACATGAACTCTTACTATTTGAGTCATAGGCAATGTATGTGAGGAGTTTCCTTGGTTTTGCTTATACCATCATCTCTTTAGAACCTGTAGCAAGGCCACGTTACATGTCACTTGTCAAGGTTTTTTTTTTTTCAGGTTACTCTTTTGCCACTGGCCGTGCGCGATTGAAGCATCCCCTCTCGAGGGGGATGTGACGTACGGACGGGATGCTCTCGGCATTCCCGAATTCTCGTGCCGGCGGATTGGGATGAGGTGCAGGCGCAGGCGGGAGCGGGGCGCGAGGGGCGCAGGGCGACCACTGCCCGCCAGGTGGCAGCGCGGCGCCGCGGACCCCGCGCCGTTCCGGACCCGCCGCGCGGGGGCGCTGCAGGGGGGGGAACGGGCCGGGCTGCCCCGGGGCCGCGGCACCGCGCCTGCCGCTGCGGGGCGCCGCCGGCTGGAGCTTTGCAGGGAATCAGGCCGCTGCCGCAAACAGCGGTTAGCGCCTCCGCTGCCCTGGCATGGCCGAGTGCGGGCACTGCGGTGCGGTACTATCCGCCCGGAAGGGAAATCTGGGGGAAAACAGCCTGCCCCGACAGTCCCTTTGTCGCCAGGGGAGAGGCGTTTGTCACCACGGCAAGGCTAGAGGGAGATTCTCATAGCTGATGGTGACTAGCCTCATTTTTTTGCAAAACCATATTTATCCTTGAACGTTTCTGATCAGATGAAAATTTGTGGTAAGTGGTGGGACTGACTTTTTTCTTCGCATGGTTTTAAGTCTCCTTTGGTTAAAGCACAGTAAGTTGTGCTCATTTAGATCCCTTCTACACTGCTGTAGAACACGCCCACACTGTTGATAACCGAGGCAGCCTGTATTGGTGTAATTTACGTGCCTTTCAGCCAGAAGGGTTGGTGAAGTAGTGTGGGAGCCTTCTGCGTCTTTGAAGTGCAAATTACACCAGCTGAGATGTCTCAAATACCGGTGGAGTAGGAGTAAGAAAGTTGTAATGATCGCTAAATAAGTAGAATATAAGACCTCTGAATGAAAATAAAAAAAAACAACAACCAAACCCACACAACTCCACAAAATTTGACATGCCATATCAAACACCGCCTACGTAATAAATCTCTCCAACTAATTCAGATGGCTGTTTTGAACATGTGTGCTTGGCTAGAATACATGAATTATTTTCCAGGTTACAATGTGTAATGTACCCTGTTGTAGTCTATAGCCTAGACATAGCTGGTCTAAAATAATGCAACTAGGCTCACTTCTGATGGAATTCCACTACCTGAGGTGGCACCGTTTATTTCAGATAACTTAATTTCCAGCACTGTTCAGAATCAAAGTTAATCCCTGGCTTGTATCTGTTTACATTGCCTAGAAGTTTAGAGTGCCAGTTCTTTGCTGATTATAAAATTCAAACATTCTCCTGTTGATGTAAGATCCTAGAAGCACCAGCACTCACATGTGCCAAATTAGTATTAAAGTCATATGCCTGCTCTTTTAGTAATCCTACAGTGTGATTTCACAATTCATCTTACCAGTGGCCATATGGATTTAAAGTATTCCTGCCCCTGTTTCCCCTTTTCAGATTTTTCCTGACCCTGGCTTGGATTTTTTGGTGGTTGCTGTGTTTTTGGTTTTTGTTTGGTTTTTTTTGTTTGTTTGTTTGGTTTGGTTTGGTTTTTTGCTAATTTTTTAGTTTCTTGCTGTTTTCATATTTGAGGAACAGATTTTCAATGGCTAGATGAACTCCCTCATCCAGTTCACATGTTCCATCAATGTTTCTGCTAGTAAAAACAGTGAATGAGTGTCAGGTAGGGAGAAGCAAAGATAATACTTTATCTCGTCCCATTAGCAAATTAAATGATTATTGTTTTGATGAGCATTTATGGAAACGCAACCTTTGGGAGGTCCTTATGGCCTTCCATAAGGAACACTGGTGTTGCAGGTCTTAATATTATTTGAGCTTAATTCTCCATGAACTCCCCGTTTATTCAGCATAGTATTGTCACATGCATGCAGCAACTGCCTATTGATTTGGAGAGCACAGATTCTGTCTATAGCCCAGGCATCAACTGTACAAAGGACAAGTGCTAAATGCTCCCAAAGAAACACTTTTAGGTCCTGATACAAAATTATTTGAAGCTAGTAGAAGGACTACCATTGATATTGTTTTATGTTCAGATATGGCAGTTTTCAAACTGGGCAGCTCATACTCATGCTTCCAAATCACTGGCATTTAAGAAAATGCGGCCGAGGGATCTTTGCGGCGATAGTAATATTCTTGCTGCCTCTTTCTACCCTTGGTATTTCAAAGACTTATTTACTTAAATACAGTTGGGTGTGTGACCCCCGCCTTGGTTATAAAATGAAGTGGCACTTTAAATTATGCACTTGCTTGAATTTGAAAATTTGATTCTGACTAATCTGGTTTTATGATTGAGGAATACAAGCATTTCTCTGTGGAGCTTTTTAGCACTTACAGTACAGGACATAGTGCAGCCCCTGCAGTTTCTGGCAGAGGTAGGTCAGCTCAGTCATGCTAAGAAGGAATGCAGCTATTGTATATTATTACTTGTCTCTGAATAAAGGTCCAAACTGATTTATTTCTCTGGGTCTAGCTCGAGGAGGAGGAGGACGATTCTCACTGGCTCGATACGCGAAAGGACTAGTCCCGTGGTCTCCTTCCCAGCTGAGCGGGTGAGTGTTTCCCGACCCGTGGCAGGGCGCTAGCCCCCGCTCGGGGCGGGCCAGCTGCCGCCGGGCTGGGGCAAGGTGCCGGCAGCCCGGCTGCCCCCGGCGGGAGCGGCGCGGTCAGGGCGCAGCGGGCACCGCCGGGCCCCGGGCAGCTGCCCGTCCTGCCGAGAGTACCAGCGCAGCCCGCTTTCCTTGGGACATGCCATTTGAGAAAGAAAAGTAACTTCACGCTGGCTGCGGGCGGGGTCAGGGTGATGTAACAGGAAGCTCTGATGTTTCGCTGCTGCCGCCGCTCCTCGCTTACAATCTGACACGCTCCCGGCGCTGCCCGCAGCCGCGCTCCTCCGCGCAGAGCAGCGGGGCACCGGCGCTTCTCCCCCTGCAGCCACCGGGCTCGGCAACTGGATTATACCCGGCGGGAGGATCAGGCTCTCGTAGGTCTCTTATTCGGCCGGGGTGGGAGGGAACGATACATCTCCTTTCTCCCTCGCGGGAAAGGGAAATCAAACTGATTTATCTGAAACCATTATCGTAAAAAACTCCCTGTGGTGAGTACTGATCAAAACGGTTTCATTGTTTTACCCAAGAACAATATTTTTGTGTCATCTGAATGCAGTTATAGTTACGTCTGTGTGCGTGCTTTTACATTAACCTCAGCATGTGATATGAAATCTGCAGGGAGAAAGGGGTATGAGGAAAAGCTTCGTTTATTTTTAGTGAGCGAAATGTTGAGCTGATTTTATAACTGGTGTTGCTATAATATATCCTTGAGGAAGTAATCAACGATAAATAGGTAGAAAGGGAGGTAAAAATACCCTAATCAGCACTTAAAGGATTCTGTCTAGAACCTCTAATATTAGCTAACCAAATTTCTGTCTTTGCATCTGGAGAGAATTAGAGGCTCATTGGTTTGAGAAGGGTTCTTAAGACTAATTCGGTACAACTGGAGCTCATTCAAGAGAGGCTGAATGAGGTGATAAAGTGGTGTAGATTTTCTTATTGATTATTCCTTTAATCTTATGACGTTATTGCAACGGAAAGAGCTCATGCTTGAGTTACTTCATAATTAGGTTTTACGCTGTAATTACATAACTAAAAAGTTAAAGCTTCTGTTTTGTTTGGACTTTGTTTGCTTCAGAAAAAGTTAGCTTGAGTTTGAAGCTTCTAAGTGTGCTGGGGTGTCACTGAATTTTTTTGCCACAAAGATCGAACTGATTTATCGAAAGGTAATTGTCCACTATTTCATTTCCTGGAGAAATTATTGAACAGTGGCAAGTGTGTGATTCTGTGCCTTCCAGTATCAGCTGGGAGACTGTTAAGAGTCTTGCCGCTTCAGCTTTCCAAAACTGACGCGATGTCCTCTGTTTTTACAAATACGGTTGCATTACTGAGATTACTACATCTAGTCATTTGCTTGTGTGTGTGTAAGCAATGGATCTGTAGAATGGGGAAAAGAAACCTTGTTTCTGAAGGATAATTAAGAAATAGCATAGGCTATAAATCACACTTGGATTTGATCTAGAATGACTCCTTTAGTCATCCATGCATTTTATAGGGGCTGAGATTGAATTAATAATAATAAATAGCTGAAGTTTTTTGCTCTCTACCTTAATAAACTTTGGCCAGATACTTTGGGGCCAGACTTTTCTGTGCTTACAGTTGCGCCAATGCAGAGTCTTTCTAGTCATATTGTGCATACTGGGGACCTTTTCATTCATTTGCAGTAATAATGCATATAACTGTTTAAACCTGTTCAGATCAATGATGTGTTAAAAGCCTGACTGTTGTGCTCTGAATCCAAGGTCCTTTGAGTGGGTTGAAAGGAGACACACTAGATTTGGATAAATATGAATAAGACCAGATTTGAATCTGTGTGTTTTCTTTCAAAGTACACAAGCTGCAATACTGTCTGAAAGTCTCAATTAAAAATAATCTGTATTTTCACAGTGTTTACTTTTGTAGTCTGCTTAAACTCCCATTGACTTCATTGCATGTAGGAGCAATCCCAAAGTCTTTGTCTGACTTTGAAAATCTTCAGCACAAAAGGCATGTGGTGATATTAAATCAAACAAGATGACACTTCAGATAAAAGTGTTCATGTTGTTTTAATGATCAATATGGTAGGAAAAACCGTCTTCAGAAGTATTTCAGCTAAATAATTCAGATTCTTATTTTATGTTCTTTATGTAACTGGTTTAGGTTGTGGTGGGACTGCCCACATAGGATGTGTCAGGCTTGTATGTTTTTGCAGCTTTGATGCAGGAGTCTGTTATTTGCACATTAAGTAAAGGCAGTAGCAAGATAGTGATGTAGAACAGTGTGACCGCACTTTCCAGTGGACAAAACCAAGTACCTGAACATATAACATGCCTTACAAGTTTAAGAATTGCATGATGTATCTCCTGTCAACTTCAAATGTTACTGTACTCTGAATTCGTGGTCAGCTGGAGCCTTGCCCTGCATTAAGAAATGTAGTATTTGTCCCTTTGAATAGGCTTTTTTCTGATACAACACAACTGTTGAAATCCTGGCTTGCTGAGAGCCAGTGGGAATTTTTCCACTGACTGTCAAAGGGCAAGATATTCCTAAATGTGGGTATTTTTCTGTTGGAGGAATTATGCATGCATCACCCATTCAGTCACTTGCGTTCTGCAGTCTGTTGACAGCTGTTTTTTGATAACATTTATAATTTTTGAATGCTCAGGTTGAAAAACAGAAATCTGTACGTCTCATTCTGGGTGACTAATGTCTTACCTGGCTAAATAAAAGGGCCTATTCCAGAAATGCAGTGTTGTTCTGGGGGCTGTCTGTGTACTGCAATCCAGATTTAGACTAGGATACAATTGAGAATGTAACAGAGGGAAGAAAGCACAGTCATACATTTGCTTTGTCACCAATATAATTACTAACTTAGTTCTATATTCTATGCATTCAAGTTAATCAGCTGCTTCCAACAGCATTCCTAGCATGTGCAAGAGCTGGGTAGCATTGGGCCCACAAGAGTCCTGAAATGATACAAAGATTCAAACCAGTTCACAGTCATTTGGAAGAAACTGCTTCTATCAATATGTTTTTAATAGTAACATGCACACAGTGATATTTTAAAGGTATATATCTAGTCACTTCTGTAGTAAATACTGAACATAACATAAGCTATTTACGAAAGCAGTTGAAGGAATTTCTCCAGTGAGAAGTTCAAGTCTACAGTTAGGAAAACAGAACTTTTCATTAAGAAGTTGTTCCCATCTGTTCCCAGTGTGTTTATAGTGTTGATCTGCTAGCAGAATTCCTTCTGTGCTTCTGATGAGCTGTCATTCCTATAGAGTGTACACACACTGTAGGCATTACCTCAGTGTTAACGGTCACCTCTGTTCTAAAAGCATGTGTAGCTATGTCACTGGGTTTCATGTGTAGTAGTTTCTTCAGTTAAGCTTTACACTTATTGAAAACAGTCTCTTGGTTGCTCATGTAACTGTCCTGTTACTGGGATATATTTTAAGTCTTTGGTGTAGCAAATTGTCAGAGCTCTGGAATTAGCTATATCCCTGATAATACTGTGTCAAGGAAGGAATGAATACTTCTATTACCAAAACAGATGTGAGTTGACAAAACAAATAGCTTTGAAGCAGTAAAATAAAACTCTAAGTGAGTTTCTATATGTGATAAAAATGTCTAATACATTATTTCTATGTTCATATGTACTATATACGTGGGTCTATATCATGCTGAATTGTATTATTTCTGATGTATCAACTAAAAAGAGCACATTTTTAAAGAGCCTTTCAAAGTAAATTATAGTCCTAAACCTCATCCTTTGTTTAGAAAATCATGAGTCATGAGTGTTAGTATTTTAAATTGAATACATTTGAATGCTGTTTCCTTCTAATATTTAAAAGAAATAGGAGAAAGCTTTCCATGGCTGTTCACAAACCATTTTTTTTCTTTTTTGTACTCACCCAGTTCTGATGTTTTCAGTGTAATGTGCTTGCACGAAGAGCAGCAGATTAGCCTATTACTTACCTGTTATCTTTATGAAGAATCCCATAGCTGGTATGGTACAATATAAGATCTTCTTAATTAAATTTCTTTTCATTAGAGCATTTGCTTTTAGCAATACTTTTTGTCCTGGTTTAGAATCTGGGCAAAACTGGAAGGTTAAACTTTTGCATTTTCAAAGTTTTGTTTCCACAGTTATCTTTCATGCATATCTGCCTTAGTCTTCCAAGCTTGTTTATACTGTTTACATTTTCCCAGCAAAGTCGTTCTTCTGCCCTAGTACTGTGCAAACACTTTCAATCATTGCTACAGTATATGCTGTCGAAAAGAACAGAAGTGATTTATTTGGAGTGGCTTTTCCTCGGAAAGATGCATTTGAAATGCACTTGACTGAATGTAATGCATTAAAATAAGACTTTCCATGAGAGAAACAACGTACTCCAAGAAAATACAACAGATTCTCAACCGGTGTAAATTTACATGTGTCTCTGAAGCTGTTGCCTTTTAATATAGAGTAGATGTCACCCAAGACTTTTCTGACAGTTTTTGGCCACTATCTGAGCTGTAGCTGACCGTTAAGATACTAACTGCATTTTAGAAAAATAAAACAATGCTGTATTTCTGAATTTATGCCTGGATCATGCAGGCCTTATTTAAAAAGTACTTGAAACACAATTAACCAGAGTTTTGTTTAATGAAGTCCGTACCAGTCTGACTTCCCCTATAATAACAAGTACAAGGAGTGAAACACAGTGATTAGTGCTTTTAAAAAAATTATTATGATCAAAGCATCTACCTTATATACTGTGGTATGCCATCAGCTTTATTTAGGCTGAATATCTTTTTAGTTCCTAAAAATGCTATCATCTTTTCCATATATTATTTGATAATTCTGAGTTTAAAAACTGCACAACTTGATGCTTGTGTGGGCATAAAGTGTCATTCTTTGTATTACCATTTAGATTTCCCCCTCAGTTTTTTCTCCCCTGTTACAGTGGTAAGATCTTGGAAATTAATTTTAATAATTTTTTTGGTTACTTTACTACTGGCAATGCTGGTAGAGTTTCATTAAAGTGAAGCAAAAGATGTACTGAAAACATATTTGTTGTAACAAAACTCTTGTTTTAGGCCTTAAAAATATTTTTCATATTAATGATATCAGAAATTAATATAGTCTGTCTCCCAAAGTTGTGCTCTGTAATCCTTCCTAGGTAGAAATTTAAAAATACGTATTTCAGAAATGAGTAAGCTTTAGACATCACACTGCTTTTCTCTATGGTTGCATCTATGTGTTAATTTACTGCCCTAAATGGAGCAAAAAATATGATACCATGCAACCTTTTATTAGTAAAATGGCACATTTTTGCAATTATTATCTTGAAATATTCTCTAGAATGGGGATATCTGCCCTTTTGTTTCTGTTAGTGAAATCCAGCAGGTGTCACTCTGGGGATTAAATAAGGAATATTTCACAAACAGAGATAAATTTCTTTGGGAGATGAAATGTAGAATTTAGAAGTATTTATTCTAATATATTTTTCCAGAACAATTTTTTGACCATGCCTGACTTTTTAATTTTTAAGTTTCTTTTTTAATTACGTGATTTAATGGGTGTATTCATCTTCCTGTGTATCCCTTTGAATATAAAAAATTACATAGTAGTTAGTGTCGGACTATACAATGAGGAGTTTTACTCACAGGTGTCGCTTTTGAAACTTAAAGAGGTGGGAATTGGTTGAATATTGCCTTTATGGTATTAAAAAATGCTTTTATCATCTCCTCTGGGAATCAAAATTATTCTTTTTGTCGGTGGAAATTCTAGTTGTGCAAGTAATATGTTTTTGGTTATGATGAATCCAAGGAGGTGCTCTGCAGTAGGCTGCTGCAAGTGAGCATATCTATTGAAATGGTCTACATACTGTTTTCTGTTTGAATTAGCTAAAATTGACATGATAGGTGGTTAATTATCCAAAGCTTCACAGTAAAAAAATTTGGAGAAGAGAAACTTTTTCACATTGCGCTGAGTTGCTAGCACAAAAAAGTCAATGCTGTGCTTTTTTGGGGAAAAAAAGAAAAAGCCTTGTTGCACAGAGTGTTTGTTTGGGGAACGGTATAACAATGTGTTTGTTGCACTGTGGTGGATTTTTACGAGTGTGTAACTTCATATTCTGTGGATTCAATTTTGTGTGGAATAAGAGCATGGTTCTTAAAAAATCATGAGTTTCTAGAGGGGATACTTGTTTATTTCCCATGCTGTGTTAATGCCACCTTGTACTGAAACAAATACCTCAGCAGGCAGCTTTGGGAGACAATCCACAAATACAAGTCTCTTTTCACGTAGAAAGTAGTTGTTTTCTATAAATACATGCATATATGCATGTAATTTTATATATACACAGACATTCATGCATATATATATTTACATATTTAATATATAATATATAATATATAATATAAGAATATATATAAAATATATTAATATAAGATATTTAGATATCTTATACATTTTTTTTTTAATAATCTCATTATAGAACTTGTAACCTCAGGCCACTTTAAACAATCCAGTTTCCTTTCTCTCACTTCTTTCTCCTGTTTAAGCCCCCATCCTGTTCCGTTTTTTATTCTATTCAACTTCCTTTCCTGTGATGACTCTGGATGAGTCACTTTGCCAGGCATTAAGAATGTGGTTTGACAGTATTTCCAAAAACTTATCCTATACTGGCTCATGCAGATGAAATTAACCTCTGCCTTATCCTTCCTCTCAAAGAGAAATGTCTGTCTTCACGTGTCTAGTTTCTTGGAAGGGAGAGGTGGGGGTGAGAACCCTTTCCATAAATGACTATGTATTGAAATTCATAACCATCTTCCTTGAAGAGGAACAACAGATGTGTGTGCCGTAACACAGTATCAAGATTGGTAACCTTTTTAAAATTGATTTAATATTTAGTTGGGGAAAAGTTAGTTTAAACAAGCTCAGGAAAGCCAGATTCAGGCCTTTTCCCGAGTGCTATTCAAATACTCTTTGCATGGCCACCAGTCTGCATTCTTAATCTTTTATTAAATGTGTTGTTTATTGCACCATAATACATTGAAGGCTACCAGAACTGTTCTTTTTTTCCATGTAACTAACAGGACTCGAAAAAAGCGCATGCTTAACACTAAGTGGGCACTTAAACACTGAACTAAATTGTAGCCTTTCTTGTGGTTATGTGCATGCCAGTGTAGTGTGGGGTTTTTTTGGTTTTTGTTATTTTTTTCCTGTTTTAGGAGGAGTGGGTGAAGAAAGATTTTTAACAAAATGTTTCAAATCTGTTAATTGTGTACACGCATCAGGAAATAAAAGCCTCTCCACTGAAAACAAACAAGGAAAATTATAGTCCTAAATAACAACTTTGGAAAATGATATGCAAATGAAGGTAAGAACTCCCAGTAAGTTAAACTCTGCTATTGAAATGTTCTCCTTACCCCATGTTGCTGGGGAATCTCATACTCCATCAGTTTTCACCAAGGGAGATCTGAAAGGTTATATCCCTTTTATCATTTTCTGTGTCTTATGTGTAATTAAGTCTTAAGTCTTATGTGTAGTTATGTCTTAAGTGTAATTAACATTAGCAGAAATTACACCAGTGAGCAAAGTAGAAGTAGAAAATGTGTTCACTTCTATTTGCTATTACAATGTAGGTTTTGTATAAAGTAGAGTAATTGTTGTAGTCTGAAGATCAAGCAGTTCTGTCTGGAGTATAATCCTTGGGTATTCATTTATATTAATTTATATTTATGTTTAGTTTCCCATACTGGAAATGCTTAATTTCTGGCTAAAAGAGGTGATTTGAGCAGTTTTCAGATCTTGACTATGTCATTCTTAGATTGATTACGGAAGTCACAGCATGGTCTTACAAGAGTGTTTATGTCCCCCCACCCTGCATGCTGGATGCTCTACCTCAGCATTTTCAGAGTTCCTAGGAAATTAGATAGAAACATATAATTCAGATGTTTTTAACCTTTTAGCATGAACCCATGAGGTAGCTGCTGGGCCTAAGCACTTTTTTTTTTTTTTTTAAATGTCTTTCCCAATTATTTCAGAAGAGATTGTACAAGTAGATTTTCTTCTCTAGAGAAGATCCCTCTTCTAAAAACTATGCATGCAATCCAAGGGTAGAATTCAGCCAACGTAATTCAACTGGACACATTTTATTTAGAGCTGCAGAGATAAAATAGTCTGCTGACATGCTAAGCTTTTCCTAGAGTCACATTACAGCCCAGTGAAGGACATGGCAGTAATTCAGTGTTTGTTGGAAGGATGGCAAAATACTTATGCTGTCTCTGTGGGGGCACTGGGGCACCAGAGCATGTAAATGTGTACTGTCATCTGTAATATTCAGTGTATACAGTTAGGGTGAAGTCAGCACCAAAAGAACCCAGATTCAAAGCAGATTGTAGGGACCAATCACAATAAGTTTTCTAAGTCAGGTTAGGTAAGGGGAGGAAAAAGACTGGTGAAATACATTTTGTTCAATGAAGACGGACTGGCATGATAGTTATCTGTGATAACTCGGCTTCCTCAGGGAATGCACATTTCTCAAACCAAAGTGTTTGAAAATAGCATTATACCATGCAGGAATGTGGGACTTCTTAAGTTGGAGGTTTGTTTTATTTTTTGCTGTTTCTTTAGCCCTTGTGTTTCCTAGATTTCCAAGCTTTTATATTTTTAAACATTTACAGCTTTTAAACAGAACAGTTGTCCAAATCCTCTTTCTTTGAGCATGAAATAACAGTAAAAAGATGAAGTCTGGTAGCAAGGAAGCAAGGAAGATTAAATGATGGAAGGAATGACAAATGCACAGAGAATAAAAAATCTGAACCTCAAAATGTAGTTCCCATAGGAAAGTAAACTGTGAACAAATCAGTAAATGGGATGATGTTGCCTTTAGCATGACCTTCTAATTGCAGAGACAAAGCTGAGTCAGGTATCCTGTGGTCAGTCAAAAGCCATTCTTTTACACACAGAGCCACTTGGATAAACTGAAAGATTCCTTTAGATGGTGAGAAATCTGTGTTTGGAGTTATGTGTATGATATGAATTTACAGTACAGATGTGATATTAACTCTCTATTCAGTATTTTACTTTAGCAACAAGAGCAGATGCGGGGTTTCAGTACATGATCTAGTTAGATGCCAGTAACCGTGGTGCTGAGTTAGCTCATAATTTCTCATACAGAGTGAAGGTGAAACATCCAGTTGTCACGCATGGAAGATGGCTATTACCACAGCTCTTCTTCATCTATGTCAGGGAAGGCTTCTTCCCATTTCTGCTACCATGCTAGCTTTAAATAGATGAATAATAAGACTCCATGGTCTCTCAAATTTTAAACCTATGATTTTCCTTTTTCATTCCCATTCTTCCTGTCATTTGTTGCCCTTCATATGTAAAATGCTTCTCCTATCTTCTCAGTGTTTAAAAATCCTTCAGACATTTGTAGGTAAATATTTTTGTCTTATTCAAGTTATGTGAAGGTGTGGGGTTGTTTTGTAAGGCTCCACATCCAGTTAACAGTCCATTCAAAACTCCTCCCAGTGTACCAGGGTCTTTTTCTCACCTCTGTGATGTGGCATGATTTGCACACGTGCGATCCCACATTACATGGGTTCCTTTGCTGCCAAGTATCCGCTATTAAAAAAAATTGCTGAATGAGAGTAATACAGAGGAACAATGGGCTATTACAGGATGTTCAAGACAGGGTCATTACAGTATATTTTCTTGTGCAATCTTGTTATGAACAAGCTTAATATTTACCAGCTTGTTTCATTTTTCAGCACCCTGTTATTGGTGTTGTAAGGCTACAAACTACCCTTTTTCCAAGAAAGTTCAATTTAATGAAATACGAATTTTATTGAATAGCTCTGTGGAAAGCTGCTTTTCAATATTTATAATAAATCTATATATTTTGTAAGTATTCAATACCTATTTGTCATCACTGGTAATGAGAAAAAAACCCAGGAAATATTTCACTATCAGAGCGCATTTCCACATTTGTACATAGGTCTAGTGTACTTAACAAAACGAAATCACAGGATTTTATGATAGGCTGTTGAATTTGAAAGTCTAGACAGATAATTTAAAAGAAAAATACTTTGCTTTTGATGTTTGTAAAGCAAACAACTTGAGTGCTACTTTTTGTCAGACAGGGTATTTTTTCCATAATTTCCAGCATTTGTAATCCAGAAAGTCAGTTTGAATTAAAAGAGGAAGATAAGAAATTGTACCTAGTGGGCCTTTGAAACAACTGTGGAGTGTTTCTGTTATGTGTGATTAAATTAACAATTTTCTAGCTGAAGAACACCCACTAATGGGCACAATTGCAAACATTTAAGAAGGTTTCCAGCTAATGTGAAATAAGGAGTTCAAGCAAAAGGATTCAGTCAAATTTGAGAAGACGCAAATTTGGGATTGGGATCCAGGGATTAGTAGAATAGACTAGAAACCAATCCACAGGGATTTGGGATGCTGATGAAAACTGCATATGTTTTCAGCATTGTATGAAAATGTCTCAATCTTTAATCAAGACTCATCTTTTTTCTGTTGGAATAAACACAGCCTAATTTGGAATACAGGCTATATTTATGTAATAGGGTCTAACAAATGGAAAACTAAAGGGTACTGTAGGTCAGTATGAGGTTAGCAGAACTGTGAGGGGGAAGTCTGGCAGCTGTATATCCTACAGCATGTCTCAGTGCTGCCTTCTTTTGCATGCAAGGACAAAGGGGGGTGAGGGAATCTGCCACTACAGGAGTAGACATGTGAGTCTGTTTTTTGCAGTGAGAAACATATTAACTGACATGAAATGTCAGTGGATGGGATTTGAATTCATGCTACTCATGAAAAGCTTTTTGAGACTGTGCAGCTTTTGTCCAGTTTGACAAATGGCTTATTGGAAGTGTTAGAGACCAACTGTTTTTCTTCAGCTCTCTGACTTCATTTGGCTTTTGAGTCTTCAATTCTAAAAAATCCTTGAAGTCACAGGTAGTATGCTTGCATAGTTCCACTTAGTGAAACGATATGGATGATACACAGAGCACAAGACAAGGCCAAAGATGTGCAAATCCAGTAACAATTTAAAAGGAGTTATAAAGGGGGGGGTAAAGCTAGTGACTGGCAAGAAAATATTGAAGAGAAAGTGTGTGTTGGAGAAAATGTCTCTTGTCCACTGGGTCCACACCATTATTCCTTTTGAAAGCTGAGATGTAAAGGGTTCTCAGAAAACATTTACCTTGCCTAATATTATTTACAAATTTAACAAAAAATATTAATATATTGCTTGGTATAGGAAGGGGAGTGTGCACTGCCTAATGTAAAAATAAGGCAACTAATTAATGCCAATCAACAACATTTCTGTCATTAACTGCAGCACAATAGTTAATATGTTCCTCCTAAACTACCACGTGATATCATGTGCATGTATGTAAGCAGTTTTCTGAACTGAAAAAGCTCCAACAAATACATGTGGATTTCCAGAATCCATTTGTAACCTTTTAAAGCAAACACTTAAATGCTTAGAGCATTGAAGATGTCAAAAGAATTACATGTGATGATTTTTTAAATCAGCTGCGTTTTCTTAGAGGGTGACCATTTGAAAGAGCATTAGTTTTCCTGGGTGTACATCATGTCATGAAACAGACCACAAATGTGGTTGGAAATTATTTCTGTTGGGTTTCCAATGGGGTAACCTGCAACTGATGGCTGCAAATCTTTCTTTTGAGTCTCTAGTAAAAAATAAATTAGTTCCAGTCCCATAGAGGGGGATGAACTCAGCTTGTCACAGACAGACAGTTGTTTCCTGACATTGGGCACTTGGCTAACAACTTCCAGTGTTTGAAGATGTCACGGGTTATATGGATTTAGTGCTTGTGGCCCTTTGGGCTTAACAGGAAGGTCACCAAGTTATCAAGCAACTGCTGTCTGTTTGAAGAGATTCAGCTGACTTTCCTGCCTCGCTGTTGGAGAACCTCAGCTTTCAAAGAGAAAACAGTGCTGCTCCTGTGACTTTGCCAGTATCTAGACCTTGTTTTCTAGCTAAAAACAGAAGGAAAAAAATTGAAGTGTAATTCTTTTATTCTCATTTCCTTTATGTTCTGCCTGATCCTATTGACTCTTCATCTAGCATAATCTCTGTGGGGCAATGAAATATATCTTCATTTCTTTTTCTGTGCTCTGAGAATCTGGGACTGCTGCCTTTCCAAAGCTGTCTGTATCCCCAGATCTTTAGAAGAAGGATTCCTACTTCTCTGCAATCCTCTGGAATAACTTACTGTGTTCTCCACATATAACCTGAGAGTGTATGTTGTAATAAAAGACAGCACAGAATAATCCTTGCTCAGCAAACCTATATGGATAATACAAAGGGCGGATGAGCCAGAAACCTTCTTCCTGCAGTAGACCTTTTGACTGACTTTATCCTGATTGCATGAGAGCGTGGTTATCAGACCTGTTTCTAGGTTGCATCTCTTTCAAAGAAGTGCAAGACATACATGTGGAAATTGCAGTTATCTGATCATTTGCAGGAATGTAACTACTTCTGTTTTTGTAGCCAGTGTTAAGGGTAACTAACACAAAATTAGAGTTGGTGGTTTGTTTTTCTTTCTTCCAAAATGTAACAAGCATGTTATTGTTCCTGATAGAAGAACCCTTCTCCCAGTCTTTCAATGAATTAACAATTTCCCTTGTTTTGTGTAAGGAAGGTAATCTTTGTAACATCCTGTTTTATTTACCAGCTATATCTGTAAGCACGAAAATCCTGTGGGTGAAGTTACAACACAGTGCTCCAGAAAGACAGAAATCCTTGATCTTTATTAGAAAACCCTGTTATTATTATTAGAAAAAGCTGTGACTCCTGTCAGGCATTTGTTTTAAATAGCACCACTTAATACTTTTTTCAAACTAGAAAAGGGTGAAGTGAGCCAAATGAAATCAGAGTCCTCTTGCATGTTCCCCAAAATTCAGGCTGTACCATTATGGCACATTGGTGAGGAGGAGTGAAAGAGTTTTATTACTGATCATTCTCTCTTTAAAGTTCACATGCCTCTGCAGTTCCTACTCTTTTGCTGGAGTTGGAATGAATGTACCAAAATAGTATGGAAAAAGGCTGCTCTTGCATTATTTCTTGTAGGCTTATAACCTGGGAGTATCTAAAACATCAGAAAGCCTGTTCACATGGGATTCCCTTTCAAATTTCCAGACCAACAAATCTGGAACATTAGCCAGAAAAGTGTGGATACTTGCACAAATACAGAACTACAGCAGAACTTAAGGTTTTGGTATGGTGGGTTTTGGTTTTGTTTTTTTTTGAGGGACATTGTTTGTTTGTTTTGGGGTTGAGCTTTTTTTAGGTTGCAGTTCTTCGCTTGTCATTTTTTATATAAAGATATTTGCACAATTTTATCTCCTTTCTATTCTTTCACTCTTCTGAGCTGTGTAAGAAATGGCTTTATCTCCTTCCCTTGCTAATGATTTTTTATTCAGATAGATCATTCTCCATTCTCTTAGAGCTGTGTCATTTTTTTATGAACAACAGTCTGTTAAAGTGGAGAGTGATGAGAATTTTGGAGAATGAACTATAGAACCTGTTTATACTAATTTTGTAATTACGACTAGCACTACTGAAAATTACCTGAATTTAGTGTGTGGATATTATTTAAGAAAATGTTTTTTTCTGTGTTTAGTTTCAGGTAGATGTAATAATGAGTTTACATGCTATTTCTATATCAAATTCTCCTTACTAACAAATCTTTGCTAGATATAAATGTTTCATAGTTTTAGACACAGTTGACTACTTTGTTCAAATATTACTCTAGAAGTAAAATAAATGCAAAAATAGCTCTGGCAAAGCTCTGTATTAAAACAGTGGCTACCATGAGAAAACAGCTTGTTTGCTAGACAGTATAGGTGATGAAGTTGTCAGTGCTATTGCTGTGTTAGTGTTCATCAGTAATTAATTCCATGGGTTGAAGAAGAGCGCTCAGAGACCATGTTATCATTCTAGCAGAGTCCTGCCAAGCAGCTGGTGCTGTTTCTGGTTTTTGTTTTTTTTCTCAGGGAAGTAGGATTGAGCTCACTGGGATTGTTTCTCATCTTTCACTGATATAAATTGGTGAACATAACCATTAAAAGAAAAACACATTTGACATACATTACCTGTATGGACAAATACCTATGATGCAGTGGTGACTCCTTCATGGTTCTTTGATTCTATAACAGGTAAACTAGTAAGATGTGTGATTTAAACTTTATTTATGACATTAGCATCCATATTCTCCTAAAATACAGCCTGATGATCACATAAGATTAAATTAATTTGCCTTTTAGAAAGAAAAACTCTTTTATCTATGTGATGAATGGGAGGGAAAAAACATTGGTCAGCACAGCTTGTGACTACAGAATGTATTAATTAGGGTGCTCTTAGAATTTATCATTATGTAGTTACATGTATTTTCCTGGGCAAAATTTACTTCTCTAGCACCTATGCACTGTTGCAGCTGTTCTGAGGAAATATTTGCATATAGGAATAATGTTCATAAGATTCCTCTATTAGGTGAGAGACTGATGACAATATATTCACTGTGAATAAGAAAGAGAAAATCCAGCTCTTGGCAAACTTAGTGTTTTTTCTGCACTGAGCAGACCTGCGCTAGCACCTTTGTGTCACCCTCAATTCAGCAAACAACGATGAGTACAAAACTGAACTTACTAGGTTAATTATTGTGCCTGTGTGCAATCAATAATATGGAGGAAGTTGCTTGTGTTTGGAAGAATGTTAAGTGTATAGAAAGCTACATGGCTTATCCAACTATGCTGCTACATATTTGATGAACTGAATTTCTTTGTCAATTCTTGATGCTTGGGCTTCAGCCCCAGTACCCTCCCACCCCGCCCAGTATAAACTTGAACAGAATTTTCCTGTCCATTTAATTTGCAGATCGGCTGCAATAAAAAAAGGATAATGGAAACCACGTGCCTCCAAAATCAGTCAGGTCAGAGAGGACTTGCTACTAATAGTCAGTTCTCGGGTCTGAGGTGGTTTAAGCATGTGCTTATATTTGTTGATAAACTTGGTTTTGTTTTCCTTTGCTCTTAATTTGTGAATTGGCTCCTAGCTTTTGCACCTAAGTAGCCTAGCTTTTACAAATTTTAAGTGGCTATTGGACAAATTTTATAACGCTAAGACCAGAAATTTGTTGGCTTAAGCAGTTTCAAGGCGCTGATGGTCTCTATAAACCATACCATATATTCATACCATATTCTATACATATTTGTACTTTGCAACTGTAGCTTGAGAAATGTTGTAAAACTGATAAATGTGCCAAGTCGCCATTAAACTAATGAAAACACACAAGTTTGTTTACACATACCGGGGCTGAGCTCTCTTTTTCCCACCATCACCTTCTCTCCAATCCTGATGGGTTTTTTTCTTCAGTTTTTAAAACTTTGTCTCCACAACAAATTGTTCATAAGACCAATTAATGTTGTGGAAACAGCTGTTTTTGATTTGTTAGCAGTGACATGTTTCAGGGATCAGAATATCACAGGGATATTTTTGCTGCACAACTCATGCTTTTCATTTATTTTAGAATACTTAATCCTGTTTCACAGGTATAATTGAACTGGAACCTTACACTCAAAATGGAGGATTTCCCATCTTGAAACAGATCTAGGTCAGTGCTTTAGCATCCTTCATTTGACTTCTGTCTGAACCCTGTGCATGGTGCTTCCTGAAATGAAAAAGTGTATGTGTTACCTTAAGAAACTGAATTTGTTTTTGCAATGCTTTGCATGAAGAAAAAATAAATTCTCCTTGGTGGTCTTGGAAACTACTTACTACTCTGAAACCCACATATCTTTATCTAACTACAAATTTAGCTAACAAAGATAGTATAATATTTTCTAGGCTTTTAAAAAAGCCAGTGACTGAAAGCAGTTGAATGAAAGATCTTTAGTGTTTATGCGAGCTATATGCTGGGCTATATAAAGTAACACAGTATTTTTATAATTATCAGCCATTAATTGTGTTGACTTCCTCCTCCTCCTCCTCGAATTAGCACAGAAAGGAAGGCATGCTTGTGTTTTGTTTAAAGCCTTGATCAAAAACAGCTCCCTACCTTTCTTTTTTACTTTTCTAAACTTTACCTGCTCATAAACGTTATCTGTCACAGTGACAAAATTAATGTTTGCCAGCTAGGCAGCACTCTTGTTAAAACTACAACTTCAGTTCTCCAAGAATGCTAATGCAATGTGCGTACAAAGACCGTTAGAGCATCTAGCATTATTGAGGACAGGATCAGTACTTACCAGCTACTCTGATCTTGCTCCTTCCTACATCAGCATGAGAAGAGAATTGTATTAATAATGTAAGCATGAAGCATTCTGTATTTTAATAATTTCTGATGCCCTCAAGATGTTAGTTACATTTCAGTGAATTTTCTCTCATGGTGGCCTAAAGGCCAATGGAGTGTGGAAAAGAATAAAATAAATGTAATCACATTTCCTGTAGTGAAGAAACTTTTCAGGGAAGAGTCATGATCACCTAGGCTTCTCCTTGGCCGAGAGAGCTGACAAGCCACAGAAGGACTTAAGGGGAGTAACACTTAAGAAATGACATTGAGAAGTCAATTCCCAATGTCTAACCAAGCTGCGAGAAGTAGCACAGGGAGAGTGATAAATGTGTGAAGACTTGCATTTGCAGTTGTCTCAGCAAGTCTGTCTCTGCAGTTAAGTCAAAAAAATCCAATCCAAATTAATGTTGGATGTACCAAAAAATGACAGGAGTTATAAACAAATGTTCACTGTTTTCAGCAGCTCATAGCACTTTTACCAGTTGCATGGGAGATAAATTGTGCTAAGGCTTGCATTTAGAAATTGTAGATTTTTATAATTTAAGCAGTTCTGCTTTCTTATTTCCGTGTTTTTTTAGTACAAACAAGAAATAATATGCAAATAACACTAAGTTACTGAAGTGCTGCATCCCTTGGACATAAATTCAGCTAATGCCACAAAAATATGCTCTGAAGAACAAAATTCTGAAATCCTTAGCTCAGATAATAGCTTTCTGCAATTATTCCTTAGTTAGCCCTGTGAGATATGGTAGATACTGTAGATACGGCTAGGATGAGGAATGCTAACAAACCTTAGGACATAGCAGCAAGTACGTCATAACAACTTTTGCCAAGAAACTGATCCAATCCCACAGTGATCAGCTCCACCTATGTCACAGTCCTGTAGGAGAGAAAGGATGTTGCTTAGAGAAATGCACTTGAGCTATTTTCTGATAGAGTGGGGATACATGGGTTTTCAGTGAGAATTTAATATAAACCAGGTGGGTTTTTAAATTCTGGTTTTCTTGTGGATTTTTTTTTTTTTTTGCCTTGAAGCCTAGATCAGGTTACCATAAAGAACACTGCATATTATACTGGTCAGATGTGAAATGCAAATAATATGAAAGTGAAGTATGGAATAGACTTTTCACAGCCTACCTTTTTGTTCCCAAGACAGACATCACATTTACACAGTGCAGTTTTCAAAGCTGACTACCTGAATATATCAAGAAATAAAAAGTAATTCAAAATCATAATTTGATTTTTATAGAGTAGGAATCTATAACTTAAAGTACAGCATCTTTCATAAATAAAATACTTTTAATAGTTAAAATAGAATTATATGAAGGCTCCACAAGCACACGGTGTGGTAATGAGTGATGTTCATAACACAATTCACACAGTTTTGGCTGTTCAAAGCTGCATTGTTAGGCTGCTGGCTGGGACTCAGGATATCCCTTACTGCTTTCAAAAAAAATCTCTTGGGCCTTTAATTTCCAGCTGAACAGGCACCAAAGGTCCATGGAAGAGACCTTGAACAAAACTTAGACCTAATACAACAATGCGGATGCATTTTTTAAATTTTTTTTTTTTTAATGCTTGATCTGATTGGTTTTTTCAGCTCTTACTTTTGTGATAAAAATATTTTATTTGAGAGAATTTATAAATTATTCAAGGCACTATCTAGATTTACAGCCTGATCTTATTTGAGCAAAATATGGCATTTCTTAAGTATATATTTCTTTGTCAAATATTGTCTCTACAAACATACATTTATTTCGAGCTCTTTTGGGAAGTAGATGAGGACGCTGGTGTACCGCTTTTATAAGATTATACCTTCAGAGCTGCCATTTTTAGGACTGTTAGCAAAGCCCAGCAGTGTCAATTATATTCAGAAGCAAGTGTCTAACCTCAACAGATGATACTTAAATAAAAAAAAATCTTTGTAGTGAAAGCATACCATCCTTTCCTCTACCTCCTTTCTCTACTTTCAAGATCATTTGAACCTTTTGGTCACTTAAACTCTGGGAGGAGCTGTTTCCTGTAAAAATTACTCCATATTTCTGCATTTATCCATGTTTCTGGTATACATTGTTTATAAAAAAAGCCTGTGCAAACAGGACAAATTAAACACAGCCTACAGTACTCATCTGCCCTAGTGACTGTAATAGATTACAGTTGCTGGAAAACTGTACAAGTTGCATTTGCAGTGTTCTTCCAGCTGTCTCCTGGACTCTGGCAATGATGTTTCAGCTCTTTGTTGCAATCTCACCCAAAACTTTCATAGTGCTCTTCTGGTTTTTGTTAGGGTTTCTCTGAAAATTTTACTTACCAATTTGCCCTTACTTTGAAGTCTTTGGAGGTGGCCCACTCTTTAAGTGTGACCCCCTTTTCACATGACCTTTGGTTTTGAATTGTTTGATTCTGCTCTGGGCATGTAATGACTTAGTGACTTTACTGAAACTGCTAGGAAACCCAAAACATAAACATGCTGTGTGTGTTTTTTTATTCTTCATCAAATTTTCATTTTGTTTTTTGTTGTGGGTTTTTTTTTTTCCTTTCTTTTTTCTTCCTGCTCCTTCAGCTAAGCTGTTTATAGGAAAGCCATTATTAGGGGAAGGATTTAGTGTTACATGTTTGGGGTGGGATGTGTTTACCCAGTACACAGGCATCTGCTACTGCCTGGGAAGCCCACCAGGTCTGGCTGCCTCCCTCCAGGATGTCCTGGAGACTTTGGGGCCAGGTTTGGCAAATGTCTCTTATACCCTCGGGGCATCTCAAAGGGCACTAGGAGCCTACCTGTGGGCAGGTGAACTTAGCCTTTGGTCTTGATCTCTCTCATTACTTACACATGTGAGCAGTTGCATTGGCAAGATGCAGGATGTATGTAGTTACATCTGTGTGTCTGCAGATTGCAACCGTGATGTAAGTGGAGTTGGTACTAGGGACTGACCATGCTACTAGCAGTTTGTATAAAAATAAAAATGAGAGGCAGTGGGTTTGTTTCTAATGTTTTTGCACTTTCTGCAATATTCATATGTGTTGTTCACCTTTTGCTGTTGTAAAAGATCAATTAAAAATGAAAGGAGAATCATTGTTATGTTAGGCAGGTCTATTTTCACTGCACCAGCACGTGTTGTGAATGTCCCCAGGGTATTTTTTGGACAGTAAAATTGTTAGTGGTGCTGGTACTTAAAAAGCTATAATTAGCTTCTGAAGTTAACACCCTTTCAGTTCTATTGTTTTGCTTTGAGGCAGAGATTTGAGAAATCCTTGGTGTATCGTGACCATTATGAATAAATTTCCCCAACTAAAAGGACTGCAGAGTAGTTCAAAACCACTGTTAGTTTGAGAAAGTTCTTCAAAATCTAAATAAAAGAGGTAGAGCTGGGTGCAGGAGGTCACTTTAGGTAACCATCATACCTTCACTTCACTGTACAGGAGGAGCCTACTTCGTGTTTCTTAGGTGCAAAGAGAACGTTAAGGTAGGTTGTCTCCCTGAAATAACTGCTAACACTGGGAATTTCTTGTCGGAGATGTTCCTTTAAACTCAGCATCTGAAGTGTCCCCAGTGATACCACAGACATTAATGTCAAAATGATAGCTTGAGAACAGATTTTTGGTCTAAGACCATCTTACAGACAGATACATGCAGTTACAGATGAAAGACTGGTGTAGAAAATAAGTGACTGAGAATTTATTAGCAGAAATATTGGGTGATGTTTTCCTAACTTTTTGTTTGTCTGGGTTTTCTGTAACTTAGCCAATGGGCTTTTACTTTCTTTGCAGTTCCTTTGATGACAATCTCTACAGAAATGGATGGTAAATCCCTTGCTAATTGCTGAGTGGATAGTTAAACTTCAGATGTGACACTACATGTGATGTGATGGGCAAACCACATAAATTCTATTTTTTTTTCCCCAGACACATCAGGGGGTTTATTCCTTATATTCTTCAACATTTATCTGCAGTTTTTTGTAGGCCTCTCAAAAAACATAAATCAAAGTAGACTGAGTCTAAACACTACACTTCTCACTGATATTCACTCCTACAGAGAATGAAAATCATATCTGTATTAGCAATTGAAAGACATTTAGATTCTCAGGACTGTCCATCAGACATTAAGCTGGTTTAAACACTTCTCACAATAGGCATCGCTCTAAGAGCCAGGTATTGGTTAAGAATTTTTTCACAAAACCCTTACAGAAGAGAACAACTGACTCAACTCTCTGATTCAGGATCAGTATTCTTAATTATCTTACTTTAATCTTCCCGCTATGTTCTTTCTTGGTGTTTCTCTGTGACCTCAAGGGAAAAACTACATTGAAGGGTTTTTTGTGTTGTTTCTTGATTTTAGAACTGAACCAATTTTCTTCGTAGTGTAATCATTCTACATTCGGTAGCACTATATAGTTTCAGTAGCTGATTTGGCTCCCACGTTTGGATTAGTCTGAATTTCCCATCAATTTGGTTGTCTGATTTTCAACAGATGTTTTAGGGTCATCCTTCTTGTAATGTCTGACCCTCAGAGATGACCAGCCAACTGGGGTTCAGAGTTCAGATCTCTGGGTGATGGCCACTTCAGATTTAAAGTGGTCTGGTCTTAAAAACACTCCTCAAAGGTTTTTTTAGCTTTTCCATAGCCTTGTAAAGTGGTGTAACGAGGCAGCCTGAGGGCTGATAATGACATCAAAATCAGAAGTTGTCTGATAGCAACGACATGGGAATTAATTAGTCTGGTCGTTGTAAATAATGCTTGCTGGTATCTCAGCATCTTAATTCATATCTTTTAGAATAGGACAAACCAAATATAGCAAAAGTTGTCATTGTCCCTCTTGACCAGGATCTGTATCTGATCAATTTTATGCTATGCTTAGACAAAGCAAAAAGTACTTTGCTTCCTAGTCCATAAAATGCTTATATGATATCTAGAATAATATTGCTGTCATTAAAATGCCACTAGTTTTGGAATGACGTGCAACAACTGTTTTGCAGTGCACAGTCAGTAAAAATTTGGGATGCTGCAAAAGAAGTGAAAAATAAAGAGGATTTTGTGATTTTTGTACACTGTCCTCATCATTGAGCAGTTATAAAATATGCTAGTGCAGTAGTTGTTTTCTGATGCTCTCCTGAGAAAGGGAAATATATTTATTGACTGGGTGGGGAGAAAACCAACCAGGCTTTATTCTTGCAAATTTTTATTTCTTTTGAGAAACCTGGAGATGTTAGCGCAATAAGAAGTTAGCTCATGAAATGTCACCTATTCTATGTGTGGTGTAGACCTGTAGCAATAGCCAAGCATTTTTATTTCTGTAAAATTTTTCCCATGGTCAGTAAGACATACCTGTTATGGAATTAATTTGCCACCAAGGCTTCTATGCAGTTAAGAAGTAGTACAGAAATGTTATGATTGCTCTTGGTCCAGTTATGTACCTCACCAATAAAGCACTTGATAATTCCTTTTTTTTTGGGGGGGGGTGAGGGGTGGGGAGGGGAAAGATAGCTGTTCTTGTAGCTTCAGAAGGGAACAGACTTCTCTCTCCACCATATATGCTGATTAATTCAAAACATCACATTCATTACCTGCTGTGTTTTGGCAAATATCCTGCTCTATCAACAGCAGGAGGAAGCCAATGCAGGCAAAATCTGGATTTCACCAAAGGAAGCTTGGCATAAGCTACCTTGATAGAAATAAATGCAGAAGGGGTTTTGTTTGTTTGTTTCTGAATGGTTCCCTTGCATGGAATCAGTTTAGTGATGTTGTTTCCGTTGGCTCCAGCAATGTCAAGGCCATTGATGATGAAAGTTTTGTACTGTTTTTCCCCATTGCTTGGAAAATTCTCTCTCCTCCCCTCTGCAGCTCCCCCCGCCCCCCCCCCCCCCCCCCCCCCCCCCCCCCCAACAAAATCCCTGCCAAGCAAGCAGCTGTGAACAAAACTTCTCAGTAAGATGAATTTGAAGTTTTGCATGCTCGGTGGAACAGGATACGCAAATACAGCTTTGAGAGGGTAACAGTTGAGGGGTGCAAGTCCAGACTCTCTGAATAAAATGCATGTGTGTGGAAAGACTGAGCCTTTTAAGGTGTCTTATTCAGTTAAAAGGTGCAGGAAAATATAAAAAAAAAATACATGTGAAGGTTATTTTTTCATAGTGAATTTTGGTGCCTCAGTCTGAGGTAAAGTGATGCCTGAAAGTTTGACGTCCAGGCTTTGCTATTGAAGTCAGCTAACAAAACTAGTGACTGCAGTTGCACCCAAGACACCAGCAGACCAATGGCAGGAACAGGTCTGTAGAATTATAAACTCAATTGAATATGTTTGAACTTAATTTTGATAGACCTCATCCCTCATCAAAGCTTCACATCAAATTCCATGCCTTTTGTTTCAGCCAGAGATTTTTTTAATGGAGTACAAATTCAGTATGAGAATTCTGGTATGGGTTTTTTTGTGGGTTGTTTTTTTTTTTCCCCTCCAGGAAGATAAATGCAGGATGTGTGTGCAGACAATATGGACACCTATATTAAAGCCACCTAATATTTTCCATGCTTGCAGTGGAAATTTTTGGTTGCTTGCAATTTTGACAAACTTTAACCGAGATTTTCCATTACAAGTTTCTGCCTTTATGTTGTTATTATTTTTACATTTGGAGGGGAGACAGTGTGCTTAAATGTGTAAATGACGTATGAATAACATTTAAATGTTATATACAACTGGAATAGCTGTTCTTGACACTCATTGCTCTGCTGTAGCTATAGTGCTTGTAATGTTTTATTACATTTGGTATGTAATATTTCATGTTCATGAAGTACCTTGTCCAAGTGAGACCAGAGTTTATCAAGGCAGTGATTTTTGTGTCCAGTTTATGTAATATTTTTAATGTTCATAGTTAATATTTTATTTTGGTTTGCATTCAGGTAAGTTGGGGTGGAATACTGCAAAAGGATATGGAAAAGTCTGTTTGTAATTAAAGGAACACTAATTGGACTTTAGGGACTGTGTGTAAGATACACTAGTCTTTCCCACGGCCACACCCTGAGCATATGATCTTTAACTGAATTCATGGAAACATTCACACTGCTTCCTACAGATTGCAGCTGGCACTGTCTGTAAAATCTCTGCTTCACAAAGAGCAGAGGATTTTATGTGATAATGTGCAATGATACATTTCATTCTGCTGCGGTGTTACTACACAGCTATGTGAAACAGATGGAATGTATTGTAAGAAGACTGTAATATGAAATGCAATTATGCAATAATACTGAAATCCTAGTAATGATCGTCCTTGTATTCTTGTTCAGAGGATGTGAAATAGTGCAGTGCTTGACCATCAGATATGTGTGTGGCTTACAGATTGAATGCCAGCTAAATTGTTAGATGACCCACCAACTGTTTTTCATATTTCTAACTTTTAACATCTTTTCCAGCAGCATAAAGTCTGCAAGTAGATTTTTTTTTTTCAATGGCACAGAATAATTTTTCTGTTAACAGCATGAAAATATAATGGGATGTCAACTGAAATATAAGGCTGTTAGACCTGGGCCTGTCCAGTTTTCAGCTGTTGTTTATCTCTGGTATTACAAAAAAAGAATTAAGCCTTTGCATGAGACAAGTGATGGACAAATCTGGAAACTAGAAAAATTTAGTTTCTTACTTTCAGGTATGGACTGATGTATACAATTTCAGGTGGAAGAATTTTTACCTAAGTGGTATTTCATAAAAGATATAAAAATGTATTATTTCCGTTAGTGCTAAAGATTTCTACTTGGGTACTCTCCATGCTCAAGACTAAAGACTGTCCTCATGTAAAAGAGAAATTATGCTTTTAAAAGTAAGTGCACTGTCAAAGTTAATTGATAAGATCACCATATAAATGTGTTCTAGTCAGTTGAATATGGCTTTACATGTCCAAACAGTCATCAGTGCCTTTTGGGGGATTGCGTGTAACACAATAAAAATTTGAGACTTTCATGTTTATACTGGTGCCAGCTGTTTTGTATTCTCCATGTACATTTTCAAATCAGAATGAGGAATGCATAGGGCAAATACTGTAAGAGATGTTAATGTACTCACTTGGTAACAGTTTGCTTTCTGTTCAAAGGGTCTTGCTTCTCATTTTGCTACGCAGGTGAGTTAACTGCTTTGATCCTGTAATTAACTCCTAAACTGACAGCAACTGTAGCAAAACAAGTGTTTCTTCACTCCTGTATGGTTCAGTCTGTGTCAGTTACACTTATGTCAATATTTCTGTGGGTGTGGTAGGGTGTGGATGAAGCTTCCCATTTAGAACACTTTGAAACATTGATGTATGGTATTTTCCTCAATTTGACAACACTAATGCTAGCTCAGATGGACGAAAAAATGATGTTAATATAAAATATCATTGGCTGTAGTGGTGTCTTGACGTGTATTTACTTGAAGGAGATGTAGGCAGAGGACAGAAAAACCTTTTACCACTGCCTAATTTATGGCTACCTTAAGATGAATTCTGCAGCTAGTCTGTGGGGAGGAGAGTTATGTATACAAATAAAAGCTCTGGTTATAAATGTAAAGACAAAAGCTTTGACAGTGTTGTGTTCTTAATCTGTCCTTTGACTATATGCATCCATTCTTTTCTGTCATTATAAGTCATTTGCAAGCCTTTGCTCTTCTTCACTGTACTGAGTATAGCCCCTTGGCAGTCAAGACCTATGTCTGTGTGGGTCTCAAGAAGATGAACATGTACTGGTATGCAGCTAGAGACTTTGAGACATATGTAGAAGGTAATTTCTCTCCACACTGTTGAGATTAGCTTTAACTATTTCTGTTTTTTACTTTCTTCAGTCTCACAAATTCCTTTATAGCTAGCATACTCTGTGTGAACCCAATTTAAAACATTTGCTGCTAAAATGCCATTTTAGGGATATAACAGATGAAAAAACATAGGAAAGATGGGAAATATCTGTAGCTAATTAAAAGCAAAGGAGACAAACTTCAGACCATGAGAATTCAAAAGATTGGTTTTGGCTGCTGCTTGTTGTTGGCTTTTGCTACAGGTCGGATTAGTAGTTTTAATAACATGTATTGTCTAATATTCAAAGGGTGAAATATTCCAGATCTTGCACTTTTGACTTCTGGCATGTAAAATTTTAAATTTAAGAGGAAATGTTCTGAACTGTGGTGACTTAGCTTGACCTGGTAAAGGCTTTGAAGTAGCTGGTGGTTTATTTTCTTTAGAATAAGTATACCAAGCTGAATTTTTCTAAAGCTGCTTAAATTTACCTGAACTTTTTTTGAATAGTAAATACATCAGAAATATCCCATGAGAGAAAATGCTGATATTTGGCATGAACTTCCCATCTGAAATTTCATTCTCAGCCAGACCAAAATTATTGCCGGTGAAAAGAAAACTGCTTTGGGAATATTTTAGTTCTTTGAATTATGTTTTTTAAAAAAACAACAAGAACAAAACAGTAAAAGAAAGAATTCCAACACAAAATCAGAAGACCATAGTGCTTCTGGCATTTCCATGGAGAGTGCACCTATATTTGGTTCATCAGTTCTGTTCAAGTCATTGACCAATGGTGAACCCAAAGTTAGGACACTGGTTCCGATGCAGTGGCTGCAGCAGCACTGTGTTTATGCTGGCGTAAGCAGTTCCCTTTCCTGGCCACCTGCTCCCTCCCCATCCTGCTCTGAGTTGCTGGTGTGGCATGGTCCACCGAAATATTAATAATTCCATTAAAATTGTATTGTAAAACATCATAAATATTATTTATAATGGAATGAAAGCATGTTTGTGTATATTTATGTGTAAATACTTACATTTCTAAATATGAATCTAGAAGAAACTGGTGTAAAACCTGTGAATTTTTCATAGCATATACTGGACTGCTGAACTGGGGTTGGGGCCAGTGAGAAAAAGCTTGAGTGGTAAGCTGAAAAAACCAGAAGTCCTGATGCATTTTGGTTAACCCATTCTCCCATTCCCATTGCCTTGTTCTGACCTTGAGAAAAGTCTTTGAACTTTGGAAATACTCTTGTAAATTTAGCATGTGTCAATGAAGAAATAACAAAAATCTTTTAAAACTCAGCCAGTTCAGAAAATGACTTCATGCTCTAAACATTTTCACAAAGAAACCTTTGGATCTCTTTCGGGTCATTACTTGGTAAACAGCACCAGAGTCATTCAAATAAAAACACTGACCAAAAGGGACACAGAGAAAAGCAGTTCACTCTCTGCAGCCTTCAAGCATCAGTTTCTGGAGGGGGTGGGGAGGGGGAGGGAATCAGATATCTGAGCAAGGATTTTTATACTAGGATTAAGGTCGTCTTGATGAATTCATAAATTCATACTGCCATTGTTTTTTAATTCAGAACAGTAAACGCTAATAATTTTGCTTGGAGGTGGAGAAATCTTTTTTTGAGGTATATACCATATATTTCAAATACATCGTAGAGTATCTCAAGTTGAAAAGGACCCATAAGGATTGAGTTCAACTCCCTGCTCCTTACAGGACTACCTAAAACTAAATTATAAATAAATAAGCATTGTCCATATATAATTGTATCTAGAGAACTATACTCCTTTTTTTTTTTTTTCCTACACTTCTATTATTAGTATCAGCAGGTGCATGCTAAGTAAACAAGATGGAAAACATTTTTATTTTCTCTAAACTGAGGCGTGTGGGATAGGGTCCTCTGTTCTCTCCCTTAGAGTCATAGCAAAGAAGTCAACAGAACTGTTTGCTCTCAGTTCAGGGCTGCACCCAACGTCCTTCATGATTTCCTGAAGGTTTCTCCTAAAATCTTTAAGACATTCCTTGTTTTAAGACATTCCTTGTTTTCAATATGCATTCTGGAATGAAACAATAGAATTTGGGCTTAGGCAGGAAGATCCAGTAGCTCCAGTGGTGTACTTGCAATGCTTTGCTATATTAAGTAAATGGCTTTGAGGTCACATCAGTAACACTTTGAAGTCACATCAGTAATGCATCCCTATGAATTTTGGGGTTTGGCCCTTGAAGTTTTGCTGTTTATGTCTGTGGGTATTTTTGCTCCAGTTTCAATTACAGAGTTCTTTTTGTTGAACATGTGAGGAATACAGATCGGCAAAGGGTAATGAGGCATTAAAATATACCTAATAAGAACGTGGGAGCTCTCCAACCTTTTCATAGCATGATATCCATGGAAAAGAGAGAATGTCATGAGCAATCCCCTTGTATTTAAAATAACATGTTAATTGGAATGTGCTTGTCACAGCATAGCAGTTGCTTTGGAGGAAGAGAAATTTCAGGAAAGTTTACTAAATAAGTTTTTAATTACATTTTTTAATTACTATAGCAGGAAATCAATACGGTAGAAAAAAGAGAAGTACCAACACTAAATCATCTTGATCAATCAGTTATTGAAATTTAATAATTCATTATTCTGCTTTCATCTTCATTTCTATTAATCAACTTTTTTAGAGTGTTTGATAGTGGCCACTCTAACTTTTTACCCATAACTTTTTTCATCAGAGCAGCCTTCCTTCTAAACTTCTTTGTGCTTGAATGAGTGCTACAGAATTTAAATGCCATGGTTTACAGAACATTGGACTGAATTTGGTGAGGGTTATGCCTAATAACCTATGTTGATGGATTTTAGACATCAAGGTACACTTTAGGTTAAGGCTATGGGGTGAAAAAGGTAAAGCTTGTAAAATAAGCATAACAAGTACTTACAGAATGATAGTCAAATAGCAGTCACTGAAAAATCTGGAGGCATTGATAACTATAAATTGTTGGAAATCACAATTGCATCTCTGAGAATAAGCCATGTCAGTCTTGTGCTAAAGATTTGCTTTGCCAGGATCTCTGTGGCCATTATTTAACAACTAGTTCCTCAAGAGGGAAACATTTTGGGTGTTAGTATCACTGTATGAGAGAGTATAAAAAATACTATAATTTAAAAAATGTAAGTAATGAGGGAAATATCCTGAGGTTTTTGTGTTTTGATAAAGTATGTAAAGGCACGTGTTACTGAGGAACTGATTTCTGCAGTAAAAGTTGTTTTACGTTAGCTTCCAGCTCTTGCTTTCTCATTTCAGGTTAGAAAGAAGCAAACTACACTGTAGTGCACTGTCGGGCTCTGAGAGAGGTTTCTGTTTAGAAAAAATAATCAGTACTTTAGGCAGAAAATACTATAATCAAGAAAACACTGTGAAATTATTTTGGAAGTGTAGTATTGTGGTTTTTACTTATCCTAAATAATTTTGCTTTGATATTTTTAACATTCATATGATGCATTTATCTGGTACAGTTAGATATCCTGCTGAATTGTAACTACAGCCCTGAGTCCTTGCCTATCTTCTGTATGCAATTGCACCATCTGCTACTGCTGGCTTCATATGCTCTTAAGTTAACAGAGAGGTCACCATATTTGAGAAGGAGGAGTAGAGCCTTCATAATTTATAGGAAAGGCATTGAAAGCACAGAGGCCAAGAGAAGACCCGTCTATGTAAAAGCAAAGAAGAAATGCCTTTTTTAAACCAGTAGAAATCCTGTTTTTAAGAGCCAAAATTGGTGTGATGGACAAAGACACAAAACCACCGTTCTGCAGCCTGTTTGTGGAGAGGCTTGACGTGGCCCAAGCAGAAATTGCAGATTATTCCAGGGGAAGAACCCTGTGGATGTTTCCTCCTCCAAACCCTCATTTGGAGGGTTTTGTTGTGGTGGTTTTTTTCTGGTTTTTGGTTGGCTGGTCAGTTTGGTTTCTAATTGGACCTCCATAGCCTATGTTTCTTCTCAGGATAATTTACAATGTCATCCAAACCTGTGAATTGAAGAGAAGGAAAGTGTTACAAAAGATTGAGGGTTCCGTCCTCCCTGGGAAAAAACTAGCACCGCTGTCACTCTATGATAGGTTCTTATGATTTCAAGTGTTATTAGAACTAGAGTGTTGCCAGTTACTGCTAATAATGTCTGTTGGGTGCAGGAGACAAAACATAGCTGAACGGTAGCCAAAAACTATTAACAGGAAAAAGTACACAGGCAGGAGTAATTTAATCTGCGTAATCTTACCTACAGATGGTTCTGCAATCTCTGCAAGGCCTCTGGCAAGCAGCTAGAGTGATGCAAAAACAAAATCAAAAAAATCTGCATGCTAATAGAAAGAATAAAAGATGTGAAATGTCTTTGTGACTAGACCTAATTTTCTGTTTGCAATAAGCCCGAGACCTTGAGATGTGCACATAGCATGAGGCTCGAGAAAAAGAGACTACTTTCTCATACTGAGCTGAATGACCACCTAAAGCATGATTAAGTTGTTACAAAATAATAGAACAGTGAAACTGAGGTATGCCACTCTGTTTCGTCTTTATTTATTTTAATCCTCAAGAAGAGAGTAAATGCCATTGTGCCACAACTACTCCCTAGGAAAAACTCCTGGAAAAGTAGAAGGAGGAATGCTTCAGTATAGCATTTTTTTCTAACGTATCCATGCATGTGAGCAATGCTGTGGGTTGGGAGAATTAGATGTCTAAAGAAATGTATTAGGAGCATTTCTTTTAATTTTTATTGTTCCATTTTTCCTGACGTGTGCCCTGTCTGATTTGAAAAGAGGAAGTCACACTGGGGGTTTGAAAGAATAACTGCAGTAAGGATAGAGATGTGTTCTTATAGCAGTTCCATTGACATCACAATGGGGTTGTACCAGTGTTTTAAACCAATATAGTAAGTTAAATTCTGTTTGTTTTAAGATCCAGCAACATATGGATTTGACATTTTTGGGTAATATAACAGTTCTTTCAAGTGAAGGTGAATACATTGGGGGGAAAAAACCAAGGCCTGCCACTAACTGAATGAAGAGAACAGTGCAATGAAGTCTGTTGGAAGGTGTGAAGAGCTTATGCTTCTGTGCTGCAAATACTGTCTCAGGGAGGATCAAACTCTTTTGATCTCCTCTCTTGCCTGTTTTAGAAGTCTGTAACTGCTGATGCCTGGGTCTTAATTCAGAGTGTTGGTGAGTAGGGAATTCAGGTGTCGTGAAACTGTGCTACCCAGAGTTCCTTAAATTTGTCACAATACTATTATTTTTGAGCCTTCTGAACTCTGTGATTATGAGGAGGATGGAGTAATTCCCACACGTACAGCTGTGAGCTGTTATGTGATACCATCAGAGCAGTTTGGTCCAAATCCTGGCAGATGTGGTTCCCTCAGAAATTAGGACATTTTACCAGACTAGGAAGATTTCCAAATTGCCCTGCATTGTTCTCCAAGGTAAATGTGGAGATTTTATAGTCTGCTTTCAGGACTAAATGAATCTGGTGTGCATAAATGTGGGGCTGGTACTGCCCATTTGCAAAGTTCTTTTAGTTAGAAGAGAATCTGCCCCTCTGAGTATTTCCCATAAAGTTTATGTGAGTGGAGATGTAAGTGAAGGCTCTATTTGTAATTCCATTTGAGACTACTGTTTTTTTCTAACAGTGTACTACAGCAATTCAAAACAGGGACACTTGAAAAAGGTTGGACACTTTCCAGCTTGGGTTTTTTGCCTGTGTCTTGGGCTGAAACAAGCAAGCATTGCCTGGGGTTTTAAATACTTTTGAGTTGTGTGTGCCTCTCTAAAAAGAACCAGGATTAACAAAATAGCATGTATAGCTGTTTCTGAGAGAGATTGCAACAAAACAAAATCAGGTAGTGCTAGAACAACAGCGTGGAGTGGGGGGAGGGTTGGTCAAGAAAATACCTATTCTGACTCCCGTTTTCAGTCAGAGATGAAGGCTATACATCTATATTTGCACATGTTCAACTTCAGTGTTGCAAGATTATAGCACTCTGCAAGATATGTAATTTATAGTGAAAATATTTTGGGTTTTGGTTTTGTTTGTTTGGCTTTTTTTTCTTTTCCTGCGCAAATCAAAGATTACCAATTAGTAAAAAAAGTTTATGCATGTGTATGAGTGTACATGCAATGACATAAGTAGACTGTCCCTCCTATTCCACTCCTACAGAGCTGCAGTCTGCTTACAGTCAGACTTAAGGGCAACTGCTTAAGGCAGAAGCTGCCAGTTTGGGTTGTGTGGTTTTTGTTTTTTTTTTTTTTTTGTTGTGTTTGTTGTTGGGTTTTTTTTGCCTAAATGTGGTCAGGTGATTGAAGGTCAAAAATCTATTTTTTTTCTTGCTGACTACTTTTTTTTTTAACTCTTTTGCTGTATTATTGAAATGGGAAGTGTCTGGAGCTCAGCATGGATGACATTTGTTCTTGGGAGGATGGGAAGAGGTTAAAAGTAGAAACAGCTGATGAGGCAGGATGGCTCTATAGAGAAAGCAGGAGGAAGAGAAATGTGAACATCTGTTAAAGCCATACCAGTGACTATTTTGGCTAAGTTCAGTTTGCAGTTCCTTCTGAATTCCTTCTTCAGTAGATGTCACTGCTGTCAGTGACAAACATGATATAGGCCTTTGGAGTATCATTAATTTTGTTAACAGAGAATGTAATAAAGAGGAAAAACAGGCAGTTCCAGTTCTTTTTAAGTTACCCCAGTCTTCAATACAACATAAACTAAAATAAAAAATGAGATTTTGAAGATCTGATTTACTATTGCAATTCCCTATTCTCTTCCTATTGATGTTCCCTTTTACTGGGAAAATACTTAAGCAAGAGAACTGCTAGGAGTTGTACTGTTGTGTCTGCTGACTTACAGTTTCATTCAATACCTATCATTGTAAATCACGGTCCTGCTGGCTTTTGTTCAAATCCCTACTGTTACAGAGTCTAAGCTTCCACTATCTTTCCCTCAAGCTAACATTCAGTACACTGAAATTAATCTCAATCCAACACAGTTGTCTTCTCTTCCCCACAGTAGAATTGTCAAAGATGTTTAATTGCAAAACATCAACTTGGGAAGAGTTATTATTTAAAGAAACCTAAGAATGAGTCTCTTTTATTATTATTTTCCTTGTGCATCTAATACATCCCAGATCTGAGAGGGAGAACATTTTCTGAGAATTGTATTTGTTTTACATCTTATCAGAACAGCTGATTAATAAAAACAGCCTGACTTTCTCAGCAGTACTGGCTTGCTACCTCAATCAATGGACTACATTGCCATCCATTCTTAAGAAAGCTTTTAATCTTCCTGTGAAAGTTCTTGTCCAAACTAACTGGAATAAATGTTGAGTGAATGAATTAATGTAGTGATGCAAGAAATGCTTTCCTGATGTCCAAATAGGCATCTGAATGACCTTCATCCTGCATTTGGTGATTAAGTCCAAAAGCAGTAAGTTTTTTGCAGTTAGCAACTGTGAGAAATGAGGTGGAAAGCATACAGCAAATTATAGACCTGACTTAATCTTTTATCTCCTGGGAAGAACTAATAATTTAGGAGTGGATACTGGAATGGTTGATTGGAAATACCTACAAAGCCACTAGGTATGAAAAGTTTTGGACCATCAAAGTAACACAGCTAGGGGGTGAGTTTTGATATTGTGAAACAAAAATAATTATGGAATGTGAATCAAAGCAGATAAACTCTGCTTTTGTTTATATGATATTGTATCTTATAGATAAATAAAAATAAACAAGACAAAGAGAGGGCAATGTTTGAATATGCATTTTAAATTTGCCTTCTGATGTTCGTTTAGCATAAGGATTTTTAGAACTATTATAGAGAAAATTATTTTGAACTCTTTTACACATATGTAGAAAAATATACACTAAATGGTATATTTATGGTTCCTATGTTCTACTTGACTTGTCTCTTTGCTTGTCTTGCATACATACTTTATGAGTTGTAACCCTGTGCATGTGTGTTTTGGCATACTTTGGAAAAAGAAGGTTACTAAACTATTTTATAACCAAGTAGTTAAATCAAATTTCCTTAAAGGCCAGGTCACCCCCATGCCTACACCCCCACCCCACCCCCCCCCCCTCCTTATTAGGTAAACAGACGCAAGTATAAATGAATGAAACTTGTGGTAGGTTTGAAATAATCTCCCTTGACCCCAGTTATTGCGCAGAATTGAAATCATATTGCCTCTTTGCTCATTTAGATATCTCCATTTGTATTTGTCAGTCTTCAGCCGCTACACATAGATATTTAGTTTTTTTCTTTAGTTAGCAGGCAGTGGTTCTTACTATTATGTATTCACTGTAGTTCTCATCGCACATAGATTTTTCCAGAGAAGTATTAGCTCAAATAGAAAATATATTTATGTATGCTAATATGTCTTCCTGTTAGTGTTTTAAGAGCCTTCAGAACAGCATATTTGAATTTCAGTGCCTTGTTGAATTCTGTGCAATTTCCAGCAACCAGCGTTAGAGGGTTGCACGCCAGTGATAAAAACAAAGGGAGGATTACTGATGCAGTTTTAGAGGGAGAACGTGGCTTGAGTCAGGAGGCAGGTTTGTGTGTAGGTCCTGACAGCCATCTTGATTTGATAGCAGTGGAATCTTTGAGCTAGGGATATAAGGGATCCTTGAGGTACATGGGCTTTGTATCTTAAGTAGCAGCGCATTATTTGTAGTGAATTCATCTGTACAAGGGAGCTAAACTCACTCAGATGTGGTCCCCTTCATTTTGGCTGGTAATAAGTTCGTTAATGCTAGTACAGTGATATTTAGATTTTGAAAGGTGGTTTAGTTGTAATAACTTAATCTAAATGTGGAGAAGTCTTTTGCTACCATGCAAACAGAAGAGAAGCTCTTATCTTAATTCCAGGCTCAGCTTTGTGACTTTCTTGGGATATTTCAGGATACAGTGAAATATTGCATGAGATATTACGCATTTCCCTTCCTTTTGAGGGAGTTGTCACAGCAGGGTTAGGTCTGCTAAATAGATGGTCTAGGTGTTTAAAAAATATTTTTGTTTATTTTATGGTTTAGGTGTGTTTTACAATTTGAGAATCAATTCCAAGAGTTGTCTGCGGTGTAAGACAATTGTAACTGTTTTGGGTGGCTCTGTTTTCTTCCAGCTACAGATACAGTAACTAGCTTAACAGCTACTGCAGATACAGAAACTATTTTACAGCCCACAATTAATTCTTGCATTGTCATTGTCATCCATGCAAAGTTGTAACTTCAAGATAAAGTGGCTACCTACTAGATCAGTTCTTCCAGAAATGGCAAAATCAACAATCAGCAGGTAGGAAGATAACAGGAAATAATTGTGTGGATGTATGTGTTTGTGAAAGTTTAAGTCTACTTTGGAGGAAACTGAACTGCAGTTTGCAATGGTTGCCCAAAGGCAGAGATGGCAAGGAGTTAGCTTGTATCTCAGGGCTAATTGCTACGTATCTGTTAGAGTTGATATCAGCTACCCGACTGAGACAAACCCCCTGGAGAATTGGTGTTAGTTGAGATAATGGAGGCATGAGTGCAGGAAAAGCCCTGCTGTTGGAATTCACTGTCAGTGAATTCAGTACATTTTTTCCACTTCGTATTGTACATCTCCATGTATTTCACATGGCATCACTATGTGTGAATAAAAACTGAGGACTTCCATTGATTTGTTTTAATTCAGAAAGAAAATATGAAGTCTTATCAGTTTTGACTTTCATGAATTACTAAATTCCTTCCTACTTTTTTTTCCCATTGCAGTTTGAGCTCATTCAACTACAATATAAAATTCACTGCACCAGATATAAAGATGACAGAAAATTGGATCACATTTTTGCTGTTCTTCTTATCGGTTACTATGGTGAGTCTTATGAATTTTTTAGATCACTTCCAGTTTCAAACGTGTGTAGAGAAATTATTAATATGGAAATGCAGAAACAACTAACATTGTGTTCAAATGTAGTTTCTGCACAGCAGGATCCTTATCTACCTTCTGTTCTCCTTTTAATTCCTGTGGTAAAGGAACAGAAATAGTATTTACTTCTGCTGAACCTAGCATATCCTCCGTTAGCAGAGGACTTTACAGTAAGTTGACAACTGACACATAAGCAGTACTATGCAGACCCCAGGAAGAGTGGAGGAGACAGCCAACTCAGGTTCAGAGGACATCCTTGGAATCTTAATTTCACCCCTTGTATGGCAGTGCTACAGTATTTCAATCTGCAGCTTTGTTTTTCCATGTTTAGTAGCTTCCCATAAAATGTTAACTACTTTAAACAATGCACTTAAGAGGTTCAGGTTTTGATCAAGATCCACTTTCTTAAATATTTTTTTTTAATTATTTGTAATAACCATAAAAATGGACGACCTTTTGGTATTCTGAGGGTTGCTTTTATGTTTTGCCAGAATATAAAGAAACCAAATAGCTCTAAACAAGCCAAAAGCTTCAGTGCATGCAGTATATGGAAAGTCTTTTTTCAAAGAAGGTCATTTTGGGCTGGATTCAAATGCCTTTTAGGCTAATGTAACTTCAATATATTTTACTGGATTTTGCCAAAGCTTTTTATATGCTTCTGACTTCTCAGTGCTTTCTATGCATTTTTCCATTATGTTTTACAAATCTTGCATATTGTTACTCCCCTATGCTCATTCAGGAGATATTTGTCAAGATTCAGTAGTAAGGAGAACTGCTGAATTAACCAGAAAAACATGAAATCATATTGTCAGTAATAAATTTGAAGATCACTTTCCTTCAGTAAAACAGTATTTAAGATACAGTATTTCAATAGATGGAACTTTCAGAAGTTTGTATTGGAGTTTGTCATGACTTGCTAAAAAAAAAAGTCTTTTTCCTCTCAGTTTTTTGCCACTGCTATACCATCCGAAGGGCATCAGAATACGACGGAGGACTTCACTCAACTGAGTGTTACACGGAATAAAATTATGACAGCACAGTATGAATGTTACCAGAAAATTATGCAAGATCCTATTCATAGGAAAGAAGGTAGGGATTATTTTCTTACAAGGTTTTACAAAGGCCAATGGTCAACAGGTATAATTACACTGATTGAGGATCCTTTAGTTATTTTCTTTTTTTGTCATGGTAGCAATGATTCTTCAGGCTGTAACAGTATTTGTAGAATTTTTTAGAAATGTCACTTTGGGATTCAGGAAGATAAGTGATATGTTTTATTACCTTCCCATAGAACCAGTTCTTATACAACACAAAGCTTTTATTTCTGATGAGTGAAGAAAATCTTAATTTAAATAGATGTCCAGATTAAAAAATGGTGACAGATTAATCTTGCCACTTTACTGCATTTCATACTCTTATAATATCTCTGTATCCCTTGTCATACCTGCCTGTAAAAATTGAAAATAACTTGATATACATAATTTCCCTGCTCTGAGGGTTGTGTTAGTGTCATTAATGCTTTTTCTGGTAATTCATTCAGAGCTAGCCTCAGTAACTCTACCTGTTGCTGCATTCACTGTTTCTGACTTTACAACTTATAGAAACATTGAATGGCTTTTGAGGCAATTGCATTCTTTAACAATGACTTTTTTTCTCTTCTGAAATAATTCTTTGGAGGAACTGAATGTCTGGGGGTCAGAAATGGATATGAATATGACAGTGTAAGCTTATGTCCAACCTGGGGCATCACAGCTTCAGAAGGATCTGAACAAATAGGAAAAACTTTAGATGAGGAGGAATTACATGGTGTTTGAAAAATGCAGCCTTTGAGATGGGCGTTATTAAGTCTTAAAAAGGAAAATGAAGGAAGATACTAAAAACATCTGCAAATTTGTATTCAGTCATTCTGTGTTCTTTTTGGGAAAGGATTTGTTTATAAAATCCCAGCTCATTCTCCAGGGAGGTTTATTTTAGATGTTAACATTTGTCTGAGTGCAATGAGGCACTGAAACAGGCTCTTGATGGACTTTGGGATTCCCTGTCCCTTGGGCACTTGGAGAAGTGTCTGTCCACAATGAGTGCTGCAGGCTCAGCTCTGCCTGAGGCAGAGGAGCTGTGGCTGCCTCCCAGCCAGGCTTTCTGATGGCTTCTAGGATACCACTGTGTTTTCAATGAACTAGTAAACATATGTACAGGCTTGGTATGCATCCAAAATATAAATACATTCAGTAAAATGATCTTTGCAAGCTTAATAATTGATTTAGGGGTTTTTTTTGTCTGCTGTGCTCTAGATCTGAGGTTTGTAAATTGTGGATGCAGATTTTTTTTCAAGGTGAATGATGATGGATTTTAAAATGTGTTCAAAGAAATGTACATGTAAGGAATTATTTCTATTAAGTGGAGTTTTAATCAGCTACTGCTAAATCTTATGTTTCTGTTTCCTATTTCTTATATTGCTACAAGTGAGAAACTTACCTTAGGCAGTCTTATATCTTACTTTTGACAGACTATTATGAAAGAAGGGTTGTTATTTTATTACCAGGTCTCTACTTGTTTGCAGGTCCTTACTGTAACAGGACATGGGATGGCTGGTTGTGCTGGAGTGATGTTGCTGCTGGAACTGTGTCAGTACAGCGCTGTCCTGACTACTTTCAGGATTTCAACCCTTCAGGTAAGTGTGTGTGGGCTTCTACATCAGTATATTTATTAATAAATTGAGGTTTTGGGTGCTTGATGCCTCCTGTTTGCCCCACTCAAGTCACTAATGTTCCAGAATGTCACTAATTCCAAACTCATTATTTGTATTTTTCCTTTATCACACAGAAAATTAACAAGTTACTTATTTTCTTTTCTGAAATATGTCCTTGAGGGATTCTGTAGATTAGGAAGTAGGAACTGAAGTTAGATCACTGTTTTTTCCTCTTAGAGATGACCTTTTCTCTCTGAGAGACAATCAGAAATATGACTTATTCTTTTACCTGAATTTAGCAGTTGAAGTTGACAAGGGTTTCTCCCACAGGTGAATCTTTTTCTGTTTCTGTAGGCTAAACTTTGTATCTGTGAGCATGTGGAAAATTGTCATAGACTTCCACTCTTGTCACCTGTTGCATTTGGTATTTCCCAAGGTCCTTTCATGCCTCTTGCTATTTGATGATAGAAATCATTGTGTTCTGATATATTTTACATTTTGGTTCTTGAGGAGTTTCTCTGTTTTGCACCAGGTTGGGAGGGGAGTATTGATCTGCTGGAGGGCAGGAAGGCTCTGCAGGGGGATCTGGACAGGCCGGACCGATGGGCCAAGGCCAGTTGCATGAGGCTCAACAGGGAGAGCTGCCAGGTTTTGCGCTGGGCTCACACCAGCCCCACGCAGCGCTGCAGGCCTGGGGCAGAGCGGCTGGGAAGCTGCCTGGTGGGAAAGGGCCTGGGGGTGCTGGGTGACGGTCTGCTGAACATGAGCCAGCCGTGTGCCCAGGTGGCCAAGAAGCCCAGCGGCATCCTGGCTTGTATCTGAAACAGTGTGGCCAGCAGGGCCAGGGCAGTGATTGTCCCCCTGCACTTGGCACTGGTGAGGCCGCACCTCAAATGCCCTGTTCAGTTTTGGGCCCCTCACCACAAGAGGGATGTAGGGGTGCTGAGCGTGTCCAGAGAAGGGCAATGGAGCTGGGGAAGGGTCTGGAGCACAAGTCCTATGAGGAGCAGTTGAGGGAACTGGGGTTGTTCACTCTGGAGAAAAGGAGGCTCGGGGGGAACCTTCTTGCTCTCTCCAACTACCTGACAGGAGGCTGTAGGCAGGTAGGGGTCGGTCTCTTCTCCCATATAATAATAAGTGACAGGGAAAGAGGAAATAGCCTTGAGTCACAGCAGGGGAGGTTTAGATTAAATACTATGAAAAATGTCTTCACTGAAACGATGCTCAAGCATTGCAACAGGTTGCCCAGGGAGGTGGTGGAATCCACTGACCCTGGAAGTGTTTAAAAACCACATGGATGTGGTGCTTACGGACATGGTTTAGTGGTAGACTTGGCAGTCCTGGGTTAACGGTTGGACTTGATCTTAAAAATCTTTTCCAACCTAAATGATTCTATGATTTTGTTGATCTCCTGCCTGTCCAATTCCGATTTCCAGTGGTAGGATGTTAGACTTCAGTTTAGATCTTGGATGTTACAACAGGCCATTTAAATATTCTTGTCACTTCATCTGGTAGTTCTCAAACAGTTAGTTTGATGTATTTTTTTACTTACTGGATTGGAGGAGGGACATCTATTTGTTTTCTTAAGAAAAACACATCAGTTGCCCTTGCCAAGCAAGAGGCCTCTGGTTTCTCAGAATTCATAGTAACAAGCAATGTCTCTCTAGTCATATTAATAAAGCTGTCATTTGTTTGCCAGTCTTTCCTCATTAGATACTAGGGATCAGGAAGCAGAATGTCAGTGCTGACTCTTGTGTTTTTCTTTTGTTTTTCTTTCCATCTATTTTGTAGAAAAAGTTACGAAGATCTGTGATCCAAGTGGGAATTGGTTTAGACACCCAGAAAGCAACAGGACATGGACAAACTATACCCAGTGTAATATCTATACACATGAAAAAGTGAAGGTAGGAAAGGAATGAATGCATGTTACCAGTGTCAAGAAACTGATCTGAAAAATTTCACAATTTTCAAAAGTTGAATGGCAGAAGAGCTGATGCAACATCAACATGGTAAATGAAGAAGGCATCTTGAATAAAAAGGATGAATCGTGCAAAACAGACTCAATAAACCCCAACCCACCTGCTTTTATCTTTTACAGCCGATTTCAACTGATTAAATAATATGATCATATTTTTGTTCATGGGTATTTTAAATTTATAGCTGCTGGTATTGTCTAGGTCATCCACAGTCATCTACTGGTAAGATTTATAAGAACAGATCTTTACATTTTGCTCTAGTTTTGAAGTAGGGTCCAAGTTGAGCAGAACTGCAGGAGGTTTGCACATCTCTGGAAGACGTGCTGAGTGCATGGGTTTATCCAATTAAATCATAGTGAGAGATTTTCAGCTGGGGCATAACCGAAGTTTTATTTGGGATGAATACATCTTCAAGGCAGCTTTTAGTAGAGTTCAGATGTTTGATTTTTTTTTTTTTTCTTTTTCCACCCGCCATGTGAAAAGCAGAGCTAAACTTTTTTCTTCTTTACAGAAGTGCAGGCAAGCTATAGTTGAGTGGATTCACCACAGGATCTTTGAAGGCCAAAGGAAAGTAGATGATAAGAAATGTTAGATAGGGTTTGTTTTTCCTTGTGATCCTTTTCCTTTGTATACCTTTTGCCCTGCCTCCCAAGTGCCATTTTTTCAGTTTCTGCAATATTAAGCCGTGCACATGAATGAAAAACCTATATTTTGAGTTCATTTAAGTGAAATTTTGCAAGCATCCAAAATTATCACAGGCCAGGCAGCAAAATACTTTGAGTGTTGTTTTCTGTTTATTAAAGGTAGACTCTCTGCACACACATGCCTATGTGTATGTATTGATGGTACTTTTATAGACCTCACGTTATCTTGAAGATTCCTAACCACTGACAGATTTAAAAAATAAAAAATAATAATAAAAAAAGAGGGAAGCCTCCAAATGCCCTCATGCTGAGATACTTCGTAATATGTGAGGATATAGTGGGCAAAATTGTATATTTTGCCACCCTCTCACTCCATATGTCCACTTATATTCTTTATGTGTATGAAAAATTCAGTTGTGGGAAGAAGCAGTAAATTGAAACAGTAAATGCCCAAGTACTAATAGTATAAAATGCAGGTAAAGATAGACTGTTAATTAATTTGGATCTCATGGAAAAGAGCTAAAATTATTTAGCAGATTGTGTCAAGAATACTGGCATCTAGTAGAGATCCTAACTGGCCACGTTGCTGCTGTCAAGTGTGCTTTAGGGTATTTACCTAGAAACCATATTGAGAGAAGGTGGTAATAGATGATAACAAGGCATTTTTGTATTGCTTTTTCTCAAATCATGAGACACTGAATACAGTAACGGCAGTTTAATTCTTCTAGAAGAGATGCTATAATTCATTGATTCTTGCTAATACTTGGCTAGAAGAATATTATTCAGAAAGGAGCAGGTGCATACAGGTCCTTCTTTATGAATAATGAGCTAGTTTCCCTCAGGCTGTTTTGCCAGTGTATTTCAATTCTGTCATGCATCAGAAGCTATTGTTAAAATGAAATAATAGCTCTGAAGAAAGCCTTACTGCTTGCTACAGTTCTGTGTGTCACATTAAATGCTATCTTTTCACTTCACTTGGAAGGCTGGTTAGATAATGCACAATATATGTAATGGTTGTCCATTGTTCAGTTCTTATTGTTATTGCTCCCATCAGCAGTCCCTGTTGTATCACTGTTTTGTGCTGGTTCTAAATTGCACGGGAATATTCTAAATCCTTAAAGTACTTTTTTCTAAATTGGTCACTGAATGAGGTGGTGATACAGGATATGGCCAGTCATAGAAAGGCTGTCATTATGTATAAGTAGCCAGGGTTTAGCATTACGAGGGTAACCATAGTTTTTTCTTACTTCCAAACTCATGGGAAAGTTTCACTTAAATGTGTTGCATTGCTGCCTTTTTTTTTTAATTATTCTCATTTTTACATTATCCCATTTTACTCTAGCATGTAGAAAGAGGTACCCTTGTCTCATCTTACAACCTTCTTAATGCTTTACCTGGAATCTTTTTATGCTATTTCAAAAGTCAATATATGTAGCAAGCTGTGGTTAGTCTGTCTTAAATTGGAATAATAAATTCAGAGGATACATACAGTTTGGAGTACATGAGTATTTATATGTGTGCTCTAATTCTTCCTATAGAATCTAGATAGTCATGCTTTATTGTGATACTATAAGGTTTAACCTGAAAATCTTCATTTTCTTATATGCAAAATTATAATCTTACTTTTAATGCAACAAGAAATGTTGTGAGACAGATTCCATGACTGAGAGCAAGTGTTTCTTACTAGTGGAATTTAATATATTTATTAATTTAAAGAATTAATGATAGCATATTGTACATATTCCAAATATTAATTTACTAGTTCCTCATTTTTACCTTTTGTATCTACCCAGCTTTTCATAATTCTGTAGTTTTGGTCTAGGCTTGTTTTAATAAGACCATTTAGTCTTCCCTATTTTTGAGTCATTGTTAATACTTTTCATGCTCTTCCTTAAATGCTGAATCAAAACTAAATTTCTGATATCATAATCACAGCTTGCTTCCAAGGAATTATCTTCAAATGGTAAGAAGGAAATCTTCTATGAGGAAAATACACGTGAATGCATTTGGGAAGCACATGTTTTACTGAAGAGTTGTGTTAATAGATGAATCAAGCCTCAGACAGGAATGCACCCAGGGCAGTAGCCTAAATAGCCTGATTTATGTAAATATGCAGAAAAAACATAGTGGTATATATTAGAAACCTAATGTTTTAACTGATGAGAGGTAAGTTCTAGTGATGATTTCAATGAACCTGTTGTGTGTCCTACAGAAAGAGATCTTAGTAGAGATGTTGATTTGCAGGATTCTAGATTCGACTCATGATTACCTGTAATATTTTTATTTTCTTAGTCATATTATAGTCATTTTATATGCAGAAGAGATATATAAGTATGTGCTTTATCAACAAGAGTTCTGTATGCATCACAGGTCCTTGGTTTTGTTCTTGTATTGCAGACTGCTCTGAACTTGTATTACTTGGCCATCATCGGACATGGCCTTTCAATTGCATCACTTCTGATTTCTCTTGGCATATTCTTTTATTTTAAGTAAGTATGTTTAAAATATATTTTAAATCCATTACCAAATATCAGTGGTTGCAACAATCCTAGTTTCAATACTTTGAAACACCACCCATCCCAATGAAGTTAGGTGGAGCAAGAAGGTTAAGGAAGTCAGTATATTGGTTTGGCATTGAATATCATACTGTAATAAAATTTTAGGTTTCTTGTCTCAGAAACCTAAAATCCCAGCTCTGAAACCAAAAAATTGTAGAATATATTGACAATAGGAAATTAGGACCGGGAAATTTTCTGTTTGTTTGTTTGTTTTTGGTTTGTGGTGCGTTTTTTTTAATAATAAGCTACATTGTGGATATGCCAAGCATCAACAAAATTAAATGGAAACCAAAATACTGATGACACATGGTAGGTATGCTAACATTCCAAAGTAGGTAGTCACAAAATCTGATAAACTGTGAAGAAAGTAAGGCTAAGAGCTACAGTAGGAATGGGAATAATAATCCTGTTTCTTTATTCACTGTGTTATGTCTATGACAGTTATGTCATATCCACTGAATGACAGTTACTATATTACCTTCTTGAAAGAAAGTTTGAGCAGTGTATCGCCACTGTCACAACAAATTGCAATATAATGCCCAGGTCTTTTAAAATTAGTCTTAGTACTTCACATTTTGTGAACTTACTTTTCTTTCCCATGAAAGAGACTTTTTTTTTTTTTTTTTTTGAAGAAGTTGATGATGCTTACCAGGAGCGTTGCCACATGAGCAGAGCTGAGAGAGACAAGTTATCATCTCTGCCAAATTCTACACTGCACACTGTAGGCTTTCCTTGTTAACTGGCACGAGGTTAATAATTTCTGCATCGTTTTGCACCAGATAATGTAGATCTGCTCTATGGTCTAACATATTTCTTACCACTATACCCTACTGTCTCACTCCATCTCTTATTTTTTTCTGACATTTAAATATGAGTAGCACATGCACCAGCAACTGTTGGGTCAGCTGAGATTTTGCTTTTCTCATGCCTCTGGACTTTGATTAGGTAGGGGTACCAGATAACTGATAAAAAATTATCCTTTTTAGTCACATCTGGCTGAATATAGTGTTTCTAATTTAGGTATGTATAATTTCCCCAGGTTCTGGGGCAACATTTCCACAAAAACTCAACAAACCAGAGTGCTTCAACTTTGTAGCCTCTCTTTATGAAATCCAATGTTCAAGATGACTTTTCAGCTTTTTCTGACTTTTCATGAGGGCAAACCAAAACATTTCTGTTTTTTAAACACTTTTTTTATATGACCTGTAAAAACAATGCTTACCATTTCCAGAGTCACTTTCCCTCCAAAAAATCAACAGATGAAATGGGTCTGAGTCCTTATAAGAAGCTTGATTTTGTATAAAAAAGGGTTATACTGTTGCTATAAATGTTACAATAAGTTTAACAGACTAAATATCTAATGTGAATAGGGAAAGTGCTTTGACATATATCTCTCAGGAGAAAACAAAAAGATTTGGAATATGATAGGATTTTAAAAGTTCAGAGACAGTAAAGCATGATTTTTCTGTACTATAATATGAAAACCAAGCCAATTTCATCTTGGCTTGTGGCATTTACTGCAAAAGTAGGTGATGTGCTTTGTTACCATTATAACTGACACGTTTGTCTAACTCCCCAGGGATTTTTTTTCTCCCTCCGGTAGAAGGATCATCTCTCCTCAAAGAACCACATGGAATTAATCCAGACCCACAAACCACATTTTCTAGACTGTGGTTATGTTGAGATATAAAAGGAAATTACAAAATTTAAAGGGAGCTAAAGAAAGTCCTCTACAAGATGTTCTCTTGGGATGTACAGTTCCTCTAAAGTATTTTTAGTACCAGAAGGGTATTTAAGGATCTAGATTAATACCAGGATGTATTATGTATCGGCTGAAGCTTGTATAATTATTCATAGCTTTAACAGGTGGACTTTTTTTTTTTTTTTTGCTATTGTGTGGGGGTGCCTCTGAACTTGTCATGTTTCCAAAAAAATTATTCTGTTAGTTGATTGATAGTTTCCAGACAACATTTGCTGGATTGCTGACCATTAGAAGAATATCTTTAGGTTTGGCTAGAAAGACGGTACTTTTCTCCATAGGAAAAACACTTAAAATATCTTTAGCTTTTCAAATATCAGCTACCTGGGTTTTGAATGATTTTTTTTCTAGATTAAAATGTTTTGGTGCATTTTATTTTTTAATTTGAAATTCTGTTTTTTCTTCAGAAAAATGGTCTCATTGGAAATACTTATCCAGTGTGTGACTTGTGTTCCCCAAGTGGATTGGAGGTCTTGGTTTAACAGTGTAAACTGAATAATAAACTTAGAACTCTGATCTTCCTCTCTGAAAATTAATCTATGACACATAAAAGTAACTTCTTGCAGTGGCTCTGCTTTCTCATTCTCTTATATATTCTAAATCATACATATGTTTATTATAAATCTTCTGTTAAAATAGTGGTGTGGTTTTCATAAAGAAAGAAAAACAAGGCAAGAGAAAACTATAAAAAAAATGTGAATTCAGAGAAAGGGGAGCTGTTATTTGAAAGAATCTCCCTCCCAACCCAAACAAAAACCAAGCCAAATGAACAATGCCCCGCCCCCGAAGTAAAGGCATTGTTGTTGATCAAACGTCATGTCAAATCACATGACAGCGCTCACAGAGGATAGCAACACTTCACTTAGAGTGGGAAAACTCTTGAATGACAGATTGATAGATAGGATGTTCCTAAGATACTTTAAGTTAATTTCAACTAAACAGGTAAATCCCCTTATGTGCATGTGTGGACTTTACTGGTAAAATTCAGATCTCAAACGCAGCTAGGAGCTTTTGACAATGTTACCCTTTTTCTTTTGGAGAAATATTGGAGAAATGAATTTTTCCCTAATGTCCAAGACATGCAGGAGTCAAAATAGGAAGGGAAATAGGTAATTTAGCAGGTCTGTTGTTGTTTTGTTGCACATGGTTTAATCCAGGGGTAGGTCATTCAGTTGTTCTTAGATCATAATTATGAGAAGTGATTAAAGGATATTATGTCATTAAGAAAAACAGTCAGAAAAAGGAATATAGGAAGGGTAACAGAAGATGGAGGGTGGGGAGGCTTAGGAAAAATCTTTTTATTACTGAAAGCTGTCTTCATTTTTAAATGTCATCAGTCTTGCTTTCTTGTTTCTCGTCTGGTGATCCTTTCAATCCTTTTATGCATGGGTGGAGGTGGGTGTGGATGGGTGTGTTTGAATATTCAACAGGAACAGCTGCTGGATGACCCTGAGAGATGGCCCCATTAGCTGTACGTGCTTTTCCTTGCCTGTGCATTGAATCTTAACAATAAGCAGACAGAATTCCAGAGTCCTTCATGACTTGTTTACACAAAGCCTTTAGCTGGAATCTAGTGTTGCCCCTCTGTTTGTATACAAGCTATACAGGAAAAAAGCACCATATAAAAATACATTTTGAAAGAACATAAACCCCCTGCAATTATAATAATCAAAGCTTTATGCATTTTAGGCATTAAAATGAAAAACAAAATAAAATCTAAAAAAGTCTAATGGAATATACTTCACCACTTAATTAGTGTCAAAACCTGTGTTCTGTATTTTGGACACTTACTTTTCTATTTTCTTCAGGGAAATAACACTTGGCAAGCAAAGGTTTTATGTAGGGTAGGTCCTTGTGCTGCATGGCAGCTCTGGTATCTAGAGTGGTTTCCTTCCCTCATATTTAGGGACTTGAGGCTTAATATGTCTCAGTGCTCTGAGGCCTGATTTGCAGAACCTCTGCCTTATTCATGGTATTGCACTGTGCATATGTGAACCTCTTAGCTTACTCCATGTATCTGTGGGGTGCTTCATACCCTCTTCTTGTGAAAGTTGCAAAGAATACAAGAAGCGCAGTCTCCTCTACAGCCAGTTTTTGCTGTCTCTTTTGTTCAGCAGGGTCATTTTGTTTCTTGTTTCACTTGTTGTGTTCTCGGCAGTTTTCAATATACTATTCCAGCTTTTGTGACTATTCCTTATCTGTGTTTCTCTGTTAAATATAAAGTTCTTCTCCCTCCTGCCCTCCCAAACTGAAAACGACTCATCAATGTCCGTACTTTATCTTTTCTTCCAGGCATGCTGTTTGAAAAGGCTAGAAAACTTGATTTATTTTTTCTCCTCTGTGACAATTTAGACTTGTCCCCTGCTGATCTTGTCAATGTATTTCTGACTTCTCTAACAGTGAAGAGCAGTTACATATGTAAGCAGTAGATTTTCATCCTCCAGTTAGTCATTTCATGTTGTCAGTCAGCTGCACTCCATATTGCTGGCTACTAAATGGAGGGAGGGACGTGTGGTTATAAAGCACAGACTGTACAACAGAGGCTTCAGTAGCTGCTTTCTCCGAAATAACCAAAGAGCGTTTCCTGAGAGGTGACCACACTACCACAACCTTTATCACTTCTCTGTGCATGTGGGAGAGGTTTCCCTGAGCACTGCTCACACTACAAACCCAGGCTCTGCTCCTGACTGCCCGTACTGACACGCTGCACGAGCTGTCAGTCTGCGTGTGTGTGCTGTGCACCCCCTATCTTAAATCTAAAGGGATTATTTTTACCCAGCTTTGTAAACTGATCATCTGCTTTCCTAACGAAATGGATGTTACTTGCACTTCTAGGAATTTTGAGCATTAGGGTTTAATAACCCAATGGTCTGAATTATTTATATATCCATATAGACTTTCTATCTTGTTTTGTGTTTGTCTGTAAAACCGAATTTCTTTGGAAAAATTGAATGAGAAGCACTCCTGCCTCTTGGAATGGCACTGAGTTAGACCCGCTTTCTCTAGAATGGTAGATAAACAGAAATTTGCTGTGATTATGTTCAGCTTCTAGTATTGTTTAATATTATCAAACTTCTGTTTAAAAAAAAAAAAGCAAGCCCTTCCAAAGATATTTTTTTAAATTTTATTGCAAGATTAAAAGCAAACCTTGAAAATGAATACAATTAAATGCAGTTATATATCACATTTTATAATTATATCTTATTTACTGTTTATAATAGTTATATATAAAATTCAATACTTGCGTTATTTTACTTATTTGGTGATTTCTCTAACTATAAGATTAAGGAATAAAAGTGACAAGAATGTGACTAAAAAACTATCCTCAAAAATTTTTCAGAGGTTTGGGTGAATAGAAATGTAGGGTAAGACAGCTTCTTCAAGGTCAGGTATGATAGTTAATGGGGAAATTATTCAGGTACTAACAACAAAAAAAATGTATAAATCTTCTGAAACATGTATTATTTCTATTCAAACCTCTTTTTAGAGAGCCACTGCAAAGCAGGTTCTTCACTGTAAACATATTGGAACTGAATGTACTTGCTTTGCCTCCTGTTGGCATTTATGGGAAGGTGTTACCTTTCACATCATTCTATTAAATTTGGACTGGAGCTGAAGAAAGCATTGATGTAAGACTTCTTAATAAAATAAAGAGCTCTAGTATTTCAAAATTTCAGAGCTGTCCCCAAGTACACACAGCTGTTCCCCAGTGTATTCATTTGTTCTTGTTTCTCTTTTCTAGGAGCTTGAGTTGCCAAAGGATTACCCTGCATAAAAATCTATTTTTCTCTTTTGTTTGCAACTCTGTTGTAACAATAATTTCACTGACTGCAGTTGCCAACAATCAGGAGTTAGTTGCAACTAATCCAGTAAGTGAAAGTATATTTGGCAGCCTTGTTGATTTGTATGTGAAAAACTTCAGCAACGCAGAACAGATGAGACATGAATAGTTGATTAAATGTATGCAGTGAGGTTAAAATGTTCAGTAACGATGCATCTGTTACATAGTACAACAGATGTCTAACAATGATTTGGGCATTTCATTTGAGGTTTTGAAGTAGTAAAAACACTCTAAGAGACAGAGCATGCCGAACTGCTCATCTGAATTTCTACAAATCACTTTTTCAGAGAAGCAACTGCAAGAAAGTAGCTTATTCTAAATCATGTCAGTGAGGTTATGGGAGTTGAATTCACCAAGGAAGGAGAGTAAAAGAAGTTTTGCAACATATTTTGGATCGATCAGATACTTTCCTATGGCTTTAACTTTGCCATCTTCAGTTGAAATGAGAAGAATTAATTATTTTTTTTTTGGTGAATGAACATAAAGCTGACCCTTATATTCCTGGAATAAAAAGCAAAATAAAAAAGCTGTCCATTTGGGTCTGATTTTTCTCTCTCATTTCCTGATAATACTGGGGTAAGTGTGAATCAGTAGCCTCTCCCAAAAGGCTAGGAGTTATAGCAACAGAAGAGCCTGAAAATGAAATACATAAACAAACAAATCCCTATCTGTGGCTTTATTTTTATTTAGACCTGGAAGATAAATCTAAATTCTGTGAAAGTTAGGGCAAAACTCCAGAAGCTGAATCAAGTAAAAAGATGTTGTACTGTAAAAGCTCATCAAAGTGCTGGAAAACAGGCTTGAGATAGCTGCTAATAATCATCATCAAGTGAGTAAGGTAGCAGAACATGGTAAAATAAGACTGATTTTTAGATTGTTTTAAGCTAAGTGCCAGAAATAAATCAATAAAACACAGCAATTTCAGAAGGAAAAAAAAATAATCTATTCTGTTTAAATCTGCAAGTTAACTATTGCCCCTTTTTCACAACCTCACATTTTGTCTCCACAATAAGTTATATTTAACCATTTTAGTTGAAGAATAGCTTTTGAATGAAGCTATACAGAAATATATGCCAACATGAGCTTCCTTCCAGAACCTACTATGAAAGTTGTCGACTAGCCCTAGGTACGCTTAGGATTAGGTTAAAATTGGAAGTATTGTAAGCATTTTAAAAACAGAAAATGTTCTGTGGAGTAGTTTATATCTTCTGATTGTCAAAACTGAAAGGGGATTACCCTCATTAAAGTACATTTTCTTATGTGATTACCATCAGATAATTTAAGGATCCCCTGTTGATAGGAATGGTCAAATGTGGTAGTGTTTGCAATAAGGGAAAATATCATTAGAGCTTTCTGCCATCATGCTTGAGGATCTCGAGTTCCTTATGCTTGAATAAGGAAAATACATAAATTACCAACTTTTTGTGTCACCAGAAAGTATGGAATTGCAATTCTGTGAAAATTCTATTAAAAAAAATAATAGTGGAAACAGAGTAAAAATTAGCATTTGAATAGCAGTATTTTTTTTCATGTTGCAAATAAAGCTCTGAGATTTTTGAAGCTTAAAAATTTATATTGTACTCTGTTTATTTCTGCAGGTTAGTTGCAAAGTGTCACAGTTCATCTACCTGTATCTAATGGGTTGCAACTACTTTTGGATGTTGTGTGAAGGCATTTACCTACATACTCTCATTGTGGTGGCTGTTTTTGCTGAGAAACAACACTTGATGTGGTATTACCTTCTTGGCTGGGGTATGAAATTTCACATTCTGTATTTTCAGGCCAATGCAATCTCTTCCTCCTTTTCATGAGAATTCAAACAGCTGTACCTCTGCTTCTCTGAGCTGGTAGCTTTGAACAACGATGACACACCCCTCTTCTTTGTCTGTAGTGTTTTAACAGGCTCAGAAATATTAATGTAGGAAGTTGTATGTACCTCTATCTTTGCTGAAAGAGAGATCATGCATTTCTGGAGTCAGGAAGCGACTCCTCCTTTGTATAGAGAAAATAGTCTCCTATTATAAAAAAAGACATTAAGAAGTAATTATTCATTGTTCCTCATCTCGAAGATGTTTATTCAGGAATGAATGTTTGTTTTCAAAGAAGTCTTGCCATGCCTAGGGTGGAGGGTCAGAACTGAGTTAGAGATGGCCAAGAATTTATTTTTCCAGCAGTTCCATTTGACCTGTATTGTTCACTAAGCAAATACAGAATAGCTGTGGCTGAAGATCCCAAGTAATATCAGTATCAAAACTAACAAGCCGAATCTGGTCATTTCAGATAATGTACAACAGCATATTCACAAAGTGCAAGTGCCGACTTTCTCCTCAGCCTGTGTGCTGGCACTTTCAGCTACAATATGACCCGGTACCTGGGTCACCGCCTCTCCCACTACAGACACAGCTGAGATGTGGTTAAAAGACCATAGGTGCTCAGCAGTTTCTGAAAATTAGGTACCACCAGAGTGTCAAGGACCCCAGACAACTAATCTGATTATTCTTTTTAGATTTTGGATTCAACCTGATTTTCAGAGTCTGATTTCATATTTATTTTGGAGGTGACCTTGTTTTCTGGCTACTCAGCAAGTATCAGTGAGGACATGATCAAGTTAATCGTACTGGTAAAGCTGTGGTTGTGTATACAATTACCTTTTTAATATTACCTACCTATTTAGCGTTATTGCAGATGGCAGTCGAAAAACATCTGTGTTAATGAAGACTGATTGTTGCATTCTAAAAAGTTATAATTTGATTTGCCTTTTCTTTCTGTGTGTTTGGCAAGGCAGTGGGAGTAAGGTTTCATACACCCTTAGAAAGAAATCTGAGAAGATAGAAATGGAATTGGTCCCTGTTAATTAATTTGCTCTGTAGTTATATAGTATGGACAAAGTGAAAATATAGAAGATTCCTGCAAGAGATGCAAGTTTCCTTAGTTATTAACTAGGTTTACATGAGAAGAAAATGTTGTTTTTATTTCACAGGTTTTCCGCTGATCCCTGCTTGCATACATGCCGTTGCTAGAAGTTTATATTATAATGATAAGTAAGTAGCATCTCAACTTGCTTTGCAAAATCTTCTGTATTTTTTTAAGGGGGGCGGGGGGGGGGGGGAAGGAATACAAAAGATAATAAAATGCCAAATGTTTTTTCTTTTCCTGTTTGTTTTCTCTAGTTGTTGGATCAGCTCTGATACTCATCTGCTGTACATCATCCATGGCCCTATTTGTGCTGCTTTGTTGGTAGGCATTTTACAGATAATTTGTTTTTCTTATTTGTTTTCTGGCTGTTCTTCATGGGCTTATAAAGTTGGCAAGAGACTTAAGCTAACATTTAGAGGTCACTGTCATTCACAGGAATCTTACTTAACCCAGTAGGTTCCTTAAACACAAGGTAGATAATTCTTGGTCTTATTAAGGAGCTGCACCCCTGGTCCTTTGGGGAACTCAGGTTCTGCAATGATGGTTGTCACTCCACTTAAATGCTAGTAAAAAGGAAGGACTAAATATTTCCTGGAGTACTGGAGGGCCACATTCAAATCCTTCCTTTAGCTGAGAATGCTTTCTCACTGCCCAGGTCATTTGCCAGGTTGACTCTACAACCAGCATCATTGTCCCATGGAGCTAATGTGGCCAAACAGCTACCAGGCTGAACCTCGCTGAGGTTCAGAAAGAGGGGTCTTGAACATCAGGGCTGACTGTGGGTGGGAATACAGGATGGAGAGAAACTAGAGCAGGCCCTTAGGAAAGAACCTGTAGAAGTAGTTCTGCAAGTATCTGTGATTGCCCCTGTTCTGGTGCTAGCCTAGCAATGTGTGCTTTGGCTGCTGGGGTATGGCGACTTCTCTCTTTGTTAGTCCGCCTGAACACTTAGATCACGGTGTTCTGCTTTACATTCCAAGTTAATGGCAGCTCTGTTACACTAATATTTGCTACCGAAGATATTAAGTTCTAGGTAACTGAAGATACCACTGCATAAAAATCAACGGTGTACTTCAGTTATACTAGGACTGAATTTAACCTATGAAACTCAGGCAATAGATTATTGCTAAATACAAATAGATGCATAATAATAATAAAAAAGGTACTAATATGTACCTCCTTACACAACTGTCTACGTAATTAATACTTATGAATGCATACTGCAGAGAACGCTGCAGTGTAGAGGCATTCCATATGGGACTGGAATTAGCTGATGATTACGTATTACAGTCATCTCTTTTATTGTAACAGAAACTTCAAGCTGATCTGTCAAAAATATTGTATAGATGTCTGCTGACTTTTCTTAGGGCTTTTCAGTTCATGCAAGGAAATTAATTAAGAATGAAAACATTAAGTAACTTTTTGGAAATAATTTCCGTTTCTGATCTATATGAACTTCCTCTTCTGTTAAATTGTTAATGAATATTTGTGGAGGGTGTTCTGCACATAAAGAATTCTCTTGGAAGACCACTGAATAAATCCTGTGGTTCTTGTGACTCCCACTTTCATTCACAGTGAAATTTAGCTGGTGAAATTATATTTTGAAGATGGTCTCAATACCGTGACATGCCTGAGATCCTCTGCATGGGAACCCAGAAGCAGTCACCATGAAATTATTGAGATCCATAGGCCTTGGGGTGTGAATTATTGCTGGTAATCTCTTGTCCCGTTAGTCAGGTCTGCCATTTACGTTCATGGAAAGACACTTTAACTAGTGCTCTAATCTGTAAACTGAAACAGAATTCTAAATCCTTTCAATTTTTCTTCTCTCTCATTGACATGGAAGGTGAAATCCTGTTCTCACAGAAAGGGATAAGGTTTTTTTTCTCACTTCAGTGGTGCTGTATTTCACCCAAAAATTGTATGCCTTTCTGCATTGCCTTATATGTTATTACTTCCTTTGTCCAGGTGTCTCTTCACAGATATATTACAGTGAAGCTCTTTAAAGCTGAAAAATAATGTGTATTAGTCAGAGCTTGCTGAAATAACAACAGAAAAATTTGTGTAAGTTATGACTACTCCATCTTCCATGAAGTGACCTCATTTTAGGATGTAACTGAGGGTAGATTTATATCAGATATTAGCAAGAAATTCTTTGCTATGAGTGTGGTGAGGCACTGGGGCAGGTTGCCCAGAGAAGCTGTGGATACCCCATCCCTGGAAGTCTTCATGGCCAGGCTGAATGGGGCTTTGAGCAACCTGGTGTAACAGAAGGTGTCTAGCAGAAGGGGGTTTGTAACTAGATGATCTTTAAGGACTCTTCCAACCCAGACCATCCTATGATTCCATAATGTTAGAACATTTTCTCCTTCCAAGCAGTGGCCTCCACAAAGTCTCACTGAAAACAGTGGCCAGATTTCTGCTGGTTTCAGATGTATTGGATCAGTCCCAAACTGCCAAGTCTTCTTTCCATTCAAGGCAACACTTTAAATGTGCTTTGATTTTTACTGGAGCCATAATAATCATCTCTTTGGGGTTGGTTTGGGCAGAAACTTTGCCATTCTCTTTGCAATTTACAAATACGTATGCCTTTGGTATTCCTATAGGTTCCATCAGCTGACTGAAGGTGTTTCTCTTGCATTTTTTTTGCCTCAGTACAATTGGTAGATTTGTTTGAAAACAATGTAGGAATAGCAAAGATTAAACACAACTACACATCTTACCTGTGATGTGAAAGTACCTTAAAGGAATCTCTATCCTTTCTGGCGACAAAGAGATGTAATATGTCAATTCAGAAGAGAAAAGTCAGGGATAAAGACATTAGACAAAATGCATGTTTAGGCTTTGTGAACAGGACTCGTTTGCTTAATTGGCTTGCTTGCCAGATACAATTTCCACACTTTACTAAGCATGACCTGCTTTAGTAGATGCTGCTTAAGCAACATTATTAAACTGCAAATTAGGTAACAAAGGAGAAGATGCTGTTTCTGTTTGCAGGAGCAAAATCTCAAAGAACATGAAGATGACTGTCAAGTGGGTGACTGGGTGAACTGGCAGAAGCCAACAGGAATTTAACTCTTGAACATCACTGAAAATTTTAACATTACATAAAGTTAACAATAACACTGCTTTTATGATCCCTGCTCTTACATAACTGTCCTCCGATCACTGCCAGAGATACTAGAAATGGGAGCAGACATAGGTTGCATTTTGATTGGAATTGTCTTCAGTTGACCATTTAATTACAACTGTCTGCATAACCAACCACAATTAAAGAGATAGTGCGGGAATGAAACAGTAGAGGGTGATGTTAGTTTTTATGCTAGACAAGATCAAAATGGTGTGTGTGTGGAAAAGCAATGTGTTTGAACTTCAGTGAAAGCAGTGGTGATTTCAGCGTAGGTTTCAGATGCACCAGTGCACTGGTGATTTAGTTGGCATTGGTCCACTGAAGGAGTAGATTTTGGTTTAGTTGTGCTATTATTTATATGAATAATACTACAGGGATGCTCATTTTGCCCTATAATACTGTTATGTATCAGTTTCTTTGACAGCCTTTTGTAGGTGCAAATTCTTTTAGCAGAAGAAGTGTACCCGGTGAATGTGTACTAGAAGGAAGTTCAGGAGCTCCAAGATTTGTCACTGACCTATTTATTAACTTTAAGCTGGACTCAGTACAAGACTTAGGAGTTTAGAAGTTGAATGCTTAGCATTCGTATACCCAGCCTTGGAAATGTTCACAGGTCAGGTATATAACATGCCTTCATGAGCACATACAGGTGTTGTGCCCAAGGAAGCCAGGCTTAAGCAGGCTAAGCTCTGCTGAGCTGCATAAGTGTATTAAAAGCTAAGGTATGGCTATCAGCAAGTATCTAAGAATATTTCAGTTTCCTGCGCTGAGAACAGTCTGTTTATATCTTCCCAAGGAAGAGTTAAAGCAGAATTTAAACCAACATGCTAATAAGGATTACTGTACTGCTTAACACAAACTCAGCATGGAGAGAAGTAGAAATATCAGAGGAGAGTTTAATTCCAGAACTGCAGCACCTGTTGCCTTGTAAGTTTGGCTAAGTTTGCAGACACTTTTAAGGCAGAATCTAAAATCTACCAAGTTCCCAGTAGAGGCACACCATTTCTTTTTATTTATGATTGCCTTCTCTGCCTTCGTTTCCATTTTTGCTCATTTGCCTGGTTCAATTTTCAGGTCCCTGTGGAGCTGTCGGTATTCTACTCTGTGTTCATACTGCAGCTAGCACAACAGGACTCCTCTGCAGCTTTCCAAACAATCACAGTCAATTTGATAATATATATGTGAATAGTTCCACTGGCCTGCTTTTGCCTAAATGTAAAAATCTACTCACTCCCTTGCTAAAGTCAAGGCCTGTTTTCATCATTTCAGTTAAGAATTCAGTTCATCCTGATCTCACTAGATTTTTGTGACAGAAGAGGTATTAATCAAAACTTGGTGCTGCACACTTTCACTGACACTCATACTGTGTCCTCTGCTTTGCCTCATTCATTTTTTCCGTTTACCCTAATAGCTATTTGCAGACTCTTTGTGTGCTTATTTTTGTGCTTCTTGGTTTTGGTGGGTAAGTGGAACAATTAGAAAAAATCTGTGCATTTCAGCGTGTTGTAAACAAAATAGTTTGTTGGGTGGTGCTTTACTCCCTGGCTGCTGCAACTTTCACCTTCAGTTAACATTCAAGGACAGTATTATAGGAATTGGTCATGCTACCAGACCATGAGAGGGCTGAAAACTCGGTGTCTGAGACATGATGCTTCGCTAGTAGATTTGAGAAGGATTAAATTTAGAAATGGAGGAAGGACTTATTGTCTGTGTGTGCTATAGGAAGTTGGATGAAGATTGTGGGCTGCATAAAATCTAAATAAATCCCTTGAGAAAGAATCAGAAGACCTTGGTTGCTTAAACAAAGCTTAAAGGTTGCTGGAGACTTCCAGGAGAAATTCATGCAGTAGTTTCCTATGTAAAACCATTTCCTGTTGAAATGATTTAAATAGCATGTAAGTAGAATATAAATAACATCACATATCTGTCAAGGGCCAGGTTGCTATAACAATACACAGCTGTTTATTGTGAAAACCTTAACTGACATGAAAAAATTCTGCCAGGGTTGTGGAGGACATGGTGACACACAGGGTCTGAAATGGCTTCCCTGTCTGCACTTGTCCTACAGCAAGACCTCCTAGATCAGGAATTCCTAGTCTTTTTAGACTAGTTTTTTTAGAAGGGAGTTGCCAGCAGACGGACAGACTTCTTCCCCCACCCTCCCTTTCGTCTCTAGATAGTTATTGACGCAGACAGACAGCTATCTGGAAGAAGTTAGGACCAGACTCTAGGTCTCTCCCTTCCATAGCGGGTCCCCTGAGCAGCACTGGCTTGCCACTGTGCCCTTGGGCAAGGTGATGGGACTGGCTGAGCTCTCAGTCTCTTCTAGCTGTAGTTTCTATAAGGGGCTGCCATTATTACATGATAGATGAAAACACTATAATCACCTCTAACGTTGCTGTTGCTCTGGTTACTGGCATCCTTAGGCTGTGTGTGTATGTATATACACATACGCCTTTGTGTGTGTATGTATTAGTTTTGTGGTTACCTACAACAAGTGCTCACATATTGAAAGATCTAGTCTGCGTAGCTGTCATTTCTGTTTGGGATTTTTTTGTGTGTGTGTGTCAAACTGAACGAACAGATATGCACCACTTAACAAGGAAAGCCTTAAGAGCTATGGAAATAAATTCAGTAGCACATGAGAACGATGTAGAGCATCGTCTCAGCGCTTGCCCCATTTGCAATCTCACTGGATGATTCATAAACCCAACCATTTGCCACTGTGAGAATGTTAAATCTGTTGTTTGTCTACAAGAGCATACAGTTCCTTGTAGCAGCATTTTGCTGTGATTTTATTTTTTAAAAAACTGATTTATTTCTTCTCTATAAACTTGTCAAAATCGTATTTGAAAAATAAAAAAGTAGCTTTTTGAGGAAACACATTTAAACACAAAGAGGGAAGAGTATAATCCTCTTTCTTGATGAACACAGAATGACATAACCATTTAAAAAACCTAATCATTGACCTGTGTACCATTATTGCGGTAGCAGAATGAAAGGTGCGTGGATTGTAAACACTGGAAGACGAATGGTTATCTGGGTGGGCATTTGCTTAATAAGTTAGAGGAATGGATTGGATACTGGGTGTTAGAGCCACAGCTCTGTTACTTAAAGGTGTTTTCAAAGAGTTTTAACTCATGTTTATTGTACAATCATGATGCTATCCATGTAGTATGAGTTCTCTTGAGTTGTCTGGTTTGTAATATCACAAAACAGCGTGTGTGTGTGATTATTTTTCAAACTACCTTCAGTGTCATTTCCTTTTCCAACAGGTGAATCTTTTCTTCCTGCTAAATATCGTTCGTGTTCTCATAACCAAGCTAAAAGACACCCACAAGGCAGAATCCAACCTGTACATGAAAGCAGTGAGAGCTACCCTGATTCTCGTTCCACTGCTTGGCATTGAATTTGTCCTGTTCCCATGGCGACCAGAAGGCCGGATTGCTGAGGAGGTGTATGACTATGTGATGCACATCCTTATGCACTACCAGGTAGGAAGCATTAAACAGTTTCTGCTCACTTCAGCTAGATAGCAACTGGCATGTGAAGCAAATAAAAAAGAAATTATAGTGTTATTCTCATTTTTAAAGACCTTCATGCAATATTTTTATAAATTGACTTCCTCATTATCTGAATTTTCATTTCCTAAAGGAAAGAAACATCATTGTAGATAGCTGGCCCAATACTTTTTATTAATGTATTTTTATAAATAAATCCCCAAGTTTAGATTTGTACTGCATTTTCTTTGCTGTTTGTATCCAAATTTTATTGGAAACCTCTAATTATCTGCAACCTGAAAGAAAAATCCATATGTAAGTGAAATAAAGCAGAACACTTTTATTTTACAGGGTCTACTGGTGGCTACAATTTTCTGCTTCTTTAATGGAGAGGTACAGTGACAACTTTTAACATGTTTATAATATTTTTCTTTTTAATATATTTTTGTGTTGTTTCAGTAATTAAGGAGATGGTAACTTTCAATTTTTTTTTCCTATTCATTTTCTAAATCTAAATTTGTCAGGTAAAAATTAAATATCTGTCTGCCAAGAGCAGAGCTTGGAAAGGACTGTGGCATCATTCAGTACTTTAGGACTGACTTTTGTGCTGAGCAATATACATGTCTCTTGATTAAGGAATTGAAGACACTTGTCACTTTGATATAAATTCTCAACAAATATCATACAAAGTAAAATGTAGTTCAATATCCTAAAGGTATATTCATCTATTTTAGAATCTGTGTAGCATCTGTTATCCTGGAGAGTCACTGTATTGGTCTTTCTGCAGCAGGAATAGAGCATATTGCATACATGTTGCTGTGCTGGGGGACTGCTGTGTTATGACAGCTCTTTCGGAAAATTTTAGGCTGAAGTTTGGAAAACTGTTTTTTAGCACAGCTGAAAAATATCATTCAAAAAAATCAGAACTTAATAGCTCATTGTGTTTGGGTCAGAAATTTGTGTTGAATAAGAAGTACACTTTTAAGAAACCATCATGAATCAATTCCAAGAACAAACTTTATTGTTATGTGAAACTCTTGCCCCCAAGCTGTAGAGAGTACACTTAGAGGGCCTTACAGTGTCAGAGATCAAAGTAGTAGAAAGGCCTAAAACTATATATATATACACACAAATTCATGAACATGGCTGTTGCTTGCAAAAGAACCAACAACTTCAAAAATTAACTGGTAGTTTTCCAACACATTTGGCAGAGGAACAATTACAATCCTACACTTATTCCTACACGTCTGTCTGTTCTACATTTAGTGCAGTTGCAGTGTATGGCTGTAAACAGATGTGTGGGAGTAACCAGATGTTTTCATGTGCCTGAACCCCTAGTTTCTTTTATGGGATATTATAAAATTCAGTGTGCTTATATAAGGTTATTGAACAGTAATATTTACTTATAGGTAAGTATTTGTCTAATACTAGAATTGATTCATGCAGATCACCCTTCCTTCTCTTCCTAAGTCCAAAGCTGACTGAATCACAATGAAACTGCTATGGGGTTTCAAGGTTTTCCCCATACCACACACACCCCTCCACCCCCTGAATTGCATGAGTCTTGATTTTTTTTTTTTTTTTTTTTTTGTCAAGAAGGCAGAAAAGATGAAAATGGGCTTTCTCACAGTTCTGTGGGCATGGGGCAGTGTTTTTGATCTGATTTTAATGTAAAGTAGATCCAGGTTCAAGTCTCTGTTTATATATTTGATTCAAAGCAGAACACGCCATTAAGCATTCTGGATCTGATTTGATCACTTGCCCATATTCAGTATTGAAATTTCACATACTCCTTTCCTTCCAAATTTTATAGTTTAGAATGCCTTCTAAAAACAGATATTTGGAAAAACTTTAACAAAGAATTGGTTATGCTCCGGTAAAAAATTGGGGTGGGGGTGGGGGGAACCTTGAAATCTCTGCAGTTTGTATGAAACAACATTGTCCACTGCTCAGTTCTGTCTTTTAACCCTTGTGAATCTTGTGAGGCTACTTTATTACTTAAACAAGTTGAAACCTTAATTTAAATTTATGATATAATCAGTAAGAATTTCAGCTGTTAATATTCCATTGTTACAAACTCATATTTTTACATGGTCTCTTCTGCTGTGTAAGAAAAGCAAACCTGAGTCACTGCACTAGTTCAGTATCCTAAATTCAGTGATAAACTTGATCACAACTCCTAGAAGTGGTAACAGATGAATCACTTCTTGAACGTCTGCCAGCATGATAATGTTAGAAGGGGGAGGATTTAGCCATTTTAACATTTATTAATTTAGGCATTTAACTTTTAGACCCTTTGTCAGTTAAACATACATGTCTGTATTTGCTCTCTATATAGTCAAAATTTATGCTTTTTAAAGCAGTTTTGGGTTCAGTGCTTCAATTACTACTATTCACTTATTATTTTTTTATAATTATTAATTACACCTTCTTCAAGAAGGGACTTACTGCTTTATAAACAACTGTATTAGTAAGGAAATCCATGGGGAGAACGACAATGTAGTTAGGAAAAAAAGTCTGCACAGGAAAAAAAGTGTTTCCTTTGTCTTCTAAAGGATTCTGCTGCTGCATGTGAGCCTGCAGGCACATGTGTGTTCTGCTGCCTTTATAGTCTCTTGCTGTCAGACAGCCTCTTGCCTGAACAAAGCCTGTATCTGTGGCTTTAGCTGTGTGTACCAGATGCTGCTTTATCACCACCTGTCAGAGCAACACCTCGTTGGAGGCTGTACAAAATGGGAGGCATGAGAGTGGTGGTAATGCTTGTCTGCAGCAAGTCTGCGGCTTAAAGGTGAACGTTGATACTGAAATAAACATTTGGAGTGACAGTGGGGCAAAGATCTTCCAATGGCGTATTAGCAATTAAAGGTGCCAAGAGCACTAATTTCTTTCTTTCTATATCTTTACATTTCCCAACTGCTACTGTACGTTCTAATGTTTTCTGTATCAAATATCAGGAGTCAAACCCTGTCAAGTGGTGGTTTGCAGGCCAACTCTGGCCAAAAGATGAAAGAAAGTGGCCTGCTAGTGGAGAGCTCTAGTGAAGAGAAACTAAGAAATGTATGAAAAATAGCTGGTATGTATGTCCTGCTGATTGTAGACAAGGAACATAGATTCATAGAATCACAGAATCATTTAGGTTGGAAGAGATCTTTAAGATCTCCAAACTTCTTGAGCAGCACACCAGGGATGGTCTGTCAAATCCAGTTTTACCATGCACTGCAGCAGTTTCTCACAAGTCTCCTACAGACAAGGGCATAGATGCAAACCCTTCATCTTTACCTTCTGTGGCAGGGCTTCCCTAAGGACACTTAGATTCTGCTTATGGCCCACACAGTAAGATGCTTCTCAACTACCTAACCATATTTTCTGGTTTGAGCTGGTCTAGAGTGGCCTTTGGGGTGGTACAGGCAGAGGAGATGCTTGTCCCAGATCTCTGATAAATCAGTAGAAAGATTCCTACTGAGCTATTAATAACCTACATGATACTTGTAAGTGATAATATTGTGATATTGTGATATTAGTGACCTACATGATACTTGTAAGCTTCGTGGGGTTTGGCTTTTTTTCTTTCTTTCCACTGGTCTATAGAAATGTTGCAGTGAAGATCTGCAGGATTATACAATGTTTATTAACCGGTGAGGGTGTGCTGTGTGGTTTTTTGGGTTTCCCCCCGCTCCTTGGCTACTGAACTGTTAATCTGTGTTATACTGAACATCAAGCTACTAGTATGTTAAAGGGCTGATTGGAAGGAGCCCTTCATGAAAACTCATCAAAAAGAGCCATTACTAACTAATAAGGTGAGCAAGCAAGAATGTTCCAGCTGGAACTAGCATCTCTATTAAATGACTAAGGAATAAAATTATATTTATTACATTATTTTCTTTCATTAAATGCACTGCTTAATATCCTTTCTTATAACAACATAAGAAAGTGCTACCCCTCTTGAGCTGAATTTACATCTCTGTGCAACTGCTCAAAGCTGAGGAAAGAGGGAAAAACATTCTGTTTGCACTTATTGGGAAAAATTAGTTGCCTCGTAGATTTTCCCCATCTTCTTCTATACATGATTGCTCGGACTGTTTTGAGATGACTGAAAGACTAATAATAAAGGAAAGGATGTAACACTACAAGAATAGATATGTAGCAGGACAGAGGTGAATTACTGATTCAGCAGTAACAGAAAGGCTTTGGGAAACATGCCAGAAATAGCGGCTTAGTTAGAAAGGCACGGAGCGAGCTTGATGGGCACTGGGGCGGGCGTAGAGGAAACACTGTTTGCCCATGCAGGAAGCACTATTTATAGCCATCTGTCACCGGCCAGGCCATGAGCTAAACAGCCTGTTTTCACCCCATAAGTAGCCCACAGGCACTTGTCTTGCAGGGATACTGATGGCTGGCTTGAGCTAAGGGGACTGGTATCCTTTAGGACTGGTTTACAAATGTTATTAACAATTGAAAATAAGACAAACAAACAAGCATTACTGAAGCAACCAGGAGGAAGTGTGGGAGAGGACCTGAGTGTAAGGCTTTTTTGCAGATTGGCAAGTCCTGGTTTATTTACCAGCTCTGCCAATAGACTTCTTTGACCTTGGTTAAGCTATTTAGGTGCAGTTGCTGATGTTTTCCCCATCTGGTCTTGGTCTAAAGTGAAAATTGCTCAATATGTAATTTTGTGTGTGTGTTTGTGTGTAATAGAACATTAATCTCATTTAGGTAATTGACTATGGAAAGGAGAACAAATGGAACATAGTTTAGTGATGTGCATGGATTGATTGATAATATTTGAAAGTAAATTCCAAGCTTCCTTCTTGGAGAAGCTGGAATTTTGAATCTGCCTTTTCTTTTGGCTTTATGAGGGATTACAGGAAATGGATGCAACTTGTATGAAGATTTAGGGCTCTATATATCGCTACGCAATACAAATTAATTAATCAAAAACTTCCTGTGATGAAACAAGAATGCTTTGTTTAGAATCAGAAGAAATACAGATTTTTGATATGAAGAGCTGTAAGATCTGATTACTCAGCATTTGTAGACTGGTGTTGAGGTGCTTTGAGTGGATGGGAATGGCTTTGAGTGGTAAAAGAGCATCTCCTCTGTCCTAGAATACTAACTTCTTCTGTTACTCAGTTGATATTTCTTCCCTTACCCTTTTACATTTCCTTTGGAAGGATTTTGAGAAATATGAAGTTCTCCTTTAAACAGAGGATTCTGATATCAGACTGCAGGAAGTCTAAAAATTACATCCCTTTTCTTCTATTTATTTTTATTTTTTGTAATTAAAGCCAGAGTAAAATTAGACAAAAGAAGCCATTGTGTTAGGGAAATGTAAAGCAAACACAAAAGAAATCCTGAAGACCCATGGAAAATACTAAAAATATTTACCCACAATATCAACACTTAACTGGGGGAATCACGGTCCACTGTTGAGTTCTTTTTTGTGTAACTAAGTGAAATGAAGGTCATGCCTTGTGAGTGAGGCCTGTGACTTGGGGTGCGCTGCTGAGTGTGTGTGAGTGTCGTTGTCCCACCAGCATTTCCTGAAGGCCTGTGCCTTCCTAATCAAGGCAGGAATACTTTGTGTACGAAGTTTGGCAGAAATAAAATATTCAGGATCTGTGGGTACTTTTTTTTTTAAACAGGAAAAAAAATCTCTTGAAAAAGCAACAACAAAAGCTATTCCCGTTCTTAGCATTCCCCACTTGGCACCTTCACTGAAAGACTAACTCCGTGTGCATTTCATGAATGTGACACTTCATCAATCAAATACGTACAGGTGTTTAACCATATTGTAGGAGAGGAAGGCTAGGATAAACATGACATCCTTTCAGTGGAGACATGTAAACCAGCTGGGGCCTTCAGCTGTTTCATCAGCTTTTTTTTTACACCCTGATAGAAATACGGATTTCAGGAAATGTTCTTCTATAAATTTGAATATGGTATGGTCAGAAATTAAGAAAAGCTTTCTTGTGCCAGAACCATAGCAAATGTAAATTATGGAGTGTTGAGGCCATAAGAATTTACAGCTGCTGAGGATGTGGCCTTTTGAATATGAGTGTGAATAGAAATGACCTTTTTCACCTGTAAATCTGATCTGTCCATACTGGGGTTCAGTCTGCAGGGGAGAAAGCAGAAAATTGTGTTGCTGCTCTTTCTACTGCAATTTGTACTTTTCCTGAGCGACTAGTACACTACGATTGTAAAATGTAATTGTTTCACACCAAATTTGCTGAAGAATAGTGCCTGCTTCAATTGTAAATCTTTTGGAACATCTCATGTGACAGATCAGATGTTGCTATGCCCATTTTCCAGGTTTACTGAGCCTTACTACCCCATTTGCTTAGACACGTGTTATGGGAACTCACGCATCAAAGAATGAAGTCCAACGGCATCTTTCCAAGTGTTTTATACGCATTTCTTTTTTGTTTTCTGTCATAGGTCCAAGCTGTTTTAAGAAGACACTGGAATCAATACAAAATCCAATTTGAGCACAGCTTCAGCCACTCAGATGCTACACGCACTGCTTCCTACACCGTGTCATCGATCAGTGATGTTCAAGGCTATAGCTACAATCACGACTGCACCAGCGAACATTTAAATGGGAAGGGCTACCACGACATGGAGAGTGTTGTTTTAAAAACTGAAAAGCTGTACGGTTGACTGCCAAAGGCTCAGCATATGCCAGGGTGGTTACCCTTGTGGACTCCAAGTCTGATGGAATGACTTCACGGCCAGAATATTTTACCTAACTTGGGATATGTTATTTTCCTGAATGATGCAAACTAAGACAACACATTTTTCGTACGTATGTATATATATGCATATATACATATGTTTGTGTTTCTGTGTATCTATATAGTATGGACATCTGTACATATATATAGCTATATATGTATGTGCATTTATATAAGGATACAAACTTTGCCTTTTCAGTTTCTACTGTGTAGACAAAGTTGGCAATTTTTTGTACAAAGGGAATCAATGAAGGATTTCTTATTTTGTTGGAAGCTTTTATAAGACTGTGTTGTGTTGAAGCCACTTCATTTGCCTATAGAATCTTAGATTGTAAATACCATACTGTATTGTCTTAATTCAACCTAAAACCAAACAGAGGAAAACTGTTAAAGCAGGTGCAATAACAGCAATGCATTGTCCCCGCTAATTTTGTGTCCAACATTTAACTGCCAGAAAAGCCCATCGGGTAAGTCTGAGGTAACAGATTTAAAGATATTGATGGTTTGGTTTGGCCAGTTTGTTTTTTCCACTATTTTAAGTCAAGCATAGAGACACCAGTGCAAGCTTGAGACTCTACTTACTTCTCTACTGCAATGTAATATTTTACAACAAGCTTTGAACAATGTTATTTAAACTATTTTTGCATATGCAAGAGTGTCTCCTTCTCCTCAAAGTTTCTTATTGGCTTTAACACAGACGAGATCAATAAGACCTTACTGCCAGAAAGAAAAGCAGGAACTTGTACAACTGTAACCCCTTCCAGACACTAATACGCAATTGAAGCTGATGGAACTTCACTGTGTGCTTAAGGAATTTACCCCACTGGAAAAGATCATGTACATTATTTTCTTGTAGTCATGTTGTTTTATTTTGAAGTATTTCCCTGGCCATATGCTTGATAATTTATTCCTTCATTCTTGGGGCACAGTCTTGATTAATTTTGTGGCTTTTTCTTGTCCAAGGGAAGCAGGCAAGACTGAACACAGTGCAAATGACACACCACCTTTAAAGCTAGGGTATGAGATTCAGACTAATCAAGCAAGCTAATGTTAGTCATTATCACTATTTGGAAAATCCAATATAAAGTCTGTCTTATTCTCAATCCATAATGCTTAGAACCTTTTAAAATATTTTTTTGGAGTGCTTGATTCTGAATGTCTCTCTCAGTTACTTAGAACAGTATTTTATAAGTTGTTTCTTTGGTTCTACTGGTGAATATGAAAATGAGGACATTGTCTTGGAAGGTCTTGGGAAAATGTCTTTACAGCAATCTGGTTTTGTAAATCTTTATTCTTTAAAGAAATAGTATTTTTCTTAATTCAAATGACAAAAATGCTCAAGAATGAGGACAAGTCTGAGGTGAGTTTAGAAAAGTCTTGCTGAAAATCACAAAATAGAAAGATGTTTTATTGGTTTATTTTGCAAAGTCGTCTACTTCAGCTGGGGAAAATCCACAATGAAGTAGAAGAAAAGTAGATGCTGGAGTTGACAGGCTACTATGCTAATGTATATCTGGGGCTTGTAAGCCAGTCAAAAAAAAAAAGTTCTTTCTGAGACCACTTCAGTTTTAAATACTTAATTTTGTATATGAACAACTTGATTTTCATATTTAAACATTTTTGTCTGTAGCCTTTCTATAAGCTTCATTAGCATCTAGTTAACTTGCTGTCACAGCGTTTATTAGTTTGTGACTTCATAAGACTTTAAATGCTTTGTGTTTAGGAGAAAAACAATAGGAGGATGTGGTAAGTTCACGCCATTTGCACCTTTCCATAGTTTTTTTTACAGTTCCTATGTCTGGAGTTTGAATTTAGAAAGTGTTTTATTAATGATTCAGTTTCATGAGATGGAAACTTAGCTAGGATGCACAAATCAAGATTTCCGTTCTTCTGCAAGGCTGTCTGGTTGGTTGATGGGAATGATTTGGAAATCAGTCGGATTCTGTACTTTGGAATAGTGTGATATCTGGCAATCAGATGTCACAATCTCTTAAATTGTTAGAATACAGTAACGGTATCTGCTACAACATGATTAGAGGTTACTTACAACTCTGCTTGCTGATCTATGTAGTGTTACTTAAAATCTGTGTGATGTTCTGAAAATATTAGCAGTTCAGAAAAATCCCTGCTCTGGTATAGCAGCTTTACACTTGGGGGACCAGATTATCGACTGCTTACAATTTTGTCTTGAGTTCCATTTAGAGAATCAATGGGTACCAGCTGAGAATCAAAGCCCAGGCCGATACCTGTCCATTTAAAAAGTGCTTTGAAGTCCTTTATGGCACGTATCAGATAGTTCTTTCAATGGTACCTAGTGGGGTTTTGTAATTGAAAGATATGTGACTGTTTAGAGTGTGATAGAATATTAGATTTTGAATTAAGCTTCCTTCTCAGCTAGGCAGTTCAAATAGGTTAACTAGCCTATTTCGTTTTGCCTTGGAAAATATAAATTCCCTCTTTTGTCTTCCTACCTCACCTTTTTCAGTTCCTACACAACCAAGAGAAGGGTCTGCTTCTTAAAATGTTTTTCTGCCACCATAAATTAAAATTAAGTCCTTATGCTGATTTCTCATGGCTTATTTTCTACCTTACAGAATGTTGTAGTCCTGATCTGTATTCTCTGGGATGGAAGTAAACTCTGTTTTGGTGGGGTAGTGGGGCTGTGAAATTTCTTTGAACATGCAAACAGTTACGTGTTATTATTTCTTCTTTATTTTTTTGTTATTTAGTGAAGATTTATTGTATCAATCTACAGGGGCTACAGAAATGCTTGTCTTGTATTTGGTATCTGTAATAACAGCATGTTATTCTATGAGAGGGAATGTCTATTTTTAATGCTACTGTCTTCAATTAATAAAACGCTCCATTGCAGGGTCCCCTCAGTTTTGTATTTGTTTGTTTAATGTTAACTAGCATTTATGCAATATATTTTTTCATTGTGGTGATCTACTAGAGTATTTGGCTGTAGAAATGTTGCAACACTTACTTCTTTTCATGTCATGAAACATTTGGGCTGGAAACCAGGCAACGTTTAAGTATTGTACTATGTAAATAAGATAAATAGAAGCTATAGCATTGTATTTATTGCTTACACTAAGAATGAAATGGAAAAAATGTGAAGTTATTTTTTGGTTGTGCTTTATTTTCACTTTGTTCATATGGATCATTACACATTTTAATTGCTGAAAGAAGTATTATGTTTATGTTTGAGATCAATAAAATATTACTACATTTATTCAGAACTCTTGTGCTGTAATATGGAAATAACAAAGCTCATCTAGACTAGGCTTCCAGAGATGGCTTAGCTGTGTGTTAATTAAATGCTAACCCAGGGAGAAAGTCATTACATACAGTTCTTAACAATTACTCAGTGTTTAAGTGTTTGTTTATTTAATACTTACATTTTTAATGCAGTGTAAAGTAAAGTGTTGCATTTCTGGAGGAAGCTTGCATAGATGACAATATAAGATGGCTGTGCTTAAATTTTTTTACTCAAAAGCTTCATATTCCTACTTATTGTCTCCTGAATCTGTCGTTTAATAAAAAGTCATTAAAACTTCCTTAGGTTAAGGCGGCAGATTTTCTGTTCCACCATGAGCTGGCAGAAGAGTAGAGGCTGAGGTAAATGTTTCTATCTTCTTCATTTCATCAGGCTAGGTGGAGTTCCTCTCAACATGGTGTTCAACCAAATCTCAACCAAAGACACTTACTTACCTGTGCAGAACCTACAAAGCAAAGCAATAGAAAAAATGAGTGAGATTTCCCCCCAGCGCCCTTGTTAGAAGTGGTGGTATCTGCACAAAAGCTATGAATGACAGGTATGTTTTAGACCTGTAAAATTGAGTCTGTTCTATCTGACTTTAGAGAGGTGCTGACCAGCATGTAGTTGTTAAACTTTTGAAGGCATCACCTGATGATCAAACCACTCTAATATAGGTAAGGGAAGTGCCAAAGTACAGGGGCACTTAATCCACAACTTAGATTATCGCTCACCCACCTTGCACTTCAGTGTGGGCACCAGCCACAGCAATACAAGCAGGAAGCAGTTCTAGTGGGCAAGTGTTTTACTCGTAGTTACAGCGGGCCAACTCAGGTCTCCTACACTGTTGCAGGTTTAAGTTCCGTAAGCTAGCTGGGTTAAGTGTGCTTCTACCTACAGTGATGACATGGGAGATATAGGCATCGGTTTTCAAGTGCAATCTGCAGAAATTCTGTTTAACTTGCTCAGCCATCCAAAACTCAGAAGGTGCTCTTTTTTTGTACGCCTTTGAGCAAATCCCACCAAATTTAGAGCTGGACGGCTTACCTGCTTCTAGAGTGAAACATAACATGTCAATTTTTTTTAACTCATTTGAATGAGTTTCTACCACAGCTGCTAAAAATGTGGCAAAAATACTTTAGAATAACTTATAACCTGTCTGTGTTGTTTTTCATCGCAGACTGCTGCTCCTAGACTTCCATGTCTGGGTGAACTGAAGGTATGGATCAGAGCTCAGGAAGTGCCAGCAAACTCCTCTCCTTCAGCAGACTTTTATTAAAAGGCATACAGAATATCGCCATCTAGAATTGTTAAAAGTCTTAGGTAAGCAAACATAGCTCTTTGCTGTTAGCCAGCTTATAGCCAAGAAAAGCAGTCCCATGCTGCACTTGGCCTGAATTTCCTCATTTCAGACATTTGGTTCACAAATGAGCACAGATTATGATTGTTTACAGGTTCCTGGTGATAAAAGATTGAAAGCTAAGAGTGCAAAAATCCGCGGAACTAACACTTGGATTGCTATTCAAGGCCTTGATATAGTAAGAGTTGCTACAGCCCTGCAGCCTTATTTCCAAATGGGAAGTAATATAACTCAGAGCAGATAGAAATGCAGCTAGAAATCTTACCTTAATTTATAATTAAATTTCAGGTCTGTTGATCTCTGATACAATAGTTTTAACTAGAATAAGCTATGACTGACCAGTTCAATTATTTTTATATACTTCTAAGTTGCATAAATCACTTCGATGTATATTATAAACCAAAAGAGCAAATATGTGCTGGTAAGTACACTGCACTTTATGTTCTTTTTTTGAAATCTAAAGTTTTTCAAATGCTTTAGTAAGTAGTAGTAAGAATTCATACCTCATTGTCCATGCGAAAAAACTGAAAGAGAGTTTAAGTGGTTTAGCCAGTGATAATGTTGGGACGTAGCCTGTGTCCAACAGATGGATTAAAGTTGTGTTTAGGACATGGAACGATGGAGGACCTCAGCTATTTGGCAGCTCTGGGCGGGGAAAGGATAAAAAGCAAGAAGCTATTTTTTTCCTGTATTTACATTCTGGGGAAAATGAAAGTATGAGAGTGAATAAGTACTCAAACAGAAGAATAAATAAATGGGTTATTACCCTTTTTAAAAAAAAACAATAAGATTACAGAGCTTAAGGGATATATGGGGTGGTACTTTTAGGAGACAAAGAAAATAATAGAAAGGAGAATATCTTTGCACACAGAGCTGTAACCACTCTAGAAGACAGCAGAGGGTTCATTCACAGTTTAGAAGGGAAGATATGTACAAACAACAGATTGGTGACTGACTAAAAAAAAACAACAAACACTCAAAATAATGTGGAAATTGAATTAGGGAAGGCTGTATTGGACTCAATTGCTTAGCTTACCTCTGTTTATTTCTTGGCAAGCTAAAGAACAGTATTTTTTAAAACCTTTAAAAAAGATATTGAAATCATCTGTTTGTTTACTTCAAGTAAGACAGAATCCTTTTGAGGCTGGATGTCAGCAAAGGATGTGTAGTAGTGGTTGAGGGTGGAGGAGGAACAGGAAGAAATCATTGTCCCAGGCCTTTAAAACAATTTCACTCTGACATCTCATTTCAGCTAATGTATATAAGCAACCTGAGCTAAAGACATGTACTCAAGAAAAAACGAAAATAAGACTGCCTAATTAAGTAAAGCAGGATTTGAACACACAGGGATCTTAATACTGGGTCCTAATACTACTGTGTGTATGACACGCATATTTAAAGTATGCTAATGTCCAATCAAAAATGCACAATCTCCCAGCTCCCATTCCTGACTTTTGAGCAGGAGCCTGCAATTTTGTTAATCTCTAGTTCCTTGTCCTGAATGTCAGTCAACGGCAATTGTTACAGACTTTACTAATACTAATCTATGTCTAGTATTCCAGCTAAGCGTATGGCTTACTATTTTCTACCAATATCTACTAATAACACTTACTGCTTATCGGTGGTACAGACTGTCTGTAGCTGCATATCCAGAGTTCAAACTGTTAAATTTAACAATTATTTTATACCTTTATATAAGTAACTACAGAGAAAAAGAAGTAAAGCCAATCCGCCAATAACATTTTGTTCTTATGCCCAGCAGCAGAAAAGTAACATAAATGATACCTACACTAGCATTTGCAATTGGAGTATACGTGCCTAAAAGGATGTAAACACTGTATTTTGTTCCTGAAAGAAAAACAAAACATAGCACCTTAACCTCTATAGATGAGTAAACAGTAATTCTTACAATTTATACATAATTTTAAAAGAGGAAATATTCTTTCAACAAAAGTAGCCTTGTAATAATTAGTAACACCAACAAATACACTAGAAAATAAAGGGAAAAAAACCAAACCAAAACCCCTAACCGATTTCATCTCACCCATTGCCACAGAATACCATTCCACTCTCTGCAAGATATGAAGATTACATCCTTTGAAAATACTCTAAGTGCTCTACTAGTATTCCTGCAGGGTCTTGTCTGGCAGTCACCACTGAAGTTTTAGCTTTTTATAGTTAACTGATTCTAATAAAAATTCACTTTGAACTACTGGGCCAAATATTTGTGCACCAAAGCAAACAAGTCCCATTATTAACTATTGCACACTGAAGATAAATTAACAGAATTATAGTAACAATTAAAATTAAACCCCCAGCAAACAAGAGTAAGCTTTTTTGTAGCTAGTGTTGACTACAGTGTGGGCTCTTTGTTCACGGAGAGTCATTGCTAACTTTTTGAGGAAGGACAAGCTGAAAGTAAGTGCAAAACTCTGCATCATGTCACATTTTGTTTGGTGCAACAATTTGTGTTCATACCCATACTTGAAATGAGAATAGGCAAGTGGGGGACGGGGCAAGCAGGTGGATGTGCCGACACACGCATTCCACAGTCCACAGGCATGTGGCTGCTATGAGGGTTATGCAGAGCTGCAATGCCAGCTATTACACCAGCCCAGATGCAATGAATAGAGAGCTCGGGAACCCTTTAGGAGCAGCAGGATAATTCTCACTTATGTTAAAATAGCAATAACACACAAAATACACTTAACTCACAAGCACACCCAGGTCTGGACACAAAAACCTTAGAAAAAAAACAGTTAACCTTTTCCAAATCTCACAGAAAAGCCTGAGTAAGGTCTATTTTTTACATATGCTACTTCTATAAATAATAATCAATGAACAAAGCAAAAGATTTTCCCCTGTCACTCCATCCTTACACAGTGCAACCGTTCTCTTTTTCAGGAGCCTGTCTTTAAACTGTAACAAGAGCCTGACTAGAAGTTCAGAGCTGACAGCCCCCTGTTTATAATTAGAATTATTATCTATCACTCTGCAGCTGTATATTTTTAATAACTTTTAAAACACACTGCCTAAATGAAGAATTTATATTCATCCACATGGAGTTTGTGCTTCATTTGAGACAAAAGACATACAGGATTATTTTAGAAATTAAACTCAGCTTTATCACTACCTAAAATTAAAAAACTTACACCATTTTGCAACTACAACTCCTAATGATTATTTCAAAGTTTTCTTCCGCTCAACAAAACTCACCACTTACTAAATAAAAACTGTTACAAAGGAAAAAATCTTCTAATCAGTGCTAACTCGCATAAAGCTTCATACATTGCTTTATGTGAATTTAATAGACTGTAAGTACAAGAAAAGTCAAAGCCTGTAAACCAGGTTGTCTGAAAAAGTGCTTACACATCATTGTTAATTCCTGATCTAAGACAATCAAGCTTTTCTGGAAATTCAGGTTGCATAACCAGTGACAAACCAAAAAATGCCACAAAAGAAAAAAAGAGGTGAACAAGGGATGCTGGGTTCCCTGGTGCTGTCTGCTTAAAGCAAGTTCTAATGGCAAATACAGTCACGTGGGATGCAGGTAATCTACACGGAGTTTTTCACTCTGCAGGAGCTAGAGTTGACCAGGAGTGCAAACTGCCTGCTTCTTAGTGGAAGGTAACAACGGTCCCTTCTCTCTGACCTAGAAGAGCATAGTCTTTTATGCAGAGAAAAATGGTTCGAAGTTGCCAGTGGGCCTATGACCAGTTTGAGGCAGAATTTAGGAATGAATCCTGAAGTTCTACAGCAAATATAAGAACAGCACAGATCATAACAGTAGAAAATAAGCTTGCATACAAGTATGTATTTGTTTAGTTTCTTACCTTGATATTTGCAAATGAAACCTGACAACTGGGGCCTGTAGCAGAGAAAGTGCTTCTGAAGGTCCTCTGTGCATTGGATAGGGATCGCTGTTAAGCTGGTGGTGGCTTTGACACAGTGCAATAAAGTCCATGATCATCAGGTCTGTTCCTTCTGAAAGGCAGTCACAGATTGTTGCTCCACGTTGTGAGTGTCCACTGTACATGCCATAGCTTCACATATAAATATATAAGAAAACAAATTATTGATCAGTAGGGAACAACAGTCTTTTGATGTTACAAAAAGTGTATTGCATTGATCAGAAATACCCATCAAAGAGTTTTGTTATTTTAGATTTGATAAACTGATAAAACCAGTGCTGAGTATATTGGATTTAAAGTAAAGAAAAAAAAAAAAGCGGAATTAGCTATTTTGTGCCTGTGTGTTACTGAAAGGTTTAAAATCAGAGTATTCTTACCTTTCATACCACATACTCGTAGACTTACACAAACACTAATGACTTTGTCCCCTAAATTCCACTGGATGTAAGACCTTAAACATCAGTGGAGAGCTAGGAACACAAATACTCAATCACATTTTACTTGGCTAACCTTGAATATGAGCCAAATACGTGCATTTAACAGAGTGCTCAAAAGCGCATTTGGCTGGGTTTCCCGGAAGGATCTGTGGCCATATATTCCACAGAATAATGTCCATAGCCCAGTTTGTTTCAGTTACTCACAAGAGACTCCCATCTTGTGATTCCCAATAGACTCCAGGAGCTGTCTTCAAGCACTCCTTCTGGCACACTTTGGGCAGATGGTTACAGTAGGAGTTTCCTTGTTCAACGGTCTCTTTCAATATTCTGTGGGCAGATAACCCCCATGGGTACTTCAGAATCTGCAACAAAAACAAAATTCACAGCAAGAGATTTTAGATTACTTGAAAAATCACAATAAAATTGCATTACTGTTCTGTGGTTTTAATGCAGCACAGCGATACTGCCTTGGTTTTAATCTTCACAACTCTCTTACAAAAAGCATCTTAGTTTACCATATTTGTGATACACTTTGTCCCGATGATGCAATGGACTAACTCCAAGAATTAAAAAAACTTAGAATATAAATTCCTTCAAAACCTCTGTAGCAAATGGTAAAACTAATTCAATTTCAGATAATTCAGATTTGAGTCCTGGCCCAAAGAGTCCTTTCCAGTCCAGGTCTGTATTTGCTAAGAGGTGCTTTCTTTTTGACAGGTTTTCACTTTCATTTAAAGCTAATCACATCTTTTTTCCTATTTTTCCCCCACAGGGACTTGTTTATAACAGTCAGGAGTGCTGTAAATAGCCTGCTATAGTCATAATTAAAAAGCTGATTAAAATGATCTGTAATTGAAATATAAGAAATTGTAAACAAAGAAAGTTGACTCAGGAAGCGCTTTCACAGAAGAAAGAAAAATATTGAAAGCAAAAATGGAAACAAGTTAGCACCAGTATTCTGGATCGGTGTTTATGTTGCAGACAATGGAAAAAAGATTTTTAAAAAGTAACGTGGCATTTTTTTAGAAATAAGAGCACTTATTAAAGTGGTAAAATGCATTTTCTATGTAAGTTCTATCAAAATATTCTGAGTTTTACACCTTACACTCTTTTCCCACCACCTCAGACCTCAGCACTTCACTAGCACTGGCATGATTGGTTTTGTAATTCTTCCAAATAAAAACCTCCCCTCATTTCTCAGTATTCACCAAAGACCAACCCCCCAGTGCTCTCCATATCCCTGCAAGATACTTTCCCTTCCACCAGCTGTCTCCAGAGCTCTTGGGAACAGGAGGCAATACTGCCCCAGACTAGCACCTTTTTCCCAACCCTGCTAGCTGCGTTGGGACCACAGGAGGAGCGCGACAGGCCAGTCACTAGCACTCACTGGCGTTCCCTTTCAGTTGAGGTACACTTGGCACAGGAATGAAGGAAGCAAAGCCTCAAAGAGTCTTTAACTCACACCCATTTCCTCGGTAAAGTCGTTCTGGCACTGGGGAATAACTGGCGTTGTGCCTTCCTGCAAGGAAGAATGCACTGAGCTGGTTTTCTGGCTGTACTCTCCTCGCTGTGCCGTGGAATCTCTGGCCTTCTCCTCAATCACTCCTTGTTTATGCCTTTGTAATGCTGTTGAAACAACTGAAAGGAGAAGGAATCCCCATCAGTTTCCACACGCAGCAGCAGCTTTAGACAGATCTAAGAATTCATCATATTTCTAGTCCAGCAGAAGCATAAAACAATAAAGCATAGCATTTCTAAATGTATGTAGACCATACAAACACTGCAAGCCAGTGGCAATACTGCAAATAGACAAAGACGATATCAGCGTGTGAAGCCTGTAGAGTGGCGCTACCAAAAAAACCACACACCAACCCAAACCCCACAAAACTTGTAGAGACATGGACTGTCAGTGCTTTAAGAACTCCAAACAGAGTCTCTTTTCTATCATTGCAAAAGAACTGTACTTTATTCTAAGAACAATTCCACATCCCTCTATTTACAGACGTTCCCCACTTGCTTTGCAGGCACATACAAGCTGATGAGAGGAAAGGGTAAAAGCAAGCCCAAGCCTTGTTCCATTAGCATCAGTGGGCACAGCCCACTGCTGCTTGAGAGAAATGGTAGGGTAGCAACTTTACACATTCTTCTGTTTCTCCTTTTCCTTTCTTAACTTCCCTGGGCCCCTCTTTTATTCACAACATAATATCATCTGGCTTTAGCTCAGCAATTCTACATGGTGAACTCCTCAGCCATCCAGCCCAGTTCCCTACAATGGGTGCCAAGATAAAGAAATCATTCCTGTTTCTGGTAAAGCAATATTTACTGTTGAAGGTATTTACCGTAGAGTTCAAATACTATCTCCTGTTTCTAGACTAGATAAGAAAGTTCCCATAGACTTAAGTAAAGCAGTTTAAATAATATGTCTAGACCAACTTAACTGTCTAGAAGTGAGCATGATCTTTTTAAAGGTTGAAAATACTTTCTTTTTTAATAATGTCTTCTTTGGTTGCAGCTGAAAACAATATATAAATATAATGAGAATGACTAGTCTAGCGATGGTTCACTTTGAACTGTAACTAACTAAATGGTACAGAACTAACATGAGATTGGATTAAATACATGTGGATATGCATCATTAAAAAAAAAAATAATCAAGTTTGTCCTGCTTGCTTCCACCAAACCCTTGAATTAGTATTGCAGTCACATTTAGAACTCAGCAGCACCTATGCAGTCTACCCATGGAACATCTTTTTAGCGTGTTCCATTCACCAACTTCTTAACAACCACTGTAAGACCATAGATTTCAACTAATGCACTCGACTGCATTTGACCAGTTGACCCCATAGCCTCTGTGTTCATCCTAACTTTCCTACAGGTTCTGCACTCTTTCTTTGAAGCCCTACACCTTTCTTTCAAAGCATTTATTTGCAGTAGCCCCTGAAGGTTTATGACCTACATGCAGGAAAAACATCAGATTTAAAATCTGACAATAGGGGTGTGTCCCCTAGTCAAGTACGTGATAGTTGTCTGTACATACTCAAGGACAGACTGTGTGTTTAGCAAAATATGCTTAAAGAATCATGGTTTTCTTTGAGTCACAAATAATTGATGTTCGCTGGAGAATGAGTTACCACGAAAGAAGAAAATATGTTCTGAATTACATTAAAATACACAATGGAAAATCAAATTAACAGTGCTTTCAGAAAACTCTTAACACCCAAATTATTACCTTTCGCAGGCCTATTGTATTATGTTTCCAGGCCCACAATGAACTGAAAGATGTGATGTATTAAAATCACTGTATGTACATCTGGCTTCAGGGTGCAACTGGAAAGAACAGAGGAGTACCTGGCAAAAATGGGTTCCACTATTGCTAAAATTAGAGGGCTTTTATCACTGCTGCCTCACTGCAAACTTCTTCAGGATGCTGTAGGGAATCTCCTTTTCTGGACGCAGTGTGTCTTTGAACAGTCCAGATAATGTACTGCTGCTTGATAATTACAGGTCCAAGACTATGCTTCATTGCATAAGAGTGATGTTTAAATTTAAAGGATGATCCTGGCAGATATTACTGTATCATCATCTTCATACTCTATTTTTCAAACAATGCAGCTCAAGGGACATACTAAAGATACATGGAACATGATTCAGTATGTTCTTCTGAATGCAGAGAACGGCCAGACAGACTTCTGATGTATAGTATTGCCTTTCAGTATAAATAGCTGCTTAAAAACAGAACATGAGATCCCCTCATTAATAAGACTGTGTGAGCAGCATGTTCTCATTTCAGTGATGACAGAAAGTACAATTTAGCAAAAAAAGATCTTGCTTCTCCCCACTTGCTTTTAACTTGTCATTTTATTTTTGCTAGCTTTCTTCATCATCTGTAAACACTTAGCATGGCCATGTGATAGGGAATTACAGTATTATATTCCCTCCAACTATGTGTCACTAAAATTATTCCACTTTGCTTTGCAATTCAAAGTCAATTTATCTACAGATTAGTTTAACTGCCTCTGAAGACTGCAGTGACCAGAAGATGCAAGCCTCAGACCTACTGAAGCCTCCAATGGGACTGCAACAGAGATGCACCTGCCCTGCCAGAGCTCCAGAAAGCCGTAGGCAGGCCCTGAACTCTCAGAGGTAAATACAAGTGACAAGAATGTATGTGACCACCCAGCCACCTTGACAGCAAACTGGGTCAGGTATCCGATGTAGCTGGCACTGTCTGGTGCTGGATTATTCTCTTCTTCTTTCCTGTGAGCCATATGGGAACATCTGCAAGAGAAGAGCTCCTTGAGACTTCCACCTCTCACATGAATTTGAACAGGGCCAAACGTATTCTGGTCCTCTTTTGTTTAATTATTTAGTCTTTTTAGTTTTCTTGCCTCCTTTGAGTCTGTCTTGGCTCTGTTCTAACAGCCAAACTGTTCATTTCAACATCATCTAATATATTTTTTCTAAAAGTTTTTCGGGTTTTTGTTTTTTTTTTTTCAATAAGCCACTACAGTACCCATCAAGTGTTTCAGACACTGGCAGTTTACTGCAATAGCTGTTCCAGAACTACCCTTGTGGACACTGTTCCTCCAGGATGAAAGAGGGTTGTGTGTTTTTCTTCTCAATTTGCTTTATTCATGTTGGAACAAAACATTTTAACCATAAATAATTTTTCTGGAGTATCTGCTCTGGCAAATTTCCAAGCACAGTTGTCCCATCAGTAGCTAACAGGAAACAAAACATAAGGCTCTCCAAGACTCCAGGGCATATTTTGATCTATAAATCAACATCCCCTATATTAGGTCCTTGAAGAGTCTTTGTTTAATAATTTTGTGCTAAAAATTATTGTTCTTGTACAGTTGCTACATGACTCCATATCTGGTATGGCACACCATTCAGCAAATTGTCATGATCGTAAAAATGTACTGTACTAGCTTATTGTTCTAGACAAAAAAAGTGAAGATATCTGGGTTTGCTGAAAGACAGAATGAAAAAAAAAAAAAAGTTACAGAAAGCTTATATTCAAGCCTTCAAGAACCGTGTCACTAAAAATCTGTGTGTGGGTGTATGTGTATTTTACAAATGCACCAAAGCACATCAATTGCAACCAGTGTTTGCAAGAGCATTAAGGAAGGCTATATACTCAAGCCAATTCCCCAGCAACTTTGGCTTCATTCCTGTGTAACTCTTCTGAACTCAATATACTTCAGTGTATCTGACATCAGAATTTTCACCCAAGAGGCAGCCTACTTGGAGACAAAGAAACAAACCCATTCTTTTCTCAATGTAGGTCATACTCCTTCAATGTGATTTTCTATAACAGCAAGTGAATGCATTAATCAACAAGCTTTCAATCAGCAAAAAGCTCTAAGCAACCAAATCTCTTGAAATTTTCAAGACTGTCCTACCTACCTGTGCAAGCTTCTGGTATATGATGCTTTGTCAGTTTCCAGGCTACGTCCAAATGAGAGAAATATGTCATAACAAGTCTGACCTAAACATGCCAGAGCTGCACTCTTTGGTGGAAATCTGTGCCCTTCGTATGGAACAGGGTGCAGAATTGCTACTGTTCATTCATTTTGTTGCTTCAATCTCCATCAGACGTGGTTTGTTATGTCATGAAAGATCATGTTCTAAATCAAATGACAGTAAAACAAAGGTTACAGGCTAAACTCAATTTCCATCACTCTAGAAGAAAGACAGTAACTAAACTCCCCTCTAAGAAATTAATGTTTAGGGTTTTTTAAAAAGAAATTTTTATTGCATGACAGCTTTTGAATATTGAGGAAATAGTGAAGGAAAGAATTGTTTACTTTTAGAACAAGTTGAAATTATTCAGTAAAAATTATTTTGCTGGGAGAGAAGGTCATTATGTTTAAAAGGGTATGATAAAATATTGAAAACCAAATCAGAATACATTATACTCATCAAAAATACAGGACACAAAAAGCAAAATTCTGAAATGCTAAAATTTTCCATATTCCTTTCTATTTGGTGCTTTGTCATCGTAGCCAACATACCTTGGGTTTATTTTCCCCGACATTTTCCTTTTGTCAACGTATAATTTCAAACTCAGTAGATTAAAGCTATTCTCATTACAGATGCTTTAGTTGCTAGTGCAGATCCCTGTTTTTAAATCCCTGATTGCAGTGTAGGTCTATCTTATAAATAACACAGTCCTATCTACCATTCAGATCTGCTCTAAATGCAAATTCCTCCTTTCCTACCAGCTGTTTTCTTCAGGTTCTAGAGCCATCTTTTAAGAGTTCTGGATAGACTTTTTTTTCTCAGCTCCCTTCAAACACACTATTTAAGCTTTATGACGATTCTGTATCAGCAGTGTTGAATGAACTCTAAAGAATTATGCCTCCGTAGTTTATGTTACTGCCCGCATCTCCAGCCCCAGCTGCCCTCACAAAGTTGACTTTCCTCCCACAATACTGGCTTCTCAGCAGTGAAAACATGTTATCAGTACTTCATAATATTCCGTTTACACCCTGGATATAACAAGGCAGATCTAATGTGTCAGTTAACCCCTTCTAGTGGGTATCCTGTCCCATTAAAGTACACAGACTTGCAATTAAGCAGGCTACTTAAACATATCTAATTTGTGGTACTAAGGAAGACACGTACCTCCTCAATGGCTTTCAACAAACACCTCCCCACTTTAGATAGTACTTTTAATCTCATAACAGTTAATATATAATGATATGCATGTAACACCCTTCAAGAGATAACAGCAAAGTGTCTTTACATCTTTAATAACATTTTGGAACCTCTCACTTTGTGCAATAGTTTGAGATTTTATTAAAAAATCTTGAATGTAGCATTCATATTTAAGCGAAACAACTGTGGGTTTGTTTCATGTTTTCTGATGTTACTCAAAGCAAACAGATGCTTTGGGCTTTGTCCTTTTAGCCAATACACTCAAATCCTTAAATCATTTCAGGATTATATCCAATTTACAAATTACGCTTTTGTATCTAAAACACTCATCTGTCTACTCTTGGAAAAGAGAAGAATTTGCTGGGATAATTTTTTCAACAGAACTTTCTTCCTTTCAGGCAGTTTCAAACAAGGTGGCCCTTTCCAGGATATCAGACTTTTTTTCCCCAGCCCAACCCAATTAGAATACAAGTATTTTCTTTATCTGATCACAATAGCCTAAGATTTGTCGAGGTCTGTGATGCATAAGCTGCAAAAGTCCAGTTTTGCTTATAGCAGGACTGTGCCAGTATTTTTGGAAGAGTCTCCAAACAGCTGAAGTTTACTCTTTGTTGTCCCAGTAACATAACTACTCAGGCTAGTCACTAAGACCTCAGTCCAGCTCTCACCCCATTGCAAAGCAGCAGTATCAGATTGCTGATTCATGCAGCTAGGTTAGGCAAAAACATCTCCTTCAAGGCACCCTTCCAAAGGAATCAATACACTCCGTCAGCTGGGGCAGGCAGGATGCTTACTTTGACTGACTTATAAATTTTTGTGCATTCACCTCTTTCCCAAGAGTGTTACATCCGTATCATAAATTACTTTATCCTTTAGCTATAGGCTGACATTCCCATTTCTTTCCAATACTGTTCTGAGCCTCTATGATGATCTCCTGTTTCCTTTTTTAGGTTTCTAACTAAATCCCTATACTATTACATTTGCCTTGTGTTCAGCAACATATCTGAAGCACTGAGATGTCAGTTGTCAGATTGCCTGCTGCAATGGGGAGTTCAAAAGGCCACAAGCTTGTATTCAGCCTTTTTCTTTAAATTAGTACTGAAAAGTGCCAACTGTTGGAAAAAATATCTGACATAGCTATCTTGCAAATTATATTTTTTTAAAGAAGTGAAAATATCCCCTTTCCTATTTATTTATTTATTTTGAATCTGTTCATACAGCATGGTCCTTTGGATGTTTTTGGTCTCTCCTAAAACAAAAAGAGTTGTATTATTCTTTCCCTGTATTTCTCCCTAGAATGACAAATATCCCACTGTAGGCACAGGAGCGCTAGGACTGGCTCACAGCTTTCTTCATGTTAAGTAACCATTCTTCAGGTAGTAAGTCTTGCTGGCACATTACTGACCACACATGAAAAGCATGTTTGAGACACTATGGATTCTTAGTCACACCACCACCACCACCACCACCCCCCATGGTCCCGATACTTTAAATTGATGTTTGAAAAAATGAAGAGTTCTTTCCAACTTTGACAATATATGATGAGCTTATCTACTGCATTATTCATAGAGGTTAGGTAGTTGTATGTTGAAGCCGTGCATAATACTGAAAGTGGAGTGAAGATGACTTGTCTACCAAAATAAAAATACAGATGAATTTGACACTGGGGGGGGGGGGGTTCAGCCCATAATATGGATAATTGTTTTTTGTGAATTTATGTGTGAAGTAAAGAAAGTAAAAGCTGTCAAAAATAAAAAAAAAAAATACCCATAGGCATCAGAAGCTTTCTCCAAAGCTAGATTTCCTTCTTAAGAAAGACACTGCTGCTGCCCAACAGTATTTTTGTGGATTTACTTTTATATGGCTGTTTTCCTTCTCACTGACACCAAGAGAGTAAACTTTGAACAGTGGCTGTGAATTGCTCTGAATGTTCTCCAATTTTTATCATTATTTCAGTGCCTTAAAATATATTAACAACAAAACTTGAGGACACATTGCAATTTCAGCAATACAAATTCAATATTTGACAAAAAGCAAAAGCAGTCCTGGGGGTAATACAGTCCCCAAACTAGAGATTTTCTGATTTCTTGTTTCAAGATAATCAGGAACAAATAGTACAAGGCCCAGGGGCTGGTGGAATTTCCTCCAGACAACTGAGCTACTTTGCCTGGATATAGTATCGCTGCCTACAACAGAATGATATATTTCAGGTGCTCTTAGAATTTTTCATTCTTCCCCCTGCCTCCCCCATGACAGATAAACCTTCTAGGGTGAATCGTGCTGCATGTAACATAATGAGTTATCGAAGACAAGAAGCTACAAATAAATGTTTTTCTTACTCTGAGTTCATATTCATTTTTTGGGGAGAGTTAGAAAAAAAGTGTTTGATAATTGAATTACTGTGCTGCTTTACTGAAATCACTTCCTGATAACCAGCCAAACTAATTTTCTAGAATAAATAAGTGAGAGCTTGAATAACCCAGTCACCAATTAGTGCAGTATTATTCTGGCTAAGACAACCTATGTTTTTACTTTACCCCTAAACAATATGTACAAACCAACTGAAACCATTATGAATTTATTGTAGCATTCAGATTTCTACATTCAAAGAAGTAAAACCATTAACAGCAAACCACTGTCAAAGATATTAACACTACCTTCAACTTGAACCTTGGTTTTTACTTTCCTCCCAGAAGTGAAGTCCTGTTCTGGTTTGGCAGGTAATAAATTGTATTTTCATAAAACGTTTTTAAAATACATGTGCATGTAAGAAAGTCCAATAAAGCACAGCTTCTATCTGAAACTCACAATGAAGTAAGACTGTTCCCACAGAATTTAAAAAGCAGCTTAAATTATGATATCTATAGAATATAAGGCTAAGTAGTGCTGAATATATTTGTAGGACTTTTTAATATACCTGCAATCAAAGAGAACATGCAAACTCCAAACATATCAAAAAGCTTTTTGGAAGTTCTAGAAAAGCCATTCCTGATGTTTTATTGGAAGTAGTTCCCATCCTCAATAAACTTCTTTCATGTTCTGCCATCATGTCAATGGACCTTTGTAGTCATGCTTTGTCTTCTCTAAGAAACCAAGCCAGAGAAAGCAGCTTTCTTTTTTTCCCACTTTTACAGTAACTATTTTTTCAATGTTATGACCTTAATTCAGAACATTTGGTTGCATTTTTAAAATGCTTATTAAATTTAGGGCAATAACCTTGAAAACTTTCTCAAAAGTAGTGCTGCCTAGAAAGCATTCTGTTTCTGCATATTAGAGTGCCTAGCTACAAAACCAGGATTGATAATCTAATGCTTAAAAGCTATCAAACCTTGATGGGAACACTCAAACTAGATTAAAAACTTCTGTGTTACTGGAGATGATATACTTTCAAGTGGAAGTAATAAGATTCACAAATGCTCTTTACCAAATCTACCACCCTCTTGGCTCTCTCCTCCTGAAGGCAAGCAAAATGACCTTTCTAGGCATACCTCAGTCACCGTGGCACAAAGTCTGAGCCTGGTTACACAGCTTAAAACTACTTCAAACTTAACGTTTGTTGAACGAGTGACCAGACTTTGTAATGAAGCGATTAAAGAGAGTATCCATGTGAGCAGAATGCTCCACAGAGGGGCTGCAAAAACAGCAACAGCTTTCCAAGCAAACGTGCGTTTGAGACAGTACATAGTCATATTATTGTTCAGCATATTTCATTGTTGCATTTTAAAATATTGGAAATCCTCACTGCATAAATGCAGGGCTTTATTAGTGAGAATGCAAACATTACAGGAGCATGCCACAGCATCAAGCATGGTGATCAGACTGCAGTGAAGACAACTAGAGGTCACTGAAGCCCCCAACAGATGATGACTCAAGCAAATGGTAAAACAACTGTTTTTATACAAATTATTCACCAGTAAGTGTTTCCCTGAACTAAGAAAGTGCTACAAAGGAGCTAGTTCACTAGCATCAGAAGTTTTAGACAGAAAACTATTTTAAACCCTAAAATATTAATACCATTTGGTTTAATGGACCTGATATCAAACTGTGTATGGAAACAAACACAGATACTGAGTTTGGTACTGAACTGTGAAAGGGGCAGCAGTATCCAGAGCCACATTTGTCCTAAAATAGCACTTACTTGTGATGATTACTTTAAGCCGGCAAAAGGCTGCATTTCCAGCTTCCTCATGGGCTGTACACTGAGCCTGACAAGTTCTGTGCTGGAAGCAGAAGGTGCTGGGTATAGAAGCATTTTCTCTGTTGGCGCCAGTACCAGGTTGTTCCCACCTGACTTGTAGTGGATGTGTCTCAGTGGTTAATGATGATAGCCTGTGGACAGTTTGTGACGGTTGGAGGAATACTGTCACTGGAGTTTGAGAGAGATGTGACGAACATGTTAGGATGCTGCAAAACAACAAAGCATATTTCAGAAAGCATATGGTAATGAAAAAACCCCAGATAGATTTCATGTACAAATCTCTGTACAAAATATTTCCTACCTAACCAGATTCAAAAGCAGTAACAATTTCACTGTGTATGAAACAGTGTGGAATTGCCAATTACAAAAAGGATGTAAAAAACCAACAGTGAGTACACAACAACCTGCATTAATGGCATCCAGGTTGTATAGGGAATTATGGAACCAAACCAAAAATATTCTGCAACTAAGTTCACTCTTGAAAGAAGAGGAACTCTTAACATTACTGCACGGCAAAGCAATCATTCTTAAATACATTACCTCCTCACCTAAATTTTAGACCACACTGAAACACCTTCAAAGACCCTGTGAAGTTAGTGATTCAAAGTAGATGATTTAAAGAGGTAAAAAGTTCAGCCTTCTCATTTCAAATTTTAAATGATTTTTCAGTGTAGCTGAAAGTACAGAGTGCAAGTGTCTGTTTACAGAACATAATTTAATCTATGACATCATTAATAGTCTAGCACACCACTCTGTCACTCTGTTTACTGTGGCTAAGAAAAAGGAACCAACCCAACAACTATACAAACATCCAATGGCAATTTTCAAAATGACGCCTACCTACCATATACGAGTTACTCCGAGACTATTTCTAGAGATTTATTATACACATGTACCTGAAAAGAACAATAATTGCAAGGTAATACTGTGCAGTAAGTAATAACTAGTGAGCACTTCTATTTTCTCTTCCCTCCTTTCCTTTACCCTGTTTCTTCCTGGGGCGAAAGTTCACAAACACAGGACTGTCCCATCTGTTTGCAAGATGACTGTTACCACTGAGGCTCTCAGCAACTTCAGTTTACAAATATTTGGCTGCAGTAACAGTTGATGTGCTTTTTTTTTGTTGGGTTTTTTTTTCATCCAGAATGAACTCACACAAAACTGTTATTAACTCCAACTTAATAGTGATAATCAGTGCTTAAATGAGTAGATTGTTATTTATTATCACAATGTATTTTTATTCTGTAGTATTCTATAGAGGATCAGGACTACATGCTGTAGGAACCTGGACAGACACTGCCTTTACACTGGAGAGTTTACAGTTTTATCAGAAAACAAACAAGCAAACACCACCCCACCCCCAACAAATAAAACAATCAACTCCACCTCCCCACCCCCCAATAAAACCCAACCAACCAACCCCAAACAAACAAAAAACAAAACAAAACAAAACCCCAAACCCAACAGTCTTTAAAAAATCAGGTCAATCAGAACTTTCTAGCCGATAATAAGGCAACTCATTTTTGTTACTGTATTCAATTCAATAGTAATTAGTTGCTAACTTGCCTTAGGGGAAAAGCCTGGAGGTGTGTTAGCCAAATATATTGAAAACCAGCATCATTCAAGAGGTTTGAAAGAAAGAAGTGAGAAGAAGGATACCGTCTGACTGACGGTACTCTTCCTGGCAATATTCTGCACAGGTTGAACTAGGGTGGCTATGGCAGCCAAAGTAACCTGTCCGTAGGTTTGTGTAGCCAGTGCCCCACAAAGCCTCTGGAACCAACAGAGCAGTACACAGTAAGAGTGCTGTGCGATGGAGAGTTACTTCAACTAGAGCATCATAAAAGACTGATCTCAGTTAGAATGGTAAACAGTTATGGAATTTCAAGATGACACGTTAACACGAGGATATCTAAGAACATATATTGTGCATTTCTTCCACACTTGGTGGAAACATCATTCAGTGCAGAAATGATCACAGTGTTTATAAATACCAGGATATGAATCACACTGAAATATCTTCATTGGTATTCAATGTCAGTGCAAAACCAGGTTGCTTTGAAGTGTTCAGGGAAGTGTCTTTAAAAACTTTGAATCAAAGTTTCTGCTCAACTGATCTTACCAACAGACGTGTTGTGAAAGGCCAGGTTTTGTGCCTGTACATTAACCCTGTTATATTTGCAAGTTGATTCCAAAGGGTTTGATTCTAAATATGCGTAGTGCTCAATAAGAGATCCAAAATAAGCAGGGAATATTTCTGTCAAAGAATGCAAAGAACTGTACAACATCATTCTGAGCACCAGTTTCAAAACTGTGCCCCCTTGTTGTAATCTTGTGGGTAGAACTATTGAACAGGCTTTTAGTGACTTTATGGGAAATGCACCAACTTTCCCAATTGAAAATAGAGCTTCACGTGCCATATAAAACTCTCAGCCCATTTTTTGACAAAAGGCAGTAGTTTGCTACATGGACTTTTTAGCAACTGAATTCCAGGTTTTTAAAGGTCAAGTACTTTGGGTGAACTTTCCCAAGACATACGTCTAGTCGAACAAAAGTCAGAGTGAATTTTCATTTGCTATCCTACTTAAACAGGAATATATAATTTTATGTGGTATCATTTCTGTCTTTGAAAATTTAACCTGGAACATTTTGATATGGTAATGTAAATCTGCTCTATCAGCCAATACCTGTATTTCAGAAAGGATCAAACTCAGGCATTTTTGCCATTTATTCAGGGCATCTAAGATTGATCTTCCACCATCTGACAATTCCCAAACCATCCTTCAGAATGCATTTAGAAATGTGCTTGATGTCAAATACTAGACCAACTGGAAGCCAGCTGCAGAGAAAGAGAGAAGCCAGGAAGACTATAAAAAAACATGATTTCACTATTTGCTTTAAAAACAGAATTGTTATATAATAACATATATTTCTCAAACTGCAATTTAACTTTGGGACTCATTTGTCCTTGTCAAAAGCATTTTTATTTTGTTAAAACTTTGCCTGTTTTCTGAAGAAGAAATTTGTAATGTCTCAAGATTTTTTTCCAAGATTCTTTATTTTTGGAGATTCAAAATTGTCCAACTTATTACTTTCAGGAAAAAGAGATCCTTTCCACTGATTCTCCTACTTTTATTAAGCAATAAATTCCCCTGATCAAATATTTTTTTCCTGATAACAAACAAAGAAGAATGTATAATCTTAGCTGATAAATGATCCAGTTAAAAAAGAAGTACAAGAAGAACAAACAGAGGTACAAAAAAAATTACAGAACCTCATGCACTTTTACCAAGGCATGTCATACATTTATATCTGTGTTGATTTACTGTTTAATTAGTCACCGTAGATGTAGGGAGAATAGGACTCGGATGAGTAATCTGACTGTCAGGGTAGCTGACAAAAATGGCTTTGAGTGCTGGAAGAAAGGAAAGATGGGGTTTGTTTGGAACAAGCCTCAGTGATAAAGAAGAGATTGCAGTTAAAGATCGCATGCTTTGATAGTTGGGACAGGAGTTGTGCTCTGAAATACACACACACACAAAAAAAGTACAATGGGTTATTTCTTGTATTGCTCTGTTTATGTTACCCATTGTCAGACTTATTGATACACCAGAATGAGCAAATTGCTAACAACATCATCTCCAAAAATCAGCAAATTAATCATTGATTGTGGTTTTAAATACGCACAACAATTTCCTTTGAAACATTCATCAAAGAGATTGGGAATTCTATCAGGAAGAAAAATTATACCAGTCCAACTTCTGTCATTTTTCACCTTTTGCTAAATAAGCCATTTACATTCCTTTTTATTTTTCCATATTATGAGATCATTTCCAAAGCTTAAAATAACTTGGCAGTTCTACAAACATTTTTCTGTTTTCTTAACATTTCCTTGTTTACTTATTACATGCGTTAGGTTTTTGAACTGTGGTTTCCCAGCAAATGAGTAAAAGCTTGCAATGTTCTTTAAAGGGAAGAGAAGAGAGCTCCCTACTCACAAGCCAAAGGGCTCAATTTTGGTACTTTTTATTGAGCACATCCTTAAAATGATTAATCCTACTGACTCCAGCACCAAAATTATTTGCTAAAATGATTGCTTACCAGTGCAGAAAAAATATAAAATTGGGTCCAAAATGCTGAAGATCAAAAAAATTTGAACTACTGCTAGGAAAATAGTAAAAGATGAAATTAATTAAATTAAGGCTCATACATCTTATTATTTTTGTTGTTATAGAGCATGCATATTTATGAAATATTGCCCATAGAGGCATGAAAATAGTTTTTATAAGACATACAAATATGCTCATTCACTTCAATTGTTCTTTTATTTCTTGCTCTTTAATTTAAAATTTTTGTTTCTAAATGTTTTCTCTGCAATTCTGATGTTTACAGGAACTGTTACAACACATGCGTAATGTAACTTTGGTAAAGCAACTCAGATACAGAAATGCTTCTCTCTAGTGAAATATCTGACTGTCTCTGATCACAGATGACCCAACTCCTTTAGCAACAAACCCTTGCTTCTTTCTGCTATAATCTATAATATCTTGATGAAATCTCAAGGTATTTTCCACTTGTAAGAAATGTACAGATCTCTCCAAATGTTGTTCCTTGAGTAGGTATAAATTTTGCCTGTTGAAACTGTTCCACCTTGCAAAAATCAAGAACAGAGTTTCTGTAATTGTATAAATACTTCTATTTAGTAATGGAAGAGAGAGCACATCCTTGACCTCCAATAAATGTGTCATAAGCTGCTCTCTATATGCTCCATATACTTCAGTCAATACACGTCACATATCTGCTCAGTCTGTCTTTTGGGGAGCAACAAGAGTTTATGATGCCATCTCTCGGAACAGCCAAAACTCACTGGTTGGGCTTTGATTTATAAAACTAAAACCAGGAATGTTGGGAAGCAAGGGCATAATTTATAGAAATCATCAAAAGATTTACAGCTGGTCTGGGTCAGTGTAGCTCCATTGAAGTTATCTGACTCACATCAGATTAAGAACTTAATCTTAAACGGTTAAGAACTTAATCATAAAAGTTGTGGCTAAAAGCACCAATGTACTACAATTCAGTCTTTGCCAGTATCAGATAACATTTACCTGGCTGTTTTGATTTCTTCAGTTCTTTAACTTTTACAGCAGCAGCTCAATGTCCCATTGCATGAGTTGTGTATACCCCAGGAAACATCTTCACACAATCTTTAAGAAAAGTTAAAATTTTAAAATTACTGCAAAACTCATAGGAACTCATATACTGTTGAAAACAAGAAAATCAGAAAAAAAAAGAAAAAAAAGTCAAAGGTGACTCCTCCTGCTCATGTTAGGTAATAAAATGCACATAAAAGGTGAGTATAACTTGGAACAACAGATATGCATCCTAAAGTTTTGTTCACCACTGCCATAAATCTAGTATTTATAGAAGTGAGTACAGAACCTGTGGGGTCTCTTATTACTCCTCTAAAAACTTGAAAGAAATATAGGAATAGTTGAACTACTCTGATTCTTTTAATGTCATTGGAAGCAATTTTAATTATCATAATTTAGGAGATATCTCTCTGGGGTGCTGTGAAAAGACCTGGTTTTTTTTAGAGGGCTTAGGACTTACTTTCAGAATTTTGTGATTCTTTGTGGCAGATACTTATTTTTTGTACTGGAACTATATTCAGCACAGCACATTCACAAATTGGCTAAGGGCTATGTATACAACCACAGTGGAAATGTAAAATAACAATAAGGTTTCATGCTGTATATGGTACAAAGAAGGCATGCGGGGTAAATAGTCAATTGTTAAAATATCAGCCTCAGTAAAAAACATAATTTTGATGCCCACCAGAATGGACTATGTTTAAAACCTTATTGAACCGTGAAAAGGGGAAAAAAGCCAACAAAACCCACCTACCATTTCATCAATATTAACAGTACTCTCTGGAGAGATTTCAAACTCAGTGGAGACATTTGAAATTCTCGAATTCAACACATCTTTCCAGCTCCTTGGAAATGTCTAAAACATTTTGGCTATATTTTTTAATGAAATCTCAGACTGAAACAGATATCTAAAAAAATAAAATAAATCCTCCAAATCAGAGTTTTATAAACGGCAGTAAAATGCAACTGTATAAGAAGAGTTATCAGGAATCTTTAATATGATGAATGGTTCTATCTACCCTTCCTGTACTGCAAATTTATCTATGTTTCTATCTTGTATTGAAACCACATATGTACTATTTGTAACAAAATTTATTTTTATAAGACTTTGCTAGAACCAAAAAAATCTAATGTAGAAAGTCTATTTTTAGTAAAGGAAACAAAAAAGTAGCTAGGCGAGCCATGGATTAAGTGAAAAAAACCCCACCAAACAACCAAAACAAACCACAACCACACAGGAGATATAAAAATATGCAGATTAAATCTGTCTAGTCAAGATAGTACTATTCAAGGCATAACTGGGGAAAAAAAATGTATACCTGTAAAGGTATTTACTCAATTACAAATGTTTAGGGTTGTTTTGTTTTGTTTTTAAAGGAAAGAAATTCCAGATTTCTTCTAATTCTAAACCTTCTGAAAGAGTTCACTACATTGCTGATTTTGACACACGGAGGTAGAAATTCATTATCAGATATTACTTCTTCCCACCACTTCTAATACGGGCTCCTTCTACTAAAATATTTCAAAATAAGGAATTTAGTGCTTTCTCTACAAGATCGACATAAAAGGCCACAAAACCACAACCAGGTAAGTTCAGCTTCCATATTGGTAGAAATTCTAAACTCAGGTTCATAATATTTTGGAGCAAACTCTGTAAGGGAACAGACAGGTTTGGTGGTTTCATACGGAAGCCTGAGAACTTCTTTACATCTGGAAGTATTTACGTGATAATGGGGAAAAAACCCATTTCAACAGAAGTTGCTTTGCAATGCCGGGTTGCTTAGACATAACTATTAAAATTGGAATTAGAGACAAATGAAAGCCAACTCAGGAATGAACCCAGGGAAAACTATCCAAATGAACGAGAAGAGCGGTAACAATTTGCACAAAGCTAATTTTTGGATGGCAGATGTCCTGACAAAAAAATACAGAAAGTTTCTGAACTCAGCAGTAGCAGAAGGAAGGATTTTTCTCTTTTGATATAACGCCCTTGAAAGGCTATATTAGCTTCATAAACCTTATAGTGTGCCCAACGTTCTTCCAGTGAATTACTATTATCCCACATTTTTACTTCAACAGCACTCCAGAACATTGCTATGCTTAGTGCTGTGAAAGCACAAAATGAAAGAAGAGCTCCTGCCCCAAAATATGTAGTTACCATGCAGATGGAGTATCTGCTGGAAGCCAGTAGGCCTTAGGAAAACGAACTTATAATCCTTCAAAATCAGGGTCATTTTCCTCCTTTAAAGAACAGTGAGGATTTCCCTTCCCTTCTTCCCATCCCTGTGCTCCCCTGCAAGACCCTCTCAGAATTAAGTGATGACTCATCACTGGAGATTAGCAGCTATTGTTAAATGTATCTGAAAATTCGTATCTGTCCTGTTACTAATTTATAAAAATTTATAACTCAGCTACTTCATGTGGAATAACCATATAAACTGCTTCTAAATTAAGAACTTCTTAAATTATCTTATTGCTATCTGCATCTAAGTCGTGTTTAAATTAGTGAGAATGGCATTCATTGAAGACAGTTAAGGACACATCTGGGAGTATGCCATGTGTAAACTCCAACTTTTATCAGTTACTGTACTAAGTAAAGAAGGTCCTACTTAAATCCCTATCTTTACATATCTTACAGCTCACCTTTCTATACACTTTCTATAAAATTAGGTAAATTTCTTCTGGAAGTTCCAGTGTGTTCTAAACACTGTTTAGTTTCATTTTTAACTTTAGATAATTTTTTTGTTTCTGCTTTGGACATAATTACTTAATGTCAGTTGAAAGAGACAGCATGCCAGGCAGGTTTCCGAATTTTGTCTCTCTCAGACTAAAATCTACCCAAATCAGCCTCCAGCAGGGCTGGAATTCTAATTCTTATTCATAACTGGAGAATTTATTTTACAGAGGTAAATTGTAACATTTCCTTAGGACATATATTTCTGTATCACCACAGCTGGTTTCCAAGGATGCGTTCGCTGCAGTACACGTTAGATAATACTAACTCCAAAAAAAAGGACTTGTACGTCTATATTCTAAACCATATCAGAAGTGATAGATTTATTTTCGCTCCTTCAGACTTAGACCACGTGTTTCAGGGGTAAATGGTAACAGGGGCTGCATAGGAAAGAACATCCTGTGCAGCATTTTTGGGTAATTACTCCCTGAAAAATAAACACCAGCAGTGTTTTCCAACATGATAGAGTCACTCTGATTAGAAATAAGCATCATTCCAGCAGTTACACATTGACCCTGTAAATAATTTATCATTAATGAGTTACAACATTTATTCTTTTAAAAAAGACCCCCATTATGATAAAGCACAATTCCATAAGCAAAATATACAGTGTATATTTAATGAAATCCAGGCTGTTAAACAGGTAGCCCTCACTTACTGCTCACAGAGAGGAGAAGGGCAATCTGTTTTAATACCCTGCTTGGGGAGTCAGGCAGTCTGGACTCTATTCCGGCCTCAGACCTAAACCATTAGACACATCACTTCATTGCTCTGTTCTTCATCCCACATTCTTATATGAGATAATAATTTTTTTCTTATTATTTAGTCCCTTCAAAATACAAATTCTTCATGGCAGAAGCACTGGGTATATATGTCTAGCTCCCCTGTGGTTTGGATCTTGTTTGGGTTTTCTAAATGATTGTTTGTTTTACTAATGGTGATGGAAATATTCATCACAGTATTCACTTTTTAATGCTAAAACGTACAATAGATAAAGTTCCTAAATTCTTATCGAACCGCCTAAATAAGGAAGAAGTAGAGACCCATGTAAGAGGCAAGCAAAGAAAAAGATGACAATTCACAGTGAGATGAAAATTACCCTCTCATCATCAAAATGAATCACTGTCAGCTGTACCTTGGCATTTAGAAGCATCAAAGAGGAAGGGAATAAATCAGTGTAAGTTATATTCTGGTTCTTCAGAACAATAAGGAGACAGAGATTTACTTTTAGATTTCAAAATAGTTAAATAAACTTCAAATTTTTTCTTTTTCCAAGTTCTGCACCTGCTTACCCTTTGTTTCTTAGTTTTAGTACCTCAGTTGTTTTTTTCCTATTCTGCAGCGAGTTTTGTTTTTCCTAACAATAGTTCTCGTTCAGGCACTCCTCCTTACCCCTTCATGTTTACACATACTACAAACATAGAGTAAATTCACTCAAGAACACAGTCTCAGAATTGTCTTCATTATTTGGTTTTCCTTAGAGCGTGTCTACTTTTGCTTCACGTGAACCCTAGGCACTTGGTACTATATATAGGGCTACAGTTTGATATATCCTCACTACATAAAGAAGAGGGTTCTGCATACTCTGAGAACCTGTGAAGGATTATGGACCTCTCAAGACTTACTATGGGTACTGGGAATCCTGCTTGCTGTTAACATTATGTTAACGTAACAGGACTAGCCTTGCAGGGTTCAGCACAAAGCTGCTTCTACTCAAAAGCACTGTGGCTTTCAGGCAGGAAACATGGCTCATGATGGCCCCTCTGATTATTGACTCAGTTCTGTTTGACTGCAAGAACATGTAGGCAAGAGTTTTTCTTTTGTGCTGACACAAAGCCAAAGAAGTTAGGGTCAATCCTCATTCACAACAGGGATTCTGAGGTTGCAGTTAGACTGACCTTTGCATACATCTTATTGCTTGCTCTGCTCTCCTACCAACCCAGCTGCTTTATTACCTGCACCGCCATGACTGTGCAAGGCTCCCGCAGCAGAACGCACAAGCTTCCTGTCTTTAGAAACTACAACTTGGAGTAGGGAAGAATTGACTTATGTCCTGCCCTGCATACTTAAGTACTGCCAATGCGACTCCATTGCCATACATAAATAACTGAATAGAAATCAAAGTGAGGTCAGCATGTAAAATGACAAGAGAGCCCAATGCAGGAACAAGTGAACTGTGCTCCTCCTTCTAGAAACTGATTTTGAATGTATGCACAACACATTTTCTTTGGCAAATATTGATCTAGGAGAACTTTTTTTTTTTTTTCCCCCCCCTCAAAGCACCGTTTCCTAACAGGATGCTGTGTTTATGCTTCACTACCCCTGCCTTTCCATAGGATCCACAGTTATAGCTTACTGTATAGTCCCTGTCCCACTGTGAAGTCAATGGCAACGGGAAAAAATGACAAAAGCTAAAAACAGCCACATTAAAACTAAACATGATTGTTGCATAAAAGCTGTCCTGTTTGTTTTCTGTAGCAACAAAACTATTAGTTCCTCCTCCAAAACTTAGAAAAGAGATATACAAACACAAAAATATAAAGAGAGTAAAATAAACATTGCAGGAAAAAGATATATATCTGGGAAAAATTATTAATTCTACCTAAAGCAATGAAGCATTTAAAACTAGCATGTTTTCTACTGAAGCAATGTGTCTCAGGGTAGCTTGGGTGAACTCTAGTAGAGATTCCAAATTTAATGGCATTTTTAGCCACAGCTGGTTTGGTCTACTTCATCTTCAGACTGAGGAAATGCAGGCATAAAAAGGTGAAACTTTTCCCCTAATAGATTAAATTCTGTGCCTACAATTAGAAAGGTCCAGCTTTCGGGCTGCCATTTCACGTGTCCCACAACTAGGTAAAAATAAATAAGGAGGGAAAAAAAATCCATATTTGAAAAAAACCATACAATATTTAAAAAATTAAAGAAATACAAGTGAAGTTATTAATGAAACTTGATCTGTTCTACTTAGGAAGTTTCAGGCAATACGGAAAAATTGGTTGAGTGTGCAGTATCACTCACTTCAGACAATTAGCATCACTAACATTTCAGTGCAATTCCAATTTAAAAGGGTAAGTTATACCCATCATAGGAAACTGCAGCACTTTGTTGTTTTGTTTTATTTTTTCTTTTTGGCAATATTATTTGAATTTACACCTAGATTATAAGTTCTAATGAATTTTCTCAGCCTTCCTAATGAAGGGAAAGGTGATAATTTTCTCTATATATCATGTTTAATGGAAGATTACAGTATCTTAGTATAAAACACATATTAAATTCACTGACAGTAAACCACTGTAATATAAAGTCTGAATGAAACAAATTTCTCTTTGTTTTAGCCACAGGTCAGACTAAACTTGCTTCCTCTGAAAGCTTTATTTGCTTTCAATAAGTTCATTAATATCAGGAAATTTCACACAAATACTAGTATTTTCACAATAGGAAAAAAAATTCAGATATTGCTATATTTTTACATTCTTTCCTGTCATAACTACATTTGGTTAACCATGTATTTTCAAAATCTTTAATAGCATCAATGCCTTTAACATTGAAATGAGACAAAAACTCTAATGAAGTTCTAATAAACCTATGAAAAATTGACATTGTTAATACGTAACATATAACAAGGGAAAAAATATTTTCTGAAACAAGAATCCAAATTCTCTACAGATCAACAGTTCCACTGGGGAAATATATCTTCCCTTGTTTTTAGCACAAGATCTATATCTAGTTTGGGCAATCTCAAAAATTATTCCTAGATAATAATTATGCTAAAAGTATTAGTGGTACAGAAAACTATGCTTCTTTTTATGTATAAATTAAAGAAATTATAAAAAACAGTTTAAGAAGGGGTAAGTCATATATGGGGCAGGGGAGAAAGAAAGAGTGTGGAGCAGCATGCAGAAGAAACTTGTTTGAGGAATTACTTGAAAAATAAGTTTTGATTAAATGAACTCAGTATATCTAAAACTCATGCATGCCTTGAATCAAATACATTTGAGCTTAACAAGAAGTTAAGTTCAGATGTAATAACAAATGCTAGAAACAGAGGAATACAAAATCCCTGAAAGCAACTATGGAAAATCCTAATGGTGTGCCATCCAGTAAACACAGGGAATTGTTAATACCACTGAAAGAACAGGGTACAACTGGAATTGCAGGAAGGGAACTGGCACAAGAGGAAAATAAATCAAAGGCTAGACAAAACCTTTACAGAAAAGTAAAAAAGAAATTAATCTAGAAACTGTCAAGGAACTTGGAGGGTGTAAAGTACTGAATGAAGCAATGCTACAAGGAAACAAATGTGGAAAGAGATAAGAAAAGTGATGAGAATGCAATAGGAAAAGCATCAAAGAATGACATAACTGATGAAGTAAAACAAGAAAACATGGGCAAGAGGATAAAACATGTCATTTGTGAGATCATTAGTGAATGTTAAAGATCCTTTATATATCAATGAGGAACTTGCCAAAACATAAGCCCAAAACTTCATAATCAAAAGCAAAGAACATTTCCATTTTGCACTTGCTTTGCAAGTGAGTGTCATATAAATTTTTATCTGTTTGACAAAATATCTGAAAACTGGTGTTCCTCAATTATACGGCAATTGTAACATCTTAATGGAAATCTCTGCATTCTGAATAAATGGTAAGTTAATTAGAATCAGAAATAACCGGGGGGGGGAAATTTTAGGATCTGATTTGGCATGAAGTGGTGATATTAATGTATTGTAAAGCCAGGAACAAACCAAATAATGAGAAAGAATGTTATAATTTCTTCACCATGTAAAAAAAATCAGATTTATCAGGATATGAAAGGATTGTGGTGGGAGAAGACAAAGGAAGCAGGGGAATCTGTTCAAGGCATTATTTAAAAGTGTAGTCCTCCGTTGCTCTGAATTTTACCTACCCCTGGAATAAAATACCATCATGTGACATCTTTGCCTTTTTGGGACTCTATGATTACTTGGAAGGAAAGCTAAACTTAATGAATAACCACAATTTTCTATACAAAGGATTACAGCTAAGCTCACAAAGGCCTAATGAACCCTATGGAACAACTGCATGAAATGAAGTCACTCAAATTTCAAACCGACATATCAAACACTCACTTTCGCTGCTGAAACTAGAGCAGTTTGTGCATTGACACCAGTGAAAGATTCCTGTATCTGTCCAGCTCCAGAACATCCACTGTTCAGAGCAGCTTCCTGTTCACTTCCAATGCAGTGCTCACCTAAATCCAATTAGGAATTGGAAATTAAATGTCTGTCCTCTACTGTTTGGCATTTGATTCAGTGATCAGATTCAGAACATTTTCTAACATACACTAACAAGACCCGAGTCCTGCAATATATGATTATTGCAACCTGCCTTTTCAATGAAGGAAATATGGAGGTGATCCAATATAGAATTTGCATAACAATCAAGTCTCTCCTCCAGCCATGGGAGTTCAAATATGTATCTAATTCCTTCACCTTTTATAGCAGCTAGCATGTCTCTGCCTCTGTTTTTGAGTAAAAAGAATGTGTTTCACATCATAAACCTTTCTTTCTGACCATTCTTCAAGATGTGTGTATAAATTATCCTTATGTCTAGAACTGACTTTGAGGACTTAATTCTTAGGCAGAGTTAGCCCCATACTCAATCTAGCTCTTACACATGTACCCAACAGTAAAAGGGAAAAAAATCTAAATACTTTATACCTTCATAGAAACACCAAAGTAAATTTTTGCTTTGAGCTGTACAGACTGACATAGAGATGTAAGTACTTGCTTCTGTGTGTTTCTGTATTTCCAGTAGGATTAACTTTGGTATGTATATGCATACCCATAATCCTGCAGAATATAGCTTCAGATTAAGCCTGAAGCTTTCCTACTGCATACAATAAATATACTAATAATATCTTGGTAGCAGAAAAGTTACCATCTCACTTTGTTTAAAAGTTAGAATTAATACCGGACAATTGCCATTGTCTCTAAAGCAAGGAGAGTTCCTTCAGACAAACACGTCATTAATAGTAGATAATAAAGGCTTTTGAAAATTTTTAATTGAAAATTGGTAAAAAAAGGCAGAGTAATGAAAAAATGTTTTAAATGTGCAAATCAAGCACAACAGCAAATCATGTCATGTAAAACTTATTTTTTTATAATTATTGTTTTACACATTAAGCATAAAAATAGTAGGCTAAACTGAATTCAGTTAAGTATTATACTATTGGGTTTTTTTAGTGTATGGAACTGGCTTGAAATTGTCTTGACAACACATGTGTGCTACATATATTCAAGTTGTCTGGTTTACTAGTGAAAACACAGCTTTTATCCCATGATTTCCAATCCTGCAAACAGCACAAGGTGTGAAATTCGAGCTGTGAGCAGTCTCACTTGTTCTGGCAGTAGTAAAGATGCTGAAAAGTCTTTCTCTTATAACTACAACCGTATATTCCCAGTGTGTTCTGATTATCCTGTGACTTACAAAGTAGATTTCGATAAAAAACAGAAAACCCACAAAAACAACTATAAACTAAAATTTGGCACTAGCGTGAGAACCTGACATGCTGGTCATCTATGGGTGAAACCAGGGGAAAGCCACGACACAGACAAAGGTTTAATTTCTTATATCTGTGTAACATCATTATTTCGCACACGCCTACAGTAGAGAAAGCTTAATGTGTAAATTTGAAGGACTGAGATTTCAAGTTAAAGTCTTTTAAAAGTATAATTAATATTACTCTCTGATCATCAAGGGATGTGTGGTAGGAGGTCCTAATGTTAGATCACCAGAGGATGTCACCTTCTATAGTTCCACCAATTTACACCAGCAGAGGCTCTATCACATGGACATTAAAGCACTGGTCTAAATATAAGTCTCATAAAATTGTATTTATTCAAAAGGCATACTCTAAGTATGTGTCTTTTGAATAGAATATGTCTTTATCAATGATTAAAAGAAAAAAACCAAGTATTTTACTACATCTATCATCATTTATGCTAGAGAATAAATACTTATACAGCATCTAAGGGAACATGATACTGGTGAAGAGAAAAGCAAAGTTAAAACTGAAAAGATTTTTAGTAAATTTAAGTTTAAAAATAATGGTTTGAGAGCTTCACTTCCACAGACTCATTTAAATGCCAGGGTAATTTGCTCCAAATTAAATATACAATGTAATGTATAAAATCAGTACAATGGGAAAGTTACTGGATATAAACATATAAAAAAATGAAAGTAACATTCTCATATTCACTCTCACACAGTTTAATATCTTTCTGAACTGAAATAACATAAAAATATTTTTTTACTTGCAAACTGAATCAGATACAGACTTAACTGTATCACAATGGGTATAATAAATAAAATCCATATATTATCTAATTTCTCCAGAATCTTCAGTGTGCAATAATGAAATAAAATGCTGAGATGACCAAAGGACTCTGTAAGAAATCCAGTTCCAAGATTCCCTTTAGCAATTTTAGACCCTTTCCCTGTTCATTGTCTCAGCAAGAACTATTATTCCTGTAACAGTAGCTCTAATCGTTGTACTGGGTAAGTTACAAAGCATATATTTCTATATGCCATTTCTAACCTCAAAGTTTCGTGGGGTTCAAAATGGGTTTTAGTAAGTCACAGTCAAGTGCATTGATTGCAAAGTTGCTAGTGCTCCACTTTTTCCTGTGCGAAACAAGTCTGGCAGAACATGTGTGTGTCAGAGGCTTGTAAAACACACATTTTCTTATCCATCTACTCACAGAACACTTATCAAAAAGTTATACAGTTTTTATTTTTATTTTTCAAAAGGAATAAGCACATCTTACTGCTTGAATAATTTGAGTCTTTTTTTCTCATTACATTTTTTAAGGAAATTTATTTCCTTACAATCTGCACAAAGCCAACAGAATTGTCCTTAAGGACATCGGCAGAGTATCTGGCCATGATATACTAAGGACAGTATCCTTTCTTTTACACTGCATAGATGCAATGAAGCAAAATGGGACCAAATAATCAGGGAACAACATACTATTCTGACTAGATCCAATGCAACTTCGAATATGGAAACGTTAAAAAAAAAAATAAACCACCTACAAGAATCTCAAAGGACACATTTTTCTATAATGCATACCGTAACACCAATCATTTGCCTTTAGTTCAGTGAAACAATCAATTATTTCTGATCTTCAGTGGTATTCAAATGAAGTCTCACTGCATTTTCTAGGAAACATAACTGTATTGGTAAAGAGAGACCAAACTGCAAATGCTTGCCTCATTAAGGACATACTGCAATTAGGATCAGACCATTTAAATTATTTTTGGTCCATACATCTGAACTTCTAAATGTGGCTGCTATAATTTAACAGATTATCTAGTAATGGTATTATATGAATCACTTCGGTGACTGTAAGATTTAGAACAGGGCTAGGGATCAGTAGCTCTGAGTTTTAGGCCATATAATATTAGCTCTTCACACAATTCAGATGTCTAGTTACAAAGAACTATGGTTGAACCTCCTGAATGGGATTGGGTTGCAAACAATATCTGCAATTTCATCTCCATTAAACAATGAGTGTACTACAATATTTACTAGGTGTGTCCCACAGGGAAAACAGAGTGATAATATACATTCCTTTCTTATCCTTAAGTTTACATCTGACAAAATACAAACGTTCCTGTATTCATTGTCCCATTGTATCTCTACTGGATCAGATAAAGCGGGTGTGTTCTTGCTCTCTTTGAAGTTGAATCACTGGCTTAGTGGGATAGGGGGATTTGAGCTGCATATTTAAACAGCATCTAAACAAAAAGCTTGAAAGGCGTTGTATGTAATTTACGTAGTAATATCCACCCTTTATTTGTAAGTATAAGATATCTTGCTCTGTTATGAAAGTACATGAATTATTAGAATGATCACTGAAAAGCTCACAATCATAATATCTTTACTATTAGACTACATTGTTTCTTATCGGTAGCTTTTTCCTGTCCCATGGAAACACTGTTTAAACAACTAGCTATTGAATTAACAGTAGTATTCTTTAGGTTTTTTAAGGTGCATTAGAATTCCTTTTCTTCTGAAATGTGGTAAAATTTTGCCAACACACAGCACCCTAGAAATACAAATCTGAATCACTTTATTAAAGAAAAAGCAAGGTTGCAGTGGCTCAATGAGTTTTCTGTCCCTGGTATCAAGCAATTCTCAAGGGTTCTTCAGAAAATATAACACAATTCTGGTAAAAAATAATGTGTGGGAACTCACTCATTTCATAAATATAAGGAAATGAACTATTTTGCTGTACACTTCCTACAGTTCCCCCTTTCTTTCTCCATCCCATTTGTGTCTCCACCTCCTGCACCACCGCCTAAAATGACTTTCCTATCTCTGCACAAGCATTCTGTTGAAAGTCATGGAAAAATGGAAAGATGGAAAAATTGTAGGGCTCAAGCACCAGGTGTTGATACAGTCAGGACATGGAAAAAAAATTATTGCACACCCAGGTGAAGAACAGTGCAGGAGCTGTTCCTTGATTAACGTAAATTCAGATGTTCTGTCAAACCTACTTCTGAACAGTACAAAGAGTCTTGATGTACACAAAGTGATCTCACAAAATCTTCATGAAATTCTGATGTTATTTAAGAAAAATTTAAGTGAAACTCCTAAGTATTTAGAATGCCCCTGTTTAAATTACACTCCTGTATTTCTTGTATTTAAGATGAGTTTGTATATACTAATGGGAAGTTTAAAAAATGGAATGATAAACAGGTATATACTCTCTCCTGTCGTGAAAAGTGTCAGGGGATAATTATATTTCTTCTGTTTAATAATCTTTATCATTCTAGCTTGAAATAGATTTGGACTCCCAAAGCGTTTGAAATGCTGAACTTTGTGCATGCAAGTACATTCCAAATATAACTATAATGATACTGAAAGACAGAGGAGCAAAGAGGAAAGCTGCTCTGAAAGTTACAACATAAACCATTAAAAACAATTGAAAAAAATAGTACATTGTAACCTACTTTGAAAAGCTAAGGTCACTAACAAAATCATCCATAAAAAAAAATAATAATAAATATCTTTACACAGTCTGAGGTAACATGAAATGTGCCTGTTTCCATTTTTATTTACCTGTGTTTGTCGTCACCAGAAGAATGGCTATGCTCATTACAAGGAAACTAAAACTAGCTCTCTGGGTTTGGTCCTCCTCTAACTTGGACTTGTATAGCAGAACCAACTGTAATGCCTGTCTCCTATCTTAGGATCGTAAAGTCTCTAAATCATATCTTCCTCACACCTTAGACTAAGGATTCTATTTTAATAAAAAATAACATTTCTTTTGGTTAATGATTACATGGAGGTCTTGGCAGAGGTAATGTTGGGGGAAAAACCCAATCTTTTTCTCCTACCTTTTCCTTTGATATATTGGAAAATGATGGTATCATTGGCATGAAATATACATGATTTGTTCTCAAGTGCTATCTATATTTTCATCTTTATTAATGAAGCAATTTACAGTAATAAATAAGCATCTGTAGACCATAACCTAAAATAACAGAAGAAAACTTGGAGACACACTTTAAGAATCCTGATACCTTACAACATGTTTTGTAACCTAATTTTACCCTTCCTTAGAAGTATTAATAAGCAAAACTGTCCTCAGATATGAATATAAAATGTTTTTTATATATTTTAATTTTTTTAAAAAATATAAAATAACTTTATAGTTTTTTAATAGAAAAAAAAGAACTTTAAAGAACACTGTTTAGAAAGCAGTCTACAGGAGACATTTTCATTGTGCACCTGTGCATTTTAGAAAATGCTACCCTATGATAAACATATATCCTGGTTACAGCCATTGTAGTTCTAAATGAAAAGGCACCTTGAAGTTCTGGTTTTGTGTCTCTGCGCTGTGCTTGTAATACATCTGATCTGATGGCCTTTTGTGTCACTGTATAACTAGAGTGAATATACAGAGTTGGGTCTCTGCACTAGCTTTGTACAATCCACTTTGTACATTATTTTGATTTCTTTTCACCCTTCATAGTTTTACATGGACTAGAAGCATAACGACGCACTCCACCCGAGCCAGGTATTTCCTGGTAATTAATTAATGGCAGATAAGGGATTTTAGATTTGCTGTTGGCACTCAACTCAATGAATCGTCAACCATCAGGAAATACCCTCCCTACTTGTCATATCTGCCAAATTGCTAATTAAGCATCTAATACTGAAAAGCAAACAATATTTTTATGTTGTTATTAGTTTCATCCATGTCAATGAAATTAATCAATTAAACCTTGTACTGCCTAAAATCTGAACCAGTTTGCATTGTATAGCAGTGACCATATTTATTGGTGGAAATAGACTATAAAATAACATAAAGAGAAAATAAAAATTAAGTAGTAGAAGAGATAGGTAACTGCCTAAAAACCCTGCTCTTATTAAATCAATATAACTATTCGGTATGGATGTATAAAATATACTCATAAATGTTGCTTCTATCCAGCTTCTCATGATAATTTTACAACTGAGTACAAATGCTGGGAAGCCCAAACTTATCTGAAAAATACTCATGTATTTGATCTGTATTTACTAAATAAGAAGACAGACATAAAGGAAAGAAGAGAAAAGGAAGAAAGGGGGAGGAGAGAGTAGGAGTGGAGGAAAAGTGTTGAAACAGGTCTCATTTTGAGGGACTAAATTTCACAAAACCAGTTAAAAAAAAATGAAAGCGAAGTGTTGCTGTTCACCTTCTACCTTATAATTCAGAGCTCAACTGGCACAGCCGGGATATTTGGGAATTAGGATCAATGCCTCTCTGTGCATGAGTCAGAACAAATATTTAAATCAAATGCTCCTCTTGATTCTTTTGTCTCCTACAGGAGTTTCTTATACTCTGTACTCAGTATCTATAAAAAAGCAATCCCTTCTGCATATTTTTTTAGATAAAATACAAACCCCTTATTTACACCAAAGAATGAAAACATGAGCAGTAATGCAGACATTGAATCTCAGGTGCCCCAATGGTACCAACAGCTGCTTGCTTACAGTGTTGTAGACAGAAGGAAATGCCCCTGTCTGGTTGGTTTTGAGCAACCTCTTCATTTTTATTACAGCTGGCTGAAACTGGCATTAAAAAAATACACAATTTGAACAAAACATTTAGATTTGACTGGAAACAAATTTGCTTCTTTTGTTGCATGTTAAAATAAATTGTTTTCATATTGACTGTTAAGAAATCAGTCTGTGTATAAGCTGAATAAATAAATCACATTCATACAGTTCACTCAGAGGAAATTACTCTCAGGTCTTGCTATGGTAAATGTCCAGCCCACTCTTCTTAGGCTGTATATTTATGTCTTCTGCAGAGATCAAACATAGTTTTAATTCTTACAAGGGATTACACAGGAGATGGGCTCAGCCATGCTCAGGGATTGGGTAAGAAAACAAACTTCATTTTACTTTCTTATTACCTTTCAGTCTGTTTCACAAATGTGGGGCTATTGGAAACATTTAGCATTAAAAGCCTTAGTGCCTATTATTACTTTACATCATCAGAAGCAGCCAGAACAGGAACAATGGGAGCTGTTTCCAGGAATGATGAGGAAGGCTTTGTTTGGATTATCCTTTTGTACAGTGATTAACATTGTGTAGCATCATAAGCCATAGGTAATTACTCATTTTTTAGCCTCTTCTACGTTATTTCAAAGAATGAAGCTTTCATTTCCTTAAAACAGGCACTGTCTCTTGCTTTGGCATAAACTTGACTTACACCAAATCATGTGTTTTAAGGGAAGTTGAAGATTAAAGAAGTAAAATTATTTTTGCAAAAATGAAAAAGAATAAGATTTATCAAACAGGACTTTCTTCCCTGAGTTACCTAGCACTTCAAGAAGTGAGACCTCTTGCTAGAAAAATTACATGGTTTTATTAGAATGCTGTAATCAATTATAAAAAAATACTTTGTAAGCACAAACCTTGCTTTCTTTACATGCTTAGTAGCAGCCTGTATCAGAGCCTAAGAGAGTCAGTGGAAGACCTTGAACTAACAGCAGTTGTCAGGTTTCATAGGTTTTTCAAGTTGCAAAGGAAGAAATGAAAGTTTGACAGAACATACAATTCCATTTAAAAAAAAAATAAAAAATTTTCTTTTCATCTTTTCAGAGAGATTTTCAAAAACTGTTGAGAAGGGACTTGCTGTGTTTCAGCCGAAATAGAAGACAAACTTCTCCTTAACTTCAGTAACAGCATATTTTTATTAGCCCTGAGTTCTTTTCAAAATTCTTCCTGTAATTTTACATTTGTGCTTTAGCTATACGAAAAAGATTGTTTCACCACTGCTGTAACAAAACCTCTGAATCAGTGGAATTGAATTTCTTGGGGCCAGCAGGTACTTAACACATGTACTGTAATAAAAGTCAATATTATGTTAAGGAACAAAACTGGTATATAAGATATACTAATATTTAACAATTCAGCAGTGTAAAGGCTGACAGGCATAAATGTTAGGTCTGACTGCAGTTGCTTATCTTGTTAGAGCAAATCCTCTGAGAAACTTAAACCCCAAGTTTCATTGCAAAGTAATTGACCACAGAAAATGCTTCTCTTGGCACTAGTCATTAGTGTCAAACACCTGCATTCACCTGCTTCAAGAAAAATGAAGAAGAATGTCCTTCCAGAAAAGGAGCATTACCTTTGCAACCACCATATAAAGGTAAAGCTGCAATTAACAGAAGCAATATTTTAAAATGTGCTGGAGCTCTACATGCTTCTAAATGAGAATTCTGCCTTTCAAATATACTTGAATTGATTTGGGGGGGATGCGGGGGGGGGGGGCACGGGGGAGGTGTGGAACACCCTACCTTTTCTTATGAACACTGAGCAGCAAGGTTGTATTCCAAGGAATTTTACATTTCGGTAGTCTACTATTCTTGTTATTATGATTCCAAGTATTGTTGCCATTGGAAAGTGAACAGAACCAACCAAATCTTTGCATCCCTGTATCTTGTGACTACTGTCCTACTTCAATCCCAAGATTGTTCTGATTTACAGCAGCGGTGAATGGCTCCAAAGAACTGAAGCTGCACAGCGAGGATACTGAAGCATCCTGGGCACTTTCCTTCTGCAGATGAGCTAGGCAAGCAAGAGGAGATAAGGAACTGCCATCAATGAAGTACAAAGAAGTCTAATTTGCCCGAGGCATGAATAACAAATAAAGAGGACATTTAGCTCTAATAATCCTCCCATTTACATCGAGGTTGCATCTGCCTCTGCATCTAGTACAGGATTTTATAGTAAAATACATCAATGTCAGAATTGATAAATACCTATGTCCAAATGTAGGCACCTGGACAAATCCAGATTTTCCATATTCCAATTTTGTTTCATCTCTTCCAACTTTAGGGAGAACTGTAAGAACCGAATGCGTCCAAGTTTCAGACCTCTAAAGGTTATACCTCATACTAGGCCCTAATATTCAAAATTGTAACCTAAAGACAGTGCTCTTATAAGGCTCGTACTGCCTACACACAGAATGCTCATACCTCAGCTCTCTGTCCCTTTCAGGGAGCATTAAGTGCATGTTGACATAAGTGTGTATGGACAATTGTATATCCGCTCCACCCAGCTCACCAGGTCTGAGAAAGCTCTGACCGGAAGCCATGCCGCAGCATTAACTGGATGCCGAGAGGCAAGGTACGATAACTCAGGCTCAGTGCCACACCAATTAGGTTACACAACTCCTGGCCAGAAGTGCCTCACATCCGGCCCACTTGGAATACAAGAAGAACAGATCTATAACAATATGTTCCTGTACTCTTAGACAGGTAGACATACTTCATATTTTCTCAAAACATAATGTACAATTTCCATATCTTCTTTTTTTGGCTCGGAACCTGATAGAAAGATGGTCTTAGGTGGGAAGGAAGTAGTTTTAATGAGTAATAATCCATTTCCTCATCAATAACAGATCACAACGCTTTTTAAAGTACTTGTGTATCAACTTAAAGTTTGCATAGGGAACTTGTGAATAAAGTACTAATCAAATCCCACAACCAAAAAAAAATATCTATTCCAAGTTATCTAAATGTGGTAAAGCACATCAAAAGGTATCTAGGTATATTTTTAATTCAGTTTATTGCCTACAGCATAAGTTCAACACATGATCTAATTTGTGTCTGCAATAAACGGGTGTGAGTTCAAAAGCCACTACAGCTGCATGATTTTTAGAGAGGCAGAAACACACAAAGTCAGCATAGAAATAAGCAGCAAAGTAGTGGGACTGAAAACATGTGAAATAAAGACAGATATTTATGCAATATTAGTTGATTATCCAGTATTTTTTATAAAACAACCACATGTATACCAAATACAAAACATTTGTAAACAAGAATAATTCAACACCAGAATTCATGAAGTTGCCAGCAGGCTGCAAAAATAGTCTACAGCACCGCTGAGCCAAATGTTGTACGATAAAAATGTAAAACCTACACATACACAGAAACTTCTTTGCTGAAAAATGTCCTTGTGTTTCCAACATTTTCAGAAGGTAACTTAAAAACACAGTGCCTGATTTTTTGGATTGGCCTGTAGGGCTCCAAGGTCACAGAAACAAGCTGCAATTAAAAAGGGTGTAATGAGGAAAGGTCACGAAAAATGAATAGGAACATGACCCAGCACTACACAGCAGTGGGGTACAAAAACAAGCGGGATGGGAAGGCGCCAGCCAGCATGCTTTCCTATCTAATTAGCTGTGTCTCTGATAAAGGAGGAAGTAAGTTAAGGGAGGGAGTCTTCAGCACTTAAAACAATCCCCAAGACTCCATTTCTGCACTGGTAATGTAGTGTCTTTAGGATTCAGGCCAAGAGAATAACTAAAAGGAAGCTTAGCAGTCACTAATTGTCAGCTTCATATTTGTTCATGGATAATAACAACCTGTTTGAACTATGACAGCAGATACTGCTTTTCACAAGTTACTTTGCACTGTCAACACAATGGTATGTCATTCAGTCTGGGAAGCCTCACAAAACAAACCCTGATACACATCCCTGCCATGGCAGGGCTGTGCAGGTACATTGGCAAGTGCACAAGCTTGAGCTGACTTTCATACTTCATTTCTTAAACATCTCAATGACATTTCAAGCACGCTGCTCTGATTCCTCACTTTTTTTTTAACAATAACTTGATGCTCTCTGGGAGAAATCTAACTGAATCTGAGTTTTGAAGAAGTAATCTAAGATGTGATACAATGTGAAGAGATTTTAGATTTGAGTAACTTCAGCACCCTGACCCACCAACATAGCTTGTAGCAACTAAGAATACCAAGACCTGGAGTCCACGCTTCACAAGGGTGCAAGGGCAACAGAAATCCATGAGAATTAGCTGTTCATTTGCTGTAGGTTATGGACTAGCACTTAAGGCAAACTGATCACTAGTATATGTGCATGGCTGACTACAATGCAGTTTTATTTTGTAACAAGAAAAAATGAATTCTACTAGTAAAAACCCCCAGCAAGTCTCATATTGAAGAGACTAGGGAATGGAGAAACCATTATTTATATCAGAAGCTATTTTATTGCCCCTTGCTGTTCAAAATTTGCATTTATTTTCTCTAGTTAATTTTTCCTTGTCAAGTATCAGATACTGGGTTTTGCTACACTTTTCTCCATTATTTTAGAGAGTTTTTACCCTCCTGTGCTCCAGACAATCCATGAAGTTACCTCATACCATAACCCAGGATATTTATTTTTGCTTTCATTGGGCTTTCAGCAGTAAGCGTAAATAATGTACAAAGAATGGCAAGGGTCTTCAAGATATTTATTGTATTCTACTATGGTATTATACATATTTATCTTGATCAATTCTTATTCCAATTACAATGTCATAAATAGCACAATCTAGATAAGCCTGCCTATGTGTAACTGAGAAGCAGTGCTTATAGAACACTTTCATTTAAAAAGAAGAGAGTGCTGAACTACAGGTTTGGGTATTTCAAAGACTGAATTCTCCTTTCTTGTGAACATCCTTATTTTTTCTGTATAAGACTAGTTTTAATATTCATTATATCTTTGAATATTGCTTATAAATCTGAAAATTTATGAACTAGTTGCATGCTTTGTTGTTGTGTGTTCGTTGTTGAACTAGCTGTATGCTTTGTTAGAGGCCGATTTCTGTTGTCAGGGAGTAAGCTGTTTTGTTTCTTGTGTGGAGAAGCATAGCTTTCTATTGCTATAGAAATTAAGCAGAGGATTAAATAGAATGGTACAAAAAAAATCAGCTGGAAAACTATGAGAGAAAGAGAGCAGTGAAAAAGTCTGTTCCATGTGTGTCCTCAACCTTCTTCTCCTGTCATTTTAAAGATACATATATTTCCTAGGTTCCTGTGGATATTACATGGCTGGATCTGAAAGGCATAAATATTCAATCGATATCCATACTGAATTCACAGTGATGTACTGCTGCCAAAGTTCAACACCTGAGGTAATTTGACCTGAATTGTTGCAGTTTGTTCTGCATCCCATCTCAAGAGGCAGAATCATCAAATGGAGTAGGCAGCAGGACCAGCTAGCTGCACGGACCTCAAGAAACTAAAGGTGATCACCAAAGGAAGAACAGAGCTTGCAAAGAAACATACAACTTCTGTCCAAATTGCCCTATGCCTATAAGGATTCTCCAGGCAGGACCCAAATTTTTTTTGAGAAGTCATTCACAAATATGTTTCAGTGATTTGCTGCATTGATGCTGAACAGACTCCAGAGCAAAACTGCAACATATTTGAAATGATTGCTTTGGCTTTGATTCAGTAATTACTTTAATGAGAAAAGAGAGCTGTTTGTATTAAGATATCTTACTTACACAAGACAAACAGCTTCATCACAGCTAGAATTCATTAGTCATTATTAAAGCTGTTATACAGAAAATTGCCCGCTCCAGTTTAGGATTAGTTTTAAAAAGCTTTAAAGCAAAGTAACTCGTTCATTTGCGTGCAGACCAAACAAAATATCCATGATCATTGATTTTAAAAAGGCTAATTGATTTGTATTTACCTTGTCACCATCTAAAAGCAAAAATGCTTGAACGAAGTATTTGAATATTCCAAAATAAATGGGAATGGTAGTTCAAGTGAATATTCCACTAAAATTCAAATTATGTTCACATCCCAGTAAGTGTCTTCTGCTGTAGTCTGAATAAAAACATTCTGAGTTCTGTAGTTTGCCCTGTTCCATGACCAATCATAATCTTTTTACAAAGGTAAAACATCTGTTTTGAAAAGCAGCCAAGCTAATAGTTTTCCACACTTCAAAATTAGTTCAAAGATCCTAAAACAACAACACAAAACCAAAATCGCAAACAAAAAAACATTCAAAATTTCACAATATGATAAATAAAAAAGTTGGAAACAGAGCTACATAAATGATTTTATTAACAAATTTCAATACCTTCTCAGGTTTCCCCAAGTCTCAGTCTGAATTTTGAGAATTGTTTTAAAGGTTGACATAAAGTAAGTACTAAGGCAATATTCAAATGCTATTAGGCTGCATTTGTGGCTGATTAGCCTAGCATTTCTTTATTTTTCAGCAAACTAGGCTCTCCTTTCACAGAGAGGATTATGAATTGGGAAATATCTTGGAAAAAGCTTGCTTATGAGCTTTTATTTGTTTCTATAATCACTTTTTCTTTTCTTCGCCTTCCCAGCCAAGTAAATGACTGCCTTTATGTTCTCTGGACTGTTTCACAACTAGAACACCTCAAAATACTTTGACAGCCCACTTTTTTTCCTCCTTCACATTACAGGGAAAGGAGAAGCCCTCATATCCCTTAGGAACAAAAGAAAAGTTTCATAAAATTGGAAGAGGATATTTCAGACTGTAACGACATGTCTGTATATATGAGGTTTCGAACCAGCCATGAGAGTCTCTGCTGTGCTTATTCTGATCTCATTATTTGAAACCAGGATGGAAACCTCACAATAAATAATAGCTTCTTTCTATGAAACGAGATTCCTGGAAAGTGAAAATGAAGCAGTGAAGAAAGCCAGCTTTAATTTCCAAACTTCAGACACATGGCATAAATCAGCCCATGTGATTGAAAGCCAGCCTCTCCACTCTGCTTGGGCAAGAAGAAGGACACACATCAGAAAGAAAACTTGTCATAAATCAGGAAATAAACTTGCTTTTGGCCTCTCACTGGATTGGAGGATGGGGTTAACTGTCATCAGAAAATGTGTGCATTGTAGGTGAGGCACATCCCCTAGGCCTGAGAAGGTAAGGGAATGACTTGACCAAAGAGGGAAGCAAAACAATTAAGTCTGCTTTTATAGCCGCTGGCTTAATAGCACATGTGAAAATGAACCCAGACCAAAAGAAAAAAGTGGCCTGGATCACTAACCAAATGACTGATGCTAGAGAAGCATTTTCACTCTGTTTCCTATTTACTGGAGCACCTCCTTCATCAGCTCTTGCTTCCCCAGGGAGACACTTTATCCCAAGAACATTTTCACAGTTTCGTTTTAACTTTATGGCATTTTTAAACAGATTCACTCATACATACCAATCAACTATTCCTTAAATCATGGACTGCCTCAAACAAAATACATTTTTAAAAAGTATGAATCAGATTCTTGAGTAGTAGAAACGGATGTGTTCCTGCAGATTGCTTCTGAATTGCTGCCTTTATTAACTTTTCCTAGTTCAAAATTTATTGTCACTGTATGAATAGATGTATTTATTCCAAATGGCAGAAATAATGGCAGCTCTTGGGGTTATAATATTCAAAAATTGTGCTCATTAACCTAAGAGGAGTTTTAATGCTTACAATCAATGCATAAGTATGCCAGCATTCCCTAATATATGCAATTTTTGGAAAAAACTACTGTGACTGGAGTTACTGCTTCCTTTGATAACCCTTTGCCTTTGTAATTAATCATCAATCATGAAACATTAACTCCAAATAATACAATGCATAAACTGCTCCCAGCATGTAAGTCACTTTTCTAACAGTAATTTGTTGCTTGATACCATTTTTGAGTTTTGCTGAATTAAGATAAAAATAATAGGCACTTCACCTGCTAGCCAAGATGCAGTGAAATCCTTAATTAAACAAGCAAAGTTGCAGCTGATCAATTTGTTCTTCATATCTTTCAAAACAAACTTAGTAAAATAGTTTATTTAATAACAGTTTTGTCAATCTTTTCTGCATTATTTTTTCCACAGGTGTCTTGTGAATCCAAAAGGAAACAGTGCATCTGCTCCAGGGGCTTATTTCTCAATCAAAATAATAGCCCACTACATATAATATCACAATTAATTACTATGTAAATTAATTTGTTTTGATAAATATGATTTAATGAGGGTAATAGGTAGTTCTCTAGAACTAATTACTTCTTGATAAAAAGACACTACTTGCATTCAAACATTAAAAAAAAATTACTACTACTTTTGATTTCACATTTAACATACCTGCTTATTATTAGATATTCTACACATGACTTACATCCTTCAGAGATGACAGTTAAGCACAAAGAAACCATCCCAACCTTAAATGATGTGTAAATGGATTTTCAAAGTTTCTAAAAAGTTCCAGCAGCTTTTTACATATTTGGATCACTAAATACTGAAAATGTGCATTGGCAATGACCAGCACACAAAAAGTTGGCATAGTTCAGAAATTAAGTTTTACCTACATATAGCAAATGAAACTGAAACACAGCTTTTAAATCCAACCGCCACACCATCAGATTTCTTTAATTTGGATAGTAATAAAAATATGAATAAGGAAGCTTTTACTTTTTCCTCCTTTTTTGCTCTTTGTAATCCCCATAAATCAAATCAGAGTTGTATTCTGAACAGCAACAAGTGAATTCTGAAAATGCTTCTTTAAAGAAAAATCAAAATATATATCAGAAGCTCTCTAAATATACTCAGACCCAAGCATAAAGTATAAGGTTGGAGAACAAACTTCTCTTTTCAAATATCCAGGATTTTATGTTATTGATCAAGTTGGAAACTGAGTTAATAATTCTGTTGGGACCCTTCTTAGAGCATTATGCACAGTGTGATGTTCTGTGATTATAAAAATACAGTGCTAAGGGGCAAATCCCAATAGGATGTTCTTGAAACACATAATGAAAAGGTCTTCCAGGTGTCCCAGTCCTGAGGGTCTGACCTGTCCCTTCTTCCTGCTCACTAGTTTTTTTTAAACACAGCCTTTTACGTTCATCATATGCAATTATGTATTTCAGATGCTGGCTATTACCATTAAGGGGTTTTCCTCATAGTGGAGAAAGTCCAGACTGCTAGTATATGAGACTTCTGAATTTTTTGCACTGCTAGAATGGCACAAACAACTGGAAAATCCTAGCTTGGCCTTGCACCCTTATCAACATGCTTGAAACCACAAAATACAACAGGTATTTTGTCTCGTGTCATAAATCACACACAAAACCAACAGTCAGCATATCTACCATCTGCACCTAGGAGGCTCTTGCATTTTATCATCTCCCATCTCAGTGTGACTAATGTATTTTACAGGTGCCTTTTTGCAATACACTTACACTGGAAAAAAACCAAATCAATCAAAACAAACCTCAGTCACTGGCTTGTATATTTGCAAAAGTGGGGCTTTGCAAACCTGATCTCATAGTGGCATAATTATAATATTGGTTTCATGACTCATTCAGTGATTACATGTTAACTACTAACTGACCACTCCTTGTCACTCACTATTTGCTAACACAGTGTTTATCTAAACCAGAATGTGCTGAGCAAAAAGCACTTGCTGTTAAAAAATGCACTTAAATTAAATCACAAAGTTTCTTTTTGTTTTTAACATCCCTGTGTAATTTTTGCATGTGTAACAAACACTGAAGTTGCACATCCTTTAAACTGTAAAATCAAACCAGTATTTGGTTTAGTTTCAACTCTTCTCCTTTATATTTACAGCCAGACTCAAGAACAAACAAATAAAAAAAGGCTTTTAGTGCCTTCAGATCTGCATTGACTTTGGATCAAGAATATGTTCTCAAGCCCATCCCTGAAGATCGTTACCACAAAATGACCACAAAGGGCGAGTTGCTCTCTAGAACTGACAAAGCTCTACACACTTCCCATTGCACTACTGAAAGAGAAGGGGAGGTTAAGAGGGGAGAGAGCTGTGGTCCTTATCAAATGACACTGCCTTAGCTCTGCCAGATTTCTGTCTACCACATGCCCAGTCCCCACAGGGAAGTGAAGTGAGTTTTTGTCATCAAATTTTCCGCAAGGTTGTACCACACAAGTTAGAACGCGCAGTAGCAGTTTAGGCTTCTGCCCAGCACTTCTCCCCTCAGCATTACTGAGATTGCTCAATCTTGTCTTGAACAAAGAACCACATAAAGAAGTCCCAGGCCAAGGCCCCTCACTGGGCTGTTTCAGAACCTTCCTTCTGTGTGAGGCCACACAAGTCAGTCCCACAGCATTCATAAAATATGGAGACATTGAAGGTTTCCAAAAGAACAGATTCATAGAAGGAGCACAGAGCAGAGATTTCAGAGGTTTTCTAAAAATTATTATAATCTTTATTTATCTTCTTTTAAGGTATTAATGAATAGATGATCCTTTCCCTATTATAGAAAACTGGCTTATCCAAAGACTTTGGAACTTACCTAAAAGATTTGCTTTTTCTCTCTGTATCCATTTCAGACCATGAAAATTCTGTTAGTACGTACAATTTATAAAATCAATTACTGTAATTTCAAATGAATGATACAATGCTCAAGATCAACATTCTACCATTTGAAGCTGAAAGCATTACATCTTAAGAAAGAATAGGCTTGTACTGGGTTATGTTTACAGTACAACTATGCAATCTCAAGATACTTGGAAAGTTCAGATAATGGCATAAAGTTCAAATAAACAGCAGAGCTGGGTGCTTTTTGAAAATTAAATTCAACTTCCTGTGACTAATAAATGAAGGCCCAGCTGGAGAGAGAAGAAAAATTTTAAAATGCTAGAAATATTGTTCAAATGGGGCAAATGGCTGCTTGTAAAACCACTTAACTTAAAACTGTCTGTAGGGCAACTATATGCAGCCATTAGACTGGCTTATCTACACTACACAGTAGTTTACAACCGCAAAACTAACGCAACTTTGCTACAAAAAAAAAAAAAAAAAAAAAAAGTATGCTGATAGGTACAGAACTGACATTCTTTGTCAAAAGATATATAGATGATAGATGAGTTTCCAATATTTTATTTAAGTTTAGTTGCTTCTACTCAACCACTATGAGGGTGGTCAAACACTGGAACAGGTTGCCCAGAAGGGTTGTGGAGTCTCCATCCTTGGAGACAATCAAAACGGAGATGGCCTCAGACAACCTGCTCTAACTGATGCTGCTTTGAGCAGGGGTATTTAACTAGACAATCTCAAGAGATCCCTTGCAAAATCAACTACTCTGTAATTCTAAAAGAAGACCTCTCTGAAACCCAATTTGGGGACAATGGACATTTCTAGGCTTTGCTGAGTTCTAAAGCTGATGTCAAAGAAATAGCCTCTTTTTTTCATTTCCCCTTTGTTCATCTAGAAATTCTAGGGACAATTAAAACTACCCTAGCGAGACCAACCCTTATATCTGAGATGCATACTATGATGATATTTTTATTTTCACTTATGACCTTAAAATGAGCCTGACTTGCATTCCAGTCTATTTGAAAATAAATGAAAAAAAATAATGGCTGGATGTTGGGGAAAAAAAAAATACCACCCAAAAAACAAGGGAAATGCTTCCTCTTACATTTCTATTTTTATCACTAGGTTTGACATGACCTTGAATTTCCCATGATATAATCAGACATAAATATGCACATTTACTAATGAGATTTTACTGATTACCACAGAGGAGGGATCATGTACCCTTGTACTCTGATTATACCCTCACAGTTTTCAAGAAGCATTTATTTTAAAATCAAAACTGATGCATTCCACATTTAAAAATACTCCACACTTAAAAGTACTCCTCATTTATATGTATTCAATCTGGATTATATCTAGGATACTAAGGCTCATTTTTGTAAAAAATGCATTATAAAGGATGCATTAACCTACAAAAGACACAACTTGACAGTGTACTAAATTGATAGACTGATTATCACTGACAGAAATATTTCACAGCATATGTAACCTCTGAGTTTTTTCTTTTGTAGGTGTCAAGCAGGCAGTGAAGTCACCATTCCTCTCTATACTGAATTTTTCCTGTGCTGAAGGAGCAGACATATAATTATGGCTTAAGAGTATTTATTATTAAGGAAAATTAGAATCAAAGAAACATTTCCATGCAATACAGTATGCAAAGCAAAATGATTGTTTGTAGATACTGGCAAAATTCTGGCACTGTTCAAAGAATATTATTCATTTCACCACTTAATCCTATAGCTGGACTGAAAAACAAGGTGTGAGTTCCTTATTATTCAGCCCAGCTATAGGCATTTCCCAGCTTTGTATGTAAATAAAATATACAAGGTAAGGACTTCAAGATTCAAAACTGCAAACAAACCCCTGATTCTTCTCAATTGTAAATATCACCCACATGTGACTTAGCTTTAAGAGTCATTAACTTTTGATCTGATCTAAAAATATTCTTTAAAAGTCTAAGGAAAACTGTTGCCCAGCCCTGTCCACTAATAAGCAAAGGTCATTGTACTAAAAACCAGCTAATCATCTGAAAGTCAAAGCAATTCCAAGTAGTTACAGTAGCAAGAGTCATTTAGGGATTCTCTCAAAACATTTTTTAAACTGAACTGTCTGGACTGCAAGCAGCTCATGGATCAGCAATTCAAAACTCAGTTTAGCAGCTGATAGTCTACTTTTATTAACATGACTGTAACCTTTATGACATGCTCATAGGAAATGGTCCTACAGCTTTCTGCCTCTGGTTTTGTGTGTTCAGCTTCAGATATTTGTAAGGATTCAAGTGTGGTTCTTAGTCAGAGAGGCCAGTTTTGCAAACGCATAGGTAATCGTTTAAAGAACGTACTCAAAGCAGAAGAGTAATACATACAGCAAAGCACAAATTATCACTACTCTATATGACAAATAACTTTTTGAAGTAACTTCAGACATTGTTATTACCCAGTAAGCCATTTTGTACTATCAAATGAGCACAACCTGAGGTGCTGTACCTACTGGTCCTATGGTCTGTTACAAAGGAAACGAGAGAGAAAATTAAAATACTCCATTAATGGAGGCTGTCTGTCTGCAGGAAACTTATTCATGTACAATAAGAAGAAACCGCTTCTGATACTATCAAAAATAGGATGCTGGGAGAATAGAATGTAATATTTTCGACATCTCTCCAGGGACATTCACTTTCATTTGGACAACTCAAATGGAAGCAGGAAGCGGAAAAGTTGAGATTATTTATAAAGCCACCCGGTCCTGCTTCTGAGACTCAGGTTGTCAAACAAGTTGGAAGAATCATGCCACAACATCAAGAAATTACCCATGCTTCACCTAAATAAGGCTGCTTAAAACTCATATATGCCCCCTAACAGGCAATAGAGTGACAGGAAGTAATTCATCCTACTATGATGATTCACCATAATGTATTTTGACATCAATGAGGGAACCCAGCTCCGCCAGACACATAAATGAATACCTAGACCTCAGGAGCACCTGCACCTGAAGATTTTACTGCAGTTCAAGATCAGAAGTTATTCAAAGACCAGTTCTGGAAGGAATGAGGTAAGAATTAAGCACCAGCATAAGTGTCAATGACTTCACATATGCAATAAATAAAAATAAACAATAAAGTACTGTTTAAAAAAGCCCCAACAAATTACTATTAACAAAGCACAGAGCTTAAACTACTCATTCTTAATAAATATTGTCATATTACTTATGCTGTCTGCATAATTAAAAGATATAGAGAAATCTGACCAAAAGAAACGTTTTTTTCCCTCTACCCCTTCGCATATTAGTCCAACTGATGTTTAATTTTGAAATGTAGGTATTTTATACTCCTCAAAGTGTATGTATTTCAATTCTGAGTTTCTGTTCTACAGACATTGGATACATGGCACAATTAATTCCTTCCTTGTTTGCCTGCTTTCTCTAATACACCAGGAAAAAGGAAAGAGATAGTATAAGTGCATTTAAAAACTGAATTATCTAGAAATCAGCAAAAAGTTTTGCTATTTTAAGCAACACAGAAGGGTAACAAAGTGAAACCTCAAGCTACCAGCCATTTAATTTTCTTCACATTTAAGGGATGGAAAGAAACCAACTCTGTATTAATTTTTATTTCACAGTTCTTGCAGGTTTCAACAATTGCTATCAAACATGGAGGAACCCACCCCAGGTGGCTATACCTTTCCCTATAAGCCCTTCCCTCCAAGTATCATCATTTGCCTCCTTATACTAATTTTGTATAACAAGGATACCAAGAGGATGCACTCAGAGTTCCAGGCTCTGCTGGGGGAGGTTGGTCTGTAGAAAGATGTTATTATTAGGGTTATTGCAGGAATGGCTTGCCTTTTCTCCAGTTTCTAAGTTTTGCCTCCTACCAATCTACTATCGCTGCCAATAACTAACCTTTCCCTGAGCAAAGCCCTGGGCACTCCCTGGCAGACCTTCTCGGGCAAAGGTCTGAGCTTAATCTGTTGCAACAGGGTGGAAATTCTGTAGTAACTTTAAATATATCTCCAGGTTTCATAGCTAATGAGTCATTCTGATAGAAATATAACAGAAAATTCAGAAACTGTTGAAAGTGAGGAGAAACAAAAGTACACCTCTTCCTGGCTTCTTAATTTAAACTCCCTAGACTTTTCTCATTCTAACTGAAAGAGACATTTCTAATGATTTCTAATCCCGCACTAGCCCTATACTCCATTAGCTGGTCCGTGGCTGTAGCAACTTAAGCTTAGCCCAGAAACATCCCCTTTTATCTAAGAATGAGTACAGATCCTTACCCTTTAGTAGTGTAAGCTTCTCACACAAAGCCCAAACTAGAAACCCATGCAAGATCCAGAAGCAAGATGGTTACAATAAGCATTAATCCTGTAACTCCATGCATCAAAAATAAGTTCAAAACATATCTGAACAGTGTATTTTTTTTTTCCTCATGAGCACTGTTATAACCTCCCATTTTGCCCTCAGTCTCATACTGAAGACAGGAAAGTTTGGAATAGGGGACTTTTAACATCAGGAAACACAAAGTGTCTACTTGTTATTTCAATGACACCTCTAGAAGTGGAATCAAGAACAATAAATAACATATAGTTGAAACTCAAGTCAGGCAAGCATTTTTTTTAAAAAAACCAGAACTATTCCAGTTTTTTTGAAAGTATATTGTGCTTTAAAATACTAGAACTCAGTATGAGAAATTATCTAAACTGTAACTTTTTCAAATTCTTGAAACAGCAAAACAGAACCTTTTAACCTAGATTTACTTGATGTAGTGCAAGCTGTCTTTTTAATGCCCACTTAGCTGACACACACTGCTAAAGTGAACATTAACTAAAGAGATCATTTAAAATACTTGAAGAAAGAAGAAAGAATTGCCCAAAAGTAAAAACTGCACCAGTGGCCTGAAAGACTAATTCACACTGGGAAGGAATGTTAAAATGATTGTGATTAGTGATTAGCCACAATCTGTCATTTCCCTCTTTCAGTTGTGTTTATATGGGTCATGCAGTTTCCACCGAGATTTCACTGAGACCTTTCTCCAGCTCACAAGGTAACTGTCAAACCTGCAGTTACAGAACTCCTCAAGAAAAAAAAAAAATTAAAAAATGGACTAACATCAAGACCTGACATTAAAACTTTATATTCAGACACCTTAAATGCTTGGGTTTGGTCCCTAAATTACATGCATCAGTGGCTGTAGTTAGATTCCTCTTCCTTTTAGCATTAACTACTCAACAAAATGACACAAATTATGTACATTAATAATTAATTGCTTTCCAAAACATTACTGAAAGACATATCCATTATTGCAGGTGATCTGCATAGGCTCTCTAATAACGGTGCCTTTTTTGTGCAATGGTAACTCACTGATTATGCTGTAAGTTAGGGCAGTATTTTAGATTCAGGGCTGAGTATGTTAAAATAGGCTGTATCTCAAACGGGTGTTGTGGACTTCATGCAAATATAACTCTGCTAAACACGCTATAATCTCTGTATGCAGAAGGCTGCTCTGAGAGGATAACACTGACTTCTCACCTTGTATGTCTTGGACTTTGAGAAGCTGGACAATAAAATGTGATCATGCTTTATTATTGATCTACATTCTTATTACTTCTCTATCTTCATTACATTTCCTTTCTGTATAATACCAGCCACACTGTAAAGATCACGTCTAATTTCACACGTTCCCATACAGGGAAAAAAGAATAATTCAATAACACAGAAAAAAAAAATGACAGATGCACAGAATGGTTGAGGGTGGAAGGGACCTCTGGAGATTAGTTAGTCTAATCCTTTTGTAAAATCAGCATCAACTCAAATAGGTTGTCCAGGGCCTTGTCCAGTCGGGTTTTTAGTTTTGACTGTCTCCAAAGATATATACTTTACAGCCTCCAGCTTTTACCTTACTCAGCTAAACAAACCTGCCCTTGCCATAGATCTTGATTTAAGCTTCCTATAGTCAGCATTTTGCTCAGAGAAGTTCAAAGTTATGACAACAGCACAGCTTCACAATCATAGGCTGAGGAGAAAATACTGAAGATGGAAAGAAATTTATATTACTATGACTACTCAATCCTTCATTTAAAGCAGGAATTACATGAATTTACTGGTCCAGATTTCCCTACTGTGAGGACTCAGTCTGAGACCAGACCATTTGCACAGGTTATCAAATAATAAGTTAACAACTTCAAGTTATTTTGAGATTATCAAGCAATCAAGTGCTCTGGACAAACTCAAATGATTTAAGAACAGTTAATAAATATTTTTCTGTTATTTGGGTAGTGTGTGGGGAGCTGTTGGTTTTTTTGTTTTCTGCAAATGAAACATTACATATGGGATTAGGATCTGCTCATAGCAACAGTTCCCACAAATACAGAAAGTAGTTGTGTCATCCCAAGCGTTCTGCCCCTACATACTGGCTGGAAAATCTGGAAAATAAATCTCTTGAACCTGAATAATCAGTGTATTGGGTGGAGCACTCACTTTGCAACACTGAATATTCACCTCTGGAACTGGGTTCAAATCCAAGTCAAACTGATGTAACCAAAAATTCTCTAAACAGAGCATAAATAACGAAAGCTCTAGTCAGAAATCAGCTTCAGAAAGATAATGCCCTAGGGCATTTTTAATTTATTTTTAATTAGCTGTTGAACCCTACGGTCAGGGTATTCTGGAGCTGTAGTGTGAAAAAGAAATACTTAATACATTGTTTTGCTTTTCAAGATTGTAACTGCTAAATCAGATAATTAGTTGGTTGAAACTTCAGGTCTTTGTTTAGATCTGTGAAGGATTTATCAACTGCAAGTTCAACTTCACAGAGAAAAGAACCAAGCCAAGAGGACCAGGAATAAATATTCAAGCCAAATTCCCATCAGACTAAGTTTTGGGGCACAGAAAAATACATCTGTATCTCATTCTTTTGTGCTCCTAATAATTTTCTCTATCTATAGAAACCAGTTCCGTCTGAGTGAGACTGACAACTTCACAAAAGTAAAAAAGGTGGGGAAATGCCACTGAGCGTTACTTTACTGTACTTTTTGCACTTGCTGGATCCAAACAGTATCAGCAGTGCCATGTCATGGGAAAGGTGTTCTTCGCTTTATGTTTAATTTTGCCAGAAAAAAGAAGTTCTAGAAAACCTGCTAAATTCCCAACAGGACCTACAGAACCACAGGTTCTTGACAGGTAGTTGTACTCTTGGATGTTAACCTGTGATTAAATATGTCTTTGACATTATTCAACAACTCTATAGTTGTAAAGCACTTGTTTGTTATACTTCTGCTAATAGCAATAATGCAAGAGTCACATCATGAAACTCCTTTAGACTATATTCAAATGCAGACGTTGTATTGTTGACAACGGCATAGCCACAGGTGACCTAGCTGACTACCAAGGTGTCTAGAAGCCTCATCATAACTAAACAATTTCTATCACTACAGAAGCATACATTAAGACAGATCACAGGCACGTATGCAACATTTAGTCTCTTGCTACAGCCTAGAATAAAGCTTTAGGTCAGCACGTTGACAGCTATCAGACAATACAAAAGAAGCCAGTGACTTCAGTGTAAAAGGTAACAGAGATATGCATCTCAAAATCCACAGTCAGAACGGATATAAAACAAGATATTTTAACAACCCCAGTCAATACATCATAGAGCAGTTTCATCAAACCTATGTTGTCCTCTCAGCAAAACTTGGTGTTCCTTTTCTCAAATTTAAAGCTAAAAAAGCTCTGCTAAAAGCCAGTAGGACTACCAAAAAAGACTCTTGGCATCACTGTTCATGTTTGGTCTATGGGATGGAGAAACTAAGTACTTCAATATTGACAACTTGCACGTATATAGGGGACTACTTTAGGAAAACAGCAGACCAAAGAATACAGTTTCCCCTACAGTCTATCGTAATGATTCCCATTAAAATAACTAATCAGAAGCAGTTTAAGAAACATTGCCTCTTTCATCCACCCCATAAGGACTTCACTTTTCGTTTGATGTGGAAAAGAAAGACTGTAAGTGAACATTTTTTGACAGACCTTTCTGATACAATGAAGCATAAGGCAAAGTAGTGCTGCAGGTCTGGCGTGAAATGAACAAATGCGACCCAGCTGAGTTTACAGAAGCATGCTTTCCCTTTGACTAATCTTAAGGCTGGCTATAAGAAAAAGTGCTTATCTTACTGATGGATTTTGTATGAGAAAAAACAATGCAAACTTGGGAAGAAAATACTTCCAATTTCAAAATAAGTATTTCAGAAGTATTTAATAAATACATCTATTTTCTTAGGAACAGAAAAATTGTGCCCTTTCTTATCCTGTAATCAGCCTCATGGAGCCTGAATGAAGAGGCAGAGATTTCATTAATAAGCCTCAGGCTTATTCTGCTTGCAAAGCTCTACATTTGACATTCTATATTCTGACATTTTATTACTAGCTGTGCTCTAGCACAATAAAATGGCATGGCACAACTTGATGATTTCAGTTCAGTGGAGGACTGGGATAAGATGCTTTTTGCTAGATGCACCATTTCATATTTATATTAGTGAGAGAGACACTGGAGTTCACAGCAGTGAAATGAAAAATGATTTTAAGATACCAATTTTCAAAGTAATGTGAAGTAGGGTAATGAAGAAAGTAATTAATTTTAAGGCTCATCTCAGTTACTTCTTTTCTGGAAAAGTCTTTTTTCTTTACACATTCCATTTCTGCCTAGGACGACAATTAAAGAGAGTTCTCAGAAGCTGCAGAAACAGGTAGGGTTTTAAAAATATTTTTTACTATTCACATTTGTTTTCCAAAATTGTTACTGATAAAATAAGTTACCTTGGCAGTGGAGTTATGCTGTTAATGTCAGAGCTTTTATGCTCAACAAAAGGAGGAAGGGGAACAAAGGTTTTTCTTGTCACGTGCTTGTGCAGTGTCCAACACAAAAGGGTTTGGGCCCATCATAACAGACCTCTACCTCTTGTGTTCTTATTGTATGTATACCAAGATATCATATACTTGAACTGCTATTTTGGTTTGATGAGTAATCTCTGAAAAGAATCACGAACACTCTCGAGTCCACTGGATACAATCACTCCACTCACTGTCGTGTTTTTCTACTACCCTCCCAAGCACCTGCTAATAATTACCTTCAGAGAAAGGTACTGCATTGGACAGACCTTTGGTCTGACAATCATAACACTTTGTGTATCCATACTGAGAGTATCTTAAGATCTGTATTAATTTGGAGTAAATGCTATTGCATACAACATATAAAATGTATACCCTACATATTCAGGTTATGGAGGGTCCATAAGTTACCATTTTATTTTTCTTAGTTTTACTTCAAATACACATTTTGAAAATAGTGCCTGTTAGAGCATTATAAAATTTACAGTGTTTTCAGAAAGTGTTATTTTACCCTGTGAAGAGGGCCTTCTTCAGAAATACTGTGCAATTATTTGAACTGCTTAGTACACATAACCACAGAGAACAGTCTATTTGACATCTCCTGAAATTACCATCAGGAATAGAATTTAACTATTTCAAGCACTGTGAATTATATTCTAATGGCCTGGATTCTATTTGCCTTTTTTTGGTTCTTACTCCCAATAAATCTATGAATATATCATGAAAACACTTCAGTTTATGAAGTCACAGGTTAAAACACATTCCTCTCTCTGGAAAACAACTTGTCATATTATGTTACAATAATATCCCTGAATGCACTGTGGAAGCAAACTGGGAAAAGCTTGAGATCAACGGGAACTGCTATTATCTCAATAAAAACAGGATAAAACCTTAAAGACTATTTGTTTGTAGTGATCAGTATAAATCCAAAGAGTAATTATAATGAACCAAGCTATTATAAAGGACTTTTTTTTTTTTTTTTTATGTCCATAAAACTTTATTCTGAACTAAGCATGTTCCAAGACCTTCCATCTTGCTGACTCAACCTTTCCGGATGTTACTGCCTCCTCAGTTGCATTGATTAAACAGTTTGTGCAGCTGCAGCTTAAACTGAATGGGAAAATGGTCTGGTTTAAAAAACAAATAAATAAAACACCCAAGCAAATGTTTTTTAGAAAGAGGGTTTTTCAAGCTCATTTAAGGTTCACTTCACTGATTAGTTTCAGAGCATTTTCATGCTAATACTCAAGTCTACAGAACTGAGGAGACTATGGCCTCCCTCTTAGAAGGAGAGAATAAAATGATCAGGAACAAGTGCTGAGAATGTTACAAGATTAACTTTTAAATGGAGTTTGCCTCAAAAAAATAGCAATGTCTACTATAGCTAAAGTCTGTAACACCACATATTCTCCATGTGTTAAATATGTGCTAGGAAATGCAAACATACAACTGAGAGCAGAATTTGTCACATTTAAAAGCTTACCATTGAAGATTTCCAGTGTCAACTACAAGTATCAATAACTGGCAAAGCCTGACCTTAAAATAGTATTTTTTCATTTAAATAATTTCAGTAGTACTGTAAACTACTCATATGATTTGGGATTATTTCAAAAGAAATACAGCAAGACAAATAGCTGCATGAATTTACAGGAACTTTGTCTAGAAGATACGAACTATGATCAGTTGATTCTAATAGATGAGATTTCTACAACCCCCTCTAACAAAGCTAAATATTATAAAAATAACAAGCTTCATTTGTACAGTAATAATCCCTGCCAAGAACGCTTACCACCTAAGATTTAGGCACAGTGGGTGAATTAAATAAAGTCACCTAAAAAAGAAATGAGAGATTTAAACTCAAAATATGACATCTGTATGACTTTGTAATTAAGACCTATTTTGCAGCAGAACAGTCTGCATTTCAAAATAGACAGCAGCAGTGGTAAGAGTTTCAAAAAAGAAAAATCAGTCAGAGTTTGTTATCACAAAATTAACACAACTTTAAACTGCTCGAAGCTTATTACTGAAACATCAATAATTATAGGGTTTAGAGTATTTAAAATTTTGTTTGAAACTCAAGTATCACATGAACTGGATGGAGAGGAAGGAAAAAAAATAATTTGTTTGACTTCCAGAAAAGCTAAAAACCTCAGACCATAGCTCTCACCATACTTTCATAAATAGATTTTAGTGTTGCCACTGATTTACAAAAGAATTTCCCAAGTAAGGCAAAACATCTAGCTAGTGATTTATGACAATGGTAGGAGGTACACTCCAGAGGTGGGGTTGCTTCCAGAATTTTTGCAAGTATAGCACAAAAAAGTCTCTTTGATACAACTTGCTTATATGGGTGAGTGTATGACAAACATAGCATGCTCTGGCTCCATGAAAAGAGAACAAAGAGTCGGTTTCATTAAACAGAAGTTATTTAAAAGCTTTTATACAGCTTCATCAAATACTTAAAATATGCAAAACTACTTACAAGAGTAGGTAACATTTCTATTAGAAACTAAATAATTCTTAAATGACATCGGTTTCTGCCAGAGATTCATGTTTTACATTATAATTTCTTCGTTTTTATTTTTTCGCACTTTCAATGGTAAATGTAATTAGCTTAGGTCACCTACAACTAGAAACTCCATATAATCATACCCAGCTTCTCTCTTTGTTTTTGCAAATTGTGAAATAAACCAACCCTACGGATAAAGTTGGAACCTTTGAAAGACAACATTCAACTCATATGTGGATCTCGCTAATTGCTGTTACTGTTGATCCCGAGGTGACTACATCCAACAGTTCTTATGATCAGAGCCCTAGTGACAGCACGGGGACTGAAATATATTTGTTATTATTGAAAACATTCAAGTATGAAACAAAAATTCAATAGAAAGGATACCATAAATAATGCCTGTTCTGTTTCCTCATAGGCTGAAGGCTGTGCTAGAAGATGGGTGGTTTTGGCACATACTGCACTGCAGATAGGGTCTAGGAAAAATTCTTTGGGGATTGAAGCTGTCCTTTTATTATGTGGTTCCACTGACTATCAAAGTGAGTATGTAGTACCCATTCATAAATATAGATGTTGTTACAATAAAACAAACAAGAAATATTGGCAATAAAAGTTTAAACAGACTATTTTTGGAAGATTCTTTGGGAGAACTAATTGCAAAGGACCCTGCAGCAAATGCAGAGAATTTGTAAGATATTTAGAGATGTCCCCTTGTAAATCTGGTATTAAATAGAACACTTGCTTAGTTTTTGGTTGATATTAAGTATTTCTCCCCTGAGATTCAGAGTGATATCATCACTTATCAGCCAAAAGATGCATCAGAACTGTTCTAATGAAATTAACTTTCTCCAAGACAGAAGTTTACAACTGAAAGAGCCAGTCTCCAGTTCTCCTTCAGGAAAGATGAAACAGTGATAACCTTTAACTAATGTAATTTTGATATTGAGTTTTGTAAGAGTTTTTTTATGTAATAATACAGAAGAATTTTTATATTGGAACAAAGATAAGATCTATTACTTGACAAGTTATACAGGATTTTAAAATAGCATCACAGAAATATGACATTATTCTTTCTAATAAGTGTTCCCAACACCCATTAAGTACCCATTAAGTAATTAAGTGCAGATTGCACAGCCAACAAAAACCCAATAAATACTTCTAATGAAATTGTTGTATTCAAGAAATCCTCTGGCATGTTGATTGTTCTAAATCCAAAGTGATGCTTCAAAAGCAATTACAGTAGTCAGTTCTTTATTTTCCTCTTACGTTAATTCAAAGCAACATGCTGAAAATAAATCAGTTGCATTGTAATTTCTTAATCCTATTGTCAGTGGCCAAAAGGCAACATATGTTCCCCATCATAAATAGTTAAATCACTAACTCTTTCAGAGCAGCAAAGAGTAAAAGTTTGAAGGCTTTCATCTCACGAAGGATATTTTTAACAAGGCACAGATTTAACAATAGGAGCTGGATGCACAGATACCAGAAGATACACAGGAAAATGGTTATCAGCAAGATGTTATTTGATTTATCAAGTACTGTTCAATGAGTTGTGTACCTAAGTACATCTAGGAGCTGACTTAGCATAGGGGGCACAGAAGACTGCAGTTCTCCTCCACACACACTCATGCCTGGCCAGAAGACTGGAGTGCACTAACACAATTAATTACACAATCCTGTGTCTGTTCCTACACCAAAAATTCAGAACAAGCTATTAGGCAACGAACTATAACAGATTTCATGCCCTTATGAAACATGAATAGAAGAGGTATCCAAACTCTGTACTTCCATACCTAACCATACAGAGTCTTGGTCTTGGAAGACCACCGTGTGAGGTAAAGTAAAAGCAAGGAAGCATGGCCCAACACTTGGTTTCTGCGACCTATTATTTGCCAACTGAGTCAAAAAGATGCCTTATGGTTTCAAAACTGCTGCTTTGGTGGAGTGTAATAAAAGTGAAAACGGGAAAGGAAAAAGACCAGTCAGATGTTTTCCAACTCTTTTTAAATCATTCTGTAATTATTCCTTTCTTTCTGAGTCAAACAATTTGGTTCTGATTTTAACTAACAGTTTCACTTTTTTAGCTAAGCACTTAGGTCAGGAAGGGATTGATTGGAGGTGCTAGAGTCAGGTTATCAGGGCCTTCTTAGCAAAAAACACTCTCAACAAGAAATTGGTCCCATGATATGTGCAGATCTACATAGACAAGCAGTTCAGACAGGGGCCACATAAGCTTCTCTGACCCATATTCATAGTTCTTACAGGCAGAAGAGAAATACTACTACTACTTACTACTACTACTAGAAGGAGAAACTGCTACGAGTGTTTCATACTTCCTTAATAAAATCGTATTTACAAAGATTGTTTCCCTGAAAATAAACAACCAAAGATCGAGAATTTATTACTCAAATGTTCACATCATTTTTTCAGCCCATGAATTACCTGAAAAGCTGCCAACTTTTCCACAAAATCAGAGCATACTGTCTCTGTGCTAATTTCTTTGAATATGCTCTTGGTTTTTCAGTAACAAACACGTACCTCTCCAGCAAAACATTCTGAGCCATTTGCTGCAACTTTGGCTGTAACTTTGGCAGACTTCCAGGGCTATCTATTCAGCAAGTTTCAAAGCAACCCAGAGAACTTGAAAAGTTCTCAGCCCCTCCTTGGGCTCACACATTGGCCTCAAACAGTTATATAAATGTAAACACAATAGCAATTTTTTCCAGTGTTGTTCTGGAGCACAATTTCTATTTTATTTTTGTTTATTAGGCATTAGCTGCTCTGCAATATGAGCCATTGCACAGTAAGGATGAACTACAGGGAGATTCACTTCATAACTGCACTCCCGATCTAAAGCAAAGACCTAGTGAAGATGTACGCTCTTTGTTTCTTATTACAGACATTTAAATATGTACACGAAGTTTTCCAGTTAGAGTTGAGACTGTATCTGGTTTTTTACTTGAATACTCAGCAAAAGCAAAAACCACAACAGATATGGGCTGCCATTCAGTCCACAGACCAGCCAGCCAGCCAGTCAATTTAAACCCTTTTCTGGAGATAGCCCCTTCAGAGAGATCTCCAAGACTGCCACGTGCCTAAATCAGGGATGTCCTCACTGCAGAAAGGGAGCAGAGCATGCTGGCAACTAGTGAAAGAATGATGTGATTTAAAAATAAGGATACAGACAGAGATAGGTAAAATCCTACCTTGCTTCCACAATACACTTTTACTTTACTTTAATTTTCTCCTCTTTCCTGAGCACGATTTTATATTTCTAGGAACCTGTGAAACTCCTGTCAACTGATCAAAATACCAAGGTTCTACTTTTACAATCTACAACAGGTGAAATAATGATCTCTTTTCATGACATGGACCAAAACGAGAAGTTGAATAGCAGCAAAGTACATACCTTTTGATATTTCAAATAAACTGTGATGTTTACTGTAAGTTTTGCAGGTGTTTTGTCTGACTAACTGTTAGCAATGAAACCAAATATACTTTATATGTAGCCAGACTTAGGTATATTTTACATCATGAAATCCAAAATTCCATAGTTTATTCTATGGTTTTAGTCTTTAAGTGTGGATAAATTGGTAACAAATTTTATTAATTGAAACCAGAACTGAAATAGACCTGTAAGCCATTTACAACACAACTATATTAAGATTTCACACTTTAAATTCTTGTTAATTCTACTGAATTTCTAAATTACTGGCATTTTATTTACTATGGCCAGGATAAAAACCCTTTATCAGTGGGAAGTAAAACAATCTGCCACCTAAAGTAATATGCATTAATTTTAAAGTTCAGATCTCTCAAATGCAAGCAAACAGATCCTGTCATCACCTCCAACTGTTCTGTGTTTTCGTGTCCTGGGAAAGCTTCCTCTATTTCTACCAGCATACACTAACATTTGTTTTTCTGCAGTACAATCTCTGTATTGTTTCTGTTTTTACATACATACAGAGTGCAATCTCTGTATTATTCTGTTTCCTCCATATTTAAAGACAAGGAATCTCTATGTAATCTTAAGGAATAGATCAACTACTCTATTTTAAAATTAAGCATATTAACCTCTGTTTCTAACAGTCATCTGAATTGTAGCTAGTTTCATAGTTAAAGTAATAAATTAAAAATGGGTAAGTGAAAGGTTGTGTCCTGTCTGAAAAGACTTCTTGGATTAGTTTTCATAGTTTTCTCAGAGGCTTTGCCTCATGCATCTCACATGCTGAGATTTTTTGTTTTCTTACTAGTTAAATTTAATCCAAAAAATCTCAATTCACAAAAGATTTTAGTCAGTGTTGCAAGACTGAGAAATACAGAGAAGTTTTCTTGAATAGAGCAGGTCACGTTAAGCAGGATTTCTGATTTTGTACTTGCCTTCAGGCACAATTACATATTTAACTAACAGATGCTGGATTGCCCAACAACCCTTTCTCTTCAAGAACAAATACAGATTCATACCAATTTTTGCAGGTGCAGTACTGTAAGTTTCAGCCAAAAGAAAATTCAGCTTTCATTATCTTTAACACAAAACGGGGCAGTTCTAATATTGTTGTCCCTATCATAAACTTAAAAATCAAAGTAACCATCATCAATAAAGTGAAATCTTCTTGATACTCTTAGTAAAAAACAATGTTATGTTACCAGTGTGTCTTTTAAGTATTATACAGTGAAAATTTCTAGTGGATTGGAAAACTTCTTATTTCATCAAAAGTTCAGCTTCTATTCTAAAAATTAACCCCCCAAAATTTAAGGTGTTTAGTTTTCTTTTCTAAATGTACTGATTTTCTAATAAAAAGATAATCTATTTGCAGTATATTCAACATATCTAAACAAAAGATCAGCACTGTAATGCAAATATTTTCTATGTAAAAGCTAAACAGAATAATCCAGTTTTAATCTCAATGCTTAAATCCCACCCATTTAAAAAACGTTTTAGGCTTTTGAAAACTTAATACTTTGTTAAGAAATTGCCTTTTCTTTTTAAATGACAGAAACTTGCCTTTTTTCAGAAGAATAATTCACAATAGCTGAGTTCCTGGAACTCAAGAGAGACTTTTAAAACTGCTGTCCAAGCTTTCACCACTTCGAGCTTTATTTTACTATAAACTACAGCAAATGAAAGAGAAATAGTTGGAGAACACATGCACAGGAACACACACATGCACAACGACCTTCATCTGAAGTTATATAAGGAAGCTTCTAATGAAACAGTTAAAAACAACAACAATGATGATGACAACATACATTTTTCTTTTTTCTTTTTTTTTTTTAATGAAAACTCAGATAGGGTCTTGATTCTTTGGCCCCACTACAAGTGACACTCCCCTTCTCAGTTTATGCAATAAGTAAATGAACGTTATGAAAGCTTCGCCCATGTTAGGCTGTGAGACTGAGGTCATACCCTTATACTGAATCCACAGGCATCCCTTTAAAATGTGTTGCAAACAATGAGAACATGCAGATCATTAGCAAGCTGCTCCCCTCACACAGCAGAGTGGATGCATGAAGGTGAGTAGTTTGTGACCTTCAACAGTTATTCTGAAAACACCAGAAATTTCTGTGAATCACAGTCACATGAAGATTGTTTTAAGAAAAGTACCATTTCTGGCACATGCAGCCTCCCAACCAACAATAGTTCTAGTTTTGGCTTTTCTTACTCATGAGTCTGTGAGAGTAATGCCGTATTAAGTAGGCCAACCAAAAGAGTGACACTGAACTGTAAAAGAAGCATTTAACGTCTGTTTGAGTCTGTGGTGGAAAACAAGAGTTGTCTGGACTCCATGGCCAATACAAAATCTTGGCAAAATAGCTTGAAGTTTTCCTAGTTGTAAGGCAACATGCTTAAAAAACCTAACAGCTAAACAAAGCAGCTCCACATCTCACATAATTTCACTTTTTAAAGTATTGTTAATTTGCTTTCTCTGATTGAGGGAGAAAAGGCTTTTTCTCTTTTCTGTTTGCCCCAAATGAATTACAGTACCTAAACAAAACTGGCCATCTTAAACCATCTTGCTCACCACACACATCCATCAAAGCAAGATCTGAATGTGAATTAATCCCATGCCAGATTAGCAGAAAAACAACCACAGATGTTCTCAGGATACACGTTACAATAAACAATATATCTGGATGCCTCTCTAGTACGAGGTATTTGGAACATTCTGGAACAGAAGTGAACATGGTACCGAGACAGCCTATAAGGCTTCCCCAAGGAAGCTGGCGTTTCACAGTAGTTGTGGATTTATTCTCTTAAAGAATCCACAGTGCTTCCACGGAGTATTTCTCGAGCCATACAACATTTCCCAGCCTTTCTTATCCTTTCATGGCAATTAAGGAATTGCCTGAGCTGCTGCAGCTATAGTTTTGAACCACAAGAAAACAACAAAAACCCAAACCCACAAATAAACAATTTAATCTTGATATTACAGGTTTTATAACTTGAGTCTCTAAAACCATAGTCTACGATTTATTTTTTTTTAAACTTCAGCTTTCCTAGATAATGAATTCCATGGCAAAAATTATCCTGTTGGTGTAGTATAACACAAATCTAATTGGAAAGTTAACTCTGTAAATACATTGATCATGGTTAAGAGGGGGAAAAAAGCTCTAAAGAAGTAGGAAATACTTGACTATAGAGTAGAAGTGACAATTTGTGAAACATGGTCAATTTATAAAATAATTTTTGTCCTTTGCATACATTGTGGAGTCACTGGTGGAAAATTCCTACTATTCGTGAGGTTATAAGGCTATAAATCAAACAAAATAGGAAACGTCTCCTCAAGCCCTCAACAAATAGGGTACAGCTGCAATAATAGTATTGTGGAATGAAAGGTTTTTTATATCCATTTTACAAACAGCTTAAAACATTAACAGTCATCACTGTAATTGTGTTTTATTGTGTAATAATAAAGTACTGTTCTATTTGGCAGCTCCCAAGTTTAAGTTGAGAATTATTTGGTATATTCTAACATTGTTTACATTTAATTTTAGACTAGCTAAGATTGGTTGTGTGACCTTAGTCTCAGGTCAAATAACAGACCTTCTACCATATTATGTGATTTAAAGTAAAGTACCATCTAAGCTAAAATAAGGAAGCTGAAGAGGAAAGAGGAAGCAAGTTCAGGCACCCTCCAACATGACTGATTGTAATAAATCGTTGAACAGAAAAGTGAAAAAATTTCTTCATGAGATACAGGCAGGATGTTTGTCCAGTTTTACAAAATGATGCTCAGTTACTGCATTAGTAGTTTTACACTTGTCCAATTTAATTCTTACTTTTAATGGGTTTATACTTTAAAGAAACAGCAGATGATTACATCTTTTCCCCTCAGTGCTTGAAACTAAAGAACAAAAACCAAGTGACATGCTTTTGTCATTTGAAACTTATTCCAGGAATCATCAGTGCTCAGCTGCCACACAAGGAGAACAAAGACCCATCCCAAAGCCAAACTAAGATATCCTAGTGACTTAACTGGGGAAAGAATGAGTATATATTTCCACAGAGATTTCACCTGGAATGGGGAATAAACAAATGAGAAACACTTAAGAAAAACAAGAGACAGGAGAGAGACAAGGAAGTGGAGAAAGTGATGTCAGCTACAGTATAACTCTTATGGCCAAGACTTTAATAATCTTACTGTATATCCTTTATCTCAAAAAAGAGAAGTGCTGTGTGTATGCTGCTTGGGAGAGATTTTCCTTTTTTTAACTTCAAGGTTTATTTGTAATTTGTAATTGAAAAGTTCTTTATGTCAGAGAAACTTCTTTCCACTTACAATGACCAAAGCTATAAACCTAAATCCAGACTTAGATTTCAAGCCATCTAATCCTACTTCTTTTTTCTCAAAATTAGATAAAGAACTTTGATACAGACTCACCTTGAATATCAGGCTGTCACAATATTCTTCTGTTTTCATAAGACTCTTGAAATATATAGGAGAATTAAAAAACAACATAACTTTTCCACACGAGATACAATCCAAAACTACAGAAGTCAGTCAATTCTATGCTGAAAAATTTAGTAAGAACGAAGCTACCAAGCATATTGTGCCATGAAGCACATAAATTAACATCCTCTTTTTTTGACACTCTAATGACCATTTGCCTCTACATCTATGACTCTAGTAATATTATTTTTATTCATTCTATTGCTAATGGCACATCTTATGTGAGACAATATGGGCAAAATATAGCAAATAATACATCAGAAATTATCAAATCAAAACCATAAGTGTGTGACTATACTAACAGACATGCATTGCTTCAGAGCACAATTTACATATTTACTACAGGTCTCTAGAGTATTTAAAATGCTCCGAAATGCTTAAATCTTATAGACTGTCTAGGAAACAGTTGCCTGATAGGTGGTATACATACTTATGCACTTTAATCTTTCACATGTCACAGCCATCTATGACTTTATAAATGCTGTAAATCTCTACAAAGTAGGTGCATTTGTTTTATGCTCAGAAGATTGCCACCTCCAGGCCAAATATCTGAAGCAGAATCAAGTGGAAAACTGCTGTCAGTCAGAGAAGGCTAATACATTTGGGTGATGCTTCATGGCTCAAAGTCGGAGAAGTAGGCAGTCACAAGTGTAGTTCCTTGGGTGTCATTACTGGGGTCCAAAAGTATTCAATACCTTTATAGATGATTGGGATGATGGAATTAAATGCACACTCACCAAGTCTGGGGATAACACCAAGCTAGGAGGAGAGGCAGATACAGCAGAGACAAGAGCTGTCTTAAGCAGAGAGAGCTTAGCAGGCTAGCAGACTGGACTAAGAAATGCATGAGGTTTAACAAAGATGAATGTAAAGCCTTGCACGTGGGATGGAAAAACCCAAGCAGCAACACAGGCTGGGATCTCACTAGCTAGACTGTGGCTTTGAAAGTATAGTGGACAGTAAGTTGAACATGAGTCAGCAGTTGTCCTGTTGCAAAAATGAAAGTAAACAATGAAGGCAAACCATGTCCTGGGCTGCATCAATTAAAGTATAGTCAGCAGATCAAAGGACATCGTGATTTCACTCTGCTACACTTGGAACACTGTGTCCCATTTGAGTTCTCCCATCTCAAGGGAGACATTGACAAACTGAAGAGGCCCATAGAGGGGCACCAAGATAGTAAGACGGTTGGAGAACTTGAGGCATGAAGAAAGGCTGAAGTAACTGGATTTGCTCAGCCAGAAGATTTGGGAAATCTAATCTGCCTTGCAATACTTAATAGGTAGTTATGGAGAAGACAGGGATACTCTTTTCACAAAGGTAAATGATGACAGAACAAGAGGAAATAGAGACAAGTAATTTCAGAAGGAAATCCATGCAGGAACAACAACAAAAAAATTGCTCATCATGAGAATTCAGCGCTGCAATATATTGCACAGAAAAGTGGGGGAATCCCTTCAATTCAAGCTGCACCTTGTAGAAAGCCTTTATCTTCAAATTCTCCCTCTTACCAAAATTCTAAATGGTTTTAGAAAAAAAACCTACCAAAATTGGAATAGGTAATTTCTAAATATTATTTTACAATTTACTCTGACTACCTAGACTTCTGGTGAGAATAGGACTGTTAGTTAATTCTGTATTTATGTGTTTAAAATGTAACCTTCTTCCTTCATGTGAATACCTACTCTACAGTTTAATACTGTTAATTCCATGGAGATCTAAATTGCAATTGAAACACAAAATTTCATAGTTTCAGTAAAAAACTTTCCTAAATGGTTTCTATAAGAAACAGTGTAGTGGGTTTGCATGGCAAGGTTCTGGTAGCGGGGAGGGCTACAGGGGTGGCTTTTGCAAGAAGGAGCAAGGGAAGAGTGTGAGGAGGAAGAAGCAGCAGAGACAACATGTGATGAACTGACCATAAACACATTCCCCTGTGCCACTCTGGGGAGGAGGTAGAGAAACAGGGAATTAAGTTAAGCCCAGGAAGAAGGGAGGGGTAGGGAGAAGGTGGGGTTTTTTTCCAATTTGAATGGTAATAAATCTAACTAATTTCCCCAAGTTGAGTCTGTTTTGCCCATGATGGTACTTGCTGAGTGATCTCCCTGTCCTTATCCTGACCCAAGAGCCTTTCATTACACTTTCTTTCCCCTAGCCAGCTGAGAAGGGGAATGATATAGCAGCTTTGGTGGGCACCTGGCATTCAGCCAGGGTCAAACCACCACAGTCAGTCATGTGAAATTCACTCAACAGAGTTCAAACTGAAGTGAACAATTTTCCCCTCCGCCAACATATACTCCTAGGCTTTTTAGATGTTTACAAGCTATCTGTGGGGTTTTTTGTTAATGAAAAGTTATTTATGTGCTGGCAAAATGGAGGTATTTAAACACTCAGGCTCACAAATTGAACTAAGTGTCATAAAGTCCATCTCTTTTTATCAGCACCCATTAAAACAACATTTATTTAAATCATATACTAGTGGCTTAACAAGCTGAAATAGATTAATGTCAAATTGGAGCCAGACTCTGCTGGAAGCATTCCAAACACACTGTTTGGACATACATATAAAGAGTCCCCTTTGTACTGTGTGCTGGGAGAGTCCATTACTCAGATGACTTCTCCAACACTGGCCTGACCTACAGCTTATTTAAGTCAGTAGATATCTTTTTATTGACAATCTTTGGCTTTGGATTAGCCCTGTATGTATTTCTGTTTATCAAACACTCCAGGTTCTCCCTACCCTAACCAAGCATCTGGTAGTTACTCAAGGAAGTTATACTCAGTGTAACAACATGCTCTGTTTGCAACATTTTCTAGGATAGCCAATATGAAAGAATTATCAAATCTGAGCCAGTCTTTGCCTTCTTACATAGAACAGCCCCCTAGCATGATCTTTTACTGTATTATAAACAAATTAGAAGTTCAAGAAATATCAGTAGATATTCACCTAGGAAACTCTAGTGTTCTAATTCTATTATATTAGTTAAGGCTTTAATACTGTTATTTGTATTTCCCTTTGACAATTATCACACAGTATTCTTGCTTTTATCTTTAATATCTATAACAACTTCATTATTGGAGGCTGAGATTCTTCAAATTTCATTTAACCAGGCTCTGAACTCGCAATGATAACAAGCAACATTTTACCCATTCTTTGATTAAGTTTCCCAGAAACTTTTTGAACTGTCAGATTCATGCCACTTCCAGATTTAGTTTCTATCCAATTAAAATATGAAAAAAGACAAGAGCAGAAATGAACTCTGAAAACAAAGGTGAAAAAAGATAATTTCCAGTGACTGACCACACATAAAAATACGCTATTGATTTATATTAATACAATCTACCTATCTGCAATAGTTAATCTTATATTATTTATAAGTAGCATGAAAGATCAAAGTTAAAGCTCTGCATTTAGCAAGACAAGGAGGGGAACTATACAAAGATTCATCAGGTCACTGAGTCTTGTCTCATGTAAACAATCATGAATATATTCCTATTCGCAAAGTTTTCATGGTCCATCTTAAAAACAAGTTGGGAGTTTTCCTTTCCACTACTTAGATGATGGTTAGAAACCTTCTAATTTAAATCCTAAATTTATTCATGGTTAATTCATACATTTATTTGACTTTGAACCAACACGTAATTTGCCTTAGATAAAACTACTCTCTATAGCTACATGAAGGGAGAAAGAGATGTAGAGTAACAGGGAAAAAGAAAGCTCAGCATGCATTTTTTTCTAGGTTTAAGCTTTGCTGGTCTCCCTTTGTAAGCTAAAAGGTAGCAGACACCATAAAACTAACCCTTAAATCAATTTGTCAAACCCATTCAAAAATTAGTAATGCTATCACACGGTTTGAAGATGTGAAATATATGACCTAAAATCCTGAGTAACAACCTAAAGAAGGGGAAACAGCAAAATCTGTAAGAGAAAAATGCAACTAGTGCGGGAAAGGCTTCCTCTAATATGGAGGACTAATTTCTCCGATGACAGAAGTGGTTCCAGTCCCCAGAAACATTTTTCCCAACAGAATGTAGAGCCCATATGTTTTACATCAGTAAAATTCAAAGACTTTTATTTGCAGAAATGAGACCTCCAAGCCTCACTTTACTGAGCTCAGTAAGGCACAGTGAACTAATACTCCAGGCTATCAAACAGACAATTTTGGATCAATGAGTGGGAAGGCTAAGGTGACTTCTGCATTAAAAATATGCTAAGTGTTCCCTTTAAGCAGCATGTAGAAGTATAACCAAAATTCATTTGAATTCTTAAAACTAACTGAAATAATATTCTGCAAGAACTATACATTAAACAGTCATGAATTTTTGGCTTGATGTAATCCCAGAAAGCCTGCTCTAAGGTCTCCACAATTCAGTGCTCTTCATCCTAAAAGCTTCTGTAAGCATAAGGAAAGTATATAGACCCATGTAGATGAATCCTGTTTGTAATTTGATAGCACTGAATAAATTTCTCTGCAGCTGTTTTTTATTTTTATAGTAAATATCTCTCTCTAGCTTTTTTTCCCTGCCCTGAAAGTATATCATTGGGTATTAAATTCTACAGCGTGTCCGCAAGCAAACAAAAATCTAATAAGGAGGTTTAAAATTTTAGTGTTAAGCTCTGTGGGATTTCCCATGAAATAAACATTTTTTCTCATCTGCTGGGGTTGCCACCACAATGTTTGCAGTTATGCAGCAAAAGTAGCTTAAAGCTTTACTGGTGAAACTGCTGTCCACTTTGAGCGATGGGAAGAACAATCTCCACTGGAGCCTATCAGTCCTTTAAGGAATCCTGCTAGACACCCAGCCTGCACTTGAACACAGCACAAAACTGGAAAGATTCCACTCCCTCCTCCCAAAAATAGGGAGGCAACAAGAAAACCTACCTCAACTAAAATAAGGATGCAGTATTGCTTTCATTGTCTTTGCAAATGGGAATGCTGGACTGTCACATTACTTTGGAGGCTGAACCATTCTCATCCACTATTACACTGGATTAATTTAACTGTCAAACAGAAACCGTGTGAGACTTCTCATGTGAACAGTTACAGCACATTTAATGACATTTATAAAAGTTATTTTATTCTGTCTTACATCTTTCAGATTAACCACATTCCATTCATAAAAAATAATCTTTCCTCATTCCCAGACTTCAGATTTCTGTTATGTCTTGCTTCCATATCCAAACACTCCTCTTTTCAAACCTTAACATCGAGATTTAAAGTTATACTGTCTCTTCCCAGTTAGGAACAGTAGAATAGGATTCAGTGTGTAAGCAATCAATAATGTCCTCTAAGAGCAACTGATGCTAAACAACAAACTACTGCTACTTCTTGCCAAAGGATCATTGCATATTAATGCCCCAATGTCCCTGCCAACTAGATATGTGCATTGCTATCACACTGAAAAAAAGACTTAAACCCTAAAGGCCATGCATGTGCCATCTTTGAATTCTGAATACAGATCAGGACATAGGGACAGCATGGAATAATGATTTGAACACTTTTTTGATTCTGAGGTGTATAGCCATGATTCAGCAGCTGAAAAACTCCACAAAGAAGAATTCCAGGAATATAACAATATATAATAGGTCATGAAACAAACTAGTAATGATTTTAACTATTCACTAACCAGTCTTAAAAAGCTCCTCAACATTTATATTCCTCAAGAAAAAAGCCCTGTTGTTATCATTCAAGGAGCTCTCAAATGATAATGCTCTTTGTGCTTGTACACAATTGCAGAGGTATAGCATTGGGCACAATCAGCTCTGCAGGCTAAAATGAAGGCCTATGTGCCCCTTTCCTTTTGAAAAAGTTAACTTGTTGATAAAGCCACAAGAGACACAGATCACTGGGTTTTTTTCTGGTTTCACTTGTAGTTAGATAAAATTTAAAGGAACATGCTGATGTTTTATTTCGTCTGGGACAATAAATTATTATCTTTAGGAAAAAATTATTTTATATTATGTTCTTCTATTACTACAGTTGTAACTAAGTTACCTTACAGAGTAACAATCAAGGCTTTTTTAAGAGACTGACTAGTGGTCAATTTAATTTAACTGCCTGTACAGACACCTGGCTGATAAGGCAAAGACTTTTCTGCTTCTGAGTAAAGCTAAAGATATTTCAAAAAAGTTTTGCTTTGATACTGAATCATGAGCAAATACTCAAGTAGTCAAGATACAGAAATCTTCTGATTTTGTAATACAGGTAACATTGTATATCAGACTTTTACCAGGTAATAGATTCCTTGGACCAAGTATTTCAGGCCTTTTGAAAATAGCTCTTTACTACAGAAAACAAACATAGCACCACAACAAAAGTTATGATTACTGCCAATGGTAGGGAACCATCAGAAAGTACCAACTCCTTGTCATCACCTTAAGTGAACAGAAAACTGTATTTCTCTTTGCTGATTATCAACAGCTGTCTGGCCTACAATAGAGATCTTATTACATTTTTCATCAAAGTAAATTGGGAATATCATACACATTTGACACATTTAAACCATTTGAATTTAAATCTTTATGTTTTATGTGATTTTTATGGTTTATAACACACCACCAAAGTGGTAATGCACATTAATTTTAAAATTACTTATGCACTTTAATTTTTGTCCTCTCAGTTTAAGGAACTGATATTATGCTCTAGACACCCAGACAACTGTCCAAATTATACAAATAAGCTTCCTTTCCTTTACATTCGGAAATGCTGTTTTTCATTACATTTAAATGCAATTTAACAAAAACACAACAAACAATGAATAAATCTTTCAGAAAATGGTAGCTGCTTTTTATTTTAGAAACTAAGTTCTTTTGGGGGGACATCTGGCATTTATTTCTGTTTAAATTATCTTTCAAGGCAATATTAATAATAATGCACCTGTGTTTGCCAGTTGGAATCTTACAATTCCTTCCTGCTTTTGTAAGACGTTTCTGTTAATTTTTCTCTACAGAAGTTGTATTAAAATTTCAAAGGTCTTGGTATAGTCTGTGAGCAAAAATCAGGACTGAGATAAGCAGAGGCAGCTACACGAACTTATTAGGGCCCATTTTTATTTATGCTCTGAAACAAATTTATCCTATTTCTCCAGAGACACAAGAATGGATGTTGAAGCATAATTTTATATAGTAAAACAGAAATTATTCCAAAATTATATGGTCTGACTGTGTATTCAAACATGAAAGTTTCAGGCTATAAGCTGTTTAGTACAATGTATGCAATTCTGTTGTTCATACTAGGACTTTACACCCCCCTCACTCCAGTGATCCCCTTCCAGCCTACTTCCTTTATTCTTCTACTATTGTCATCTCACAATAGTCTCCCCAAGTTATACAGACACTCACTTCTGCTCTGTCAAGTGAAAACTATACCCATTTGTCCTGCACACGATCACTTGTCCAAATCCTCTAATATTTTCCATCTCAACAGCTCTCAGATCGCCTGACGTCACCATTATTTGAAAGCTTCTCCTTCTGCTGTATCTTACCTTAGTAAGATCCTCTTAATGTAGCTAATTGCCTCCACACGCACTCTTTCAGTTACTCTGATATTTTCATTATCCCAGTTCCTAATCGTATCAACAAGTAATCTCTAGATTCCTAATTAATATACTAGATATTTCCCTTTATCCCAAGCAATCGGGAAGCAGCTTTGGGATTAATTTAATCTGTAGTTAAACCTGTGGAGCTTCTGTTTAACTTAACAGAAAATACATGCATTGCAATTGCCAAGCATGGTGCCAATTTAAGAGAGTAACTTTTAGGTCAAATGGTAAAGGTCGGTTATTTGGTACCAAGAAAACTATCAGCCATAATGTTAAAATACCAAATTGTAAAAAAGAAACAAAACTACACTTAAATATTTCAAGATTTTACTCTGCTGACAATCTGTGGAAGAAACTGTTTTCTTGCAAATCAGAGGACAAAGCCTTGGCTTTTATTTCAATGAAAACACAAAATAGCAAGTTCAGACATTCTTCACATGAGAAGCTTCTTCGATATTATGACATCTCCAGACTGATTAATGTGAAAAAGGCACCACCTTGATTAACCTATATTGCTAAGGTTTACTTGGTTTTGAAACAGTATTTCAGTAACAAGGTCACACTCTAACTAGCAATATCAAATCCAAAATAGAGGCTCTGTTTTGCTATTACAAGGCAGAGTCAACAATCAAAAGACAGGAAGGTAATTAAAGATTTGGCTTAATTCCAGGCCTCCACCAGTTTTAGCAGACTCAAAGTATTTTCTTCAGACACTATTAAATAAAAATAAAGCTACAAACACAAAACCAAGAAGCTCCAAACTGAGGCAAACCATTTAACAATCCTGCTACAGTGTCTTGACATCATGGTCCTGCTTTTATAGAACTGAGATCCAACAATTCTCTTGTAAAAGGTATCCAAGTGAAGAAGCTGCAGTTTCATAGCTTTTTCCCACCTCCCTGGGAACCAGCTTGAATTCATCTGGAAGGGTTCACCAAGGTCTTCCTTCAGTGTTTATTCTGGAATCTGGGAGGTGGGTTGATCCACACACCAATTGTTCTGCATTGCAGCTGATCAAATGGATATTCAGGAGAATATCTTATCAGGACTTAATGCGGGCTGAGACAGTGCTAATGCCTGCAGGGCTCCTCCCTGTCTGCTACTTTGCAGCAGGGTGATCTTAGGCAGTATAGCAACATCGCTTGGAACAGGGCAGGAAAAGGCAGAGGTAGGAGCACAAAAGCAAAAAGGAAACAGCACTAGAAAATTCCCTATCCTACAAATTCTCAGAATTTGCCATGAGCATCTTTTTTCCTACTTCTGCTGTCTGCCACCTCTTTGAACAGAAAGAAGCCAAACAAAATTCTTCCACCCTTGGGACAGTTGTTTGTAGTTTTTAGAAAGTGAAAGAATTGCCTTTGCTGCCTACTGTGACTTCTTCACAGAAAGGAGTAATCAAAAGTAATTTCAAAGTTGTCATGAAAATAAGGCAACAGGAGATGTAGCACTGATTGGAGAGGTGGGGGAAAAAATGACAGATTCTGTCAAAGGAAAAATGGGAATACAAAAAGAGATGAGAGTGAAAATAAACGAGCAAAGGGAGGCAAAAGCCAAGACAAATATAGGAGAGTAGTCAAAGAAAAGTAAGAGCAAATGAAACAAGTAAACAGAAGAAAACATAGGAAGAGAAAAACAAATGGATGCAGGAATAGTAAATTAAGTACCACAGGTCTGGAGAAGAGAGAGGGGAATCCCTTCCATGCTCATCAGTAAAGCCTAGTATATAAATGCAAGATAAATAATATGTGTAATCTAAATATCTAAATTTGAACCCTAAACTACTAAAAATAACTTCACATACTTCACAGACAACTGTTTTAATCCAGAGAAATAGTTCTTTTCCATAAAAAACTGAATTAAAGGTTCTTCAGGTACTGTATTTTCCCCATCTGATTTTATCATGCACTCTTTTTTCCCAAGCAAAAATAAATACTCTCCCTCCCATTCTACAATGTGATACATCTTCAAAACTGTCAAAATGAAATAGTTAAAATGATCTAACATTGAAAAAGACCAGGCAGCATATACAAAAGTGGTGTCAGAGACAAGTAAGCAAACAAGAATTGAGGATGTTTAGGTTGCTTTATTACTAACTTTAGTTCTTTTATAGTATTGTTACTTATTAAAGCAATAAGTTAATGTCATATTTTGGGGAAAGAAAACAATTTCAAATTTTCATTCTGTTAATATTGTTGAAGGAATGAACCCAGAGAAAAAGAACAAAACCAAACTCAAGTCAAAATATGAACTTATTTTGTTTGAAAATTCTACTTCTTAATTTCTTATCCCCACTGTCCTGTTTCTAGTGGGATTAAATAGGGAAACTTGCCTCAGTTTTCACAGAAAGTAACAGCTGCATCTTTTCATTTATGCTGCGTTCATGAAGACATTTACACCTGTGAGTGACTGTTTTAATCAACGGAACCCATTAGATTATCTGCATGCTGGATTTTACTTAACTACACACTTTAGAGCTAATGTAATAAAATTATCACTTCCTCCAGATAGCTAGGTAGAGAGTAAACTTACTAATAAAAAGTAAAGCCATGTCAACTTTTCAAAAAAATAGTTTTGTTTTGAATCCCCATTTGTTCTGCTGATGTGCCAATATGGAATCCGCTTCTCATAATGGCAATTTGTTTATCAGGATGTCTGCTTCCAAGCGTTCAACAGTTTGACAGAGAAAAAGTGAGCTAGGTGCAGCCAGAGAACACAGAGTATAAATATTAATGCCAAGAAAGTTACTGCTCCCTACTGGCTCATCTAGGTAAGAGCACAGAACATTTTTCCTTCAGATTTCTCAAAGTAACAAATTATTTTTCCACATATAAACTATAGTTTTGAACCAGAAAACAAACATCCTTTAAATCCGTAGCAAGACATTTATTTAAAAAGAGATTGATTCGATGAAGCACACAAAACTTATGCTTTCCAATGGAAAATTAAGGAAAATGCCTCCAATGCAATTATCTCCAAAGTAATTAATTCTCCTTCTTAAAGATCTAAGCTTTATAAAGGAAAAATTTGAAAAAAACACAAACCCTATGCAAATAAACAAACTAGCTAGGCTATAATAATTACTCTTCAAGAGTAAGGATACCTACATTCTTAGCAATAGCTAGAATTATTGTACTTATTTTTAGTCTGGCAACTTCGGCTACATGTAACATTTTGCTACCCTCCCTAATTTCTGCTGAGATCTGAAAGTGGAAACCTGGAATACTGCCACTGCGCATTAGCACTGATTCCACTCAATTTCAAAGACATTGGACAGAAAAACAACAACAACTTCTTCAGGGACTTGATAGTTTGCAAAACCTAGTAAGATCCATACCTTCATTTCAACACATCAAAGTATTTCACATAAGGGCTTATCTAGCCAGGAAAATGCAAAACAAACTGGAATGTAATGTTAAGCCCAGTTGCTGTCTCTATTAACTTCCCACAGGGTCACTTACTCAGAGGTAAAAGTATCATTTCATGGTTTAGTGTAAACCATTTCCGAAGGCACTGGCATTTAATCACATGAAAATGGTTGTACTTAATCATTGCTGAGAAGCTAGTAAGGAATATCAGCCTTTCATTAAGAATTCTGTGCTATTTCTGTACATGGAATCTACATTGATTTAAATTTTGGAAAAAAACAGAACTGAACGTTTACCCAAACTAGGCTTGAGACATCATAGATGTTTGGCTTGCAAAGGCCTCTCACCTCTGTAACTGAGTAAGGCCTGGATTTTTCCCTGTCTGCACAGATACGATGGTGGGGTTTTCTCTTTGTTTGCTTTTTGCAAAAACTCTGATCTGTGAACTCTGGCCTAAGTTTTCCCTGCAATTCAGAAACTGAGTTTATACAATAATGGTATATTTACCTGGAGATATAACCTCCATAGTAAAACAGAATTGTTTTTTGTTTGTTTTTTTGTTTGTTCGGGTTTTTTTCTATTTTCAATGGTATGTACCTGAAAGGATTTGAGTTGTGTTTTATTCCATGCAATATGATAGCAGACATTTCTCTTACAGTATGTTTTGGCCATACACACAGGCTACCAAATGCCTAACGGTTCAGCAGTGTTTTCAAGCTGCTAAGGAGAACTGGAATAAGGAATGGCTAGGCATCAGATATCTATCTGGATAAAGTGACAGCTATAGTAAATTTAAATCCTACCACGTGGCTGTCAAAGTAAAATTAACAGAATGGGTTTGCAGGAGAAGGGCAGTAAGATTCTGCTTTCTGTACTTCTATGAATGGATATATTCAAATTCTTGTTGCTCAGCTGGCTGTACAGTTTAATATGCTGCTGTAAAATTCCATTATCAATGGAGATGTCACACCTTATCATATCCCCCCTCCCTCTGGCAACAAATCAGGTAACAAAGGCAATTAAGAGTTCCAGGATCCTGCCTTTTCCCAGCTATACACATATCTTCTTCAGCTTAAGGTAGAACAATTGCAGGAAATGGTGGAATTATAACATTTTTTTTTCCTAGAAGGGGACTTTGAAACTTAGAAAAGAAATGCCTATCAGTGTTCTACTTACACAACCATGAATTGGAGGAAACTGGCTGCATCAAGTGGATTTAAGCTGACTGACATGACAGAGAACTAGATTGTCACTTCCTAAAAAGGATGGGCAAACACACTCCCCAGATGCACCTTCCTCTAACATTTCCTGTGCCTTTCCTTATTAACCTACTCCCAGTATTCCACAGAAAGGTTTGGTACGAGAACATTAAAAAAAGGACCCCCAAAAATCCTGTTCCTCCAAAGGCATTCAATGTAACAGCTAATAGCTTTTTTGTTGAAATTCTATAAATACAAGAAGAACAGATTTTGAAGGGAGATAGATAAAACATCCACCATGAAAATCAGCTGAACTCTTAAGAAGCTCACTGCCTGATGTTGCAAAAATACTGAAAACCCCAGTGTGGGGCCAAATGCTTTGGAGTTAACACAGCCCCTCAACTTCACAAGTTGTATACAACTGAAAGCTCATTAAGCGCTAAAGACACAGTGGGGAAATGCTGTATTTTATTGCAAAGCATTACTTCCTATGGAAAATTAATTTTTAACAAGATCTTAAGACACAGTTGAAATCTTAGCCAGAGAACTTGCCAATAAGGAATAGAGACAGGAGCGCAAGGCAATCTGGAGATTAATGACTGGCTGGTGAGAGTTGATGGCACCTGGCTGAGCTTCAGACTCTGAATCTCATCTGATCTCCAAGTCCCTGGCAATATCTTGAACCTCAATCATTATCATTGTAATATGACAAATATGCACACACATGCACACAGGTTTATGGTGTTTTAACAGGGGACTTGCTGATTCAGTTGGTGTTCTCCAAAACATTGCTGCAGAATAAGAGCTCTGTAAATTAGCCAGCTTGAATAATTTCTCAATATGCCATTCATTTTATAATAGATTACATACGGTATTGCCACTTGCCAGGCTAACACAGACAATTTACATCTAATTCTACATATCTTTCTGGTTTAGATGTCTGCTCAGATAAATAGTCTCTGGGTCAAAACTAGATTTCCTCCTTTAATCACATTCAGCCAGACATACCAGTTCTGAGTTTAGTCTGGAAGATAAGCTGCATGTGTTGTACCTCTCAAATAGTTCTTTGAATACATATACATATATCTTGTTTTTTTTTTAAACTTATGCTGGTCCAGAATAAAATTTTATGCTCCTAATCTTAATATTTTGCCTTTCGAAATTACAGAGACTGACACTGCTGTGCAGACAACCTGCTATGCCCACCATAAGCAACCAGAGACTATTTTGGACATGTGTATACTGAATGTGACTCAAGGGCACCCTGATTTAACATCAGATGAACTAATCCAAATCCAGGAGCAATAAAGCTAACTGGTTCATTTCAGTAGTCCCAAGCCTCAGTGCTATGCTGCTTTGACTTTGTGACAGAAATCAGTCTCACAACAGTGCTTTGCACAGTGCTAAGAGGGATCTTTGATGTTCCACAGCATTATACCATACAGATACTTCTGCATTCAAGCTCATGAGTGGCCCTGAGGGACCTGGGAGCATAAGGATCACACAGCCCTTCAGTGCTGTCACTTTAAACCTGATATAACCACCCTAAAAGAAGCAGAATAAATTAAGTCATTTCCTTAAATGTATACAGAGAAGTTCTTCTCAAAACAGCAACAGGTAATCAGTATGGAATAGTGGACCTCCACCTCATCAATAAGCTTCAGGGAGTCAGCAGCAACACTTTTCTAAAGCTCTTATATAGCCTGGTCATGCTCAGCACCGAAGTGGCTATTTGTCTATGGCACTTTTATATGCTGCAGGCAACTAACTGGTGAGCTCAGTTTAGTTATTAATGTTGTGTTTTTTAAAAAAAAAATAATCACAAATTCATTAGCATAATTAGTATATTTATCAATAAAATCACTTTGCATTTTAGCAGTACTTTTTCTTTCCAGTCTCAGGATGTACTTCTTACACCCAGAATAGCCCAGAGGAAATCTGATTTTTATGCTCATTCTAAGGAATTTGAGGCTGAGATGCAGAGGTTAAGTCTCAGACAAGGCCACACAATCAGTTAGCAGAACTGGGAACAGAGGTCAACAGTTCTGCTTTTCAGTCACCTTAGCATAAATACATAGCTCCTTGAGAACAGCTAGTTCCACAGAAATTATCTCAAGAGCAACCAACCCTAAAACGCCTTTAAAGATTCACAATCTACTGGTTCATGTGTGAACAATATGAAACTGAAAAATGACCACAGTGACAAGTGTTCCTGCTTCACAGTTAATACTAAAATTATATCAATAATCCATCTTTTTTTCCTCTTCTTCAGTTTTTCACATCACAATAAACACACACCAAAGGATTCTATTGTGAGACCCCTAACATTCATATTCCTGCACAAAGAAGAGGCATCAGCGACACATATATCTATATTCTATATCAACAGCACATTACTCTTCAAGTCCATTAGCGATGCTAGGGCACTGGTGAAAGGTGGCTACAGCTACATCCCATTTCCCAACATGCAGCCTTGCTTCTCCCCTCCAGTGAATTGCTTTCCCTCCCGCCAGCCCCTTAGCTAGAGCTCCAGAGCCATACATAGCGTAACTCTCGCACCAGGTGTGGCCCTGAATACTGAAAAAACATCTGCAGACAAGATTTGTCTCCTTTTATGCCATAAGCAATGAAGTGAAATTTTGCCTTTTTGCTCTCATGAGGAGAGCTCTGGGACTAATTCAATTGCAGATTTTTCCTTTTTCTCCTGCCTAACACAGATCCTGTTCTAATCTAATGACTAATGCTCAGGCCAGAAAAGGAACAAGTTTATCCCAGCAGGAACAAAACCTCAAGATGAAATAGAGGAGCTATTTTGTGCAATGTTAAGTTACTAAGGATTCAATAAAATAATAATAAAAAATTGTATTAACATTAGTTACTTCATACACAGTAGTACTGTTTTATTTCTCTCCTCCCATACTGAATTAGTTTAATATGTGTAAAAATAATATGAATAGAAATTCCATATGAATTTTGGTTGCCAAGCTTCTGATCTGCCAGTATCTCATAAATGATTAACTACAGAAACCTTAAAACATATTGTGCTTCAAAGAAATTTAAAGAAAGTTATTAGATAGAAGTAAATGGAAAAAAAAAAGTGAAAACTGAAGGATATCAGAAAAAAATTTTACAGCATTACACCATTTGTTTTTTCTTCATAGACAAGCAATCAAGCCAAACTGTTTGGGGATATCGGAGTCCAGATTTGACTTATCTCAGTGGGAAACTCAAAACGGATCCAAGCTAAAAAGGAACTGAATACTACAGATGAGTATTATTGTTGTAGATTGATTTGTCTAGCACGTTATCCCGCTCCCTCAGGTTCAAGAGAAAGAGACAGAAGTGGGACTGTTTTGCTACCAGAAACAGCAGCTACCCAACCAACAAGAATAATGAACTGCACTTTACAGGGGAGGTGATGGTTGTTTCCTGTTGTACGCTTAGTTATTGGATAATGCAAAACCAGATAGAGTGGCACCTATGCAGTCTAGGTAGTAAAGGATGGTAGTAAAGGATGGTCAGAGCTATCCTGGAAAAGAGCCGAGTGGTATTACAACACATTTATTTTCTGCTTCATCGTTAAGGCTTTGCACAATCATTACTGCCTATAAATTCTTGGAATAAAGTTTTCAGTACTACAGCACTATTCTTTCTGTAAACACTAGGAATAGTACACACAAATACTCTAACCAAAAGGAGCCACTAAACTGTTATTAAGAGGGTAGTTTACCCAGAAACTCCACCAGATACAGACATCTACCACCTAAAGTCTCTGAAACAATAATTGAATGTAATTGTGTAGATACTAATGCTCAAGAAGTTTCCGAGTCACCAGGATTTCTATTTAAGAATACATTGAGTCCTATAAGGCCTTCCTAATTATTCAGTAAAAACAACAGATTGTTCCCTTATGTACTTTTTATATTGTAACCACATCCTCTGCCATTCAAGAACATAGTATGATGTTCCACAGTTTGTTTTCGTATAGCTCTTTCAAAGTACCAGGTATTACATTTTTTCACTCAGATCTCACCTTGAAGTTCAGTTATTCAATTTAATATTTACACTGAAGGAGAAAGTTAATCTATTTTCTGGGGCGTGCAAGCAGCTGTTTAACGAAGCCACCAACAACTACCTTTTATGAAGGGATATAAAAAGACAGAGCAGATTCTATTTATAAGCCTCCAATTCTGAGCCAACGTTCCTTTCAATTCCTCTGCCAAACTCGAAAGGAGAGACAAGAATTGAACCAACAGGAGACAAAAGTTAACCTTCAACAGTTAGAGGAAGCTGGGATGCGGGTCTGAATTTGAATACCAGAGCTTTGCGGATTATTTTTTTTTTTTAAATACAATTCACATCTTGTAGCTTGAGATCATTTCTCAGAATAAAAAAACCCTTCAGTTAACAACTCAGAGCTACAGATTTGGAATACTAGTGGAGAATTCTGGATATTCACTTACATTTATGCCAAAGAATGGCAACCACATGATGATTCTGTGAATACACTTTATGTCCTTTTCTGAAATCCAACGTTAAAACCTTTTTCTCCCTGAAATTGCACTTATTTCAGTGTAAATGGGATATTAAGTCAGAACAGAACACTGTCTCAATCAGCTCTATAACTGATTTCTTAACATTGCATATTTTGAATACTGTTAATTAAAAATAAAGCATTTACTTTCCTGATCAGACCATTCTTCAGTACAGTGAAGCAGCACCAAGAAAAAAACAAACACAAACCAAACCTGAGATGGTAAAACTAAATCAACAACAGTAACAGGCTAAGAAAATCATTGTTTCTAAAGCAAGGCCTGTATTTACTGAAAACTAACCATGCTCCAGGTGAGATACAATATGAACACCAGATTGTATACCTTTCTTAAAAAAAAAAAAGAGGATAAATAACAAAGTATACAAATTATGGATAACAAAACAATTCAAAAAAGTAGTTAGGACTAGACAAAAGGCAAAAAAAATTGACACCCTGGGTATCAGTAAATAATTTATGCAAGAAAGGAAGCTATATGACTTTTTTTTTTTATTTCTGTGAAAAAGGCACGAGCTAATTTCTAACGAGAAGCAGATAACCTGACTCTTGTGACAAGCCTGAATGTCTGAAGAAACTAAGTCTCTTGACATTTTTCTCCATTTTTATTAACTGCAGTGTTCTGAACAGCTGATGTTTTCTGAATCCAAAAGGCAGACACGTCAGCAGGAGATGAACTATAGTACACCCAGTTATGTCAGTATTCTGCATGGTTTTTATCACTGGGCGTGAACAGTAACTTCCAGGCCTGTGAAACTCGTGAATTAGATGCATTTCTCAGGCAATCATGGTAAAAAATTTCCTCATATTTAAAAAGTAACTTGCACATAAGGGATTTACTGCTGCTTTATTTTACCTTATTTTAAAGGAAAATGCAGTGCATAAAAACAACCATTATTACAAGAGAATTCTTTTGATGCTTCCTTACTAAAACGAGAAATGTTTTATTGGGTTGCCCATTGTGTGTTCAGGGAAATTTTAAATAATGAAGTAACCTTGATTTTTGACCACTGTAATTCCGAATACATGATACAGTCCCATGAGAAGATATTTTCAAATTATAAATTCCTGCAATTATAATTTTACTAGAAAAAAGGTATTGTAAATTTCAGTTTGAACAATAGATATCTATGTTTCAAGATTATTCCTGGATACCAATTTTCTGGAAATTGGAATAAGTAAGAAGATTTATATTTTTAAGATGGAATAGGCTCTGTAGTACACACACAGCATAACTAGGCTGTCCTTGGGCAACCTTAGCTATTCTCAAGGATTTGAATTACAATCTCTGTGTCAATTATTCCCAGACTTCTTTCCTCCTCACTCACTTCCCTTTTGTTCACACTTGTAATTCAGACTGCTTCTACAAAATGTTCTCCAGAAATCCTCTTGCCAAATGGAAATCGGTATGTCAAAATCAGCTCTTTTCCCAGCTCCTTCTCTCCTGTTTTTCTGTAACTGCCAATAATTCCACCATCCTCCCTATCCTACAAGCCCTTGAATACTGGTATCATTTTCAGCTCTTCTCCACTTGCAAAGGTTCCAAGCTCATATTTAATGTTTATCCTACTGCCTTCCATATGATCTCTGTGCAGCAAAGTTTCAAAGTAGACATAAAATAAGCATCAAGTACCACAGACTGAATGAAAGGATTTCCAGCCGCAGAAGCCCTTACCTGAACCTGACAGATAAGCAGATAGAAACTGTTACTCATGCAAAACAAGCTGTATTTTCTTGCTCATATCAACTATTAATCTTCTTTTTGCTACAGACAGATATAGAAAAATTAAAGTGATACAGTATGCAAAATAATCATTAGCAAGTGAACAATACTTTAGGAACTTACTAAAAAAGAAAATGCCATCTGTATTGAGCAAGGTTGCCTGCTGTGGAAGTCTTACACAATACCAGGTCCTACTCTTATATCACAGTTTGGGGACAGTTATGCCTTTGTTATAGAACATATAACTAAATCAGACACCATTGCTGGATTTAAGTAGTCACTTGTTCATCTTGGTTCTTTTCACTATCCACGCACTTTTAATTCATCCATGGGCACAAGCTCTTTGATTACTGCCTTTAGATCCAACCCTGTAACATAATTAAGAGTCTTTCATTTCATCTTTTGAATGAAATAAAGAAAACACAACAGAAACTTCAAAAGCTTTTGCATTCCAGTTTAGAGCCCCTGGACTGCATTTCAGAGGCTTCTTCTGGTAGCAAACATTTTCATTGACAAGAACAACATGCACTCATAATGGAACACAGTAAGGTAAAACAATTATATCATTCACAGGCTGAACAATAAAGGATTTAATCTTTTTCATTTCCTTTAGTCCATCTTAATTCCACACAAATGTGAAAAATACTGTTGAGGTAACCAAAGTCATCCAATATGTTCTTTATGATTTAAGAAATCTCCTAAATCAGGCAAGTGTAATGTATATTCTGCATTATCATACTGAAGCATTAAATTTGAAAGATAAACTTACCTATTTTAATTTTCTTAAATATATAAAATTTTCAATTACAAGATACAGTTTTCCATGTATATTTCAAATTAAAAACAAATGTTGCCTCAAACATCTTAAGCAAGTTGCCTGAAATAACACGAATAGGGCTTGATACTTCGCAGGAGTTTCACTTTATGAAGTTAGAATTTACTCTCACCTTCTAACCTGGCTGCTGTATTTTTGCATGCAACTAGACTACATGATGTGGTACACTTTGGTACCATAGCATGAAGCAGAAAAGGTTTTCGTGAACTTAACAAACAGAAAATATCAAGAAATCCAGACCCAAATTCACTGGTCAAGAAAACTGACAAAAAAACAAAGCAAAAAAACCCCTGTTAATATCTGGATCTTACTGCAACCGTTGCTTTGACACACAGTTGAAGCTTACTTAGTTTCAGATAAGAACCATCAAGCTGATGCTGTTTTTGCCAGACTTCTTCATTATTTTTATGTAGAACTAAATGTTATTCACTGACTGGCAAGAGGGCTTGCGTATGTTATAGCTATTTAACATTAATCTAGCATGAATGGGCAAAATATTGCCTAACTCCAATATTTCTCAACCACTGAGCAATATAATTCCCTCAGCACTGACTACAAAAAAATATACCCATAAAAATATTTACAACTTACAGGATACGATCACTACTGACTGATGGATTTGACTTATGAATTTTGATTAAGAAAACAGTTTCCAGAAGTTTCCCAATTCATGTAATTCCAAAATTTCATGGAAGATAGCACTTTTTTTTTTTTTTTTGGTGGGGGTAGGGGGAGGAGTGTCAACAGATTAAGTGTTGTTTCCGTTGTCTTTGAACTTATTATTTCCTAGTTAATGGATGTTTTCATTGTCTGCTCACATCTTTGTAAGTACCATCTGAGTTTGTCATTTTGCATGCTGTTGTCCCATCTGTGACTCAATGATTTCTGTCTGTCAGTTTAGCTCATAAACGGGGTAAGCAAGCAAATACAGAGCCATATGGGAACGTAAGTACAACTAATCACCGAGTTGTTTTAGTGTTGGCCAAACTTGGACTTCATCCTAGTACTTTCTTCACAGAAGCCATTATGTCACATGCTCAGGCAAAATAAGGGATAAAGAAAATTCAATCTAGGTTAAGAAGTCAACAAAATGTTTGCAGAACATTATTTCTAGAGGTTAGAAGGGCCTCCTACAGACTTAGTTGTGCAGCTTTCCAGATTGCACCACTGATATTGACACCCACATTTCCTACCAGGGAAACTGTTTGAATGAATCTTGATTATTTGCTATGTGGAGAGGTGATGGGAGAGCCAGTCCCCGCTTAAGCCTGTAAACAGGCTCCATTTCATTGGAAAGAGGCAACGGTTTGGAGTAGAATGCACTCCATGTCAGCATAGCCCTGGAACACAGGTCAGAAACTAATCTTCTCTCAACAGAGAAAAGTATTCCATCAGCCACTATTGCTAGGTCAGCAAAAATAAAACTGACAACATGCAACCCATCCTGCTGAGGTGATGTGCTTTAAAACAATAGTAGCAGTTCACCTAGAGGAAAGCCCTTATAATTACAATTTAAAAACCCCTTTGTATGCTGCTTTCTGGTAGTTCTTGAAGATTCAAAAACTAGTTTTCTAGGTTTTGTAGTTATTTAGGGTTGGGGTGTTTTGCTGGGGTTTTTTCTGATGTTTTTGGTTCTTTTTTTAAAACAGCTCTCTTTCTTTTGCTTTCTCTGCAGGAGGTTAGTATGGAAGTTAAACAAGAACTTTTTAGGACCTTTGTGCATTTAAGAAAAGAAACCACCAAAAAAATCCAGAGACACAGCTGTGAGGAGTATGAAGGCAGTGTACAAAAAAAACCCAAATAGAAAACACCCGAGACAGCATCAGACACGGTAAAAAGAGGAAGAGTACCACAGAGAAAATATACAACTGGAAATTTTTATATTTGAGAAAAGATGAAGAGTCACTTGAACTAATTACTGGGAAGACAGATTTTAAGTGAAACTCATTTATTCTTGGTTTGGGTTGTTGAAATTTGGTTGCTTCTTCAAGACATCTAGAAACTGAAAAGGTTTTAGAGCCTTACTTTCATTACTTCCTCCAACTGAAATAATGGTCCTGTCATTTGAATGCATTTTCATTTATCGTATTTTCATGCTTTGTATACTAACACTAGCACTGTTCAGAGGTCACATAACACTTTCCTAAACAATATATGGGCACATAATTTTCATAACGCATGGATTAACTGAGGCACAGACCCTGTATATTGAAGAGTACAATGGCTAGGACAAGTAGGAAACAAGCATTCTCCTAAATTCCAGACTTGTACTCTTTTACTCAAAACCTCTTCAGTATTAGCACAAAAAACCCAGTCCATCTTTCTCAACATGGATCATCTGGAGAAGCTTATGATTTCACTCAGCACAATAGCATCAACGTTAATTAAAAAAACTCAAATCCCTTCAAACCAAGTACATTACAAAATCAAGTTAAGGAAGAGAATAGCATTTGTGTAGAAACAAACAATTGAACACAATACTTGGCTTTTGTTCCTTTGCTAGATTTATTGAGAAATTGGAAGACAAAACTGTTTTGTTTTTTTTGTTTTGTTTTTTTTTTTTGTTAAATTTAATGCCAATATCTAGAAAAAAACATCTGGTTATTCTACACAATTTTATAACTAAAATTGCCAGAGAACAGAACATCTTTTGCAGAGTACTGAATGTACCTTTCAGCTTTCATTTTCAAAATGATAAGCACTGTTTGCTGCTTTCTTTAATGTCTTTCCACAGAGAGGCAATTCTTGTAAAGTGTTCAGTCTTGGGTCTAAGTCACCTACTCTTAGCACCTACTCAATGATACCAAAGACTCAGTTTTGTTTGAGGTATGCAATTACTGTTAATTTATCTAGACTACAGAGGATCATTTAAATATCTAGTCTTTGGGAAACACTGGGATCTGAAAGGTGTTTTAAAATGTGTTTTATTGGTAGCATATTTTAATATACGTGTCACTGCACAAGGATGAACAAAAAACGGAAAGAAACCACAATTCTTCAGACTGGCTTTTCCTACAGGTTACACTCATCATCAGGATAGGTGTACTTTTTGAATGGCAACTGAAGTCATCTGCAACATTAGGCAAGACTTTTTTGTGTATATAACTCCATTCTTACATGATTTTATCATAAATTGTGGCCAAATAACTGACAACTTCATCTCAATTACACTACACAATAAAGATTCAAATTCCATATGAATTAAAAAAGAATAAAATCACATGCATGACCACAGTTAAGTCAACATAGATACAGATAGCAAATGCTATAACATGGAAGTTGCAGCACAATTTTTAGACTTGGCATCAGACCGGAAAAAAAAAAAAAAAAGAAAAAAAAAAAAAGAGGGAAGAGACCTAGATCACGTATTTATTTTGGCCATTTTTTCAAAAACATTATGATTTTCACTAAACTAAACAAATTTTAATCATATTTTGTTATTTTTCCTGGCTCTTTTTTTCATGTTTTTAACTCTCCTTCATCAGAATAATTTTTTTTAAAAAAATCATCAAAAAATAAAAATCTCAACCACTGGCTTTAAGGATTCTTTTGTAGGTTATTTTGAATATCTAAGTAGTTTATTTCATGAGATCTAGTCCCCAGCCGATATCCGTCATTATAATACTACTGATTACACTGGAGCTATGCCATTAACATCTAAGAAGCCCTTGAACTAGGAAAGTTCTTAACAAGGGAGAAACTACCAGATTAGCAAACAGAGTACTTCAGTCAAATATTTAAGAAAGTCTGTACACATGGTCATGTTATATTTATTTGTAATTTGGCAAAAAGTATCCTGAGAACTCAGAAATATCTGAAAGCATGAGATAGAGGAGGGCCAACTTGCCTTAAAAAGTAAACCCACTGTATTTTATAATAAGTTATGCAATATTACAAGGATAGCAAAAGCTCTCTGTCCTTGTAAGCTGTTGCTTCAATGTAGTCTATACTGCAAATGTGCAGCTCTTTAGACAAAACAGCAGCAAGCCAATTAGAAAGTCAAAACAGCCGACGACAGAATTCAAGTACCTACTGTGTATAGCAAACAGTTTGGAAGTGTCTGTTTACACACTATAATAACTTACAATCCTTCTGAAGATGAATACCTGTTGACAAAACTCACAAATAAAATAAAATAATTCTGATACCTGTTTAGTTTCTGGCTGTGACAAAGTACAACTCTCTTGCAGGGATCCTTTCCATCTTGCAATCCAGTACTACAAGTGTTCAGCTGTAAATATAAAAGTATTTAAATAGTATAGGTGTGTTATCAGTAGGACTTGTAGCTATTTTACAGTAACAGAAGGGATTTAAAATTTGCTCAATATTATTTTGTCCTAATAGCTTCACATTTTTTAAATTTTGATTCCTGAGTGGCAAGTTGATAAATCAGATAATTTTAAAATCAAATAACAGATAATTTTGAGAGCTGCTTACATAGAAATCCCAGCAAATAAGAGGGAGTAGAAAATATATTCACTAAGCAAACATGGTATGGTCCTTGTTGGCTATAGTATTACTTCACCTAAAACAGCAATATGACAAAAGGAAAGACATCACTGTCCTCAGAGCAATCTCTATGGTTTGGCTGCCATCCCTCAGACTCAGGAAGAATATGACAGCGGTCTCTGCAAACACTGACAATCAAGGTGGTTGTTCCACTCAATGGCCAAGCTTCTTTTATCTTTAACAGGCTAACTTTTCATCTCTTAACTTCTTTGAATACTGTTCACATGATATATGACATAAATTATAAAGTACAATTTACTGTGATTCAACAAAAGTATCCGAACGTTATATAAAAGGTACTTCCATCAAATGTCCTCTCCCTTTATCAATTACTGTATATCATCATATACTTTTTACTTGACTGAGGTTTGTTCCAAGTGTGAGAGGAAATTATATTCCCCATACCATGCTACAACTATTTCTGTTTAACAATTTATTTCTAATGGGAGGAAGAAAACCCCTCTAAAGAGGTCCTCTGACAGCCATATTCCATTTTAGTCAGAAATACTTATAGGAATGCATACATTATGTACTTAAACTTCAAATATGAGACCTTCATAGGTTTTGCTTCTTTAATCATGTCTATGTGCTGCCTCCTTTGACAAATATCAGAAACGAAGCTTAGCTGTACTGATTAATCAGGAAGTGCATAATCCATTAAATTGTAGCTCTAGAAGTGGGTACAATAAGATATATCTTTAATTTGCATAGATCTTGCTGTATGTGGTTATATTATTAAAAAAAAATCAAGCAGTCACAGGCCTGGAGTCCTCTTTTATGGTTTCTCAGAGGCATCAAGCAAAGTATAGAGACTAAGGGACAATTGTCAGGATGGAGAAGGGTCAGGAATGTGCACAAGCGAGTGATCAGGAGAAGGCAGTTTTATTCATCTTGACCAACGACCTGTGGAAGGGAGAGAGTAATAAATCTCCCAGTCTGTGGATGATATCATGCTCTCTCAGGTAATCAAATACTATGCCCTGACAAGTAACTGATAACTGAAGTCACCAAACTCTGTGAGCAGGGCAAAACATGGCAGAAGAACTTCCATGTAGATAAACGTAAGAGAACGCACTGTGGGGGAAGAGGGACCGGGGGAGGCAGGGAGAATCTAAACCATGCCAACATGACACTGAAACTGGGACTGGAAGTTACAGCTCAAGAAAAGGACACTGGAATCATCACTGGCTGTTCTCTGAAACCAGTGAGTCAAACAGGCAGTGGCAGCCAAAAAAACCAACAGATCATCAGATGTTATTCAAGGAAGGGTATGAAAAACAAAACAAAGTGATTCATTTTATGACTGTATAAAATTTTGCGATACCCACATCCCAAGTGCTGAATGCAGGTCTGGTCACCTCGGAAAGGATGGACACCTCTGAAAAGGATGTAATCAACTTAGCAAAGGCCCATGAAGGGCAACTGAAAATACCAAGCGGATGGAACAGCTGCCTTATGAGGACAAGCTAATAGGCTGGGACTCTTCAGGGAGAAAGGGGAAGGCTTAAAGGGGATGACATAATCAAGGTTCACAGAAAGTTTCAATGAATTCATGATCTGAAACCCAGAAACAGAGACTAGGCAGAGGTGTACCTCTAAGGTGCAAAACAATTCTGGTTGCTGAGGAAGAAGGAAGGGCATGCTGTCATGGGCAACAAAACAGCTGGGGAATTTAAATCAATTTAATTGATTGTCAACTAACAACGGTTCCTTTTCTTTTGCTGCTCCTTGATTCTTACTCCACTGCTTTGGTGCGGGTTTCTCCACTGGCCACTGTGTCTTGGGGGGTTGTACCTTCTATGCCTTCTCTGCAGCCGTGTTCAGACGGCTTTTCATTCCTACCCCTGCTCAGGCACCGCCTCCTGCCCTGGCGTCTCTCCTGTTTCATCTCCTTTCCTTCAGCATCTCTCTCTTTCTCTACTGCTTCTCCTGCCCAGATGTGCTTCTTGTTTCTCCTTTGCCCCTGCTCAGGTGCCTCTCTTGCCCTGGCACTGTCTCTTGCACCTCTTGCATTTTTTCTGCCTAGTGGCTACCACCCTTCCTTAACTATTTTTTTGCAGAGGCATCACAAACTCCCCTGACTGGTTCAGATCAGGTGTGTCTGGCACAGGACTGTTCCTGATTCACGTGCATAGTGGTGTCCCTGCAGTCCCCCTGCTACCAAACTCAAACCAATTATGCCAAACATGGATAACAGGAACTGTCCAATCTCAATTTCTTCCTGACAAGCCTCTCTTTTACACTGTTGGAGGCATTGATGGGCTAGGCTTTACATTGTACAGCATTTTTTCGTTTTTGACTATGCTGTCAGTCATGAAATATGTCAAGGCTCCTTTGAATAAAAACCATGACCTGAAGCAAATATGACTTGGATCCAGATTTCATCAAAGCTCTGAAGAAATATGTGTATTTCATGTATGAAGTATCTGCAAAATCCATTTATCTACGCATGTCTTACTTAAATCTATATGCTGAGCCAAGAAATAAATCTAAACGGCTGGGAAACTTAGCATTTTACAATTCAAAAGAAATGGTCATCCAGGTGAAAGTCTAGAGAAACAATAGAGTATCCTTATTATCAAGTAATGTCTTGGACATCTTAATTACTGTGCTCCTAAGAGGAAACATTACTCCCCAATTTTGCAATTTGATTTGAATTTCCACCAGTATCCAACCTCTATCCGTACTCAAATCAAATAAAAAAAGATTTGTAAAATAATTTAGCTAAAACCATCTTAGTTGTTACACCTTTTAACTAACAAATAGTTTAACAGAGCAATTTGTTTCATTCTCTATTTTAAAGATTTATCAAAACATTTGTGATAGAAGCTCCCTTAGCTATAAATTTCCTCAAGATATTATTTCAATAACTTTCTCATCTAAAAGAAAACTTGCAGCTGTTGTGTTTTGAAAAATTTTGGCAGGAATGTATTTGTATGTTGTGAATGATGTCACCATCTTGTGACAAGCTACAGAATTCTTTTGGCTGGGTCAGCTTTTGTCTAGGCCACAGTTATCTACATTTATTTTAAACTCTTGATTAAAATATATCTTTAAAATGTGCATACATGCAGACATACAACAATGAAAAGTAATTCCTTTTGTTTGTTTCCTTTAAGTAGTTAATTCATGATACCAAACAATACCATATGTCTCTTCTCAATATAAATATTTAACTAACACGTTATCAGGCAGATTTATATGGAAGTTGGGTATTCACCTTCACCGCTTGAGAAATATTCTCTTAGCACACATTGTACCTCAAATAATTGTTTTCTAGTAGGAGAATTTTGTTCTAAACAGGGCTCATCCCATGCATCAATTTTAACAGTCAGCAAAGGAAACAGTTGCCTAAGGCCACAAATGGGACAGCAAAAATCACCATAAAAGCAGAGGCTGTGTGAGAAGCTCGAGGGAAAAAGACCATGCAGCTGTCAGGCATCCCTCCAAAAGGGCTGCTCATAAAGAAGGATAAGAAGTGGAAGCACACAGAAGGGAAGGCTGAAGACTGACCAGGCTGGCACCTTCACAGAATTGAATTTTGCCATCCCCAGGCCTGAGGACTAAATAAGTTAATTCAGTTTGTTTAATGAGCTGGAAAGCCTCTAACAAGCCCTGCGTTTTAATGTCTGGTCAGGAATACAGAAATCTTTCCAAAGCATTAAATCTACTGCTTCCAGAGAAGAGGAAATGTTCCCTTGTGGTAACAAATGAGGGTGGTGAAGACTAGAAAAAGATGCAGCATTTGTCAGGAACCTTAGCAAAGCAAAGCATTTTTCATTGGAGCATACCGTCCTCTCAGAAATGTTAATTACCTTTCCCGTCTCGACGCTCTCTGCCCTATTTGGGAACAATCCAGGTAGGAGCCAGAAACCGAGTTTCCAGAGTGTTTATGATTTTTTTTTCCACAAAGTTTTCATTTATTTTCTTGGAGAAGTTAATGAGGATTCTGCCTTCAGACTATTTTCTCCCTGAAAGATAATCATGAAGGAAAAAAGAAAATAATCTGTTGTTACTATGACAGTATTTTTCACTGGCAAAGTTTGCTTCCTACATTACAAATTCATATATTTTCTACCTAGAAAGATGCTTATAGAGGCTTTAAAACTCACTGAGGACACTGAGGATATATGTTAATCATAGACTACTAATAGAAAGCTGACTTCAACTATATTCCAATTATTCTATGAGTCTTGACAAATGTAATTATTGAAAGCACATAGAGTTGTAAGAAAATGTTCTTAAATGCATTACCTTTTTTTTTTTTTTTTTTTTTTTTTTGCATTGAGTGACATTTAGGCATGTTTGACTTAGGAATTCCAGCAAATTACAGTTGTCCAAACAGAATACTAGATTTCTGTTTGACAGATTATGTTCCTCCCTGCATATCATCTGTCATCTTCTAAAATGAAAAATATTCTTGAAGAACACATTTTAAAATATATTTGACCTCCAAAGTTCCAGTTTGATATTTACTGTAGACTCTTTCAATTTGGCATAATAATAGGGAAAAAGCTGACTCCGCTATGTCATTCAAAATGAATTATCCATACATTAGCAAAGCAATAATACAGAACATATTTAGTATTCCAACAAATACTGAACATTTTTGAAACTTTTCTCCAAGACAGTTCAAGCTATTGTTATGGGTTCTGAGTGATGCAAACTCTAACAAAAATAAAGCTGAGATACCTCCCCCTCACCCCAAAGAAACCATTCTATATAGCAAGTCCTGTGTTGCAAACTGGCAGGTGCATTTTTTGCAACCACACCCCACATCTGCCAATGCTTTGGTTTTCCAATGCAGAAGTTTCCCAAATAAAAATCAGCTTTCTCCTTACTTTTACTTTATCTCTTAAAAATATGTTTTTTTCTGGTCTTTATACACTTTATGAAAAGCAGGAAAAAAAAATTCAATCCAAGTCAGGTTGCTCTTAAGAACTCCAAATGCTGTGCTGTGTTTCCAAGATGCCAGGATATGGAAAATCATAACTAAGTTTTACAGCTGATCAATGAGATAGAACACCAGTTCTGTACACTGGTTCTTTATACGTCAGGTCTGTGGTTTTATCACTAACCTTAATCCCAGAGTTAGCATTTCCCCTTTTGCAAATGTACAAACCGCATTCAAAACCGTCTGTTCTTCCTTTTCAACATTACTGAACCTCTTCTCCTATGACATTTGAAATGCTATAATGGATAACAGAGTTGTTTTCAAGTCTTCTAAACAGCATATATGATCTTTATTATAAATGAATTTTCATTTTCCTTGACAGTACTTTGCTGGGTAACATAGAATACCCAGGAACTGGAACACAGCAGAGGTTATAGCAGGACAGCGCCCAGTATTTGTCAGGTGGTAGAAACTGGGCCACTTGGTAAAATGCTTTCCTAGCACAAAGTCTGAGAGGAATGACAATAGGGAATTAAGAATACTGTATGGATATACTTTCGATTAGGTACTAGCTGTAAAGCTGAGGAGCTGATCTCTGCTGAAAGGACAAGATGAAAATGCTCTATCTTTTTATTAAAAACTTACTACTATGATAACAACCCTGATAAAACCCACTGAAATGATAACAGCTTTTTTTTCTGGGACAGACACAAGAGTAACCATTCTCGTTGCAGACACCAAATAAGGCTACCGATGCCTCATCCTTTGTCAGTGCTCTAAAATACCTGAATTACAACAGCAATATTACCTACAGAGGTAAAAGAAATGGAAGAAACAATTGAATTGGGATTCTATAGCAAGACATTTTAGCTGTGAAAGCTATTACCATTAAACTTTTGCACAGAGAAACACATTTCATAATTAGAGAAACAACTGCAATTGATGTCAGTGCTGTCAATGCCATTCCACTCTGAAGATTTCAGCTACAGAGACCGGATAAAGAAAATAGAAAATACTGCCATACCCATTAACTTTATTTGCTACATTGTTGTTTTTTCAAGTTTGAGTCCTCACTCTGTTTTCCTGTAACATACAGACTGAAACCACTCCTGACCTCAATCATTTCCAGCCTTTTTTGTCTCCTTGAGCTTTCCTCAACCAGTCTAATGAAAGAAAATGCTGTTAGTCTATAAGCCTACTTGTACCAAACTGCAGTGCAGCTACAAGAATACTTTCTTGTAAAAACATCATTGTGAGTTGCAGCAGACTCAAATATAGTGCTGCATTTAAAAAACAGGGAAGATCTGCTCTCAGCCACAATAAAAATCATAGAATTTTCATCTGTCTGATTTCTATCACACACTGCTGTGGCTTTCTTTGAAAACAGAGGAAAAAAAATTGAAAACAAAAAGGCATGTTATTTTGAGGAAAGATTTTTGAAAATGTTGGCCTTAGGTCTATAAAAGATAAGAGCTGAAATCTTAGCGACCCTAGTCACTGCACCAATTACCATCTCTCCTAAAATTAAAAAAATAATAATTAAAAAACTGTAAAAATCCCAAACAGCCTAAAGCAAGAGACAAAATATCCATCAAAGTACAAATTCTGGCTATGTCCCTCTTGCACCAGCTCTACAAATTCTTCTGCAAGTGGGACAGCTCTTGACAGAAGCAAAATACAAATCTGAATTTTAGAATACATCTAAAAGCAGAGATCATTGTTGTTTGAAATGAAAGGACTAGTTAGCAAGGCAAGCCCTATACCATCCTCTGTGGACTAGCAAAGAAATAGAAACAGACTGTACACAGATTGTAGTTTCACTTAGTTCAATGGAGCTTTCCTGTAAACAAAGCTAGACAGATCTGTCCATAGGGAAGCAGTTAAGACCTGGAAGAGATCTAGTTAAGTCATTATTGATTGGTAGAGATGAAGCTACTGTAAGCCAGAGATTTTGGAGCTGGACCTTCTGATGGCATATTTATGATTCCTTTCTTTCTATCTGTTGACGATATTAGAAGCCTGAAGAGATTAGCTGCTTAATTCACACACTTAAATTATATGTCTGTAAGTAAGTGTGTCTATAAGTAACTATGTATCTCCATCTGTGCCTTGTTACTTAAACTAACATTATTTACTTCAGAGTACTTCACAAAATACATTGACTTTGCTTCAAATCCACTCCAACAGTAATTACTTACTATAGAAAAATGACAACTTGATTCTCTCTTTCACTGGCCCAACTTACAAAGTTCACCTATGAATCTAACCTGAATTTCTGACACTGTCTCTTGGTGTACCCATATCTGGCTGCTTTGGTTTGCCTGTTTTAACTGAAGACAGAAAGAACCAACCATTTATTTACCATCAAAATAAGTCAGTATTTAACTGCAACATTGAGTTCAGTAGGTTCTCTCAGTTCCCTGTATTGCAACATCAGTTTACCACAATATTAATTTTCAAGGATTTCAAGCTACTTCACAAAATTTATTAAAGTTATAGTTGTACTGGCTTTTGTTAATGTCTGCCTAACTCACTGTGGAAGCACAAGATGTTGTACATAATAACCTTCAGTATACCTCTGGCATTAGTGCTTTAAATTTAAGAGACCAGATAATAAAACACAGATATGAATTTCTTTCCTGTCATTCAAAAACCTAAGCTAATACAGAAAAAGAAAAGGAGCTAAACAGAGAATATTACAGTTTTCTACCCACAATAATTTCATGTGTTTGTTATGCTGTTATCACAGCATGAGAAATAAGAATGCTTTCCAAATTAAGTTATTTCCTACTGTATAATCTCTTAAAGGTATCATGTGTTAATATTTTCTCCCAGAAACATGACCTCTGAAGGGTCAAAGCTACTGCAAGTATCACACATACAAATCTAACTAGCTATTTCATAAATGGCAAGTGTCCTGTGTATTTATTTTCTTTCCACTTATTATCGCAGACATGTCTGTTTGCATTTTTATCATACCATGACATCCGTGGTTTACTTGTAGACACATCATCTTTCCCAGTAGATGCCATAATCTACCTTAAAGAATGTATGAAATAGCACAGGAAGAACAGCAAAGATTCTCAGGAGAAATACCTTATTTTAGGCAGGCTTGAAGCAGAAATTAAGATAGGTTTCGGCTACTTAACTTCTTAATCAGTGCATCAGTTGAGGAGAGATTTAAAACCACAATTGGAGCATCTCAGCATGGCTAGGTAATTAAAACTCCTGTGCCTACTACACGAACTGTAAGTAATCAAAGTGTTCATCAAAATGTCACATGAAGATGGACTCATTTGCTCCAGCAAGGGAGCTGGGAGGTATGGAAAGTGTTTAACCTCACTGTTCAGTCAGCATTAGGGCTCATCCACAGATGATTCCTACAGCAAGCTATCCTTAAAAAATCAAATATTTATAAAAAAAAGAAGTCCCTTAGCAAACTTATATGAAATAAAAAAATCTGAGATATTCTGAATGTGAAAATACCATGAAGACAAATGTAGTATTTATTTTTTTTTGCCTTTGCACTCTCTTTATTCCTTTGTCTTTTCACTTTGCTTGATGCCAAGTACCACTGTGAGACACAACAACGTTTGCTGTTTTCCACAAGAGTTAAAGCATCACTAGTTTTCATTGCATTCCATCTTTTCTTCCTTTTGGGTATATTAATTTGCCAGATGTCTTAAGATACCCAGAATAATGGTGTAATCCCAGGAGCTTGTCCAGCATTTGTTATTCTAATACAGAGCAAATGAAGCAACAAACGGCTAAATTATACAATTCTTAGACATGACTTTCCATTTAAATTGTTTCACAGTGTTGTTTCTCATCCTTTATTACATGTAGTAATTAACCTATTACAGCATAAGCACATTTCTTTGACTTCCATTCCCTTATGAGACATTTGCCATTGACTTAGGGAAAAAAAAAAGAAAAAGAAACAACCCCTACTCTTAATCTGTTTGAAAAACATGATCTTGCAGAGGTCCTTCATCCTACACAGTTCTGTGTACATGGTTTTCAAATCCAATCCAGGATTATATTCCCACAGCAAAGAGTAAAACCTGATTCATATTAGTTTATCAAAAAGTGACAGGCAGTACAATGGTGAAACTATATTCATAGGTGTATCCAAATTGAAAACATAAGATATTCAGGTATGTCTATAGCCCTGAAAATGTAGAAAGAAGTATAGATTTTCCTTTAAAAGACTAATTTTGGTTTTATTTCATTAAAAAAATTACAACTTAATGGTAGAACCACCAAAGTTGATGGAACTGCTTTTTCAAAGGTGAGAAAAGGGACAATGGAAGTCTTTTAAGAAAAAATGAACAATCAATATAAAAAAGAATTTCCCACAGATCTTTCACCTCTTTAACTCATTTCTAAATATCACAAAATAAAAATAATAAATTATCATACATCTGTTATATATCAGAACAATTACTCTCATGTCTGTTAACATTTCCCCCCCACCCCACCCCCCAATTCTTCATCCTATCCGTCTAGATTATGTTGTCTTTGACATGAGAACTAGTTTGTTATGATCAGTTTACTTTTTGCAGGTGTTTTTTTATGATGGTCAACACCTTGTTCCAATTTTCTTCTAGCAGGCAGCCTTTTGGTCATGAGGAAAGTTCTACTCATGTTGGTTACATGTCTAAAATGCACTGGATTGCTACAGACAGCTTATCTTTCAGATATATGAAAAAAACAGGTCATACATGGGAGCAATGCCAAGAGAAGCCATTTCAGCTTTTTCACTGGAGTAACAGACATCAAACCCACAATGAGAATCAAGGATCTTCTTTAAATAATGAGAATCACTAACCTCTTAATATCTCTGTGCAGGTACTATCCTTTATGTTCCAAATATTTCTAAACACATACTAGACTTTTCTTGTTTAAAAAAAAGCCCAACAACAACAAACAACACCAAAAGCAAAACACACACAGAAAAACCTGCCAAACAACAGGGAAAACAGTAAGAATTCACCGTTTGTCCCCAGCATTTTAGATCCAATACACAATGATTCAGGTAAGTATTATGGAAGCACTACCTATTTTAATATGTTTAATATTTGACACATAGGTGGAAATTTTGGTGGGTTTTATTTCTAACATCTGTGGGGCAAAATATCCATCCTTAAGTAGGTATTATGATTGATAATGAAATTCTTAGGGGAAGAATTTATTCTATATTCAATAAGAACAATTTTTAGCCAAGTTTAAACTGTACATGCATAAGGCAAGTCCAAATATCATGTCAGAATAATTAGGTTATTCTAAAAAAATTATTGCAAAACAATTCCTTGTGCTTATGATGCCAAATACTTAAAGCCTGAGCTGACAGCATAAATTACAGTTTGTAAAAAGTGCAGTGACCATTTTTAGAAATGGACAACCAAACAACGCAATGAGCAATTTTATTTAAAAACTAATTCCATTTTGAAATCATAAGGCAGATCCTAAAAGCATTTGTATGGTTCTTTTTCATGTAAAAGAAATAAAATAATCTGTTCTCGTTATAAGCTTAAAGTTTATTATATAAAGCCAACAGGATATTAACAGAGACAAAAGGGAATTGGTTACAGGCCTTGTCCTACAGTGAACTAGAAAATCTTATGAAGAAATAGATCTTAATAATGCGTAGATGATAGCCATGTAATAGTCTATGACTTTTTTCTGATTCTAAGTTCTACATCTAATTCAACAAATGTTAGTCTAGAATCTATCCAGGTTCAACAGGAGGTTAATTTTGTCAGTGTAATTAGGGGCTGGCAAACTGGCTTGGGAAAAAGGCTCTAACTTCCTTCAGTTTTTCACCATGCATTCATACTTGTTCAAATCTTAGATGTTGCCAAATTTTACAAAATATTTTTCTGGTTTAGCACACAAATGGTAAACATTAGGAGTTTTTTTTGTTAGGGTTTTTTTGTATGTATTTTTTTATTTTATTGCATTCAATGAACAAAACTAATTTCCCATGCTTTTCCTGTGAAAGCTGTCTATGTAAATCCCATTATCTATGATTTCTCAACTGTTAGTCTAGAATAGTGCTGCTCTTTATATCTAACAGGAGGTTTAGCCAACATAGTAGTATCAGAGTGGCTTTCAGAAATTCATTAAACTTTATTATCACAACATCACAGCAAGGTCTGAATATGCTATCCCTATTTTCAAAGTGGAAAACTGACATCCTGAGTAAACTGAAGTATAGGGAGGCCTAGAATTGAGCATGAGATTGCTGAACTGCTCTGCCATTATGCTGCTATATTAATGAATGCAAATCTTTTTCACTCTATGTGTTGTTATTTTCCACCTTCTTCCCTCTTCAACTCTGTTACTTACATATTTGGCCCCATTCATATACTGCTGGCCATGTGTTTATTCTGGTATATGTGCCAGGAAACTGTCACTATGTTAGATCATTCTTCCCATCCTTTATAGTTTGTTATTTTATGCAGCTACAAGAGATATTGCTTAGCTCTAGTAATCTGCGCCTTTATTAAGCTAAGACTTACAAAAACCCTTCTAAATATTACTTTTGCTTTTCTGTGCTATCTAATTTGATCTTTGAGTCAGAACTGTGATGTACTACAGGAAAGGCTCAAATCCAGGAATTACTAATGAAAACCTGTTTCTCAGAGGACACCCCACCTGAACATGTGGATCTAAAAAATTCAGAAAGAGTTAAACAAGCACCTATTGCTCGAGTGTTCAGCTATACAGGGATTTTTGAGCACAGTTGTGCCATATAGTTGATATCTTGGTTATGGTCAGGTGCAGAAGTGGTTTAGATGATTCCTTCAGAATGTCCTTTAAAATATAAAGTACCTACATTAAACATTATGGTTAGCAAGATGATTGCATACTACCAGCTATAGTTCATCAGAAGAACTGCACACCTGCTTCCAAAAGGGAGATGGCGTTGACTATAATAGCTCCTGGAGGATGTTCAACCCCTATTGGTGACAGCACAGACTGCTCTTAACATAAACTGGATAGAAGTGGGCTAATGGATTAATCTACATTCACATTACATAATACTTTGCATAAGTTAAAAGAGCCTAGAGTGACACTGAAGCTTTTATCTCAAGTGGGACATTGTTCTATTTACCCTGAACTTGAGGACTACCTTAAGTAGTCTGGGCTTCAGATCTCAGGAGCAACATCTTAACTGTTATTTCTGTAATAACAATACTCCAGTAAAAAAAAAAAAAATTAAAAATCATTTAGTGCAGAAATGCAAAACAAAATTTACTCTTGTAGTGTCCAAGAATGCCTTATATTTCAGAGATGCTTTTTCCTGCAAGAGGCATTTTACTTTCCCATCTAACTTACCTAGTGTATCTTAAGTTTCATGTATGCGTTTTCTCAACTGTATTTTCTTTACTGGCTGGTGGAGATGTACGATAGAAAGCTGAATTTGTAGTTGATCTTAGAAGCAGACATTCAGGCTGCTGTCTGTGTAGTAATGTAATTCCTAGATTATTATGATATTCATAACTTCTACATTCTTGCTAAAATTATGTATTTACTATTTGGAAGTAGGAAATACAAGCTGATTTTTCAGTGAAACACTGAAAATGTGACTAGAAGAAAGCATACCATAATAGAGATCAAAACTAAAGGTAGTACTGAATTATTTCAACAAAGCCAGTTCAGGCTATTCCACCATTATTGTAAGACACACCTGAAAGTCAGGCATCCTCCAGTTTTTACTGCTAAATTAAATAGCAAAGGATTAATAATAAATATTATGTATTTTGAACTGCCGTTCAGTCTCAACTGTTTACTCCAGAAATAACTCCTCTGGGTACAGTAAACAGCAGAAAATTCATTCTCTGAATCAAAATGAGAAATTCACAACACAGCAATAATCAATTACCAGCTGCTTTGATAACTGAGGATATGTTTTTCGTTGATCATTCGAGTCTGGACATTCACTGTACCCATACTGATAACTACCTTTCAAACAGATAAATTTGCTAGGAAACAACCTATTAACAATTTGCTTTTGATTGAAATGCTTTTCCTCTTCATTGCTCCCTCTCCAACCAAAAAAAGATATATGTAAAAAACTTTTATTTCTTTTACTGTGCACTGTAGAAACAGAGAATATGTTTTCCTCTACTGATTCAATACAGAATTTAAAGTCACATTATATTTCAGAATTAAAGAACAAGGATGGGACAATGGCACTCTCTGAATGCATCCAAATGGATGAGTAACACAATCATGTTCAAGTGAAGAAATATGTTTAAAATAACTATTTAAAATCTACTGAAATCACGTGCATTTTGCTTTATGTCACCCAAGTGTATTTCAAGAACTCCTGCTGGAGCTTTTCCCAGTAACTCAGTCCTAGATGACATCTAACTTGTCTCTATATTAAGTATTCAGGCAATGTTCTTCTCAATCAGATACTTCCACAGAATTCAGTTTTTGAATGACATTTATCATTTATGTAATTCCATCAACTCCACCTTGAAAGTCTTACATTTTAAAACTCCTAACTTCCTCCAAATCAATTAGTTAGTCCCTCAACATCCATTTCTAATTTATCCATCACTTGGATAAATAATTTATATTTAGCAATCCAAGAATTCACTTGGATCCACATCAGCTATGGATAATAAAATCCTGTTGTCAAGAATCTGAGGTTAGTGCCTCACCGCTATGTACTACTTGGCTTATCTGTTCCCATACACGGCAGCCAAAGGCTAAATGTGAATTTTATTTTTTTAGTTTTTCTGGTTTTAATGTCAAATTTTACCCATTCACATTGGAAGTTATGAAGTAGATGTTCAATGACAATTTTGAACCTACAATTTTCCTCTGTTTATTTTTCAGAAGCAACAGCAAAGTGCCAGAGTAGACATCTATAAATGTTAAATAGCTTAAGACAAACTCCTGAAATCTAAAAAAAGGTGGTTATAGTCAAGATCTGACTAACTACAAGTACGTAATTTTAATTATTGCATGGACCTTCTGCCATCAGGCATGAGCCAACACTCATATGTCTTTTCCTCTGCATTCTGTCAACATCTATTCCCCACAGCTTTGCAGACCCTTTCTTGTGTTCAAGAGAAGCTCCCACTGATTCTAGAGATCAACCCAGTATATCTGTTACTCATAGATTAGTGCCGTTTCTTAAGATTACTCCAGATGAGGCACTCTTCCTTTCACTTCCTTTCTACCTCCCTGAAGAAAAATATTTCTATATTCAGGCCAAAGGTGAAAAACTAAGTAGTCTTTACTCACCCCTGTTTAAGCATAGAGGGATAAAAAGGGTAGTTTTTTTCAAAGAGGAAGATCTATGTACAAGAGCTGAGAATTAAGATGTAACTGTCATTCAGTTAGGGTTTGTCTCCAAGGAGGACTCCAGTTATTCTAATAAGAGTATGATAGAGGTAGTTTCAGATTTTCTTTGAATTAACAATTTCTACTTAATTTAATTTCTGCCCACAGTAATAACAAGTCCAGATGTGACCTTTTACTATGTTTTATCTGGAACTCCTTCTTGCATAGAGGATAAGGAGGGTGATAGACCAGAAACTATAAAGGCATTATGATTTTTTTTTTGTAAAGGCAGACATAGCTCTTTTACAACGTGTAAACCAAATGAAAAAAAAGCATAACTGGAAGTGGAGAGAGAAATTTTTTTCTCTGAGAATGACAGGAGTCTCTCCATTGCGTCTGACAAATAGGATTTGTCTCTAGAAGAAAGACACACCAGTACATAAGCTGTAACCTCATACTGAAATACTTAACATTATACTAAAAACTGGAAAATTTTGTGCTTCAGTAGAAGGTATTGGCCTAAACAATTCTGGAGATGTCATCCAAATGACAACAAAGTGGACAAGCAGGGAGACAAGATCTGGAAGCCCCAAACAAATGAAGCTAAACAGGATGATACGTCAACCTTTCTTAAAATCAAAAGGCAAAGCTTAGAGCAGGCTCAGATCACTAAATTGTAGTAGTTGGCACTGACAGGAACGGATTTTACTTTTTATTAGGCAAGAGCTTATATTACAGAGGTTTTACTGACTACTATCTATAGGAAGCTATTGCAGATTCCATCAGCAGAAGTTGACGCAGAGCCAGCCTCCATTATTATACTGTTTGCCAGAAGTCACAAGACAGACAGCTACTGAAGAACAGCAATTTGCTCTTTGGAAGCTGATACCTTTAAATTTGCACATTCGTCTGAGATGGTTTATCTATTTTGAAAGTATGAGACACATGTATGGATCTTCAAAACAGTATTTTAAAAATTCTAGCAAAGCTATTTGCATTTCAGTCTAGATTACTATATTTGTGTTAAGAATACAAGCTGGTGAGCAACAATATATATCCTGTATATATTTATTTCATTCAAATTCACAAAGATTCTTTGCACATGACTGAGAAAGCAATTAAGTATTGAACCTTATAATAACAGCAGAAAGAATGGGATTCCTTCCTCAAAGAGGACTTCCCTTCAGCAGGAAATTAAATATTTCTTCTGGCAGACAGTAAAGTACACACAGAAATAAAAATTAATCTGTAGGCTTACATTTACATGCTTTCTCAAAGTTAATTAAGAGAGAAGGTTACCCAAGGTTCAATGAATGAGGCAATACCAACTCAGGAAATTATCTCAACTTACAAGATATGAAGAATAGAAAATTGTATTTGTTGAGCAGATAAATATATATAAGAGATTCTTGTACTGTGTTTTGCTGAGTTCTCTGATTTTTTGCAAGTGTGACTGTTTGAAGTCCTGTATGAACACAGACAGGGTCTACACTACAATAAAGACAGTCTTAAAAATGGAAAAAAAAAAATTACAAAAATTGGATTATTAACACAGATCCAGAATAAGTTCTGTCTGCTTAATAGCTCCACTTGCCTAGATATCAAGCACATACAGAGGGAAAGCGTGGCCCCAGTTTGTGTAATGGCAATTCAGGAATGAAACTATATACATGCAAATATTTCCCAAGGTTTCATGTGAATGAAGATAAAAAAGTAGATTCATTTGTTTAAGACTATCAGTGATAGGAAAACAAGGATCTATTATAATTTCTGGGGCAACCAAGATGGAACTTGGAAGGACTGACATTACAAACCTAGTAGCAAACGCTACTTAATTTAATGGAAGAAAAAAAATGAGTCTTTACCCTCTTGTTCTAACAGTCATTCTAATTGTCCACACTATTATGCTTTGGTCTTCAAATTAAATCCAAAACAACATGTTGATAAGCTCTGTGTGATCCTATCTTTGCTGAAGCTACGTTGATACTTGAAGAACCAGTTCAAGCTATCGTTGAGAAGCTATCTATATAGTTATATAATCAATAACTAACAGCTATAACTTGATGGTACACAAAAAAATTTACATTTGGGAATGAATCTAATTAGGAAATAAGGACTAATTAAACTAAAGACTCAAAATACCTGGGATGTAACACTTGGCTTTTCTGAGAACAGTGTGACAAAAGGCCAGAAGGGGGGACACTGCTATATTCTGTCATACAAATATAGACAGAACAAAGATTTTTCTGTATAACCCTTACAGTCCTGTTTCAGTTAATGTGTTTTCCAGATGACAAGGAACACACAAACACTCATTTTTAAAGATGTCTCTGTCACAATCCAAACCACTGGTTTTGGAAAAGCTTTTTAAATACATATATTAATTCTACTTTATTCCAGTAACAAATGACTAGGAAAGAGGAGCATACACATGCTGGGAAATCTACATTAAAATTATTTTTAAATATCATAGTCTCAAAAACCTAGAATAAACTAATTTAATAGATCAACAATTATATTTTAGGGTACTTTTTATGATGCTCACATACATTGGATACTCTACAATTAAGTACCATCCATGTAGAGAGACTGACAAACAGCTAGCTTATCAATTTCAAATATACAGTTAGGGTCCCAAGTAGGCAAGGAAACCTTTTTAGGCCCTTTTGAATATCACAGCCCTGGGGTCAGGACCGAACTGTTCAGCAAACGTCTTAAAAACTTTACTGGCATCAACTCATGACAGAGTTACAGAGCTCATTCTTAGATTCATTTTCTTTTACTTTTTGTGTAATGCTTAGACTCTAAAATTACCACACAAAAGCTGAAAAGCACAAAGCTACCTAGTGTATCACAGAAATTATTTGTCCTACTAAAAAGACTAACAAAAATGTTTATGCATGAGATAGCAACACAGAACAGATTTGCTTTACTGTAATAGACTTTTATTTTATTTTGACCTTTTAAAATGTTTAGATAAGGTCAAAGTAAAATTAACAGGCAGTAATTACCCTCTCCGGCACAGTAAGTCTAAGTAAATCCATACTGCTGCTCCATTCAGAATGGCATAGGTCACTGCATACAAGCTTAGGAATTCCAGTGGGTCACTGAATTGCTTGCTAGCTGCAAAAAACAGTTTGGAGCCACTACTATCAAATGCCAGGGATAAGGAGAAAAATCCTTCATGTTTACTCCATGCTGCTCTGGCTGGGAGCCAACAATAGCAAAGGAACTCAGAACTGTGAGATTAAATCGCCATTAGTCTCACCCTTATACTCATAGAACTGTTTATGCAGATAAAAGGACTGACAGAATTATATCAAGTGCCATGCACTGAATTACTAAAAGCTTCCAAACACCCTTTTTTAAAGGAGCTTAAAGGGTTGATAAATCAATTTCTTAACATACAGAGTGGAAATTTATATCACTAGTAAAACATGGTGTGTTTGTTGTTCTGTGGCAGGGTATGCTTCTGTCTCATTTTGCACAAGAAATACAATCTCAGAGAGTTACTAGCCTTATTTTACACAAGGAGAAATATAATCCAGAAAATTTACAGTATTTTATATCAAGAAAAAAGAAATCACGCATGCAATGTGGAAGGAAAAAAAGATGACAGGTGGTAGATTTAAAAATGTTTTAACACTTCATTTCTATAGTTAAAGCAAATATCAACCAACCCTTGTAGGAAAGGCTGAAACGAGCAGGGAAAAGAAATGTTTTTAACTATTGATTTAAATAAGAAATTATTTTAACTATTACACTGTTTACTTTTGTAAGTATGTGACACCAATCACATTTAAGACATCAGACTAAATAAAAGCAAGGTTTAAAAAACTAAGTTAGAAGCCCTTCCATTTCACATGCTTTATACTGTGAACCTGCTATCTCAAAGTAGATTCTCAGAGGACTACTATCATTTAAGAGCTTAAGCGGTGACACCAAATTTCCTAAAATTATCAGGTCCCATTTTTCTCTTTTAAGTGTCTACATGAAAGGTATTTAAATTTAGGTATTCAAGTATTAGTCACATTTTACTTCTCACCTTCATGTCAGTATACCATGGCATAAACTGAATCACATGCACCAATATCATCACACGCATCTATGATTCGATGACCTTGATAAATATTTCAATAACTTCTTCCAAATTGATCATGCTTCTTCACAGAAAAAGCTTTAAATTACCACTAAATATTTATTTTGCCTTCCTTTCTACTAAAAAAAGCTACATTTTTAAATTGACCATCAAAGAGGATTTGCTAGAGCAAACCTACAAAGCTTTGATTGGTTCTTCACATTCCTTCTAATCAGAGGTTTTTCTCACATCAGAAATAGTAATAGTAAGCATCTATAACTGGCATCTAATACAGTCTCCCCATGTGCAGCATACAGTAAGTGCTTCCATGGTTAACCTGGGGCATCGCAGATACATGGTTTCACAATAGGAAACGGTGGCAAAATCATCACAAGGTATTCCTGTTCTCTATATACTCCATGCTCTGTTTAAGCCAGTTCACTTCAGTGGAAGTGTTGGCATACCATGTAACAGAGCAGCAGCAAGGGCAGAGTTAGAAGAGGAGAGAATACCCTAAACAGGTATTAGCACTAAATGCTTTAAAGACTGTGCACTCAGCAGGTAGATAGTTGAAATGTTGGCTTCAATTGCCTTCCCTGATGCTCGCACCCTTCCCACATTCACCCCATTATCTTTCCCCTTCTCATTTATGACAGAACTGGTATAATTAAAAGCCTAAACTGATACAGGGTTAAAAAAAATAAAGTCCTTTCTTGATGCATCGCTTTCACCCTGAATTAGTTCAGACATTCAGTTTGCAAAGTTCTACAAAAACAATTGCTCTGGCAAACCAGAAGCAAGGGGAACTGTGATCACAAAAGTTTTAAGACGGCCTTGCTATGGGAAAGGCATCTCATGGAACTAAACAGAACATGTTAGAGAAAACAAGCCCTGCATTATGGCTTCATTACTCTGCACAGCTGGTGACATTTCCCACAGATGCTGCTACTTAATATCAATAAAAAGAAACACAGAACAAACAAAAAATAATTTACAGATGTCATTTGGCATGGGTCATAACTCAGGTGACAATGCCTGAAGTATCAGTGCAACAGCAAAACAACAACAATAAACTTGGAAGAGGTAAAACAGAGAAAAAGATAAGTGACTCCCATGAACGTTCATAACATCCATGGGAATTTGTCAAGGATCTTCAGCCCTCAGTTGACTGAAAAAAATTTAGAAATCTTGCTAGAGAATGGAATAAGTAAATAAATACCAATGTTCAACAACTCTTAAAAGTTTAAAGACTGTAAAGTATATGCAAGAGCCCTAAGAGCATCCCCCCTCCTGGAGGCTTGTCTGCCTGGGCTCAGGGCCAAGTTAGAGAATGCAGCTGCATGCTGGCCCTCTTCCTTCAGTGACCATGCACAGGCAGCTCCACAGCCCAGGGTTGAAACCCCCTTTCCTGTGGGAGCTGCTTTTAAGCAGAGACTACTTTTTGCTCCTGCCTGAGCTACACCTCTGCTGTGACCGCCAAGCCTGTGCCCTGTCATGGGCCTTGCTGATCCAGCCCAGCCTGTGGGCTGATACCCCGGCCTATCTCAGTTTGCCTCAGTGTCCCTGCCCAGCTATCCCAGCGCTGTGCCTGACTCTGGTTCCCCTCACTGGACTTACCTTGCTTACCTCACTTGGCTCCTGCTGTCAGTGTTACCATGCTCAGCTCCTGGCTCACCTCTCACAGCAGCATGCCCTCACTGCTCCATGACTGTCTAACCTCATGTTTTCTCTCAGGCATTCATGAGAATAAAGCATATAAATGATAGAAGATCATTTATAATGGTCTGATTACAACTGAAATAATTCTTATTCAGTTAGCTTGAGAAAATATAACCAAGAGGAAGTAAAAAAAAAAAAAAAACATTTTTAGGTCAATCTGACATTTGTTGCAGGCAAATATTCCTTATGAAAACTAGACTTTGTGGTCACATGATCTCAAAATTACTATGGAAAAGACGACATCTGTCATCACTGACATGACTGCTAACATAACAGGAAAACTTCAGCTGTGTCCAGAAAGTGACATAACTGACTGGCAATGCATATATATGGATAAACCTTTGACTCAGCTGTGATGGAACAAGATGATATAAACCAAAACAGTGAAGATTAAAGGGAGTGAATTCTCTCCAACAGCTACAAACTTTATAAACATCAAAGTAACTTGATAATTGTGAAGATTTAAATCTCTGGGATGAATCTTAGACAGATCTTGGACAGCCTTCAGGGGAAATATATTGTTGCTTTGGCAGTTCTACTCATAAATTGTTTAAACCAATTCAAGTCATATAGCTCTTCCTCAAGATATTCTGTCAGGTGACAGGCCTGTACTCACTGTTTCAGTTTTCTTGTTTAAAGCCTTTAGAATGGGACCACCTACATTGCATTGCCAGATGCAGTTCCAAAAGTTAGAAATGAAAAATCAAGAGCTTCCATGGGATTATATTCCACAGAATCTCTGTTCTGCCATCAAGTTAAGAAACGTAGCATGTTAAAAACAAAAGTTCTTTGTCATCAGGGACACAGTTCATTTCACACATAGCTCATTCTCCAGAACTGCAATATTATCTTTTCTACCAATACATGTTACTGGTGCTAGAAAGAATCAGCCTCTTTAACTAAGAGTTACTTAAAAAACAGGCAATAAGCAAAAGAATAAAACAGCCTAGTACTTGGCCTGACAGAAACCTTCCAAAACCAGCAACTATTGTTGGAGTCAGGGGGTAGGAAAGCAGCTCACATTTACAATACATAAGAAATGAACCTTTCACTGAGTATCATTTCATGCATATCCCTCATCTGAGAAAAGGCTGATCTCTCTTCATCAGAGAAGGAATTACATATACCTAGGGCCAGGCTATCTGCTAGATCTACTAATTACTCCCTGGAGACATGGGATTAGAACAAAACTCTTCTAAGCTACTGGTATTGGCCTAGTTTTCTGACAAAGCCACATTTCTTGTAAATTACACTGGCAGCTAACAGTGCTGGATCCATATACCAGAAGAAATCATAGGAAAGCAATGCCACAGTCCTAACTTGTTCTTCCATTAGAAGCAACTAGGACTCTGAAAAGCTGATCCTGAGCTTTTGCAAAAAACTGCATGTTATCACATTAGTACAGTTCTGATGTAGACATTCATCCACACCAAGTTACAGCAGGAGAAAACAGAACATGAGGTAAAATTACAGTAATGTGACTCTTCTAATGTTGCTCAGTTCTGCAGTAAGACAGAAAAAGTGGTAAATAACCAAGTACAGACACAAAGAGGAAGGAAGGGTGGGAATATTAAAGTTATTAGGAAACAGAATACAGCAGAAAAAAGAAAGAGATAGAAAACAAGCTTATGGAGCAAAAAAAGAAAGAAATGGAACAGGCTAAATGTGCATAAATATTAATTACAGAAAGTTCAGATTACTTCAGCTTCAGACTTTCATTAACAGTAATAACACTGGTTGATCCAGTTACAGGTATAAAAAGGAATTAAGAACTAAGCTGATAAACTCAGAAAAAGCTAATAAATTCCCACAGTACAGCTGAACTGGGATGTGGTTATATAGCTGGTGATCAGTTTGGCCCTCAAAACTTTCATTGCTAAACACTCTCAAGAGCAACTAGCTTGACAACTCAGAGGTGATCCATGACCAGCTTGACTAATATTCCTTATTTAAATTGACTAACACAAATGGTATTAAAATATCTGCAGCTTGATAAGTGAAACATACAGTTTTATATAAAGCTTTCAACTGATTCAGAAAACACGATTGTTGCTGATAAAGTAAATTTTTCATATAGATCCGCTATTTGCGGTCTTTTGAACCCACAGTAGAATGCTTTTAAGGCCACACGCAGAAGGACATCAGGCACAGTTTCTTAAGTGTGTAAAACATGCAGCGGATTTAATTTCTGTGGAAGCAAACAAGATTTACCTTCGGTTCACCTAAGGGAAAACAGTAAAGCTTCTTGCTAAACCTAAGCTGGGAAACTCTTATGAAGACAAAAAATAAAAGTTAACTTTTAATCCAATGGCATTAGCAGTACAAAGGGGAATAATCTGCAGATATGGGCTTGGTTCAGAAGCTTTAACTAGGATCTCTTGTTTGCCAGTCATAGAGAAAGAACTGGCCCAGACAGGCCACAGGCCTGACACAGGTGCATTCTGCATGTCCTTAACATTCATAACTACATTCAAACTCAGACTAGAGAAATGACCATCTGCACAACTTCTCACAATTATATCCTTATCTTAGGATCCCACTATTAAAAATATTTGGTACTGTAAAGTAATGGAATAGTATAACTAGAGAGATACTGCAGCACTGAGCTTTTATGACCTTTTTATCTTTATCACTTTTTAGTCCCTGGACAGTATTGTTGTTTCACAAAAAGCCTACCATAAACATACTGCATACTTCCCCATGCAGGCAAGCAAACAAAAAAAAAATATGAAGAAATTGAAATAATAAGAAAACTTCAAAGCTTAGCCCAGTTTTAATTTGGCTAGAAATGAAAACCATTGTGGCAAATTACAGAAGAGGGGTTTCTATAATGTTTTTCTCCAAACGAGTGAAGGCTGAGGAGTGGTAAGTTTTTAATCACATCTCTCAGGGTTAGTATGTCTTCATACAAACAGTACTATTCAAATGTGTAAATTCAATACTCAAATGTTCATCTGCCTGAAAAAGCAAAATTAATTTACTGTTTCTGAGCTCTTCCTCATCTTTTCAGCACTATGCAACCACACTCCTCACTATTGTATCTTCAAACATTTTATGAGAAATACTAGTGTTAGTCTGGCCATTTATGGAAATACACACAGTCATGTAGACAAAAAAGCAAAGCCGAGTGCACCTTTATCTGAAAATTTTTAAGCTTAGGTTTAAGTAAGAATTTACTTTTATGTACTTAACATTTCCTTCTTAAAAAGGAAGACTTTATTTCTAATGGAAGGTACACAAAATTACACTTAAGTTTTTCCAGTGGTTCGTTTTACTCATTTTTACTTCTGCAAAATTTGAAGGGGAAGGAAACGTAGGGGAAAGAATTTGTCAAGTTTTGATAACACATGGAGAATTCACTGAAACTCCCCAATCTGTATTTTGAAAACTATGTAGAATCATTGTATCAGTTAATCAAATAGCATAACTTCAGAATATTTCTATTTATACCAACACACACACATACAACGTTAATTTGTGGAAAAATGTTTCTTGAGATACAAACACTTGAACAAAAGCTTTAGCATGCCACCCCCACCATTTCCCTCAACTTTTTTATCTCCTTACCAATTAAATCAGTTCACAGAAACAGGCACTTTTCTTCTTTTTCTCTCTAACATAGCCATTCCCCAACTCCTCCTCCAACAGCAATTAGTGCTCTTCTCAGTAGGCAATTTGCTGTGAGGGGTAATTTCCAGTGAGATGAAAAACACCTGAGTGGGAGGGACAGCTTTGGAGCTGAGAGCAAACCAAAAGGTTCTAGTCTCACCCCACACAGCCAAGGTTCAAATGGTAACATCTTATGAGCCCTGTAAGTACTTGGAGAAAACTATACAATTCTTATGTGAGGTAAGGCTTAACATGACATGATGGTCCCTCACCCTGTTTTCAGGTAGTATCTTCTATCTTCAGCCTCTTATCAGAGGACTATGCCTTCTCTCTGTTGAAGGAGATGAGGGGGAGAGCAAAGAGGGTATTAGTAGGAGGACACCATTCTGTCCAGCTCACTCACATGCTGTCTTCTACTTTCCTCAGTACTTCACTCTTTTTTTCACCTGTGATAAATCTGTTGGGGGGGGGGGAAGTGCGATTGAAAGACTGATTCAGATTACTTTGATATGTTCAGGAGGAAATGAAAAATTTAAAACCTAAATTGTAAGAACCATATTGGAAAATATAGAAAATTCCTGCCTGTTTTGGGAAAATAAATAGCCAACACCTCCTGACCTTGATAGTGTAACATTACAGTCAATACTTGTGTCTCTACATACTGATTTTTGAATGTTTATTCAGTTTATTTTGCACAGTTTGTGACAAAAATGAAATTCAGTTCTCTTGTATATGGCTCAGACAAAATATGCTTTACTTCAACACAGACACTACAGATAACCTGAAAAATTTTAATAATCCTGATGATGAAGGAAATGGTACTGACATGATTCTGAGAATTTATTTCTGTTACCTCATAAATTAAAACTAGAAAATAATTTAAATATAATGTAAAAATGTCCATTTAAATTACTTTAAAGTGTTCAGATGTCCACATTTAGTTTTAATTTATGAATTTAACAAATAAAACTATATATTTTTTCTTGCATTCTTTTGTCACATCAGTACCATCCTTTGCAAATTTGCATGATCTGCAAAGATGAGGAAAAAACAGTGATAAAATGTAACTCACAGCCAAAAGTAACTGTCAATTCAATACTAAGTATAATCCTAGGATTCCAAGAACAATTTTATTTCTTAATATTGAATTCATTCCACCTTGAGTGGTTAGATCTTCGTTTCCTAAAGCTAAATATGAATCTAAGAATCTAAGAAACCTGCATTACTACCCAGGTTCTATAAAAGGAACGGAAGGAGTTCCAGTCTGTCAAAGTGCCATAAGTACTTTAATCTTCATTATGAAAAAAGTGAAATTGAAAATTGATTGACTATTCCATTTCTTAATAATCTGATGACAATTTTCTGTATTCCTTTGCATTAGCAATTTAACATAAGATATGCTTGAATTTTTCTGTTTTTAAACTATGCAAGGTAAGAAAACTTGGAGAAACAGATTGGATTTAGCACTTCTACGCTATCAGTAATCTCTTCCTTCTGAAAGCTAACATATAGCTGAGAAACCAGCTTACTGGTTATTTTAAATTGAAACTGATAGTATTTAAAGACTTCCAGAGAAACAGATATGGGTAAAAGGTTTAGTGAGGAAATATTTAATCAGCAGATATTTGGCAAATTAACCTGTAAATGAATCCTTGCATGTGTGATCTTTTCATTAAGGAAAGCAATATCCCTTCTGCCTATCATTTTCCAGCATTTTTGGTGCCAAAGTGCACCTTATCACACATTGCCCAAACAGACTTAACTGTTTTAGCAACAGCCTCCTATACTTACAGGCCAGATAACACAACCTTTTACATTAAAAAAACCCCAAACAAACAAACAAGCCAAAACAAAACAGACTTCCTGTTTTGACGCCCCATGAGGATCCCAGAGCAAGGCTCTAGTTCTGGAGATTGTCGGTTGGACAAATTCAGAAGCGGAATAACACGTTACCTAAGCAGGGATTTGGAGTGTGACTTTGATGCTCCAGAGACAAATGATTTGGGGATATGCGTCTAATCTTGCAATTCAGTGAAGTGAGCAAGGAAAAGGAATAAATGCCAGCTTTTCACTGACCCTACTGTTTTCCAAAAAAACCCACCAAACTGGTTTTCTCAAACCAGTTTTCTAATGGTCTGAATTCACATAATAGTAATACCTTACAAGCCCTCTCCATTATATTAGCTTTCAACTATTTATAGCTCACACTCTTTATATCACAGGAAAAGTATGCAGGGTCTTATACTCTGGAAAGCAGAGATCACAGTGTCAGGAAACTCAATAGTCACTTTGTTATAATGCAGTAGCTTCAACAAATAATAAAACATAAGCCTTAATAAGGCAAAGCGTCTAGTATGTGAAACCTTTTAAACTACTTTAGAAGAATTATACACCTAAGAGGTAATTATTTCACGTTGGCAGCTCATTTTTCTTATTGGCTTCCAGCCAGTCATAATTTATATGTAATTCTTGACAGAAATATATGCCGAAATGTCTGCTGAAACCCTATACAGCTTTTCTTTCCAGCTCTTACTGAGCTTATAAAATGCAACAGGTGTTATAGTAACTGTATTTGTTCCTTTCCCCTTGAGGTAACCATGTGCCACAAAGAAACTGAGAAGCTCTTGCCTGCATTTTTCCAAGCATATTAAAGGAGGCTTTGTTGTGCACATATTCATCAGAAATAAAAAAACTAATTTACTTCCATTTACCACAGCTGCCTTCCATCTATTTCACGTTAAACCATAATTATCCCTGTGATCTCCCTTTAGGGAAACCACCACTCACCATACCTGTAGCATTAAACCAACAGATTTCGGGAAGTTACAACATGACTATTGCAAAGATTAGCAAGTAGTTAATATGTCTAAGACAGGATATTACATTTTACATTATTTGTTACACAGATACCGTTTAAGAAAACTCCAGGCAACAGGGTACCCTGTAATAACAGATATGTGATCTTACAGACCCTAGCAATATGAAAAAAACCCTAATTATTGAAATTATTTGACATGTTGATCCTTGCTTATGCTTCTGTTAGCTTCAAACAACCTGAATAGAAATGGTGTACTCACGATTATACTCAACAACACACAAATGCTTGGACTTTACAGTAGTTTCCATCCAGATGACTGCTGAAAGAACAAACTGAAGTTCATAAATATTTGAGGAAAGCAGATTTTGATTTTAATGTGTGAGCTCACTGAAGTCCACAGGTCTCTGCTACAAATTCTATGCTAGAATTTATTGCATGAAATTATAGCAGATGAAGCCACCAGCTGCAGTCTCACCAACTCTGGCCCATGACACAAGGGCAATGCATTGACTTCTACTTTTTCTACCACACATCAATTTAGGAAAAAAGTATTTAATGTTGTTTTATGTTCAAAAAGCTAATGAGGAATTTTCTCCCTTATAACAGTCTACATATTCTAATATTTCTAATATTACAACGTCTACGGAAATTAGCTTTAAGGTGTGGAACATTGGCTGTTCTATAGAGCAAGATGCTGGGGTTATTCAAGACATAAAAATGAGGTTCTCGTATAGCTGTCGAAGAAACATATCCTCTACTGGGATAGAGTAATAAAAAAACAATACACTGTGATTTTTGAATGGGATAATGGTAGCCATTCTGATATGTTTCTACAAAACAAAACACAACTAGATGCCATTAACCACACGAACTCCATAGTACTAGATATGAAAGACTGGCTCTCTACAGAAGGATTAAGAATGCTTTCATCAACAGAAGATAGTGATCACAGAGGTGAGACTGACACTACAATAGCAAAGGAAACATTACCTTTGGTCGGCCAGTCACTGTTCTTTTAGCGTTCTATACAGTATGTTCACAGCTAAAGCTGTGTTTAGCCTACATTCTGCCACAGACTCTGGAAAAAAAAGAGGTGAAATTTTCATTCCAGGCTTATGTTTTACCTCTAGGCAAAAAAGCAATGCAGAAATGTTTCTAAAGTTGAGCAAATCTAGAAAACAGCAACTCTAGAAGATGCGACATTTTGATAAAACTAGGCTCCCCTAACCATTGCCAAAGCCAAAATTTTTTTTAAAAAAAAAAAACATCTAAGAGTAAAAGAGAGAAAATGCTGATGAAAGAAGGGGATAGGACTTCATACTAATCCATATGCCTCTAGGATAAGTTGCAACACCCATCTCTCTTTTCCAAGACTTCAAAATGCAGTATTAAAACTGTAGGGTTATGAACAGATCGATACCACTCTGCTGGGATTGATTACACTGTGTAAATACACTGAAATATATCAGAACCTCCTTGCACTTCAAGAGGTATTTCTCTGTGGTGTAGACAGTTCTAATAAGTAAAGCAGCCCATCCCAGCCTACATCCTTCAGAGATTCTAAACCACAATTATCCTTTTGTGTTATCATTAGGTGCATAAAGTATCTTTTTATAAAACTGTTGAAAGACACAGAATACTTCTTAACGGATGGGAAACTGTATGGTCAGATCATCTCATTGCTTTTAGAAGGAAGATAATTATGAATAACATGATGGGAACTTTCAGAACATACTGCATCAATCAGGTTCTGCATGAGTAATTATAATAATGTTTTCTAACATTATTAACTTTGCCTACAGAACATGTCTCATATTTCTGAAATACAAGATTTCTTCCTCGAAGGACATTAGCCCTCAGCATAAGTTCTGGGTAAATTACAATGACTCTGCTGAGAACATCTGAGTAGCAAAGAAACGTTTGCTTTCTGGACTAGTATTTGGATGCTGAAGTCACAGAAGTTATTGTTTGCAAGCTAGCTATTTTCCTTCTGTGGCAATCGGTGTTTTGGCAGATTTTACAAATGTGTACAAGCTGTTAGGTGTAGGAAGGTTTATGTCAGTAAGCATTAAAATTCTTTTTCCTTCCAGTGGGAAAGCAGGCTCTCTTCTTTCTCTTTATAGCTACTTGAACAAGAATCTATCCATTTCTTAAGGCTATATCTTCAGATTTCAAGGTGGTTTGTTGGTTTTTTGTTTGTTTGGTTTGGTTTTGGGGTTTTTTGTTTGGTTTTTGGGTTTTGTCTTTGTTTTTTTTTTAATGTAAGTAACATAAAGAAAGGAATTAGTAATTTCTCTGCAGAAGTCAACCAGTTGAGAATAGCTTTACTGTTATAAAAATTAACATTCATTATAAGTAAGGCTTACTTTCAAAGGGCAGAAATAGGCAAAATGAGCCAAAGAACTAGTTTGTTACAGATCACATAAACGTACAGTAGATTCAGAAATTATTACAGAGGTTCATATAAACAGTGATCCCTCAAGCGTTTCATAATAATAGTGAGAAGGAACAGATAAACTTTACAGAAAGTCCAGAAGTTGCACAGGTAAGACATACACAGGAAAACACGCAGAACCAAAATGGAGGAGAGGACTAGAAAGGAGAAAAGGAACTAATTACTTGAGCTGACGACAGGCCAACCATGGGGAGATACCAGAAATGTGAGATTACTGCCAGTAACAATATGACCTTAAGATTGGTTTTAAGCAAGACAGTCATATAATGAAACCCTCAGATTTTTTAAAGAAAGCTGCTTCTGCTTACTTTATGCAGATCTGTTTTACCACACAAGAAGTATGGTCAGGCTGACTAATATGCACTCAGGATATTTGTGAAATTAAATTCAATTTTAATGATGTGTCATATGAAGACTTTGGTAAATTATGCCATTTTCAGTTAAATCAGCTCTGAATTAACAATTTCACCAGAGTTAATAAACAACAGTTTACAAACCAATAAACTTTTTTTTCTTATTTTTCATAAGGCACTGATCTGATTTGAATGCAAACAAGACAGATATGATAGTAAGAGCCAGACCTGTTACCAAGGAATTCAGTTCAAATACAAAATTTGCTCCCTTGAAGAAAAACAAAATAACATAAAGGTTTATTCTTTTTCTCAAACTTGTATTATTTACTTCCCTTCCCATCCATTCATAATTATTTCCTTGTTTCCCCCCTACCATTGCAATACATCCCAAAGATATAAGAAGGTGTACATATTTAATTGGTAGTGCATTAGTATGAGAGTGAAAATTTTGATACATTTTTAACTTTATTCATTTCAGCCATAAATTTTGCTGATGGTCATCTTGATGATTTATTTGGCGTTTCTCTACTAATTATAACTTCTATTGCTATCTTTCTACTTGTTGTGTTTCACTGTAGTCCACATCTTTCTTGAAATCCTCGGAAGGCAATAAAGAAAAGTATCCTTCCATACTGTATTCCTTCAATTCCTCTATGTATCACAGAGGAATTAAGAAAATAACGCTCCTATGCAGGTGTAAAAAAACTACATTCTTCTAATAAATCCTAGTGACATGAAACCAATTTCTGATGACATGTAAAGTCTCCTACATTCCATGTTCATAGGGAGTTCAGCTGCCTGCCTTTCTTAGGTATGTTTAAGTTGTATGATTACCAGTGCAGTGTCGTAAAATTATATAAAGGTGCTCTCCTGAATGCAGTTAGCCTCTGTAATTCAGAATGCCCTTCAATTGCTCTCACTTGGAAAAATGGAATCAATAAACTTGGTAAATATTACAGTATTTAGGTGCTTCTAACCATTATTCTTCTCTTGCTCTGTTTATTGTTGACCATATTACACCAAAATAAGATATTTTACTCAAACTTTTAGACATCAATGAAAGAGAAAAGTTTCTTAAATATTCAGTTTTCAGGTTTTTCATGTCCCACCTGACCATGAAGTAAAATGTATTTTTATTTCTGCAAGTCACACTATTTTCACATTGTCTAGCTGTGATATCTGAGTATGTGTAGATGTGGCAAAGTAAAACAAGTAAAAAAAGTAAAACACAGGTGTGTTTGTACCACTGTACTGCCCAATTTTCAGATTACAATCTCTACAAGCATGTGATCTTCATATAAAATAGTTCTTCTAGAATCCAGACTGGAAGGCTATACCAAGATATTCAAGTGATACTCATTGGATGTAGGCCTAATGTTTTCCTTAAGATAACATATAGCTGAAAAATCCTTTCCTAGACAGGGTGAACTTCAACCTGATGGAATGAGCTGAATAGGAGCCTCAGAATGTTTACTTCTCAGTATTAGCCTCCAATAACAATTCCCTTAGGATAAAAGAAATTAGAGGGGTTTTTGAGGATTCTTTTCTAATTTTGGCATTTATTGCCTAAATTTTGACTGAAAAATGCCACATCAAGTTTTTAAAATTAAATTAAAAATTTTAAATAAAACTGTCATTTGCAGCAATTCCAGTGATAATCTACATTCCAGTTTGTAAGCACCTCTTGCAGTAGTTTGACTGCAATTGTCTATGAGACATCTTCTGACTCAGAAATATTTATCCATGTTGTATGCTATTACCAGAATAATTTAAGAAGAAATAACATATTTTCAAAAAGAGAAAATAAAATTTCATATGCTCCTCACCATTTAGCCTGGAAGATGCAGTCTCAGATCTGTATGCAGAACACGGTAAAACATTTAATCTTATATAAAAATTTATGTGAGAGTGACATTTTAAAATTATTATTATTTTTTGGTGCCTTGGTTTTATAAAATTAATTGGAGGGGGGGTTTATCTCTAAAGCAGCTCATAAATCTCTGCGAGGACACAAGAAATAATAAAGGTAAACAGTCATAGGTTTAGGACATTTAAGTTTGTAGAACATGACTCACCAGTGCAAGGGGCATGCTGCCTCTCATACAAAGCAGTCACACGCCTAAACATTGCAAGCAACCCTGTGTTTCTTTGAAAGAAATTTCCTGTGTTCCCATACAGTCCACTGGAGTTTTAGAAGAAAAAGGCATCATATGGGCCCTTTTGGTGAAGTCTGACAAAGTTTCCGTAAACCTGTATCGGTAGCCAGCTAAGGCTACAAGGAATTGGTAGCTGTAGGGTCAGGCCTGGGATGGGTACTGAGGATAACATCAGTGACCTCAAAATGCATGAAACTGCAGAGAGAAAAGGCACTCCACACTATTTGGAGGAAAAAGATGTGAAGGATGACCTGAGACTTTATTATCCCTTTAGTCCTTAGTGGAGTTGGGCATCCCATCTGGTTAGCCATTGACTAGGCTACTCTGCTGAGCACAGAACCATGCTCAGGATCTCATCCTCCAACTCACTCCATTAGAGTGGGAGGGATGCCTGGAAATCATCTGGTTCAACCTTGGGTTGAAAATGGGGCTTTAGATTAGGTTATTCAGGGCTCTGGACAGCTAAATCTTAAGTATTTCCTGTGAGAGACACTCCCCCAGTTCTCTGGGTAACCTGCTCCTATGTCAGTTTGTTCTCATGATGAAGAATGACAAGGGAACCTCTGTCTTGTCTATAAATACCTTCCAGTATTGCAAGACTGTCATTAGATTCCCCTAAGCATTATTTTCTCTAGGCTGAACAAACCGACTTCCTTCAGTCTTTCTTTTTTTCAAGTTTTTGAAAATTTTTTCAAAAGTTTTCAAGTTTTAGAACCCTCTGATCATCTTGGTAGTTCACTGCTAGATCCTTTCCAGCTTGTCAATATTTCTTGAAGTGAGGAGACCAAAACTGGACACAGTGTTCCATGTGTGGACTAACAACTAAGTGAGTATAATAATCACATCCTTTGATATGATGGTTATACTTTTGTTGATACAGCCCAGGCCATGGATGTATGAATGTGTACTCCAGAGAGTTAATGTGAAGATATAACACAAGATCATGCAACAAGACATGGGCAATGCTGGTCATGCCAAATATCCTATGTGGTTTTCCACCACTGAACTTCTCCTGTGGACTCAGGTCATCTAGCTGACCACAGCCTAGAGGGTTGGAACAGGAAGGATTTCCAGACAGACATTCTGCCTCTGTTCTGCCTCAGCAAATAGAAGACCCAGGGCAACAGGCAGCTGTTCATTCAAGGTGTCCCTCCAGCATAGAAACACAATCTTCAGATCTAACAATCCTAAGCCTAATTTCTGCATTCTGCCTAAAATAATAGGAAGGAAAACATCTGTAAAATTGTAAACCATCCCACAGATAAACAAAAGTCAACCACACAGCTTGGAATGTTGTTCATTCTTTTCTAGGTTACTTGAAAAGTATACTAGTCAGACATTTAAAATTACATATAACTATGTTTACGTATATAAATTTTCCAGAAATGGTACCTTGACATTCCCATTCTGGCTTATTCCTTACTTGGTCTGTGGAAAGCACCTCAATTTTTTGGTCTCCATGGCAATTCAGGTTTTTTTTAATTACAAGATTGAGACAGTATTTCCAGCTTGAAGTGTGCAATAGAAAAGGAAATCAACTTTGAAAATAGAAAATGCTTGTGCTGAGTAGATTAAACAAATAGATCTTATTTACAAAAAATAACGTTCTTCCTGTCCTCCTTTGTAGTTGCTTTGGTTCTACTAAATTGCTCTGTAAGAATTTTAGCTCTCAGTTTTGTAGGCAAATCACAAAGAAAATTACTTGTATATTGAAAAACTTGCCCAAGGTTTGAATAAAACATATCCACAAAATCAGGGGAAATGCTTTCACCCTTTTAGAACTCTAAGTTTTGAATCACTTGTAAGCAATAAACCAATGCTAATTTCACAAAATACACTGGGAAGTGAGAGAAGTAGGCCACATTGTCCTGTCCAAAGTAGTATTAATACTACCATGGTAGTCCTAAGTCATTGTCAGCTGTCAGTGATTAGTTACTGATGTTGTACAAAATGGTACGGCAACAGCAAAGAAAATATAAGAGACTTAGACCAGAATTCGGTACAGGATGATGGTTAGGATATTAAATCAGAAGGTGATCACAAATGGAATTTCTAGTAATTTCTTAGACTAACAGATTTCTAGAAATCTACTGTCAGTCTAGAAAAGAATTCACTTCACATAGCACAGTTAAAAGTATGTACAATTCTGTCCTTGGAACATGCAATCCTTTCAGTTTCAGTACATCCTGAAGCAGATGGAAGGTCTCCTGATGAGACTTTTCCTTCCTCTGCGTAGGAGTCCCTCACATCAAAATAGAGTTGCTTCTTTCCTGTCACTCATTGTTCCAATCCAGCGGGGTTAGGAGATCATTTTACATAGCAGGGCACCTCTTTAATTAAAGATATCCTCTTAAGAGATAGATCTACAGCATCTTCACAGCGGCTAGACTGGGTGGGGTTTGATTAGATATGGCTGATTTTAAAGAAGCATTTCCCCTTCAGAACAGCACTATGGCATGTGAAAGGAATGTATTTCAAGCTATTGCAGCTTTTGTAGGCATGCGGTTAGTAAAACTACTGACTTGCAAAAGTTTTATTTTGCTGATATCCATACAAATATTTACTGTAAGTCACATACTTTGACAGGAGGAATCCATGGCTTGCTTAAAGATCTGGATTACAATAAACATAAAAACTGGAACTGTAAATCTAATAAAAACTCTACAGATATTTTAATATCTGGTTTTTTATAGTACTTGCTCAATCTTTGGCTGTAATATTTGTGCTTAAACCTGTCCTCCACAACTTCATAACTATGTCTTTTTCCTATAAATAATTAACAGATTTCCTTTTAAATTATTTAACATTAAATGGAAGGTAGATTATATTCATTCACTGGTTCACACTTTTCTGAATTTAAACGACTGGTTTAAAAAGCAGCTGTCTCAGCTACAGAAACAGATCAAAGAGAACTTTAACATGTACTGCAAAAGACTGATTTTTTTATGACTTTACTGGAGCTTCTCTGAATACTTGGTCAAATTCATAATACCAATATGTTCCCACATTTAGTTTCTTGTTGCTGGAGTTTGATGCAGAATCATGAATTACTCATGGATTACTTGGAAGATTTCTCACATGCCAAGAAATCTGCTTTTAAATTTTGTGACTGTGTAAAAAAAAAAACAAAACACCAAAGCAAAAGTTAGCTAGTTTTGGTTGTGGTTGCAAGTATTTTGCAAAGCTGCATTATTTAATTAGGACATTTAATCAAAAAGAGATTGTGTGGTTTAATGTCTAGTTGTGCAATAAATAATACAGCCAATTTTTTTTGTTATGTTTTGACAAAAAAGTGGCTTGAAAGTGCTGAAGTTTTGCTAAAAAACCCAGTTGTATGCCTTTAATAGGGTATGCTAGTTTTATAATATAGGTCCTCAGGACAAAACCTGTCTTGAAAAAGAAACATATTTGTATCCTTTATTGAAAATGCTTCTCTGCCATGTAAGAAATATGCACAGGATTTAACATTTAAAATAATGCCGTCTAATGACATCTAATATTTGGTACAGTGAAATATACTGACAGCCACATTTAAGAAGCAGGATGCTATTATAGAAATGATAGACATTATCAAGATAAAATGAGAAAAAAAGTTAAAAGTATTCTGATTCTATTAACTGCTAGGCATAATTTTCAGTACAATACAAGAGAGAAGGCAGTGAACTTACTGGTGGAAAAGCAAAATGCAGACATTTAGGTCAAAGGTAATACCTCATTGACTGGCTTTCATAAGCAGTATAAACCTATATAGCTAAATAATACACAGTTCAGTATAAGAGACATTTAAAATTGGCTGTTGTGAGTTAAATTTTAAATCCTGGTATCCTTGGGGATGGCTTTGCATGTCTAGCTTTGATTTTAAAACACAACTGTGCTTCAAAAAAGCTAGAAGGGCATGGGGGAAACCACCTGGCACTAGTGCTACCGGAACAAATCACTTCAATGACCAACACAAATACACTGAAATAACAATCCCCACAAAGCGAGCAGAGAGCAGTACTTGAGCAATACTGTAACCTTCTCTACCTGCAATTGTTTCACATACAGCTGTAGGTATTTTCTTTGGATCAGCTGAGAGGCAGTTCTCAGTGTGCTCCTGTCTCTGCTCCTCAGTCATTTCAAAAATGTTTATACTATTCTACTTTTTCTCGGGAGAGTGCAAAGAAAAACCCTATATTCTTCTCTCATTCACAACAGTAAATCATACACCTACTGTAGATTCTTACTAATGCCTTGGTGAAAATGAAAGCAAAATTACGGCCCTACATAATAATGAGAACATACACACAAGGTTCCCATGAACTAGCATTCTGGATGCATGGCCAAAGACGGGTGTAAGAAGAGGCTGATGAAGAGCCACATTCTGAACCAGTCAGCCATGCAGGACCAAATTCTTGGAACTGTAAAACATGGTATGAACCCAGAGGCCACCAAGGGATTTTGAAGACTCAGACACTTCAAAGAGTTGCACTCACAGCTTGCAGAACCACACTCTGAATGCATCACTCCTTTCAGAATTCTCTGAAAGAATGGACCTGGGAAATCCTTTTACTGTGGTTCTAACTTACTTTGCAAATTGCATTTTACTGAACAACAGCTCCAGACCATGGAGGAACAATGGTGCCATTTCCAATCCCTAATTTAGAAAAAAAAGGATCTCCAGGAAACATAATCAAAAGATAAGCATGATGATAAGTAGCAATGATTTTGCTACATGTTTTTGTGCCTTTGGTACAAATATCGTAAGGTTGCTTAATAAACTGCAGGCCAAAAAACACTACAAAGATTTCCAGTATTAACATTAGACAATCTCTTAACCTCAAATTGTAACAGAATTTTTTTAAACACTCCAGATGTGCATATGTCTGCAGGGAAGAAAAGAGGGGCAAACATAATCTATGCCTTTTTTTTTTTTTTGATCCTGGAATATCACAATAAAAATGAACATTAAGAAAACAGTGCGTGTGTCTGGATTATTTCAAAATGTAATTAACCAAGCTTGAATCTCATGGGGGTATATTTTCTACTCCCTTTGAAAAATAAGCCAAAGGCTTTAGTGGATACTGTTAAAAACAGCCAACAACTAATGAGAACAACATTTTTTTTCCATTCATAAAGCTCATCAAACTCATAAATTAGAATAGAGGAATAAATTATTCCTTGTGTATTGGTTTAGAGAAACTTCAGCTGTTACTTACTGTAAACTTTACATGATAAGCATTATTTTAATATAAATCATTATTAGCTTCCTGGAAATGCCACAAAGTTTACATTTTCTCTCTAGTTTAAGAGAAGGTGCTAAGGAAGCTGAAGAGAAGATAGATACAATATTAAGTATAATTAACTATGACAGACATACTCTGTTATTATGGAGATACATTTTTGTAGGGCACATTAGGGAATTAAAGGAAAGCTTTGGGGTACATAATTAGTGTGTGAACTTCACAATAGCAAAGAAAAATTGAAATAAGTTAGCCAATACAATTATACAATTACTACACATAGCTGATATAATTATTTACAGGCATGGTTCATTAATCAAACAACTTGAAATATTAGCAGCTAAGTTATCAGGCAGGAAAACAATCCATCAGAAGCAATGCCTTTGAGCGAAATTCACCAAACTTACATTGCACTGTATTCGATTTAGGGGCAGACGATCTCCATTGGTGCTGATAAATACAACATTTAAAACACAGGATAGACAATTTCTGCATTTTTATAAAGCTAAATAATTATTTTCAGAAGCCAGCACTTTCTCAGACCATTACTGGTTTCTGGCACATCTAGCTGCAGTTAAAAGCAAAAGGCAAGTACCCTGGAGCATTTATGCTCCAAGGGACTCCCAGCCTCCCATACAAGGCATGAACAATCGACTCAAGACTCTGGACAGCCTTCAAGGTTTCAAGGACCTTTTATTCCAAAATTCATACTTCAAGTCAATACAAGTCAGTCTGCTGATGCTGTTTCCTCTGCATTACATACTCTTTTGATGCAGAAGCATACTTTAATAAGTTAGGTGGGGTGGGGTTTTTTTATCAGTCATTTTGAATCACCAACCAAAATAATCGTTACTTTCAAAGAGATGTTTGAGACTATGCAGGATGTGCATTGCAAAATCTTATATTACCTGTTCAGCCATTTTCAACATGTCTACTTCAATATGTTGAGGACCAATAGAGAAAAAGGTGCTAGACTAGGGAGAACATAAGAGCAAGCAAGTGTGGTATCATCTCTGTTCTGCCTAGTCAGATGCGCTGTTAGATACAAGTGGCTTTCCAGCAGCAGGGATACTATGTTTGCTTGTATCCACTGGAGGTAACACGCTAGCTGCAAAACTAATTGTGTGTGAGATCTAATGGCCATTACATATAACAGTCCTAATTTATGAAAATATATTATTTACCCCATTTAAAAAAATATCTGATATCATTTGCCTGCCTTGTAGGATTAGCTATCTTTGAGGAAAATTCATACAAGCCAGTGGAAAAGAATTCCACCATCACATCCCAAATCAACTGGCTGAACCACTATTTGGCTGATTGTGAGGCAGTTTTTAAGCTGCTGTAGTAGCCCTTGAACAAGAATGTTTGCATTTTCTGTTTTTTTCTTACTGTGGAATACTGATATATTCTTACGACACTTGCATTCCCTTTGTGGACTGCTCTTTCTGTTAGTTAGTACTCTAATGAACAAACATTAGAACGAAGAGCTGCCAGTAATCAGGATATTAGAGATTTATATATCTAGTATTATAATTCAATTGTGGTATTATGAAGAAAAAGTTTAATAAAAAAATCTGTTTAGAACTTGATGTTTTGCAGTTATATCTAAAAATTCAAAAAACAATGCACATGTAGAATTGACAGAAAATGGCAGTTTAGAAATTACTTTATGTTCTTACACTGACAATCAATAGCCTGTTACAAATCAGCTTTAAAAGTTCCTTGAACTTCTTAGGAAGTATAATGCAATAACTCTATGTGAAAGACACCCAAACTCATGTCGTCCAACTGGCTTCCATCCAGAATTCCGATTTTTCCTTAGGGAAAATCAGGAACAGCTGCTTCGGCAAAGAAAGCTCTTCCAAAAGTCAAAAGCCTCCTCTTGTGTCTGCTGTAGCCTAATGCAAACAGTTGCTGCCAACTGTTAGTTGGTGAGGGGAGAAGCAGGTGCTTCTGTGAGAGTGAGATATTGAGTCTTCCTTCAGAAAATTATATGAAGAAATAAAAAATACCCCGGGGAGATGGAAGCAAAATCTAGATTTGCCTTTCACTGTGTGATATTCAACCACCTTTGTCTAGATGGTTGCAGGGCTTGGTCAAATGAGTGTTTAGTCTGAAAATAATTTCTGAGGTGTCTCTCATGACTGTAATGCAGATGCCAGTTTTGTATCATGTATTATGTCAGGAATCACAGTCTTCATGTAGAAAAGTGAACACTAATAGTGAAGTGACAAACCTAAAAAATATATTCCTTAATACTCTTCATTCCATGTTTCCAGGAGAGAGATGAAATTGAACCTAATAATAATTTATTCATTTGGACCTCATCTGTTATATAATTTATTGAAATTTACAGGAAGTTTTTTATCTTAAGAGAAACTGTTCTTGATCTTTGCTTAAATTTGCATTGTAGGCAAAATAGAGGCCTTTTAACACTCATAAATTGTAACTGTGCTAATAAAGATATAATTAATATTCACTTGCCTTGGACCCAAATATCGCTGCACTGAAATAATGTAACTAACAACAGTATTTCTAATACTGTGACAGCATAACTGGATATAAAGTACAAAAATTTTGTACAAGTACGTGATCAGTCTAATGACCAAACAGGTAAAGACAGTTGAGCGCATATGTGTACTAGGAATTCAAGTAACCAAAGCTATCAAACAAAATAGACAGCACAACCTCGTTACCACACAAGGAGGATGACCAGCAAAGCCAAAACCAAGGTGAATGGTGTGACCGAGAAGGTGTGACACCTCTTTTGGAAAGGAGTGTGCAACAGCATAAGAACACACACAGAGTCAAGGAAAATCAGAGAAGAAATTACCACCTTGATCTCAGAGACTAAGAACCACCAAGGATTTTATCATCAGTCCTGACTATATAGCATCAGCTCTGTAGTATTTTATGCTCAGTGCGAATACAAGTGTTATGAACCAACAATTTTGTACAATTAATAAAGATAAGAATTAATCCTTATCAAGAAGTGTATTATCAATGAATATTTTAGTAAGGTTAGTCTTCTGAACTCTCATTACAGCAATCTGTATGATTCCCTTCTCTATCTGTATATATTACCTGCAACAGCAAATAAAGAAGCATTAGGTAAGATTAAAGTATCATTGGCTAGTCCTCAGTAAATCACTTAATTGTAAATCAAGCTGTAAATAACATGGCTAGTCCCACTACATGCAGTAGAACTGCTTATTGTAACAGGTGCGGCCTTAGGAAGTTTTGTTTAGCATGGGAAGTTTTGATATCGGATCTTAAATTCTAACTTTTTAATGTTTTGAATAATAATAAAAAAAAATCACTAGGACCACAAAATCCTGACAGTGACATAGCAAAATTCTAGCATGGACCCATCTTTCCATAGCCAGCAGAGAAATACAAGACCTATTTATTTTATTATCCTGGATACCTTATGCTACCATGATCTGTGAGGGCATACCTCGACGTCTCGGAAGTCTCATAACTGTAGAAGATTTATTTAAATCCAAGGTAAAAATTAAGGGATCCATTTCCGAAATTTTCCAAAAGGAAACTTTCCTCCTAATCCCTTCAGAATATATTTGCAATTTAGATTAGCTCTTTTGACTTAATTTTTGAAACAATATCTTGTTCTAAGCAGGGCCACCATCATGAACTGATTTGGAGACAAAGCAGGCCATGAACGGGCAAGAGCAAAAGTTATGGTAGCAATGGAGAGAAAACCACCAAGCCCAACACAATCTGGTCTGCACAGGTCACAGTCTTCTTTAGAATTGGGGAGGAAAGCAAGGAGAGTGGAGACTACGGCTTGATGCATATATTTTCTTTCTTATTTGTCAGGCCTGTTGTCTAGGTGAGCTGGCACAACATTAAAAGGAGCTGGGAAACAGGGGCTGCAGAGGCATGAACAGAGAGAGTCACTAACTACAGCCTTAAATATTTCTCAGTCTGCAGTAGCTGAAAAATATCGAAACGATAACAGTATGATTTTACAAGAAAGTTGAAACAGTAGTTGTGTTCTAAAATTTAGGACAGAAAATTAAAGACACTATTTTCATTTCTATTTCTTATTGCTTTGCTTTTTTTGGAAATTATCCCAGGACATTTCGTGTTGGTCTTTTTACACTTCCTCAATTGCTCTATGGGGACTTCTAAAATCCAAGCTACAAATGAAGATGTGTATTTTATAATCACATCTAACACTGGGCACTATTAATAAAGGAAAAATTGATGTGCTTATATTAGTCAGAATCACATAATTTAGAGAGGCAGGCGTAGCAGTCTGGGTAGACTGAAAAACTGTATTCTCTGTAGACAGTACATAGGTTAAAACACTGAACACTTCTTACATCCTTTCATAGTATTAGGCAGAGGCCTGACATCATGATTTGAAGACTAAGCAGCAAAGTCAATAAAAACTGTGCTCATTCCTTCATATTCCCTCATGCCATAGTTAAACAGAGAAAACTAAACTGGTAAGAAGTCACATGAAGTCATCTAGCTTATTGTTGACTGGCCACGACAACCTGTTTAAGCGATTTGATTTAAAAATAAATTACTTATTTCACCAAAATGCTGAGGCTTAACAATTTTCTGTTCCTGGGAAAATGGGATAAAAGGCACTCTAGGGTTCAAGAACAAGTTTCTTTATATGTACTTTTACGGGATTTTTTCATGTCATCTTGACCATGTAATTGATTCCTCATCTGTCTATTAGCTTCTCTCTTATGTGTAGATTACAAACTTTCTAACACAGGGCCAATCACTTGTAGTGTATGCTCCCCTGCATAACACAGTGGATACAGGGCCCAAGAATAAAATTCCTAAACACTACAATATCATGAAATACTATTGACAGTCATCAGTTTAGCTGTATTCCATTGATGACCACACTACATCAATTTAGCTTATAATGAACGACAGAACACAAACTGAAGATTATGGCCCACCTTCAGTGTAGTGCTTTGGGCCTTGATTTAAAAGCTGTGTTGGGTTCCAGCATTTTAATGAAGCAGAGCAATTACGTACAAGTTTCAGCAGCTTTGCTCTTGCTGAAAATCCATTTACAAACTGAGTAGCTATATTGTAATTTTATGGTTCCCCATCAAGAAAGGCATCTTAGCCAGAATTACAGACTATCACCAAATATCCTACAGTTGGAGGAGTAGGCAGGAAGGAGAAAGTCCTTTCCTTTGTCTGGTAATTAAAACGTAAAGCCTTCAGAGCCTGCTCAGCCTTTTCATTATGCATTTGGACAGTGCCCAGCAAAGTGAGCCCCAGAGTCCCCAATTAAAGTGTCTATGGTCCATTGCAGCAGGAATGAATATGCATTGAATACCTTCAATAGACAGTCATTCTTCAGACAGCTTAGGGTGATTTTTGTGTTTCCTAAAGGAGGAGGGCTTGAAAGGAAGTCACTCCAGCTGTAAACAGGAGTTTATCATATTCCACTTCCTTCTGAATTGTGTAACGATTTTTCTTTTTATGGCTATCTGATTTATGGCACCATACAAAGCTCAGCTGCTTACTAAAAGTGAATCTTAGCAGCACCAGAGGCTCCTTTCCCAGATTTTAACTCCATTCCCACTATGCCCCACAGCATCCATCTAGCAAATGTTTGCTGAAAGCAAACTGGTCTATAGATCAAGTAAAGATAATCACAGCACTCAAGTCTGCATTCAAGAGAAAGACATTAGTTTCCCACATTCTGAGGGTGTTCCTTTGCAATGAAACAGGAACAACCTACAGAACCAACACCTCTAATCCTTTTCTTGCTCAATTCTATGGTAGGAAGGAAGATACGGCTTATGCCAGTGTATCTAATATCTGAACTTTAAACTCACATGGACATTAAGGCACCTCTAGTCTGATCATCTGTATTTTTGTCAGATTACAAGAACAGATGGTGATATTTGATACAAAATAATCAGCTAATTTAGCAAGGAGTTGGGTATACATTTTCATAACAAGACATCTGATGAGGCTGATAAATAAAACTTCCCACGGGAACAGAATACTGGAAATACCACCCTTATAATAGAAAAATATAACTAATTAAAAAAAGAGCAAGTGAAGGTACACTTAATTATAGAAACCAGTGTTTACAACCTTTAGGCTACTAGAATTACATTTGCAAAATAGAATTGTGAAAAGGTGACTTTCCCACAGCTAATATATGCCAGTGCACAAACTGCTTTTCAATGTCACGCTCTTTACCTAGAGAATCATTTTGCAGTATATACAGGTATTATCAAATAAAATAATTGGAAATAAAGCTGGTCAGGAAATTTTTATTAATTGTTCTTCAAAAAACATTAATTTTTATTACCATTAATACTGATTTTTTGGCAGAGAAGTCTTGATTGATTTCTTTGCCCCACAAAATTTTCCTGAAGTGTCTATTTCTATGTAATTTTTCACAAACAAAATTAACCCGCTTTTTCATTACTTTTTTGTATCAGAAGAATTGTCATTTTAAAAGTTTTAGGCTAATAATTGTGAGCTTTGCTTGCTGATTTTGCTCTATTAATTTTCAGAACTGAAATATATGACAGATTATTTTTACCATTCCTTCAGATTGTATTTTTACTTGGGAAGAGTATTATAGCTATTATAATGAAGCATCTCACCTGTGCTGAAAATGAGGAAAGAAGTTTATTTAACAGAACAGGACACAATACAACTTAACTTCGTCTGATGTCGTGTATGAGAAAACACCCATTATCGACAATGAGTCAACAATGAGTTCAGCTATAAATTGAGTTAGCTGCTGCCTCTGCACATCTCAGAGAAATAAGCATAATACTCTGTGCAGTCTTTAAATGGGCTTTCTTAAACACACAGTAAATCTGCATCATTCGTATTGCATATGCTACTCATATTATACTCCACAGTTCTTACCAAAGGATATTCAAGATCACGGGATAACACTGCTTTGGCGTCAATGCAAAATCACTGGGGCTTGGTATTCCAGAGCTGAATGCTTCATTGTGCCACTATCACTCTGTTTGGTTCATTGCCCAGATTGTACACAAATTTCACCTGAGATTAACAGGATTCCACAATGCAAGAGCTCTGCCTGTATGCAGACTAACGAAAAGCAACATGAAAACAGTAACTACATACCAGGAGCAACAGCTGATGGGCCATCTGGTCTTTTATCAGGCTAACCTGTACAGGTTAAATGGGTTACTCATATCATAGAGTAACTGTCTCCAGCATAGAATAATGAAGTTATTCAGGCTGGAAGGAGCTTAGAGTTGTTGTGTAGGCCAACCTCCTGCTCAAAACAGGGTCAACAGAAAAATAATTGTACCCTGCAAATATATGTCTTAAAAGATATACAAATATAGTAAGATCCCCTGTTAACTGTCGCCCTTGTAAGTTCTGTAGAACTTGATATCTTTAATATTAAAAGACAATAAGTAAAACTAACAGCATCAGTAGGCAGGTCTTCCACACAAAATGATATTCTGCTTGGTAGTATAGTATGAAACCTGTTTCTTTGAGCTTATGTACTGATTTCTCAGCAGGAAGACAAGAAGCAGAGGTATGTTTATTTGAACAGCTGAAAACAGAGCAAACCATTTATGACAGGAAGACTGTGACCTACAAGAATCTTCCTTATTAGCAGCTGTTTTTAAAAGCTGTATAAATCTGAAACTCTATCACATGTAACAAAGAACTAGGAATTTCTTAGTAAAGCAAAAGATCTAAACTCTCTAGCTGATGTCTCAAACAGAAATTAAAAAAATTATAAAAATGGGGTTTTTTTCTTTTGTGTCTACATGTCTTGTTCTTAGAGACAGTAATCCCTGCCAAAACAATAAGATTTTGTTAGTCTTCTTCACATCTTTCAGCTGGGTACCAAGGTCAGAACAAATAATAAGCTAGGAAGAGGTAAATTGCATGCAGTCTACAGTTCATGGCGCACAGGTAGTGCCTACCCTCACATTTTGAATTCTGGGTCACAAGAAAGTAGTGCTGAAGCACATGTGCATGTTCAGGCTGCATTGTAAAGAAAAAGTGGTGTGAGGAAAAGAAAGAAAAAAAAAGAATTTGAAAAATTCTTCAGTGGAGAATCAATTGCAAATGTAAGGAAAAGCATTTCTGACTTGAAAACAAGAGGAAAGGGTCCTCGTTTTATTGACAGAAAACGGGACAGAGTTAATGACAGTATCTCATAAACTCCAGTAATGAATTTGCATCATATTTGGGTTAAAAAATATGTGTCACATTTTAAATATAAAACACCATGATGATCATAAGCAAGCATTATATAGATTCGTTCAAGTGTGGGAAAAAGAAAAGTGTGGGAAAACACAAATGGGAGGGGTAATGAAACTTGTGCTGACCTTTCTAAAAAGTTCCCAAGAGTAAATACAAAGCAAATTGTAGCTCACATTGTGGCAAGTTTTTATGATGCCCTACATTTGATTTGTGAACTCAATAACAACAGTAGAAAACAGTGAGGAAATAATCCTTCTTTAATTCTTCAGTAATTCTAAGACAAAACCCACTTAAGTGTAAGCTATTTTTTTCACCCATACAATGCCCAAGAGATTTTTTCTTCTGTTCTTTTTTTCCCCCTCTTTTTTCCTTTTTTGGATGAGATTTTCAACAGAATATCAAAGTAAACTAAACAAAGCTGAAAGGAAAAAGCTGTGTTCCTTCTCAGGAGCAAAAAATGGGCTTCCATTATGCTGTTCCTCACAAGTGATGCACAGTCTTCTGACTATATGCTTTTATATGTGTTAACAGTGTTTAAAAATTATTCTTCCTGACTTTGCATTTATTAAAGTAATATTTTTCAAAGTATATGTACTGTTACCTGGAAATAATTTCTTTCCTAAAAATACTGCATTTTTTTGCATTCTATTAGTGTAATTCTAAGAAAACTCACGTAATAAAAGTTCTCAGACACTGGAAACATTAAGGCATAAAACAAAAAAGCCACTGCCACAGCCCTGCAAAGCCACTCAGCTGTGTACAGAGATCTTTCAGGAGCATTGCTGATGTTTTAAAAATCTTGAATTGCTGCCAGACTGCAAAATATGAAAGTAGTTTATTACTGCGAGGTGAGGTTTTCTAAAGGTCCAACTCTCATAATGCTTACAGGCAGTTAATACAGACAACACAATAGAAGCACAGAACGTGGCTAATGTAGATAGGAGTGGAAAAGTTTTTCTAAGAATTAGGGGCATATAAAAAATACTTCAAAGAGAAATGACTAAGTTCTTCCCAGAATTATAACAAGGAGATTTAGATTTCCCCACAGACAGAAACAGGATTTCTGCATTATCTTTGTTGCATCATAATGATTCCCTAATGCTTGAAACAAAGTCTTTGCCATCATTTACCATTTGAGACAGCAGTTTTCTTCTCTGAACCTGGAGAATAAACCTTTCCACACCTTTTCTTCACCAAATGTGAAAGACATCACCTCCACAGTCACATCATCCTATTCCATTATGAGAAATGGAAGCTTAGTCATTTTCATATCACTGTCTGTGCTTTTTCCCAAGAGTTTTCAAGAATGCACTTCTCCTCCTAGATCTGCATATTTAGAAGTGAATGAATGAGCCAAGGATGTACAGAATCCTCTAACCTGTCAGTTTCTTCAGAGATTATCCAGGAAAAAAAACAAATGGACCTAGAGTTCTATTGTTACTTTTTCCAAAATCTGTTCACAGTGAGGATTCCGAAATAGGGCACTGTTATTTGCCACTCTACCACAAAAAAAGAGGATAGCCATTATACAGGATGCTGGCATAAACAGGTGCACAAAACATCATTCTTTCATTTACTTTAGCCTGGTTAGCTCATACTTGGATTCACCTTGTAATGATTCCCTAAAGAAATGCAGTTTCTATCAGAGATTTCCACCCAACTTCTATTCTGTGAATCTCACTGCTTAACAGTATGACCATGCCCAAGAACGCTTTTTACATCCTAATTTTTACAATTATGTATTTGCCATTGAAGTACAAAATAAAAAGCAGTATGGAATAATTGTTTTCTTACTAACTGCTCATTGTTTTGACCTAAGCTTTTCAACTATTTTATAGTCTATTATTTAAAAACAGTACAATCCAACAATAAGTCCACAATGGGAAGGGCTGCTTTTATTCTGAAAAACCCCAAAACAGCCACCAAAGCACGCTCTCCTAGTTAAAGCTGACATCAGCTTGTACAAATTACAAAGAACTCCACCGCCCTCTTGTGATAAACGATCAGAAAACAAGCACAGTGTCACGGGATGAAGCAGCTTCCATCGAAATAAAATTCCTTTAGAAAGATCGTGAGACTGGAATGAAATAACTTAGATGGAATTATTTTTTTCTGCATTCTTCCCAACATCAGAACAGATATCATATGAAGAAAAGCAACACAGTACACTGAGCGTATTCTGTTTCTGCTTGCTCTCTAGGTAATAGTTGTTTGGCTTCCTGTAGTCATGATTCTATCATAACTTACACAGAGAGGTAGCCATCAGATAAAATTGCACAAGATAAAAACAAAAAGCGTTTACCAGTCAGTATGAATTCCTACCACTTCTGTCACTTAAGGACTGTTTCTATGCCTACTATCCCTCCAAACAGAGGATACCCAAAAAAGCTCCAGTGGCTTTATATCATCTAGGAATTTTTCCATGCCACAAAAATCCTCAGGTATAACCCAAGTGATTCATGGATATAAAAAGCAATTTCAGTATAACTCCTTGTGCTGGTGTTGCACAATAAACATAGCTTTCAGGACCACTATAATATCAGCAACTTCTCTTTAATCAGAGCACTTTTAGCTTAAATTCTTCACAAACATGGTTTGCAGAAGGGCAAGTGACTAAAATGGAGGAACATATGTGGCAAAATGCCCATTAAAATTTGACCTGGTCTGACATATCTCTCTCTGTATCTGCATCTATCTACACACATACATGAAACTACTCACAGACCTTGTATCTCAGAAATCTCATTTCAACAGTGAACAGAATACCATCTTATACTACACCAGCTTACTGACTCTACAAATGGCTAAATTCAGTGCCTATGTAATATCGGTGTATTGGGAAACCACCAGCATCAATTTTCACTGCTGTTAATAGAAATTCTTCATAGACCTATGGAAGGTATGAGAAAGCTAATTACTTTCAGAACTCAAGCAGGATGCCAAGCACAGGGTAAATTATCATGGTTCAAAAGGATTAGATTGACTCTTCCTTCCTATACAATATAATTTCTAACCCAGGATTTTATCCACAGGTAGATAAAATACATTGTAGATATTCTCAGTATGCAATCTCTATACAATGTAAATTCATCCAGTTTATTGTTCATTCCTTCCCTCTTGTTGCTTGGTTTTGAAAACCAGCACAGTAGCACACAATTGCCTGTCCAAATTATAGCCTACTTCTCACCCCTTGACATTTAGCTCTCAGTCGAGGGGAGCTGTTGTCTGGTAGCATCTCCCCTTAGCTCCCTAGCAATCTGACTTTATCTCTTGGTAGGTGTCCCTTCCTTCAGCTGATTATGCTAGCAGCAGACTCACCCTTGTCTCAGCAAGTGTCATGATTCTAGAAGAAGTCCTGGAAGTGGTTTCTTTCTGCTCTGGAAGTGGTTTCTTTCTGCTATGCAGACTGAAAAAGTATTTGGGGTCCAGAACATGATCATAGTTCAGAGCTCTGATGGGCTGACAACTCTGTACAGACATACTGGTCCAAGCTAACAAGCCTCCTATTGAGCATAACTACGAAAGAGCCTATTGTTTCCAACATGCACAGCAACATTTGAAGTGCTTGTGCAAACCACTTTCTGAAAATTTTCAAGATACAAATGCTCTGAACTACCCCCTGATGCACTGATGGTATTGCAAATTTTTCATTCTAAACCTTCATAGAGATAAGTCCATTGAGACACAAAAGCTCTCTTAGTTGTTTCCCAAATAGTTAGGAAAGTGCATTGTCATCAGATGTGTTTGAAAACCTTTTTGTTCTTCAGAGCATCTCCAGTACCTCCAGTCTGCATATATAGTTCAGAGTTGTTTCACTGGAGGCTACAGACATCTGTACTAAGCAATACAAAGCTTTGAATAGAATTGCTAAGAATCAGTCTAGATTATCAGAACTTGACATGTTTAATGCCATTTCTATGAACTGCAGATAGACAAAGATCAAAAGGTTCAAAGTAATTAAGATGATCAATTGTACATTCAAACAGCTTGCCTACTCAGACCTTATCTGAACCAAATTACTGGATCTCAACAGTTCAACTCAAATTAGTCCACTGACTATCTTTGTTCAAAAGGTTGAGTGTTCAAAGCAATTCAATAATTACAGAAGAAAAATAATACCAGTCATATGTCCTGTAGAACCACAAGCACACATCCTCCAAGTATATCTTCTTTGGGTGGGCTATTGTCTCCAAATGAGCAGTTTAGATGTTCACTGAATAAAAGATCCCACTTAGCCTCAGCTCTTCTTTTTCTAGTTTCACCACATGTCTAATTTTGGACATTTCCTCACTGACTCCTTTTATCTTTTACTCTATTGGTGAGCGTAGGTTTTTCAGCATTTGGATTTTAGTTAACAAGAAGGGAGGCTGAGTATGACTTACAAATTGCTGTAGTGATGAATATCTCAGTTCGAAATCATGGAAAGGTATATTGTTTTTAGCCAAGCTTAAAGCAGATGTAGAATGGTATGGCCATACTGTTAGCTAAAACCATAACTCTCATTTAATTTTTCATTCAACATCCTATCTTCCATTCTGTTGCCTGCCCTTGCTCCTACCTTTAGCCATGCTTGACACTACATATCTACTCATCCTGCCTACACAGGCACGAGCTCTGCCATGTCATGTGGTCACACATCTCTTTTCCAGCTGGTAGATAATATTTTACTGTTAACGATCCACTTCCTCTCCCTTTTCTATCACCCCAGCAAAATCCCAACAAACTTTTCTGATGTATTGTAAAAACAGACATTTACACATCCACAAATTAAGTCTGCAGTAATGATACAGACTATAATATAAAACCACGTTCAAGCACTTTCACTCATGAGTAAAACAGAAGAGACTGACAGGACCATAGTAGGATGATGAGCAGAGGCTAGCTGTTTATACCTACAGTAGCACCTCTATAATGGAGCAGCAACAGCTACTTGCCATGATGGCCTGTTTCTCATAGGTCATGACCGAAAGCTCAAGTAACTATTATTGCTACTGTTACTCTCTACCTCAGGGCAGTGACCTAAAATAGTTTAACACCAGTAGTCTTTAGGGACAACCTCTGACTCCAGGTGGTGCCATCCCTTGGGTTAGGTGAAGAGTTTGACCGTGGTCTCTGAGCTTCAGTTGCTGTGAATGTACCGTTTCTTGCTCTTGGTGTCCCCTGCTAGACTTACAGGTGGACTAGGAACTCAGAAGGTTAGGTCTGAGTCCTATTTACTCGTCTATCGTATCTCTTCACAAGACATTCATATCAGCTTACTGCTTCCATCCACAGAGCAATCCACAGTGGCAGGACACTGGCACTGGATGCTGGATCTATACCTCTGGAAGTCTAAATCCCAACTACTGTTTTCACATTTAAAGTAATCTAACAAGCTCAGCACAGGAAGCAATTTTAAGGCCTTTCTGAAAGTATATTAAGCTCTTGGCATAGCCATTGAAAGTGTGAAAACAAAGACATAGCAGGTAGAGAGTTGGGACAAATTGCAGTAAGACAGTTCACTGATGCAGTGCTGGCAGTGCTGCACACACTGGCACTGTCACTAGAACAAAGACGCCATTCCTCACTTCCCTAAAGGTGTGGGCAAGTAGTGGGCTTAACTCTATTTCTGTAGTCCTCGATTCCCACAAACATCTGTATGTGTTGTTTATGGTGTGGCCTAGAACTTCCAGGTAGTAGCAGCACTTCTTAGTAGAGCTTCAACTGGTCCTTAGAGACAGGAGTTGGAACTCAGTGTGCTTGACCTGATTTGTTCTGTGCTGAGCAAAAGCCAGAGAATAGGAACTCATATAATATATTGGGAAGACTTTCCTGAAGCAGTAAACAATGTACCGGAAGCAGAAGACAAGCTGCAAACAGTTCCAAATTTAGCACTAATGAACATGGTTCCAAACTACTAGCTATCAGTGCTAAAAACCTAGAGCTCCTGTTAAGCCAATTTTGCATTCCAAAATTACAGAGAAGTGGAAAACCTACTTTTACCAATGCTAAGATGTCATGACCCACAGCATTTCATTACATGAACTCACTAATATATTGTACATCATTTTGATCTCATTATCAACATACTGTATGTTTAAATGAGGGAATTTAGAACAAATATAAGGCAATTCACATTCTGTTTGTTAATTGGCAGTGTGAAACTGTATCTGTTCAGATGAACTTCATCTTCAATTCATTATCGCGTAATCCCACTGCAGCTTTACTTTTTATGGAGTAAGTAACTACTCTTTTAACATTATGGAGCCCCATGTCAGATGATACCACCTGTAAAAGGTTTGAAATGGATACCTGTACTTAGGCTATAGTAATATTAAACTGATCAACAATAGATAACAGTAGATAACCACCCTTCCCCGATACTGAAACATACAAAGCATATAGAATAGCCCTATTGGTTTATAGTATTATTAGCTATATACTACCTTAGCAGAGCTCCATCAGCTTTTAACTAACCTGACGCTCTTCCTGTATTTGTACTTTGTTGAACACAAGCAGGCTCAGAGCTTCCTGTGTGATGGTGATAACATATGTCTGACTTTGTTGCTGGCAGCTGGAGTGAAGGGGAAGACAATGCCCTTTGACCTGTGAAAAGCAGTATAAAGCTTATCAGATCCTCTCCAGATATCACCGAAGGAAATGGGCTGGAAGAGTTGGCCCCACATAGGAAATATATATAAAAAAACTGTCAGTACTAATCTTTTTTTAATGTCATTAAAAACACACTTTTGCAAATCTGAGTCCCTGCTAGACAATGTCATTTGTAAAAACTGAACTGAAGCAAAAGTGGAGAGGAAGAATTATATACCACACATTAAACTTAGGTTCATATCACTTGACATGACTCAGTAGTATTAAGACTGCTTCACTTTATGGTGCCAAAATAAATTTTTCTTAGTGATTATTCCTCTGTTCCACTTCTGAAGTAGACCTTTAAAGGTCACGTATTGTATAAAACATTATACACAACTTTGCCCACTAAACAGTTCATTTGGGGGTTTTGTTTATCTGCAAGGCCTTCTAGGTGAACTGGGGTAAAGTAAGATCATGGACCAGCTCCCACAAAAACCCCATACCTAATGAAAAACATATTGGTAAGTTATCATTAAGATAACATCCTTACTGCCCTGCCAGATACTGTAAGCACCATATTAAGCATTTAACAAAGATCATGCTATTAAAAATTGCTAAAACACCTATCTGATTTACCTTGCACTACATAGTTACAAAACCAGTTAAACAACATCAACACATCAGTTGAAAAAAGAAAAAAATACTACTTGGACTTTTTTTTTCATATAATCATTGAAAAAACCAAAACCTAAACGGAACAATGACAATGAACACAAGATTGAAAAGGTTATGAGCAGAGATTCAGGAAACCAAATTCTTCCTTTGATATGCTCAATTTGTGGCTATGACAACACCAGTTAAAAAGTCATTTTTCAGCATGTCCACTGACATAACAGGGAACATTACCAGCCATTTCAACTGGAGATGGATGCAAGGAGAAAAAAAAAAAAAAAATGTAATCCATCAACTTTACATTAGGTAACTGAGAGAAAAAAAAAACAAAACAAATCTGCAGTTGCCTTACCTGGCAAGCAACTGTAGCACTCAAAAATCTTTTCAAGGAAAATAGTTTAATTTGTTGGGGTTTTTCATTGCCCCTGTACCAGCATTAATACACAGTCGCATATAATAAAGTTTCGTGTTTCACACTCAGAACCCTAGTCCTCTTAAACAAAAGTATATTAAGAATGTATCATTTATCCTAAATCATTTAGGAGTCAGGAAATCACACTGGAGATGATGCTGATGGCATCAATATAAGAATAAGTAAATATTATTTCCATATTATTTTAAAATATATTTTAAAATAACATCCATGCAAGATTATTGACAAGACTGAACACGCAATGTTCCACCGCAGATCTGCCCCAGTTTATCAATGCTGTGCTCCGTTCCAGGTATCTGTCAGAACCTAAGCGTCATACTTCTGGTAGTGAGAAAGAGGCAAAGTAGGTTTTTCTGATCTGGGGTCTTTGTTGCATTTTCTTATATTTACAGCTTCTGAAATTACATGGGAAGAATACGGCTAGCTGATGTGTGCCAGAGTTTGTTACCTGTATGGCTTTACTCAGAAAGTACTGTTCAGTTCCAGGAGCTCACAGAAGTTTGTGTTCTATTGAACAAATTCAAATCCCAAACTTATGATCTAAACAGACAAGGCAGGGAAAAGGAGAAAGGAAACATTCCAGATAGAAAACTGAGGCACTTAGCAATTTTGCTCAAGGTCACTCAGGAAGTCTACAAAAGAAGCAGGATGATTAGTCTCTCCTCAGTCCTGGTCTATCGTTAAGCCACAAAGTCTTCCTACCTTTTAAGCCTTTCAATACTTTGGTTTTTTACCACTAAGCTAGTATCTCTGACAGGAGGTATATCTTCTATTTTCGTGATTACCAGGATATTGCAGAAATTTAGTAATTCTTTTTGATTTCCAAAATTTTTGATCCTATGCATCAGTCAATATTTAATATTGTGTATCTGTCTTCTACTTACTCATATTGTGTTCAATAAAGTTTAATACCGAGAGATTATGCAAAAAACATGTGCATAGACCAGTATATAAACTAGCAAGATAAAAAGTCACCTTCCTGCTCTCTGGCGCAATCAATCTTGATTTACAACAGCACAATTTCAACAAGAGAGGGGCAGAGTTCCCTTTCCTGTATGATTTCATGTAGCTTAAATTCTGGAAATCAGACACTTGCCAAGTAGATAGAAAACAGAGAATTGATCTTCCACAGAGGTGGGAACTGAAATTTTCTTCAACTTTCCACTTCAAAATTAAATTCAGAACTGGGCTGTAGCAGTATTCAGAACTGCATCCCATAAGGGTGAAATAACCCACCATTATCTGGACACTTCCTGGTAACAGTTTAGATAGATGGATAATACCACCTATCTGTACCTCTTGCAGTCAACAAAACTTAGGAGTTCAAGAAGCTGTTATGCACTGACATTAAAGATGAAGCTCTCATTGCCTTAAAATACAATAAAATAAACCAAGAGGCACATGCCGTCCCAAAGAACGGTAGAAAAAAAAGGCACTGTTACACAAAAGTTATTTCTAAAGACCATTAATACAGCTGGATCTTGCCACATTGTGTGAGGGTTCTTGTACTAGGAATATGCTATTCAAGCTGCTAGGCATGCTGGCAAAGATATGTATCAGGTGATCTGCTTTGATGGTGAAGAAAACAGTGTCATTTTGCATTCAGTAACATTTCAAGAGGATGAGGGTTAAGAACGCTTGTACTCTGAGGCTAGTAAGCCAGACAGAACAAAAGGTGAATCAATACCAGACAAGCTCTAGAACAGGAACACTTCAAAAGCCAATTAATTTGTAAGAGAAAAATTACACATCTTGTGTCATGTTGTGGTACAGTTTGTGGCTGTAAATAGGAACTGTCTATCACATGTTATACATAATAAACAAATAGAACAACATGCCCCATGTGCTCAGTGAAAGGACTCCCTGTGCCACAACTTGGGAAAATTGTGTGTCCAAAATATATACCATGTAGCTGTTAATCTGTAACATTAACTGCAACAGTTTCTTTGCAAAATCTGAAACTTCGTCCCTTATGTATGTTCATAATCCTATCCTTCAGAAGTACAGCAACGCACATGGATTGCTAGGTATCTTTCTCAAACCTAGCATTGATAATTGCAGAAATCACAAGACCGTGGATTGGTCTTAGCTACTCTTAAAATTCCTCTTTGGTCAGAGCAGATACGTTTCTGTATGGCTGTTAACGTTATGACATCAAAAAGCGAAATGTATTTTTTTACTAAAACATCATTCATGAGAGTTGGCACAGTGGTGAAGAGAAAGAAAAGGACATGAACAAGCTGGCCCAGGAGATTTTGTAGAAAGTCTGTGATACCTAGCTAAAAATTGTACTCCAAGGACTTTGCTTAAGAATGTTGCACCAGGGGACACTGCCTATTGATCCTCTTCCAGCTCCCTACCCTTTAGCCTCAGACAGCTGGCAGGTGCCCTTAGAAATTTGTTGAAAGAATAAACTCTGAGGATTGACACATCACTCTAAGAAAAAAGTTAAAACCAGCCACTTGAGTCCTTCCAGTTCTACTTGTCTACTTGAGTCGACTCAAGTCACACTTGTGGCCAGCTTACCTACTTGCTGTGTCATATGACTATCAAGTCCCTGTGTACTTAGTGCCTTCCACAGCAGACAGTTCTTTCTGCCCCAGGCCCTAGGGTCCCCAGCTGTTTCTTTTGTGAACCTAGCACTCAAAACCAACTTTCTCTCTAACCTTGTTCTCACCTCTGCACTGATCTGAGTCAGGGTCCCGCAGCTAGATCAGTTTTTCTCTGACACTCCTGGTCTGCCGTGGTGGGTGGCATCCATTTTGCGGTGGCGCGGTGCCAGGCCCCAGGCTCCTGCTGCCTTCCCATAACCTCAGCTCAACTCCTCCGCCATCCCTGGGGGCCCCTCTGCTGACTCTTCCTGCCTTTCTGGGAGCTCTGTCACTTCCCAGCAGGGCTTAGTCACTTCTGTAATAAAAAAGCATCTCAGAGAAGGTAGCACAGGACAAGAAAAGACTTTCTTACGCCTTTGAAAAAGGTAAATGGGAGTTAGAGCCCCCATCACCACGTTATATCTGCTTATATGCCAGTAAAAACTATACAAATTACTCTGATATTATCAAAGGACTAGTAACGATTAATTGTTTGAAGAATCGGGACAACTTTTAACGTAAAGGTGAAACAAACGCATGTTTAGTCTATAGGGAGTGCAACAGTCCCCCCTAGCGACCGCGACACAAAATGGAGGCCGGCCCGCCCTCCTGGTACGTGCTTCCCGCCCTGTTCTGCTTTACGGAACGCACACGTCAAACCACGGGTATTACAAGCGCACTAAAAAGAACCGACGGGTGCCGAGGAAAGAGAGCAAAACCGGGTGAGGCGGCGGCCCTTCACTTTCGGAAAAGATCCCGCCGATAACGGAAAGCACAAGCTCGCACCACACACCGAGGGCGGTCGCGGCTTTAAGAGACCACGGCTGCCACACGCCGCAGGCAGCCGGGGGAGCAAGGGCGAGGCCCGCAGGTGCCCGGGCTGGGCACGACGACCGCCGCAGGGACCGCCTCAGGCAGCGGCGCCGCTGAGGGGAGCGGCGGCCCGCGGAGGCCGGCAGCCCGCCGGGCGGGCGCTGAGGAGCCCCTGGTAACGGTGGCCAAGCGCTGCCACGGGGACCGGCGGGCGAGGCGGGAGCGGGCCGGGGCGCTGAGCAGCGCGGCCTGGCAGCGCGGCGCCACCGCCCACCTGCACGGAGCTGCTCGGGTTCAGCACGGAAGAGGCGGAGAGGGGCGGGAGGTATGTTTCTGTCGGGGCAAAGATAAAGCTGGTGTTAAAACCAGCCGGGCCAGATCCGTGTCAGACTCGCGAAGATAGCGACGCGGCTCCCGCCAACAGCCCGCGCAGGCCGCGCGGCACCTGCCCCCACGGGTCCCGCCGACGCTCCTGCTGGCCCAGTCTTCGCCCCGTTCCCCCTCGCCCGCAGAACTGGCCCTGCACTGGGGCAGGCTGAACCAAACCCCACTTCATCAACATAAAGTTACTAGAGTTTGGGCTAGGCTATTTTTTTTTGCAGTCTAATAGAGTGGAAGGAAGTGAGCCAAAGGTAATCGTGGAGTGGGACTATGCCCTTGATTTAAATTAATTTCATTGAATTGCTTTAAATGCATTAAACCAATTTTACTACAGCAAGATTACTCAGTTCTCTCATCACACAATGTAAGAACGGGTAAAACTGTTATAAGGCTGCTCCATTTAAATTGTCAAGTTAAACAACTACCTTTAAATTGATATTTTTACGTATCAGGTATTTTGATTACAAATATAGGGCACTACTGAAAAAGCATTGATGACCAAGAGATCATAAATGCAAGTACAAGCCTCTCTGTTATGGCTTGCATGTAGAGCTTAGGCACCTCAAATGCACAAAGCACGTCCTCGCAAGTTTTCATAAAATTTCTTTACAGATCACTATCTTGTTCCTCCTCCCCTTCTTCCACTTGAAAAAAAGTTTAGTACTCCCAGTCATTTTCCAATTTGTTTCATTTTTTCCGATACAGAAGACCTTGTGTTTTATCACTGACGACAACTGCAGTTTCAAGAAAACAATAATATGCAGGAAAAGCAACAATTTAAAATATATACAGCAAAAGCTCCTGGTTTATAAAAGCATCTTGTATTGAAATTAATCTAGTGCTCTTAAGGTAGTGGGTAGCCACTTACAAATTCACTGCTTCATTTAAGAAATTAGCTATAGAACTACAATTCATCTTTTATCAGTTTTGTGTAAGCAAGTCCTTCAGCATAAACTAATACAGCTGCAATGACTTTCCTAGTTTAGGGTGATGTTTTTACTTTCACATCATGTAAACTTCAGTATTTCATGAATGCTGCAGATGTCATGGAGACTCGCCCTCAAAGCTATGGGTATCTGAAGTAAGCGAGCTGTGCAAAATGGAATCCTTTACTTATTTGACATTTGTGGCTTTCTGTCACCAAAACCACAAAGTTTACTAGTCCAGTGGGCATAATCTTTATAGCCAGGTTAGCTTTCTGGCATGAGTCAGGCTACTATGATCCAGATTCTCAACTGGCTTGTTAGATTTCATTTCCTAGAACCTTAGGAACTCAAACAACACAGAGAATAAACATCCCACAAAATAATTAGTCTAGAGGTCTTTTCCCAAGTAGTAACAAATGAGCTAAACACAAACAAACCCTAAAGAATAACCACCACTCAAGAAGTCACTTATTAAAAAAGTTACATACAAACCCAAACATAGTCAGTTGCACGTAGTCAGAACCTAGCTTGTATTTTTCTATCTGAACTAGATTTCAGAACATTTTACTTTTGGAAGTTCTGTATAGGCAAAATAAGTTCAGCAGAAACCAGCAAGTTGGCTTTCATCTTCGCTCATCACTAGAATTTGTAACTAGTTTCTGGCTACAGAATATAGTGATGTGTGGTACCATAACTGTTCCCCGTCCGAGTTTCAGAGAACAGACTTATTTGCCAAAGCTGACTGTTATAGCAGAGAAATTTCCTACCTTGCATCATCTTCTCCTTGTGAAAATAGGAAGCTTCAAGGAAGGCCCTTCAGTGTTTTACTAAAGCACTAGCATTTACGAGATTAGCCTCCTGAATCTTGAATGAGAAGCAAAACACATTCAATTCACAAGCGTCGTGAATTATATTACAGAAATTTTTACTTCTTTATTCCATGTTTCAAATGATGGTCTAGGGCGTAATTATTTGGGGTTTGAAAAGCATTTTTAATGTTTGTTTTTAACAGAGGTGACTAGAGAGAAAAACACTATGCTGTTTATCTTTCCAAGAAACAGTATTTCTAGAAAATCCTCCATAGTTGTTCATTTCCAGTACTTAGAAGCAAAAACTTTTTTACTCTGACAAACCTATTTACAAAGGCCTCTTAGGATTAAATGCTGCTTTCATCAATACATTTAATGAACCAAATTTAACTTACTGAAAAATTACTGAAAACTTCACAGTTTAGAAACATTTTTGATTTAATTTTCCCTTGGACACTATTTTAGGTAAGAACTTGCATAAGTAATATTGTTAACAGTTTCTGTGCAAGTTATTAAAAAGAGTTTATTATTTTTTGGGCTGAAATGTACTGCAAATATTTGTTAGAGAGTACTTACTGCATTTCATAAATGGCAAATTATTACAAGTGAGGTAAGTGTGGAGTTCTGCCAAAATGCTTTTAATTTTTCTGTTTACTTTTGCTAGATGCTTTTTAAGTTGGGTCTTCTGGAAAGAAATGGGAGGATAGGCTCCAGCGATTGCATCAAGAATGAACACAACCTCGAGGAAACTCTTCTCACAAACACTATACCGGGAGAATGATAGATGCATTGATCAGAAAGAAACTGATGAAGAGGATGTTTGCCCCACTTGTTGGGAGAAGTTATTAAAGAAAATGCTTCTCATCACTTCCTGCAGATTAAGTACACAATTTGTTCTTTGTCTTGCTACATTTTTAATGATAGAATAAATGTTACAAGATCTGCTAATATAGCTAGCTTCTATATGCAAGGAAAAATACCTAACAAGTGTTATAGGCCTTTTCCAATCCGGAAAAATTCAGCAGTCCTACAAGTTGAAGTGTGGGTGGAGGGGAATGAAGAAAAGGGAAGACTACTTAGCATTGCTATGTGATTTTTCTTATATGCTTCTGGAGATTAAAGAAATTGGTATTCTGTTTTGGTAGATACAGCCATGGTAACAACGTTCACATAACATGTATGAAAACTTGGCCTGACCACCAAGACCAACTGGAGAATGACTGTAGTGAAACACCCACTTTGAGAAGAAAAATTTGCACCTCTGAGGATCATTGCAGAAGAATTTAGAAACTCTAAGTAACATGTGACTGCAACAAACAAGACTTGATAGGCACCTTGGAATCCCTCCTAGTAACTGTAGAGTGTTTCCAATGTTATGTGCTACAAGTATTTTTAAGCAAGTATTTTGACAGTGATACGCCTTTGAGTATATCTTACAGCTTGTTGCCTATTTCTCTGCCTTTATTGTAAGTAACTGTTTTCACCTACAGACTAGACAATATGTGCTTTGTAAACAAATAAAAACCCATGGAAAACAAAGCAAAGGGTTTTTTTTATTTTTAAACTTGCTTTTAGCGCGACACATCTCCAAACAGTTCTGTAGTAGGTATTTGGGATTGTCCTTTTCCAAATAAATTTAACTACTACTTTATCATAACATGTTAACTGCTTGTTACCCTAGCTCCTTATTCTGTTGATGTGGGTTTGGTTTTCCTTTTAGGTGTACTCTGTGTGTTGAGTATCACCTATGACATGAACGTTTCACTGGCTTTTGCCATTCTCCAAATTTTATTTTTAGAGATTTTGCTTAAGATGTTTAATTGTATTTGCTACATCAAAACGTTAGGAAACAGATTTGTTGAATTGTTCTCAGCCTCTCTTATCATCATTTAAAAGAGTGTTTATCATCTCCAAGTTCAATTTGTCTCAATTACTTTTGCACATTACAGAAAAGAAATAAGAAATGGGGAGCTCTTCAACAGTGTTCAGAATTATTAGCCCAAGAAAGAACATTTAAAAGCTTTAACTCAGGAAATAATGCTGAAAAAGAGACATTATATCTTCAGGAGAAGGAAGATACTTACTTTTTTCCATGCTACCTATCATGACAAACATAAAATATTCTTTTAACAGTTTCTTTAACAGTATCTGTAGAAAGGGCAAAAAAAAGATTTTAAAGCACATACAGTAATTAATACTGCTAATGAAGCAACAAGTAATCTTAACATAGTTAAAATTAAATATACCTAGAAAACTAAATAATTCTCTCCATGTCGTTTAGAAATACATAGCAAAATTACTGAAAAAATATTTTAGATTTTCATAGTGAAACTATTCCGTGGCTAACAGTGTTTTTAAGAATGTTATTTTTTCACTTATATATATTTGATACAACAAATTATCAGAACCTAACTGACAGCTTTATTGCACAAAAATGGGAGATGATACGCAGAGAAACAAACTGTTGGCTACTGCAGCAAAGAAACGCATCCGATTGATGAATATGTCATATACAATCCTCTGACTTGGAAGGATATGCCAGCCAAACATTGAAACTACCCAACAGGCTCTCATGCAAATCTTAGCAAACCTGCAAAGCAAGTGGAACCAGTGGATCTACCTATCTGGAAATGTATTATTTCTCAGGGAAATATAATCTGAAAATTCTCAGAGTCGCTCCAGAAAACTTTCTAGCAAAGATGTGCCAAAGTCCCAGAAGGATTTAAGATTTTTTTAGCAACCTCCATTTAGGAGAATCTGATAAGAACAGCAGTAGAAATCAAAGTGATTTTTCCAGGCATATTAATGATTACACTCTAAGCTCTTTTGAAACAGCCTTCCTTGCAAAGTCCCGTACCATTAAAAAGGATGACATTCATAATGCTTTGAGACGCCAGCACCAGTTTGACTGTGGCAATACAAAGTAGCTATTTTCAAAAGAGATAGCTGTAATAATTCCACAACTCTAAGATATCCGAGGAAGTTGAATTTTGAAATCAATTTGTTCACAGGAAGCCATTCCTCAAAAACGGACAGTATGTGGGAAACGTCAGCCATCAATGGAGGCTCATAACAAGACCACCACCTAAACATAATAATCTGAACATTAAAACAAGAAAAATACATTTATTATTGGAAGGAATTACACTGCATACCAGTTCATGGTTGTCTTGTTTTAGATAACATTCTTAGTTTAATACTCCACATCCAGTTTTCTTAGAGACCAAGAAACAGTAAGTGACTAATAAAGTGTCATGAACTGCAAGTACTGTAAAAATTAACTCAGTGCTGCTCAATGCTGTGAGAAATGCTCATATATTAAATCTTCTCAAATAAATGGAGCAACTGATTTGGCTGGTGTAGATGTAATTTCAGAAAATAGCCACATACATGTAAAATTATCACTATTTCTTATTTGCAAGTTTTAAACCTTCAGTCAAGTAAATTACTCAAATGTAAAATGTAGAAAGCTTTTATATCCCTGAAAGACCAGTTAGGTAATGGTTCTTATTCAGAGGTATAATAAATCCAGACTCATTTCAACATTACCGCTGAAAACAATGGAGTCAGATATCCCATTTTCAAATGCGCAATAGTAAAAGTAAGATGGAAACCCACCTATTTATAGCATCAGGTACATTCTGTAAGATCTGATATGGTTTCCTGGTAGTTAATACTCAAAAGAGAAGCTAAGCCTCCAAGGAGTATACAGGAACCACCCACTTGGCCATTTTCAATCATGTACAGATGGAAAAACCAAAGAATTCCTCGAGTCTAACAATTATTCCCTAAATGGTAATATAATAAAATTTAAATTTTAGTAATTTTGGTTTTAAGGTTGACATTACCAATAATCTGGAATGAAGATTTAAACCTCAATACCTGCAACAAATGTAAAGCCTGACTGAATGAGAAATGCTTTTATTTCAACCCAGTTGCCAGCTGTTGATTAAACAGAACAAAGAGACATATATAAGAACCTGCCATTTTTAAGTTTTAGTCTAAGAATCTAAGAAAAACAGGAAATTCTTGTAGCTTAGTCAGATTTACAACTTGATTTTTTCAATTTTTTTTTAAATAGAAATCAAAATTTGATAGCACATTTTACAACTTATTTAGAACAAAAAACCCAGTATCACCTAGTCACATGTACTTTAATTCTTATTTAAATAAGTAATCTGTATAGTTTGGATTTTGCATTTTCTATGATGACACAGAACAAGTTAAACTACAGTCAATTTCGACATAAATATCTGTATTTACAGATTAGCCAATGACTAAGATGTAAGTGGAGTATGCCAGAAAATACTGTTCTCTTTTGTTCAATTGGAAATAAAATTCCTGTGATTTCTTCAGCTCCCTGTAGTAATTTCACTCCATCTATTTTGAACTATCTAATGGATTTGCAATGGTTAAAAAAACCCAATTACTTCTCAGGATGGCTGAAAATACAAAAAAAAAAAGCTGTGAAAGTAAAAAGAAAACCAATAGTTTATTAGAAGACTGTAGTTTCTCAGAGCATTAAAGGAGTGATCACACAACTCATGCAAGTGCCCCCCATGGTAGGAAAACCTTTGCAATGTGCTTGCCTGCAGTCTTGCAGGCTTTCTGAACAATGGTGAAAACACTGAAATGTGGCTTTTGTGAAGCTTAGAAAAAAAAAATGCTTGAGAAATACTACTGTCAGACACAACTAAGAATAGGACATTACACCCTGCAGTTTAGCTTAAGATCTTCTATCTCACAATATTGTCTTCTTCCACCCGTAATTAAGTACTTTGAGCTTATTTATAGCTGGAATTGATGCCTCCATCTCATGCACTGTGCAGACATACAGAAACAGTATTTTATTTGTTCTTGGAGCCACAAAAAGTCTCTAAATGAAAGAATGGAAAATAGAGAGATTAGACATAAGAACAAAACCTGAGAAAATATTCTTCTCTGGGTTCTTCTTACCAATTGCAAAAAAATCAATTTACACAAGGAATAATCTTAGCTGCACTAACCAAGAAAGAGGAATCTGATTTAATGTGGCTGCAGAAGTCTTTCTTCAGCAGAAATGGAACAGAGAATGTGACAATTAGGACTGGTAAACTTAAGGATAACAACTTTCTTTTGTCATCGGAATTATGGTGATGGAAGCAATACACAATTTTAGTAACATTTAGCAAAAAAAGTTTAAGTGAGAAGGGTATGTTCCTAAAAAAGTATGACTTCAAAGACATTAGAAAAGGCACTGATGACTTTTTAAAATCTTTATTATATTGCATAAGCTATAACATTTTACAAATCTTAGTTATAATTTCAGCAACAGATACACTGATACTGTAGTAAATACAGAGATGAAACACCACCTCCGAAAAAAGTAGAAAAAAAAAAAAGGTAGAAATACTTAAAACCGGGATGCAGAATATCAAGAATGTTTTACATGAACAATATCCATACTAGAGTGTTTTTGAAAATGATTGCCAAGGTAATGAACTGTTTGTGAAATATAAGGCTCCAACGTGCAAGGCGGTGAGCACAGTCAGTGCCATCAGTTCACCTACCTTTCAGCATCTCAGAGCCAGGCTTCTTATGAATTCCATGCTCTAACAAGCACTGAAAAGAGACTTTCTACACAGTAAGAGGTTGTAACTACTGCTCTAACATGGACTGAAGTGCAACAAGTGCTTCAAGGGAACTGAATCAGTTACCTGGGGAATAAAGTACCAGTACATTTTGGGGAGGGGGAATATAGGAACGTTCACTAGGTCTTAAAGAGACTGGAAAAAAAAAATAATTTTGTAAAATAATTTTCAAGCTGAGAGTGCCGATAATGACATTGTTGGGGTTTTTTAAGACTGGCAGGGGAAAACTACCTGAAGCTTTTTTTTTTTTTTGGTAATCAGAACACTGCTTTTAAAAGAAAATGAAGCTCAGATTAAAGTAATTTAAACCACCTTTCATATCAATTCATTAACACAAAGGCAGCTGCCTACTCTTAGAAATGTGGCACAAATTAGTGCAAACTACTATAAAAGAATGCTTATTTTTAACTCTGTAGGCTTATTACTGTGTTTTTATAATTCCACTGAATTAAAAAAAATTAAAGAGGAAAAGCTTGGGTTATATAAACAATACAAGTTAGGCTCCAAATTGAGGTAAAAATTGTTTCTAGAAAGTAAGAATTAAATACCTATCTCCATATGTTCCTTGCCATAGATGCAGAAAGTGTTAGCAGCTGAAAAAAAGGATTTTTATCATTATAATAGTTTTATATACAAACACATAGAAATTTCATTTTTGAAGTTTAAATGCCCATCAGATTCATACCTGTAAATCCAGTGGCTTCAAGACACTCTTGATTTATGAAGCTGAATCAGGTCCCATATGTGCATTTTTAAAAGATACTACTGTTCAGATTGCTAAAGATATATTTTTTTAATTTCTTTTTAAACATAAAATACAAAAAACAGGGTTTACAACAATTACCATCATCATCAACATGCAGGAGTCAGTATTCCAACATAAAAAACACTTGATCCACCTTTTAAAATATAAAAGCTAATTCTAACTATGAATTGAGGTTTATTTGGCTAACAGAAAGATGCCATAATGTGCTTTTCAGATAGTTAGGTGTCCCACTGATAAAATAAGTCTGATGAAAGAGAAAGGCACTTCAGCAGGCTAATTAATCTCCAGATTTTCCTAATATGCAGTACTAGACAACAAATGTAATATACTTTCTTTTAATTTGCACAATATTACATCAGTAATATTGTTAACCTGTTTTACTTTTTAACTAATGACAAGAGTTTAGACTCAAGCCCATTAATTTCATCCTCTTTGGTACAAATTACTGCATAAAACCAAAGCAGACAACTAAACATTCCTACAATACTGGATTATTTTCTATGCATTATCTCTAGCTCTATGTTGGTAAATAATATCCCTAATCATCAAATCAGTTTTGCTTTCAGGCTTATCAGGTACCAGAGTTCTTTTATTTTCCGACAGTAGTATAATTTTCCTGTTAATCAAATGGAATTTTCTCATATTCTGACACAGAAAAGAAGTCATGTATTTATTTTCAGTATAAAATTCTGCTTTAGAAAAGCCTTTTCAAGTGTAACCAGCAGCATAAGACATTATGTGATGCATGCTAGCAAGTTACAGACAGAAAAGTTGGTGTATGGGATCTACAAAGCAAGCAAAGACGGCTGTTGCTTGACTGGCATGGACAGAAGCAACAGCCAAAGACAGTCCCGGAAACGGTATTACCAGAACCGCAGCGTGCACACTCCAGAAAAGAACTTAAATACTCCACTACAAGAAATGTCCACATCCTCCTTAAGCAAAGGAAGAAGCTACTATCTAGTAGAGATACCAATCCTACGTATGACGAGATGCCTATTTTTCAGAAAACTTTGTTCTATCTTTCCTCCTAGTACTGAGAAGCCCAGCAGAAAGAAACTCTTGCAAGAAGATCTGTTGCACTCCGACCTGCTTTGCTGGCTAAAAGCTCAACTGGATGCACAGCCTTTAAAGGGGCCATTTTGCACTACCATAGGTGCAGGGTAAAATTGTGACTAATCCAGACAGCCAAAGGCTCCTCTAGAAGGATGGTACGGAACCCAGCTCCACTCTTGGCCCTTGATCAGCTAGCAGAACAGAAAAGAATCTGCATTACATCACTACACCTTTTGGCACCATTGCCTTGAAGTTCCAAAGTTCTAACTGATCTTTCCAACACTTCTAATCTTTTTTCTTTGGTGACCAGATACCTACTCTGGTGCACAACAAGAACAGTGGAGCGCAAAACTTCATTCCTTTGAACTCATATGAATAAAGCCATTTACAGTAGTCTGTGTTTTTTAACAATACAAGCAAGTTTGAGGAATTAGGTCTTTTTGGTACATACAATGAAAAAAATACATTAAAATCTGCAATATATTTTAAGTTACTGTAGGTGAACAAAATTACAAAGAGAGACATATCAATTTAATATCAACTCCTCAAAACCATTGGCTTGTCAGGGATTTTCTGTTATGTTCAACAGAACAGAATATTCTTTTTGAAAAGGGAACCATTCAAACTGATGCAACTCTAAGAGCAGGGCAATATTAAACCTCAAAAGTCAAAGCAGCTTTCAGAAGAAATGTGCATCTACACAAAATATAGGAATTGATTCCTACTAATTATATAACAAAGCAAAGGATGAAAATATCAGTATTTGGGACTAGATTTTTGTCACCTACAAAATCCAGTGCAACTGCATATAGAAAAAAAGTATTGTGGAAATGTATTAGGTATAAGAAAACTGAATTACAGTTACCTAAAAAGACTACCAAAGGCATCTTCACCCCTGAAGTCGATGAATCATACAATTAAACTAGTTCTTTTGGCCAATTTAATTGTAGACTTATTTGCACACCTATCTCAAAAAACTTATTTTGCACTTTCATGCTTGTGAACTCAACAAGAACATCCTATTTTGTTCACAAAGCAACTGCACACCAGAAGTTGGACTGACGTACTGCTAGTACCGTTTTGGTTACTTTGCATATTCTTCTAGAAAGTGGACCAGACAACCGACAACCCCAATGCAACAGAGATACTTCACAGTAAGGTTTCCTGAGTAAATATTCACAGAAGCCCAGCTGCACAGGGAATTTCCCAACTCTTGAGTGTACTACAGGGCAGACAACTTAGTGCATCTCACCCCACAAATCAGATACAGGCAGTGTATGTTTGGGTCTTGGTACAGAACCTTAACCAAGCTCTAAGGGAAATATTAATAAAGCTTTTTTAGGATGATTTATAATCAAACTGCCAAAGCCAAAATGCTGTAGCTTATTTCATCAGGGAAACAGCTTCAAAGCCATGGAAAGACATTCTATATACTATATGAAGCACATTTAGGGATGCATCTACTTTTCTGTTAGCCAAAGTTGAAACTATCACTTTGACAAGATGAACATTAAAAATAAAGGATAATCCGATGGCCTTTTCTTTCCTCTATACATATCTTAGTTACATTTCATGCATTCATGACTTTTGGTAAATTTAAGAGGAGTCATAAGTAGTAGTTATATTGCATTATAGACCAAATTTTGTGATCTGCTTGCTCATGCTCATAAACCTCCCCAACTTTTAAAGCCTGCTGAACCCCCTCTGTGATCCACAACCTAGACAAAAGCAGCTCAGGCTGGCAAAATGTAGGCACATAAACCTCTGATGATCTTCCATTTGTTTTAAAACATAAAATCAAAACCAACAGTGCTGAACTTTCTTGCTAAATGAAACTATTTCAAAGGTATAATTTGCCTAAACTTGCATACTTTTTCATTATGGGCCAAACTCTAATTTACAAATAGGCAGGTACTCGGGACTACATTGTGGAGCACTACGGGCTCAACAGCATGCAGAACAGAAGATTTTAACTGACAACGAAGCCAAAACAAGACATGGCGATTACAAGTAGCAGCAGCTTTGACTGCTACCAGAACCAGTCTTTTTCTACTGGATGTGGACACTTGATAGCAGGTGTCAGTCTTCAGCGTCCACAGTTCATAACAAAGCAGATTAAAACAAAGCAGATGGGTAACATCTTAAGACAGCAGGGACGACGAACTGCAGCGGCCACAGAGCTTGTACGCTTCTCTGTTCTGTCACTGCTATATGACACGCCAACCTTTTGCACATGGATGGGCACACAGGGAGGGCAGTAACGCTACAGAGCTCTGCTGATAAATCCCACAGAGCTCATCTGCTGGTGTTGTGGGACTGACGAAACATTTTACATTATACAAAGAAGTAGTAACAGATCCCTAGAAAAGTTCACATATAAAACACTGTACAGATGGTCACATTGATTAGGAACAAGGCTGAGGAATGGCTTTAACTAGTCTATCAACACATTAACATGTATGAAAAAAATTAAAATATGTGCCTACATTTCTCACCGTGCATTCCCAGAGGTGCGTCCAAGAATGACAGTCTAATTAAAATGTGGGCCTTCCCTATATTGCCAGCAAAATTAGAAACTGGAAAATCTTAATAATAGCATTTCCCTGTTTTCAATTCACATTGAATATAAATTGCCCAGTTGAAGTTTAGTAACTCAATCTGTATTTAAAAAAAACGTAACTTTTCTTGATACTAGAAAACAACATTTCCCTTGTAAACCCAACACTGCAGAATTACAGAAGCAGCCAAGAGGTCAATAACCAGCAGGGAGAGCAACACCACAAAGAACACTTTTAATTTATAGGAATAAGTGGCCTCTCCTCTCTTTTCTTCCAGATATTGGTTTTGCTATCTCTTTTGGTGATAGACAGTCTATCTCTTTTTTTAGCAGAAGAGACAGCCGGTTCATGACCTCCCGAAATAGTTTTTCTTCTTAGACCTTCTTCATCGCGCTGTTCTATGACTGGCCCATTCCCTCCATCCATAATGTGCCTCACAGCCTGGTCCTCTGGAGTGCAAACAGTGGTCCCACTTTCACTGCTACTCAGATCCAGATCTTCCAAGTAAAGGATCTTAGAATGCAGCATATTTTTAATGAAAGTTTTCTCTCTCTCCAGTTTCCTACTAGGATGATGCTCATTCATGTCCACACCAGAGTCCAGACTGGTATCATTGCTCTCTGTTTTTCTGCCCTTCTTCAGATCTATGAAAGAATGCCTCACTTGAGCGATTGGCTTTCCATCCAGGGACACAAACCATGCTCGAGGATGCGGAGATGGTTTTCCTTTAGAGAGTTCCAATAATGTTTGTTCTGAAATACCTTGAAGTTCAGATGAAAATGGAGTCATTACAACTGCTTCATTCAATGTCCCAGGAACGGAGACAGATTCCAGTAAGCTATTAGTGTACCGGCCCCAGTTTGACGTTTGAGAAGGTAAGCCCTCTTCACTATCTAAGGTACTGTTTTCATCTCTGCAGACAGAAGGCTGCGGATGACAGTGCACTGGCATTTTCGGTAATGTTTGCATGTAACCATCACGATTCATGGGTTCCATCATGGGATTATATACTAACTGCCCTTTTCTTGGCAGAGTTGCTGATTTAGCAGGATGTAATTGTTCTGGGGAGTGGAAAAGGTCAGAGGTTTGAAGAATAGCAATAGGTTGATTGTAAATATGCATTAGATGTTCTGGGATATGGGAAAGCCCATACATCTCCTCTTTCAGTGAAAGGTATCTATTTTGGTCTTGGATGTCCCTAGGAGCCTGGGAAATAGCAGTGTTACTATGCATCGGCTGCTGTAAATGCCTAACTCCAGCACTGGGCTCCAACGAATGGGCTGAATTTCTTGGCTGACCAGTTTGACAGGATGACTGATAAGGAGCATCCTCTGTGTAGATTTTAAAATTGTCTCGTGATTTTCCATCTTCTGTGTCTATGGACATCCTTCTTTGAGGGCTGTATGAAGAAGTCTTCGGTGTATATAACTGTGACTTCTCCTTCAACTTGAAAGATTCTTTGACAGCATTGATGTGATTTATGTGAGTTGTTGATGTTGTCTGGTCTTTTTTTATGACCTCCAGCTTAGTTGTATTCTTCTCCTTCTTTTGTGTCCGACCACATTTATCCCTATGCAAAAGAGATGCAAGGTGACTGCAGAGCATACTAGACTGAAGATTATATTTTGGTTAAGAAGTTGTAGTGTAATACGACGTCACAAAGTTCAGTACAGCAGTAACTGTAATTTTTGAAGAAATATTAAACTACACATTATAGTTTAGCTGAGGGAACATGTCTCAACCTCAAAAGACTATTTGATCAATCAAATTTCATTCATGCTGAGATTATTAGAGCTTCTGGTTTTGCTTACCTGCAGTAACAAAGAAGAACAGCAAAAAATCCAATGATAATGACAACAGTACCTCCCAGTATGGCTGTAAGGAACACTGTATGATAGGCTGTTATGTCCTTGGAAACCGCACTAATAATGGATTCTAAACAATCAAACAAAATCAGAACAGAATTAGTTCTCAAAAACAAGTCATTCCACTTGATATGCAGGGCTGTAGCTAATAAACCGTACTTTTCCTGTGATTTTGTGTTCTATGACACTATGTTCATCCTTCCCAGTTAACCTTGCTATTTCAGCAAACCAGAAAATACACAAATAGTGGCTACAATGGTTCATCTCAAGTACTAAAGCCTTACCATCCACTTAATTACAGTCAAATTACATTTGTATTAGTTGCCCAGGCTGACTTAGAAACATGGTCTAAATTTCCTATTTAATGCTTCTGACAGAAAGAGTTATCTGTTTTTAAATGCTGAATTCATATGAAGAATCCATATTCACCCTTCATATGAATTTACAAAACATGCAACATGTCTACGGAAAACAGAATCCACTGGGACTGTTCTGCCCAGGACTAATTTTCTTGCTGTATTTCCTCCTGTCATACATGAGCGTCAACAGTAAGGGCTATAGTCCCACTAATTTTTAGATTTTCATAATCACAGTTCCCTTGCAGGCTTCTTCCAAAAGATGGCTATAGTATAAACATACAAGTTCAAATACAGTCTGGACTTGTCCCCTATAGCATTTTAAGTTCTGTGGTTATATGCACAAAGGCACACTATCAGGATTCAAGCAGAAGTTATCCAACTGTTGAAATTATTGTGTCATTTTTCCCCTTCTGTTGTTAAATAAAACAATCAGGCTGACAGCCTTGTAATACATTGTTACTTAGGTTACTCAGTAATTTCTTTGCCAGTAGTTGCAATACCTCTTGTTCCAGGCAGTGGAGCTGCTATCCAGTAGCCTAAGTGTTGAGCAGTGTATGTCCATACTAATTGACCATCTGCTTCCTTTACCATTCCTAGCCCACGGCTTACCCAAGCACCTGGGGGAAAAAAAAAAGAAAAAAAAGAAAAAAAAGGACAAAATATTGCACATGCTGTGCAGGATTCCTCCATACCTCAAATCTAAACTATTAACAAAAATACACAAGGTCACAAGGAAAACTGAAACTTCTGGCCCATACACTATTATTACACAGCTTTAGCTAAACATGCAAACTTTGTGTCTTGACAATTTCATTGCAAATATCCCTGTGTGAACATTCACTTTGAAACAAAGCATCAACATTACTTACCAGAATTAGTTTAATATAATACTTTTTCTGTTAACAAATGTCTTTCATAGATATGCACACAAATAATTTAAAAAATCCTATTATATGAACGTAAGCATGTATGAAGGCAAAGACTGAAAAAAATCAAAATCAAGAAGCAGGTAATTAAAGCATACGAATACCAGTTTAACATTAGCTAGCAGCACTTAGTGGGAAAGCATTTTCATCTAATAGGCTACAACAGGATAATCAATGTTTGTCTTTAATGTTTCTGTCCTCCTTCCTGCCCCCAGGCAGGAACAGTTCAGTTAGCACAAGGAAGGTCTATTGCGAGGACACAGATTCCACACCATCTGTTTGGCTGTGCAAAGGTATTATGGTATGCCAGTCTCTACAATTAATAAAGCATGCAGTAGAAGAGACAGAATTATACTTAATGCACTTGAACACATTTATTGTGGGCCATCTGTGAAATTGTAACAACAGAAAACAACCCATATAAACAACCTTACATTTTCAAACTGCAAGTATTGAGGAGGGAGAACCACCAGCTTTTTTAAAACAATAATCAAAGCATACAAAAAGTATAATTCATATAAGCCCTATAATTTCAACTTTCCTCCAGGACCCTTCTTACAGCAAATCAAAGGAAATATCAATAAGACAGGAGATAAAGATGAGAACTGACATATGCCACACGTGCACACGCACAGACATACACAAAATATCATCTGCAGTAAAACTTGCAGCCTTCTCCTGGTACTTGTGATGGCTGGCAGAGGGCAATAGCAGCAGGAAACCACCTAGAGCCCTGAAAGAGGTGGTTTCTTAGTTACTTGAAAAACCACTTGTCCAGACTCAGGAGCAAGACCAGCTGGAACAGTCTTCCATCCCTAACTCTGGTATGAAGGCAACAACAACAGACCCTCAAATTCTCTGTCCTACCAACTCTAAGGTAAGATGTCACTACACTGCAAAACTATTGTTTTACAAGTACAGAGAGTGGGCTACTGCTAGGCAGATAAAATAAAACACAAAACACATATAAAAGGCAAAATCCAAATAATATAGACCTCCAGAAGTTCTCTTGACTGAAAAATCTGTAAGAAGCTATATATAATCTTTGCTGTCCTCCGCTTCAGTAAATTCTATCTCCTCCCCAATATATTCCATAGAAAATAGTCCAAAGAAAAACATTAAAAAGTGATTTATGAGTAAGCACATATTCTCTATGATTTACTGCCATTCAAACAGAAGGATATTGTTCTCAATTTAATGTTGCAATGCAAGCTTGCTTTTTTGTAATTGTATTAAAATCCACAAAGTACTTTCAGTACTAATGAGGCAAAATATTTAGTAAGAAGGAAGCCACATTCAATATACATCAACAAATTCTGCACCTATGGCAGCTGGAATATAATTACAAAGCTTATTTTCCAGGAACAGCCTCAATACTATTACACTTCAAGTAATCCCACAAACACTGCACAGACAGACATGTGAAAGCAGTTTCTGTCTTTTTTTTCTGGTGCATGTGGACCAGTCTACGCAACACCAAACACAGACCCGTTCTCTTACCACTATCGATGCTGACACTGAAGGTCTGGTTATTATCATTATGACATATTACGCAAGGACTTCAGAATTTAAGTGCGTGTCAACATCTTGTTGGGGACATCCCACATGCAACATCTTGGATGCCAGAGCCTCGTTATTCAGTGCAGTGGTAGCCCTCCATTCAGCTCCGATGAGGGCCTACTGCTACTTACGGACAGTCTCGAAAGCTTGCTGGCGAGCTAAGATGTTCAGCTGTCCCCAGTCACCAGAACCTTGACTAAGGAATGCCTTGCTATTACTCCATTTCCTTACAAAAAAGTCGCTTTGCACGTGTCAGATCAAAGGTAAAAATACAAGAAACATGTTTAAGATTAAACATCTAGAACAGCGAATACAGTTGCAAATTTTCATGGTAGAGAAGAGATGAGGAAGAGGAAGAAAAAGCCCCCACAATTCTCCCTCCTTCTCCGCAGTTCTCCTTGTCATCTCCTCTGCCAGCAGTGAAGGCTCCATGCAAACACTATGCCTCAATGAGCACCCATCACAAAATATTTACCTTTATGGAACCTCTATCAGAGTACACCTCGTCTAAGAGGAAAAGAACGTCTGTTGTAATTATTTTTATTGGGTCAGCATGCCATGCTCCTGTTCTTGCTCTGCCCTCAGTGCCAACATGCCTAAGGGGACATGTTGAGTAGGCCCCTCAACACCTGCATACCCCCCCACACACACCCCCCTTACGCTGCTTTATACCCCAACCCAACCATGTGACAGAGCGGCTCTAGCTCTGTCAACTTTTTGTTTTAGTAACATTGTTGACCTAGTTTTCTGTTTATTGAGTTAAAACAGCTCAGCATAGGTACAGATGAGCACAGGAGCTGGCAGAAGTGGCTGTGGTAGCAAGAAATTAAAACCTTTTGTTCTATTTTACCATATCAGACTAAAACTCTTTCTTTGATGAAGAATGCTTTAATCGCCAGTTACCTCTCTGAAGTCTTCTAGGTGTATTATCTTCTATATTAAAACTTACCCTATACACACTTTTCGCAAGAGACGACCTAGCCAAATTTTAATGTTCTTTGTTCTTCATTAAGATGGTAAGTTTATTTCTTGAACATGTAAACAAAACTTTGTGAGTGTATGTCCTCTCCTGTACTTCCAACAGTGGAATAACAGCTTTTTGCCTTAATAAGGAGTAAGACACTACCCTCTGCACTCACTAGCTTATTTCAAGATGAAGTGTGATGGAAAGTGTAAGGTACAATGTAAGACAATCAGTACGGTCATGCACACACACCTAATACAGGACATCTAAATGGGATAAGTGTATGCAGCTCATTACTCACTCTTGACTAAAATTAGACATGAAGAGATGACAAAAGGTCCAGAATGTCTAATCCCCAGCCCCTTTTTCCCATGCATATTCTAAGAACTGTGTTGTTCCCTTTGATAACTCTTACTTCCCCTTCATTTCACTTTATGAATTGCTTTTGTTAACTGAAGTAATATCTATTCCATTTTCTGCGCCAAAGGATCTTTAGAGCTATACTCTAGGAAAAAAGCATCCAAATCCTCAGTTCCGATTCGTTTTCCTCTAAGGTGGCATTCAGAAAATTACCAGGTTTAAAATTTAACATCACCTTTTAAGGTACATTACCTGAATCCCTAGCCTCCCATGAAAATAAAAATTATGTTAAAATTTGTTCAATAGGAATGCTAATGAATTTTACTAAAGCTTTTTGAACCAATGAAAGCAGGGAAATTCCTTTGAACAACTCGAGCTAGTCAATCAAAAACCAATACAGAACCACTAAGAAAAATTATGACTATTTATCACCACCTCATATATTTAGTGCCATCACTGTTCCATGACACACAATGTCATGTGCCCAAAACTATACACCTGTGTTAAAAGGTAGAATAACAAATAATGTAGTCCACTTACCTGTTTTCATATCAAATGTCCATGCAGGTATAGCATCTCCTGATTTTACAGTACTTGTGGGAAGAGGAAGCGTAATCTGAATGGGACCATTTACTTTCAGTTCTTTCCCAGTCAAAAGAACATTTACACATATTGCAGCAAGAGGAGCCAATTCCATGCTTTTGAAACCTGAATATGAGAAATACCTTGCCTGTAATTCTCCGTTCATAGTGTATTTTAAAGAAAAATATTTAGAATTAAGAATCTATCCTCTAACTAAAGGCAAGCCCTCATTCACATCAAGCTACACAGTCAGCTGTCACCGACTTGGTCAAGTAAAAATCAACATCTCTTCTGGACTTTTAAAAATCTTGTGATTAAAATAAAACCCAGTTATTTCTATACCATATCTCTAAAAGAGAAACAGACTTTTGAAATACACGTTCAATGCTGACTGTAGAACCAATAGTTAGGCAAAACTTTGCTTGGGGGTGGGAGAAAAAGGGTTCTTCCCCTCAGATGATTTGATTACAAAAAAGCTAACCTATGTGAAATATAGATAATATGAGGAGTTTTGTATAATTGCTATATATGTAACGTTGAATCAAAACTGAAGACATATGCAAATATGACTGCTGAATTTCTCCTTAGTTGAGCAGTCCTCTTAAACTTTCCTGTAAGGATTAACTTCCTAATTTGGCAGTTATAATTAACCGAATAGTTAATCATAAGGCTCAAAGCACTCAGAGGAAACATTTCATATAAAAAGCTTTACAATGCAGCCTGAAAGTTTGTTTCCTTTGTTTTCCTTACACTACGCAGATACTTCAGAATGCACAAAACGACAGGATGGTGAAAGCCGCTGAAACAGAATTAGTAAATACCAGAATAATGTTAAATCTATGCAGGCCCTTAGGAGCTGGTTGTGAGAAAACTCCTTGTGCATCAGATATCAATTAGCTTCCACATGCCCTGAAAGGAAGCTTATTCCTTTAGGAGTATATGAATAATTTAAAACACATGCCAGACATTGAAAGAAGAACTCAAAGGGGAGAAACAATGCTCATTCCCTTACGCTTTACATTTACAGAGGTAAAATATAGATAAGAAAAGTTTTAAAATAGGTAAGTCAAGATATCAATATCTTATTATTTTAATTCAATGAAAATTAAAGGACAGTGACAAGTTCAAACAAGCCATGTAGTGGCCTTCTCACACGCTGAAACACTATGTCCTCATATGTGTTACAATTTGAAGATTTCTTCTTCTTGGGAAAACACTTAAATACTGTATTTACATACCTGATTTATTGAGAAGAATTCCTGCTGTATAGAGAAAGCTGTCCACTTTCAAAAATTGCTCTGGTACTGTCAGATAGGCTGTAACATTTGTAATGTTGTGGTTTGGTGGAAGCTTTATTAAAGATTTTGGAAACTGAACACTTGGTTGAGATTTGGCATCTGTAAAAGAGTGATGTCTTGTCTTAGCAATGGTAAAATACACAAACAGTGTTTTTGTAACTGTTCAGAAATCAATTTAGCACAACAACCTGTTTTCACCCATTTTCTCCATGGTTTGTGTATTTCTAGTCTAGTGGTTGTCACAGCCACACATACAGCTACACAATTAACTGAAAATCTGGCTTTGAGTAGTACATGAGAATATAAATTGCTAGATTTATTTTTTGGGGGGTATGTGTACAGATGGTTATCACAAAGCGTTTAGATTATGGTCTGCATACAATGAACTTACCAGACAGCTTTCCAGTAATTAAGACTGTATCTTCAAACAGCCATATATTAGCTTGACTTTGTGGGAATAACGAAAGCGTCACAGATGAGTATACTGTGGAAAGCGGTAACATCTGTTAGACAGTGCAACCAAAAAAAATCCTGCAAGATCCCCGATTCTAAAGGAATAGTGAAAAGAGCAGTTGAAAAAAAACCAAAAGAGAACATCTGAGAACTGGATAAATAAATTACTCCTGCTGTCCAGAGCAGGAATTTTAGTGGCTAGGCAGGAAGACCTCTGTGTATGTTTGCTACTGTCTCATACCTTCTATAGATAAACAAGTGGCTAGAATTTTTAAGAGTCCATCTTGATTTTTTTTAAAAAAATCATGTCACTTTTTAAAAAGTATGCAATAGTTAAACATGAAAACTTGTGAGGAAGCACTGCTGAAAGGAAGATATAACTACAGTTATCATGTCATAGTATATGTACAAGTACTGGCACTCCAGAAATCACTAAGACAACGTGATTTTTGTCAAAACACATTACCAGCCCTTTGTTAAGTCTAGGTAAACAATCTCTCACAATACACTCGGGTATGGCATTATAACCTACTTAAGAGTTAAAAAGGTCTGTTTTCTCTTTTTACAATAATAAGAATTTTGATAACTCTAACAGATCATTCACCATTATGTCTGCATTGACAAGCACATCCCTTGACTGACTTAATTCAGTCATTTCTCAGTTGACAGTAACTACCCCGACTGCTGAGGAAGACAGAAATTTAATTACCGGCAGATACAGTTTAATAATAGGACTGTAAGGCTCTTACGTACTTGGCATTCTCCCAGTCTTCCAAGGCAAAGGTGTTAACATGTAACCATCCTTGTACGATATGATAGTTAAACTTAATCCTAATTTGTAAGGAACTTTTATTAATACTGCTCCATTGTTTCCAGTAAGGGTAGAATTTGTCTTCGTGTAGTTAACAAACACTTCTACAACTGCCTGTTGCAGGTACTGATGGCTGATGATGTCATTTACTTGAACTTTTAGTGTAAAAACAGATCCTATTAACAGAAAGAAAAACAAGAGGTCATAATACATCATAACTAAGGATCACAACTTAAATTTTTAAAGAAAACCTACAGTTTATGCCTTAGCTATTCATCATGTACAGTGGGTCTCTATCTCAACAAGGGGTAAGCTCTGGCCAAAGGGAGGGGTAATCATACCCCATATTTATATCCCATAATTATATACCACAGAGAAGAAGGAAGCAAAAATCCTTGAGATGGGGCACAAAGATGCCAAAAAGCATTTACCAAACTCAGCAAATGTAACACCTAACCAATCAGAAAAAAAAAACCAAACAAACCCAAAATTACAAAGCACTTCTTCCTCTTTTTGTTTAAGCTTGAACAATGCATCTGTGACGTGAGACTCTACGTGCCTGGCAAGTGCTCTGCAGGATCACACTGATAATAGAGACGGACTTGTTATCCAAGCGTAACCCTCGGCTTGGGTCACACATTGGAAGATGCACCTTGAGTTTCTAAAAGCAGAGAACCTAATGTCTGCAGACTGTGGGATAACATGTTTATTTTCACATGTTCAAGATCATTATGAAGTAACCAAATGCATCCAGACAATTTAACTCTTTTAAACTATGATCTCCCACCATCTCCCAGACTTACAATTCTGGTCTCGTTTTCACTCTTCTGTATTGCAACTTCTAAATAGTATTTGTCTACTGCTAATTAAAGGATTTGACATTCCTTTACGATACCTTTTAAGAGATCATAATCAGAGTGACTGTGCAGCATGTTTAAAACAGTATGCTTGAACAAGAGTCTCAAAGATGCTCTTAATTACATTCAGTCTCTCCCACCTTAATTACAAATAATTAGGGAGTCTTTTCATAGACAGCAGGTACGTGAGAATAGACAGAATTCCATGTTTCATCTAGTGTGAAATTAATTTATTACCTTAAATTAAAATATGTATAGATCACTGTTGAAAATATTTAAAATACTGATTTTCCAGTATTTTGGTTATAGACATAATGCTATTCAACACCACTGTACTACATTATACCCAAAAATTTTCAAATACATTAATTATGAATACACATTTCTATTTACATCAAATATCAGGCTAAGATTGCTTGAAATTTATCTACATAATTTCATAATGAACATAAGTTCAATTTCATTATGTTATCTCCTCTATAATTGAGATGGACATCTCACCAAGAGATTACTACCATTGACCTCGATTTAAATGAAAAGGCCTTGAGAAGCTGAGCATAATCCATTAAAAAAACAAAACAAAACAACAAACCCCACAGTATGTAGTGAAGACATCCAAGTTGGGACTCCCTGAAATAAGTATTTATTTAGACCTGCTGTATGCATGCAGCATACCATATATTCAAGCAAAAAATAACCTGCACACAACCAAAGCTACACTGGCCTTAATTTATTACTATTTATCGCATACGCAGCAAAAACTCACCAGCTGTGCCAGTTTGATTCTCTACATTGTTACAGAAAAATCTACGTGTCCTTGTGAAAATATATACTTTCAAAAAGAGATCCCAGTGGTACTCAAACATATTTGACTGATTAGAACAGAAAAAGCACAATAATCTTAGAACAATGTCATCTGTATTTTTTTCCTTATGCATGATATTTTAAGAATAAAAATGCTTTTAAACTGGTGTTGCTAGAGGGTTTTGAAATCATGTAATGATTAAAAGAAATAATTTATGTCATGTAAGCAAATTATGGCTACTAAACAGATCTTCCAGGTGTTGATACAGTTACACATACACTAGCATGATTCGAGTGGTTTCCAAAATTTGGAAGACAGGTCACTGGCCTAACGAAAATGCAGTGATGGGGGAATCGCTGCATTCCTCCTCCAGCTGTTAGTAAATTTAAAGGTTATTTTGGGCAAAAATATTTCTTTTTCTTATCCCCTTCAGTTACATCCATATTAAACCCCAGGTTTTTTTAAGAAGCTTTTGGCTGAAAAAAAAAAAAAAAAATAGACTGCAAAAATGGAGAAAGGTCTACTGTTTTCACTTTTTCTCATTGTGAACTGGCAAATATCATTGGTTGCCTGTAGCCATGCTCAACTTTCCTTACTTCTTTCTTCTACGGGTTCAGACATTGCCGCAGTTTTTCAAAACAGATACTCTTGCCTGAAATGGTGCTGAGAAGATGCTGAAGCGTAGTTGTAAATGCAGACTGAAATCCTGGGGGGAGGGGGGGAGTTACCGAGACAAAGGTCTCCCATGTGGAAACAGGCACAGCCCTATACAATGCAAGCTCTGGAAGAGCAATTGCCTGTGTATTACTGTCATATGTAAACAGCAGTAACCCAAGTGAAAAATGCTCACTTCTCACCTGCTAATATTAAGAAACAGATTAAAGGGGACTGTCTCCAGCTCTCACTGCTTTTGGCCTTACCTTTTGTGCCAACACAAGAGTCTTTCTGACAAGGGAAAGTATGCCAGTTAGCTGGGCCTTGTTCCCTCCCTGCAAGCAATATATACAAGCAAAATCGTTTAGATTTACCAATATCAACCAGAATACACTCTGCTAACAGTCACTTGAAGTTTGTGTGCAATGGTTTTGGAAAGACTTTTAAAATAATAATAAAAATCTCTCCATTCTTCAACAGTAACAGTGTGGAAGACACGACAGGCACACAGTATTATGCCTCTGAATCCAACTACTAGTGAAATGACAATATGTAAAAAATCCCAGTTAAAAAAGCCAGATTCCAACAGTAACAATAATTTTCCTCCCTCACAGCTACGTTTCACCACTGCTCTGTATACAACAGTGTACCAGAGCATCCTACGGCAGGCCAGCTTTAAGAGCCTAGTTAAAAGCAAAACACACACAAAATCCCAGGAGCTCAGACCGTGTGTGCAGTGGTTGTACCACGTGTATGACTGATCTGTACCTTCCCAAACATGACACCCCTTGACCAACTTCCTCCTCAAACCAACTCCCTCAAATGCCTTTAACATGCAAATTCAACAGACATTTAATGGCATGTCGTATTAACACTCAAGACATCTAAGAAAGTCCTGCTTTTTATTTTCTTTTTAGAAAGATCTTAACGTACAAGTCCTTAAGGACACTTTTAAGTCTCAAATATGAAGATGGCTGTGGTAGGATTTTTAAATCACAATAAAATGTACTGAAAAACATTTCAGATGCAAAAATGAACTGTTAGTTAACTGTTTAACAAAACCAAAAATTCAACAATAGATGAAACTTGTGCTTTTTTTCTGGTCACTAACACTTGCCAAACACAAGTGGGTCAGCTGTGTCTCAATATTAAACAGATCTGACAGAACTCCTACAATCAGAAGAACTCAGTCTTAGCTAATTTGATTTGTGCTGCCTCAGAGGAAGGGAGATTTGTCTCTTGGCAAGTCCACTGGAAATGCCAGCTTCTACGACATTTGAACATTTGCTGATAGATGTTCATACAAATGCAGCAGTTGACAAAGGAAAGCAAGGCCTTCTACCACATTTAGCTACTTCAGAAATGTCACAGCCAGTAAAATGACCTCATTTCTTCAAGCATCATCATCCAATGCCTGGAATTTGACTTCACATCATTGTCCTAACTCAGAAATCGTATCACAGAATTAAGCCAAAGAACTGCCTGGAATTGTAAGCTGGGTACAAAACACAACAGCGAAAAAGAATACTCTCATTATAACACCCCTATGCAATTTGTTCTAAAGTCTACCTGAAGATAAGCGTGTCATCTCATCACCATATCTATGGAGATTAAATTAACATGGTCAAGGCCAGAGACCTTACAAGTAGCAGTATATTCCAAACTACACGTATCATTAACTGTGACATATAGCAGTGAGCACACACATGCAGGGCACTGCCCTGAAAGCACCCCTACACATTCTGCAGCCCAGCCATAAATCCCTTTTCCTATTTATCAACAAGGGTCTATAGCAAAAGAGGTTCTACACCTCGAAGGAGGCAGTTACCCTCCTCAGACACACAACTACCCAATTAAGTGATTATCTTATGGAGCGGAAAGAACAGTAACTACAATTACATTATTCATTAGTTTCTTCCTTCGAAAGAGACCTTTCTCATCCTTGCCTAGAGATGTCTAAACCCATGCCAGACTAGGCACATGCTTACATGTGTTTTATGAAAACTGTCTACACTGTATTACATGCTTAACAGCTCAGCAGATAAAATGCGTGCTGTGCAATTTGCTTGGTCTTAGCTGACTGAACAATCATTCTTCCATCTTTTACATTCATAGAACACTATTTTTTGGCTTAATATAATTAGGAATTTGAAAGGTATGCTGATCTGTAAAGAAGAAATCACATGTTCTAAGAATATCAGGCTTTACTACACATTCAGTATTGCAATGGATATCACCACGGGGGGGTGGAGCGGGCAGGAATCAATGTTATATATAATTTAGACAGTCAACACACATCTGGCTTTAGTAAAAAAAGGGCATATAAAAGCAATCCTCCTACACACAAAACCCAATCATTACTTCTTAAAATTTCCTTAAAACTACAGTAATGCCAGTGACAAACTACAAAAGCATATCTATAAAAAGTAAAAGCCTATTATACCTTTAAAGCTCATTAAAAATCCATGTACATAAAGGTGAGTTGTGGCAGCAGCTAACTGACATGGAATGATTTAACGCTGAAGTAAGCTGTCCTCACCACAGTGCACCATCAGTCTGCGGTTACCTTTTGCTCTTTATTAAGGTACAATGCACTGACACAGTACAGATTTTTCTGCCTTGCATAGTGCATTAAAATGACATAATAGGTGACCCCTAAACTCCAATAACTATTTTATGGCTATATTCTGAGAGTTACTGTCAGATACTAGGATAAACTCTCCGACCAGTTTCCAATTATGCTTCATATAGATATCAAATAGCCTGCAAATCTCATTAATAACCCCTACATCCTAACATAGTCTTCATTTGCTATTCAGTGTTCTTTTTATGTTCTCTCACTCCATACAGTCATTTATAGACCCTACATACAGATGGGCATGTACATGTATAAAGACATTTCTGACTCTATACAAACAATTCTACATATTCCAAACTGGTAACAGAATATCTGATTTAAAAACTAATTATGTGATTCTTTATAAAGACATTTATATGCTATTTATATGCTGTTCCTTTGATTAAAATAATAGCATAAAATAGATGCAGAATATTTTTTCTCCCTAAAATGACACAGGAATACTACTAAAATAAAAAAAAACATTGCGAATGTTTCTCAGTATGCAATTTTAACTTTGTCTTTACTCATTATTCACAAGTAAAATCTACACATTTTATTTTGAATACGTTGTAACCAAACTGAGAAGCAAAGAACTTCGCACAGTTCACAAAAGGTCTGAGAAAATTCAACAAATACCTAACCAGGTGTAAAAATCTATTTATCTGGAAAAGAGAATGCTACATTTACCTAAAAACAACACACACACAGGATAACAGATACAATCATTCTACCTGGCTGAAAAGAGAAAACACCTGAAATCTAAGAACTAGCTGACACAGTTTCAGTCTTGCACTTAGCACAAGGTTAAAAGTTGTACTGCCCCTCTCTGGAATTACTCCAGGAGTTAAAACTTTCATCTAATTAGCAAACAGCCATGCAACTAACTATAACTATGAAGTGACCAGTAAAGAAAACGGGTGCATAATGACAGACCTGGGTTACAGTCATAGCCAAAGCCTGCCCTTGTTTAGATTGATCTTTTAAGTAAAATGGCAGAACAATTACTCTAATTTTAAAGCAAGTATAGACTGCTCTTTGAAATGCACTTTGGAGAAAGAAAAACTGACATTTTACTGCCCTGTGTCAGGGATGCTGTTCAATAGTGTTCAACTATAGAGACTTGCAAAGAACTGCTTTTAAGCAATACACAGATATTGTAAAAAAATAATATTAAATAAATCTGAACCCGAAGCTAATCAACATTTACCACCACATAATCTATACAGTACAGTTCTGTAGCTTAGCACTTAGCAGTCTCTTTAAAAAAAAAAAAATTAACACAAAATTGAACTTTAAGGTTTATATTTAGAAGATCAACTTTGGCACAAATTTCTGCAGCGGCACAAAATACATCACTGACTTCAGGGACTCGGCAGTAAAACCAGGTCTGAGAAAGTAGGACACCACAGTGTTCCCATTGCCCTATTTCTGGTCAACCAATTTCCACAGAAGCCATCAACAAAATCCCAATTATGAAGGAGCTAAGGCTAGATCCTGAGGGGGAAAAGCAGTGTCTTACACAGAGAACGGCTGTTACAGTCATTTTACAGGAGACAGTTTAACCCAATCTAGTCAAACCCAGATGTCTTCTACAAGCACTTCCTTCATATTCAAGAAAAACTGTAATAGATTAGAAATTAGAAAAAAATTGAACACACTGTTACTTAGGTGGGGGATTTGTCACCCATGAGGCTACTCTGGTGAGCTTTTGCTGGGGGAAGGGGGGGGGATACATTTCTAACTTTGAGAGCTTTTCAAACATTTTCTTTCACATTTTCTTCAAATAAACCATTCTTTCAGCTACAGAGAAATGCTTCCTTACTTCAATAATGTATATTGTGATAGGCACATGCAGACCGCAGTGCCAGAGTCCTTAAGCACCTGTACACTGGTAAGAAAAAAAAAAGAAGTTATTTACTAGAGGCTCACTCATGTAGATACATGCATTATTCCAGCACATACCGTAGTCTTCGAGTGGCCCTTCTTCCCACCTTACTAGGAAGAAACAAAAACTTTATGTCAGAAAACATTTCCTACACTATCCAATTCCTCAGTTCTGAATGAAGACTAGGCTGCATCTCTTGAAACAACTGGATACGTTTGCTTTTAAGACCTGAACAAAACAGCAGTGTAGGAAAGATGTAAACCCAACAATCTACCATAATCTCAAATAAAAACCATGTCATCCTTGCTCATTCATTGCTTTCTGCAAACAGTCTTTCCCAGTTCCTATTTCTCCATGCATTTCATAGTTCTCTTGGTGGAGCTCTGCTGTCTCCTACCTCCCAGCATTCAGAGTAATCTCTGTGATGATGACTGCCCCTAATATTTTAGCCTTTGAGATTGCTGATCATGAAAAGATATCAATACTTTTTTTAAAGGTGAGGTTTTTTTGCAAGCTTCATAAACCAACAACAGAGGAGTAACTGCATTACATAAAATTAACTGCATTGAATCAAACCCATCAGGATGTACACCTCAAATGGAGACTTCAAATCTAGCAGACTGAAAAACAACAGGGGATTGCCTGCAGCAAATCAGCACATGATCCTGAGCAAACTTCAAGGTCCTAAGTAAATTAGTAGGTCAAAGACTAATTATTCTTTTAGTTCAAAAACAGACCCAAAATCCAGTTTCATGTTATAATAAAACTGCATCAGACAGCATGGAGAAGCTGACCATCTACTGAAATACATGAAAGTGTGATGTATTTTACAGATATGACCAAGGCCTCTTTCCCTTCTAAAAGGGATTTAGGTAGCAGAGAGAATAGAAAAATCACACTACTTTAGAAATAGACTGGTTTTCTCAGTCATATATTCTAGGGGTTTTGTTCCAGCAATTTATAGACTTAGCACCACTTCCTTACATAGAAGTAACACCGAATTTTTATTGATGCTTTTGAATTTATTTACTTAAAGCAACTTTGTTGCACTTCAACAGAATAATTATTTTCCTCTTACACCAACCTATTTCAGGGGTTCTATTTTGTCTGCTATGCCTGTGCCTATATAAACACACTTCTTAAGCAAACAACAGAGGAAAAGGATGTTTACTTCTTTTTTAATGAGGAAGGTAAAGAAAATTACAAAGAAATCTTACTAGAAATCTCGTCCTTAACTATTAGTTTAAATGTATACCTTATGAGTACTTAGGCACTAAAACAATTTCCATAGTAGCAAATAGCAGTGTAAATCAACAAACTAATTTCCCCACAACTTTTGAAATCAGTTCCTCCAAACTCAGAAGCAACTTAGAAGAAAGATAAAATCTAATCAGGACTAAATATGGACAACATTCAACACTGGCAAACTTGAGCTTTCAATTTTTGATAGAGGATATACTCATCTAGCATCAGCTAATTCTTCAGAGAAGTCAGAGAGTTTAGAAACTCCTAGTATTTTTCAAATAGACATAACATTCCAGCTATCTAGTTCCGTGACACACTTGCACAGATACTGCCTGCAGCGCTACCTTGAACTCTTTATTTTTAAAAAAATTACCACACCTCACAAACATGCAAACTGCTAATGCTTGCAATCATTTTATTTGATTTGGATCAATTTAACATCTGCACAGCCTTAGAGCTCAAAATCTATACTATTGCATAGGTAAAATAACATTTCAGCTTTTTCAATTTTAAGATCTGTTGTATATACAAGTGGACTGATTTAATGAAATATTTAAATAAATAAAAACAGCAAAACAACTGTCTTCTACAACCAACAGCTGAGTAATACTATTATAAATGGTTACACTTCCAACCAAGATCTCAGACCAGATGCATAAAAAAACCTGAGTAAGCATGATATTCATTCCACAAATGTTGACACGAACCAAACATTGATGAAATTAAGGTCCAGCAAAATCAATAAAATAAAATGGATCACTATAGACTGTGTCCTTCATGATTACTACTGCATAATCAATAAACACCTTCCTGGAATGATCATGTTTGTAAGAACTACGCAAGAACGTCATCAGGCTAATCCATAAAGCTGCTAACAACTCACCTATCCAGTGGGAACGTACCCCATAACACTTTCAAGTGCACCTAGTTAGATAAAGAAAATAGAAAGAAAACAAGCATTTCCTTTTAAATACTTTTATGGGCTACCTAAGCAAGAGCTATGAAATGTAGACATGAAAGCAGCTATGAAATTTACATCAGATTTTTTTTCCTGTTTTCCTTTAACGCTGTGTGGTATACATGTCATTAAAAAAACCCACTGAAACATTTTTAAGTGCACACCGTGTTCTGTGGTAAGGTACTCATTTGCTAAGTAGCTGCATTGTGTTTTTTCACCATTAGATGCTTTCCTCATTCAATTCACATACTAAAATCAGAATGTTTCACCACTCAAGACAGAACATGAGAACTCACAGGATTTTTTGTTACAGCATTATAATTCACATGTCTTGCTGTACTGGTATATTGTCATAAATAATAAGAACTTCAATACAATTCAAAATTTACACCTGCTAGTAAAGCTATGACAATTCCAATTACCATAGCAACTTTGCATTTTTATTTGCTGCTATTTCATTGCATCAGCCAGCCTGCTTTGGTTACTATGGAAGACGGAAGCTCAGAAATTCACCTTCCTGGGGCAAGGGGGAGATGGAGCAGACAAGATGAAATGCTGCAGTCTGCAGAGCTTCACTTACTTAGAATTCACTCATTTTAAATATCATCTTCTGTAATCTCAGGTAAGTGAGATAAATGATTACTATTACAAGACCAAAAATCTTAAAAAACCTTATATATCAACTAAAGATAAATTTGCAAGTGAAAGACGTGAATGAGCAATTAAATACTAGCAACAGAGCTCCTGAAGCCTACAAAATAGAACACCTTTGCCCAGGCATTTCAGAGGCCATTATAACATTATTCTTTCATGCTCCATTTACTCACTGGCTAATACTAAACCTACGATGCTGCTCTTTTATTTTTTAGATGACTACCTGTATCATTCTACCTTGCATCATTGTTGAAAGAATGAAAAAATGAATATTCAAAATCCACAGTTTGTTATAGAATACTGGTGGAAACGTACAGAAGGAAAACATCAAAATCCACATAATGTACTATTTAAAATATTATCTTAAATACCCACCAGTGCAACTGCAAGTACCTATTAGGTGATAAGTAAACATGCATTTCCCACTCATGAACTTTACAATCAAACCTTCATTATGTAAACAGAAAAAATATGTCATTATGCATCATCTTGACAAAATGAGACCATTTCTTGTAATTTCTAATGGCTTGTCAAACCTACCCTTTAACAGTCAATTGGACAGGGTAAGAATATTCCAGTAACCATATAGCATGAATCATTTTTTTTTAACTCAGTGGGTTAGGTACCAGATTAGTTTCACGTTATTCTTAGTGGCAGCTAGTGAGTGGAATTAGCTGGAAAAAGAAAATAAAATCTGTGCAAGTTCAAACATTCCCTTAATTTGGCAGAGTAGAAAAAAACCCAAAAGGAAAACAAAGCAGTACTGTCTTCAAACATGACACTTAATGCCCTGAAGGTTTTAACCTTAAGACAAATATGCCTGCATAAACTCACAATGTTATAATATAACCTACAAACTAGTAATTCAAACGTCAGTGCACGTTACTCACTAGTCACAAAGGAAAGCTACTGTTGTATTCAGTGACATTATTCAATAACATGCTGGTCACTCTTCTTTCCTGAAAATACCTTTCTTCCCCCAAAGCTGCATAATTTCATACTACTTAAAGAAAACTATTTGCAATGTTACAGCACTGTTTATCTTCCCTTATAGGAAAAGACCCTCTAGTCCCTTGGAAGAAGGCCAGTGCGTAAAGACATATATGGAGAAAATAAAATTGCAAGTTTGCAGGCCAACATTTCCTAACTGTAGTCCTGTACATGCAGGACAGGAATTTTTTAATGCACTGGTTAGGAAATCCATACTGCAGCAACAAGAGCACCCAACAATCTACCATCTTTTCATACATGAATTTTTATTAAAGTTGAGTTTCATAAAATGAATGATCAAAAAGCATAGAACAACAATAAATGACAATTGATTTTTAGAAAAACGATTGCAGAAGAAAATGACTGCAGATTCCTACTAGTTCTAATTAAATAAAATTCCACAGATGCCGTAAAAAGAGTTTAAAAAAAAGAGAAGGATCTGTCAAATCAGATCATAGGATAAGGCAAAACAATTTAATCAAGATTACCCTCACAATAATGTAACTCTTCTGCACACATGGATGCCATTGAGGTACGTGTCAATAATGCATATATTAATGATTCGGCCACTGCCACCAAATCATTATTGCCTCTCTACCGCTCAGCACAGGATGAAGTGCTCCAGGACCCACAGCTGAAGGACAGCTGTTAGAGATGAACATGCTGCCCACCAACCGTGTCTCCAACACAACCACCACCACCACAGACACACAACTTCTCCCTTCACAGCAAGTGGCCAAATTCCTGTAGGGAATAATTGGAAAACAACTTAGCACCATGGAAACCTTTCTAAGATGATGGAAATATTTTTATTGGCACCAAGACTGAAAACGGAACAGTTTTCCTTCCCAGATTCTCAGATTCATTCAGCACCTCTGACATTGTGAGAACTGGACTGGGGGGAAGCAAATGCACTTAAGTATTTCTAAGACAATCTGTTCCATGAAACACTGAAAAATCCAGGAGGCAGAATTGTAGAGGGACACGTTATCTATACTGCGCTTAGTAAAAAAACCCAAACCAACCCAAAAACAGACAAAAGGGGGAAAAGGAACCTGACAACTTATTAAGAGGCATTCAGCCATGACAGATTCTTTTGCCCAATGCTGCACCAAAACTACACAGCATCTCACTAATGTTTTGCTGGGTCTCCATTCCAGTCAATTTAATTACAGGATTTTCTCAACATCAGTGGTCCATAATCCAAAGAAAAATCTCTCCTTCAGCCCAGTGAGTTTTCTCCCTTGCTCTCACAAACAATGAAATAAGCTCCTGTGATAAATTATCACAAGGCATAATTCATGTTATTAACAACTTCTATTATTCCAAACACAGTCTACTTATGTTGGGTAAATGCAGCACATCAAACTACTAATTTCTCCTGTTCAGTCACTTAATGAAAGCCTTCAAATAAGAGGAACATTTTCCACAATGACCCAAAAAAACTTTATAACTTCATTAGTGTCTATAATAGCTGGAGAGGGCAAGCACCTCCTTATTTATTCCAGCGAAACAGCCTATATTTTCAAATATCTTGACATCATTGACCTTTTTTCTAGTTTAGCTCGCATTAGCACAGATAAATTATTAGCCAGATTTGCTACCTCATAGAAAATAACTTACATGAGAGTGTTCCATTCAGTTTCATTTGGGAGCCTTGCCTATATAAAGTCATTAATAATAAGTAATTTATAATAAATCTGGTGTCTTAACAAATTTCATAACCAAAAGTCCATGCTACACACTAGTATCTATTTCAATGGACTGAGCCAACTGTATATATCATATTTATAAAACAGCCCCAAGTCTGCAGCAAAGGATGTAATCCCACTTTCTCCTAGTTTACATGCATTAGAGGAAAACGGCCTACCCAAAATGAAATGCAAAAGTTTCAAGAGAAACAGCAGCAGCTGACACACCCCATAGCTGTGTACAAGTCCAAGTCAGTGACTTGAGGAGGGGACAAAACGCACCCTCAAAGTCTGTAGGTGCCAATGAGCTGAGGATGCAGTCAATATGCTCCAAGGGACTTAGACAGAGATATGGACCAACAGGAACCGGGTGAAATTCAACAGGGATAAATACAAAACGATGCATCTGACCCTTTCCACCAGTACCAACAAGAGATTGACTGGCAGGGCAGTAGCTCTGCTGAGAACGCCAGGGAGTCCTGGCCAGCAATAAGCTAAACATGTCAGGAGTGCACCCTGGAAACGATGAAGGCTAACAGCACATCACACTGCATCAACAGAAGCAAAGCAAACAGCAAGAGAAGTAATTAATACCTGCCACTTAGCACTCGCTACACTGCATCTGGAAACCACATTCAGTTTTGGACCCACACAAAGAAATAAGCCTTGTTTAACCTTGCAAAAAAAAGGCTTTGGGGGACCCGAACAAGCCTTCCAAAACCCATGAGTTTACCCAGAAGGCAGATGCATAGCAGGATAACAAACAGCAACAGTCACAAATGGGTAGGAAAGGATCTGACTGGACACAAGGAAAATTTTTTTCTCTCTGAGGACAATCATTGGAATAGGTTGTCCAGAGAGGTTCTCCATTCTTGGAGGCTTTCATGGCCTGACAGCAAAGAACTCCCACAGCCGAATTCAGTATCAACCCTGCTTTAAGCAGGTCAGACTAGAGACTCCTCCAGCCTACATACCATCATGGTTCCAGATCTTCATAGTTACTTTCAAATCACAGAAAACACTGAAAGAAAAAAAAAAAACCAAGAACAAACATCATCTTCACTTGATGGTGGCTTATTTCAGCTGCTAATTTTAATACACTTAGCAAATCTGACTGGATGTTTTAGTAGGAGTACAGCATCCCATGATAATTTGGTGCTCACAACCTGATGCAAATCTTATGCTTTATTAAGGAAATGGGGTGAAAAGATGTACTTTAACTTGCTTGGCCTTACTCAATAACACTAGACATACTTTTTCTTGCATGGCCTAACTTAAGAACACCTGCAGTGCATAAAACCAGAAATACTGATTGTAAAAGTAAAATCAGGGTAATTAAAGGGTTGCTCGGACCTGCAAATAAAACAACCTACAGCATGAAACCTGAAAGCTACAGGCACGCTCCAGTGGAAAAGCTCAGTTGTTGAATACAGGTAAAAGATTCATAAGAAGTCAAGAAATAAAAGTAGTATCTCAACCAGAAGAACACATTTCAGAAGAGGCAGATGAACTACTATTGACCGTCTACAAACTAAAAAAAAAACCAAACAAACAACCACCTGAATTCAGCTCTTTCCTGCAAGAAAAACTGCATCATAATGGGTCAGTGCTCCAATTTATCTGACTATAACTACACCATGTTTAGTAAATGTGCTCAAGCAAATACTCAGTTGTACAGGCTAAAGCGCTCATTAATCGAACGACACTCCACAGACCTTAGAGTGCTTTTGGGGTGCAGTGGTCATGTCAATAATGCATTTCAACAGCAGCCTGTCAGGGACATGATGAAGCAGTTGTGAATTCTCTGTATTTTGCAGCTTTATGACCTCTTAATGCACATGATTCCATATGAGCCTCGCACTCATACCTGTAACTGCTGCATCATATTCAACACAGAAAACCCACTCCCCAGCACAGCTATCCACCACCATTTGCAAGTTAACCTGCTATAGGTGTCGGTTGTACACCTAAGACCAAGACCAAAACAGACACATTTTTCAAAATAAGACAAGGAAAATCAGGTTGACTGCCAAGATTTTTTTTACCCTCTAACCCATCAACAGCCACAATTTATTTCCACGTAACCTCCATGAGAAGCCACCTCTTGCCTCTTCCACTGGTAGGACCGCACTGTCTCAGGTACCTGGCACCATCAGCAGTAAGTGCAGAATGCTGAAGTGAGAAAGGTCATGTGGGAAGTCCAGCAGGAAGATCTGACCCGGTGATCCATCTCCTTCAACTGTCTCATTTCCATATTGTAAAGGGTAACAACTCTGCCCTGAAGTCTGACTTACATCTTTCAACCAGAAGAGCCCCCACGATGAAGCATCATCACAACCTCAGGGAAGAGAGAGAAGGACAAGTAATTGAGGGGGAAAGAATAAGGATAGCATGGGAACCCAACAGGATTCATGTTTGCACTTGGTGAGCTTTAGGGGGCTTATACATGCACAGACAGGAAAGAACATCGTTCCTCAGCCCTGCCAATCCCAGCAGGTCACACAGGATGGCTTCTGGGAGCTACACCAGACAAGAACACACATCAGCAGGATTGAGCCATGCATGCACCTTCCCAGGTGCTCTTGCATAAAAGCTATGAGGCTCTGCAAGTGGAACTGAACAATGACGAGGACGATGGTTCACCTAGCACGGAGGTGTCGCCGAGGTAAGGTGTCCTGCATCAAAACTGCTCCATCAAGTAAAAGAAAAGACAGGTCACTGTCATGGCAGGCTCCCTTCTGAAGGGAACAGAAGAGCCAATATGCCGGCTGGACCCACTTCTTTGGGAAGTCTGCTGCCTCCCTGGGGCCTGGGTTAAAGATGGAAGAGAAAGCTGGAAAGTTATGGCAGCTAGTCCAACTGAGATGGGAGGAGATTGTTTTCACATCATCTACAGACAGCTGACAACTGCTTGTGAAATTCATAGCGTACAAGACAAGTTTTTTTGACAGAACTGCTGGTGCCACACATTAGTCTTGTGTTCTGCCCGAGAAGCTATGCTTAAGGTAACTGGTGCTTTTGGTGTGTCCTCCACACACACTGGATTATGCCTGTTGATGTTTATCTCCTAGTCACAAGAACCTGCTCATAATACGGTATATGTGTGCCTTCTCATACGGAAGGTCTGAGCATCATCCCTTCCTGATCTATGTCCCTCCGAAAATGACAAGGCAATACATTCTAACCTTAAGGTCCCCAGCACAGGCTGTTTCAGCAAATGCACTTTCATACTGCCAACTGTAAAGCTGGGCACCCTCACATCCTCCCCTCCAGCATGTGTTGGCATCAAAATTGCTCTCAAGCCTCATATACTCCTTACAACATGTAGTGATAGAAACACAAAGCAAGAAATGCAATAGTTGCCTTGCAGCTTGCTGAATACAGTTTCTTGTAGAGATGTGCAGCAGATGACAGTTTAGGAGAACATGAGGTGTACTGGAACACCTCTAGCAAGTTGCGATTAGGTAGGAGGAGCTAGATGTGGTAGTTCTACCCTACTGAACACATAAGCATTATTCAAGAGTACACTGACCCCTACGGTGCAATGGAAATTCCTGATCACGGGATCTGGGTGCTCCTACTGCACACCAGATTGCTAGATCTATGAATTAGGAATTAAACGGAATACCAGGAATAATACAGAGGACTCAACTGCTCTGTCACATTGTGCTTTAAATCCCCATTCATTAAAGAAGAATATAGTCTATAAAAAAAAATGCAACTTTCAAGACAACAAAGCAACCTGCACTATATTTATAAGTTTGATATGACAAAAATAAAGTTTATTTTGATTAAGCTTTCTTCTCAGATCTTTGTCTGTCTTCAAAGACTTCATCTACTGAGCTAGTTCACAGAGAAAGCAAGCTATAGATCCCCAGTGACCCAGATAGCAGTTGCGTTCCAAATCCCGAAAATGCCTTTTTCGCAGCCTGACAGCAATTCTGTGAATGTTTTTACATATCAATTGGCCTTTGATGCTGTGTCCTCTGCCAACAGATTGACAAGAAATAGTGAAACTTTAATAAAATAAATAAGCACCGCAAAACCTACCACCTTGCAATAGGTAGCTTCCTGATGTTATTGATTACCCTTGCTTCCTGCCACTTTCTCACCGCATAACTCTGGGCCCCATTTCTGTGAATACTAAAACACATTTCTGCCCTTGTCTCTCTCAGTTCTTTATAATGAAAGCTACTATCAGCACAAGTTTCTTGAAAACAAGTTTTCTGAAGTACAGAGTGTGATGCTGTATAATACATTACAAGCTTTAATAAAAGCAAGCTTTCAACTCAGGAGAGCTGCCTACGTCTTCAGAACTCCTCAGTACCTTTTTGTTTATACTGATTCTCATCCTGAAAAATAAAAAAGTACCTGTTTTTTCATTTGTGCTCTACTGTGGAAAACCCCAAACCCCTCTTTTTCTTGTATAAGCAACTGATTGACCTAAATCATGGAACACATGGACACATGAATGAAATTATCTGTTAATATATCTTTTTCATTATTTATTTCTGTCTCAAACTGCTGACGCTTTATCACCTCTCCAGTGTCCTAATGCCCTTCCTGATATTTTGTTGCACTACTAAGCCTTAGATCAGCACAGAAAGCTAAGCCACTTAAGAACATCAGCTCAAATAAATCAGGACAAGTCTAAGTCTTACATTCTTCCTTTACTTTCTCACCTAGCCGAGAAACTATTATTGCAAATCCCAGAGGCTGAGAATGCTGAGAAAAGTGAACAGCAAGCCAAAGGACATTTTCTGAGTGTATTTCCATAGGTGAAGTTGCTTGCATTAAGCCATTTTGCTGGGGTGTGCATGTAATACTTTTGGAGTTCTACTTCATAATGAAAATTATTTTTCATGCAATCAGAAGTCAGCTTTCCAAAGTTTCATTAAGGTTTTCCATATAAGAAACACATAGATTCCCAACAAATGTTTACATCTGATATACCTAAAACAAATCAAAAGTCTTATTGTAAAGACTGCAAACCATCTCCTCCACGTCCAAACAGAAAACAGTTACTACAATTTAACCCGTAAGCTTTGACAACTTAACAATAAACCTTTTCCCGACACCAAGTATATTCCATTAGCCACTAGAGAAGAAGGCTGTGCTGTTGATTGTGTATCTATTAACCACAGTGCTGATCAGAAGTCCCTAGTTAGACAGCCCTGACTTCTGGAGCAGAAACTGCATCCTACATAATCCCTCAGTGAAAATTACTGTATTTCCTTCTTTATAGGAATGCTACAGAATCTCCTATATAGCTTTTATCTCCTCACTCATTTTCTTGGGGTCTGTATCTGACTGCGACAGCAGCTCCAGAACAGAACTGAATTTTTTGCTGCCATACTCATCCCCTATCCAGTGACTACAGAGACAGTAAACCATACAGGTTGTTCCACAAAGGGACAATCAAGCTAGTCACACAGCACTGGATACTTCATTTTTTAAAAAAGTGCATCATTATGTATTATCACTCAGATTCCAACCCAGATTAACAGAACAAGATATCAAAACCAAATGTTCCTCTAAATATCCAAGTACCACCTACACACCAATATGCAAGTTAGTAGGAAAAACATTTCACAACTAGAATCACTGAAAACAAAGATTACCAAATCAGTAAATCACACTTACAATGTGTCAAAGAAATATTTCTGTTGCGTTATCTCAAATAAAAAGGAACCACGAGAAAGTTATGTCCTCCTTGAATGATCAGGAAGACAACATACATAAGAGTTTTTAGAAAAATCTTAAGTAGAAATCTCTTGTCTGGAATACTGGTTTGCATTAGATAGCAACTCATCATCACATGCAAGCAGTCACTATTGACAAATGGGCACAGGATCAAATTCACAGGCAGCATCCAAATAGCGTATTTGTTTCCAACAGGTACAAAAGTAATCTCTTATATTCTTCTGGGTTTGCCAGCAATCACGTATTTATCTGATCAGTCTCAACAATTAACTGCAGAAATGTGTACAGCTATTCCAATTCTCTCCTCTCCTTTATTCAGGACCACCATTAGCTGCCACCACTTTTTAATTTCACCCTATAAAAATCAAGCTAATCTTCCCATTGTATGCAAAGTCACCTGCATTAAAAAAAAATAATAAAAAAACTAATAAAAAAATTTCTTCTTCTCTGAATTCTGGGATATAAAGCAAATTGGGAATGGTCTATAACAAACCCATGTCAAGTCTTCTTGCTTATACTGGGATTACAAAAGGTATAGAGTACCCACAGCATAGAACATGTAGTTATAGGACAGAAACTTGAAGGAATAACACCTATTTTAAAGCATAGTTCGAGTCTAACTTAAGGTCTCGAACATGGAAAAAAAACTTTCAACACTTCCAACATTAAGATGGCATATGTCATCCTATGTGCTGTCTATACATAATGTGACAGCTTCCGTTTACACAACTGCTGTTTTTTCCAGAAGAATCTTGTACATTCAGCACACATCAGATCTGCCATGGAACTGATGCCGTTAAGTATCCCTTATTCAATTAGTGGTCTCTGCTCTGTTTATTGCGCTGTATCTGCATTATGAAGAGAATAACAATGTACCACATCCAAAATATCCCAACCACAGTGAATATTAAAGAACACAACTCACATCTCCTGTAAAGAATGCATCTCAATAAAGATAAACAAAAGGGAACAAAGAAAACCAAAACAGATTTGCCTGGATCAAAGCCAGGACTATAATTTACTGAATTCTGTGCTCAAGCCCACTGACTTCAACACTGACTATTTGAAGCTCCCAGCAACTTCTCTTCAATTGCTTCTGCACATCAGAGTCCAGATTTCTGAACTGCCACATAGAAAATGGAAAAAATGAATAACAAGGAACCAAGACAGGTTCTCCACTTCAGGGCAAAAAAAAACTGAGGAGAGAGAGATGGATCTCTCTGGTTAGGGTGGTGATGGCTGAATTTTGGAATAGCTACATCCCTTAGATAACACAAGTCAGAGTAACTCCTTGAACAGAGTTCCTCTTGTGCATGTCTTCTCTGCCTTGCTTTAGAATTTACTTATTTCTTTTGGCAGCAGTGAATTTGTTGTTGTTTTTAAGGGAGGAGAAAGAGGAGATTAGCAAGAAAACCTATTCAGTCATGATGTGCAACTACCTTCTCACTGCTGCATTTACATGTCAGCAGTAGAGTCCGCACTCAAAACTTTTGTACACAGCTGTGCTGACTTTAGCATCTCTTCTAGACAGCACAATTATTACACTGGCAGAAGCCTGTGTTAATCCAGGAGGGAACTGATCTGTAGAACTGAATAATTAGCTTCGACAGAACAGGGACATCGATACAGGAACATCAACTGAGAAAAGGTTGTGAACTTCAGCCTTAGCACAGCACCTTCCCTATCCTAGGAGGATAAGGCTCATTTGCTCCAGCAACACCGGGGTCACAAGCACGCAGCATAAATCCAAATTCAGCCAGGCTCCTCCTTACTTCCAGAAGCCGCTGCCTGCCTGGGAGTTCCCAGCACAGGACCTGCAGCTGCTGCAGGAGTGGCCTCTTCAGAGCGTTCCCCTTAGGGATTACTCTGCTGCCAGTCTTCTGCTGCAAAAGCAACAGCCGTTTATCCTCCCTACCTTTTGGCTGTAAACCATCAAAAGATAATTTCATGGAATAAGACATTAGTATCCGATAAATACATAACTGGAGTCAGGCTCTTCCTTTTTAAAATTTCAAAAACATCAACATAGCAAAAATTACTTACATGCTTTACTGAAAGGAAATGCCACACAAAACTCCAAAGGTTATTAGCAGCTTCTTCATAATAATGAAAGTTATGAAGACCAGCTAATCACTGCTACGAAAAAGATTCATCACTATTGCCTTTTTTCGATTTTTTATGAAAGAAAAAATTAATCAAGATCATTTAGAAAGCCAGCCAACCAGTAAAATAAAGCTTTAACTGTATTTAAACATAACATAAACGAATGCTGAGGATCAGCTCAAAAAATACATTTTTAACATTCATAAACTGGGATTGATTGTGAAAGCTGCATACTACAAGGCACTTTCAGGACTCTCATACCTCAAAACCTATGAAGCAAAATAAACAAATAAAAGAAAGCAACAGCAACTAGGCACGTGGGTCTGCAACAGCAACAACAGCAAACCAAGAGCATCAAATTGTTTGGTACCAACAAAGACTTCAGCCAGGGCTGAAGGCAACGAAGTAACAGAGCTTCTTGAAAAGAAATCAATAGCTGAAACCAAAGAAGATCACTGAATTACAAAAACTGTGTCGTCCCCCCCCCTTTTTTTTTTGCCACTCAATTTTTAATGAGAAAAACATTCACTGCACAAGTCAGAAATGCTGCCAATGCCGTCTAAATGGGGTTTGCTGGTGATTAATGGTATATTCCTCTAAAAGCACAGTAAGAAACAAAATAATGAAAAAGCATCAGCTGAAAATGAAAACCAGGAACCAAGCTGTTTATCAAATACCCTTCTTTAAGGCCCTATATTTTAAACGTTTTGGGGAAAAAAAACCCAAAAAACAAAGCTACACAAGAAGGAAACCAAAAAGCAAGTCAAGCAAGGCATTTTAAAGAGCCTATCAGGAAGATTTAAATGTGTTCATAGTCTACCAAACCTAGTTTCTTGTTCTACATCTTTAAGAAGTTACAAGTAAAGACCATAACTCAAGATCTTTGCTTATATTTCTTAATTAACATACATACTTTGGCAGCTTTGCAAATTGGCTTCAATTCAGCAAAATATTAAGCATATGACTAAAACGAAGAACATTTTATACCTTCTTGAAGTCAACTGGAAATAGAAACATGCATACATGTTAAAAATGAAACATATGCTCCAGTGATATGCCCAAACAGAGCCTTGGTGCTAGGTGGTCTTAAATAATTCATGTTTGAAACCATTTTGAAATTCTTTGGTGAAAGGCAATACGTCAAGAAGAACACTGTTTTTATCCCAATTGAGCCTGAGCCTTCAGAACAGACACATTATTTTTTACACCGGGTGACAGAACAAACACCTCATCACCTGCCCCAGTTCTGCAAGGGGGTAACCTCACAAATCTGACCGTAGCACCACGGCCTAATACTGACATAAGCACATGATTTCCATACTCTCAGCTGTTGGATAAACGACGTGTTTCCTCATTCTGCAGAGGAGACGCAACAACCAACGAGCTCACCAGCCCCATCACCCATTTTTGACAGGCTCGAGACGCTTACACACGTTATCAGCTGGGGTTTTATTTATTTTTATATTGATGCAAATGTACATCCAAATAAATAATTGAACATTACATATATTTTTATACGTATATTGCACCTCTCGCCCTGGTGACTCCTGCCAGCGGGCAGGAACGCACCGGGCCCTTCCCCGAGCCCGTCCGCCGGGCCCCGGGAGCGCCCCCCGCCCGGCCCACCGGCAGATCCCGGGACATTAAAGATGGATCCCGCTCGCCCCGCAGCAGCCGCCGCGGCTCCGCTACCTGCCTCATGCAAAGCACAGCGGTGGACCCCCCCGTCCGTCCCTCGCACGGCAGCGCAACCCCCCCGGTTTCACAGCCCAGCGGCGGCAACGCGGCCCCGGCCTCCAGCGGCGCGGCCCCCAGCAGCCCGGAGGGGGGGCGGCGGAGGGGGGCGCCGAGCCCCCACCCCGGAGGAGCGGGACGCGCCGGGTAGCGGGGGTCCCGACGGAATGCCCGCAGGGAAGGCGGGAAGCGGCTATGTACCCGGCGGCAGGAGAAACGGGGCGGGGATCGGTACCTGAGGCCGCCGCGGCGGCGGGGGCGCCCCCCGGCAGCGCCGCCCGCTGCTGCTGCGGGAGGGTGGCGGCGGCTGCGGCGGCGGGAGGCGGCCGCCCCATCAGCAACGCGGCCGCCAGCCCCAGGAGCAGGGAGGAGAGGCGCCCGCAGGTCCCCGGCATGTCGAGCAGCCCGAGGGCAGCGGAGGCATATTGCGGGCGAGGGCGCGGGCGGGGGGCCGGGACCAGCGGCTCCGGCGGCGGCGGCGGGACTGCGGCGGCGAGCGGCCGCCCCCACGCACGGCAGCTGCCGGCCGGGCAGCCGTGAGCCCGCCCCGCCCCTCGGACGTGCAGGGGGCGGGGCCTGAGCGCGGGGCGGGGCCGCGGGGCGGGCCGGGGGCGGTGGGCGCGGGCTGAGGGGGTCCTGTTCCGCAGCGGGGGGCGGCCGCCCCGGCGGGAAGCCCCGCTGCCTGCGGGCCCTGCGGAGCGCGGGGCGGGCTAACGGCTTTCCGAAGGCGCCTCGCCGTTAACGCCTGGCGGTAACGGCCGAGGGCAGGGAGAGCCGGGCCGAGAGGGGAGGGCGCGGGGCCGGCCGGCGCTGCGGTCTGTAGCCGGGTGGGCGCGGACATCAAACCCGCCGCGCTCGCTGGCTTTCAGCCCCCTCCGAACCGGCGGCGTTGAAGTCGGCTGCGGCCACGCTTGTTGCTGAGAGCGCCAAGGCGTATTTGCAACCCCGGAGCATCCCGTCGCGTTAGAGGGCAGACGCCTCGGACTGCCGCGTGCCCGCTCAGAGCCGCCCGTACTCCGGCCCTGGTGAGCGGCAGGCGCGGGGGTGAGCCTGCTGTGTTCGTAGCATCTCCTAAAGCTTTCATTCCACACACAAGCGTGCCTTTGCCTTACTTAGATGTTTATTCACATTAACGGTCCTGATATCAAACAACACGTGTGTTAGAATTAAGGATACGCATTAACTTGGGTAAAATTGGAATGGACGTTACCTAGGGTGGGCTCACAGAAAAACTCCTGAAGTTGTTGACCGGCAGCTCAGACTGCTACACCTGAGCAAAGGCAGCACATCTGGACACATGAAACTTGCACCTTCATCAGCACCAAAAAAACCCTCTGCCACAAAAAACTATTTCATTTGATGGGGCCTTTCTTTTACATAAGCAAAAAAGCACAACAACGAGGCAAATATTTACTTGATGTGGAACTCTCCTCCAGCAGCTCACATGGAGAGATTCTGTTTTGTTTAGAAACGTTTGTTCAGTACCTACTTGCCCAGTTAACAGCCCCTCAGCCAGCTTCCTATTTCAACCTTTTCTCTGGGCACTGCAAAGAAAAAGAGGCTGCTTCAGCACAGCCAGCATCGCGTGTTCTCAGGTGGAAGAAAGGGGTCCAGGGCAAGCCAGCTGGTGCCTTCAGCAGGCTGCTTCCTGCAAGAAACTTGCCTGACAAATGGGTATGGGGTATTGAGAAAGTGTGGTTCGCATATTCATTTCCATATGTTTTGTAGACTTGGGCTCTTCGAAAGATAACCTATAAGTTTATTCGGGGGGGAATAGCTGAACCAACGTGGCAGCTGCAACACTTTAAGTTAATATTGATTATGTGAATATGCACAATTATTCATTTATAAAGTTCTGAAACAAATTCGTTAAATACGTGATAAAAGTTTTATTGCAAATGGCTCCAAAAGAGGAATAACATGTGGAAGTTAATTGTACTGCATTTAGATAGATTATTAAGAAGGGATTAGAGCACACAATAGCACCCATTTCAGGAAAGAAAAAATCATAATCAGATTTAAGTTTTCTTAACCAGATTTTCTTTGAAAAGAGATGAAAGTCATTTATTTCAACTACCTGAATATTTACTAGAGGAATTATGTCCAGCATTAACTCCTGCAGTCTTTAAAAAGGTTGCTTACCCACTCAGCAAACAAATTACATCCGTTACCATCAACCACTGAAGGGATGCGACATGGCATCTGCTATTTTGTCAGGAACTGAAAAGCATGTACAGGAATGACACAGAAATGTAAACGTAGGTATATTCTGCAAAACTCTCTGAAAAACAGTAACACACACACATGGTCTACAGGTGAAATTATAAAGTCCAGTAATGTGGTATTTTACTGTCTGTTGGGTTTTGTTTGTTTGTTGGTTTGGTTTTTTGCTTCTCACACTTGGAAGGTCTGTATTGTGCATTTGTATCCTGCAAGCTTAAGTCTTAGCACATCCTCTGTCTCTGTCAGGAGAGGTAATGATTCAGCACCAAACTTTTAGAAGGTTTATCAGAAAGATGAAGTAAACCAGATTGATTGTGAAATATGATGTGAAAAGATAGGCCGCTGACAGCACTAACCCTAATTCTTTATGTGTAAGAGACAATATATTGCTGAGACATTCATACAAACTTTTGTTAAAAAAAAGGAGGCAGTCTCTGTAATTTTTACTGTGTTCTTAAAATTACTTGAACTGGCAATTTTAAAATATATTAATGTACTAATATGTAATAAAGTATTAATGCATTAGTAATTAAATTACAAACTCACTAATGATAAAAGCATGCAATAAAATACCATACATGTATGCAAAGAGTCAGAAACCTAGACACTGTAAAGGAGCATAATTCAGGTCAGGCGGTGGAGTTGTGTTTATGTAAATAACCTCAAGACATGGACCATCATTTTGTTTAAGGTAGTTATGGTGTAAGATGGGAATTCGAAAAACGACTCTGTTGCCTTGTTGCTGTTATGAGACAACTGTTGCCACTAATTCCTCAATAATCATTAATTTGGAACTGCTAGACAGATGTAGTGATCACTGTGCTCGTACCTAACTGAAGGTATCATATTTAACAAAAACTAGGCCTGCATTAGCTGCAGTGTGTATTGAACAAATGGAAGAGTCATGCTTTGACTTACTGCTGTGATGTATCTTAGGCATATTCAGTGTAGCTACTGTGAAGCTGCTGGAAGTGGTTAATTAAAACACAAATATCAGTTTTTCATCTTTTCAGTGTCCCTTTTTACTATTTTCTTTAGGCTAACAAATTCTTTACTAGCAATCCAATGAACCCAGCAGCGTGGAGTTTTTCTAAAGGGTTCACAAGCACCAACATTTATTTCTAAGTAAGTGTTCTAGCAATGTAAAATAAACATGTATGCCTTTATTGTCACCCCATTCACAAAGATGAATATGATTGTTAATCAGAAAGAATGCAATACTAACATAAAATTAGTCTAATAATACAACAAGAAAAGAAATACCACCTCTGTGAATTTTCCTAACCAAAGGACAAGAATTCACCATTTTTTACAGTGATGTGGCAGGTATAAAAATCTGAAATACTTGCTTCTGGTACACAAAAATTTTAGTAGGAAATCAGTTTTCTGGTGACAGAATATAATTTGTGCCTAGATCCTCTTTTTTGCTTGTGATTACAATTTTTTTTGATTGCAGGTTAATGTGTGCCACTTTAGCTGAGAATGTGGAAGTTGTGTATATGTGACCTTTTTGTATTTAGTAGATAACTGTGAATTACAAACATATACTATGAAATATTTTCAGGTGAATTAAATGTTTGTTAAAAAGTAGGTCAAGAATTAAAAAAATCCAGAATTCTTGTTAATTAAGAGGTATTTTATTCCAAAATTCTAAATATCAGAGTCAACTCAATACATACATTTTTCAGTTTATCCAATCATAATATTTTGAAATTGTATACATATATAGAAAAATACAACCTAATAAAATCAATCAAATCTGAATTAGGATTAAAAGAATGAGTTGAAAAGATAACCATAGCTTAATAGCTATGTATTTGATATCAGTACAAAATTACTGTGCCACAATACCCACTTTTTAAAAAAAATTATAATTTAATAAAAATAAGGTGACTTGAAATGCATATTGCTCTCCTTACGTGTACCGAAAGCCTTTGAAACAAGTTCATAGTTACTGAAAATATTCCTGTTTATTTACTACACGACTAAAAAATCCAAAATGCAGTACTCTCATTAGTATGTTAATTTTCTGCTTGTGCAAACAATGCTCTACTGATTTCATGCACGAGCAAAAACAAAAAAGGCAAAAAAAAATATCTATTACAAAGAAACAAAATGTTACATTTTCAACATACTTTTATCATAGCAAATAGAGGTTTCCTTCATGGACTAGAAAGGGCCACCTAAACCTGTAATAAAAGTTTTTTGAAGATTCAAATGCTACATCAAATCTTCATTTACTTTGCAAAAGCCAACGGTCAAGTTATTCAACCTTAATGCAGCATATTTGGTGAAGGTAACTGCATGAAAGTTTAGATTTCCTGTGTTACATTAAAATTCTACACAATAGAAAAAAAATAGACCAGAATACTAAATACCATAATCACATGAAACAGTAGCAGTACTACAAATTCAAACCCATTATTGTATAGTCTCTAGGCGAATTTTCCACAGTGGACCTAAAGAATATTGTACCAATTCTCAATAACTCAAGAGCTAGTAATGGATACACTTCAGAATATACATCATGTTTCACCCAATGTGGGCGATCAAAAACTTCTTATACCATTCATTTATCACCTCAATTTAACACACTGGTTTTGTCAACATCCTTAAAAATATTGAGCATTGCAAGTCAACAAATGCTACATCCCTTCTTAGGCAAACAAAAATAAACAGATGACTTGGCAGTGAACTAAATCTGATCATGTTATATTGCACTTGGGAATTAGTAGCTACAGATTCAGTACCAAAGAGCTCAGATCCCACTCAAGTCAATGAGAGTTACTAGAGAGCTCAGCATACAATCATGATCCAAACTGTGGATTTATTTGTGATAGGATGCCACTGCCAATAGAGAACTAATGGGTTCTTCCCATCACAGAAATGGACAAACAAAAAGAACCATCTCTTTGCTGTAAGGCTTATATGACACCATCTTTTTATTTTTTATATGTCAATATCAGTATCACTTCACTGCTGAAACCTGAGACTTTCTTGAAGTTCATCATCCCCCCTCCATCAATATTGACAGAATCTGAACATAAATCTTTTCAAAACTTTGTATAAAGGTGGCTTTTAAAAATTCCTTGATCAGTTAAGCATGACACTTCCATTCTACTTTAGTGCCAACTCTTTTAAAGTTAATAACAATTCATTTCTTGGGCAATTAACTTCAAATATTTCCAAGGGAAATCGCTATTTCAGTATTTCAATTTTCCTTTTATAAAATCCTATTTTATTTTTTCCCCCTCAATAACAGCCAGCAGCATTGGCCACAAAGGATCACATTCAAAGCCAGCTGCAATGAATGTCAGGTTTTCTGTGACTTCATTAGACTGCAGAATAGGTCTTAGTCTGGACAGAAGACAAATACTGACTAGATTTTCACCAGGCTAGTGCTGCTCTGTGACTATTTGTGAGGGTGTAGGAAAAAAATACTGCAGGGCATATGCCAGGGTAACCAACGGCAAACCTGAATGTTGCAAAAATCTAAGTGCAATATGAATCCTTCAAATCACCAAGAACATGCTGATTATAGCCGAAATATTTTCAAAATACCCGTGAACGTTTACCTTAAAAACCCTTTAAGCATGGACACGAGTTCAGAAATCTTTGCTTGGAATAAATGTTCTATAAAGAAAGAGCATATATAATAAACTTTTTTAGAGTTTCCACAAGCATTATGTGAATCAAAGATCAACATGTAAATCAAGATTTAAAACATCCATATAGGACAAATAAAATTATAAACTTGTTATTGATACCTAAAAACATTTCCGCAAAGATTTCAACTTATGTTGATAAATGTATCCCATATGTGACTTTACAGTCATGCTTAATCAAAAGCTATCTCCACAATTTGGTAGTTTCTTGAAAGAAATATAAACCTTTAAATTAGGTTCCTTGCTTTATGTTTTCTAAATATTGTCAAACATAGTAATAGATAATGTGCATTTTGTAATATAAATCACTTTCTAATATTGATCATGAGATGCTGCAATAATTGCAAACTGGAGTACTTACAGAATTTCATACTCATTATAAAAGATATAGCTCTCTTAAAATGTTTTCATTGTCTAAATAATTACATAGCCATTGATTTTATATTAATAAAAAATATGTTTCTGAACATAACTCTGAAAAGAGGACTAATTCTTTGTTACTGTACTTGTATTTTTTTAATGCTTGCAGTATGCATCTTATGCATGTCGATCTTGACTCAAGGGCATTACTTTAATTCCAAAATACACTTCTAAAGTTTCTTTTAAAGTTTTAATATCATTCTACAACATCTGCTATAAGAATACATTAATGCCTCTAAGTCAGTATGCAATTTATACTGACACAAGTACATACATAGTCTGTGATTTTATTGCTGAATCTAGAATGTGATACGAAGTGTTTCCTGCACCCCTGTTCAGGAAAACATCCTGGGCAGAATCTTCCTGAAACACAAATGTTACCTTAAACTGAATTTGGGTTGTTATATCTATGTTCACTAAGTAATGTGTATACTCCATTTACATATGCTACTATTTTCTTTAACCAAAGTGGAAATTAGTGGACATGGGAGAAGCAACTATTTGGATTTATTCTCCAGTAGAATGCAAGAAAATAAAAATCACTTAAGTCTTACTTTATATAACTTCAATAAATGGAAGAAACGGTCTATAGCTACAGTAGTTGTACCAATGAAATGTACCTTTTTATCCTGACAATGAGCAAAATGAGAGTTCCAGTTGCCACAGTAAAATTAAGATACAATTAGCACTGACATTAACAGGCTAAAGTACCCCTTCCATGTGAGCTAAAGAGATCTTGATCGTGCTTTTTTGTTTGTTTGTTTTCACCTCCTTATAATGCCTAGACATGCAAGTAGTCTCAGAAATTTCAAGTCACCTTGGTGTGTACATGTAATGAAAGCACACATGTAAGAATTAGAGCTATAATCTGTTTGACAGTCTCTTAAACCTCTTAACTGACTAAGATTAAGATTGGGTAAAACCAATCTTGTTGCATATAGATAGTAAGTTGACAAAGAGTGTCAACTAGAAGCCTGTGTTAAGTAACTGAAAATGTGTTTCCCAGAAGTCACATTTTGAGGCCAGGATCATATCCTGACTCCTGATTCCTTACTGGATTACTAGTAACAATACTAGAAGCAAAGAAAAAAACCAAAACGTTGGCCACAATAAAGACCTTGAAAATTCAGTGAAAGCAGAATGATGCAATATAACCTTTAAAATAAACTAATTATATCTAAACATATTGTCTAAAACAAAAACATGTATATGGGTAAACAGGCAAGCCTGTGTCCAATCCATGTAGTGGCCCCTGCAGATTTTGTGCTGTCTCACTCAATGACTCAACGCCATCACAGTTGAGTAAGAAAGGACTTTTTTTTTTGAGTTTTGAGTAAGAAAGTTTTGAAAGAAAGTAAGAACGGAAGCCACATGTGGGATTTTAAATCCCAGAAAGGATGCAGAAATAAGAGTTGAATCAAACTTCATTTCAGGTAATTCTTGGTTTACTGGGCTTTGCAGTATTTGTGGGGGAAGATGCAGCTTTGAACAAAAAGCCCCAAGATACAAAACCAAACCAAACCAGAGTTTTTGTCCTTTTAAAAACTTGTCGACATAGAAATGTCACTGGTATAATTACGGTATAAATTTTTCTTTCTGGATGTGGCTGCATATGGGGAACTTATTATGTAATTTATTCCCTTATTGGAATAGAGAAAAAACAAATCTCATAAAAGGCACCTTTACTTGCAAGCCAAGCAACCTCCTAATTTGCTGCTGCATGTCTACAGAAATGCATACAGAAAATGTTTGGTTCTCTCGTAAGTGTAAGAAGCTTCATCTTACCACACCAATGCTGAGGGAAATAAGCTAAAAATGATGTAAACCTCTGGACTTTTGGTATGTTTAAAGAACAACAATGAAACAAATTTTGGTAACGAAATGTATTGAACCTAATGAAATGTCTTGTGCAATGAAATGTCTTGTGCAATGAAACATACAATGAATGAATTAAATAAACCAAGCCAAATCAACCTTCTCTTTTCAAACCCTTATGCATTGCCAGCTCTACTCTGTTTCATTTGACAAGCTCAGTGTTCTCTCAGGGCAGGTGGCAAGGCAGACCGGAGTGTGGCTGAAGTACTGATGTAACCTAGACGCATGGCTGGCAGATAGTCTAGTCTCCGTATTACTCCATCCTGCACTTGACATGGTCAACTACAGAATGTGACAATTAACACATTACAGTGCATCAGGTAACCTGTCAGAAAATATTCCCTCCACTGTTTTGCCAGAAACTGAGATTCAATCCAAGTAATACACAGACTTAATTTCAAACCCTGTGGGGGTTTGACCTGTGAACATAGAGGCTATGGGTTTTCTCATCAGACATTTCTGTTGGCAGCCACAGCCCAACATCTTGTCTCTGGCAGCACCTGAACGGATCCATGCTGCCAAGAATTCTGTGGAACACCTGGATTCTGCTCCATGGACACACACAGCAGAGTCTTTGGATCTTGCCCTGGATCTTTTCGCTAGGTCCCACAGAAAGTACATCCCCAGCTTTCTACCGCTCGCTTCCATTTCTGCAGGCTCAATACCTGCAGTAAGAGACCTAGGACCTGGAGAACAATATTTTTAAAGTCTAGAGGGAAACCACAAGACAGATGAATGAGCAGTAAGGGGAACAGGCATGCAGAATAGGTATCAGGGAAGAATGATTCCACTGAATAATCTCTTTCCTATTTTTTGAGCAGAAGGAAAATCATCAGCAGAGTTCATGGGTCAAAGAATATTCTTCAGTTTTCTAAAACAACCTATGCTCATTTTTTTGTGCAGTTAGCTTTCAAGAGCTAGGAAATGCAATGTAGTGTCATCCTGCAAAAATCAACTGGAACTAAACGTGTAAACCAGCAAGTATCTATGGAAGCTGTTGGCTTCAGGAGCAAATGCAGAATCTGTGTAGCAATGCATGTAAAGTTGGTTTGTGAATCAAAAAAGACGATGACTCGTACATCCCAATAAGTAAAATCATAGCACTACCTATTACTTAATTTTCTCACACACAAATTGGCACAGATGCGTTAGTCACATGTATGAACATAATTAATACAAAAAGGAGGATTTAAATATATTGCTATTATTTTGTACGTGCTGATACCTTCTGAGACCAGCACCTTTGCAGTCATGAATGTTTTTTTCTTGAGGGGGAATCCAATATTTGTAGCCAAGATGCAGGCATTTAAAAATTTCAGAACATCTTACAGATAAAACTCTGCTTAAGCTTCTGATGTTCCTTCCCCATTCTCATGTGGTTGCAGTTGTTCTCTTTCTTGTTCTTCCTGAGGTGGTCTCACACGTTTGAAAAAGCCCATCTGTGATTCAGAGAACAATAAAGAAATTGCATTGTGATATTCAAAACATACACACATCCTTTCCCTTTCCTTCTTGATCAGATCTTAACTGATTTGTTATTTTATTTTCTTCCCTTCTAATCTCTTATTTTTGACCTTCAAAGCTGATAAATATCAGGTGAAAAATTAAACTAATTCAGCACAATCACAGACATCCACTTTTATTGAACCCCTTCCTGACAAAGCTGAAATTTTTTAGTTACCCAAAAACTTAATGGATTCAGATGATTAGGGGACCAAGGTATTTCTGCAAGCTGCTGGTACTATTTTAAGTAATGTGTCACTAGTAGGGAAAAGAAAACAATAGAAAAACCCCAACTACAGTACTTACCCTGTACATAACAAACACTAGAACAGCCAAGAGCAATAATCCTGCTAGGACAGCCAAAATTATAACCCATACAGGCACAGGCATAGGCTGTGGTTGAATGCCCCATGTAATATTTGTAGTAACCTAACAGAAAAACACAATAAATCACACTTTGCATGGCAGTGGCATACTAAATTAATTCATACAGTTTAAGTCTTGTATATCTTTATTCTATAGTGTTTAAAATATTCTTAATACAGCATAAATTATTTTCTCCCTCCAATGTGAGTAAAGAGCTACAGATTAACAGTGACATAAAGACTTCACTGACCCAAATAGGATTTCTAAATTAAATAAAAACAAGGGGGTTTGGGTTGTTTTGTTGTTTTGGGGTTTTTTTTGATTGGTTGGTTGGTTTTTTGCTATCCGTCATGCCAAGGCAACATGTGTTCTGTAATGCTTGATGATTTTCATTAAAACTGTAGGAATCTGACACAATAGTTGGGAATTAGAGAAAAATAATTCAAGTCTTTTCCTTTTTTTATTAGAAGGTAGTATTCCTTGAAACAAACATCAGCTCCACAAAGCTTAGAAGAGAAAAAAGTTAATAATAGCCATTAGAAAGCATATTAAAAAATAAATCAATCACGATCCTTTTTCAACTCCTTTCTTAAGATCTTTTATGCTGTAGTGCCTTCAAATAACTTTTAACTGGGCAGCCCAAATAAATGACCTATATCTTCCTTTCTGTTTTCACCCTGTCTCCTTTCTCTTTGAAACTCTCTGGGACACAGATGGTCTTTTTGTTCCACATTCACACAGTATTTCATATAACATAATAAAGGTTCATTATTCAATTTCTAATTGCTACTACAGCAGAAGACAATTTTCAAGTAAAATACTTCTCAAACAACAGTGGCATTGACAAGAAAATCCAGACTGTTCATCAGTTTTTTCATTTTCAGTTAAGTCTTCAAAGCTACAAGTCTTGTTACTCCGGTTTTAGGACAGAAATTTTTGTTTTACCCTCAACTGTATCTGTATAACGAAAATTCATAGGTGAATAGTATTTGATAAAATTACAATTATACCGAGCCACAAAAAAGCTACTCAACAATTGTTCTTATATTAATTTCAAAGTAAGTATGTATGGTAACTCAAGCTGCATGTAAATGACTTACTACTGTAGAATTGTGGATATCTTCAAAGGAAAGGTTCTTGTAAGGGAACTCTATAACATTGAAAGAAGCAGAAGATTTGAGAGAATAGGAGTGATTCTGATTTTCTTTCTGTGTAAGAAAAAACAAAATTAGCATTGCACGTGGATACAAAAAGCACTTTTTTTATGTTTCAGAAGCAGGGACAGAACATTCAGAGTCACTCACATTCATGAAAGTTTGGGTCCAAAGGCGTGATTTTAAATACAATATTGCACTCTTTCCCCTTTCCAGGTGGCCAACTTGACAGACTATCTTTAAACAATCAGCATTTCCACAGCCCTGCATATAAAAATAGGAAGGATATTCCAAATACAGAAATACTTGAAAAGTTGTTAATGGCATTACTTTACTCATGCACATACTTTTTGTCCTCTTTTCCTGGCAAAGCACCATAGGCTATTCAAATATATTAAGTAACCCCCAGTACTGAATAATTACTTAGGATGTCCCAGAAGTTTGCATTCAGAAAAATACTATGGAAGCCAGTTGGATCCCAAAGGTGAAACAGCTGGCAGTAGCTTAAGGTATGTGTTTTATCTACATATGTAGGAAAAAATGTTGGAGGGTAGGTGGCAGTGCCTGGTCAATTCAGATTACAATCCTCCACATGTTTTTTGATAGGAAAACTCACGGCAATTAACTGCAGTTGGTGCCAACAAAATACACATTGTTGCATTCAGTGGAAGTCTTCAAACTTGACTGCCTGACCTAATCTATAAGCCATACTTAGGACTACTACAGTTCAACTGGCCTTTCTCAACCGCATTTCCACTAAAATCCATCAGATAATACTGATGCTAAACCATCAGTATTTCTAAAAGAAAGCAGAGCAAAACAAAGCCTCATGCTATAATTGTGATTTTAGCTGTACTATAGATAAAAACCAATGTACAGTGTAGGTACATCTGCCAGTGTTAAGTACAACTCAGTGTAATTATTACAAAGAGTGATGTTAGTCTCTGTGGTGAAATCCTGCTAAGACATTGGGAAGATCTGGCAAAACCCAAGCCCTCTAAAAACTCAAACAATTTTTAGAACTGCATTTACAGATACTGAAGAATATTTGAAGCTTCTCTCTAAAAAAATTAAGTAACTTTTCTCACCATAAAATAAGAAATAATTCCTATTTTCACTTTCTTTGCTCAGCCCTTCTTTTTTTTTTTTGGATCGGGGCTGTACTGCCTTAGTCCCATTGGTCCACCCTAAACTCCCAAGCCCTTCTCTGAGCTGCCTGCCTGTCCTGTCCTGCCCAAAGCAGGGATGGTTCATGTCTGCAAGCACAGTTACAAAGGCAGTGATACGGTAATATGTTTACTTTCTATTACAGATTATTTCCAATCTTGCTTAGAATGACGGGTCCTCCACGTGTGTGATTGCAGAATGTCCACTGATCAGCTAGGAAACATGTTGTGAAATCAGCTGCAATTTGTAGCAAAGATGATGACTGCAGCAGTCACCTGCTTCCTCTCAGTTAATTTACCAGCCTTCCTGCTATGAAGTACTGATTTTCAATTTCAGGGAATAGCACAGTATAGAAGGCTGACACTGAACAAAGGGCCCAACTTGGCCTTCGTTTTCAAGGACTTAAAATGTAACAGCACAAAACTGTAGGCATATGCCTCACTGGCTGACTACCCTGAGGAAAACTGATGCACATTGGAAGAAACCCCAGAACAGCTCCAGAGCATATGACATTTTTGTCTGTTAACTTTAAATACCAAACATGGATTTTCTGAAATTATTCTTCATCTCATGGAGCTTTCATCTCCATCTTCATTTAAAAAAACCCAAAAAATATTATCAGTATATCAATGCTGAGAGCTTACCAAAGTATGCACATCTCCTTCAATGGCAGTTATATCCCTTCGACTGATACGATGATCGTGGTTATCTTCCCTGCTAAGTGTTTCATTCTTATCATCATCTTTAGAAGCAGAAATCTAGGATATACCAAGAAACACCAAATCTTAAATAATTCTTACATTTTGATACTTGTGGACTTCAAAGTTAAGGTCAAGAGGACATATACCTGATCAGGTTTCTCTCTTTCCATCCTAGCTATTCTTCAGGACCTGGCTTTACCTACAGCTGTAATTAAAATGCTGCTCCTGCCTTTTCTAGATCACTAATGCAGATTTCTACTAAGAACACAGAGCTTTGAGTATCTTAAATTTTCTTTAACTCAAAACTTTTTCATATATATAAAAAAAATGTTCTTAGACTGCAATAAATAATTCAATTTTGCAATCTTTTATTAAAGATTTTTCCTTGACACTTCAGTTTTTAATTCTGAAAAAATAGCACTAGTGTGGTACTGATGTAACACATACCACTGTACATATGTACACATGTCCAGACACACACAAACCCTTTTTTTTAGGAGGGGCTTGGACAAGTATACAGTAGATCTAACAAATTATTTCAGTAATCCCTTAGAAATTCCCAATGTAAGATTGCAAATTTACATATGGGACTAGGCAAAGCCATGCTATTTGTCCTCTACATAACAAATTTATATGGCAAAACTTACAAGAGAGTTGTAAAAAAATACATTATTACAAATGGTATAGCAAAAGCACAGGGAATTTTTATTTATATATTCACTAAAGTTGCTTTCTGTTTATTAAAGATACGAAAGTATTTTTTTTTGTTCTGTACATTGTGTATCTTCCCTGAGTCTTTTTACATGTTTGCTTAAGTTCTTCTAGAACGACTATACTGATTTTTACCACTTGTTCTAATTGTCTTAGAATTCAGCTCTCTGCTCTCAATCAAATTTGCTGATTTTTATCTGATGTTTCTTTGTCTAGTCCAACCTCGGAAAAAGGAGTTTCTTCTGCTCTGTGCTGTGCAAACTGCATGTTTTGCTGGCAGCGATAGCGTACTTCTAAGCCCCACTGAAACACCCCCATTGACCTCTGATGGCATTGGATCAGCACCTAGACAAATAAGCTAGAAACTGAAAAAATAGTGCCATTTTCCTCCAAGAAATAAAGCCTCAACAATTTACATAACCAGCCCAGAAGCATCTGAAAAATTTTTGTTCACAACCACATTCAATATAATTACATTGCTTTGGACTTAGGACTCTTAGGGTACAGTCTTCAAGGGGAAAAAAAAAAAAGAGACAAATTTATCTTTGGGATGATAATCTGTTGTCTGCCTTTTATTTCAGCTGCTATATACTTTGACAAGTACTGTCAGACTTGTGCAGACAGCGCAGTCTTCTTCCTCAGCAACAGATGAAAACATAGCTCAGTGAACTCAGCGTTAGATATTCTCAGGGACTTGGGTATTTAGAGTGCATTTCCATAACAAGCAAACATACTTCATTCCACTCAAACAAAAGGAAAGTCCTGCTTACCTTGATTTTCAAGGGATTGATTTCCATATCAGAAGTGCAGTTCATGGGACCATCGATTTCATACTGAACAATATACAACAGCGTGTAGTTTTTATATTTGTAAGGCCACTGCAGAGTCATCATCACCTTGCTGAATGCACTTGGACCATTGTTTCTTAGCTAATTATGAAAATAAAGTTAACAGATGTAAACAAAACCAATGCTGCCTTCTTTGTTAATCCACATGTAATTGTTATTTTATATTTCAGCCATAAATGATACTGCTGCTATACCCACCCCCAACCGCTTACAGCAATAGCATCAACAACTTCACCTAAAAATGGTAGCTAAACATCAGACTCCCGATAAGCAAGATTTAAAATTACTTCTGTAATTTGACAAAAATTACTTTGAAGAAAAGCTATATGGCATTTTGTCTTGAAGAAATGTAAACATTTTTTCTTGAAAAAAATGTGGAGTTTTTTGTAGTCTATTGCATGAATCACAACCACTGTACATGCCTCAGCCAAGGGACTCTGAGCCAGACACATAACAGCCATAAGTTTTGTTAGATAAATGGTCTCTTAAGTTCTAGAACAGCTGTTAACTATTCTCATTCACACAGCACTCTCAGTAAGTTTTGTTTAATTAAACAGTCTAGATTAAAACTATGATCATTCTAAGGAAATTTTAAATACAAGTTTTCAAGGCAAAAGACTTTACAATAATGATTCAGAACAGTTGGAATACAAATGAGGATACTAAATAATTTACAGTCATGAGTCATTTTCTGAGTTCAAGTTACTTTAAATGTTTCATCTAGATTTCAAAGGGCTAGAAAATAAAATATGTGTAATGACGTAAAAAATCAGCCACTTCTATTTGGCCACTCTTGTCACATTAACTGCAGGCATTCCAACCCTTCCTCCAGATATCAATTACTGACCCAGCATTAAATAAATAAAACCTTTATTTCCATGGAGGAACAAAATGAAGACAGAACTTATCAATTACTCCAGAGAAAAGCTACACCAAAAGATTAATTTTCATTTATCAGAGAACTGTGTAACTGAAGTCAGTAGTAATTGCATACCTCATAGATATGCTGAACTAGAGGCCCAATATCATCTTCTGTTTCTGGATTCTCCTTTGGCTGCCAATTTGCAATAGGAAGGAATATGTGATCAGGAGACGATACACTAAACAGTGGAGCAAACAAGTCATTATTATAAAGTAAGAAACAATGTCAATCTCCAGAACATCTCAAAAAAGTCAACACACTTAAAATACAATCCGCAATTTTTCATCCTTTGTATATAAAACCATAAAGAGCAGAGCCTGAGTGGCTTGTATGTTAAATGTTCAGTTTTCTTCTCTACATGAAAAGATGAACCCTGTATTCAGAAACATTTTTTTCCCTGTCCTAAACTTTGAATTCATCCTACAACATCTAGTAAACCATTAACAGAACTAAGATATATGCATGTCATCCAAAATATACAAACTGTGAAATACTTTGATGATGAGAAATATTGATGATGCAGAGACTTATCAGTACAGTCACAAAAATAATTCAGTGTGCACCGAAAACAGTGAAGCTAACAATAATGCTTTTCAGTTGTGCCACCCGCTCATCTCTCGGATATTAACAAAATTAGGTCACAATAATGAATGTAGTAGAAATTTTAAAAAAATATGACTTGGGAATCCGAGTTAACTAGCTGAGCAAAAGAATTGTATAGCTTTTAGGTATCACGTACAGATTCCTGGTAAGCAAAAGCAATGGACGTAATGGAGTTGTTATGGTATTAATGCTATGCTTAAGACTGAAAAAGATGAGGGCATTGCAAATTTATCTTCAACAGGATTTTCGAAACCTTTGGTTTTAGAAAAGGTTTAAGGTTTTTTTGGATGAAAACTGAGTCAGTTAGTGGCGGAAGAAAGTGACCTGGAGAAAGGTGTGCAACTGCAAAAAGGAGGGGTGAAATTTTTTTGTCTTCCAAAAAAACCTTCTAGTAACAGAGGCACGAAATTCCTTTTTGGAATTCCATTTGTAATTATTTAGAATTATTTCAGAACTGAAAGCCCAAAGGGTGGCTAGAAGGAACCATATTTTCTTTATAATTAAAAATTCCCTATGGCTTCCTGGAAGCTTAGGCAGACCAGAAAGAAAGTTCATTGAATATAAAGAAGCAAACATGCAAAGCTCATTTGAGAAAGATGCTTATTAAAAAAGTATCAATGCTTACCCTCTAATTTCAACAGCTGCTGAAATTGCAAGGTCAGCCTGATAGAATGCTACCGGACTTAGATTGTCATACAGGTTGGAGCTGCAGAGAAATCAGAACTTAATGTCTTACATGAAATAAGCTAAGTATTCAAAAAAACCCTTGAAAAAGTAATCTGTAACAACATGACTCCTGAGCCATTGTAGGAAAATACAATTGCTAAAGACTAAGGAGCAGATTCCAGCAAGTTCTCACTTAAATGCATGACAGTCCCACCCTCAGCACAGTGTGGATGTCCCTTAGCTGGGAGAAGTCAATAAAGGACACAAAGTAATGCTGGCTCTGTTATTTAGCTGCCACATTTAAGAAAATTCAAATGCCAGGGCTGTGGGATAACATCAACTATATGGCTAGCAGGGCCTTAAGTTCCACTTCAAGACATCTGTTTTGCTCAGGGAATTCTTGGCTTCAAACTAGGCCCTGGGCAGACAAGTACATTAGGGCTATTTTTGCCTACTGCTCTACACAGTGTTTAAACCATTCAGTGAATACAGTTGACATCAGATTCCTACACTCCAGATACACCAAGATATGACAGATATTAAGGCACATAGAGTCATTCATATGTAAAATTTCTTCAGACTTTCTTTGTAAGCAGAGAAGAAGAAATACAGAGAATACTCCTATTCCCCTCAAAGTGCAGCTGGGAACAGAATCCTGATCTCCTTAGACACACGTGATTATTCTGTCTACTTAACTAAACAATTTCCTTTAGAAAGATCTTCCTAAATCCACTAATTGTTCTTCAAAACTGGTGTAATAAAAAAACACATGCAACAGTGTTTTCTTCCCAACCTGTAAATACCTCATTCTTTCAGAGACCACAGTCGTCATTCTAGGAAATGGGCCAGCTTCGGAAATCTAGCTTTGTGAGTTTAAGACAACTAATATGATCTTTAAAACCTCTTCACGATAATACCTTGATAAAGCCTGTCACTATGAACTGTGATTGCCATATTTGCCTGCATCACTGTTCTTGCACTCAGAAGTCACGTAAGGAAATTCCTTCCATAAAATGTGTAAAATGTTACAGGAACTTCCCTTCTCTTCCATCATGACTTAAGTAACCTCACTAACTTTTTTCTCCCTGTGAAAGGTAGTTTGTGACCACTGTTAGCCCAAGGAAGGCAACTGACAAAAATTATTTTCTGCAAAGAACTGGAGTCATATGCCACTGGCACAGCTTACTAGCTGATGAAGAGGGAAAAAATATTGAACAGACAGCAATGTGAGATCAAAGAGATATTTAATGCTGCCAAGGCCTTTGATCAGTATGGCAAACCACTGGAACACTAAAACAGAATGGCAGGTTTAAACTTATTTAACTCTTGTAGATGAAAAATGTGTATGTGGATGAGAATAATTATTCATTACATTTAAAAAAATGAAGCCTTTAAATGGAAAAAACACCACCCTTTTGGTTCACCATGAGGGAAAAAAACGCAGCTGTATTTGCACTGTCCATTAAGCTGCATAAAAATGTATTGAGTAAAGATATTCCTATTGATCACATCTCTAAATCTTTAATATCATGTCCAGTAGGCATAAATACAGATTTATATACCATATTTATATGAAAGCGCTGGTGCTTATCTTAAAAAAAAAAAAAAAAAAAAAAAAGAGAGGAATGCTACTGCTTTGTTCCATTTAAATTTTCAGTCTCTCTTATGCTGGCTACTGTAAAACACTTAAAATGGCTCACCGCATGTTGCTTCTGTTTAGACCATGTCACGCATTGCCTTTTCTGAAAGACTTACACTGCTCGTCCTTAAAATACATGAAATCTGAAATTCTGGTTTTACATCAGAAAGATTTCAGAGTTCAAACATCAGTTTTTAAACAGGGCTAGAAACCCAAAGACACAAGTCACTCTGTGACACTGCACAAGTGTCAGGAGACCACAATGGTATGAAGGTACAAAAATACGAAGTTTTACTTAAAACACTGTAAACGGTTTTGTTCCTCTTTATTAGTATTTCACTTGTGCTACGGTCCGTCTAAAAGCTGTAAGCAAAAGTGACTGCATTCACACAGAAAACTCTTGTTTTCTTACATTTATCCCCTCTATTTTAGAACATATTTCATTAAAAAGATGCATTCATTTTTTAAACAATTACGAGGCAAAGACCAGAGATTTAGTCCAGAGTGAAAATAACTGCTTAGTTTACAGTTTTCTTAGTGTTTTCTACCAGGTGAGATACATACTCATAGATTTCCATACCTTCGGATTTGCAAGGCAAACTTCACAGAGGTATCCATTTCAGACTGCTGGTGCACACTGAACCGCAGGCCAGCTAATAGCTTTAGAAAAAAATCACTGTGGTTCAGTGGAAGTGCAATAAAATACATGAGAACAGCTTCTTAATACTGTTATACTACAACAAAATTGCTTGTGGTCATAAAAGAACACACACAGACAAATGGAAAATAAAACTTATCCAGTTCATCAAGACTAGAAATGTACTGTGCTCTCTGTAGATTTCAGCTGATGCATCAATGCCACAAAACAGAAATGTAAGGTTTACATCATGGTCACCCCTCTTGCTTCAGCCATTTTTACACGTAACTGAGGCTCCTTCTGTGTTGCAAAATGTATTGTAGTCTAAAGAACAGGACACACTTTAATGATTCTAAATTCAGTTCCCAAGATTTGTTTTAAGTCAGTGCATGACAGTTGCTTCAACTTCTGCACTGTTCAGCTTGATATTCTTTGAAAGACTGGAAATAGCATTTATTCACCTATACAAAATGTGTCTTGGAAGAAAAGCACCATCAAAGTGTTGATAACTGTGACTGATTTTCACTGTATTTCCTCAGAAAATAAGACTTATTATGCCATATCATCATAGTATCTGCCAGGTCCTACTAATAATTTTTTAATTCTTCCAATTTCAGCTACATTTGGTGGAAGCGCAGAGGTCCCAACTAGACAAAACTCCCTCAAACTTGACTAAGTAAGACAGAAGAGAGAAGCACTATTAGGTTTCCACTAAGAGAAAGGTGTGTTAGGAGCTAGCTCTTTATTATATACTAAGAAATACTTACCAGATAAATCTAAAGACAAACTCATGAAGGATCAAAGTTCATTAATTCTACTGTTTCATGAGCTACTTTTGAGTTGCATCATAAAACTCAAAAACACTCCTGTCAGCCTGCAATTTCACTGGAAAGTTGAAACCATTACCACTGAACTAACCAAACGTGGGCAGCTAAATATGAGCTAGATCTAATCTTAAATTCCTGTGAGTAAACATCCTGCCCAAACAGTACTGTGAGTAAGAAAAATGCCAGCTGTACTCTTCTATGAGCCATCAGACATCTGTCAGTCCAAACCTTACCTTAGTTCCTGCTTTCATGGGATTTCCCAGGTCACAAACTACCATGCGAGTTTGATTCTCTGTTTTAAATGCACAGGACAGTCTTGCTAAAGCCTGCAATAAACCACAAAGACATATTATAGAATGTCATTCTTTACATCTGGACACCCAGATGAAAGTCTGGAGACAAGTTCTAGAAATGCTGCATTAATTTGAATATAATTTCTTAGTCCTAACACAGTCGAGTACTAAAATTAAATTAAATCTTAGTATGAAAGCCTCCATGGAGACAAATATTTTTGATACAAGATAGATGCTCTTTCCAAGGTTATAAAAAGAAAAATTCAATACTCGTGTCGGGTAGCACTGATGATTTTCGTAACATTAAGCATTGATCCACATGATTCTTTAAAACTATGTGAAGAAACTTTGTCAATCTGGCAAACTCTCCATAGGAAAATGAAGATCGGAAGGCAAAATAACATGAATACTTACTAGCTTACTCAAAGAGGTCTTAAGAGGAGCTATAAGATTTTGAATAAAGCCACATCACAAAGCTCTAGAATAGCAGAGGCAAACTGGAGAACCAAGCCAAGGCATGGTCCAACATATGTGAAGGATGTAGTATCAAAGTTGGAATTCTTTGATATAGGGTAAAAATAGTCTTCCCCTTAATATTCTGCAACTTTACAGATACACCGATTGATCATAGATTCTATCAAATAAAAACAAGGATGAAGAAAAACTGAAAGTATATTATTTATATATAGCTATAATGGGCTAAAATAAAATTTGGACTATACCCATATATCTCCAAAGAAACAGAAGTTATACAGACATTTTAGAACACAAGGGAAAGTCAGGAAATTAAAGTAACAGTCTGTATACTCAGGATGACTGACACCTACATACTTAGGTGGAAGAGAACAGCAATACTCAACATCGCTTCTTGCTTCACAGGTGCCCAGCTCTTTATCTAGCACATCATACGCTAAGTCCACATTTAAAGAAATCAACAAGGGCACTGTTCAAATGAAGACTTGTAGCAGATAAACTCTTTGTGTCAAAGTCCATCACACAGATGATTCTCCTTTGTTGCTAGCACTAGGCTATTAAACTGGAACCGTCCAGCTGGGTGTCATATAGCCTTGGGGCTTAGAAGAACCTTATCACTTTTTCAGTGCTTTAAGATTGAAGCATAAAACCCACCACTGACAGACCCTCTTCCACACACTTCCACAGCAACACCTGAAATATGACTATGTAAAGAAGAAAGAGAGTTGGAATTTTACCTCATTGTTACGAACAACACCAATGAAATCTGCTTGGGGTGGGACAATGACAAAGAGTTCTGCTTCATAGGCTCCTTCCCCTTGATTCTCAGCACTGACAATCAGTGTCAAGGGATTGTCATCACCAATATAGATCTGCTTCTGATCGCTACAAAAAAACAAGTGTAAAAATGAGCTCTGCATTCAGCTTTTCAAGTGTATGGAACTGGTTGAACTTAGAGAAACGAGACATTCTGAGATTACACAAAGACACTGGAGAAATCTAGAGGCAATACTTATGCTCCAGGAGTATCAGGAGAGTTCTACACTAAATTTAAAAAAACCCCACTTGTCTATAATCACAAAAATGGAGTAAATACTACATGCTGTTTTGTAAGAATCTTTTTTTATAACATATACAATAAACCACAAAACCACCGACACCTTTTTTTATCCAAGAACAACCTATGAACAGCTAAACCACCATGTACACTTTGAATTACACGCTTGCTTAGGAGAGGTAAACGCAAGCATACATTTATAACAAAAACTGATGGAAGGCTCAACTACAGAATACAGCTGAGACCTCTGTAATACATTTGTTCCAGACACAAAAAGAATATCTTTCCAAGCACTTATTTTCATTTCACCAACTACAAGGAAACCTAACTGTACCTGCACCGATTTAAAATGTCTGTGAAGCATATGCATTAATTAGTATGTTTGTGAACTGTACTACCTACATACACATGCATATGCTATAGCTCTGCACTAAGGACATGAAAATAACCAGATGACGTTTATAAGTATAGATAATACATTAAGAAAGGCTTTTGGGCATACAAAGCACAAAAAGCCCAAACTCATGAAAGATTTTTGAGTTACAACTTGTTTCTTTTCTTCAGGTTTAATAAAAGGTACTTCCAATACCAACAGGGTATTTTTCATACATGTGACAACAGAGCCCTAGTCCACCCCTAGCTGGATAAAATCAGGCCTGTTCACATCTTCATGTGTCTGTCTAGTGTCAAATAACAGAACAGTGGTACAATTGCAGCTAACACCAGTTTTATGCCTGCTATGCATGCACAGCTTTGCAAATATACAAATAAATACTGTGTACTTATAGTGGGGGTCAGGGTGGGGATGGTGGTGTGTGCTCTCCCTGTATTACGTACTGAAGACATTAGGTTACAAAGCAGAAAATGGGTTTTCTTTAAAACAAATAAGCATGAGTTTAGATTGTATACATTCAGGAGTCCTATTCATTTCAAAACATCCTTTTATTAAAAGTATTACAAGCTCTTGAAGTTTAGAATTCAAGTAGAGAAGTTAATTGCCCCTGTAGTATTTTTCTCATGTATTTACCTTTCTACTGAAACCTCCAGCTTTGGTTTGCAGACATTATCATCACCACAATCCAGCAGAATATGTGCCTATGCAAAAATCAAATGCATACTGTTGTAATAATTCCTCCATCTTTTCTAACACACATTTCAATAATACTGTTTCACCACCAAAATTTTTTTTTCTAAATAGCTGGTTATGAGACACCTTCATCTCATTAACCTCACAGAACAACTCAGTTTTTATCTAGGCAGGGGGTGTGGTGGTGGTGGTTTACTGTGCCTCATCCTGCCACACTGCAATTCTAGGACTCATGTCTACATATCTTAATCCTCTTTCAATACTTTGAATAATCTGTTCACCTCGAGTTGCATCTCTACTACCCTCTTTACAAACAAGAGTGAAATTTTGTATAAAGGGCAGAAATAGGAAAAACTGTATTTATTACCTTAAGAGAACTATAGGGATAAACATAATATACATAGAACAGCATACTATGAGCAATGGATGAAACCCTCCAATTCTTCAAATTAACACTTTCAACACTACAATAACTGCTTTTCTCCAGAAAACTGGTAATTAGCATGCACGAAAAGGAAGTCCAGCACTAAAGAATAATGTGTCAAAAAAGAAATTTGACACAGAGAGAAGAAAAAAAAGATAAGACAAACATACAATAACCATCAATTTTCCCATAATTCAAAGACTAAAGCCTAGATGTCTATTTTGGTATCTTAATTTTTTCAGAAGTCCTAACACAAACATAAGTATTGAATAAGTACTGAAAGCTGAAAATATGTTGTAGGATCTCTCATTGCAGATTGTGTAAGAAGTGTACCTGTCTGCTCATATTTGCAGGAGTGAACTGGTTGAGGATAGGGTGCAATCCTGTTGCATCTGCAGCTGTTCTGTAATCCAGACGATATTCCATAAAAATAGTAATGGGAGTTAGTTTGTCTCTAAATTCAGATTCATCCTGAGGAAACCAAAGATTTGATTACAATTAAAACATGCAAAGAAAACAACTACAATAAAAATATCCTTCAAAAGTCTCAATAGGCAACAAGCAGTCATCCCAAGAGCAATCTGAGCAGTATTTTTATTTATTGTTCATGTTGTAGAAGGAATGAGAAAGCCAAAACAACATTAAAACATCTGAGTTCTTTTCAAACTAGAAAATCTCGTCAGAAAACCTGCAGTGTAAATTTGAAGAACAGCAATTTTAGTAGTAACCTGTTTTACAAATGGAAAACTATAACAGTGAAGAGCTTAAAGGGCTATACAATTCTGCTTTTTCTTGTCAGACAAAATTCAGTATGCTTCTAAGATATTAATAGATATTAATCTCTGGACTTGTGGTTTTTTCCTTCCTAAAATTATTAAGTTGAACTTGGAGTTACTGACTTTCCTATTGTTAATTTCGAATCACTCTGTTTATCAAATGTCAAACCTGCCTTCCAGAGTACTTACAAACCATCTCTTAGCTTTGTATTAGCCATAATTTTATCTGTGTAATTCGTTACTATTAAGTAGTTAGCCACTGATTTTACCAGTGTAAACTCCGCTTCATTATTCTCAGAAATTAGAATAATGAAAATTACTGACTCTACAACAGCTCATTGCAGGGTCCTACTTCAGAAGCTATTTTCTATGGCCAGAAATCTATTGCTAACTTAACTGGCTTTGCATCCAGTTTCATATAGGTCACGTGTCATTACTGTCATTGGTGGAGAAGTGTTAAAGCTTTACTAACACTGGGATCTGGGCTATTTCCATACATATCCCACTCAGAAGGCCAAAGAAAAGTATTACTTACCCTCCATGAATCCCTAATGATTACTAGTATTCTTACTGTTTGGTTTGGTTTTTTTTTTCTGGAGAGGGGAGTAAGTATTGTTGATGTTTGATCTGTAAGTCCTCAGAGATAAATGTGAGCTGCATCTAACTTACATAGCTGTATTTTCACATATCTTTCCTTATTTCAGCCAGTGTTTGTTCTACTGGGTTACACTTTTTAATTGTGTTAGCATCTGTCCACATTTGTGGGGTCTCAACCAAAAAGACTGAAAAAAAGCAAACTTCGTATTTCAGCCTTCTCTGTCGCCTCTGTTATTTGCTCATCTTTGCTTTTTAGCGGCAGCTCCGTATTTTCCTTTATTCTTTTCCCTCCAAAGCAGAAGCATAACTTCTGCTTACTAACTTTCAATATTCCTTGGAAATTATAACTAATTTTCTGCCTAGGTGACTTGTCCAAGAAGTCCATAGCAAAGTTCACAATTGAATTTCTAACCCATTTAGTGACCAGGACCTTAGTCACCATAATATCCATCATTCATCCTCTGACAGCAGTGATAGCCCAGGACAGAGACACAGCTTAAATAATTCTAGGTCTATCCATTGGGCATGAAATTCTTCTAGCATTTCTTTTTCCTATTTTTTTTAAAACACGTAACATGTGGAACTTGTAATAGACAAGCAAAAATTATTTGCCTAAAATGTAAATGGCTACTTACCCTCAAAAAGGCATCAAGTTCTTCACAATTCATTTTGCCTCCTTTCGTAATAGTCATATTCTTAGAGTGGCTAGGCTGTTTGCTGTGGAGAAAGAGAGCTCTCCTTATAGCTCCCTTCTGCTTAAGTTTATCCAACAGCAGCTCCACTTGGAAATCTGTCCAATCCAAAGCATTTAGGTTAGGGATATTTCATTTAATTAAACACAGTGCAGATTCCCATCAGAAATGGAGCTGAATGCTGGTTTCAGCTACAAGGAAAACCTAGTGCTTGGAACTTTCAAAACTTCAAGTTATTTCAGTATAAAATCTGTTACTGCATTAGTTCTCAAAGTAGTAACTAACAAGCATTGTTGTTTTCCTAAATTGGACTCTTTTTTCCTTAAAAACTGGAAACATAGAAGAGCACCAGTACATTTGTAATTGCTATAGAATTGGAGGAATAAAGGTTAAATTATTTCCTCCAGATAATTTTAAAGCAATCTTGCACATAACACTTATTTAACTGTACTGCTAATCTAATTACTTCAAATATTTGATATAGATAATGACATTTAAGTAACAGCTATTCATAAGAGTCTTCCCAGATCATACCACCTCTATAAATGCCATACAAAAAATAAGGATAAGCTTTTATAAACAGTGGACAAAGCCTGACTGTAGCAGGCTGCCCGCCATGTTACAAAACCTCTTAGAGACAACTTAAAAAACTGTTTAGAACAATCTTTTCCTGATTCTTATCCAGAAAACCTGATGAAAAAAATCAGTGCTATCAATCAGAAGGTCATGATTTCAAAAGAAATGTGAGAAATCCGTTGTGGCTTGTCTGTATTTTTCAGGCCTAACAATGCACATGCTTGAAAGTATTCTAAAACTCCCCTCAACAAGAGTTGATCTCATTTCAGTAAAATACAAAGGACTTTCCAAGACTAGTTCCACCAAGTGGTTAAACAGATGCTTAAAGTGCCAAGTATGCTCAAATCCCACTGACTTCAACACAACGTCAGCAAAAAAGCGGCTGAAGACAGTCACATAGATGTATATGGTTACTGAACCGGTAGGACTGTGCTGTAAAGGACAGCCAACTGTTTCAATAATGAAAAAGAACAAAAACCAGTGCTCAGGTCTGCACACAATATAAAGAGACTTTAAAGTTTTAAAACTAGCAGAACTTACTTAGTGATTTAGGGAGCTTTCCTTTGCCATCAGCTTTTAAGCAGAACTTTACTTTGAAGCTGTTTTGGGGGAAAAGAAAATATTAATTTTGCACACTTTTTCTCTCATTTTCCTCTAAATTTTTTTACTGTTTTTCTCAGTTCAAAGGTATTCTCTTTTGAGACTCTAGCTCACTCCCAAAAGCTATTTTCTACTGGCTGGAGAAAAAATATAACCTATTAATAAATAGACAGCAATGCAAGAAATGCAAAGTTTTGGAGTCTTGACTTATGTAGAAACAGTCACCTGTGAAGCTGAGTGTTTATTCCAGAAATCAAATGTGGCTCATTTATTTTTAAAGCTAGAAGGAACTGGCATACTGCGTTGAAAAGGAAGTTAGCACTAGAAAGGAAAATTGGCTTTGCACAATAGTCCAGGAACAAGAACCAAAACCAGTTTTCAGAGCAGATCATTTCCCAAGTGGTTTCCATAAGCTCACCTAAAAAAGTAAGTTAATGGGTAAAAACACTAAATAAGCTGTGTGATCCACTACCATCTTGGGAAGATCTTTCTCTCCTCAACACAGACAGCTGGCAGTGTGCAGGTAGGGTGTAACTTAGGAGTCAGTCTAGCATCTGTTGAAGACAATGTGGGTCCTCCCAGTGTTGTCAGAGAGTTCTTATTTTGCATTGTCTGTTCTTTCAGAAAAATCTGTTTGATTGCCTTTTTTTAATTAGCTGACTAGACTTCCTGAATCCTTTCAGAATTGAAAGCTTATGAAAACAAAAACAAAAAAGTCCCCCCTCCTCTACCACAAAGGAAAACAAAGATACCCCGCTTACCAAGAAACTTTTACATCTGACAGTGAACAGGCTTTGTTTTCTGGGTTTAGAATGGTTGGATTAACTTCCAGGGCAGCATTTACTCTAATAACGGGTCTAGCCCTGCAAAGAGAACATCCTCTTGAACAGTATTCCACACCATGTTAGACCATACCCTTCCCATCAGATTGTGAAATATACACGTACACACTTAAACAATATTCAGGGAAACTGCAAGAATAACAATCATTGAGTAGACTAGGGAAAAGCAGGAAGCTTTTCCATACCTGTTCATTACCATCAGAGTCAGAACATGGACAATTGTGTTAAGAAGTCCTACTATTTCTAGCACAGAGAAATAAGGTATTTTCCCAAATTGAGCAAGTTTGGATGAGAGCATCAGCGTTGCAGTGTAATAGCTAGCAGCACCCTGTATGTGTCAGTATCTAAAAACCTGTCACTCAGAAAGCCTTGAAGACAGCTTACTTCCATTTTTTCTTAAGATTACTGAGAAAGATAAATAGCAGATGGCAGATGTAGATTTACTCGGTGAAAATAGCAGTATAACCTTGTTTTACCTCCAGCAGTTTGGAAGGTCGAGTGGCAGAATTTCAGTCTTCCCTGGTCCTGCTTGCTTTTGTAACTCAGGAATGCCACTGAGCTCTTATTTATGTAAAAACATAGAGTGATACTTACCTATATAAAACAGCTGTGTCAACACCAAAGGCTCCAACAATCAAATCTAGGAAGAAAGGAGAAATACTACATATTACAATTTTTTAAAATATGCTGTTAGTCAGAGGTGGGACTACTCTTAAATTATTCTGAAGTGACATTTAAAGCAAAGGACCTGGATATCCATTTTTGTCCACATCTGTGGCTCCTTTCAGCGAGTACCCAAAACTGGGTGGCATAGTGCGAGCAGCCCACTGCCCTTCAAGAATTTGAGATGGGACTGCATTCAAACCATTTGCTCTTCCATTGTAGATATAGACAAGTCCTCTCTTGTCCTCTCCACCATATGGTGCAGCAACTGCAATATCTGTAAACCGAAAGAACAATTGTCAATGTCTCCAGACGCAGACTAAAACATATTTGTGCTTACATCAATCAATCATTTCTGATATTACAGTTTCGATATGTGTCAGAAAGGAATAAATGCAACCAGCCTTTAAAATGCTCATCAACAACCTTTTTAAAAAAAAAAAAAATTGTACACTGCTTTTTCTAGAAAGTATAAATGTTTAACAAGAACATATATTATAGATTTTTGTATGGGGTTGAGGAGAGAGAGAAAGGAATAGTTCTGCAAATACTTCTGCACTGCAGTAACTGAGTTGCAGCCAAATCATATGGATCTGAGATGCTTTTTAGTGTATTACACACCCAGAATTAGTCACTGTTGGCGTCAAATCACAAACCTAAAGTGGGACTGTCTGACCATTTCATTAACACAATCATGATCCTCCAAAGGGTGTGACATTTTAATAATAATCTGGGAATTTTAAATCAGCCTAAAACAATAGTAGATATCAAATTCCAGTCTATCCCGATCATGGCTTGGCCATATGTTTTATGGAGAACTTTCAGTTACTGCAATTATGCTATCTCTTAAAGCTTAATAAATTTGAGAGTACTCTTATCAATGACTAATAAACAGTAAGAAAAAAATGCTAATTGGACTATCCGTAAGGACAGCTTTAGAAGTGTACATATGATCTAAATTCAACATTTCTGCGGCTGGTTCAAATACCAGACATGAAACTCTATACAAAGTATATTACATTACTTCCTCCACTTCCCTTAAATTTGAGAAAGTTGCGTGAAAAGAACAAGGACTCAAAAATTTACCGTTTCGTGTTTTTGACTCATCTTTGCAAACTTTATGAAAACAGTAGAAATTCCAATCTTGCGCGACACTGCGACGGAAAGTGTTTTAATTAACACTCCCCAAGTGAAACAGAGCCGGGGGTGGGGTGGGGGGAGCTAAAAACCCCAGACTAAATAATGGCAAAGTGATTCAAACAAGGCAGCTTTTGTTATGATTTTCTCAGTTACAGTGTATTTCAGATTGAAATATGATAGTATCAAAACATTTTTTGGATAATCTCATCAAGTGACCAGATTTTTGACTATCAGCTGTAACCTTTCCAATGTCTTCTGTAAATAGTTGCAGTGATACTGCATCTTCACATGAATCCTGTATGCTATTAGCAACTAGAAAGGTCCGTTCCAACCCAAAACTATTATATGATTTTATGACTTAATTAAAAAAATAAATTAGAGATACCTGGGAATTTGAAATATTAGCCTGTTATAATTTTTGATCTTCAGAAAATACTTAGCCTGCAAGCAGAATGGGAAAAACAAAAGCGAGTATTTTTTTCAGGAAATACTGGAGTATGACCTGCAAAACAGTTTTCTCCCTAGGATTCCTGGAAGTCTCTGTCCCAAAACTATGTTATTCTTGTCTGTTTCACTGTTCTCAGTTCCTAAGTGAAAGTAACAAGAAGCACTAGCAAGGGGTTTGAGAGTCTACAGCTTCAGTTATATCAGACTTAGGCTTCTCATCCAAACAGTTGCTCAAGACACACAGCTCTTGGTACAGTTGGCTGTAGTTGTTATGGGATATTTTCACCAGAATCTTCCATTTTGAAATAAATCATAAGTAAAAAAAAAAAAAACCAACAATATCTAGACTTTTCTGTCAGAGCATTTTTAACCAGCTCTCTGAAACAAAATCTTCTTTTCAGTCATCATTGCGTTTCTGGAGAGGAAAATTGGCTTTAAGCAATGAAAAGAGGAGAATTATACTGAAGATGTCCTAACAAGTCACAACGGAGAATCAGATATTTCATTGATGTTTCTACTGTACTTGTCACTTAGAGAGTAATAAAGTGATCAGTGTAACAGCTAAGATAATCCATGCTGTAGTTTAAATGGTATAGTCTCTGCTCGATGCATACATGTAACTCCTGTTAGCATTCTTGGGAGTAGCATACAAGCATCGAAAGGAGTCTAGACCTTCGTGTCCAACATTAAGTCATGGTTAGAGTGCCTACTGTTTGTGTGCAGAATACACATTCAGTGTGCTGCCGAGATTTCTACAAGTGGAAAATAGTGACCAATAAATGACGTCCTACCGTTGAAGCCATCCTGATCTAGATCCCCCAGAGGTGCAATAGAACTGCTGAATCTTGCAAATATCTCAAAACCATTCAGCTTTGTGATCTGAAACCCTCCAGAAGCTTGTTGAAGGCAAATGGAAACTTGGCCGACCTCTTGAAGCTTCCCGTCAGAACCTCGATCCATAAAAAGAGGGGCTCCGATAAACAAATCTGTGTAACTGGACCAAAGAAGGATAAGGTTCTTCAGTAACAGCATGAAAATTCAGTTTCATTCTCTTAAGCACCTGTTAGGAGGCCTAACTCATCAGTGAACTCAATATGAAGATGAAAGTTATCTATCTTTAAATTGCAACTGAAGGCAAAATTTATTGACAAAGTAAACACAAATATATGAGAATTTAATGCATTTAAAGCACGGGAATACACCCATGTACGTTTATGTAAATAAATATAAAACCAATTCTACAGTTGTCAAATGCTGAGTGCTAGTGAGGAAGTGTGTCACACAGTTACATGTTAAACCAGTAATGAAGACAGAAATATATATTGTAGGAAAGACTTTTTAATAAAAGCTTCTTTTTTTTCTTTCCAGAAACAAGTTGGGTAGCAGCAGGGAAAAGAGGGCACTTACTTGTCCCCATTGATATCTGTGGCAGCCACTGAATACCCAAAATAGGCAGCCATCTGGAAAACAAAGTTCAAACCAAACTTGTGAGTTGCAGCAATATAAACACACAAAGAAGTTTATACAAGGCTGTATAGAAAAGAAGTTAGGGAGATGATAATATATACCACAAAAATTTTTTGTCTCCTTTCTCCTCATGTTTTCCTTTGTCTTCCTTACTCTATTTGCAAGTAAACCGATCAGTTACCTGCCCCATTCCCCCTTTCATGATCCAGTCCTCTTTTCCAATTCTCTAAATAGGCAGCATATCTTAAATTTAAGTAAGTTTTTCTAAGGAGCACTACAAAATGGGAACTCACAGAACATGTATTTTTAGGATTCCTACAGACTTTGTAAAATTTTTGGCACATAAGCTAGTAACATTCAGAATATTATATGTTCTAGTACCCCCTAAACACTGTCTCAACGTGTTACCTTCCTGTAGGAATAACCTCCTGGACACTCACCCTGCTGAATAAAGCTACATACCTGCTCTCCAGTGAAGTTGTACATGGAAGACATGTTTTTCCCATTGTAAATAGACACCTGGACGTGAAGAAACACACATTACGGCATACCAACAATATTCATCTTTTTTATTTATTGTGAAGCTTAAAGTTTCAAATTTCCTACCATGCCCAGAGTTCTTGCTGCTCTTGGGACTCCTGATACGAAGTCTGAAATATAAAGCAAGACACCCAGATAACATTCAGGTCCTAAAGCGCAATGACTTTGCTTGCACAGAGTAGTTCATTCCTATGCTTTATGCCTTTTCCTGCACACTGTATCATTTTTTCTGTAACATTTATTTGAAAGACCTGCTGAGCCCATTAACAGGATTTTTTTACTGAAACAAGGGTCTTACCTTCTATGCCATCACCACTGAAGTCTCCAACAGCCACCGAATAACCTGATAAACAGACAAAATCAGTAAATTACTTTAGTAACCTTATTCAGTAACCTCTAATTCAGGGATGCTGATGAATTACAGTCTACTCATGCAGCTGTTCATAGTCTAAGCTGCTTAGAGACAATACTGATCCGGTTGCGTTTTAAGATGAAGTGAGAGGACTGTGCACAGAGCACAAAAATTCATGGAAGTATTTCCATTTATTTTGTCATCAGGTGCTCTTCGAATCAAGCCTATGACAAGATAACTAAGCTTCTGTCATACATAAATTACTGCATTTTCAGGTATGTAGCTCTTCATTTATCTGTCAAATGTTTAATTAATAGCAGCGTGATTTAATCTTAAATAGGAAGAGTGCAAGGGAGTTTTTCAAATGCAGCTAGGTTTTCTTCCTTTCAAACTACGCACCCAAGTAGCTGTCATCAAAAGCAGCACTGGCAGGTCTGGTTGCTAACTGGTCATCATACTTCGTACTGTAGACTTTAGAGTCATATTTAGCCACAATCTCTGCCACTCGATCGGAAATAAGTTGGCCTAAAGAGAAAGAAAAGAAAGAAAACAACTTTAAACCACAAGTAAACAGGTATGTACTCTTTCATTAAGCAACAGGACTCCAAGAGAATGCTTGCTTCTAAAGCAACAGCTGTTCCACAAAACCAACCAGAAAATAGCAAACAGCAGCAGCACTAGAAAGGATCTAAGTGAAAATCTGGATCCTACTTCAGCAAAAATCTATGCACATATTTAATCAAAAGCACACAAAGCGTTCTCACTGAAAACAGAAGCCACTCCTACATGTAAACCACGACTTAAACGGGACTGGTCAGTTAGGTAACAGTAAGCATATGCTTATGGTATTGCAGAACTGAATCATTGCTCCTTGTCTAAATACCACAACAGGAGAGCTTAATATGGCAGACAAGAAGCTATTAAGATGAGCACAGCGTATTACCGCCTTCTCTGGTCACACTTCATAGCCACTAGGTGGTGACTGCACTCCATTTTTTCCCCTTCAGTTTAAATTAATTCTTGACTCACAAAAAATTTCTTTTCAGAACAGCACTTACTGCACATACATATTCATACCTGTATGAAGTATAAGGAGAACTACTCCTCCAGCATCTCAAAACGTGGAATAAAAGTTCAGGGTGAAAAATCTCATTTTTAGAAGCACACTATTGTCTTCTATTCAGAGCCAAGAGATTTTTTTTGGGGGGTAGAAGAGAATAAAGTTGTTTTGGCAGATGAGCTGCCACTTTTGCCAAAAAGCAACAAAATGAGTATACAAACATCATCTATATTATACCGTATCTGCAGTTTAGTTTCAATTGTTCCATTTTGTTCAGAATTTAAAACACAGGACTGGAAACAAGCCTCCTGTGCTGCTGCATCTACAGCTAGGCTACTGTGATACAGAAAATCTTTCATGAACATTAGTATTTACTTTAAAAAACAGGCAGCAGAGTTTGGCAGCTATGTCCTGATTGTAGCAGCACCAACTTTTGAACAGAAAGCTGTAGCTAAACGCTGAATGATCCTGCAAACAAATACTGACTGAAGCCCACATGACCAAAATATGTAGGTAATGTTCTGTGTAAACAGTGCAGTTAGAGGTAAAATGTGCACCACGGCACAAACAGATCAACATAAACAAGTGCAATATGTCTTTGCTGTCAGAAGAAAACAATGATAGTTCTCTTTGGACAGTACTGTTCTCATTGAAAGAAAATACATCCTTTGTATGTGTGTTTAGAAATTAAAAAACATGTAGATTATTAAAACAACAAGCAAAATATCCTAGAGGAAACTTACCCTGCTGGTGGAAACAAATTCCACATTCCTGAGAAAATGCCTTTAAATTACATTAGAGTTATTTAAAAGACAAAAGACGCATCTATACAATTATTACTTCAGCTTTAATCTATGGTTGCCTTGATTATTCAGGAAATATTTTCAAAGATGATGAAAGATTATTTCTGTTAGTTTTCTTATTGACAAAGACTTTTGACAGTGGTTGGAGGAATGCGGATACAAATGACTAAGAGGATAAAGAGAAAAATCGAAGAGGTCAACTTCTCTGTGACTTAAATGATATAACTCACCTTGCCAGTAAAAACTTCCAGGTCCTCCAAGCAGCACTCTGTCTCCCTTGGAGGTGGCGGGGGGGGAAGAAAAAACACAGTGCGGGCGGGGGGAGAAAAAAACACATTAAGCATATCCAAAAACAAAGAACATGTCCTATGTTTATGGGAAGTAATTCCATGCATGTATATCCACTGTAGCTTCACTGACCCCAATACATTTTATTTTTTGAAGGAATGATTAATTAAAAATGCATCTTATAAAAACCTAAGATAGCAAACAACACACCTTCAGTGACTTGCTTCTCTAGTTCACCCATTTAAAATTCTAGGCAGAATTCTGCTTTTATTGCAATAGATCCTTCTACCCACATAAGACAACAGAAATACAATTAGGAGAAAATTTTAAGACTGCTACAAGGCAATTGTAACATGTTTTTAGGTCTGTACAAAAACCAGTTTCATCATCTGCCCCTGCCTCTGTAACTTATCTTTAGAAAAGTTTAATTCAGAAAAGTTGTCATGCTATTCCCCTACTCTGTGTTCCTTGGTACAACTGCAATCCCCGAACCATTTGAAGGAGCTTTAACCACATGAGCTATACCAGTGCTGGGAATTTGCTCTGTAAGTACTGAATTGGGCCACAGGCTTTGCTGCATAATTAAACCACTTATTCAGGTTTTAATCTTAAAAACTCCCATACTAACCACTCAGAAAAAACTAGGTCAGAGATTTGGAGATACCGTATACCCTGGCCTGCCCACTCAGCTAGGGTTTTGGATTAGACCCCAAGGCTGGTTTTAACTGGGGCTACAGTCTGCACCGTAAGCCTGAAGGGTCCATGCAAAAAAACCTCACTCACAGCCCTATACTGCACTTTGCAGAGTTTCCTCTGGAGGCAAAACAAGAGCCTCCTCGGGCAAAGAGTGAAGGGAATGACCCAATCGTAAGATGTAAAAAAACCCCAAAATTGCCACATCACAAATGGAATTTGTGTGGTCTTAACATGTCCGGACTACGCTAAACAATTTCACTGTACAATACAAAAAACTACAGTTAGTCCTCAGATTTGTGCAGTTTTACTGTGCTTAGATTTAAAAAGTAATTGTGATTTTTTTTAAAAAAAAGGAACTATAAAAGGCAGCGAGAACAAAAGTAGAAGAAACTTAAGACAGACAGCAAAAAAAGTTCTGTTAGCTGATGAGAAAAGCAAAACATATTTCACATTGTTTACCAGTTCCCTTTAGCAGTAAGTTATTCTTCCTCAAGAAGTAATACTAGCTATGCACCCATCCCTTCAAAATAAGCATCTCAAAAAACCTGACTACTACAATTTATTTCACTTGAGGACTGGCTGCAGCAGAGATTTGGAGCATGAGGCTGGAAAAGCGAATTATTTGTTCAGGACATGATTCCTACGAGAGATTAAAGCATGCTGCTGTGAAGATGTAGGGAGAAACTGGTTTATAATACTGGAGTGGTTTGAAGATATTTTTGTTTATTTACAAGGACGTGTTTGGTTATGATTTTTCCCCCCAGGAACGGTAGCTTACATTTAGTTTCATAATAGCTGTGCTTGCATGTGGTCTGTATCAGGGTGACTGTTAACTTGCAACTATCTGCTGACTCATAGGAATCGAGAAAAAAAATCACGTACCTTTGTAAAGTCAATACTAAATCCACCTTGACAAAATCCCTGTCCATCTGCATCGATAGTGGCTATAGAAAAGAATGAGAGAGAGAAATAAATAAATTATTATCAGTACTAGATCTGATGATTCTGTGGATACTTCCCAATGCATCTTTCTAAGTAACCTTGCACTCTTGAACTTGATCTCAGAATTTTTTTCTCCTAAATTACTATCTTCTCTTTATCAACAACTCACAACCAAATGCTGTAACGCGTTTAGGGCTGGCCTAACATACATAACAGAACATTAACATATATTCTAGCCTTATAAAATCAAAGTAAATAGTAACTCCATATTCCTTTACTATTTAGTATTTAGAAGTCTTTAATCTTCAAAGGTTCAGGGGAAAATATTTGCAATTTTAATTCAGGAAATAAGGTATCTGAAAAACGGGGAATAAGTTTTTCTTTTGGAACGGAATAAAAATCTGACAGGTACGTAACTGTAAGCTGTGTCAAGTACTCGTTTAAGACAACAACATGCAGCATACCTGGCTGAAAAAAACCCTACATACTGAGACTCATCCCAGCAAGAATTGTTATGGCTCAGTTAATCCTACAACTATAGCACTCCACAGTAGAAATGCTGAGACCCCTTTATCTGGAAGTGTGACTACTTAACTAGCATGATTTAGTTTAGTATATGCTTATTTAAATAATTCTTGTTAGACCACACTGGATTTCATTCCTGCTATTCACCAATGATTTTCAGAAAACAAACAAACAAACAAAAAAAAAAAAATCCTAGCTTGAACATTCAATTTTTAGACTTCGGTATTTTTTAAAAAAAAAGGTTTTAACCAACTCAGCTACATGATACAGATGGAAAGCATTTTGAAAATAAGACTCGAAGTGTTCAACAATGAACATAATTAAAACAATACATCACTAGGTATGTATGCATACATGGAAATAGAACCTACCTGTGCAAAACCTTGTCTTCTAAATTGAGCTTTCTCTTTAAATTCCTCGAATAAGAATAATTAAGCTTCAGAAAATTCTCGAGTTGGTCTCTGAAAAAGCACTTGCTACATAATTTCACTCAAGTGATTACTGCAGAAGTATCACCTTTCAAAGACTGAAGTCCTCAATTCCAGTGATACTAGGGATCTAAGATTTTCCTCTGGCCCACAGTAGAGAAAGCCAGGTCTGCATCCTGAGCATCAACTGGAGGAGAACTCAGATGTGTGGACCTAGCTTAGGTTTTTTTCTAATTGCTATGAGGCTACATAGGGAAGGCAGAAACACCTGTAAAACATCCCACTTCAAATGTACACAAAATACAAAACAAAAGAAATTCCAAACAGAAGTGCTCTATGCTTACTTGACCTGCAGGGTGCATATTCCACAGATTTAGATCCAGCAAGCAGGTAACAAGTTCCCACAGGTTCCCTCTCTTGTTTTGTTTCAGTTCTCCAGTGGTACAATGGGGCACAGGCCTAAGGAAGAACACATGGCAGTGAGGAAACAAACTCCTCTTCAAAATACTGGGGTTATAGATTAATACAACAGAATTCCAATTTTTTACAGAATAGTAACCAAAACCAAAATTTTGACAGGTGTACCATGTTTACTAAAGATTTATGCTACCAGCACTGGGACAGAAGTATCACCAGTTTGTACTTTTAGAAACAGATGATCTATTGCAAGAATATTTTCTTAAAGCAACAGGTGTAAAGAGTTTAAAAATGTGTAACACATTCTACTTCAGCAAACTAATTCCTCAAAAGCAGACAAAAATGCTATAACTTTTGTTTATAAAGAATTAAAAAAAGGCTAGCCAATAAATTCTGAAAAAGACAAGTCATGCTGATTAGTGGGATTTTATTTAAATACTGAGCTATTTGGATCTTTTCACTTTTTTTCCAACTACAATAACCCAGTGCTGAGGCTTTTGAAGTGCATCAAAAACCTACCAGAATTTTATCATTTTTGGATCTCACAGAGGCACCAAACCACTGGTGAGACTTAAATTCCAAAGGATCATCAGGAGCAAAATCTCTATTGCCTGCAAAGAAAATGAAAAAGCAGCATAATTTCACAGGAAGCTGTACAGCAAGAACTTTTTTTCAAAAAAAGCGCCCAAAGTCATTGGTTTTGATGCATACAGAGAAAAGCAGAAAATAGAACCATTGGAGGGTATCACCCTTTCACAGAAATAGGCTTTAAAAAGGATTTATTACTTGTTTTTACACTTAGGGGCAAATGCAGCTATTTTTACATACAAAGCATTAGCACAATACTCATTTGTTCTAAGAGCACAAATTTTATAACATCTTTGACAGCGCCACAGTAAATACCTCATACTTAAGATATTTGACTCTCAAGTCAGATTACAGCACTGCTCAAGAATCCGTTCCAAAGCCAAGTTAGGACTAACGCTTCTAGAAGAAATATTGCCCTGATGAAATTATGTGAGTCTTGCCTTTGGCTAGAACTGGGACAGGAATTTTTCTGCTCTTCTACCATGTAGTAACATCTCTATTCTGAGTGGCAATGAGCATACTTACAAGCTACAAGTAAAGTGAAAGAGTATTCAACAAAAATATTGCAGTTTTCCATACAGAAAAGTAAATTAAATAAGGGGTAATTTGCACTGGTGACTGTATGTTGACGGTTCAGTGATGAAGGTTGGTAGAAGCAACTTACAGAGCGGCATTTTGTGAACATTAGAAGTCTTTAAATCATTTAATGTTTCTTACTTCATTGGAACAACAATGGAAACTTTGCCAGCCTAATGAGAAAATAGATGTAACACTCTGGAAAAACTGTTTTACTTTACAAAAACTTTAAAAGTCACCTAAATCGCTGGTTACAGTGTGCAAAGCTAAAGGAGTCAGCAAGGTCAACAGCCACACATGGCTCCCACAGACCGGCTGCGAAGCACAGACCCGTGGCCACTTCAATCGAAACTCCCTCGCTTGTCTTATACCTTGTGAAGAATGTTTTGTCTTGAGAGACTGAGTTACTTCTATTAGGAAAAACCCATGAAAAGGACAACAAAAGTGATCCTAATCTGCAGAATCAGCCAAAACAGGTAAGTATCTGGACTACTTCTGCTCTTAGATTAGAACTATGTAATCAGTTCCAACCACATAGAAAAACCACTATAGTTCTCTACAATGTTAATTTCATCAAAGGTAATTAAAGAATGCCCACTTCCATCCATCACCCTTTCCTCTGCTCCTTGATTAGACAGGTGCCACAGACACGGAGGACCGGACACCCAGCACATCACACAGATTTATGTACACTTGAACATTTATACTGTCACTCTTGCAGACAGAAATGCGGTTTGGAGAGCTGCATGTCATCTTCTCATGGTACAGGAAACCAAAACCAGACCACAATGTTTTCCAAATAGGAACCGTCTTCAGCACACTTCCAAAAACCCTGTTTTATCACCATCTTTTCACTTCCTTGCCTCTAATTCCTGAAAATCCAGCTAAGGACAGTTTTAACAAGGGATACAGTTGCACGACAGTTCGTTTCAGCTGAAGCTGCCCCAAAAGGGATGGCAGTTCCCATTGACTCCTGTCCCTTATGGTCCTGCTGCCAGTTTCCATGCGGCAGTACTGCCTTCTGGTCACACAGTCACAACCTGAACTGCCTAAGCCTGAACCTACCAAACCAGTATCCAGCTGGATCAGGGACCAGCCCAGCTGACTGCATGGGGAGGGAAGCAGCGCCAGCCTGCTGAGGCAAAAACATACGGCTGGGAACTCTTTTTGGCAGCATCAGGGACTTAAAATTGGTTTATTCTGCTTGTAACCACACCCAAGGTTATGGAGCCTGGAAGGACAGATTTGGCTTCTGCCCCATATTTGTCCAGGTACTCTCAAAAACAAAGAAATCTCTTGGCTTTACTTGCCAAACAAAGCTTTAAAAAATGTAAAACTTGAGAAGTTACTGGATACTTACACAATGCTACGTATCTAGGACTGAAGCGAAAGGTAGTATAGCAGTTTTATAGTGTAAAGGAGAGTGCTATTCTGCTAGGTACCATAAAAGCGTCTAGGATGTAAATTTCCCATTTAAGTTTAAAACAATAGGCAGCAAGTGGAAGGAATGTTCTTGTTGCAATGGCCAGTAAGCAGCCATCTGGCATTACCAGCAATCTGATTTAATCACAAGGTGTCAAGGAAATCAGTTCCTTCAAGTTTCAGCTGAATGCATCAGCTGAGACAGCATAAAGAAAACCCCAACAAAACAACAAACAAAAAAAGACAGAATACTGGTTACTGGTGCCGCCTACCCATAGTCTACGTTGCTTGCACTGGAAAAGAGGGGAAGCAGCAGAAGAGAAGTCATTTAACCAGCACACGCAGCCAGAGCAGCCCCCCTCTGCCTTTTCCATGTGCATTCCTGAGCTGCAGGTGCCGCCCCTCATCAAGGAAGAATCAATGTCCAGGACAGCACCTACAAAAGCATCTCTCTCCCTCAGTATTTAGGGGACAAAATTATTTCTTCTACAGTAATCAAAAATCCTTGATTCAGCATTGAGGATAATAATAGAAACCTCTCTTCCGTTTGATTTTAATAGGTAAGCATCTAGGCTTTGAGATAGAGTCAGAAGCTGGCATATAAAAAACTACTCTCCAAATCAGAATGCAAATGAACACAACCCCAAGTTTATTATGTTCCAAATGTAGTTTATTATGTCCTAAATGTCACGACTTCAGAAGACAGCATCATAATTTCTGAAGGCCTAAATAACAGATTAGGAATTCTTATGCTTAACCCACACACACACACACCACAGAGTAAAACGTGGTCCATTAGCCAATCTGGCTAAATAAATGTTCTTTATTTGTAGTGTGCTACTATGGCAAAAATATTTTACATACATCTTAGTCAAATTGTCTAATGTCAGTGCAGATGCACGTAACATAAACCAACTTCTGCTACAAGGTTAAGGTGCCTTACATTGAGTTTATCCTGTGTTCAAAGCTCCTTTAGGTTGTCTAAAACTAAGTGGGGGGTCTTGGGCAGAGGGGGTTGCTGTTCAGCTTGCAACTTGCTGTAACACAGGAAAGTGTGTTAGGACACAAAAGCTGATAAAGTAGCAAGTACTACACTGGAAACATGGACTTTTCAGATAAAAAAATGCAAACATTAAATACAGGACAAATCTGACAGTAACTCTCCATTAAAGAAACATAAACTTTATTTACCCACACTTATTCAGAATTCTCCCCAGGAAAACACTGCATAAATAGATTATGAGACATTCCTTCAGGTCCAGAAGAGAAACTCATTCTATGAGGGAATCTGGAAAATACCCTGTCATCAGAAATCCCCTTGCTTTAAATGAGAAACCACTTGGGCTTCTGTTCCTGACTGAGGAAAACAAACATAAAGGACACCTACATGGGAGCTCTCACTAAAGCAAATCAGAGTTAAATAAGGTGTTTTAGCTATACTCTAAAGTAGATTTGTCATGGGAAGACACAGGAGTAACTTCAGATTTCTCTGTTTTAGTATAAAGAGCCAGACTTTATTATTATTTTATCATGGTAGAACTTTTTTATTAAAAAAAAGCCTTCCCCCATACCCTTTAAAACCAGTACCTACATTAAATGAAGCAAACTGTAATACAGGTAGGATTTAAACACAGGGATTTATAAATCCGCACCAACATTTTGATATATTATAGTCAGCCTTACTACCATAATTTTCTTACAACCACTGTTGGTTTTCCTGTATTTCTAAATTCTTTTACAGTGTCTCAATAATACCTTAGAAATGTCTTTAAACCAATGATACACATTTTAAAGAGGCACTCAAATAAATATACCTCAGCAATACAAACTACGTTCTGACCAGATTAATTCAAGAAAGCGTTCAGTTTTTACACAACGCTATTTGTCAGACTAATGCAGCTGCCACAGGGACTTCTGCTTGATGGGTCATTAATTCCAAGATTATGTCATCTGGCCATGGGGTATTATTTCATATCTGTAAAGGCAGCTTATGCCATGTTTTTTCCTTTGCTCCTTCTCATTGTAGTAGACATCACATGATGACTTAACATAACTTTTTCATTAGGGAAAAAGGGCTGACATGCCAAGTCAACAGCGCTTTGTCTCACAAATTACTTTCCAGGTGGGGTGATGGTGTTGTCAAGGCAAGAACAGAAGTGCTTTAAAAAATCCATTACATAAGTGCATTGCTGCTGCTGGACCAATGGAACATCTTCGCTTTACTGCATTACGTAGGATCTAAATTTATACATGAAAACTTATGTGGAGAGATGCCGAGCAGAAATTGCAGAAAAGGGCGGGGGGGGGGGGGGGGGGGGGGGGGGGCAAATAGCCTAAGCTATCTTCAAGTATAATGACTTCTATTGGCAATCAGCTTCTGATAGCTGACACCACCTTTTTTCACTGTAAATGTTATCAGTTATAGAAACAATGGTGTTACTACAAAGCGACTGCAGCTGAGTAAGTTGATCAAGTTGTAACTTGCAGCCCGGCTGTTTGCATAGTAATGAGAAAACTGAACTAAAACATTTGCCCTGATCCTGAGTGCCAGACTTAACTGAGGTAATCATGAGTCAAGAGGCAGTGAACCGACAAGCCTGGTTCAGTGGCACCATACTATCAATACTTAAGAAATTGTAAAATGTAAATAGTCACCCGATTCACAGAACTTCCATTAAAAAAACTGTTCTTTGTAACTATGCCAATTCAAAGTAAATGATGTCACCCCTGCTAGGTAAAGGGAAACTTTATGCAGCTAGCCAAAAGAAAGACAAACTTATAAAGTATGCAAGAGTGCTGTTTTCGTAATATCAGAGCTTTACGTGGGATAAAGCTAGCTATCTTCCATGCAAAATCTCAGCAATTTCAAACTTAGTTAATGAGCTAAAAGCAAGTGAGTACAAGCTTATCTTTACTTGTAACTCCCCATGCTGGGAGGCAGATGATGGTTTAGAAACCTTGGTTTAGCCAGAGTGTTTTCTTCATGACTCAGGGAGGCTGGAATACAGAGCTTCCCACTATTCCCCTTCCCTCTTCTGATACATGAATCCTGCTTTTTTCCCCAGGCAGTGCTAGAACAAAAGCATCTGTTCCCTTTGCCGAATATAAATAAGACACTTTTTTTTCCCAGTAAGTCATACAGTTGATATCCAGCTACACACACACAGGCAGAGCCAACAGTATTCACACAGGAGCATACCTAATCACAAAAGCATGAGCATTTTTCCACTGTCAGCTATAACAACATGTGGAGGAGGTTTTATACATTCTGCCACCCTCTTTTGTATTTGCCGTACCCAGCGCCCAGCACAGACTTCAGTTACCAAACTTCAATGGGACTAAGATAATGGTAGGTTTAGTGAGATAAAAATCAATCCATTTTACTACAAATGAATGAATGGTCTTCACAAGATTTATTGTTTTACTGTTGACTAAATCAAGAGCCTTTGAGATTGAAATGCCCATATAGATTACACCCTAATACCAATAAAACAATCTGCTAAAAATAGAAAGCTTGCTATTTACACAAAATACCACCCTATCCCACACTTCCTTATCCATCTCCTTATTCAGTAAGTGGAAAGGATAAGAGTTACGAACAACTGACTTATTTGCACAAATGATCAAAATCTCCAAAAGGCAAATATAAGCTCATGACACCCACTTCAGTCATAACTTCCCAACATCAGCAGAACTTCTGCTGCACAGTGCTACAGCATAAAGCTGCGCAAGGCAGTTAAAATACCCACTTCAAACTAAATAGGTCACAGATAGATACAGCCATGCCAAACTGGTGGTTTAGGCTTCTAAACAAAGGCTCCTATTGTCTAGAATCACCCACTTGGGGACGGGAAAAAAACCCAAAAACCCAACAACGAAACGTGGAAACATGAGGAGGAATCAGGAGAGTTTTCTCTATGTATCTTCCTTTTCAAAAGCTTCTTTCTCCTCTTTTAGCACAGATCAAAATAATCAATCTTATAAAGAATTTCATCAAAAAATACTTAAGAACAAATCATTTCTCTAAAATTACTCTGGTGTGTCAATACACATAGGAATGGGGGAAGAGAAGGGACACTACAACTGTCAAAGTGACAAAACTTTATACAGCCAGAGGCTATGCTGAATTCTTTTTCCAAAACAATAAAAACACACCACAGAGCTGAAAACATTTGCGATGTTTTTAGTATTCAGCAGCTTCTGTAAGTTTCCCCAGTCTGGAGGTTTGAGATCTGATACAGAGAATTGAGAGAGGGAAAGCCTTTAGCAAAAGAAGGAATGACAATTTTGCAGTGCATTGATCTGCTCTACTACGTGTCTCAAAAAAGCAAAACAATACATCATCTGAGCAAGCAGATCTGTGCTAGAAACTAAATCTGCTCAAGAAATCTGCAATTCATTAGCATAGAAGTTCAAAGTTGTTTTATGAGCATATTTTCCTTTGTAACAGTTTGTAGATCTGTCTGCATTTCATCAGATTATTTTAAATACAGAAGCTCTTGAAACAGTCTCAGTGCTGTACTTTGTGATGCTGATAAAGAGCTGCACTTTCAAATGTCCTGTACCGCAGCGGGTACGTCTCTCAAAAGTTTTCTTTTGTGAGAGACACTTTATCATCAGAAAGGCATTTTGTTATATTTTTATGAAAACCCGTGGAAGCATGAAGAAATGCTATTTCTACCAACCCACTTCTCACTGTTCTTGACTGATGAAGAGCTAGGACCCCAAAGCTGAAAACTGAAGTAGTATGAATAATTATGAAGATTGTTTCCTTTTGGAAAACAAGCACATAGGAAACTTACTTGGTTTACATTAATTTGCTACATATTGCTCACATGTGTACCCTCTGATTAACTCCAACTGGTTACATGGGTCTCTGAAGAATTTTTTGTTTATTTGTCAGAATGAAAATTCAGAGCGGTCCTGCTCTCCAAAGTTCCATGGCCAAGTAATGGAGGTATTTATCTAGATGTCAGACAATTAGCTAAGTGTATCCACCCTGGTATATTCCATGTATGCCAAACTGTAAAATACATAAATTAAAATATAAAGATGACTTGCTAATTTTCCTAAAAAGCATATTTGGCCAGCCCTCTGCTCGCTGCTTTTTGTCTGGCTTTTCAGCTTTTCAGACTCCTCTTGCACAGAAAAAAAGTGTTTAATTTTATACACAAAAAAAAATGACACCTACACAAAACAAATATATCTTGCAGAAAAACCTTTAACCTTACAAGAATCTTTTCCCTGAGCAAGATTACGGAAATACTTTCAGTAATACTCAGTACTACCTGTGCAATCCTTGCTGCGCTAGTCCACGAAGGCTGCGGAAGGAGAATAGGGGAGAGAACAGACGTGCCTTTAAAGCAGATGGGTTTGGACCTTTGTCTCAACACTGATCAGAAACAGAAAATCGACTGCTATATTAGGTGCATTCCTTTTAAAGTTTACCCACAAGAAATATGTTTTTCCTGGATAAAGCTGCTAAGTAGCTGGCAGATGAAGCCAAGTGCTAAGCTTTCTAAGAGAGGAACCACCTCTTCAGTCAGTCCTGTAAAAAGAGTGGTACTAGGGCTCAGTAAGCTGTGCGAGCAGTTTTTCCACCAGTTGCTTTCCCGGATTCTTTCTTTTTTATAAGATTCAGAACACTCTCTTATTGCTATGGATTAAAACAAAAACTATATTTTCAGTCACAGTTATCTGGTGTGGAGAACGGGTAAGAATGAAGACAAATATTTACACACCTTGACCTGTAACTTGTGGGGTTTGGTTATTCGAATGTGAAACATAAAACATCTTGCTAAGGAGAGGATTTACTAACACTGTTTATGCTTATGACAATTTTGAAGAATATACAGTCTTGAGAACATAAATTTTTCTCCAGTGCTTATCCTGAAAAAAATACAGCCTCCTACACATTCTGAAACTCTGAACGTTAACTGAGTCAGAGGGGAAAAAATCCCAAGTATTTTACATAATAATTCAATTGAAATTGTGGCAATGCTGTGGCAATTGTAGCAAGAAGTGAAGATATACAAGGATACATATACCAGAAACTTCAGTTTTGTGACAGCGGCATGTGTAGCTACTGAATTAACAAGGCAAACAGTAATAAGGCAAGAAAAAGTTCAGCACTTACACAGGACTGTTTAATCAGATCTATTTCTATCTAGATTTGCAGGATAACCTGTTAGAGTAGCAGATCCAAGCACTGCTTCGTATTTCAGTTTTGCAACAGGATCAACGAAAGTGTGCAAGTGATGAAGCTCGCTCTGGTGGTTGGTTCCCTTTTACCTTTAACCTTTATGTGTTTCTAAAAGCAAAAGCCAGCCTGAAATGCATGCATAGTGATACTTGAAAGCCTTTAAAAAAAAAAAAAATTAACTTTCTGCCCATGTACACACAAGCGCATGCAGCACAGATCCATGCCCCCCTGAATGAGGGCATTTTCTTCCACACATGTTTGTTATGCAATTTTCACATAGTCATAACTAAGTTAAATCAAAGCCAACTGATGTCAACGCTAAAATACTCAGAAGCCCCACAGCGAATCATCTTTACATTTGGAAAGTGTTAATGTGCGATACAAACATTTTGCCTTCCAAAGCCACCATGTATACCAGAACGTCAAAAGCAATTAGTATAATATGCACAGAAACACACACGCACAGACATATATACAGCATATTCTCTAGTGTATTTTTACATGAGTGTAACCGCTGTGATGGGAGATCTAGGACAACGGGAGATCCCTCTTCCCCATCGCAAATATATTGCTCTTTTAAATGAGAAAATACGCTGTGTAGGAACAGTGAAAGAGCATTTTTTTCAGCCAGCATTTAAATTTTGTAATATATGCTTTAATGAGTTTTTTTATGTTACAGGCTGGTGGGGAGGGCACTGAAAAGGGAGAAATACATCTATTTTCAGCATTAAGAGCTACACGAGTTCCATGAATGGACTCCTACTACCCAGCTCCCCTCCCAAAAGAGCTGAGTTGTCATGCACAGAAGAAATAAACAAAGCAGTGGATTTGGTACCACAGGAACTATCAGCTTAATGACTTATCATTTTCCTCTAGAAGAGCTGGGGTGAGGGTAAATGCAAATAACTACCAGTGCTGTTGTAAGGTAAGGGCTTGAACAACTCCTGCAAAGATTAACATAAAGCAGCTGGTACCTTCTCTCCTGGGCTATGTAACACCTGTTGCATTTGCCTCATGACTATGCTTCTGTGCTAATACGGCACTAAAGCCAAAAGAAAGTGTTTGAAAATAAAACCCAGTTCTGTGCAGGCACTACTGTGCAGCTGAGCTCAGTGTGGCCTTTGTACAGACGAGGAAGAGAAAAGGACCCATAAAGCTGGAGGAAATTTGACTGAAAAGCAAGGAATGTTTAAGAAGAAAAAGTAGCAATAATTGAGAGAGAGAGAAAACCCCTGCTTGCTGAACCTCTGTAAAACCCTGCTCTCATATTTATCTGTGACAGAACCACGAGACAAGTAGACAAACACAACCTCACACAGTCACAGAACAAGACTCACTCTTTCCTCCGTTCCCTTGTTATGTTCACAGCACAGAAACATGGCCTCTTCTTTGCTCTCGGGCACTGTGTGCAAGACGCAGTGGCCCAGCCTGGTCCAGGACCCACCAGCTCTGCTATCTGGCTCAGGGAAGCCGGAGGAGGAACAGGGGGCATGCCTTCTAGTAATTATAATTTTACAGCTCCATAGATGGAGTTTGGCAATGACAGGTAAACAGAGAAAATAAACACAAGTACAAATATTGTCATCATTTTTACAGCTCAGATTTCTCACTAGCTGTAAAGAACTAGAAAAGAAACCCATCTAATTAATTATGCAGAACCTATGCTGCTTTTACTGTTAACAAAACAGCTAAATGATCTTGGAGGGAGGGTGGGGGATGCGAGATAAAAATCTGCCTTGTACTGCAGGACTCAGCAATACCTCTGAGGTTACAAACCATATTCCACAAATGTTGAAGTAGTGATGGATGAACCTCAGCTCTCGCAGAGGTTGCGTTTAGTCATCTACAAAAAGCACCTTTGCATTAGCACCACAAGTCAGCGGTCAGATGTGCTTCCTATTTTCTGCAGTGAATCACAAGCCTTCACTAACTCATTACCTTCTAAGGCAGGGGCAGGCAGGAAGGGGGTTTACACTGTGTCAGCAGTAAGACATTGTCATCATAACATAGGGAATCAACCATTGTATTATGCACAGAGAAAAAAACATTTTGTCTCAGTGCATTTATTATTTTATTATGCCGAAATACAATGCCCCTTTTCACTCAGAGAATAATTGACAAATGCATTATTTCCCAACTCATTGCCACAAAGCTGGAACGAGTTAAAATGTGCCTGAAAGAAATCCTCTTAAGCCATTATGACCTGCTATTTTTCAATTTCAAGTGATTAACATGCCCATTACTTAAAGGCAAATTACAAGCAAAACTCTGTTTGTTTGCCCAGTAGCGTATACCTTAAGCACAGACACACAGCAAAGCAGCGTGGCCTCTGCATCTGTTTCCTCTGCTTGGCATATGGAAAAGCCTACTGCAAACATTCACGGTGCAAACAGATGAGTGCACTACAATTCTCATTGGAAGATGCATCTAGAACCTTTCTCATCTGTCCCTATCAAGAAGTATTTTAACTATTGTATTAGTGATGATTATTAATTAGGGACATTAGATTCTTTCTTTAAAAACAACCAACCAACATATTCATTTTCTAGTAAACAATAAGCCCAAAGTAAAAATAAATTAAATAATTAAAAACAATTTTTGCTGTCTCACACTGATGCAGACAAAATGTCACACTTTGCAGCTTAGTAGAGTAAATAAAGAGACTGATAATGACTTGGGGTTTGTGTGTACCATTATGTACTACTTCCCGCTCCCCCTGCCTCCCTGAGAACTGATAACATAATAACTTCCAGGAAAATATATAGAGATTTCAGAAATCTGAATACCAACGACATTTGGTGGTACACCTAGACAATGGAATTGAAAGAAGAGTTTCTCCACTCTATCACACACGATTTACGAAGGCTGCATAAATCTAGTATCCTTTGGACTGCCAAGCCAAAATACCAGCAGAGGCAAGAATGAATTACAGCCAATTAGACCTTAAAAGCACAGGTGTTTCCTCTGCCCTACACAACATGGGTCTTACTAATCCACACCCGTGACATGGAAAGGTTTTTCCACTTGCCTGAAACATGCTGTGGAAAACAGGATTCAACACGGAATGGGCTGAAGCAGAAATGCAGTGCGTTCCCATATGACCTGCCACAGCCTATGGAAATCACTGTGTGTACCAGAGTGTGAAGACCGAGTGAAATGTTTTAATGTCAGCACTGTTGCTGCCCAGCTGTAGTACACTTCAGAAATAAGTAATGCCCTTGACCTGAGGCACCCTGAGTGCTGCTATCATAAACACCACAAATACTATGAAGCTACATCCAAGGGGAAAAGGTAAAAAAAAAAAAAAAATCTATTTTTTCAACAGCAAGTTTATACTCCCAGTTTCACATTAAACTTCTGAGTATTTCTGCCTCTACCATCTTTGGTGATAACTAAAAAGTATCTTTCATTACATGCCCTGTTCTAAACAGGCAATAAACCCCTTGGGATTTATTGGGAATGAGGTTGCTAAAAGTTTTAGGATTGCTGGAAAGTACAGAGGAGAAATATAAACAGGTTAAAACAAAAGAAGAATAATGTATGCTCACTCAGGCTTTCAGCACATACCAAGGACAACAGAATTCTAAGAGAGGAGGGGAAAAAAGGGAAGTGGAATAAAAAAAGAAACCAACAAAACCAAGCCTTGACTACTTGCCAGTCCAAAAATGGCTGCATTCACATCGACCATCAAGAAATCCCACGAGTCTGAATCCCTTCTGCTCTCTCCACACTAGGATTAGAGCAGAGACACCCCATCTCCCCTCACAGTGAACTATGTGTTACCTGTGGAGTCAAATATAATCGGCTGGCAGTTTCTGTTTGAATTCCAGTTACATTTGAGCACCTGGCCACCTTCTACGATGTTGTGCTGGGTAGTGTTTGCTTTTGGAGCTCCCACCAGAAGAAATATTCTGCAGTGAAAAGAAGAAATAAAACAAAGGTTTTGACACTTAAGGCACAAACATGACCGTCAGAGTAAGTTCTTTATGACATCTAAAGAATTGCTAAGGCAAAAGCCTTGCCCATTCAAATCTAAATCTGACTAGAACTAATTTGAGTTTCAGATAAATTCATATTAGGCTTTAGGTCTTGCAAAGCAAAAGCAGGCAAAAAAAAGAGACACATTTATCATAAGGAAGAGACAAAAGATGCTAAGAGAAAACTAAAGTATTAAAACTGTATTTGAAATGAGATAAACACCTTTTTTATTCTTTCTTTCCTTTCAAAAATATGTAGGTATGCAGCAGAACAGGAAATCACGTACTTCTGTAATTTAAGTCATCAGCTCGCATAATTTCTCGTTAATTTTGTATGTAAGAGTCATTCACAGAAGTCAGTCAAAAATAGAAACAATATATAAACAAAACAGTGCTGCTGAGCTCAGAAGGTACTAAGTGGTGAGTCAGCCTAGTATTGGCAAATGCTCTTAAAAAGAATTGAGTACTCAACTGACTGTCAACCACAGGTTTGTACATTAATGAATCTTTACTGAAATTTATGACATAGTACTCTCTTATTAAGATCTGTTGTATTTCTATCAATCTCTGCTTATACAAACACGTTAAGAGACTCTGAGCAGGAACTGCTATGAGATTATTATGCCTGTGCAGGTGGTAAAATTCAGAAGTTGCACAGTAAGAAACAGACCGAGTACAAAGCCAGACCAAATGAGGTTCCTAGCGTCTTCCAACAAGGCTATCAACATCTTCCAAGAACTCTGACATCTCTGAGACACACTTGACTCATTAGCAGTTTCCTGAGGAAGTCAATTTGAAGTATAGACAGTCATTGACACAAGGCATAACACTACATGCTTCCTTCATCAGAATCTGCTCTGTTGTTACTGATTAAGACTGTTTACGAGAGAACAGAGCTTGCAAGAGCAAGTCTTATCATCCTGTATTGGGCATTATGGTTCTTTAGTTTTGCAACTGGGTTAGCTGCAGAAGCTGCGCAAGACTGGTTGGGAGTGAAAGTCTACGGGTAGGCAGATCCAGACTTCTAAAACTTGCTCTGGTTTTCAGTCACCTTCCAGACTTCATTTTAGTACAGCACTAAGATTTCTTAACATGTAAATACCAGGTATAAACACACAGCAGCTCATCAAAGCTCAATTAATACAAAGACCAATGTAAGCTACTAGTTTTCAACCTCAGTGATTTTCAGAACCTTAAAAATTTCCTGGTGTGGACCCTGATAGAAAATCCAGGCTAGCTGGCACCCATTTGTTTTCCTTACCTGCCACTCATAGACTCTCTAGATTCCAAGAACAAGAATTTGAAATGCTTTCATCAACCCAAAATGTTCTCTCTGGTCATAACAGAAATGCTTAAAAATAAATGCCAAGAAACACATTAATTACAATAACAGCAACCTATTAAACAAGTGGTAGCTTGCCTCCCACTTTCGTATCACTAGCTTTTGAGAAGCACCCCCATAATTAATGTTTTAAAATGTGTTTTTTTAAAAAAAACACTCCCATACTAATAATATATTTTAAATCTTTCTTAAGATAATCTTTGCGATGAAGTTTATTAACAAGATTACCAATAAAGGAATCATTAACTCTACAAAGGTTTAGTCACCTCTTTTCCCAAAGAAAAAAAATAAAAACAAAAAAAAGCGTTGTTATCATCATAGACCAAATGAGCAGATTTTGTCACAGGTCTTATAACATACAAATTACCTAAATATAAAGAAGTCTCTAGTCCACATGCTTTGGGAAAGGGAACACAGAGGGAAGAACCATTATTTCTGTATGCTATGCTCTGATACTACCGATCTCCTACATGATGCAACCATCTGCCCCAAGACAAAGCTGTGGATGAGACTGGGAGCACACTGACATCCTCAGCAGTTCAGCTTCGGGAGGTGCACTTACAGGAGTAATCCCTTCCCACTGCTTTGCCATAGGCCAATAACGAGAAACTGGTATCTCCACGGACTTGTATACTGGAAGACAGACTATGAAACGCAGTTCTTTTAAAGCACAGCGTGTATGAGAAACCTTTTTCAGTTTCTGCAAAGTTATGTTTGGTCACTTAGTACTACAGTTAACTTAATATTACAGTTATGCCCTCTGTCAGGCACCGCATAGCACCCTGATACAAAACTACCGCTTTGACTCCTGAAATAGGTCTTTCATACTGGACTTCTAAATACGCTTTATTTTATACCCAGCAGGCCAAACCAGACTATGGAACAGCAGCTGGAACGTTCAAGAATTAATAACACTCCTTTGTTGTCAAGCTAGTCAATCTAAACGGCTTTAGCTCAACTAAATTTACTTAACTTCTAGTACTTACTTAAAGAACAAGCAATAAATAAAAATTCACCAAAGTGACAGTAAAGGTGTAGAAACAGACAGGTGTAGTGACACAGAGGACACGCAAGCAAAACAACCTAACAAGGCTTATTTTACTAAACATCTTTCGCTAAGCATGCTGCAAAACAGTTCACTCAGCTTTCTACCTAATATATAATTGCAGGCATCGCTGAGCTCGCTGTTCACCACTACCCTTCTTGCCCCTCCAACAGCTTAAGGGAACCTGCAGGCACTTCCAGTCTGCGTTGTGTGAGCATTGATCCCCCTCAGATGATGGGGAAGACACAGGTCTGTGTCTGGAAGACACCACATACACTTATTTCTGGCTATTTCAGGAGGCAAAATACCAGTCTCCATAGGCATGAAGTCAAAAACTGAACACCTTAGAGCCTGTTCCTGTAAAACCTACATAGCTACTGTGTTTCAATCATGAGCCTACATTTAAGATAAGCTAGGGCTGATCTTAGCAGATATAGACTAACTCCTAGTCACACCAAAAAACCGAGAAAAGTCCCTGAAAAATATGAAGGTGTCTTCCATGCTGTCTGAAAAGCACTAGTGCCCAAGTTTAAAAAAAAAAAAAAAAAGCAGCCAACCTTTTCTTTCACAGACATGCACTTGGAGGTCAAAAAATAATGGAAATGTGCCAAGCAGGGATTTCAATGAGAGCTGAGTCACATCATTCCTTATCAGGAAACATGGAAGAAAGTTTACTATATGTATTTAGCAGTCTCCTGATAACTTTGCAGCCACACACGCTGACTTAAAAATAAAGGGAGGGACACAAATAGAACCCTTTTCCTTTTAGTACTAAGAATTAAAGGATTAAGATAGCACAGAAAGATGTTGCAACACATGCAAGTTAAGACAGGATGGCTTCTAACATTTGTAGGCAATAAAGAAATGCAAACAAGGCTGTCCGATGTACTGCAAAAAGACTTGCTCAATCGCTATAGAATTTGTTTATAAAGTTTTACGAGTTAAGGATCGCGAGAGAAATCCCCTCGGCGAGAAGGAAGCCAGCATCTCTTCGAGCTTAACAGCCCTTTCTTACGACGGAAAGGAAGGGAGGCAAAAGCTGGATCTTAGCGTAGCCTGCACTTGACAAATACGGCCTCGTTCGTTATAGCAACAGCACGACTTCGGAGTTATCACAGGTCTACCCAGCGGCCCGAACCGCACCGGCAACCGCACGTTGCGCGACGCCCCTTTCATGCAAAACGCGCACGTCTGCGGGCGGCAGCTGCGGGGGGGGGGGGGGGGGGGGGGAGGACGGACCGGCCCCGGCCCCCGGCGCGCCACCGCGCAGCCGAGCGCGGCGCCCCGCCACGGAGCCGGCATGATAGACAGCGACCGAACCGCTGACGCTTCACGGGACAGACCCTCAGGTGTGCCCCGTAGCGAGACAAAAGGACGGCACCCGCCGCCATCCCTCCGCGCCGTACGGGCCACCCCCGCCACCGTGCGCACCGGAGAGCGGCGAGCCGCCTCGGAAACGCCAGCGGCGCCAAGTGTACGCCTCGTTCGAGCCCACCGGCCGCACGACATCAGGCTCCGCTGCCGGTTGAAGGGGTCCCAGCAAGCAGGGCCACCCCCGATGGGGGGGGGGAAAAGCAGCCCGGTTGGCGTGCCGGCCCTGCCCGTGCCCCTGCCCACGAGGGTCCCGGTGCTCCGGCACGGCTCCACCGCAGCGCTCCCCATCCCCGCCCCGGGCCCCAGCAAGCGGCTCCCATCAATTAATCGCTTCTCCCCGAGAGCCGCCCAGGCGCCGGCTCTCCCCCCGGCCCGCAGAGCGAACGCAGCAGCGGCTCGGCCGCTGGCACCGGGGGCTGCGCCTGGCCCCCGCCTCGCTCTCCTCATCCTCCCCCGGGCTGGCCGGGCCCATTCACCTCGCCGGGACAACGGCACCTCGGCCGCGGCGCCGCCAGCAGCGCGGAGCGGAGTGAGGGTCCGCCGGGCCGGGCCCCTCGCCCCGGGGAGCAGCAGTCCCGGCCGGGCCGGCAGCGGCTCCACGGGGCGGGACGCGGCACTTACGAGGAGGGGTCGGGAGCGAAGAAGTCCACGGCGAAGCCGAAGTAGCTGCCCTCTGCGCCCGAGTAGACGGCCGGGCGCTCCACGTCCAGGTTGAAGGCGCTGCCCGGGGCCAGCGCGCCTCCCAGCACCACCAGCAGCCACAGCCGCGCCATGGCCCGGCGCCGCGCAGCGCTGCCCTGGCCGGGGCGGAGGGGCCGCGCGTTTCCCGCGGCCGGCGGCGGGGCGGGGAGCGGAGTCACTTCCTCCCGCCCTGCGCCCAGTTCCCTTTTCTCCTCGGGACAGGGGCGGCAGGAAGGAGAAGCGGCATCATGTGGTGCCGGGGGCGGGCCCTGCTCCGCACCGGGCCGGGGCTGCCGCGCCGCTCCCCGCCCGCCTCTCCCTTCCGCCAGCAGCGAGCGGGCAGGGCCGGGCCCGGCCCACGCAGGCCCTGCCCGAGGGGCGACGGCGGCTGCGGGGGCGAGCGGGGCACGGACCGTGCCCCCGGGGCTGGGGCACCTGAGCCTGGCCGCGGCGGCCCGGAACGGCCGAGTGCGAGGGAGCGGCGGCGGGAGCAGGCGCGTCCCTGCGGCCCCTGAGGGAGCCGCGCCTGGCAGCGCTGCCTTGGCGGCGCCTTTCCGCCAGCCTCGGGGACGGCCCGCTGCAGGGGGGCGTCACGCAGCACTGAGAGAAGTTAAGTGCCTGTGCGGACCCATCCGAAAAAAAAAATAATTTCCACTCCAATAGCATAGTAAATGAAATCACTTCAAATGGCAGGTGGCAGCTGCGCACGAGAGCCCTGCCAGCAGGAACAGGGACACTGAGCGCCCTGTCTGAGACCTGGGTACATAAAACCTCCCGGAGGGCGTCTCACCTCCCATTTTCACCTCTCTGGGGAAGATGGGGCGAGCTGGACCCTCCGCAGTCACAGCTGGTGGCCCTTGGGCCATCTGCCAACAACCAGAAGATGCTGTCACTGTCGCTGAGGTAGCCGTGGAGCCCTCACGGCCTTGCCCACATCAGCCCACAGCCCGGGTCAACAACTCACTAGAGCAGCATTCCAAGGGAAGGAAAACATGCTGGAACACCTGTAAACTGGAATTAATTCATACGCATTTACAATACTATTCCCTAAAACCCAACACCGCTACCAGGTAATCAGTTTCATGCTGTGGCCACCACACATCTCACCTTTTTAGCCTTGCTTTGCTCATGGGAGGGTGATGAAACATAAAGGGAACAAATCATCATGTTTCAAGCTCTAAATACAAGTTAAAAAATATCCCACGCATTTAGCAATGGGCCAGATTCAGAATTAAGGGAATCCTGAAAGAACATGGTTTCTAAAATAAGCATATGAAAACCCACAAAGCTCTACAAGAAAAAGCCTCAGAAAATGCATCGCTTGGAGAGATTATGCTGAGGCCTCTTTAACAACAGTGAGGAATTCTAGCACAATAGCTGCAACAAAAAGTTGAAAATCCTGTCTGAAAGGGCTTATTTAAGAATGGAAATTACATCAGTTACAGTGTCTTCCTAAATATTGGTGTAAGTCCCCACCCTCAAGCTTCTGAACTGGATGTGGGAACTACTGGTGAAGTTTTGGACTTGCATTCAACAAAAGGTCATCTTACTTTGAAAACGGTTGAAGTGACTAAGTGGGCTTCTACAGACTTGTTTCTAAAAAGAAATAAAAAAGGTGCATCAGGTAGAGCTAACAAGATTCGGAGCAAGCAAAATTAGAAGTCACTTACTGAGAAAGTTTTCAATGGAGAGCAATCATCGTGGCAGAAAACAAAACTATCAGGAACACTGGCAGGCAACTCAATACATAGAAGCATTAAGTTTGTGAAAGAACTGCTAGTTAACCTACTGAAGAGAGATGGAATTTAATAATCATGAAGTATTCCTGAAGTTTTGATGCAATTGGCTTAATTCAATGTGTACAAAGTAGTGTATTAAAACTGAACTACGTGCATTTAACATTGTCTGTCATCTTTTAATGAAATATTCCTTCAAAGAACCCAAGGACTTCTGATACCAAAAAAGAGAAGTGCTTTTTCCATCACCAACTCATGAATTACTTCTCAGAATTAGTATCAAGTTTCCTGTTTTCCCTTGGCATGCAAATTTACCGTCACTGGTGGTGGTGGGTTTTTTGGGGGCGGGTTGGGGTTTTTTTGGTTTTGTTTTCTTTTATTTATTTATTTTTAAAGTGCTGTCCAATCCGCCTACATTCACTGATACTATGGTATTTAGGCTTACAAGAAAAAAAGTATGATGTGTAAAGGATTCCAAGAGAAAGAACTGAACATTGACGTTAGGTGATCATTGATTTTTCACCGAGAAAGTTTCATTAAAAACTTCAGTATTATCATATCTTAATACAGTCAGATTTTATGATAACAGACAAGCTAAATGAAGTAGTATTGAAGCCAAGAGAAACTACTACAGACTAAGAGAAAGAAGCTGTGTAACGGCAACCTTTTTAAAGCTGGATGTAACATACATGCATTGTATTCTACACCATGGATTCTTGACAAGCTACTGCTACTTACTGTTAGTTTTTTACAAGTTCACTTGGAAAAATTACCAATATGAGGAGAAAAAGAAAACAAGGGTAGAAAGTGAGGACTGCACAATAAATAATTTTCATTGAAGAAGGGTTGCTACTTCAGTGTTCCATTTAAAAAAAGCTTTACAACTGAACTGTTTCCTCTCATCTAGAAATACACACGTTACCTTCGTATTTGTGGCACTGTTGCTGTCCTGTAATAAGCAAATAATACATATTGTTCATATCTCTATTTCAAAAAATGTATTTTAAATGTAGGTTTTTCAGCAGTCTCAGTCTGCAAAGGAAGAACCCGTCCAAACATTTCCATTTATTTGTTCTCACAACTTCCCTGTCTACAGCAAAGTGTATCACTGCCTGGCAAACAGCAGCATGCAAGGTAAGTGGTTTATTCAAATAAATCCATGGCAGAGCCAGAAAGAGGAACCAGGTAATCCTGTTTTCCAGTCACTTGTTCTTGACACCAAATGATAATTCCTTAGGGAAGCCAACTCAAAAATTCTTATCCTATGAAGAAAAGGAGGAGAGTTCCAATACCTAGGCTTGATACTTGTTGCTCTTTTTCCTGACTTTGCTGCCGCTTCAAAGGTAAAAAAAAAAAAGTCATTAACAAAGATGGACTTTTATTGTTATTTACAGACTTCTCTTACAGCTGTTGTACTAGACCCGATCAAAGCACAACTGCAGATGAATTAATAAGTTCCAAAATTCTAGCAAATAGGGTAATAAACTAAAAGAACAGAGTTGGTTTTATGTACTTTGATGAGTAAGTCAGTAGCTTAAGGAAAAGGAGGATTTATTTTCTTCACTTGATTAACTTTACAACATTAGACAAACAGTGAAGGGCAAGTTATTTTTAAGGTATCAGAATTGTCTTACCAACTGATACATTTTGGCTTCCTAAGGACAGGTTGTACAGCACTACTGCTTGTCGTCAGCAAATCGCTAAAAGACGGGCCAGAGAAATAACTCAGACTTTACATAGAGTCAGAAGTTACTCATCCCTAGGGAAGTCTTTTCTTCAAACCACTTCCTCTTTTCGAGAAGATTATTTCTTTTTTGACAGCTGTTTTGTGCTTATCTGCTTTCTCCCAGCATCTGGGCCGAGAAAGGTGAAACTGCCTGTTACTGTCCTGACTCAGCACCAAGCACCCTGCTCTGCCCCCACCGAGTTTAGTCACCAGTTGCAAGCGGAAGCAGTGGCGTCGCTGCTGTCTGGCCTTAATTCAGAACACAATCACAGTCAATCAGTCTAGACAGCCTGAGAGCATAGCCAGATCTCCCTACATGGTATTGTACACCCCCCAGCCTCAACATGGGGTGGGGGTGGAAATGAAGTGTACAGGCTTGGGATTATACTTCTAGTCAAAGGCATTCTTACTGTAAATGAAGGGAAGTATTTTCTGTTGCAGAAGAGACTGAGCAAGCGATTCCATTGCTTGCACTGAGCTACTGTGTCAAACAATCATGAGCAGAGGAATGAAAGCCTAAACCAGACTTAGCTGCTAACATAAAGCAGGAAACACCGTTCCAGTGAAGATGCATTTTTTCTTTACTAGCTGGTTTAGTTCTCAGCATGACTAACAAATAGATAACAGCTACTAAGGTCATATTACAGGATCTAAACAAATGAATTCTATGTTTCTATATTTATTCTCCTGTTATCTCTAGTTTTCAGTTTATAGGCTACTGGCTGAGGTATTCAGTGGTGAAAATTAACCACTGAGAAGTTGGCAGGACTGGGATTGCTTTTAACAAGGCACAAAAAATTTTCTCTGTATTTATAATTGAATGAAATGATTTTGGAATTCTTTGGAGTCAAAAGAACTGCTTTCCATTATTCAATAGATAAAACAAACTTCCTGTACCAAGTTGTTAGTCTTGTTAGTATTTACTCTTACAACCAGTTATTACACAGTTGAATAAAATTTTGCAAAACACAAAGCACTTTTCAGTACACAGGCACTCGGGTTTTTTTGCTGTTCCTGAGTTTCCAGCCTGTAACACGGATAGAGTATTTCAGAATATTTTTCCTTTGCAATTATGGTTCCTTCTCACAACATTACACTCATCAGCAAGAAATGGATAAAGTCCTATAATTTGCTAGAAATTGTGAATGTGTAAGCCAGCACAGTTCTACTTAAAAGGCTCAGGAAGATGTCCTGTATGCAAGCAATAATCTTCAGCCTCTTAGCAAATCCACTACTTGATAGTATCAGTAGTATTAACATCTGAAGCAGAGAAAGGATTACCACCGATTTGTTCATCGATAGATACCGCTGTTAGTCTCCCAGAAAATCCTTTATCAACATGAGAGTTCAAGTACATATTTTGCTCTTGTGCCATCTAGACACCTGGGCTTGTACAGAGGCTTAGCTGCCCTGGACAGATTTTTTAAGAAAACACTCAGTTTCTAACAAGGCAGTAGAAAGCAAGACTAACTTGACCAAAAAGATAGACTTCGCATATTATTTTGGTTTAGTGAGTTCACGTCTTATTTCTATTTCAATATTAATATTTCATCTTCAATTTCTTGAAAAAATATTAATCTGAAAAGTATGGAAGCATTACTGGATGGAAAACCCGAGGAAACCACCACAGCTATGTTGTAAGCTTGATGTGCCTTATTGCTCCTATGAGCAGCCCACCACATCAGCAACATCTCATTCATTTGTCAGGCAAAAGCTGTTACTGCCCTATAGCCTTGGGCTAAGGTTTTCTTCAAAACAATGAGGGTATGACTGTGTTTTGAAATCGGCTCCTGGCTGGTGAACAACCCTCAGCATAGAGTTCACAATCTTCCAGTCTAAAAAGGAAATGAATCATACCAGGATTTTTTTCCTGATTTGTTCACTACTGATAGCTGTATTACTTCAATATCAGTCAATGTCTGAATGAATGAAACACAATCCCCTTTGAGTGATTTGTAGAATGCTTGTCACTTACCAGGCCTTTGTTTTTGTTTTGTTTTGTTTTTCTTTTAAGAGTAGCATTTCATAGCATCAAATTCAGGGACAGCTCTGATTTATAAAAGGATTCATATTTCTTCACTGTGACAAAATTAAGCATTATAAATCATGTGAGGCATTATAAATCATGTGTTTCTCAGTTTTTGCTTCACAGAGCACTTCTGCAGCTCTAACAAATGTATCCAGATGTTGCTCAGTAACAAAGAATTAAATATTTTTTAAAAATATTTTTAAGCAGTACTTTTACTCTAGAGAAAAGGATCGACAGGAAATAATGTAATAAAGAAGCAGCAGATCAGGAAAAAACCAATCTCTGTAGTATTCTCTGCACCATCTCAATAAAAACGTTTTAATAAAATCCATGCGTATATGAGATGTAACAGAAAGTTAAATACCACCCTATTCCATTAACAGATGGGGTGTGGGAACACACTAGCCCAAAAGGGAAAGCCTGGGAAGTCACCACACCTACCCCCATAGTCAGCGTGACGCCTTGGGCTAAGCACAGAGACAGGGGTCTCATATCTTCTGGTGCAAAAGGTCTCAGCAGAGCTTTCTAGAAAGAGATGGGGAGAATTTGTTATCTAGAGAATGTAATGGGTGTGGCTTTGTGCTTTCTAGAATAGGAAAAGAAAACAGATGAGAGGAAAACATCTAAATTGCACACTTCCTTTGCTCTTTGATCTCACACAGAATGTGCGTATTGTGTACAAAAGATGTTTCTGTATTTGTGTCTCCTACTCTACTGGAAGATGCTATGCAAGGTCAGCTCTGTGTAGCCCACAAGATGGAAAAGCTCCAGCTCCCTGTGCTAGTGACCACTGCAGCAGCAGCTCCTTCACAGCCCAATTCCATCGGACTAACCACACTTAGACCTGTACTTCTTCCTAATCCACCCTTCTGTTTTCACCCTGCAGAGCTCATAGATATGAAGCAGGCACAATTAATAGAAGAGTGCTAATATTATGCCTGATTAAATAATCATCCCTTCTATTTCTTCATCACTCTTTTCTCCATCTTTTCCTTCCTTTCCAGAGAAGGTAAATTGATTGCTATATGCCACAAATTTAACTCTACTCTTTTGCATTCACAAAAGATGCTCCAGAACACACTGCTTTTCTGCAGCTCCCCAAAGATGAGGAAGAAATAATTATTTTTTCCATTATCTGGTTCTTTAGCTGCATCTAAATGTCTAACCTAAGAACCTTTCCCCTTTCTCCTTGTCACTGTTTTCATATAATTTTAAGTACTGTCCTTTCTGAGGAGCCCATCAGCCCTTGAAAGTGCATACAGATCACAACACACACTGTTTTTATTTAGAAAGTGGAAGTGACTATGCTGGCAGGAATACTTGTGAAACAGTATTCTGCCAGGAGGAAAGAGAAACAGAACACTTCCCAATGACCAGGATGTATAAGCACATAAGACAGGGGTCACTTTCTACAAGTTTTCCATTTATGGAGAATTTCCAGAAGACAAGAGGCAATTTTGAGTTTTCTTACATTCCTGCCTGCTTCTAGTAACATAGAAATATAGGAGATCACTTCTTCCTGCTACAGAGATGCTGCCATTCCTGTGCACTCTAGGGCAAATAACCTATTTAGTAAAAGTGTGACAGTTCATTATGTACAAGTTTATTTGTATTCCCTAGTTTTTGAGCATTTGTCACCGATTTTTCTATTTTTTTTTAAATCGTGCATTTCAAAAGTAACCTAATAAAGCTCAGTCTCAAACAGCAGTCATCTTTGCTTTTTAGTTTACTGTTCCGGAAACGTAATGCCACATCTTGCACCTTGAAGCATCTGTCCTCCAGTGCTCCTGTATTACAGTAACACTTCCACGTTCCTGCTAAAGGACTTGGAACAAAGCCAAGTTTAAAACATAAAAATTCCCTGGTTATCAACAGGAAAAAAAAAATATATCTTTGGAAACCGCTCTATGCTTAGTAATGAGTTCAGACTTTAAAGGCTTTGAGAATTATACGGCAAAATAGTAATCGGGTGCAGAGCAAGTAGGATTGAAAGGCAATAAAGTAAAGCCACGCTCCTTTCTATCTGATACTGTAACCTGGTATTTCTGTGTGGGATAGAATCTAAACCTGCTATTTATAGAATACACACTTTTTGTATTGACAAGATTGAAGAGCTTGTGGTATAAGTGTAGTTCTGACACCTGCTAGGTTCTTGTTCGAAAGAAGAGTTCAAAGTTAGACAACAGCAGTTAAACTCCTGTTGATCCCTTATAGTTTATTCCCTCTTATTTTGACTCTAGTCTGACAGACCCTTGAAGAGACAAGATCTTTGCTGTGTCCTTTCTGACCAACCTTCCTAACCCTTCTTCTCTCCATTTTCTAAACAAACCCTGCAGCGTTTAGAGCCAGCTCAGGAGAGCACACTGCTGGGCAATCCTGTGCTTGTGCCCGTGGTGAGAGCCCAAAGGGAGAACACTGCCAGCTAGTTTACACAACCATTACTAAGCTAGTTGATATGGATTAGAAAGGATAGTCAGGAAAGCCTCCCTTATGTAGTGTTTACACTTGGAAGAGACAGAAGACAACAAGAAGTGATGAAGAGTAAACATTTCTTAAATAGGAACTTTGCTGTTATCCAATTATAAGGAGGCAATAAGTTGCAAATACAGATTTAAAAAGATGAATTGACCTTGAATTTTAAAGTAGCCTACTGTTCCCAAACCACAACATCTAAACTACCTGACATGTCAGACATTACTAAGATTGGTAGAAAACATTGACTGAGAGTTTGTGATGGGTTTGTAATTATCGTATAGAGACTAAACTACCATAATGTCTTTGACACCATTTTTACACACTGTGTTCGGAGCACAAGACCAACAGCCTCAGCATCAGAAGGTAAACCAATGAATAAATAAATAAATAAATAAAACAAGAACGGAGATAAAACATGAACAGGACAGAAGGTCTCCTAGAATGGCAAGCCTGCTAAAATTTATTAGAGGCTTGGGAAAGTAAGGTTTTAGCAGGTTTTCTACAACTACAAGAAGTGGACTACAGCCACATTACACACTGACAAGACAGTTTGATTCCAACACAGATCCAAGGATGCAGCAGCCATAGCACACATTTCCCTAATGGCTGGCTATACAATGAATACTGTTTTGCCTCGCGAACCTTCTGCAACAATTTGCTCCTCTTCTCTTCAGGAATGCTTCTGCTTCTTTCCAGGCCTTTTTTTTTTTTTTTTCCCCTCCCCTCTTTTTTTCTTTTTTTTAAGCAAAGCCACGATGCTTTCTTTTCCCTTGGATCTTGCTTTAATTTAGGAGTCCATCTCATTTTTGAAGTCTGATCGAGTATACTTTGGGAACATCTCTTCAATTTTAAGCCAGACTTGCTCAAATTTATGTCCAAATGTATTACAAAACTTTGTAACCATTTTCCATCACAAAATGTAAAACAAAGAAGTTACCTCCGAGGTATCTCTCACTGAAAAAATTTTGATATTTTATGATCAAAATAATTGATTATTTTTGCTATACATTTCAATAATGTGTTATGAAGGAGCCTATTGTGGTCACATATTAGGGCTATAACATCATAAATGAATAAAACATCTCAGCCTTATTGCTAATATCAGCAACAGCCACTCTCTGTAAAAAGACAGAGCATCTATTGAGACGAAAGAACTAAAAGTGACAGACTAAGCCAAGATCACTTCCAAGCCTCCAATACTAGTGCGAGGGAGAAAGAGAAGGGCGATTTGCAGATATCACTGTAAAAGCACTTAAGGTGATCATAGCTACATAAAATACACCTAGTACAAAGACTATTTGCTCCATTAAAGATTTTACCAATTAAGGCCTGTTCATAGCAGAGAATCAAGCATCTTAGGAGGAGATAGTTTCTAATTCTGTAAGGGGGGAAAAAAAAAAAAGTCTGTAGCACTGAAATACATCAGGAGAATGTGTTCTTCACAAATGAAATCCATCAGCTCCTCCTTTGATATCCACTTTCTCTACTTAGCATCAAGTCAAAGCAGAGGAAGGCATAGGACATCATTTCCTCCAAGTATTTTTTCCTAGAGATCCGATAATGCAAGCTAGTAGGAGTCACGTTCAAAACAAGATGTAACAGAACTGTGGAACTGTTGGGTTTCCAAAAGATGCTAAAAACATATAAGGATTCAAGGGAGCAACAGCTCACAATTACTTGGAAGCAAAAGCCATCATGGGCTACATCTAGTAAAGGAAACTTAAATTTAGAATTGTTGGAAGCTACACATGACAAGCACTCCTGAGAAGTACATGGGCTTGTCCTTTTCTTACCTTTCTTCCCCCGGTGTCTGGTTTCTGCAGCATGATAAATGGTCTTTTGTCCTGATGCAGTGGGGCTTCTGTTACAGTGCTTTTTTGAGGTTCCTCTGTGCTTCCCAGATACCATTTTCCCAGTTATCTTCCTATTCTTATTGATACCTTATTGATATTCTTATTTCTCCTGAGATACTTCAGGTGAATATAGGTGAGAGATATCTGCATGAGAGCCATGTCACCCTCTCAATTTAGGACTGCAATAATTTCACTGTGAAGGAAACAAAGATCTAACCTTGTAAGATTTTTAGTTTATCACTTTAGTTTGCAATCACTCTACAGTTTCAGTAAGTTATTAAAAAGAAGCACATGGAACAAGAAAAACAAACACTGTTTATGAAACTTCCAAAATGTTATTTGCAAGATATGTAAGTCTGCAAAACATTTATGCCTGTGTTGCTTATTATATTCATGTAGTTTTTAAAGAGGCACAAGCATTGCAAAGTAAGTAGAAATCAGTATTCAGAATGTCTGAGACATACTTTGACACTTTAAATTCCATGCAACTGTGTAAAGATCTGTTAAAGGAAAATACTCCTAAAAATATATCAGTATGTATGTAACTTCTTTCTGTACAATCTATCTGCTAAACAAACACAATCTGTTATGACAATACTCAATTGCCAAGAACAGTACCACTGCTTCCTCCAAAGCTTATCAATAGTAAAACCTCTCCTTGATAAAAACCAGTTGGGGAACCTTATCCATTAAAAAATGGCAACATTTCTGTTCCAAACAACTAGTAGATGTAATAATTAGTGTCAGTATTTACATTTGATTTTTGTCCAAATTTTTTCCAGGCCTTTACCAACAATGTTTGTTACAAAATAAGTAGAACTCTGAGTAACAAAACAGTGGCAAGCATAAAATTCAGTCATAGAGACCTCAAAAAAAAATTCCTATAAAAAATTAAAGCTGGTCAGTTTCAGCAATTTTTGTATGTGATGGAAACGTGTGATGGAAAAATGATGTGATTTTAACATACATCAAAATTTAAAGCCAACAAACACTCTACTCCCACAACAGCAAACACTAGGAAGGACAGGCTTAAGTTTTCTACAGCATTTTTTAAACTGGTTTTGTCCACACAAATGTCCAGTAACAAAGGTGCTGTGAAGGCAGAGTGCTACAACAGCATATTTACTCAAGAAACATTGAGGCCGCCGCTATATTACATTTGTCACTTAGTACTCATTTAAGTTACACAAAAACCAAGATGATGCCAACAGTGGTGCAGGCTGCAAAAGAAAGGAATGATGTTTATTGTGGAGGGGTTTCTTACCCGGCTCATCCTTCACAGCCTGACCTGGACCCATTAAGTGTCTTGGACCAAGCCTTCCTGCTCCTCCCAACAGTGAAACGCTGTACTTTTGACCGATACAAACCGGATGGTCACAGAATACACTATTTTTGGATTCATATTATATCTAACTTTTCCATAAGTGACTCGTTCACTTTGTATCAGATTAATTTTTGGAAACTTGCATCAATAGGAACAACTCAGTGGTAAGTCACCTTCAAGCGGACTCCATTCCATCAACAGTGCTCATTTCCAAAACATTAATAAATTCATCTACCCCAAGTAAGGCCTTTGCGTTCATTTTTAATTGAGCATTTACTGACTGAAACTCTGTCAGCTGCTAGTTTAGGCTTCTTTAACTAACAAGATTAAAAAGTTTTAACAGGTTATAGTCACACTTCAAGCAGAAGAACGAGTAGCAACGTATTGGTACTAAACCTTAAAAGTATGCCTGAATGCTACATTAACAAAAACTTCTTTGAAGGCCGTCACCTGCTTTCACAGTTAGAAATCTAGACAGACCAAGTTAAGAGGCTAGAACAAGTCCAGTCAGGAGAAGTGCCAAAGGTAGTCAAGAGGAAAGGGTGAAAACAAAAAGGGATAGCAAACTATTGCTTCACGTGGTCAGGAAACAATCTGTCAATAATAATATACGAAAACAAGTTTTTCTTCAACTTACAGATACCCAACATATTTAAATACTCTACAAGGTCACTGTCTTAACGTTTAAATGATGCACGCACAAATGAGTTATGCACTGTAACTGAACCCTTTAAACCTAAAAGAGGTCACACACGCTCTCTCTCTGCCCTTCTAGCTGTGTTTTATTTGCTGAAATTAGTATGAGTTACCCTTTCATTCCTCCACTGTGAAACACCAATAATTAAACATTGACAAATGTGGCAAAGACTTAACTTACTTCAATCAGTTAAACAGATCGGTATGATAGAAATCAGCACTATGTACAATACAACAGCCTCTAAGACATGAAATATAGAAAGCCACTTTCATCCTTAATAATGATTAAATTACTTTTATTCCCATTTAAAATATACAACTTTGAAAAATTATGCATCATACATTCAAATGAATTGCATTCTTAAGTGTCCTGATATCCAGGTATCCTATTGCTGGCCAGTATAGTACAATAATCTGTCAACACCGTTTATGGAGATTTTACTCCTATGGCCCTAAATAAATAAATATTTCTATCTGATATTGTAGCTTTTCTTTAAACACTTACATTTAGAAGTCAATTTCAGTAGGCCTCTTTCTCACAAACATTGCTTCTTGTTCCTATAGGAGAAAAATCCGCAAAGATCCCAAAAAGGGCAAAAAATGTCTAAGTCAGCTATTTCAGAAATAGCATTCAAGATACAAGAGCCAATTTAGCAGTGTAAAAAATAACCATTCAAGCTAATATTACCAACCAAAAGCCATTTGAGAAAACTTACTAACAATGCCATAAATCTTAATGGTGTTTAAGTAATAATTTAAAAGCTTTATAAAAATAGATACAAACGGTATCATTAGTACAGCAATACTGTTGCAGATACTATTAGCAGTATGGCAAGGATGCATAACCTACAGCCCCCTTCAAAAAGCACCACTGAGAAACTTTTGATGGCAGGAATTCAATGAATTTTAAAAGGACACACTGACTTCACATAAGCCTGACAAGTGCTGCCTGCAGGGTATAACACTGCTCCACTTTGAGGCAACTTCATACTGCATAACTTTGTGTTATTTATAGAACACCACAAAGACAGAGCAGGCATTTTATGGTTTTTTTTTCAGACCTCTGCAGAGCCTGAAGTCTTTGCTAATATACAAAACAGAGTGGGGAAAGAATGAGACTCAAATAGCAATGAGTGATATATAGTATGTATTAAATCAGTTAGCGGATGCGTAGGAGATAAGACAGTAGGGGAAAAAACTCAGCTGCTGAGTTTTACACTGCATAAAGTGTAGAAAATAAAAACTGTAATTTGTTAGCCCTAATTAAACTGAAGCCAACATCACCCCTTCCATATCAGGACTGGAGAGAAAAATGTTTATCACTGGATTAAAAAAAGAAGCAATAAACAGTTTGGTATGATATCCTAACTTAACAGAGAAAAATCAACACAGGTATTTTAAAGTTGATAGTTTTTATTTACAGTTTTGTTGGCAAAAGGCTGTGGGAAAGTTTAAAATATTTTAAACAGAGGGCATCATATTGTACTGTATGATGTATCAGTTCACAATCTTCAGTATCCAGCTGATCAAATAAAGCTAATTACCACTTAAAGAAGCATAATCTGCATCAGCCCCATTAGAGTATACCGCCTAAAAACACTTCAGGCAGTTTCTAATCAAATACAATCACTAATAAAAACGTAGATCTGGTGAAGAACGTATACTTTGGGTTTTATACTGTACCTGGTATCAAATTGCCCACTTATACTTGCATACTGGCAAAGCAGTTACACTTTCTACTTTTAGTTGAAAGTTATAATCTCATTTTCTGCAAATTCAGCTGTCAGGTAATTCTGAACTACTCTGAATATTTTACTGTGAGCATAGTCAAGACTGGAGTAGATGAGACTGAAGGAAAATATTCCTGATATATGACATGCCCATCAGATTCAGCTGGGTAACCATAAACATCCTGCTTAAGAATTTTATTCAAAAAGGAGAAAAAAAAAAAAGTGTAGTCAGTTTTCATTTTGTCACATAGAGATTCAACTCCTCACTTGAGCTTTTTAATTCATTCTTCTAAATCAAGGGTGTTTAGTTCTTCTTCTAGTTCATCCAAGTCCTCTCCAGTAAAAAGATTTTCATCAACTGGAACTGCATCAATAACTCCATTTTCCAACTCCCCATCTCCATCGTTATCTTCTTCTAAATCATTCTTCTCACTGCTGTTTATATCACCACCAGAAGCTTCACTTAATTTATTATCTGAAAATAAAAATAATTCTTACACATTTCAGTGTCACAAGCTTCTTAATCACCAATACACAATCCTACTGTACAGGCTTTAAAGTTTTAAAACTATAAAGAAGGTACCCTATTTGAAATTTACATAGACTTACATTGGTTAAATTGCATGTAATGGATTAATATGCAGGTTTGGATCATTAATTATTACAACAGTTTAAAACCAAATGTAACTCAAACTCCCAGCTCCTCAAACTCCTATTTTCATAACTGGGTTTAACTTAATGAGCCGTTTTTACTTGTTGTCTGCACTTAGAAGACTCCAGGTCTTAAAGAAAAGGGTGTGCATTTCAGAAGTGCACCAATATCAAGACTGCTCTAAGAAATTAGAAGCTAGCTAGAAATTACAAAGAAAAAAAAGAAAATGCTTCAAACAAACAAACAAACAAACTTCAAGTGGCCATGACCACTACCTTTCATTTACACTTGACAGTAATTCACGTCTATCTACCTCTTGGAAAGCTCTTAACAATTCAATCCTGTATTGGTGATGCCTAAGTCATGGACTTACCATCTTTTTCTATTGAACTGTATGTGCTGAATCGCTCAGGACTAGCCACAGTAATGCCAGTTTCATCAACAGCCTTTGGGACATAGAGGCTCAAATCTACATCGTTTATACACACAGGGTCTTCCATCTGCAAAACAAACCAAGATGCTCTGCATGAATTACCTTCCTACAGAAATTCTCATTTCTGCATCATTTCTAGTAAATTATTTTAAACCTCCTTTTGACACAAAAATTTTGACAAAATACACTCTGCAGTGGTCTGAAATTTGAAAACTGAGCTTATTAACTGCACTGTAAGAACTCTCAAATTAAAATTTTCAAACTTGAATATAACTTGATATATTCTTCCAGTTAATACTGTTCTGTACCTCATCATCTTCTCCCGTTCCTTGAACATAATGGGTGTCATCTGCTTCTTCATCATCTGCATCAACCAACTCTGGTCGGAACTCAAATACTTCACGCCCACTGATCTATTCAAAGAAAAAAATAATAATCTTAATTTATCACTTAATTTATACTGCTGTAAAGAAAAAAAGCGCAAAAGCAAAGCAATTCCATGCCAGCTAACTTATCACAAAAACTTATTTACTCTTCCTTCTTACATTAAGAATTGGACTATAGAACATACCACCAATGCTTTGCCAGCTTTAAAATCTGCTTTCCTCCGCTCCATATCTTGCTCAGCCTTATCAATTTTTTCTTGTCTTTTTCTTCTCTTCCATGCAATAAAACACTCTAGAGTAATTTTGGTAACATTTGGTCCTAAGGCAGCACGCTGTCAAGTAAAGAGACTGATTAATGCTAGAAATTGTTTCCTAAGGCTATAACAAATTAAGAGATTTAATTATTCTTTTCCAGAAATAAATGAAAACATTCCTTTCCAGTTCCTTCCTCACTCTCATCACTGTTAAACATGCACCATGAGCTTATAGTTTGACTCAACACATTATTTTCTAGCTAGTGAGACAACTCAACAAGAAGAGCAGAGGAGGAAAGAAACCAACGATAACAGCCCAGTATCTCCTCAAATTGACACACCAGGTAATGGTGACAGAAATAAACACAGCAGCAACAGAACAACTTCAGAAGGCACCATTCTCTTGATGTTGTTTCCTCATTACAGAGTTATGCAAAAACTAAGCAGGCAGTGAGCTGGGGATGACAAAGGGCCTTAGAAGCAATTGTAACAGGTAAAGGAAAAACAGCAACAAGAAATAGATGCCTCCTAAAAAAGGATTAGCAACACCTGCACTGAGTATGCAGCTATAGTTTATTCACTAGGTAATAGTTTCTAAACAAAAACATGAATCAAATACTATACATTCTTTACCCTAGCTCATACAGCTAGGAAAACATTTTATACTTCTTAATTATTAATTAGAAAGTTAGTTACAACTGTCTCTTCAGAGTAATGAAAACCAATACCACCAAATGGTACCTGTCTGACAACTTTACCTCTTTTTCTATTAGATCTTCTAAAGAAATTTCATCTTGCTTTTCCTCCTTCTTTTTGTCTTTTTTTAATACAAAACCTGGAGGGAGAGCATGGCGATACATGCAGTTGTCTCCTCCGCCTGGACAGACCCAAAACCATCCATATTTGTTGTTTTCAATAGCATCAAGGAAGTATTTGCAGACCTGTATAAAACAATGGTCGTTAACACTGCATTTACTTTTCAGTCCCAGCAATTCACACTACACTACTACATGTCTTAAGTACAGTAATTCAAAGCCAGTTCAAATAAACATATTACTAAAAAGGTAGACAAAAGAAGTGCAACTTTTTATATAAAACTCATGTAGTCAACAGTTTTTCCCCTTAATATAATCCCAATTTAAGATGACAGGATGACTCAGAAGACTAGCAACTGTGTACTACCGTAAACCCAGCAGGACATGTAAAAGCATGCTGACAGTCTGTCTTCCTGCTCACCAATGTCAGTGTAGTTTTAATCAAAATAAATTCCATCTGCCTCAGATGTTACACCTTCCAGCTCATGACCCTGAGGTAAAGATGCTGTTCTAGAACTTTTAACAGCCAATTCATAGTTCACACTTAGCCATAGCAAAGTTTAACTTTCATATTTTGGCACTATCAGTAGAATATGTAATTATCTGGTACAGAAAACAAGGTAAAATAGTTCTGAAAAAGGGATTAAGATATTATGCCATTTAGTGCACAAACTAAAGAATATTCTTGAAATTAGAGATCAGGAATTACAAGCGATTCTCAATTGGTAAATTTCAGCTTACAGGAAAAAAATTAAGTTTACATGTTTATATGTCACCCAGTACATAAATAACCCAATATATATAGCAGTCACTAGAGCTAGACAACAGACCTAACTAATCACAATACTTGAATCTTCTAAGCAAGCATTAGATACATGACTGATTCCTTTAGCATTTCTATTTTGAAAGCACTTCATCTACTACCCATTTGTAATTTACATGAGAAAGTATCTTCTGATGACTGAAAGAGCTTTGGGGTTGGTTTTTTTTTGTTTTAAAAATACATTATTAGAAATACTATCAGCTCAACTGGATACTCAGAATATTGTTACAATATTACATTCAAAATCTTTCGTTAACAACAAACATGTCTAATACCAGTCTGCAGTTACTTTTTTTTTTTTAATTGAACTAGAGAAAAGAAAGAAAAAAACCACAAAAAAAGAAAACAAGCCACATACTATTTGAGTTTTGGGTTTTTTCTTTTCCGCCTCACCATGCTTCTTGTTCACCACTTCTTCCAGCTTCTTCTCATCCCAGTTATCCATTGTATCTAGAAAAAGACCACAGATGGTTTAAAAAAAACTCAAATACTAAACAATGCTAACAAGATCCTTTTCTCCCTAATAACAGTTTTAATATGCAATTCTTATATTTTAGTTTACAGAACTGAAAATAAAATCAAGATTTTATTCTACAGTTTTCAAACTGTCTTATGCTGCTCACAAGACAATTTCTCAAAAGCCTTAGAAATTTATATTTTGACACGCATAAAGTGTGTTTCAGTTCAAGACTAAAAATGTATCATTCCATCTGTACACTACCAAACATAGACAAGGAAAAGAAGAAAAGGATGAAGACTGAATAAAAGAGAAGACTGGAGGATAATGTCCAGAAATACAGATAATACATTTTGAGTATCAAAAGAAAGAATACCAAACTTAGTGTTAAATTTAAAAGAAGGTTCCATCAAAAGAAGCAAGACCACCAATGGTAACAGTAGTAGTTAACCTATGGGATCCTATCACATACATTTACTATGACAGAGGCTAGAATTCAAATAAAGACTGAGATGCGATGTATTGTGGAAAAACGAAAGAAATAATTCTGACTATAAAATCTCTAACACCTGCTAAGTAAAAGCAAAATCCAGAGTACTTAGTAAAAAAATGATTTGGGGAACAGAAAAGAAGTCACAGAAAAAATTCCAAACTGTCTTGAATTCTAGAACTGTGCATATTTGGGCAAGCACTAATAATAGTTCTTGAAGGCAACTACAGTTGCTCATTACACTTCCTCCTTTTGCACTTCTGTTTTATAGAACTTAGAAGAAACTAGCAACCATAAGCCAGACCAAATACTGTACAACTTCCTACTTGTAGAACATAATATGTTTACACAGCAGAATTTAAAAACCACCATCCAACACCACTAAGTCATACTTCTTTTTCTAAATAAGGTCTAAAGTGTGAGCACACTTCTTAAGCGAATGACACTGTTGTTCATAATTTTGAACATAGTGGTATGGATTGCCTTGGTCATTGGCCAGGTTCATAACCACAACAAAAGAAGCCTCTTAATCTTAAAAATTCAGTTTCAGAATCAGAATAGTTTAGTAGTCATTTTCTAGAAGTATTATACCTTTTTCAAGGTCTTCATCTCGTGCATCAATGTAGACGCTTCGTTTTTCACATTTCCTTTCCAAAGACAAATCATGAGAAAACTTGCACTTGTCTCCTTTAGTGCACTGTCCTTGCTTGAAGAAAGCACAAACTACAGATTTGGGATCAGCACCTGAGTGAAGAAAGTTTTTATATTTTTATACTACTTTTTAGCAAAAGCTGTATATTAAAAGTTCTGAGAACTTTATCTACGATCATACATTCTTTAGGATCTGTAGAAAATGAAACCACGTTTTTAGAAAGTGGAAGTTATTTCATGTGAAGTTCATCCCAAGTAAATACTTCATGTCCTGAACATGTCATATCTACTTTGTATAACATCTTCCATAAAGTATCAAAGCTGGCATTTTACTACTTAAAAAAATACAGATAGCAGCAAGCTTGAGTGAATCATTCATTCATATAACACATATGAGATAAAATTCTGTGCAACTTCTTCCCTATAAAATAAACTATTTTTGCCTCTAATACAAAGAGAAGCATCTTCTGGACGTCAGCCTTTCCTTAACAGATCAACACCACACTAAAATGAATCATAATAATCTAACGCGCACTTATTCAGACCACTTTAAAAACAGAAATAAGATGGCTGCTCATAGCCCCCAAACAAGCAACTGTTATGGTATTAACTATTCGATCAACCTAACTACAGTTTAAGTAAATATCAATTATTTGACCATCAGAAGGTGAGAGAAGAAATGAAAGCAAGTAGAAACATATTTATGAGGCACAACTCAATCAGAAATACTTTACTTGGAATATTCATTAAGTACTCATGTAAGATTTTAACCTCAAGTTTTCATCTTGCTGATTTCGCACTGGGTGCAAGTCACCAGCGACTAAAGTAGGTACAGCAACACTTGCTTAAAATCTTCACTAAAAATCTAGTTTTTAAACAGTGAATGGATCCCTGAGAGAACTTCAGGTAATGTAGCTCTCCTTGTTGGCAATCTCAGTAGAAAGCCAAAGCTTTACTTAGGACAACGTTAGTCTTCTGAAATAACTTCAAGTCAAGAGCTACTTTATTTGGAGAAGGCTGACCACTGTGTTACCATCACCAGAAAACTGGCCTTCATGGCTGCTAAGCGCCACAACGAGCAAATACCAGGAAGACATACATGGAAATCGTATTTGTTTAGTCAAAAAATTGTGTGTAATTTCATTAGTTTGAAGATTAATAAAACAAAGTGTTGATAGCATTTAATCCATTCCCTAAGAGTATTATCTTCCCCCACACACACACATAGCAGCCAGTTGTAGAATTTCCTAGAATTACCAAAAACTCTTAAAACTTACATTTCATCACAAAACTAGTTTGTTCAATAACTGGATTCAAGTTAGACTGCACTTACAAAACCAAGGTGATGTGGAACAGAAGTAATTGGAAAAATTTTACTGTTCTGACTTGTATTAAAGTTTTCTGTGAAGACAATAGTTACATTATACTCCTTGTCATACCTGGATGTTGATGTTTCCCTGGGGAGACAGGCTGCTTTAAATACCAACATATACACACACACAAAAAAAATCAGGCTGCTCACCCAGAAGCATCTAATTAATGAACATGAATACAGCAAAGTATCTATAGCTGCCCCGTCAATATCAACGTAGTTTTTGATATTCTAATGACCTAGTAATGCCAGATGACTTCCTAAAAAAGTGTCAAATTGTTACTGACAAAGTACTTGGTACACTACATAAAGAAGGAAACAGACATATCTAGTTTATTACAAAATGATCTGGCATTTGTAAAGGGTTATTTTACCTGAAGTGTATATGTGAATAAGAGAAGATAAATGAAGAGTCAAGTTACTCATACCTTTGCTAATCTTCTGCGCAGCAACCACAGGCTTGAAGAGTTCATTTAATTCCTGTAATTCTTTTTTCTTATCTTCTTTTTTTAATTTCTTCTCACTTTCTGTTTGAGCAGCCTATAATGACCCCAAATTTGAAGTTATTAATATAAAATTAGAATGACATTACTCACTTCACATGAACTGCACATAAAATAGCAAATCATTCTAAATTAGTTTCTAAGGAGAGGAGGGAAAGAACCTGTGATTTCTGAATTTCTCAGAATTCCTGCCCTTGCATGAACGGCCAGTGCCATCTAGTGGTACCGACCTCCCAAACCGAAGGGATTTCAAATTTGTCCAGAGATGCAAGATGCTGGTAGGTACCATCAGATGACAGTTACCTCTATTCCACGTTTGCAGGCTAGGAAATCAAGTGAAAGATATTGAGACTATGAGAGGAAAAGTTAGTTGCTCTTTTGTGATACATCAGTAGTGCAACTATTCAATGCCTCAAGGTCTGCACAAGGTCTTTAGTCCCCCACATGCTGCTTTGCTCCTCTTGTATACTGGTAGCAATTCCAGGAAGCCTGTCCATAGAAGTTGGGAAGTGCTTTTGGAGCACTATTTGTCTGAATTTATATCAATTCAACATATCAGTGTTGCACTGATAACTTGTGGTTTGTAAGACAAGAACATTTATTTTATAGGTACTATAAATTTATAGGTACTATAAATAGGTACTGGAGAATTTGGCAAAAATACACTAAACTGTTTTAGAAGGGAATTGGTTAGTTTGGTCAGTTTTCCTACCGAAAGTTCACAACTCTTATATAACACGCAGACCCAAATATGTCAACTATGAAAAGTAGTACTTTAAGAATGCTTTAGTTTCACCCTAGGGTTCTAAAAGCATGAAGACAAAGCTTTAGGGTTTTGGTTGGTTTTTTCTGTTGTTTTGTTTTTAAAAAAACCCAAAAACACAACAGAAAAAAAGAACCAGAAATCCAAACCACCAAAAAAACCTTGACATCATTTCCATTTGTATTTCAGGACACAAGAAAAAGTGTTCTTTCTTTCTCAGGGACAACCCTAAGTGAAAACTATTTTACAAGACAAGAAAGGTATAATCAGGTCTAAAAATTAGCTTCTGACATCAATAGCTTCCAGCATTTGAGAAAAATTATTTTAGTTTGGCAATTTACATACTGGTATTGCTATACATGCTACAGATTCAGGGACTTCATACAGAAATTTCAGCAGCACTGTTTGAGTAACACCAATGTTTCTGAGGTAACATCAAGTATTCCCTTCTGCTACAAGAAATTATTAGTACTAATGACCCAAATATCAACTTCACTTTTAAAGTTGTACTTGACATTTGGTAGCTCATCCTTACGTTGTGTTAGGAATATAACATGAAATATGACATCACAAATTTAGCTGACGCAAACATAATTATTCTATGGGCTTATTCATAGAAGAGGAAGCTGTGTGAATACTTAACAACTAGCTTCCCTAGCAGTCTAGGAATAAGAGACCCGGCTTACTTCCATCATATTTTCATGAAATCCATGCTTTCTGATTAAGTATAATCTAAACATTGTATCTCAACTACATCACATTTCTTCTCATCATACAAAAAAGCAGCAGAATAGTAAACAGTGGCTCAAAACTCCAGTTTCTTTGACCAGGTCACCAAATACAATTTGAAGTGGAAACAAGTCTGACAAGTCGGCGTGTAATAAATACTTCCATAAGTAGAATAACAAGCACATACAGGCTTATACTTTTTTAATCTACCTCCAACTCCAGTTTTAGTAACAACTATTCTTAACTGTTCACCAGTTCTTAGATTAGGTGGGAATTAAAGAGAAAAAACAACAGACTGTACCACTGTACTTTGCTGATAGCCAGTTTCAATAATTTAATTTCAGGTATGCCTTTAGACAAGCTTTGTGAGAAGGCTATTAGTTAAATCTGTGCTAGTCACAACACATTAGGCAAGTAACATCAACTTTTTTCTACTTCAGTATTATATGGCAATCTATATGTATAGTGAAAGATGGCTTGACTACACTGTGGGAAAACATTACAGACCGAATGCTTACCTGACGTGGATTTTGCTGACCAAATTTAACCTGGTGAGTCACAGCCTTGATAAACTTCTGTTGTTTTGCACCTTTTTTATTCTTTAGGCCAAATGTTTTGTCCTAAATCAAGATACAGCCACATTAATTAAAACAAGTTTAAGCTGTTACAAAAACCCAACAAAACCCCCCCAAAAACTTGCTAGCAACACAAGCAATGAAGAAACAGTATGGATGATATTTAAACCCCTCACATCCCCTTTAAAATTTGCTTTTAAAAAGAGTCTACTAAATGTTGCTTTTGTGTGAGCTACTGCTTTTATCATCAGACCTATCTGTATCCAAGTATTAGAGTAAGAGTATACACAGGGTATTTTCAGGCCTTTCAAAACAACAGGACAAGATGTTTTTGGTGACCACCCAAGTAACATCTGAAGAAAAGATGAAGACTGAATAGCTATAAATATTGGGCTTTTTTTCTCCTATCTGCATGAAATGACTTATTACTTTTATCTTCAAGTATTCATATATAAATGTTATAGATTTGTTATATAGATTAATATAGCCACATGTAACACATTATTTTTTATTTTCAAGTATTTTAAGCTTTTCATTTTCCAACTGTACTAACATGAAAATAAGTCCTTCTCCTATGTCAAGTCCAGACAAGTGTTTTTACTTCCTAAAATCCACTGCAAGGAGTTTCTGTTTGCTGCCTAAGCCAATTCTTCTACATCTCCAGTTTTAATGTTAACATAGTTTTCAATACCAAACCTACTGAAAATTTTATAAAGAAAAAGACAGGTTATTTTCACACAAGCATCTGAAGCAGAAATTATTTTCTGTAACTATAATACCTATTCTAAAAACCTATCCACACCTTTCATTTGATACCAATATTTTTTTGCTTCCAAGAAAAAGTAACAGTTGTTCATCCAGTGATAATACCTCAGTTCAAACATACTTTTGGAAAACCTAACAATCAAACAATAGATTATGTAAGACTTACATTGTAAATGAAAACAGGATGACTCTGGAAATTCAGAACTGTTTATTTTGTATCCCCTATCAAGAGCAGCAAGCCCTCTGTTACTTTATTCTAATTTCACAAGTCTATAATTTGTCAAAATAACTAGCTGGGAACAAAAATAGCTCATGCACACATGTTATTTCTGTGCCAAACACACCACAAAATATATAATCATTGTGTATGTGAGTTATGTAATAAATTACTGTTAATAATCAATGCAAGCTTTTCTCCTTTCAGCTGCATTTTTTTGTAATAAAAATCAGATTTTCCCTATTTAGCTGGATTCAGCAAGAACATCAGACACACTGAAGCCAAAGAGCAAGAACAACCACTTTCCTAACGTTTCCAAAAACCACAGAAACAATATTCTGCAGTGCTAGATTTAAAAGAACACTTGCATTACACAAATAATTCTGCCTAAACAGGTAAGCAACCAACAGCAATCCTTCATGCCAAGATGCAGGCAAACATTAAATTTTCTGTAATTGCTCTCTTCTTGTACTCTCAACATAGCTTTTTTTTATATAGTGGAAGATCTGCATGACTATCATAATAATTATCACACACTACAGCTGTTTTTTAAAAATCTGGCTTCACCACGGAATTGAGCATCAGAGGTTTAAATAGAATAACAGATGCTAATCACTGATCTTCAAATTACTTGGCATTCAACTTCTATGAAACGTTAACTAAACTGTTATTACAGAAAATACTTCCTTGGCCGCCCAAGTCAGATTGTATAAAAAAAAAAAAAACCAAAACAAAGCACACACGTGTTTTGAGCAGAGTGAGAAATGCAAACTTATACCTCAGAGAGCTGGGCTCGGAAAATACAGAAACACACAGAACAAGGAGATGGAGAAGGGCAAGGACAAGAAAGAAAAAAAAAGGAGGAGCACCCTTGTCAGATCACCTTCAGTCCAAACACAGCTCTGGCCTGAAAAAGTCCCGGCTGAAAACCCTACCCCCAGTCCAGGACGGGCAACGGCCGCCAACACAACCTAAAAGGCGACGGTCAGCGAGTACTTTTGACAGGTCTGGGCAGCGCTGGGGCCACCGGGGGAACCCGCGTCCCCCGGAACGGCGCTTCCGGGCTGGCGGGGCCCCAGCCGGGTGTCGGTGCGCACACCCCGCCGCGCACGGCAGCCTTGCGGCTTTACAGCCACCCTTGGCCGTTGCCGCTGCAGAGGCGGCCTGCGGGCCTGGCCGCCGCGGGTCGTGACAGCGGGCCTTCGGGGAGGCCGGGGGCCCGCAGGGAGCGAGCTACCCGCCTCCGAAGGGCAACGGCAGGAAGCGGCAGGCCCCGGCAGGGGCAGGGAGAGGCGCGGCGGCTGAACAGCCTGCCCGGTGTCGGCCGCGGCCCCCCGGGCCCGGCGCGGCCCTGCTCGCCTCACCTCGATAATCTTCTCCTTCTTCTTCTGGTCCGCCTTCTTGCTGCCCCCCGCCGGCTGCTGCTGCTTTTTGGGGGGCATGGCGCGGAGGGCGGAGCGGCCTCGGCGCTCGCTCGGGGGCTCGCAGGGCCGCGGGGAGGACGGGGCGGGGCGGGACAGCGCCGCCGCCGCCGAGGAGGCGCTACAGATCCCGCTCGCGACGCCGCCGGCCGCGGAGCACGCTGGGAAGGCAGCGCGGGGCTCGCCGCGCGCAGGCCCAGTTACCTCCCAGCAGGCAGCGCGACGGCCGGCCGCTCCGGATGACGTCACGGGGGGCGAGGCCACGCTCACTGGCGGCCGGGGCGCCCACGCTACTGCCGGGGGACCGCGGGTGGAGCCTTACCGGCCGGGGAAACAGCTGAGCGAGAGGGGGGGGTGGCGACCCCCGAGGGCCCTCCCCGGCCGAATCCCGGTCCAGCAGCGGGAAAGCCGCCTCCTGGTCGTGTGGGAGCGGCTGCCCAGTGGGAACTGTGGCCGGTTCCCGTCACGAGTGGCCGCCCGAGGGAGATGCGGTTACCCCCGCCACCTCCAGAGGCGGCGGCCGGCCCGCGGGCGTAGTGTGGGGCTTGTGCCATGGAGAGCCTCAGCCCCCTGAACAGCCCCAGGCAGCCTACTCGTATCTCTGCCAGCTCCAAGGCAGCTATCTAGAAAGCAACAAGAAGTCCAATTACTGCCTAAACGGATGCGGAATGAGGGTGGGGTGTACAGGTGTGTTACCTGCAGAGGTGGAAGGGAAAGCTGAGGGGAAGGGTCAGACACCCTGATCAGTGGCACTGCACAGCCCTCCGAAGGCCAGAGGAGAAGCGCTGCTGGAAAAGGGGTAGGTAGTGAACAGCCTGCCAGCAGATTTGTGCACAGCTGAGTGCAGGACAACCACCAATGCCCACCTTAGCGGTGTCTGTCAGGGGAGAGTGCCTGAGAGCTGAATCACTATTGGCCCTTACTTCACTGACAGAGTGGTGATGAGTAAGGTGACAGCACATTCGTGCATGTACATAGCTGTATTTTTTGCTGCGATGTCTTTGCCAAAGGAAAGCAACTGCTGTATGAGGGCACAGGACATTTTGCTGCCTATTAACAGCAGTGATTTCCTCCAGATCAGTTACGACATGGCATCCTAGAAAACCTACAAACTCAAGGAGACAATCAAATATCAGGGAGAAAACCAGACTCTCCTACACTACTTCAACAGTCAATAAATACATCCAAAGTCAGCCACTTGCATGGCCATCTTGTTTCTTCTCTAAGTGCCACTTGACAAATACATCTTCCTCTAAGAACTGCCTCCAAAAAAACCAGCTACAGCGCTGAATTCTGATTCTGTGTTGGGTGCACTGACACACTTGCTAGGGATTAGCAGGAGAAAATTTGGTACTGCAAAGAGCTTGGATGTTTGAACATTAGCTACCTATTGCCCAGGGGAGCTCCGCTAATAAACCATCCTTTGTAAATAATCAGGCTTTCTGTGTGCAGAAGGTATGGTGTAAGTTAAGACATAAGAAGTGGATCAGATTTGAGTGCGTGTAATAACGGTAGTCTACCTGAGGTAAGATAAGCTTTCCATTTATCCTCTTTTGCTTTCAAAGAGCCAAGGCTGGATTTAGGTTCCACCAAGAATGGTACAAATCTTTCTGTGGAAAGGGTGAAACAATCCCAAATTGACTCCACATGCCTAAGTAGGATCATAAATCCCATGGAGTTTCTTAGCCTTGACATGCACTGCTGCTTTCTCATTCAATGGCTTGCATGCATGTTCTCTGACCGTTCCACAAATTTAATTTTTACTTTGTTTTCATGAAGTGAGCTTTCATGGCTCCTTCCTTCTCACATATGGAGGAGTTTGTGCAACAGGAAGAAATGCAAAACATAGGTACTGTTTGGTGTTTGCAAGTGGTATCTGTTTCATCTAGAACAACTAGAAAAAATGTTTTGAAAAGAAGTGGAAAGAAGTTGGCAGATTTGCCAACTTTTGATTTCTGAAAAATGTTCCAATATCGAAATAGTAGTTGCTGATAGATTTTAAGGTCTGTTTCAGCCACTGTAGCACAAATTTCCTTTGTCACTTTAAGTAAGGTGCTTAAGTCTTGCTAAGATGGCATTTTATACTTTGTACAGTAAATAAACTCTTCTGTTCCTCACCAAGTTTAGAGTTTCTGGTCCAACCTGTATCCAAAAATATTTTAATAACAAGGCATATTTTTGAAATTATCTTGTGGACCAGAGGTAAGGAAACAGGCCATTCTGTAAGCAAACAGCAAGCTGTTCTTACAAGACTTTAAGTACCCACAGATCCACAACACAAAAGACCCAACTAGTTCAATAAAATACCTTAATTTTCAGAGTGCTCAGCTAAATAACTGTACCACAATTTGTTACCCATGTCACTGCTTGTATGTTCAAGAAGGATGGAAAGTTTTGGTTCTACATAGTCTGCATAGTACAGGTGAAAAATTGCAGATTTTGTTTTTAAGATCAGAATCACAAAGCAGCATGAGGCAATGGAAGGTCTAAGAGGCTAATTGATTACCCAATGTAATACAGTATGCATGTTAAGATTTGTAATAATGATTTCTTGATCCATCAGAAAATACATTGCAACAGACAACAGTTGGAACATAACACATGAGGAATTCAGTCTAGAAATGAGCATATTTTGCTTGAGCTATTGGGATAACTTGCTACTTTAAGTCAGTCAGGCTCCTACTAATGTAATTGTGATTCCATTATACAAAAAGTTAGGCCATAATATTTTCCTCTCCTGTGAAATAAATGTATAGCACTTGTGGCAAGTTTCGTTGTATCTTCCAACTTAAATGAAAAATTATTCCCATTTTGTTGCCTCCTCCCATTGTGATCTGAAAGAATTAGTGGAAATGAAGACTATAATAAATACGGTATTTGATATGGATTATAAAAGCCTGCTCTATGGTCTGACTACATTCAACCATTCAAGTAGTTCATGTCCTTCATTGTTGCAAGTTCATGTGATGTATTTTAATTGCTTCTTCAGCTAAGAAATAATTAAGTCAGTTCTGAGACTCAGAACCAAACAAAACCCCAAAGTTTAACACTCAGTAAGGCCCAGTTCTACATCAACACATACAGAGCTGCCATAAATTTTGGTAAGAGTGCCTTGGCTGCAGATCCCTACATGGCTGACAAGTTCTTCAGATAAACTTGAAGAGCAGAAAGAATTTCTTGTCAATGATATCTGGTAGATTGAGATTTAATAGTATTTTTTAGACATTTAGAAGTAAATGGTTATGTATTAGATACTGGGGAAGAAAAAACACGTATAAATTGGTCAAAAATATATTGTAGGAACCAATCATATCTAGAATTTTCAGTGTTGAGCAAGCTAATCAGTCAATATTGAGATCGTACTTCTCTATAAAACATATAATCAAAAGATTTATCAGTCTAAGCCTAAAGAACAGTATTTCTGGTTTCTACAAATCTATGCAACTTGGTTCTAGTTTACATCCAACCTAAGTTTTAGGACTAGCTGAGGCTTGAATTATGAGCAAATACAAGTCATTACTATATACAATATTTCATTTAAAAAATCCTAATAACAATAGAAGTATCAGACTTAACATAACTCAAGCTTTTTGTTTTTTTCCACTTCTTCCACTTTCTACTCATACCCTAGAAATTAATATCATTGCTCCAGTTCTTATTAAAATAATTGCTTTATAAATAATTCAATTAACAAAAAAAACCCCTTTAAGGTATTTATGGGTAGGTCAAGAAGCCTACTGTACTTTATCAACTAGTCTGTTTCACTAGGTTATGCACATATCTTCCACAATTAAAAAAATAAGCCAAGTTTAATCCATTGTACTATTCTTTCCACAGAAATAAATTGTGAAAGTTAAATGAGTATGACCTTATAAGAGCACAGCTAAAGAACTGCAGTTTGCACCTGAATCAGAACAAGAAACAATTTTCAAATCAATCCCTCTCTGTCAGAAACCAGCAGTAAAGTAGTAACTCCTACTCACCTGAGCATTGCTTCTGGATTTCAATAACCCACACTACCCCAGCAAGGACACCCATTTGCACCTCTTTGTCTTCCCAGCTATCTGTTTTCATAACATTCATACCAAAACAACATTTCAAACTTCTGTCCCTCCAACAAACTTTCATGAAACTGAGTTATAGACTCAAAGCTGTCAGAAAGAACCTAATAAAAACAACACAAACTTTCCCATTTTTCTTTTTAAGAAACCTTCTCTAACATAGTCAAGACAAAGACCTATTCAAACAACCTCAACACATCTTTCCCCAAACCACACCAGTCTCTAGGGGAGGGTTTTATAAGATAAAACCTAGCGTATTTGGTTAAGTCAGCTGGAGATGTCCTGGCTAATAGCAAGAGTCACCTGAATAACATTAATTATCATCTTATATCCTGAGGGAAAGGCAGGGTATATATGTGTAGTGCTTTTCAGAGACTAGCAATTATTTGTAATCCTTGCTAGAAATTTAGTGAAAAGTGACTGTGGTTTTGAGTTTCTCTGTGTTGAGTTTGTTTGCATTAATTCTTTGCATTAATTTACATATCTCTTTTTGTTCAGGGTGAAGTCTGAGGGGAGGCTGCGATTGACTGGTTAGAGGAGAGGATGGGGTATGAGCCTGGAATGCGGGATGTATGGCAGTCCTAAGCAAATAAGATTGCATACCCATGTTACTGTGGTAAAATTATTGTCCCAAAAGTGGGGTTTTCAGCTAGTACACAAGCCAATACATGCAGGTTAAGGTATTTATTTCATTACAGGTTTGTGTAAAGTAGGGAGTAAGATGGCATCCCACAAAGTTAGCTCAAAACTCAGAAGACCAAGAATGTTTGTACAGTGTAGTTAAACATAGGCGTTTTCCAAACTCTATTTAAAAGACACTCTTGATAATTACTTATACACAGTGGTTTTCTACTGGTCTATGTATCTCTTGCTCTGCTTTACAGGGTATTTTTAATTTACTAGGTATGTCCCAGAGACGTGGTGTGTGTGAGTTCTTTAAACCTGAATTGAGTCTGTGGTCACAATCTTCCCCCTGCTGCCTTTATCTTTGTACTAGTTACTGTGAATTCTGCAGGCAGTACGTGGGGCTGCAATGTTTTTCTTAGCAAGGTGTTTCCTTTGTCAGCCTTTGGATTCTCTTGACTTTGTTGCATGTGCCTACTCCATGCAACAGGTTTCTATTTGTGACTTAATAATGCATCCACAGTGGCATCAGCTCGTGATGTCACTGGTGAGGAGACAGCTCGCCTGGGTATATTTGGGGTGCAGCTTTTGAGTGTGTGTTTGTGTGTGGCGTTACCCAGAACGGACAGGTGGCTGGCGGTGGGAAGGGTGCCTGAGGAGGTGTTTTGGCAGGAACACGGCCCCGTAGGCACCCCTCCTGCAAATGGCAGTCTGGCAGGGGGTGAGTTACTCATACCCTGTAACTAAAGAATTAAAACCTCCAAAGTCTCTCCTTTCTACCTTTTTAGCGTTAAAATGTTTTCTGCTTCTCCCAGCAAGGCTAGAGACTTCTCCTGAAATGGGTTCCCCAGTCTTGGGTACTATTTTTTACCTTGCTTGTGAGAAAAAGAGAGAAAGCAGATACCTGCCAATAATTTCTTAATAACTCAAAATGAGAGGATGGTATGATGAATGGACAAGCCATACACTAATAGGGTTGGTGGAATGGAGGTAGCAAAACCCATCCTGCTGCACCTCTGGGGTATTGGACTTGGCTGAATTTAAAAAATGTTGTGTATAGGAAGGGGTTGCGCTCAGCATGAGCTGCTGACAGCCCTCTCCATGAGGGAGCGCAGAGCTTGAGGAGGCACGGCTGCAAACCCGTAAGCACGCCATTTTGCTGTGCCTTTGTCCTTGTTCACTTGCATTTGATTTCCTGTGTGGCTTGGAAGAGGGAAATTTTGTGAATTTTATTTTCTCTGGGGCTGAGCTACTGCAACAGGATTGCTGGATATATGAAATCCTGATGAGGATGACACATTGTTGAGCCCGGAAAGAAATGCTGTAAATATGTGTGTGTGGTGTGTGTGTGTGTGGGGGGGATGGGATGGGAAAGAAAAAATTCTCCTCGGGAAAGGCCCTTGTGCTGGTTGCTCTGAGGGCGACTGGCTTATGGTTACTGTACCGCACAATAAGGCATTTAAAACCAAACAACCTAAAACAAAGATACCAGTCAGGTGGTTTTCCAAGACAAATAATTTTAATCAGTGCTTACATTTTTTATTCTGTTAGAAAAATGCCTTTTGTGCAGAATCATACCGCTGATGAGAGATTAATTTATACAAGAGGGTGAGGGCAAAGACAGAATTAGTCCTGAGAGGTAGTTGGGATCAACTCGTCTCTCTCACTGCAAGCCTGTTCTTAAATCCTATTACCTGACAAAAATGTGGTCTTTTTCATTTTCCCCACAGCAAAATTCTTAGAAATTGGAGTCAGGACTTAAAAGAACAACTTATTTCTTTGTACCTTATGCCAAAGCGTTGGACTATTATTATTAGAATGAGCCATCCATGCCATGTTAGAATACCCTTTCTTCATTGTTAGACCAATGTTATTTTTACTGAAAAGTGTATCTATCAAAACAGTGTTATGGAAATAAATTGCTTTCATGGTATATTGCACTTTATAAATGGCATTTCAAGTACTTCAGTGACATTTTTCTCAAATGATTTTTTAGCTTTCTTGTAGGTGGAATTAAAGTAGAAGTATTCCTTCAGTTGGAATGAAATCTTGTAAAAAGATGGTGCCGGGTATGGACAAGCTTGACTTTGGTCAAGGGTGCATTCCAGGCTTGGATGCGCTAATATTAATAGCATTTGTTATTTTTACTTCATTTCTGAAACATGCAATAGGCTCTTTCAATGAGTCTCAAACAACAAATAGTTAAGACATAGCATTTGTATAGATAGTATTATGTCTGTCGTTGTTTCCAATCATCTGGTTCTATTCATTAACCCATGGTAGAAATGAGAAGCCTATAAATGCACTGGCTTTAAGTATGCTTAAATGAGTTGTATTATTTTTTTCCCCAAAAAATATTATTTTTGATTACCTTCTTCACATCAAATGAGCTCTGAATGTCCCTATTGAAAAGTTTTGTGATGACTTGTCACATATGTAGTAAATTCTGAACCTAGATCACAGCGGAAAGAAGTTATTCCCTAGTTAATCCAGATTCACATTAGATATAATACCACAGCATCAATACTAGTTGCATTATGAATCAAAGTTCTGTTTGAAATAGCGTCTTGGTACACAACAGGATTATTTTGATGTCTACAAACAGCCATTTCTCAACCACACAATTGCCAGAGAGATAATTCAATGGAAGGCATGCGAGGGAAAAAACTTAACTGCTAGTAACTTATGGTAAGGCTAATTTATGCTGATTCTGAACTCATAGCTAGATTTCTTAACACCTAGAGTTTACCTGCTTCACTTGCAGTATTTTGTAAACAGATTTGCATCTCCCGAGCTTTATTTTGTACTGTCTGTTTCCCAGTATGGGTTCTTGAAAATCCATAAGGCCTTCCAGTTAAGTATTGTCACAGTATTCCCCCACTTTTAAATCTGGGTGATGGGGTTTTTTTTCCTAACTTATGTCTGTTGGGATGCCCCCTTACCAGTCCATCAACTTGTGCCTTTTAGCTATGTCTTGGTGCAGGAGCGGTCAGGAAACTAGGACCATGCGCGGCAATCAGTTAGCTGAGGGGAATGTGCTCGAGCTTGTCTAGACAACAATTAACATGATGAGGCGTGTTTGCAGAGCACAGGGGAGTGGGAGACGGATGGCGCCAAGGTTGGCGCCAAGGAAAGGCAACACCTTGCTGTTAATTGATGGTAGTTAACCACCAATCAGGGACTGCCTAGTATGCAATGCTTAGCTTCAAGAACCAATTAGTTTAAAACGCGCAGCTTCTGAAAGTGTATAAAAACGCGTGCTTCTGTACAGTAAATTGACATTTGCTTGCATCGAGCTGCGTCCCGTCTCTTCATTTGCCGCAAATTGGTGACCCCGACGTGATGCGTTTAAGGATCTAACGTGAAGGGCTCTCGAATCGCCTATCTGAGCCACATGCAGCGAATCCCACAGAACTTTGAATGATCCGCTGAAAGGAAGCAGGAGCCGGCCAGAAATCCCTCCGGAGGTGAGAGGTGAGCTGTGGGAAATCCGTAATGGGGAATCAGGCTTCGTCCCCAGAAGGAGACGTTTATGGGCTCATGAAGGGTCTTCTAGTCAGATCAGAGAGTCCGTGCCTCAGTCTCCTCAAATGGTGACCCTTATGGTGGTGTTCCGAAGCCTTGGAAGAATAAGGACGGAAAAAAGACAGCTCGTGGAAGAGGGCTGCGCTCCGGAGGAGACGGCTTGGCTGAACGATCGTCTTGCTGTCTGGACCAGGCGGACAACCTAAACCCCGAGGATAACGCCTGTATGCATCGAGACAGGTGAGCAGCCAAGAAACTTCAGAGACTTTGAAAGAATGAAAGTGTGTACAAACAGCAGCCAATTGTGTGATGCTGCCGCGGAAGGGAACTCCGTGTCGGGAATGCATTTAACATCTTGGTGGCAAATTCTGACTACTCTTTGCCAAGTGTGGACTAATTCTACTATCGGTGCTAAACCAGAGGAAGCTGTAAATTCCACCGACAGCGCGACTCTTCTCAAGACACCGTCAGCGACGGCGATTCTGTCCACACCTCCTCTGCCCCCAAAGCTTCTGTCACTGATTGCAGCGACCCTCACAACACAGGACCAAGCACGGGAGCAGGACAACTCGGACAGTGATTTTATTGACACTGATAAACCTGTTGATCCAGGTCCTATAGATCTGGAAAGGAGCTAGACTTTTCCCCCATCCCCTTGTCTCTCCTGATGCATTGATTGTATTTTTGGGGAGGGTGAAAGGGAGTCTGAGGGATCGGTGGCAGGAATGCAAGTGGGAAACACTTAAGTGATGGGTTTTGGGAGTCGCTAGGGCATGTTCAGTATTTTGTCAGACAAATCAACCTGCAGAGTGGCAGCCTGTGCGATACGAGGCTGTTAAAGGGTTAAGCAAAGCAGTGCGGGAAGGGAGGATTCATAATACATTTGCTATGTCTCTTCTTGAAGTGATGGCAGAGCCTTATACACTCACACTGCATGATTGGAAGTTACTGCTTTGTATGGTACTAACTGATACAGTATATGATGTGGTTATCTGATTTTTGTGAGCTATGTGTAGTGGCCTTGACTGAAAACCTTAATCGGGGAATTGCTGTTAACTATGAGCAGTTAGCTGGAGCAATTACCTGTGCCTATTCTGTGACTCAGGCAAGGTATCCCAGGGACAACTGTTTGCAAATGAATGAGATGGCTATTAAAGCAGGATACAGGAGTCTTGCCACAGTCTTGCAGGGTCCTAGAGAGTCCCTAACTTTAATACTAACTTGATTGATTGGCTTCAGAATATTTTGCAACAAGTCGAACATCAGGAAGCTCAAGGGTTGCTTTTAAAACAACTAGCTGTGATAATGTCAATGAAAATTGTAAATGGGCAACTTTCACAATCGCAACCCCAACATGTGTCAAATGATTGTAACGCAGAACTCACAGCAGACTGTAATTCTCAGGCTGAGTTCTGGAATGCAGCATAACACATTTTTGCTTCTCTGATCTCTTCTGTAAGAATAGTACACGCTCTTAACTTGCTTAGTAAATTAGGCTGCTAGCTTGCTAAACAAAGTAATACTACAAATACTATTTTTTTTTTCTGGCTTATTAATAGATGTTGATTCTGTCCATCATATGTTGCTACAGAACCGAGTTGCTATTGATTTTTATTATTGGCACAGGGACACAAGTGTGAAGACTTTGATAGGATGTGTTACATGAATCTGAGTGACCACTGTGAATTAATTTACAAAAGTATACAAAACTCAAAAGCCTTAAAACAAAGATCTGCAACAGAGCCAGGGGCGGGATGCCTTTGGTCTCTTCTCACGGCTGGGAAACTTTGGCCCATGACTCAAAAGTATTACAGGTTTTATTATAATTATCTTTAACCACCTTATTGATGTTTGCCTTATGTCTCCCATACCTTTTTTTCCTGTATTCAGTGTTTAGTTGATTGTAACATAAATCAGGTCATGGTCACCCAGCTACACACACCCTTTGCCTTGTCGCAATTAACAAGCAAAAAAGAGGAGGATAGAGAATGTCTGAAGAGAGATCTAGGAGAAGAAGCTGGAGAATATTTGACCTAACAGGAGATGAGAGAACAGCTGGGTATTGTGAAGGAGAATAGGAAAGATAAACATGGTTATCTAGTGTTTAATAGGTGTCTGCATACTTGTAGTGATACATAGCCATGTAACTACATGAACGATTTCTGCCCTGAGCCTGGTGGCGCATACAGCTGCGGTTTGTGTCCGGGCTCAGATGTAAATAGGGGCTTCTCTGTTATGGTCAAAGTGTCTCTCTTTGCATAAAAAAGAGAGGGAATGAAGGGAATGACCCCAGAGGTATGTTCAGAGAAGGCATGCGATGTTTCGAACTTTTTGAGTGAACCAGTTCTTGTTTGGTGTGCCCTTCCATCTATGTATAATGTTAATCCAAAAGAAGCTGATATTGTTTACACTTTGTCGATAATTGTCTTTCTGTAGATGCTAATGTAGTAGGAGGCTATGATGGGAACGTGTCGCAGCGGTTCTTCTCTTATCCAGAGTAACAGCAGGGAAAGCATTAAAGAGTTAAATCACCTTGTTTGGTAGACAGTTAAGAATGTGAGTCAAAATTGCCACTGCTTTTTGTTGTTGGTTCAAGGACATGGCTGTGAGGATTTTGATGGTATGTGCTGCGTGGATTTTAGGCACCCCACTGCAGCAACATGTTATCAAAATCTGAGAAAATGTCAGCCTTTTTAGCATTCATTCACTCAATTGGCAGTATTTGTTTGCTATTACCTTGGTTGTCATGTTTGCAAGGGCCCTGCAGAACATGGCAAACCTGGTACTAGCTGTTCAAAAACAAAAAGGGGAAATTGTAAAATTGTACGGAACAAAGACAGTGGGTTATTTTGACATTGATAATATGTCTTAGTTGGTTTTTTATTTGTTCTATTACTTGTGCCTTGGTTTTGCTCGGTTTCAGGGGTTCTTTTGTGCAACAGGAAGGGGGAGATGCAGGAGCGGTCAGGAAACTAGGACCATGCGTGGCAATCAGCTGAGGGGAGTGTGCTCGAGCTTGTCTAGACAGCAATCAACATGATGAGGCGTGTTTACAGAGCGCAGGGGAGTGGGAGACGATGGCGCCAAGGAAAGGTAACACCTTGCTGTTAATTGCTGGTAGTTAACCACCAATCAGGGATTGCCTAGTATGCAATGCTTAGCTTCAAGAACCAATTAGTTTAAAACGCGCAGCCTTTGAAAGTGTATATAAAGTCGTGCATGCTTCTGTACAATAAATTGACATTTGCTTGCATCAAGCTGCGTCCCGTCTCTTCATTCGCCGCATCTTAGTAGTCAAGACACCTTCTTAAATTAACTATGACTTTTGACATTAAAAATATATTCCCCCCCTGCTTCTAGATTTTAGCTCTTCCTTAGCTCTTCCTTAGAATGTCTTTTGCTTTCAGTGCTTACTTTTTTATGATCCACATTGCAGGTAGTTGCCTTTACAAACAATCTGCTTTCAGTCCTTCCTCCCCGTGAAATGGGAGGAATTAGGATGATGCGGCATTCTAGAAAGCTGTGAGGTTAATATATTGGCCTTTATCATGAAAAAGGCTTTATTTATGTGTTAGGTGAAATGCATTGTTTTGTATTTATTTATGTACAAAGTGAATTAAACTCTTTTGGAAGTAAGACTGAGTGTGTGCCAGCTTTCCTGGGAGGAGCTGTGCAACTACATGATTCTATTTCAACAAGAGTGTGTGTCACACTGACCTTTTCTTCCTTACTTTCCCTTTCCCCAGGTAATTGTACAACTAATTGAGGGGGGCAAGTCTCAGAAGTTTTCAGAGGAGTTTTGGCAGTTTTGCTTGAAGAGCAGAGTCCTGCACAATAAGCACTGTGACACCAGGCAAAAGTTGGTATGTTTTTGATATGTACCATCTGACAAAGGATGCTGGAATTGTGAGTGCAGGCTGAATCACTGTTTTGATTCTCTGGTGAAAAACTGGTAAGTCTTAACTATCCTCTATCGATTAGTCATATGCTAGCAATTGACTTTAGAGTAAGCAAAGTGTGCTCAATGGTTAGTTAAAGTACTAGTATGAGACGCTGCTTACAGTTTATGCAGAGATGTGGTTAGTGCTCATGTACTATAGATGTACTTGCCATACCTGTTGGCTTGATTCGGAATGGGTGTGATGAGACAGATGCCAATTAACAACTCGAGGTGCTGTTTGAGTCAAGAATCAAGGTGAATCAAGAAGGGGGACAGAAAGGATCATAAAACTTCAATCTTCAGCAGAACAACACTGAGCTAATTTTGTTTGAGCATCAGGGGACTCTGAGAGAGTAAATTAACTTGCAGGAATCCAAACAGCATTTAAGCCTATTGGTTTGCTTCTGCTAATGCTGGGGCCATGCTTATTCGGGATTTACTGTAGGTCATATACAGGAACAGCCATAAGGTGTCAGAATTTCCTCACGTTCAAAGTAAATTGCCCAGAAAAATGTGTAGCTTATACACTCAAATTCTGCTGTCATTTACAGAGTAATTACAAGGGTTCACGAGTTGCAAGTCAGTTTCCTGAAAAGTCATATGGGTGCCATATGTATACACACACACATATATGTAAAAATCCTTTAAGTAAACCTAGCTTTTCAAAAGGTCTTCTCACACCAGGAATGAGGGACAGAAAATAAATGACAGTGGACACCTTCTTGTTATATAACGAAAGAAGTGAGAATTTAACAAAGTAATTTCAAAGACTGTAAGATTCAGAGGTAGGTTTTGTAGGGAAGATCCAAAGGAACGTAAACCTGCACATTATTCCCTGTTTTTTTTTATTTTTTAAATTTTATTAGTTTATTAGGTTTTGCTATACATGTATACAAACACGTATACAATACACATGTACCTGGAACATCATCAGTGCTAATACAGGAATGTGAAGGAGTGGGGAGGTGTCTCCAGAGGTGACAGTACTGTTTTCCCTGTAATTGCACTAGGATAGCATCAACTCCATGTCTGGAATAACCCTGTTGTAACCTGGATCATCTCACAGAGATTATATACTGGATTGTGTTGCCTTCCTGAAGTCTGTGCTTTGGGAAGTATACTGTAATGTTTGCCTCATTTTTGTACATCTTCTCTTCATAGCGAAAGCAGTGGTATTCCAAGTGTTCTGTATGTACATCAGTTTGAGTTAGGATTCTTAGAGCTTGCACTGTCCCTGTAGAAGAATCCTTGAAAATTGTAATTGCTACAGATCTGTATCTTATAAATTCTAAATTCTATTAGAGGATAACATGCCCTAAACATGAAAGAATAAATAATTAAGGAGGTATTTTTATTAGGAGTTCAAAATATGAATTAATTTCAAGAATTAAATGGATGATTTTGTGTAAGGTTCACATATTACAGACTATGTTTGTCAGCTCCTGATACCATAGCTATTTTGAGACATCTGTTGAAATGTCATTTGAGACAGCAAAATCAAATGCTTTCAAAATTATGCTGATGTAGTGTCAGTGGTATTGAGTTTATAAGCTCTTTGTAGGACTACCCTTTTTAAGCTAATGAATATTAGAGATAGTAACAGCATTTGATATTTCAAAAGCATTTTAATAAACACTATGGACTGGGGGGAAAATTCTGATAATTAAAGGTTAAAAAACTTTCATAAATTTTTATAAAGTCTAAATACCATGTGATTTCTTAATTTACAAAGCTGAAACCTTTGGTACTTTGTCTCATATGAAATGTGTTAAGAACTGGCTAAGAAGAGATTACAGAAGTAGGTGTCTGTGGGAAACATGATCATCTGCCAAGACCAGCAGAGGACCTCTGAATATTTTCATTGTTGAACTAGAAATAATTGTAACATTTTAATGATAAATATTATGGATGACAAAAATAAATGGCTTGGTAAATGAGAAAGATGAAGCAGTTATGCAGAATAATTGGACCATTTAGTGAGCTGCGCTAATGCAAAATGTTTTCTTACTACCTCGTGGAATTTTTTTTTTTTTCCTGGAAACAAGAAAGCTCGTTATAAAAAGGGGCTCTTTTTGGTTACAAGTGACTTTCTGAACAATACTTCAAAATCAAATATGAGTATTTGGTGTGACACTTTGGCAAAGACCCGCCCAAGTGATGCTAAAGCAGAGGAAAACTCAGTTGCAACAGGGAGGACATGTGCTATCAGTATTGGTGACATCCCAATTAAATAGTCAAATCACTGTAAAAGGATTTTTAAAAAATAGGAAGAGTATCAAGGGGAAGAGAGCAAACAGTCAAGAAACGGAGGAGATGTGCTCCTCATGGAGGAAATGTGCCCCTCTGAGGAGCACATCTCCAATGGTGACAAAGTTGGAGTTTTTATTTTAGTCTATAAAAATAAAGGGAACTGAATACATCATACAGTTATTTTCACATGCTATGTATAAAACATAAGATGGAAATCCTGAGTGCAAATGGAACTCAGCTTTGGAAAGGCTGGAAATTGGAGCTAAATTACAATCTGTATTTGTAAAATTTGCAGCTGCGAAAAAACCATAACCTTTATAGTAAGAGATGCACTAAATTGTTTACCAGTTAAGTCTGGTTATAATTTGAGAAATGTTAATTTGGTTATATGCAAATCATTTGGATTCAAGATAGGAATAAACCGTAACACTGTTACGTGTAGAAGGTCATGCAAATTGATTTTTTTTTTTTCCCCCTAGCGAAAAGCTCAGGACAATCTCTTGTGAGTCTGGGAGCCAGACTTTCTGTCCTATAGATAGTCAGACTCTTGAAATGAACTCCAGTATGAGAAGTGCAGCTGTTAACTCTGATCCATAATCAATATGGTTATTTGGTTTCTTTTTTATAATAATCTGCATTCCTGGCCCTCTTGCAATAGTTCTTGCCATAGCATAAAATTGGTCAAGAATGGCGCCTCTTTTTAGCTCTGCCTAAGTGAGGTGTCACAAATCTAGAGTACGTAAATATAGAATTCCTCAGGCAATTGTCTTTATTTGCTATTGTTCAACTGAGTTTACTTGAATTGTTTTCTGCTGCATGAACCCACTTTTGTATTATTGATCTTACATTGGTGACATCCATATTAGACACCAAGCTTCTAAAAGTATTCAGAGAAAGTAATGAGAAATCATAAACATTTCAGAATTCTGGAGACTAATTAGTTAATTGGAATGCATAAAACGTAATGCGTAATTATATGTATAATTAGTGTATACATACTCAGCTGCTAATATAAATTAATAATTGCTCATAGCAATTAGAATTCTGCTGTTCTTACATTGAGACCTGGAAAAGCTCTTACGTTTGAGCTTATTAGCAGTTTAAAAAATAAAATAGGATGTCCTTGCTCTGATTTTTCTTTTAGTCACTTGCAGCTCTTTTAAAATTTATTTTTAAAAGGATATAGCAAATACTAAAACATTTTCTTGATATTTTTTTTCTTGCAAGATACACAGCCTTTTTTCCCCCCAGTATTTCATAATGTATATGTAAAATGAAAGTATTTTAAATTTCTTTTTCAGCAAGTTTGTGGAATAAATCTGTCAGAAAAAGCTGCAGAACAGGATGCTATTGTGTGTATAGGTTCAAAGTTTTATTGTCTTAAAAATGAATGTCAACTGTATTAGAGTTCAGGCTGGCTTGAGAAATGTCCTAAGTACTGTACTGGAGTCCATGCTCTTTCTTACAAGGTTTCTGACATTCCTGTATTTTTACTGTATTAGAAATAATAGTGGTTGTATAATTGACTTTAAAATGAAAAATGAAACACATGTTTTGAATTCTTGAAATCTTTGGTGTAATTCGATGAAGTTTGAGCTTGTTTTTATATCAGAAATGCTTTTCCCAGGTCTAGTTGTCAAGGAGAAAAAATACATAGCTTTGTTTTTATTCTACCTTTGGTAGAGAACACTTGATTCCCTCTGTTTTCAGTAATGACTCTATCCATACTGTAGAGAACGATGTGGTGTGGGTTAAATACAAACAAGCAGTACTGAAGATGGCAGTAAACACCACCCTTTCCTGTAAGTGGAAGAAAAGTTCAGAGCTAGTGCAAGATGATACTGCAGTTACTGTCTACTTTATTCTGCCAGTGTAAAGGTTCCAGTAATAGAACAATGAAAACTGAACTTGCGGATACACACATGGCCACACTTAAAATATTTCTTGAAATGCTCTGTGGAATCTTTCTCTGGCGCTATGACATACATGACACACTCTCTGTGACTGTATAGTGTCCTGAGGTGTTCTAGGTTTATGTTGGTTAAGTTCCAATTAAGTAGCTACAGGAGTAGAAGTAAGGAATTGTAATAATAACAAAACGTCTACATCTGAGAAAATCTTAGTGTGGAAACATGTTGTTTCTTTTTTTTTTTTTTTCCCCTCATTTTTGAGATAGTATCAATTGATCTGCCAGTGCTTTACAACAGAAGGCAGCATAGATATCCTTATTTTACAAAATAGGTACTTATGGTATAGAAGGGTGAAGTAAAAAACCAACACACAACACCAACAAAAGATGTTTTGTTTGATAATCTAATGTAGTATTGACCATGCCATCCCGCTGTGCCTTTAAAAGACCATAGTTTTGTGTACATTTGAGCATGTGCTAAATTACAGCTTTATCAGCTGCTCTTGGGTACCTTTTGCAAAGGGAAGAGCTCCATATTTGCTGAAGAAACACTGGCTGTAACTTGGGCGTGACTTAGTCATAAGAATTCAGTATCATAAATGGCATCGGAAATAGATTTGATCTTAATAGAAATGAAGATGATTCTTTTAGCTTTCAATGAAGAAAAATGTCATAAAACTCAAGTATGTCCATAACCAAAGCTCAAGATTAGCCTGAATTCTTATACATAGAAAGCTAGGGGGAAAATGTTTGCTTGACCCTTGAAATATTCCAACAATACTGCAGTCTCATTTAAGAAAATGAGCAGTGTTTCCAGTAACAAAATATAGACATGCATTCATATTGAGCACTCTACAGTCTCTTTAGCATTATATCTAGTTGGAATGAATCTAGATGCTTTTGTAGCTGATATAAAAAGGAAATAAGAGAATATATTTTACTTTGATATACTTCTGACCCATGTTATCAAATACTATCATTGACTGGGTTTTTTAAGATTAAGATTTGAGAGATCTAAGATCAAAGCATTAGTCGTTCTACTTTTTGTATGCTTTCTACAGGTTCATCCAGTCAACAGCATTTTGTGTGTTATCACTTTTAATACATATATGTACATGCTGTGTATTCTGAACTGTATTGGAAAATAAGGGAAATATGCACACTTTGGTATTAATATATTAATAATAATTTTCATCAATGCTAACAGAAGTTTTTCACATGCATACATGTGTTTAAACACTGGAATAAGTCACTAGGCTCTCATTTAAAATGTGTTTTATTTTGAAGCATTTGGGAGAACCAGCTTATTTCAGTGTGAATTAGAGTAACCAGTTACCCAGTAACCACCTTCTGAAGTGAGTTGCATTCTCTCTTATATTCACTTAGCATCATAAGAACATTAATGTTCAAGCATTAAGCTTTTTAACTGACACTTCTTTCATTTCAATATTAAAACAATAAAATAAATAGATCCAAAATTGGTCCTGTTGAAGGAGTTGTAAAGTGCAACGGGCAGATCAGTGGCTGACAGTAAATTTATTCCAACAGAGAAGCCATTTCACGTAGTGTTGTGTAAAATGAGATTGAGGGTATATTCCTATTTCCCTTTTTGCCTGGGTTTAAATAGCTCTTAGGAAAATTAGTGTTCTCCTTTTGCTTAACCATTTACAATATAAAGCTTAGTTTGCTAGGGTTTTTAGTAAGGAAAAATGAAGAATTAGCAAGGACTCTTCATCTTTGAAAACAGATGTGATTGTTCTTGCTCTGTTTGAGTCATGAATGCTAAAAAGCATGAGATGAATCTGCTAGTAAACAATTAAATTTTGAGGGTCTTCAAGTTCTAAATGATACCGAATGCTGCTGTCTTAAGTTACCCATGTGAGCAAAAGATTTGATGAGTTTCTGTTGTTTTGTGTAGCAACATCTGGTCATAGAGAAAACATGGAGCAACAATGTACATAATATTTCACATCTGTGCTGAAAAGCACACTTAGGTATGCTTTAAAGTTTTTTTTCAGAATAATCATAGACTTGCAAGTCCTGCATGCTCAGTCAGCGAGCCATATGTGGTCTACATATGCCTGGCTGTAAGCATCTGAATACTACGGTTACTTAAATCAGTAAGCTCATTCAGATATTAAATGTCTTGATCACTTTGAACTACAGCATTACTTAGAAGAAGGAACATCAGCTGAGAAGAGTAACTCCCATAGTTTTCTCATGTTGCAGGAAGGGGAGTTCCACATGCTTCTTAATCCATTTCATAATACAATGCACACTGCAAAATAAAGAAACAGTTGTACTGTGCTTACACATCTATAGCTTATAATTTAAAATTTATAAGGAAATAATTTTATTTCTAAATTAACTAGCAGGCGTACTGAGTAATGTAACTTAAAATTGATTTCATTTATCAGTTTAACCAGAAAGCATTAAGACTGTCAGACTGATGTATAGCATCTAATCAAAAGAAGAACACCGAGTTTCAGATTAATATCATTAACACTTCAGTGTTTCATATGACAATGAATCCTCAATACTTCCTAAATTCTTTGATATTCCAGTGCAACAATAATCCTCCAGTGGATTTATTATGATAATTTTAATATGCTTTTCTTCTGAAAGAATGTTGGAAAAGCAAATTATAATTATTATGAGTGCTGGCATTACAATTTTAAAAAGTTCTGAAATATAACACTATTTTGATTTTATAAATTGTTTCATAATAAGATCAAAAGGGAGGAGAGCCAAAGCAGTATCAAGGGCTGGAGACTTCTTATTTTAATGAATAATTTCCAACCCCTGGGTTGTGGATGTGCTTTATTTTTTTGTTTTAGCATAGATTAACTCTTCTGTCGTTAGATCTTTGTACTTGAAACCTTCGATTTGGCACAAAGTGTACTAGCTTTTGATGTTTCTCTCTACTGTCAAGGACACACTGCGTCCTTGGTTTTCAGGATTTTGCAGTTCTGATTTCAGCCCCAAAGTCAGAAATTTTATGCAATGTAGGTAACTCAGGACCAGTGAAAACAGGACTACTGTGTAAAGATTTAAAAGGGCTCCTTCGTTCCTCTGTCAAAACCAGATGGCTATCAAAATCTTCCCTGCTTGGCTCTAGTCCTTACCATATTCTGAATTAGTCTGAAATTCTAGGACGACTACATGGGGAAAAACACTTGAGATCAGAGATGCTCCTGATGCCCAGTGGTTTGCCGGAGTGCATAGTACAGCCCTAGGTTTAACATTCGCTTACAGTAACTCTCTCTCATCACTTGGATTGGTGAAAGCCTCAGTTCAAGTCTGTACATAAAGTGTTTTCTTAGTAAAAATATTTTGCTGTGAATTACAACAAAAGGAATTATTATGGTTTCTGGGTCAGGGCAATTTAAAATATTTATAAATATATTTTAATATTTCTTCTCTTTTTATTTTCCTTTGAAGTTTCTTTGTGTTCTGACAGTATCATACGATATTTCTACACAAAAGTTTCCAATCCATCAAGAGGTGAAATTTTGAGTGCAGCATGGACTTCTCTAGTGTTCAGCTTTTGGGAATAAGCTTAATCTTCCAGCTCCGTCACTGATAATCATAGCAATCTAGTTTTTTAGAGTCTCATCTGTGACAAAGGTAGATAAATACAAGTCTTAGGTGGAATGGTATTTTCCAAATTTCCCTTTATATATGCTGTTGCAAAGTACATTTCATATCTTATGCCACACTTCCAAGGCTGGACAGTTTGGCTATGAATTTTTATATTAAAAGTAGAATTTGAATTTAGACAAAATCTGGAATTTTAAATTTTATGTAGAAAGCATGTTGTTTTCTAGTTCGTCTTAAACAATAATCTTCAAATTTTCTTGAGAGTCCATATAGCTTATTCAAAGAAAAAGCTGGACAGATGAAAGAAAAATGCGCAAAAAGTTTGCATATTTTGAGCTGAGTGGGTGTGTAATAACATCTTTACTGAGAAAAGATGATTCTAAATTCTCTTTCCTTCAAACTATCCTGATCTCTTTTCACAGTTTGTTTTAGGTCAAACAAATGTTTTATGAAAATACTTCTACCCTTTGATTGGTGAGTCAGCATGGCTCTGAAACAGCTGAAGGGAGAAATATTAAGCTTTGGCTGCTTGTGCACAGCTAAAGGATGTCCAAGGGGTGTACTCAATATGGTGCTGATACAGTCAGCTACTACAAATCTGTAAGTCCCTTGGCACAACACATTAATGTATTTTTACTTGTATATCAATGTACAGATGGTAAAGTCAAGGGGAGGTGTTACAGAAGGAATAAGAGAAGGCTTTTATAAGCTCAAATTTAATTTTTTTCCCCATGAAAGACATTAATGTGCTGTATCATGCTACCACTCAAACTTTTATTGACTTTTTCCCATGGTCTTTTTTCCTCTAACCACTTAATGAATTTTTACTGTAGTGGAATGAAAAGTAGCAGTAGATGTGTCCTTCAGAGTTTCTTAGACTTCCATACTCTTAGGTGCACAGATGTTGATGAAGCAGCTGGTAAAACAGGATGTGATCTGCAAAGGTCACATTCAGTTTTGGAAGTTTTGGGTTGATATTTTTTAATCTTTTGACCCATCTTGTTTGTTAAAACCAAACTGAAGGTGCAAAATGGATTTAAGGGGGAGTCTGGAAGAGAACATGCATTTAAAATCAGTTACTGGTGAAATATAAAATATAGCATACTTCTTTAACTCCCCTACTAAGGATAATGGCACATGCTAGTAAAACCCCCACACTTTTTTAAGGAAGGATAAAATAAGGATGTGTTGAGGTACAGTCAGAGAATGATAATGTCTTGGGAAATGGGGACTCTCTTCTTTTAATGCTCCCCACAGCCCTCTTATTTCCTTTATCCTGTTTTGCATCTGTTTGCTAGAAGAGAAAGTCTTGAGGTTTGACTGCTTGAACAAATAGGTGCAGAGCAAAATATTGGGCGCTGTGCACTCAAGGAGAGGGATTAAAGATTTTCTAATGCAGGTCAGGTTGCCATTTTGCATCTGAAAGAATGTACCTGCCCTCATGAAGGATTAGCATAGGATTAAGATACTGAGCTATACATTTTTAAGGCTCAAGTAGCTATCTTCTATCATTGCATATCTCATTGCAAAGCTGACCTGGACGATACTCACTTTTTACTTCTTTCTGGGGAGAATGGCAAGGGAAGAGGAAAAGGAACAACCTGATTTTGATGACAGGACCAGAGGTACTTTAAAGATAGGAGTGAGGAAAGGGCATGCACTTTCCTTTCTGTGCTGCTGGTTACAGAAGAAAAGCTGTCTTGCTCCTTTTTAACAAGTTTTCAGATAATGACTTAGTTAAAACTCATTCTTGATGTCTTGCCTTGCTAAAATGCCTGGAATAACTCTAGGATATCTAGCTTTAAAACAAATCTTAGGAGAACAATGGAAGACATTAGGAAAAAAATTCATTAACTAGAGCTGAATCTAGCTGTTTTTCATTCATTAAGAGTAGCCCTTTGTTTACTCTACTTTCCTATAATGCTGCTATAATTTCTGTTTATTTTTTGCACTTCAGAATATTACATTTAAAAAGGGCAATAAAGATAGTATTTTTTGAACTTTGTAAAAAAACATGATACTGTCCAACAATTAATTTTAGTAACTAGTAATGATAACATTTCATGTATCCAATGGGAAAGAGAAGGTTGCATTGTGATTTGTGTAGTATGAGGTGATGTGGAAAACAAGTTAGAGCACAGTTTTCTTCAGGTATTTTCAAAAGCACTGCAATCTTAGAGCTGCAAAACACTGTAGAACTTCTTAGAGATCTTCTCCTGTGCACATTTGGGTTAGGGTGTGGTATTTAGTGAAGTTAGTGGAAACTGGAGGCCTTTGTTAGCTTACAAGCTTGTGCCCATTGCAATTAGAAGAGTAATGAGATTTTAGTTTATCAAAATGTATGTTTTGCTTCGGTTTGGACCTGTATTGTTGATAAACTAATAATGGTAAAAATAACGGATGCAAGATTGTAAAGTTCTATAAGCCTTTTTGTAAGTCCCTACCTTTGACTTTAATTAAGAAATATACACAATATGAATAATTCTGAAGTTTATTTGGAGGCAGAGTAATTCATAGCCTTTACAGTAAATGTTCACAGTTCTCATTGGATCAAAACTAAAAGGTCCTATCACCTATCTTCTCAGTTTCTTAATTACTATTTTTTAGAACTTTTAAACTTATGGATGACTTGAAAACCAAAGAGTAATAGAATAGGTATACTGCTGTATCATCATCATAATCATATAATTTTGTTTGATAATGAGTTAACTGTGATCCATGACTTTAGAAAAGAAAACCTGTAAATAACTCAATCATACTCTCTAAATCTTGAAATAAATACATTAAAATACTGTAGTGACAACAGTCATGCCTGTAGCTTATCAACCATGCGTGGACTATATACCAAATGCTTTGTAATTAAAAGGTTTTTGGTAGGCTATACATTTAGTTGGGCTGTAGTGACTCTGTTCAACAACCCATCTCAGTTTTTTCTGAAATTCTTTGTAACACTGGTGATGCCAGATACAGGGTAAGTTGTAGGGGTGTGCAACACATCAACAGTATTTTCTGCCTTCTGTGATGTGACAGCGAAGAAGCAGCTCTGCTGAAAATATTGCAAAGGGTTAGGACAAGATATGGATTTCATAGCACATCTGATCCTACTTTGTGTTCTCTTGTACATACCGCTTCTTTGTACAGCTCTTATGGTGAAATGATGCTGGTTTCATGAGTGAGAAAGAATAGCAGTTCTCCCTTATATGCGGTACTTAATCATACTCACAGCAGAGTCAGTGGCAAAATTTGTATTCACTTCCGTGGGAACAGAATGAGCTATAAAAAGCTGATCCAGCAAAGAAACTGCCATTGATCCCCCCCCAAAGGGTAGCTGACTCTCAGTAAGAACCATCTTGAAGTCAAACATAATTTTTTTTTTTCCAAAGGTATTTTCTCATGAGTATGTTCCATAACAGAGCTTGTACTGCAGATGATAAAATTTTGATGTGCAAATAGTTCAGGTCTGGTCCTATTAGCGATGGCCATTATTAGTAGGAAAGTAATTATGTATGTAATTACATATGTAAAACATATGTAATAACGTAACCTCCAGCTATGATGTTGACAGATCCAGATGTCCTTAGAATATAGAAGTTGGTCACCAAACCCTTATGAGCAGTACACATGTATAACTGCATTCTTATTTCATTTATCAAATTAAGTGAACAAATCTTTGTGCAAAATAGATTGAAAGCCTCATCTGACAACAGAAATAATGTAATCTTTGTAAGCAGCAGCAATAAAAAAGCTAAAAATTCTAATGATTTACATAACTAGGCAGTGTCATGTTAAAAAGGTGCTAGGAACTAAATGGTAAAGGTGCAACATTTTGAAGGTTATGAGAAAAATTCAGGTGTCTTGGATATCTACAATCACTTGAGATGCCCTAGGATATCCAAGACATCCACATGGGACTGGCAGATACAGCACAAACTTCACGAGACCAGTATCCCTCTGGAATGCCAAGGGAACGTGATATAGGACTTGATTGCAACAACACTAGATGCTGATGCCTGAATTGCTTTCTCAGACCCACTCATATTCTGTGCATAGTGGCATTTTTTAATTTTTTTTTTTACATAAGACCGTATTGACTGATAGAAAGATGGAGAGCTGGGTGGCTCAAAAGTTCTTCTTTGCCAATAATGATGTATTAGCATATTTAATTATTTTTCTGTGCACACCTACTCAATTTTATTTTGTTTGAACAAACTCCACGTCTTTTACAAAGTATGATTTAAAACTTAATCATTATGTCAGTGCATAAAAATATTCTGAAGATCAGAAAATAATACTTTTAAGAAGTATGAGAAGCATTGAATTACATTTGAAAAAATATTTATTTAGATTCTGTTTATCACTCATAATAATCAATCAAAAAGATACTCCATATTTTATAGTACTCTTCTCTCTGATTAAAAGACTTGGATTAATTATTATGAATTGATTTCTTCATTTTTATCCACTTATTTGAAATTGTAACATGGACAGAAAAATATATAAGAAGATATAATGATTCTATATCAAACTAAATATAAAAATTGGGAAATTCCACAAGTAGATGATAATTGATTGAAAATAGGGACAGAAAAAATACTGTGGTCTCCCACATTATTCAAGAACATATCTAAGTTTTTGAATATGCAGAAATTGGAATGCATTCCTTCAGATGAGTCTTTAACTAAAAGTGCACATAACATCTTAAAAAATTAAAATCAAAATGAAATTTGAATAAGGAGACACATAATAAATTGTTTATATACAGAAAGTAAGAACATGGAAATGACACAAAATGCAAGATGATGGAGAGGCATCTGTTTATGAACTGGTTAAAAAGAGTTTGAGGCGAGAGGTTACCAGCTGCAAACCAGACCTAGATTATAAATTTATTTACAAATTTTAAATTCTGGTTCCTGGAATTAGTCAACTCTTTCTGTGGTCTGCCAGGAAACCTGCATACACATTGCTTGTGGGGGTGGTTCTTTAGTCATCTGCTTGTAGATGTAAAGATGCCAAGATTCTGATAAGAGTTCTAGTGAAGAGTCACCTTCCTGTCCCTGACTTCAATTGTATAAAGTAAACTTAATTTGTATTTCTTCATGTTTGTTTGGTATCAGGCTTGGTTACATTTCTCATTTAAATTTTGGAGAAAAACAATTCCCAGCATTCAGTCACATGAACAGGAAGCACTTCTTGTTAATTTTTTGCATATACCTATTTAAAATCATTAGACTGTATGCTTTGTTTTGGGTTAATTGCTAAGGCCTAAGATGAGCCTCTTAAACCCTCTTCAGCCTGGTGCTGAAGTTCAGTGATGCCTGGTATTTAGTAAGTGTATTCAGTGAAAAATTTTCCATGACTTTAACTAGGTAAAAACTGGTTGGCTAGAAGAAAGATGCTCTTCATGAGATAATGGATTTGGAGGAGAAATATCGATTGAAAATTACAGTTACTGTTGTGTAGATTGTCATTACACCATAAACATCATGAGCATAGTATGATTTTACAGAATTAATAATCAGTAAATCTATTATCTTTTTGCATTTTGATGCAGGTTGCTTTTGAGCTTAAGTGGGTTCTTGCTTCAAAGTCACTTGACCTTCTAAATTAGTATTTAGAACATTAATATATTTCATTTACTGCTGGAATATATGACAGTAAGATACTTAAAATTTGCACTTTGAAAGTGCAAATGTTTTTATTTAGTTTTGAAAAATGACTATTGTACATGAATTATTGTGAAACTTTAATATCCTGCCGAGGAAAAAACCTCTTCATCTAATTGACTATATGAAGAGGGCCAGTAGTTATTTGAGCTGCATGTGCCTGCAAAGGGCAGATTGAATAGTTCTGTTTCTATTAAAAGATGTGAGTCGTGCATATGTGTAAGTCAGCTTCAACATTATAAAAATTAAAGTAATGTTTCTTCCTTAATAGAACTTCTCTCCAAATGTGCTAGAAACAATTTCTAAAAGTAGCAGAAAGTATAGCGTGTACTTCAGATCTGTAGATGTTTCTTTCTGATTGTATTTGGAATATATTTGGAATAAGTTTTGTAGTATGAGTAGATTACTTATGTGGAAAAGTCATCTGTGAAGGGATTCTCAATGTAACTATGGAATGTAGACCTGTGTCTTGAGTATAAGACTCTAAACAGTTTTAAAATAGCAAGAATATTCTTGAATAATGCCTTTTATAATGCTAAGCTATCAAAGAGACAGCTGCATTCACAACCTAAAATAGCCCGCCCCCCCCTCCCCCTTATAATATACAAAGGCCAAGTATAAACTGTGCTGGCTAGATAACAAGATTCTGTATAATCAACCTCTCCTCAGGCTCTTTCAGGAAATTTATAACATCCAAATGTCATGAATGTTTCTCCTTTATTTAAGAAGTCATGATGCAGCCCTAGTTTATAATTATAGCTCAAGAATTACCTTAATAATTTTGTCATTAACTTCAGGGAATGTTGAATCTGGCCTGTGCTGTATTACTCAAATAATATATAACCTGGTGTAGATAATGATTTTGGGCTAATTTGTTGAATGCTACATAAAAAAATTAAAAAAAATTATACTAGTAACAATGCTTTGGATGACTTTTTTCTTGCCTATTACATGAACAGACCAATTATACATTTTATGTTTGAGAGTTCATACTTGAGGGGAATATTACTTTTTTGAGGAAACTCAACTGTAATTTTAAAGCAGCTGGGGCAGAGAGGAAGCATTTAACAAGAGCTGTTTACAAAGTTGATGGTATCTTCTGTGTATTGATTTCTACTTTGCGGTTTCATGGCTTGTAGCTTTAGTGATAAGATCGCGGAAATAATCAGACATTTACAGGATTTTTCTCCAATTGTCTCCAAGGTACAGCAAGTAAATTTTGGGAGATGCCAGTTATTAATATGTAACTTTTTGCTTTCAAAAAACTTAGGGATGAAAGTATATTGTGCATCTTCATACTTAAATACTGATTAAGAAGTACTTCTGATTTCATTGTAGGCTCAGCAATATACAATAAGTGTTTACACTAAAGAATTATAAAAGTAATGGAGGGTTCTTGAAATGTCATTTTGTTGGATGTATCATAGAATAGTGTTGCAGAATAGCAGGCTTCATTTGTGGACAATAATCCTAGGCGATCAAAATCCTGGAGGGAATTTCACATAGATGAGTGAGTTATTTAACTGACAAGAGGCTTACTAAACTCCACAAGAAAGAAAATGCATTTACAACAAATAGGTCAGTTGTAACATCAAACCAGTAGTTAATCTAAAACTGACAGTGGAACACAGGAATGACTGTAGCTGTGAGGAATAAATTTGCACATAGGGTCATACATTTCTGCCACATTTGCACTAATAAGAAACCTGGTATGTTTTCTTAGGGTATGTTTAAGGAGCTTTTCCATATATGCAAGCAAATGATCCAGAAATTCAATGTGTGAAGTGAAATTGTTGATTACTTTCTTTGCGTGATTATTTAAAAGTATTAATTTCTCTATATAGGAAGGTATCTTGAAAGTTTCTTGAATGAGCATAATAAAATTCTGTAATAATTGTTTCACATGGTTTTATCAACCATGTCATGTAGCTACCATTGCCATAAATTGTGAACTGCTGCATTTTTGAATGCAAAGCAGAGCCGATTGAAAATTTACATTGCCTATATTATAATAATTTTTAGATTTCATAGCAAAATTCCTGCAGTTTGCATTTGATGGTTACCCAGAATAACCAACATTTTAGACTATTTAAAATAACAAAAGGCAGACTGCAAATTTAGTTTTGTATGGGCACTCATCAGCATTGATTGAATAAATGGGTCATAGTTAAACACAATGGAAAGCTATATATGTATTTATGTGCAATTATATAAAAACTGGCTTTTTGGTAACGTCGTCTCTCATTTTTAGGTTTAACTGATGACATACAGTGCAAAGTATTTTTCCAGAAAATTGACATAGTGAGGAGAAAAGAGCCTTGTAGAACTGCACTTTTATTTGCTTTTTAAACATAAATAATTCTGTATTATACAAAAGGTGTTTCCTGTTGCATTTAGAAGCTGCAGTGACTAATTTCTAGTATCTCTTGAAACTGAGGGGGAAATGTCTACATAATTTGTGACTGAAGTGTGCTACCGCTAAGTGTTAAAGAGAATAGGAATGTGATTTGCTGTAATTCCTAGCTGATTATGTGGACACCATTTGGCATGGCAGCCTTATGCTGGCTTGTAAATTAAGGAGAGGCAAGCTTGCTCTGAATTGCATACAAGGTCAGTAAGAAACAGCGAATGCTGCTGGCAAAAGTGTTAGTGATTCAGTAGGTGGCTCTTTTCTGTATGAGTCAGCAATGAACCAGTGAGAGTTGGAAGGTAGAGTGCTTCTGATTGTACCATATTTTAGGTGGGAAGTAAAGCTTTGGTCTTGGCTTCTGCAGTCTTTAAAGGCTCTATGGTGTGATTTGCTACAGGAGGGATGTTCGCCCAGAGTATGTGGTGAAATCACAACATCAGGTAACAGCAATTACAATTTATTACGTCAGATGTCCCTGTATGTTTTTAATATATTATAATTCTTCAATGATTGCCAGTTTTATTTTTTCCAGCCAGCACAGAGTACCTGCCACAGCTGATGAAACAGCATGCCCAATATTTTTTTTTAACCTCCTATCTTGTATTTTTTCTTTATGATATGGAGATTAGGAGGCTCACATAATTACATAAGGGGAAACTTCAACAGGTATTTCTAAATTCTCACTGAATAAATTGAGTTACAAATGGCAGCCTGTCATTCTCTGAACCTCTCAGAGCCCATAACATTTATATGTGCATTGGAAGGGGTTAGAGTAGGAAAAATTCTCAATAATATTAAGACTTAGTTTGTAGCCTTGATGGATGACTTGTTAAAATCACTAGCCAGAGTAGGTGTAGTGTCCAGGATGCCTCCTATACAAAATTTCTTCCTATCTGTCAATGTTTTCCAATTCTCCAGTTCTCTAGAATGGAAGAGAAGAATATATGTCCTTAGCAGCTTCTTTAAGTGTACTGGAAATGTGAAAATGCCTTGCACACAAAAATGTTTTCCAGATATTTGTATACATGTGGCATTTGATTTGTAAATATTGGTATTATAACTTGTATGCAAAACAAGAAAATATTACTAACCCTTTAATAAGCTGAGAGAAAGTATGGTTTGGATCCAGTTAGGTGTATGGACTCAAATACCTGATGTGGAAATCCTCTACCACTTGGCTGTTTAGCCATGCTAGTTGCCAAACTCAGTGATTAAGTAGTTGGCGTAATTGAACCAAAATCTCAAGTCTCTTTCTAGGTAGATCTCACTGAAACCCACATTTGTTTCTCCCTCTCCTGTGAAATACGCTAATAGACCAGCTCCAGAAGATAGACTGCAGTTTATTAAATAACGGTTTTTGCTATTTCAGCTCTACACAAAAGGTGTTGTAGTACTGTATGAAGTTGTTTCTTAATTGCATCCTAGCTCTTAATCCGCTCAGATTCTCTCAAACCTTTCCACTGCCCATTTGAGTGTAATTTTCAAAACTTCTGCTGATCTTGTACTGGGATCCATAGGTAGTAACCACATCAGCTGGAATCCTGCTGGGATGTGAAGAGCTGTTACTTCAGCAGGGAGGTGGAATTGATGTGTGCATGATTATAGAGAAATTAAATATTCACTACTTTTTATCTTAAGTAAAATATTTGGACTGAGAACTGTAGTGAGTTTGATGAAACGATAGTAGAAAGAATACATGGGATTTTATATCTAACCTGTCATATGTTTCATGAAAAAATAGAATGACAGTTTTTCAATGAAAGAAAAAAATATCAGACAGTTGACAAGTGCCAATCTAATTCATGTTTTCTTTTTGCAAAAATGTAAAAAAGATTTTGGGTTTGTTACACACTGGTAATAAGAGTGCTAGGTCTTACTAATATTTCACTCTTCTCATTCCAGGTAAAATGCATTTTCTGATACTCAGTGCAGAAAGATAAAGATATCATGGTTTTAGGGCCTGATTATTTACTTCTCTTTGTTGCCAAGTATCATTTTACTGTGATTCTGTACCTAAGTGTAATTGGTTTTTACTTTTTCACTTCTTAGTGCTAAGGTCAAAGTAGCTGGTGGTATTAAAAACATGATGTTTCTGAAGTCAGACATGCATTAAAAAAAAAATGCAATGCATATTTACCATAATAAGAAACTTCTTGTACTGTCAAGGGACAACAATTTTTTAAGTCAAGTTTTTTTTTTTCCTCAGTATTGGTGTCAAAAAAGTATGGTTTTATTCTTTTAGAATATTGACTGTAAATTCTGCTTTTAATTAATTGACTGCTAGTTTAATTACATTCAGCTCAGCCATGGGCTTGTATTCAGTCTTGTTATGTTTTTAAAGTGAATAAATTAAGTCTGGCAAGCAGAGAAAAGCTAATGAGGAAGCATTCACAGAATGCAGAAATTTTATCTTATATGAAGTAAACAAGTATAGGCCCTATTCTTTATCCACTTTATATTTTTAAATGAGACAAAAGTTCAATTCAAAAAGCCAAGCATGCTAATATGGCACTAAGTTTATCCAATTAAATATTCTAAACATAACTTTTAAGATAGGTTCAGTGATTTTCAAGCCAGCACCAAGCAAACTGATGTGAAAGCCAAAAATTCTGGAGAGGGTAGTATGAGTGCTAGGACTCATTTCATGCAAACCAGCTCAGAAAAAAGAAATGGGACAGCATTCACATGTTGTAGTCCTGTAAGGATTCTAAGTAGATAAGGGCAACCCTATAAATTTGGTTCTGGTTCTGAGCTAGCAAGATCTTCAGAGGTTTCACCATGCTGGGTTGCTGGACCTCTACCAATTCAGTCTGGTGTGTGTGGGAACCTGTCTAATGCTCCATTGTGAAGTTGCATATTGTAATATGGCTGTTAAATGTTAGGTTGAAAATAATTTTAATAACTGCAGGGCATTATTTTCTATAGAAAATTGCCAAGGAATGTCTGCTACAGTCATTTCCATGACAGGAATGGAGAAAGCTTACAACCACTGCAGAAAATGCCTTTCAATGTGTGTCCTTTTGATGTGCCTGTGAAATAGTGTTCCATATTTCTTCTAAAATATTCCAAACATTTTTTATGTTGCACATTTATTTGTTTGAATTTGTCATTTAAAACAGAAGGAAATTTTTTTTCAACTTCTACTTACAGAGAGGGATCTAGCTTGGAAAATTTTAGGCCTCAGTGTTTTGTGTGGAGAGTTATAATGAAAATGGGTTTTTCAAACCTAACTCTTATTGGCAGCTGCTACATTTTCATAGAATCCATTTGCCCAGTGCAAATGTCTGGCATCTGAACAATTCTGGACCATCTTTCGGTTGTTCTGACTCTCTTGCTGAGTAAGAAACAATTCTGGGACAAGCATTATGTTTTAGTGCTGCTCTAGTTTTTAGAGCTTTAATAGATAGCTCTATGTGGTGTCCACTATGCCCAGAAGACCAGGGAAAACAAGAAGTTTCTTATTTGGCAAACGTTTCCTGAAGTAAATGTCTATTGTATACTGGTCAAGCAGACCTGGATTTTATTAGACAGAATAACCTGCTTGATTTACCTAATAGCCTGGAAGATAATAAAATTATTATTTTATGCCTTTGTTTAACAAACCTCTGATAACTCTTAAGTTTAGTTACCTGAACATAATGAGATGAGAAAAAGTTAGAAGGTTAAAGAGCTGACTGAAAGAAAAGCTCTTGAATGAAGACCTCTAACATATGTGTGAAATAAGGAGATGGGAAAGATGCAGCTCTGGGGAACAGAACCATTCCCGTTATTCTGTATATGCCTGTTTGAGCATTGACTTCTCTTACTCAGGGAGATAGACAGGCAAACAGTATATTGCATGACATAGTATTTTCATGGATGATTTAGAGATTGCTGCCCATTTCTAGTAATCTTGTTCAGAAATTGTTTAAAAAGCACAATAATGTAGGAAGAAAGCTAAAGAGCTTGGATGCTACAACAGTAATTTCAGTTTGTTGGCATTCTCAGTGTCGTGAGCTAAACAGCTTAAAATTTGTTAATACAAATGCCTAAGGAATCTGTTAAGGAGTAGGATATGATGGCTAGAGAAAAGTTCTCTCATCTTACGTGAGTACATCTGTTGTTAGATGTAAGAACTGTTTGGTATCCTGAGGTGAATTGCATTGGACCTTTACAAGGCACAGGGATCATCCCTGCACCTGTCCATCCTTTTAAGGAAGAGAATTCTGGGCAGAGGGCACTTTGACTCTGCGGTGGACACATCATTAAAGTAAATTTATCCAAACAAGGATTCTGATTAAAAGACTTTCCCAGAAGAAGGTTACTTAATGGAAATATTCAGGTGTTCAGAGCTGTGCTTGTTCTTGTATTTGGACACCAAGTTACAAAAAGGGGAAAAGATAAGACTGCAGTAATATACATGAACTGGATTAAAGGGTAGATTAAAGGAAATGTTCAGAAATCAAAGATGGTGAGAGGTTCAGAGTAACCTGAAATTGCTAATCAAGATTTTTGGGAGGAGAGTCTTAATCATCTTCTTGGGAAGATTACTGTTCATGTATTCCCTAATACATTTAGTCTGTTAGACGTAATCAGCCAATTAATTTTTAACACGAAAGGACTTTGAGGAAAACCCTCTGACACCAAAAGGAAAGAACAAGTTCTGTGGAAATTTTGTATCTTAGAATCACTGCTAAAATAGAGGTGCTATTTTGTTAGTGAGAAATGTCAGTGAAATTAAAAATATTGTGAGATTTCCTAAGGAGTGCCACTATGATAAATTCCCTTTGTAAAATACTTCCATCACAATTTAAATTTTGTGCTGTGCAGTAATCCATTTCTCTAATACTTAAACTGTTTAGGGAACAATTCATGTAAGGGGCAACAATTTGGTCGTGGTAAACAAAGATGACGTTTGTGTGATCCAGATAGAGAAATAGGAGAGCAAGAAATGCTGTGAAATGGACACATTGTTTGCAGACACCTTAAAAAAAGATTTTTATGTGATCATAAGATACACATGTAACTATCTGCTTTAAATGATATTTAATCATTTAACATCAATACTAACATACGGATCTTTGTCTCTAAAGCTGGATTCAACCTTTATGTGTTTTCATGATAGTTTGCTTCAGTTGAGCAGCATGAGATACAAGCCCAAGGCTATATGCACTCTGGTTCCTTGTTTGTACCCTCAGGTGTACAGTGATTATTCTATATAGAAAGCAGGTGGATCTGGGAAATACTGAGCCTTCTAGTGTAGGGTCTCCTGGTGCATATGTTGATACATCCATTGCATGACATGGGAATACTCAGCCCACTGGATTTGGTAATATGCTTCTAAGAATCTAATTTTTCTAAGAAAATGTTATTGTCTCTGTATATATGTTACTCTATAGCTATAGCTGCAAGCATTGTTTAGTCTGAATAGTATTCATACGATTTATTGTCTACTGCTCCCTCTGACTTTGTGGAGCACACGTAGACCTAACTGCCTTAATAATGAATTATTGCTATGTAATTAATCAGCATCTCCTGGTTCAGACAATTGCCTCCTGGAACTTACCGTAATTCACCTCCATCAGCCAACACACATAGACTTTAATTGCCTCATAATATTGTCAAGAATACATCAGCTAATATTGAAAGGGTCTGATTGCATCTCTTTGAGCTAAGCAACATATATTAGTGTTCTGCCCCTGTTCTCATTCTACACATTTATCTTACCAATGTCATGAGCTGGATTGAGGACACATCATCAGGGTGCAATCAGGAGCAGGTTTGTCAAAGTGAATAGTACTTTCAGACTTGCAGTGTGAAAAGAAAAACTCCCCACAAGGCAAGTTGCATAAACTACTGGGTACTGACATCTGGGGAAGTAGAACTTCTCTTTTAAGTGGAATTATTTTTAAAAACCAAGATGAAAATATAGCTGAAATGCTTTGCATGCATAAAAGGTGCAAATAAATAAATCTCTGCTCTCATTTCACTTGGTGAAATTCACTCAGCATTACTTTGGAGCATTGGAAACATTTTTGAATTATATCTGATTTTTTTGAAGTATATCTGATTATTTATCTAACATTTGGGGAATTATTCAGATTTGTTTAATGTAGGTGATGTTTCTATTCCAGACCTTTCATATTATTTGTTATTTTGATTAGTGTATTGAAGTTCATTGACACTAAAAATATGATCCTATTTTTCCAATTAATAATATCATAATGATTGCATTTTTATTAATCTTTATTTGGATGCATCCCTGTCCCTATGGAAAAATGTTTTTGAAGATACAGTGAGGTGGAACACTTCAAATAAAAGGCTAAGCTAAATCTTCATTGAAAAGGACTCTCCCTTGACTTCAAAGAAAAAAGCAGCATGATAATTAAACACAATTGAGGGAAAGAAGAAAAAAAAGAGAAGCCTTGATTTGAACACACTTTGAAACAGAGCATAAAGAGAGATAAGAATGAGCTCAGTGAGGCAAGAATAAGGAAGAGGGAATAGCAATATTGTTGAGACCAAATAGCTAGTACTGCAGTATAGGCAGATCTCATAAGTGTAGGATGATAAGAAGATATGTTAGAAAGGACATATTTGAAGATTTATGTAGTTTGACCACCGGGTAGTTCAAGAAAATTCTCTGCCAAGGTCTTGTGGGGGCTGTTTCAATGGAGGGAGCACATGAACCATTAACACAGTGAAGTTCCCTGATTTATCCTAAATACAGTAGAGAATTAGTCCCTTCATCATAATGTCTGGATTTGTACCTAAAGAGAATCTCTATGGAAAGAGATTGTAGAGTGTGGCCATACTGAATGAATCATGTCAAAGGCATCTGAAGACTGGTAGCTGGTGTCTGCATGGCCTTCCTCCTACCAATATTTTCAGTTAGTGTTTCGGAAACCTTTATTGGCAGGCAAGACATAATTTGAAGTGGCTAACTAGTTCGTTGGGACTCTGTTTCTTGGCATAAAGGTAGGAGCCATTGTAAATGGCCGTGATCCACAAATCCATGATATTTGCCAGGTTATCACCATCCATCCTTTGAGGACAAAGGGCAAATCACACTCCCATCCCTTTCATGGTCCACAAAATATTGTGTATTCCCTTTAGATATTTATTACCTCTACTGAGAAAGAGTGAGCTTGTACAGAAAATAGCTGTAAGGATTTCTTGAATACTGATCCACAAAAATTGTTTTCTGTACATATAAAATAAGTTTTGTGTGAGTTACAGAATTAACATTATAGTCTTCAGTATTATTTGTCCCTGTGCCATGAGATTGTCACAGTTCACATAATACTTTTGAAACACCGCTAGTTAAAAATACATTCAACACAAGCAATTTTGGATTTCTATATTCTTTTATTTTCACAGTAAGACTTCCTAGAAAACTCCTTGATGTTTATCTCAAAGGCAAAGCTGAGTATTGCTGCTGGATGTTGTAAGGTTAGAATGAACCTGTAGTAAGGAGGATGTCTTTGCTAATAAAGCAATGTTAGCTAATTGTGAGAACATTATATTAATATTTTAAAACAGCTTTAGCATATGAAGATATGACTTAGACTAAACTAGTTTTAAAGTGGTAAAACAGCTGAAGACTGTTGATACTTCTTCAGCTTCGGAAAAACAGAGGAGCCTGTTTTATCTTAAAACGGAATATTTTACTTTTGAAAGAAAAATAGTTTTTTTTTTAATGGCAAGTTATTAGTTAGATGGCAAACTTTCTTCAAAAACATTTTTGGGGTGGTTATTCAAGCAAGTATTACATATAAAATATGCAAATAAATGTACATTTATTTTAAGCAATCCATTAAGAACTAGAGACTAATCTTCAAGCAGTATCGACTTCCTTCTGGGACTGTCATCTTCAGATATTCTGCTAAATTAGCTGCAGCTGTCCCACATTCTGCCTCGACAGACCCCCGTGGGTCCTGGCTTCCCTGAGTAGCACCTGTGGTAGTTTCCCCAGGTGTTTTTGGCAGCTGACTCTAAGGTAGTTAAGTAATTATGCTTGTAACTTTGGGATCCCCAAATGGTCTCTGTCTACCACATACCAAGATTGGGTTTTTTTCTGTTTCAATAGATTCCTATCTTATGTGTCCACAATTAGTCTCTGTAAAGCATAAAAACCAGGGTTTTTTTTAATACCTGTTACCTAAAGGATAACAGATGGATATAATCATACAAATTATTTCTATGAGATTTTCTGGAAACTTCTGTTTCATTTGTGTGATCTTCTTTACTATTGTGAGGAAAACTTTTCCAGACTTCTGGTGGGTCATGATATGTGTGGGTTGGTTTTTTTTTTTAAGTTTTTGTTCAGATCATGCTTACCCTGCCTTTATCCTTATTCCCCATCTCATTTTAGCCCTTACAAGGCTAAAATTTGAAGAAATACTAAGTCAGTACTGAAGAAACCCTCATATTTAAACAAATGAGGCACAGCCAATAATCAATCAAGCTGTTTCTCTTAGAAAGAGGAAAGACCTGCAACTGGAAGAAGTGGATACACAACAACAGAAAGTTTTGGGTATGCTTCAGTGTATCATCTCTGCACTTAATGGTAGGAGATGTCTGATAAAATGAGTATAAGGTAATGATATGTGAGCTTTTTGGGTCTGTGGTTGAGTAAAACTTGATGGGGCTTTTGTTGTTTTATGAAACAAAATATTGTAGCTTTTCTATCAAAGATAGTAGGCTAAAAGTAGGGGCCTGGAAACTATTCTTTAGGAAGAAGTGGTTCATAATACAGGGGGAAAAAAAAACCCCAAACCCAAACAACTGTGAGGTGGTTGTAGGAGATTCATAGCAGAGATATTTTTTTTGGGTGGGGTCCTGGTGTTGTAGTAGTATCTCCATATGGTATATTTTTGATACTTTTGAGTTTTTGTTGTTATACAAATATGAAGTTTGTCTTGCTGCCACTTTCTTGGGCAGTTTGACAATATACTGCCTATGCTACTCAGTAAATGTTAAGTTTTTATATTATAGTGTTGGGTTTTGTCGGGGTTTTTTTTTCCTGCTTGGGGTCTAATCCATTAGCAAATAAACATGCACTAGAGACTTCTGCATTGTGCATATTTATCCAAAGTTGGAGAAAGTCTATGATACTGATGTATTGTGCAAAACCAGATGTAAATGATACAGTTGTGTACTTGCTTCTTGAATGCTCTTTGTTTCTGTGTGTTACTATTTGGCAAGTGCTTGGCTGAAGAATGCTCTGTGTGTTTTGTGATAGTGGGGGAAGTAAAATGGTACCATAAAAAAAAGCTCTGGGGCTCATCTTTCACTGGTAATGACGAACTTAAAAATAGCTCATGTTTATGACTTGAATATTTCCTTCTTATGGCTAAGAGCATTTTTTCCTTGCATGAAAAGATTTATTATTCTTAAACCATAAAAAAGGAATGTTTTGTTGAAACTGGATTTAATCTATATAGAACTAAAACATAATAATTATTGGAAAAAGTCTCTTTCCTAGGTGTGGAAGGGATTTAATCTGAAATGTCACAAGTCTTCTGAAATCCACATTTTTCTCCTATTAAAAAGAGTACAGGGAGTTTCCTAGGCTATGTCTATAAGATTTTTGCCTAAAATGCCCCTCAAGAATTTCCCCATATGAAAAATAAACAATCAGTTGTAGATAATACCTTTACAAAGAATAAGCAAATTAGTCAACTTACAGAAGATAGTTTAATGTTTATTGGACTAAAACCCACAAAAGTTTACAGGAGAAATGGTGGTGGATCCTGGGTTTGGAAGAGTCCAGGTGTGCTTCTTCATGACATACAGGTGGATGAGATGGTAAGCAGCTCCTCTCCTTAGCTGAAAATCATTTCTTTCTAGTCTTTCTTAACTTCTTAAAAATATTGGAGGTGTTGGAGAGATGAGCTGCCACATCCTGCAAATGCTTGGAATTTGGTGTTTGTCAGCTCGCTGCCAGTTTTTTACGGTATCTCTTGGATAAGAAGCTGAAGTAGATTGGCTTTTACCTGATGGTAAACTGGAAGCGTGTTGCGTTGCATTGGAGGTATTGGTTTCAGTCTCTCTATGGTGTGTGCTGGCTTCTATCTGAATAAGGAAATATTGCAACCCTGTATGCAGGTATTTATATAAACATGAACTGCTCAGTGCACTTAAATATAACACTAATAAAAATCTTTGCCTTACTGGGGCAGATCCAGGCGCCACCTAAAGCAGTATTCTGTCTTTGACAGTGGCCCCCACCAGATAATTAAAGATATGTATACAGCCAAAAAAGTGTGATAATTCCCAAGTACTCTAGCAGCATCCACCATCTGTAGCTCAGGGACTTCCCAAGCCTGTTTCTGCAGAGACAGTACATCTCAATGGATTTTCCTTCTATGAAACAGTCAAACCTCTCCTTGAACTTTCATAGGCTTTTCATGTTGGTGTAGTGTATTCAGAAAACAGAAGAGGAATGTATACCTTTCAGAGATGAAGGACTATCAATTAGAAATGACATGATAAACTGAAAATTATGTGTGACACTGAAATTTGATTACAGTAACCTTGATCCTCTACACTGATCAATAGCTACTTGAGCATCAGGCACTTAGGCTATTTAGAGCTGAGGATAAATGTCATTTTGATGAAGAATAGCAAACAACAACAAAGGTAGCTCAGGGTGCTTTTCTTAATATATATTTTAAAAGTGCTTTAGTCATCTAGATTTCTTCTAATTAAAATATTGGTCTTCAACTTATAAAGGGTTTTAAACTGTTGATCATACTTAGATTTTCTTTATGCTATCTTTTGGGAATATTACCAACCACTGTTCAGGGTAAAACCAAGATGCAATAACTATTTATAGATTGTGCATATTTATTTTCTGATATTTTGCTGTAAAGAATAGATCAAAAGTAGGCTGTCTTAGCTTTGAACCTTTTTAAAAGTTGCTTTCCCCCCCTCTTTTTTAAACTTAGCCTGCAGTAAGAAATATACATAAAATGTTGAAAATACGGTTATATAGAAATTCATCATCTAAAAATAGGACTTTAAAGGGACACTGTCAAGATATCAATCCCACATCAGGATGGGGAAGGGCTGCAATTAAGGCACTTTTAAGAAAACCTGTCAAAATTGAACAGAATCTTGGTGTTGATTTTTCTGACCTGCCTTTTACTTAGCAGTAAAATACACTGTGACTTTTTCAGGAGCTGGGCCAAAACTGCTAATTGTGAGAATATTATCTGCTGCTTGTCGATTATGTATCTTCAAATTGTGCAAGTGAAAGATGTGGCTTTCATTGTCTTCTGGTTTATTTTGTATTTCATCTCTTGTCTGTGCTTTCAGTTTTCATTTCAATGTTGGAGAAAGTGCAGCAGTCAGAAGTCCTAATTTGAGAAAACTCTCTGCTCAGAGAAATAAGTGGTTGGGATTTTGATAATATTTTTCCCCTCTTCTTTGTTTACCCCACCTGCAGTATTTATATTTTGCCTCAAGTATTTGTTTTTCATCATTTTACAGAATGTTAAAAATGTTCAGATAGAGCATAGCATCATATTTGGATGTAAACTATTTAGCTAGTAATGTTTAATCCACCTGTTATTACTACCTCCAAAGCACAGTGCTTACCAGGTGTGATGTTTACTTAGTTGGCATAGCGGCAACAGTTTCATGTGGCCATCTTTTAAATGAAACAATTTAAAAATGGTTTAAACTGGCAGTTGTATTCTTCACTGCATGGCAAGTAATAAATCTTAAGTATGCGTTCCTTCTTTATTACCTTTATTGCTTGGAACTACCTCCTTCAATCTACAGTTGTCTTTTCCAGTAGGACTGTTAGAAACTTTGGTGTAAACTATCTGTTCTAAATACCATCAGGGATGTGAAAATAAGTTTACGTATTTTCATTGCCTAATCTCTGTTAGACTGTTTCCCAACAGGCTGTGGATTTCCATATAAAGCTGACCAACATTTTGAGTTGTTGCCAAAATTATCACTTCATAATTTCTTCTAGAAACATTTGCTTAGCTGTGGAAATTTACACCTGGGGAAATAAAACTAGCTTCATGGCTTGGAAAGTGTCTCCTGTTTAAGGCTGGCTTTGTTTTATATAAAGCTGCCAAGGAAAGTTTGTTCCAGAAATAGCTCCTCTTTTTGGCGCAGATGTTTGTATCAGAGCTCCAATTAAATAGTAAGTAGATCTAGGATAGGGAGAGGAAAATAAAAGCTAACTGCCGCAGACTTTATGTGGGACTGCAGGGTCCTGAATCAGCAAGGCATGAATGATTGCTGTTTTTTGTTGTTAGAAGTAGCTCTTATGACTACCAGCCTCTTCCATGTAAATACTAACTTGTGTCTTGCGGACGTTTCAGACCCATCTCAATGGGCAATCTTTTGTATACAATGTGCCTTTCAGAGGATGGGAGCAAGCCAGAGCTGCTTCAGCGTGTGTGTACTTTGGATGCATTTTTTACTCTTGTATAGCAAGTGTTTTGGAGGCTTGAGTGGCTCAGCAGTTACGCTTGTTCCCTTTATGCTTTAAGGTAAAGTGGGTTTGTCTATTCTCTGAAAGCATAATCTAAACTCTAGTGTAAACCGTTAGTAAACATATGAAGTCACTACCCCAGAATAATATAATTATTCTAGAAACAAATTAACGCTCTATAAATTTAATGTGTCACAGTTGCTTAGGAAGTTTTCTGTTGTCAGGCTGGAATGTGGTGCTGATGCAGCAATGTGCCTACTTAAAAACATTGCTGCACCAGCTTTTTATCTCATTGCTTCCCATATAACTTCTGAAAGGTGTCGAAGAGAAGCAAGTCATTCTTATGCCTTTCCTCATTTCTTCTAATGAGTTGAAACATGCCTATTAATTTGCTACGACTGGGGTAGCTTCTCCCACCAGTACTACAGAATCAAAAAGATTACTCTCAATCTTAAAATGCAGTATTTAGCTGTGGCCTGTTTTCTGGCTGTGAACTTTGAGTCTTTTCACAAGGTGTGCTGTTTGGTAGAGAAGGTGTGCTGTTTGATAAAGAAAACTTACCTTATTAATAATGCCTGTAAGCAGGAATTAGTTGTTCAGATGGCTGGCTGGAAAATGCCAATGTTTTAGCAGTAACTATGCAGGGAGAGGGGAGTGTGAACAGAATGCAAAAATAGAAATTAATAAATTGCCCCTCATTGCGTTTTTTTTGGGGGGTGACTGACTTCTTGAATGCTTTATTTTTAAAAGCTTGGCTTGACTTGGTTGACATCTTTCAGAACCTAAATTTTCTATTTTTTCTTTTATTTTCCATATTGATTTTAATTATCGAAGTGTCAAAAGTTGATAAGCCTTTGTAAAACTAAGCAGAAGCTTTGTAAGATTTTATTTTATTTTTTTTTTTAAATGACTGACTCCAGGGAACGTGGGAGGGAAGAAAATAAGTAAATACTGTCAAAGTCTGTCTACTTAGAAGCTCTCCTAATATCTCTTTTACTGTGTTGATTTCTGAATTTAATCAGAATCCAAACGTTTCTAAACCTTCTCTCCAGTCTTATGAAACCTGGAGATGGCTAATTCAAAATTACCTAGTGTTGTTTACATAGTCTCTTTCCAGGAAGCCCTAATGGTGTGTCAGAATCCACTTTGTTGTCCAGAAGAATCAGTAGTTTATGGTATTGTGGAAAACTTCAAGTCATTACTGTGCCAACCTATATTTTGGCAAAATGAATCCATTATACCAAATAATTTCAATGGATTTCTTATGCAAAATCTGCAGCAGATGGTCAGATGCATTAATTAGCTTGGCCTGTTGGAGGAGTGGAGACTGCACATTTGATTCAGTCTCCCTCCTTTGGGACAGTCATGTCTGGCTTACAGCTTTGTGGCTATTGGCTCACAGAAAAAACTGTTTCAGCCTGAACTCAGGTATGGTCTTGGATTTCTGGTTCTCTGTCCTTAATATATTTGTATACCCCTACTGCTACTCAAATTATAAGGTGCCTTTATGAAATGCCTGGCATGGTTGTGGAAAATGAAGTTTGCAGACGTGGATGGATGAGATTGCAATTTACACTGCAATATATTTTTGTCTTGTTTGTGAATATTTTTCCCACTACTCAACTGACTGTAATACATGAGTACCTAACTGAACAGTTATTTACCAGTGGTAAATCTGTTGTACATAAAGTCAGGAGACTGTAAATCTCCTGGCTCTGTTTACCTTTATCTTATTCCATAAAATATTCATGCTGATAATCTTTGCAGCTCAAAGACACTGAAAGATGAGCCGAAAAAAGAGAGAATAGTTCCTCTGAACTCTACTGAGGCACTCGGGAGTCATTCTGATTCATGTCTGGAGATTTCTCAAGGATTTGACATGCTTGATCTTTAGCTTGTAATTAATTGTCAGAGCTGCTATCAGCTTTAGAAATCGGTTCCTACTAACTGGCCAAAAATAGCAGTGTTGGTCTTTCAAACCGTTGCCTTTTATGTGTGAAATCAATTGCACCAAGAGCATGTTCTTTTCACAAGTAACAAAAAGAATCATGTTCTATAATGTCATCTTATTTGTTTGAAAATGTTAGCACTTCTCATTTCACAACTTTTTCTGTGCATGGTAAGGGTGCCCTAAATTTAGCCTCATAAAAAAAAAGAAAGAATTCTGCATCTGGATACTCCCTGTGAAATTTCTAGATCTATGTGATTTCTCTTTATTTTAAAATTTGTTTTAATGCAGTATGTTAAGCCAGTCAGATGAAGGGAGTACTCTTCTGCTACTGAAAGTACTGTTTTAAAAATTGTTACCTCATCTGTCTTGCTGTCAGTGCATGCCTGATAGTTAATAAAAGCTTGGAAATGGTATAGTTTCAAGCTATTTTTCTCCTGTTTTGCTCTTTGCTGCAATAGAAAGAATAGGTTCAATTAGGTAAATTTTATCCCTCCAAATAATACTTTCTCTTTAATGAAGAGAAAATGTATAGAAATGGTGGGAACATAGTGAAGGTTCCTGCAACTGCTGCACTGCTAATCATTGCAGAATATCTGTAATTCAGACCTTGTCCACCAGTGATATTGAAACAGAACAAGGTTCTGAAAAAAAAAAAAAAAAAAAAATTAGTCAGGATGAGTTTGGTACAGTGCTCTGGGTAATGCTCTGTTTGTCTTGAGAAAGGAATGTACTCTGAATAATTAGAAAAGATAAGGCGGGCACCTGAAGGAGATAAGGATACCATCAAGTCAGGAAATGGTTGAAAAAAGAAAATTTAAAGGACTATTCCACCTAGGTCCCACCTATTATGAATGGAATGATTAGGTGTCAAAATCAAATGAATATGTATGTAGCGATGTTGTAACCTCTCATGGAAAAACTGTATAAAATACCTAAGTTTTCACTGAAAACTTCGGAGCTAGTTTGTCCGGTGTGAATCGGCTAGCTCTCCAACGTTGCACAAAATAAATACCTTTGCTGCTTAAAGACAAAATTTGTCTCTGAGCAGTTACTCTGTGCTCTTTTGTCATCAATATTCTGCATTGAAATGAGTGTGGGTGTACCATGGTGGAAAGGTACACAGCAGCTTCACCTTTATCTGTGTGGGAAGAGCATTGGTGGCAGAAGTGTCTTTCATCAGGATATGTGCATGTTCTGCTCCACTGCACGTGCCATTGTTTGCGGCCTGACTCACTGTATGCTACCTGTTGGTCCCACTTCATCTGCTGGGAATGACCCTTAGGAAGTCTGTGAGGCTGCCCAGTTCTTGCTTAGCCCAAGGGATTTGAGGAATTAAGACCCAGACTAGAACACAGCAATATGTCACAAAGATATGCAGGAAGCCTTATTAGACCTAGCAGACATGTTCCAGTCCTGCCTCTTCTGCTCTGAGTATGAGGACAAGAAAAATACTTGTATTATAGTGCATATCCTCAGAGGAGGAAAAGGTAATTTGAAAGCTTACTTTCAGTTAACTGTTTTCAATAATGTTGACATTTTCATCATCTGTTTGTTGAGAATGTGGCTTCCCACATTGAAAATTGAGACTTTCTGCAGTAAATGTAAATTCTTTATTTTTGGCTCAGGTTAGAAAAATGTATTTGAACACATCCAGCTGTGACATTGATTTGTTTAATTTGTAAGGTTTATTTGTAAGCTTGGAAAAGGTGAAAATTTATTAAGCATTATTAAAAGTAGAAAAAAGTGTTATTCTTGAAGTATTAAATTAATTTTCATTTTTAGGTATCTGTATTTTCAGAGATAACACTCTGTATTTCTTTTTTCTTCAGCAGTAGGAAGTACTACTGCTTGTCTCAAGAGAAGCCAAAAAAGGAAACATGAGAGCTGTTCAGATGAGACAATTCATGCTTCTGTCAGTTTTCAATGCCTAGGTGATCCAGATAAAGAGCTCCACAAAACTTAAATAAGCAGTCTCCCCCCAGCCCTGTGCCCCAAGTCTGAGAAATTCTCCAAATGCCCTCAAGCTTCTGTTTTTGTGAAGGAACCTTACTCTTTTCTGTTGAGTGGAAGTTCAGAAAATGTTTAGTTGTACTGATTATGTTAAAGTGATCTCTGTTTTGCAGAGAAATTCATCCTGCCATCCTGTTCTGTATGATTACCTGTCACACTAAAGAGAATATATTAAGATTGAAAACTGAGATTGATGTAAAATTCTGTCTTATCTGATCTGTAAGGTTTATCAACAGCACATTTCATGGAACATGATTGTATCCAATCGTTTTCTGGAGGCTTCTGGTATCATATGAGAATATTTTGAAGAAAGAGCACTTAATCTTTTCCTATTTATATTGGTGAATCAACAATACTATTTCTGTTGCCTTCTGTAGCAAACAAACTGAAATATGCATGTAACAGTACTGCTGAGCTTCTCTGGGAGTTTCATACAGGAAGTTTCACACAGAAATCTCCTATTAATACTGTTTGGTGTGACTACAGCATTTCACTGGCAAGCTGTCAGGTGTATGACATGTTTTGAAGCCTATGCGTATGCCTTGATCTGGCTTACTCTTTCTTCTAAACATGGATATCTATTAATTATAAGGGATATAAACAATGCATTCAAGGAATGATGACATCTGAGGAACTTTATCTTGCTTCTGGAATAAAACGTCAACCTTTCTACAGCACTTTACTCTTAAACAGCAGTAAAACCCGGAATGGACTGAACCTCATTTGACCCTGTTAAAATGGACATTGATACAAATCTAATATAGCCATGGGTTTTTAGTTGTGTATACCAATATACAACTGTAAGTGTATATTTAAATATTCATGGTGTAACTGTAAATATACATATTTATACTTCTAGGCATATGTGTGCATGTATATAGCTGCATACAAAATGCCTAGCAGCCAAATGACCTTCTAGCTGATAAAATAAAATGAACAGCTTTATTAAGGTCTTTGTTCCTTATAAAAAAAAAAACAACATTGAAAAGAAGAGGAATTTGTACTACAGTTTTAACTTGGGGTTTCAAGTAGATGTGTGTGGATAGTCAAATATGAACCAAATTCTTAACCAGAGGAATCTCTACAGAGATCAGCTGAAGTGTGTTAATATACATCTGTCCCAAGGGTTTTTTTGTCAGGCTTGTCATTGTGCCGTTCTAGAATGGCTAATACTTTGTGCAATTTAGGAGTCTTAGAGAAAATGATAGTTTTATGATAGTTTTATTTAAAGAAATGTTTTCCCTTGTTTTAAGAATAGGAAAAAATAATATTGAGTTAGTTCTATGGACTCTTTGCCTTCCCCTTCAACACTTTCTGAACAATGTGCAAATTAAATTTGCCATTTAAAGTGACACATTTTTTGAAGTTTTGCTGAATTCTACTTTTAAATTGTTTATTCAGCTTCTGTTGACTTGACTGGGACTGTGTACACAAGTGCATAAACAGAACCATTATTAGGCAGTTCTTTTTCAGTTACTCTGCTTGTACAGTTTGTGGCCTGTAATTAACTCTTGCTCACTGATTGTCTTTGCAAAACAGATGTTCTTTTGCAGAATCACTTTAAATCACTCAGCATAACAAACCTAAGCATATGTAAATGTATGTGCTGAGGAATGTGTGTAGTTACGTACACTCTTCAGAGTAAGTTTCACACACGTTAGAAACTAGACAACATAGCTACAGCTCTTAAATCCTCCTTTTGCCTTGTGTCCCTAGGTTCAGTTTTTAAAAGTCAGAATGAGCCAGTTGGCATTTGACAAATATGACCCTTTATCCTTCCAGGCCACGCTTCAGGCTTTACTTTGATAAATACCTAGCAAAACATCGCCATTACTCATGCTTCAAGAAATAAAATGTGACAGTGGGCACTGTGACTATTATCTGCCACCTACACTTGTTTTTCTTCCTTTGAGAGAAACCTTGATCATTTTATTCATTATTTAGTATATGCTTTATAAAAATCTTAAGGTTCTGTCATTAGTGGCTGGGGATTTTTATTTAAAATTGTGAAAATGTTCTATGAATTCTATGATTGATGCTACTCCAGAAGAAAGCTTAATTGTTGAAATAATACTTGAATTCCTTTTTTATGTGGTGTGGTATTTTTGGGTTTTTTTGGGGCTTTTTTGAGTAGTCTGTACTAAGCCTTGAACAGAAACCTGTGGTGGAACTGCAGGAATGAAGGGAGAGCTGGGCTGACACAAGGGAGGTTCCTTTGGGAAATCCTATTATAGTTATGGACATGCAGTACGTTTTGAGCAATGGCATTTAGTCCATTTGTTCATATATGTGGATCATTGAGTACATGAGATTGGATCTGGGAGTATCCTGAATAAAGTCAGGAGAGCCAGAAATTGGGAGCCAAGACTCTTTAGAGATAAAGTGTCTGTAAAAGAAGCAAACTGCTGGTTTCAAGTGACTTCTAAGGGTAACTGGATCAGTGTTAGTCCTGCCTTGCACTGGAACAGCAAACTATTGATCAACTGGCCAAAAATGCGTTGCTGCTTTGAAGGAGTACTTCCAGGATGCCCACCTTTAGTCTCCTTTAGAAAATAGCGGGACTGTCACTAACCGAGAGGTGCAATGTGATATTGCAAGATATTTATTTCTTGCTTTGCAGTCTCACTGAGTTCACATCTTTTCTCTAATGCTAGAAGTAGGACAGCTTCACATAACTGTATCTTGAAACTGCTTGTGCTTGGTGCTTTTTATTATTTTTAGTTAATGAGGGCAGTATATGTTACAGAACTGCTAGCACAGAGATCAGGTGTGTGGATTTTTTACTAGAGATCAACATGCTGATGTACTGTTGGGACTGTTGGGAGAAAGTAAGGATGCCTGAGTGTAGGTTCCTAAATGGTGTTGCAAAGCAAGATGGCAGACAGACCTTTTGTGAACCAGAGAATTGCCCTTGGAATAAAGCTTCTTAGTTACAAGGTTTTTTTCTTTGTTCCACTGACAGAATTGCTCGAACTTGTCCTCTTAATGCAGCTGTGCCAAACCTGCGTGAAGGGTTCTGTATCCAGGACAGAAGGAAATGCTGTTGTGTCATTAGGTTCGTATTTTCTTTTATGAAATAAAATAAATTTTCAATGGCCTTGTGGGGCTGAAGTTGGCATTCTTCAGTTATATCTCCTTATATACATTTCATACAAACTTTGAACTTAACATTACAGAGAAGAATTGAGATTTTGACTATAAAATGGAAAAGCAAACCAATTCATGCCATGCATGTAATTATCTGTTTTCTTAAAAATAATGCTTCAGAGCCTGTCCATCCTAAAGTTGTTGGCAGAGATAGCAAAGCCCCTCTGCCTTTAAAGGAGCTGGGTTTTGACGGTGCGGGGGATAAAGGTAGTGTTTTCCTGTGGCCTGCAAAAAAGGTGGAGTGATGGATGTACTGAATTGCATAAAACAGCATTTACAAAACTTGCAAAGAACAGTTTAAGTTGTTCAAAATTCCTTCCATGAAGTGTTTGTGATTTGGTGTCTCTTCTCTGAAGAGTACTTATGTAATTTTTTCTCCTGTGTGTGGAAAGTTGTTGAAGAAGGAAGCAGATATGAAGAGGGCAAATTGAACAGCCGATACTGCCAGTGGTAAATAACATCTTCAGAGTTTGCTTGCAGCTTGTAAATTAAGGATTGCCAACTCTTTCTTGCCCTGCAGTTAAGAAAACAGCTGCAAAACATAAGAAACCTAGTGACTGTAAGGAGACATTGTAGGCATTTTAATTGGTATCTTTTCCCAGATGTCTAGAATTAACATACTTCCCTGAGTGATCCAAGCAGGAACACTAGTATAGAAATCCCAAAGGCAATCTGTGGTTGCTTAAACTATTTCCAGTATTTTTCTTGACTGCAGCTCCAAGTTGGTTGGAACCTATTTTCTGTATGCTGTTGGGAAAGATGTAGTAGATTCCAGCACAAATTAAATTTCTCTATGGAAATAGTGGGAAAATCAAGGATTGAAAACTGCCAGATTGAATTGTGATTGAAATTCAGTCACAGCTTAATAAAGTACAAAAAATATTCATATTTAAATAGTCTTGTACTGTAGTGCTTGAAACATATCTGGTAACATTTTAGGGAAGACCTGAGCTGAATACAAAGTATTAGATGTGTCTGTGTAGTGACATGCTTTTATTTTGGGAGATTTTTAGTCTCTCCTAGCACCAGTATTGCCTTAGTATAGCTTCTGCGGTCAGTGATCTTATTTCAAATTCATCAGGCTTTCAAACTGCCATACAGAATATAGAGCAATTCAGTCTGAATAAAAGTGTGGGTATAATTTGAAACATTAGTCTTTTTCTAGAAGGTAAGTGTTGTGCTGGGGGGGTGGGGTGGGGTGGGGGTGGGGGAGTAGGGATGGAACACCAAAAGAACTGGTAGACAATCTTTTCCCTTATTTTCAGGATCTAAACGTGGATTTTTGGTGGTTCTGACTAAGAGTTACCTCACTGTAGATGTAAACAGATTCTTTCTAAATAATATATAAAGGGCAGGTTTATCTTGATGCTGAACTGTACTCTTAGTGCACTAGCTTTCAGGGCACGGTGCTGACTGCAGTCATCTGTACGATCTTTGTAGCCTATGATTGAGAATCCAGGTTGCTCACGTTCAAATAGTTGCTGAGGAATTTGTGCCTGAATTTCTTTAAATCCTCCTGATGGCCAGTAGTTATATGGGAGACTGTGTGTATTTGAAAAGAAAAGCTGAAGATGGTCAGTGGCATGTAGGTGATGGGTGGATGTTATGGTTATGTTGCAGTTCTGGATTACAATAAGTCATTGGCAAGAAGACTAGGTTCTCTGACATGTGAACCCAAACTTGATTTTTATTTCTAATTTTCTGTCTTGGTCCAGCTGTTGTTTAGATGTTCTGTAACCTTCCTTGGAGGACGTAGGAGCACATGATTACTGAAGGGTGGGGGGGCCTTGCTAAGAGCAAAGGGGGAAGATGGACAAAGGTAAAGGTGGAAGATGCCACAGCTGTGAGTTCTTACTCTTAAGCATTGAAAACACCATGCTATTAGAAAGATTTAATCCTATGAGTTTTGTTTTATTTGGAGCAAAGACAGGATAAATGAAGATAATTTTGCAAGCAATTTTAAGAAAGTTGCTGAGTAGCAACATTGCTTTAAGCAGGAGTAGTAGGAAGAAGCAGGTGGGGCAGGAATAATGGTCAGATTATGTTTTGGCAGAAGGGCAAAGATGACAGTGATAACAGGACAAAACAGCTATGTTATGTATGGGAAAGTGTAGAGAAAATAAAACTGAAATGTAAGAAGCACTTTACAGTTTACAGCTGTACAAAAACGGCTTGTTGTAGGTCCATCAGTCTTGCTGCTGTTATTACACTAATGATTTTTCAATTGCATTGTTCTGCAAGTTAATAAGACAAAAACTAAGCTGGGTCAGGTAGTGCCCATGCCATAAATGTGCTTCACTGCTTTATGAGCATGTGCTTTAGAAAGCAACTACAGAAAGTTTTGAATCATTTCTTTCGGCAAGGAGCTATGTGGTCCAAGCAACACCTATTACTCTCTCAGTATTATCTGCCTCTCTACTCTGCCCTTCCTTTCTCTTTATTTTTCTTCAGATTGTTTTTATACATACATGCATAAATATAAATTGCATAATGTATATATGTAGAATACAAGTGATAAGAATGTCATGGGTTCCTGCCAGTAAAAGGAATTATTGGACATCTAGTGGGAAAATGTGTTTATAAATGTACACAATTCCACAGCTTCTACAGCAACTTTGTTACAGTGTATTCACCTATCTGTATTTACAAGAGAAGTCAAGTGAGTTGATGTCGGTTTAAATAATGCATGAATGTAGAAATGACTTCAAAATATACATTCCACAATTTCCTTGTGATAGCTGTAACATGATATGCTCAAGAAGTCTCTTGGGCTGAGTGATACTTTTCCATTTGCCTCCTAGCAAAGGGTTTTAATGCCTATCTTAACTAAGAATTTAATTTGGGTGTCTGAAGAATTTGTGTATTGAGTCTCTCACCTCCTCCAGGACAGTGCTAACAAGAATGACAGACTGCAGCATGTATCCACTCTGAAGCAGCTGAAGTTTAATGCTGGTCCATTAGACTTGAGTTTACTGCTCCACAAATTAACTCGACCTATGGTGACTCCAGTGAGAGTATGTTCTCTTCAGATTTGGCTGATGTCAGTGGTACTCTGAACTGGGCATGTCAAGAGCAATTAGTAATTTGTTGGAGTAATTTTTAGTCTTTGTGTGTGTTTTTGTGTTCTTTTTTTCCTCAAAGGCTAGTTAACATGGGCCATTCTTGCTAAATCAGACACGTAATACAAGTGCTTTTATGTCAATATTAACTGAAGGGTGAAAGGGTGTTTAAAAGTCACTATCTTAACTTTTTCTGTTTTTTTCATTGACCATTAACTTTTAAAAGAAATTCATAGTCCTGTGCCAGGAACACATAAATTCTGACTCCCCCTTTACATATGGATACAAACTTGCATAATAAGCAAATACGTTTAAAAAGGGTTTGATGTTGGTTGAACCTGTACTTACTGAAATGAGTGAGGATCTGAACTATGATTTGTGTTGGCCCAGTCTGTAGGTATGGAGGAATTTGAGATTTGCTTGCTCTTTTAGAGTTCAAGAGAGTCTCAGTCCTACCTGCTGCCATTTTTGTGAAAGAAAATAACAAAACACTGAAATTTGCTGGTTGAGATGTGTGACACAAAATGTTTTGTGGTTTGGTTACTTTCTAAGTTACTGAATTCCACTGCTTTTAACAGAGGTTGCAGATGTGCATGCAGGGATGTGTCAGTTGGGAAAACTTTCCATGCCAAAGAAGCTTGAAAGTGAACAGAAGCGTTGTACAAAGCATTGAACATTGGGAGTATTTGGAACACACAAAGGCATCCTGTAATTAGGAGCAGTGGAAAACATCCCCATAGTCTGCAAGAGGTAGTGAATTAAACAGTCTTCTAAACAGACAGAGGAAGGTTGTTAGGGGACTACTAGGAATCATGAGTGATGGGAAAATATTACAGCTTGTGTGTTCTATCTTAATAGTAATGAGACCACTGTCAATACTAAGGAAATCTTAAAGTTGGAATAGCTATTCCCCCTCCCTTTAATGGAATTAGGCCTAATTTCAAAGGAAGTTACAGCTGAAGGTAAAAACAATGGTGTAGCAGGAATGAATAGCTAGAACATCTGTTCTTTAACCTTTCAAACCTCATTTCATTGTGTGATACCTTTTTTAGGTGGGAATGTTTAAAAATCGCTATGAAGTACACAGGAGTAACAAAGCCTCCCCAAACCAGCCACCTCCATGTACTTCTATGAAAAACAACATAAAAAAAAAGTCTCCTGTCAAAGGGGTGAAAAAGTTAGTACAAAGAAACTAATTTTCCCCATGTTAAATAGCATCTCCTGTAACAAAAACTAATTGCTTAGAGCACCAAGCAAATAATTAGTTTATAGACAGAATCCAGAAATACAGATAATTATGTGATGTATCTTTGAAGTAGAGCAGTATTTTCTTCTGATCATTAAAAGAAGACATGCAAGCTATTTGTACAGATGGTACTAATGAGTTAACCTAAACTTTAATCAGTTGGACTTCTTTCTTTGGCAGTGTATTCAGTTTAAAGATAAATAAGTATAGGCAGTTGTCATAGCTCCCAGAGTTGGAACTGAAACTTCTGATAGAGGCACAAAGGTCAAGAACAAGAGACCCCTGCAACTAATTACATAAATATTATTTTATATTGCTTTCATTTATAGTCACAAAATAAATCCTAATTCTGAATAAAAGATAGACTATGCTTAATTGTTTACAGTAGCTTTGAATTGGCTTTATAGTCAGTGATTATGTAGTCTTGAAATTTAACCCAGAATCTTTATAAAGCTTAACTTTTTGTAGATTGTGAGCTCTGTAAACCTTGCATTTGTAGGTCAGTTTCTGAGATAGGCCTCCTTAAATCATGTGAATTTGTCCTGATTATACAGAGGGTAATATTAGACTTAATAAATATCCACAGAAATTATATTTACAGTGGATCTTTAACTCTAATATTAATTTTGGTAATGTGTACAAATCCAGATGGAAGGTGTATGGGATTTCTTTTTAGGAGTGGTAATTAAGAGTGCATTTGGTCAGTATGTGTTTTATCTGGAGAATGAGGTCTCTTGTTTACTGATGGAGCTAGTGCTTAATAAGCAGTTTTAGAGCAAGTTTTTTTTGCAGCATTTATCTTGAAATGACAGTATTTCAAGATGACAGGTAAGAAGGCTGTTTCATTATCAGTACTAAATGAAGCTCATCAGCAGTATGGTAAACTGAGAACAATAGTGTTTATGAGCTTGAAAGCTAATAAATATTTACGAAGAATAGTGTTCAGTTACAGAAGGAATGTGGAAACAATTATAATACATCTTAATTGTTTACACTGGGAGCCAGATCCTGTTTACAGGAGCCAGTGATAGTATCTGAGTGCTACACAGTGGACTTTGTTCAGAGCTATACAGAGATTTTTGGCACCCTCCCTGCCTCTTTTCAGTTGTTTCAGCTGCAGACTGCCACTCTACCAGCAAAGTTAAATTCTTCTGTAAGGTGGCCTTTCTGTGCCTTTCTTTCATTTCCATGTGCTCTGGATCAAAGCAGTAGTCCATAATGTAAGAAGCATTATATTCTACAGGGATATAAATTTTTCCGAGCAGTCTATGCTCCATTTTAATTATTGACTTATATTTTTAAGTCTTCACAACTCTGCTTTCTCTCTTCATTGAGAACATTCCATCTTCATCCTAGGTCCCGCAAGAAATCAGAAAATGTTAAATGTTAGACAAATAAACTGCAACAAATAAAAATCCACCTGGGCAGGTCTATCCCCTGCAACCCTTGAGCAGAGATGATGCTGTAGTTTGTTTTGAATGAGAGTAGAATAGAAGAGATGGAAGATCACTGTATTCCAAAATAATGGCTTAGTGTCCTGCTGATGAAATGACTTAAGAGGTACAAAAGTTGCTTAAGTACTGAAATTGTTCTTTCTGTTCTTTATGAATTTTTCTGTGTCTGGAAACAGGAGTGGTGGTATATGTCTGCCATGTTACTTCCTGCAATTTCTCTTGGCCTCTTTAAAAAACAACCAAACAAAAGACAACCCCACAATACAACTTGCAGAAGCATAAAGTTAGCATGTTCACGTGGTGGAGAGGCTCTGCTTCAGCTTAACTTTAAGAGAAATACTGAAGTACCTGGCCTTCCTGTCTTCGTATCTGATGATGGTTTGTATGCAGTAGTTGTTTTAAGGTAGAAAAATGTACCTTTTTAAAGAGTCTAGACAATGTCTGAGTAGACTGAAGCATCACATAATCTATGAACTCTTTGTGATGATTGACAAGAAGAGTAACAATTAATTCTAAAAGTGTCTGTGGTTTTGTGAAATTGATACCTTCTTGTTAAAGGCTAGAATGAGATAATCATCTTATTTTCTTAGGCTTTCTGATAGTAACAACTAAAGGTCAGTACTGAGCTGGATTATGTTTGAACCATTCACGGTCTAACGCTCTGCATCCAATTACCAATTTCCTGAAAATTTTTTTCCATGCAGTTCTGAATTAGCCTGGTTTTGGAAATGCTGCTATTAAATGCTTATGCTTCTTGCAAAAAAATGCTGTTGTAAAGACATGAATTTTCTTTCTCTTTCTGTAGCCCTTTAGAGTGCTGTGAGACATGGCTTTTGCCTAATTAATAATTCCTTCCAATTTTTCTAGGTGCCTAAAAAACTGTCTGCACTCACTGAGACCTCTCCTACATGACCTTTTTGAGAGGGAAGTTAGAATTTTTTGGGTATGCAATAATAAATGCTTCTAGGGTTGCTTAGTAACTAAATTGGGGTGAAAAACCCACCCCAAAACAACACCAGCACTACCTGTATAGTGTTGGTTGTTTTCTGACGGATCAGAAGTTACTCCTCAGTTGTTCTCTGGCTAGAGATCTGTAAAGGATTGGACAGTGATAATTTGAAATGCTGAGAGATGTTAAATCTAAGAAAAATTCAGGCATTAGGGAAAAAGGAATGGCCTACACTGACCATAAGGAGATACTCCTTTGTGGTCCTGGTTACAGGAGGTTTTCCAGAGGATATTCAAAATAGTTCAAGCTTTTCAGGGTAGTGACAATTCAAGTTTGAAACAGCAGTGGGTGATGTGGGGAATACCATGATGTTGATGGAAACCACTTCAGTTTCCAAGCTCTTTTAACTGGTAACAAGTGATCTGCACTAGCAGGAACTGAATTAGAGGGTGGGTGTAATAAGCTCTTGTTCTAGATTTCAGAGACATTTTTTCTGTTTTCCAAAGACATCTGCTTGTGCCTGATGTGCAGCCTCTGTTATAATCCTTTAGCCTAATATAGCTGCTTTAAATATGCTACTGGCAAGACTATGGGTTAGAAATCAAGGTCAAGCCAAGCTTCTACCTTTTAGCCAGCCCTTATCATGCTGCTAATCTTGAAAGAGGTGACTTATCTTTTATGCACTGTTTAATGCTCTTGTCCATCTTGTTCTTGTGTGTTGTTAACTGTGGGTTTTTTTGCTGTTTGAATTTTGTATCTAAAGGAGAAATTGTTTATAAGTTTTGGTTTTTTTAAATTTTGTACAGATTTCTGTTTCCTTAGAATGTTTTGCTTACTTGTACTACTGTTAGTGTTTCAAAATTCCATATAATTTATAAGTGTTGATGAAAATCTATTCCTTTTTTATTTGACTAAATATGTCTTGAGCTGATGAAAGACGTTCATTCTGCTGCATTTCTAGCTCTGAAATGGGACAACAATATTTTGAAAGAACATAAGGTTTTGGTGCCTGAACATAAATTGAGTTATACTATAGAGAAAGACAGTGGGTTGACAACTACCATTGATTAAGGCTGTAGTTTAAATAGCATAGTGTCAGAAATTTCTTTTTTTATCACTTAACAAAGTTAGCCTTGAGAGATTGTGCTGCCATATTCAATTAGACACTAATCTAACAATTTGGGATAGTTTTTCATACTACTAGACTACCATAAAAGCCAAGATGATGCCTCTTTCAGATGACTTTTGAGCACAGAAGGGGAAAGATAGTCTCAATTTTCTGAGATACTTTACTATCTATTTTGATATCGCTGTAAAAAAAGAGAATGGAATATGCTATAATAAAAGCAAATTTTGAGGTAATACTGCTGCATTACTTAACATAGGCAGCTAATTCCTTGATCCAGTCAGAAGTTTTTTCCCCTACTTCTACCTAGTCTTTATTCCAGGTTGCAATTGAGAAGGAATTATATGCATTGCAATGACAAACCTGTGTAAAACCAGGTACTACATATAACTGTCCTGTGTATTCTTCTACTATTCCGACACGTTTTAAATCACAGTGGCAGCAATCATTTTATGTGTATGACTCCATAGAAGACTGGGTATTGCACATGGAGGTCTTGATTCAGATTGGCTTTTCAAACACAGCAGTGTAAGGTGAACAACCTTTTGGGTAAGATTGCTACTATGTCACATTTTGTTCTGAGACCTTTTTTCATTGTAAACACCTTTTTTTTTTTTTGGTCAAATAATTTCATTGCTCTGTGTGTCAAAAAAAAGAATGGAAGTATTATATCTTTTTGCATTGATGCTATTGGCAGTTGAACTCTGAAAAGGTGAAAGCGTAATGTAGAAAGTTTAGAACAATTTAGAAAGATTTCACCAATATTGTTTGCTCAGCTCTTTGCGAGTTTATTTTCATTGCTGAACTTGCAGTATTTCTCTTGAAGAACATTTTTCCAGGTGTGGCATAATTACTCATGTACCAGGATTTGCTTTTCTCTTCCATATTTTACTCAAGACCAGCATTCTGACATAGCAAACAGAAGTTAAAAAAAAATAATCATTGAAGAATGCTTCCTCCAAGCTGTGAAACTTCACTGTCTTTGAATTTGATAAATATGTGCTTTGTTTTTACTTAATGTAATTAAACAAAATTCAACTGCTATCACAATCGGAATAATTAGATAAATGTAATGAAACAGTTGTCCTTAGTATTTGGAACCCTTGCTCTAAGGAAAATGCTGCTCTGTCCACCTCTGGAAAAAACCAACATGTGTGCATGTCCTATTACCCTAATCTTTTTCCTCTTGTAGCTGATATCTGTTTTCAATGGCAAATTCTAGGCACCAATAAGAATATTTCAGTGAAACTAGAAATAAAATTGCTGTTTAATTGTGGTCTACAAATATATATGCTCCAGCTTCTTAAATATTTCTTCATTTTGGAGGACCTTTGTTGTATTTTACTAGTGAGAAGGGGTTTCTGGAAAAATTAGTATTAAATGAACAACATAAATTAAACACTGACAATAATGTTTTGTAAAGAGGTTTAAATATGTTGTTAATGCATGTGTAACTTCAGGTAGAAAATTTATCAATTTAAACTTCCAAGGTCTAAATTGCACAGAAAGTTATAACTAAGTTTTTGACAAAATGGAATTTACGCATACCAGGTAGGAAATATTCAACAGATTTGTGCTGATTTTCTTGCCAGCAAGCTAGTCCCTAGTTCTGCTTCATGAAATAAATTTTTAGATCCTGTATTTCAGGTGTATTTTAAGTCTAAGTGACTATTGGAAGAGGACAACCAGATGTTAAGAAGGGGATCAACTTCACCTAATACTGTTTATCACTTTAAGTGTCCTAAATTCATCATTAGTCATCCTGTTCCAGCTGTTGCTTTTGGGTCGTTGGTAGGTGTCTATAGTTATCGATATCTCTGTACTGAAATACTGCTACACTGCTTTCTCAAGTGTAGGTTTCTTTAAGCTCAAAACGTGATCAGCAATATTGAAGAACTCAAACTGCCGCTTGCCAGAAGATGTCAGCCTTGTGTATGTAACGTATGCAAGAATACAATGGCAATAACCTTCCCACAGGTTCGCTGTCTCTCTTCTAATCCCACTAAATTTCCTCTGGTGTTCTGTAAAAGAAAACACTTTCATGAAGCTTTGTCTTTAGGCAGACAGGCACTGGAAAATTACCACAGGGACCAGCATGTTGCTCACAGTGCTACCTCTTTGTGCTACTTGAAAGAGAAAATGCAAGCAAACTGACAAGCTACCCAGATAAGTGGCCTCATATGTTCCTAACAGTGAGCTAATAATCTGATACAAAAATCTGTTTTATGTGTACCAATCTGTTGTGTGTCACTAGTAACCTTTTAATAGTGGTAATTTAAGGGAAAACAAGCCATTCCTCCTGAGCACCTGCATTTGGGTAATAATTTCTCATAAAGCAAAGACAGAAACGTGCAGCAAATGATTTATTTTTTCAAGAGTGAAATTGATGCTGCCAGTAAAATTTCTCTTGAAGGAAGGGTAAAATGTTCTTTAGAGTCCTTGTCAGACTGGGTGAGAAAGCAGATGGCCTTCATGTAAAGAAGGTGATTTTTAAAATGTCACAGATGTTAAACCTGGTGGAGGTTCATCCCTACAATAATATTATTTTATGATACTGTGTCTGAAAATGTTCTTTTTTTGCTTATCCAATTAATGTGGGATTGCTTAATATAAACTTGATGTAGGGGATAAAATAACCTCTCTTCCCCCTGAAAAGCACATCTGCCTGTGCGCATTTGTCTGTCTCTCTCTGCCTGTAATAGTAAATTGAAGGTCATTTTAGAGCAGCATGGTTCATCTCTTTGATCTTCATATTTTCTTGTAATGACAGATTCGGAGGGGTGGCTGTCAGTTCTTGGCAGGCTGAACAAAATGGATATGTACCATGTGATTTGGCAAAAATGTGGCTACAAAAGCCTCTATTGACCTCTGAGTTGAGTAGGTTCTGTATTTTATGACCTATGCAATCATTAACTTTAAAAATGCATTATGGCATGAAGGGGCACTTTAGAATATTAACCACTAGGACTAAGAATATTATGTGTTGTCCTATAGTCCTCTTGATATACACAAGTGACTCGGGAGAGTATTAGCGGTTGTATACCTCCATTTGAAGGAGAATGAGAAGATGGCATGTTGAGGAAAATACAGCATCTTAAAAACCTCGTGGTTTGGTGTTTTGGTTTTTTTTTTTCCTTGAAAGCTGTCTGGTAAACAAAGCACCCAAACCTCAGATTTCTTTGATTTCTTATATAATGTTCTAGACAGAAACATTTCAATGACTTTAAATGAACTTGGAGGGAGGGAGAGAGAGGGGGAAGAGAGTGCTGCTGGTTTGTTTTCTTATTGCTGCTGTTTTGTGTATACGTGTATATACTGAGGAAGCATGAAGGGGTCTGTGCAGCTAATTAAAATGAATTAAAACACAGTGTAACCTCCCTAAAGGGAAATGGGAGACCCTTATTTCAAATTTGTTAGTATATTAATTTAGAGGCAGAGAACTGTAAAAAGGAGTGTCAATTAGATTCTGTGGCAGCTCTGCTCTTCACTTCAAATTAGAAGCTCTTGCATTTCATTTTAAGCACTCCAGACCTAGGATTTTGGAGTAACAAGGGCAGGGGAAAAGAGGAAAAGAAATTATTTTGTTTCCTTTTTTCTCTTGTTTCCAAGACTATTCCTTGTTGGATACAAGACACGAAGTCAAACTTGCCAGCTGAAATCTACGCTGAGCTTGCATTACAGTTTTTCTGTTGTTCCTGTACTGTCAGAATCTTCTTAGACCACATCTACTGTGTGATTGGGATAACTAGGCATCCTGCTGGCAGTTACTGAGGAAAAAACACAAACCCAGATTCTAACAAAGTGGATGTGCCTTTCGGGCACTCTGTGGGCATTATCACAGTGTAATTATAGCATTTTCATAAAAAGGATGACAATCTCATCTTAAGTTTCTTAAGAACTTTAACATCAATATAAGCTTTAAAACAAGAGCAGAGAAACTTGAGAGGTAGAAAACTTATCACTTGTGATTTTCATAATGATCTTTGCTAGTAACCTTTCCTTCCCAGCACGAGCATACTCAGTCTGGATTGCTGGTATTTGCTGCCTCCACATGAGAGGATTATATTGTGTCTGATTTTCTGAAAATTAGTTCTTTTGCTCTAATTATGTGTCAATGATTACATTTTACCTCTAGTTTCACAGTATTAACATCTTACTGCTTACTGTTAAAAGATCCAAGGGCTACAATGTGTGTCCATGTGACACAAGGCCAGTATCTTGTTGCAGTAGTTGTTTCAATGGGTAAAGCAACAGTTGTGTAGTTTCTGTTAAAATTCTGCTACCAGTTGAAATGTGAAGTTATGCTGCCTCTAGATTTTATCATTCCTGTATTTGAATGCTTTTGTATAATATCTGTCAGAGATTACACTGCATTTCTGGAGGTTGTGTCAGTACTTCTGTAAAACAAATTGTTTTTCTCCGAAATATACCAATTGTACCTAAGCTCATGGCTTGCTGTTGACCCTACAGATCTTTCTCTGGGAGCTACATGGCATGTTTAATGTCATATTGTTGTCTTCCAAAGTGAGCTATATAACAGATGAATTGTCCTTTTATTTTCATCAGAATCCACGTGGCACATTCTGGTCCGCTGTATTGGCTGAATTCACTTGTGGTGTAAACATGAATGCAGTTTGTATTAAGTAGTAGTACAGACTTGCCATAACGGATTAGACCATTGAACTTCTCTATAAGATCACCCTGTCTCCAACCATTTAAACCATTCTGCAATCCAAATGCATCCTTTACTGGGGCGAATGAGGAGACGGGCCACAGCTTGATGCAAGCAAATGTCGGTTTATTGTACAGGAGCATGCACGACTTCATATACACTTTCAGAAGCTGTGTGCTTTAAACAGATTGGTTCTTGAAGCTAAGCATTGCATACTAGGCAATCCCCGATTGGTGGTTAACTACCAGCAATTAACAGCAAGGTGTTGCCTTTCCTTGGCGCCATCCATCTCCCACTCCCCTGCGGTCTGCAAACACGCCTCATCATGTTGATTGCTGTCTAGACAAGCTCGAGCACACTCCCCTCAGCTGATTGCCACGCATGGTCCTAGTTTCCTGACCGCTCCTGCATCTCCCCCTTCCTGTTGCACAAAAGAACCCCTGAAACCGAGCAAAACCAAGGCACAAGTAATAGAACAAATAAAAAAACAACTAAGACATATTATCAATGTCAAAATAACCCACTGTCTTTGTTCCGTACAATTTTACAATATCCCCTTTTTGTTTTTGAACAGCTAGTACCAGGTTTGCCATGTTCTGCAGGGCCCTTGCAAACATGACAACCAAGGTAATAGCAAACAAACAATACTGCCAATTGAGTGAATGAATGCTAAAAAGGCTGACATTTTCTCAGATTTTGATAACATGTTGCTGCAATGGGGCGCCTAAAATCCACGCAGCACATACCATCAAAATCCTCACAGCCATGTCCTTGAACCAACAACAAAAAGCAGTGGCAATTTTGACTCACATTCTTAACTGTCTACTAAACAAGGTGATTTAACTCTTTAATGCTTTCCCTGCTGTTACTCTGGATAAGAGAAGAACCGCTGCGACACGTTCCCATCATAGCCTCCTACTACATTAGCATCTACAGAAAGACAATTATCGACAAAGTGTAAACAATATCAGCTTCTTTTGGATTAACATTATACATAGATGGAAGGGCACACCAAACAAGAACTGGTTCACTCAAAAAGTTCGAAACATCGCATGCCTTCTCTGAACATACCTCTGGGGTCATTCCCTTCATTCCCTCTCTTTTTTATGCAAAGAGAGACACTTTTACCATAACAGAGAAGCCCCTATTTACATCTGAGCCCGGACACAAACCGCAGCTGTATGCTCCACCAGGCTCAGGGCAGAAATCGTTCATGTAGTTACATGGCTATATATCACTACAAGTATGCAGACACCTATTAAACACTAGATAACCATGTTTATCTTTCCTATTCTCCTTCACAATACCTAGTTATTCTCTCATTATGAATCCTTCATTCCCCTTATCAGTGTCAATGGAATCATTGTGCGAGTTGTCCTGTCCTGTGCTTGGTCCAAACGTATTACCTTTGTTAAGTGGTTTGATCCAGGGTGATAGTGTTCGTTCTAGGCGCTGTAAAAGGCGAAATCTATATTCTATGTTCTGATTTTGGGTATCTAACATTAATGCAAAACAGTAATCCTCACACAGTTTTTATTTCATTCTGTAGGGTCGGTGTCGGTATCGGTTGTCTGCAGTAAAGGTTCACGGAAAGGTCTTACATTCTTCGCTGGGATCCATCTAGGTCCTTTTTCTGTAGAGACACAAGCATAACCTTTTCCCCATGTAACAAGAGGATATGGTCCCATAATTTTACCTGTTTCTGGATCTCAGACCAATACTGGGGCTTTAACCCGTGCCTCGAAGGAGGCATTTGCAGTGAAATGTTGAACTATCGGTGGGTTGTTATCTATTAAAGAACAATTCAAAAAATTAAAAACATACAATGCTTTCTGTAACCGTTCCTCCAGAATAGCCATTCCCATTCCCCCTTTTTGTTGTTGTAATAAACGCTTTAGAGACTGATGAGACCGTTCAATGAGAGATTGACCGGTGGGGGAATGAGGAATGCCAGTAATATGAGTTATACCCCATAGGGCAAAAAAGGTTTTTATAGTGGTTGAAACATAAGCTGGACCATTATCTGTCTTTATCTTTAAGGGAATACCCAATGTAGCAAAAGCACGCATTAAATGTCTAGGAACATCTCGTGCCTTTTCTCCTGTGTGACAAGAGGCAAACAAGGCACCTGAAAATGTATCAATGGAAGAGTGGATATATTTAAGATTACCAAATTCAGAATAATGTGTGACATCTGTTTGCCATAATTGTAGGCTTTGTAATCCTCTAGGATTAACTCCTGTAGCAATTGATGGGAAAGAATGTTTTTGGCAATCAGGACAGACAGCAATAATATTTGATGCTTGTTGAGAAGTAAGGTCAAACTGTCCCTTAAGAGCTCCAGCATTTTGATGGAAAAAAAGAGTGACTTAGTTTAGCTTGTGCAATACGGTCTGGCAGTACTTGAACTGGTAATGTCAATAGATCAGCTCGTCGATTGCCTTCTGCAAGAAAACCAGGTAGTGAGGTATGAGACCTAATATGCATAACAAAATAAGGTGCAGATCGAGAGTCCAAAAGGAAAATAAGTTCCTGTAACAGGGTAAAAAGTTGTGAATGTGAAACATTCCGCAGCACAGAAGCTTCAGCTCGTGTAACAATACCTGCAACATAAGCAGAATCAGTAACAAGGTTGAGTGGTACGTTCCATTTTCAGAAAACACGAACAACTGCATTCAGTTCTACTATTTGAAGTGAACCGGAGACTGTCTCTATATCCGAATCCCATTGTCTCCGTTGATCATCCCACCATAGAAGAACAGATTTATGTGATTTGCCTGATCCATCTGTAAAGACAGTAAGCGCTGTGTGTGAGATTGCCAGGTCCAATCCTGCGCTGCCTGAGGTTGCTGGACAGAGACTTGAGGTGTCGGTGCTTCTCTCCGAGCTTGTTGAAATGTCAGCTGTAGCATTTGTGTCTGCGCGCGTCGCTGCCCCGCGCTCCGCGGTCGGTTTCCCTGTATCAGTTGTCCCTGGAAATCATACTTAGATCGACATTGATTAGCATAATGACACCCTTTCCGACATGTCGGACAAACTCCAGGACCAGGAGGTTGTTGTTTATTCCCCGCAGCCCGCTCAAGACAATTTCTCTTTAGATGACCAGGCTTACCACAACCATAGCAATTCCCCACACCACGCATTGTTGCAAAAGCAGCAGCCATAGCTTCAAACTTATGGTCAACCGTACCGATTCGGTTACATGCTTCCACCAGAGTGGGGTTTGGGTTGGGAAGAGACTTCAATAGCCTTTTACAATCAGCATTAGCATTTTCAACAGCTAGTTTTGTTAGCAATATATCCCGAGCTTCCGCATTATCTACTTGACGTTCCAAAGCCTGTTTTAGTCTATCAATAAACTGCATATAAGGTTCTCGAGACTCCTGAGTGATGTTAGTAAAAGCTTTTTGTGGCTTTTGTACATCAGGAACCTGGAAAAAAGCCTTTTTTGCCTCTTCTCTAATTGCCTCGAGAGCCGCACGGGGGCAGTGTTGAGCCTGTGTTACCGGATCAGCATGTGCCCCGGTGCCCGTACGATGCTCTATTGTCAGTGCAGCTAATGCAGCATCATTATGATTGACACACGTGAGCAGGAGTGCTTGCAGTCCTCCTCTCCAATGCGACTCCCACAACGTATACTGAGTCGGGGTTAGTAACAATCGTGCTAAAGATTTCAAATCATGAGGAGTCATGATATAAGTATCAAACACAGAAGATAACAGGCTTATAAAATAGGGAGAAGAAATACCATGTTCTGTAACTGTGCGGCGCAGTTCTTTAACAACCGAAAAAGAAAGAGCCTCCCATCGTGCTCCCCCTGCTCGACCCTGAGAATACAAGACCGGAGCAACTATGGTTTTAGCCATGTCCAAATCCCCCTCTAAGGCTTGTTTCTTTATTTTTGTCCACACATCACATAGATCAGGAGGGTATAAATCAGGTTCTTTTTCACGGTCTATCGGTCCTGGGTCAAAAGGATCTTCTTCTGGCAGATACCCCACTGCATTGACACCCAGGGGTCTAGAGCACTGTGACTTAGAGGCTGATGAGGAAAGAGCTATAGGAGCTTGCGATTCCTCCTCCTCTCCTTCCTCTGCTTTCATAGTCTCAAAAATAACTCTCCATGAAGAAAGCAGACGGTGGGACTCAATATTGCCTTTTTTTGCAGAATCCCATAATTTCACCCCTGTGTCGTCCCAAAGTTCCCGCGTAAAAATTGTAGATGCAGTCACTGCGGGCATATTTACTTGCACCCACTTGAGCATTGCTTTAAGGTCTTGTCCAGAGATATTTTTCTTATGTTTATTAAGAAGACCTTTCATAAGCTCATAAACGTCTCCTTCTGGGGACGAAGCCTGATTCCCCATTACGGATTTCCCACAGCTCACCTCTCACCTCCGGAGGGATTTCTGGCCGGCTCCTGCTTCCTTTCAGCAGATCATTCAAAGTTCTGTGGGATTCGCTGCATGTCGCTCAGATAGGCGATTCGAGAGCCCTTCACGTTAGATCCTTAAACGCATCACGTCGGGGTCACCAGTTTGCGGCGAATGAGGAGACGGGACGCAGCTCGATGCAAGCAAATGTCGGTTTATTGTATAGGAGCACGACCTTATATACACTTTCAAAGGCTGCGCGTTTTAAACTAATTGGTTCTTGAAGCTAAGCATTGCATACTAGGCAATCTCCGATTGGTGGTTAACTACCAGCAATTAACCACAAGGTGTTACCTTTCCTTGGCGCCATCCTTGGCGCCATCCATCTCCCACTCCCCTGCGCTCTGCAAACACGCCTCATCATGTTGATTGCTGTCTAGACAAGCTCGAGCACATTCCCCTCAGCTAACTGATTGCCACGCATGGTCCTAGTTTGCAGCCCGCTCCTGCACTTTACTACTATCTAAAAAGAAAATGGGCCTAGAGAAAAAAGGGAAAAGTCAGTTCAGACTTACCAAGAAAGAAAAATCTCTTCAAGAAATAGATAAGGGTGAGAAACCCTTGTACCAGAGATAAATGACAAGCTTTTTTTCTTTTTTAATAGTAGAGATTTAATGTAACGAAACATACTTATCAGAACCTACATAGAGCTATGATAAAACTACTAGGCATTTCTGGCAACTTTGGAAAAACCAAGTTTTGAATTGCGGATATTTTTGCTATCTCGCTAATGTAGCTGGAATTTACTGAACTTGTTTATTTAGTGAATTGTGGCTTTTTTTTCTGCACTGGTAACTTGATACATTCCACTTCAGACTTGTTCAATCTGTTTTAATTGCATCCGCTATTGAAATTTTTTTTTTTCTTTTAGAGGAACAGGTTTATGAAAACTCTAGAATAATTCTGATTGCAAAAAATTTGATTGTATTTGTATAGGGCATTTTCAGTGCAGTTTTCAAAAATGGATTTTTTAAAAAGTTTACATGAAGTAATTAGTCTGGTTGGACAGGTCTGCTTGTAATAGCTAGATTTCTTGTGAATGTGTTATTAATTTTGAATTGAATATAAATGAGTACACAGAAATACCTCTATAAAAGTGTATAGTTAAGTGGAAGGTTACTAGTTTCTACAGGGGATGAGGATTACACCCAAACATAGATGCTATTTAGATTGTCCTGGGAACACAGACAAAATTTTGGAGCAAAATAACTGCAGATTAATGGATTTTACATTTTCTTTCTTTCTGTAGTAATTTGCTATATTGAACTTTCAGGAGATGAATGCAATTATTCTGTGTAAATGGGGGTTTGTCCAAGTCAAATTATTTGGACAAAATAACCGTATAATGCAATTTTAAGTAGCTTGTTAAGTGGATATAGTTTACATAAACACAGAGTTAGAGAAGCACCATTATTCCAGTTGCTCTTTTAAATTAGAACTGAAGCATTTTCCATTGGGTGTATATCAACTACTCTTTAGTCCCACCAGTGATGTATAGGGGCGAGCAGTTACGTGAATTGAAGGAAATCGCAGAAGTATTGTGAAACTAATGTCACAGTAGGAAGCACTTAAAAGTAGGAATGAAATTTTTGGCTAGTAAACTTGCAGCAGTGTACCATTTCCAGTAAGGAGAGTATTTGAAAAAAAATGAATAATTCAGTTGATTTTTGAGTGGCTAGTGGTAATTTCCCTTTCTATTTGGATACTCTGTGGTCTTCCTTAGCAAGCATGCTTTGTAAGTTGGCTGAACAGCAAGCCTTCTTCAGAAATTGCATTGTATTTGAAACACAAGGAGCGAAAATGCCTTTTGTAATGATGCTACTTTAATGGATAGTTCAGCTACCCCTGTTTCCATCAGCCTTCCAGTACATTTCACTGAAAGAAGTGAAGCTGAAAAGATGTGTTGCTGCCACTGAAAGATTCTAGTTTCCACTCAGTCAGTAGTAGCAATCTCATTTTTTATCATTTTACTTAGTCCTTCATAGTTCCCTTGCTGTCATCAAGAATGAAAGGCCCAGGGACAAATGCTCTTTTTCTTGGAGACTAAATTTGTTATGCAAATAACTTAAGGCTTGAACTTAAACTCACCTTCAGACTTTTGTGCTTACTGTACGTTGTTATTAAGTAGCAAACATGAAATAAAATTTAAAAAAATCATAGTGAGACAAGTCTTGAATAATAATAAAAAAGGATCAGATGGTGTAAAATCATAATAGCTCTGCTGAATTCAGAATAAGCTGCTGAATATAAGCTAGGAAGTTGACCCAAGGAATACACAATAAATTGGCTGTATTTTCTCTAGATGTGTATTAGAAACTAAAAATATGTCAAAGTCATTATTTTATAATAATAATTATAATTATAAATATTTTTATAATTAGAAAGACTGGATAAATACTAATGAATACCTCTTTTTCATGTTTGACTTGTTCAAGTGTACAGTTTTGTTTGGTTGGTTTGTTTTTTTTCTTGAATTCATGTATTACCTTGAAATCGTTGACTAGGCTTCTGTGAATATCTTGCAATCTAGAGCTTATTGTAAGCAGTTGGCTGGGACTATTACTTATGCAATATTCAAGCTGTTTTGATTAAAAATGTCATATGGCCTGGCTATCCTTGCTTATGTAACTCTAACCAGAAAACTGATTCTAAGAATTCCTGTTTGCAGACCCAGTAGACTTCAGTAGTAAAAAGATGCTTTAATCAAGTTGACAAATGTACAGCCTATAAAACATGGCTTGTTATGATGCTAAACAAATGCAGCCCTTTGAATACTTAATATGTAGGGTTACCTATGTAAGGTCGCTTTTCTACTGGAGACGATTGGAACATGCCTACTTCCACCTCACTGTGGAAAATAAGCATCTTAACCAAGTAAACTGTTCTACAGTCTAATTCATAAGTACTGCTTCAGTGCAAGATCAGGCATGAGGCAGCAACTCATCATTTCCTACTCATTTGCTCCTCTGACAGATAGGGTGCACACTATCTCTCCCCGCTGTGCTGTCCTCCCTCCCCACCCAAATTATTAGCATTTGCAATGTCTTGCCTAATCTCAATGAGGAAAATGGCGTAAATTGCCTGGCTTAAAATTTAGAGTTTGAGTGTAATCTCTTGGACTGTCTATGCTTAGATAGTTTCTTATTTTATTTTTGTTGACTTTTAACCAAAAAAAACTAATTTTTGTATGACAGCAGAGAAGACAACCTTCAACTACCCAATAAGCCTTAATCCTGTCCTGCTTTCCTCTTGATGATCAGTGTAACCACTAACCACAATGATTTCAGCTACTAAGCAGATTTAAGAGAATGTATTCAGAAATAATATCCTTCTGAGGTGAAAATCTTCCCAGGATAAATTATGTCACAGCTAATGAAACAGACAGCTGAGAAAAGTCAGTAAATCTTGAACAAAATGCCACAGCTTTACAGCTCTGAAATAGTCTGGAGGGGCATGAACTATGCAGGTTTTTGGTTTTGTTTTGTTTTGTTTTGTTTTTTCAGGAGAAAGGGAGTTGTGTGGCAATTATTCTAACAAATTCTGTTTTGCTTTTCTTATATTTTTTTCTGACTTATTTAAATCTGAAATGATGCAAGACAAAATAGGAGGGTAAAATAGTTCTGTCCAGTTACGTTAAAAGGTTGTTACACTTAATATATTTGCTGTTCTTCTGTCTTTTAAAGTCTTGGCTGAATGGATTTTAGTAAGCACTGTTCTGTATCAGTACTTAACCAGGGTACTTTCAAGTTCATTGGTTATTCTTTGTGCTGTAGAATAAATAATTCAGTGTAAGAATTAGTGATGGCAAAGAGGTGTTCAGTTATGCTAACCTGCCCATTCTCCTTTTAATCCATTTTTGTCTTTTGTTGCAGTGATCCTCAATATTGCTTCACATAATCCTCTTCCCAATGGGAAAGTATTATTTTTAGCATTAGAGTACAATTTTCAGTATCTATATTTGGTTAGGTATTGTTTTTTTCTGGTTTATATTTGGTTAGGTATAGGTAATTTTCTATGACTAGCCGCACTGCTCCTGAGATGTACTGATGGTGTGTACTTTTTCATGTAAGTAGGGAGAAGAGAAAAAAATAAATCCATTAAAGCTCTATGCTTTACAGCAACAAGTTACTCAGTTAAACTTAATAGTTGTAATAGAATGACCAAACAAATTGTGATACTTTGACAATTTTACAAGATACTTTGGGTTGTGGTGGTTATGCTGTTTAATAAAGCATGATTTTTCCATATGCCTAACATATCATAACTTGAGAGTGGTTTTTTTATATGAATCTAATGAAATCAATAAGACATTGTTGGCTACAGCAGTAAGTTTAATAGCCGGACCCTGTCAAAAATATTATGACTTGCCACTACTTCTGTGCATTTTCTTTTTATAATAAAAGGAAAAAGAAAGTGGCTGCTGTCATTCTGAATGGTGTAAGTAGAAATGTGACAACAACTTGGGAGGTCTAAACATTTATTGCTCTAAAATAGTGGAAGTAGATTTAAATCCTGTTACAGATTTAATATCAGACAGATATTGGGCAAATTGAAACTTAGTTGTCATAAGATTATGATTTATTTATTTATTTAATAGGTCCTGATCTTGTTTTAAAGAAAGTCTAATTAAGTTGCAGGTAGATGCGGCTTCTTCTAACTGAAGAACAGTCAATAAGGAAAACCTAATTATTTACTTATTTAAAATTATCCAGGTTAAGAGAAGTCCATTGTCATGAGAAAATATGATTTCCTGCCTATTGTTGACTTGCCCACATGCTCCTTCAATGTTCTGGTTACGTAGCATTTAGCTAGTTGACAGTAAGGGCCCTGTTCTGCTCTATGTACAAGCTCAGAGTGTCTGAGACAACTTATCAATACACACCCTTTTAGTCCTGCTTGCTGACTCACTAATTCAAATTTACTCAAACTTCTGTGGGCTGGCAGAACCCACAAATTACTAACACAGTAAGTGAATACAGTCAGGCTCAAACCTAGTGTCTGCTTCTCTCTGCTCTTGAATCTGGAATCTGCCCCTAGAATAAATTATAGTATTTTTTTCCTTTTGAATCCTTTCACTACTCTAAAATACATTCTCTCTAAGCAAGCTGACCACTTTGTTAATGATTATATTGTCACTGAGGATGTCTTGTTCCAGTAATGATTTAAAAACTCTAAAGGAGTGTTGAATAACACTTTTTCTCCACCTTCTCAAGTGTTTCAAAAAACACGTTAGCCAAACCACTAAATACACTGCTATCAGTGAGAGAGGAGACAATGATATACCTAAAAAGGAAAAGTGTTCAAATTTTGTACTTTTCAGCAGTTGTTCTCTAATTCTTTTCTTCCAAGTGGCCAAGGATCAGAAGGGTTTCTGATCTGCGGTTCTGGAATTCATGCATGCTCAATGTGATTCATGGTTTTAGAATAAAACAGTTTGAATTTACTGACTTGTAATTGAGCTTTTGGATTTCATTTGCTAAACACAGTGTATGGCCAAACAACTGACCTTTATTTTGGCTGGGTGTTTGATGTTCTGAAAAATAACCTGCCTTATGAAATGGAAAATTGAGGTCAAGACTCTTATGTGCCTCATGCAAAGGAATTTCTCACTAAAAATTGCTTGAATTGAGCCATGTCTTGATACTCTGGGCAGTTTGTCTGGAGCAAAAGATTGTTTAATAGTCTTTCAAACTTATTTGGAAGAATTTTTCTGTAAAATTGTCCCCATGAGTATCCTAATCTGAAAGTATGCATAGCAGTGATATTTACTGTAAAATTTCTACTTCTTGTTTGAAAGTTTGTCTGAATATCTCTACCCCTTGTTCACAAAGTTTGCCTTCTCTGTCTGAAGAGATCAGCTAATGCTTTCTTCATGGCATTTAGTTAGATACCGTGTCCCTGCCCCATTTCCCTTGAGCACCAAATACAAGGTTGCAAAAGGACTTACCTTGTGGCTGTTTTCCACATCACATCTTTGGAGGTCAGAGGAAGTTGGGATTTTTTTTAGGGGGTCTGTGCTGTTGTTTCTTCTCCCTTCTAGTACGATTACTCAATATTGAGAGTAGTTTTACATATTTTCCTTCATTATAAAATATATTTCTATGGGTAGGTAAAGGGATACTCATGTAAAAGTTGCCTGCAGTTCCATGTACGATTACACTAAGGGAAGAAAAGTGAAAACGGTACTGTTAACTTCATGTTTTGGAGTATCAGTCAACAATAGTTCTTTTCTAGACGCTCACTAGGCTGATGGGTTGTGGTACCAATGCACTAGATCTCTTGACCTTAAACTGTAGTATAACTGACCCAGTCTCTTTGGCTGTAGTTTGCTTTCTCGATAAAGATTGGCTATCTCCTGTTCAGGGAAATAGATTCTTGTGATGCACATGCTGATAGGAATACAACTTCAATGACTTACCTTTTTGAGGTGGGATTTTCTTGGGACCTCTAAGAAAATAGTCCGTGTAACTTCTAATTTCTTTGAAGACTGGAACGTTTAGTGGAGACAAACATTTCAGCTATGTTTGAAATAAGAGTCACTAAAGCCAGATGCCTAAGGTATTAGTGGCAGTCTGTTCTATAAATCCATGCAGGTTATGCCAAACGATGCACGCTGTATTGGTAACATTCATACCATTGCCTGTTTTAAATATTACTTGGATTTCTGCATAAGCCAGTAACTTCATGAAAATTGATTCAGCTGTTCTAGAAAAGCAGTTTCGTTTCCTTTTAGATTCACTGGGATGTGCCAGAACCCCTTAAGAAGGGCTAAGGTACAGACTGGTCACACTGGTATGTAAATTGTCAATGTGCTTCAATACAGAATTTGGGGAATCACTTGTCTCTTTGGAGAGTTCATCTGTTTTTGCATCAGTAGGCAGAAATGTTCTGATGAGTTTGTTACTCATGTTAAAATGCAGTGTATAGCCCTTTAATGGAAAGATTCACATTAAAACATCTGAAGACTGGCTTTCCATATTTCTGGAGAGTAAGATAAAATGATTTTACAATAATTTATGCACCTAGAGGAAAAGTAGAAGTTTATAAAGTAGCATTAATATCATGTTACCTAGCAACCAGCACTAATGAGGTTCAAACCCAATGTGTTATATCACTTTGTGCTCAATTTTTGCAAGTAAGCATTCTGTAGCAGAACTAGTTAAACCATTTCTGCTAGTGTCTTGGACTTAAGATTTATGTAGTTTTAGTCTTGGTATTGAGTTACTGTTTTCTTACTCTCTGGCTACTTCTGTTGCAATCCTAGGGAAGTACTTTATTCTAAATGCTAGCAGTTATCTCTATGCTTTCAAATGAACGACGAGACTTTTTCTTCACCTTTTGAAAAATTACAGTAAAATGAATTTCATAAAACCTTTCAATTTTTATTTGTACGCACACCAGTTCCTAAAAAATGTCTTGGTAATTAAATGCTTTTTCTAATCCACAGACTGTTATTCTTGAGCTAGGCAGTGGATCAATATATGCTGTAGTTTACAAATCAGTATATTAATGATGCTCAATTGTATATTTATTCTCGCCAGTGCAGTGACTATTGCTACAGAAATCCCCATGAGAAACATCTAGCATGGAGCAAGCAAGATGAAATGTCGTGGGTCAGAAAGGGGGAATGCTTGAGAAACTGCTTAAGGCATTGTCTCTCCTGTCCCTTACAGCACTGGAGGTTCCTTCATGTCCTTTCATGAGTTTCCTTGACTGTTTCATTTTTTATGTAAAACACTGCTTTTAGACTGCATTATGAGTGATAGATTTAAACCTGCAAACTAAAGCTAAATGATAGTTCCTCAAATAAGGCAAAGAAAAAGCTAGAGCTCAAAGCAAACAAACAGTAGGAACAATCTCAAGTTGCTAATGTCCACCAGGAGAATTAGCCAGAGGTAAAATATTCTTCATTACCTACAACTAATTATATAGTTCTTAAAGCTTAAAGGGCAATACATTTTCAGGGGGTGGTGGTGGTGGTGTAAAAGTAGTCTCTGAAATAGGACAGTCACTAGGATGCTCCACAGAACCTTAGTTTTACATAAAATTCTTATACAATAATGGCACTTTCAGAAGAAATGGTTTTCTACCGTTACTGACAGTATACTGAATGTAAGAGGAACAGGGTAATTAAAAACTACAAGCTAATCACATTACCAAAGACAGAATATTCTATATTCAAATAGAGAGAATTGCAATTCTGCATGAAATCTATGAGGGACTTCACTAATAATGCTTCCTGTTCTTAACAAAGATGCAGATATCAAGCAGTATGGGCATGTAAAATACTTATTGGATAAATCAAATCACTTCCTACACAGACAAGTTACTGTGCATCAGTTACCTGGTGGGAAGGGTCAATGAGATGCCATTACCCTTTGTTACCCGCAGCTTCTGTGCTGTGGAGCTGCTGATGTGCAGATATGCTTGTCTGGTTTTCTCTGAAATGCTTTGGATTTTACAAACCTGCACCTAGTGTTTGTCTTACAAAAGTAACTTATTCCTTAAAGCTGTGGCACAGTTGATTTTAAAATTTACTGCTATCCTACATCAACTAAGATATAAAATTAACATCTTGATAAGGAAGCTATATAGAGTAGACTTAGCATCCAGAAATTACATCCAACTACAAGATTGCCATTATGTCAAATGTCATACATATTCAGGTGCATAAATACAGACAGTACAGCACTAAATTTTCTCTCTAGCTTTTCTATGATATGTAAAATATTACAGTTGCCATATGCAACTATCAGACTTTCCAGCTGTATGCGTAATTATTGAAAATGAAGAGCAGCTTTAATGATTAAGCTACTTGGATACTTGCTGGCTGAAAAACTGTATAAATAAAGCAGAATGAGTCCACTCTTCTTTGGGGTGTGGGTTAGAACTAAATTAATCAACAATAAAAATTGATTATACTGTGGTTTTTTTCTCTAAGCTGAGGAAGCAATTCAACAGGAGTTCAGAAATCAGGCACAATAAGTATAAGCTGGAGGAGCTCTGACAATTGTGCCATCAAACACTGAAGAGTTGTCAGGAAGTTGGAAAAGTTTGAGACAGCTTGGCAGGGTGTTCGGAAGTTTAATAGGAAATGATATCAAATACTTGTAAGTCTTGTGTTAAAAATAACTAATGCTTCAATTGAATGTCTGTTTCGAGTCATTTCCAAAGGACCAACATTTTACCAAAGTGGACAGAAATCACAGTGAGGTGTTTCAAGACAATGGGTTTTTTTTTTCCGTATGCTTTGCTTATAATGACAAACCTTGTTTACCCTTACCTGGTATCGGTAGTTGAAACTAAAGTTATGAAGCCTCCTGTATACAGGTGCCTTTTAAAAAACTCAAACATTTAATACTTAATAATGAGCCCTTATAGCATATGCTCAGTTTATTTTGGAGCTCTGTTGGACTACTTGGAACAAATATCGATCACACCTGATCTGAGACTTGAATGGAGAAACTTACTGGCTTGACTTTTGTTTTCAAAAAGAAGTAACAAGACTTAAAAATAAATTTTAAACTTTGGATTTCATAAAGCTTAATTTGAAAGAGTTTACAAACTTTTAAAAGAGATTAAGGTAATTAAAATTTGGTTCTATATTTAAAAAAAATAATTCTGACTCATAAAGAACTTTAGTCAGGAACTTGAGAGAAATGCTCTGCTAATAATGTAACTTATGTATAGAAGACCTGTGGTAAGTTAGCCCAAAGTAATGTGTGAATCTTGCACATTCAGTATCTCCTCAGCAAATGTCTTCTATAAACATCAAAGCAGTTCAAAAATGTAACAGTGCTTGTTTGCGTATGGGACTGTTTCATCCACAGGTTGTGATATTGCAGTAATATTATCTGATTTTAGAATTTAAAACACAGATCAATGTTTTTATTTAAGAGTAGGGAATGCTTGCTCCTTTAGGCAGAGGACTGTTTCAGCTGGAGTATGAAATAGCTGTCAAAATTGTGTGCTAGTAAATGAGTGTCTCTATGTTCAAAAGAGGGCAGTTGGCTTTATCACTAGTTACAATTTATCATTGATACTTGAGCACTTGAGTGTCATCCTTAAGTTGTTTCTGTGACGCCATTTAGAAAGTGTTTATTAGTGGATGTAGAAGAGAGGCAGATTGCATGGATTTGAGGATGTGACTGTTGTTTAACAGTTTCTGCTGTAGCATGAAAGTCTACTTAATGTTACCTGCAGGTCTTAGGTCTGGTAAATATATATGGTTATAAATAAGCTCCTTCCCAGTAACTGCAAATTCCACTGCAGAAATTGCTCTGTATCTCTAAGTCTGTGCTTTGCTGTCTTACCACGTGTAATAAGATGTTGTGCTTTGTTCTTTAAAATAATAAATATTTGTGAAACAGATTTAGAAAAGATCCCCTGTCACTAAATCCATATTTTCTCTTAAAGTCTTTGACCTTCAGAACGGCCATTTTGTGACAGGGGAACCTGCTTTACCAGTAGATATGATTTCTTTAATGGAAACACAGTATTTATGTGGCTGTACATGCAAGGGAATAGTAGCCTAGTATGGATACTGGTTTCTGTTTTGCAGGTGTCCTACTAAGTTAGTTATTTCATTATCCTTCAAATGTGTGACTTGATTATTTTTGACTGTAGATAGTTTCCTCCCTTATACCATTTTTCCCCTTCCTTGAAGGTGTTGCTGCTGTGCTTCCAGCTAATGTACTTTAATCTCCTTGTTATGTTAGCAGTCTTTAGCTAGCCGAGTCCCTTGAAATCTGAGTTTTCTGGGGCAGCATGATTTTGGTGATGAAGATGCATAATAATTCTACCTCAGTTTATAAGCTTTTAGTGCTGTTTGATCTTGAAACTGACACAAGAGTATACCACTTCATTTTCCTGGTCACAAGTATAGTTGGGTTTATAGTTCAAAGACATAAGTGGTGGTGACTTGTATTATTCTGTGTGTATCTTAATCTCTTTGAATGCGTAAATAGACTAATCAAATACATGGTTGTCACATCTGCCCTGCTGTAATGATTACTCCAGTGAAGATGAATTTCTTCTTCGTAAGATGATGTTTTATTTTGCAGGAATTTCTTGATTTCCTCCTCCATAAGGCTAGTAAAGTAACTGTTTTATGGCTTTTAGTGTCTTTCTGTTACATTGACACTTAATGGACAAGTAGGCAAAGGAAATTGAAAGATTGAGGTTCTAATGTAACAATGGCATCAAAACCAGTCTTTCTTGAATACCACAATAAAGTTATACAGTATTGTTTAAAAACAAACCAAAATACCCAGGATAGGTTACAATTAGATGTAGAAGATAGATGTGAAGGAAATTAATATTTGGGAAAACCGGTATATACAGAATATCTTTTTAAATGTCTTTCTGAAAGTAATATTCATAAATGTTTTGGGAGACCTTATATTCTTTGTAAACAAGTAGTTTTCAAACTATTATAAAAACTACATTACTGAAATGCTGCAATAATGAATGGTTGTTGTGGAGGAAAAACCAACTAATTCCCTGACTAAAAGTGTTAATGTTGCTTGGTTTCCTGTCTTTTCCTTTCCTACTAATTTTTTTTGTGTTAGAGTTTAAACTAGAGGTAAATGGGTTTATGGATAAAATAGAACCTCTTCTATAAAATTGCTGCAATGGGGAAATTCTGGGATAGATCCAGTTTGGAACCAACAGTTTGACTGTTAACAAGACCAAAGTGTGTGACTCAGAGCTGGTGATAGGTCTTGGTAATTACGTAGCTATTTTCCCAACAGTGATAACCCTGGTAGTAGGGCTGCAGCACATTTTTGGTGTTGATTTCCTACAGGGGCATGTTTATGTTGGAGACTGTACACAAGCTGCTGTGTGGACATCAAATTATTCTATTGGTTGGAGGATTAATGAGGTTAAATTAGCTCAGTCATTTACTGCACATTTTATTGAGGTTCAAGCTGTTCAGAATGTTGCAGTTAATATAAGTAGCCCAGAATGTTGCCAGTTAAATGTGAGTTACTCATCAGGGATCCAGAGTTCATTATTGGAAGGAATAGGACAACTTCACTTGGTGACAAAGTTCAACTTGATGGTAATACTCTTTCCTGTGTTATTTGAGAGGCAAAACTGGAGAAAGATTAATTGAACAATAGCATGGCATGATATCTTGATAATACATTTTGGGGAAGGTATTGCTTTCTTTATACCTGTTCTACAAATGGAAGTATTGGTGATTAAAAGACTCCTTCAGGGCCTTTGATTTGCATAAAAATTGTCTCCCGTCAATTAATAGAAAAAAAATAATTTAGAATCTAAAGGGGAAAGTGAAGAGCTAGGAAGAGTATCTCTGCTTACAAACTAAAATGCTGCAGAGGAGAATTGCTGTGAAGACACCTGCCATGTCTTTATTTCATCTTGCATCAGAAAGTGTTGAACGCAGAATGGTCCATAATATAGAGGTTTTCTCTAAGTGTCTCATAAGTCTGTTAATTACAAAAAAGGTCTTTGATTTACGACATTTAAATATGCTTCAGAATATAATGAGTATAATTATTGATCTGGAATGAACTCTTGGTTTTTATTTTTTAGAAATAGCTTTAGAAAGTCCATCTAACTTTCAATGGACTTTTTTTTTTGGTATCATGGTACATGGTCATGTAGAAAAGGAAGTGTTGTGGGTACCATGGTATGTCTGGAATGCCACTGAAAGTTAACAGGAAAGTAAATAGGCATGACTTAAAGCTTTCGCCATTTGAAGGGAGCCTGATTTTACTTGTCTAGTTTTCAGTGCTCTTGAGGATAAAGGAGGATTGCCCTGATGAGAGGTAATGAATTTGGTTTTTTTTTGGATGGGAGGAATCTTCTCACTGAGGGAACTTCAGTGGCCTGTTGGGAGCCATGGGGAAGAATCAGGTCTAACTAGTTAAAAAAGACAAGTAGTTACTAAGCAGTAGTCTAAGACAAATTATTGTTTTCTTTTAAAGTCATCAGATGCTTTTAAATCATCTTGATTAATTGAATAAAATACTTCTGAGAAAAACTGAGGTGCCCTCTTACTCCCAGAGGCTGAATATGTATGGTTTGTAAGAAATCAAATGCGATGTGTCAGCAGCTTTTTTTTTCTGGGAGAGAGAGTAAAGGGGGGTGGAAGCACAAAAGCAGAGTAGGAAGCCAAGTCAAGTAGGGTAGTGCTTTTCAAAACTGTAGACAGAACTGGATTTTGCTGAAATTTGCCCTCATCCTGAGTGCAGACATGACCTCATGCTCTCTGTGGATTCCACAAGCAGTACCTTTTGATTAGTATCTAGATGTTAGGATAAGGCTGGCATTTCTGTGGTCATAGCTGTAAACAGGGTATCTCTAGGTGCCTTGCTAATTGAAATTACCAGAAAACTAACTATATTTCCTAATACAGAGAAACATCAAAAGGAATAATTTTGAAGTCAGCTAGTCTGTAAAGGTGTTTAACCAACATTATAATATGTTTTTATCAGTCTATCAAGTTAAACAAACTTCTGATAACTAGAAATAAAATTGTTGGGGCAATTGTATGCAGCCAAATCTAGTTAGTTTTACTGTTGCCTGTAATCTCACATACTTCAGTAGGGCCAGTGATTTCAAGTGAGGAAGATCTGGCTCATAAGACATAATGTACAAACCTGATAAATATGAAGTATGACCCCATAGCAATCAAGTTTTTATGACAAAATGAGTTTGAAAGAGCGGGACCATGTGTTATAAGGTATTTTGTTGTACTTAGCTTGATAATGACTGCAACTCTACAATACTCGTTCCTTTGTCTCTTCTGGGTATGGTGTTTCATTTTTACACCTTTCTCATTTAGTTGGGATAGCTTCAGGGATTTATTTTTTTTTTTTTGTCTCCTTGTGTTATGCAGGCTGAAAAATACCCTCAGGTTTCACAGTTACACTTTAAGTCATTACACACTTGCTGCCTCACTTCTGAGAGCTTCAGCATCTCTTCCCTTGCATGTTTTTGTGTTCAAGGCAGCCAGCTGCAGTGTGTTAGAAAAGTTCCTTCGTCTTTGGGAACACCTGAAAGAGACATTCTTTTTGTCTTCATCTTAGGTGAAAAAGTTTTGCTTCAAAGTAGAACGGATTCTTCTCTTCTCCCCTCAGATCTTTTCAGAAATACTACTTTTACAACTTTGTTGACAACACTTTTTAAGCATAGATGTGCTATGTAATACATTGCATAAATAAATATAAACAGACTATGGACAGAGTTCAATATTAAAGAAAGAATCATGAGCATCCCATATTGGGAAATTATTTTTTTTCTGGATCCTTGGCTGCTGTAAGATAGCTCAGTACTATAATTCAGTGGAATTATGTTGGCTATGTCAAGTTGATTCTTTGACCCTTTTAAGTCTATATTTAGCTCTAAAACATAAAGCCAGAACAATACTGTATTTAAGACTGTAAAATTTCCTAAGCATCCTTTTTGTTGGCACTTTCTGAGTGCTTGCTATCTTTTTTTTACATGAATTTCTTTTCTTTTTGAAAGCCCAAAGAAAATCTTTGCCAGCTGCTTTTTTTTTTTTTTTTTGTACAGCTTATTTGCCTTTCCACATGCGTGTAAAACACAAAACATAGAGCAATCTTAATTTGTTTTCCTTGGGATCTTATCATTCCAGCAGGATAGTTGGTGCAGTTACTGACAAAAACAAAACAAGCACATTTGAGGGTCAGCTGAGATAAGTGAGTTCAGGAAGCAAACTTTGGCACAAATTGTTATGTCAATGAGACTGATGGGCTAAAAGGCAAAGTCTGCTGAAGTCTTTTTTTTCCTCATGGACTAGCCCTTTGTCTCTGCTTAGGTGTTAATCATGTTGGAGTTGCTGTGAGTTATGTCTGACTTTTCAGATTGGATGGTATATGTGGGTCCTACTCTAGTAAATCTTCAGGAACTCTTACCTGTTGCACCTCATCAACTCACAGTTCTTCTGCACTAGGTACGAAAAACATAGGAGCACATGTCCCACAGAGTGGAGATACTAAAAGAGATGATCAGGAGCTTTCTGATTAAACAGCATTTATCTGGGGTGGGGAAATGTGATTTTGTCAAAATGGGAGCCTGTTTTGTATGCTCTATTTTAGTGAAACTTCAAGCAGAGAAACCCTGCACCCCTCCCGATTCCAAAGTCTCAAACTTAGAATGAAGAAGGAAAGGGGAATAGAGAAAAAGCCTTGCATGTCAAACTTCCAGTTAATGTTCTGACTTCTTAAACTAGACTGTTGAACTGTATTCCTGGATATACATGAGAAGGAACTCAGCCTACAGACTCCTGGCAGTTTTATAGTGGGACTTTCTCTGTCTTTTGAAACAGCCTCTGAGCTTTATTGATTTCATCCCACATAAATCAGGAAAAGATTAAATCTGGAAGAAAACCATGGAATGATAGAACAGCTCTGTCAAAAACTCAGGAACACTTTAGAACATTTGCTACAAGTTTCCAAAGTTGTTTAACACTGTTACATTTTAATTTATCATGACTTCAAAGGAAACATTTTTTTTCTGAACAAAACTCAGCAATGTTCTTTGTTTTGCAAAATGGGTATGCTGCACAATTTTTGTTTCCATAAAATTCTTGTAAATTTTTTTGTTTCAGTTCTAACTTCAGGGAGATAGCTCTTTATCTGAGTATGGTATGTTGAAAAAACTTTATGGTACGATCTTGTGCTATAGGTCATAAGAATGTGCACTTTCCTGAAACAGTTTGACTTGGGAGTAGCAGAGCTATTGTGTCTTCCCAGTGTTTCAGCAGTTTGACGTGGGAGTAGTAGAGCTATTGAGTCTTCCCAGTGCTTGAAGCCTGACAGAAATTTTCTTCTGCACTTGTTCTAAGCCAAGCAGATGTCATTTATATGCAGTTAATTAGTGCAATATCAAGCCTAAGGTGACATCTCAGCAGTGCTTTCTAGCACAGAATCAGCATTGTGCTTTCCATGTTCATGTGACCCCTGAATGACTTTAGGTATAGACAATGATTATGTTTTTCTGCCTAGTATGGTGTTGGCCTCTCAGTTTGACCAAAATCTGTGACCTCTGCAAGGGTGGTATGGTGGTTTTTACTCTGCTAAAAAAATGCAAGATGTGCAAGGGTTCAAAGGCTTGTAGAGATGTGAAACATAGGAAAGGTGATCTCTGGGAAAACTTACATTACTCTTCAATGCAGGAGATCTGGACAACTGCCAGGTCTCATGTTCTCCTTGTTTACCTGTTGATGTTAAAACTGAGTTTGTTTTAGCAGCTATCCATCCCTAATTATGGAGTCACCATTAATCTGTAATGCCTGGCTGGTTACATCAATAGCTTGAAGCAGATATCAAAACTCATTGTTGCTTGCTGAGAAAGGGCCTAGAATAAGGAAAAGGATGTACTAATACTTCAGAAGTCCTTACCATAAGCTGTTTATTCTCTTTCAAAGCTCGTTTGCCTATCTGCAAACAAGGACTCAGAATTTCAGGGCTCCCATACAGTGTTTCTGAATTTTTCACTTTGGGCAGTGGCTTATAGCAAGCATACAAAATAAGTTTGTAGTTTTGTAGCAAGTTGTCCTACTTTTACCTCTGGAAATAACTATTACTGGTTAGAATAATCCACTTGTCACCACTGCACTGAAGTTAGGGTAAATAGGTAATACAAAAGCCAATAATTGACATTTCTAACATCAGTTACTATTCCTTCTTCTTGGAAAGATTCTGCAGTGGATTTAAACACAGAGAAAGCCACGTTCTAAACAAGCTGACATTTGTAGTAGTGTCTTTTCTCTCCAATAGGGGAAAAACGTGAGATGTGATTTGTTACTGTCATTGTTTTAGCACGTAGAAGTCATCCAGCTTCACTCAGGTACTGCACAAAATTTTGTTCTTGACTACTGGGAAAGGCTGTCTAAGAGTTTGGTTTGGATTTCAGTGCATTTCTACAGCTGGTGACCTGCATATAGTGTCAATCACATAACAGGATGCACAATTAGGTTTGTCATAAAGTGTGTCATAAGGTTCTCCCTGAAACTGTCTACAGCTTTGTTGTTATATGTGCACTGTATGTTTTTGCTGCTTGTCTGCAATCATATGTGTTGGTGTTGTGGAAAACTTTACACTCTTAATTAAATAACTCATTGAAATGATTATGACTGAACATCTCTATAGCAGACTTGCTTTCCTCTGAACAGGGAAGGTGGCTCAGTCCTTGATCAGCAGAGTTCACCCTTTGGAGAAGCATAAGGTGGAAAAATAATCAAGTCTATTTCATATATTTTTAGAAAACATAAGTTAATGCTGATGTATTCAGTCATGTTTTTCTGTCAGAATGTTAGTTGCTCTTCACCTAATGAAAAGTGGGTTTTCTGGAGGTGCTGAAATGTGGTGACAGGAAGTTTCTTTGAATGACATCTTATGCTTAAGGGTCCTCATGCATGCTGCACATGGGGGAGAAAATACATCAAGTAAGTGTACCAGTTTGACAACGTGGTAGTAAAAGAAGTGGGTGGAATAAGTAAAAAAAGCCAAATAAGAAAGGTTTAGTAGTGAAGGCTAGGTAGGAGCAGACGTAAAAGATGGGAGGTAATTGCGGAACCAGAAAAGTGATGGTTTCCTACAGAGAGATGCTAGCTGAGTTGAGCATGTAGTTGTGGCATTAGAGGATGGAGATGCAAAGGGCTTGAAGGAAAGCTGTAGGTGTGGAACTAAGAACAAAGGATTTTGTCAAATCATGTTTTCTTTCAGAGGAAAATATTGAACAAATTTATGAAGAGGATGGCAAACAAGCCCTACTTCTATTTTTAGCCTAATCAAATAGTTCTGTGACATTAAACATATTTGGAGAGATAAAAATAATTTCAGCCAGAAAGGGAACTGAAAAATTTCAAGACAGCAACAAAGTAGAATCTCTGAAAATGAACTAGTCATTGTACATAGGGGGACGTGAATATTCTATTTAGGTAAAAGTTCCTTCCAGCCCCCCTCCCCCCCCCCCCCTCCCCCGCTTAAAGATTGCTGATGTGACTTGCCTGTCAAGTAGATCTTTGTCTGGTTTGAGGGAACTGTTCTTTTCCCTTTGCATTTTTTCATTAGGTAAAACTCTGATTTGGGGGAAGGTCATTGTAATAAAAAAAAGCCTTTCTTCAGTATTTGCCTTGGAGAACATTTTTTTTAAACCCTGTCCCATTTTTATATCTTGACATACTAAATAGAGACAGGCAGGTATTATATAGTATACTTTGTATTATAGCTTTATTAGAAATGTTTACTGCTTTGGAAAGGAGAAAGTGATGAAAACTGGCTGCAGATTTTGGAGTGACTCGTGCTTTATCTTCACATTAAAAATAGAGAATTGCACAGCTGGTAAATCAGCAGAAAAAAAATCTTCAACTGATGTTTTGTAACACTGAACAAAGTTCTGTACCTTATGCAAGGTGTGAATTCTTCATTGTGTTCACTTAATATACAACTCTTTAGTGTTGTGCTTTGAGTATTATTGATTGACTATTAACTTACTTCAATGTCTGCTTGTCCTTTTCCACTGCAGACTGAGCTAGAATAATGTTATTCTGTGTTTATCTGCAGTCATTGTATAATATGTAGACACTCATAAGGTTCTCATTCTTTTAAGATGTAGAGTGGTTGTGAAAAGGTTCGCCATGCCACAAACCTGCATCTTAATGTGCGAATGTAAAATCTAAGTAAAATAGTTTCCATAAAATGCGGTAGGTTGAAGCTACCTAAAGTGTGTTTTACTTGCAGCTTCAGTTGGCTGAGAATTTTCCCTTTTCTCTACCTTTGTATTGATCTCCGTTGAAACCCAGATGTAATCCTTCAGATACACTGTAACAGGATATTTTAATGCCCTCTGGATTAGATACTTCTGCTGTGATATTGATCTCTAACTTTGAATAATCATTACAGATGTGACCTAATACATTAAGCAAAGTTCGATGCTAGATGATAACCCCTCTATTTTGAGGTTAGAGGAATCACCTTTGGTTTCACCAGGAAATTAGAAAAGGTGAAGAGTGGCGATGCATATGAAATGTTTTGCTTAGTTGTGAAAATAATTAAAATACTTTCTACTGCATTGTCAAAAACCATAATACTTGTTTTATTTTTCATATGTTCTTTGGTTTATGCTTTTGGGTACTTGGGAACTAAGTAGCATGGTATTATAGAACTGAAAAACTCTACATAATAGAACTAAAATAAGTAATTTATAAAGTTATCTTATTACTTTCCTGCAGGAGCGGGCTGGAAACTAGGACCATGCGTGGCAATCAGTTAGCTGAGGGGAATGTGCTCGAGCTTGTCTAGACAGCAATCAACATGATGAGGCGTGTTTGCAGAGCACAGGGGAGTGGGAGACGGATGGCGCCAAGGATGGCGCCAAGGAAAGGCAACACCTTGTGGTTAATTGATGGTAGTTAACCACCAATCAGGGATTGCCTAGTATGCAATGCTTAGTTTCAAGAACCAATCTGTTTAAAACGCGCAGCTTCTGAAAGTGTATATAAACTCGTGCTTCTGTACAATAAATTGACATTTGCTTGCATCAAGCTGCGTCCCGTCTCTTCATTTGCCGCACTTTCCAGTTCTAACAGTGTTCTCTGAACCTTGCATTTATTTTTCTCATGCTAATGTGCAGGGGTGTGTATGTGAAAGAGGGTCTTTTCGTAGTGTAAGTTTTTCCACGCTTGTTTATTTTTCGCTTGTGCTTTATTCATATGTCTCTGAAAGTACTTCAAAGCTTCTCTCTTCAGGCTTTGCCTGCAAAAGCGGAGTTTTTCCCGCCTCTGCTAAACTGCAAGTAAAAATGATTGAAGACTTGTTTATTGTATTGACGATGCTTATTTAATATTCAAACCCTCTTTTATATTGTTATGACTGCTAAAAACTAGTTGAGCAATGTCTACTTTAAGGTAATGCTTTTTTCAGACTACCACTTAAGCAGAAAGGCATGAGTCTGAGAGCAGATGTGAAAAAAATAATTGTAAAGAGAATTCTGCACACTGATGAAAAAATGAGCACTGCTAGTGGTGTACAGAGATTGTTCAGGAAAAAACCCCTAAAAATAACAATAGAGGAAGATTATTAGGTTAGCTTCTGTAAAAAAACTGCTCCCAAAGAGCAAACAGGATAAAAACTGTAATATCAGTTCTAACAGTTAAGAAAGGCTTTACAGCTGCTTGTAAGATGGACTGTGGTATGTAAGCTCAAATAAGCCTGTGTCCTGTGCCTTATCTCAGGATGGCAGTGAATAAAATTGACCTAGAATAAATTCTGTGAAGATAGCCATCTCCAAGGTTATAAAAGACTGGTAGCACTGGAGTAATTGAGGCTGGAGGAGAACTATAGAGCCCTGGTCAAAGCGGGTCCAGTCACATCAGGTTGCTCAGGCCCTAGTCCAGCTGTCTTGAACGGCTTCTAAAACCTCTCTGGCAGCCTGTAATGAACATTTCTCATGGTGTTTAGAAATAAAAATTAAAATAAACCCCAAACACTAGTTAGAATTGTCCATGCTTCAGCTTGTCTTGTGGTCATGGTCAACTTGCTGTCCAGGTGGATCCTTTCCTGCAAGGTTGCTTCCTATCTATATGTATACATAGATAGATAAAGGTATAGTTAGATCTCTATTTCACTAGGTTGTATTAACTTGAGACAGCCTGTCTGTACGAGCTGAGGATCAAAGAAAACAGACTAAAGAGCAGGTTTAAAATGTATATGTAGAGAGGTACTGTGGGATTGAATACTTAATCTGCAAGAAAAAGTTCCTTGTGATCTGCGGCGTCTGCACAGGAAAGTGGAACTACCTGAAATAAGCCAAGAAACCAGCAGCAAGATAAATATCTGCAGGTCATTTAATTCTTTATGATGTCTTGATCTGTTGTGTTTTTCATCTTTCTTGCATTTGTGCACATTGACCAGAACAGAAATCATTTGAAGATGTGATACCTGCCACAAATCTGTGTGAAAAATGCACCCCCAGCTACTGAGATTTTTGTTCTGACCCTGCATTGCAGATGTTGCTGGGGTTTGCATGTTCTCACTGGTCAGAGTGAGTCTGACTAAAGCTTTAGATCATATCCTAATAGCAAGATATTTCTAGCTTCCTTTATGGCTCCTTTCCACGTTTGCTTCAGAAGCAAAGGACAATGTAGCAATACTTCAGAACTGCTGAGGAAATTGAACTGATTTAGCACCTTCCTACTGTTCATAGTCTCTTGCTTTCACTACCAGTTCAAGATTTCCTTCTTGAGTTTTTCTTTCTTCTTGTCTTTGGATTTAGAAGCAAATACAACTTCAGAGGTTCTGATATTTTTCTCATTGTTTGCATTTTACATTTCAGCGCCTAGGTACAAGAATTGTGTGTGTGTTGTGTTTGTTTGTTTTTTGTTTTTTTTTTTTTTTTTTTTTTTTTTTTTTTTGTACCAGTGGCAGTTTGCAGTTCCATTATTCTCCTTAAAGAGAACAATTTAAGAATGTGTGTGCTCCTCCTATGTTTTCAGGACTGTTCAAATATATTTCAAATCTTAGTGCTTACCTGTTAACAAAACAGCTGACAGATTTGGCATTTAGTGTTTTGTCCAAACAATTCCAGTCAATTTCAGTACTTATGCTTTGATGGTGGAGTGCATTTAAAAACAATAGTATCCAGGCCTGTAGCGACTTATCTATCGGATACAACTGCCCAATATGGCTTATATGTCCAGTAGGAAATCATACTTTTTGCTACATATTAATTTGAACTTTTTACAAGACTGACTTTTAATGCTTTCAATAGATGGCAAATAATCTGCATCTGGTAAAACAATGTTTCACAAGTTTTGCTTTATTGTTGTGCTTTATGATATTCCGAAGAAATGAGAGTTGTCAATAGGAACTGAGAAATTTTGTTTCAGAAACTTATTTCAAGAAAGTATCTGCAGGGGTAAAGGAACAAGCTGAAAGAATTTGAAGTACAGTACTTTTTTTTTTTTTTGGTAGCGCTTCTCTGGATAAATAATTGGATAAATATTTAGACAGCTGGGAACATAGAAATAGCTTTTTTTTTTTGTACTGAAACAGAATTAATTATTTAAGCAACTAGATTTTGTTTTAAGTTTACATTTTTCCAACTCCTGCTTATTCTTTCTCAGAGGTGTTTTTCACTTTTTAGGGCAGCTGCTTAGTTTTTAATTGCAGTATGTCCCTTATTTTGCAACGTTTTCCTCAGGGGTGACTTCGCAGGCTGAAGTAGCTTGCTTATGAAAGTTGCATGACTTTTTAAAAAAGAAAAAAAGACATAACAAGCATCACTCTCTAAAATGCATGTGACTAAGAGTTATTTCTGCTAACATGTTTTCTATGATATACTTCTGATGAAAAGCCAGTCTTGTGCAGCAAACTGAACAGGTCAGAGCTGTGATGATGTATTCCTCATTCAGATATAAGGAGAAGATTAAGTTTGGTTTGAAAGTTCTTATTAAAAAACCTTTTGAGAAGAATAAATTGTATGTATTCAGCCTCTGGGGAAAAAAAAAAAAAGTGTTTCCAACAACTGGTTTAGGATGGCCTTTGTAAAATCAGGCAAAGCTTCAAATATTTGAATTCAGAATTATAGTGGTTTTCACAGTGTATACCAAAGAAGAAGGGTATTGGGATTCCACTCTGCACACAGACTATACAATGTTTATCAAGTCATAAAGTAGTGGAGGAGCAAAGGATGTTTTTAAAGATATAAGTTCAGAGAATTATGTTGTTTCCTTCTACTCCTAGAAGGAGAATGCTTTTCCTGTAGGAGTGAGGTTTCTTTGAAATCAGGACACTCAATGTCAAAACCACTTCAGTATTCTCGTGTATAATAATATTTTTCCTTGAAGGAGGCCAAATTAGAACTGATAGGAGCTGTTTGACTCCAGGACATAGTTTCTTAACTGGTGTGTGCAGAATTGTGCTTGTGTATGGGGTTTCTGTATGGAGGAAAAGAAGGAAGAGAAAGGAAAGAAGAAAAGGAATATGTGAGACTCCATAAATGTGTAGGAAGTCATGTGAAGTAAACAGAGCTTAAAATAACCAAGTAAGTGATCTGCCTGAAACAGGGAATTAACTATATTTGAGAGAAACATTTACATCTACTTTTTCTTCTGTTCATTCATGAACCAAACCTTGAGGGGCTTGTACAATCTCTTGGCAAATATTGTGACTACATTTTAAAAAAGGAGAAAAAATGGTACATAAAAGAAAAATAAAAAAAGGGTGGGATGAGGGGTGAGGGAGGGGAAGCAAGAGAGTTAATCTGACCTTAACGGGATGGATGACTTCTTAGAGTACTTTTGAAGGAAAAAGTATTGACAGATTTGGGAGCAAATGGATAAGAGGTGTTTTTCCCAAGTACTTTGTGCCAGATGTATCTTGTCCATTTACTTGATAAAACAACATTTTGGTCTAGATGTAGGAAATCTGCCTATCTGAACTTCATAAACTGTTTTGTGTAAACCTCTATGGGAAACTGCTCAACAAAGTGTTAAAATGGTAGTTGATGAGGCGGAAAACTAACTACTAATATTAAGGGGAGAGCAAGAAGCTGCACTGAGAAGGGCAGCATCAGTCTGTTAATGCTGATTCTCAAGGTTTGTCTTGAGACTGTTCTTTATGATGAATGAAATGTTATGATAGAGGATCAGGAGACTGGTAGCATGGAGGACTAGATTATTGTGTTGGAAGAACTGGATGGCCTCCATAGGGGAGTGTAAGATGGGACAAAATTCATTAACATGTAATGAAGTGTATGTGCTAATGAGAATTGCTCTCGTAAGTAAGAATCTTTTACAATAAAACCCCCCCCAAACACCAACAAACCAACAAACCCCCAAAACAGTAACCAGGAAAAAAAAAAAAGACCCCACCCCAAACCAGTTCTGGTTACATTGACTCGAACAAGACGTTTCAGGAAAAATTTCCAATACTATTGTATTTAAAGACCTGACAGTTTTAATTCAAGAATATCGTATTTGTAGTAGTTCTGAAAAGTCTGTGTTATTTTAGATCGTAATTTTTACTGTCACTAACGTGACATTTTCAATAAAAATGATGAAAGTGAAGAAACAGCATGGAGTCTGTCAATTTGAAGGAGGAATGGCATGATGAAGAAAGAGATCATCTGCAACATGTTGCTTAGAACGTCTTGGATGCATAAATCCACCTATCAGAGTCACTTACCAAGAGGGATTTGAGTTGTAGATATTTCCACTTAAATATGGTGTATGGAAGATTTTCTGAAATTTCTCTTATAATTTAGGTGTCTTTAAGGGAGAAGTGGGTTACTAATTTATTTGGGGATTCTCTAGCAGCCATTTGACAAAGGTGCCCTGGAGGCTTCTCTGGTAGTTGGGTTATTTACCTGCTCCTTTTACTTTCTTGTTTACTTCTGCCCAGAGTTTTCATATGGGGAGAGCGCCTTACTGTGCAACTGGATCATCCTTTTTCATATCTATTACAGAAAAGAGCTAAAATTTTACTTTGGTCCTGGTGCGTATAAAATAGACTGAGGCTGTATTTTTCTTATAGCTGTGTTTCCACTTCTTGTAACTCTTCATCTCCAAATCTCAGTAGTTCAGACCAGATGTTTTTCCTGCTTCATCCTATCTGCTTCATTGTCATACGTTGTGGAAAATAATGGAAAGATGTTTTTAAAACAGTAAAAATCAATCTTGGAAAAACATGTAGTCTCTGTAAGATCAAGAAGAGCTAAAGTGAAAAAATATTCCCTTCCTTTGAATCTGTCAATCACTGCTTTGGACAGAAGATTGAAAGTATGAAAAAGGGAGAGGATTTTTGACCTGAAGACATGTCCAGCTTGTCTCAATGACAGTCTGATCTAAATATGGCAGATTTTCTGCATAAATCCCAGTTAACCTAATATTGGATCACTGATTAAAATCCCCAAACCAAATGCTACAATAGGCAAAAGCTTTAAAATCCTTATCATAGCATGTATGCACAGGGGAGTACTCTTAAAACCAGAAAGTTTAGTATTAGTAGAACACATCAGGCTGAACAATGTTTCATGTAGAAGTAATAATATAATGGGTTGAAATGCATGGATGCTTTCCAGGAATCTGACTGTCTGTCATGTGAACTATAATCATGAAGGAATTCATTTTCTTCTTTTACACTCTGATTTAAATTTAACTTATCTGTTTCTCCCAGATAAAACGTGATATCTCTGAGGCCATTTGATAACACAGTTCTCTGATTCCATAGACAGTGTAGTTTTCTTTGCTTGAGGGAGAGAAGGGAAAGAGGCAAGGCATAAGGTTATAAAGCAGATTAAGCTCATCCTTAAAAACATTAAAACCCCCAAACCTACTATATTTCTAGTTACTGTATTTTTTCACTAATTTCTATAATTTACCATGATTCAGGGCTTTTTGATCATATTAGCCTAAATCACTCTGCATGTAATACATAATACTACTATGATAATAAAAATACACCGTGGGGTAGTTCCCAAAGGGACCATGTACCAGTAGGTGAGCTTACAATACTTGACATGGATCTGATTATAAAAATGATGTCTAGCAGAGATGCTAGGGTTTCTCAGATTCCTGTACCAAACTACGTGATAATACCTCTGTTTCCATTCGCTGCCTTTTCATACATACTCACTTTGACAGGCATCAGGGGAATCACAAAGGCAGCAGATGGTCTGTGCACAGTTCCCTCAAGCATAAAACAACGTTTCTGTACTTGTTGTCAGGACCTTCAATTGCACAGTGTTCTGTTTGATTATTTTCAAACTCTGGCTTGGCCATAGGGGCTCAGATGTGAAATATTTGCATATCACAAAGTGGGAGTAAGGACTCAATTAAAGTGGCAAGCAACTGGATTGAAACTAAATTCTAAGTAGAAGTTGTATGCATTTATTTTTGACTAGGTTTGATTTTATTATTTTAAATGAAAGCAATAACCTCTACTAAAATTTAACAGGACAGAGGTTGTGTGCAGTATGTGAATGGAGGTTTTTTCCTGTTTCCCCCTTGCCAAATATACTGGAGTTGCTTGTTTATGTGTAAAAATGAGAAAGCAGGAAAAATCCCAAAACACTGTACCATGTAAAATGAAAATATATATTCCAGTGTAGGCTAAAGGATGTAAATTCCAAATGAGTTTATTATCCTTAATCTTATTCTGCTGCATTTCAACTAAAAATAATGTATTAATTCCTTATTGAATGGAAGGCCATTTTTAATAATTCAATTTGCTGTGCAGGAATCTTCCCAGGATACATTGGATAATGTCAAGTTTAAATCTTGAGTCTACAGAGATCTGTATGCAGATGGAGCTGTGGAAAGCTAAAGGAAAGATTTTGATAAGCACACTCAGCTTAAATTTGTTAAATTTATGTTTTCCTCCTAGGTCCAGTCTTCACCAGCTTTAACTGCTTATATATTCAAATTATTTTGAAAGTGTTTAATGTATAGAAGGTGGAAATGCAGCCTGAACAAAAGGTCTGTTATTTCAAGGGAGGAAGAAAGTGATGGAGAAAACACTTTGCAAATTGTGGGAACAAGTATGTAATAGGGCTGGGGAAAAGCAAAGGTACAAGTTCATTGTCACATGAATTCAGTCTCAGACTGAATGATTTTCCTCTGAGCACCAATCCATACTAGGTCAAAGAGCTTGCTTTTTCTCGGTTTATCCTCCCTTGCTGCATGAGGAAATTACAGTAATAAAACACAAGATCTTGTGCATCTTCATTGGTTTTGCTACATTATAGTAATTTAAATGCCTTATTTTTTTAGTGGAAAAGATGGAGAGGGTAAAAATTTGTATTACAGATAATGCCTTTTTACTTTTTTTTAAATAGGTCATTGTTCCATTGTTGGCCACTGATGAGCATTAATTGGTGTTAGACAAAATTTCGTGTGTTTTTAGTAATTCTTACTACATCAGTGTGCTGAGGGTATTTAGAAAATGCTTGGGCTGAGATTTGTCAAGGCCCTATGGTTAGTTATTGGCTGCTCCTAAGGGCTTTGTGAACTGCTGTTGCTACCTATGCATCCTCCTTTTGCCATAACTCAAAGAATTAATGAATAAACTGTCAAGATAACAAACTGCAAAAATTTGGAATGTTTTGGTAGATTTATATATACAATATGCATTTCAGTTTGTCGAAGCACTGATGAAAAGTGGGATCTGAGTCCATACCTTGATAGCAGAAACCAATTATTGTGTTTTGTAAAGAGACTTTCTTAGTGTTTAGAAAAAAAGAATTAAAATCTGACCTTTCTGAAGGGGATTAAAATGGTGCTACACGCATCAATAGATATTTGTGTTGGTTATTTTTTGAAATAGGTTTTACATATGACTCTGAATCTTGCTAATTCATTGCTGCCTTCCTTAATTATTCAGCATTTCAGCATGGCAGGCTGTAGAGTACGTGAACAGTCAAAACAAGGTTACTGCAGTCAGTTTTGCAAATGGGTGAATGAACTTGCATAGGAAAGAGTCACACCCCACTTGTGTTTACAACCTGTGAGTGTTACGGAACGAGCAGGAATATTTGTAGAAATTTTAAGCAAACATTGAGAGAGAATAATTTTCATTCGAAATATGACTTTATGGTCAATGTGGTGCTTAAAGAGCTAGGATATATGTTATGTTAATGTTCAGGTATCTTTGTTGTTGAATATTCATTTAAAATTAGTGACATGGTTCAGATTTTGAATATCCTGTTTCTTAGGTACTGGAAATACTTTACTATCTCAATAAACACACTTCTGTGTTTCACACCATGAAAAAGTTGCTTTCCATAAGTATTTATATCTTCTGAAGCTCAACTACATAGGCTTTTTGTTCAATACTGAAAGACTGCAACCACAATTGAAATTGGTTATTTCAAGTGAACTGTTATAATTTTGGCTGTCTACTCAGCTGTAATGCACAGCAAGAAGTAAGCATGAACTCGGGACTGAGGTATGTTCCACTAAGTAAAGGGACATTTGAAATTATTTCCCACAGGAGAACATCATAAACGAAGATGAAATTTGACACATAAATTACTTGCTAGTATAGCTGTGATGGACTTTTATTAACTGACTTGTAGATACAACTTCGAAGATCTTTATCCATAATGTGAATAGATTACTATTAGGAGTAAGGTGTAAATCTATATTGTCATGAATTTGGATGCTGTTCAGGATAAATGCACCTCTTCCCCTGCTGTTCCCTTCTTCTGTTACTTTTTATCTATTTAACGAAGACTGAAGAAACTGCGGTAAACCCCGAACAGTGTGTTTTGTCTTTGTGACGCAAATACACTAGCTATTTTGTGTGTGGGTATGCATATATAATATACGTACACATGCATATATGATATGCATAATATAAATATGTATTAAAATGGTACGAAAAAGAGAGTACTTGGCTTGTATGGTTTCCTCTGGGTGGGTAGGAACATCAGGTGCAGCCTGATGTTAGGTTTGTGGATCATGTGAATTACTGGATCAGACTGGGTTGCATTTACTCTGCTTTGGTTTCATCTGAAACCTCTGCTATATAAGCAGCCAAAATAATGATTTATAAATTCACTTAAAATATTTTAAATCTAGTACTGATGTGAGACTGCTTCTCCAAGGAAAGGTTTATTAAACAAACAAAAATATCCTACATGAGAAGGCTGCAGAGATGCATTTTGTCATATTTGTATGACAGTACCTATGGGAATGTTAGAAATACTGGATCTTGTTTTCTTGTAACCTCATTGCTGGAGGAGTTTTCTGAGGTAAAGACACTTGAGAAGCTCTTGGAAGAGAGGGCTGAGTGCCAGACTGACTCTTCCTTTAGGAGAGGAACGCCAGGTCTTGTGGTACATGGCTGGAATGGTTTTCAGTAGTGTTGGTAAACAAAACAGAATATCTGTTTTTTAAAACAAATGTAATTGTGTTCCACTGGATTTCCTGGTCAATAATTCCAAGGTGTTAAAGGTATGGATTGAATGTGAATACATGCAAGTGTAGTTGCTTTTATTTAATAAGTTTGAGTCCCAGTTCTGCATTACTGGCTTTTATAGCAACTGGGAAGAGCCAAGTAGCAGAGCAATTTTCTGTGGATGGATGATGAAAATGTCTGAGAACAGTGTGATTAGTCAGTGGTGGCTTTGAGTTAGTTTTTCATTCTGTAACAATAATCTCCTTTGAAAAAATGCAGCTGCATGAGTGGAGCTGCTCAGTGTGAGCTGGACTGGGCTTAGGCTGTGGATTATTGTTTACACCTGTTCCCCCCACCCTGAGAATGGAGGATATCTCCAGAAATCCCAGTATAGTGCAATATGAAGCTGTAATTTTTTCTCTATGCATAAACAAATTATAAAACAGAGTGTAAACAAACCATTCCTGTGTAGGGTTCTCACAGGATAGGTGCAATTGGCAATGTCTTTAGGAAGTCATAAAACATACCTCCCCTCATTTCTGCTTCCTTAGTTAATGAGGAAACTAGCCAGTGAAGTGAGATTGTTGAACTTCATGCCTGATCCTGTGGGGAAGGTGTTTTGAAAAAGGGCCTTAAATGGAGTAGTTATTTGCAGGTAACTCTGCAGTGGATTCAGCTGCATGGCTGCTACCGTAGTGTAGCTTAAGCCACACAAGCATTCTGGGCATGTCAGTACACTTCATTTTGGCTGCACTTTTTAGCTCAGGAACAGTTTTATGCTGATGCAGCTGTGTGGATTGTGCGTATGACCTGCCTTGTGTTTATCTGCTTTGAATATATACGGCATCAACATGAAACCATCTTTTCGGCGTGTCTTTGGCTTGAAATAGGAATGTCCTTGAGAGATTTCTTGTAAACTAGAGTATTCTAGCTAGTGTTCTCGCAATACACAAAAGTAAATTAACCTCCTCTGGATAGGGTTCAGAGTGGCATCTTGGCAGCAAGTAGATCCTGCAGCGAGGACTGGAGCAAGCTACTCGTATTTTGTAATCTGTCTGATAGTTGGGGTGTTGTATTTCCAGGTCTCTCCTCTGAAGATGAACTTTGAGTATAAAATAATAGGAGTAGGGTGCTGCAACATTGCTAATACACGTCTGCTTCTCCACTTTATTACAATGAGCACATAAAGCTGTTCATTACAGATATTTTTACTGCTATGGTTTGTTCATACTGGGCTATGATCTGTTCATTTATTGGTATAGGTAGAGGTTTTTTGTTTTGTTTGGAGAACATTTATTGCCCATAATTACAAATGAAAAACAAAACAAAAAAGCCTCCCACAAACCTAATCTTTTCACTAGCTCCCAGATTTGGAATGTATAAGTTAGAAGCAAACAAAAAACCCCCGAAAAACCAAACCCCGAACTTTCCAAAACTCAGTTGGAAGACTTAATGTTCTGCCAGATGTTTGGCAATGTTCCTTTGAGACATGAGGGCAACATGACTGTCACTTTAATTGTTTGTTTAGTTTTAAACTGCAGATCAGCTTTTGGTTCATTCTATGATTTCCTGAGCTATTGGCAGCTGGAGTGCATTAGGTACATTCCTGAGGTGTACTTTTTCTTTTGGCTTCATCCAAAGGAAACCAGATGAAATTGTGTGTCTTGTCTAAAATATTAGTCTAGAGAAAGCACCACTAAATAAAAAGCAGGTCAAGAGTGGTTTTTTGGTTGTTGTTTTTGTTTTTGTTTTTTTTGAAAGGTGGGTAGGTGTTGTGGTTCGTTTCCCACCACCCCCACCCCCCCCCCCCCCCCCGAATAAAAGGTCTGAGTCTGGTCTTATCTCGTATATAATCTTTTGTATCTGAAGTTTCAATGTATATTTTCTATGTGTATGTATGTATATGTCTTGATATCAATATACATACACTCTCACTAGGTACATACATTTTTTTGGCTGGCAGAATTTTGTAAAACTTTTCTATAATTTCATTGTAAGGGAGATGAATTTTTTACCCCCCCCTAACTTTTCTATGTATTTTAATATAGTTCCTATTTTAAGGATTGTCATATATTACTGCTTTAAGATTTTTTTTAAACTTTATTATTAGGCAATTTTAAAGTGAGTCTGCAAATGTTTGTTCTTGTCAGGTGCTTGTAAAGAAAGTTAAACTGAAAAAAACCCCAGTATATTATCAGACCTACTGACCTCTATTTCACTGTATCCTGAGTCATGTTTGCAAGACTTACTATTTCTACTGTGCTTAAAACTTGAACAAACCTTTTTGTTTCTTCTTGGATAGTCTGAAATATTTGGTACAAGTGTATATTTCTAAGGTGAATGCTTGTTAGAAAGTGGTGGGAGCACAGTGAATTAAAGTCAGTAGGAAAGGACTTGAAGGAGCTTTGGAACCAATAAAAAAAAAGAAATTTTTTTTGTTTTGATATTATCGTGTAATTCAAGTTTTCCTCGCTTGCCCCCTTCTTAAAGGGGGGGATATTCATGCCATTTACCCCTTTTATTTTAGTACAGCATTGAGGTCTACTGTAAATGCCCTGTCTTGATAAAATATGACCAAAACCATAACAGAGGCTTAGAGAGCAAGTGTGTTAGTGTGTGTGTGTGTGTATATATACACATACACAAAGTAAGTATAAAGGCTTCGTTCAGTGTTCTTCCATTTTCCTTCTGCGAATTTTCATCCTTCAAGGATGATCACTGGCAGTAATTTTACACAAATAATGCTTTAGTTTAGGTAATTGTAGGTTCCAATGTCTCTTAATATAGCAGCAGAATAGAATTAAAATGAGTTGTGTTCTTCAGATGATGCACATGTATGAGTAAACCCTCAATATTTAACAGAGAAAATGGGGATGGGAAATGAAGATCTGTTAATTTCCAAGCAAAATGTTTGTGTTCAGTCTGTGTGTGGACATTATATGAAGTAGATAAAATAATTAATTTTACTGCCTATAAAAGGATTGGCATATGCCAAGTATCTACATTAATGCAAGTTACATGCTTGCTATGTCTTAAAGTCTAGAAAATGACAAATAAGGCCTTGTTTGATAAAACACAACATAGTCTAGATAAAAGTCCAAGTATATTAAACCTTAAATTATCAATGATTGTACTGAATGTGCTACTGAAGAATTCAAGTTCATTCCTTAATCTGTGCGTGATACAAGATGGTGCTCCAAAAAGATTAAGCTGTCTCCATTGACCCCTCTCAGATTAGTTTTACAAGTGTCATAGTCGTGGTAACGGTCTCTAAGGGCCACAAACACGTCATAGTCACGGTAACGGGTCCCCCACAGGGCCCCGCGCGTGTCACAGTCGTGGGGATGGGTCCCCCACGGAGCCCCGTGTCTGTTACAGTCGTGGTAATGGTCATAGTCGCGGTAACGGGCCCGTGCAGGGTGGCACGCGTGTCGTGGTCGCGGTAACGGATCCGTACAGGGTGGCACGCGTGTCGTGGTTGCGGTAACGGATCCGTACAGGGTGCCACGCGTGTCGTGGTCGTGGTAACAGATCCGTACAGGGTGCCACGCGTGTTGTGGTCGCGGTAACGGATCCGTACAGGATGCCACGCGTGTCGTGGCCGCGGTAATAGGCCTCTACAAGTCCCAAGCGTGTCGTAGTGGTGGTAATGGATCTGTACAGGGTGCCAGGTGTGTCAAAATCGTGGTAACGGTGTCTACAAGGTCACAAGCGTGTGGTAGTCACGGTAACGGATCTGTACAGTGTCGCAAGCGTGTCGTAGTCGTGGTAACGGTGTCTACAAGGTCACAAGCATGTCGTAGTTGTGGTAACGGATCTGTACAGGCTCCAAAGAGTGTCATAGTGGTGGTAACGGATCTGTACAGGGTCCAAAGCGTGTCATAGTCGTGGTAACGGATCTGTACAGGGTCCCAAGAACGTTATAGTCACGGTAACGGATCTGTACAGGGTCGCAAGCGTGTCGTAGTCGTGGTAACGGATCTCTACAGGGTCCAAAGATTGTCGTAGTCGTGGTAACGGTCCTCTACAGGGTCACAAGCGTGTCATAGTCATGGTATTGGATCTGTACAGTGTCCCAAGCGTGTCATAGTCATGGTAAACAGGCCTGTACAAGGTGCCAATCGTGTTGTAGTCGTGTTAATGGATCTGTACAGGGTCCAAAGAGTGTCATAGTCACGGTAACGGATCCGTACAGGGTGCCACGCGTGTCGTGGTCGCGGTAACGGATCCGTACAGGGTGCCACACGTGTCATGGTCGCGGTACCGGATCTGTACAGGGTCCCAAGAATGTTGTATTCGCGGTAACGGATCTGTACAGGGTCCCAAGAACGTTATAGTCACGGTAACGGATCTGTACAGGGTCCCAAGCGTGTCGTAGTTGAGGTAAAGAGATCTGTACAGGGTCCCAAGCGTGTCATAGTTGCGGTAACAGATCTCTACAGGGTCGCAAGCGCGTCGTAGTCGCGGTAACGGATCCGTACAGGGTCCCAAGCGCGTCGCAGTCGCGGTAACGGATCCGTACAGGGTCGCAAGCGTGTCGTAGTCGCGGTAACAGGTCTGTACAGGGACCAAAGAGTGTCGTAGTCACGGTAACAGGCTTGTATAGGGTCCCAAGCTTGTTGTTGTCATGGTAACGGAACTGTACAGGGTCGCAAGCGTGTGGTAGTCGCGGTAACGGATCTGTACAGTGTCACAAGCGTGTCGTAGTCATGGTAACGGTGTCTACAAGGTCGCAAGCATGTTGTAGTCATGGTAGCGGTCTCTACAGGGGCACAACATATCATAGTCGTGGTAACTGTGTTTGCAGGGTCCCAAGTGTGTCATAGTCGTGGTAACGGATCTGTACAGGGTCCCAAGCGTGTCACAGTCACGGTAACGGATCTGTCCAGGGTCCAAAGAGTGTCGTAGTCGTGGTAACGGATCTGTCCAGGGTCCAAAGAGTGTCGTAGTTGTGGTAACGAATCTCTACATGGTACCAAGCTTGTCGTACTCATGGTAACGGATCTGTACAGGGTCCCAAGAAAGTTATAGTCGCGGTAACGGATCTGTACAGGGTCCCAAGCGTGTCGTAGTCGAGGTAAAGGATCTGTACAGGATCCCAAGCGTGTCATAGTCGCGTTAACGTATTTGTACAGGGTCGCAAGCGTGTCGTAGTCGTGGTAGCGGATCTCTACAGGGTCCAAAGATTGTCGTAGTCACGGTAACGGTCCTCTACAGGGTCCCAAGCGTGTCATAGTCATGGTAAAGGATCTGTACAGGGTCCCAAGCGTGTCGTAGTCGAGGTAAAGGATCTGTACGGGATCCCAAGCGTGTTGTAGTCGCGTTAACGGATTTGTACAGGGTCACAAGCGTGTCGTAATCGTGGTAACGGATCTGTACAGGGTCGCAAGAGTGTCGTAGTCGCGGTAATGGATCTGTACAGGGTCGCAAGAGTGTCGTATTCATGGTAACAGGCTTGTATAGGGTCCCAAGCTTGTTTTTGTCACGGTAACGGAACTGTACAGGGTCGCAAGCGTGTGGTAGTCGCGGTAACGGATCTGTACAGTGTCACAAGCATGTCGTAGTCATGGTAACGGTGTCTACAAGGTCGCAAGCATGTTGTAGTTGTGGTAACGGTCTCTATAGGGACACAACATATCATAGTCGTGGTAACGGATCTGTACAGTGTCCCAATCGTGTCATAGTCGCGGTAACGGATCTGTACAGGGTCGCAAATACGTGATAGTCGCGGTAGCGAATCTGTACAGTGTCCCAAGCATGTTATAGTCACGGTAACGGGTCTGTACAGGGTCCAAAGCGTGTCATAGTCGTGGTAACGGATCTGTACAGGGTCCCAAGCGTGTCATAGTCACGGTAACGGATCCGTACAGGGTGCCACGCGTGTCGTGGTCGCGGTAACGGATCCGTGCAGGGTGCCACGTGTGTCGTGGTCGCGGGAACGGATCCGTACAGGGTGCCACGCGTGTCGTGGTCGCGGTAACGGATCCGTACAGGGTGGCACGCGTGTCGTGGTCACGGTAACGGATCCGTACAGGGTGCCACGCGTGTCGTGGTCGCGGTAACGGATCTGTACAGGGTCCAAAGATTGTCGTAGCCATGGTAACAGGCCTCTACAGGTCCCAAGCGTGTCATAGTGGTGGTAACAGATCTGTACAGGGTGCCAGGTGTGTCAAAATCGTGGTAATGGTGTCTACAAGGACCCAAGCATGTTGTAGTCGTGGTAACGGATCTGTACAGTGTCCCAAGCTTGTCGTAGTCGCGGTAATGGATCTGTACAGGGACCAAAGAGTGTCGTAGTCACGGTAACAGGCCTGTATAGGGTCCCAAGCTTGTTGCTGTCATGGTAACGGAACTGTACAGGGTCGCAAGCGTGTGGTAGTCGCGGTAACGGATCTGTCCAGGGTCCAAAGAGTGTCGTAGTCGTGGTAACGGATCTGTACAGGGTCCAAAGAGCGTTGTAGTCATGGTAATGAAACTCTACATGGTACCAAGCTTGTCGTAGTCATGGTAACGGATCTGTACAGGGTCCCATGAATGTTATAGTCGCGGTAACGGATCTGTACAGGGTCCCAAGCGTGTCGTAGTCGAGGTAAAGGATCTGTACAGGATCCCAAGCGTGTCGTAGTCGCGTTAACGTATTTGTACAGGGTCGCAAGCGTGTCGTAGTCGTGGTAACGGATCTCTACAGGGTCCAAAGATTGTCGTAGTCACGGTAACGGTCCTCTACAGGGTCCCAAGCGTGTCATAGTCATGGTAAAGGATCTGTACAGGGTCCCAAGCGTTTCGTAGTCGAGGTAAAGGATCTTTACGGGATCCCAAGCATGTTGTAGTTGCGTTAACGGATTTGTACAGGGTCGCAAGCGTGTCGTAATGGTGGTAACAGATCTGTACAGGGTCCAAAGATGGTCGTAGTCACGGTAACGGATCTGTACAGTGTCCCAAGCGTTTCATAGTCATGGTAATGGATCTGTACAGGGTGCCAAGCGTGTTGTAGTCATGGTAAACAGGCCTGTACAAGGTGCCAATCGTGTTGTAGTCGTGTTAACGGATCTGTACAGGGTCCAAAGAGTGTCATAGTCACGGTAACGGATCTGTACAGGGTGCCACGCGTGTCGTGGTCACGGTAACGGATCCGTACAGCGTGCAACGCATGTCGTGGTCGCGGTAACGGATCCCTACAGGGTCCCAAGCGTGTCGTAGTCGCAGTAACGGACCTGTACAGGGTGCCACGCGTGTCGTGGTCGCGGTAACGGATCCGTACAGGGTGCCCAAGCGTGTCGTAGTTGCGGTAACAGATCCGTACAGGGTCCCAAGCGTGTCGTGGTCGCGGTAACGGATCCGTACAGGGTTCCAAGCGTGTCGTGGTCGTGGTAGCGGATCCGTACAGGGTGCCACGCGTGTCGTGGTCACGGTAACGGATCCGTACAGGGTGCCCAAGCGTGTCGTAGTCGCGGTAACAGATCCCTACAGGGTCCCAAGCGTGTCGTGGTCGCGGTAACGGATCCCTACAGGGTCCCAAGCGTGTTGTAGTCACGGTAACGAATCTGTACAGTGTCCCAAGCGTGTCGTAGTCGAGGTAACGGATCTGTATAGTATCCCAAGGATGTCGTAGTCATGGTAACGGATCTGTACATTGTCCCAAGCATGTCGTAGTCGTCGTAACGGATCTGTGCAGTATCCCAAGCATATCGTAGTCGTGGTAATGGTGTCTACACGGTCGCAAGCATTTCGTAGTCGTGGTAAAGGATCTGTACAGGGTCCCAAGCTTGTCGTAGTCGCGGTAACGGATTTGTACAGGAACCAAAGAGTGTCGTATTCATGGTAACAGGCTTGTATAGGGTCCCAAGCTTGTTGTTGTCACGGTAACGGAACTGTACAGGGTCGCAAGCGTGTGGTAGTCGCGGTAACGGATCTGTACAGTGTCGCAAGCGTGTCATAGTCATGGTAACGGTGTCTACAAGGTCGCAAGCATGTTGTAGTCATGGTAACGGTCTCTACAGGGACACAACATGTCATAGTCGTGGTAACTGTGTTTGCAGGGTACCAAGTGTGTCATAGTCGTGGTAACGGATCTGGACAGGGTCCCAAGCGTGTCATAGTCACAGTAACGGATCTGTCCAGGGTCCAAAGAGTGTCGTAGTCGTGGTAACGGATCTGTCCAGGGTCCAAAGAGTGTCGTAGTCGTGGTAACGGATCTGTACAGTATCCCAAGCATATCGTAGTCGTGGTAATGGTGTCTACACGGTCGCAAGCATTTCGTAGTCGTGGTAAAGGATCTGTACAGGGTCCCAAGCGTGTCATAGTCACGGTAACGGATCCGTACAGGGTGCCACGCGTGTCGTAGTCGTGTTAACGGATCCGTACGGGGTGCCACGTGTGTCGTGGTCGCGGGAACGGATCCGTACAGGGTGGCACGCGTGTCTTGGTCGCGGTAACGGATCCGTGCAGGGTGCCACGCTTGTCGTGGTCGTGGGAACGGATCCGTACAGGGTGCCACGCGTTTCGTGGTCGCGGTAACGGATCTGTACAGGGTCCAAAGGTTGTCGTAGCCATGGTAACAGGCCTCTACAGGTCCCAAGCGTGTCATAGTGGTGGTAACAGATCTGTACAGGGTGCCAGGTGTGTCAAAATCATGGTAACGGTGTCTACAAGGTCACAAGCATGTCGTAGTCGCGGTAGCGGATCTGTACAGGGTCCAAAGATTGTCGTAGTCATGGTAACGGTCCTCTACAGGGTCACAAGCGTGTTCTAGTCGTGGTAACGAATCTTTACAGTGTCCCAAGCGTGTGGTAATCGAGGTAAAGGATCTGTACGGGATCCCAAGGATGTCGTAGTCATGGTAATGGTGTCTACACGGTCGCAAGCATTTCGTAGTCGTGGTAAAGGATCTGTACAGGGTCCCAAGCGTGTCATAGTCACGGTAACGGATCTGTACAGGGTCCAAAGCGTGTCGTACTCGTGGTAACGGATCTGTACAGGGTCCCAAGCGTGTCGTAGTCGTGCTAACAAATCTCTACATGGTACCAAGCTTGTCGTAATCATGGTAACGGGTCTGTACAGGGCCCAAAGCGTGTCATAGTCATGGTAACGGATCTGTACAGGGTCCCAAGAATGTTGTATTCATGGTAACGGATGTGTACAGGGTCCCAAGAACGTTATAGTCACGGTAACGGATCTGTACAGGGTCCAAAGCGTGTCGTAGTCGAGGTAAAGGATCTGTACAGGGTCCCAAGCGTGTCGTAGTCGCGGTAACGGATCCGTACAGGGTCGCAAGCGTGTCGTAGTCGTGGTAACGGATCTCTACAGGGTCCAAAGATTGTTGTAGTCACGGTAACGGTCCTCTACAGGGTCACTAGCGTGTCATAGTCATGGTAAAGGATCTGTACAGGGTCGCAAGCATGTCGTAGTCGAAGTAAAGGATCTGTACAGGGTCCCAAGCGTGTCGTAGTCGTGGTAACGGATCCGTACAGGGTCCAAAGCGTGTCATAGTTGTGGTTACGGTCAGTCGTGGTAATGGATCTCTACAGGGTCACAAGCACGTCATAGTCATGGTAACGGTCTCTACAGGGACACAACATGTCTTAGTCGTGGTAGCTGTGTTTGCAGGGTCCCAAGCGTGTCATATTCGAGGTCAAGGATCTGTACAGGATCCCAAGCGTGTCGTAGTCGTGGTAACGGATTTGTACAGGGTCCCAAGCGTGTCATAGTCGTGGTAACAGATCTGTACAGGGTCACAAGCAAATCGTAGTCGTGGTAACGGATCTGTACAGTGTCCCAAGCGTGTCATAGTCATGGTAACGGATCTCTACAGGGTCCAATGCGTGTCATAGTTGCGGTAACGGATCTCTACAGGGTCCCAAGCGTGTCGTAGTCGATGTAATGGATCTGTACAGGATCTCAAGGGTGTCGTAGTCGCGTTAACGGATTTGTACAGGGTCCCAAGCGTGTCATAGTCGAGGTAAAGGATCTGTACAGGATCCCATGCGTGTCGTAGTCGCGTTAACGGATTTGTACAGGGTCGCAAGCGTGTCGTAGTCGTGGTAACGGATCTCTACAGGGTCCAAAGATTGTCGTAGTCACGGTAACGGTCCTCTACAGGGTCACAAGCGTGTCATAGTCATGGTAAAGGATCTGTACAGGGTCCCAAGCGTGTCGTAGTCGAGGTAAAGGATCTGTACGGGATCCCAAGCGTGTTGTAGTCGCGTTAACGGATTTGTACAGGGTCACAAGCGTGTCGTAATCGTGGTAACGGATCTCTACAGGGTCCAAAGATTGTCGTAGTCATGGTAACGAATCTCTACATGGTACCAAGCTTGTCGTACTCATGGTAACAGGTCTGTACAGGGTCCAAAGCGTGTCATAGTCACGGTAACGGATCCGTACAGGGTGCCACGCGTGTCGTAGTCGCGGTAACGGATCCGTACGGGGTGCCACGCGTGTCGTGGTCGCGGGAACAGATCCGTACAGGGTGGCACGCGTGTCGTGGTCGCGGTAACGGATCCGTACAGGGTGGCACGCGTGTCGTGGTCGCGGTAACGGATCCGTACAGGGTGGCACGCGTTTCGTGGTCGCGGTAACGGATCTGTACAGGGTCCAAAGGTTGTCGTAGCCATGGTAACAGGCCTCTACAGGTCCCAAGCATGTCATAGTGGTGGTAACAGTTCTGTACAGGGTGCCAGGTGTGTCAAAATCATGGTAACGGTGTCTACAAGGTCACAAGCATGTCGTAGTCGCGGTAGCGGATCTGTACAGGGTCCAAAGATTGTCGTAGTCATGGTAACGGTCCTCTACAGGGTCACAAGCATGTCGTAGTCGCGGTAACGAATCTGTAGAGTGTCCCAAGCGTGTCGTAGTCGAGGTAAAGGATCTGTACGGGATCCCAAGCGTGTTGTAGTCGCGTTAACGGATTTGTACAGGGTCGCAAGCGTGTCGTAATCGTGGTAAAGGACCTCTACAGGGTCCAAAGATTGTCGTAGTCATGGTAACGGTCCTCTACAGGGTCACAAGCGTGTTGTAGTCGCGTTAACGGATTTGTACAGGGTCGCAAGCATGTCGTAGTCGCGGTAATGGATCTGTACAGGAACCAAAGAGTGTCGTATTCATGGTAACAGGCTTGTATAGGGTCCCAAGCTTGTTGTTGTTGTGGTAACGGAACTGTACAGGGTCGCAAGCGTGTGGTAGTCGCGGTAACGGATCTGTACAGTGTCACAAGCATGTCGTAGTCATGGTAACGGTGTCTACAAGGTCGCAAGCATGTTGTAGTCATGGTAACGGTCTCTACAGGGAGGCAACATATCATAGTCGTGGTAACGGATCTGTAAAGCGTCCCCAGCGTGTCATACTCGTGGTAGCGGTCCTCTTCAGGGTCCCAAGCGTGTCATAGTCACGGTAACGGATCTGTACAGTGTCGCAAGCGCGTGATAGTCACGGTAGCGAATCTGTACAGTGTCCCAAACATGTTATAGTCACGGTAACGGGTCTGTACAGGGTCCAAAAGCGTGTCATAGTCGTGGGAACGGATCTGTACAGGGTCCAAAGAGTGTCGTAGTCATGGTAACGGATCTGTACAGGGTCCAAAGAGTGTCATAGTCACGGTAACGGATCCGTATAGGGTGCCACGCGTGTCGTGGTCGCGGTAACGGATCCGTACGGGGTGCCACGTGTGTCGTGGTCGCGGGAACGGATCCGTACAGGGTGGCACGCGTGTCGTGGTCACGGTAACGGATCCGTACAGGGTGCCACGCGTTTTGTGGTCGCGGTAACGGATCCATACAGGGTGCCACGCGTGTCGTGGTCGCGGTAACGGATCTGTACAGGGTCCAAAGATTGTCGTAGCCATGGTAACAGGCCTCTACAGGTCCCAAGTGTGTCATAGTGGTGGTAACAGATCTGTACAGGGTGCTAGGTTTGTCAAAATCGCGGTAACGGTGTCTACAAGGTCGCAAGCATGTCGTAGTCGTGGTAACGGATCTGTACAGGAACCAAAGAGTGTCGTAGTCACGGTAACAGGCCTGTATATGGTCCCAAGCTTGTGGTTGTCATGGTAACGGAACTGTACAGGGTCGCAAGCATGTGGTAGTCGCGGTAACGGATCTGTACAGTGTCACAAGCATGTCGTAGTCATGGTAACGGTGTCTGCAAGGTCGGAAGCATGTTGCAGTCGTGGTAGCGGTCTCTACAGGGACACAACATGTCATAGTCGTGGTAACTGTGTTTGCAGGGTCCCAAGTGTGTCATAGTCGTGGTAACGGATCTGTACAGTGTCCCAAGCATGCCATAGTCACGGTAACGGATCTGTCCAGGGTCCAAAGAGTGTCGTAATCGTGGTAACGGATCTGTACAGGGTCCAAAGAGCGTCGTAGTCGTGGTAATGAAACTCTACATGGTACCAAGCTTGTCGTAGTCATGGTAACGGGTCTGTACAGGGTCCCATGAACGTTATAGTCGCGGTAACGGATCTGTACAGGGTCCCAAGCGTGTCGTAGTCGAGGTAAAGGATCTGTACAGGATCCCAAGCGTGTCATAGTCGCGTTAACGTATTTGTACAGGGTCGCAAGCGTGTCATAGTCGTGGTAACGGATCTGTACAGGGTCCAAAGATTGTCGTAGTCACGGTAACGGTCCTCTACAGGGTCACTAGCGTGTCGTGGTCATGGTAATGGATCTGTACAGGGTCCCAAGCGTGTCGTAGTCATGGTAAACAGGCCTGTACAAGGTGCCAATCGTGTTGTAGTCGTGTTAACGGATCTGTACAGGGTCCAAAGAGTGTCAAAGTCACGGTAACGGATCCGTACAGGGTGCCACGCGTGTCGTGGTCGCGGTAACGGATCCGTACAGGGTGCCACGCGTGTCGTGGTCGCGGTAACGGATCTCTACAGGGTCCAAAGATTGTCGTAGTCATGGTAACAGGCCTCTACAGGTCCCAAGCGTGTCATAGTGGTGGTAACAGATCTGTAAAGGGTGCCAGGTGTGTCAAAATCGTGGTAACGGTGTCTACAAGGTCACAAGCGTGTCGTAGTCGCGGTAGCGGATTTGTACAGTGTCGCAAGAGTGTCGTAGTCGTGGTAATGGTGTCTACAAGGTCGCAAGCATGTCGTAGTCGTGGTAACGGATCTGTACAGGAACCAAAGAGTGTCGTAGTCACGGTAACAGGCCTGTATAGGGTCCCAAGCTTGTTGTTGTCATGGTAACGGAACTGTACAGGGTCGCAAGCGTGTGGTAGTCGCGGTAACGGATCTGTCCAGGGTCCAAAGAGTGTTGTAGTCGTGGTAACGGATCTGTACAGGGTCCAAAGAGTGTCATAGTCGTGGTAACGAAACTCTACATGGTACCAAGCATGTCGTACTCATGGTAACGGATCTGTACAGGGTCCCAAGAAAGTTATAGTTGCGGTAACGGATCTGTACAGTGTCCCAAGCGTGTCGTAGTCGAGGTAAAGGATCTGTACCGGGTCGCAAGCGTGTCGTAGTCGTGGTAACGGGTCTCTACAGGGTCCTATGCGTGGCATAGTTGTGGTTGCGGTCAGTCGTGGTAATGGATCTCTATAGGGTCACAAGCACGTCATAGTCATGGTAACGGTCTCTACAGGGACACAACATGTCCTAGTCGTGGTAACTGTGTTTGCAGGGTCCCAAGCGTGTCATATTCGAGGTCAAGGATCTGTACAGGATCGCAAGCGTGTCGTAGTCGTGGTAACGGATTTGTACAGGGTCCCAAGCGTGTCATAGTCGTGGTAACAGATCTGTACAGGGTCACAAGCAAATCATAGTCGTGGTAACGGATCTGTACAGTGTCCCAAGCATGTCATAGTCATGGTAACGGATCTCTACAGGGCCCCAAGCGTGTCATAGTCGCGGTAACGGATCTCTACAGGGTCCCAAGCGTGTCGTAGCCGAGGTAAAAGATCTGTACAGGATCCCAAGTGTGTCGTAGTTGCGTTAACGGATTTGTACAGGGTCCCAAGCGTGTCGTAGTCGCGGTAGCGGATCTGTACAGGATCCCAAGCGTGTCGTAGTCGCGTTAACGGATTTGTAAAGGGTCGCAAGCGTGTCGTAGTCGTGGTAACGGATCTCTACAGGGTCCAAAGATTGTCGTAGTCACCGTAACGGTCCTCTACAGGGTCACTAGCGTGTCATAGTCATGGTAATGGATCTGTACAGGGTCCCAAGCGTGTCGTAGTCATGGTAAACAGGCCTGTACAAGGTGCCAATCATGTTGTAGTCGTGTTAACGGATCTGTACAGGGTCCAAAGAGTGTCATAGTCACGGTAACGGATCCGTACAGGGTGCCACGCGTGTCGTGGTCGCGGTAACGGATCCGTACAGGGTGGCACGCGTGTCGTGGTCGCGGTAACGGATCCGTACAGGGTGCCACGCGTGTTGTAGTCACGGTAATGGATCTGTACAGGGTCCCAAGCATTTCGTAGTCGAGGTAAGGGATCTGTACAGGATCCCAAGCATGTCGTAGTCGTGGTAACGGATCTGTACAGTGTCCCAAGCATGTCGTAGTCGTCGTAACGGATCTGTACAGTGTCCCAAGCATATCGTAGTCGTGGCAACGGTGTCTACACGGTCGCAAGCATTTCGTAGTCGTGGTAAAGGATCTGTACAGGGTCCCAAGCTTGTCGTAGTCGCGGTAATGGATCTGTACAGGGACCAAAGAGTGTCGTATTCATGGTAACAGGCTTGTATAGGGTCCCAAGCTTGTTGTTGTCATGGTAACAGAACTGTACAGGGTCGCAAGCGTGTCGTAGTCATGGTAACGGTGTCTACAAGGTCGCAAGCATGTTGTAGTCATGGTATCGGTCTCTACAGGGACACAACATGTCATAGTCGTGGTAACTGTGTTTGCAGGGTCCCAAGTGTGTCATAGTCATGGTAACGGATCTGTACAGGGTCCCAAGCGTGTCATAGTCACGGTAACGGATCTGTCCAGGGTCCAAAGAGTGTCGTAGTCGAGGTAAAGGATCTGTACAGTGTTACAAGCGTGTCGTAGTCGTGGTAACGGGTCTCTACAGGGTCCTATGCGTGTCATAGCTGTGGTTGCGGTCAGTCGTGGTAATGGATCTCTATAGGGTCACAAGCACGTCATAGTCATGGTAACGGTCTCTACAGGGACACAACATGTCCTAGTCGTGGTAAGTGTGTTTGCAGGGTCCCAAGCGTGTCATATTCGAGGTCAAGGATCTGTACAGGATCGCAAGCGTGTCGTAGTCATGGTAACGGATTTGTACAGGGTCCCAAGCGTGTCATAGTCATGGTAACAGATCTGTACAGGGTCACAAGCAAATCGTAGTCGTGGTAACGGATCTGTACAGTGTCCCAAGCGTGTCATAGTCATGGTAACGGATCTCTACAGGGCCCCAAGCGTGTCATAGTCGCGGTAACGGATCTCTACAGGGTCCCAAGCGTGTCGTAGTCGCGGTAAAGGATCTGTACAGGATCTCAAGCGTGTCGTAGTTGCGTTAACGGATTTGTACAGGGTCCCAAGCGTGTCGTAGTCGCGGTAGCGGATCTGTACAGGATCCCAAGCATGTCGTAGTCGCGTTAACGGATTTGTAAAGGGTCGCAAGCGTGTCGTAGTCATGGTAACGGATCTGTACAGGGTCCAAAGATTGTCGTAGTCACGGTAACAGTCCTCTACAGGGTCACAAGCGTGTCACAGTCATGGTAATGGATCTGTACAGGGTCCCAAGCGTGTCGTAGTCATGGTAAAAAGGCCTGTACAAGGTGCCAATCGTGTTGTAGTCGTGTTAACGGATCTGTCCAGGGTCCAAAGAGTGTCATAGTCACGGTAACGGATCCGTACAGGGTGCCACGCGTGTCGTGGTCGCGGTAACGGATCTGTACAGGGTGGCACACGTGTCGTGGTCGCGGTAACGGATCCGTACAGGGTGCCACGCGTGTCGTGGTCGCGGTAACGGATCCGTACAGGGTGGCACGCGTGTCGTGGTCGCGGTAACGGATCCGTACAGGGTGGCACGCGTGTCGTGGTCGCGGTAACGGATCCGTACAGGGTGCCACGCGTGTTGTAGTCACGGTAATGAATCTGTACAGGGTCCCAAGCATTTCGTAGTCGAGGTAAGGGATCTGTACAGGATCCCAAGCATGTCGTAGTCGTGGTAACGGATCTGTACAGTGTCCCAAGCATGTCGTAGTCGTCGTAACGGATCTGTACAGTGTCCCAAGCATATCGTAGTCGTGGCAACGGTGTCTACACGGTCGCAAGCATTTCGTAGTCGTGGTAAAGGATCTGTACAGGGTCCCAAGCTTGTCGTAGTCGCGGTAATGGATCTGTACAGGGACCAAAGAGTGTCGTATTCATGGTAACAGGCTTGTATAGGGTCCCAAGCTTGTTGTTGTCATGGTAACAGAACTGTACAGGGTCGCAAGCGTGTCGTAGTCATGGTAACGGTGTCTACAAGGTCGCAAGCATGTTGTAGTCATGGTATCGGTCTCTACAGGGACACAACATGTCATAGTCGTGGTAACTGTGTTTGCAGGGTCCCAAGTGTGTCATAGTCGTGGTAACGGATCTGTACAGGGTCCCAAGCGTGTCATAGTCACGGTAACGGATCTGTCCAGGGTCCAAAGAGTGTCGTAGTCGAGGTAAAGGATCTGTACAGTGTTACAAGCGTGTCGTAGTCGTGGTAACGGGTCTCTACAGGGTCCTATGCGTGTCATAGCTGTGGTTGCGGTCAGTCGTGGTAGTGGATCTCTATAGGGTCACAAGCACGTCATAGTCATGGTAACGGTCTCTACAGGGACACAACATGTCCTAGTCGTGGTAACTGTGTTTGCAGGGTCCCAAGCGTGTCATATTCGAGGTCAAGGATCTGTACAGGATCCCAAGCGTGTCGTAGTCGTGGTAACGGATTTGTACAGGGTCCCAAGCGTGTCATAGTCATGGTAACAGATCTGTACAGGGTCACAAGCAAATCGTAGTCGTGGTAACGGATCTGTACAGTGTCCCAAGCGTGTCATAGTCATGGTAACGGATCTCTACAGGGCCCCAAGCGTGTCATAGTCGCGGTAACGGATCTCTATAGGGTCCCAAGCGTGTCGTAGTCGCGGTAGCGGATCTGTACAGGATCTCAAGCGTGTCGTAGTTGCGTTAACGGATTTGTACAGGGTCCCAAGCGTGTCGTAGTCGAGGTAAAGGATCTGTACAGGATCCCAAGCGTGTCGTAGTCGCGTTAACGGATTTGTAAAGGGTCGCAAGCGTGTCGTAGTCATGGTAACGGATCTCTACAGGGTCCAAAGATTGTCGTAGTCACGGTAACAGTCCTCTACAGGGTCACAAGCGTGTCATAGTCATGGTAATGGATCTGTACAGGGTCCCAAGCGTGTCGTAGTCATGGTAAACAGGCCTGTACAAGGTGCCAATCGTGTTGTAGTCGTGTTAACGGATCTGTCCAGGGTCCAAAGAGTGTCATAGTCACGGTAACGGATCCGTACAGGGTGCCACGCGTGTCGTGGTCGCGGTAACGGATCCGTACAGGGTGGCACGCGTGTCGTGGTCGCGGTAACGGATCCGTACTGGGTGGCACGCGTGTCGTGGTCGCGGTAACGGATCTCTACAGGGTCCAAAGATTGTCGTAGCCATGGTAACAGGCCTCTACAGGTCCCAAGCGTGTCATAGTGGTGGTAACGGATCTGTACAGGGTGCCAGGTGTGTCAAAATCGTGGTAACGGTGTCTACAAGGTCACAAGCGTGTCGTAGTCGCGGTAGCGGATTTGTACAGTGTCGCAAGCGTGTCGTAGTCGTGGTAATGGTGTCTACAAGGTCGCAAGCATGTCGTGGTAACGGATCTGTACAGGAACCAAAGAGTGTCGTAGTCACGGTAACAGGCCTGTATAGGGTCCCAAGCTTGTTGTTGTCATGGTAACGGATCTGTACAGGGTCGCAAGCGTGTGGTAGTCACGGTAACGGATCTGTCCAGGGTCCAAAGAGTGTCGTAGTCGTGGTAACGGATCTGTACAGGGTCTAAAGAGCGCCGTAGTCGTGGTAATGAAACTCTACATGGTACCAAGCTTGTCATACTCATGGTAACGGATCTGTACAGGGTCCCAAGAACGTTATAGTCGAGGTAACGGATCTGTACAGGGTCCCAAGCGTGTCGTAGTCGAGGTAAAGGATCTGTACAGGATCCCAAGCGTGTCGTAGTCGAGGTAAAGGATCTGTACAGGGTCACAAGCGTGTCGTAGTCGTGGTAATGGGTCTCTACAGGGTCCTATGCGTGTCATAGCTGTGGTTGCGGTCAGTCGTGGTAATGGATCTCTATAGGGTCACAAGCACGTCATAGTCATGGTAACGGTCTCTACAGGGACACAACATGTCCTAGTCGTGGTAACTGTGTTTGCAGGGTGCCAAGTGTGTCATAGTTGTGGTAATGGATCTGTAAAGCGTCCCAAGCGTGTCATAGTCGTGGTAGCGGTCCTCTTCAGGGTCCCAAGCGTGTCATAGTCGCGGTAACGGATCCATACAGGGTGCCACGCGTTTCGTGGTCGCGGTAACGGATCTCTACAGGGTCCAAAGATTGTCGTAGCCATGGTAACAGGCCTCTACAGGTCCCAAGCGTGTCATAGTGGTGGTAACGGATCTGTACTGGGTGCCAGGTGTGTCAAAATCATGGTAACGGTGTCTCCAAGCTCACAAGCATGTAGTAGTCGTGGTAACGGATCTGTACGGTATCCCAAGCATATCGTAGTCGTGGTAACGGTGTCTACACGGTCGCAAGCATTTCGTAGTCGTGGTAAAGGATCTGTACAGGGTCCCAAGCTTGTCGTAGTCGCGGTAATGGATCTGTACAGGGACCAAAGAGTGTCGTATTCATGGTAACAGGCTTGTATAGGGTCCCAAGCTTGTTGTTGTCATGGTAACGGAACTGTACAGGGTCGCAAGCGTGTGGTAGTCGCGGTAACGGATCTGTACAGTGTCACAAGCGTGTCGTAGTCATGGTAACGGTGTCTACAAGGTCGCAAGCATGTTGTAGTCATGGTAACGGTCTCTACAGGGACACAACATGTCATAGTCGTGGTAACTGTGTTTGCAGGGTCCCAAGTGTGTCATAGTCGTGTTAACGGATCTGTACAGGGTCCCAAGCGTGTCATAGTCACGGTAACGGATCTGTCCAGGGTCCAAAGAGTATCGTAGTCGTGGTAACGGATCTGTCCAGGGTCCAAAGAGTGTCGTAGTCGTGGTAATGAACCTCTACATGGTACCAAGCTTGTCGTAGTCATGGTTACGGGTCTGTACAGGGTCCCAAGCGTGTCATAGTCATGGTAACGGATCTGTACAGGGTCCCAAGCGTGTCATAGTCACGGTAACGGATCTGTCCAGGGTCCAAAGAGTGTCGTAGTCGTGGTAACGGATCTGTACAGGGTCCAAAGAGTGTCGTAGTTGTGGTAACGAATCTCTACATGGTACCAAGCTTGTCGTACTCATGGTAACGGATCTGTACAGGGTCCCGAGAACGTTATAGTCACGGTAACGGATCTGTACAGGGTCCCAAGCGTGTCGTAGTCGAGGTAAAGGATCTGTACGGGATCCCAAGCGTGTCGTAGTCACGTTAACGTATTTGTACAGGGTCGCAAGCGTGTCGTAGTCGCGGTAACGGATCTCTACAGGGTCCAAAGATTGTCGTAGTCACGGTAACGGTCCTCTACAGGGTCCCAAGCGTGTCATAGTCATGGTAAAGGATCTCTTCAGGGTCCCAAGTGTGTCGTAGTCGAGGTAAAGGATCTGTACGGGATCCCAAGCGTGTTGTAGTCGCGTTAACGGATTTGTACAGGGTCGCAAGCGTGTCATAATCGTGGTAATGGATCTGTACAGGGTCCAAAGATTGTCGTAGTCACGGTAACGGTCCTCTACAGGGTCACAAGCGTGTCACAGTCATGGTAATGGATCTGTACAGGGTCCCAAGCGTGTCGTAGTCATGGTAAACAGGCCTGTACAAGGTGCCAATCGTGTTGTAGTCGTGTTAACGGATCTGTACAGGGTCCAAAGAGTGTCATAGTCACGGTAACGGATCCGTACAGGGTGCCACGCGTGTCGTGGTCGCGGTAACGGATCCGTACAGGGTGCCACGCGTGTCGTGGTCGCGGTAACGGATCCGTACAGGGTGGCACGCGTGTCGTGGTCGCGGTAACGGATCCGTACAGGGTGGCACGCGTGTCGTGGTCGCGGTAACGGATCCGTACAGGGTGCCACGCGTGTCGTGGTCGCGGTAACGGATCCGTACAGGGTGGCACGCGTGTCGTGGTCGCGGTAACGGATCCGTACAGGGTGGCACGCGTGTCGTGGTCGCGGTAACGGATCCGTACTGGGTGGCACGCGTGTCGTGGTCGCGGTAACGGATCCGTACAGGGTGGCACGCGTGTCGTGGTCGCGGTAACGGATCCGTACAGGGTGGCACGCGTGTCGTGGTCGCGGTAACGGATCCGTACAGGGTGCCACGCGTGTTGTAGTCACGGTAATGAATCTGTACAGGGTCCCAAGCATTTCGTAGTCGAGGTAAGGGATCTGTACAGGATCCCAAGCATGTCGTAGTCGTGGTAACGGATCTGTACAGTGTCCCAAGCATGTCGTAGTCGTCGTAACGGATCTGTACAGTGTCCCAAGCATATCGTAGTCGTGGCAACGGTGTCTACACGGTCGCAAGCATTTCGTAGTCGTGGTAAAGGATCTGTACAGGGTCCCAAGCTTGTCGTAGTCGCGGTAATGGATCTGTACAGGGACCAAAGAGTGTCGTATTCATGGTAACAGGCTTGTATAGGGTCCCAAGCTTGTTGTTGTCATGGTAACAGAACTGTACAGGGTCGCAAGCGTGTCGTAGTCATGGTAACGGTGTCTACAAGGTCGCAAGCATGTTGTAGTCATGGTATCGGTCTCTACAGGGACACAACATGTCATAGTCGTGGTAACTGTGTTTGCAGGGTCCCAAGTGTGTCATAGTCGTGGTAACGGATCTGTACAGGGTCCCAAGCGTGTCATAGTCGTGGTAACGGATCTGTCCAGGGTCCAAAGAGTGTCGTAGTCGAGGTAAAGGATCTGTACAGTGTTACAAGCGTGTCGTAGTCGTGGTAACGGGTCTCTACAGGGTCCTATGCGTGTCATAGCTGTGGTTGCGGTCAGTCGTGGTAGTGGATCTCTATAGGGTCACAAGCACGTCATAGTCATGGTAACGGTCTCTACAGGGACACAACATGTCCTAGTCGTGGTAAGTGTGTTTGCAGGGTCCCAAGCGTGTCATATTCGAGGTCAAGGATCTGTACAGGATCCCAAGCGTGTCGTAGTCGTGGTAACGGATTTGTACAGGGTCCCAAGCGTGTCATAGTCATGGTAACAGATCTGTACAGGGTCACAAGCAAATCGTAGTCGTGGTAACGGATCTGTACAGTGTCCCAAGCGTGTCATAGTCATGGTAACGGATCTCTACAGGGCCCCAAGCGTGTCATAGTCGCGGTAACGGATCTCTACAGGGTCCCAAGCGTGTCGTAGTTGATGTAATGGATCTGTACAGGATCTCAAGCGTGTCGTAGTTGCGTTAACGGATTTGTACAGGGTCCCAAGCGTGTCGTAGTCGCGGTAGCGGATCTGTACAGGATCCCAAGCGTGTCGTAGTCGCGTTAACGGATTTGTAAAGGGTCGCAAGCGTGTCGTAGTCATGGTAACGGATCTCTACAGGGTCCAAAGATTGTCGTAGTCACGGTAACAGTCCTCTACAGGGTCACAAGCGTGTCATAGTCATGGTAATGGATCTGTACAGGGTCCCAAGCGTGTCGTAGTCATGGTAAACAGGCCTGTACAAGGTGCCAATCGTGTTGTAGTCGTGTTAACGGATCTGTACAGGGTCCAAAGAGTGTCATAGTCACGGTAACGGATCCGTACAGGGTGCCACGCGTGTCGTGGTCGCGGTAACGGATCCGTACAGGGTGGCATGCGTGTCGTGGTCGCGGTAACGGATCTCTACAGGGTCCAAAGATTGTCGTAGCCATGGTAACAGGCCTCTACAGGTCCCAAGCGTGTCATAGTGGTGGTAACGGATCTGTACAGGGTGCCAGGTGTGTCAAAATCGTGGTAACGGTGTCTACAAGGTCACAAGCGTGTCGTAGTCGCGGTAGCGGATTTGTACAGTGTCGCAAGCGTGTCGTAGTCGTGGTAATGGTGTCTACAAGGTCGCAAGCATGTCGTGGTAACGGATCTGTACAGGAACCAAAGAGTGTCGTAGTCACGGTAACAGGCCTGTATAGGGTCCCAAGCTTGTTGTTGTCATGGTAACGGAACTGTACAGGGTCGCAAGCGTGTGGTAGTCACGGTAACGGATCTGTCCAGGGTCCAAAGAGTGTCGTAGTCGTGGTAACGGATCTGTACAGGGTCTAAAGAGCGCCGTAGTCGTGGTAATGAAACTCTACATGGTACCAAGCTTGTCATACTCATGGTAACGGATCTGTACAGGGTCCCAAGAACGTTATAGTCGAGGTAACGGATCTGTACAGGGTCCCAAGCGTGTCGTAGTCGAGGTAAAGGATCTGTACAGGATCCCAAGCGTGTCGTAGTCGAGGTAAAGGATCTGTACAGGGTCACAAGCGTGTCGTAGTCGTGGTAATGGGTCTCTACAGGGTCCTATGCGTGTCATAGCTGTGGTTGCGGTCAGTCGTGGTAATGGATCTCTATAGGGTCACAAGCACGTCATAGTCATGGTAACGGTCTCTACAGGGACACAACATGTCCTAGTCGTGGTAACTGTGTTTGCAGGGTGCCAAGTGTGTCATAGTTGTGGTAATGGATCTGTAAAGCGTCCCAAGCGTGTCATAGTCGTGGTAGCGGTCCTCTTCAGGGTCCCAAGCGTGTCATAGTCGCGGTAACGGATCCATACAGGGTGCCACGCGTTTCGTGGTCGCGGTAACGGATCTCTACAGGGTCCAAAGATTGTCGTAGCCATGGTAACAGGCCTCTACAGGTCCCAAGCGTGTCATAGTGGTGGTAACGGATCTGTACTGGGTGCCAGGTGTGTCAAAATCATGGTAACGGTGTCTCCAAGCTCACAAGCATGTAGTAGTCGTGGTAACGGATCTGTACGGTATCCCAAGCATATCGTAGTCGTGGTAACGGTGTCTACACGGTCGCAAGCATTTCGTAGTCGTGGTAAAGGATCTGTACAGGGTCCCAAGCTTGTCGTAGTCGCGGTAATGGATCTGTACAGGGACCAAAGAGTGTCGTATTCATGGTAACAGGCTTGTATAGGGTCCCAAGCTTGTTGTTGTCATGGTAACGGAACTGTACAGGGTCGCAAGCGTGTGGTAGTCGCGGTAACGGATCTGTACAGTGTCACAAGCGTGTCGTAGTCATGGTAACGGTGTCTACAAGGTCGCAAGCATGTTGTAGTCATGGTAACGGTCTCTACAGGGACACAGCATGTCCTAGTTGTGGTAACTGTGTTTGCAGGGTCCCAAGTGTGTCATAGTCGTGGTAACGGATCTGTACAGGGTCCCAAGCGTGTCATAGTCACGGTAACGGATCTGTCCAGGGTCCAAAGAGTGTCGTAGTCGTGGTAACGGATCTGTCCAGGGTCCAAAGAGTGTCGTAGTCGTGGTAATGAATCTCTACATGGTACCAAGCTTGTCGTAGTCATGGTTACGGGTCTGTACAGGGTCCCAAGCGTGTCGTAGTCATGGTAACGGATCTGTACAGGGTCCCAAGCGTGTCATAGTCACGGTAACGGATCTGTCCAGGGTCCAAAGAGTGTCGTAGTCGTGGTAACGGATCTGTACAGGGTCCAAAGAGTGTCGTAGTTGTGGTAACGAATCTCTACATGGTACCAAGCTTGTCGTACTCATGGTAACGGATCTGTACAGGGTCCCGAGAACGTTATAGTCACGGTAACGGATCTGTACAGGGTCCCAAGCGTGTCGTAGTCGAGGTAAAGGATCTGTACGGGATCCCAAGCGTGTCGTAGTCACGTTAACGTATTTGTACAGGGTCGCAAGCGTGTCGTAGTCGCGGTAACGGATCTCTACAGGGTCCAAAGATTGTCGTAGTCACGGTAACGGTCCTCTACAGGGTCCCAAGCGTGTCATAGTCATGGTAAAGGATCTCTTCAGGGTCCCAAGTGTGTCGTAGTCGAGGTAAAGGATCTGTACGGGATCCCAAGCGTGTTGTAGTCGCGTTAACGGATTTGTACAGGGTCGCAAGCGTGTCATAATCGTGGTAATGGATCTCTACAGGGTCCAAAGATTGTCGTAGTCACGGTAACGGTCCTCTACAGGGTCACAAGCGTGTCACAGTCATGGTAATGGATCTGTACAGGGTCCCAAGCGTGTCGTAGTCATGGTAAACAGGCCTGTACAAGGTGCCAATCGTGTTGTAGTCGTGTTAACAGATCTGTACAGGGTCCAAAGAGTGTCATAGTCACGGTAACGGATCCGTACAGGGTGGCACGCGTGTCGTGGTCGCGGTAACGGATCCGTACAGGGTGGCACGCGTGTCGTGGTCGCGGTAACGGATCCGTACAGGGTGGCACGCGTGTCGTGGTCGCGGTAACGGATCCGTACAGGGTGCCACGCGTGTCGTGGTCGCGGTAACGGATCCGTACAGGGTGCCACGCGTGTCGTGGTCGCGGTAACGGATCCGTACAGGGTGCCACTCGTGTCGTGGTCGCGGTAACGGATCCGTACAGGGTGGCACGCGTGTCGTGGTCGCGGTAACGGATCCGTACAGGGTGGCACGCGTGTCGTGGTCGCGGTAACGGATCCGTACAGGGTGGCACGCGTGTCGTGGTCGCGGTAACGGATCCGTACAGGGTGGCACGCGTGTCGTGGTCGCGGTAACGGATCCGTACAGGGTGCCACGCGTGTTGTAGTCACGGTAATGGATCTGTACAGGGTCCCAAGCATTTCGTAGTCGAGGTAAGGGATCTGTACAGGATCCCAAGCATGTAGTAGTCGTGGTAACGGATCTGTACAGTGTCCCAAGCATGTCGTAGTCGTCGTAACGGATCTGTACAGTGTCCCAAGCATATCGTAGTCGTGGCAACGGTGTCTACACGGTCGCAAGCATTTCGTAGTCGTGGTAAAGGATCTGTACAGGGTCCCAAGCTTGTCGTAGTCGCGGTAATGGATCTGTACAGGGACCAAAGAGTGTCGTATTCATGGTGACAGGCTTGTATAGGGTCCCAAGCTTGTTGTTGTCATGGTAACAGAACTGTACAGGGTCGCAAGCGTGTCGTAGTCATGGTAACGGTGTCTACAAGGTCGCAAGCATGTTGTAGTCGTGGTATCGGTCTCTACAGGGACACAACATGTCATAGTCGTGGTAACTGTGTTTGCAGGGTCCCAAGTGTGTCATAGTCGTGGTAACGGATCTGTACAGGGTCCCAAGCGTGTCATAGTCGTGGTAACGGATCTGTCCAGGGTCCAAAGAGTGTCGTAGTCGAGGTAAAGGATCTGTACAGTGTTACAAGCGTGTCGTAGTCGTGGTAACGGGTCTCTACAGGGTCCTATGCGTGTCATAGCTGTGGTTGCGGTCAGTCGTGGTAGTGGATCTCTATAGGGTCACAAGCACGTCATAGTCATGGTAACGGTCTCTACAGGGACACAACATGTCCTAGTCGTGGTAAGTGTGTTTGCAGGGTCCCAAGCGTGTCATATTCGAGGTCAAGGATCTGTACAGGATCCCAAGCGTGTCGTAGTCGTGGTAACGGATTTGTACAGGGTCCCAAGCGTGTCATAGTCACGGTAACGGATCTGTCCAGGGTCCAAAGAGTGTCGTAGTCGTGGTAACGGATCTGTCCAGGGTCCAAAGAGTGTCGTAGTCGTGGTAATGAACCTCTACATGGTACCAAGCTTGTCGTAGTCATGGTTACGGGTCTGTACAGGGTCCCAAGCGTGTCATAGTCATGGTAACGGATCTGTCCAGGGTCCAAAGAGTGTCGTAGTCGTGGTAACGGATCTGTGCAGGGTCCAAAGAGTGTCGTAGTTGTGGTAACGAATCTCTACATGGTACCAAGCTTGTCGTACTCATGGTAACGGATCTGTACAGGGTCCCGAGAACGTTATAGTCACGGTAACGGATCTGTACAGGGTCCCAAGCGTGTCGTAGTCGAGGTAAAGGATCTGTACGGGATCCCAAGCGTGTCGTAGTCACGTTAACGTATTTGTACAGGGTCGCAAGCGTGTCGTAGTCGCGGTAACGGATCTCTACAGGGTCCAAAGATTGTCGTAGTCACGGTAACGGTCCTCTACAGGGTCCCAAGCGTGTCATAGTCATGGTAAAGGATCTCTTCAGGGTCCCAAGTGTGTCGTAGTCGAGGTAAAGGATCTGTACGGGATCCCAAGCGTGTTGTAGTCGCGTTAACGGATTTGTACAGGGTCGCAAGCGTGTCATAATCGTGGTAATGGATCTCTACAGGGTCCAAAGATTGTCGTAGTCACGGTAACGGTCCTCTACAGGGTCACAAGCGTGTCACAGTCATGGTAATGGATCTGTACAGGGTCCCAAGCGTGTCGTAGTCATGGTAAACAGGCCTGTACAAGGTGCCAATCGTGTTGTAGTCGTGTTAACGGATCTGTACAGGGTCCAAAGAGTGTCATAGTCACGGTAACGGATCCGTACAGGGTGCCACACGTGTCGTGGTCGCGGTAACGGATCCGTACAGGGTGGCACGCGTGTCGTGGTCGCGGTAACGGATCCGTACAGGGTGCCACACGTTTTGTGGTCGCGGTAACGGATCCGTACAGGGTGGCACGCGTGTCGTGGTCGCGGTAACGGATCCGTACAGGGTGGCACGCGTGTCGTGGTCGCGGTAACGGATCCGTACAGGGTGGCACGCGTGTCGTGGTCGCGGTAACGGATCCGTACAGGGTGCCACGCCTGTTGTAGTCACGGTAATGGATCTGTACAGGGTCCCAAGCATTTCGTAGTCGAGGTAAGGGATCTGTACAGGATCCCAAGCATGTCGTAGTCGTGGTAACGGATCTGTACAGTGTCCCAAGCATGTCGTAGTCGTCGTAACGGATCTGTACAGTGTCCCAAGCATATCGTAGTCGTGGCAACGGTGTCTACACGGTCGCAAGCATTTCGTAGTCGTGGTAAAGGATCTGTACAGGGTCCCAAGCTTGTCGTAGTCGCGGTAATGGATCTGTACAGGGACCAAAGAGTGTCGTATTCATGGTAACAGGCTTGTATAGGGTCCCAAGCTTGTTGTTGTCATGGTAACAGAACTGTACAGGGTCGCAAGCGTGTCGTAGTCATGGTAACGGTGTCTACAAGGTCGCAAGCATGTTGTAGTCGTGGTAGCGGTCTCTACAGGGACACAACATGTCATAGTCGTGGTAACTGTGTTTGCAGGGTCCCAAGTGTGTCATAGTCGTGGTAACGGATCTGTACAGGGTCCCAAGCGTGTCATAGTCACGGTAACGGATCTGTCCAGGGTCCAAAGAGTGTCGTAGTCGAGGTAAAGGATCTGTACAGTGTTACAAGCGTGTCGTAGTCGTGGTAACGGGTCTCTACAGGGTCCTATGCGTGTCATAGCTGTGGTTGCGGTCAGTCGTGGTAGTGGATCTCTATAGGGTCACACGCACGTCATAGTCATGGTAACGGTCTCTACAGGGACACAACATGTCCTAGTCGTGGTAACTGTATTTGCAGGGTCCCAAGCGTGTCATATTCGAGGTCAAGGATCTGTACAGGATCCCAAGCGTGTCGTAGTCGTGGTAACGGATTTGTACAGGGTCCCAAGCGTGTCATAGTCACGGTAACGGATCTGTCCAGGGTCCAAAGAGTGTCGTAGTCGTGGTAACGGATCTGTCCAGGGTCCAAAGAGTGTCGTAGTCGTGGTAATGAACCTCTACATGGTACCAAGCTTGTCATAGTCATGGTTACGGGTCTGTACAGGGTCCCAAGCGTGTCATAGTCATGGTAACGGATCTGTACAGGGTCCCAAGCGTGTCATAGTCACGGTAACGGATCTGTCCAGGGTCCAAAGAGTGTCGTAGTCGTGGTAATGGATCTGTACAGGGTCCAAAGAGTGTCGTAGTTGTGGTAACGAATCTCTACATGGTACCAAGCTTGTCGTACTCATGGTAACGGATCTGTACAGGGTCCCGAGAACGTTATAGTCACGGTAACGGATCTGTACAGGGTCCCAAGCGTGTCGTAGTTGAGGTAAAGGATCTGTACGGGATCCCAAGCGTGTCGTAGTCACGTTAACGTATTTGTACAGGGTCGCAAGCGTGTCGTAGTCGCGGTAACGGATCTCTACAGGGTCCAAAGATTGTCGTAGTCACGGTAACGGTCCTCTACAGGGTCCCAAGCGTGTCATAGTCATGGTAAAGGATCTCTTCAGGGTCCCAAGTGTGTCGTAGTCGAGGTAAAGGATCTGTACGGGATCCCAAGCGTGTTGTAGTCGCGTTAACGGATTTGTACAGGGTCGCAAGCGTGTCATAATCGTGGTAATGGATCTCTACAGGGTCCAAAGATTGTCGTAGTCACGGTAACGGTCCTCTACAGGGTCACAAGCGTGTCACAGTCATGGTAATGGATCTGTACAGGGTCCCAAGCGTGTCGTAGTCATGGTAAACAGGCCTGTACAAGGTGCCAATCGTGTTGTAGTCGTGTTAACGGATCTGTACAGGGTCCAAAGAGTGTCATAGTCACGGTAACGGATCCGTACAGGGTGCCACGCGTGTCGTGGTCGCGGTAACGGATCCGTACAGGGTGGCACGCGTGTCGTGGTCGCGGTAACGGATCCGTACAGGGTGGCACGCGTGTTGTAGTCACGGTAATGGATCTGTACAGGGTCCCAAGCATTTCATAGTCGAGGTAAGGGATCTGTACAGGATCCCAAGCATGTCGTAGTCGTGGTAACGGATCTGTACAGTGTCCCAAGCATGTCGTAGTCGTCGTAACGGATCTGTACAGTGTCCCAAGCATATCGTAGTCGTGGCAACGGTGTCTACACGGTCGCAAGCATTTCGTAGTCGTGGTAAAGGATCTGTACAGGGTCCCAAGCTTGTCGTAGTCGCGGTAATGGATCTGTACAGGGACCAAAGAGTGTCGTATTCATGGTGACAGGCTTGTATAGGGTCCCAAGCTTGTTGTTGTCATGGTAACAGAACTGTACAGGGTCGCAAGCGTGTCGTAGTCATGGTAACGGTGTCTACAAGGTCGCAAGCATGTTGTAGTCATGGTATCGGTCTCTACAGGGACACAACATGTCATAGTCGTGGTAACTGTGTTTGCAGGGTCCCAAGTGTGTCATAGTCGTGGTAACGGATCTGTACAGGGTCCCAAGCGTGTCATAGTCGTGGTAACGGATCTGTCCAGGGTCCAAAGCGTGTCGTAGTCGAGGTAAAGGATCTGTACAGTGTTACAAGCGTGTCGTAGTTGTGGTAACGGGTCTCTACAGGGTCCTATGCGTGTCATAGCTGTGGTTGCGGTCAGTCGTGGTAGTGGATCTCTATAGGGTCACAAGCACGTCATAGTCATGGTAACGGTCTCTACAGGGACACAACATGTCCTAGTCGTGGTAAGTGTGTTTGCAGGGTCCCAAGCGTGTCATATTCGAGGTCAAGGATCTGTACAGGATCCCAAGCGTGTCGTAGTCGTGGTAACGGATTTGTACAGGGTCCCAAGCGTGTCATAGTCACGGTAACGGATCTGTCCAGGGTCCAAAGAGTGTCGTAGTCGTGGTAACGGATCTGTCCAGGGTCCAAAGAGTGTCGTAGTCGTGGTAATGAACCTCTACATGGTACCAAGCTTGTCGTAGTCATGGTTACGGGTCTGTACAGGGTCCCAAGCGTGTCATAGTCATGGTAACGGATCTGTCCAGGGTCCAAAGAGTGTCGTAGTCGTGGTAACGGATCTGTGCAGGGTCCAAAGAGTGTCGTAGTTGTGGTAACGAATCTCTACATGGTACCAAGCTTGTCGTACTCATGGTAACGGATCTGTACAGGGTCCCGAGAACGTTATAGTCACGGTAACGGATCTGTACAGGGTCCCAAGCGTGTCGTAGTCGAGGTAAAGGATCTGTACGGGATCCCAAGCGTGTCGTAGTCACGTTAACGTATTTGTACAGGGTCGCAAGCGTGTCGTAGTCGCGGTAACGGATCTCTACAGGGTCCAAAGATTGTCGTAGTCACGGTAACGGTCCTCTACAGGGTCCCAAGCGTGTCATAGTCATGGTAAAGGATCTCTTCAGGGTCCCAAGTGTGTCGTAGTCGAGGTAAAGGATCTGTACGGGATCCCAAGCGTGTTGTAGTCGCGTTAACGGATTTGTACAGGGTCGCAAGCGTGTCATAATCGTGGTAATGGATCTCTACAGGGTCCAAAGATTGTCGTAGTCACGGTAACGGTCCTCTACAGGGTCACAAGCGTGTCACAGTCATGGTAATGGATCTGTACAGGGTCCCAAGCGTGTCGTAGTCATGGTAAACAGGCCTGTACAAGGTGCCAATCGTGTTGTAGTCGTGTTAACGGATCTGTACAGGGTCCAAAGAGTGTCATAGTCACGGTAACGGATCCGTACAGGGTGCCACACGTGTCGTGGTCGCGGTAACGGATCCGTACAGGGTGGCACGCGTGTCGTGGTCGCGGTAACGGATCCGTACAGGGTGCCACACGTTTTGTGGTCGCGGTAACGGATCCGTACAGGGTGCCACGCGTGTCGTGGTCGCGGTAACGGATCCGTACAGGGTGGCACGCGTGTCGTGGTCGCGGTAACGGATCCGTACAGGGTGGCACGCGTGTCGTGGTCGCGGTAACGGATCCGTACAGGGTGGCACGCGTGTCGTGGTCGCGGTAACGGATCCGTACAGGGTGCCACGCCTGTTGTAGTCACGGTAATGGATCTGTACAGGGTCCCAAGCATTTCGTAGTCGAGGTAAGGGATCTGTACAGGATCCCAAGCATGTCGTAGTCGTGGTAACGGATCTGTACAGTGTCCCAAGCATGTCGTAGTCGTCGTAACGGATCTGTACAGTGTCCCAAGCATATCGTAGTCGTGGCAACGGTGTCTACACGGTCGCAAGCATTTCGTAGTCGTGGTAAAGGATCTGTACAGGGTCCCAAGCTTGTCGTAGTCGCGGTAATGGATCTGTACAGGGACCAAAGAGTGTCGTATTCATGGTAACAGGCTTGTATAGGGTCCCAAGCTTGTTGTTGTCATGGTAACAGAACTGTACAGGGTCGCAAGCGTGTCGTAGTCATGGTAACGGTGTCTACAAGGTCGCAAGCATGTTGTAGTCGTGGTAGCGGTCTCTACAGGGACACAACATGTCATAGTCGTGGTAACTGTGTTTGCAGGGTCCCAAGTGTGTCATAGTCGTGGTAACGGATCTGTACAGGGTCCCAAGCGTGTCATAGTCACGGTAACGGATCTGTCCAGGGTCCAAAGAGTGTCGTAGTCGAGGTAAAGGATCTGTACAGTGTTACAAGCGTGTCGTAGTCGTGGTAACGGGTCTCTACAGGGTCCTATGCGTGTCATAGCTGTGGTTGCGGTCAGTCGTGGTAGTGGATCTCTATAGGGTCACAAGCACGTCATAGTCATGGTAACGGTCTCTACAGGGACACAACATGTCCTAGTCGTGGTAACTGTGTTTGCAGGGTCCCAAGCGTGTCATATTCGAGGTCAAGGATCTGTACAGGATCCCAAGCGTGTCGTAGTCGTGGTAACGGATTTGTACAGGGTCCCAAGCGTGTCATAGTCACGGTAACGGATCTGTCCAGGGTCCAAAGAGTGTCGTAGTCGTGGTAACGGATCTGTCCAGGGTCCAAAGAGTGTCGTAGTCGTGGTAATGAACCTCTACATGGTACCAAGCTTGTCATAGTCATGGTTACGGGTCTGTACAGGGTCCCAAGCGTGTCATAGTCATGGTAACGGATCTGTACAGGGTCCCAAGCGTGTCATAGTCACGGTAACGGATCTGTCCAGGGTCCAAAGAGTGTCGTAGTCGTGGTAATGGATCTGTACAGGGTCCAAAGAGTGTCGTAGTTGTGGTAACGAATCTCTACATGGTACCAAGCTTGTCGTACTCATGGTAACGGATCTGTACAGGGTCCCGAGAACGTTATAGTCACGGTAACGGATCTGTACAGGGTCCCAAGCGTGTCGTAGTTGAGGTAAAGGATCTGTACGGGATCCCAAGCGTGTCGTAGTCACGTTAACGTATTTGTACAGGGTCGCAAGCGTGTCGTAGTCGCGGTAACGGATCTCTACAGGGTCCAAAGATTGTCGTAGTCACGGTAACGGTCCTCTACAGGGTCCCAAGCGTGTCATAGTCATGGTAAAGGATCTCTTCAGGGTCCCAAGTGTGTCGTAGTCGAGGTAAAGGATCTGTACGGGATCCCAAGCGTGTTGTAGTCGCGTTAACGGATTTGTACAGGGTCGCAAGCGTGTCATAATCGTGGTAATGGATCTCTACAGGGTCCAAAGATTGTCGTAGTCACGGTAACGGTCCTCTACAGGGTCACAAGCGTGTCACAGTCATGGTAATGGATCTGTACAGGGTCCCAAGCGTGTCGTAGTCATGGTAAACAGGCCTGTACAAGGTGCCAATCGTGTTGTAGTCGTGTTAACGGATCTGTACAGGGTCCAAAGAGTGTCATAGTCACGGTAACGGATCCGTACAGGGTGCCACGCGTGTCGTGGTCGCGGTAACGGATCCGTACAGGGTGGCACGCGTGTCGTGGTCGCGGTAACGGATCCGTACAGGGTGCCACGCCTGTTGTAGTCACGGTAATGGATCTGTACAGGGTCCCAAGCATTTCGTAGTCGAGGTAAGGGATCTGTACAGGATCCCAAGCATGTCGTAGTCGTGGTAACGGATCTGTACAGTGTCCCAAGCATGTCGTAGTCGTCGTAACGGATCTGTACAGTGTCCCAAGCATATCGTAGTCGTGGCAACGGTGTCTACACGGTCGCAAGCATTTCGTAGTCGTGGTAAAGGATCTGTACAGGGTCCCAAGCTTGTCGTAGTCGCGGTAATGGATCTGTACAGGGACCAAAGAGTGTCGTATTCATGGTGACAGGCTTGTATAGGGTCCCAAGCTTGTTGTTGTCATGGTAACAGAACTGTAAAGGGTCGCAAGCGTGTCGTAGTCATGGTAACGGTGTCTACAAGGTCGCAAGCATGTTGTAGTCATGGTATCGGTCTCTACAGGGACACAACATGTCATAGTCGTGGTAACTGTGTTTGCAGGGTCCCAAGTGTGTCATAGTCGTGGTAACGGATCTGTACAGGGTCCCAAGCGTGTCATAGTCGTGGTAACGGATCTGTCCAGGGTCCAAAGAGTGTCGTAGTCGAGGTAAAGGATCTGTACAGTGTTACAAGCGTGTCGTAGTCGTGGTAACGGGTCTCTACAGGGTCCTATGCGTGTCATAGCTGTGGTTGCGGTCAGTCGTGGTAGTGGATCTCTATAGGGTCACAAGCACGTCATAGTCATGGTAACGGTCTCTACAGGGACACAACATGTCCTAGTCGTGGTAACTGTGTTTGCAGGGTCCCAAGCGTGTCATATTCGAGGTCAAGGATCTGTACAGGATCCCAAGCGTGTCGTAGTCGTGGTAACGGATTTGTACAGGGTCCCAAGCGTGTCATAGTCACGGTAACGGATCTGTCCAGGGTCCAAAGAGTGTCGTAGTCGTGGTAACGGATCTGTCCAGGGTCCAAAGAGTGTCGTAGTCGTGGTAATGAACCTCTACATGGTACCAAGCTTGTCGTAGTCATGGTTACGGGTCTGTACAGGGTCCCAAGCGTGTCATAGTCATGGTAACGGATCTGTCCAGGGTCCAAAGAGTGTCGTAGTCGTGGTAACGGATCTGTGCAGGGTCCAAAGAGTGTCGTAGTTGTGGTAACGAATCTCTACATGGTACCAAGCTTGTCGTACTCATGGTAACGGATCTGTACAGGGTCCCGAGAACGTTATAGTCACGGTAACGGATCTGTACAGGGTCCCAAGCGTGTCGTAGTCGAGGTAAAGGATCTGTACGGGATCCCAAGCGTGTCGTAGTCACGTTAACGTATTTGTACAGGGTCGCAAGCGTGTCGTAGTCGCGGTAACGGATCTCTACAGGGTCCAAAGATTGTCGTAGTCACGGTAACGGTCCTCTACAGGGTCCCAAGCGTGTCATAGTCATGGTAAAGGATCTCTTCAGGGTCCCAAGTGTGTCGTAGTCGAGGTAAAGGATCTGTACGGGATCCCAAGCGTGTTGTAGTCGCGTTAACGGATTTGTACAGGGTCGCAAGCGTGTCATAATCGTGGTAATGGATCTCTACAGGGTCCAAAGATTGTCGTAGTCACGGTAACGGTCCTCTACAGGGTCACAAGCGTGTCACAGTCATGGTAATGGATCTGTACAGGGTCCCAAGCGTGTCGTAGTCATGGTAAACAGGCCTGTACAAGGTGCCAATCGTGTTGTAGTCGTGTTAACGGATCTGTACAGGGTCCAAAGAGTGTCATAGTCACGGTAACGGATCCGTACAGGGTGCCACACGTGTCGTGGTCGCGGTAACGGATCCGTACAGGGTGCCACGCGTGTCGTGGTCGCGGTAACGGATCCGTACAGGGTGCCACACGTTTTGTGGTCGCGGTAACGGATCCGTACAGGGTGCCACGCGTGTCGTGGTCGCGGTAACGGATCCGTACAGGGTGGCACGCGTGTCGTGGTCGCGGTAACGGATCCGTACAGGGTGGCACGCGTGTCGTGGTCGCGGTAACGGATCCGTACAGGGTGGCACGCGTGTCGTGGTCGCGGTAACGGATCCGTACAGGGTGCCACGCCTGTTGTAGTCACGGTAATGGATCTGTACAGGGTCCCAAGCATTTCGTAGTCGAGGTAAGGGATCTGTACAGGATCCCAAGCATGTCGTAGTCGTGGTAACGGATCTGTACAGTGTCCCAAGCATGTCGTAGTCGTCGTAACGGATCTGTACAGTGTCCCAAGCATATCGTAGTCGTGGCAACGGTGTCTACACGGTCGCAAGCATTTCGTAGTCGTGGTAAAGGATCTGTACAGGGTCCCAAGCTTGTCGTAGTCGCGGTAATGGATCTGTACAGGGACCAAAGAGTGTCGTATTCATGGTAACAGGCTTGTATAGGGTCCCAAGCTTGTTGTTGTCATGGTAATGGATCTGTACAGGGTCCCAAGCGTGTCGTAGTCATGGTAAACAGGCCTGTACAAGGTGCCAATCGTGTTGTAGTCGTGTTAACGGATCTGTCCAGGGTCCAAAGAGTGTCATAGTCACGGTAACGGATCCGTACAGGGTGCCACACGTGTCGTGGTCGCGGTAACGGATCCGTACAGGGTGCCACGCGTGTCGTGGTCGCGGTAACGGATCCGTACAGGGTGCCACACGTTTTGTGGTCGCGGTAACGGATCCGTACAGGGTGCCACGCGTGTCGTGGTCGCGGTAACGGATCCGTACAGGGTGGCACGCGTGTCGTGGTCGCGGTAACGGATCCGTACAGGGTGCCACGCCTGTTGTAGTCACGGTAATGGATCTGTACAGGGTCCCAAGCATTTCGTAGTCGAGGTAAGGGATCTGTACAGGATCCCAAGCATGTCGTAGTCGTGGTAACGGATCTGTACAGTGTCCCAAGCATGTCGTAGTCGTCGTAACGGATCTGTACAGTGTCCCAAGCATATCGTAGTCGTGGCAACGGTGTCTACACGGTCGCAAGCATTTCGTAGTCGTGGTAAAGGATCTGTACAGGGTCCCAAGCTTGTCGTAGTCGCGGTAATGGATCTGTACAGGGACCAAAGAGTGTCGTATTCATGGTAACAGGCTTGTATAGGGTCCCAAGCTTGTTGTTGTCATGGTAACAGAACTGTACAGGGTCGCAAGCGTGTCGTAGTCGTGGTAACGGATCTCTACAGGGTCCAAAGATTGTCGTAGTCACGGTAACGGTCCTCTACAGGGTCACTAGCGTGTCATAGTCATGGTAAAGGATCTGTACAGGGTCCCAAGCGTGTCGTAGTCGAGGTAAAGGATCTGTACAGGGTCCCAAGCGTGTCGTAGTTGTGGTAACGGGTCTCTACAGGGTCCTATGCGTGTCATAGCTGTGGTTGCGGTCAGTCGTGGTAGTGGATCTCTATAGGGTCACAAGCACGTCATAGTCATGGTAACGGTCTCTACAGGGACACAACATGTCCTAGTCGTGGTAACTGTGTTTGCAGGGTCCCAAGCGTGTCATATTCGAGGTCAAGGATCTGTACAGGATCCCAAGCGTGTCGTAGTCGTGGTAACGGATTTGTACAGGGTCCCAAGCGTGTCATAGTCACGGTAACGGATCTGTCCAGGGTCCAAAGAGTGTCGTAGTCGTGGTAACGGATCTGTCCAGGGTCCAAAGAGTGTCGTAGTCGTGGTAATGAACCTCTACATGGTACCAAGCTTGTCATAGTCATGGTTACGGGTCTGTACAGGGTCCCAAGCGTGTCATAGTCATGGTAACGGATCTGTACAGGGTCCCAAGCGTGTCATAGTCACGGTAACGGATCTGTCCAGGGTCCAAAGAGTGTCGTAGTCGTGGTAATGGATCTGTACAGGGTCCAAAGAGTGTCGTAGTTGTGGTAACGAATCTCTACATGGTACCAAGCTTGTCGTACTCATGGTAACGGATCTGTACAGGGTCCCGAGAACGTTATAGTCACGGTAACGGATCTGTACAGGGTCCCAAGCGTGTCGTAGTTGAGGTAAAGGATCTGTACGGGATCCCAAGCGTGTCGTAGTCACGTTAACGTATTTGTACAGGGTCGCAAGCGTGTCGTAGTCGCGGTAACGGATCTCTACAGGGTCCAAAGATTGTCGTAGTCACGGTAACGGTCCTCTACAGGGTCCCAAGCGTGTCATAGTCATGGTAAAGGATCTCTTCAGGGTCCCAAGTGTGTCGTAGTCGAGGTAAAGGATCTGTACGGGATCCCAAGCGTGTTGTAGTCGCGTTAACGGATTTGTACAGGGTCGCAAGCGTGTCATAATCGTGGTAATGGATCTCTACAGGGTCCAAAGATTGTCGTAGTCACGGTAACGGTCCTCTACAGGGTCACAAGCGTGTCACAGTCATGGTAATGGATCTGTACAGGGTCCCAAGCGTGTCGTAGTCATGGTAAACAGGCCTGTACAAGGTGCCAATCGTGTTGTAGTCGTGTTAACGGATCTGTACAGGGTCCAAAGAGTGTCATAGTCACGGTAACGGATCCGTACAGGGTGCCACGCGTGTCGTGGTCGCGGTAACGGATCCGTACAGGGTGGCACGCGTGTCGTGGTCGCGGTAACGGATCCGTACAGGGTGCCACGCCTGTTGTAGTCACGGTAATGGATCTGTACAGGGTCCCAAGCATTTCGTAGTCGAGGTAAGGGATCTGTACAGGATCCCAAGCATGTCGTAGTCGTGGTAACGGATCTGTACAGTGTCCCAAGCATGTCGTAGTCGTCGTAACGGATCTGTACAGTGTCCCAAGCATATCGTAGTCGTGGCAACGGTGTCTACACGGTCGCAAGCATTTCGTAGTCGTGGTAAAGGATCTGTACAGGGTCCCAAGCTTGTCGTAGTCGCGGTAATGGATCTGTACAGGGACCAAAGAGTGTCGTATTCATGGTGACAGGCTTGTATAGGGTCCCAAGCTTGTTGTTGTCATGGTAACAGAACTGTAAAGGGTCGCAAGCGTGTCGTAGTCATGGTAACGGTGTCTACAAGGTCGCAAGCATGTTGTAGTCATGGTATCGGTCTCTACAGGGACACAACATGTCATAGTCGTGGTAACTGTGTTTGCAGGGTCCCAAGTGTGTCATAGTCGTGGTAACGGATCTGTACAGGGTCCCAAGCGTGTCATAGTCGTGGTAACGGATCTGTCCAGGGTCCAAAGAGTGTCGTAGTCGAGGTAAAGGATCTGTACAGTGTTACAAGCGTGTCGTAGTCGTGGTAACGGGTCTCTACAGGGTCCTATGCGTGTCATAGCTGTGGTTGCGGTCAGTCGTGGTAGTGGATCTCTATAGGGTCACAAGCACGTCATAGTCATGGTAACGGTCTCTACAGGGACACAACATGTCCTAGTCGTGGTAACTGTGTTTGCAGGGTCCCAAGCGTGTCATATTCGAGGTCAAGGATCTGTACAGGATCCCAAGCGTGTCGTAGTCGTGGTAACGGATTTGTACAGGGTCCCAAGCGTGTCATAGTCACGGTAACGGATCTGTCCAGGGTCCAAAGAGTGTCGTAGTCGTGGTAACGGATCTGTCCAGGGTCCAAAGAGTGTCGTAGTCGTGGTAATGAACCTCTACATGGTACCAAGCTTGTCGTAGTCATGGTTACGGGTCTGTACAGGGTCCCAAGCGTGTCATAGTCATGGTAACGGATCTGTCCAGGGTCCAAAGAGTGTCGTAGTCGTGGTAACGGATCTGTGCAGGGTCCAAAGAGTGTCGTAGTTGTGGTAACGAATCTCTACATGGTACCAAGCTTGTCGTACTCATGGTAACGGATCTGTACAGGGTCCCGAGAACGTTATAGTCACGGTAACGGATCTGTACAGGGTCCCAAGCGTGTCGTAGTCGAGGTAAAGGATCTGTACGGGATCCCAAGCGTGTCGTAGTCACGTTAACGTATTTGTACAGGGTCGCAAGCGTGTCGTAGTCGCGGTAACGGATCTCTACAGGGTCCAAAGATTGTCGTAGTCACGGTAACGGTCCTCTACAGGGTCCCAAGCGTGTCATAGTCATGGTAAAGGATCTCTTCAGGGTCCCAAGTGTGTCGTAGTCGAGGTAAAGGATCTGTACGGGATCCCAAGCGTGTTGTAGTCGCGTTAACGGATTTGTACAGGGTCGCAAGCGTGTCATAATCGTGGTAATGGATCTCTACAGGGTCCAAAGATTGTCGTAGTCACGGTAACGGTCCTCTACAGGGTCACAAGCGTGTCACAGTCATGGTAATGGATCTGTACAGGGTCCCAAGCGTGTCGTAGTCATGGTAAACAGGCCTGTACAAGGTGCCAATCGTGTTGTAGTCGTGTTAACGGATCTGTACAGGGTCCAAAGAGTGTCATAGTCACGGTAACGGATCCGTACAGGGTGCCACACGTGTCGTGGTCGCGGTAACGGATCCGTACAGGGTGCCACGCGTGTCGTGGTCGCGGTAACGGATCCGTACAGGGTGCCACACGTTTTGTGGTCGCGGTAACGGATCCGTACAGGGTGCCACGCGTGTCGTGGTCGCGGTAACGGATCCGTACAGGGTGGCACGCGTGTCGTGGTCGCGGTAACGGATCCGTACAGGGTGGCACGCGTGTCGTGGTCGCGGTAACGGATCCGTACAGGGTGGCACGCGTGTCGTGGTCGCGGTAACGGATCCGTACAGGGTGCCACGCCTGTTGTAGTCACGGTAATGGATCTGTACAGGGTCCCAAGCATTTCGTAGTCGAGGTAAGGGATCTGTACAGGATCCCAAGCATGTCGTAGTCGTGGTAACGGATCTGTACAGTGTCCCAAGCATGTCGTAGTCGTCGTAACGGATCTGTACAGTGTCCCAAGCATATCGTAGTCGTGGCAACGGTGTCTACACGGTCGCAAGCATTTCGTAGTCGTGGTAAAGGATCTGTACAGGGTCCCAAGCTTGTCGTAGTCGCGGTAATGGATCTGTACAGGGACCAAAGAGTGTCGTATTCATGGTAACAGGCTTGTATAGGGTCCCAAGCTTGTTGTTGTCATGGTAATGGATCTGTACAGGGTCCCAAGCGTGTCGTAGTCATGGTAAACAGGCCTGTACAAGGTGCCAATCGTGTTGTAGTCGTGTTAACGGATCTGTCCAGGGTCCAAAGAGTGTCATAGTCACGGTAACGGATCCGTACAGGGTGCCACACGTGTCGTGGTCGCGGTAACGGATCCGTACAGGGTGCCACGCGTGTCGTGGTCGCGGTAACGGATCCGTACAGGGTGCCACACGTTTTGTGGTCGCGGTAACGGATCCGTACAGGGTGCCACGCGTGTCGTGGTCGCGGTAACGGATCCGTACAGGGTGGCACGCGTGTCGTGGTCGCGGTAACGGATCCGTACAGGGTGCCACGCCTGTTGTAGTCACGGTAATGGATCTGTACAGGGTCCCAAGCATTTCGTAGTCGAGGTAAGGGATCTGTACAGGATCCCAAGCATGTCGTAGTCGTGGTAACGGATCTGTACAGTGTCCCAAGCATGTCGTAGTCGTCGTAACGGATCTGTACAGTGTCCCAAGCATATCGTAGTCGTGGCAACGGTGTCTACACGGTCGCAAGCATTTCGTAGTCGTGGTAAAGGATCTGTACAGGGTCCCAAGCTTGTCGTAGTCGCGGTAATGGATCTGTACAGGGACCAAAGAGTGTCGTATTCATGGTAACAGGCTTGTATAGGGTCCCAAGCTTGTTGTTGTCATGGTAACAGAACTGTACAGGGTCGCAAGCGTGTCGTAGTCGTGGTAACGGATCTCTACAGGGTCCAAAGATTGTCGTAGTCACGGTAACGGTCCTCTACAGGGTCACTAGCGTGTCATAGTCATGGTAAAGGATCTGTACAGGGTCCCAAGCGTGTCGTAGTCGAGGTAAAGGATCTGTACAGGGTCCCAAGCGTGTCGTAGTTGTGGTAACGGGTCTCTACAGGGTCCTATGCGTGTCATAGCTGTGGTTGCGGTCAGTCGTGGTAGTGGATCTCTATAGGGTCACAAGCACGTCATAGTCATGGTAACGGTCTCTACAGGGACACAACATGTCCTAGTCGTGGTAAGTGTGTTTGCAGGGTCCCAAGCGTGTCATATTCGAGGTCAAGGATCTGTACAGGATCCCAAGCGTGTCGTAGTCGTGGTAACGGATTTGTACAGGGTCCCAAGCGTGTCATAGTCGTGGTAACAGATCTGTACAGGGTCACAAGCAAATCGTAGTCGTGGTAACGGATCTGTACAGTGTCCCAAGCGTGTCATAGTCATGGTAACGGATCTCTACAGGGTCCAATGCGTGTCATAGTCGCGGTAACGGATCTCTACAGGGTCCCAAGCGTGTCGTAGTCGAGGTCAAGGATCTGTACAGGATCCCAAGCGTGTCGTAGTCGCGTTAACGCATTTGTACAGGGTCCCAAGCGTGTCATAGTCGAGGTCAAGGATCTGTACAGGATCCCAAGTGTGTCGTAGTCGCGTTAACGGATTTGTACAGGGTCGCAAGCGTGTCGTAGTCGTGGTAACGGATCTGTACAGTGTCACAAGCATGTCGTAGTCATGGTAACGGTGTCTGCAAGGTCGCAAGCATGTTGCAGTCGTGGTAGCGGTCTCTACAGGGGCACAACATATCATAGTCGTGGTAACTGTGTTTGCAGGGTCCCAAGTGTGTCATAGTCGTGGTAACGGATCTGGACAGGGTCCCAAGCGTGTCATAGTCACGGTAACGGATCTGTCCAGGGTCCAAAGAGTGTCGTAGTCGTGGTAACGGATCTGTACAGGGTCCAAAGAGTGTCGTAGTCGTGGTAATGAATCTCTACATGGTACCAAGCTTGTCGTAGTCGCGGTAACGGGTCTGTACAGGGTCCCAAGCGTGTCGTAGTCGTGGTAACGGGTCTCTACAGGGTCCTATGCGTGTCATAGCTGTGGTTGCGGTCAGTCGTGGTAATGGATCTCTATAGGGTCACAAGCACGTCATAGTCATGGTAACGGTCTCTACAGGGACACAACATGTCCTAGTCCTGGTAACTGTGTTTGCAGGGTGCCAAGTGTGTCATAGTTGTGGTAATGGATCTGTAAAGCGTCCCAAGCGTGTCGTAGTCGTGGTAGCGGTCCTCTTCAGGGTCCCAAGCGTGTCATAGTCGCGGTAACGGATCTGTGCAGGGTGCCACGCGTTTCGTGGTCGCGGTAACGGATCCGTACAGGGTGCCACACGTGTCGTGGTCGCGGTAACGGATCCGTACAGGGCGCCACGCGTGTCGTGGTCGCGGTAACGGATCCGTACAGGGTGCCATGTGTGTCGTGGTCGTGGTAACGGATCTCTACAGGGTCCAAAGATTGTCGTAGCCATGGTAACAGGCCTCTACAGGTCCCAAGCGTGTCAAAGTGGTGGTAACGGATCTGTACAGGGTGCCAGGTGTGTCAAAATCATGGTAACGGTGTCTCCAAGGTTACAAGCGTGTCGTAGTCGCGGTAGCGGATCTGTACAGTGTCGCAGGCGTGTCGTAGTCGTGGTAATGGTGTCTACAAGGTCGCAAGCATGTCGTAGTCATGGTAACGGTCTCTACAGGGACACAACATGTCCTAGTCGTGGTAACTGTGTTTGCAGGGTCCCAAGTGTGTCATAGTCGTGGTAACAGATCTGTAAAGCGTCCCAAGCGTGTCATAGTCGTGGTAGCGGTCCTCTTCAGGGTCCCAAGGATGTCATAGTCGCGGTAACGGATCTGTACAGTGTCCCAAGCATGTCATAGTCGCGGTAACGGATCTGTCCAGGGTCCAAAGAGTGTCGTAGTCGTGGTAAGGGATCTGTACAGGGTCCAAAGAGTGTCGTAGTCGTGGTAACGAATCTCTACATGGTACCAAGCTTGCCGTAGTCATGGTAACGGGTCTGTACAGGGTCCCAAGAATGTTGTATTCACGGTAACGGATCTGTACAGGGTCCCAAGAACGTTATAGTCACGGTAACGGATCTGTACAGGGTCCCAAGCGTGTCGTAGTCACGGTAACGGATCTGTACAGGGTCCCAAGCGTGTCGTAGTCGCGGTAACGGATCCGTACAGGGTCGCAAGCGTGTCGTAGTCGTGGTAACGGATCTCTACAGGGTCCAAAGATTGTCGTAGTCACGGTAACGGTCCTCTACAGGGTCACTAGCGTGTCATAGTCATGGTAAAGGATCTGTACAGGGTCCCAAGCGTGTCGTAGTCGAGGTAAAGGATCTGTACAGGGTCCCAAGCGTGTCGTAGTTGTGGTAACGGGTCTCTACAGGGTCCTATGCGTGGCATAGTTGTGGTTGCGGTCAGTCGTGGTAATGGATCTCTATAGGGTCACAAGCACGTCATAGTCATGGTAACGGTCTCTACAGGGACACAACATGTCCTAGTCGTGGTAAGTGTGTTTGCAGGGTCCCAAGCGTGTCATATTCGAGGTCAAGGATCTGTACAGGATCCCAAGCGTGTCGTAGTCGTGGTAACGGATTTGTACAGGGTCCCAAGCGTGTCATAGTCGTGGTAACAGATCTGTACAGGGTCACAAGCAAATCGTAGTCGTGGTAACGGATCTGTACAGTGTCCCAAGCGTGTCATAGTCATGGTAACGGATCTCTACAGGGTCCAATGCGTGTCATAGTCGCGGTAACGGATCTCTACAGGGTCCCAAGCGTGTCGTAGTTGATGTAATGGATCTGTACAGGATCTCAAGCGTGTCGTAGTCGCGTTAACGCATTTGTACAGGGTCCCAAGCGTGTCATAGTCGAGGTCAAGGATCTGTACAGGATCCCAAGCGTGTCGTAGTCGCGTTAACGGATTTGTACAGGGTCGCAAGCGTGTCGTAGTCGTGGTAACGGATCTGTACAGTGTCACAAGCATGTCGTAGTCATGGTAACGGTGTCTGCAAGGTCGCAAGCATGTTGCAGTCGTGGTAGCGGTCTCTACAGGGGCACAACATATCATAGTCGTGGTAACTGTGTTTGCAGGGTCCCAAGTGTGTCATAGTCGTGGTAACGGATCTGGACAGGGTCCCAAGCGTGTCATAGTCACGGTAACGGATCTGTCCAGGGTCCAAAGAGTGTCGTAGTCGTGGTAACGGATCTGTACAGGGTCCAAAGAGTGTCGTAGTCGTGGTAACGAATCTCTACATGGTACCAAGCTTGTCGTAGTCATGGTAACGGGTCTGTACAGGGTCCCAAGCGTGTCATAGTCATGGTAACGGATCTGTACAGGGTCCCAAGCGTGTCGTAGTCGTGGTAACGGATTTGTACAGGGTCCCAAGCGTGTCATAGTCGTGGTAACAGATCTGTACAGGGTCACAAGCAAATCGTAGTCGTGGTAACGGATCTCTACAGGGTCCCAAGCGTGTCGTAGTCGTGGTAACGGGTCTCTACAGGGTCCTATGCGTGGCATAGTTGTGGTTGCGGTCAGTCGTGGTAATGGATCTCTATAGGGTCACAAGCACGTCATAGTCATGGTAACGGTCTCTACAGGGACACAACATGTCCTAGTCGTGGTAACTGTGTTTGCAGGGTCCCAAGCGTGTCATATTCGAGGTCAAGGATCTGTACAGGATCGCAAGCGTGTCGTAGTCGTGGTAACGGATTTGTACAGGGTCCCAAGCGTGTCATAGTCGTGGTAACGGATCTCTACAGGGTCCCAAGCGTGTCATAGTCGCGGTAACGGATCTCTACAGGGTCCCAAGCGTGTCGTAGTCGAGGTAAAGGATCTGTACAGGATCTCAAGCGTGTCGTAGTTGCGTTAACGCATTTGTACAGGGTCGCAAGCGTGTCGTAGTCGCGGTAGCGGATCTGTACAGGATCCCAAGCGTGTCGTAGTCGCGTTAACGGATTTGTACAGGGTCGCAAGCGTGTCGTAGTCGTGGTAACGGATCTCTACAGGGTCCACAGATTGTCGTAGTCACGGTAACGGTCCTCTACAGGGTCACAAGCGTGTCATAGTCATGGTAATGGATCTGTACAGGGTCCCAAGCGTGTCGTAGTCGAGGTAAAGGATCTGTACGGGATCCCAAGCGTGTTGTAGTCGTGTTAACGGATTTGTACAGGGTCGCAAGCGTGTCATAATCGTGGTAACGGATCTCTACAGGGTCCAAAGATTGTCGTAGTCACGGTAACGGTCCTCTACAGGGTCACAAGCGTGTCACAGTCATGGTAATGGATCTGTACAGGGTCCCAAGCGTGTCGTAGTCATGGTAAACAGGCCTGTACAAGGTGCCAATCGTGTTGTAGTCGTGTTAACGGATCTGTCCAGGGTCCAAAGAGTGTCGTAGTCGTGGTAATGAACCTCTACATGGTACCAAGCTTGTCGTAGTCATGGTTACGGGTCTGTACAGGGTCCCAAGCGTGTCATAGTCATGGTAACGGATCTGTCCAGGGTCCAAAGAGTGTCGTAGTCGTGGTAACGGATCTGTGCAGGGTCCAAAGAGTGTCGTAGTTGTGGTAACGAATCTCTACATGGTACCAAGCTTGTCGTACTCATGGTAACGGATCTGTACAGGGTCCCGAGAACGTTATAGTCACGGTAACGGATCTGTACAGGGTCCCAAGCGTGTCGTAGTCGAGGTAAAGGATCTGTACAGGATCCCAAGCGTGTCGTAGTCGAGGTAAAGGATCTGTACAGGGTCCCAAGCGTGTCGTAGTCGTGGTAACGGGTCTCTACAGGGTCCTATGCGTGTCATAGCTGTGGTTGCGGTCAGTCGTGGTAATGGATCTCTATAGGGTCACAAGCACGTCATAGTCATGGTAACGGTCTCTACAGGGACACAACATGTCCTAGTCGTGGTAACTGTGTTTGCAGGGTGCCAAGTGTGTCATAGTTGTGGTAATGGATCTGTAAAGCGTCCCAAGCGTGTCGTAGTCGTGGTAGCGGTCCTCTTCAGGGTCCCAAGCGTGTCATAGTCGCGGTAACGGATCTCTACAGGGTCCCAAGCGTGTCGTAGTTGATGTAATGGATCTGTACAGGATCTCAAGTGTGTCGTAGTCGCGTTAACGCATTTGTACAGGGTCCCAAGCGTGTCATAGTCGAGGTCAAGGATCTGTACAGGATCCCAAGCGTGTCGTAGTCGCGTTAACGGATTTGTACAGGGTCGCAAGCGTGCCATAGTCGTGGTAACGGATCTGTACAGTGTCACAAGCATGTCGTAGTCATGGTAACGGTGTCTGCAAGGTCGCAAGCATGTTGCAGTCGTGGTAGCGGTCTCTACAGGGGCACAACATATCATAGTCGTGGTAACTGTGTTTGCAGGGTCCCAAGTGTGTCATAGTCGTGGTAACGGATCTGGACAGGGTCCCAAGCGTGTCATAGTCACGGTAACGGATCTGTCCAGGGTCCAAAGAGTGTCGTAGTCGTGGTAACGGATCTGTACAGGGTCCAAAGAGTGTCGTAGTCGTGGTAACGAATCTCTACATGGTACCAAGCTTGTCGTAGTCGCGGTAACGGGTCTGTACAGGGTCCCAAGCGTGTCGTAGTCGTGGTAACGGGTCTCTACAGGGTCCTATGCGTGTCATAGCTGTGGTTGCGGTCAGTCGTGGTAATGGATCTCTATAGGGTCACAAGCACGTAATAGTCATGGTAACGGTCTCTACAGGGACACAACATGTCCTAGTCCTGGTAACTGTGTTTGCAGGGTGCCAAGTGTGTCATAGTTGTGGTAATGGATCTGTAAAGCGTCCCAAGCGTGTTGTAGTCGTGGTAGCGGTCCTCTTCAGGGTCCCAAGCGTGTCATAGTCGCGGTAACGGATCTGTGCAGGGTGCCACGCGTTTCGTGGTCGCGGTAACGGATCCGTACAGGGTGCCACACGTGTCGTGGTCGCGGTAACGGATCCGTACAGGGCGCCACGCGTGTCGTGGTCGCGGTAACGGATCCGTACAGGGTGCCACGTGTGTCGTGGTCGTGGTAACGGATCTCTACAGGGTCCAAAGATTGTCGTAGCCATGGTAACAGGCCTCTACAGGTCCCAAGCGTGTCAAAGTGGTGGTAACGGATCTGTACAGGGTGCCAGGTGTGTCAAAATCATGGTAACGGTGTCTCCAAGGTTACAAGCGTGTCGTAGTCGCGGTAGCGGATCTGTACAGTGTCGCAGGCGTGTCGTAGTCGTGGTAATGGTGTCTACAAGGTCGCAAGCATGTCGTAGTCATGGTAACGGTCTCTACAGGGACACAACATGTCCTAGTCGTGGTAACTGTGTTTGCAGGGTCCCAAGTGTGTCATAGTCGTGGTAACAGATCTGTAAAGCGTCCCAAGCGTGTCATAGTCGTGGTAGCGGTCCTCTTCAGGGTCCCAAGGATGTCATAGTCGCGGTAACGGATCTGTACAGTGTCCCAAGCATGTCATAGTCGCGGTAACGGATCTGTCCAGGGTCCAAAGAGTGTCGTAGTCGTGGTAAGGGATCTGTACAGGGTCCAAAGAGTGTCGTAGTCGTGGTAACGAATCTCTACATGGTACCAAGCTTGTCGTAGTCATGGTAACGGGTCTGTACAGGGTCCCAAGCGTGTCATAGTCATGGTAACGGATCTGTACAGGGTCCCAAGAATGTTGTATTCACGGTAACGGATCTGTACAGGGTCCCAAGAACGTTATAGTCACGGTAACGGATCTGTACAGGGTCCCAAGCGTGTCGTAGTCACGGTAACGGATCTGTACAGGGTCCCAAGCGTGTCGTAGTCGCGGTAACGGATCCGTACAGGGTCGCAAGCGTGTCGTAGTCGTGGTAACGGATCTCTACAGGGTCCAAAGATTGTCGTAGTCACGGTAACGGTCCTCTACAGGGTCACTAGCGTGTCATAGTCATGGTAAAGGATCTGTACAGGGTCCCAAGCGTGTCGTAGTCGAGGTAAAGGATCTGTACAGGGTCCCAAGCGTGTCGTAGTTGTGGTAACGGGTCTCTACAGGGTCCTATGCGTGTCATAGCTGTGGTTGCGGTCAGTCGTGGTAGTGGATCTCTATAGGGTCACAAGCACGTCATAGTCATGGTAACGGTCTCTACAGGGACACAACATGTCCTAGTCGTGGTAAGTGTGTTTGCAGGGTCCCAAGCGTGTCATATTCGAGGTCAAGGATCTGTACAGGATCCCAAGCGTGTCGTAGTCGTGGTAACGGATTTGTACAGGGTCCCAAGCGTGTCATAGTCGTGGTAACAGATCTGTACAGGGTCACAAGCAAATCGTAGTCGTGGTAACGGATCTGTACAGTGTCCCAAGCGTGTCATAGTCATGGTAACGGATCTCTACAGGGTCCAATGCGTGTCATAGTCGCGGTAACGGATCTCTACAGGGTCCCAAGCGTGTCGTAGTCGAGGTCAAGGATCTGTACAGGATCCCAAGCGTGTCGTAGTCGCGTTAACGCATTTGTACAGGGTCCCAAGCGTGTCATAGTCGAGGTCAAGGATCTGTACAGGATCCCAAGCGTGTCGTAGTCGCGTTAACGGATTTGTACAGGGTCGCAAGCGTGTCGTAGTCGTGGTAACGGATCTGTACAGTGTCACAAGCATGTCGTAGTCATGGTAACGGTGTCTGCAAGGTCGCAAGCATGTTGCAGTCGTGGTAGCGGTCTCTACAGGGGCACAACATATCATAGTCGTGGTAACTGTGTTTGCAGGGTCCCAAGTGTGTCATAGTCGTGGTAACGGATCTGGACAGGGTCCCAAGCGTGTCATAGTCACGGTAACGGATCTGTCCAGGGTCCAAAGAGTGTCGTAGTCGTGGTAACGGATCTGTACAGGGTCCAAAGAGTGTCGTAGTCGTGGTAATGAATCTCTACATGGTACCAAGCTTGTCGTAGTCGCGGTAACGGGTCTGTACAGGGTCCCAAGCGTGTCGTAGTCGTGGTAACGGGTCTCTACAGGGTCCTATGCGTGTCATAGCTGTGGTTGCGGTCAGTCGTGGTAGTGGATCTCTATAGGGTCACAAGCACGTCATAGTCATGGTAACGGTCTCTACAGGGACACAACATGTCCTAGTCGTGGTAAGTGTGTTTGCAGGGTCCCAAGCGTGTCATATTCGAGGTCAAGGATCTGTACAGGATCCCAAGCGTGTCGTAGTCGTGGTAACGGATTTGTACAGGGTCCCAAGCGTGTCATAGTCGTGGTAACAGATCTGTACAGGGTCACAAGCAAATCGTAGTCGTGGTAACGGATCTGTACAGTGTCCCAAGCGTGTCATAGTCATGGTAACGGATCTCTACAGGGTCCAATGCGTGTCATAGTTGCGGTAACGGATCTCTACAGGGTCCCAAGCGTGTCGTAGTCGAGGTCAAGGATCTGTACAGGATCCCAAGCGTGTCGTAGTCGCGTTAACGCATTTGTACAGGGTCCCAAGCGTGTCATAGTCGAGGTCAAGGATCTGTACAGGATCCCAAGTGTGTCGTAGTCGCGTTAACGGATTTGTACAGGGTCGCAAGCGTGTCGTAGTCGTGGTAACGGATCTGTACAGTGTCACAAGCATGTCGTAGTCATGGTAACGGTGTCTGCAAGGTCGCAAGCATGTTGCAGTCGTGGTAGCGGTCTCTACAGGGGCACAACATATCATAGTCGTGGTAACTGTGTTTGCAGGGTCCCAAGTGTGTCATAGTCGTGGTAACGGATCTGGACAGGGTCCCAAGCGTGTCATAGTCACGGTAACGGATCTGTCCAGGGTCCAAAGAGTGTCGTAGTCGTGGTAACGGATCTGTACAGGGTCCAAAGAGTGTCGTAGTCGTGGTAACGAATCTCTACATGGTACCAAGCTTGTCGTAGTCGCGGTAACGGGTCTGTACAGGGTCCCAAGCGTGTCGTAGTCGTGGTAACGGGTCTCTACAGGGTCCTATGCGTGTCATAGCTGTGGTTGCGGTCAGTCGTGGTAATGGATTTCTATAGGGTCACAAGCACGTCATAGTCATGGTAACGGTCTCTACAGGGACACAACATGTCCTAGTCCTGGTAACTGTGTTTGCAGGGTGCCAAGTGTGTCATAGTTGTGGTAATGGATCTGTAAAGCATCCCAAGCGTGTCGTAGTCGTGGTAGCGGTCCTCTTCAGGGTCCCAAGCGTGTCATAGTCGCGGTAACGGATCTGTGCAGGGTGCCACGCGTTTCGTGGTCGCGGTAACGGATCCGTACAGGGTGCCACACGTGTCGTGGTCGCGGTAACGGATCCGTACAGGGCGCCACGCGTGTCGTGGTCGCGGTAACGGATCCATACAGGGTGCCACGTGTGTCGTGGTCGTGGTAACGGATCTCTACGGGGTCCAAAGATTGTCGTAGCCATGGTAACAGGCCTCTACAGGTCCCAAGCGTGTCAAAGTGGTGGTAACGGATCTGTACAGGGTGCCAGGTGTGTCAAAATCATGGTAACGGTGTCTCCAAGGTTACAAGCGTGTCGTAGTCGCGGTAGCGGATCTGTACAGTGTCGCAGGCGTGTCGTAGTCGTGGTAATGGTGTCTACAAGGTCGCAAGCATGTCGTAGTCACGGTAACGGTCTCTACAGGGACACAACATGTCCTAGTCGTGGTAACTGTGTTTGCAGGGTCCCAAGTGTGTCATAGTCGTGGTAACAGATCTGTAAAGCGTCCCAAGCGTGTCATAGTCGTGGTAGCGGTCCTCTTCAGGGTCCCAAGGATGTCATAGTCGCGGTAACGGATCTGTACAGTGTCCCAAGCATGTCATAGTCGCGGTAACGGATCTGTCCAGGGTCCAAAGAGTGTCGTAGTCGTGGTAAGGGATCTGTACAGGGTCCAAAGAGTGTCGTAGTCGTGGTAACGAATCTCTACATGGTACCAAGCTTGTCGTAGTCATGGTAACGGGTCTGTACAGGGTCCCAAGCGTGTCATAGTCATGGTAACGGATCTGTACAGGGTCCCAAGCGTGTCGTAGTCGTGGTAACGGATCTGTACCGGGTCCCAAGAACGTTATAGTCACGGTAACGGATCTGTACAGGGTCCCAAGCGTGTCGTAGTCACGGTAACGGATCTGTACAGGGTCCCAAGCGTGTCGTAGTCGTGGTAACGGATCTCTACAGGGTCCAAAGATTGTCGTAGTCACGGTAACGGTCCTCTACAGGGTCACTAGCGTGTCATAGTCATGGTAAAGGATCTGTACAGGGTCCCAAGCGTGTTGTAGTCGAGGTAAAGGATCTGTACAGGGTCCCAAGCGTGTCGTAGTTGTGGTAACGGGTCTCTACAGGGTCCTATGCGTGGCATAGTTGTGGTTGCGGTCAGTCGTGGTAATGGATCTCTATAGGGTCACAAGCACGTCATAGTCATGGTAACGGTCTCTACAGGGACACAACATGTCCTAGTCGTGGTAACTGTGTTTGCAGGGTCCCAAGCGTGTCATATTCGAGGTCAAGGATCTGTACAGGATCCCAAGCGTGTCGTAGTCGTGGTAACGGATTTGTACAGGGTCCCAAGCGTGTCATAGTCGTGGTAACAGATCTGTACAGGGTCACAAGCAAATCGTAGTCGTGGTAACGGATCTGTACAGTGTCCCAAGCGTGTCATAGTCATGGTAACGGATCTCTACAGGGTCCAATGCGTGTCATAGTCGCGGTAACGGATCTCTACAGGGTCCCAAGCGTGTCGTAGTTGATGTAATGGATCTGTACAGGATCTCAAGCGTGTCGTAGTCGCGTTAACGCATTTGTACAGGGTCCCAAGCGTGTCATAGTCGAGGTCAAGGATCTGTACAGGATCCCAAGCGTGTCGTAGTCGCGTTAACGGATTTGTACAGGGTCGCAAGCGTGTCGTAGTCGTGGTAACGGATCTGTACAGTGTCACAAGCATGTCGTAGTCATGGTAACGGTGTCTGCAAGGTCGCAAGCATGTTGCAGTCGTGGTAGCGGTCTCTACAGGGGCACAACATATCATAGTCGTGGTAACTGTGTTTGCAGGGTCCCAAGTGTGTCATAGTCGTGGTAACGGATCTGGACAGGGTCCCAAGCGTGTCATAGTCACGGTAACGGATCTGTCCAGGGTCCAAAGAGTGTCGTAGTCGTGGTAACGGATCTGTACAGGGTCCAAAGAGTGTCGTAGTCGTGGTAACGAATCTCTACATGGTACCAAGCTTGTCGTAGTCATGGTAACGGGTCTGTACAGGGTCCCAAGCGTGTCATAGTCATGGTAACGGATCTGTACAGGGTCCCAAGCGTGTCGTAGTCGTGGTAACGGATTTGTACAGGGTCCCAAGCGTGTCATAGTCGTGGTAACAGATCTGTACAGGGTCACAAGCAAATCGTAGTCGTGGTAACGGATCTCTACAGGGTCCCAAGCGTGTCGTAGTCGTGGTAACGGGTCTCTACAGGGTCCTATGCATGGCATAGTTGTGGTTGCGGTCAGTCGTGGTAATGGATCTCTATAGGGTCACAAGCACGTCATAGTCATGGTAACGGTCTCTACAGGGACACAACATGTCCTAGTCGTGGTAAGTGTGTTTGCAGGGTCCCAAGCGTGTCATATTCGAGGTCAAGGATCTGTACAGGATCGCAAGCGTGTCGTAGTCGTGGTAACGGATTTGTACAGGGTCCCAAGCGTGTCATAGTCGTGGTAACGGATCTCTACAGGGTCCCAAGCGTGTCATAGTCGCGGTAACGGATCTCTACAGGGTCCCAAGCGTGTCGTAGTCGAGGTAAAGGATCTGTACAGGATCTCAAGCGTGTCGTAGTTGCGTTAACGCATTTGTACAGGGTCGCAAGCGTGTCGTAGTCGCGGTAGCGGATCTGTACAGGATCCCAAGCGTGTCGTAGTCGCGTTAACGGATTTGTACAGGGTCGCAAGCGTGTCGTAGTCGTGGTAACGGATCTGTACAGTGTCACAAGCATGTCGTAGTCATGGTAACGGTGTCTGCAAGGTCTCAAGCATGTTGCAGTCGTGGTAGCGGTCTCTACAGGGGCACAACATATCATAGTCGTGGTAACTGTGTTTGCAGGGTCCCAAGTGTGTCATAGTCGTGGTAACGGATCTGGACAGGGTCCCAAGCGTGTCATAGTCACGGTAACGGATCTGTCCAGGGTCCAAAGAGTGTCGTAGTCGTGGTAACGGATCTGTACAGGGTCCAAAGAGTGTCGTAGTCGTGGTAATGAATCTCTACATGGTACCAAGCTTGTCGTAGTCGCGGTAACGGGTCTGTACAGGGTCCCAAGCGTGTCGTAGTCGTGGTAACGGGTCTCTACAGGGTCCTATGCGTGTCATAGCTGTGGTTGCGGTCAGTCGTGGTAATGGATCTCTATAGGGTCACAAGCACGTCATAGTCATGGTAACGGTCTCTACAGGGACACAACATGTCCTAGTCCTGGTAACTGTGTTTGCAGGGTGCCAAGTGTGTCATAGTTGTGGTAATGGATCTGTAAAGCATCCCAAGCGTGTCGTAGTCGTGGTAGCGGTCCTCTTCAGGGTCCCAAGCGTGTCATAGTCGCGGTAACGGATCTGTGCAGGGTGCCACGCGTTTCGTGGTCGCGGTAACGGATCCGTACAGGGTGCCACACGTGTCGTGGTCGCGGTAACGGATCCGTACAGGGCGCCACGCGTGTCGTGGTCGCGGTAACGGATCCATACAGGGTGCCACGTGTGTCGTGGTCGTGGTAACGGATCTCTACGGGGTCCAAAGATTGTCGTAGCCATGGTAACAGGCCTCTACAGGTCCCAAGCGTGTCAAAGTGGTGGTAACGGATCTGTACAGGGTGCCAGGTGTGTCAAAATCATGGTGACGGTGTCTCCAAGGTTACAAGCGTGTCGTAGTCGCGGTAGCGGATCTGTACAGTGTCGCAGGCGTGTCGTAGTCGTGGTAATGGTGTCTACAAGGTCGCAAGCATGTCGTAGTCACGGTAACGGTCTCTACAGGGACACAACATGTCCTAGTCGTGGTAACTGTGTTTGCAGGGTCCCAAGTGTGTCATAGTCGTGGTAACAGATCTGTAAAGCGTCCCAAGCGTGTCATAGTCGTGGTAGCGGTCCTCTTCAGGGTCCCAAGGATGTCATAGTCGCGGTAACGGATCTGTACAGTGTCCCAAGCATGTCATAGTCGCGGTAACGGATCTGTCCAGGGTCCAAAGAGTGTCGTAGTCGTGGTAAGGGATCTGTACAGGGTCCAAAGAGTGTCGTAGTCGTGGTAACGAATCTCTACATGGTACCAAGCTTGTCGTAGTCATGGTAACGGGTCTGTACAGGGTCCCAAGCGTGTCATAGTCATGGTAACGGATCTGTACAGGGTCGCAAGCGTGTCGTAGTTGTGGTAACGGATCTGTACAGTGTCACAAGCATGTCGTAGTCATGGTAACGGGTCTGTACAGGGTCCCAAGCGTGTCATAGTCATGGTAACGGATCTGTACAGGGTCCCAAGAATGTTGTATTCACGGTAACGGATCTGTACAGGGTCCCAAGAACGTTATAGTCACGGTAACGGATCCGTACAGGGTGCCACGCGTGTCGTGGTCGTGGTAACGGATCTGTACAGGGTCCCAAGCGTGTCGTAGTTGCGGTAAAGGATCTGTACAGTGTCACAAGCGTGTCATAGTCGTTGTAACGGGTCTCTACAGGGTCCTATGCGTGGCATAGTTGTGGTTACTGTCAGTCGTGGTAATGGATCTCTACAGGGTCACAAGCACGTCATAATCATGGTAACGGTCTCTACAGGGACACAACATGTCATAGTCGTGGTAGCTGTGTTTGCAGGGTCCCAAGCGTGTCATATTCGAGGTCAAGGATCTGTACAGGATCGCAAGCGTGTCGTAGTCGTGGTAACGGATTTGTACAGGGTCCCAAGCGTGTCATAGTCGTGGTAACAGATCTGTACAGGGTCACAAGCAAATCGTAGTCGTGGTAACGGATCTGTACAGTGTCCCAAGCGTGTCATAGTCATGGTAACGGATCTCTACAGGGTCCAATGCGTGTCATAGTCGCGGTAACGGATCTCTACAGGGTCCCAAGCGTGTCGTAGTTGATGTAATGGATCTGTACAGGATCTCAAGCGTGTCGTAGTCGCGTTAACGCATTTGTACAGGGTCCCAAGCGTGTCATAGTCGAGGTCAAGGATCTGTACAGGATCCCAAGCGTGTCGTAGTCGCGTTAACGGATTTGTACAGGGTCGCAAGCGTGTCGTAGTCGTGGTAACGGATCTGTACAGTGTCACAAGCATGTCGTAGTCATGGTAACGGTGTCTGCAAGGTCGCAAGCATGTTGCAGTCGTGGTAGCGGTCTCTACAGGGGCACAACATATCATAGTCGTGGTAACTGTGTTTGCAGGGTCCCAAGTGTGTCATAGTCGTGGTAACGGATCTGGACAGGGTCCCAAGCGTGTCATAGTCACGGTAACGGATCTGTCCAGGGTCCAAAGAGTGTCGTAGTCGTGGTAACGGATCTGTACAGGGTCCAAAGAGTGTCGTAGTCGTGGTAACGAATCTCTACATGGTACCAAGCTTGTCGTAGTCATGGTAACGGGTCTGTACAGGGTCCCAAGCGTGTCATAGTCATGGTAATGGATCTGTACAGGGTCCCAAGCGTGTCGTAGTCGAGGTAACGGATCTGTACAGGGTCCCAAGAACGTTATAGTCACGGTAACGGATCTGTACAGGGTCCCAAGCGTGTCGTAGTCACGGTAACGGATCTGTACAGGGGCCCAAGCGTGTCATAGTCGTGGTTACGGGTCTCTACAGGGTCCTATGCATGGCATAGTTGTGGTTACTGTCAGTCGTGTTAATGGATCTCTACAGGGTCACAAGCACGTCATAGTCATGGTAACGGTCTCTACAGGGACACAACATGTCATAGTCGTGGTAGCTGTGTTTGCAGGGTCCCAAGCATGTCATATTCGAGGTCAAGGATCTGTACAGGATCGCAAGCGTGTCGTAGTCACGGTAACGGATTTGTACAGGGTCCCAAGCGTGTCATAGTCATGGTAACAGATCTGTACAGGGTCACAAGCAAATCGTAGTCGTGGTAACGGATCTCTACAGGGTCCAATGCGTGTCATAGTCGAGGTAACGGATCTCTACAGGGTCCCAAGCGTGTCGTAGTTGATGTAATGGATCTGTACAGGATCTCAAGCGTGTCGTAGTCGCGTTAACGCATTTGTACAGGGTCCCAAGCGTGTCATAGTCGAGGTCAAGGATCTGTACAGGATCCCAAGCGTGTCGTAGTCGCGTTAACGGATTTGTACAGGGTCGCAAGCGTGTCGTAGTCGTGGTAACGGATCTGTACAGTGTCACAAGCATGTCGTAGTCATGGTAACGGTGTCTGCAAGGTCGCAAGCATGTTGCAGTCGTGGTAGCGGTCTCTACAGGGGCACAACATATCATAGTCGTGGTAACTGTGTTTGCAGGGTCCCAAGTGTGTCATAGTCGTGGTAACGGATCTGGACAGGGTCCCAAGCGTGTCATAGTCACGGTAACGGATCTGTCCAGGGTCCAAAGAGTGTCGTAGTCGTGGTAACGGATCTGTACAGGGTCCAAAGAGTGTCGTAGTCGTGGTAACGAATCTCTACATGGTACCAAGCTTGTCGTAGTCATGGTAACGGGTCTGTACAGGGTCCCAAGCGTGTCATAGTCATGGTAACGGATCTGTACAGGGTCCCAAGCGTGTCGTAGTCGAGGTAACGGATCTGTACAGGGTCCCAAGAACGTTATAGTCACGGTAACGGATCTGTACAGGGTCCCAAGCGTGTCGTAGTCACGGTAACGGATCTGTACAGGGGCCCAAGCGTGTCATAGTCGTGGTTACGGGTCTCTACAGGGTCCTATGCATGGCATAGTTGTGGTTACTGTCAGTCGTGTTAATGGATCTCTACAGGGTCACAAGCACGTCATAGTCATGGTAACGGTCTCTACAGGGACACAACATGTCATAGTCGTGGTAGCTGTGTTTGCAGGGTCCCAAGCATGTCATATTCGAGGTCAAGGATCTGTACAGGATCGCAAGCGTGTCATAGTCGTGGTAACGGATTTGTACAGGGTCCCAAGCGTGTCATAGTCGTGGTAACAGATCTGTACAGGGTCACAAGCAAATCGTAGTCGTGGTAACGGATCTCTACAGGGTCCCAAGCGTGTCGTAGTCGTGGTAACGGGTCTCTACAGGGTCCTATGCGTGACATAGTTGTGGTTGTGGTCAGTCGTGGTAATGGATCTCTATAGGGTCACAAGCACGTCATAGTCATGGTAACGGTCTCTACAGGGACACAACATGTCCTAGTCGTGGTAAGTGTGTTTGCAGGGTCCCAAGCGTGTCATATTCGAGGTCAAGGATCTGTACAGGATCCCAAGCGTGTCGTAGTCGTGGTAACGGATTTGTACAGGGTCCCAAGCGTGTCATAGTCGTGGTAACGGATCTCTACAGGGTCCCAAGCGTGTCATAGTCGCGGTAACGGATCTCTACAGGGTCCCAAGCGTGTCGTAGTCGAGGTAAAGGATCTGTACAGGATCTCAAGCGTGTCGTAGTTGCGTTAACGCATTTGTACAGGGTCCCAAGCGTGTCGTAGTCGCGGTAGCGGATCTGTACAGGATCCCAAGCGTGTCGTAGTCGCGTTAACGGATTTGTACAGGGTCGCAAGCGTGTCGTAGTCGTGGTAACGGATCTCTACAGGGTCCACAGATTGTCGTAGTCACGGTAACGGTCCTCTACAGGGTCACAAGCGTGTCATAGTCATGGTAATGGATCTGTACAGGGTCCCAAGCGTGTCGTAGTCGAGGTAAAGGATCTGTACGGGATCCCAAGCGTGTTGTAGTCGTGTTAACGGATTTGTACAGGGTCGCAAGCGTGTCATAATCGTGGTAACGGATCTCTACAGGGTCCAAAGATTGTCGTAGTCACGGTAACGGTCCTCTACAGGGTCCCAAGCGTGTCACAGTCATGGTAATGGATCTGTACAGGGTCCCAAGCGTGTCGTAGTCATGGTAAACAGGCCTGTACAAGGTGCCAATCGTGTTGTAGTCGTGTTAACGGATCTGTACAGGGTCCAAAGAGTGTCATAGTCACGGTAACGGATCCGTACAGGGTGCCACGCGTGTCGTGGTCGCGGTAACGGATCCGTACAGGGTGGCACGCGTGTCGTGGTCGCGGTAACGGATCCGTACAGGGTGCCACACGTTTTGTGGTCGCGGTAACGGATCCGTACAGGGTGCCACGCGTGTCGTGGTCGCGGTAACGGATCCGTACAGGGTGCCACGCGTGTCGTGGTCGCGGTAACGGATCCGTACAGGGTGCCACGCGTGTCATGGTCGCGGTAACGGATCCGTACTGGGTGGCACGCGTGTCGTGGTCGCGGTAACGGATCCGTACAGGGTGGCACGCGTGTCATGGTCGCGGTAACGGATCCGTACTGGGTGCCACGCGTGTCGTGGTCGCGGTAACGGATCCGTACAGGGTGGCACGCGTGTCATGGTCGCGGTAACGGATCCGTACAGGGTGCCACGCGTGTCATGGTCGCGGTAACGGATCCGTACAGGGTGGCACGCGTGTCGTGGTCGCGGTAACGGATCCGTACTGGGTGGCACGCGTGTCGTGGTCGCGGTAACGGATCCGTACAGGGTGGCACGCGTGTCGTGGTCGAGGTAAGGGATCTGTACAGGATCCCAAGCATGTCGTAGTCACGGTAACAGATACCTGCAGGGTCCCAAGCGTGTCGTGGTCGCGGTAGCGGATCCCTACAGGGTCCCAAGCGTGTTGTAGTCGTGGTAACGAATCTGTACAGTGTCCCAAGCGTGTCGTAGTCGAGGTAAAGGATCTGTACAGGATCCCAAGCATGTCGTAGTCGTGGTAACGGATCTGTACAGTGTCCCAAGCATATCGTAGTCGTGGCAACGGTGTCTACACGGTCGCAAGCATTTCGTAGTCGTGGTAAAGGATCTGTACAGGGTCCCAAGCTTGTCGTAGTCGCGGTAATGGATCTGTACAGGGACCAAAGAGTGTCGTATTCATGGTAACAGGCTTGTATAGGGTCCCAAGCTTGTTGTTGTCATGGTAACGGAACTGTACAGGGTCGCAAGCGTGTGGTAGTCACGGTAACGGATCTGTACAGTGTCACAAGCATGTCGTAGTCATGGTAACGGTGTCTGCAAGGTCGCAAGCATGTTGCAGTCGTGGTAGCGGTCTCTACAGGGGCACAACATATCATAGTCGTGGTAACTGTGTTTGCAGGGTCCCAAGTGTGTCATAGTCGTGGTAACGGATCTGGACAGGGTCCCAAGCGTGTCATAGTCACGGTAACGGATCTGTCCAGGGTCCAAAGAGTGTCGTAGTCGCGTTAACGGATTTGTACAGGGTCGCAAGCGTGTCGTAGTTGTGGTAACGGATCTGTACAGTGTCACAAGCATGTCGTAGTCATGGTAACGGGTCTGTACAGGGTCCCAAGCGTGTCATAGTCATGGTAACGGATCTGTACAGGGTCCCAAGAATGTTGTATTCACGGTAACGGATCTGTACAGGGTCCCAAGAACGTTATAGTCACGGTAACGGATCCGTACAGGGTGCCACGAGTGTCGTGGTCACGGTAACGGATCTGTACAGGGTCCCAAGCGTGTCGTAGTCGCGGTAATGGATCCGTACAGGGTCGCAAGCGTGTCGTAGTCGTGGTAACGGATCTGTACAGGGTCCAAAGATTGTCATAGTCACGGTAACGGTCCTCTACAGGGTCACTAGCGTGTCAAAGTCATGGTAAAGGATCTGTACAGGGTCCCAAGCGTGTCGTAGTCGAGGTAAAGGATCTGTACAGTGTCACAAGCGTGTCATAGTCGTGGTAACGGGTCTCTACAGGGTCCTATGCGTGGCATAGTTGTGGTTACTGTCAGTCGTGGTAATGGATCTCTACAGGGTCACAAGCACGTCATAATCATGGTAACGGTCTCTACAGGGACACAACATGTCATAGTCGTGGTAGCTGTGTTTGCAGGGTCCCAAGCGTGTCATATTCGAGGTCAAGGATCTGTACAGGATCGCAAGCGTGTCGTAGTCGTGGTAACGGATTTGTACAGGGTCCCAAGCGTGTCATAGTCATGGTAACAGATCTGTACAGGGTCACAAGCAAATCGTAGTCGTGGTAACGGATCTCTACAGGGTCCCAAGCGTGTCGTAGTTGTGGTAACGGGTCTCTACAGGGTCCTATGCATGGCATAGTTGTGGTTGCGGTCAGTCGTGGTAATGGATCTCTATAGGGTCACAAGCACGTCATAGTCATGGTAACGGTCTCTACAGGGACACAACATGTCCTAGTCGTGGTAACTGTGTTTGCAGGGTCCCAAGCGTGTCATATTCGAGGTCAAGGATCTGTGCCAAGGATACCAAGCGTGTCGTAGTCGTGGTAACGGATTTGTACAGGGTCCCAAGGATGTCATAGTCGTGGTAACAGATCTGTACAGGGTCACAAGCAAATCGTAGTTGTGGTAACGGATCTGTACAGTGTCCCAAGCGTGTCATAGTCATGGTAACGGATCTGTACAGGGTCCAATGCGTGTCATAGTCGCGGTAACGGATCTCTACAGGGTCCCAAGCGTGTCGTAGTTGATGTAATGGATCTGTACAGGATCTCAAGCGTGTCGTAGTCGTGTTAACGGATTTGTACAGGGTCCCAAGCGTGTCATAGTCGAGGTAAAGGATCTGTACAGGATCCCAAGCGTGTCGTAGTCGCGTTAACGGATTTGTACAGGGTCGCAAGCGTGTCGTAGTTGTGGTAACGGATCTGTACAGTGTCACAAGCATGTCGTAGTCATGGTAACGGTGTCTGCAAGGTCGCAAGCATGTTGCAGTCGTGGTAGCGGTCTCTACAGGGGCACAACATATCATAGTCGTGGTAACTGTGTTTGCAGGGTCCCAAGTGTGTCATAGTCGTGGTAACGGATCTGGACAGGGTCCCAAGCGTGTCATAATCACGGTAACGGATCTGTCCAGGGTCCAAAGAGTGTCGTAGTCGCGTTAACGGATTTGTACAGGGTCGCAAGCGTGTCGTAGTTGTGGTAACGGATCTGTACAGTGTCACAAGCATGTCGTAGTCATGGTAACGGGTCTGTACAGGGTCCCAAGCGTGTCATAGTCATGGTAACGGATCTGTACAGGGTCCCAAGAATGTTGTATTCACGGTAACGGATCTGTACAGGGTCCCAAGAACGTTATAGTCACGGTAACGGATCCGTACAGGGTGCCACGCGTGTCGTGGTCGTGGTAACGGATCTGTACAGGGTCCCAAGCGTGTCGTAGTTGCGGTAAAGGATCTGTACAGTGTCACAAGCGTGTCATAGTCGTTGTAACGGGTCTCTACAGGGTCCTATGCGTGGCATAGTTGTGGTTACTGTCAGTCGTGGTAATGGATCTCTACAGGGTCACAAGCACGTCATAATCATGGTAACGGTCTCTACAGGGACACAACATGTCATAGTCGTGGTAGCTGTGTTTGCAGGGTCCCAAGCGTGTCATATTCGAGGTCAAGGATCTGTACAGGATCGCAAGCGTGTCGTAGTCGTGGTAACGGATTTGTACAGGGTCCCAAGCGTGTCATATTCATGGTAAAGGATCTGTACAGGGTCCCAAGCGTGTCGTAGTCGTGGTAACGGATCTGTACAGGGTCCCAAGCGTGTCGTAGTCGTGGTAACGGGTCTCTACAGGGTCCTATGCGTGGCATAGTTGTGGTTGCGGTCAGTCGTGGTAATGGATCTCTATAGGGTCACAAGCACGTCATAGTCATGGTAACGGTCTCTACAGGGACACAACATGTCCTTGTCGTGGTAACTGTGTTTGTAGGGTCCCAAGCGTGTCATATTCGAGGTCAAGGATCTGTGCCAAGGATACCAAGCGTGTCGTAGTCGTGGTAACGGATTTGTACAGGGTCCCAAGGATGTCATAGTCGTGGTAACAGATCTGTACAGGGTCACAAGCAAATCGTAGTTGTGGTAACGGATCTGTACAGTGTCCCAAGCGTGTCATAGTCATGGTAACGGATCTGTACAGGGTCCAATGCGTGTCATAGTCGCGGTAACGGATCTCTACAGGGTCCCAAGCGTGTCGTAGTTGATGTAATGGATCTGTATAGGATCTCAAGTGTGTCGTAGTCGTCTTAACGGATTTGTACAGGCTCCCAAGCGTGTCATAGTCGAGGTAACGGGTCTCTACAGGGTCCTATGCGTGTCATAGCTGTGGTTGCGGTCAGTCATGGTAATGGATCTCTATAGGGTCACAAGCACGTCATAGTCATGGTAACGGTCTCTACAGGGACACAACATGTCCTAGTCCTGGTAACTGTGTTTGCAGGGTGCCAAGTGTGTCATAGTTGTGGTAATGGATCTGTAAAGCGTCCCAAGCGTGTCGTAGTCGTGGTAGCGGTCCTCTTCAGGGTCCCAAGCGTGTCATAGTCGCGGTAACGGATCTGTGCAGGGTGCCACGCGTTTCGTGGTCGCGGTAACGGATCCGTACAGGGTGCCACACGTGTCGTGGTCGCGGTAACGGATCCGTACAGGGCGCCACGCGTGTTGTGGTCGCGGTAACGGATCCGTACAGGGTGCCACGTGTGTCGTGGTCGTGGTAACGGATCTCTACGGGGTCCAAAGATTGTCGTAGCCATGGTAACAGGCCTCTACAGGTCCCAAGCATGTCAAAGTGGTGGTAACGGATCTGTACAGGGTGCCAGGTGTGTCAAAATCATGGTAACGGTGTCTACAAGGTCACAAGCGTGTCGTAGTCGCGGTAGCGGATCTGTACAGTGTCGCAGGCGTGTCGTAGTCGTGGTAATGGTGTCTACAAGGTCGCAAGCATGTCGTAGTCATGGTAACGGTCTCTACAGGGACACAACATGTCCTAGTCGTGGTAACTGTGTTTGCAGGGTCCCAAGTGTGTCATAGTCGTGGTAACAGATCTGTAAAGCGTCCCAAGCGTGTCATAGTCGTGGTAGCGGTCCTCTTCAGGGTCCCAAGGATGTCATAGTCGCGGTAACGGATCTGTACAGTGTCCCAAGCATGTCATATTGGCGGTAACGGATCTGTCCAGGGTCCAAAGAGTGTCGTAGTCGTGGTAACGGATCTGTACAGGGTCCAAAGAGTGTCGTAGTCGTGGTAACGAATCTCTACATGGTACCAAGCTTGTCGTAGTCATGGTAACGGGTCTGTACAGGGTCCCAAGCGTGTCATAGTCATGGTAACGGATCTGTACAGGGTCCCAAGAATGTTGTATTCACGGTAACGGATCTGTACAGGGTCCCAAGAACGTTATAGTCACGGTAACGGATCTGTACAGGGTCCCAAGCGTGTCGTAGTCACGGTAACAGATCTGTACAGGGTCCCAAGCGTGTCGTAGTCGTGGTAACGGATCTCTACAGGGTCCAAAGATTGTCGTAGTCACGGTAACGGTCCTCTACAGGGTCACTAGCGTGTCATAGTCATGGTAAAGGATCTCTACAGGGTCCCAAGCGTGTCGTAGTCGAGGTAAAGGATCTGTACAGGGTCCCAAGCGTGTCGTAGTTGTGGTAACGGGTCTCTACAGGGTCCTATGCGTGGCATAGTTGTGGTTGCGGTCAGTCGTGGTAATGGATCTCTATAGGGTCAGAAGCACGTCATAGTCATGGTAACGGTCTCTACAGGGACACAACATGTCCTAGTCGTGGTAAGTGTGTTTGCAGGGTCCCAAGCGTGTCATATTCGAGGTCAAGAATCTGTACAGGATCCCAAGCGTGTCGTAGTCGTGGTAACGGATTTGTACAGGGTCCCAAGCGTGTCATAGTCGTGGTAACAGATCTGTACAGGGTCACAAGCAAATCGTAGTCGTGGTAACGGATCTGTACAGTGTCCCAAGCGTGTCATAGTCATGGTAACGGATCTCTACAGGGTCCAATGCGTGTCATAGTCGCGGTAACGGATCTCTACAGGGTCCCAAGCGTGTCGTAGTTGATGTAATGGATCTGTACAGGATCTCAAGCGTGTCGTAGTCGCGTTAACGCATTTGTACAGGGTCCCAAGCGTGTCATAGTCGAGGTCAAGGATCTGTACAGGATCCCAAGCGTGTCGTAGTCGCGTTAACGGATTTGTACAGGGTCGCAAGCGTGTCGTAGTCGTGGTAACGGATCTGTACAGTGTCACAAGCATGTCGTAGTCATGGTAACGGTGTCTGCAAGGTCGCAAGCATGTTGCAGTCGTGGTAGCGGTCTCTACAGGGGCACAACATATCATAGTCGTGGTAACTGTGTTTGCAGGGTCCCAAGTGTGTCATAGTCGTGGTAACGGATCTGGACAGGGTCCCAAGCGTGTCATAGTCACGGTAACGGATCTGTCCAGGGTCCAAAGAGTGTCGTAGTCGTGGTAACGGATCTGTACAGGGTCCAAAGAGTGTCGTAGTCGTGGTAACGAATCTCTACATGGTACCAAGCTTGTCGTAGTCATGGTAACGGGTCTGTACAGGGTCCCAAGCGTGTCATAGTCATGGTAACAGATCTGTACAGGGTCCCAAGCGTGTCGTAGTCGTGGTAACGGATTTGTACAGGGTCCCAAGCGTGTCATAGTCGTGGTAACAGATCTGTACAGGGTCACAAGCAAATCGTAGTCGTGGTAACGGATCTCTACAGGGTCCCAAGCGTGTCGTAGTCGTGGTAACGGGTCTCTACAGGGTCCTATGCGTGGCATAGTTGTGGTTGCGGTCAGTCGTGGTAATGGATCTCTATAGGGTCACAAGCACGTCATAGTCATGGTAACGGTCCCTACAGGGACACAACATGTCCTAGTCGTGGTAACTGTGTTTGCAGGGTCCCAAGCATGTCATATTCGAGGTCAAGGATCTGTACAGGATCGCAAGCGTGTCGTAGTCGTGGTAACGGATTTGTACAGGGTCCCAAGCGTGTCGTAGTCGCGGTAGCGGATCTGTACAGGATCCCAAGCGCGTCGTAGTCGCGTTAACGGATTTGTACAGGGTCGCAAGCGTGTCGTAGTCGTGGTAACGGATCTCTACAGGGTCCACAGATTGTCGTAGTCACGGTAACGGTCCTCTACAGGGTCACTAGCGTGTCATAGTCATGGTAATGGATCTGTACAGGGTCCCAAGCGTGTCGTAGTCGAGGTAAAGGATCTGTACAGGGTCCCAAGCGTGTCGTAGTTGTGGTAACGGGTCTCTACAGGGTCCTATGCGTGGCATAGTTGTGGTTGCGGTCAGTCGTGGTAATGGATCTCTATAGGGTCAGAAGCACGTCATAGTCATGGTAACGGTCTCTACAGGGACACAACATGTCCTAGTCGTGGTAACTGTGTTTGCAGGGTCCCAAGCGTGTCATATTCGAGGTCAAGGATCTGTACAGGATTCCAAGCGTGTCGTAGTCGTGGTAACGGATTTGTACAGGGTCCCAAGCGTGTCATAGTCGTGGTAACAGATCTGTACAGGGTCACAAGCAAATCGTAGTTGTGGTAACGGATCTGTACAGTGTCCCAAGCGTGTCATAGTCATGGTAACGGATCTGTACAGGGTCCAATGCGTGTCATAGTCGCGGTAACGGATCTCTACAGGGTCCCAAGCGTGTCGTAGTTGATGTAATGGATCTGTACAGGATCTCAAGCGTGTCGTAGTCGCGTTAACGCATTTGTACAGGGTCCCAAGCGTGTCATAGTCGAGGTCAAGGATCTGTACAGGATCCCAAGCGTGTCGTAGTCGCGTTAACGGATTTGTACAGGGTCGCAAGCGTGTCGTAGTCGTGGTAACGGATCTGTACAGTGTCACAAGCATGTCGTAGTCATGGTAACGGTGTCTGCAAGGTCGCAAGCATGTTGCAGTCGTGGTAGTGGTCTCTACAGGGACACAACATGTCATAGTCGTGGTAGCTGTGTTTGCAGGGTCCCAAGCGTGTCATATTCGAGGTCAAGGATCTGTACAGGATCGCAAGCGTGTCGTAGTCGTGGTAACGGATTTGTACAGGGTCCCAAGCGTGTCATAGTCGTGGTAACAGATCTGTACAGGGTCACAAGCAAATCGTAGTCGTGGTAACGGATCTCTACAGGGTCCCAAGCGTGTCGTAGTCGTGGTAACGGGTCTCTACAGGGTCCTATGCGTGGCATAGTTGTGGTTGCGGTCAGTCGTGGTAATGGATCTCTATAGGGTCACAAGCACGTCATAGTCATGGTAACGGTCTCTACAGGGACACAACATGTCCTAGTTGTGGTAACTGTGTTTGCAGGGTCCCAAGCGTGTCATATTCGAGGTCAAGGATCTGTACAGGATCGCAAGCGTGTCGTAGTCGAGGTAAAGGATCTGTACAGGATCTCAAGCGTGTCGTAGTTGCGTTAACGCATTTGTACAGGGTCCCAAGCGTGTCGTAGTCGCGGTAGCGGATCTGTACAGGATCCCAAGCGTGTCGTAGTCGCGTTAACGGATTTGTACAGGGTCGCAAGCGTGTCGTAGTCGTGGTAACGGATCTCTACAGGGTCCACAGATTGTCGTAGTCACGGTAACGGTCCTCTACAGGGTCACTAAGCGTGTCATAGTCATGGTAATGGATCTGTACAGGGTCCCAAGCATGTCGTAGTCGAGGTAAAGGATCTGTACAGGGTCCCAAGCGTGTCGTAGTTGTGGTAACGGGTCTCTACAGGGTCCTATGCGTGGCATAGTTGTGGTTGCGGTCAGTCGTGGTAATGGATCTCTATAGGGTCAGAAGCACGTCATAGTCATGGTAACGGTCTCTACAGGGACACAACATGTCCTAGTCGTGGTAAGTGTGTTTGCAGGGTCCCAAGCGTGTCATATTCGAGGTCAAGGATCTGTACAGGATCGCAAGCGTGTCGTAGTCGTGGTAACGGATTTGTACAGGGTCCCAAGCGTGTCATAGTCGTGGTAACGGATCTCTACAGGGTCCCAAGCGTGTCATAGTCGCGGTAACGGATCTCTACAGGGTCCCAAGCGTGTCGTAGTCGAGGTAAAGGATCTGTACAGGATCTCAAGCGTGTCGTAGTTGCGTTAACGCATTTGTACAGGGTCCCAAGCGTGTCGTAGTCGCGGGTAGCGGATCTGTACAGGATCCCAAGCGTGTCGTAGTCGCGTTAACGGATTTGTACAGGGTCGCAAGCGTGTCGTAGTCGTGGTAACGGATCTCTACAGGGTCCACAGATTGTCGTAGTCACGGTAACGGTCCTCTACAGGGTCACAAGCGTGTCATAGTCATGGTAATGGATCTGTACAGGGTCCCAAGCGTGTCGTAGTCGAGGTAAAGGATCTGTACGGGATCCCAAGCGTGTTGTAGTCGTGTTAAAGGATTTGTACAGGGTCGCAAGCGTGTCATAATCGTGGTAATGGATCTCTACAGGGTCCAAAGATTGTCGTAGTCACGGTAACGGTCCTCTACAGGGTCACAAGCGTGTCACAGTCATGGTAATGGATCTGTACAGGGTCCCAAGCGTGTCGTAGTCATGGTAAACAGGCCTGTACAAGGTGCCAATCGTGTTGTAGTCGTGTTAACGGATCTGTACAGGGTCCAAAGAGTGTCATAGTCACGGTAACGGATCCGTACAGGGTGCCACGCGTGTCGTGGTCGCGGTAACGGATCCGTACAGGGTGCCACGCGTGTCGTAGTCGCGGTAGCGGATCTGTACAGGATCCCAAGCGTGTCGTAGTCGCGTTAATGGATTTGTACAGGGTCGCAAGCGTGTCGTAGTCGTGGTAACGGATCTCTACAGGGTCCACAGATTGTCGTAGTCACGGTAACGGTCCTCTACAGGGTCACAAGCGTGTCACAGTCATGGTAATGGATCTGTACAGGGTCCCAAGCGTGTTGTAGTCATGGTAAACAGGCCTGTACAAGGTGCCAATCGTGTTGTAGTCGTGTTAACGGATCTGTACAGGGTCCAAAGAGTGTCATAGTCACGGTAACGGATCCGTACAGGGTGCCACACGTTTTGTGGTCGCGGTAACGGATCCGTACAGGGTGGCACGCGTGTCGTGGTCGCGGTAACGGATCCGTACAGGGTGGCACGCGTGTCGTGGTCGCGGTAACGGATCCGTACTGGGTGGCACGCGTGTCGTGGTCGCGGGTAACGGATCCGTACTGGGTGGCACGCGTGTCGTGGTCGCGGTAACGGATCCGTACAGGGTGGCACGCGTGCCGTGGTCGCGGTAACGGATCCGTACTGGGTGCCACGCGTGTCGTGGTCGCGGTAACGGATCCGTACAGGGTGGCACGCGTGTCATGGTCGCGGTAACGGATCCGTACAGGGTGGCACGCGTGTCGTGGTCGCGGTAACGGATCCGTACTGGGTGGCACGCGTGTCTTGGTCGCGGTAACGGATCCGTACAGGGTGGCACGCGTGTCGTGGTCGAGGTAAGGGATCTGTACAGGATCCCAAGCATGTCGTAGTCACGGTAACAGATACCTGCAGGGTCCCAAGCGTGTCGTGGTCGCGGTAGCGGATCCCTACAGGGTCCCAAGCGTGTTGTAGTCGTGGTAACGAATCTGTACAGTGTCCCAAGCGTGTCATAGTCGAGGTAAAGGATCTGTACAGGATCCCAAGCATGTCGTAGTCGTGGTAACGGATCTGTACAGTGTCCCAAGCATATCGTAGTCGTGGCAACGGTGTCTACACGGTCGCAAGCATTTCGTAGTCGTGGTAAAGGATCTGTACAGTGTCACAAGCATGTCGTAGTCATGGTAACGGTGTCTGCAAGGTCGCAAGCATGTTGCAGTCGTGGTAGCGGTCTCTACAGGGGCACAACATATCATAGTCGTGGTAACTGTGTTTGCAGGGTCCCAAGTGTGTCATAGTCGTGGTAACGGATCTGGACAGGGTCCCAAGCGTGTCATAGTCACGGTAACGGATCTGTCCAGGGTCCAAAGAGTGTCGTAGTCGCGTTAACGGATTTGTACAGGGTCGCAAGCGTGTCGTAGTTGTGGTAACGGATCTGTACAGTGTCACAAGCATGTCGTAGTCATGGTAACGGGTCTGTACAGGGTCCCAAGCGTGTCGTAGTCATGGTAACGGATCTGTACAGGGTCCCAAGAATGTTGTATTCACGGTAACGGATCTGTACAGGGTCCCAAGAACGTTATAGTCACGGTAACGGATCCGTACAGGGTGCCACGAGTGTCGTGGTCACGGTAACGGATCTGTACAGGGTCCCAAGCGTGTCGTAGTCGCGGTAATGGATCCGTACAGGGTCGCAAGCGTGTCGTAGTCGTGGTAACGGATCTGTACAGGGTCCAAAGATTGTCGTAGTCACGGTAACGGTCCTCTACAGGGTCACTAGCGTGTCAAAGTCATGGTAAAGGATCTGTACAGGGTCCCAAGCGTGTCGTAGTCGAGGTAAAGGATCTGTACAGTGTCACAAGCGTGTCATAGTCGTGGTAACGGGTCTCTACAGGGTCCTATGCGTGGCATAGTTGTGGTTACTGTCAGTCGTGGTAATGGATCTCTACAGGGTCACAAGCACGTCATAATCATGGTAACGGTCTCTACAGGGACACAACATGTCATAGTCGTGGTAGCTGTGTTTGCAGGGTCCCAAGCGTGTCATATTCGAGGTCAAGGATCTGTACAGGATCGCAAGCGTGTCGTAGTTGTGGTAACGGATTTGTACAGGGTCCCAAGCGTGTCATAGTCATGGTAACAGATCTGTACAGGGTCACAAGCAAATCGTAGTCGTGGTAACGGATCTCTACAGGGTCCCAAGCGTGTCGTAGTCGTGGTAACGGGTCTCTACAGGGTCCTATGCGTGGCATAGTTGTGGTTGCGGTCAGTCGTGGTAATGGATCTCTATAGGGTCACAAGCACGTCATAGTCATGGTAACGGTCTCTACAGGGACACAACATGTCCTAGTCGTGGTAACTGTGTTTGCAGGGTCCCAAGCGTGTCATATTCGAGGTCAAGGATCTGTGCCAAGGATACCAAGCGTGTCGTAGTCGTGGTAACGGATTTGTACAGGGTCCCAAGGATGTCATAGTCGTGGTAACAGATCTGTACAGGGTCACAAGCAAATCGTAGTCGTGGTAACGGATCTGTACAGTGTCCCAAGCGTGTCATAGTCATGGTAACGGATCTGTACAGGGTCCAATGCGTGTCATAGTCGCGGTAACGGATCTCTACAGGGTCCCAAGCGTGTCGTAGTTGATGTAATGGATCTGTACAGGATCTCAAGCGTGTCGTAGTCGTTTTAACGGATTTGTACAGGGTCCCAAGCGTGTCATAGTCGAGGTAAAGGATCTGTAAAGGATCCCAAGCGTGTCGTAGTCGCGTTAACGGATTTGTACAGGGTCGCAAGCGTGTCGTAGTTGTGGTAACGGATCTGTACAGTGTCACAAGCATGTCGTAGTCATGGTAACGGTGTCTGCAAGGTCGCAAGCATGTTGCAGTCGTGGTAGCGGTCTCTACAGGGGCACAACATATCATAGTCGTGGTAACTGTGTTTGCAGGGTCCCAAGTGTGTCATAGTCGTGGTAACGGATCTGGACAGGGTCCCAAGCGTGTCATAATCACGGTAACGGATCTGTCCAGGGTCCAAAGAGTGTCGTAGTCGCGTTAACGGATTTGTACAGGGTCGCAAGCGTGTCGTAGTTGTGGTAACGGATCTGTACAGTGTCACAAGCATGTCGTAGTCATGGTAACGGGTCTGTACAGGGTCCCAAGCGTGTCATAGTCATGGTAACGGATCTGTACAGGGTCCCAAGAATGTTGTATTCACGGTAACGGATCTGTACAGGGTCCCAAGAACGTTATAGTCACGGTAACGGATCCGTACAGGGTGCCACGCGTGTCGTGGTCGTGGTAACGGATCTGTACAGGGTCCCAAGCGTGTCGTAGTTGCGGTAAAGGATCTGTACAGTGTCACAAGCGTGTCATAGTCGTTGTAACGGGTCTCTACAGGGTCCTATGCGTGGCATAGTTGTGGTTACTGTCAGTCGTGGTAATGGATCTCTACAGGGTCACAAGCACGTCATAATCATGGTAACGGTCTCTACAGGGACACAACATGTCATAGTCGTGGTAGCTGTGTTTGCAGGGTCCCAAGCGTGTCATATTCGAGGTCAAGGATCTGTACAGGATCGCAAGCGTGTCGTAGTCGTGGTAACGGATTTGTACAGGGTCCCAAGCGTGTCATAGTCATGGTAAAGGATCTGTACAGGGTCCCAAGCGTGTCGTAGTCGTGGTAACGGATCTCTACAGGGTCCCAAGCGTGTCGTAGTCGTGGTAACGGGTCTCTACAGGGTCCTATGCGTGGCATAGTTGTGGTTGCGGTCAGTCGTGGTAATGGATCTCTATAGGGTCACAAGCACGTCATAGTCATGGTAACGGTCTCTACAGGGACACAACATGTCCTAGTCGTGGTAACTGTGTTTGTAGGGTCCCAAGCGTGTCATATTCGAGGTCAAGGATCTGTGCCAAGGATACCAAGCGTGTCGTAGTCGTGGTAACGGATTTGTACAGGGTCCCAAGGATGTCATAGTCGTGGTAACAGATCTGTACAGGGTCACAAGCAAATCGTAGTTGTGGTAACGGATCTGTACAGTGTCCCAAGCGTGTCATAGTCATGGTAACGGATCTGTACAGGGTCCAATGCGTGTCATAGTCGCGGTAACGGATCTCTACAGGGTCCCAAGCGTGTCGTAGTTGATGTAATGGATCTGTATAGGATCTCAAGCGTGTCGTAGTCGTGTTAACGGATTTGTACAGGGTCCCAAGCGTGTCATAGTCGAGGTAAAGGATCTGTACAGGATCCCAAGCGTGTCGTAGTCGCGTTAACGGATTTGTACAGGGTCGCAAGCGTGTCGTAGTTGTGGTAACGGATCTGTACAGTGTCACAAGCATGTCGTAGTCATGGTAACGGTGTCTGCAAGGTCGCAAGCATGTTGCAGTCGTGGTAGCGGTCTCTACAGGGGCACAACATATCATAGTCGTGGTAACTGTGTTTGCAGGGTCCCAAGTGTGTCATAGTCGTGGTAACGGATCTGGACAGGGTCCCAAGCGTGTCATAGTCACGGTAACGGATCTGTCCAGGGTCCAAAGAGTGTCGTAGTCGTGGTAACGGATCTGTACAGGGTCCAAAGAGTGTCATAGTCGTGGTAATGAATCTCTACATGGTACCAAGCTTGTCGTAGTCATGGTAACGGGTCTGTACAGGGTCCCAAGCGTGTCGTAGTCGTGGTAACGGGTCTCTACAGGGTCCTATGCGTGTCATAGCTGTGGTTGCGGTCAGTCATGGTAATGGATCTCTATAGGGTCACAAGCACGTAATAGTCATGGTAACGGTCTCTACAGGGACACAACATGTCCTAGTCCTGGTAACTGTGTTTGCAGGGTGCCAAGTGTGTCATAGTTGTGGTAATGGATCTGTAAAGCGTCCCAAGCGTGTCGTAGTCGTGGTAGCGGTCCTCTTCAGGGTCCCAAGCGTGTCATAGTCGCGGTAACGGATCTGTGCAGGGTGCCACGCGTTTCGTGGTCGCGGTAACGGATCCGTACAGGGTGCCACACGTGTCGTGGTCGCGGTAACGGATCCGTACAGGGCGCCACGCGTGTCGTGGTCGCAGTAACGGATCCGTACAGGGTGCCACGTGTGTCGTGGTCGTGGTAACGGATCTCTACGGGGTCCAAAGATTGTCGTAGCCATGGTAACAGGCCTCTACAGGTCCCAAGCGTGTCAAAGTGGTGGTAACGGATCTGTACAGGGTGCCAGGTGTGTCAAAATCATGGTAACGGTGTCTACAAGGTCACAAGCGTGTCGTAGTCGCGGTAGCGGATCTGTACAGTGTCGCAGGCGTGTCGTAGTCGTGGTAATGGTGTCTACAAGGTCGCAAGCATGTCGTAGTCATGGTAACGGTCTCTACAGGGACACAACATGTCCTAGTCGTGGTAACTGTGTTTGCAGGGTCCCAAGTGTGTCATAGTCGTGGTAACAGATCTGTAAAGCGTCCCAAGCGTGTCATAGTCGTGGTAGCGGTCCTCTTCAGGGTCCCAAGGATGTCATAGTCGCGGTAACGGATCTGTACAGTGTCCCAAGCATGTCATATTGGCGGTAACGGATCTGTCCAGGGTCCAAAGAGTGTCGTAGTCGTGGTAACGGATCTGTACAGGGTCCAAAGAGTGTCGTAGTCGTGGTAACGAATCTCTACATGGTACCAAGCTTGTCGTAGTCATGGTAACGGGTCTGTACAGGGTCCCAAGCGTGTCATAGTCATGGTAACGGATCTGTACAGGGTCCCAAGAATGTTGTATTCACGGTAACGGATCTGTACAGGGTCCCAAGAACGTTATAGTCACGGTAACGGATCTGTACAGGGTCCCAAGCGTGTCGTAGTCACGGTAACAGATCTGTACAGGGTCCCAAGCGTGTCGTAGTCGTGGTAACGGATCTCTACAGGGTCCAAAGATTGTCGTAGTCACGGTAACGGTCCTCTACAGGGTCACTAGCGTGTCATAGTCATGGTAAAGGATCTCTACAGGGTCCCAAGCGTGTCGTAGTCGAGGTAAAGGATCTGTACAGGGTCCCAAGCGTGTCGTAGTTGTGGTAACGGGTCTCTACAGGGTCCTATGCGTGGCATAGTTGTGGTTGCGGTCAGTCGTGGTAATGGATCTCTATAGGGTCAGAAGCACGTCATAGTCATGGTAACGGTCTCTACAGGGACACAACATGTCCTAGTCGTGGTAAGTGTGTTTGCAGGGTCCCAAGCGTGTCATATTCGAGGTCAAGGATCTGTACAGGATCCCAAGCGTGTCGTAGTCGTGGTAACGGATTTGTACAGGGTCCCAAGCGTGTCATAGTCGTGGTAACAGATCTGTACAGGGTCACAAGCAAATCGTAGTCGTGGTAACGGATCTGTACAGTGTCCCAAGCGTGTCATAGTCATGGTAACGGATCTCTACAGGGTCCAATGCGTGTCATAGTCGCGGTAACGGATCTCTACAGGGTCCCAAGCGTGTCGTAGTTGATGTAATGGATCTGTACAGGATCTCAAGCGTGTCGTAGTCGCGTTAACGCATTTGTACAGGGTCCCAAGCGTGTCATAGTCGAGGTCAAGGATCTGTACAGGATCCCAAGCGTGTCGTAGTCACGTTAACGGATTTGTACAGGGTCGCAAGCGTGTCGTAGTCGTGGTAACGGATCTGTACAGTGTCACAAGCATGTCGTAGTCATGGTAACGGTGTCTGCAAGGTCGCAAGCATGTTGCAGTCGTGGTAGCGGTCTCTACAGGGGCACAACATATCATAGTCGTGGTAACTGTGTTTGCAGGGTCCCAAGTGTGTCATAGTCGTGGTAACGGATCTGGACAGGGTCCCAAGCGTGTCATAGTCACGGTAACGGATCTGTCCAGGGTCCAAAGAGTGTCGTAGTCGTGGTAACGGATCTGTACAGGGTCCAAAGAGTGTCGTAGTCGTGGTAACGAATCTCTACATGGTACCAAGCTTGTCGTAGTCATGGTAACGGGTCTGTACAGGGTCCCAAGCGTGTCATAGTCATGGTAACGGATCTGTACAGGGTCCCAAGCGTGTCGTAGTCGAGGTAACGGATCTGTACAGGGTCCCAAGAACGTTATAGTCACGGTAACGGATCTGTACAGGGTCCCAAGCGTGTCGTAGTCACGGTAACGGATCTGTACAGGGGCCCAAGCGTGTCATAGTCGTGGTTACGGGTCTCTACAGGGTCCTATGCATGGCATAGTTGTGGTTACTGTCAGTCGTGTTAATGGATCTCTACAGGGTCACAAGCACGTCATAGTCATGGTAACGGTCTCTACAGGGACACAACATGTCATAGTCGTGGTAGCTGTGTTTGCAGGGTCCCAAGCGTGTCATATTCGAGGTCAAGGATCTGTACAGGATCGCAAGCGTGTCGTAGTCGTGGTAACGGATTTGTACAGGGTCCCAAGCGTGTCATAGTCGTGGTAACAGATCTGTACAGGGTCACAAGCAAATCGTAGTCGTGGTAACGGATCTCTACAGGGTCCCAAGCGTGTCGTAGTCGTGGTAACGGGTCTCTACAGGGTCCTATGCGTGGCATAGTTGTGGTTGCGGTCAGTCGTGGTAATGGATCTCTATAGGGTCACAAGCACGTCATAGTCATGGTAACGGTCTCTACAGGGACACAACATGTCCTAGTCGTGGTAAGTGTGTTTGCAGGGTCCCAAGCGTGTCATATTCGAGGTCAAGGATCTGTACAGGATCGCAAGCGTGTCGTAGTCGTGGTAACGGATTTGTACAGGGTCCCAAGCGTGTCATAGTCGTGGTAACGGATCTCTACAGGGTCCCAAGCATGTCATAGTCGCGGTAACGGATCTCTACAGGGTCCCAAGCGTGTCGTAGTCGAGGTAAAGGATCTGTACAGGATCTCAAGCGTGTCGTAGTTGCGTTAACGCATTTGTACAGGGTCCCAAGCGTGTCGTAGTCGCGGTAGCGGATCTGTACAGGATCCCAAGCGTGTCGTAGTCGCGTTAACGGATTTGTACAGGGTCGCAAGCGTGTCGTAGTCGTGGTAACGGATCTCTACAGGGTCCACAGATTGTCGTAGTCACGGTAACGGTCCTCTACAGGGTCACAAGCGTGTCATAGTCATGGTAATGGATCTGTACAGGGTCCCAAGCGTGTCGTAGTCGAGGTAAAGGATCTGTACGGGATCCCAAGCGTGTTGTAGTCGTGTTAACGGATTTGTACAGGGTCGCAAGCGTGTCATAATCGTGGTAACGGATCTCTACAGGGTCCAAAGATTGTCGTAGTCACGGTAACGGTCCTCTACAGGGTCACAAGCGTGTCATACTCATGGTAATGGATCTGTACAGGGTCCCAAGCGTGTCGTAGTCATGGTAAACAGGCCTGTACAAGGTGCCAATCGTGTTGTAGTCGTGTTCACGGATCTGTACAGGGTCCTATGAGTGTCATAGTCACGGTAACGGATCCGTACAGGGTGCCACGCGTGTCGTGGTCGCGGTAACGGATCCGTACAGGGTGGCACGCGTGTCGTGGTCGCGGTAACGGATCCGTACAGGGTGCCACACGTTTTGTGGTCGCGGTAACGGATCCGTACAGGGTGGCACGCGTGTCGTGGTCGCGGTAACGGATCCGTACAGGGTGGCACGCGTGTCGTGGTCGCGGTAACGGATCCGTACAGGGTGCCACGAGTGTCGTGGTCGCGGTAACGGATCCGTACTGGGTGGCACGCGTGTCGTGGTCGCGGTAACGGATCCGTACTGGGTGGCACGCGTGTCGTGGTCGCGGTAACGGATCCGTACTGGGTGCCACGCGTGTCGTGGTCGCGGTAACGGATCCGTACAGGGTGGCACGCGTGTCATGGTCGCGGTAACGGATCCGTACAGGGTGGCACGCGTGTCGTGGTCGAGGTAAGGGATCTGTACAGGATCCCAAGCATGTCGTAGTCACGGTAACAGATACCTGCAGGGTCCCAAGCGTGTCGTGGTCGCGGTAGCGGATCCCTACAGGGTCCCAAGCGTGTTGTAGTCGTGGTAACGAATCTGTACAGTGTCCCAAGCGTGTCGTAGTCGAGGTAAAGGATCTGTACAGGATCCCAAGCATGTCGTAGTCGTGGTAACGGATCTGTACAGTGTCCCAAGCATATCGTAGTCGTGGCAACGGTGTCTACACGGTCGCAAGCATTTCGTAGTCGTGGTAAAGGATCTGTACAGGGTCCCAAGCTTGTCGTAGTCGCGGTAATGGATCTGTACAGGGACCAAAGAGTGTCGTATTCATGGTAACAGGCTTTTATAGGGTCCCAAGCTTGTTGTTGTCATGGTAACGGAACTGTACAGGGTCGCAAGCGTGTGGTAGTCACGGTAACGGATCTGTACAGTGTCACAAGCATGTCGTAGTCATGGTAACGGTGTCTGCAAGGTCGCAAGCATGTTGCAGTCGTGGTAGCGGTCTCTACAGGGGCACAACATATCATAGTCGTGGTAACTGTGTTTGCAGGGTCCCAAGTGTGTCATAGTCGTGGTAACGGATCTGGACAGGGTCCCAAGCGTGTCATAGTCACGGTAACGGATCTGTCCAGGGTCCAAAGAGTGTCGTAGTCGCGTTAACGGATTTGTACAGGGTCGCAAGCGTGTCGTAGTTGTGGTAACGGATCTGTACAGTGTCACAAGCATGTCGTAGTCATGGTAACGGGTCTGTACAGGGTCCCAAGCGTGTCATAGTCATGGTAACGGATCTGTACAGGGTCCCAAGAATGTTGTATTCACGGTAACGGATCTGTACAGGGTCCCAAGAACGTTATAGTCACGGTAACGGATCCGTACAGGGTGCCACGAGTGTCGTGGTCACGGTAACGGATCTGTACAGGGTCCCAAGCGTGTCGTAGTCGCGGTAATGGATCCGTACAGGGTCGCAAGCGTGTCGTAGTCGTGGTAACGGATCTGTACAGGGTCCAAAGATTGTCGTAGTCACGGTAACGGTCCTCTACAGGGTCACTAGCGTGTCAAAGTCATGGTAAAGGATCTGTACAGGGTCCCAAGCGTGTCGTAGTCGAGGTAAAGGATCTGTACAGTGTCACAAGCGTGTCATAGTCGTGGTAACGGGTCTCTACAGGGTCCTATGCGTGGCATAGTTGTGGTTACTGTCAGTCGTGGTAATGGATCTCTACAGGGTCACAAGCACGTCATAATCATGGTAACGGTCTCTACAGGGACACAACATGTCATAGTCGTGGTAGCTGTGTTTGCAGGGTCCCAAGCGTGTCATATTCGAGGTCAAGGATCTGTACAGGATCGCAAGCGTGTCGTAGTCGTGGTAACGGATTTGTACAGGGTCCCAAGCGTGTCATAGTCATGGTAAAGGATCTGTACAGGGTCCCAAGCGTGTCGTAGTCATGGTAACGGATCTCTACAGGGTCCCAAGCGTGTCGTAGTCGTGGTAACGGGTCTCTACAGGGTCCTATGCGTGGCATAGTTGTGGTTGCGGTCAGTCGTGGTAATGGATCTCTATAGGGTCACAAGCACGTCATAGTCATGGTAACGGTCTCTACAGGGACACAACATGTCCTAGTCGTGGTAAGTGTGTTTGTAGGGTCCCAAGCGTGTCATATTCGAGGTCAAGGATCTGTGCCAAGGATACCAAGCGTGTCGTAGTCGTGGTAACGGATTTGTACAGGGTCCCAAGGATGTCATAGTCGTGGTAACAGATCTGTACAGGGTCACAAGCAAATCGTAGTTGTGGTAACGGATCTGTACAGTGTCCCAAGCGTGTCATAGTCATGGTAACGGATCTGTACAGGGTCCAATGCGTGTCATAGTCGCGGTAACGGATCTCTACAGGGTCCCAAGCGTGTCGTAGTTGATGTAATGGATCTGTATAGGATCTCAAGCGTGTCGTAGTCGCGTTAACGCATTTGTACAGGGTCCCAAGCGTGTCATAGTCGAGGTAAAGGATCTGTACAGGATCCCAAGCGTGTCGTAGTCGCGTTAACGGATTTGTACAGGGTCGCAAGCGTGTCGTAGTTGTGGTAACGGATCTGTACAGTGTCACAAGCATGTCGTAGTCATGGTAATGGTGTCTGCAAGGTCGCAAGCATGTTGCTGTCGTGGTAGCGGTCTCTACAGGGGCACAACATATCATAGTCGTGGTAACTGTGTTTGCAGGGTCCCAAGTGTGTCATAGTCGTGGTAATGGATCTGGACAGGGTCCCAAGCGTGTCATAGTCACGGTAACGGATCTGTCCAGGGTCCAAAGAGTGTCGTAGTCGTGGTAACGGATCTGTACAGGGTCCAAAGAGTGTCGTAGTCGTGGTAATGAATCTCTACATGGTACCAAGCTTGTCGTAGTCATGGTAACGGGTCTGTACAGGGTCCCAAGCGTGTCGTAGTCGTGGTAACGGGTCTCTACAGGGTCCTATGCGTGTCATAGCTGTGGTTGCGGTCAGTCGTGGTAATGGATCTCTATAGGGTCACAAGCACGTAATAGTCATGGTAACGGTCTCTACAGGGACACAACATGTCCTAGTCCTGGTAACTGTGTTTGCAGGGTGCCAAGTGTGTCATAGTTGTGGTAATGGATCTGTAAAGCGTCCCAAGCGTGTCGTAGTCGTGGTAGCGGTCCTCTTCAGGGTCCCAAGCGTGTCATAGTCGCGGTAACGGATCTGTGCAGGGTGCCACGCGTTTCGTGGTCGCGGTAACGGATCCGTACAGGGTGCCACACGTGTCGTGGTCGCGGTAACGGATCCGTAAAGGGCGCCACGCGTGTCGTGGTCGCGGTAACGGATCCGTACAGGGTGCCACGTGTGTCGTGGTCGTGGTAACGGATCTCTACGGGGTCCAAAGATTGTCGTAGCCATGGTAACAGGCCTCTACAGGTCCCAAGCGTGTCGTAGTCGCGGTAACGGATCTGTACAGGGTGCCAGGTGTGTCAAAATCATGGTAACGGTGTCTACAAGGTCACAAGCGTGTCGTAGTCGCGGTAGCGGATCTGTACAGTGTCGCAGGCGTGTCGTAGTCGTGGTAATGGTGTCTACAAGGTCGCAAGCATGTCGTAGTCATGGTAACGGTCTCTACAGGGACACAACATGTCCTAGTCGTGGTAACTGTGTTTGCAGGGTCCCAAGTGTGTCATAGTCGTGGTAACAGATCTGTAAAGCGTCCCAAGCGTGTCATAGTCGTGGTAGCGGTCCTCTTCAGGGTCCCAAGGATGTCATAGTCGCGGTAACGGATCTGTACAGTGCCCCAAGCATGTCATATTGGCGGTAACGGATCTGTCCAGGGTCCAAAGAGTGTCGTAGTCGTGGTAACGGATCTGTACAGGGTCCAAAGAGTGTCGTAGTCGTGGTAACGAATCTCTACATGGTACCAAGCTTGTCGTAGTCATGGTAACGGGTCTGTACAGGGTCCCAAGCGTGTCATAGTCATGGTAACGGATCTGTACAGGGTCCCAAGAATGTTGTATTCACGGTAACGGATCTGTACAGGGTCCAAAGAACGTTATAGTCACGGTAACGGATCTGTACAGGGTCCCAAGCGTGTCGTAGTCACGGTAACAGATCTGTACAGGGTCGCAAGCGTGTCGTAGTCGTGGTAACGGATCTCTACAGGGTCCAAAGATTGTCGTAGTCACGGTAACGGTCCTCTACAGGGTCACTAGCGTGTCATAGTCATGGTAAAGGATCTGTACAGGGTCCCAAGCGTGTCGTAGTCGAGGTAAAGGATCTGTACAGGGTCCCAAGCGTGTCGTAGTCGTGGTAACGGATCTGTACAGTGTCCCAAGCATATCGTAGTCGTGGCAACGGTGTCTACACGGTCGCAAGCATTTCGTAGTCGTGGTAAAGGATCTGTACAGGGTCCCAAGCTTGTCGTAGTCGCGGTAATGGATCTGTACAGGGACCAAAGAGTGTCGTATTCATGGTAACAGGCTTTTATAGGGTCCCAAGCTTGTTGTTGTCATGGTAACGGAACTGTACAGGGTCGCAAGCGTGTGGTAGTCACGGTAACGGATCTGTACAGTGTCACAAGCATGTCGTAGTCATGGTAACGGTGTCTGCAAGGTCGCAAGCATGTTGCAGTCGTGGTAGCGGTCTCTACAGGGGCACAACATATCATAGTCGTGGTAACTGTGTTTGCAGGGTCCCAAGTGTGTCATAGTCGTGGTAACGGATCTGGACAGGGTCCCAAGCGTGTCATAATCACGGTAACGGATCTGTCCAGGGTCCAAAGAGTGTCGTAGTCGCGTTAACGGATTTGTACAGGGTCGCAAGCGTGTCGTAGTTGTGGTAACGGATCTGTACAGTGTCACAAGCATGTCGTAGTCATGGTAACGGGTCTGTACAGGGTCCCAAGCGTGTCATAGTCATGGTAACGGATCTGTACAGGGTCCCAAGAATGTTGTATTCACGGTAACGGATCTGTACAGGGTCCCAAGAACGTTATAGTCACGGTAACGGATCCGTACAGGGTGCCACGAGTGTCGTGGTCACGGTAACGGATCTGTACAGGGTCCCAAGCGTGTCGTAGTCGCGGTAATGGATCCGTACAGGGTCGCAAGCGTGTCGTAGTCGTGGTAACGGATCTGTACAGGGTCCAAAGATTGTCGTAGTCACGGTAACGGTCCTCTACAGGGTCACTAGCGTGTCAAAGTCATGGTAAAGGATCTGTACAGGGTCCCAAGCGTGTCGTAGTCGAGGTAAAGGATCTGTACAGTGTCACAAGCGTGTCATAGTCGTGGTAACGGGTCTCTACAGGGTCCTATGCGTGGCATAGTTGTGGTTACTGTCAGTCGTGGTAATGGATCTCTACAGGGTCACAAGCACGTCATAATCATGGTAACGGTCTCTACAGGGACACAACATGTCATAGTCGTGGTAGCTGTGTTTGCAGGGTCCCAAGCGTGTCATATTCGAGGTCAAGGATCTGTACAGGATCGCAAGCGTGTCGTAGTCGTGGTAACGGATTTGTACAGGGTCCCAAGCGTGTCATAGTCGTGGTAACGGATCTCTACAGGGTCCCAAGCATGTCATAGTCACGGTAACGGATCTCTACAGGGTCCCAAGCGTGTCGTAGTCGAGGTAAAGGATCTGTACAGGATCTCAAGCGTGTCGTAGTTGCGTTAACGCATTTGTACAGGGTCCCAAGCGTGTCGTAGTCGCGGTAGCGGATCTGTACAGGATCCCAAGCGTGTCGTAGTCGCGTTAACGGATTTGTACAGGGTCGCAAGCGTGTCGTAGTCGTGGTAACGGATCTCTACAGGGTCCACAGATTGTCGTAGTCACGGTAACGGTCCTCTACAGGGTCACAAGCGTGTCATAGTCATGGTAATGGATCTGTACAGGGTCCCAAGCGTGTCGTAGTCGAGGTAAAGGATCTGTACGGGATCCCAAGCGTGTTGTAGTCGTGTTAACGGATTTGTACAGGGTCGCAAGCGTGTCATAATCGTGGTAACGGATCTCTACAGGGTCCAAAGATTGTCGTAGTCACGGTAATGGTCCTCTACAGGGTCACAAGCGTGTCACAGTCATGGTAATGGATCTGTACAGGGTCCCAAGCGTGTCGTAGTCATGGTAAACAGGCCTGTACAAGGTGCCAATCGTGTTGTAGTCGTGTTAACGGATCTGTACAGGGTCCAAAGAGTGTCATAGTCACGGTAACGGATCCGTACAGGGTGCCACGCGTGTCGTGGTCGCGGTAACGGATCCGTACAGGGTGGCACGCGTGTCGTGGTCGCGGGTAACGGATCCGTACAGGGTGCCACACGTTTTGTGGTCGCGGTAACGGATCCGTACAGGGTGCCACGCGTGTCGTGGTCGCGGTAACGGATCCGTACAGGGTGCCACGCGTGTCGTGGTCGCGGTAACGGATCCGTACTGGGTGGCACGTGTGTCGTGGTCGCGGTAACGGATCCGTACAGGGTGGCACGCGTGTCGTGGTCGCGGTAACGGATCCGTACTGGGTGCCACGCGTGTCGTGGTCGCGGTAACGGATCCGTACAGGGTGGCACGCGTGTCGTGGTCGCGGTAACGGATCTCTACAGGGTGCCACGCGTGTCATGGTCGCGGTAACGGATCCGTACAGGGTGGCACGCGTGTCGTGGTCGCGGTAACGGATCCGTACTGGGTGGCACGCGTGTCGTGGTCGCGGTAACGGATCCGTACAGGGTGGCACGCGTGTCGTGGTCGAGGTAAGGGATCTGTACAGGATCCCAAGCATGTCGTAGTCACGGTAACAGATACCTGCAGGGTCCCAAGCGTGTCGTGGTCGCGGTAGCGGATCCCTACAGGGTCCCAAGCGTGTTGTAGTCGTGGTAACGAATCTGTACAGTGTCCCAAGCGTGTCGTAGTCGAGGTAAAGGATCTGTACAGGATCCCAAGCATGTCGTAGTCGTGGTAACGGATCTGTACAGTGTCCCAAGCATATCGTAGTCGTGGCAACGGTGTCTACACGGTCGCAAGCATTTCGTAGTCGTGGTAAAGGATCTGTACAGGGACCAAAGAGTGTCGTATTCATGGTAACAGGCTTTTATAGGGTCCCAAGCTTGTTGTTGTCATGGTAACGGAACTGTACAGGGTCGCAAGCGTGTGGTAGTCACGGTAACGGATCTGTACAGTGTCACAAGCATGTCGTAGTCATGGTAACGGTGTCTGCAAGGTCGCAAGCATGTTGCAGTCGTGGTAGCGGTCTCTACAGGGGCACAACATATCATAGTCGTGGTAACTGTGTTTGCAGGGTCCCAAGTGTGTCATAGTCGTGGTAACGGATCTGGACAGGGTCCCAAGCGTGTCATAATCACGGTAACGGATCTGTCCAGGGTCCAAAGAGTGTCGTAGTCGCGTTAACGGATTTGTACAGGGTCGCAAGCGTGTCGTAGTTGTGGTAACGGATCTGTACAGTGTCACAAGCATGTCGTAGTCATGGTAACGGGTCTGTACAGGGTCCCAAGCGTGTCATAGTCATGGTAACGGATCTGTACAGGGTCCCAAGAATGTTGTATTCACGGTAACGGATCTGTACAGGGTCCCAAGAACGTTATAGTCACGGTAACGGATCCGTACAGGGTGCCACGAGTGTCGTGGTCACGGTAACGGATCTGTACAGGGTCCCAAGCGTGTCGTAGTCGCGGTAATGGATCCGTACAGGGTCGCAAGCGTGTCGTAGTCGTGGTAACGGATCTGTACAGGGTCCAAAGATTGTCGTAGTCACGGTAACGGTCCTCTACAGGGTCACTAGCGTGTCAAAGTCATGGTAAAGGATCTGTACAGGGTCCCAAGCGTGTCGTAGTCGAGGTAAAGGATCTGTACAGTGTCACAAGCGTGTCATAGTCGTGGTAACGGGTCTCTACAGGGTCCTATGCGTGGCATAGTTGTGGTTACTGTCAGTCGTGGTAATGGATCTCTACAGGGTCACAAGCACGTCATAATCATGGTAACGGTCTCTACAGGGACACAACATGTCATAGTCGTGGTAGCTGTGTTTGCAGGGTCCCAAGCGTGTCATATTCGAGGTCAAGGATCTGTACAGGATCGCAAGCGTGTCGTAGTCGTGGTAACGGATTTGTACAGGGTCCCAAGCGTGTCATAGTCATGGTAAAGGATCTGTACAGGGTCACAAGCAAATCGTAGTCGTGGTAACGGATCTCTACAGGGTCCCAAGCGTGTCGTAGTCGTGGTAACGGGTCTCTACAGGGTCCTATGCGTGGCATAGTTGTGGTTGCGGTCAGTCGTGGTAATGGATCTCTATAGGGTCACAAGCACGTCTTAGTCATGGTAACGGTCTCTACAGGGACACAACATGTCCTAGTTGTGGTAACTGTGTTTGCAGGGTCCCAAGCGTGTCATATTCGAGGTCAAGGATCTGTACAGGATCCCAAGCGTGGCGTAGTCGTGGTAACGGATTTGTACAGGGTCCCAAGCGTGTCATAGTCGTGGTAACGGATCTCTACAGGGTCCCAAGCGTGTCATAGTCGTGGTAACGGATCTCTACAGGGTCCCAAGCGTGTCGTAGTCGAGGTAAAGGATCTGTACAGGATCTCAAGCGTGTCGTAGTCGCGTTAACGGATTTGTACAGGGTCGCAAGCGTGTCGTAGTCGTGGTAACGGATCTCTACAGGGTCCAAAGATTGTCGTAGTCATGGTAACGGTCCTCTACAGGGTCCCAAGCGTGTCATAGTCATGGTAATGGATCTGTACACGGTCCCAAGCGTGTTGTAGTCATGGTAAACAGGCCTGTACAAGGTGCCAATCGTGTTGTAGTCGTGTTAACGGATCTGTACAGGGTCCAAAGAGTGTCATAGTCACGGTAACGGATCCGTACAGGGTGCCACGCGTGTCGTGGTCGCGGTAACGGATCCGTACAGGGTGGCACGCGTGTCGTGGTCGCGGTAACGGATCCGTACAGGGTGGCACGCGTGTCTTGGTCGCGGTAACGGATCCGTACAGGGTGGCACACGTGTCGTGGTCTAGGTAACGGATCCGTACTGGGTGGCACGCGTGTCGTGGTCGCGGTAACGGATCCGTACAGGGTGGCACGCGTGTCGTGGTCGCGGTAACGGATCTCTACAGGGTCCAAAGATTGTCGTAGCCATGGTAACAGGCCTCTACAGGTCCCAAGCGTGTCATATTGGTGGTAACAGATCTGTACAGGGTGCCAGGTGTGTCAAAATCGTGGTAACGGTGTCTACAAGGTCACAAGTGTGTCGTAGTCGCGGTAGCGGATTTGTACAGTGTCGCAAGCGTGTCGTAGTCGTGGTAATGGTGTCTACAAGGTCGCAAGCATGTCGTAGTTGAGGTAACGGATCTGTACAGGAACCAAAGAGTGTCGTAGTCACGGTAACAGGCCTGTATAGGGTCCCAAGCTTGTTGTTGTCACGGTAACGGAACTGTACAGGGTCGCAAGCATGTGGTAGTCGCGGTAACGGATCTGTCCAGGGTCCAAAGAGTGTCGTAGTCGTGGTAACGGATCTGTACAGGGTCCAAAGAGCGTCGTAGTCGAGGTAAAGGATCTGTACAGGATCCCAAGCGTGTCGTAGTCGAGGTAACGGATCTGTACAGGATCCCAAGCGTGTCGTAGTCGTGGTAACGGGTCTCTACAGGGTCCTATGCGTGTCATAGCTGTGGTTGCGGTCAGTCGTGGTAATGGATCTCTATAGGGTCACAAGCACGTCATAGTCATGGTAACGGTCTCTACAGGGACACAACATGTCATAGTCCTGGTAACTGTGTTTGCAGGGTGCCAAGTGTGTCATAGTTGTGGTAATGGATCTGTAAAGCGTCCCAAGCGTGTCATATTCGTGGTAGCGGTCCTCTTCAGCGTCCCAAGCGTGTCATAGTCGCGGTAACGGATCTGTGCAGGGTGCCACGCGTTTCGTGGTCGCGGTAACGGATCCGTACAGGGTGCCACACGTGTCGTGGTCGCGGTAACGGATCCGTACAGGGTGCCACGTGTGTCGTGGTCGTGGTAACGGATCTCTACAGGGTCCAAAGATTGTCGTAGCCATGGTAACAGGCCTCTACAGGTCCCAAGCGTGTCATAGTGGTGGTAACGGATCTGTACAGGGTGCCAGGTGTGTCAAAATCATGGTAACGGTGTCTCCAAGGTTACAAGCGTGTCGTAGTCGCGGTAGCGGATCTGTACAGTGTCGCAGGCGTGTCGTAGTCGTGGTAATGGTGTCTACAAGGTCGCAAGCGTGTCGTAGTCGTGGTAACGGTCTCTACAGGGACACAACATGTCCTAGTCGTGGTAACTGTGTTTGCAGGGTCCCAAGTGTGTCATAGTCGTGGTAACAGATCTGTAAAGCGTCCCAAGCGTGTCATAGTCGTGGTAGCGGTCCTCTTCAGGGTCCCAAGGATGTCATAGTCGTGGTAACGGATCTGTACAGGGTCCCAAGCGTGTCATAGTCGCGGTAACGGATCTGTCCAGGGTCCAAAGAGTGTCGTAGTCGTGGTAACGGATCTGTACAGGGTCCAAAGAGTGTCGTAGTCGTGGTAACGAATCTCTTCATGGTACCAAGCTTGTCGTAGTCATGGTAACGGGTCTGTACAGGGTCCCAAGCGTGTCATAGTCATGGTAACGGATCTGTACAGGGTCCCAAGAATGTTGTATTCACGGTAACGGATCTGTACAGGGTCCCAAGAACGTTATAGTCACGGTAACGGATCTGTACAGGGTCCCAAGCGTGTCGTAGTCACGGTAACGGATCTGTACAGGGTCCCAAGTGTGTCGTAGTCGCGGTAACGGATCCGTACAGGGTCGCAAGCGTGTCGTAGTCGTGGTAACGGATCTCTACAGGGTCCAAAGATTGTCGTAGTCACGGTAACGGTCCTCTACAGGGTCACTAGCGTGTCATAGTCATGGTAAAGGATCTGTACAGGGTCCCAAGCGTGTCGTAGTCGTGGTAACGGGTCTCTACAGGGTCCTATGCGTGGCATAGTTGTGGTTGCGGTCAGTCGTGGTAATGGATCTCTATAGGGTCACAAGCACGTCTTAGTCATGGTAACGGTCTCTACAGGGACACAACATGTCCTAGTCGTGGTAACTGTGTTTGCAGGGTCCCAAGCGTGTCATATTCGAGGTCAAGGATCTGTACAGGATCCCAAGCGTGTCGTAGTCGTGGTAACGGATTTGTACAGGGTCCCAAGCGTGTCATAGTCATGGTAAAGGATCTGTACAGGGTCACAAGCAAATCGTAGTCGTGGTAACGGATCTCTACAGGGTCCCAAGCGTGTCATAGTCATGGTAACGGATCTCTACAGGGCCCCAAGCGTGTCATAGTCACAGTAACGGATCTCTACAGGGTCCCAAGCGTGTCGTAGTCGAGGTAAAGGATCTGTACAGGATCTCAAGCGTGTCGTAGTTGCGTTAACGCATTTGTACAGGGTCCCAAGCGTGTCGTAGTCGCGGTAGCGGATCTGTACAGGATCCCAAGCGTGTCGTAGTCGCGTTAATGGATTTGTACAGGGTCGCAAGCGTGTCGTAGTCGTGGTAACGGATCTCTACAGGGTCCAAAGATTGTCGTAGTCACGGTAACGGTCCTCTACAGGGTCACAAGCGTGTCATAGTCATGGTAATGGATCTGTACAGGGTCCCAAGCGTGTCGTAGTCATGGTAAACAGGCCTGTACAAGGTGCCAATCGTGTTGTAGTCGTGTTAACGGATCTGTACAGGGTCCTATGAGTGTCATAGTCACGGTAACGGATCCGTACAGGGTGCCACGCGTGTCGTGGTCGCGGTAACGGATCCGTACAGGGTGGCACGCGTGTCGTGGTCGCGGTAACGGATCCGTACAGGGTGGCACGCGTGTCGTGGTCGCGGTAACGGATCCGTACAGGGTGGCACACGTGTCGTGGTCTAGGTAACGGATCCGTACTGGGTGGCACGCGTGTCGTGGTCGCGGTAACGGATCCGTACAGGGTGGCACGCGTGTCGTGGTCGCGGTAACGGATCTCTACAGGGTCCAAAGATTGTCGTAGCCATGGTAACAGGCCTCTACAGGTCCCAAGCGTGTCATATTGGTGGTAACAGATCTGTACAGGGTGCCAGGTGTGTCAAAATCGTGGTAACGGTTTCTACAAGGTCACAAGTGTGTCGTAGTCGCGGTAGCGGATTTGTACAGTGTCGCAAGCGTGTCGTAGTCGTGGTAATGGTGTCTACAAGGTCGCAAGCATGTCGTAGTCGAGGTAACGGATCTGTACAGGAACCAAAGAGTGTCGTAGTCACGGTAACAGGCCTGTATAGGGTCCCAAGCTTGTTGTTGTCACGGTAACGGAACTGTACAGGGTCGCAAGCATGTGGTAGTCGCGGTAACGGATCTGTCCAGGGTCCAAAGAGTGTCGTAGTCGTGGTAACGGATCTGTACAGGGTCCAAAGAGCGTCGTAGTCGAGGTAAAGGATCTGTACAGGATCCCAAGCGTGTCGTAGTCGAGGTAACGGATCTGTACAGGGTCCCAAGCGTGTCATAGTCGTGGTAACAGATCTGTACAGGGTCACAAGCAAATTGTAGTCGTGGTAACGGATCTGTACAGTGTCCCAAGCGTGTCATAGTCATGGTAACGGATCTCTACAGGGCCCCAAGCGTGTCATAGTCACGGTAACGGATCTCTACGGGGTCCCAAGCGTGTCGTAGTCGAGGTAAAGGATCTGTACAGGATCTCAAGCGTGTCGTAGTTGCGTTAACGCATTTGTACAGGGTCCCAAGCGTGTCGTAGTCGCGGTAGCGGATCTGTACAGGATCCCAAGCGTGTCGTAGTCGCGTTAACGGATTTGTACAGGGTCGCAAGCGTGTCGTAGTCGTGGTAACGGATCTCTACAGGGTCCAAAGATTGTCGTAGTCACGGTAACGGTCCTCTACAGGGTCCCAAGCGTGTCATAGTCATGGTAATGGATCTGTACAGGGTCCCAAGCGTGTCGTAGTCATGGTAAACAGGCCTGTACAAGGTGCCAATCGTGTTGTAGTCGTGTTAACGGATCTGTACAGGGTCCAAAGAGTGTCATAGTCACGGTAACGGATCCGTACAGGGTGCCACACGTGTCGTGGTCGTGGTAACGGATCCGTACAGGGTGGCACGCATGTCGTGGTCGCGGTAACGGATCCGTACAGGGTGGCACGCGTGTCTTGGTCGCGGTAACGGATCCGTACAGGGTGCCACGCGTGTCGTGGTCGCGGTAACGGATCCGTACAGGGTGGCACGCGTGTCGTGGTCGCGGTAACGGATCTCTACAGGGTGGCACGCGTGTCGTGGTCGCGGTAACGGATCCGTACAGGGTGGCACGCGTGTCGTGGTCGCGGTAACGGATCTCTACAGGGTCCAAAGATTGTCGTAGCCATGGTAACAGGCCTCTACAGGTCCCAAGCGTGTCATAGTGGTGGTAACGGATCTGTACAGGGTGCCAGGTGTGTCAAAATCGTGGTAACGGTGTCTCCAAGGTTACAAGCGTGTCGTAGTCGCGGTAGCGGATCTGTACAGTGTCGCAGGCGTGTCGTAGTCGTGGTAACGGTCTCTACAGGGACACAACATGTCCTAGTCGTGGTAACTGTGTTTGCAGGGTCCCAAGTGTGTCATAGTCGTGGTAACGGATCTGTAAAGCGTCCCAAGCGTGTCGTAGTCGTGGTAACGGATCTCTACAGGGTCCAAAGATTGTCGTAGTCACGGTAACGGTCCTCTACAGGGTCCCAAGCGTGTCATAGTCATGGTAAAGGATCTGTACAGGGTCCCAAGCGTGTCGTAGTCGAGGTAAAGGATCTGTACAGGGTCCCAAGCGTGTCATAGTCGTGGTAACAGATCTGTACAGGGTCACAAGCAAATCGTAGTCGTGGTAACGGATCTGTACAGTGTCCCAAGCGTGTCATAGTCATGGTAACGGATCTGTACAGGGCCCCAAGCGTGTCATAGTCACGGTAACGGATCTCTACAGGGTCCCAAGCGTGTCGTAGTCGAGGTAAAGGATCTGTACAGGATCTCAAGCGTGTCGTAGTTGCGTTAACGGATTTGTACAGGGTCCCAAGCGTGTCGTAGTCGCGGTAGCGGATCTGTACAGGATCCCAAGCGTGTCGTAGTCGCGTTAACGGATTTGTACAGGGTCCCAAGCGTGTCGTAGTCGTGGTAACGGATCTCTACAGGGTCCAAAGATTGTCGTAGTCACGGTAACGGTCCTCTACAGGGTCACTAGCGTGTCATAGTCATGGTAATGGATCTGTACAGGGTCCCAAGCGTGTCGTAGTCATGGTAAACAGGCCTGTACAAGGTGCCAATCGTGTTGTAGTCGTGTTAACGGATCTGTCCAGGGTCCAAAGAGTGTCATAGTCACGGTAACGGATCCGTACAGGGTGCCACACGTGTCGTGGTCGTGGTAACGGATCCGTACAGGGTGGCACGCATGTCGTGGTCGCGGTAACGGATCCGTACAGGGTGGCACGCGTGTCTTGGTCGCGGTAACGGATCCGTACAGGGTGGCACGCGTGTCGTGGTCGCGGTAACGGATCCGTACAGGGTGGCACGCGTGTCGTGGTCGCGGTAACGGATCTCTACAGGGTGGCACGCGTGTCGTGGTCGCGGTAACGGATCCGTACAGGGTGGCACGCGTGTCGTGGTCGCGGTAACGGATCTGTACAGGGTCCAAAGATTGTCGTAGCCATGGTAACAGGCCTCTACAGGTCCCAAGCGTGTCATAGTGGTGGTAACGGATCTGTACAGGGTGCCAGGTGTGTCAAAATCGTGGTAACGGTGTCTCCAAGGTTACAAGCGTGTCGTAGTCGCGGTAGCGGATCTGTACAGTGTTGCAGGCGTGTCGTAGTCGTGGTAACGGTCTCTACAGGGACACAACATGTCCTAGTCGTGGTAACTGTGTTTGCAGGGTCCCAAGTGTGTCATAGTCGTGGTAACGGATCTGTAAAGCGTCCCAAGCGTGTCATAGTCGTGCTAGCGGTCCTCTTCAGGGTCCCAAGAACGTTATAGTCACGGTAACGGATCTGTACAGGATCCCAAGCGTGTCGTAGTCGCGGTAACGGATCCGTACAGGGTCGCAAGCGTGTCGTAGTCGTGGTAACGGATCTCTACAGGGTCCAAAGATTGTCGTAGTCACGGTAACGGTCCTCTACAGGGTCACTAGCGTGTCATAGTCATGGTAAAGGATCTGTACAGGGTCCCAAGCGTGTCGTAGTCGAGGTAAAGGATCTGTACAGGGTCCCAAGCGTGTCATAGTCGTGGTAACGGATCTCTACAGGGTCCCAAGCGTGTCATAGTCGCGCTAACGGATCTCTACGGGGTCCCAAGCGTGTCGTAGTCGAGGTAAAGGATCTGTACAGGATCTCAAGCGTGTCGTAGTTGCGTTAACGGATTTGTACAGGGTCCCAAGCGTGTCGTAGTCGCGGTAGCGGATCTGTACAGGATCCCAAGCGTGTCGTAGTTGCGTTAACGGATTTGTACAGGGTCGCAAGCGTGTCGTAGTCGTGGTAACGAATCTCTACAGGGTCCACAGATTGTCGTAGTCACGGTAACGGTCCTCTACAGGGTCACAAGCGTGTCATAGTCATGGTAATGGATCTGTACAGGGTCCCAAGCGTGTCGTAGTCGAGGTAAAGGATCTGTACGGGATCCCAAGCGTGTTGTAGTCGTGTTAACGGATTTGTACAGGGTCACAAGCGTGTCATAATCGTGGTAACGGATCTCTACAGGGTCCAAAGATTGTCGTAGTCACGGTAACGGTCCTTTACAGGGTCACAAGCGTGTCACAGTCATGGTAATGGATCTGTACAGGGTCCCAAGCGTGTCGTAGTCATGGTAAACAGGCCTGTACAAGGTGCCAATCGTGTTGTAGTCGTGTTAACGGATCTGTACAGGGTCCAAAGAGTGTCATAGTCACGGTAACGGATCCGTACAGGGTGCCACGCGTGTCGTGGTCGCGGTAACGGATCCGTACAGGGTGGCACGCGTGTCGTGGTCGCGGTAACGGATCCGTACAGGGTGCCACACGTTTTGTGGTCGCGGTAACGGATCCGTACAGGGTGGCACGCGTGTCGTGGTCGCGGTAACGGATCCGTACAGGGTGCCACGCGTGTCGTGGTCGCGGTAACGGATCCGTACTGGGTGGCACGCGTGTCGTGGTCGCGGTAACGGATCCGTACTGGGTGGCACGCGTGTCGTGGTCGCGGTAACGGATCCGTACAGGGTGGCACGCGTGTCGTGGTCGCGGTAACGGATCCGTACAGGGTGGCACGCGTGTCGTGGTCGCGGTAACGGATCCGTACAGGGTGGCACGCGTGTCATGGTCGCGGTAACGGATCCGTACAGGGTGCCACGCGTGTCATGGTCGCGGTAACGGATCCGTACTGGGTGGCACGCGTGTCGTGGTCGCGGTAACGGATCCGTACAGGGTGGCACGCGTGTCGTGGTCGCGGTAACGGATCCGTACAGGGTGGCACGCGTGTCGTGGTCGAGGTAAGGGATCTGTACAGGATCCCAAGCATGTCGTAGTCACGGTAACAGATACCTGCAGGGTCCCAAGCGTGTCGTGGTCGCGGTAGCGGATCCCTACAGGGTCCCAAGCGTGTTGTAGTCGTGGTAACGAATCTGTACAGTGTCCCAAGGGTGTCGTAGTCGAGGTAAAGGATCTGTACAGGATCCCAAGCATGTCGTAGTCGTGGTAACGGATCTGTACAGTGTCCCAAGCATATCGTAGTCGTGGCAACGGTGTCTACACGGTCGCAAGCATTTCGTAGTCGTGGTAAAGGATCTGTACAGGGTCCCAAGCTTGTCGTAGTCGCGGTAATGGATCTGTACAGGGACCAAAGAGTGTCGTATTCATGGTAACAGGCTTTTATAGGGTCCCAAGCTTGTTGTTGTCATGGTAACGGAACTGTACAGGGTCGCAAGCGTGTGGTAGTCACGGTAACGGATCTGTACAGTGTCACAAGCATGTCGTAGTCATGGTAACGGTGTCTGCAAGGTCGCAAGCATGTTGCAGTCGTGGTAGCGGTCTCTACAGGGGCACAACATATCATAGTCGTGGTAGCTGTGTTTGCAGGGTCCCAAGTGTGTCATAGTCGTGGTAACGGATCTGGACAGGGTCCCAAGCGTGTCATAATCACGGTAACGGATCTGTCCAGGGTCCAAAGAGTGTCGTAGTCGCGTTAACGGATTTGTACAGGGTCGCAAGCGTGTCGTAGTTGTGGTAACGGATCTGTACAGTGTCACAAGCATGTCGTAGTCATGGTAACGGGTCTGTACAGGGTCCCAAGCGTGTCATAGTCATGGTAACGGATCTGTACAGGGTCCCAAGAATGTTGTATTCACGGTAACGGATCTGTACAGGGTCCCAAGAACGTTATAGTCACGGTAACGGATCCGTACAGGGTGCCACGAGTGTCGTGGTCACGGTAACGGATCTGTACAGGGTCCCAAGCGTGTCGTAGTCGCGGTAATGGATCCGTACAGGGTCGCAAGCGTGTCGTAGTCGTGGTAACGGATCTGTACAGGGTCCAAAGATTGTCGTAGTCACGGTAACGGTCCTCTACAGGGTCACTAGCGTGTCAAAGTCATGGTAAAGGATCTGTACAGGGTCCCAAGCGTGTCGTAGTCGAGGTAAAGGATCTGTACAGTGTCACAAGCGTGTCATAGTCGTGGTAACGGGTCTCTACAGGGTCCTATGCGTGGCATAGTTGTGGTTACTGTCAGTCGTGGTAATGGATCTCTACAGGGTCACAAGCACGTCATAATCATGGTAACGGTCTCTACAGGGACACAACATGTCATAGTCGTGGTAGCTGTGTTTGCAGGGTCCCAAGCGTGTCATATTCGAGGTCAAGGATCTGTACAGGATCGCAAGCGTGTCGTAGTCGTGGTAACGGATTTGTACAGGGTCCCAAGCGTGTCATAGTCATGGTAACAGATCTGTACAGGGTCACAAGCAAATCGTAGTCGTGGTAACGGATCTCTACAGGGTCCCAAGCGTGTCGTAGTTGTGGTAACGGGTCTCTACAGGGTCCTATGCGTGGCATAGTTGTGGTTGCGGTCAGTCGTGGTAATGGGTCTCTATAGGGTCACAAGCACGTCATAGTCATGGTAACGGTCTCTACAGGGACACAACATGTCCTAGTCGTGGTAACTGTGTTTGCAGGGTCCCAAGCGTGTCATATTCGAGGTCAAGGATCTGTGCCAAGGATACCAAGCGTGTCGTAGTCGTGGTAACGGATTTGTGCAGGGTCCCAAGGATGTCATAGTCGTGGTAACAGATCTGTACAGGGTCACAAGCAAATCGTAGTTGTGGTAACGGATCTGTACAGTGTCCCAAGCGTGTCATAGTCATGGTAACGGATCTGTACAGGGTCCAATGCGTGTCATAGTCGCGGTAACGGATCTCTACAGGGTCCCAAGCGTGTCGTAGTTGATGTAATGGATCTGTACAGGATCTCAAGCGTGTCGTAGTCGTGTTAACGGATTTGTACAGGGTCCCAAGCGTGTCATAGTCGAGGTAAAGGATCTGTACAGGATCCCAAGCGTGTCGTAGTCGCGTTAACGGATTTGTACAGGGTCGCAAGCGTGTCGTAGTTGTGGTAATGGATCTGTACAGTGTCACAAGCATGTCATAGTCATGGTAATGGTGTCTGCAAGGTCGCAAGCATGTTGCAGTCGTGGTAGCGGTCTCTACAGGGGCACAACATATCATAGTCGTGGTAGCTGTGTTTGCAGGGTCCCAAGCGTGTCATATTCGAGGTCAAGGATCTGTACAGGATCGCAAGCGTGTCGTAGTCGTGGTAACGGATTTGTACAGGGTCCCAAGCGTGTCATAGTCATGGTAAAGGATCTGTACAGGGTCACAAGCAAATCGTAGTCGTGGTAACGGATCTCTACAGGGTCCCAAGCGTGTCGTAGTCGTGGTAACGGGTCTCTACAGGGTCCTATGCGTGGCATAGTTGTGGTTGCGGTCAGTCGTGGTAATGGATCTCTATAGGGTCACAAGCACGTCATAGTCATGGTAACGGTCTCTACAGGGACACAACATGTCCTAGTTGTGGTAACTGTGTTTGCAGGGTCCCAAGCGTGTCATATTCGAGGTCAAGGATCTGTACAGGATCCCAAGCGTGGCGTAGTCGTGGTAACGGATTTGTACAGGGTCCCAAGCGTGTCATAGTCGTGGTAACGGATCTCTACAGGGTCCCAAGCGTGTCATAGTCGTGGTAACGGATCTCTACAGGGTCCCAAGCGTGTCGTAGTCGAGGTAAAGGATCTGTACAGGATCTCAAGCGTGTCGTAGTCGCGTTAACGGATTTGTACAGGGTCGCAAGCGTGTCGTAGTCGTGGTAACGGATCTCTACAGGGTCCAAAGATTGTCGTAGTCATGGTAACGGTCCTCTACAGGGTCCCAAGCGTGTCATAGTCATGGTAATGGATCTGTACACGGTCCCAAGCGTGTTGTAGTCATGGTAAACAGGCCTGTACAAGGTGCCAATCGTGTTGTAGTCGTGTTAACGGATCTGTACAGGGTCCAAAGAGTGTCATAGTCACGGTAACGGATCCGTACTGGGTGCCACGCGTGTCGTGGTCGCGGTAACGGATCCGTACAGGGTGCCACGCATGTCGTGGTCGCGGTAACGGATCCGTACTGGGTGCCACGCGTGTCTTGGTCGCGGTAACGGATCCGTACAGGGTGCCACGCGTGTCGTGGTCACGGTAACGGATCCGTACAGGGTGGCACGCGTGTCGTGGTCGCGGTAACGGATCCGTACTGGGTGGCACGCGTGTCGTGGTCGCGGTAACGGATCTCTACAGGGTCCAAAGATTGTCGTAGCCATGGTAACAGGCCTCTACAGGTCCCAAGCATGTCATAGTGGTGGTAACAGATCTGTACAGGGTGCCAGGTGTGTCAAAATCGTGGTAACGGTGTCTACAAGGTCACAAGCGTGTCGTAGTCGTGGTAGCGGATTTGTACAGTGTCGCAAGCATGTCGTAGTCGTGGTAATGGTGTCTACAAGGTCGCAAGCATGTCGTAGTCGAGGTAACGGATCTGTACAGGAACCAAAGAGTGTCGTAGTCACGGTAACAGGCCTGTATAGGGTCCCAAGCTTGTTGTTGTCATGGTAACGGAACTGTACAGGGTCGCAAGCGTGTGGTAGTCGCGGTAACGGATCTGTCCAGGGTCCAAAGAGTGTCGTAGTCGTGGTAACGGATCTGTACAGGGTCCAAAGAGCGTCGTAGTCGAGGTAAAGGATCTGTACAGGATCCCAAGCGTGTCGTAGTCGAGGTAACGGGTCTGTACAGGATCCCAAGCGTGTCGTAGTCGTGGTAACGGGTCTCTACAGGGTCCTATGCGTGTCATAGCTGTGGTTGCGGTCAGTCGTGGTAATGGATCTCTATAGGGTCACAAGCACGTCATAGTCATGGTAACGGTCTCTACAGGGACACAACATGTCATAGTCCTGGTAACTGTGTTTGCAGGGTGCCAAGTGTGTCATAGTTGTGGTAATGGATCTGTAAAGCGTCCCAAGCGTGTCATATTCGTGGTAGCGGTCCTCTTCAGCGTCCCAAGCGTGTCATAGTCGCGGTAACGGATCTGTGCAGGGTGCCACGCGTTTCGTGGTCGCGGTAACGGATCCGTACAGGGTGCCACACGTGTCGTGGTCGCGGTAACGGATCCGTACTGGGTGGCACGCGTGTCGTGGTCGTGGTAACGGATCTCTACAGGGTCCAAAGATTGTCGTAGCCATGGTAACAGGCCTCTACAGGTCCCAAGCGTGTCATAGTGGTGGTAACGGATCTGTACAGGGTGCCAGGTGTGTCAAAATCATGGTAACGGTGTCTCCAAGGTTACAAGCGTGTCGTAGTCGCGGTAGCGGATCTGTACAGTGTCGCAGGTGTGTCGTAGTCGTGGTAATGGTGTCTACAAGGTCGCAAGCATGTCGTAGTCGTGGTAACGGTCTCTACAGGGACACAACATGTCCTAGTCGTGGTAACTGTGTTTGCAGGGTCCCAAGTGTGTCATAGTCGTGGTAACAGATCTGTAAAGCGTCCCAAGCGTGTCATAGTCGTGGTAGCGGTCCTCTTCAGGGTCCCAAGGATGTCATAGTCGTGGTAACGGATCTGTACAGGGTCCCAAGCGTGTCATAGTCGCGGTAACGGATCTGTCCAGGGTCCAAAGAGTGTCGTAGTCGTGGTAACGGATCTGTACAGGGTCCAAAGAGTGTCGTAGTCGTGGTAACGAATCTCTACATGGTACCAAGCTTGTCGTAGTCATGGTAACGGGTCTGTACAGGGTCCCAAGCGTGTCATAGTCATGGTAACGGATCTGTACAGGGTCCCAAGAATGTTGTATTCACGGTAACGGATCTGTACAGGGTCCCAAGAACGTTATAGTCACGGTAACGGATCTGTACAGGGTCCCAAGCGTGTCGTAGTCACGGTAACGGATCTGTACAGGGTCCCAAGTGTGTCGTAGTCGCGGTAACGGGTCTCTACAGGGTCCTATGCGTGGCATAGTTGTGGTTGCGGTCAGTCGTGGTAATGGATATCTATAGGGTCACAAGCACGTCATAGTCATGGTAACGGTCTCTACAGGGACACAACATGTCCTAGTCGTGGTAACTGTGTTTGCAGGGTCCCAAGCGTGTCATATTCGAGGTCAAGGATCTGTGCCAAGGATACCAAGCGTGTCGTAGTCGTGGTAACGGATTTGTACAGGGTCCCAAGGATGTCATAGTCGTGGTAACAGATCTGTACAGGGTCACAAGCAAATCGTAGTTGTGGTAACGGATCTGTACAGTGTCCCAAGCGTGTCATAGTCATGGTAACGGATCTGTACAGGGTCCAATGCGTGTCATAGTCGCGGTAACGGATCTCTACAGGGTCCCAAGCGTGTCGTAGTTGATGTAATGGATCTGTACAGGATCTTAAGCGTGTCGTAGTCGTGTTAACGGATTTGTACAGGGTCCCAAGCGTGTCATAGTCGAGGTAAAGGATCTGTACAGGATCCCAAGCGTGTCGTAGTCGCGTTAACGGATTTGTACAGGGTCGCAAGCGTGTCGTAGTTGTGGTAACGGATCTGTACAGTGTCACAAGCATGTCATAGTCATGGTAATGGTGTCTGCAAGGTCGCAAGCATGTTGCAGTCGTGGTAGCGGTCTCTACAGGGGCACAACATATCATAGTCGTGGTAGCTGTGTTTGCAGGGTCCCAAGCGTGTCATATTCGAGGTCAAGGATCTGTACAGGATCGCAAGCGTGTCGTAGTCGTGGTAACGGATTTGTACAGGGTCCCAAGCGTGTCATAGTCATGGTAAAGGATCTGTACAGGGTCACAAGCAAATCGTAGTCGTGGTAACGGATCTCTACAGGGTCCCAAGCGTGTCGTAGTCGTGGTAACGGGTCTCTACAGGGTCCTATGCGTGGCATAGTTGTGGTTGCGGTCAGTCGTGGTAATGGATCTCTATAGGGTCACAAGCACGTCATAGTCATGGTAACGGTCTCTACAGGGACACAACATGTCCTAGTTGTGGTAACTGTGTTTGCAGGGTCCCAAGCGTGTCATATTCGAGGTCAAGGATCTGTACAGGATCCCAAGCGTGGCGTAGTCGTGGTAACGGATTTGTACAGGGTCCCAAGCGTGTCATAGTCGTGGTAACGGATCTCTACAGGGTCCCAAGCGTGTCATAGTCGTGGTAACGGATCTCTACAGGGTCCCAAGCGTGTCGTAGTCGAGGTAAAGGATCTGTACAGGATCTCAAGCGTGTCGTAGTCGCGTTAACGGATTTGTACAGGGTCGCAAGCGTGTCGTAGTCGTGGTAACGGATCTCTACAGGGTCCAAAGATTGTCGTAGTCATGGTAACGGTCCTCTACAGGGTCCCAAGCGTGTCATAGTCATGGTAATGGATCTGTACACGGTCCCAAGCGTGTTGTAGTCATGGTAAACAGGCCTGTACAAGGTGCCAATCGTGTTGTAGTCGTGTTAACGGATCTGTACAGGGTCCAAAGAGTGTCATAGTCACGGTAACGGATCCGTACAGGGTGCCACGCGTGTCGTGGTCGCGGTAACGGATCCGTACAGGGTGGCACGCGTGTCGTGGTCGCGGTAACGGATCCGTACTGGGTGCCACGCGTGTCTTGGTCGCGGTAACGGATCCGTACCGGGTGCCACGCGTGTCGTGGTCACGGTAACGGATCCGTACAGGGTGGCACGTGTGTCGTGGTCGCGGTAACGGATCCGTACTGGGTGGCACGCGTGTCGTGGTCGCGGTAACGGATCTCTACAGGGTCCAAAGATTGTCGTAGCCATGGTAACAGGCCTCTACAGGTCCCAAGCATGTCATAGTGGTGGTAACAGATCTGTACAGGGTGCCAGGTGTGTCAAAATCGTGGTAACGGTGTCTACAAGGTCACAAGCGTGTCGTAGTCGTGGTAGCGGATTTGTACAGTGTCGCAAGCATGTCGTAGTCGTGGTAATGGTGTCTACAAGGTCGCAAGCATGTCGTAGTCGAGGTAACGGATCTGTACAGGAACCAAAGAGTGTCGTAGTCACGGTAACAGGCCTGTATAGGGTCCCAAGCTTGTTGTTGTCATGGTAACGGAACTGTACAGGGTCGCAAGCGTGTGGTAGTCGCGGTAACGGATCTGTCCAGGGTCCAAAGAGTGTCGTAGTCGTGGTAACGGATCTGTACAGGGTCCAAAGAGCGTCGTAGTCGAGGTAAAGGATCTGTACAGGATCCCAAGCGTGTCGTAGTCGAGGTAACGGGTCTGTACAGGATCCCAAGCGTGTCGTAGTCGTGGTAACGGGTCTCTACAGGGTCCTATGCGTGTCATAGCTGTGGTTGCGGTCAGTCGTGGTAATGGATCTCTATAGGGTCACAAGCACGTCATAGTCATGGTAACGGTCTCTACAGGGACACAACATGTCATAGTCCTGGTAACTGTGTTTGCAGGGTGCCAAGTGTGTCATAGTTGTGGTAATGGATCTGTAAAGCGTCCCAAGCGTGTCATATTCGTGGTAGCGGTCCTCTTCAGCGTCCCAAGCGTGTCATAGTCGCGGTAACGGATCTGTGCAGGGTGCCACGCGTTTCGTGGTCGCGGTAACGGATCCGTACAGGGTGCCACACGTGTCGTGGTCGCGGTAACGGATCCGTACAGGGTGCCACGTGTGTCGTGGTCGTGGTAACGGATCTCTACAGGGTCCAAAGATTGTCGTAGCCATGGTAACAGGCCTCTACAGGTCCCAAGCGTGTCATAGTGGTGGTAACGGATCTGTACAGGGTGCCAGGTGTGTCAAAATCATGGTAACGGTGTCTCCAAGGTTACAAGCGTGTCGTAGTCGCGGTAGCGGATCTGTACAGTGTCGCAGGCGTGTCGTAGTCGTGGTAATGGTGTCTACAAGGTCGCAAGCATGTCGTAGTCGTGGTAACGGTCTCTACAGGGACACAACATGTCCTAGTCGTGGTAACTGTGTTTGCAGGGTCCCAAGTGTGTCATAGTCGTGGTAACAGATCTGTAAAGCGTCCCAAGCGTGTCATAGTCGTGGTAGCGGTCCTCTTCAGGCTCCCAAGGATGTCATAGTCGTGGTAACGGATCTGTACAGGGTCCCAAGCGTGTCATAGTCGCGGTAACGGATCTGTCCAGGGTCCAAAGAGTGTCGTAGTCGTGGTAACGGATCTGTACAGGGTCCAAAGAGTGTCGTAGTCGTGGTAACGAATCTCTACATGGTACCAAGCTTGTCGTAGTCATGGTAACGGGTCTGTACAGGGTCCCAAGCGTGTCATAGTCATGGTAACGGATCTGTACAGGGTCCCAAGAATGTTGTATTCACGGTAACGGATCTGTACAGGGTCCCAAGAACGTTATAGTCACGGTAACGGATCTGTACAGGGTCCCAAGCGTGTCGTAGTCACGGTAACGGATCTGTACAGGGTCCCAAGTGTGTCGTAGTCGCGGTAACGGGTCTCTACAGGGTCCTATGCGTGGCATAGTTGTGGTTGCGGTCAGTCGTGGTAATGGATCTCTATAGGGTCACAAGCACGTCATAGTCATGGTAACGGTCTCTACAGGGACACAACATGTCCTAGTCGTGGTAACTGTGTTTGCAGGGTCCCAAGCGTGTCATATTCGAGGTCAAGGATCTGTGCCAAGGATACCAAGCGTGTCGTAGTCGTGGTAACGGATTTGTACAGGGTCCCAAGGATGTCATAGTCGTGGTAACAGATCTGTACAGGGTCACAAGCAAATCGTAGTTGTGGTAACGGATCTGTACAGTGTCCCAAGCGTGTCATAGTCATGGTAACGGATCTGTACAGGGTCCAATGCGTGTCATAGTCGCGGTAACGGATCTCTACAGGGTCCCAAGCGTGTCGTAGTTGATGTAATGGATCTGTACAGGATCTTAAGCGTGTCGTAGTCGTGTTAACGGATTTGTACAGGGTCCCAAGCGTGTCATAGTCGAGGTAAAGGATCTGTACAGGATCCCAAGCGTGTCGTAGTCGCGTTAACGGATTTGTACAGGGTCGCAAGCGTGTCGTAGTTGTGGTAACGGATCTGTACAGTGTCACAAGCATGTCATAGTCATGGTAATGGTGTCTGCAAGGTCGCAAGCATGTTGCAGTCGTGGTAGCGGTCTCTACAGGGGCACAACATATCATAGTCGTGGTAGCTGTGTTTGCAGGGTCCCAAGCGTGTCATATTCGAGGTCAAGGATCTGTACAGGATCGCAAGCGTGTCGTAGTCGTGGTAACGGATTTGTACAGGGTCCCAAGCGTGTCATAGTCATGGTAAAGGATCTGTACAGGGTCACAAGCAAATCGTAGTCGTGGTAACGGATCTCTACAGGGTCCCAAGCGTGTCGTAGTCGTGGTAACGGGTCTCTACAGGGTCCTATGCGTGGCATAGTTGTGGTTGCGGTCAGTCGTGGTAATGGATCTCTATAGGGTCACAAGCACGTCATAGTCATGGTAACGGTCTCTACAGGGACACAACATGTCCTAGTTGTGGTAACTGTGTTTGCAGGGTCCCAAGCGTGTCATATTCGAGGTCAAGGATCTGTACAGGATCCCAAGCGTGGCGTAGTCGTGGTAACGGATTTGTACAGGGTCCCAAGCGTGTCATAGTCGTGGTAACGGATCTCTACAGGGTCCCAAGCGTGTCATAGTCGTGGTAACGGATCTCTACAGGGTCCCAAGCGTGTCGTAGTCGAGGTAAAGGATCTGTACAGGATCTCAAGCGTGTCGTAGTCGCGTTAACGGATTTGTACAGGGTCGCAAGCGTGTCGTAGTCGTGGTAACGGATCTCTACAGGGTCCAAAGATTGTCGTAGTCATGGTAACGGTCCTCTACAGGGTCCCAAGCGTGTCATAGTCATGGTAATGGATCTGTACACGGTCCCAAGCGTGTTGTAGTCATGGTAAACAGGCCTGTACAAGGTGCCAATCGTGTTGTAGTCGTGTTAACGGATCTGTACAGGGTCCAAAGAGTGTCATAGTCACGGTAACGGATCCGTACAGGGTGCCACGCGTGTCCTGGTCGCGGTAACGGATCCGTACAGGGTGCCACGCATGTCGTGGTCGCGGTAACGGATCCGTACTGGGTGCCACGCGTGTCTTGGTCGCGGTAACGGATCCGTACAGGGTGCCACGCGTGTCGTGGTCGCGGTAACGGATCCGTACAGGGTGGCACGCGTGTCGTGGTCGCGGTAACGGATCCGTACTGGGTGGCACGCGTGTCGTGGTCGCGGTAACGGATCTCTACAGGGTCCAAAGATTGTCGTAGCCATGGTAACAGGCCTCTACAGGTCCCAAGCATGTCATAGTGGTGGTAACAGATCTGTACAGGGTGCCAGGTGTGTCAAAATCGTGGTAACGGTGTCTACAAGGTCACAAGCGTGTCGTAGTCGTGGTAGCGGATTTGTACAGTGTCGCAAGCATGTCGTAGTCGTGGTAATGGTGTCTACAAGGTCGCAAGCATGTCGTAGTCGAGGTAACGGATCTGTACAGGAACCAAAGAGTGTCGTAGTCACGGTAACAGGCCTGTATAGGGTCCCAAGCTTGTTGTTGTCATGGTAACGGAACTGTACAGGGTCGCAATCGTGTGGTAGTCGCGGTAACGGATCTGTCCAGGGTCCAAAGAGTGTCGTAGTCGTGGTAACGGATCTGTACAGGGTCCAAAGAGCGTCGTAGTCGAGGTAAAGGATCTGTACAGGATCCCAAGCGTGTCGTAGTCGAGGTAACGGGTCTGTACAGGATCCCAAGCGTGTCGTAGTCGTGGTAACGGGTCTCTACAGGGTCCTATGCGTGTCATAGCTGTGGTTGCGGTCAGTCGTGGTAATGGATCTCTATAGGGTCACAAGCACGTCATAGTCATGGTAACGGTCTCTACAGGGACACAACATGTCATAGTCCTGGTAACTGTGTTTGCAGGGTGCCAAGTGTGTCATAGTTGTGGTAATGGATCTGTAAAGCGTCCCAAGCGTGTCATATTCGTGGTAGCGGTCCTCTTCAGCGTCCCAAGCGTGTCATAGTCGCGGTAACGGATCTGTGCAGGGTGCCACGCGTTTCGTGGTCGCGGTAACGGATCCGTACAGGGTGCCACACGTGTCGTGGTCGCGGTAACGGATCCGTACAGGGTGCCACGTGTGTCGTGGTCGTGGTAACGGATCTCTACAGGGTCCAAAGATTGTCGTAGCCATGGTAACAGGCCTCTACAGGTCCCAAGCGTGTCATAGTGGTGGTAACGGATCTGTACAGGGTGCCAGGTGTGTCAAAATCATGGTAACGGTGTCTCCAAGGTTACAAGCGTGTCGTAGTCGCGGTAGCGGATCTGTACAGTGTCGCAGGCGTGTCGTAGTCGTGGTAATGGTGTCTACAAGGTCGCAAGCATGTCGTAGTCGTGGTAACGGTCTCTACAGGGACACAACATGTCCTAGTCGTGGTAACTGTGTTTGCAGGGTCCCAAGTGTGTCATAGTCGTGGTAACAGATCTGTAAAGCGTCCCAAGCATGTCATAGTCGTGGTAGCGGTCCTCTTCAGGGTCCCAAGGATGTCATAGTCGTGGTAACGGATCTGTACAGGGTCCCAAGCGTGTCATAGTCGCGGTAACGGATCTGTCCAGGGTCCAAAGAGTGTCGTAGTCGTGGTAACGGATCTGTACAGGGTCCAAAGAGTGTCGTAGTCGTGGTAACGAATCTCTACATGGTACCAAGCTTGTCGTAGTCATGGTAACGGGTCTGTACAGGGTCCCAAGCGTGTCATAGTCATGGTAACGGATCTGTACAGGGTCCCAAGAATGTTGTATTCACGGTAACGGATCTGTACAGGGTCCCAAGAACGTTATAGTCACGGTAACGGATCTGTACAGGGTCCCAAGCGTGTCGTAGTCACGGTAACGGATCTGTACAGGGTCCCAAGTGTGTCGTAGTCGCGGTAACGGGTCTCTACAGGGTCCTATGCGTGGCATAGTTGTGGTTGCGGTCAGTCGTGGTAATGGATCTCTATAGGGTCACAAGCACGTCATAGTCATGGTAACGGTCTCTACAGGGACACAACATGTCCTAGTCGTGGTAACTGTGTTTGCAGGGTCCCAAGCGTGTCATATTCGAGGTCAAGGATCTGTGCCAAGGATACCAAGCGTGTCGTAGTCGTGGTAACGGATTTGTACAGGGTCCCAAGGATGTCATAGTCGTGGTAACAGATCTGTACAGGGTCACAAGCAAATCGTAGTTGTGGTAACGGATCTGTACAGTGTCCCAAGCGTGTCATAGTCATGGTAACGGATCTGTACAGGGTCCAATGCGTGTCATAGTCGCGGTAACGGATCTCTACAGGGTCCCAAGCGTGTCGTAGTTGATGTAATGGATCTGTACAGGATCTTAAGCGTGTCGTAGTCGTGTTAACGGATTTGTACAGGGTCCCAAGCGTGTCATAGTCGAGGTAAAGGATCTGTACAGGATCCCAAGCGTGTCGTAGTCGCGTTAACGGATTTGTACAGGGTCGCAAGCGTGTCGTAGTTGTGGTAACGGATCTGTACAGTGTCACAAGCATGTCATAGTCATGGTAATGGTGTCTGCAAGGTCGCAAGCATGTTGCAGTCGTGGTAGCGGTCTCTACAGGGGCACAACATATCATAGTCGTGGTAGCTGTGTTTGCAGGGTCCCAAGCGTGTCATATTCGAGGTCAAGGATCTGTACAGGATCGCAAGCGTGTCGTAGTCGTGGTAACGGATTTGTACAGGGTCCCAAGCGTGTCATAGTCATGGTAAAGGATCTGTACAGGGTCACAAGCAAATCGTAGTCGTGGTAACGGATCTCTACAGGGTCCCAAGCGTGTCGTAGTCGTGGTAACGGGTCTCTACAGGGTCCTATGCGTGGCATAGTTGTGGTTGCGGTCAGTCGTGGTAATGGATCTCTATAGGGTCACAAGCACGTCATAGTCATGGTAACGGTCTCTACAGGGACACAACATGTCCTAGTTGTGGTAACTGTGTTTGCAGGGTCCCAAGCGTGTCATATTCGAGGTCAAGGATCTGTACAGGATCCCAAGCGTGGCGTAGTCGTGGTAACGGATTTGTACAGGGTCCCAAGCGTGTCATAGTCGTGGTAACGGATCTCTACAGGGTCCCAAGCGTGTCATAGTCGTGGTAACGGATCTCTACAGGGTCCCAAGCGTGTCGTAGTCGAGGTAAAGGATCTGTACAGGATCTCAAGCGTGTCGTAGTCGCGTTAACGGATTTGTACAGGGTCGCAAGCGTGTCGTAGTCGTGGTAACGGATCTCTACAGGGTCCAAAGATTGTCGTAGTCATGGTAACGGTCCTCTACAGGGTCCCAAGCGTGTCATAGTCATGGTAATGGATCTGTACACGGTCCCAAGCGTGTTGTAGTCATGGTAAACAGGCCTGTACAAGGTGCCAATCGTGTTGTAGTCGTGTTAACGGATCTGTACAGGGTCCAAAGAGTGTCATAGTCACGGTAACGGATCCGTACAGGGTGCCACGCGTGTCGTGGTCGCGGTAACGGATCCGTACAGGGTGCCACGCATGTCGTGGTCGCGGTAACAGATCCGTACTGGGTGCCACGCGTGTCTTGGTCGCGGTAACGGATCCGTACAGGGTGCCACGCGTGTCGTGGTCGCGGTAACGGATCCGTACAGGGTGGCACGCGTGTCGTGGTCGCGGTAACGGATCCGTACTGGGTGGCACGCGTGTCGTGGTCGCGGTAACGGATCTCTACAGGGTCCAAAGATTGTCGTAGCCATGGTAACAGGCCTCTACAGGTCCCAAGCATGTCATAGTGGTGGTAACAGATCTGTACAGGGTGCCAGGTGTGTCAAAATCGTGGTAACGGTGTCTACAAGGTCACAAGCGTGTCGTAGTCGCGGTAGCGGATTTGTACAGTGTCGCAAGCATGTCGTAGTCGTGGTAATGGTGTCTACAAGGTCGCAAGCATGTCGTAGTCGAGGTAACGGATCTGTACAGGAACCAAAGAGTGTCGTAGTCACGGTAACAGGCCTGTATAGGGTCCCAAGCTTGTTGTTGTCACGGTAACGGAACTGTACAGGGTCGCAAGCGTGTGGTAGTCACGGTAAAGGATCTGTCCAGGGTCCAAAGAGTGTCGTAGTCGTGGTAACGGATCTGTACAGGGTCCAAAGAGCGTCGTAGTCGAGGTAAAGGATCTGTACAGGATCCCAAGCGTGTCGTAGTCGAGGTAACGGATCTGTACAGGATCCCAAGCGTGTCGTAGTCGTGGTAACGGGTCTCTACAGGGTCCTATGCGTGTCATAGCTGTGGTTGCGGTCAGTCGTGGTAATGGATCTCTATAGGGTCACAAGCACGTCATAGTCATGGTAACGGTCTCTACAGGGACACAACATGTCATAGTCCTGGTAACTGTGTTTGCAGGGTGCCAAGTGTGTTATAGTTGTGGTAATGGATCTGTAAAGCGTCCCAAGCGTGTCATATTCGTGGTAGCGGTCCTCTTCAGCGTCCCAAGCGTGTCATAGTCGCGGTAACGGATCTGTGCAGGGTGCCACGCGTTTCGTGGTCGCGGTAACGGATCCGTACAGGGTGCCACACGTGTCGTGGTCGCGGTAACGGATCCGTACAGGGTGCCACGTGTGTCGTGGTCGTGGTAACGGATCTCTACAGGGTCCAAAGATTGTCGTAGCCATGGTAACAGGCCTCTACAGGTCCCAAGCGTGTCATAGTGGTGGTAACGGATCTGTACAGGGTGCCAGGTGTGTCAAAATCATGGTAACGGTGTCTCCAAGGTTACAAGCGTGTCGTAGTCGCGGTAGCGGATCTGTACAGTGTCGCAGGCGTGTCGTAGTCGTGGTAATGGTGTCTACAAGGTCGCAAGCATGTCGTAGTCGTGGTAACGGTCTCTACAGGGACACAACATGTCCTAGTCGTGGTAACTGTGTTTGCAGGGTCCCAAGTGTGTCATAGTCGTGGTAACAGATCTGTAAAGCGTCCCAAGCGTGTCATAGTCGTGGTAGCGGTCCTCTTCAGGGTCCCAAGGATGTCATAGTCGTGGTAACGGATCTGTACAGGGTCCCAAGCGTGTCATAGTCGCGGTAACGGATCTGTCCAGGGTCCAAAGAGTGTCGTAGTCGTGGTAACGGATCTGTACAGGGTCCAAAGAGTGTCGTAGTCGTGGTAACGAATCTCTACATGGTACCAAGCTTGTCGTAGTCATGGTAACGGGTCTGTACAGGGTCCCAAGCGTGTCATAGTCATGGTAACGGATCTGTACAGGGTCCCAAGAATGTTGTATTCACGGTAACGGATCTGTACAGGGTCCCAAGAACGTTATAGTCACGGTAACGGATCTGTACAGGGTCCCAAGCGTGTCGTAGTCACGGTAACGGATCTGTACAGGGTCCCAAGTGTGTCGTAGTCGCGGTAACGGATCCGTACAGGGTCGCAAGCGTGTCGTAGTCGTGGTAACGGATCTCTACAGGGTCCAAAGATTGTCGTAGTCACGGTAACGGTCCTCTACAGGGTCACTAGCGTGTCATAGTCATGGTAAAGGATCTGTACAGGGTCCCAAGCGTGTCGTAGTCGTGGTAACGGGTCTCTACAGGGTCCTATGCGTGGCATAGTTGTGGTTGCGGTCAGTCGTGGTAATGGATCTCTATAGGGTCACAAGCACGTCTTAGTCATGGTAACGGTCTCTACAGGGACACAACATGTCCTAGTCGTGGTAACTGTGTTTGCAGGGTCCCAAGCGTGTCATATTCGAGGTCAAGGATCTGTACAGGATCCCAAGCGTGTCGTAGTCGTGGTAACGGATTTGTACAGGGTCCCAAGCGTGTCATAGTCGTGGTAACAGATCTGTACAGGGTCACAAGCAAATCGTAGTCGTGGTAACGGATCTGTACAGTGTCCCAAGCGTGTCATAGTCATGGTAACGGATCTCTACAGGGCCCCAAGCGTGTCATAGTCACAGTAACGGATCTCTACAGGGTCCCAAGCGTGTCGTAGTCGAGGTAAAGGATCTGTACAGGATCTCAAGCGTGTCGTAGTTGCGTTAACGCATTTGTACAGGGTCCCAAGCGTGTCGTAGTCGCGGTAGCGGATCTGTACAGGATCCCAAGCGTGTCGTAGTCGCGTTAATGGATTTGTACAGGGTCGCAAGCGTGTCGTAGTCGTGGTAACGGATCTCTACAGGGTCCAAAGATTGTCGTAGTCACGGTAACGGTCCTCTACAGGGTCACAAGCGTGTCATAGTCATGGTAATGGATCTGTACAGGGTCCCAAGCGTGTCGTAGTCATGGTAAACAGGCCTGTACAAGGTGCCAATCGTGTTGTAGTCGTGTTAACGGATCTGTACAGGGTCCAAAGAGTGTCATAGTCACGGTAACGGATCCGTACAGGGTGCCACGCGTGTCGTGGTCGCGGTAACGGATCCGTACAGGGTGGCACGCGTGTCGTGGTCGCGGTAACGGATCCGTACAGGGTGGCACGCGTGTCGTGGTCGCGGTAACGGATCCGTACAGGGTGGCACACGTGTCGTGGTCGCAGTAACGGATCCGTACTGGGTGGCACGCGTGTCGTGGTCGCGGTAACGGATCCGTACAGGGTGGCACGCGTGTCGTGGTCGCGGTAACGGATCTCTACAGGGTCCAAAGATTGTCGTAGCCATGGTAACAGGCCTCTACAGGTCCCAAGCGTGTCATATTGGTGGTAACAGATCTGTACAGGGTGCCAGGTGTGTCAAAATCGTGGTAACGGTGTCTACAAGGTCACAAGTGTGTCGTAGTCGCGGTAGCGGATTTGTACATTGTCGCAAGCGTGTCGTAGTCGTGGTAATGGTGTCTACAAGGTCGCAAGCATGTCGTAGTCGAGGTAACGGATCTGTACAGGAACCAAAGAGTGTCGTAGTCACGGTAACAGGCCTGTATAGGGTCCCAAGCTTGTTGTTGTCACGGTAACGGAACTGTACAGGGTCGCAAGCATGTGGTAGTCGCGGTAACGGATCTGTCCAGGGTCCAAAGAGTGTCGTAGTCGTGGTAACGGATCTGTACAGGGTCCAAAGAGCATCGTAGTCGAGGTAAAGGATCTGTACAGGATCCCAAGCGTGTCGTAGTCGAGGTAACGGATCTGTACAGGGTCCCAAGCGTGTCATAGTCGTGGTAACAGATCTGTACAGGGTCACAAGCAAATCGTAGTCGTGGTAACGGATCTGTACAGTGTCCCAAGCGTGTCATAGTCATGGTAACGGATCTCTACAGGGCCCCAAGCGTGTCATAGTCACGGTAACGGATCTCTACAGGGTCCCAAGCGTGTCGTAGTCGAGGTAAAGGATGTGTACAGGATCTCAAGCGTGTCGTAGTTGCGTTAACGCATTTGTACAGGGTCCCAAGCGTGTCGTAGTTGCGGTAGCGGATCTGTACAGGATCCCAAGCGTGTCGTAGTCGCGTTAGCGGATTTGTACAGGGTCGCAAGCGTGTCGTAGTCGTGGTAACGGATCTCTACAGGGTCCAAAGATTGTCGTAGTCACGGTAACGGTCCTCTACAGGGTCACTAGCGTGTCATAGTCATGGTAATGGATCTGTACAGGGTCCCAAGCGTGTCGTAGTCATGGTAAACAGGCCTGTACAAGGTGCCAATCGTGTTGTAGTCGTGTTAACGGATCTGTACAGGGTCCAATGAGTTTCATAGTCACGTTAACGGATCCGTACAGGGTGCCACACGTGTCGTGGTCGTGGTAACGGATCCGTACAGGGTGGCACGCATGTCGTGGTCGCGGTAACGGATCCGTACAGGGTGGCACGCGTGTCTTGGTCGCGGTAACGGATCCGTACAGGGTGCCACGCGTGACGTGGTCGCGGTAACGGATCCGTACAGGGTGGCACGCGTGTCGTGGTCACGGTAACGGATCTCTACAGGGTGGCACGCGTGTCGTGGTCGCGGTAACGGATCCGTACAGGGTGGCACGCGTGTCGTGGTCGCGGTAACGGATCTCTACAGGGTCCAAAGATTGTCGTAGCCATGGTAACAGGCCTCTACAGGTCCCAAGCGTGTCATAGTGGTGGTAACGGATCTGTACAGGGTGCCAGGTGTGTCAAAATCGTGGTAACGGTGTCTCCAAGGTTACAAGCGTGTCGTAGTCGCGGTAGCGGATCTGTACAGTGTCGCAGGCGTGTCGTAGTCGTGGTAACGGTCTCTACAGGGACACAACATGTCCTAGTCGTGGTAACTGTGTTTGCAGGGTCCCAAGCGTGTCATATTCGAGGTCAAGGATCTGTACAGGATCGCAAGCGTGTCATAGTCGTGGTAGCGGTCCTCTTCAGGGTCCCAAGGATGTCATAGTCGTGGTAACGGATCTGTACAGGGTCCCAAGCGTGTCATAGTCGCGGTAACGGATCTGTCCAGGGTCCAAAGAGTGTCGTAGTCGTGGTAACGGATCTGTACAGGGTCCAAAGAGTGTCGTAGTCGTGGTAACGAATCTCTACATGGTACCAAGCTTGTCGTAGTCATGGTAACGGGTCTGTACAGGGTCCCAAGCGTGTCATAGTCATGGTAACGGATCTGTACAGGGTCCCAAGAATGTTGTATTCACGGTAACGGATCTGTACAGGGTCCCAAGAACGTTATAGTCACGGTAACGGATCTGTACAGGGTCCCAAGCGTGTCGTAGTCACGGTAACGGATCTGTACAGGGTCCCAAGTGTGTCGTAGTCGCGGTAACGGATCCGTACAGGGTCGCAAGCGTGTCGTAGTCGTGGTAACGGATCTCTACAGGGTCCAAAGATTGTCGTAGTCACGGTAACGGTCCTCTACAGGGTCACTAGCGTGTCATAGTCATGGTAAAGGATCTGTACAGGGTCCCAAGCGTGTCGTAGTCGTGGTAACGGGTCTCTACAGGGTCCTATGCGTGGCATAGTTGTGGTTGCGGTCAGTCGTGGTAATGGATCTCTATAGGGTCACAAGCACGTCTTAGTCATGGTAACGGTCTCTACAGGGACACAACATGTCCTAGTCGTGGTAACTGTGTTTGCAGGGTCCCAAGCGTGTCATATTCGAGGTCAAGGATCTGTACAGGATCCCAAGCGTGTCGTAGTCGTGGTAACGGATTTGTACAGGGTCCCAAGCGTGTCATAGTCGTGGTAACAGATCTGTACAGGGTCACAAGCAAATCGTAGTCGTGGTAACGGATCTGTACAGTGTCCCAAGCGTGTCATAGTCATGGTAACGGATCTCTACAGGGCCCCAAGCGTGTCATAGTCACAGTAACGGATCTCTACAGGGTCCCAAGCGTGTCGTAGTCGAGGTAAAGGATCTGTACAGGATCTCAAGCGTGTCGTAGTTGCGTTAACGCATTTGTACAGGGTCCCAAGCGTGTCGTAGTCGCGGTAGCGGATCTGTACAGGATCCCAAGCGTGTCGTAGTCGCGTTAATGGATTTGTACAGGGTCGCAAGCGTGTCGTAGTCGTGGTAACGGATCTCTACAGGGTCCAAAGATTGTCGTAGTCACGGTAACGGTCCTCTACAGGGTCACAAGCGTGTCATAGTCATGGTAATGGATCTGTACAGGGTCCCAAGCGTGTCGTAGTCATGGTAAACAGGCCTGTACAAGGTGCCAATCGTGTTGTAGTCGTGTTAACGGATCTGTACAGGGTCCAAAGAGTGTCATAGTCACGGTAACGGATCCGTACAGGGTGCCACGCGTGTCGTGGTCGCGGTAACGGATCCGTACAGGGTGGCACGCGTGTCGTGGTCGCGGTAACGGATCCGTACAGGGTGGCACGCGTGTCGTGGTCGCGGTAACGGATCCGTACAGGGTGGCACACGTGTCGTGGTCGCAGTAACGGATCCGTACTGGGTGGCACGCGTGTCGTGGTCGCGGTAACGGATCCGTACAGGGTGGCACGCGTGTCGTGGTCGCGGTAACGGATCTCTACAGGGTCCAAAGATTGTCGTAGCCATGGTAACAGGCCTCTACAGGTCCCAAGCGTGTCATATTGGTGGTAACAGATCTGTACAGGGTGCCAGGTGTGTCAAAATCGTGGTAACGGTGTCTACAAGGTCACAAGTGTGTCGTAGTCGCGGTAGCGGATTTGTACATTGTCGCAAGCGTGTCGTAGTCGTGGTAATGGTGTCTACAAGGTCGCAAGCATGTCGTAGTCGAGGTAACGGATCTGTACAGGAACCAAAGAGTGTCGTAGTCACGGTAACAGGCCTGTATAGGGTCCCAAGCTTGTTGTTGTCACGGTAACGGAACTGTACAGGGTCGCAAGCATGTGGTAGTCGCGGTAACGGATCTGTCCAGGGTCCAAAGAGTGTCGTAGTCGTGGTAACGGATCTGTACAGGGTCCAAAGAGCATCGTAGTCGAGGTAAAGGATCTGTACAGGATCCCAAGCGTGTCGTAGTCGAGGTAACGGATCTGTACAGGGTCCCAAGCGTGTCATAGTCGTGGTAACAGATCTGTACAGGGTCACAAGCAAATCGTAGTCGTGGTAACGGATCTGTACAGTGTCCCAAGCGTGTCATAGTCATGGTAACGGATCTCTACAGGGCCCCAAGCGTGTCATAGTCACGGTAACGGATCTCTACAGGGTCCCAAGCGTGTCGTAGTCGAGGTAAAGGATGTGTACAGGATCTCAAGCGTGTCGTAGTTGCGTTAACGCATTTGTACAGGGTCCCAAGCGTGTCGTAGTTGCGGTAGCGGATCTGTACAGGATCCCAAGCGTGTCGTAGTCGCGTTAGCGGATTTGTACAGGGTCGCAAGCGTGTCGTAGTCGTGGTAACGGATCTCTACAGGGTCCAAAGATTGTCGTAGTCACGGTAACGGTCCTCTACAGGGTCACTAGCGTGTCATAGTCATGGTAATGGATCTGTACAGGGTCCCAAGCGTGTCGTAGTCATGGTAAACAGGCCTGTACAAGGTGCCAATCGTGTTGTAGTCGTGTTAACGGATCTGTACAGGGTCCAATGAGTTTCATAGTCACGTTAACGGATCCGTACAGGGTGCCACACGTGTCGTGGTCGTGGTAACGGATCCGTACAGGGTGGCACGCATGTCGTGGTCGCGGTAACGGATCCGTACAGGGTGGCACGCGTGTCTTGGTCGCGGTAACGGATCCGTACAGGGTGCCACGCGTGACGTGGTCGCGGTAACGGATCCGTACAGGGTGGCACGCGTGTCGTGGTCACGGTAACGGATCTCTACAGGGTGGCACGCGTGTCGTGGTCGCGGTAACGGATCCGTACAGGGTGGCACGCGTGTCGTGGTCGCGGTAACGGATCTCTACAGGGTCCAAAGATTGTCGTAGCCATGGTAACAGGCCTCTACAGGTCCCAAGCGTGTCATAGTGGTGGTAACGGATCTGTACAGGGTGCCAGGTGTGTCAAAATCGTGGTAACGGTGTCTCCAAGGTTACAAGCGTGTCGTAGTCGCGGTAGCGGATCTGTACAGTGTCGCAGGCGTGTCGTAGTCGTGGTAACGGTCTCTACAGGGACACAACATGTCCTAGTCGTGGTAACTGTGTTTGCAGGGTCCCAAGCGTGTCATATTCGAGGTCAAGGATCTGTACAGGATCGCAAGCGTGTCATAGTCGTGGTAGCGGTCCTCTTCAGGGTCCCAAGGATGTCATAGTCGTGGTAACGGATCTGGACAGGGTCCCAAGCGTGTCATAGTCGCGGTAACGGATCTGTCCAGGGTCCAAAGAGTGTCGTAGTCGTGGTAACGGATCTGTACAGGGTCCAAAGAGTGTCGTAGTCGTGGTAACGAATCTCTACATGGTACCAAGCTTGTCGTAGTCATGGTAACGGGTCTGTACAGGGTCCCAAGCGTGTCATAGTCATGGTAACGGATCTGTACAGGGTCCCAAGAATGTTGTATTCACGGTAACGGATCTGTACAGGGTCCCAAGAACGTTATAGTCACGGTAACGGATCTGTACAGGGTCCCAAGCGTGTCGTAGTCACGGTAACGGATCTGTACAGGGTCCCAAGTGTGTCGTAGTCGCGGTAACGGATCCGTACAGGGTCGCAAGCGTGTCGTAGTCGTGGTAACGGATCTCTACAGGGTCCAAAGATTGTCGTAGTCACGGTAACGGTCCTCTACAGGGTCACTAGCGTGTCATAGTCATGGTAAAGGATCTGTACAGGGTCCCAAGCGTGTCGTAGTCGTGGTAACGGGTCTCTACAGGGTCCTATGCGTGGCATAGTTGTGGTTGCGGTCAGTCGTGGTAATGGATCTCTATAGGGTCACAAGCACGTCTTAGTCATGGTAACGGTCTCTACAGGGACACAACATGTCCTAGTCGTGGTAACTGTGTTTGCAGGGTCCCAAGCGTGTCATATTCGAGGTCAAGGATCTGTACAGGATCCCAAGCGTGTCGTAGTCGTGGTAACGGATTTGTACAGGGTCCCAAGCGTGTCATAGTCGTGGTAACAGATCTGTACAGGGTCACAAGCAAATCGTAGTCGTGGTAACGGATCTGTACAGTGTCCCAAGCGTGTCATAGTCATGGTAACGGATCTCTACAGGGCCCCAAGCGTGTCATAGTCACAGTAACGGATCTCTACAGGGTCCCAAGCGTGTCGTAGTCGAGGTAAAGGATCTGTACAGGATCTCAAGCGTGTCGTAGTTGCGTTAACGCATTTGTACAGGGTCCCAAGCGTGTCGTAGTCGCGGTAGCGGATCTGTACAGGATCCCAAGCGTGTCGTAGTCGCGTTAATGGATTTGTACAGGGTCGCAAGCGTGTCGTAGTCGTGGTAACGGATCTCTACAGGGTCCAAAGATTGTCGTAGTCACGGTAACGGTCCTCTACAGGGTCACAAGCGTGTCATAGTCATGGTAATGGATCTGTACAGGGTCCCAAGCGTGTCGTAGTCATGGTAAACAGGCCTGTACAAGGTGCCAATCGTGTTGTAGTCGTGTTAACGGATCTGTACAGGGTCCAAAGAGTGTCATAGTCACGGTAACGGATCCGTACAGGGTGCCACGCGTGTCGTGGTCGCGGTAACGGATCCGTACAGGGTGGCACGCGTGTCGTGGTCGCGGTAACGGATCCGTACAGGGTGGCACGCGTGTCGTGGTCGCGGTAACGGATCCGTACAGGGTGGCACGCGTGTCGTGGTCGCGGTAACGGATCCGTACTGGGTGGCACGCGTGTCGTGGTCGCGGTAACGGATCCGTACAGGGTGGCACGCGTGTCGTGGTCGCGGTAACGGATCTCTACAGGGTCCAAAGATTGTCGTAGCCATGGTAACAGGCCTCTACAGGTCCCAAGCGTGTCATATTGGTGGTAACAGATCTGTACAGGGTGCCAGGTGTGTCAAAATCGTGGTAACGGTGTCTACAAGGTCACAAGTGTGTCGTAGTCGCGGTAGCGGATTTGTACATTGTCGCAAGCGTGTCGTAGTCGTGGTAATGGTGTCTACAAGGTCGCAAGCATGTCGTAGTCGAGGTAACGGATCTGTACAGGAACCAAAGAGTGTCGTAGTCACGGTAACAGGCCTGTATAGGGTCCCAAGCTTGTTGTTGTCACGGTAACGGAACTGTACAGGGTCGCAAGCATGTGGTAGTCGCGGTAACGGATCTGTCCAGGGTCCAAAGAGTGTCGTAGTCGTGGTAACGGATCTGTACAGGGTCCAAAGAGCGTCGTAGTCGAGGTAAAGGATCTGTACAGGATCCCAAGCGTGTCGTAGTCGAGGTAACGGATCTGTACAGGGTCCCAAGCGTGTCATAGTCGTGGTAACAGATCTGTACAGGGTCACAAGCAAATCGTAGTCGTGGTAACGGATCTGTACAGTGTCCCAAGCGTGTCATAGTCATGGTAACGGATCTCTACAGGGCCCCAAGCGTGTCATAGTCACGGTAACGGATCTCTACAGGGTCCCAAGCGTGTCGTAGTCGAGGTAAAGGATCTGTACAGGATCTCAAGCGTGTCGTAGTTGCGTTAACGCATTTGTACAGGGTCCCAAGCGTGTCGTAGTTGCGGTAGCGGATCTGTACAGGATCCCAAGCGTGTCGTAGTCGCGTTAGCGGATTTGTACAGGGTCGCAAGCGTGTCGTAGTCGTGGTAACGGATCTCTACAGGGTCCAAAGATTGTCGTAGTCACGGTAACGGTCCTCTACAGGGTCACTAGCGTGTCATAGTCATGGTAATGGATCTGTACAGGGTCCCAAGCGTGTCGTAGTCATGGTAAACAGGCCTGTACAAGGTGCCAATCGTGTTGTAGTCGTGTTAACGGATCTGTACAGGGTCCAATGAGTTTCATAGTCACGTTAACGGATCCGTACAGGGTGCCACACGTGTCGTGGTCGTGGTAACGGATCCGTACAGGGTGGCACGCATGTCGTGGTCGCGGTAACGGATCCGTACAGGGTGGCACGCGTGTCTTGGTCGCGGTAACGGATCCGTACAGGGTGCCACGCGTGACGTGGTCGCGGTAACGGATCCGTACAGGGTGGCACGCGTGTCGTGGTCACGGTAACGGATCTCTACAGGGTGGCACGCGTGTCGTGGTCGCGGTAACGGATCCGTACAGGGTGGCACGCGTGTCGTGGTCGCGGTAACGGATCTCTACAGGGTCCAAAGATTGTCGTAGCCATGGTAACAGGCCTCTACAGGTCCCAAGCGTGTCATAGTGGTGGTAACGGATCTGTACAGGGTGCCAGGTGTGTCAAAATCGTGGTAACGGTGTCTCCAAGGTTACAAGCGTGTCGTAGTCGCGGTAGCGGATCTGTACAGTGTCGCAGGCGTGTCGTAGTCGTGGTAACGGTCTCTACAGGGACACAACATGTCCTAGTCGTGGTAACTGTGTTTGCAGGGTCCCAAGCGTGTCATATTCGAGGTCAAGGATCTGTACAGGATCGCAAGCGTGTCATAGTCGTGGTAGCGGTCCTCTTCAGGGTCCCAAGGATGTCATAGTCGTGGTAACGGATCTGGACAGGGTCCCAAGCGTGTCATAGTCGCGGTAACGGATCTGTCCAGGGTCCAAAGAGTGTCGTAGTCGTGGTAACGGATCTGTACAGGGTCCAAAGAGTGTCGTAGTCGTGGTAACGAATCTCTACATGGTACCAAGCTTGTCGTAGTCATGGTAACGGGTCTGTACAGGGTCCCAAGCGTGTCATAGTCATGGTAACGGATCTGTACAGGGTCCCAAGAATGTTGTATTCACGGTAACGGATCTGTACAGGGTCCCAAGAACGTTATAGTCACGGTAACGGATCTGTACAGGGTCCCAAGCGTGTCGTAGTCACGGTAACGGATCTGTACAGGGTCCCAAGTGTGTCGTAGTCGCGGTAACGGATCCGTACAGGGTCGCAAGCGTGTCGTAGTCGTGGTAACGGATCTCTACAGGGTCCAAAGATTGTCGTAGTCACGGTAACGGTCCTCTACAGGGTCACTAGCGTGTCATAGTCATGGTAAAGGATCTGTACAGGGTCCCAAGCGTGTCGTAGTCGTGGTAACGGGTCTCTACAGGGTCCTATGCGTGGCATAGTTGTGGTTGCGGTCAGTCGTGGTAATGGATCTCTATAGGGTCACAAGCACGTCTTAGTCATGGTAACGGTCTCTACAGGGACACAACATGTCCTAGTCGTGGTAACTGTGTTTGCAGGGTCCCAAGCGTGTCATATTCGAGGTCAAGGATCTGTACAGGATCCCAAGCGTGTCGTAGTCGTGGTAACGGATTTGTACAGGGTCCCAAGCGTGTCATAGTCGTGGTAACAGATCTGTACAGGGTCACAAGCAAATCGTAGTCGTGGTAACGGATCTGTACAGTGTCCCAAGCGTGTCATAGTCATGGTAACGGATCTCTACAGGGCCCCAAGCGTGTCATAGTCACAGTAACGGATCTCTACAGGGTCCCAAGCGTGTCGTAGTCGAGGTAAAGGATCTGTACAGGATCTCAAGCGTGTCGTAGTTGCGTTAACGCATTTGTACAGGGTCCCAAGCGTGTCGTAGTCGCGGTAGCGGATCTGTACAGGATCCCAAGCGTGTCGTAGTCGCGTTAATGGATTTGTACAGGGTCGCAAGCGTGTCGTAGTCGTGGTAACGGATCTCTACAGGGTCCAAAGATTGTCGTAGTCACGGTAACGGTCCTCTACAGGGTCACAAGCGTGTCATAGTCATGGTAATGGATCTGTACAGGGTCCCAAGCGTGTCGTAGTCATGGTAAACAGGCCTGTACAAGGTGCCAATCGTGTTGTAGTCGTGTTAACGGATCTGTACAGGGTCCAAAGAGTGTCATAGTCACGGTAACGGATCCGTACAGGGTGCCACGCGTGTCGTGGTCGCGGTAACGGATCCGTACAGGGTGGCACGCGTGTCGTGGTCGCGGTAACGGATCCGTACAGGGTGGCACGCGTGTCGTGGTCGCGGTAACGGATCCGTACAGGGTGGCACGCGTGTCGTGGTCGCGGTAACGGATCCGTACTGGGTGGCACGCGTGTCGTGGTCGCGGTAACGGATCCGTACAGGGTGGCACGCGTGTCGTGGTCGCGGTAACGGATCTCTACAGGGTCCAAAGATTGTCGTAGCCATGGTAACAGGCCTCTACAGGTCCCAAGCGTGTCATATTGGTGGTAACAGATCTGTACAGGGTGCCAGGTGTGTCAAAATCGTGGTAACGGTGTCTACAAGGTCACAAGTGTGTCGTAGTCGCGGTAGCGGATTTGTACATTGTCGCAAGCGTGTCGTAGTCGTGGTAATGGTGTCTACAAGGTCGCAAGCATGTCGTAGTCGAGGTAACGGATCTGTACAGGAACCAAAGAGTGTCGTAGTCACGGTAACAGGCCTGTATAGGGTCCCAAGCTTGTTGTTGTCACGGTAACGGAACTGTACAGGGTCGCAAGCATGTGGTAGTCGCGGTAACGGATCTGTCCAGGGTCCAAAGAGTGTCGTAGTCGTGGTAACGGATCTGTACAGGGTCCAAAGAGCGTCGTAGTCGAGGTCAAGGATCTGTACAGGATCCCAAGCGTGTCGTAGTCGAGGTAACGGATCTGTACAGGGTCCCAAGCGTGTCATAGTCGTGGTAACAGATCTGTACAGGGTCACAAGCAAATCGTAGTCGTGGTAACGGATCTGTACAGTGTCCCAAGCGTGTCATAGTCATGGTAACGGATCTCTACAGGGCCCCAAGCGTGTCATAGTCACGGTAACGGATCTCTACAGGGTCCCAAGCGTGTCGTAGTCGAGGTAAAGGATCTGTACAGGATCTCAAGCGTGTCGTAGTTGCGTTAACGCATTTGTACAGGGTCCCAAGCGTGTCGTAGTTGCGGTAGCGGATCTGTACAGGATCCCAAGCGTGTCGTAGTCGCGTTAGCGGATTTGTACAGGGTCGCAAGCGTGTCGTAGTCGTGGTAACGGATCTCTACAGGGTCCAAAGATTGTCGTAGTCACGGTAACGGTCCTCTACAGGGTCACTAGCGTGTCATAGTCATGGTAATGGATCTGTACAGGGTCCCAAGCGTGTCGTAGTCATGGTAAACAGGCCTGTACAAGGTGCCAATCGTGTTGTAGTCGTGTTAACGGATCTGTACAGGGTCCAATGAGTTTCATAGTCACGTTAACGGATCCGTACAGGGTGCCACACGTGTCGTGGTCGTGGTAACGGATCCGTACAGGGTGGCACGCATGTCGTGGTCGCGGTAACGGATCCGTACAGGGTGGCACGCGTGTCTTGGTCGCGGTAACGGATCCGTACAGGGTGCCACGCGTGACGTGGTCGCGGTAACGGATCCGTACAGGGTGGCACGCGTGTCGTGGTCACGGTAACGGATCTCTACAGGGTGGCACGCGTGTCGTGGTCGCGGTAACGGATCCGTACAGGGTGGCACGCGTGTCGTGGTCGCGGTAACGGATCTCTACAGGGTCCAAAGATTGTCGTAGCCATGGTAACAGGCCTCTACAGGTCCCAAGCGTGTCATAGTGGTGGTAACGGATCTGTACAGGGTGCCAGGTGTGTCAAAATCGTGGTAACGGTGTCTCCAAGGTTACAAGCGTGTCGTAGTCGCGGTAGCGGATCTGTACAGTGTCGCAGGCGTGTCGTAGTCGTGGTAACGGTCTCTACAGGGACACAACATGTCCTAGTCGTGGTAACTGTGTTTGCAGGGTCCCAAGCGTGTCATATTCGAGGTCAAGGATCTGTACAGGATCGCAAGCGTGTCATAGTCGTGGTAGCGGTCCTCTTCAGGGTCCCAAGGATGTCATAGTCGTGGTAACGGATCTGGACAGGGTCCCAAGCGTGTCATAGTCGCGGTAACGGATCTGTCCAGGGTCCAAAGAGTGTCGTAGTCGTGGTAACGGATCTGTACAGGGTCCAAAGAGTGTCGTAGTCGTGGTAACGAATCTCTACATGGTACCAAGCTTGTCGTAGTCATGGTAACGGGTCTGTACAGGGTCCCAAGCGTGTCATAGTCATGGTAACGGATCTGTACAGGGTCCCAAGAATGTTGTATTCACGGTAACGGATCTGTACAGGGTCCCAAGAACGTTATAGTCACGGTAACGGATCTGTACAGGGTCCCAAGCGTGTCGTAGTCACGGTAACGGATCTGTACAGGGTCCCAAGTGTGTCGTAGTCGCGGTAACGGATCCGTACAGGGTCGCAAGCGTGTCGTAGTCGTGGTAACGGATCTCTACAGGGTCCAAAGATTGTCGTAGTCACGGTAACGGTCCTCTACAGGGTCACTAGCGTGTCATAGTCATGGTAAAGGATCTGTACAGGGTCCCAAGCGTGTCGTAGTCGTGGTAACGGGTCTCTACAGGGTCCTATGCGTGGCATAGTTGTGGTTGCGGTCAGTCGTGGTAATGGATCTCTATAGGGTCACAAGCACGTCTTAGTCATGGTAACGGTCTCTACAGGGACACAACATGTCCTAGTCGTGGTAACTGTGTTTGCAGGGTCCCAAGCGTGTCATATTCGAGGTCAAGGATCTGTACAGGATCCCAAGCGTGTCGTAGTCGTGGTAACGGATTTGTACAGGGTCCCAAGCGTGTCATAGTCGTGGTAACAGATCTGTACAGGGTCACAAGCAAATCGTAGTCGTGGTAACGGATCTGTACAGTGTCCCAAGCGTGTCATAGTCATGGTAACGGATCTCTACAGGGCCCCAAGCGTGTCATAGTCACAGTAACGGATCTCTACAGGGTCCCAAGCGTGTCGTAGTCGAGGTAAAGGATCTGTACAGGATCTCAAGCGTGTCGTAGTTGCGTTAACGCATTTGTACAGGGTCCCAAGCGTGTCGTAGTCGCGGTAGCGGATCTGTACAGGATCCCAAGCGTGTCGTAGTCGCGTTAATGGATTTGTACAGGGTCGCAAGCGTGTCGTAGTCGTGGTAACGGATCTCTACAGGGTCCAAAGATTGTCGTAGTCACGGTAACGGTCCTCTACAGGGTCACAAGCGTGTCATAGTCATGGTAATGGATCTGTACAGGGTCCCAAGCGTGTCGTAGTCATGGTAAACAGGCCTGTACAAGGTGCCAATCGTGTTGTAGTCGTGTTAACGGATCTGTACAGGGTCCAAAGAGTGTCATAGTCACGGTAACGGATCCGTACAGGGTGCCACGCGTGTCGTGGTCGCGGTAACGGATCCGTACAGGGTGGCACGCGTGTCGTGGTCGCGGTAACGGATCCGTACAGGGTGGCACGCGTGTCGTGGTCGCGGTAACGGATCCGTACAGGGTGGCACGCGTGTCGTGGTCGCGGTAACGGATCCGTACTGGGTGGCACGCGTGTCGTGGTCGCGGTAACGGATCCGTACAGGGTGGCACGCGTGTCGTGGTCGCGGTAACGGATCTCTACAGGGTCCAAAGATTGTCGTAGCCATGGTAACAGGCCTCTACAGGTCCCAAGCGTGTCATATTGGTGGTAACAGATCTGTACAGGGTGCCAGGTGTGTCAAAATCGTGGTAACGGTGTCTACAAGGTCACAAGTGTGTCGTAGTCGCGGTAGCGGATTTGTACATTGTCGCAAGCGTGTCGTAGTCGTGGTAATGGTGTCTACAAGGTCGCAAGCATGTCGTAGTCGAGGTAACGGATCTGTACAGGAACCAAAGAGTGTCGTAGTCACGGTAACAGGCCTGTATAGGGTCCCAAGCTTGTTGTTGTCACGGTAACGGAACTGTACAGGGTCGCAAGCATGTGGTAGTCGCGGTAACGGATCTGTCCAGGGTCCAAAGAGTGTCGTAGTCGTGGTAACGGATCTGTACAGGGTCCAAAGAGCGTCGTAGTCGAGGTCAAGGATCTGTACAGGATCCCAAGCGTGTCGTAGTCGAGGTAACGGATCTGTACAGGGTCCCAAGCGTGTCATAGTCGTGGTAACAGATCTGTACAGGGTCACAAGCAAATCGTAGTCGTGGTAACGGATCTGTACAGTGTCCCAAGCGTGTCATAGTCATGGTAACGGATCTCTACAGGGCCCCAAGCGTGTCATAGTTACGGTAACGGATCTCTACAGGGTCCCAAGCGTGTCGTAGTCGAGGTAAAGGATCTGTACAGGATCTCAAGCGTGTCGTAGTTGCGTTAACGGATTTGTACAGGGTCCCAAGCGTGTCGTAGTCGCGGTAGCGGATCTGTACAGGATCCCAAGCGTGTCGTAGTCGCGTTAACAGATTTGTACAGGGTCGCAAGCGTGTCGTAGTCGTGGTAACGGATCTCTACAGGGTCCAAAGATTGTCGTAGTCACGGTAACGGTCCTCTACAGGGTCACTAGCGTGTCATAGTCATGGTAATGGATCTGTACAGGGTCCCAAGCGTGTCGTAGTCATGGTAAACAGGCCTGTACAAGGTGCCAATCGTGTTGTAGTCGTGTTAACGGATCTGTACAGGGTCCAAAGAGTGTCATAGTCACGGTAACGGATCCGTACAGGGTGCCACACGTGTCGTGGTCGTGGTAACGGATCCGTACAGGGTGGCACACATGTCGTGGTCGCGGTAACGGATCCGTACAGGGTGGCACGCGTGTCTTGGTCGCGGTAACGGATCCGTACAGGGTGCCACGCGTGACGTGGTCGCGGTAACGGATCCGTACAGGGTGGCACGCGTGTCGTGGTCGCGGTAACGGATCTCTACAGGGTGGCACGCGTGTCGTGGTCGCGGTAACGGATCCGTACAGGGTGGCACGCGTGTCGTGGTCGCGGTAACGGATCTCTACAGGGTCCAAAGATTGTCGTAGCCATGGTAACAGGCCTCTACAGGTCCCAAGCGTGTCATAGTGGTGGTAACGGATCTGTACAGGGTGCCAGGTGTGTCAAAATCGTGGTAACGGTGTCTCCAAGGTTACAAGCGTGTCGTAGTCGCGGTAGCGGATCTGTACAGTGTCGCAGGCGTGTCGTAGTCGTGGTAACGGTCTCTACAGGGACACAACATGTCCTAGTCGTGGTAACTGTGTTTGCAGGGTCCCAAGTGTGTCATAGTCGTGGTAACGGATCTGTAAAGCGTCCCAAGCGTGTCGTAGTCGTGGTAACGGATCTCTACAGGGTCCAAAGATTGTCGTAGTCACGGTAACGGTCCTCTACAGGGTCCCAAGCGTGTCATAGTCATGGTAAAGGATCTGTACAGGGTCCCAAGCGTGTCGTAGTCGAGGTAAAGGATCTGTACAGGGTCCCAAGCGTGTCATAGTCGTGGTAACAGATCTGTACAGGGTCACAAGCAAATCGTAGTCGTGGTAACGGATCTGTACAGTGTCCCAAGCGTGTCATAGTCATGGTAACGGATCTCTACAGGGCCCCAAGCGTGTCATAGTCACGGTAACGGATCTCTACAGGGTCCCAAGCGTGTCGTAGTCGAGGTAAAGGATCTGTACAGGATCTCAAGCGTGTCGTAGTTGCGTTAACGGATTTGTACAGGGTCCCAAGCGTGTCGTAGTCGCGGTAGCGGATCTGTACAGGATCCCAAGCGTGTCGTAGTCGCGTTAATGGATTTGTACAGGGTCGCAAGCGTGTCGTAGTCGTGGTAACGGATCTCTACAGGGTCCAAAGATTGTCGTAGTCACGGTAACGGTCCTCTACAGGGTCACAAGCGTGTCATAGTCATGGTAATGGATCTGTACAGGGTCCCAAGCGTGTCGTAGTCATGGTAAACAGGCCTGTACAAGGTGCCAATCGTGTTGTAGTCGTGTTAACGGATCTGTACAGGGTCCAAAGAGTGTCATAGTCACGGTAACGGATCCGTACAGGGTGCCACGCGTGTCGTGGTCGCGGTAACGGATCCGTACAGGGTGGCACGCGTGTCGTGGTCGCGGTAACGGATCCGTACAGGGTGGCACGCGTGTCGTGGTCGCGGTAACGGATCCGTACAGGGTGGCACACGTGTCGTGGTCGCGGTAACGGATCTGTACTGGGTGGCACGCGTGTCGTGGTCGCGGTAACGGATCCGTACAGGGTGGCACGCGTGTCGTGGTCGCGGTAACGGATCTCTACAGGGTCCAAAGATTGTCGTAGCCATGGTAACAGGCCTCTACAGGTCCCAAGCGTGTCATATTGGTGGTAACAGATCTGTACAGGGTGCCAGGTGTGTCAAAATCGTGGTAACGGTGTCTACAAGGTCACAAGTGTGTCGTAGTCGCGGTAGCGGATTTGTACATTGTCGCAAGCGTGTCGTAGTCGTGGTAATGGTGTCTACAAGGTCGCAAGCATGTCGTAGTCGAGGTAACGGATCTGTACAGGAACCAAAGAGTGTCGTAGTCACGGTAACAGGCCTGTATAGGGTCCCAAGCTTGTTGTTGTCACGGTAACGGAACTGTACAGGGTCGCAAGCATGTGGTAGTCGCGGTAACGGATCTGTCCAGGGTCCAAAGAGTGTCGTAGTCGTGGTAACGGATCTGTACAGGGTCCAAAGAGCGTCGTAGTCGAGGTAAAGGATCTGTACAGGATCCCAAGCGTGTCGTAGTCGAGGTAACGGATCTGTACAGGGTCCCAAGCGTGTCATAGTCGTGGTAACAGATCTGTACAGGGTCACAAGCAAATCGTAGTCGTGGTAACGGATCTGTACAGTGTCCCAAGCGTGTCATAGTCATGGTAACGGATCTCTACAGGGCCCCAAGCGTGTCATAGTCACGGTAACGGATCTCTACAGGGTCCCAAGCGTGTCGTAGTCGAGGTAAAGGATCTGTACAGGATCTCAAGCGTGTCGTAGTTGCGTTAACGGATTTGTACAGGGTCCCAAGCGTGTCGTAGTCGCGGTAGCGGATCTGTACAGGATCCCAAGCGTGTCGTAGTCGCGTTAACGGATTTGTACAGGGTCGCAAGCGTGTCGTAGTCGTGGTAACGGATCTCTACAGGGTCCAAAGATTGTCGTAGTCACGGTAACGGTCCTCTACAGGGTCACTAGCGTGTCATAGTCATGGTAATGGATCTGTACAGGGTCCCAAGCGTGTCGTAGTCATGGTAAACAGGCCTGTACAAGGTGCCAATCGTGTTGTAGTCGTGTTAACGGATCTGTACAGGGTCCAAAGAGTGTCATAGTCATGGTAACGGATCCGTACAGGGTGCCACACGTGTCGTGGTCGTGGTAACGGATCCGTACAGGGTGGCACACATGTCGTGGTCGCGGTAACGGATCCGTACAGGGTGGCACGCGTGTCTTGGTCGCGGTAACGGATCCGTACAGGGTGCCACGCGTGACGTGGTCGCGGTAACGGATCCGTACAGGGTGGCACGCGTGTCGTGGTCGCGGTAACGGATCTCTACAGGGTGGCACGCGTGTCGTGGTCGCGGTAACGGATCCGTACAGGGTGGCACGCGTGTCGTGGTCGCGGTAACGGATCTCTACAGGGTCCAAAGATTGTCGTAGCCATGGTAACAGGCCTCTACAGGTCCCAAGCGTGTCATAGTGGTGGTAACGGATCTGTACAGGGTGCCAGGTGTGTCAAAATCGTGGTAACGGTGTCTCCAAGGTTACAAGCGTGTCGTAGTCGCGGTAGCGGATCTGTACAGTGTTGCAGGCGTGTCGTAGTCGTGGTAACGGTCTCTACAGGGACACAACATGTCCTAGTCGTGGTAACTGTGTTTGCAGGGTCCCAAGTGTGTCATAGTCGTGGTAACGGATCTGTAAAGCGTCCCAAGCGTGTCGTAGTCGTGGTAACGGATCTCTACAGGGTCCAAAGATTGTCGTAGTCACGGTAACGGTCCTCTACAGGGTCCCAAGCGTGTCATAGTCATGGTAAAGGATCTGTACAGGGTCCCAAGCGTGTCGTAGTCGAGGTAAAGGATCTGTACAGGGTCCCAAGCGTGTCATAGTCGTGGTAACAGATCTGTACAGGGTCACAAGCAAATCGTAGTCGTGGTAACGGATCTGTACAGTGTCCCAAGCGTGTCATAGTCATGATAACGGATCTCTACAGGGCCCCAAGCGTGTCATAGTCGCGGTAACGGATCTCTACAGGGTCCCAAGCGTGTCGTAGTCGAGGTAAAGGATCTGTACAGGATCTCAAGCGTGTCGTAGTTGCGTTAACGGATTTGTACAGGGTCCCAAGCGTGTCGTAGTCGCGGTAGCGGATCTGTACAGGATCCCAAGCATGTCGTAGTCGCGTTAACGGATTTGTACAGGGTCCCAAGCGTGTCGTAGTCGTGGTAACGGATCTCTACAGGGTCCAAAGATTGTCGTAGTCACGGTAACGGTCCTCTACAGGGTCACTAGCGTGTCATAGTCATGGTAATGGATCTGTACAGGGTCCCAAGCGTGTCGTAGTCATGGTAAACAGGCCTGTACAAGGTGCCAATCGTGTTGTAGTCGTGTTAACGGATCTGTACAGGGTCCAAAGAGTGTCATAGTCACGGTAACGGATCCGTACAGGGTGCCACACGTGTCGTGGTCGCGGTAACGGATCCGTACAGGGTGGCACGCATGTCGTGGTCGCGGTAACGGATCCGTACAGGGTGGCACGCGTGTCTTGGTCGCGGTAACGGATCCGTACAGGGTGCCACGCGTGACGTGGTCGCGGTAACGGATCCGTACAGGGTGCCACGTGTGTCGTGGTCGCGGTAACGGATCTCTACAGGGTGGCACGCGTGTCGTGGTCGCGGTAACGGATCCGTACAGGGTGGCACGCGTGTCGTGGTCGCGGTAACGGATCTCTACAGGGTCCAAAGATTGTCGTAGCCATGGTAACAGGCCTCTACAGGTCCCAAGCGTGTCATAGTGGTGGTAACGGATCTGTACAGGGTGCCAGGTGTGTCAAAATCGTGGTAACGGTGTCTCCAAGGTTACAAGCGTGTCGTAGTCGCGGTAGCGGATCTGTACAGTGTTGCAGGCGTGTCGTAGTCGTGGTAACGGTCTCTACAGGGACACAACATGTCCTAGTCGTGGTAACTGTGTTTGCAGGGTCCCAAGTGTGTCATAGTCGTGGTAACGGATCTGTAAAGCGTCCCAAGCGTGTCATAGTCGTGCTAGCGGTCCTCTTCAGGGTCCCAAGAACGTTATAGTCACGGTAACGGATCTGTACAGGATCCCAAGCGTGTTGTAGTCACGGTAACGGATCTGTCCAGGGTCCCAAGTGTGTCGTAGTCGCGGTAACGGATCCGTACAGGGTCGCAAGCGTGTCGTAGTCGTGGTAACGGATCTCTACAGGGTCCAAAGATTGTCGTAGTCACGGTAACGGTCCTCTACAGGGTCACTAGCGTGTCATAGTCATGGTAAAGGATCTGTACAGGGTCCCAAGCGTGTCGTAGTCGAGGTAAAGGATCTGTACAGGGTCCCAAGCGTGTCGTAGTCGTGGTAACGGGTCTCTACAGGGTCCTATGCGTGGCATAGTTGTGGTTGCGGTCAGTCGTGGTAATGGATCTCTATAGGGTTACTAGCACGTCTTAGTCATGGTAACAGTCTCTACAGGGACACAACATGTCCTAGTCGTGGTAACTGTGTTTGCAGGGTCCCAAGCGTGTCATATTCGAGGTCAAGGATCTGTACAGGATCCCAAGCGTGTCGTAGTCGTGGTAACGGATTTGTACAGGGTCCCAAGCGTGTCATAGTCGTGGTAACAGATCTGTACAGGGTCACAAGCAAATCGTAGTCGTGGTAACGGATCTGTACAGTGTCCCAAGCGTGTCATAGTCATGGTAACGGTTCTCTACAGGGCCCCAAGCGTGTCATAGTCACAGTAACGGATCTCTACAGGGTCCCAAGCGTGTCGTAGTCGAGGTAAAGGATCTGTACAGGATCTCAAGCGTGTCGTAGTCGCGTTAACGGATTTGTACAGGGTCCCAAGCGTGTCGTAGTCGCGGTAGCGGATCTGTACAGGATCCCAAGCGTGTCGTAGTCGCGTTAACGGATTTGTACAGGGTCGCAAGCGTGTCGTAGTCGTGGTAACGGATCTCTACAGGGTCCAAAGATTGTCATAGTCAAGGTAACGGTCCTCTACAGGGTCACTAGCGTGTCATAGTCATGGTAATGGATCTGTACAGGGTCCCAAGCGTGTTGTAGTCATGGTAAACAGGCCTGTACAAGGTGCCAATCGTGTTGTAGTCGTGTTAACGGATCTGTACAGGGTCCAAAGAGTGTCATAGTCACGGTAACGGATCCGTACAGGGTGCCACGCGTGTCGTGGTCGCGGTAACGGATCCGTACAGGGTGGCACGCGTGTCGTGGTCGCGGTAACGGATCCGTACAGGGTGGCCCGCGTGTCTTGGTCGCGGTAACGGATCCGTACAGGGTGCCACGCGTGTCGTGGTCGTGGTAACGGATCCGTACAGGGTGGCACACGTGTCATGGTCGCGGTAACGGATCCGTACTGGGTGGCACGCGTGTCGTGGTCGCGGTAACGGATCCGTACAGGGTGGCACGCGTGTCGTGGTCGCGGTAACGGATCTCTACAGGGTCCAAAGATTGTCGTAGCCATGGTAACAGGCCTCTACAGGTCCCAAGCGTGTCATAGTGGTGGTAACAGATCTGTACAGGGTGCCAGGTGTGTCAAAATCGTGGTAACGGTGTCTACAAGGTCACAAGCGTGTCGTAGTCGCGGTAGCAGATTTGTACAGTGTCGCAAGCGTGTCGTAGTCGTGGTAATGGTGTCTACAAGGTCGCAAGCATGTCGTAGTCGAGGTAACGGATCTGTACAGGAACCAAAGAGTGTCGTAGTCACGGTAACAGGCCTGTATAGGGTCCCAAGCTTGTTGTTGTCATGGTAACGGAACTGTACAGGGTCGCAAGCGTGTGGTAGTCGCGGTAACGGATCTGTCCAGGGTCCAAAGAGTGTCGTAGTCGTGGTAACGGATCTGTACAGGGTCCAAAGAGCGTCGTAGTCGAGGTAAAGGATCTGTACAGGATCCCAAGCGTGTCGTAGTCGAGGTAACGGATCTGTACAGGGTCCCAAGCGTGTCGTAGTCGTGGTAACGGGTCTCTACAGGGTCCTATGCGTGTCATAGCTGTGGTTGCGGTCAGTCGTGGTAATGGATCTCTATAGGGTCACAAGCACGTCATAGTCATGGTAACGGTCTCTACAGGGACACAACATGTCATAGTCCTGGTAACTGTGTTTGCAGGGTGCCAAGTGTGTCATAGTTGTGGTAATGGATCTGTAAAGCGTCCCAAGCGTGTCATAGTGGTGGTAGCGGTCCTCTTCAGGGTCCCAAGCGTGTCATAGTCGCGGTAACGGATCTGTGCAGGGTGCCACGCGTTTCGTGGTCGCGGTAACGGATCCGTACAGGGTGCCACACGTGTCGTGGTCGCGGTACCGGGTCCGTACAGGGCGCCACGCGTGTCGTGGTCGCGGTAACGGATCCGTACAGGGTGCCACGTGTGTCGTGGTCGTGGTAACGGATCTCTACAGGGTCCAAAGATTGTCGTAGCCATGGTAACAGGCCTCTACAGGTCCCAAGCGTGTCATAGTGGTGGTAACGGATCTGTACAGGGTGCCAGGTGTGTCAAAATCGTGGTAACGGTGTCTCCAAGGTTACAAGCGTGTCGTAGTCGCGGTAGCGGATCTGTACAGTGTCGCAGGCGTGTCGTAGTCGTGGTAATGGTGTCTACAAGGTCGCAAGCATGTCGTAGTCGTGGTAACGGTCTCTACAGGGACACAACATGTCCTAGTCGTGGTAACTGTGTTTGCAGGGTCCCAAGCGTGTCGTAGTCGAGGTAAAGGATCTGTAAAGCGTCCCAAGCATGTCATAGTCGTGGTAGCGGTCCTCTTCAGGGTCCCAAGGATGTCATAGTCGCGGTAACGGATCTGTACAGTGTCCCAAGCGTGTCATAGTCGCGGTAACGGATCTGTCCAGGGTCCAAAGAGTGTCGTAGTCGTGGTAACGGATCTGTACAGGGTCCAAAGAGTGTCGTAGTCGAGGTAAAGGATCTTACAGGATCCCAAGCGTGTCGTAGTCGCGGTAACGGATCTGTACAGGTTCCCAAGCGTGTCGTAGTCGTGGTAACGGGTCTCTACAGGGTCCTATGCGTGTCATAGCTGTGGTTGCGGTCAGTCGTGGTAATGGATCTCTATAGGGTCACAAGCACGTCGTAGTCATGGTAACGGTCTCTACAGGGACACAACATGTCATAGTCCTGGTAACTGTGTTTGCAGGGTGCCAAGTGTGTCATAGTTGTGGTAATGGATCTGTAAAGCGTCCCAAGCGAGTCATAGTGGTGGTAGCGGTCCTCTTCAGGGTCCCAAGCGTGTCATAGTCGCGGTAACGGATCTGTGCAGGGTGCCACGCGTTTCGTGGTCGCGGTAACGGATCCGTACAGGGTGCCACACGTGTCGTGGTCGCGGTACCGGGTCCGTACAGGGCGCCACGCGTGTCGTGGTCGCGGTAACGGATCCGTACAGGGTGCCACGTGTGTCGTGGTCGTGGTAACGGATCTCTACAGGGTCCAAAGATTGTCGTAGCCATGGTAACAGGCCTCTACAGGTCCCAAGCGTGTCATAGTGGTGGTAACGGATCTGTACAGGGTGCCAGGTGTGTCAAAATCATGGTAACGGTGTCTCCAAGGTTACAAGCGTGTCGTAGTCGCGGTAGCGGATCTGTACAGTGTCGCAGGCGTGTCGTAGTCGTGGTAATGGTGTCTACAAGGTCGCAAGCATGTCGTAGTCGTGGTAACGGTCTCTACAGGGACACAACATGTCCTAGTCGTGGTAACTGTGTCTGCAGGGTCCCAAGCGTGTCGTAGTCGAGGTAAAGGATCTGTAAAGCGTCCCAAGCATGTCATAGTCGTGGTAGCGGTCCTCTTCAGGGTCCCAAGGATGTCATAGTCGCGGTAACGGATCTGTACAGTGTCCCAAGCGTGTCATAGTCGCGGTAACGGATCTGTCCAGGGTCCAAAGAGTGTCGTAGTCGTGGTAACGGATCTGTACAGGGTCCAAAGAGTGTCGTAGTCGTGGTAACGAATCTCTACATGGTACCAAGCTTGTCGTAGTCATGGTAACGGGTCTGTACAGGGTCCCAAGCGTGTCATAGTCATGGTAACGGATCTGTACAGGGTCCCAAGAATGTTGTATTCACGGTAACGGATCTGTACAGGGTCGCAAGCGTGTCGTAGTCACGGTAACGGATCTGTACAGGGTCCCAAGCGTGTCGTAGTCGCGGTAACGGATCCGTACAGGGTCGCAAGCGTGTCGTAGTCACGGTAACGGATCTCTACAGGGCCCAAAGATTGTCATAGTCACGGTAACGGTCCTCTACAGGGTCACTAGCGTGTCATAGTCATGGTAAAGGATCTGTACAGGGTCCCAAGCGTGTCGTCGTCGAGGTAAAGGATCTGTACAGGGTCCCAAGCGTGTCGTAGTCGTGGTAACGGGTCTCTACAGGGTCCTATGCGTGGCATAGTTGTGGTTGCGGTCAGTCGTGGTAATGGATCTCTATAGGGTCACAAGCACGTCATAGTCATGGTAACGGTCTCTACAGGGACACAACATGTCCTAGTCATGGTAACTGTGTTTGCAGGGTCCCAAGCGTGTCATATTCGAGGTCAAGGATCTGTACCAAGGATACCAAGCGTGTCGTAGTCGTGGTAACGGATTTGTACAGGGTCCCAAGGATGTCATAGTCGTGGTAACAGATCTGTACAGGGTCACAAGCAAATCGTAGTCGTGGTAACGGATCTGTACAGTGTCTCACGCGTGTCATAGTCATGGTAACGGATCTGTACAGGGTCCAATGCGTGTCATAGTCGCGGTAACGGATCTCTACAGGGTCCCAAGCGTGTCGTAGTTGATGTAATGGATCTGTACAGGATCTCAAGCGTGTCGTAGTCGTGTTAACGGATTTGTACAGGGTCCCAAGCGTGTCATAGTCGAGGTAAAGGATCTGTACAGGATCCCAAGCGTGTCGTAGTCGCGTTAACGGATTTGTACAGGGTCGCAAGCGTGTCGTAGTTGTGGTAACGGATCTGTACAGTGTCACAAGCATGTCGTAGTCATGGTAACGGTGTCTGCAAGGTCGCAAGCATGTTGCAGTCGTGGTAGCGGTCTCTACAGGGGCACAACATATCATAGTCGTGGTAACTGTGTTTGCAGGGTCCCAAGTGTGTCATAGTCGTGGTAACGGATCTGGACAGGGTCCCAAGCGTGTCGTAGTTGAGGTAAAGGATCTGTACAGTGTCACAAGCGTGTCATAGTCGTGGTAACGGGTCTCTACAGGGTCCTATGCGTGGCATAGTTGTGGTTACTGTCAGTCGTGGTAATGGATCTCTACAGGGTCACAAGCACGTCATAGTCATGGTAACGGTCTCTACAGGGACACAACATGTCATAGTCGTGGTAGCTGTGTTTGCAGGGTCCCAAGCGTGTCATATTCGAGGTCAAGGATCTGTACAGGATCGCAAGCGTGTCGTAGTCGTGGTAACGGATTTGTACAGGGTCCCAAGCGTGTCATAGTCATGGTAAAGGATCTGTACAGGGTCACAAGCAAATCGTAGTCGTGGTAACGGATCTCTACAGGGTCCCAAGCGTGTCGTAGTCGTGGTAACGGGTCTCTACAGGGTCCTATGCGTGGCATAGTTGTGGTTGCGGTCAGTCGTGGTAATGGATCTCTATAGGGTCACAAGCACGTCATAGTCATGGTAACGGTCTCTACAGGGACACAACATGTCCTAGTTGTGGTAACTGTGTTTGCAGGGTCCCAAGCGTGTCATATTCGAGGTCAAGGATCTGTACAGGATCCCAAGCGTGTCGTAGTCGTGGTAACGGATTTGTACAGGGTCCCAAGCGTGTCATAGTCGTGGTAACGGATCTCTACAGGGTCCCAAGCGTGTCATAGTCGTGGTAACGGATCTCTACAGGGTCCCAAGCGTGTCATAGTCGTGGTAACGGATCTCTACAGGGTCCCAAGCGTGTCGTAGTCGCGGTAACGGATCTCTTCAGGGTCCCAAGCGTGTCGTAGTCGAGGTAAAGGATCTGTACAGGATCTCAAGCGTGTCGTAGTCGCGTTAACGGATTTGTACAGGGTCGCAAGCGTGTCGTAGTTGTGGTAACGGATCTCTACAGGGTCCAAAGATTGTCGTAGTCATGGTAACGGTCCTCTACAGGGTCCCAAGCGTGTCATAGTCATGGTAATGGATCTGTACACGGTCCCAAGCGTGTCGTAGTCATGGTAAACAGGCCTGTACAAGGTGCCAATCGTGTTGTAGTCGTGTTAACGGATCTGTACAGGGTCCAAAGAGTGTCATAGTCACGGTAACGGATCCGTACAGGGTGCCACGCGTGTCGTGGTCGCGGTAACGGATCCGTACAGGGTGCCACGCATGTCGTGGTCGCGGTAACGGATCCGTACTGGGTGGCACGCGTGTCTTGGTCGCGGTAACGGATCCGTACAGGGTGGCACGCGTTTTGTGGTCGCGGTAACGGATCCGTACAGGGTGGCACGCGTGTCGTGGTCGCGGTAACGGATCCGTACTGGGTGGCACGCGTGTCGTGGTCGCGGTAACGGATCTCTACAGGGTCCAAAGATTGTCGTAGCCATGGTAACAGGCCTCTACAGGTCCCAAGCGTGTCATAGTGGTGGTAACGGATCTGTACAGGGTGCCAGGTGTGTCAAAATCGTGGTAACGGTGTCTCCAAGGTTACAAGCGTGTCGTAGTCGCGGTAGCGGATCTGTACAGTGTCGCAGGCGTGTCGTAGTCGTGGTAACGGTCTCTACAGGGACACAACATGTCCTAGTCGTGGTAACTGTGTTTGCAGGGTCCCAAGCGTGTCATATTCGAGGTCAAGGATCTGTACAGGATCGCAAGCGTGTCATAGTCGTGGTAGCGGTCCTCTTCAGGGTCCCAAGGATGTCATAGTCGTGGTAACGGATCTGTACAGGGTCCCAAGCGTGTCATAGTCGCGGTAACGGATCTGTCCAGGGTCCAAAGAGTGTCGTAGTCGTGGTAACGGATCTGTACAGGGTCCAAAGAGTGTCGTAGTCGTGGTAACGAATCTCTACATGGTACCAAGCTTGTCGTAGTCATGGTAACGGGTCTGTACAGGGTCCCAAGCGTGTCATAGTCATGGTAACGGATCTGTACAGGGTCCCAAGAATGTTGTATTCACGGTAACGGATCTGTACAGGGTCCCAAGAACGTTATAGTCACGGTAACGGATCTGTACAGGGTCCCAAGCGTGTCGTAGTCACGGTAACGGATCTGTACAGGGTCCCAAGTGTGTCGTAGTCGCGGTAACGGATCCGTACAGGGTCGCAAGCGTGTCGTAGTCGTGGTAACGGATCTCTACAGGGTCCAAAGATTGTCGTAGTCACGGTAACGGTCCTCTACAGGGTCACTAGCGTGTCATAGTCATGGTAAAGGATCTGTACAGGGTCCCAAGCGTGTCGTAGTCGTGGTAACGGGTCTCTACAGGGTCCTATGCGTGGCATAGTTGTGGTTGCGGTCAGTCGTGGTAATGGATCTCTATAGGGTCACAAGCACGTCTTAGTCATGGTAACGGTCTCTACAGGGACACAACATGTCCTAGTCGTGGTAACTGTGTTTGCAGGGTCCCAAGCGTGTCATATTCGAGGTCAAGGATCTGTACAGGATCCCAAGCGTGTCGTAGTCGTGGTAACGGATTTGTACAGGGTCCCAAGCGTGTCATAGTCGTGGTAACAGATCTGTACAGGGTCACAAGCAAATCGTAGTCGTGGTAACGGATCTGTACAGTGTCCCAAGCGTGTCATAGTCATGGTAACGGATCTCTACAGGGCCCCAAGCGTGTCATAGTCACAGTAACGGATCTCTACAGGGTCCCAAGCGTGTCGTAGTCGAGGTAAAGGATCTGTACAGGATCTCAAGCGTGTCGTAGTTGCGTTAACGCATTTGTACAGGGTCCCAAGCGTGTCGTAGTCGCGGTAGCGGATCTGTACAGGATCCCAAGCGTGTCGTAGTCGCGTTAATGGATTTGTACAGGGTCGCAAGCGTGTCGTAGTCGTGGTAACGGATCTCTACAGGGTCCAAAGATTGTCGTAGTCACGGTAACGGTCCTCTACAGGGTCACAAGCGTGTCATAGTCATGGTAATGGATCTGTACAGGGTCCCAAGCGTGTCGTAGTCATGGTAAACAGGCCTGTACAAGGTGCCAATCGTGTTGTAGTCGTGTTAACGGATCTGTACAGGGTCCAAAGAGTGTCATAGTCACGGTAACGGATCCGTACAGGGTGCCACGCGTGTCGTGGTCGCGGTAACGGATCCGTACAGGGTGGCACGCGTGTCGTGGTCGCGGTAACGGATCCGTACAGGGTGGCACGCGTGTCGTGGTCGCGGTAACGGATCCGTACAGGGTGGCACGCGTGTCGTGGTCGCGGTAACGGATCCGTACTGGGTGGCACGCGTGTCGTGGTCGCGGTAACGGATCCGTACAGGGTGGCACGCGTGTCGTGGTCGCGGTAACGGATCTCTACAGGGTCCAAAGATTGTCGTAGCCATGGTAACAGGCCTCTACAGGTCCCAAGCGTGTCATATTGGTGGTAACAGATCTGTACAGGGTGCCAGGTGTGTCAAAATCGTGGTAACGGTGTCTACAAGGTCACAAGTGTGTCGTAGTCGCGGTAGCGGATTTGTACATTGTCGCAAGCGTGTCGTAGTCGTGGTAATGGTGTCTACAAGGTCGCAAGCATGTCGTAGTCGAGGTAACGGATCTGTACAGGAACCAAAGAGTGTCGTAGTCACGGTAACAGGCCTGTATAGGGTCCCAAGCTTGTTGTTGTCACGGTAACGGAACTGTACAGGGTCGCAAGCATGTGGTAGTCGCGGTAACGGATCTGTCCAGGGTCCAAAGAGTGTCGTAGTCGTGGTAACGGATCTGTACAGGGTCCAAAGAGCGTCGTAGTCGAGGTAAAGGATCTGTACAGGATCCCAAGCGTGTCGTAGTCGAGGTAACGGATCTGTACAGGGTCCCAAGCGTGTCATAGTCGTGGTAACAGATCTGTACAGGGTCACAAGCAAATCGTAGTCGTGGTAACGGATCTGTACAGTGTCCCAAGCGTGTCATAGTCATGGTAACGGATCTCTACAGGGCCCCAAGCGTGTCATAGTCACGGTAACGGATCTCTACAGGGTCCCAAGCGTGTCGTAGTCGAGGTAAAGGATCTGTACAGGATCTCAAGCGTGTCGTAGTTGCGTTAACGCATTTGTACAGGGTCCCAAGCGTGTCGTAGTTGCGGTAGCGGATCTGTACAGGATCCCAAGCGTGTCGTAGTCGCGTTAGCGGATTTGTACAGGGTCGCAAGCGTGTCGTAGTCGTGGTAACGGATCTCTACAGGGTCCAAAGATTGTCGTAGTCACGGTAACGGTCCTCTACAGGGTCACTAGCGTGTCATAGTCATGGTAATGGATCTGTACAGGGTCCCAAGCGTGTCGTAGTCATGGTAAACAGGCCTGTACAAGGTGCCAATCGTGTTGTAGTCGTGTTAACGGATCTGTACAGGGTCCAATGAGTTTCATAGTCACGTTAACGGATCCGTACAGGGTGCCACACGTGTCGTGGTCGTGGTAACGGATCCGTACAGGGTGGCACGCATGTCGTGGTCGCGGTAACGGATCCGTACAGGGTGGCACGCGTGTCTTGGTCGCGGTAACGGATCCGTACAGGGTGCCACGCGTGACGTGGTCGCGGTAACGGATCCGTACAGGGTGGCACGCGTGTCGTGGTCACGGTAACGGATCTCTACAGGGTGGCACGCGTGTCGTGGTCGCGGTAACGGATCCGTACAGGGTGGCACGCGTGTCGTGGTCGCGGTAACGGATCTCTACAGGGTCCAAAGATTGTCGTAGCCATGGTAACAGGCCTCTACAGGTCCCAAGCGTGTCATAGTGGTGGTAACGGATCTGTACAGGGTGCCAGGTGTGTCAAAATCGTGGTAACGGTGTCTCCAAGGTTACAAGCGTGTCGTAGTCGCGGTAGCGGATCTGTACAGTGTCGCAGGCGTGTCGTAGTCGTGGTAACGGTCTCTACAGGGACACAACATGTCCTAGTCGTGGTAACTGTGTTTGCAGGGTCCCAAGCGTGTCATATTCGAGGTCAAGGATCTGTACAGGATCGCAAGCGTGTCATAGTCGTGGTAGCGGTCCTCTTCAGGGTCCCAAGGATGTCATAGTCGTGGTAACGGATCTGTACAGGGTCCCAAGCGTGTCATAGTCGCGGTAACGGATCTGTCCAGGGTCCAAAGAGTGTCGTAGTCGTGGTAACGGATCTGTACAGGGTCCAAAGAGTGTCGTAGTCGTGGTAACGAATCTCTACATGGTACCAAGCTTGTCGTAGTCATGGTAACGGGTCTGTACAGGGTCCCAAGCGTGTCATAGTCATGGTAACGGATCTGTACAGGGTCCCAAGAATGTTGTATTCACGGTAACGGATCTGTACAGGGTCCCAAGAACGTTATAGTCACGGTAACGGATCTGTACAGGGTCCCAAGCGTGTCGTAGTCACGGTAACGGATCTGTACAGGGTCCCAAGTGTGTCGTAGTCGCGGTAACGGATCCGTACAGGGTCGCAAGCGTGTCGTAGTCGTGGTAACGGATCTCTACAGGGTCCAAAGATTGTCGTAGTCACGGTAACGGTCCTCTACAGGGTCACTAGCGTGTCATAGTCATGGTAAAGGATCTGTACAGGGTCCCAAGCGTGTCGTAGTCGTGGTAACGGGTCTCTACAGGGTCCTATGCGTGGCATAGTTGTGGTTGCGGTCAGTCGTGGTAATGGATCTCTATAGGGTCACAAGCACGTCTTAGTCATGGTAACGGTCTCTACAGGGACACAACATGTCCTAGTCGTGGTAACTGTGTTTGCAGGGTCCCAAGCGTGTCATATTCGAGGTCAAGGATCTGTACAGGATCCCAAGCGTGTCGTAGTCGTGGTAACGGATTTGTACAGGGTCCCAAGCGTGTCATAGTCGTGGTAACAGATCTGTACAGGGTCACAAGCAAATCGTAGTCGTGGTAACGGATCTGTACAGTGTCCCAAGCGTGTCATAGTCATGGTAACGGATCTCTACAGGGCCCCAAGCGTGTCATAGTCACAGTAACGGATCTCTACAGGGTCCCAAGCGTGTCGTAGTCGAGGTAAAGGATCTGTACAGGATCTCAAGCGTGTCGTAGTTGCGTTAACGCATTTGTACAGGGTCCCAAGCGTGTCGTAGTCGCGGTAGCGGATCTGTACAGGATCCCAAGCGTGTCGTAGTCGCGTTAATGGATTTGTACAGGGTCGCAAGCGTGTCGTAGTCGTGGTAACGGATCTCTACAGGGTCCAAAGATTGTCGTAGTCACGGTAACGGTCCTCTACAGGGTCACAAGCGTGTCATAGTCATGGTAATGGATCTGTACAGGGTCCCAAGCGTGTCGTAGTCATGGTAAACAGGCCTGTACAAGGTGCCAATCGTGTTGTAGTCGTGTTAACGGATCTGTACAGGGTCCAAAGAGTGTCATAGTCACGGTAACGGATCCGTACAGGGTGCCACGCGTGTCGTGGTCGCGGTAACGGATCCGTACAGGGTGGCACGCGTGTCGTGGTCGCGGTAACGGATCCGTACAGGGTGGCACGCGTGTCGTGGTCGCGGTAACGGATCCGTACAGGGTGGCACGCGTGTCGTGGTCGCGGTAACGGATCCGTACTGGGTGGCACGCGTGTCGTGGTCGCGGTAACGGATCCGTACAGGGTGGCACGCGTGTCGTGGTCGCGGTAACGGATCTCTACAGGGTCCAAAGATTGTCGTAGCCATGGTAACAGGCCTCTACAGGTCCCAAGCGTGTCATATTGGTGGTAACAGATCTGTACAGGGTGCCAGGTGTGTCAAAATCGTGGTAACGGTGTCTACAAGGTCACAAGTGTGTCGTAGTCGCGGTAGCGGATTTGTACATTGTCGCAAGCGTGTCGTAGTCGTGGTAATGGTGTCTACAAGGTCGCAAGCATGTCGTAGTCGAGGTAACGGATCTGTACAGGAACCAAAGAGTGTCGTAGTCACGGTAACAGGCCTGTATAGGGTCCCAAGCTTGTTGTTGTCACGGTAACGGAACTGTACAGGGTCGCAAGCATGTGGTAGTCGCGGTAACGGATCTGTCCAGGGTCCAAAGAGTGTCGTAGTCGTGGTAACGGATCTGTACAGGGTCCAAAGAGCGTCGTAGTCGAGGTAAAGGATCTGTACAGGATCCCAAGCGTGTCGTAGTCGAGGTAACGGATCTGTACAGGGTCCCAAGCGTGTCATAGTCGTGGTAACAGATCTGTACAGGGTCACAAGCAAATCGTAGTCGTGGTAACGGATCTGTACAGTGTCCCAAGCGTGTCATAGTCATGGTAACGGATCTCTACAGGGCCCCAAGCGTGTCATAGTTACGGTAACGGATCTCTACAGGGTCCCAAGCGTGTCGTAGTCGAGGTAAAGGATCTGTACAGGATCTCAAGCGTGTCGTAGTTGCGTTAACGGATTTGTACAGGGTCCCAAGCGTGTCGTAGTCGCGGTAGCGGATCTGTACAGGATCCCAAGCGTGTCGTAGTCGCGTTAACAGATTTGTACAGGGTCGCAAGCGTGTCGTAGTCGTGGTAACGGATCTCTACAGGGTCCAAAGATTGTCGTAGTCACGGTAACGGTCCTCTACAGGGTCACTAGCGTGTCATAGTCATGGTAATGGATCTGTACAGGGTCCCAAGCGTGTCATAGTCATGGTAAACAGGCCTGTACAAGGTGCCAATCGTGTTGTAGTCGTGTTAACGGATCTGTACAGGGTCCAAAGAGTGTCATAGTCACGGTAACGGATCCGTACAGGGTGCCACACGTGTCGTGGTCGTGGTAACGGATCCGTACAGGGTGGCACACATGTCGTGGTCACGGTAACGGATCCGTACAGGGTGGCACGCGTGTCTTGGTCGCGGTAACGGATCCGTACAGGGTGCCACGCGTGACGTGGTCGCGGTAACGGATCCGTACAGGGTGGCACGCGTGTCGTGGTCGCGGTAACGGATCTCTACAGGGTGGCACGCGTGTCGTGGTCGCGGTAACGGATCCGTACAGGGTGGCACGCGTGTCGTGGTCGCGGTAACGGATCTCTACAGGGTCCAAAGATTGTCGTAGCCATGGTAACAGGCCTCTACAGGTCCCAAGCGTGTCATAGTGGTGGTAACGGATCTGTACAGGGTGCCAGGTGTGTCAAAATCGTGGTAACGGTGTCTCCAAGGTTACAAGCGTGTCGTAGTCGCGGTAGCGGATCTGTACAGTGTCGCAGGCGTGTCGTAGTCGTGGTAACGGTCTCTACAGGGACACAACATGTCCTAGTCGTGGTAACTGTGTTTGCAGGGTCCCAAGTGTGTCATAGTCGTGGTAACGGATCTGTAAAGCGTCCCAAGCGTGTCGTAGTCGTGGTAACGGATCTCTACAGGGTCCAAAGATTGTCGTAGTCACGGTAACGGTCCTCTACAGGGTCCCAAGCGTGTCATAGTCATGGTAAAGGATCTGTACAGGGTCCCAAGCGTGTCGTAGTCGAGGTAAAGGATCTGTACAGGGTCCCAAGCGTGTCATAGTCGTGGTAACAGATCTGTACAGGGTCACAAGCAAATCGTAGTCGTGGTAACGGATCTGTACAGTGTCCCAAGCGTGTCATAGTCATGGTAACGGATCTCTACAGGGCCCCAAGCGTGTCATAGTCACGGTAACGGATCTCTACAGGGTCCCAAGCGTGTCGTAGTCGAGGTAAAGGATCTGTACAGGATCTCAAGCGTGTCGTAGTTGCGTTAACGGATTTGTACAGGGTCCCAAGCGTGTCGTAGTCGCGGTAGCGGATCTGTACAGGATCCCAAGCGTGTCGTAGTCGCGTTAATGGATTTGTACAGGGTCGCAAGCGTGTCGTAGTCGTGGTAACGGATCTCTACAGGGTCCAAAGATTGTCGTAGTCACGGTAACGGTCCTCTACAGGGTCACAAGCGTGTCATAGTCATGGTAATGGATCTGTACAGGGTCCCAAGCGTGTCGTAGTCATGGTAAACAGGCCTGTACAAGGTGCCAATCGTGTTGTAGTCGTGTTAACGGATCTGTACAGGGTCCAAAGAGTGTCATAGTCACGGTAACGGATCCGTACAGGGTGCCACGCGTGTCGTGGTCGCGGTAACGGATCCGTACAGGGTGGCACGCGTGTCGTGGTCGCGGTAACGGATCCGTACAGGGTGGCACGCGTGTCGTGGTCGCGGTAACGGATCCGTACAGGGTGGCACGCGTGTCGTGGTCGCGGTAACGGATCCGTACTGGGTGGCACGCGTGTCGTGGTCGCGGTAACGGATCCGTACAGGGTGGCACGCGTGTCGTGGTCGCGGTAACGGATCTCTACAGGGTCCAAAGATTGTCGTAGCCATGGTAACAGGCCTCTACAGGTCCCAAGCGTGTCATATTGGTGGTAACAGATCTGTACAGGGTGCCAGGTGTGTCAAAATCGTGGTAACGGTGTCTACAAGGTCACAAGTGTGTCGTAGTCGCGGTAGCGGATTTGTACATTGTCGCAAGCGTGTCGTAGTCGTGGTAATGGTGTCTACAAGGTCGCAAGCATGTCGTAGTCGAGGTAACGGATCTGTACAGGAACCAAAGAGTGTCGTAGTCACGGTAACAGGCCTGTATAGGGTCCCAAGCTTGTTGTTGTCACGGTAACGGAACTGTACAGGGTCGCAAGCATGTGGTAGTCGCGGTAACGGATCTGTCCAGGGTCCAAAGAGTGTCGTAGTCGTGGTAACGGATCTGTACAGGGTCCAAAGAGCGTCGTAGTCGAGGTAAAGGATCTGTACAGGATCCCAAGCGTGTCGTAGTCGAGGTAACGGATCTGTACAGGGTCCCAAGCGTGTCATAGTCGTGGTAACAGATCTGTACAGGGTCACAAGCAAATCGTAGTCGTGGTAACGGATCTGTACAGTGTCCCAAGCGTGTCATAGTCATGGTAACGGATCTCTACAGGGCCCCAAGCGTGTCATAGTCACGGTAACGGATCTCTACAGGGTCCCAAGCGTGTCGTAGTCGAGGTAAAGGATCTGTACAGGATCTCAAGCGTGTCGTAGTTGCGTTAACGCATTTGTACAGGGTCCCAAGCGTGTCGTAGTTGCGGTAGCGGATCTGTACAGGATCCCAAGCGTGTCGTAGTCGCGTTAGCGGATTTGTACAGGGTCGCAAGCGTGTCGTAGTCGTGGTAACGGATCTCTACAGGGTCCAAAGATTGTCGTAGTCACGGTAACGGTCCTCTACAGGGTCACTAGCGTGTCATAGTCATGGTAATGGATCTGTACAGGGTCCCAAGCGTGTCGTAGTCATGGTAAACAGGCCTGTACAAGGTGCCAATCGTGTTGTAGTCGTGTTAACGGATCTGTACAGGGTCCAATGAGTTTCATAGTCACGTTAACGGATCCGTACAGGGTGCCACACGTGTCGTGGTCGTGGTAACGGATCCGTACAGGGTGGCACGCATGTCGTGGTCGCGGTAACGGATCCGTACAGGGTGGCACGCGTGTCTTGGTCGCGGTAACGGATCCGTACAGGGTGCCACGCGTGACGTGGTCGCGGTAACGGATCCGTACAGGGTGGCACGCGTGTCGTGGTCACGGTAACGGATCTCTACAGGGTGGCACGCGTGTCGTGGTCGCGGTAACGGATCCGTACAGGGTGGCACGCGTGTCGTGGTCGCGGTAACGGATCTCTACAGGGTCCAAAGATTGTCGTAGCCATGGTAACAGGCCTCTACAGGTCCCAAGCGTGTCATAGTGGTGGTAACGGATCTGTACAGGGTGCCAGGTGTGTCAAAATCGTGGTAACGGTGTCTCCAAGGTTACAAGCGTGTCGTAGTCGCGGTAGCGGATCTGTACAGTGTCGCAGGCGTGTCGTAGTCGTGGTAACGGTCTCTACAGGGACACAACATGTCCTAGTCGTGGTAACTGTGTTTGCAGGGTCCCAAGCGTGTCATATTCGAGGTCAAGGATCTGTACAGGATCGCAAGCGTGTCATAGTCGTGGTAGCGGTCCTCTTCAGGGTCCCAAGGATGTCATAGTCGTGGTAACGGATCTGTACAGGGTCCCAAGCGTGTCATAGTCGCGGTAACGGATCTGTCCAGGGTCCAAAGAGTGTCGTAGTCGTGGTAACGGATCTGTACAGGGTCCAAAGAGTGTCGTAGTCGTGGTAACGAATCTCTACATGGTACCAAGCTTGTCGTAGTCATGGTAACGGGTCTGTACAGGGTCCCAAGCGTGTCATAGTCATGGTAACGGATCTGTACAGGGTCCCAAGAATGTTGTATTCACGGTAACGGATCTGTACAGGGTCCCAAGAACGTTATAGTCACGGTAACGGATCTGTACAGGGTCCCAAGCGTGTCGTAGTCACGGTAACGGATCTGTACAGGGTCCCAAGTGTGTCGTAGTCGCGGTAACGGATCCGTACAGGGTCGCAAGCGTGTCGTAGTCGTGGTAACGGATCTCTACAGGGTCCAAAGATTGTCGTAGTCACGGTAACGGTCCTCTACAGGGTCACTAGCGTGTCATAGTCATGGTAAAGGATCTGTACAGGGTCCCAAGCGTGTCGTAGTCGTGGTAACGGGTCTCTACAGGGTCCTATGCGTGGCATAGTTGTGGTTGCGGTCAGTCGTGGTAATGGATCTCTATAGGGTCACAAGCACGTCTTAGTCATGGTAACGGTCTCTACAGGGACACAACATGTCCTAGTCGTGGTAACTGTGTTTGCAGGGTCCCAAGCGTGTCATATTCGAGGTCAAGGATCTGTACAGGATCCCAAGCGTGTCGTAGTCGTGGTAACGGATTTGTACAGGGTCCCAAGCGTGTCATAGTCGTGGTAACAGATCTGTACAGGGTCACAAGCAAATCGTAGTCGTGGTAACGGATCTGTACAGTGTCCCAAGCGTGTCATAGTCATGGTAACGGATCTCTACAGGGCCCCAAGCGTGTCATAGTCACAGTAACGGATCTCTACAGGGTCCCAAGCGTGTCGTAGTCGAGGTAAAGGATCTGTACAGGATCTCAAGCGTGTCGTAGTTGCGTTAACGCATTTGTACAGGGTCCCAAGCGTGTCGTAGTCGCGGTAGCGGATCTGTACAGGATCCCAAGCGTGTCGTAGTCGCGTTAATGGATTTGTACAGGGTCGCAAGCGTGTCGTAGTCGTGGTAACGGATCTCTACAGGGTCCAAAGATTGTCGTAGTCACGGTAACGGTCCTCTACAGGGTCACAAGCGTGTCATAGTCATGGTAATGGATCTGTACAGGGTCCCAAGCGTGTCGTAGTCATGGTAAACAGGCCTGTACAAGGTGCCAATCGTGTTGTAGTCGTGTTAACGGATCTGTACAGGGTCCAAAGAGTGTCATAGTCACGGTAACGGATCCGTACAGGGTGCCACGCGTGTCGTGGTCGCGGTAACGGATCCGTACAGGGTGCCACGCGTGTCGTGGTCGCGGTAACGGATCCGTACAGGGTGGCACGCGTGTCGTGGTCGCGGTAACGGATCCGTACAGGGTGGCACGCGTGTCGTGGTCGCGGTAACGGATCCGTACTGGGTGGCACGCGTGTCGTGGTCGCGGTAACGGATCCGTACAGGGTGGCACGCGTGTCGTGGTCGCGGTAACGGATCTCTACAGGGTCCAAAGATTGTCGTAGCCATGGTAACAGGCCTCTACAGGTCCCAAGCGTGTCATATTGGTGGTAACAGATCTGTACAGGGTGCCAGGTGTGTCAAAATCGTGGTAACGGTGTCTACAAGGTCACAAGTGTGTCGTAGTCGCGGTAGCGGATTTGTACATTGTCGCAAGCGTGTCGTAGTCGTGGTAATGGTGTCTACAAGGTCGCAAGCATGTCGTAGTCGAGGTAACGGATCTGTACAGGAACCAAAGAGTGTCGTAGTCACGGTAACAGGCCTGTATAGGGTCCCAAGCTTGTTGTTGTCACGGTAACGGAACTGTACAGGGTCGCAAGCATGTGGTAGTCGCGGTAACGGATCTGTCCAGGGTCCAAAGAGTGTCGTAGTCGTGGTAACGGATCTGTACAGGGTCCAAAGAGCGTCGTAGTCGAGGTAAAGGATCTGTACAGGATCCCAAGCGTGTCGTAGTCGAGGTAACGGATCTGTACAGGGTCCCAAGCGTGTCATAGTCGTGGTAACAGATCTGTACAGGGTCACAAGCAAATCGTAGTCGTGGTAACGGATCTGTACAGTGTCCCAAGCGTGTCATAGTCATGGTAACGGATCTCTACAGGGCCCCAAGCGTGTCATAGTTACGGTAACGGATCTCTACAGGGTCCCAAGCGTGTCGTAGTCGAGGTAAAGGATCTGTACAGGATCTCAAGCGTGTCGTAGTTGCGTTAACGGATTTGTACAGGGTCCCAAGCGTGTCGTAGTCGCGGTAGCGGATCTGTACAGGATCCCAAGCGTGTCGTAGTCGCGTTAACAGATTTGTACAGGGTCGCAAGCGTGTCGTAGTCGTGGTAACGGATCTCTACAGGGTCCAAAGATTGTCGTAGTCACGGTAACGGTCCTCTACAGGGTCACTAGCGTGTCATAGTCATGGTAATGGATCTGTACAGGGTCCCAAGCGTGTCGTAGTCATGGTAAACAGGCCTGTACAAGGTGCCAATCGTGTTGTAGTCGTGTTAACGGATCTGTACAGGGTCCAAAGAGTGTCATAGTCACGGTAACGGATCCGTACAGGGTGCCACACGTGTCGTGGTCGTGGTAACGGATCCGTACAGGGTGGCACACATGTCGTGGTCGCGGTAACGGATCCGTACAGGGTGGCACGCGTGTCTTGGTCGCGGTAACGGATCCGTACAGGGTGCCACGCGTGACGTGGTCGCGGTAACGGATCCGTACAGGGTGGCACGCGTGTCGTGGTCGCGGTAACGGATCTCTACAGGGTGGCACGCGTGTCGTGGTCGCGGTAACGGATCCGTACAGGGTGGCACGCGTGTCGTGGTCGCGGTAACGGATCTCTACAGGGTCCAAAGATTGTCGTAGCCATGGTAACAGGCCTCTACAGGTCCCAAGCGTGTCATAGTGGTGGTAACGGATCTGTACAGGGTGCCAGGTGTGTCAAAATCGTGGTAACGGTGTCTCCAAGGTTACAAGCGTGTCGTAGTCGCGGTAGCGGATCTGTACAGTGTCGCAGGCGTGTCGTAGTCGTGGTAACGGTCTCTACAGGGACACAACATGTCCTAGTCGTGGTAACTGTGTTTGCAGGGTCCCAAGTGTGTCATAGTCGTGGTAACGGATCTGTAAAGCGTCCCAAGCGTGTCGTAGTCGTGGTAACGTATCTCTACAGGGTCCAAAGATTGTCGTAGTCACGGTAACGGTCCTCTACAGGGTCCCAAGCGTGTCATAGTCATGGTAAAGGATCTGTACAGGGTCCCAAGCGTGTCGTAGTCGAGGTAAAGGATCTGTACAGGGTCCCAAGCGTGTCATAGTCGTGGTAACAGATCTGTACAGGGTCACAAGCAAATCGTAGTCGTGGTAACGGATCTGTACAGTGTCCCAAGCGTGTCATAGTCATGGTAACGGATCTCTACAGGGCCCCAAGCGTGTCATAGTCACGGTAACGGATCTCTACAGGGTCCCAAGCGTGTCGTAGTCGAGGTAAAGGATCTGTACAGGATCTCAAGCGTGTCGTAGTTGCGTTAACGGATTTGTACAGGGTCCCAAGCGTGTCGTAGTCGCGGTAGCGGATCTGTACAGGATCCCAAGCGTGTCGTAGTCGCGTTAATGGATTTGTACAGGGTCGCAAGCGTGTCGTAGTCGTGGTAACGGATCTCTACAGGGTCCAAAGATTGTCGTAGTCACGGTAACGGTCCTCTACAGGGTCACAAGCGTGTCATAGTCATGGTAATGGATCTGTACAGGGTCCCAAGCGTGTCGTAGTCATGGTAAACAGGCCTGTACAAGGTGCCAATCGTGTTGTAGTCGTGTTAACGGATCTGTACAGGGTCCAAAGAGTGTCATAGTCACGGTAACGGATCCGTACAGGGTGCCACGCGTGTCGTGGTCGCGGTAACGGATCCGTACAGGGTGGCACGCGTGTCGTGGTCGCGGTAACGGATCCGTACAGGGTGGCACGCGTGTCGTGGTCGCGGTAACGGATCTGTACTGGGTGGCACGCGTGTCGTGGTCGCGGTAACGGATCCGTACAGGGTGGCACGCGTGTCGTGGTCGCGGTAACGGATCTCTACAGGGTCCAAAGATTGTCGTAGCCATGGTAACAGGCCTCTACAGGTCCCAAGCGTGTCATATTGGTGGTAACAGATCTGTACAGGGTGCCAGGTGTGTCAAAATCGTGGTAACGGTGTCTACAAGGTCACAAGTGTGTCGTAGTCGCGGTAGCGGATTTGTACATTGTCGCAAGCGTGTCGTAGTCGTGGTAATGGTGTCTACAAGGTCGCAAGCATGTCGTAGTCGAGGTAACGGATCTGTACAGGAACCAAAGAGTGTCGTAGTCACGGTAACAGGCCTGTATAGGGTCCCAAGCTTGTTGTTGTCACGGTAACGGAACTGTACAGGGTCGCAAGCATGTGGTAGTCGCGGTAACGGATCTGTCCAGGGTCCAAAGAGTGTCGTAGTCGTGGTAACGGATCTGTACAGGGTCCAAAGAGCGTCGTAGTCGAGGTAAAGGATCTGTACAGGATCCCAAGCGTGTCGTAGTCGAGGTAACGGATCTGTACAGGGTCCCAAGCGTGTCATAGTCGTGGTAACAGATCTGTACAGGGTCACAAGCAAATCGTAGTCGTGGTAACGGATCTGTACAGTGTCCCAAGCGTGTCATAGTCATGGTAACGGATCTCTACAGGGCCCCAAGCGTGTCATAGTCACGGTAACGGATCTCTACAGGGTCCCAAGCGTGTCGTAGTCGAGGTAAAGGATCTGTACAGGATCTCAAGCGTGTCGTAGTTGCGTTAACGGATTTGTACAGGGTCCCAAGCGTGTCGTAGTCGCGGTAGCGGATCTGTACAGGATCCCAAGCGTGTCGTAGTCGCGTTAACGGATTTGTACAGGGTCGCAAGCGTGTCGTAGTCGTGGTAACGGATCTCTACAGGGTCCAAAGATTGTCGTAGTCACGGTAACGGTCCTCTACAGGGTCACTAGCGTGTCATAGTCATGGTAATGGATCTGTACAGGGTCCCAAGCGTGTCGTAGTCATGGTAAACAGGCCTGTACAAGGTGCCAATCGTGTTGTAGTCGTGTTAACGGATCTGTACAGGGTCCAAAGAGTGTCATAGTCATGGTAACGGATCCGTACAGGGTGCCACACGTGTCGTGGTCGTGGTAACGGATCCGTACAGGGTGGCACACATGTCGTGGTCGCGGTAACGGATCCGTACAGGGTGGCACGCGTGTCTTGGTCGCGGTAACGGATCCGTACAGGGTGCCACGCGTGACGTGGTCGCGGTAACGGATCCGTACAGGGTGGCACGCGTGTCGTGGTCGCGGTAACGGATCTCTACAGGGTGGCACGCGTGTCGTGGTCGCGGTAACGGATCCGTACAGGGTGGCACGCGTGTCGTGGTCGCGGTAACGGATCTCTACAGGGTCCAAAGATTGTCGTAGCCATGGTAACAGGCCTCTACAGGTCCCAAGCGTGTCATAGTGGTGGTAACGGATCTGTACAGGGTGCCAGGTGTGTCAAAATCGTGGTAACGGTGTCTCCAAGGTTACAAGCGTGTCGTAGTCGCGGTAGCGGATCTGTACAGTGTTGCAGGCGTGTCGTAGTCGTGGTAACGGTCTCTACAGGGACACAACATGTCCTAGTCGTGGTAACTGTGTTTGCAGGGTCCCAAGTGTGTCATAGTCGTGGTAACGGATCTGTAAAGCGTCCCAAGCGTGTCGTAGTCGTGGTAACGGATCTCTACAGGGTCCAAAGATTGTCGTAGTCACGGTAACGGTCCTCTACAGGGTCCCAAGCGTGTCATAGTCATGGTAAAGGATCTGTACAGGGTCCCAAGCGTGTCGTAGTCGAGGTAAAGGATCTGTACAGGGTCCCAAGCGTGTCATAGTCGTGGTAACAGATCTGTACAGGGTCACAAGCAAATCGTAGTCGTGGTAACGGATCTGTACAGTGTCCCAAGCGTGTCATAGTCATGATAACGGATCTCTACAGGGCCCCAAGCGTGTCATAGTCGCGGTAACGGATCTCTACAGGGTCCCAAGCGTGTCGTAGTCGAGGTAAAGGATCTGTACAGGATCTCAAGCGTGTCGTAGTTGCGTTAACGGATTTGTACAGGGTCCCAAGCGTGTCGTAGTCGCGGTAGCGGATCTGTACAGGATCCCAAGCATGTCGTAGTCGCGTTAACGGATTTGTACAGGGTCCCAAGCGTGTCGTAGTCGTGGTAACGGATCTCTACAGGGTCCAAAGATTGTCGTAGTCACGGTAACGGTCCTCTACAGGGTCACTAGCGTGTCATAGTCATGGTAATGGATCTGTACAGGGTCCCAAGCGTGTCGTAGTCATGGTAAACAGGCCTGTACAAGGTGCCAATCGTGTTGTAGTCGTGTTAACGGATCTGTACAGGGTCCAAAGAGTGTCATAGTCACGGTAACGGATCCGTACAGGGTGCCACACGTGTCGTGGTCGCGGTAACGGATCCGTACAGGGTGGCACGCATGTCGTGGTCGCGGTAACGGATCCGTACAGGGTGGCACGCGTGTCTTGGTCGCGGTAACGGATCCGTACAGGGTGCCACGCGTGACGTGGTCGCGGTAACGGATCCGTACAGGGTGCCACGTGTGTCGTGGTCGCGGTAACGGATCTCTACAGGGTGGCACGCGTGTCGTGGTCGCGGTAACGGATCCGTACAGGGTGGCACGCGTGTCGTGGTCGCGGTAACGGATCTCTACAGGGTCCAAAGATTGTCGTAGCCATGGTAACAGGCCTCTACAGGTCCCAAGCGTGTCATAGTGGTGGTAACGGATCTGTACAGGGTGCCAGGTGTGTCAAAATCGTGGTAACGGTGTCTCCAAGGTTACAAGCGTGTCGTAGTCGCGGTAGCGGATCTGTACAGTGTTGCAGGCGTGTCGTAGTCGTGGTAACGGTCTCTACAGGGACACAACATGTCCTAGTCGTGGTAACTGTGTTTGCAGGGTCCCAAGTGTGTCATAGTCGTGGTAACGGATCTGTAAAGCGTCCCAAGCGTGTCATAGTCGTGCTAGCGGTCCTCTTCAGGGTCCCAAGAACGTTATAGTCACGGTAACGGATCTGTACAGGATCCCAAGCGTGTTGTAGTCACGGTAACGGATCTGTCCAGGGTCCCAAGTGTGTCGTAGTCGCGGTAACGGATCCGTACAGGGTCGCAAGCGTGTCGTAGTCGTGGTAACGGATCTCTACAGGGTCCAAAGATTGTCGTAGTCACGGTAACGGTCCTCTACAGGGTCACTAGCGTGTCATAGTCATGGTAAAGGATCTGTACAGGGTCCCAAGCGTGTCGTAGTCGAGGTAAAGGATCTGTACAGGGTCCCAAGCGTGTCGTAGTCGTGGTAACGGGTCTCTACAGGGTCCTATGCGTGGCATAGTTGTGGTTGCGGTCAGTCGTGGTAATGGATCTCTATAGGGTTACTAGCACGTCTTAGTCATGGTAACAGTCTCTACAGGGACACAACATGTCCTAGTCGTGGTAACTGTGTTTGCAGGGTCCCAAGCGTGTCATATTCGAGGTCAAGGATCTGTACAGGATCCCAAGCGTGTCGTAGTCGTGGTAACGGATTTGTACAGGGTCCCAAGCGTGTCATAGTCGTGGTAACAGATCTGTACAGGGTCACAAGCAAATCGTAGTCGTGGTAACGGATCTGTACAGTGTCCCAAGCGTGTCATAGTCATGGTAACGGTTCTCTACAGGGCCCCAAGCGTGTCATAGTCACAGTAACGGATCTCTACAGGGTCCCAAGCGTGTCGTAGTCGAGGTAAAGGATCTGTACAGGATCTCAAGCGTGTCGTAGTCGCGTTAACGGATTTGTACAGGGTCCCAAGCGTGTCGTAGTCGCGGTAGCGGATCTGTACAGGATCCCAAGCGTGTCGTAGTCGCGTTAACGGATTTGTACAGGGTCGCAAGCGTGTCGTAGTCGTGGTAACGGATCTCTACAGGGTCCAAAGATTGTCATAGTCAAGGTAACGGTCCTCTACAGGGTCACTAGCGTGTCATAGTCATGGTAATGGATCTGTACAGGGTCCCAAGCGTGTTGTAGTCATGGTAAACAGGCCTGTACAAGGTGCCAATCGTGTTGTAGTCGTGTTAACGGATCTGTACAGGGTCCAAAGAGTGTCATAGTCACGGTAACGGATCCGTACAGGGTGCCACGCGTGTCGTGGTCGCGGTAACGGATCCGTACAGGGTGGCACGCGTGTCGTGGTCGCGGTAACGGATCCGTACAGGGTGGCCCGCGTGTCTTGGTCGCGGTAACGGATCCGTACAGGGTGCCACGCGTGTCGTGGTCGTGGTAACGGATCCGTACAGGGTGGCACACGTGTCATGGTCGCGGTAACGGATCCGTACTGGGTGGCACGCGTGTCGTGGTCGCGGTAACGGATCCGTACAGGGTGGCACGCGTGTCGTGGTCGCGGTAACGGATCTCTACAGGGTCCAAAGATTGTCGTAGCCATGGTAACAGGCCTCTACAGGTCCCAAGCGTGTCATAGTGGTGGTAACAGATCTGTACAGGGTGCCAGGTGTGTCAAAATCGTGGTAACGGTGTCTACAAGGTCACAAGCGTGTCGTAGTCGCGGTAGCAGATTTGTACAGTGTCGCAAGCGTGTCGTAGTCGTGGTAATGGTGTCTACAAGGTCGCAAGCATGTCGTAGTCGAGGTAACGGATCTGTACAGGAACCAAAGAGTGTCGTAGTCACGGTAACAGGCCTGTATAGGGTCCCAAGCTTGTTGTTGTCATGGTAACGGAACTGTACAGGGTCGCAAGCGTGTGGTAGTCGCGGTAACGGATCTGTCCAGGGTCCAAAGAGTGTCGTAGTCGTGGTAACGGATCTGTACAGGGTCCAAAGAGCGTCGTAGTCGAGGTAAAGGATCTGTACAGGATCCCAAGCGTGTCGTAGTCGAGGTAACGGATCTGTACAGGGTCCCAAGCGTGTCGTAGTCGTGGTAACGGGTCTCTACAGGGTCCTATGCGTGTCATAGCTGTGGTTGCGGTCAGTCGTGGTAATGGATCTCTATAGGGTCACAAGCACGTCATAGTCATGGTAACGGTCTCTACAGGGACACAACATGTCATAGTCCTGGTAACTGTGTTTGCAGGGTGCCAAGTGTGTCATAGTTGTGGTAATGGATCTGTAAAGCGTCCCAAGCGTGTCATAGTGGTGGTAGCGGTCCTCTTCAGGGTCCCAAGCGTGTCATAGTCGCGGTAACGGATCTGTGCAGGGTGCCACGCGTTTCGTGGTCGCGGTAACGGATCCGTACAGGGTGCCACACGTGTCGTGGTCGCGGTACCGGGTCCGTACAGGGCGCCACGCGTGTCGTGGTCGCGGTAACGGATCCGTACAGGGTGCCACGTGTGTCGTGGTCGTGGTAACGGATCTCTACAGGGTCCAAAGATTGTCGTAGCCATGGTAACAGGCCTCTACAGGTCCCAAGCGTGTCATAGTGGTGGTAACGGATCTGTACAGGGTGCCAGGTGTGTCAAAATCGTGGTAACGGTGTCTCCAAGGTTACAAGCGTGTCGTAGTCGCGGTAGCGGATCTGTACAGTGTCGCAGGCGTGTCGTAGTCGTGGTAATGGTGTCTACAAGGTCGCAAGCATGTCGTAGTCGTGGTAACGGTCTCTACAGGGACACAACATGTCCTAGTCGTGGTAACTGTGTTTGCAGGGTCCCAAGCGTGTCGTAGTCGAGGTAAAGGATCTGTAAAGCGTCCCAAGCATGTCATAGTCGTGGTAGCGGTCCTCTTCAGGGTCCCAAGGATGTCATAGTCGCGGTAACGGATCTGTACAGTGTCCCAAGCGTGTCATAGTCGCGGTAACGGATCTGTCCAGGGTCCAAAGAGTGTCGTAGTCGTGGTAACGGATCTGTACAGGGTCCAAAGAGTGTCGTAGTCGAGGTAAAGGATCTTACAGGATCCCAAGCGTGTCGTAGTCGCGGTAACGGATCTGTACAGGTTCCCAAGCGTGTCGTAGTCGTGGTAACGGGTCTCTACAGGGTCCTATGCGTGTCATAGCTGTGGTTGCGGTCAGTCGTGGTAATGGATCTCTATAGGGTCACAAGCACGTCGTAGTCATGGTAACGGTCTCTACAGGGACACAACATGTCATAGTCCTGGTAACTGTGTTTGCAGGGTGCCAAGTGTGTCATAGTTGTGGTAATGGATCTGTAAAGCGTCCCAAGCGTGTCATAGTGGTGGTAGCGGTCCTCTTCAGGGTCCCAAGCGTGTCATAGTCGCGGTAACGGATCTGTGCAGGGTGCCACGCGTTTCGTGGTCGCGGTAACGGATCCGTACAGGGTGCCACACGTGTCGTGGTCGCGGTACCGGGTCCGTACAGGGCGCCACGCGTGTCGTGGTCGCGGTAACGGATCCGTACAGGGTGCCACGTGTGTCGTGGTCGTGGTAACGGATCTCTACAGGGTCCAAAGATTGTCGTAGCCATGGTAACAGGCCTCTACAGGTCCCAAGCGTGTCATAGTGGTGGTAACGGATCTGTACAGGGTGCCAGGTGTGTCAAAATCATGGTAACGGTGTCTCCAAGGTTACAAGCGTGTCGTAGTCGCGGTAGCGGATCTGTACAGTGTCGCAGGCGTGTCGTAGTCGTGGTAATGGTGTCTACAAGGTCGCAAGCATGTCGTAGTCGTGGTAACGGTCTCTACAGGGACACAACATGTCCTAGTCGTGGTAACTGTGTCTGCAGGGTCCCAAGCGTGTCGTAGTCGAGGTAAAGGATCTGTAAAGCGTCCCAAGCATGTCATAGTCGTGGTAGCGGTCCTCTTCAGGGTCCCAAGGATGTCATAGTCGCGGTAACGGATCTGTACAGTGTCCCAAGCGTGTCATAGTCGCGGTAACGGATCTGTCCAGGGTCCAAAGAGTGTCGTAGTCGTGGTAACGGATCTGTACAGGGTCCAAAGAGTGTCGTAGTCGTGGTAACGAATCTCTACATGGTACCAAGCTTGTCGTAGTCATGGTAACGGGTCTGTACAGGGTCCCAAGCGTGTCATAGTCATGGTAACGGATCTGTACAGGGTCCCAAGAATGTTGTATTCACGGTAACGGATCTGTACAGGGTCGCAAGCGTGTCGTAGTCACGGTAACGGATCTGTACAGGGTCCCAAGCGTGTCGTAGTCGCGGTAACGGATCCGTACAGGGTCGCAAGCGTGTCGTAGTCACGGTAACGGATCTCTACAGGGCCCAAAGATTGTCATAGTCACGGTAACGGTCCTCTACAGGGTCACTAGCGTGTCATAGTCATGGTAAAGGATCTGTACAGGGTCCCAAGCGTGTCGTCGTCGAGGTAAAGGATCTGTACAGGGTCCCAAGCGTGTCGTAGTCGTGGTAACGGGTCTCTACAGGGTCCTATGCGTGGCATAGTTGTGGTTGCGGTCAGTCGTGGTAATGGATCTCTATAGGGTCACAAGCACGTCATAGTCATGGTAACGGTCTCTACAGGGACACAACATGTCCTAGTCGTGGTAACTGTGTTTGCAGGGTCCCAAGCGTGTCATATTCGAGGTCAAGGATCTGTACCAAGGATACCAAGCGTGTCGTAGTCGTGGTAACGGATTTGTACAGGGTCCCAAGGATGTCATAGTCGTGGTAACAGATCTGTACAGGGTCACAAGCAAATCGTAGTCGTGGTAACGGATCTGTACAGTGTCTCACGCGTGTCATAGTCATGGTAACGGATCTGTACAGGGTCCAATGCGTGTCATAGTCGCGGTAACGGATCTCTACAGGGTCCCAAGCGTGTCGTAGTTGATGTAATGGATCTGTACAGGATCTCAAGCGTGTCGTAGTCGTGTTAACGGATTTGTACAGGGTCCCAAGCGTGTCATAGTCGAGGTCAAGGATCTGTACAGGATCCCAAGCGTGTCGTAGTCGCGTTAACGGATTTGTACAGGGTCGCAAGCGTGTCGTAGTTGTGGTAACGGATCTGTACAGTGTCACAAGCATGTCGTAGTCATGGTAACGGTGTCTGCAAGGTCGCAAGCATGTTGCAGTCGTGGTAGCGGTCTCTACAGGGGCACAACATATCATAGTCGTGGTAACTGTGTTTGCAGGGTCCCAAGTGTGTCATAGTCGTGGTAACGGATCTGGACAGGGTCCCAAGCGTGTCGTAGTTGAGGTAAAGGATCTGTACAGTGTCACAAGCGTGTCATAGTCGTGGTAACGGGTCTCTACAGGGTCCTATGCGTGGCATAGTTGTGGTTACTGTCAGTCGTGGTAATGGATCTCTACAGGGTCACAAGCACGTCATAGTCATGGTAACGGTCTCTACAGGGACACAACATGTCATAGTCGTGGTAGCTGTGTTTGCAGGGTCCCAAGCGTGTCATATTCGAGGTCAAGGATCTGTACAGGATCGCAAGCGTGTCGTAGTCGTGGTAACGGATTTGTACAGGGTCCCAAGCGTGTCATAGTCATGGTAAAGGATCTGTACAGGGTCACAAGCAAATCGTAGTCGTGGTAACGGATCTCTACAGGGTCCCAAGCGTGTCGTAGTCGTGGTAACGGGTCTCTACAGGGTCCTATGCGTGGCATAGTTGTGGTTGCGGTCAGTCGTGGTAATGGATCTCTATAGGGTCACAAGCACGTCATAGTCATGGTAACGGTCTCTACAGGGACACAACATGTCCTAGTTGTGGTAACTGTGTTTGCAGGGTCCCAAGCGTGTCATATTCGAGGTCAAGGATCTGTACAGGATCCCAAGCGTGGCGTAGTCGTGGTAACGGATTTGTACAGGGTCCCAAGCGTGTCATAGTCGTGGTAACGGATCTCTACAGGGTCCCAAGCGTGTCATAGTCGTGGTAACGGATCTCTACAGGGTCCCAAGCGTGTCATAGTCGTGGTAACGGATCTCTACAGGGTCCCAAGCGTGTCGTAGTCGCGGTAACGGATCTCTTCAGGGTCCCAAGCGTGTCGTAGTCGAGGTAAAGGATCTGTACAGGATCTCAAGCGTGTCGTAGTCGCGTTAACGGATTTGTACAGGGTCGCAAGCGTGTCGTAGTTGTGGTAACGGATCTCTACAGGGTCCAAAGATTGTCGTAGTCATGGTAACGGTCCTCTACAGGGTCCCAAGCGTGTCATAGTCATGGTAATGGATCTGTACACGGTCCCAAGCGTGTCGTAGTCATGGTAAACAGGCCTGTACAAGGTGCCAATCGTGTTGTAGTCGTGTTAACGGATCTGTACAGGGTCCAAAGAGTGTCATAGTCACGGTAACGGATCCGTACAGGGTGCCACGCGTGTCGTGGTCGCGGTAACGGATCCGTACAGGGTGCCACGCATGTCGTGGTCGCGGTAACGGATCCGTACTGGGTGGCACGCGTGTCTTGGTCGCGGTAACGGATCCGTACAGGGTGGCACGCGTGTCGTGGTCGCGGTAACGGATCCGTACAGGGTGGCACGCGTGTCGTGGTCGCGGTAACGGATCCGTACTGGGTGGCACGCGTGTCGTGGTCGCGGTAACGGATCTCTACAGGGTCTAAAGATTGTCGTAGCCATGGTAACAGGCCTCTACAGGTCCCAAGCATGTCATAGTGGTGGTAACAGATCTGTACAGGGTGCCAGGTGTGTCAAAATCGTGGTAACGGTGTCTACAAGGTCACAAGCGTGTCGTACTCGCGGTAGCGGATTTGTACAGTGTCGCAAGCGTGTCGTAGTCGTGGTAATGGTGTCTACAAGGTCGCAAGCATGTCGTAGTCGAGGTAACGGATCTGTACAGGAACCAAAGAGTGTCGTAGTCACGGTAACAGGCCTGTATAGGGTCCCAAGCTTGTTGTTGTCATGGTAACGGAACTGTACAGGGTCGCAAGCGTGTGGTAGTCGCGGTAACGGTTCTGTCCAGGGTCCAAAGAGTGTCGTAGTCGTGGTAACGGATCTGTACAGGGTCCAAAGAGCGTCGTAGTCGAGGTAAAGGATCTGTACAGGATCCCAAGCGTGTCGTAGTCGAGGTAACGGATCTGTACAGGTTCCCAAGCGTGTCGTAGTCGTGGTAACGGGTCTCTACAGGGTCCTATGCGTGTCATAGCTGTGGTTGCGGTCAGTCGTGGTAATGGATCTCTATAGGGTCACAAGCACGTCATAGTCATGGTAACGGTCTCTACAGGGACACAACATGTCATAGTCCTGGTAACTGTGTTTGCAGGGTGCCAAGTGTGTCATAGTTGTGGTAATGGATCTGTAAAGCGTCCCAAGCGTGTCATAGTCGTGGTAGCGGTCCTCTTCAGCGTCCCAAGCGTGTCATAGTCGCGGTAACGGATCTGTGCAGGGTGCCACGCGTTTCGTGGTCGCGGTAACGGATCCGTACAGGGTGCCACACGTGTCGTGGTCGCGGTAACGGATCCGTACTGGGTGGCACGCGTGTCGTGGTCGCGGTAACGGATCCGTACAGGGTGCCACGTGTGTCGTGGTCGTGGTAACGGATCTCTACAGGGTCCAAAGACTGTCGTAGCCATGGTAACAGGCCTCTACAGGTCCCAAGCGTGTCATAGTGGTGGTAACGGATCTGTACAGGGTGCCAGGTGTGTCAAAATCATGGTAACGGTGTCTCCAAGGTTACAAGCGTGTCGTAGTCGCGGTAGCGGATCTGTACAGTGTCGCAAGCGTGTCGTAGTCGTGGTAATGGTGTCTACAAGGTCGCAAGCATGTCGTAGTCGTGGTAACGGTCTCTACAGGGACACAAAATGTCCTAGTCGTGGTAACTGTGTTTGCAGGGTCCCAAGTGTGTCATAGTCGTGGTAACAGATCTGTAAAGCGTCCCAAGCGTGTCATAGTCGTGGTAGCGGTCCTCTTCAGGGTCCCAAGGATGTCATAGTCGTGGTAACGGATCTGTACAGGGTCCCAAGCGTGTCATAGTCGCGGTAACGGATCTGTCCAGGGTCCAAAGAGTGTCGTAGTCGTGGTAACGGATCTGTACAGGGTCCAAAGAGTGTCGTAGTCGTGGTAACGGATCTGTACAGTGTCACAAGCATGTCGTAGTCATGGTAACGGGTCTGTACAGGGTCCCAAGCGTGTCATAGTCATGGTAACGGATCTGTACAGGGTCCCAAGAATGTTGTATTCACGGTAACGGATCTGTACAGGGTCCCAAGAACGTTATAGTCACGGTAACGGATCTGTACAGGGTCCCAAGCGTGTCGTAGTCACGGTAACGGATCTGTACAGGGTCCCAAGTGTGTCGTAGTCGCGGTAACGGATCCGTACAGGGTCGCAAGCGTGTCGTAGTCGTGGTAACGGATCTCTACAGGGTCCAAAGATTGTCGTAGTCACGGTAACGGTCCTCTACAGGGTCACTAGCGTGTCATAGTCATGGTAAAGGATCTGTACAGGGTCCCAAGCGTGTCGTAGTCGTGGTAACGGGTCTCTACAGGGTCCTATGCGTGGCATAGTTGTGGTTGCGGTCAGTCGTGGTAATGGATCTCTATAGGGTCACAAGCACGTCTTAGTCATGGTAACGGTCTCTACAGGGACACAACATGTCCTAGTCGTGGTAACTGTGTTTGCAGGGTCCCAAGCGTGTCATATTCGAGGTCAAGGATCTGTACAGGATCCCAAGCGTGTCGTAGTCGTGGTAACGGATTTGTACAGGGTCCCAAGCGTGTCATAGTCGTGGTAACAGATCTGTACAGGGTCACAAGCAAATCGTAGTCGTGGTAACGGATCTGTACAGTGTCCCAAGCGTGTCATAGTCATGGTAACGGATCTCTACAGGGCCCCAAGCGTGTCATAGTCACAGTAACGGATCTCTACAGGGTCCCAAGCGTGTCGTAGTCGAGGTAAAGGATCTGTACAGGATCTCAAGCGTGTCGTAGTTGCGTTAACGCATTTGTACAGGGTCCCAAGCGTGTCGTAGTCGCGGTAGCGGATCTGTACAGGATCCCAAGCGTGTCGTAGTCGCGTTAATGGATTTGTACAGGGTCGCAAGCGTGTCGTAGTCGTGGTAACGGATCTCTACAGGGTCCAAAGATTGTCGTAGTCACGGTAACGGTCCTCTACAGGGTCACAAGCGTGTCATAGTCATGGTAATGGATCTGTACAGGGTCCCAAGCGTGTCGTAGTCATGGTAAACAGGCCTGTACAAGGTGCCAATCGTGTTGTAGTCGTGTTAACGGATCTGTACAGGGTCCAAAGAGTGTCATAGTCACGGTAACGGATCCGTACAGGGTGCCACGCGTGTCGTGGTCGCGGTAACGGATCCGTACAGGGTGGCACGCGTGTCGTGGTCGCGGTAACGGATCCGTACAGGGTGGCACACGTGTCGTGGTCGTGGTAACGGATCCGTACTGGGTGGCACGCGTGTCGTGGTCGCGGTAACGGATCCGTACAGGGTGGCACGCGTGTCGTGGTCGCGGTAACGGATCTCTACAGGGTCCAAAGATTGTCGTAGCCATGGTAACAGGCCTCTACAGGTCCCAAGCGTGTCATAGTGGTGGTAACAGATCTGTACAGGGTGCCAGGTGTGTCAAAATCGTGGTAACGGTGTCTACAAGGTCACAAGTGTGTCGTAGTCGCGGTAGCGGATTTGTACATTGTCGCAAGCGTGTCGTAGTCGTGGTAATGGTGTCTACAAGGTCGCAAGCATGTCGTAGTCGAGGTAACGGATCTGTACAGGAACCAAAGAGTGTCGTAGTCACGGTAACAGGCCTGTATAGGGTCCCAAGCTTGTTGTTGTCACGGTAACGGAACTGTACAGGGTCGCAAGCGTGTGGTAGTTGCGGTAAAGGATCTGTCCAGGGTCCAAAGAGTGTCGTAGTCGTGGTAACGGATCTGTACAGGGTCCAAAGAGCATCGTAGTCGAGGTAAAGGATCTGTACAGGATCCCAAGCGTGTCGTAGTCGAGGTAACGGATCTGTACAGGGTCCCAAGCGTGTCATAGTCGTGGTAACAGATCTGTACAGGGTCACAAGCAAATCGTAGTCGTGGTAACGGATCTGTACAGTGTCCCAAGCGTGTCATAGTCATGGTAACGGATCTCTACAGGGCCCCAAGCGTGTCATAGTCACAGTAACGGATCTCTACAGGGTCCCAAGCGTGTCGTAGTCGAGGTAAAGGATCTGTACAGGATCTCAAGCGTGTCGTAGTTGCGTTAACGCATTTGTACAGGGTCCCAAGCGTGTCGTAGTCGCGGTAGCGGATCTGTACAGGATCCCAAGCGTGTCGTAGTCGCGTTAATGGATTTGTACAGGGTCGCAAGCGTGTCGTAGTCGTGGTAACGGATCTCTACAGGGTCCAAAGATTGTCGTAGTCACGGTAACGGTCCTCTACAGGGTCACAAGCGTGTCATAGTCATGGTAATGGATCTGTACAGGGTCCCAAGCGTGTCGTAGTCATGGTAAACAGGCCTGTACAAGGTGCCAATCGTGTTGTAGTCGTGTTAACGGATCTGTACAGGGTCCAAAGAGTGTCATAGTCACGGTAACGGATCCGTACAGGGTGCCACGCGTGTCGTGGTCGCGGTAACGGATCCGTACAGGGTGGCACGCGTGTCGTGGTCGCGGTAACGGATCCGTACAGGGTGGCACACGTGTCGTGGTCGTGGTAACGGATCCGTACTGGGTGGCACGCGTGTCGTGGTCGCGGTAACGGATCCGTACAGGGTGGCACGCGTGTCGTGGTCGCGGTAACGGATCTCTACAGGGTCCAAAGATTGTCGTAGCCATGGTAACAGGCCTCTACAGGTCCCAAGCGTGTCATAGTGGTGGTAACAGATCTGTACAGGGTGCCAGGTGTGTCAAAATCGTGGTAACGGTGTCTACAAGGTCACAAGTGTGTCGTAGTCGCGGTAGCGGATTTGTACATTGTCGCAAGCGTGTCGTAGTCGTGGTAATGGTGTCTACAAGGTCGCAAGCATGTCGTAGTCGAGGTAACGGATCTGTACAGGAACCAAAGAGTGTCGTAGTCACGGTAACAGGCCTGTATAGGGTCCCAAGCTTGTTGTTGTCACGGTAACGGAACTGTACAGGGTCGCAAGCGTGTGGTAGTTGCGGTAAAGGATCTGTCCAGGGTCCAAAGAGTGTCGTAGTCGTGGTAACGGATCTGTACAGGGTCCAAAGAGCATCGTAGTCGAGGTAAAGGATCTGTACAGGATCCCAAGCGTGTCGTAGTCGAGGTAACGGATCTGTACAGGGTCCCAAGCGTGTCATAGTCGTGGTAACAGATCTGTACAGGGTCACAAGCAAATCGTAGTCGTGGTAACGGATCTGTACAGTGTCCCAAGCGTGTCATAGTCATGGTAACGGATCTCTACAGGGCCCCAAGCGTGTCATAGTCACAGTAACGGATCTCTACAGGGTCCCAAGCGTGTCGTAGTCGAGGTAAAGGATCTGTACAGGATCTCAAGCGTGTCGTAGTTGCGTTAACGCATTTGTACAGGGTCCCAAGCGTGTCGTAGTCGCGGTAGCGGATCTGTACAGGATCCCAAGCGTGTCGTAGTCGCGTTAATGGATTTGTACAGGGTCGCAAGCGTGTCGTAGTCGTGGTAACGGATCTCTACAGGGTCCAAAGATTGTCGTAGTCACGGTAACGGTCCTCTACAGGGTCACAAGCGTGTCATAGTCATGGTAATGTATCTGTACAGGGTCCCAAGCGTGTCGTAGTCATGGTAAACAGGCCTGTACAAGGTGCCAATCGTGTTGTAGTCGTGTTAACGGATCTGTACAGGGTCCAAAGAGTGTCATAGTCACGGTAACGGATCCGTACAGGGTGCCACGCGTGTCGTGGTCGCGGTAACGGATCCGTACAGGGTGGCACGCGTGTCGTGGTCGCGGTAACGGATCCGTACAGGGTGGCACACGTGTCGTGGTCGTGGTAACGGATCCGTACTGGGTGGCACGCGTGTCGTGGTCGCGGTAACGGATCCGTACAGGGTGGCACGCGTGTCGTGGTCGCGGTAACGGATCTCTACAGGGTCCAAAGATTGTCGTAGCCATGGTAACAGGCCTCTACAGGTCCCAAGCGTGTCATAGTGGTGGTAACAGATCTGTACAGGGTGCCAGGTGTGTCAAAATCGTGGTAACGGTGTCTACAAGGTCACAAGTGTGTCGTAGTCGCGGTAGCGGATTTGTACATTGTCGCAAGCGTGTCGTAGTCGTGGTAATGGTGTCTACAAGGTCGCAAGCATGTCGTAGTCGAGGTAACGGATCTGTACAGGAACCAAAGAGTGTCGTAGTCACGGTAACAGGCCTGTATAGGGTCCCAAGCTTGTTGTTGTCACGGTAACGGAACTGTACAGGGTCGCAAGCGTGTGGTAGTTGCGGTAAAGGATCTGTCCAGGGTCCAAAGAGTGTCGTAGTCGTGGTAACGGATCTGTACAGGGTCCAAAGAGCATCGTAGTCGAGGTAAAGGATCTGTACAGGATCCCAAGCGTGTCGTAGTCGAGGTAACGGATCTGTACAGGGTCCCAAGCGTGTCATAGTCGTGGTAACAGATCTGTACAGGGTCACAAGCAAATCGTAGTCGTGGTAACGGATCTGTACAGTGTCCCAAGCGTGTCATAGTCATGGTAACGGATCTCTACAGGGCCCCAAGCGTGTCATAGTCACAGTAACGGATCTCTACAGGGTCCCAAGCGTGTCGTAGTCGAGGTAAAGGATCTGTACAGGATCTCAAGCGTGTCGTAGTTGCGTTAACGCATTTGTACAGGGTCCCAAGCGTGTCGTAGTCGCGGTAGCGGATCTGTACAGGATCCCAAGCGTGTCGTAGTCGCGTTAATGGATTTGTACAGGGTCGCAAGCGTGTCGTAGTCGTGGTAACGGATCTCTACAGGGTCCAAAGATTGTCGTAGTCACGGTAACGGTCCTCTACAGGGTCACAAGCGTGTCATAGTCATGGTAATGGATCTGTACAGGGTCCCAAGCGTGTCGTAGTCATGGTAAACAGGCCTGTACAAGGTGCCAATCGTGTTGTAGTCGTGTTAACGGATCTGTACAGGGTCCAAAGAGTGTCATAGTCACGGTAACGGATCCGTACAGGGTGCCACGCGTGTCGTGGTCGCGGTAACGGATCCGTACAGGGTGGCACGCGTGTCGTGGTCGCGGTAACGGATCCGTACAGGGTGGCACACGTGTCGTGGTCGTGGTAACGGATCCGTACTGGGTGGCACGCGTGTCGTGGTCGCGGTAACGGATCCGTACAGGGTGGCACGCGTGTCGTGGTCGCGGTAACGGATCTCTACAGGGTCCAAAGATTGTCGTAGCCATGGTAACAGGCCTCTACAGGTCCCAAGCGTGTCATAGTGGTGGTAACAGATCTGTACAGGGTGCCAGGTGTGTCAAAATCGTGGTAACGGTGTCTACAAGGTCACAAGTGTGTCGTAGTCGCGGTAGCGGATTTGTACATTGTCGCAAGCGTGTCGTAGTCGTGGTAATGGTGTCTACAAGGTCGCAAGCATGTCGTAGTCGAGGTAACGGATCTGTACAGGAACCAAAGAGTGTCGTAGTCACGGTAACAGGCCTGTATAGGGTCCCAAGCTTGTTGTTGTCACGGTAACGGAACTGTACAGGGTCGCAAGCGTGTGGTAGTTGCGGTAAAGGATCTGTCCAGGGTCCAAAGAGTGTCGTAGTCGTGGTAACGGATCTGTACAGGGTCCAAAGAGCATCGTAGTCGAGGTAAAGGATCTGTACAGGATCCCAAGCGTGTCGTAGTCGAGGTAACGGATCTGTACAGGGTCCCAAGCGTGTCATAGTCGTGGTAACAGATCTGTACAGGGTCACAAGCAAATCGTAGTCGTGGTAACGGATCTGTACAGTGTCCCAAGCGTGTCATAGTCATGGTAACGGATCTCTACAGGGCCCCAAGCGTGTCATAGTCACAGTAACGGATCTCTACAGGGTCCCAAGCGTGTCGTAGTCGAGGTAAAGGATCTGTACAGGATCTCAAGCGTGTCGTAGTTGCGTTAACGCATTTGTACAGGGTCCCAAGCGTGTCGTAGTCGCGGTAGCGGATCTGTACAGGATCCCAAGCGTGTCGTAGTCGCGTTAATGGATTTGTACAGGGTCGCAAGCGTGTCGTAGTCGTGGTAACGGATCTCTACAGGGTCCAAAGATTGTCGTAGTCACGGTAACGGTCCTCTACAGGGTCACAAGCGTGTCATAGTCATGGTAATGGATCTGTACAGGGTCCCAAGCGTGTCGTAGTCATGGTAAACAGGCCTGTACAAGGTGCCAATCGTGTTGTAGTCGTGTTAACGGATCTGTACAGGGTCCAAAGAGTGTCATAGTCACGGTAACGGATCCGTACAGGGTGCCACGCGTGTCGTGGTCGCGGTAACGGATCCGTACAGGGTGGCACGCGTGTCGTGGTCGCGGTAACGGATCCGTACAGGGTGGCACACGTGTCGTGGTCGTGGTAACGGATCCGTACTGGGTGGCACGCGTGTCGTGGTCGCGGTAACGGATCCGTACAGGGTGGCACGCGTGTCGTGGTCGCGGTAACGGATCTCTACAGGGTCCAAAGATTGTCGTAGCCATGGTAACAGGCCTCTACAGGTCCCAAGCGTGTCATAGTGGTGGTAACAGATCTGTACAGGGTGCCAGGTGTGTCAAAATCGTGGTAACGGTGTCTACAAGGTCACAAGTGTGTCGTAGTCGCGGTAGCGGATTTGTACATTGTCGCAAGCGTGTCGTAGTCGTGGTAATGGTGTCTACAAGGTCGCAAGCATGTCGTAGTCGAGGTAACGGATCTGTACAGGAACCAAAGAGTGTCGTAGTCACGGTAACAGGCCTGTATAGGGTCCCAAGCTTGTTGTTGTCACGGTAACGGAACTGTACAGGGTCGCAAGCGTGTGGTAGTTGCGGTAAAGGATCTGTCCAGGGTCCAAAGAGTGTCGTAGTCGTGGTAACGGATCTGTACAGGGTCCAAAGAGCATCGTAGTCGAGGTAAAGGATCTGTACAGGATCCCAAGCGTGTCGTAGTCGAGGTAACGGATCTGTACAGGGTCCCAAGCGTGTCATAGTCGTGGTAACAGATCTGTACAGGGTCACAAGCAAATCGTAGTCGTGGTAACGGATCTGTACAGTGTCCCAAGCGTGTCATAGTCATGGTAACGGATCTCTACAGGGCCCCAAGCGTGTCATAGTCACAGTAACGGATCTCTACAGGGTCCCAAGCGTGTCGTAGTCGAGGTAAAGGATCTGTACAGGATCTCAAGCGTGTCGTAGTTGCGTTAACGCATTTGTACAGGGTCCCAAGCGTGTCGTAGTCGCGGTAGCGGATCTGTACAGGATCCCAAGCGTGTCGTAGTCGCGTTAATGGATTTGTACAGGGTCGCAAGCGTGTCGTAGTCGTGGTAACGGATCTCTACAGGGTCCAAAGATTGTCGTAGTCACGGTAACGGTCCTCTACAGGGTCACAAGCGTGTCATAGTCATGGTAATGTATCTGTACAGGGTCCCAAGCGTGTCGTAGTCATGGTAAACAGGCCTGTACAAGGTGCCAATCGTGTTGTAGTCGTGTTAACGGATCTGTACAGGGTCCAAAGAGTGTCATAGTCACGGTAACGGATCCGTACAGGGTGCCACGCGTGTCGTGGTCGCGGTAACGGATCCGTACAGGGTGGCACGCGTGTCGTGGTCGCGGTAACGGATCCGTACAGGGTGGCACACGTGTCGTGGTCGTGGTAACGGATCCGTACTGGGTGGCACGCGTGTCGTGGTCGCGGTAACGGATCCGTACAGGGTGGCACGCGTGTCGTGGTCGCGGTAACGGATCTCTACAGGGTCCAAAGATTGTCGTAGCCATGGTAACAGGCCTCTACAGGTCCCAAGCGTGTCATAGTGGTGGTAACAGATCTGTACAGGGTGCCAGGTGTGTCAAAATCGTGGTAACGGTGTCTACAAGGTCACAAGTGTGTCGTAGTCGCGGTAGCGGATTTGTACATTGTCGCAAGCGTGTCGTAGTCGTGGTAATGGTGTCTACAAGGTCGCAAGCATGTCGTAGTCGAGGTAACGGATCTGTACAGGAACCAAAGAGTGTCGTAGTCACGGTAACAGGCCTGTATAGGGTCCCAAGCTTGTTGTTGTCACGGTAACGGAACTGTACAGGGTCGCAAGCGTGTGGTAGTTGCGGTAAAGGATCTGTCCAGGGTCCAAAGAGTGTCGTAGTCGTGGTAACGGATCTGTACAGGGTCCAAAGAGCATCGTAGTCGAGGTAAAGGATCTGTACAGGATCCCAAGCGTGTCGTAGTCGAGGTAACGGATCTGTACAGGGTCCCAAGCGTGTCATAGTCGTGGTAACAGATCTGTACAGGGTCACAAGCAAATCGTAGTCGTGGTAACGGATCTGTACAGTGTCCCAAGCGTGTCATAGTCATGGTAACGGATCTCTACAGGGCCCCAAGCGTGTCATAGTCACGGTAACGGATCTCTACAGGGTCCCAAGCGTGTCGTAGTCGAGGTAAAGGATCTGTACAGGATCTCAAGCGTGTCGTAGTTGCGTTAACGCATTTGTACAGGGTCCCAAGCGTGTCGTAGTCGCGGTAGCGGATCTGTACAGGATCCCAAGCATGTCGTAGTCGCGTTAACGGATTTGTACAGGGTCGCAAGCGTGTCGTAGTCGTGGTAACGGATCTCTACAGGGTCCAAAGATTGTCGTAGTCACGGTAACGGTCCTCTACAGGGTCACTAGCGTGTCATAGTCATGGTAATGGATCTGTACAGGGTCCCAAGCGTGTCGTAGTCATGGTAAACAGGCCTGTACAAGGTGCCAATCGTGTTGTAGTCGTGTTAACGGATCTGTACAGGGTCCAAAGAGTGTCATAGTCACGGTAACGGATCCGTACAGGGTGCCACGCGTGTCGTGGTCGCGGTAACGGATCCGTACAGGGTGGCACGCGTGTCGTGGTCGCGGTAACGGATCCGTACAGGGTGGCACACGTGTCGTGGTCGCGGTAACGGATCCGTACTGGGTGGCACGCGTGTCGTGGTCGCGGTAACGGATCCGTACAGGGTGGCACGCGTGTCGTGGTCGCGGTAACGGATCTCTACAGGGTCCAAAGATTGTCGTAGCCATGGTAACAGGCCTCTACAGGTCCCAAGCGTGTCATAGTGGTGGTAACAGATCTGTACAGGGTGCCAGGTGTGTCAAAATCGTGGTAACGGTGTCTCCAAGGTTACAAGTGTGTCGTAGTCGCGGTAGCGGATTTGTACATTGTCGCAAGCGTGTCGTAGTCGTGGTAATGGTGTCTACAAGGTCGCAAGCATGTCGTAGTCGAGGTAACGGATCTGTACAGGAACCAAAGAGTGTCGTAGTCACGGTAACAGGCCTGTATAGGGTCCCAAGCTTGTTGTTGTCACGGTAACGGAACTGTACAGGGTCGCAAGCGTGTGGTAGTTGCGGTAAAGGATCTGTCCAGGGTCCAAAGAGTGTCGTAGTCGTGGTAACGGATCTGTACAGGGTCCAAAGAGCATCGTAGTCGAGGTAAAGGATCTGTACAGGATCCCAAGCGTGTCGTAGTCGAGGTAACGGATCTGTACAGGGTCCCAAGCGTGTCATAGTCGTGGTAACAGATCTGTACAGGGTCACAAGCAAATCGTAGTCGTGGTAACGGATCTGTACAGTGTCCCAAGCGTGTCATAGTCATGGTAACGGATCTCTACAGGGCCCCAAGCGTGTCATAGTCACGGTAACGGATCTCTACAGGGTCCCAAGCGTGTCGTAGTCGAGGTAAAGGATCTGTACAGGATCTCAAGCGTGTCGTAGTTGCGTTAACGGATTTGTACAGGGTCCCAAGCGTGTCGTAGTCGCGGTAGCGGATCTGTACAATATCCCAAGCGTGTCGTAGTCGCGTTAACGGATTTGTACAGGGTCGCAAGCGTGTCGTAGTCGTGGTAACGGATCTGTACAGGGTCCAAAGATTGTCGTAGTCACGGTAACGGCCCTCTACAGGGTCACAAGCGTGTCATAGTCATGGTAATGGATCTGTACAGGGTCCCAAGCGTGTCGTAGTCATGGTAAACAGGCCTGTACAAGGTGCCAATCGTGTTGTAGTCGTGTTAACGGATCTGTACAGGGTCCAAAGAGTGTCATAGTCACGGTAATGGATCCGTACAGGGTGGCACGCATGTCGTGGTCGCGGTAACGGATCCGTACAGGGTGGCACGCGTGTCTTGGTCGCGGTAACGGATCCGTACTGGGTGGCACGCGTGTCGTGGTCGCGGTAACGGATCCGTACAGGGTGGCACGCGTGTCGTGGTCGCGGTAACGGATCTCTACAGGGTCCAAAGATTGTCGTAGCCATGGTAACAGGCCTCTACAGGTCCCAAGCGTGTCATAGTGGTGGTAACGGATCTGTACAGGGTGCAAGGTGTGTCAATATCGTGGTAACGGTGTCTCCAAGGTTACAAGCGTGTCGTAGTCGCGGTAGCGGATCTGTACAGTGTCGCAGGCGTGTCATAGTCGTGGTAACGGTCTCTACAGGGACACAACTTGTCATAGTCGTGGTAACTGTGTTTGCAGGGTCCCAAGTGTGTCATAGTCGTGGTAACAGATCTGTAAAGCGTCCCAAGCGTGTCATAGTCGTGGTAGCGGTCCTCTTCAGGGTCCCAAGAACGTTATAGTCGTGGTAACGGATCTGTACAGGGTCCCAAGCGTGTCGTAGTCACGGTAACGGATCTGTACAGGGTCCCAAGTGTGTCGTAGTCGCGGTAACGGATCCGTACAGGTTCCCAAGCGTGTCGTAGTCGTGGTAACGGGTCTCTACAGGGTCCTATGCGTGTCATAGCTGTGGTTGCGGTCAGTCGTGGTAATGGATCTCTATAGGGTCACAAGCACGTCATAGTCATGGTAACGGTCTCTACAGGGACACAACATGTCATAGTCCTGGTAACTGTGTTTGCAGGGTGCCAAGTGTGTCATAGTTGTGGTAATGGATCTGTAAAGCGTCCCAAGCGTGTCATAGTCGTGGTAGCGGTCCTCTTCAGCGTCCCAAGCGTGTCATAGTCGCGGTAACGGATCTGTGCAGGGTGCCACGCGTTTCGTGGTCGCGGTAACGGATCCGTACAGGGTGCCACACGTGTCGTGGTCGCGGTAACGGATCCGTACTGGGTGGCACGCGTGTCGTGGTCGCGGTAACGGATCCGTACAGGGTGCCACGTGTGTCGTGGTCGTGGTAACGGATCTCTACAGGGTCCAAAGACTGTCGTAGCCATGGTAACAGGCCTCTACAGGTCCCAAGCGTGTCATAGTGGTGGTAACGGATCTGTACAGGGTGCCAGGTGTGTCAAAATCATGGTAACGGTGTCTCCAAGGTTACAAGCGTGTCGTAGTCGCGGTAGCGGATCTGTACAGTGTCGCAGGCGTGTCGTAGTCGTGGTAATGGTGTCTACAAGGTCGCAAGCATGTCGTAGTCGTGGTAACGGTCTCTACAGGGACACAAAATGTCCTAGTCGTGGTAACTGTGTTTGCAGGGTCCCAAGTGTGTCATAGTCGTGGTAACAGATCTGTAAAGCGTCCCAAGCGTGTCATAGTCGTGGTAGCGGTCCTCTTCAGGGTCCCAAGGATGTCATAGTCGTGGTAACGGATCTGTACAGGGTCCCAAGCGTGTCATAGTCGCGGTAACGGATCTGTCCAGGGTCCAAAGAGTGTCGTAGTCGTGGTAACGGATCTGTACAGGGTCCAAAGAGTGTCGTAGTCGTGGTAACGGATCTGTACAGTGTCACAAGCATGTCGTAGTCATGGTAACGGGTCTGTACAGGGTCCCAAGCGTGTCATAGTCATGGTAACGGATCTGTACAGGGTCCCAAGAATGTTGTATTCACGGTAACGGATCTGTACAGGGTCCCAAGAACGTTATAGTCACGGTAACGGATCTGTACAGGGTCCCAAGCGTGTCGTAGTCACGGTAACGGATCTGTACAGGGTCCCAAGTGTGTCGTAGTCGCGGTAACGGATCCGTACAGGGTCGCAAGCGTGTCGTAGTCGTGGTAACGGATCTCTACAGGGTCCAAAGATTGTCGTAGTCACGGTAACGGTCCTCTACAGGGTCACTAGCGTGTCATAGTCATGGTAAAGGATCTGTACAGGGTCCCAAGCGTGTCGTAGTCGTGGTAACGGGTCTCTACAGGGTCCTATGCGTGGCATAGTTGTGGTTGCGGTCAGTCGTGGTAATGGATCTCTATAGGGTCACAAGCACGTCTTAGTCATGGTAACGGTCTCTACAGGGACACAACATGTCCTAGTCGTGGTAACTGTGTTTGCAGGGTCCCAAGCGTGTCATATTCGAGGTCAAGGATCTGTACAGGATCCCAAGCGTGTCGTAGTCGTGGTAACGGATTTGTACAGGGTCCCAAGCGTGTCATAGTCGTGGTAACAGATCTGTACAGGGTCACAAGCAAATCGTAGTCGTGGTAACGGATCTGTACAGTGTCCCAAGCGTGTCATAGTCATGGTAACGGATCTCTACAGGGCCCCAAGCGTGTCATAGTCACAGTAACGGATCTCTACAGGGTCCCAAGCGTGTCGTAGTCGAGGTAAAGGATCTGTACAGGATCTCAAGCGTGTCGTAGTTGCGTTAACGCATTTGTACAGGGTCCCAAGCGTGTCGTAGTCGCGGTAGCGGATCTGTACAGGATCCCAAGCGTGTCGTAGTCGCGTTAACGGATTTGTACAGGGTCGCAAGCGTGTCGTAGTCGTGGTAACGGATCTCTACAGGGTCCACAGATTGTCGTAGTCACGGTAACGGTCCTCTACAGGGTCACAAGCGTGTCATAGTCATGGTAATGGATCTGTACAGGGTCCCAAGCGTGTCGTAGTCGAGGTAAAGGATCTGTACGGGATCCCAAGCGTGTTGTAGTCGTGTTAACGGATTTGTACAGGGTCGCAAGCGTGTCATAATCGTGGTAACGGATCTCTACAGGGTCCAAAGATTGTCGTAGTCACGGTAACGGTCCTCTACAGGGTCCCAAGCGTGTCACAGTCATGGTAATGGATCTGTACAGGGTCCCAAGCGTGTCGTAGTCATGGTAAACAGGCCTGTACAAGGTGCCAATCGTGTTGTAGTCGTGTTAACGGATCTGTACAGGGTCCAAAGAGTGTCATAGTCACGGTAACGGATCCGTACAGGGTGCCACGCGTGTCGTGGTCGCGGTAACGGATCCGTACAGGGTGGCACGCGTGTCGTGGTCGCGGTAACGGATCCGTACAGGGTGGCACACGTGTCGTGGTCGCGGTAACGGATCCGTACTGGGTGGCACGCGTGTCGTGGTCGCGGTAACGGATCCGTACAGGGTGGCACGCGTGTCGTGGTCGCGGTAACGGATCTCTACAGGGTCCAAAGATTGTCGTAGCCATGGTAACAGGCCTCTACAGGTCCCAAGCGTGTCATAGTGGTGGTAACAGATCTGTACAGGGTGCCAGGTGTGTCAAAATCGTGGTAACGGTGTCTACAAGGTCACAAGTGTGTCGTAGTCGCGGTAGCGGATTTGTACATTGTCGCAAGCGTGTCGTAGTCGTGGTAATGGTGTCTACAAGGTCGCAAGCATGTCGTAGTCGAGGTAACGGATCTGTACAGGAACCAAAGAGTGTCGTAGTCACGGTAACAGGCCTGTATAGGGTCCCAAGCTTGTTGTTGTCACGGTAACGGAACTGTACAGGGTCGCAAGCGTGTGGTAGTTGCGGTAAAGGATCTGTCCAGGGTCCAAAGAGTGTCGTAGTCGTGGTAACGGATCTGTACAGGGTCCAAAGAGCATCGTAGTCGAGGTAAAGGATCTGTACAGGATCCCAAGCGTGTCGTAGTCGAGGTAACGGATCTGTACAGGGTCCCAAGCGTGTCATAGTCGTGGTAACAGATCTGTACAGGGTCACAAGCAAATCGTAGTCGTGGTAACGGATCTGTACAGTGTCCCAAGCGTGTCATAGTCATGGTAACGGATCTCTACAGGGCCCCAAGCGTGTCATAGTCACGGTAACGGATCTCTACAGGGTCCCAAGCGTGTCGTAGTCGAGGTAAAGGATCTGTACAGGATCTCAAGCGTGTCGTAGTTGCGTTAACGGATTTGTACAGGGTCCCAAGCGTGTCGTAGTCGCGGTAGCGGATCTGTACAATATCCCAAGCGTGTCGTAGTCGCGTTAACGGATTTGTACAGGGTCGCAAGCGTGTCGTAGTCGTGGTAACGGATCTGTACAGGGTCCAAAGATTGTCGTAGTCACGGTAACGGCCCTCTACAGGGTCACAAGCGTGTCATAGTCATGGTAATGGATCTGTACAGGGTCCCAAGCGTGTCGTAGTCATGGTAAACAGGCCTGTACAAGGTGCCAATCGTGTTGTAGTCGTGTTAACGGATCTGTACAGGGTCCAAAGAGTGTCATAGTCACGGTAACGGATCCGTACAGGGTGCCACGCGTGTCGTGGTCGCGGTAATGGATCCGTACAGGGTGGCACGCATGTCGTGGTCGCGGTAACGGATCCGTACAGGGTGGCACGCGTGTCTTGGTCGCGGTAACGGATCCGTACTGGGTGGCACGCGTGTCGTGGTCGCGGTAACGGATCCGTACAGGGTGGCACGCGTGTCGTGGTCGCGGTAACGGATCCGTACTGGGCGGCACGCGTGTCGTGGTCGCGGTAACGGATCCGTACAGGGTGGCACGCGTGTCGTGGTCGCGGTAACGGATCTCTACAGGGTCCAAAGATTGTCGTAGCCATGGTAACAGGCCTCTACAGGTCCCAAGCGTGTCATAGTGGTGGTAACGGATCTGTACAGGGTGCCAGGTGTGTCAATATCGTGGTAACGGTGTCTCCAAGGTTACAAGCGTGTCATAGTCGCGGTAGCGGATCTGTACAGTGTCGCAGGCGTGTCGTAGTCGTGGTAATGGTGTCTACAAGGTCGCAAGCATGTCGTAGTCGAGGTAACGGATCTGTACAGGAACCAAAGAGTGTCGTAGTCACGGTAACAGGCCTGTATAGGGTCCCAAGCTTGTTGTTGTCACGGTAACGGAACTGTACAGGGTCGCAAGCGTGTGGTAGTTGCGGTAAAGGATCTGTCCAGGGTCCAAAGAGTGTCGTAGTCGTGGTAACGGATCTGTACAGGGTCCAAAGAGCATCGTAGTCGAGGTAAAGGATCTGTACAGGATCCCAAGCGTGTCGTAGTCGAGGTAACGGATCTGTACAGGGTCCCAAGCGTGTCATAGTCGTGGTAACAGATCTGTACAGGGTCACAAGCAAATCGTAGTCGTGGTAACGGATCTGTACAGTGTCCCAAGCGTGTCATAGTCACGGTAACGGATCTCTACAGGGTCCCAAGCGTGTCGTAGTCGAGGTAAAGGATCTGTACAGGATCTCAAGCGTGTCGTAGTTGCGTTAACGGATTTGTACAGGGTCCCAAGCGTGTCGTAGTCGCGGTAGCGGATCTGTACAATATCCCAAGCGTGTCGTAGTCGCGTTAACGGATTTGTACAGGGTCGCAAGCGTGTCGTAGTCGTGGTAACGGATCTGTACAGGGTCCAAAGATTGTCGTAGTCACGGTAACGGTCCTCTACAGGGTCACAAGCGTGTCATAGTCATGGTAATGGATCTGTACAGGGTCCCAAGCGTGTCGTAGTCATGGTAAACAGGCCTGTACAAGGTGCCAATCGTGTTGTAGTCGTGTTAACGGATCTGTACAGGGTCCAAAGAGTGTCATAGTCACGGTAACGGATCCGTACAGGGTGCCACGCGTGTCGTGGTCGCGGTAACGGATCCGTACAGGGTCGCAAGCGTGTCGTAGTCGTGGTAACGGATCTCTACAGGGTCCAAAGATTGTCGTAGTCACGGTAACGGTCCTCTACAGGGTCACTAGCGTGTCATAGTCATGGTAAAGGATCTGTACAGGGTCCCAAGCGTGTCGTAGTTGAGGTAAAGGATCTGTACAGGGTCCCAAGCGTGTCGTAGTCGCGTTAACGGATTTGTACAGTGTCGCAGGCGTGTCGTAGTCGTGGTAATGGTGTCTACAAGGTCGCAAGCATGTCGTAGTCGAGGTAACGGATCTGTACAGGAACCAAAGAGTGTCGTAGTCACGGTAACAGGCCTGTATAGGGTCCCAAGCTTGTTGTTGTCATGGTAACGGAACTGTACAGGGTCGCAAGCGTGTGGTAGTCTCGGTAACGGATCTGTCCAGGGTCCAAAGAGTGTCGTAGTCGTGGTAACGGATCTGTACAGGGTCCAAAGAGCGTCGTAGTCGTGGTAATGGTGTCTACAAGGTCGCAACCATGTCGTAGTCGCGGTAATGGATCTGTACAGGGACCAAAGAGTGTCATATTCATGGTAACAGGCTTGTATAGGGTCCCAAGCTTGTTGTTGTCATGGTAACAGAACTGTACAGGGTCGCAGGCGTGTCGTAGTCATGGTAACGGTGTCTACAAGGTCGCAAGCATGTTGTAGTCATGGTAACGGTCTCTATAGGGACACAACATGTCATAGTCGTGGTAACTGTGTTTGCAGGGTCCCAAGTGTTTCATAGTCGTGGTAACGGATCTGTACAGGGTCCCAAGCGTGTCATAGTCACAGTAACGGATCTGTCCAGGGTCCAAAGAGTGTCGTAGTCGTGGTAACGGATCTGTACAGGGTCCAAAGAGTGTCGTAGTCATGGTAACGAATCTCTACATGGTACCAAGCTTGTCATAGTCATGGTAACGGGTCTGTACAGGGTCCCAAGCGTGTCGTAGTCACGGTAATGGATCTGTACAGGGTCCCAAGCGTGTCGTAGTCACGGTAACGGATCTGTACAGGGTCCCAAGCGTGTCGTAGTCGTGGTAACGGATCCGTACAGGGTCGCAAGCGTGTCGTAGTCGTGGTAACGGATCTGTACAGGGTCCAAAGATTGTCGTAGTCACGGTAACAGTCCTCTACAGGGTCACTAGTGTGTCATAGTCATGGTAAAGGATCTGTACAGGGTCCCAAGCGTGTCGTAGTCGAGGTAAAGGATCTGTACAGGGTCCCAAGCGTGTTGTAGTCGAGGTAAAGGATCTGTACAGTGTCCCAAGCGTGTCGTAGTCGTGGTAACGGGTCTCTACAGGGTCCTATGCGTGGCATAGTTGTGGTTGCGGTCAGTCGTGGTAATGGATCTCTATAGGGTCACAAGCACGTCATAGTCATGGTAACGGTCTCTACAGGGACACAACATGTCCTAGTCGTGGTAACTGTGTTTGCAGGGTCCCAAGCGTGTCATATTCGAGGTCAAGGATCTGTACCAAGGATCCCAAGCGTGTGGTAGTCGTGGTAACGGATTTGTACAGGGTCCCAAGGATGTCATAGTCGTCGTAACAGATCTGTACAGGGTCACAAGCAAATCGTAGTCGTGGTAACGGATCTCTACAGTGTCCCAAGCGTGTCATAGTCATGGTAACGGATCTGTACAGGGTCCAATGCGTGTCATAGTCACAGTAACGGATCTCTACAGGGTCCCAAGCGTGTCGTAGTCGAGGTAAAGGATCTGTACAGGATCTCAAGCGTGTCGTAGTCGCGTTAACGGATTTGTACAGGGTCCCAGGCGTGTCATAGTCGAGGTAAAGGATCTGTACAGGATCTCAAGCGTGTTGTAGTCGCGGTAACGGATCCCTACAGGGTCCCAAGCGTGTCGTAGTCATGGTAACGGATCTGTACAGGATCCCAAGAATGTTGTATTCGCGGTAACGGATCTCTACATGGTACCAAGCTTGTCGTACTCATGGTAACGGATCTGTACAGGGTCCCAAGCGTGTCGTAGTCGAGGTAAAGGATCTCTACAGGATCCCAAGCATGTCGTAGTTGCGGTAACGGATTTGTACAGGGTCGCAAGCGTGTCGTAGTCGCGGTAACGGATCCGTACAGGGTGGAAAGATTGTCATAGTCACGATAACGGTCCTCTACAGGGTCACAAGTGTGTCATAGTCATGGTAACAGGCCTGTACAGGGTCCCAAGCCTGTTGTAGTGGTGGTGATGGATCTGTACAGGGTCCGAAGAGTGTCGTAGTCGCGGTAACGGATCCCTACAGGGTCCCAAGCGTTTCATAGTCGTGGTAACGGATCTGTACAGGGTCCCAAGAATATTGTATTCGCGGTAACGGATCTGTACAGGGTCCCAAGAATGTTATAGTCACGGTAACGGATCTGTACAGGGTCACAAGTGTGTCGTAGTCGCGGTAATGGATTTGTACAGGGTCGCAAGTGTGTCGTAGTCGAGGTAACGATCTCTACAGGGTGCAAAGATTGTCGTAGTCACGGTAACGGTCCTCTACAGGGTCACAAGCGTGTCATAGTGATGGTAACAGGCCTGTACAGGGTCCCAAGCGTGTCGTAGTGGTGGTGATGGATCTGTACAGGGTGCCACGTGTGTCATAATCGTGATAACAGATGTCTACAAGGTTTGAAGCGTGTCGTAGTCGTGGTAACGGATCTGTACAGGGTGCCACGCGTGTCATAATCGTGGTAACGGTGTCTACAAGGTCGCAAGCGTGTCGTAGTCGTGGTAACGGATCTGTACAGGGACCAAAGAGTGTCGTAGTCATGTTAACAGGCCTGCATAGGGTCCCAAGCTTGTTGTCGTGGTAACGGAACTGTACAGGGTCGCAAGCGTGTGGTAGTCGGGGTAACGGATCTGCACAGGGTCGCAAGCATGTCATAGTCGTGGTAACGGATCTCTACAGGGTCCCATGCGTGTCATAGTTGTGGTTACGTTCAGTCATGGTAATGGATCTCTTTAGGGTCACAAGCACGTCATAGTCATGGTAATGGTCTCTACAGGGATACAACATGTCATAGTCGTGGTAACTGTGTTTGCAGGGTCCCAAGTGTGTCATAGTCGTGGTAACGGATCTGTACAGGGTCACAAGCGTGTCGTAGTGGTGATAACGGATCTCTAGAGGATTCCAAGCGTGTCGTAGTGGCAGTAACGGATCTGTACAGGGTCCCAAGCGTGTCGTAGTGGCGGTAAAATATCTGTACAGGGTCCCAAGCGTGTCGTAGTCACGGTAACGGATCTGTACAGGGTCCCAAGCGTGTCGTAGTGGCGGTAACAGATCTGTACAGGGTCCCAAGCGTGTTGTAGTCGCGGTAACGGATTTGTACGGGGTCCCAAGCGTGTCGTAGTCGCAGTAACGGATCTGTACAGGGTCCCAAGCGTGTCGTAGTCGCGGTAATGGATCTGTACAGGGTCCCAAGCGTGTCGTAGTCGCGGTAACGGATCTGTACAGGCTTCAAAGAGTGCCGTAGTCATGGTAACAGGCCTGTACAGGGTCCCAAGCGTCTCGTAGTCATGGTAATGTATCTGTTCAGGGTCCCACGCATGTCATAATCGTGGTAACGGTGTCTACAAGGTCGCAAGCGTGTCATAGTCATGGTAACGGTCCTCTACAGGGTCACGAGCATGTCATATCATGGTAACGGATCTGTACAGGGTCCTAAGCATGTCGTAGTCATGGTAACAGGCCTGTACAAGGTCTCAAACGTGTCGTAGTTGTGGTAACGGATCTGTGCAGGGATCAAAGAGTGTCGTAGTCATGGTAAGAGGCCTTTTTAGTGTCCCAGGCTTGTTGTTGTCGTGGTAATGGAACTGTACAGGGTCGCAAGCGTGTGGTAGTTGGGGTAACGGATCTGTACAGTGTCCCGAGCGTGTCGTAGTCGTGGTAACGGATCTGTACAGGTTCCCAAGCGTGTCATAGTTGTGGTAACGGATCTGTACAGGGTCCAAAGAGTGTCATAGTCACGGTAACGGATCTGTACTGCGTCCCAAGCTTGTCATAGTCGTCGTAACGGATATGTACAGGGTCACAAGCAAATCGTAGTCACGGTAACGGATCTGTACAGTGTCCCAAGCGTGTCATAGTCGCGGTAAAGGATCTGTACAGGGTCCAAAGGGTGTCATAGTCGCGGTAACGGATCTGTACAGAGTCCCAAGCGTGTCATAGTCGCGGTAACGGATCTGTACAGGGTCGCAAGCCTGTCATAGTCGCGTTAACGGATCTGTACAGGGTCCCAAGCGTGTCGTGGTCGTGGGAATGAATCTCTACGGGGTCACAAGTGTATCATAGTCGTGGTAACGGTTTCAAGAAGGATAATCAGAGGCAAAGCAGTATGTTAATATGCCTCTGCTGGTGGAGTGCTGCTCGTTGATGTTTTGTGATATCAGTCGTGTTATATGGCACTGCGTTTTGCCATAAAGGCTCAGACTAATGTGATATTACATTGTATGTGTTCTGTTAATTTCTTTTGCCATGCTGTTTTCTGATCTACCTGAAGATTTCCTTCCCTGGAGGAGAAAATCATAATGCGTGCCTTATGAATTCAGACATGAAGGTCAAAGAAATGGAAAGAAATTGGGAGAATTACCATTTGGGTTGATACAAGAGATCAAATCTTATGTAATGTGAATATGGAAGAGTACTGGAACACCTTCCCATATTAATTCTTTAATGTTTGGACTTCCATAATTTAAATAAACACACTGGAAATGCTATTTATTTTTCTCCAAAAACACTTAATGAATCTTTGTGTGGTAATTACTTAAATTTTGCTTTCATAGAAAATCTTTTTAATATCAGCCTGGCTACCTTGTGTAATATACATTTCGTAAGGGTATTTTCATTGTTAATTCAGGATAAACCCTCTACGTTTCTTCTATTTTAGTTTTTAAACTTGGCTCCTATGCTGCCTTCAGCTTCATGCATTTTGTAAGATATCTATCTTTTTGTAGGTGATAAGACCACAGGCAACAATAACATAACTAAAAATATAGCGGTTACTGCTGGTGGTGTTTACTCAGTGACCTGTGTGAAAGCTCATGGGGAAGAGCCTTATCCAAAGTGTGTTGGGAGTCATGGGAAAGTTCTAGGGGGTTAAATGCTTTTTCCAGTAATGTTGATTTCTTTAGTCTTTGTGGGATCTGGGACGCTTATGTTGTCAGATGCATTTAACAGTGTTAATCCTCTCTGGTTGGAATAATTAGGTGCTGAGAATTCTAAATGATGAATCATACTGGTTACTGTATTTATAAAGTACTAACACTGTCTTCTTCAGGTCCATTGCAAAGAATTACAGGAACTAGAAAGTTAAAGCTTGTTTGCATTCCCATTTCTGTTCATTGCAGAGGTTATTGCAGATTTGACAGTGTTTTGAAAAGGCCACAAAAACTGAATTGCCACACCCTCCCTCCAGTGTATGCGGTTGTGTTTTGTTATAAAATCAGATAGTGATTTCTCTGTTGGCATTACTAACTGTTTAGCCAGGAACAGAGCCATCCTTGGTGTGTGAATTTCACTGCTTTTATGAACCTTCTTCTAAATGAATTTGTTGATAAACTATCTTCATGTTTTATTCCAAGATGAAGTCTAGTAATATTAAAGGAGGAGGAGAATTTGCCTAATGCAGTCCCCTATCTTCTTAAAATAGTTCTTGGACATATTTGCAATGGCATTTTTCAAGTTTTTCTGGGTAAAACATTGTGCTAGGGAGGCAGCATGGCACCGTCTGTAGCAAGTGTCACAAACTCACAAAAAAATTTCAATTTGAGGGAAAGAGACTGGAAGTAATAGCAAGCTGTAGTATCAAAGCTTGTCACTTATCCCTTTGATCTCACCAGAATCACTTAGGGCTTTGCCATGTATGTCATTGGTATCAGGAGTTTGCTTTAGCTAAATAACATTAGCTGTTTCTCAGAAAACAAGTCCTGGCAATGGTGAAAACCTGGATAAGTGAATTGGAAATGGTAAATTGTTCTGGCTCAAAAAAGGAGGGTAGATGGGAGGAGGAAATGAAATAACTTTCATATGTTCCTTTTGAAAAGCGTCTTTTTCATTGGTAGTTCAAGTGTTTTACCTTGAGGTATGACCATTGCTGTGAGTAGTTTTTCTGAAATATTTCTTACATGATGTGCTGAGTGACACTGGCAATGGAAATACAATGTATTTTTAAATACAATTAAAATAGAAAGTGCTAGAATACTTCTTTGAAAGAATCTTAGCTTCAGTTCACCGTGATTTTCCAGTTTTGTCAATTGTATTGTATTTCTGTTCCTTCTTAGTCTCTTTATTTCTATGAAGCTGAAAATGTATTTGAAAGCTTTCTGTTTCGTTCAATAATTGTTATTATTCCTCAAATGTCATAGTCTCTGTGTAGGAAGCAAGAAAAGAAATGGCTTAACTGTAGATAACTTGTCTAATATGTAGCAACAGATTCATCTCCCTAACTCTGTATGTGTCCTTCACATACTCTGCTCATTTTTGTTCCTCTCATGCTGCTGACTTGTGCAGCTGCTGCATTAGATATTGTTGGGCTACTGTGGTCAAGATCCTTTTTTGTTTAGAGGTAAACTGGTTGCCTAGCATCAAAACAATTTTATTCTAGTATGTTGGGGTTTTTTAAATATGCAAAAATATAAGCTGTGCATCAGCCACAGAAAACAGAGTTGCTTTGCAGCAGAATTTTGAATCCCGATCATGTAGACATACGCATGAGTACACAGCTCCTTTCATTTGGAAACATTGATTCTGCAGCAAGGTGTCTGGCCAGTATTGTTCTGAACAGTTAGAATAATATTGTTTCCTGAAGTTCAAGGACTTCCTATACAAAGGTGTCTTTATAAAATTAAAGTTAATGACATAATGAAGTTAAGTACAACGAAAGTTTATTTTCATGGTTAGTTAAGTTCTTGTTTTCTTAAAAACTTACTCATCATAAAAGGAGGGAAGTAATATTTAATTTTATATTTGGCTATCTGTTCCCAGACCTCAAGTCTATAGTCTCCAAATGACATAAAAATCAATCGATCAGTATCTCTTAAGAGTACTGTGAAATAAACTTGAAACTAAAAAGCATAAAAATAAACTCAATAAAACCATCTCAAACCCACACATAATCCGTGCACGCAGAGAAATTCTTTAGCACCTCAAACATTTGTTCTTGAAGTAGGTGATTGGTGTCTACATTGAGTTCAGCAAAGCTGCTTTTGTGTTTGTAACATGCAACAAAACTGGATGTGTTATGTGTTTAAACTTCAGTTTCCTGATCTATTACAAACTTTGTATTTTAAAAGTTGGTTAGTGGCTGTGATTGGCAGTAAGGTTTCCCTTTATGTTGTATCTATTCTGCTGTGATCTTGTACTCCTACAAGCAGTAAGACTGCTCGTTTGCTGTCTGTTTGCTGGTAATGGTCCCTCCACCCTCTTTCCTGGCTGTGCTCAAAAAGGCATTTGAGGGGGGAGTTTCAGGCTCGGGGTTTTTTTGTTAATCGGGAGCTTCCAGTTTTTATCTCAGCTTTTTTCTTCTTTGTTCTGTCCAACTTAATTTAAATGTATTTTTACATTTATTTTTTTATATATATATTTTTCCACGTAACACGTATCAAGGTTTACAGCCGTCTTAATTTTGGATCTTTATGCGGAAGGATAACTTCCAGAAAATTGCTGTGTGGGCCACATGAAAGAGAGGGCTTTATATTTATGAAGACAAATAAGGGCCTATTTGCCAAAGATACTACATGCAATATATTACTTATACTTCATAATGAATTTTCATAATGCTTTTGTGACAGCGTTAATTATCTGCTATCAAATATGAAAACTTTAACTGGCTGCTACAGTGTTTTGTTCTATAGTTTCTTAAATGCCGGTTGATAATGTACAGCATGGAATAATGCTGCTGAGTGTGTGCTAGCTACCATGTTCTATCTGTTAAAGGAAGTAATTTTGTAATATAGAAGAAAATGATTGTGATGGTCTAATACAGAGTACCTGTAAAAGGCTATTAAAGACAGAGCTGGTTTTCTTTTTCTTGCAAAATTTAGAATTTTAGAAGTTTATTTACAATTTTTTTAGAGTACAACTTTCTATTCCTACTTAGTGTAGTAAAAAATATTTTAGACTCATTTTGTATAGCTTGTGTAACTTGTGTTATAACTTGGTACATGTTGGAGATCTTAAATAGTTCCTTTAAAACTGAAGAATTATTGAGTAGATAATCTTCATAGCCTCGTGGCTGCAGATGTTATTTCCTTTCTGATTTACTTCTGCCCACTGAGTTTTAGTTTCCTTCCATCAGTCTCTTTAAAGGCTCTTTGAATAGGTAGTCATTTTGTCACACCAATAAAATACCTATACAAATCTACCTTAATTTTTGCTTTTCAAAAAGTAAATCAACAAAATTGTCATTTGCACTAGCAAGTTTCACCCCAGGCTCTGAAGGCAGTGTTAAATGATTAGTGTCCCCCCAGATGGAAAGCACAGTGATACCCTGAGCTGTGCTGTCAATCCTTACACCAGAGGAGTTTGCTGGAATCCTTTCTAGTCGTAATAACTTACAATTTGTTATTTGGGTTTTGACAGCTATTTTAAGAATTGAAATTATTATGGTTATTGTGGGGATGGCCTGGAAGATTATAGAAGAACTCTTTCAAGCAGAAGTAGATTTGGGGGTGGGATGGGGCTGGGAGGAAATCCCCTGCTGTGTTTTTTTAGGCAACTCTGTAAAACATTATCTAAAAGAACTTTGTTTAATGTAATTAGATCACTAAGCATTGCAGAGAAGTAGTCGAAGACGTTTAAGAAGCAAGGATTAAAAATGTTTTAATTAATTTAAAAGTACATTAATACATGACTTGCATTAGCTGCGAATAATTTCAGATAATAATACAGCGTGAGTTATGAGAGGATCAGGGATTTGTCATAATAGACAAAACTATGTTATCACATCTGCCACACCTTTATTTTCAGAGTGTCAGCCTTCTTAATTAAATAGTACTTTTCTTCTTATCAGGTCATTCAGTCTCATCCCCAGCATACTTTAGTATAATTAAAACAGTAGATTAAAACCACAGCTTAGATGGGAGAGCGGGCAACACCTCAGTTTGGAACAAATTAATCTGACCTATGACAAGACAGGTCAAATTCAGTACTTTATTCAGTTAAAGATAAATAGTTACCATAGATTCTAACGTGGTGGTAAAGTTTTCTGAGAATTATGTTATTTCAAAAGTGATTTAGGTTACTTGGAAGGCTGATGACATTGGTTTCTAGTACATTGGTGGAGTAGTGCTGTTTGTATGGTCACGGTCCACATGATATCATTGTACTGATTAAAAGCATAAGGAAGGTTAAACAGTTTTAGCTTATGTAACTTGTGTTATAACTTGGCACATGTTGGAGATCTTAATCATGTTGACAGTAAATGAGACACAAAGTCTATAGTTAAAGATACCTAGTCATTCACGGGTTCTTAAAAATTAGCTTGAAAAATGTTTGTACATCGCTGTTCCAAATTAATTGGTTGATAACAGACTGACAGCATCAGAATTTGGTTTTAATTTAACAAATGGATGTGCACTCTCACTGTATTAAACTAGTATGGTAAGAGTTATGTTTCTGTAGGTGTTAGATGAATGACAGATTACTACCAACTACAAGTACCACTGGAAAGTAGGCTGTAGAAGATAGGTATTTTATTTCACTTGTGCTGCTCAAATTTAGTTTATACTCCTTATTCTTAATTATTATTAAAATCTTTGTTTAGTGGGTGTGAAGATAACATTCTTCAAGAAGTCAATGAGAAATATTTTGGCTTTATCACTTACACTGGCATCAGGAAATTTATTGTAAACGTATTTATGTACTATATTTCAGAACAGGTGCCTAAGAGTTTTTCTTTCTCAGCATTAGAGTTCCAAAATGGCAAGTTCGGTATACTTGCTGCTGATTGCTATTATACAATTCTTCTTAATGGAATTAAGAATGCATTTTAGAGAACTGCAGTCTATGTATATACCAATCATAAGAAAGAAAAACAAAAGCTGAAGATTATCACCTATTTGATTAATTATCTGATATTTTATTAGCTCTAACACTGTGATTTTTCCAGAAATAGTGAATTAAGAGAAAAAATATTTTTTATAGATTAAAGACATAAGAATAGAAATAACAAAATTGTTCAGAAAACATATGATATGCCTCAGAGTAGCAGAAGCTCTGCTAGAAACTCTAGAGGAAATCACCATTCCATTTGGAAAACGATCGTAAGGTAAAACACCAGCACTTTACCTGAATTGCTCATTATGTGAACATGTTTTGAACATCATCTAATCCAAGTAACATTATGTATTTTCACTTCTTTGATATTAATCTTGTGCATCTCGCAGAAAAGAGAGGAGAATTTGTTTGCTTTACGTGTAAACTTTTTTTTTTTTCTTAGACTGCTTCTAAGATGGCTAGCTCCATATATTTTCTGCCACAGCAGATTTAACATTTCACTAAAAAAGCATTAATGAGAGCATTCCACTGAATTTCCCTTTTAGGCTGCAGTACTGCTTTAGTCCTCATAAGAAATGCTCTCTGGGAGATGGTCTGGGAAACAAAGCCAAATGAATTGTGGGCTGTGTGTTAAAAATGTTCTATGTTATGGTCAGAAGCGCAGTCACGTAATCTGCATGTGCTGCTCTTGCTTCTAGGTCATACATGCAGAAGTAAGCCAAGATGTCTTTGTTTTTTTTTTAATTGCAATGACAAAAATCTTATAAAAAGCTCTTGATGCAGGTTTTAGACCAAATGAAAACATAATTATTTATTAAAAATTCCAATTGGGGATATTTATAAAATATACTTACTAAATAAAAATAAAAAAGATCTTGCCCTTGAGATCTTGCTTTCCCTTCTCTCTTACCAGAAGAGAAGCCTGATTTGAGGAGAAATGGAATGTATTTATTTATTCTCCAGATTAACACAGATTATTTTTCTATATAAATGGAATCTCTTCACTATTGAAGCCTCTTGACAATAGCAGAATTACAAATAATGTATCAAGAAAATGTGACATAAGGCTTGTATATGTTTAGAGTTGTCCTTTGAAAATACAGGAACAGGATGTGGTAGAAAAAATAGGGAGGTTTCACTTTAACTAAATTGACTGTAAATTGAACTCGGTTTTCCCCCTTTTTCTCATATATCTCTATTGCAGCAAAGCAAACTGCGTATCTAAGGACTGAATGCTCAGCTGTGTTTTCTTCATCTTTTTTTACCCAGTTCTCCTTGTTAAAAGCAAAAAGAGTTTGGGTAGTGGAAGAACAGAGCAGGTGTGGGTAAGAAACAGCTCTCTTGTGACTGCTTGGGGGCTGTCAAAATAAAAGAAATTCTGAAAAAGAATATACTGTCACTGAATAACACTGCAGTACTGATATCTGAAAGCTGTCAAAAAAATTGCTATAGAAAAGCTCTGAGAACTCTTCCAGAAACAACACGAGGATGTTTATCCAACATCCTATGGTGGTGGGTCCTGAAAGTGGGATTCTTCAGAGCGGGGGGGGCAGTTACATTTGCTGGAATATGGAGAAATTCGCAGTGTTTGTGTTTATGCTTGGAAGAAATAACAGTATTTTAAAATATCTTCCATAGTTCCATAATCCTGCTGAATCATGCTTAAAATGGTACAAATGCATGTTGTGGACATGAATGTGTGTTGTGGACTTCATAAATAATGCCAAGGACTTTTTGCAGTTTCCTGAATTGTAAGGTTCTGACAGGACAATGAAGAAAAAAATAACAATAGAATGTCTACATATGCTTAGCTGCTTTCTCTCTACTTTTGGTGTTCCATTTAAAACTGATTTTCTTTTCTCTCCTTCCCATTATTGTATTGCTTGATAAAAGCCTGTTGTAGCCTTACAAAAGATCCTTGTTCAGATGAATTCAGGAAGGGTCAAAAAAAAACGATTAAAAGCAATAAATCTATTTTGTGATTGGCTGTAAACCACTATTATTTAAGACTGAAAACGCAACTCATTGTGACTAAATACTAAAAAGCATAGATTTAGATTTAAATTTTTTTCTTATTTTTTGTCTAGTTAATAAGTCTAACCAGTGTACTTTTAATATGCAAAGCTTTCTATAGACAGCGTGAATAAATATGCCACATTTCTCTTAGAACTTTCTTGTTATTTCCAGTTGTGTGTTAAATAATAATAGTCCCCCCCCAAAAAAAACCAAACCAAAACAAAACAAAAAACAGATCCAAAACCAGCCAAAAATCCCCACCCCACCGCACCCCCAAACCTGAACCATGTACTTTGCTTATGCCTTGTTACAAGATTATATATATAAAAGGACAACACTGAGCCCTTTTCTGGTAATTTTTTTCCTGTTTCATTCAGTAGTGTTTGCATTTGTTGGCTTAAGTTGCACGAGCCTATTAACTGCATCCCTCCAGCTTGGTCTGGTTCCTGGCAGGCATTTGGGACTGAAAGGCAGCCTGCTTTGATTGATATATTGTTGCATATGCTTACATTAAAATCATGCTTTACATTGCCCAGTTATCATCCTCTTCCTTTTCTTTTCGCCATGCATGTCCTGAGGTTTCTTTTGCTCCTATTCCTTCTGAATCATGAAACTTTGTGTGGACATACTGGGGCATATCTGTGGACATTTGATCTACCTTTAAATTTGAGTGGACATACTTGATCTAGCTTTAAATGATCTACTTTAGTTGTCACTAACTATGTAGCTGTGTACAGCTGTGAAGCTAAGCTTCAGCCCTCAATTACTTGCTCAGGTGTCTTAGCCAACTGGTGTTACTTGTTGCTGCAACTGGATTTGATAGCTCAGATCCTGGTAAAGCTACTGTAGAGCTAATCTGAATGTTTTTCATAAGCTGTAGCTATCTTTTGGCTTGTGCCTGTAAATATTGCTTAGAGAAGTTGTTTTAAGTCTGACAATAATTGCAAGTAAGACATTAATATGATTAATCCTTGAAGGTGGTTGCAATATTTAATTTGGACAGTTTTTCTGGTGTTGTTGAGATGCGTTCCCAAACTATGATATCTTTTTTTAAAAAGATTTAAAAACCCACAGCATGTGCAGGCTTTAAGAAGGCACATACATATGCAGTAAAATCTTGGTTGTTATCATTGTTGGGTGTTAATTTGCTATATGTGGCTACAATTTCTGTGAGCTTCCCCACCCTTGACATGGTTCTGGCTGCAACAGTATGAATACTTCCCAAACGTGTACATGCTGTACAAGTGGAGTCATAGAGTAAAGCAGGTAGCGTAAGGTGCAGGCTAGGGGGAGGAGTAATGGGTTTTGAGCAAATTCACAGTAGTAATAGGAGCTGAGCAAATCCAGAGCTGGGAAGCCAGTAGCAACTTCTGGATTTCTACCTGAACAATGAATTTTTCCAAGTGCGTTGTACTTTATGACATCTTGTTAAAAATACAATTCTCAAAATACCTGTGATATGCATACAGGTCCTAAAAGCAGTAAAGAAAAACTCTTGCTTTCTAAACAAAGCTGATTTTTTTGTGTGTGTGTGTGTGATTTGAATTTGAGAACACAAACTGAAATCAAACGTATTGAAATTGTGAAGGTGTCTGCATATTCAGTTACACAATTCTCATAGGAAAGCCCTTCAGCAGTAGTGCATTCTTTCTCTCTCTCTTTTTAAAGCTGTAGTAGAAGAATTACATCTTTGCTTTCAAAATTCATCCAACTTGCCCTAGGAATGAATGCAGTTGATAAGAGAAAGCATCCTTGGTTATCTCAGCACTGAAACTAGCTAGCTGTTAGAACGAAGAAAGCTGGAACTGTGATATCCAATGTTTTTATTTAAGATGCCATGTAATTAAAAACTTTATTCCACATGAAAAGATTTATTAGTGTTTATGAGATGGGGACAGGAAAAGGTTGATGGGTTGATGATCCAAACTATAGTGTTTCCAGAATTGTTAACCTGTGTTCAGGTAAATCAAAAGGACAGGAACAGCGAAGTAGATAGATACAGAAACTGTTTTTTAGTATGGTATTAGTTGCACTTGAGCCAGTCAGTTGAGATGGCAGAGACAGATTCCTGATAAGTGTTATAAATAGGGGTCCAGCTGAAATAGTATCAGTTGAAAAAAAAAATATTCAAGTTGCATTATACAGCCAGGAATAATAATCTCAAAGTTTTGTCTACTTCTGTTTCATTGTTAAAATCTGTTTTAGAAAAGCATAGATTCCACCAGAAATGGCTGATACCAAATTTTACTTGAGACAGTATTGTATAGTAAGTTTTATGCAAGCTAGACAGAGAACTCTAAGGAGCTCTAGTCTTTAAATGGTTTATTAAATTTTGCTTTAGGTATTGCCAAACTGCTACTTCAATAACTGGCAGTTTTAAAATTGCTACCATAATAGTACAAAAGTGATCCATAACACAGATCATAGGGTATCCTCTGACATAATGCAATGAAGGAAAATACTCTATTACTATGTTCAAGATCATTTGATTGTAGATTTAATAGAGCTTTCATTTCTACAGTGCTAATTTATAGTCATCATCTGTGGTGAAATAGAAAGTCATCAAGGACATTAAGTGTAGCATATGGTTCTGTATAATAAAGTTCATGTTGTGCTCTACCCTTTAGCCTCTACCATATGGTTTTGATTTAATTTGTAACCATTTCTTATGCCAGATAAGTTTGTGGGTTTTTTTAAACTTATATAGTGATTTACCATTGGAAATGCAAGAAAACCACTGTTTTCTATGCTGTCATTGAGCAACTGTTTTTATCAACTTTGATCAGTTGCTTTTCCCTCAGTCTACAGAACTTCTTAAACTGGTTTTTGGATTTGCCTGGTAGCTAATAAAAGTTTCTGTTAAAGGTGATACTGGGGCATATAGTTTTGCTATTAAGAATGAATCTGATGTAGGAGAGTTTTGGATTTGATGATTGTTGTGACAGGAAGAAAGCATAACTTAAACTTAGGAAGCTTCAGTTTGGTAGTAAAAATATTTAATATTTTGTAGATGAACTGTAAAGGGCTTTTGTGTGTGTAAATACGCATCAGACTTGTCTCTCCAAGCCTTGAACATAATTCAGTTAACAGATATACATATTAACCCAAACTTAATTTGAATGTGTGTCAAAGTGAATCATTCAGTTCTGCAACACAAGCAGTGATTTTGGAATATTCTTTTTTTTTTTTTAAGTTGCAGGAATAAAACCACAATATTACAGAAGTAAAAATCACCTCATGTAGGTTGAAATATGGGAGTTCATTGGTCCAGCCACATGTCTGTATTTATGAAATATAGGAAATATATTTTATTTTTTCCTCCTATTAATAAGGGCTGCTGTTAGTGATATATTCCTCGCTCTTTAGAAAGTGTATAAATTCCTGAATGCTCTGTTTTCTTACAAGTTAATGTATTTTGCTGCTCTCTTGGTGGAAGATTAAAGTGGAAGATATCCTGGTGTATTGGATTTTACTTGGAGACAACTTGGAGAGGATGAGTTTATTAATTTGGAAAAAATGCTTTCCATGAGCATGAGAAGTTGGGATGCTTATTTAATGTGTATCTGAAGATATCAGTAGGCCGATCCAATCAAGAGACTTTTTTGTAGATCTCATGTGATCAGGGTTTCTGATGAGATTCTTTGTTTTTGTCTAATTCCTAGCGCACTAGAAATGCTGAACAAGTTAATTTTCTTGTAGCACTAATGCTGAAAAGAGGAAATAAGTAAACTCAGGGAAAACTGAACCTTCAAAGAGTTAAAGCAAGAAATGATCCCCAGGTTCTGGCAATTTTATCCTAGATGTCTTTGCTCCCTTAAGCTATGAGAATACTCTGAGCTGTGGATTTACTGATGGCTGGCAAGCTGCAAGGCCTTTGACCTTTCTAGGCATCTGTTTTTCACATGACTTGAAGGATTTCCCTGAGGATGTCCCTAAAACATCTATGTGAAAAATTTTGTAATTAGCCAGAAAATATAGCATTTAATGGGCAGATGGACAGATATGGAGTAGTAGGTGATGTTTCCTAAGCGAGCTGCCGATAATTATTAGGAAACAAACCCTGAAAATGGAGAGGGTACAGCTGCCATAAATACATTGTTAAACGTATCTAGGGAAAACCTTGAGTCTTCCCTCTGGTTCTGTCATGGGACAATTCAACTGTTACAAAGAGCATCTGTAACACGGATAGTCCTTGAGTACGTACCACTCTTGCAGGGTGTGATGAGACTGTACAGTATACAATAATCTTGCCAAGAACTTAGTTTCAAGGTGGCTGTACATCAATATTCATCAGTTCTTCATTAAAGTTTGAAATAATTAGAATCGGACCAACTTACTTTCCTATAATCACTCAGTACAACAAATCTCCTAAAATGCAGAATTTTTAGGGGGAGACTTGCTGAATCCCAAAGTCTATCTTTTTATTGAGTGATCAGAGTATTGTGTCTAATTTCTAGAAGTAGGGAAGACAATGAAATAATTCTTTTTTTTAACTTTCAAGCAAAAGTTTTTAATTATTCTACCAGTGGTCAAAACTATGAGTATCTTGAAATGGAAGCTGAACTTTTAAATTACTTTTAACTTAGTTTCCAGGTTGTTAAACATCTTTAATGTTATAGCTATCTTATGAAATAGGCAGTAGAGCAAGTATCTCTTTCTACAACTGCAGGTGGGTTCTGTAAGGAGTGCTTATATCATTGGATGCACTGTCACTTTAGGTATATTGCATTTGTTGTGTAAATGTGTATAGAGATGCTTTTAGATCAACAGGTTTGTATAAAACAAAAAAAAAAAAGAAAAAAAGAAAAAAGGCTTAATCTTGTGTAGAATTGAACTATTTGTATTGCTAGTGGCTGCAATTCAATTAAACAACTAGATGCAGTGTAATGCTGGACACACAATTCCATGTATGCCAGTAAGATTCTGCTTGAATATTTCATTCAAGGTCCTCCTGACAGGACAGGATTTATTTAGTAAAGCTTTTTGGTTTTTTACTGTTTAATTACTCATTGAAGGTCACTTTTAACTTAAAACAACAAAGTTAATTAGCCCTTTTTAACTGTGTGGCCATGACAAATTTGAAGTTTAATCTAGTGCTTTGAACAGATGGCCAGAGCACTGAGCTTCAGAGGTTGCAGTAACTTGGGCAACAGTTTCCTGTATGCTTGGGGCCAAATTATATTTTTATGCTTCATATATGGATTTGTAAAATGTGATTGAGCAGTGTTTTGCTCTGCTGAATGGATTTGAAAGACTGCTTGCACACATCCAGTCATATTATTTTTGGAATTTTAAGCTGGATCTCCTGGTGGGAATTCAGCAATAAGCATAATAAAAAAACCTTTCTTCAAATACATTCATAAGCACACTGGAAGTTCTTGAGTTCGATAGAAAAGTGACACTGGTCAACAAAAATGACGTGCTAGTTCCACAGCTCACGTATTCTTAGGCACACTGCCATGTGCGTTCTACTTGCTGCACAGCAATATTTGGAACATTTGGAAATAAAATTGTGGATAAAAATGAGAATTAGTTACATGCCTAATCTTTCTTTACATGTAACAAATAATTCTGTGGAAGTATTCTCTCTATTAAATGCTAGGTAGATATTTGATGAGGGGAAGGAAAATTCAAGGAAACTAAATGATTTGAAACAGGTGATACTAGCAAAGAATAGCATGCTTCAAAGGCTTATCAGCCCTGGAATAATGTAAGCATCTGCAGTGGGATAGATCCAGTAGATAAGTGAAAACTATGAATAGAAATAATGAAAAATATACTTGGAACCTTTAAATATAATATCACTTTAGTGTGAATTCTTTTCTATGCTTGTAGATGAATATGCCTAAATTTTCAGAGGTGAATAAAATCTGTGGGTTGAAGGGTGAGGTTGCATGGTGTTGGGGGTAAATAATGTTCAAATACAGTGGTTACTCTGTCCTTGAATAGGAGTTTTGTTTAGCCATATTTGCTTTCTTCACTAATTTTAACAATAAAATACTCCCTATAGTATAATGGAATGCTCTAGTTCTGATGTACCTTGTTTGCTGTTAAATAGTTAGTGATATTTGCATTTTCAACATTTCAACAAAAAAAACCAACAACACGGAGGCAAAGAAAGATCTTCAAAACTAATGACCTGAGCTGTCTTTATAGTATAATCATACTGCACAGTTAATTTTATCATATTTTGTATGCTCCAGCTATACTATAATATTGTACCATAGTGAAGTATTACTTGTGAGACTATTTGCAATGGCAGTGTAACCACTCTCCTGGGACCAAATTAGTGTCTTGGTATGGCTTGGTTGGTTGCATTTTTTTTTTTTGGTTGCGTTTTCTTAAAAATTGTGAAATTTCGGAGAATCTTCAGTGACTTTTTTAGAGTTATGACTTGAAGTGAAAATGTCTGGTTTTGCTTCTAAGACTCAAGTAATAACTTCTGAATGTGTTTGTGTACTTTGTTAACAACACCTATGGCAATTTTCCCAAGCAGTCATGCCTCAGTTGAACATCAGATGTTACAAACTACAGAAATCAGAGAAGGATTTTTGTAATTACTTTTATTGCTTGTGAATAAAAAAAGGAAATAGCAAGGGTTATATCTTGTTTGTTAATCATTAAGAATTAAATTGATCTGAGTAAAACCATTTTTAATCCTTGGCTCTCCTCCTTTATTCTGCAATAGCTGCAGTCATTTGAAGTAAATTGTCCATTAAAGCACTCTTCTGGCTTTTGATAACTTGCATCAAACTGCCTACTTCAGGGAAACACAGCCTTGAGGAGCTGTGTAAGTTTATGCTTTCTGCCAGGCACATAGTTTACCTTAATTCAAAGATTCACATGCACGCAGTGCAGCAGAAATAAGCAAAGGGAAGGTATGTGGTCTAGTCAAGTCAAAGTGAAGACATTAAAAGCTTACTGGTTTTGGCATGTCATGGCACAAAATTGCTTTCTCACCCATTTTGGTTTCAAGTGCTTCTCAGTTTGTAAAATGTGAGTACCTGTTACAACTAACAAATACACTCAGATGATTATCAATCCTGTGTTTGTGTGTCTTACCCGTGGGACAGTCCTTCTTACTTTGAACATTGAGGACTTAAGAAAGAGCAGTATTGGGAGGAAAAATGAGATTGCTGAGAAATACAGCTGTAGGACATAGGCAGTCAGTTCTTCAAGCTTACAGTTATCCAAAGTCACTGCTGACTTTAAAGGTCTGCTTTTTTTGGAAACTTACCATAGAAAACATGAGGAATACATTGTGCAAGTGATTAATTCACTGTAAAGTTGATGTATTATATAAATTCAGGTTGCAACCCTTATCATCACATGTAATTTAGTCAGAATGTGCTATTCTTATGAAAACTTTATAACCTAATCTCATTAATCTCTGTTTTGTCTCCTTTATATGCACATCTAATGGATTAGATGTCTGTGTGTTTTTTCTAAGTATGTTTTTAAGGGAAGCTGTATCAGTTCAGCCATCGCTTTTCCTGCATTTTACTATCAGATGCCATTACACCAGGGCATTCTAGCTTTTTGGAATGGTTAAAATGATGATAAATTGCATGAGCTTTTGTATATAGTCAATGTAGAAGACATTGTGTGCAATTAGACCTGTGAGAAAAAAATTGAGAGCGGAGAAAAGGCAACCTGAAAATATGGCACAGATGCAGTCTGTTCTCAGCTTAAACTGAGTTAAATCCAACAAGCCAAAATAAGTATAATTCTAGGTTATGAAAGAGAACAGATTAATATCTGTATCTAGGGCAATTGTTGGTCATTGCCATTAGCTGGATCTTGCCAGCCATGTAAATTAATGGGTGTTCTTTCAAGAAAATTGTCTTTCTAAATTTTCTAAATTTGTTTCTGTTTTGGTTTTGGTGTGGTGTGGTGTTTTTTTTTTTTTTTTAGAAAGTTGCTCCTGCTTTTTACAGATAGTGGCTTGTATGCGGTGACTGGATGGAGCAACAAGAACAAGTTTTGTGACCCTTTCAGGAGGCAGATGCAGACAGGGCTTGGTGGAATGATACACCTCAAGGTTTCTAAGCAAAGAAACTCCCTGAGGGCCCTGGGAGCAAGTAAAAGAAAGAACAAGTGCAATTGTATTCTTACAAAAAAGCTCTTATAGAATATACTTACCCCTGAAAAAATGGTTAGTCAGTAGAATGCTTTCATATTTGCATTCTGTACAATGTATGCAGAAGAGAAAAAGCCTCACTGGCTCATAAAACAATTCTTTAATATGTGTTTGATCAGGTTGTTAAACTTTAAGATCTGCTCTATCAGACAAAATGTGACAAACAGTCTGATTCTCACTGGACTTCAGTGAAAGACATAAGATCCATGGTTTCTATCAAATTGGACTATAATGAAAAGAAAAAATGTACACTTGCCTACTTAAAGCATAAAGATGTTTGTATAATTTCAGTGATTGTAGTTAAAAGGCATTTCTGAGGCACTTCTGGAGATTGCTCAGTCTAAGCACTCTGGTTTGGAGCAGGTCAACAGGAGCAGGTTGTTTAATGTTGTGTCCAGTTGGGTTTTGAGTATCTCCAAGGTTTGGGACTTGATAATCATGTGCTGATACATAGGGTTACTCTTTCTCAGGTACGATGGTTTGTATTTCCATATCTGGAAGTTCACAATGTTCCTGTGTGCCCACTTCTTCAGCCTGTAAAGGTGGCTTTGAAAAGCAGCACAACCATCTGACCAATGGCTCTCTCTAGTTTGGTATTTCCAAACTGGCTAAGGTGTACTTGATCTCATTATTGAGGTCTTCAGTGTAGATGAATAATATCGGCCCCAGTACTGACCCCTGGGTACACCACTAACTGAATTTTGTGCTACTAATAGCAACCCTTTGGATCCTGTAGTTCAGCCACTTTTCAATCCAACTTATCTAGTCTGAACTTCATCAGTGTGTTTGTGATCCTTTTAACTTCACTATTTTAACAATAGAGATTGTTTGTTGTATAAATTTACTGCCAGGTTCAAATTGTAAAGGTTGAAATTCATCCTCTGCTTTTAGCAAGTACCATTGTGTAACAGTGTTTCTTCAACCCCTCTGGAAAGGAATTTTAATTAATGCTTTAGGTGACATTTGAGGAGTGTTAACTTTGACAACTTGAACATTTTAAAGGAGTTAAAATGCATCAATACTGACTTGTATTTTCAAAAATCACACTTCAGATGTACTAAAATCTAGCAGTCTGCAAAGTGAAAGTTGAGGGCCAATAGTGCTGAAATAATTTCAATAGGCAGGAGTGTTGTTTAGCAGCAAAGCCGGGGCAGAGCAGTAACACTAATGTAGAGCAAAAAAACCTCAATTCTTAAAATACCACTTAATATTCAGGTATTTTAGTAATACCTGACTGTCCATAAATCTTTTCTTTAATGTAGAAGGGGAGTTACCTAACAAATTATTTTGTTTGTATATATAGAGGATATAGTATTTAAAATTTTTGAAGTCACATGCTATGCGTTGAAGTTCTTGGTGAAAAGTGTGAATGAAAGTATTTTATCTCATATTTGAATTATTTTACAATGCAACTGAAAACCAAAGCACTGTAATAAGAAGTTAAGAGGCCGGGAAAGAGAGACACAACTTTGGAAGTTTTTAATGCTTTCATTTTTGGTGGTGTTACTTTTTAATTTTTAAGCATTGGTCAGTAGCTCCATGACCATTCTACGCAATGAAATTGCATAGTCTTCCCATTTAGCATACCAACAGAATTTTCTAGGGAGAGGAAATAGCAAAAGCTGATTTTTGCTAGAGGACTTGATTTGAGCAGGTGAAAGCTCTTGAAAAGATTGAGTTGTTCATGTCTGAGGTCGAAACTGAAAATAGATTGAGGAAGGCTTGACGAAGTATATTGCAACTGTTTTCATGAAGGAGCAAAGGTAGGAAAGACCCTAGGTTATGCACAGGAAGGAAGGTTATAAACGAAGGAAGTTAAATACTTTAATATTGGTTTTATTCTAGATCTCTTCTATGTTACAAGTAATCAAAGTGGATTCCCTGGTTCATTTGTTTAGGCTGTTTCTCAGGCCAGTCATGCTGTGGCTTAGTGATACAGCTGATAAAAGATAAATCTCTGGTTCTGCTTGGAAAAGGAGTGTTGCTCTTTAGTGAATGTTTCTACCTACCTATAACTCAATTTTACATGTTTCTTCTAGTAGTAAACAGCAAAAGTAGTGAACAGAAGGCTGGTGATGTGTTTTTAAGACATTAAAATGCTCAGTCTGACACAGACTAGCATTAATTTGATGTTTGTCCTTTTACTTTAGACTGCTGCTTTGAGATTTTGTTTTTCTTCCCCTTTGATCCAGTGAAGAGGTACAATCTTTGCTAGTAAATACTTCCCCACATCTCTGTCAGGCAACGTGTCAAATGATATCAGAAGTACAGTGCTGTTTCTCAGTTTCCTCAGTAAAAATTTAAGATTATTCTTATAGAAATATTCTATTCCTGAGGGGCTCTGGAGTCAAGGTTTATTTTACAAAATTATTCTCTTTAGGAAGCATTGATAATGAAAGTATGTAAAACTAACCAGATATTGTTCCCATAGTATCTTAGTAACCCTTAGCTATATGATTGGCATTAAAAGCTACTTCACTCTTCTTTAATTCAGGAGCCATATCTTCAAGATGCAGACATGCCAAGTCCTGTCTTGGAAGTCAGTGTGCATGGTAAATCTGTCCGTTTTACCTGGGTGAGGAAAAAGACTCTTTCTTCAAAGTCTACCATAGAAAAGTCTTTTTTATTAGAGGGTTTGCAGTGTTTAAGAACACAAGGGAAACAAGGCTTTCTAGAAGAAAAAGCTTCATTTTAAAAAAGTTAAATATCAAATTCATTTTTTGTCATCTTCCAAATGAAAACAATGAACCAACCAGACAACAGATCCTCTTTCTCATAGTCTTATGCTAACTTGAATTCAAATCACATTCCTATTTGGGCAAAGAAAGGCATGGCATAGACAAAGTAGCAGCTGGAATATTAGAGAGAATGCACAGATAAGATTTGTTTCTTTAACAACATATTTAGTTTTATTTAATAAATTCTTAAATATTTGCTTTTCCATTTAAAAAATGCTATCAGTACAGTGTTTACTTAGATTTGGTATCTAATTGTGCTATAATGATTAATTTATTTGAAAAATTTGGAAATGGAAGTTCAAATTTGACCAAATAAAACACTTTTAATTCTGCTTATATAACCATTATTTAATGATGATCTTAACTTCCATAGATGGGATCATAAGCCTGATTTGTTGCAGTTTGTTTACTTGAACAGATCTTTGTCTCCTTTTGTACATAACATTAGGGCAGAGGAATGTTCAGATTAAAGACACTGAATTTGAAATAAGTCCATGAAGTTCAGCTTTATGTTCATAAAGTGTAACATCAAGGGAGGCATGGGTATCTTAAGTGTCTGTGTTATTTGTGCAGTAACTAGAATGGCATTTAATGAAGTGCTCTCATCACAGTTCTGAGAAATTCTGTACTCTAGTAATAAGCCATTTATTTGATGGTCTCTTAATACATGAGTTAAAATTACTGAAGGAAAAGGCATGATTAATTTTAACTTTTAAGAAGCTGTAAATAAGCTATCGTTAATATACCTAGACAAGACAATTTAATGCTGATTTTTCACAGTATGGTGATAGTTACTTGCAAAGCAGGTAGAGAATATACAGTAATCCCCCCTTTAGTTTAGTTATACTGACATCTTCTGTGACAGCATCAAGAAAATTATTTTAAAATGAGCAGTTACTACCAAATTCAAGGTTAATATTCAGGAAGTCTTATGCTCCTCTTTTGATACTGTATTTAGTCAGCACTGCGCTCAAAATTGATTCACTTTTCTGATTCTTTCAGCAGACTAAAATATGTATTGTTATTAAGATTAATTCGTCAAAGTAGCAAAAACTGTAAGAAGCTGGATATTTTGTCCACTGGGTATGAAGCTGAAAACTTTAGGCATCTGCCTTCCCCTTTATTTAGTTTTCTTGAAAGTTTTGCAGGATGTTAGTCTCGGTATAGGAAGGTTGCAGCTGATTTGAACCAGCATGAACACAGGCGAGGAGTTGCAGTTTCTTAATCAACTGTAACATCAGAACAGTGTTGCAATTGAACATACACATCGTGTATCTATATGAATAATAAATGTTACATGTTTTTATTAGATAATTGGTTTACTTTAAAGAGTGTTCAAAGGCTAACATATCTTACTGGTTTTAAACTTCAAAACAAAAAATTTACTAGACTCATTCATTAATTAATTTATAACTTATATAAGCTATGAGCATACAATACCATGGAGCTGAAGTCACACAGACAGCACTGATGACTCTGGTCCTCACTGGTTAGTCTCCAAGGTAAAGGCAGCGAGACTTGTGAGCACTTTTGCTAGAGCCGAAACAGACTTGTTTTCAACTTTGTGCATAAAGATGTTTGTGCTATTTACCCCTTTCCCAAGATGGGGAGTACTTGATGTGGTCTGAAATACTTCTGAAATAAGTTTCCTAAACTAAGAGATGAAACAGAGTTTTAGTTAAATGAACACTCATTAGTATTCATAGCTATATTACCACAAAATACAGCTTGCTCCTGCCGTGCAGACCAGGCATTTTTCAGCCTGTGCTGTGTGACAGTGCTGTAGGTGACTGAGATCATTTTGACATGAGTATCTAACATTAAATGTCTTCTGAATTCCTGAATAGGAGTCTCCCTATTTCATGTTACTTGATTCCATTGTTTACAGATACTAGTACTGTAAACTTAATCTTAAAAAACAAGCAAACAAAAAAAACCCAAAACAACCCCACAAAAAAATGATTAAACAAAACCGATAACCCCATGTCCCATCCAAAACCAGCACCAAAAAACCACCAATCCAAAACTCTGAATTAAGAGGGAACTTATGTTAAACCTTCAACTAAGGTTTGAAAACTTTTCTACTAATTCACCTTCATTATGTAACATTCCACAGACAGGCAATTTAAAATGAATTATGTAGGCGGTGCTCCAATGACCCTCTTTTGAATGAGTTGAGGATATTCAAGGATTTAATTTTTTATTCACTAGAACTAACTAAAATATAGAAATTGTGCACACCACTCCTTGATGACAAATGGATTTTAAGAGTTGGTACTGGATGGCACTAGCTGTGAAACTGAATATTGTCATCATGTGTTAATGCTTGTAAATTAGATAACTGCAGACACAATTCAGTGCTTTTTCAAGTTTGTAAAGGCCTTGAAAGTAGTACCTTGGAAAAGATCTACTGGGTGTTGGGGCTCTTGCTGTATTGAATGATTATACTGAACTCTGAAGCAAGTGGAAAAATACTGCAGAAATAAGACGAGGTTACGGCCAGAACAGTGGGATGAAGAAAAAGGAGCAAATTGCAGATGTTTGCTCAAAACCAAGGCCAACGGGACGTGATAAGAGGAGCTGGGAAACCGCAGAAAGGAGCCTACATGCCAGAACAAGCAGAAAACAGAAATCTTCCCAGTAAACAATTGTTAACCAATCATATTATTATACGCTTGTAAAATAGCCAACCACATTATTGCACGCTTATAGAATGCCTTATAAAAGTCTACCTGGTTTGTACAATAAACGGATCAGATCTTGAACTCTGTGAGTATTTGAATCTGACTCCCGCTCGCCCGAAATGCCCGCAGCAACTGGGCTTTCAATAAAGGAGAAGTTATACTTCCAAAATTCCTAATCACTTATAGTCTCAAAGGTCTCCTGGCTATTTACATGTAGATATGAAGAAATTTTACTTTGATAACAAAAATGATAATGCTTATCAGCAGTAACCTCTAAATACAGGAGACAATCAGCCCCTCGCATACAATTGGAAAAAAGCCAGAACTGGGCAGTTCCTGACTCAGTTGAAAGAGTGACTCCTGTATATCATTATGTCAACTCATTTGTAAAGGCATTTGTAGCTTGCAGGGAAGATAGTCTATATCTCATAGGGAGCTTATGGGAAATTCATGTCTATTTTTTTTATAGCAACTAGAATCTGCATGCTTTTTTAGCATGTTGCACTTAGTAATGTTGGTGGATGATGCCCTGCAGTTATTCCCTAGTGCATTCCTCTGCTGAGACTAAAGCTTAAAGAGAAAATTCAAGCAGTTTTGTGGTCCCCTGCCAGCTCATTAATTTAAGGAGTGCTCTTCCTGAGCTCACTGTAGGCAAGAGGAGTTTGTGTTGTCACTACCAAAACTAACCAACAGCTGTCTACCTATTTGTTTGTGTCTATCTTTGACAGTTCAGTTTTTAAATTGCAGACATTTGAGCTTTTCTTTGAGATGATCTTCAAGAACAAAGTAATCATGTTTAGTTAAGTTAATCATATTGGTGATGGCAGATGAAGACTTTGCAATACAGTTCTTTCAGTTTCTTCCAGTTTGAGAACAGGTCAAAGCTGCTCAACAATAGAGAGGAGTAAAAAGACTCAGTGTGTTGAAGTGCCTCATATCAACAGCAGCTGATAAATTATTCAACAATTTACCTTCTGTAATGTCTCTGGAGTGCAGTGTTGGAGCTGTGTTGTATCATGACTGACAACTTGAAAGGCCTCTTGGTAAAGCGTACAAAGAGTATACTGGATAATGTCTGATTTTTGTCTTCTGTAAAAAGAAGCCTAATAAGAGTAATGATCTATTTATTTTACTGGAAGTGTCATCTTCTCTCTGACCCTTCTGTATTTTGCATTGAAGAGAATGATTTTCTGGGAGAGCTGGAGCTGACTGCTTGATGTGAAGCTTGAAATAAACCTCTGCCAGTACCATGTGATCACTTGTTACAGCTACATGTGTGCCCATGTAAAGGCTGGGGAAGAAGGGAAAGGAAGAGAAGTGGTTTTGCATATATAAAATGCATGCTTTTTAAAGAGACAAAAAATTGTTAGCAAATCATTGTTAAGTTAAAGCACTTTTATATATGTAATGCATGTTTTCCCTGATATGTCATGTTTTCTGTAGCAAAATAATATTAGTCATAAATATATGCAATAATACTTTTAATAGATGAGAAGACGATACAAAATGTGTACTGTGACCCCAGAGTAAAAACCAAGCATGCACAAGGGTGTTATTCAAAATTGCTGCTAAATAGAGATGAGAAAAATTAAATATTTAGATATTAAACATGTAGGTATTTAAATAAGTACATAGCAGTGTTTACTTAAACGGAAAAAAACTACATAAGGAACTGTAAAATTGAGGTGGAGGCAACAGCTAAGACAATCCTTCAAAATTTGGAACTGAATTTAATAAATAGCAGAAGTTATATGCATTAAACAGAAGAAAATTAGAGGGACATCTATATATATATATGGCTTTCAACCTCATTTATGGTTATACTTTTCTAACTTTATGTATTTCATAAGAGCAGCAGTTGAATGCCAGACTACAGAAATAGCCTTTGGGATCAGGGTGAGAAACAATAGACAGCATCACATAATACTGATACTGCATTTTGAAAGGAACTCTTGGATTTTCACCTCTTTCTGTTTAGATGACTCACAAGCACTTCTGCTTATTGTCAATGTTGATGGTGCAGGAGGTGAAGAATCTGTTTCTGATCTTCTGGACTGATGCTAAATGAATTATTTGATTTATTTCCCCCAGGTATCAATGCAAATATAAAACTCTTCAATATTTATAAACTTATGAAGTCTGTGTTATGGAAGATGCTTTAGAACTTTTAATTTTTTTTGTTAATTTGTTAAAATATTTGCAGGTGATGGTGAGGATTAACTGAAGGATTAACATATCCCTCTCATACAGGTACATCATCTAATATTTACTTGACTTTTTTTAGAAATCATGAACTGAAACTGGGGCGAGAAAAAACATTATCCCTGCTTAATCCTTTGCAGTCAGTTAATACCCGTTCATTTTTCAACTCTAACTTCTTTCCCCCAACCCTTTACTTGGTTTGTTGTTTCAGTGTCTCATATTTCCTTATATTTTCTTCTCAATGCAAACTGGCATGCTGAAATAATAACTAGGCAAATAGGTTACATACAGGAAATATTATCATTACAAGATCATGGTTAACTCCCAACAACAGTTCACATAACGGAAACATCGCCAATAAAAGGAACTAATTCAGAACTTCATGTAAAATGCCAGGGGCTTTTCTCAGCACAGAAAGTAAAGCATAAACAATAGGAAAACAAACATTATTTGTCTGGAGTATTTAGAATGATGAAAGAGCTATCATGTGGCATCCTCTTCCAACTTACTAGTCACCTTTTCCTAACACTCAAAACATGTAGTTTTGATTTGAGTCCACTTAAGACAGTGTATGGTTTGGTCTTTTAATTAATGGGATACATGTATGAAGTACAACTAATTATTCTGCTGCCTGCCTGCCTTATGCACTCTGTCCAGGGTTCTGCAGGGGAATAGTTTATACTGCATTTTCTATTAAATTCTCTGTCTTTGCAATGTTATCTACTGATGGTTTGTTAATACAACCTGACCATAACTATTTGACCATGTAAGTGGTCCTATCAAAGCTGGAAAAAGTGAATTGGGTCTAGAACATAAATAACCTGAGTTTCATTTGGATACAGTCAGTGTGAAAATAGCTCCCTTATCCACTAACTTCTCCTGTTAGTGTCCAAATTGCTTTACACCTACATGTTTCATGAGGGTATGTATCAAAACGCCTTACATATAAGTGTCATTGTGCCTCAGCTCCTGTACAAATGTAAATATATATTTCAATATCTAATACATATATAAACATATATTTTTAAAAGTGGGGAGAGAGGCAAGAGAAGAGAAGATTGTAGTAAAGCTGTTGTATTCATGGTGTTTATCCTTGATATGAGGAGGAATTCAGGGAATAACGTGTTTAAATAGAGCTTTTGCACAAAGTATGTTGCAGTTCACATAAGAAGGACCTCGTGTGTTTCCTAGCTTTTCACATTTTCCTGCAGCTGAATTTAGGATTAGAAAAAAACCCAAATGCCCCCCCCCCCGCCCCAACCCCAGAAAACCCATCTTTTCCTAGCTGCCAACTAGGCTATAAAAGTTCTCTGTAAGAACAGCAGGAAGTAATTTGTTGTCTTGCTAACATATCAGAATTTATAATCATGTATGTCTCTTGCTATTATGTAAAGGATGCTTCACTTTTACTTCACCTTTAAAGGATGCACTGGTATATGTGTGAGTGGGGAAACACCCTGGAACTTTCAGAAGAAAACTTAAATAAGACTTAAAAATCTAAGTTTAGAGAGCTTTAAAACTCAGTTGCTTGTAGATTATGAAAAAAGAAAATAACCTCAGGGGTTTATTTAAGTTCAGTGGAAAAATTCTGACTTTTGTGGGCTTTCGGACTTGGAAGATGTACTTAATTCACTTAAAAAATAAAGTTATGTTTGGCATTTGTGTAAGGAACTACACTCATGATATTAGGAATAAGACATAGTTTTTCATTATGTATTGGAAACATCCTTTGAAATATAAATATCTAATGAAAATTGTTGCTGAAATCAGGAATGACTAAGAAACTTACTACATCTGTTGGAAATTAATTCTTGCCATTTGTAATTATGCAGATTAATAGATATATTTGAGAGCATTATGAGAACATAATGAACCCAAGATGCCAGTAGTCCTGTTTAAAGAATAATTTTATGGTTTATAGAGATAGCCTGTTAATTTGAAAGACTGCATTTAGCTATGTTCATTTCCCTGCTGGCTGAATCCAAACTGTGAGCATTAATTGGTTACCAGTGTTTTGAAAGGGGAGAGTAATATTTAGTTTATTACTAAATGCTTTTGAATATAGAATGACATTTTCAAGCACAGTGCCAAATTTTCAATATAATGTGAAATTAGTACTTCAATAATCATACTAGTAAATAAGTTTGAGGAGCTTTGTTAATTGTCACAGGCTTTACCTGAGTGCCATATGTTCCTAAATGTACTTTAATACCGGTTTGAGGACTAAATCTAGGACTGATCAACTTCCCTGCACCTATTGTTGAGTGAATTGTCTATGAACTGTCTTCTCATTGCATTGGCTTGGAATATTGGAGAGTATACACTGTCAGGGGGAAGTCCTGAGGATGAATGAAATCCAATTGAAATAACTGCACTAAAAAAACCCCTTCAAAACCTTTTGCGTTAGTAGCCAGTGTAAGATTGTTTTGCTGGCTCTTATATGATGATAAAACTTTTTTTTTTTTTTTGCTTATAGATAAAATACTTTGTTTCATGTCCCTGAGTACCTTGCCCACAAGCTTATAGAATAATATTCAATTACTGCTCTACTTATTTAGTGCTAGAACATTCACTGTTCTGTAGCCTACAGGAAAATGTCATAGAGAACTGGAAAAACACAGAATTAACTTGAAAATAACATGATGACTCATTGAAAAGATTAGAGCTGTTTATATTTGGAATTATAAAGCTTTAAAATAAAAAATGAATGGTTGAGATAAAAAGGCCAAATCAAGATGCAATAACTGGATTTTATTGAATCAGAAAAGTAGTTTTGTAACAGAAAATTGGAAGCATTTAAAAAAGCTGTAACTTCAGTGTAATAAGCAATAGTTTACAAATACTAAAAATTATTTCTAAAAACATTGAGGCATGTTTTAATCTTGCTTAAAAGCACTGAAGAAACCTTTGTAGTCTCAGGGATAGATCTTTGTCTCCTGTGTGACTCAGATGATGCTTTCATACATACATAGTATGTCATTGTTTCAGTTGTCCTTTAAAATAGGCTTGTAAAAACCCTGGTATGTCAGAATGCATTTTTGTATTCTCTGATATAGTGACAGATTTTCTTTTACAGATCAGAAGAAAATTTTTTTGAATGCAGGGTATCTTTGTTCTTCATTTACTTAATAGTACTGAAAGGCATGAGTGTAAGTGTGTTGGTGAAATTAAAAATAATGTGTATATTGATATATAGAATACATAATTTTAATTCAGTTTTTTTTTTCTTTTCTCAATTTCTCTCAAAATGTCAAATGACTGACGTGATAGAACTTTATTTTCCGGAGTATAATAACATTTCCTGCATAGAACCCTTACTACAGCAAAATTAAACCATTTGCTTTTCTCCCCATAAAAAAGAAGTAGAACAAAATTTTCAGGGCCTCCATTGGTTCTGGTCAGTGTAACATTCTGTTTTGATTGCATATGATTGCTAGCTGGAACAGGCACACTCTCAGCTACTGTGCTAGCAGCTGGTATCAGCTTCGCTTCCTCAGAGTAAGGTTGACAGAATTAGTTGAGTGTCATTAATGTATTTTGAGTTTCTGACAACAGAGTTTTTGAAACTTAGTGAAATTTTCTGGATGTTTATTGTATCAGTGATTCTAGATTTTGGGTATAGGTGACACATAGCTACTCAGACCGAGTACAGTCTGTTTCCTGTCTGCAGCAATTTCCCTTTAATTATGCTATCTCATACACTATTTAGATATTATCCATCTTCTAATCTTTATTTGGTTTTAAGCTTAAATGATGGAAAGATATTTGAGTAAAAAAAAAAAATTCATGTGAAAATCCTAAGGTGCAATGAATGCATCCCTTTCTTGAGCCAAAAAAAGTAGCTTTTTAAAAATTAAACTCAATAATTTATTGGGTTCTTAATTGATAATTTATTCGTTTATGTTGTATTTAAGCATATTTTGTAAATATGTATGCTGAATACATAAAGTGTTGTCTTTCCCATGGACTTTTCCAAACATTTAGATTTCTGAACGGCTTTTCGAGTCTCTACTTTTTCCCTAGTGCAATATCTGATTAATTAAGTATCATTGATGCTGAAAAATTGTAAGGATCCAAAGTGAGTGTAGAGGGCAGAGTACAAGAGCTGCACCTACATAAAGGTGTTCTGTATCCAACAGTTAACATGATTACAGTATTATACGCAGACTCATGCTACACTTGCCACATACAGCTACCTGCCTTTGAAAAGAAAATGTTCTTTCAGGTTTTTCTTTTATCTTGACTTAAGCTGCTCTATCATCTTATGCAAAAAAGGATGTTCTTATGAACCTTACTGAGAAGTCCAGTAAATCAGAGAAACCTCTAACTGATACTTTTATTCTCTGGTTCTGGTAATTCCCCCTGTGAACCATTAGAGGATTCTAAATGCCTATGAACAAATTCTTATTTAATGTTAGCAGTCATCATTTAACCACCACTGGCACTCTTTTAATTTAAACTCTTTGATGTTTTTGATTGTCTGCTCCAACTTCACAGTGCCTGTTGCTTGGAGCCTGTGATGTTGCTTGCTATTGTACAAAGATGACTTTTCATAAGGAGTCAGTGGTACTGAAAAACAGATGCTTCTACGGAGAAGAGGCAATATTCTGCATACTTTGACATAGCTGAGATTTTTCTAATTTGTAATGAACTGTTAATTATTTTTCTGCAATGAAAAAACAGAAGAACTAGATTAATGTCCTTTCCTTCTTGATAACCCTTCTGTCACAAGCCATGTCAGTCAGGCATATTAGATACACATACACTAGTATGATACCTTTTCTCTATTTTGATAAATCTATGTCTTCAGCCAGTGTGTGCCAGAAATGTGTCACCTACACTATATAACTCAGGTCAAATATTTAAAATTACAGCTGTGGCATCTGGGCCCTGAACCCAGCTCTGATATTGTGTGAAGTCTGTGGGGAGGACCTCCTCTGAATGCAGCTGTGTCCTTTAGTGCTGCATTTTCCAATTCTATCACCATTTTTGACAAGTCTTTTTCCCATCTGTAATAAGAGGTATCTGTGGAAATTACTCATAGCAGTCTGATTTTAGGTAGCTAACTAGAGTCCTGGGAGTTTCCTGCTGGAGATGTCTACTTTCTTTAACTGTATTAGAAAATATATTGGCTACTGATTTTATGCAGGATGAGTGATGCCTACGTTAATAAAACAGCTTGAGAGCCTGGGGGCAGTGGAATGTAACATGTTAACTAAGTTGCCAATCATTTTTCCCCATAAGTCTATTAAAAACATTACAGAGGCATACTTGGTCTGTCAAATGCGATGGCTCTCAGTTGTCTAGGATAATGGTCCAGAGTATAACCTGGGAAACAAATGGGTAATCAAGATGCTAGAAGGATGGGTGCAGAGATAGAGGAATGATCTACGACTGTTCTCTTTCCAGGGATAAAGTAGTCCAAGGAGCAGTATAGTAAAGTTTTGCACAGTGTCACATTTCACATCACCTTGTAGATCTGTCTTTCTCGCATGGCAGACTGGGGTCTATTTGGGTTATTCTGAAGGGTTTGTACTATTATGGGAAATGACCAACTGATAAGATGACCAAAGAGCCACAGAGTTGGAAGAATACATTGCCTGTTGGGGAATGCTTTCTTCATGCATCATCTAGACTTAAATATATTTGAGAATACATTTCTAAATGCTTTTAGAATATATTTTAGCGCTTTCATTTAGTGACTGAAATACTAGAAAACTATTTTCACAGTAAATAGTTGCAAATAAATATCTATTTGTTTGTATGATCCAAATAAATTCAATGCTGAAGGTACTTGTAAACAGAATTCTTCTATTATACGGTCTCATTGCTGTGTACCTTTCTGACAGGTGAAGTGCCTCACAAGGCCTATAGCCAGGTAGCAGGATAGCTTTCCAAGATAGCTCTGTGCAACCAATCTTTGTCTACAAAGCTCCTGGATTTTGTAGCTTCAGTTATTACTTTTGCACAAAAATTTGTTATCTTGTTGATATGGTTAGTATCTTACCATTTATGTTCCTCTAGCTGTACAAATTCACTGGCATAACACTAGTAATGTTATTTTTGATGTAGTGCCATAGTTACATCATTTTCATACAGTTCAGAGAGATATCTAGCTGGCACTGCTGAATGTCAGCTGTAGTCAATAGACGTGTGAGTTGGTTACTCTTGATTAAATTGTAAGGCATGCCTCTACTGGAGTCAGGTGTTGGAGACAGCAACAGTTCTGTATTGCTGACTCACTGACTTCTCTGTTATTTAGTGATCTGTTAAAAAATATTAGCATGTGTAGAGGAATGAAGGCAGTGGGTTGATTAGCATTTATGATGTGCAGCTGTGGCCTTGCCTCAGCGGCAGTGGGTTGATTGACATGGACGATGTGCAGCTGTAGCTCGTTCCCACAAAGTGGTTAAATAGCCCTGAGGATGGTGGGTGAGGGGGGTGGATGCAGGAGGAGCAGTAGTGTAGTCTGGCCTCTGGAGGAAGGAGATACAGCACAGACAGTAGAATCTGACCAATGGTAAAACCTTGTTGCAGCCTACTAGTTTGTTTGTGCATGCTGCAACAATTGGTGCCCCGTGTGAGGCCCTTCAGATTATGAGACTGAGTGTAAGGTGGTAAAAGACCTTGTTGTAGCTGGCTAATTTGGAGAGTGCTGCAACAAATGTGTACTGATCTGAAAAGCATCACACTAAACAGATTGCTCGAGGTAGGAAGCTATTTCACATTTTGGGGGAATAAATGTGCTTTCAACTTTTCCAATTTTGTGCAAACTAAATAAAAACACATCTCCTTCTGCCTAGGAGGGATGATGCTTTCTATTTTCATACAGTAGATAATCTTAGGTTGGAAAATAACTTAATCCTCTAACGTTCTAGGAATGCCAGAAGTTTGGCAGTATTTTGTGACTGCAAAGTCATGCTCACTTTGAGTGTAACTTGAGTATATTCTAAAATTACAGATTGATGGTATATTCAGGACAACATTGATCTAACTGATTGCATGCATAGGTCTGTATGTAGGTTTTTCCCAGATATATAAATATACCTTCTTAAGAAGTGGTATGTCTGTAGTAGTTTTTTATGTGATTCTGTGCATAGTTTCAGAAATGAGATTCTATAGGGTTTAGCTGATAATCTGGCGAACAAAGCCCTATGAACTGTGGTTTAGACTTAGTCTGCTATTAATCCCAGTGATGTCCACATCTTGGAACCATGCTGTCCACTTGCCAAAGGTTTGTTACAGGTCTTCTTGTTCAAAATAGCATTCATGAGTTGATTAATGTTGTATAGCTCATGATTTGCTTATTTGCACTCAGACAGGTTCAGTGTCTACTAGTTGAATATTATGTAAAACTTTATTAAAAATTAGTATTACCATTTTTTTGTCTGAAATAAATTAAGACGTTGCTTAATGGTGCACTTATGTTCCTAGTGAAAACTAATATCAATTATTAATATTTAAAATATTAATAATATTTTTTATTTTTGCTGTTGGTTTTGTTGGGTTTTTTTTATTCACTGACTTTCACCTTCAACATTATCAAGATAAAGTTGTTTTCATCATTACTCACCGCCCATTCTCATCTCTGCTTTCCCAATATATCCATTACTAAAACATTACATATTTCATTATAAATAGAGCTGTTAATTTGCCATTTGCCAATAGCAACTGTTAGGAATTTCTGAAAAAAATTTTGAAGTCTATTTTTCTTGAATATTTCCAATTGTTTTGTTTCTTGCTTTATTTCACTTAATATGTTTGCTATGTTGCCTAATTGTTGAGTGTTCACACACAGTGTTTTCCTGAATAAACACAGAAATGGCATGAAGATTAAGTTGCATGGTTAAACTGAGAAAAAAATAATAATTAAAATTTTGCATATATGCATGGCTAACTATGGACCCTTTCTCCTTTTCCTAAAGTTTTTGCTGTACATCTTGATCAATGCATACATGTCACAGTTCTCGCATTTGAAATATTTTGTCTATGGATTTAAATATATCTGAATGTGAATTTAAAGGGACTAAATAGAAGCACTAAACTGAGATGGCTACGCAGTTTAGTTACTAAAAATAATCCTCTTCAGTTCAAATAATATCAGTATGTGATATGAACTATACTGTCTTATGAAGTTGTAGGAAAAAGTAGATAAATAATTTCCATTAATGACGGAATTCCTAAAAGCAGAATATCAAACACTTCTTACTGTGTTCTTTCCTGTAAAGGTCTTTACATGAGATTGCAGAAATAGACATAAAGAATCCAAGCCTCTGGAATGTAATTCTATTGAATGTGCTTTGACATACTTCCTGAAGTGAATTTCTGTTGTCTTCCTGGGATCTAGGTTTTTTAAAAAACTTGAGGGGGAGGAAGGAATTTCCTCTGATAACTCTCCATACAGAACTTGTAACTTTTATTCATCTTCATGTATTTGGGTATTCATTTGTCCATATTTAACTAGCTATTTTTTTTCAACAAAGAAAAAAGAGGAGATATGAGTACCTAAGACCGCAATCTTGTATCTTGTAAACATGAATATTCTTCGGAACATTAAAACAGTTGCACTCCCTGGTAGGAGATAAATACTGAAAAGCATAAAGTAAAGATTTTTAGCAACCCTTCCCCACTATGTTGTTGTGGTCTGCAGTAATGTGCATCTGGGGGGTGTACTGAGGAACAAAAAGATTACATTTGAGTGTATACAGTGATTGAATTGCTATTGTCTCTAAATTATCTCCTGAACTGGTTAAGATCATGTTTGAGACAGTTAGATGATATTTTTGGAGTCATACCCAAGTAGGAACATTTTGTAGAGTATTTCTGTTACCAGAACCATAAATATTGGCAGGTATGTATAGGTATAATCTTTAGCAATCAAGAAAAAAAGAGGACTTTTTTCCCACAACTGACAAGCAAAAAGGCATGTCAGAAAGACAAAGGAGGGTGTTATTTGTTTGGCACAGGTTTCATCAGAATGATACTGCAGGGTACTTGCCAGCCTTGTGAGGTATATCAAATTTGTTACACTTAATTTGTTTTGTTTAAGTGAAAGACAAGGGTCATCTTCAGTTGGAAAGTTTCAGACCTGAATACCAATAACTTTGCGGTTTATCTGATCCTAATATTAACTCGGGAGAAATGCAATCTTTCAAAAGCATTTCTGTATTTGATTTGGATAGATTGGACACTTGATCTAATGAAATAAGAGAAAGAACACCAAAAAGTCTGCACTGCAAAAGCTATTGTACTCTTTAAATGTCAGTTCAGTGGTGAAATTATTACTTCTCTGTACAGTATTTATCCCAGACTGCTTATGTCCTTCGGTACAAAACCATACTGAAGGAACTGCCTGACAAATATTTTGAGCAATCTGTGAATATTAGTGGCTTATATCCATTTTCCAGATCAGCTACTGGAAGGTGTGAAAATTACAAAGTGATGAACACATAAAAGGTCTGACAGTTTTTCCTGCAGAAGCCAATGATACATATATCCTCGAGCAAATATGGCATAATCCATAAAAATTAATAGTGAACTGGGTCTTGAGCTCCTGGATTTCACAGGAGTTGAGAGCTGTTCAGAGGAATAATATGAACATATAGTGATTGTGTACAGTATGTCTTTGCATCATTAGGAACAACATTTGTGCTTTACCAGCTTCCTCCTTCCCCAAAAGCAAGGATAACTGTGAACCCTTCACTGTAGGATGCAACTGAAATGTTTTGCTGTATGTTTGATTTGTGATAGAAGCAAACTCAGGTCTGTCAAAATAACTATTTGTGTTTAAACATGGGGGTGAAAGGGGAATGTGATAAGGAACGTTCCCTGCCTCTGAGCAAAATTACTTGTGTCTAATTCCTTCTAATATTTAATTACAACATTCAACAGTCTAACTTAAATGAGTCAATGATTGCTTAACATACTTTGTGTCAAAAAAGCTGTCAATAGCCAATCCAGGAGATAGAAATTACATGGTCAAGGGCTAATAGAGCTGGGAAAGAGCAGACTTTTCAATCCTTCTGGGTAAGGAGTGATATATATGATATATACTGCAACTAAATGTGGAGGTAAATTCTTACTGCTAATAGCTGGCACTTTCCAATTGTACTGAGTGTGAAGTTTCTTGTAAGGATCATGCTATTCCAGCATGATGGATGTATATACAGCATAGACTCTGTTGGTAATTGCTTAGAAAATAAACACAGAACATGAACTGTGACAGAGTAATTCTGTCAACAAGGAGGATAACAGGAACTTTGCCAAAGAACAAATGTCCATGTCATTTACACTTCTGTGACAGGAAGAATTATAAAAGAAATACGTGTGACCCAGAATGCCCACAGTCAAGAGAAGGCCTAAGTACCCGTTGGCTACAAGGAATGCATTGCCTGGTGTTCACCAGTGAGATTTTTAGAAGTCATTGTGGGCTTCTTTTATATATATGAATATCTGTGTGTATGTGTCAGGTGTGGGCATATGTATTTTCACACATATAACTAAATACAATTTTAAGACTTTCCTCTTAACTTTTTCATATCTTCCAGTTACATATATATATATTTTCTAATTTTACAGCTTTTGCTATTTCCATTGTACACCAAGTTTTCTCAGAACAGAGACTGCCATGCTGAAGAGATGTAAGTATTCATCTGATATTTTTTAAAAAAATGTTTGATTGCCAAATCATATGCTCGGCATCACAAAACTTATTCAAAACCCTCTAAGTCCTCCTGCTTGCCAAGCACTTGCGGATCCCAGAAGGCCTCACTGAAGTTTACAGAAGTTTTTTCATTGTCTTCAGTGGTTTTTAAATGAGGCTGAAAATGCTGGTGGGTTACAAAAGGTGTTAATGCTTTCAGCAATTTTTAATCTTAATGAATGGTGGCCAGAAATAAATCAAAAAGGAAGAGGGGTTTTTTTTTCAGCAAAATGCGGTAAAACTTAATTTGCTTTTCAAATTCCAACTTGTTTAAATTTTACATCAAAAGTTTTTGAAGTATAAATCCCTACTATCAGCTTAAGACATATTTGACTCATCATTGGTTAGGACACTGACTGAATACACATAGTTTAATTTAAAAATGATTGCCTTTAACAACAGAATTTTAGAAGCCTTTAGTAGTGTCATAATGATAGATAGCACTTAATTTAGTCAAGAATGACCTGCTATAGTTACCTATAATCTACATTAGTAATGTTCAGCTGACAGTAAATTAAAGTAATTCTTCATTTTTATGCTCTTAATGTTTAAAAAGCTAACCTCACTTTAAAATCAGTTTCCATAATTTTAAAGACTGGAACTTTAATGTTAACCTCCTATTAAGTCCTTGTTTTCTCTACTATATAGTTGCTTTAGGTTTTTTGCAATGTGTTTGTGGAAAGTTGATCAATATGCAGTATTTGCAAGTGTGTCTGTTACTGAAGGATCTATCTATTGAATATTGATCTGTTCTATCAAATATGACACTGACGATGTGATTTATAATAAGCAGTCTCATAGTACAGGCCAGGAGTTTAGGCTGTTATTTCCTCTGTTCACTACTACCAAAAACCAGCCAGGTCTGTAGGCACTTGATTTATAACAACAGTATTGTGTTATCTAGTTTTAACCGCTCTGGGTTTGTTTTTATTTTTAGAAATGCTAAGTATAAATTTATCTTATCTTTAAAGAAATATGTAGTACATCTGATTATTTTAATTTCATTGGTATGACTCTACAGCACAGTTGGTGATAAAAAGCTGGAGGAAAACGCCTAGGATAAAGATCCAAGGGCCTTGGAGTAAAACCAAAGAATGGAAGGTGGTGACTGAGGTGGAAAGTTCCCTCTGAGGTCTGAGTGCTCCATCACAGGTTTCAGGTCGTTCATTCTGTAAAGCTCCATTATCATTTTGCTATATATATTCAAATATATGTAAGTAAATTTATACCCCAGAGCATAAAGTAGTGAACATTTCCTAAGAGTAATTTCAAGTGTAACTACCAGAAACAGACTGCTTGCAAAACTAGCCCTAGCTTTTTGTTAAGTGCTTCTGATGGTTAAATTTGTAAGCTCTTTCAGTCAAGCTGATTCATGGTATAGCTCAATTTACTTAGTGATGCTGCACTAACTGCTATTTGGCAACTCAATTGGAAAAGTAAGAAACAGATGATATTAACAAAGTCCATTGCCAAAGCCAGACGAAGCTTGGGTGGAAGACCTTCTGTGGGTTGAATTTTAAACATGATTTTACTAAATCTCACAAATCATCTGTGAGTTAGTAGATTGTATCCACCAACTGGGATAGTCCATCCAGGCTCTGTCGATGCAAACGTCTTATGTTGGTGCTGTTCCCTGTTGTTTTGGAGGATGTCTGAAAGGAAGGTATAAACAGGAATAGAAAACTTTATTTTTTACTTATAGACTTCATGTACATTACTTGCCTGCTACTTTCCATTTAAAGTAAGATGTTACAGAGAATGTCTAATCAAAGTGTAAAAAGTGTGCCTTCAAATCTAAATTGATGCCTGTTGCAATCATCAGATGCCCTACCTTTAGGAAAATGGGTTGCATCTTGAATATATAGCATGCTCCTCTTTCACTGTCTCATTGTCTGTGATCTAACCAAGGAAATAGTAATATTTGGATTGTATTTACTGTTTTCTTTGTAGTTGTTAAATGCCGCATTTTCATGTTCTTGTCATTCTGTTATACTCCAGAGGCCAAATCTCAGTTCTACTGAATAAATGCCAGAATATTTTTCTACTTCAGCAGGATTAAGTTATTCAGTACATGGCAACTCCACTATAGTTACAATGACCTGCAAAGTCCATAGTAAGAATCCCCAAACAGATGTATGATTTTCAAAATTTCTTATCTGTAAAAACCAGCCAAACAGCAAATGAATTCTCTTCCTTCTGAAGTAATTGTCAAACCCCGTCTAGTGAGCTGGACCCAGCTTTTTTATGCATTGGTTATATTTCAATGAAATTAATTTACAAAAAAGCAGCACCCAAATTCATTGCAGGTCGTATATGCACAAGAACTAGTTTATAGTATTTTAAACTGCGAAAGCAGTGATAGTGTTTGTGGAAATGGAATTTAACTCACTTGATAGACTGTGAATATATCCCTTAGCAGTTATTGCAATATTTTATCAAATTCATGAACAAGAAATAAAGCTTTTACAAAATGGAATTTTTATGAAGTGATCTTAAGAACTGTTTGCTGGAAGGTTGCCTAATCGCTGCATTACCTGGGTGAACGCTGGGTGGTATGTGTTTTGAATCACTAGCAGGTATAAGCTGAACTGCAGTGCCAGGGAACAGTTAAAATTATTGCTTTTGCTGATGCAGGTAAATTACTGAGCAAATATTGAATATTGCGTAAATCTGTAAAAATAGTCCTGTTCAATTATAGCAACTTGGAAATGGATGGATGTGGTGAGGTCGAGCACCCACATATATCAAACAATACCTGTGCCAGTCATTCAGAATAGTTATGGTGCAGTGTTTGGCTTTAGGGGCAGCTTAGGGATTTCTGAAGAAAAGCAGTTAGCCTCTCGGAGGCTTTTCTCCCTAAGGGTTGTCATTTGCAATTGTTGCAGTTCATGCAAAGTCTGTGCAGGACAGCAGCACCTACTAACAGTGAAGTAACCAGCCTGTAGCATGATTTCTGAGTTATTTTAGGATGGAATGTTGAATTGTATGATTGGAAATTTTTCTACATGAAATTACCTATAGATTTACCAATTTACTCACATCCGTGATCAAATAAATTCTGAAAGTGGAAATAAATTTTAGTAGTTACTGCTTCATTTGAAGAGAACCTTGCTGCAGTGATTGTTAATAAAGTGATTGAATTAATTTTATTTTTATCGGACATGGACCTTGACTGTCATGGGTGGTTGTTTTTTGGTTGCATTTGGGTTTGGGTTTTTTTTTTATTTAACGTTGCTAGAAATAATAATTAAAACCTCCTATTATATAAGAATAATTAAAAGAGTTGGGAATATGTTTAACTTCAAGATTAAGTATATCAGGATGTTCTCCCTGCCCTGGTACTGGCATGGCTTTGTTTAGGTCATTGCAAAGGAGCCAAAATGGGACAAGATCAAGTTAGTTGTTCCATGGCATATGGTGTGCGTGGCTTGCTTCTGGTGGATTTTTACATATATGGTGAGTGTGTCTCTGAACACTGGGAAGTTGCAAGGGTGTGCTAAATCAAGTTTTAGTATCTGGTCTTTGGCAGTGTCCATAACTATGCACCTGGGATGTAAAGCTATTAAAAGACCTCCTCGTTGCACATTGTGAAGAATCTTGGTTCATTTTGACTTTGCTGTCTGCTAGTTTAGTTTGATGTTTCCATATTCTTGTATAAAAGACAGTAAACGATTGCTTCCTGTTCACCTTCTGTGTGCAATTCCTGAATTCATAGCTATTTCCTTTTTTCTTCAGACATCTCTTCTCCAAACTGAAGTACTGTCGTATGTTTAACCCTTTCTTTTATGGAAGCCATTCAATAGCTGCAGTTAAACTGGTTGCCCTACTCTGAATCTTTTTTAATTCTAATTTCCTGTTGGAGGATGGCACAGCTACAACTGACTTCTCAGGGTGCACTGAAGGAAAGCACTCATGCTTTATTTCCTTTAGCAAGCAGTAAGGTACTGCTGTCAAAATCCAATATTCCTTCAGATACTTTCCTTTATTCATTGTCTCTTCCAGAAAGTTCTCTGAAGACAGACTTTAAAGATTTTCTTCATTAGTCCAGAATATCTTCCTGGATTTTAATTCCCAATTGGTTTGCATTTTTTTGGAAATGATGTGTATCTCTGAGCATATGTCACATATGGGCATGTGAGCCCTTTCTTTTTCATGGGAAATACTAGAGCAGCATGTAAAACTCTTAATTATGGATTCTGAAGTGATGATCAATGTTGAGATGGTGCAGAAGTCATCCATGAATATCTGTTTTGATAAATGCAGAAAGTACATACTTTGTCATAACAGTGACGTACTGATTCTGTACTTCTCAATATATGAAACACAGACCAGCTGTGAAATCACAACTGACAGCTTTTTCAAATGAAAAAGTTTAATTAGACTCATGTATTTTGATGACTAGAAAGGGATACTAATAAAATAGCTATAAGAAAAAAGACATGGAGACTCAGATGGTCAAAAAAATGTATAAATAGTAATAAAACCTCACACACACAAAAATCATACTATGAAGTTGCTAAATTTGCACATCGCTATATATAAAAAAAGTTTTAAATGGTAATGATAGGACAGGGTGAATAGACAAACTGTTCTTTCAACAACAAAGTTGAAGAGGGAAATTGCTAATCTTTTGCCAGATGTAATTGCAGTCACACTGAGCAGTAGGAGGAAGTGCCTTATGTGACAGTATCTGAACTAACGCTTTATCAAAAAAAAAGATGTAATTAATACAGAAGTGGACAGTGAATAATGGTGAATGATTGAAGATTTCAGTGCCATTGGTTGTTTCCAGGCATTGTAGCTCGCTATTGCAATTGAACACTGTGATAATCACAGCTAATTTATAATACTGTAAAAGCAGTAGTAGCTCTTCAAGGGACTTACAGACCTCTTTTCTAAACAATGTGGCTGTTATTTTAATTCTATTTAAATTTAACCCTTGTTGATCTTTTTCTGTTCCTGTTTGGTGTCAGTGGCTGGAATTCCCTTTGTCTTATGGCGGTGGATTTGGACTGTATTTGCATAAGCCCCAAACCACCCAAAACCTTAGAAGGGAATGTTAAAACTGATGGCAGCTGGTTGAGTTTGACATGCTCCTGAATTGAAACAAGCTCAAAGTGGAGGTGGCCAAGTGCTGTGTATGGCACATTCCAGCACAGGTTACTTGAGCACTGGGCAGCTGCCCTGCTTGTGTGTACTGCCCTATAGGCATTCAGCTTGGTGTAGCCCTTATTACTTGATTAAAATGAGATTTATACCAATTAGAGGAGGATACTTGCTCAGTGATATATCTTTTTTTAAGGCTAAGGCTGAATCAAAGGAGCAGAGTTTCTAGAATTTCCCAAGAAATACATTTCTCAATGTATGTTGAATCATGCCTGAAATTCACAAATCTTATGAAGTGGAACAGGAAATTTTCATGTATTTGAGTTAAAAGTATTTCCAATGTATTGAAATCCAAAAAATTGTTTTGGAAGTTTTGGAGGAGGTGGAGTGGGATAGGTTTATCTGTGATGAATACTTGGAACTGTTTAAGAAAAATCTTAGTTATATAGCTTGTGTCAGGTTTGAAAGGGGCCGATAAATGAAAAGGAATAGTTGTTTGTACGTGGGTTTTTTGCATTAATAATTTAAATCGAGGAGTATAATATAGTAGATAACATACTACTTTATGGAATCTTTACAAATGTAACATGAAATAGTGCATAATAGTTGTCTTAGAATGGTTATGGTGTGAGAAGCTATAGTTTCATTTCAAGACTGATGTGATGTCAGGAGGTTGCTGAGCATGGGTGACAACAAGAGAAAAGGGAGAGAACTGAAACCTCTGCCATCTGCCATCTCCAAGTACTTGCTTTCTACATTCAGTCTTCCTGAGAATATTTGTGTGAATTGCAAAAGCACAATTGCTTTTGTATGCAGCTCTTCACCCTTCCCCGGTTTTGTGCCCTAGTTTCTTTCAGATACAAATCCAGGTCAGATGCGTAATTTCTACTTCATATCAGAATTTAACAGTGGTTTTGTCAAGAAGTGATGAAAAATATTCACCACGTACTCTTTTCTTCAGAAGTGTTTGTAAGAGTGTGAATCAGACGTAGAAATCAAGGGCACAAAGAATGCAGCTCCCTCTGTATCATTCTGCCTCAGTATTTCTGTAACGTATTCTTCCCTGAATCTCTTGCAGAACTACAATAAAAAGACAGTGCTCCCCAAAGCAAGAAACAAAGCCATGGAAACAAAGATTGATCTACCCATCCTATGAGAGCTTGATTTTTTTTTTTTTTTTCTAGCCAGCATGTAAGAGCTTCCTTAACTTTTAAAAATTATGAATACAGATTCTTTATCACAGCCGAAAGAGATCCGTAGTTATATGTTTTACGGGCTTATGAATTCCTTATCAAGGCAATAATTTTTTGATGAAGTGTGTCTGAAATCTTTTGGAGATGCTTTTGTTTTTGAGTTTTCTACCAGAAAACAATTTTTTGAAAACATGTTTCAGAGGGAATGAAAAGTGCTGGCAGGTATAAAGATGGAATAAAGTCTTTAGGAAGTTATACTGGAATAATCTTGAGTCTAGAGAAGCATCTTGAATGTGGGGTGGAGAGGCCTTCAAAATCTGAGGGGGTTTTGGCATCCACCGAATATGTGCTCATGCTGTTTACTTTGGATAATATAATTCGTGCTTCACTCACTTTTAAGTGCCTTCAGCATGTCTAATAAGAAGCTGTATTTTTATGAAATGGCATTGTATGCTATCAACATGCAGCATTATCACCTACCTACAATCTATGTAATTGCAGCCCTTTTTATCTCACGTGAAACAAGAACTTAAAGAAATCTCTGCTGGGTTCAGTGAGCTCATTTCTAGTAGTGCTCACCAGCAGATGTCTATACGGGAGCAGCGTAAGAACACTTTTGCAGACTCCGGCTATTGTCAGAGCAGGGTCTTCATGAGTTTGTGTGTTTAGTAAGCTCCAACAGATTCCTTATGTACTGACTTGTTCAGGCTGCCTTTGAGCTCATGAAAAAACCAGATAGAGATTATAAAATATGAGAATATTTTTCTTGGTGAATGCTTGAGAAATCTTATGTTCTTTTAACACAATTTAGTACTTTAAGCCTGAGGAACCCTGGTCCAAAATGAAAATCAATAAAACTATGTCATTACAGCCATGTCTGTCAATTATGATTAGATTCATATGGTCATCTAAGATAATAAATTTGTGCTAGCCTCTCAGTCACAGATGTTAGAGTTGTGAAAACATGTAGTACTGTTACTCTACTGTTTTTTTTCCTAAAGATCACAGGGGAAAAATATTGTCTATACCCAGGGCAATCCTGAGACTGTAACCCTTATTCTGAAAGTACCTTTCATTCTCTCTCCACGATGAGATGATGGCAATAGGTCTTCTTAGCACTTGCATGTTTATTTCAAACTCCTGCGGCTCACAAAATTAATTTCTGCTGGAAACAGAATGTTGTGATGAGGCCAGTTATTTTGATTGGGCTTTTACTTATCCCCTGTACCAAGTAACTGATTTACTTTTATTAATTATGCATCGGCAATGGGGACTGCCTGGTGGTTTTTCTTCAGATAATTCAGCCATTAAAGCTCGTTCTCAGGTCTGCTGTTTTGAAAAGTAGACATGACAGGTAGGGGTAAGGATATAGTAGGAAGAGGTTGCCTTAACCCGAAGTTTGAAGCACATCCCAGCTGTAGGGTGCTAGAGAAACTGTTATTGTGTGTGATGCATGTTTTACTTGCATACAGCACAATACTGTTTGTCGCAACCCTTTTTTTTTTCTTTTGTAAAGCCTATGAGCACAAGCAAAGAAAATGCCAACAAATTGCTTTTTAACTAATTATAAGAAATTCAATAACACTAGTACCTGATTCCTTTCTGAATAAATATAATGAGATTCGAACATAACTTCATCAGGAGAATGACCTAATACAATAGTTTATTGAACCATGAAAGATTCATTAAAGCTAGCTTGCAAGGTTTTTTTGAAATGTTTTATGCAGTATAATTTGGAGTTGTTTTTTAAAAAGGGGAAGAAAAAAAAAGCCTAAAGCAGTTACTGCATGTATTTGGTTTTATCCATTTTATAACACCAGACAACATAATTTGTTCTTAATTAGCTATTATGTTATGAAGATGGTTACAGAGGAATCATCATAGCTGAGCTGTACTTCATTTGTTGGAGGCTGAGGTTTATAGCCAGATGACTTTGCAAAGTAACTGTATGTTATGCTCTGGGATTTTGCACAGACATTCAGGAGTCGGTGGTAATTTTCAACATTCCAGAAAATTTCTATTCCTCACTGAGCTAAATGAAAAAGCTATCCTCTTTCCCTGATCTGAGTTTTGTGGTTTTCACTGAGACACAGATACCAGGACTGTTTCATAGTAATTTATTAAATCTACTAAAAGGTAAATTATGAATTATTTTAAAATAGAAATGTCACAATGTTTTGAAGAAACAGGTTGGGGCTGTGACTTTATTCATTTTCTTGGTGTGTTGTCTAATGCTTGAGTGTCTGAGTTGAGAGATAGCATTCAATTTTATTTTGTCCTCCGATATGTTTTGCTTAGGTTGTTAGTAAGCATGGCACTTGAAGAGGTGATTCAAAATTTCAAAAGGCTTATACAGCTAATAGCTCTGCCTGAGTTCTGTTGTGTTGGTGCTACTGTGTGCTCATCATGCATGGGGAACCCTGTATAGTGTCTGCCTCTGAGCTGGGGGTTTCTAGTCTTAGCCCCTGGGAGTTACAGAAGTTCAATCAGGCACACAAATTCCTGAGGTTAATGAAATCTTTTGTCTTCATCCATTATTCAGAAATAATCAGATTCCTAAACTTTCTCTCTTTCCTGAATTTTATTTTCAAATGTTGAAAGGGACAGTATTTCTGTACACCTTTTGCAAGAAAGAATGCTCTTTCTCTTTCCTGAATTTTATTTTCAAATGTTGAAAGGGACAGTATTTCTGTACACCTTTTGCAAGTCACTCTCCTGGATAGGACTCCAGGCCACTGACTTATGTTAGTTTTACTTCACATGCTCCTTTTTGAAGTTCCCCCCAAAAAGCTGGTTTTCTACCCTTTGAGAATGAGAGTATTCTGTGTTCCCCGCAAAACTTGGAGACAGAGCGGTATTCCTTTTAGCAGTTTATTTTTTCATCTTAGTTGTTCAAACATCTTGCTTTTCTCAACCTAATCTTATCTAAAGATAGCAGAAGTAAATTGGTGACTTTGATTCTTTCCTCTTGTATAACATCGCTGTGATGGAAGGTGATAATTCTGTTGATGTCTGAAATTCTGTCCTCCAAACAGCCCAAAGTATTTAACCCAGAGCGTTTAAGCCAGCAAGTTTCCCCCTCTAAAACCACTCTTTCTTCTTCTTTCTCACTCTTTCTTTCACATGCAACTCATCCTGGCAGCCTAACGTGAAATCACTCCTAGCAAGGAAGACTTGAAGTAGGACACAGAGTGGTGTGCATCCACCAATGCCCATATAAATTCTGTATGTTTTCAGGACAGTCAGATGTTTTTCAGATGTACCTCAGGAGGGAAGAGGGTTTAGCTCTCACCTGTAAGGGTAACATGGGTTTGTGCACATTCGTAGGACAAAGCGAACGTGCATGCAGGTTTTAGTGCGTGCTGCTTAAATACATGTTCCAGATTCCTTTCTAGCTGTCAGCAGAAAGGATGAAATGGGCAGTTATTCTGATTGAACTGAACTTCAAAATTTCTTATCAGTTTGTTTAATTGTAAGTTAATTATTTTATGCATTTGCAAACAGTTATCTTACCTTGTTATTCACGAGTGTTTACTTAGTGGTTGGCAGTGAGAGGTGCACTTGAAAAAGGATTATTACCTAAGTTCAGAAGGCAAAATGAATATGTGATAATCAGCAAGCATAAGACTGCATGTTGAAATTACTCTCTGTGCATCTCTTTCTTTTATCATACTCTTATTAGGATATTGTATCACTGTGTGCATTTTTTTAGCGTAGCTCAAGTTTTATCAGCTTGAGGTTTCCTTATGTTTTAAATATAAAGATTATAAATTAATCCTAATCTTTTCTGACAAATGACTTATTATACACCTAGCTTAGTATAACAAAGTGTCTACTATTTCAGCAGCCCATAATTATCATGGATATCAAAGGGCAGCTAAAAAGGTATCTGTTGAAAGTCTAATCGATACAAAGCTGGTGGGTAAATGGGAATTATGTACCCTTCGAGATCATCATTGCTTTTGATAAGAAACATGTTTATAATTGTTTAAAAAAAACAAATAAAAAAGCTCTTGTCAATTCTATTTATGCTATTGCAAAGTGACCTATTATTATTGAGACAGCTAGTTGTCTCCCTGTGGATAATATACAGCAGGGATACAGACTTTATTTAATGTAGTACTTGTGCTTCAACCTGTATGTCGAAGCATTACCATAGTAATACAGTGCTAGACCAATGTGGTGTGTTGTATGTTTTTATGTTGAGATATTTAATAAACATTTTCATTGGCAAATATCTACAGCATCTCCAGATAGCTAGATCGACAGTAGTAATGTAAAAGCTGAGGATGTTAGATAAAAAAAAAAAAAAGACTGACTTTATCTAGTCTCATGTTTCCACTCATTGCCAGTGAGTAATCTCCAGTGGAGACTGAATAATCACGTGGGAAAGAGTACTGCTCAGAAAGTATTTAGCTAAAATTAAAAGCCATTCCTCTAACTGGAATGCTGCATGCTTAATGGACGAGTCCTGAAAACAGGCTGCTGATTTGGAGGAAGCTATGCGCTTATCTGTTCTTAGAATACAGCCACCCATACAAATGTCAGTTTGCCTGAATTCACTGTTTTTTGCCAATTTACTCCCATCCTTTGTACAATGTCTACAATTATTAGGCCGAAAAATATCCTGTTTGGATAAGCATTTATTCTGCAACTATAGATAAGATGCTTTTGTACAATGTTCTATTTTAATAACCACTTCAGCCAGCATTGTGTTTTACAGCTTAAAGTTCTGCTAGCTGAATTTTTTGGTTTGCAAATACTCTTTAAGCCAGAGGTTTAATTTAAAATTTATCCAGCTGGAACAGTCATAATAAAAAAGAAACCCAACATATTTTTCTTTGTTTGACACAGTTTTACTGTTTACATATTCAGAATGATTAGAAACAGGCCTCAAAAGGCAAAGCTTAATTGAATTTAATTTCAAGTTTACATTGAGTGCAACTTTAGGCATTTTGTCCAGCAGTTTGATGTGATCTAACTCTTCTAAACTGACTTTGTTCAAAAAAAGCTTAAGAAAACTTCAAAAAGCACCCCAACCTCAAACTGAAAACCCCTACCCAACAAGAACATCTCCTCTTAGAATCTGCTGAAATTCTGTTGGGTTTGTTCTTTTCTCTCTCTCTTTTTTTTTTTTTTTTAAGCTTTTCTCTGAGTTAAAGTGAGCAAAGGAAAAATAATTATTTTCTTTATTTGGCCAAAAATTTCTGACTAATTTCCTTTTCATGCCATCATAAAAGGGAAACACCAGTTTTAAATTGTGAATTGGTTACATTCTTATAGTCTTCATGCATTTCACATTCCACTGCTGATTACTTTTTCTGACAAATATAATTCTTACCCTGCTTGTTCGTTACTTGAAGCACCAAGATATTACTTAATGTTAGTTCAATTTTATGGAACTCCAAGTTGTGCTGCATAATACTTTGTTAAACATCCCAGCCAGCCTACTGTAAAATTGATTTTTTTTTTTGGTGTGATATTCATATTGTTCTGAATTGTATTATAGCACTTGTTACATTGTTCTCATAATGATATTATCTCTGTCTAAAATTTTAACACTTCTGTTAGAAAAGCTTAATAACTTTGTCAAAACACACATAGGACAGTTTGCTGTGGTTAGAACAACTGGGCAAAATTCTTCAGCTTCTGTTGAAGCCCGTGGTATTAAACATAGTCTATGGGGTGTATGGATTACCACAAAGCTTAATCAGGAAGGCTTCTTCAACGGAAAAACTACCTGATTCAAAAGTGACATTTTATAGATATTTTTTTGACTTTTTTTGGCAAAAAGTGTAGACTAGTAGACTTCTGATTTTTGTTCTGGTACAGAACAAAAGCCTCAAAAGGTACTATGATACTTTTCTTCAGAGAATTCTATCAATAAATTTTACTATTTCTGAAGCTTGAGATCTCCTTCAGTTGCTGGTCTGGATAGACTTTTAAAAAGAATTAATTTCAAATCCTAAAGTAGGTTGGATTCATCTAACAACATTTTGAACAATACTCTAATTGGCCTAGAGTCCTAATGAAAGGACACTTTGAACAATGAGAATATTCAAAAGACATAAAATGGGTCTGATTTAGGGAAATGTAAAACTTTCAGAAATAATTGCAGTATGTTTACCAACAGATGTGCCCATTTTTCTACCATGTTTTTGTTTCCCTTCTAAAGTTATGAGTCTATTGTAATGAAGAACTTAAATGGTTTGAGCCTTTGAGGTTGTGAGAAAGGAATGACTATGGAGGAGAAGGTGAGGAATTGGGGCTGGATAAGCAGAGCTGGATTTGTCAGGCTGCATGTTAAGATAGTCACTGTCCGGTATTAGCACAGCCTATAGCCCATGAAAGGGCTTGAATGATCCAGAGTGAGAGGGCAGTAGCTGAGCTGTAGACTCAGGGGCCTATGGGTACATCGGGGTTTAAGCAAATAAATTCCCTGATAGCAGCCTAGCTGAATGGGTTGAGTGAAAGTTTAGTCCATTAAACTGTTGCACAGTAGCTACTCCGTTGCTTGCAAGCATATATGAACAATTTTCTATATGGAAAAAAGCTATGATCTGGAATAATCACTGAACAGTAGTCAAACACAGCCTCCTGAGCAGTAACTCTGTGTATACAACAGGACTAGAGCACTGACTCTCAAAAACATTTATATTGAAATGATAGAAGCGCAGCAAAACCAAATAGTTTGAACCCACAGCAAAAGTTTTCAGGTTATTTTTAGATACAGTGCTTCCTAGGAAGTACTTCAAGTTGTGGAAAGAGCAGGAAAGGAGGATTATCTCCTCTTGTTTCATCTATTTCCAGACATATGCTTTCTCTGTAAATGAAATCAACACCAAGATCCAAACACCGATTTCTGCTTTTACCTGAAAGTTATCTACTAGATTCTGAAAATGACTATTTACAACTGAGAGACAATAGGGTAAGTTTTCACACCAATGAAGCATAATTTCACAAAGGCCAGGAGAAAATACAGAGCTGCTTAATACGGTAACAAGTGATAAAGAAAAATCTTGACAGCTAGAAAGCTCAAAATGGTTTTCATTGGTTTGGGAACTACACTGAATTGGATGCTCTTACTGACTTCTGGCATTGTTTGTTTCTAACTGTGCCAAAAGTAAGATCATCTCCATGATGTATTAAAAAGAAATTCCGTAATCTTTTTTCAAATCCTTATGAATATAAGTGCACACACATGTATCTTGCAGTGTTTTTCAGGACCCTGCTGCACAATGGTCTAGATGGAATATTTTTGTTTGCTGCATAGGCAGGCAAAAGCAAAAAGTTGTGACTGTGATAATCTCGGCTTGATTGTTGCCAAAGGTACTTCCTACAGCTGCCATACTATTCCTTGGTGGGTTAAATAAATGAGAAAAACCCATCAAAAGAAGATCTAATAGCTATAGTCAGTGTGAGTTTGGCTTAGGAAAAAAAAAAATGTTTCTCTTGCTTAGGCTAGAAACATGGTATTTTTTTCCCCAACAGTTAAGGAAGCAATTTCCAATATAAATGGGGTGGGGTGGAATTACATATAAGAGTGTGGGGGTTTTCCCTCTCATGGTAATTTTCATTATCAGAAATGTCTGCTTTGCAAAAGAATAAATTATAATCCTTTCTTCCACCCTGGCTTTTCTGGCTGTAGGAGGCTCTAAAACTACTATCTGCTGATATTACTTTTAGTCCTTTATATTGAGCTCCCATTAGACAGTCTTTCTCTCTGCCAGGCAGTTATTTTCATGAATTTAGTGTTGATTGCACAAATTTATTATAAGACTATTGCCAATTAATATGAAAAAATCAGAAAACTGGTGTTTTCTTACTCCGAACTGTAATCTCAGTGCATTCTCCAGCAGCCTCTCATTGTGAATTCTTTAGTACTTAAGGACATTAAACTATACTTATTAATAAAAGAGAATGAAAAGTTAAACTGTTGTTTAATAATAAATTATTTTAAATCAGTTGGGAGTCTAATTCAGTATTACACAAGAACTGTTTGAATTCCCTGAATTTTCACAGTGCACATAGGTGAAGCAACAGCTTGACTCAAGCTGTGAAGAAGCTTACTGCTATTGCATGTAGGAAACATGGCTCTTTGACAAGAACTTGTCTAGCATTTCACCTTCAGGCCATCTGTAGGTCTTTCACATTCATTCTGCATAACATCTCTATGACATACCCTAACCTATCAATCCACATAATTGATATTCTTAGTCAGAATCCCATTATTTCATAACTCCATATCTCTACCTCTGACAAATTCATGCTTTCATTCATGCTTTCCTGCTCATCTCTGTCAAGATTGCTGCTGCAAGGGTGACTTTGCTAACTTGTATTTTTTTTCTCTACATCATCTGCTATTAAACTTCCAGTTTTTCAACTTTAAAACCTTTCTGTTTTCTATTGTATAAATCATTAGTTTCTGTACTATTTAGGAGTCTTTGCATACCTGAAATGTCATTACGCCTTTCAAATTTGCCAGTGATGTTAAATTCCTTTCTCAGAAGGTGGAGGACTTTTACATTGCAAAGTATCTGCAAAGCTGCTTTTTTGATTTTTAAAAATTACTTTTAACTTGGACATCTACCTGGTGTGCTGATACTAACAAGTGGGCCAAGAGATTGTATTTCTTGATATTCCTTTGTTTTGGTCTGGTTTTAATGTTGGAAGTCTTCTGTCCTCTGCAAAATATTATATGCTCATGGGTGACAACTTGTGTGCATGAAAATAGCTCTCCTGTTGTTTTGGGTTTTGGCAGTTATCACATAGTGGGGTCATGGACTACAACTTGGAACTCTTCAGAATTGACCAACATCTAAGACCTGTGCATTGGCAAATGCAGCTTGAAATGCTTGTGGATGAAAGGCAATCCTGATCTTGAAGTTTTATTTGTGGCTGAACCACTGAATTTTATTCAGAGAGTTGTGTGAAAATGAAAACTCTCTTTATTATTCTTTTCTAAATGTTCCTTGTGGTTTCCCAATAGCAAGTTGTCCTCCTTACTATTAGATTCTTTAGGAGGGCAGCCAGTTTTCCTAGGTTCTGTTGGCCAGCTAGTTGCTAATTGACCCACTTGCTCAGGCTTCTAAGGAGGGCTTTGTGTGGCTCCTCCTTTTTGTTGTGTACAGGCTTGAACAGCAGTGAATGAACAGAGTTAAAGCTGATGATTTAAAGAAAATTGTTCAGAGTACAAGAAACGGTGAGCCTTTTTAACCTAGTGGAATAAACCAGGGAAACTGGATTTACCTTGCTGCATGGTCAAACTTAAGCCGAGTAAATACCAATTTTTTTAAATTTTTTTTTTAATTCACTTCAGTTAAGGACCGGATAACTGTAGTGCTCATCTCTGTATTTCTGTAAATCTCTTGGCCTAAAATTTACACTTAAGGAGTTTGATTGTTCTTAATATGATCACTCAGATGACTGATGAGGAAAAAAAGCCAGCAAATTCAGTTGCTTTTTTGTAAACTTGCTCTTTCAAATAAAGAAAAAATACTAGAGGATTTTACATATGTTGCTTCTTACAGGAAAAAGATGGGATAGTTTTCTCTCTTATAGCCTATTGTGATGTATAGCTGAGATGGGGAAAACTTCATGCTATGTTACTTGGCTTAGTTGTAAATGAGAAGTGTATTATAACCAATGTTAGAAACTCTGTGTAAATAAGCATAAAATGAAATTGGAGTTTGCCTATGCCATGTGTTAGTTGTGACTAAGTCTTGAGAAACAGATTCCTATAGTTACTTCTAAAAACCTTTTTAGAGTGCTCTGTTCTGCTTTAATTTAACCTTTTTCCAAAGTGGAAAATGACTAGCAGTAATTAGGAATAAGTCATTCATGTGTGCATACTCATTAAATTATCAAAAAATCAGTTTGCTTGTTTTTATCCTTAATTAATCATCGTGCTTTAATATAAATTCATTATTATAACCACCCTGTATCTTGATGCTTTTATAGAAATAAAAATTTCTGTATTTGCTTTCATAAAATGAGAAGACAGGTATTTTAAGGGAAGCAAGCCAAATTGTACTGATTGATTCTATAACATTAGCAGAACGTGTTAACATTCTGCTATTTTACAGTGTTATCAGCTTACCAGTATATTTATCATTAGGTCAAGGTTTGCATAGATCTTGGAATAAGTCCCTCAGGACTGAACTGTGAACCTCCTGTGCACCCAGTGCAGCCTCGCTGACTTAAGTGAAACTAGTGGCATGACTGAGCCCTATCCAAACCAGTAATGGATTTGCTGTCTGTTCCTGAGCGCATTGTAAGGGCATGAGTAGCTAACAAAACAGAAGGCGTACAGCGATGTTAAAGCTAACTCTAAGAGCATTCAGCATTTTTATTGTTTCCACACCTGCTTATACAGATAACTTGGTGTTATTATGTATTAATTGTTACATATTCATTTGTCTTTTAAAGACCATTAAAAGGAAATGCTACTGAAAGTCCCTTTCAAGCCAAATGTCATAGTCATAATCAGTGCATTTTTTTTTTGCTGGAGCTCATACTCTAAAAACGTAATAGTGCTTTTAGGGAAATAGGCCCAGACCCTTTGGTGATATAAATGCTATACAATTACTGCACTACTGTTAAATTTTACCTTGTGACAGGTGAAATACTTAATGGTTTTAAAGACTAGAAACTAAGCTGCTGTGTTTTAAGGGCAAACGCAAGGAAGGATGATTGTGTAAGTCTATAGGTGGTGCTCTTGTCACTAGAGAAAGATTTCATCCATGCTGTGTTTTTGTTGTTAATAGTTTTGAACCAGTCAGTCTCATTGGCAAGATTAGGTTGTTATGTGTGTCTTTCCCCACCCCACCCCCACCCCATATGAGGGAGAATGAGACCATATACACTGCAGTTCTGAAATAGGTTACTTGGCTGCAGCACATTTTCCAATTACTTTAGCAAGTCTTATTTTGGGGAAAGAATTAGGTATTCAAAGATTTCAATAATACACATTGCACGTAACAGCATTCTACCACATAAACTCATCCGAACTCTGATGCTTTTGTATGGCTTCAGGATTACCATGGCAATTTTTAGACAGTTGATGATCAAGAAGGAGCAAAGATTGCTCCTCTACTATATATTTGCAGATCAGTAGCAAGTATTGGGATTCAGATAAGTACAGATACATCCATTTTACATATTTCTATTTATTTCTGCTATTTTGCACACTCGATACCTCATTGCAATGTAGTGTATTGAGTATGTTTTACAGTGATAAATTTTCATTTAATTTCCATACTCTGTGTATATATATACACAGAAATAAAAATGCATTGAAAAACACATTAAAAAGGAAATATTTTGGGTATTATTCCTTCCACCAGCTCTTATATCCAGATTTTTGGAGGAGGCAGGGTTAAGATGAGAAGGATGCAGTGAGTACATATGCACAGGCTCTTTTGCTATATTATGGATTTTAATCTAATGAATAGCCAGATTCTGTGTTTCTGTGCTCTGAGTGTGTGTGGGTTTTTGTTGGGTTTTGGTTTTTGCTTTTTTAATAATTATAGCAAAGAACATTAGAAACATTTCATTTCTAGAAGAATATTAGGAAACCAATTCTTTTGACTAAGAAATTCATTTCATGCTTGAATTGTAGTAATCCCTGTTACTTTACTTGGAAGTACTATGTGAATGTGTGCAAATATACAGTTAATGAACAGTTATAGAAAACTGGTGGTGACTTAAAGTTGTGCTGGCTGGCTGGTGCTGTAAAGTGTTCTGTGATGAATGTACAAATGTCTATGTTGCCAATGAACAGAACAATGCTGTGTGAGATTACTTGGTTGCGAGTCTGTATTGCATTTTTGTGCATTGATTCTGGATATTATTTTGGCTGTGAAACATACAAGAGAAAATTATTACCTTTTTTGGGGGGGAGAGGGGGGAGGAGTCTAATATTCCCAAGCTACTTCTGAATCTGATATTTTTTCTGTCCGGAAATCTGAGTCAATACAGTATTGTTGCTTGCAAGGCTCCTCAAGAACCATGCTAGATTGAAGGATGATGTACTCTATCCTTAAATAATATTGACTGGTTACCTTAAAGGTGACACAGTAACTATACCCATTAGTTACTGTTTTACTGAATAAAAGGAAACCAAATATTTCAAAGCAATATCAATATTTTTAACAGTTATATGATCTAAAAGTTGATTACTGTATATATTAATATATAAAAATTATGTATATGAACACATGTATGAGAAATCTAAGCCTTGATTCACTGCTTTTTGCACCCTTTTTTTTTTTGTAACTACTGACTCTGTCCTGATTGTAGTTGTAATACAGTTAATTTTCATCTTGGTAACTAGTGCAGTGCTGTGTTCTGGTTTGGGTGTAAGAATAATGTTGATAATACACTGATGTGTTTAGTTGTTGCTGGGTAATGTTTATACTAAGTTAAGGACTTTTTGGTTTATTGCGCCTTTCCAGCCAGAGGGCTGGAGGGGCACAAGAGACTGGAAGGGGACATAGCCAGGACAGCTGACCTGAACTGGCCAAAAGGATATTCCATACCAGAATATAATGCTCAATGTATAAGCTGGGTGGAGCTGGCTGGGGGCTGGCTGCGCATCAGTGAGCGAGTGGTGAGCAATTTTATTGTGCATCACTTTTTTTATTTTCTCCCTTCCCTTCAGATTTTATTCCTCTACCCTTCTCTCACTCCTTTTTATTATTGCTGGGGTTTTAATTATTAAATTGTTATTTTCTCATCCCTTGAGTGTTATATTCCTTCTTGGTTCTCCTCTTCATCTCTTTGGAAAGGTGGGAGGGTGAGTGAGCGAGCAGCTGTGTGGTACTTGGTTACTAGCTGGGGTTAAACCACAACACACTTTAACTAGAAGATAAGACTTAAGGTCATTCCTACTGTTGATTTTAGGCAAGACAATACTTTCTTAGAATGGAGAGAGGAGCTGAAGTTTACAATAAACTATCCACTTTTTTTTCTTTTTAAATGAAGCTTTGCTCTTGGCAACATATCTGACATCAAAATGTGTCTGTCACAATATTTTCTGCTGCCTCGTTAAGGTAATTGAAGAATCATTGAGGTTGGAAAGAACCTCTTGGGATCATCTAGTTCAACCCTTTGGCTCAAGCAGGGTTGATGAGAGTAGGCTGGCCAGAACCGTGTGTGGTTGGGTTTTGAATGTCTCTACAAAGACTTTACAACCCCTCTGCACAAATCTGTTCTAGTGTTTGACTACAACTCATTTTGTGGCTACTGCACACACTAGCTAATGTGTGTATAAAGTGCAAGTATAATGTGTATAAAACTGATCTTACAGTTTTTTAGGAATTTTCTAAAATAATTTTAGGGAGCATTCTCCCAATGAGAAAAGTAAAGAACAATAGTGTAGCCAAGGATCACCTTTGTCTTAACTCTTGAAACCTGTGAACATATGACCAAAATTTTACAAAAAAAATTGACTCCCTAATTTTCTTAATTGCATATTAGGTAATTATATATATATATATATAAAAAAATTATCCTGCTGAGGCTTAGTTGGAAAAGGATAATTTAAATCCTATTTAAGAGTATTTTAATAATAACAAAAGAATCTTTGTAGCACTGGTAGCTTCAATTGCTCCTTTAATACTCTTTTGGGCACGTTTCTCAATTTCACACTGGAATTTGAGAAATATTGTTATGTCTGTGCACTAAGATACAGTTTACAAAGAGTTTTGGAATGAAGTAAGTATAGATGAGAATTGTAGCAGTTGCAAAAGGCCTTCTGCAACAGTTGAATGAGTCCTTGGTCCTTTTTAAGAAATGTGAAATTTGTTTTTCTGTATGAGAGTAACTGATACTTAGCAAGAAGCTGATAATAAGAAGGAATTGATGAAGAGGAAGAACACTATACAAACAGTTATTAGTTTTGTTTATGGGTTGTTTGGTGGTTTTTTGGTGGTATGTTTTTGTTTTTTCTTTTCTTCCCTTAGAGGCATTCTGGAAGCGCTTCAAAGTGTTTCTGTGTTACAGTTACATTTTTTGATAAATCCTCAGGTCTTTTATTTTTGCTTATCTCTAAATCCTATATTACTACTGTTTTTCAAAAAAGTGTGTATTGGCAGAACATACTAGGAGTTACATGAGCACTACTGACTTTTATAATAGGATTTGCAGTATTTTCAGTAATAAGTATTCCTTAGGCTTTCTGGTACTGCACCTGTAGTTTCCATTACAGTTGAGCAGAGAAAAGATGCCTTTACTGAAATTTCCCAATGATAAATCAATCTTTTTCTCATTTTTTGATGATTGTTGGTCTAGCAATGTGCGTATTTATGTAGCTTAATCAACTTGGACTTTCATGTACCTGTATGCAGTTCAGCTCTTGATTAGGTTCCTCTGAATTTGTGCAAAGTTGTCTGTTCTTGATCTACTTAAATACCTGTGTCTGCTTGTAACGTACTTATGAAATGTTTTTTCTAAACCATTATTCCTTTAAATGCAAAAATCTTAGTGCAAAATATTTGGATGTCCTCATGCAGTCCTGTTGTGCCAAACATCAACCACTGATTCCTACTTTGTGTTTGATGCAGCCAGTTTGAGAACACCTTTGATGGAGTATTAGTGGAGTTCAGAGATGTGGTTTTTCAGGCCAGTTGAAGTGTTCCTATACAGCAGTCATATCTAATTTGTATAGATTTTTATTGATGTGTTTTTAAACTACATTTCCTATGATAAGTTTGTGTTGTCCACTGCCGTAAGTATTGAGAACCATGTGAATCTTCATATAAAAAAAAAAAAAAAGGAAAAAAAAGAGGTGGGTGCGGGAAGGGAAGGACATAAAGCTATTCTGCTAGTTTCAGAAACTACCAAAACTTTACAACATTCCCAGATTAGAGTAGTTGCCCTCAGGACTGAAACAAGCTTCTGCCTAAACTGAACTTTCAAATTGAAATAAATCTCTAGCGGTGGATGCTTCATAATTTGAGTCTAAAAAGTTCAAACCAATCGGCCTCATCTAAAGTAGTCTCATAGCTTTTAACCAACATGATGATCTCCCTTCAATAATTCATTGAAGGATGAATTTTCACTAAGGAAAAAGTGTATTGTTTCAGGTATGGAAAAGTAGCAAGAGAAAAGTAGTAAACATCCCCTGCAGAGCAAACTGTTTGATTTGTTTTTCATTTTTCTCTGGGTCTTAGAAGATTTCTATATGAATAACATCCATTACCTATTTAACCCTTTTGTCAACAAATTATCTGGGGCTCTGCGCAACCTAACAGAGCAATCCATCACGCTTACCAAAGGAAAAAAAAAATATACAAGAGCTAGTAACTTTAGGGATTTCTTTTAACAGTTTCCAAAGCTTGTTTCTCTGCTTGTATGTGTCAAATTATTTGTAATTCCAGTGGTGAAACCTGCGGCAGATTTTCATCACTTCATTATCCACATATTGGGCTAGATGTTTGTAGGGTCAGGAGTTTCTGCAAATAAGTATTGGAAGGGTTTGTAGACCAATTCATAAAAAGCTTCCTTTCTCCTACTTCCTTCTAGGATGTAACATTGCAGTTCTGTTAGTGTTGATTTTCCTTAGTAGATGCTAGTAAAATGAGTGTGAAGGGAGTGTCTTGATTTAAAGTTTCAGTTTTGGTGAATTTTAAAATGCAGTGGTGCTTGGGCTTGGCTAATTGTGGCACTGGCATTTTAGCTAGTACTTAATTGCAATTTATGTAATTGAAATAACAAACATTTTCTAAATGATCTTGGGTAGAATTCTGATGTGTGGTGGCTGTGGGGTTGTATGTGGGTTTTTTTAATTATTATTATTATTATTATTATTATTCCACCAGGCAAAATTCCAGAAGAATACTACAGTAAATGTTTTAAAGACTAATTTGTTTTATGCTTTAGGCTAATCAATGATTGATTCAAAGATTAATTTCAAAACTACCTTGGGGAAGCATGAATTGAATTGTATGAACTGCATGGTGTCCTGGGGAAGGTGTAATATATTTTTTAACATTATAGCTTTTTTCAGAAGTCTAATTTTGAAGGAAAATGCACAACTTCATTTCCCTTTGTGATATTTATAGTGTGGCAAAGAGTAAATACATACATGGACATGTATTTTATTTTCAGATTATAAAAAGACCTGATCCAGAAAATACTTGAGCAGGTGTAGCATACCAAAAATTCTTTTACTAAGCTACTATATATATACTTAATTCTGGGGAAATATAAAATTACTGGGGCAGAGAAACTATACAAACTGAAAGAGATTAAAGTGTAAAGGCTGAAGTGTCCCCAGAAGCAAAGCACTGTACTTAGACTTTTTCACTCAGGAACATGGAAAAAGAAGAATTGAGACAAACTCTTGCTGTTTCAAGGAGGAGCTGTTGTTTGTTGCTTGGAAGAAACCACTAAGTATCTGGCTCAGTAAGCAAAAGCTTATGATTGTGGAGGGACTGTGGTTATCTGCAAGCAGTTGATGTATTATCTAAATCCTTATTAAGAATTTTAGAAAATGAAGATCAAAAAGTGTGTGATTCAGTGACTTGAGAACATTTATTAAATGATAAACTTGCTAAGACAAAGTTAAAAGAAGTTTTCTTGCTGTTCTTCCCCAGAAGGGGAAGACAAGAAGAAATGTTTCATGAAGGTTTTGATACTAGAAAATCTTAAAGGAGAGAACTTTGACTTTTAGGCTTAGGATACTGAGTAGTTCAATCTAGCGGATTATTGTACTGACAAATAACACCTTGCAAAGATCTGGAGGGATTTGCACTTTGTGAATTGCTCTGTTAGACATATTACTATGAATAGGGAAAACTTTTTGGTTTTCTGCAAAAATAACTAGTTCAGAGTGAGAATGTGGAGAAAGAGAGGACTGGTCCCAGTAAGCTGCCGTGTTGGTCGTGTTGGTAAATATAACATTTTGCTATGTCTGTAAAAATGGTCTGAATCACAGGGTTTTCTATTCATAGAACCTGTAAATAATTTCTTCTAGTTTCCAAAGTTTCTTGATTAAACTGTATCATATTGTATCATCATATCATATCTCTGAAAGTTAAGAGAAAAATTAGAGCTCCAGAACCTTCTGCCCTTTCTAATTAACCTTCAAGTTGAATAGAATATTATAAGACTTTTGGCAGAAGCAGAGGTGCCTCTCACGATTAGGAAAAGGAATTGGTTGCTCACTGCATTCACCGCATGAAAATATTCCCTAATGTCTCCTCAGGCACTTCTCATGAGTTATCTTACTAGTAGCACTAAGTAATATAGTTAGTTGTTCCACTATATTTCCAGCAGAGTTTAGAAGTTGGAAGGTGGAACGTAACTTTTTAACATTGTTGTGTATTCCTAATATCAGCATGGGTGAAAATAGTTCTCATGCTGGTGAGATTCTTATACTGATAAAATTGAATAGTCACATACCTAAGTTCTCATTTGTTTAGATCATGTCACAATAATGAATTGAAGATTTTTTGGTGAGGTTGCATTAACTTGCTGAAAAAGATAAATTATTTCAATGAATGTTACATTTCTTTATGTAAGGCAGGCCGAGGAGAGTCAAGACTCTATATTGAAATGTGCATTTCTGTTCTAGTTTCCCTTTACTGATGTTATTTGATGCAATACAAGTTTCACGAGTCTGTGACCCTAATAAATTGCTATCTGTTGTGTCACTGAACACTTCGTAGTGTATACTTATAAAATGTTGGATTATACATTATTTAAAAACTGCAGAAGGTTCTTCATAAACTCTATTTGCTTTTTGGGATGCTTTTGAAAGAGACATTGTATTTTACAGCTGAAACAAACTTGAGTAATAGGGAATTTACGCAAGCAAGATCCAGAGGCGGCTTAGGCTTAAATAGAATATATAAACAAAAGTTTTCTGGCAAAATTATGTTTTTTCTGCTGCTTTTTGGCATATGTCCACACAGCTATTTCCTCATGATACTTTGTTAGCACCCCAGAGCACATTGTGAATGGAGAGTTGAATTCTTGTACTTGGAGCACCTGCTGCACAGAGTGCACAGACATAATAGCTATTGTCATCTCATATGTCTAGAATAAATATTTGCTTTAGTAGCTTCTTCAGACTTCAGCATCCTGATTTGCATACATTTATAGTAAACAATTTCTCACCATGGTGCTCATGAAGGGTTCTTGATAGAAAATGTTGAGAAGTTAATTAATGCATCTTTTACTGATCTCTGACATAACTAATTCCAAACTTCAGCATCACAGACTTTCATTTCATTATTTTTAATTGCTCAGAAATAATGAATATTTAGATTCTCATAAGCAAGAGAGAACAATTCTAGTAATTAAGATGCAGTAGGTTATCTGATTTGATTTTACTTTTACATCTACTTGAAAACTTGCCTGGAAGTAAATGTCTTAGACATTTTTCGCTCTGTTTCCTGACTTTATTTTGAAAAGTCAGATAGGATATACACCTTGGAAAGAGATTACATCCAAGCTGCCACTGTTGTTCAGCATGTGAACGCATAAGTTGAAAAAAATCATATTTGTCCCTGGAAATAACATACAGACACTATTGCATAGAAAGATTTTTTTTTTTTAAATAATAATAAGAAAACAGAGCAAAACCAAAAAAAACTGTTTCAAAATGAAAATTCTGGGAGAACAGAGAAATTGCCTTGTTAAATAATTAGTGAATAGGTATCCCCAGATCTATGCATAAGCACTGTTCTGTATTTAGCTTTAAGCTGATTGTCAGTGATGATAAGGTGTCCTGATTTTCATTCTGCTTGCCAGTAGAAAAGAATGGGAGATGTTTGAGCTGATTTCGCTTTAAAGCTGTTTCAGGCTAGATCTGCTTGTGTCTTGATGCTACGGTTGGTAACCTGGAGTTTTAGTTTTGTTTTAGAGTGCAGATAAAGGGAGCAACTTAGTAGAAGCCACATATATCAGACCAAAGCCACTGAGCTTTGTGATTAGACCAAGTGTAAAGGAAAGCATAATTTGATGGAACTGTTTTCATACGTGGAACCAATCTGTATGGTCTTTGTTCTTGTTTTAACACGATGCATATATTTTAGGGACTTCCATATGCATGTTTTTTGATTCTGTGTATTAAGTGTGTTTGTGTATTAAGAAGGTGACAAAAATGTACTTCAGAGTTTCTGAAGTGTTACGGTATTTCTGAAAACTTCCTAAAGCTTTCTAATTAATGTGTTGTTACTAATGGATTTGTACAGTGCCAACAAGTCCAGAATGATTCCTCTTTGCATTGGTAGCTTTCTGCTCCTGCTGAAAGCAGAACAAAAACCCTTGAAAACTAAGCTTAACACAAGAAGCAAATGGGTGAGTGTGGACTCTTTCATCATCAATTTACAAAAAAAATATTTAGATTCAATAACAGCATAACTGATGATTTTCCAAATTATTCATATGTTTTCCACTCTGCTACATAATTGTTATAGGGGATTGATAGTTACAGGTTTTTTTGTAGGTATCGTACGTGGACATTGATATGTTTTTAGAATGGAGGAAATCTGGGGCCAGAGCAGGGGAACAGCAAGCCAACCCCCCAGCCTCCATCAGCAAAAGGTACTCTAACTTCTTTCAAGAAGTTTTAGTTCTTGGGATTTTTTTCTGCTCTGCAGAGAAAGAACTGTTATATGTTTCATACTGAAGGTACAGTGCTTCTGCCAGGTGTGAGTACATAGAGTTCCGTTTGTTTATTTGAGATCTGGAAACATCTAGTCTATACTAGACACTTACAGACATTTAATATGGTTCATTTTGTCTTTGAAGCATCAGGTTAGAAATTACTGAAGGGAATCAATTCAGAGCTAAAATGCGAACAGAGATTTTGTAATTTAATGATTTTCTTGATGTTAAAGAATATTAGAACAGACTAGAAAATGTATAATGAAGCATCAGAAGTTCTCCTTACTGAAGCCAAACTTTTGTGAATTTCGAAAGAATATTAAAATGTTTCATATAATACAGCACAGCAGACTGCAACTTGAAAGGGATATGGGGATTATAGCATTACCACCCCCTCCCCCCAGTGTATTTACTGCCTGTGCATAGGGCTTTAATTTTTTTCTGATCCAGAATGATATTATGGGCTGACAGAGAGCATAAGGCACCCAGCTGCCACACTACATCTATGGTTGTGTTCTTAGCAATCCCAGAGAAGGGAATACATATTTAGGGTGATTAATCAGAGAGAACAATCTCTTTACACGGCTCTTCATCCCCATGATTAATACTCCATGACATTCTCAAGTTCTTCTCTCATTACTTTTTGAGTAGTCTACATTAATTAACTTATTTAATGGTGTGATTCTAACAAAAATTTTTTAGAAAAGTTATAGACCACTTGCAGTGGGGTATAACATGGAATTTATAGACTTGGATTTGCTTCATGTTGGTAGATGGTGAGTAACATGTAGAAAAGGAATTCAAACGTGTCCTATGAAAATATCACATGTGATAACAGTCTGTATTGCCCTCATTAAATTACAGACAATTCCTCAGTCAGTAAAAACCTGTTCCTAACACATTTATTGTTGTATATTTTCAGTAGTTCCAATGTGAAAAGAATTTTATTGAATCATGCAGAGAATCTGTTAAGATGAAAAGGTTTATATCAAAGTATTATCTTAACAGATCTACCTTTCTTCTCATATTGTCATGTAGCAAACATACAGTTCCTACAATGGCAAAATATTTGTGTTTTTTGAATGCAGCTACTTGCTGAATACAAGCAAAATAGCAGTTACAAAGCCATCTACCTTGCTGGCAACTGCCCTCAGGCATATCACAAGCCACATCGTGGGTGAAGTTAGAGATCAGAGCTGTTCATGGAATAAAATATTTAATGTTATGTCAAAACCGTAGTTGAATATTTCACATAAAAACCCCCAAAGATAGAAAATCTTCATGCGCTGTGTTCTGAAACAGTATTGCTACCTCCCTTCAGATAGTTTTCTGAAATACTGCTTCTCTTTCCAACCTTTTTGCTCTGCCTGGTGTATATCTCTATGCCTTTGTCAAGTTTTTGTTTCATTTGTCACATAAGTCTTAGTAGTCAGTATTTCTTCTGACTGCTGAAGTTTCTTTTTTCAGACTGATCCCCGGTGTCTGCCACATTGTACCATGTGACTCCTTCAATGCTCTCTGCTCTGGGCGTCTTTGGTTATAGTCCCTAGAAAAAGTGTGGAGTGATGAACATTGAGAACAAGTGAAGATCTGTGAGAGATTATCTGTACTTGTCATTTGAGTAAGAAGCCGTTATAGGTACTTAAGAGGGAGCTTTGACAAATTAGGATTTTCCCCTATTGTTTGGAAAACTCAGCAAGTCCTTGCTAATATGCAGCAATGTATCTTGAAGGAGAGCCAGCAGAGACCTAAATGGCCTGGTAAAGTGCTTACTATTCATTTATTTGAGTAATAAGTAGATATTCATTATGTGTCTGTGTTGTGTATATATAGCAAAAATTATTCCTATAAAAGGAAACATACAAATCACAGGAACATTTCTCAGATACATTGGCTAAACAATTGGCTATGTCTGTGGCTTTTTCCTTTCCTGGAGGGTCAATCAGTAACAGTAACATATTATGCCACCGTGTTAATCTAAAAAATTTGTAAGATACACAAGATATGTTCACATTGTATAGTAGTGTTATTTTGATTTTTTTGGGCTAGATGACAAGTAAGAGCAGACAGCTTTGAAGAAAGGGTCCAAAGACCCTCCAAAACCTCAATAAGCAATTCGTTTCTGGCCAGTTATATTTCTTCTAAACTGTTCGGTGACAATTTTTTTGAGGGATTAATTAAAACCAAGTCAATGTTGGTCCCTGCTCCATGTTCCAAAGGGAACAGAGTGGCTGGAGATGAGGTTTCATTTTGGGCTTTTTTATTCATGTCTATGTAGGGTAGGTTGGATTGGATAAACAGAGCTATTGATCTTGAAATCTTAAATTGCTACTCATGAAATTGCTGATTGTTTTTGGTTTATATCGGGTATTTCTACGCAGTAGTTTTAATGGCAATGTAGTGAAAGAAGGGTGAGATAACATAATGCATTTAAAACATGTAATAAGTATTTGATTAGCTGGAAATCTACACCTTACCTGATGTGCCTTCTTTGCCTGTCTGTACATTTATATTTGCATTCATCTGATGCAATACTTATGGTCACAGTCACTTCATTTAAATGTGATGTTTTAGGCTCTGTTAATGATCTGAAGATATGTGTTATGATGAAATTCCTTTTGCATGGGGGAGCACTTTTGAGTAAACTACAATGAATAAGGAGTCTCTTAAACTGGTTTAAAACTAGATTAAACCTAATTTTTAGCTGACTGAAGGTCAGTAAGACATACTGTCTGTGAAAAAATGTTCTGTATATTTCTGAAAGCATTGTATTGATTGCTGTAGACCTTCTACTAGAAAGCTATAAATCAATCTCAAAAATTCGTGGAAAATACATGACCATAATATAAGTTCACTATAAAATATACTAATTAAATGTCCCCTTTTGCCTGGTATTTCGACGTATTTTCTTAATGCATTATTTATTTTTTTTAATAGACAACTGTGAAGTCTGGTTTATTTTCCACAGTAGCATTTTTCTCATCTGAATGATTTTGCTGTTGGTGAGACACTAGCTAATTAAAAGCACAGGATACTTTCACTAAGTTGGTATTGCTGGCATCACCTGCTGCTTTCCTCTTAAGATGATTTCTTAAAGCATAGTATATACTTTCATATTAAGTCAGCTAAAATTCTGCTACTGCATTGCTTCTCTTGATTAGATCTTTTGTTTCCTAAATTGTCTAACCTACTTTATCTTGTCTTACAGTGTCATATAACATTTCTTCTCTTCATCCATCAAGTTGGATTTTTGGAGAGGGTATCTCTGTTTCTTGGAATGATAAGCAAGATTTAATCTTAGGGAGAGAATAAAGCAAAGACAAAAATAAAGCAAGCAACAAGGCTAGAGTAAGATTGTATAATATCTACATATATAAGTAAAGGAGGGCAAAATGTACCTCTAATAGGTTTGGGTGTTTTTTTTTGTACTGTTATCATATTTCTACCTGTTACTCTCATTGCTTACTTTCTTCTTCTCGCACATCCCCTTTCTTTTTGATTTTTCCAGCTGCCTGTCTGATTTCAAGGGTGTTTTGAGAGTGAGGGTTGTTTAACATACAGTTATGAGGACTGTATAAAACAACAACACTTCAAAAATCTGGGTTTTGAGATATGGTTTATGAAAATAAATATATTGTTTAGAAGGCATGCAACTTGCAATTGTTTAATGACTGTCAGTACAGAAGACTTTATATTCAATATTTAAATGATTCCAAGGGGGTTGGAGGAGTTTCTGTATATCTCAGCTATGTGTTTTGGTACAGTGCTCTTGGATTTTGTATGTTTAAAATTACTAGGTAGGAAACTATTAGTAAAGTATGAATTTAAAAAAATACGAGATCTGGAGGTTCTGTCAATCTAAACTGTGTCAGCAGAGTTAGCTTCCAGCCAGTGCTTCTCATTTACCTTGTTGGGTGTTCTCAGGAAAAATCCAGTTTGTTGTGCTTGATAATCTTTTTTTTTTTAACCTATGTTATCCTCTGGACTTCACTTGTTTTTTCCAAAAGGCTTTTGTTTCCTCAGCCTTATGTAGCTGAACTAAGTTCAGAAGACTATTCACTACCTAGGAGTTGTTCATTAGAAATTAGTCTTATACATAATTGTTTGCTGCTTTTTGTTGAGAGAAGATGTGTGTGTCCTCAGAGAGTAATGAGAAAACAAGAGTGTATAGAGTGTGAGGTACACAGAGAATGCTGCTTAATGAATTAATGGTGTGTCACTGCATCTATCTGTAGGGAAAATGCTGCTCTTTTTAATATATAAATTAATTAAAAAACCTCTAATTTGCTAGTTGTATCAAAATATATTTAATAGTCTAGCAAAGAATAACAGAATTCTTAATTCATGTTCTGCTTGATGAACATGTTATTTTTAACCAGTGTATCTCTCTGAAGAATGAAACTTTTCCGAAAGAGCAAAACTTAATACTTTTGACAGTATTTTGGATGGATTGTGAGACATCAGAGATCGTATCTAGTTACAGTATTCTATGATACTAAAAAAAATATTTTAAAATGCCTTTGTAAGTTGCCATTCATGTTTCAATAACTATTTTTGCTTTTGCTTTATTTACAATAAATAGATGCTCTTCTTACCAAGCTTGACATTGTAAGATGAAATAATGACCTTATTGGCTAGTGTATCATCCCCAGTAGTGAAGATGCTATGGGCCATAAAATACTATCAGCTTCACTGTTATATTTGTTTCTAGCCCTCAGGTGAATCTTTGTTCAAGTACAGGATGAAGAAGGTGCCAAACTCCTCCTTTCATTACTTTATTACAAGTCTATAGATTCAATAAGTGCTGTTTTCACCTACTTTTCAGCCAAATTAAAGAGTCAATGTAGAGTGATTAAATTCTAACACACAGACAAAATTTTTAAGATAGCGTGTGATCACTAAAATGGAAGAAAATGACCTGAAGGTTTTTGAATATTAAAGCTGTGTTTTATGCTTATTGTACAGATAAGAATTTAAGGTCCTGGCTGAAGCAGGATGAATTCAGGCTGTTGGTTATCCATACGTGTTCTTCCTGTGTCTGAAGGGTTAACATTTTATTGTTTTGTTTATGCTGATTACATGCCTTTTGATAAAATAATTTTGATAGTTCTGTTCAAGCTGTAGTTTTTACTACAGATATCAGAAGACTTCACACAGTAGAATTTTGACTGAAGTTTCACTGTGCCACCATGGAATAGACTAGAAAGCAATCTGTATTCCTGCTGTTTATCTCGTTATCCAGTTGTGTCTAGTCACTGCTTTAGCGAATTCAGCTTCTTGACCTGTAAATATAATCAGCATGACCGATGCATGATTTTGAAATCCATATTTGCCAAAATCATGCACACCCTTTCTGTAAGAGAAATCTCTGTGAATCCAGGGTTTCCAATGCACTAACAAGAAGGTACCTCTGTTCCACAGAGGCCACAGATACACAAAGAAACTGTGCTACTTCTCTTTATCAGAAGCTTCCCTGTTCTCTCAATGACTGTAAACAAACAGTAAAAAGAAATCCTCAACTATGAATCTGAGATAGCAAATGATTCCAGTAGTTAATCAATTGAGTCTTCCAAAGAAATGGGCTCCTCATTTTTTGTCAGGAAATGTGAGTATATTGACAGCTACAGAAAAGTGACTTCATTCTAGATAACATAGCTTTAAACTAGGCGAGGTGCATATTATCTCACTGACATTTCAACCTTGCTTCATTACTGGAGATGTTAACTACTATTCTGTGCATGTTTCAAAAATGTAAAATGTCCTCTGCAGGTAAACTGTTCAAAAAGGCTTTGTTTCTCTTGCTTTCTGTATGCCAAAGTTCTCGTGCCCCAAACAACTGAAATTTTATTTCTCTGTTGGCTGGATTAATTACTTTCAAAATGGACCATGCTTCTCTGATTTCCAGAACATCAGTGAGTTCTTGCCAAATTAATTTTCTGTTTGTAGATGGCCCATTAACTACATTATAAAGCCCTTGTGCCCTAGACAAAAATGCAAGCAGCATATATACTCTTGTTGTTCAGTGTTGGAACAAGCAGATAGAGAATAAATACATCTGCCATCAGGTTGAATCCAAGCACTTTTCCAGTTTGTCTCTAAATGATCAACAGACTGAAAATACTTTACTTGCTTATGTTGGCCTTTTGAATTCACCTATTTAAAAGAGATACTGACAAATACATTTTACACAGTGTTGAAAAAAACATTACTGACAGTCCTTGCCCCAAATAAAAGACTTAATTCCTAAAAACTAAAGGAAGCCTGGGTGAAGGGATATAATAACTTACTAAGGCACCCTCTGTGAACAACTGCAATTCCCTGGAGCTTAACTCTCATTACCATATTGTAGAGACAGTGGTATTTTCTCAAATCATACATTTTTTTTTTTTTTTAAAGGCTTAAATAATTTTCACTTTGAGTGGCAGGTAATTTAAAACGCATAGCTGTGGTGCTTAGGGACAGGGTTTAGTGACGGACTTGGCAGTGCTGGGTTAACGGTTGGGCTTGATCATTTCAAAGGTCTTTTCCAACCTAAATGATTCTATGATTCTGTGGCTTCCTCAGCTTCTCCCTGCTTATGGGCTAACACAATAGCTTGCAGTCTATGTTAACCTGTTCAAATACTGAAATAAATTTATGAATAGAAAAAATAATGTAACTTCTTCATATTTCTAATCCTGTTTTACCATCTCTTTTAGTTTCTTTTACAGTCTTTAATCTCTGCCGATTAGCCATAGCAGCTTCTAATATCAGAGCAGCTCAGCAACTGCAGCAACTTTCAAGCTTTGCAAGACATCTTTCTTCAGAGGCGCCAATGCTGCTTTGTTATATACTTCTGTGCAATTTATTTTGTTTGGTCCTGTGAAGAAAGCTGACCTGTTTGCTATGGAACAGAATTTTCTAACAGCCCAAGGAGCTGTAACAGTTCCCTTAGAAGTATTTCTGCTTCATGACCTGGCTGTAGCTGGAGAGATTAAAATGGAGGAGTCTTGTGGCTGGCAACATCTAAATGAAAACTTAGGCTATAGCAGCTTTTTGTTTTTTTCCCCAAGGCTAAAAACATATTCATCTCTTTGTAGAAAAAAAAAATCTCTAGTACTGTGTAGCAGAACCCTCGCAGTTGTGTAGTACCAAGCAAGAGAGGAGATGACAGAATATGGCCTGAGCTGTTGCACAGATTTGCCAGAAAGTCGCCCTACTGCTTAAAAGCAAAGGTTTGCTCGGCTTTGTTTTCCAGACCATACACACGCAAAATCCTGGGAAAGGGACTATGAAAACGCAATTGCAATTTTTGAATTTTCACACCTGCAAGATGTAGAAGAAATAAAACAGAAATGGAAACCCCTTGGCATGTCCTCAATAATGTGATTTCCTTCAGGCATGTTGAGTGGTGAAATTAGCTACTGGAACACAACCCAGCTGGTGCCACAAGTACAGGCCTTGTGTACACAGTTCGCCTGGCAGGGTTGTAAACAAAAAGAGATGTTCACAACTCTTGGAGGACATGACAGACTTACCCATTTTCATGTTGGCTTCTCACTTGCCCATTCCTGGCTGACTAAAGCTGTTTGCTTGGCTATCAATAGGGTCTGTTTCGGCTATTAGAATCTTGCTGAGAAGATCACTTTGATAGAGTCTTGTGGCTTTCCGATTACTGTACTTATAAACAAATACTAAACTAAAATCAGTCTGTTGACCATGGACAGAAGAAATAAAAAATAATTGAGGTCCAGGTAGAGAGGCAAAGACTTTCAAATACTATGTGTAGTTTTTAAGTGTATTGTAATGGTGGCTCTGTATGTGTTCAAAACCGGGGATAAATGGAAAAAAAAATGGTGTGAATGCTATGAAAGAATGGTCTAAAGATGGTAAAATGTGGAAACATGGTCCAGCCTATATCTGATCTTAAATCAAAGATGCATGAAGGCAAGTAACATGCAGAAAACCTCGCTTGCTTTGCATTCACTGCAAAGTTCCTGGTCACTTTGTATTGCCTTCTGTTGAAGGGCTTTTTTGATTCAGCGCTGCATTAGTGCAGAGCACTGCTGAGGTAAAAAGGATTAACCTTTTAGATTTTATAAGACAGGGTTACCAAATCTTAACTTGCTGTGTTTCTGCTTTAAAGTGTCGAAGCTAGACATGACTGGGTTCACCTATGCTGAGTCCAGTGGGTCCCTGGTGCTTCAGATACTTTGTATATGCTTGACACAGTTGATATGTGCATGTGCAGCACACCTGGAGAGCTGTTCCAGGTGTACATACTATTCCGGCTGGGGTTCTGGATGTATGGAAAACCTTTACAAGTGTCTAGAGCATTTTTGTTTATTCAGGACAACCTTTTCAAGTGGAAAAGGATAATATATGGTTATTTCTTAGTATAAATTTTGCACCCGCTGTTTATAGCATGGATTTTGGTTATGTACTTACTGCAAAGCACGTGCTTCCAGTGCTCTGTCCTTGTTTATGATTCTGACTGAGTGCCCTGGTTTTGACTAGGATAGAGTTAACTTTCTTCTTAGTAGCTGCACAATGCTGTCTTTTGGATTTTGTGTGAGAACAATGTTGATAGCACACTGATGTTTTCAGTTGTTGTTAGGTAACGTTTATACTTAGTCAAGGACTTCCCAGTTTCTTGGGCCCTGCCAGAGAGAAGGCTGAAGGGGCACAAGAAATTGGGAGGGGACACGGCCAGGGGAGGTGACTCGTACTGGCCAAAGGGACATTCCACACCATATGGTGTCATGCTGAACATTTGAACTGGGGGAAGAAGGAGGAAAGGGAGGGACGTTCAGCATTTTGGCATTTGTCTTCTCAAGTAACCGTTGTGTGTGATGGAGCCCTGGTTTCCTGGAGATGGCTGAGCACCTGCCTGCTGATGGGAAGCGGTGAATGAATTCCTTGGTTTGCTTTGCTTGGATGCATGGCTTTTGTTTTAGCTATTAAATTGTTCTTACCTCAGCCCACAAGTTTTCTTACTTCTACTCCTCTGATCATCTCCCTCATCCCACTGCGGGGGGAGTGAGCGAGCAGCTGAGTGGTTCTTAGTCGCCAGTGGGGGTTAAACCATGGCACTGTGATGCAACGGCTTTCTTAATGCTTACTGGTATTAAAAACACCATCTGAAAAGACTTCAAAGCTGCTGCAAGAAGTGAGTGAGCCTTGCACATTCTAAGTGAACAACGTTCTCTTAGCAGAATGAATTTTCATACTGAAAGTTTGCAAGTGGGATAATTGTCATTTCCCCTCTTTACACTCCTGCATTTACAGCAAAATGTTGTTGAAAAAACATGGATGTACTGATATAATTTGGCCATAAGATTCCAATTCATTTGTTTCCTGTTAATAGAGCAGTAACTAGTCTAACTAAATTCATATTGTATTGACCTATGAGGAAATAGCAGTCATTATTGTTTTTATGTATAATACAGAAGCTCAGGATGGTGAAATCGCTTAAATCATTTCAACAAGATTTTGAAATACTTTTAATAATCAGTCTACAGATCCCATTTTGATGGTGTCTGAGTGTGTGCGTGCATATTTTGTGTGTATACTTAAAAAAAAAAAGTATGCTGCTTTTCTCCTCGTGTGATTTTTCTCTATATTTGTTATTGGCAAAGGTTTAAGGCCTAAATGCTAATTTCAGGAGAATACTAAGTCACTGTTGTTGGGGGAAGGATTGTTGTAGTACAGAAGACTTGTGCACTACAATACAGCAAAGTGGTCAAAAAGCGTGCTAGAGTCCTGAAGTAGTGCTAAAAAGGGAATCTAAGAGACTGTAAGAGTGTTACTGCTAGGTAACCTCAGTTGTTTTAGATCTAGCTTTGACTTGTTTTCATTACTGACCTTAGAGCATAAAACTTGTATATACTAATCAAAATGTCCTTTTAGAGTCAGGAGGGGATAATAGTATAGAAGACTATTAGAAAATTGTGTAAGAAAAATGGGATGATCTGTAGGGGTGGAGCAATGAAGAAGGGGAGAAATTCAGTACTGTGAAGTGCAAGATCGTAAACCCAGTTATGAGTAACATGGGGCATCTGTAAGTCACCTTTTCGTCAGCTGGAGATGGCTGAGGAGGACTATGAGAGGATAACTTGGTCAGTAGCTGCTGTGAGGGAAGAAGTCATAGCTGGAACGTGATGTGCAAGTCCATGTACGTTTTCCAAGAAAAAGATCACAAACTGGAATAAGTACGAAGGAAAAACAGATGTAGTTGCCCTGTGACTATGGTGGTCATGAAGAATTAATTTTTAAAACACAGGCGTATTCTGCATCACTTTCTATTTATCAGTAAGTAACAAAGTTAATGTGTCCAATATGTTTACATAGTCCTTATGTTGTTTGCCTTCATTATTTATTGCAACATTTTAGGTTTTCTGAATATATTTTTCCTGCAGGTGCAATGTAACTGTAATAAATTACCATTTGAATTAATATTTATAAAACAAAAATGCCCTCAGTGCTGCAACACAACACATTATATTAGTCATGCTGGTGGTTAGAGCTTCTATGTGTATTTTACCAATGTGCAGTGTTATGCTTTGATTTACATTAAACAGTTAAAGATACATGGAACTATTTATTCTTTGATTTGAAAACAAACCTTCTCTTTTGTAATGTAGGGTGCCCTTTTCTAGAATAATGAGCAGAAATACATCTCCCCGCCCCCCCCCCCCCCCCTTTTTTTTTTTCCTAGTATTTTGACTTTTGGTAGTTGATACTTTAGTTATCTGTCCCCTTTATTATTGAATGTTCTGCTTATACCAGGTTCCAGGGTGCAGTAAAGTAAATGATGACTGCTGGATCACCCCCAGATGCCTTCCAGCCTCTTGTATACATTTCAAATTTTCAGGTAGATTTTTGCTCCATTTTTTTTGTAGTCTAAAGGATTTAATTAGATGGGAAATTACAGAGGCACAACTAATGCTCTTATATGTAAACATATGTACAGAAATTAAGATACAGTGGAGAGAGTCATTGTGACAAAGAAAATACCTGGGAGGACTTACATGAGAAGCATTGCTTTTACTTCTTCTTAAGTGAATCCTTTTCAGTGCCAAGACAGATTGTGGCATACATGCTTTGTGAAGCAGCCTGGTAGTTGAGATATCTAAGCTAATAATTGATTATCTTTCTGTGATAGAGCACCATGTGTCTCTAAGGAGTCAAACAGAAAGGCTTATTTTTAAAATGTTTTCATTGTACTGAATCTTACTTCCTTTATTGTTAGGTTTTTTTGTTGTATGTAAGACTGTGAGACATGCAATTCCAAAAGGGCTGACCTTCTGCATTCTTTTTTGTGCGGGGTTGTGCACTGCTGATGCCCAGACTCATTCAGAAATAAAGTTTATTGCAGAGTTGAGGAAAAAAAATATTGTCTTTGATACAGAAAATAACGTTAACAGTTATTTAAAGTTATTATATTAAAAGAGAAGAACTAAAAGCCCAAACAATAGTTTGCTTACCTCTGTCATCCATTATAAGATTGCATGTATCTGAAACAGTTATGTTTATCAACACAGGTGAAACACAGGTAAACAATTTCAGACACTGGAAAGATAATTTCCCAGTTGCCATGCTGCTTCCAAATGACAAGTGTCAGAATCGTCATGTAGTCTAGGCAACGTGATGTCTGAGGAAATGAAAGCCCTGTAGTAAGTGTTAAGTGATGTGATTAGAAAAGTTTTCCTAGGTTTGGTCTAATACCTTTAACCATCATGCAGTTCATCTAAACATTGAAATAACAAATCTATAAATTGTTAAAAAGAAACATAGCTATACCTAATGTTTAAAGCTTTTCTTTGGAATTTAAAACCAAAGATAAAACCAAAATAAATGTTCTCTAAGTAACTACTTATCTGTGCCCGAAGTTAAATTATTAGGAATGAAAAAAATGCAGCAGTTGGGTTTCATAAAAGCATATGACTTATGCCTAAGGTACAAATGTTAATCATGAGTCATGGAAGACTTAATATTTTACAATATTTAGCAAGATACTGTTTGTATTTGGCTTCACAACATTAAGGGCACTGTGTACCTTTGAATCAAAAACATACTCGAATCAGTAAGCTGAGTATAAAATTTATATTTTATTTTTTGTTCTTTTTAAGCAGAGAGTATGTGGATGAGAAATGCAAAGGTATCAGTGTAGATGCCCAATTGTCTGCCCACATGTTACCTCATTACTTTGTGTTCCCTTGTAGCCACACTGAATGATGACTCTAAATGTTCACAATTAGCATCACAGGTGGAAGCAAATTTGCCATAAATAATCTCCTAACAATATCAGAGACTGTAATTTTCCTAGCTATAAACAGAACTGCTCCCATTTGGTGTGTGCTGTGATGAAGAGGAGCAGGAGATGGGCATTTACTAGTTCAGACATTCACTCCCATTCACGGAGTACAGTGGGAATGATTGATCACCTCAGATGCCGTTAGCTCTGCCTGAAGTAGCAAGCTAATGCAATGTAAATTAGAGAGCCTGGGCTTGATCCAGAAATGGACCAAAAGGCATGAGGCAGCACTTAGAAATCTTGATGCTGGCTCTGCAGAAGATGGTATGCCCCAGAATGTGGTGACCAAGCACCAGATCCCCAAACACCACTATTGGATTGTTCAGTTTGCTTTTCTTAATAACCCAGAAATATTCTTGTGTAAACAACAAAGCACTGAAATGGAGATGTAGTTTCCAAGAGAAATGAAATTTCTATTTCTCGAGTCATACATCATTCCTTCCCAATGTTCCTGGCATTTCGGAAGTCTTCTAGTCAGTAATCAGTCATGTATTATGTCTAAATGTGATCTTTAAAAAAGTCAGTTACAAAGAGCCTGCTGCTACTGAAAGGTGGAACTGCAGCTGTGTTGTTTTTAATTTAAGGGTTAATAATACCCTTCTGTTTTTCTAAGTCTTAATAGGAACTTGGCACTACAGACCCTAAATTCTTCAAAACCATCCTTTAACATGGCTAGCTGTGTAATTGCTCCACTGAAGTTGGGGACACTGACCATTAAGTCATGTTGAATACTTTTACAGAGCTCAAAAGCCTTTAAGATTAAATTTATAGCTCTGTTCTTGCATGGCATGTAACAAAACTGTGGACTTGTACCTAGCATCAGATCTGTTTCTGGTAGAAGTTCAAGTAGCTAGCTCAAAAGCATACCCTCGTGTAGATGTGCTTAAAACAAAGGAAACTCCATTCCCCCTGTGACTCATTTTTATCATGGACATATTCATTATGTCTTGTTTTAACTTACTTTGCACACCTGTATTTTATTTCAAACTGCATTCATGTTGTTCCTTGCGGCGAATGAAGAGACGGGACGCAGCTTGATGCAAGCAAGATGTCGATTTATTGTACACAATCACGAGTTTATATATGTTTTCAGAAGCTGTGTGCTTTAAACAGATTGGTTCTTGAAGCTAAGCATTGCATACTAGGCAATCCCTGATTGGTGGTTAACTACCATGAATTAACAGCAAGGTGTTGCCTTTCCTTGGCGCCATCCTTGGCGTCATCTGTCTCCCACTCCCCTGCGCTCTGTAAACACGCCTCATCATGTTAATTGTTGTCTAGACAAGCTCGAGCACATTCCCCTCAGCTAACTGATTGCCACGCATGGTCCTAGTTTCCAGCCCGCTCCTGCAGTTCCTTGCTTTCTTTCTTAGCTGCTGTAATTCATTGTGTTTTGCTTCCTTACGTTTAAACTGAAATATTTACGCTGTAAGACTGTAACACGTCATTTTTACCAAATTACTATTAAATTTATTCTTACATTTGTCTGTCTTTTCTGGGGTTTGTTTCCCTCTGCTTTTCTTAGGCTCTTAGACGCTGAGCTTTCCCTTTCACTCTTCTTCACCCACACGGATTTCCTCCTTTTTCTCCTCCTATTGCCTTGTGCAGTGTATCACATGCACTTGTGGCACTCTTGTTTATTCCATTTTACCTGCTAGATCTGAATGTAATTACCAAGATGTCAAAGAGCCTACCAATTTGCGCAGAACAAAAAACATTAACTGATATAAGCAAACCCTTAAGCATTATCTTTTGCAATAATTTTTTCAATTATAAAGATAAACTAGAGATTTTGGTTTATTTAGTGCCTGAAATTTCCTAAGGTAATGGCATTTGTGAAGTAGTAGTATTTGTGGTAGAAAAACGTGTTTTTTTAAAATGAAACTCATTATCCCCCCATAATTATTTATTTAGATGTCTGCCAAGGAAAATGGACGATTCTTTTGGTTAAACTTTGCCATGTAATTAATTTTTCTACTTTCCCATGCTCAGTGTTGTTGTCTTCAGAATGTCACTTTATCCTTCCTAATGCTGCTCTAAGCAGTTCTGAAAGATGGAGAAGAGTTATAAATAAAAATTCATAAAACTTTCACCAGGAACTCTAACCATACATCATAAACAGCATGGTAACTTGGCTGTCAGGAAAGATATTAAATTGTGTAATCACAGTTAAAGACCATGTGCTCAGTAAGTAAATTCCTTAAAGTTTATGGAGGGAAATATCTCATGACAATGCAGATAGAGCTCACCTCTGAGCAGAGAACTCTCGCATATGCATAAAGCATATCTTCCCCCTGCCCTGCCATATCACTGATAACCTAATGTCCAGTCACAGAGCAACTGCTTACTCTAACACATTAGGGTTAAAATAGACTGTAATATTTACTCATATGTTCTGATAACAAGGAGATGCAAAATCAGTTGTAAAATCAATTTTCATGCCGTAGTATTCAAACACAGCTTGTATTCCTGTACTTGGTCATTTCAATAAATGGATTTTGCTCTTTTTCAATAAACCTTTTAATGTGCTAGATGGGAATCATATGGAAAGAAAATGAATTTATATCAATAACCTAGGCTTTTCTGAGGTCAGTTTTGGCACACCAAACAACTTTTGTCGGTCCTGTGTTAACAGCTGTCCTATGGAATGGGGTTTTCAGAGTCTCCTTCAATTTACATGAATACCAAACATGCTTGGTGAGGAGATGGCTGTATAGATTGACATACAGTGAGGGCCTTCTGCTTCACTTTGCTGCTGCCACTTGTGTGACTGCAGTTGTCTCCTTTGCCTCACCTGGTTTTCTAGCTTTCATGTTGCTCTTGTTCTTTATAATGTTGCTCTCTGTTCTTCACGTTAGCACACGTGGGGTGTATGGGCATCCTTCTGAAGTCCATTTAAGCTGTTACCAAGTTCATTATATTCCACTAGAGTTCATAGCAGCTTATTACTGAGCTTTCTTTTCATGCCAGGTCTAACCAGGGAGACTAACAAACTCCCTTTGTAGAGTTTGTAGAGGGAAAAATCAAGTCCTGAGGAAAAGCAGAAGATTAATTCTGGTAAGCACAAGTGAGTGTGATGTTTCTCACTTAGTAAGAGGAAGCAGAAAAGTTAAATATGTGATCCAAACTGTGACATCAATATATTCAAATTGCACCTTCTCTCATGGTGCTTGTTGTTCATTAGTCTTGCAAAATCTTTTTGTGTGTGTGGCTTTGGGTTGGTTTTGTTGTTTTTTTTCAGTTTTGTGATGATAAAAATATATGACTTTCTGCAAAAAGGAATACAGAAAAGTCAAAAGCTGTACCTCTTGTTAGTTGGATGTGAGAGAACAGGTCTCAGAGGCCAAGATGCTTCGGGCCTTTTACACAACCTTCCTGCTGGTATGAAGGCAGGAGCAGTAGCCTGCACAATACAGCCTTTTTCTGCCTCTGTATCACTTTAGTGACCCTGACCTCTGACTGGAAACAGCCTTTCTATTCCAGCCCTGTGCTCTCCCCTGCTAACACAGCCATCCATCCATAATTGCTATGCAAATAATATACACATTTTTTGTTGTGGATAAATAATATGCCCTAGAATTAAGGTGATAAAATCAAACTGATTCTCTTGGTAGTGATGGGCTAGTGCATTCTTAAACGTGCTTGACCACCTCATGAAACAATACTATGCCACATTTCTGAACATTGTCATGGATATTTTCAAATCTAGAGCTGCCAAACTGAACCACCAGAGATAAGTGAAATGAGCAGGAGTGGTTCGGGTTGATAAGGACTGAGATACCTTGAAAAAGCTGGGAAGGAGTCAATAATAGAAATAGCAAGTCCAAGACTAAATGGGGACTGTGGTATATAGGAGGAATGAAGCTGAGCACCAAAAAACTGCCAAAAATTAAATACGTAGGACATGAGAACTGATGGTATGTCCATAGTCAGGCATCAATTGGCCTTTTATTGAAGATACCATTTTGGTGGTGTTTTTTACAAAATATAGATGAAAACTTGGTTGCTTTTCTAATAGGATCATTTAAAAAGATTTCAGTGTGTTCAGTATACTTGAAAAGCCTCAGACAATTCACTGTCTTGGTTTAAGACTGAATATATGAAAATCATCTGCTGTAAAGAGCATTAATTTTTGTTCAGTTCATCTGTCTGTCTTCAGGTAGGAGCTGGGTTACACCATCAACCTGTCACCTTTTCCAGTGCTTTCAGCAGCCTTAAAAGAAATGGCAGGGTCTAGTTTTTAAGTGCTATCACCAAAGAATATTTGTGCTCCAGAAGATCATACATGTGAACAGCTATCATTCTAAAACTTAATGTATCTAATTTTTTGGTAAGTGTTCCTTGTTCTGAGTTTGCTGCAGAAGTCATTGATGAAGGGGGGAGAGTTTCAAAATAAAATGAATTGCAAGTGTTGATCAGTAGTAGAATAACAGGGACTAATGCTGCACATGTGGTGCTAGCTCCTTTCAACCGTGCTGTTATTCAGCAGCTATGATGTGTTGTCTGTATCTGTAGTGATATGGAGAAATAATGTGAAATGGGGATAATGGACATGGATTGTGATTGTATGTGTCTGCTTAAGGAATGTGGGTATGGTGACTAGTCATGGGTGCGGTGACAACCACAGTTTTGAGGAGACGCCTGCCCCTCTTCCTCTAACAAAGGGGAGACGGGGAGACGCCTGCCCCTCTTCCTCTAACAAAGGGGAGACGCCTGCCCTTCTTCCTCTAACAAAGGGGCTATTTAAAAGAGAATAAGAAAAGATGAGAGACATTCAAATGCTATCTAGAGGGAGGGAGTGCTAAGTCTCCTTGCTGGAAAAGATTGGGTGGTCACAATCACCTGAAGAAGATCGGGTGGTCACAAGGACATGAATCACCTACAAACCTGCAAGACCACCACATTCCAGGAAACGGACTGATAAGCTAATTAACATACGAAGCGGGGTTTAGGTAACAAAATATGTATAGGCGTTAGTTGAATATTCATTTGTTCATTGTATAAATGTGAGATGGTTCGTCACTTCGGGTATGCACGCTTGTGGAGGAGCGATCCCCCGTGCATCTGCGCGCAATAAACATACCTACTTTATAACTTTCGAGTTATAGAGTCAAATTCCGCACGTCAGTAGTCTTCAAAGTAACAGAACAAATAAAAAAAAGTGATGTCTGTCATGATGGTCTAAATAGTTAACCTATGCTTGATGTAGAACTTACGTGCACGTTGATGTGTTGTGTGTATCTCTTTTTATAACATTGATGGTACTTGACAAAAGGGCGAAGGAATGCTGATTCTTGCTGTTTCTCCAGTTCGTGTTTTTACACTGCACTGCAGTATTTGGAGGGATTGGTTCATGTATAACACTGCTGGTAGTCTCCAGACAGTTCACTGGCTATTACCTCATTTATTTGACTGGCAAGCTAGAGAAGTGATGGCTTCTCTAGGGGTTAAGGGGATAGGGGTTAAGAACTGCTGCTTCACAGGAGGGTAATGCATTTCTATATGCATGCTATGATATGCAGATGAACAAAATCATATGGCCCTTTTCCTATGTTGTGTTGTATTTTCTCTTGCTCTCCCACCTTTAGAATTTATCAAGCTATTTAACTTTGCACATTAAAAAAGTAAGTATCCCACCTCTAGAGAGGTGTACAAATAAAACTGAGTACCTGAAAGGCACTAGGTTGCTATATGTGTAAGTGACAGAGTACATTCAAGGATGTTTTCTTTAATAATAATAATTTTTGAAAGCTACATGTGCCTTGGGATGTGTTTATCTTATCTGCCACCTGTTTACTTGCAGAACTGTTGGAGCATTCATGCCATAAGATTATTTGCTGTGATGGTGTCATTGCTGGGGCAGCATAGCATGCAAGCTGGTGCAGAATCACTATTTTAATATGTCACGTTGGGTTAATGTAACCATATTAATGAGAAAATGACTTTTGCTATGAACAACCCAACATTTTATAAAACAACAGTGTATCCCCTGCTGGAATTCAGAAGCAAGTAAACACTAGAACTCAAGTTAATCCCCTGTGCAAATAAAAAAATCTACTCACTGAGGGCAGACTTGTAATCTTGTGTACTTTGGGCAATGTGCTCTCTATGCTTAATTTTGCACTGTTAAATCATAACTACTCTCAGGAAAATTATTCTCAACAAAGGTGGTTGGGAGGGCCCTGAGATACATAGATGCTTGCCACAGTGCTGATACCTGGAGATAAGTTTCAGAGTCTATCTTGTTGTACAGGTACAGATAGGTATTTTGGAGCATCAGTTTGTGACTGGCTTCAATTTGGGGAACTGTATATCATTATAAGAATACTGATGCAGGAGAGAAGGGCCTGGCTTTTCTGGCTGTATTTTTTTTTCGAAACAGTAGAACCAATAACTTGTGAAAAATGTAACAACTATGCCCTTGCTAAAATGGTTACAGTGCAATATACTTCTACATTTTCTGAAACTGCAGTCAGTGTGTTCGAGTTTCTTTATAAAATACTATTGAATCATCACTGAGCTATCTATAAATTAATAAGCTAAGGGAGTAAAAGTATATGGAATATATTGATTTTTTTACCCTTGCAATTTATTTCTGTGGTGTTTCTTCAAATCTACAACATGTTGTCTTGTGATGAAATGAGTGGTACTCCTGTAAATGTTTTCATCTCACTTCTGACTGTTGAGAGTCTAAACCTTTCTAATACAGTGTGACAGGATGTATATTCACATCAGAGATTTCAAATAATCATGATAGCTACAATTATCCATTCAGGGGTTTGGCAGGGGTGTAGGGTGGGGGGTGTTTGGTTGGTTGTTTTTTGGTGGGGTTTTTTTTTTTTTTGCATCAGTTTAAGGGGGGATTATTTCCACTATATTAGATATTAAGACTTGCAACTGAATACCAGTGAAAGAACTAAAAACCAATCGAGAAGCACTTCCTGCTGTTTGTCATGTTTATTATGTTTTGGTAATAGGAAATCTCATGCTCAAAACTTCCTTAAGGGCCCGTAGAAGTAAAAGGGGGTAAGGGTGCCTGATCCAAAAGCCACAGAAATAACAAGCATTGGATCAAATACAATATGAAAATCACATTGTGTTTATTTTATTTAAGTAATTGACTTTGCTTGGTTGGATGATGCTTGATAAGTGTTTGGCTTGGGAAGGATAAAAGCTTGAGTAGTGATGGGGGAGGTTGGAGGGGGAAAATGCCAGAGATGGAACACCAGTCTCTCAAGATATGAATACTGGAGATAGAGGGCAAGTTTACAGTAAAATAAAAAAAAAAATTAAAAAATTGTCATCAGCATTTAAGTTGTTGCTTGTGCTTTGGACTTGAAAGAAAGGTTGTTTACCCAACAATTTACTGTTTGGTTTTTTTTTTAACTATTCTGCTGAGCCTAATTGAAGACTTCAATGCTCCTTATAACCCTGCCTCCTTAAATGTTCCAAGCTAAACAACACTAACACTTCTCCATTAAACACAGTTTTTAACATGTTTTATACTTCTGTAAAAAATTGAGGATGGCCTTTACGACCACAGTGTTTGAAGATAAGTGGAAAAGTATTTTGAAATGTAGTAAGTATCTTTATTTCTTGCACTTAGTTACAGGTTGAGATGAGTTTACATAGCTGAAGATGAGGGAGAAGGAGAAGGAAAAGGAAGGTTTCTTTCCACTACATAAAGCTGGTGGCTATGAAGTGCGGAAAAAATGTAAAATAATAACAATAATAGAGTTAGACTCCATGCTTGTAGCTTAATATCCCTCTTTTTTAATTATTCAGGATGGTAAGATGATTCGCATACCTTTTGGAATTGTTTTTTAATGAATATGTGAAAGGGCAGATGGTCTATATGAATGTACAGATGTTAATATTCAGGATAAAGACTGACAGAGAAAAAGGAGAATTCAACTCGCTTATTCCCTTGAAATGTATTCTATCACTTGTTGATGATTAAATTATATTAAATAATTACTTTCATTTTATAGTAGTACTTATTATTTCAATATATTTTTGCTTGTTTTGTTAGGTATTGATATGTCACAGTTTGTTTTTGGATTTCAAAAATGTGAATATTTTTCAGATAACGTCAGCCAGGGGTCTGGTAAGAAGCCATAAAGAGCTTTCTATCTTTTCTTTTTAAGGGTAGATGTTTATATTAGTAAGAATATAACCTGCAATTCCATAGTCAAAATTCAGCTGACTAGGACATTACTAATTGTTGTGTTGGAGGACATGTCAGCTTGCTATTATCCACCCTCCTATTTTCCTGCCTACTAGGATTTCCTCTGCTGTGCATTTATGCAATTACATACATGAAATGTACCCGGTAATGTGAAGCGTAATGAGTTAGTAGCCTTGTAACGATCTATCACAATTGTTACTGAATGGTATCTGTAGTGTTTTATGGACTGAATGGATGTGGTCTGAGATAGAGTATTCAAATAGCTCCTGGAAAAACTGTTGAGATTATAAAAACGAACAACCAAAAAACCCCCAAACAACAACAAACCACAACAAAGAAATCAGCAAAGATTAATCACTACTTTATTATTTTTTTCTCCAGACACCTCACTTAACGAACTTTAACCTGAGTTTCCCACATATATAGTTTGGCTTTAAGTCCCTGAAATAATGACTTTGTGTAATTTTTGTGTATTGCAAATTTTGCATCATTTCTATACTCCTTTCTTCAAAGGCTATCTCCACAGCTCTTGTTTTTAAGTGCTTTGGAGAAACCTACCTAACGACTCTGGTCTCTTTCTCTTTATTGAAATTATACTGTGTTACTGCATGGAGGTGCTGTGCAAGGTTATTTGTATGTGACTGTGCAACACAATTACAAGCCCGGTGGTAAAATGAACGACAGGTTAACTGTGTAGGACTGATCACAGGAAGCAGGAAATTTGTTGAGATAGGTTATCTGTATGCTAATTAACTAAGATTAAAGCTGACACTCCACTATTGAGAAGTGTATTAGGAAGCGTATAGTCAGCCAAAAGGAACAGAAAATCTGAAGAGGGCAAGGAAAGAAAGATGAAGTATTTCATGGGAAGGTTTCCAACCTAAAGCTGCTGAAACCTGGTCCCACAAGAAATATGTAGAGTGGCATTTGGGAAGATTGGACAGAAGTGTTTCTTTTGCAGTAAGAGAAGGTACACAGTAAAATATATCCTAAACGTAAGACAGGAGGAATGGAAGGGCAACACTCAAGTGTACCACTTCACACTGGAAAGCAAGGCTCGTGGGAAGAGTTAAAAAATTACAAGAAATAAACTGTACTAAATGGGGAGCAGTATGCATATTCTTGGGGGAAAAAAAACTTAGAGGGGGTAGAACTAGGTGCCAATTTTAGTTTGGGTGAGAGAACATCTTTATTTGAGAACATCAGTGTATGTTTGATTAGCTGATTCAGAAGAGAGTGAGTGAGTGAGCTATTGCCCCAGACCTGGAGGGCTTCTTGTTTCTCTTTTGGAATATAGCACAATGTAACTAAAAAAAGGTAATTGTTGAACAGATTTCAGTTTCTGTGTTGCTGGAAAATAGCAGGAAAAGAGATGGTTATTTATACTGAGGTGGATTCTAAGACATGAACAAAACCAGTGTAAATTCACATTCAAAGTGCCATACTGAACTGTCTAATTCTTACCACTAAAGACAAGCTGTGTTATTCATCGGATATGTGAAATATTACTGAGATGTTGTGCTGAATGTTAAGACTATAGCAATCCCAAGAACTGTGGCATGGAAAATCCAAGTCAGGTCACATGAAATGGACACATGATGTCTCACCCAAGGAAAAAAAAAACCCTCTACTGTATGCACAGATGCCTCAGAATCTGCTCTGGTATATCAGACAATGACAGAGGAATATTATGTCCTGTAAGAAGAAGCATCACTGTCTGTATCTGGAAAAGGAGAATAAATGCTTGGGCATTGTGCAATCTCTTGAAAAACTGCTTTCTTGTTTGTATGGGAAACTTGCTGTTGTAGATACACTTCTAAAATGGTAAGATACTGTGAAGAAAGAGAATTCAAAATGTATGAGGTTAAATTTGTTCTTGCCAAACATATGGCATGCTAGTAGAAACACTGACAAGCAAAAGCATTGATGTTTTTGACTGTCCAGGAACATCCCCTTAGGGGAAAAATGTTGCACTGTGTTGTATCAGGAGAGAATCCTTTTCAGATCTCTTTATGGGGAATGATGCTGACAGATGGCAGAATCAGACAATTTATTTTTCAGCACTGTATGTGCTACGTTAAAAGCAATGTCCCAGAAAGAGGGCCAAGAGGAAGACTGCTTGTCTCCCACGGTCTTGATGTGGCACTTCTGGGCTTTGTGGAGCCTTTGGAAGGGAGAGGGGCAAGATGATAACTCTGAGAGAGCTGGACACATTCAGTGGAAAGAATTAAGGCAGGAGAGCAGGAGACTTGTGAAAGGATCAGGAGATGTTACTTGCAGCTATACTAGCCAAACCTCAGAAGTGATGAGGTTAAGTCTTTCCTGTACATCCACAGAAATTACTTTTGGTCTTTGTTAAGCTCAGGCAGTCTGAAAGTTGCTGAACTACAAAGGAAATTCAAAGGCAAATCAATGCAGTGGGTACAAGGACCTTTGTATTCAAACCATTATATGTTTCACACTGAGAAAAAATGAATTTTCTCTACTTAGTTACATTGCTGTAGTTGGCCATTTTTGTATTTTATAAAAACCTTGCTGTAGCAGCTGAAAGTAGGGATTGCTTCAAAGAAAGAGTTGAGGGAGACAAGACTTCCTACATCAAATGCATTGCTGATTATGGGTCAGCTACATGCTTTGCTTGTCCTGTTGAACTTGTAGTTTTCAACTATTAACTTTGAAATCAACAGGTTTTATTTTGCTTATTGTTGCAGAGTTGTTCAAGTTTCACGTCTTTGTCTTTCTTGGGAAGCAAAAACTACAAAATTGTGGCTATAGGGTTACATGCATGTACTTGCAGAAAACTTTTTATATATATTTCAGTTGAGATCTCAGCAGAGATTCAAAATTTGACAGAAGAAATGAAGAAAGAATGCTAATGTATTTTTAGAAATGGTTTTGTTATTATCTTTTATGGTGCTAGCCAGAACAAGTTCTCATTGAGCTTTGGCTTTTCTAATTTTCTTCCTGCATAACTTTGTTGACATCCTTGCAGCCCTTCTGAGTTGCCTTCCCCTTTTTTTAAAGGTTATAAACTCTCCTTTTTCCCCGGAGTTCCAGCCAAATCTCTGTTCAGCTAGGCTGCTGGCTTGTCTTTTGACATGTGGGGACAGCCTGCTCTTGCGCCTTTAAGACTTCTCAAAGAACACCCAGCCTTCCCGGGCCCCTTTGCCCTTCAGGTCTGCCTCCTGAGGGGCTCTGCTAACCAGTCTCCTAACAGGCCAAAGCCTGCCATGCAGAACTCAGAGGTAGCAGTTCTGCTGACCCCCCCTCCTTGCTTCTCTGAGAATCAAAAACTCTCATTTCGTGGTTGCAATACCCAAGATGGCCTCCAACCATCACCCACAAGTCCTTCTCTGTTGGTGAACAACAGGTCCAGTGGTCACCTTCCCTAGTTGGCTGGCTCACCAGCTCTATCAGGAAGTTATTTTCCATGTACTTCTAAGATCATCAGAGTTCTTAAAGTTGTCCAAGACACACTTCTCCTTGAGCATACCTAGACAAATGACCCTGTTGCTGCTAATCATTAGCAGGCAGATGGTAGGTGATCAAGATTTCATTATCAAACACCAATTTTCCTTTGAGGTGAAAAGATGGCCATCTGTTCCTAATATTGTACCTAAGGGAGCCTACAACTGTGGTTCAGTTGATTACAAAATATAATACGAACCTTCTCTTAATTCATTTACACATTACATACATATTATTTAAATTTTGCTAGCATTTGTAAAAAGTGGAGGTGGAACATTATCAGGTGGATCTTATCTTAAAGGCTACCATTTGGGGATGTCTGAAGAAGATATTGTTGCCTCTGAGTTTTTAATGTTAAGCTTAAAAGATTCCTCTTTTCTATAATTGGGTAGTATACACAAAATGAAAAAGGTGCTGAATTTTTCAGTTATAAGAATACTGGATATTTCAATCCTGAATTTTAAAACCTTACCTTACCTTGGGAGAAATTTTTATTACATTGATGTAAAGTCCTGTTTGACAATTAAATTAGTATAGCTGACTTAAATACTTTTAAGTACAGATTCTGCTGCTACATGTGTGTGATATGACTTGGCCTGTGCAAGTTTGGGAAAAGGAAATTCATTAGGGTTTTTTTACTTGATTTTTTTTTCTTTTTCTGGAAGAGCTGAAGATGTAATTAAATCCATCTGTGTGTCAATTATGATTTGAAAACCAACTGACTACTGTCAACCAAATCTAACTAGGGAGAAAAAAAAATCTGTAATATTGCTTTCTACAAGTTTTGTGACCTTCAGCAGCTGTGCAGAGGAAATGAGCATTCCCACTGATGACTAGGCAAGCAAGTCTCAGCCATTATAAATTCTGTTAAGCAGCAACCTTTTAGATAATCAATATGCATGTGCAGATGGGTCATAACTTTGGTATCTCTTGAGTGGTAAGAGTGTCACTGGGAGCATGGTGTGGGGAGTGGGAGTTCTGGCAGTAACAGTGGTGCACTGGGGGGATTGAGACATCTGTAGATACTTCATTAGCTCATATTCTCTAAGAACAGCAAAGTGAAGTTACAGGCAAATAATTGCTTAACAGAGCAGGATGGGACATTTTCAATGACATTTTTGTTTTTAAATTGAAAATATTATTGGCTTGATTAAAAGTCGTGTTCAGATTTCTTTCTCTAATTCTTGCAGTTTGTGTAAAATATTGTCAAGTGGGTTTGTGTTTCTCATAATGGTTTTATTCTAGGTCAGTTTTTCAGACCTATCTCTTTTTTGTGTATGTAAATTATTTCAAAAGAGAAAACAACCCCATATATAACCAAACAACTGAAACCCCCAGATATTTTTGAAATAATGACTGAATGTCAACGTACATAAGCAAAGCGCTTCCTGCTTTTCAGGCTATGTACCCATCTGTGGGCTAGAGTAATGAAAAGACGGTAACAGCAAACTTAGTCTAGCACAAAATGCATTTGCAGCAGATTCTACAAATTCCTGTAAGAAGATGTTAAGTAAGGAGTTGTTACTTAGAAACCTAAAAATAAACCCACACATCTGTAGTTAGCCAGCTGACTGAATTTATAATATCCTGACAGATATGTGCAGAAGTTTAGGTCTTGACAGTAAATAATAGTTACATGATTATCGTGGCGGTGAAAGCAGTATTTGTGTACCAAAATGCATTGCATTATGTATGCATACAAAATACTATGGTATTTTAAAAACTTGAGGATGGGAAAAATGTATTTTCTATAGAATATTTAAAAATTCCCATCAACGCCTTCTAAAAAGAATTGTTATTTTGTGGATCAAATAAATGTTTGTGGCAAAACAGCAAGTTCTTTGATTTTATTTTGATTGGCGTTCCTTTTGTGTGAATCCTAACTACCAGGTTAGAGCAAAATGAGAAGGTAATGTAAGTCAGGTTTGCTTAGTCTATTTGCATAGTCAGTCTGCTGTTGAGAAAGTGGCTGTGACCATTAATTTTTCCTTTGTGATTTTCTTGGTTTTGATGTTCACATGGAGCTTTGTTGATGATGTTTGCCTCTGGCAGTGCCCGGGGAGATGGTACTTCAGTGAGATGCAGGAAACATATGCCAGACTGTGGTTTTGCCTTTCTTCTATATATTGTTATTCTCTTGGCATGTGACACATGTAAAACAACTAAACACATTTTACATTACCTACAGCAATTAGTATCCAAACGCAATGTGCTTTTAGTAAGGAAAATAAGATGTATTCATCTTATGTTACTTAGGTGCAGCTTGCAAACAGAGAACCATGAATGGCTTCCAATCTACTTCTGAATAGATAATTTGAAGTGGTTAGTACTGAATCCTTCCTTACAGTATCAGATGGATAAGATAAAAGTTGGCCTGAGCTGTCTGTCACCTTCCAAAGTCATCTTGATCAGAAGATGTGTACATGCGCTCTTAAGGCTGACTTTAGGTTACTGATATCCATTATAAAAGACTTTTTTTTTTTTTTGTTGAAACTGCTATTTGCAACAATATTTAATGTCAATATGTAACACATCCATAGTACCATGAAGGTGCTATGTACCGAGTATTTCCCCATAATATCTCATCGTGCTTTTTTGATTTTATATTACTATGCAACAGTAATAGCAAATAACAGAACTTGCTGAGCTCATCAAAGAGGAAGAAACAATAAACTTTTTTTTTCCAAAAAAATCGTAAATAATTATTTCTGTGTGTAAGCACTCAGAATGTCTTGACAGTAGAACTGGCAAACGGCATACCTGCAAGAGAGATTGTAACCAGCTTTGCCAAATGGAGTGAGCTAAAAATGACAGTTCACTGAACTTCCAGCTCCAAATGTTGTTATTAACTAGAAAATTCATTTAAAAATGCACATTAAATTCTGCCTTTTCCAGTTTTTTAAAAAATAGTGTACAATATTAACTCACAAGAAAGAAATAACTCATTTGGAATGTACTTTGCCTTTTCATATTAAATTTTGGAAGTTTTCTTGTCAAAGGTTGCCTCACTGTCTAATAGGCCAGCTAATTTGGAAAGAAAGGCTGAGCGTCAGGTGAATTATTATGCTCAAGAGCTTTAGAGTGCTTTAAGGCTTTTACATGCAATAAGAGTGTGGTAGAAAGTTGGAGTAATACTCTTAAATGTGGGAACTTTAACAGTTTGGTGACCTATTAGATAATGTTACCGTAACATATGATGTACATGGTATGGATGAGGAACTTTGTCCTCATGCCTGAGAGCATTGCAAACCTGAGCCACTTCTGTTCAGGTTTCAGAAATGAAAATCATATTATATTTCAATCTGATACATGTAGTCATTTTTGTGGACAATTTTAATTGGTGAATTAGTCTAGATTAAATCTAAATTCCTTTCATATCACTTCTACCCAAGTTGTGATGAAGTGCTGAACATTTATGACCTGTTTTTATAAAACATTCATATTTTAGTATTTTCCTGAGAATTTGGAATAGAAGCATGAAGAAAGTGTGTTGAGGTAAACTGGGTTAGCGAGTGTAGTAAGTGCGCTAAAGACAGGTGAAGTAAAGCCAAATGCTACCTGTAAATGAAATCACTAGGTGTCACTTTGGGAAGTTGTTACAGACTGTTGTGACAGGAAGTGCTAAGAAAATACAGGACATTCTTCTGTTGACTAGAAATGATCTTGAAATCACAAAAAAAACCCTCTTTTTCTTTAATGTTTGCCCTGGAATTTTTAGAGCTTGATATGTGGATCAAACAGAGTTATTTGCCTTACGCTCCTAAAAAAAAAAAAAAAAAAAAAAAGCCTGAGACTTAACCTATTTGCTTGATATTCCTTTGCATCATTATCATTTCAGTCTTAAGGAGTGTTTCTTCATTTACTAGGCCAAAATCGCTTGCTCCTAAGGTAAATCATCCTTCGTTTCAATCAAAAAACTTAATTTCAGGCAGACTTCTGTGTTTTCATGTAAAAAGATTTCAATTCTTTTAAATCTGCTGCTATTAATAAACTGCACTTGTCAGTACTTTTTCCTGGCTTCTAGTATCTGACAGATTGTATAAGAGCTTCACTTGAGAATCTGTTTATTTGTTGTTTATTTTTGTAATGCCCGTATGAATATGAAAAATATTTAAATTTAAAACCATTCTTTCTCTTGTAGCTCTCTTGCTAGATTATCATATTCTGTCTATGAGGGATACTTTTAAATTTGACTTGATAAATAAGGAATGGATTCAAGCTGGGATAAAGCTACTAGCAAGCAACTGAAGATGTGAGTATTATATACTGGAAGAGTTAAAAACTTATACTAAGTTAAACACATATCCATCATGACTGCATAGGCTAGAATTAAAAGACAATGCTCTGTACAGGCATTAATCAAATGGGAGACTTAGCACAATTATCCTAGAACTGAAGAACTTTGGCCTAATATCCTAGACATAATTAATATGACAATAAATTAAAATATTCTAGCTTTTCAGATGTAACAAATCAGGCAACAGTATTAGTGGAAATGCATATTTAAGAGATACAGTACTCCTTATTTTTATGTAAAGCAAGGATCTAACAAGACCAAAAGAAATGAATGGATATAATTGCTTAATTTTCCCCATAAAATTATTACATCACAAAAGAAAGGGGGTGGGGGAAGAAATGGAAAAAGATTTTCAGTGAACTATTGGAGACATTTTTAAATTGTATTTTAAATTTTTAAGTTCCTTTGGTAAGGATATCATTGAGTACTTCAGGGGTATTTTTAAACTCACTGGTTCTGAATAATGAGTTGCTTTGACAATCAGGGCATTTGTCTACTTAAAAAAATTTAACAGCACTTAAGGAATCAGGACCTTGCTGACTGCAAGACAGTGAAATAATAATAATGGAAGAACAAATATCTTGTTTATATCCCTGCCAAAAGGCGAATATGCAACAACCATTCTCAATAACACCTGATGTGCACTTGTTTCATATGCCAAAGGATCCTTAGTGCAATTGATTTTAAAATCTCACTTCCACTGGTAACATTTTGATGAAAGGAGGTAGCAGGTATAATCAGTAGTTACTTCTTACTGGGAAGAATTGGGGGTAAACTTTCAAGTCAAGTGTGAGATTTTGAGAGGTATCTATAATTCCGGTTACAGGTAGTGCTGTGGCAGAAACTGCGCTTGATGCTTTGAGAATGATTTCCCGACTGCTTCATATCAAATTTGTGTTAACAGGAACATTACTTCAAATCGATCCTTGTTATGCTGTCTTTCTTCTAACTATAGACTCAAATCTAAGACGATTACATCAGAAAAACATGAAATGAAGCCCTTCTCCACATATCCATTGAAACCAGTCAAGGAACATAAGTGTAGAATCTGATCTTAAACATTATGAACTTGGGCACGTCTTCCTCATCATATTGTTTTGTCTCTCCTTGCTCCTCATAGTACTGCTGTCAGTTACTCACAGCTACAGTAAGAGCAGCAGGTAGCATCATTTATGTTGAGTTAGGAAGAACAGGCTTTAAGCAATGACTTTCCCATCAGCAGGAACGAACGTTTCAGGGCAATCCAACTGGGAATTGAGCCTATGTAGCTGGATATTTGAAGACCCAGTGCACACACAGTGTCCAGCCTGACTTTGGGGTCTCTTTCTATTTTCTTTCAAAGACCCAGTGTGTCTCTGACAGTGGCACTGGAATTTGTAGGGGACTCGGGTTCTCTCCAGCTGCCTCTCTGATTTTCCATGGCAACTAGTGTAGTCCAAATCCACTATCTTATGTTAAAAAAGGGGAATAAATCTAATCTTTCAGCCCTTATACTTCAGGCAATTTGGAAGAAGAAACTGTTTTATGCACAAGTTCTGTTTCCACCTCTTTGTTATGAGTACCCTTATGAGACCCACTCATCTGCCTGAAACTGGCTTTAATATTGAAAGATGTCATATGCTTCTGTTCTCATTCTGAAATATTAAAGATAATTTCTAGTGATAAGCAAAAAATTCTCACTGTAGGCATGAAGTAAAAACTTGAGTATCCACGTACAGAATTTATCTCCATACCTTTTCATTAGTCCTTAAAAATCAAGATCAAGCTCCAGAAAAAACTTGCATTCAATTTTCTTTTTTTCTTTTATTTTATTTTGGGAGGTGTTTTAAAAGTGTTACCCATGACAAATAAAAAATTAAAAATCTCCTTTTATCCTCTTTGCTGAAATATTTATGGCTAATCTTACTCTTAGTAATGCAATGAAAATTTAATTATCTTTGTGCAACCGAGGCAACTGTATTGATTAATATAGCAAGCTGGAATCTTAGTATTTCACTGTAATATAATCAGCATCTTCATAGTGAGGCACTTAGTATCCTACGTATTTCATTAATTATTAAAATGTAACTATGAGGCTTGCTTAAATGACAGAGCAGACGAGCTAGTGAGCAAAAAACCTGATGGTAACACTGTTGCTCTCCAACTGTTTAAGAAGAAATCTGAAGCAATTAATCAATTGTAATTCCCTTTGCTCCACAGGCTTGGACCCTGGGGTTTTGTGTGTGTTACATCTGTAGCTTGTAGAGTATTCAACAGCAAAAGAAGTGTGATGATTGTTAAAACTAATTCTAAGTTGGATCCAAGAAATGTGTAAAGCCTGCTTTGTGCAATGCAATGCTGGCTCAGCTTTTGGGTCTGTCAGTAACTAGTAACCGTGAGTCACCGGTCACTGTGAATGTCAGGTGCTGGGTTTGCTTCTGTAATAGCCTTGGGTTTTTGCAGTTAATAGTGGAGTCAGTGGGGCTGGCACAGCCCCTGCAGTGTAGTTTGGAGTTCCTCTCACTAAGCACACCTGAAGCGGTGCTCAGTTTGACCTCATTATGTCTGACCCTGTGTATAGGAAAAGGGCTGGTACAGAACCAGTTAGGCTAGCTGTGTGGCAGCTGTCTTTTCTGTAATCAAGTCCTGCTTTGTTGTCTGAATGGTGATGGGAGATGTAGTGCAATGGGAGTGCAGGAACAGAAAGGCTTTACTGGAATGTAAGGAGCAGTGAAAAGGAAGAAGAGCATGGGAAAGGGGAATAAAGAGGAACTTTGGATATTCAGTGCAAGCACTGTGTTATGAAAACACGCAGCATGTTAGCTGTGAAGACCAGTTAGTCTGTAGCATGGGGGATCCACGTGTGAGAAAGTGGTGGGAGGCGAGTGGCTCAGGTGAGTCTGCCTCACTGCTTTGATGCCCTTGGGGTACGCTAAACTCACATAGTGAATGTACTTTCAGGCAGTGAAGAGACGTATAGATGCAGTGTGTGCAGAAATGGTTTAATGAATTTGTTGCATTTATTAGCTACAAAATATTTCCCTTCTTCATGATGTGTACATATACAGTACTGCTTGCATATGATAAGATTTCTTCAGATGCAAACTGGGATAGTATGCCATTCTGACCAACTGACAGTTAAACTTGCCTAACTAACCACAGGAGTTAACCCCATTAACTGGTGGCTCTGCTTATAAGGTTAGGCAGGTGATTATGTACTTCTCAAAGCTGAGTCCTAGCTTTATGTGGTGTTATCTATAACACCTATATAAGAAGTCCTATGATATGCTATAACTTGACTCAGGAGATAATGTGCTGGGCGAATCGCAATAGCTACCATAAGTGCTAACTGCACTAGCACAGCACTTGGTACATTACCATAGTACTGTAGCGGGTTCCATTGTCTCATGCCAACAGTAACTAATTTCTGTTTCTGTTTTAATTGAAGAAATGTCCCTATTCTATGACTATTTGCATATACATAATTACTTCTAATTTCAAGTTGGTAAAATGGCAGTTAGTGAATACTTTAACTAAAGAAATCAAAGATAATCCATTTAAATTTGAAAGTCGTACTGGAATGCTAATGTACTGTTCACTATATGTGAAAAAATGGTTTCTCATCTTACAAAATCTTTATGAGAAAATACCAAGGGATTGAAACAAAAGGAGAAAAATGTCTTGAGCTTCACTAGAAAGAGACTTCAGTATTTTGTCTTGAGATCTTATTCTGTTTTATAGGCTTGTGTACAACTGGTTTGGTACAACAGCTCGCTTGGTGCAGTATAACAGTATGATATGAGTTGTGAAGTCAAATTTTACTAAGTGCTAACTTTCTTTTCTAAGGTATTTATCTTGTACATTGGCTGCTAGCATAGTTGTGAACTGTCAACATAGCACAAACTTCCATCTTGAGTCTTTTTTTGGTCATTAATTTTTTGGAGGTGAGAGGAAGGAAAGACAGTTCTTAAAGCTCTTCTGTTCTGTGGGCTTCATCAACTAGGCTGGGAGGTAGGACATGCAAAGAGCTAGGTCAAGCCTCGCTACACTTTGTTAGGTGATACAGGTTCATTTCTGGGGATTTGGCACCTGCCCATGTTTGCTATTTTCAGACTGGGGCAGTCAGAAACTGTCATCAAGCACCTTTAATTTCTGATAAGTATTTGTTAACAACTGAAAACCTAGTTAGCAGAAATAATGTAGAATCCTTTAATAAGGTGCTAATTGTAAGGAAATGGAAGAATTCTGTGTTTGCTGAAACGCTTTCTTTTCGCTGCATCTCCCAGCATACTACTTACAGATGAATATGCTGGAGTGTTACATTCTAGACAGCAGGGCAGGCTGAGCTGGCTCCTTTTTTTGACATCCAATTGTGCACTCCTAATTTAAATAAAAATCCCACAAGACCCAAAGTATGACTTAAAATGACGTTTGAAGGGCCAATTCTATTGTGAGGCTCAATTAGCTTGATAATACATTTTTTGGCCAAAATTTTTCCAGTCTTTTTCAGTCAGGAGAGGGAAGCCATGATAAGAGGAAAAGGAAAGAGTTTAATTTGATTATGGTTTTGGTTTGTTTGTTGTAAACGGAATGTTACGGAATATATTTGTATTACCTTTAACAGGACTTTTTTATCCTCTTTTTAAAATCAGTGCTGGTTGATGCCTTATTTGTGCTTTCAGTTTAGAGTTAGCACCCTTTAAATTAGTGAGCTTTGAGTAAGAATCAAATATATGGGCTTGTATAAGTTATAGGCCACATACCATAATGTTGAAGACTATAGCATTGTCTAGTAACACAGACAGGAAACTTTGGAAATAGATTTTGAAGGAGAAAAACAAAAATAAGAGCTATAAATAAAAAATATTAATCTCATTAATCAGATTTGGAGTGGCTGGTATGCATTGTAATGGGGCACAGGATTCTCTGGAGTAAATAAAAAAAATAATTTGATTGCAGTAAGTGATATAAAATAATGTTAGGTGAGATGAGAGTCAGTAATTTGCATGTATTTCTTGAACTTGACTTCCTTGTTGTTTTATTCATACTTATTTAATACCTCAGAATTAATCTTAATTTAATATTACTTCAGCTCAAATATTAACACTGAATTTAAATTTGAGTTCCTGCCTTTGCAGGACCATGATCATCATAAAGATTTTCAAGTTGCTGTTCAAATGCTGCTTTTCTCAGCAGGGAGAGACCTGTATAATTTTAGGGTTGTCAGATGTGCTTTGGAGAAGTGTCATCTTTTATATAAAGATACCACCGTTAATAATTCTTGAGTTCCAGTCAGAAATGAATGTAGGAAAGGGAAACAGAGGTTTGCTACTTATCCTGCAAAAGATCTGAGGCAGCTTTGGATGGAGCTCTGAAATTCCTGCAGCAGAGCCTGCTGTGCCCCTCCACCCTGGCCTTCTACAATGCTGGAGGTGCATCAACCTGCGTTTGCTTTTTTACAAAAATTTGTCCAGCACCATGGGGGTGAAGGCAACTAATTACTTCCTGAAAAAAATCTCTTCAGTTCATGTAATACTTCTCTCTCCTTTCAATACTGATGTATCTCTTAATGCCTTACTCCTCTCTCTGTTGGGCCATCCTCTTAAAGAATTTTTTTATAGACACAGTTCAGTGTGTAACTCAATGTTTAATTTCTCAGATCAGAAGTTTTATTTCAGATCAATGTTTAATTTCTCTGGTATTTCGTCAAACGAGAGTTTTATAACAGTAACGTGGCTTGTTTAGTAAGGTTGTTCAGAGGAGGGTGACTGACCAAGCAAGTACTTGATAACCAGGCAATTCTGAATGTCTGTTCTGTAACTGTCCTACTGCTTTAATAAGCTGAGTAGGTGTTTCTGGGGAAGAAAAAAAGGTAAGGAGACTTCTCAGTCACACTAAATGGAAAGTCATTGCTTAGCAGGCAAGTCTTTGATTCTTCGATATGTCATTTTTGCCAGCAGAGAGATGAGAAAGACAGAGGTACTGATATTCTTGGCAGAAACACAGTACTTGTTCTACGTGGCTTAGTTAAGTGGTTTGGACTTTTGTGGGAATAAATAAGGATCATAGGATTAGGTTTTTAGTATTAATAATACTTCAGACTGCATTTGAAATATGTGTTTCTCTTCATTTGGAACGTACTATGCTTAAAGACTGGGAAACAGGCAATATTTTGAATCTTTAGCTTGTGCCCACTGAGGATGGACTCGGCAGTCTGTCCCCGCAAGATACACATGCTTAAATCATTTCATTTTGCATTGCAGTGGAGGACAGGTCTGCAGAAAATCAGCTGATGAGAGCAGTAACTTCCGAAAGCACTATGAACTGATTGCAATTACCTGACCATGCTCTACCATTAATTACTTTCCTTGATCACAGTAGCACAGAGAGACAGGGATATGAAAAAAACAGAATGAAATATTAAGCATACTTCATTATATGCTTTTTTCTTATGAAACTCATATGTGTTCTACAGAAGTAATACTGACATTAAAAACTTGGTTAACAGGAGCTATACTAATTAACTTACTACAAATAAATGTGCGACTTGTGCTGAAACTCTAAATAGTTTCAAGCTGTAAATGGTCAACAATAAATGACTTATAAAAAATTAATTTATGTATTGAGAAGGTGGTGTTCATTCTTTCCTGTCTCCCTGGCCTTTTACAAGATAATCGCTGTAGTGTGCACTAAGCATAGTTATGTGGTCATATCATCATGGTTTCTCAGAGCCTTCTTTTATTTCAGCCTCTAGTAACACAGTTTCTTTTCCACTAATCTCCACATAGAAAAAAATAAACGCTGAAAATCATAGTTTTTCTAATAGCTTAGCAAAAATTTTTGGAGTAGTTGAATACAGAAATAAAGAGATAATATGTTGTGTTATACTGGGAAACAAAAATTCAAAAATTTACTTTAGGTCAGGGGTCCTCAAACTCTTTAAACAGGGGGCCGGCGCATGGATGAAGTGGCAGGCAGTCATCTGCGGCTGCTTGGTCCCACCCCCCTCCCCCCCCAACCCCTGGCGGGAGGGGGGGGGCAGGGGGGTTCTGTAAATACCGGGGGCCGGATTGAGGACCCTGAGGGGCTGTATCCAGCCTGGCGGCTGTAGTTTGAGGACCCCTGACTTAGGTGTTTCTTTCTCCTTTCTTAAGCAGAACCTGAAATCACTTACAACACATTTTCTTCCACCTTGATGGACCATTTCAGGAAGCCAGCATATACTCATATCTACTGAGACTTGAAATGGTGCTGTGGTCTACTCAGGAGCAAATTTCCTAAGACCTAATTAATAAGTCATTGATAGTCTGAGAGAGACTTGCTGAGAAGGTTTCAGTGGGTGTCTGATGAGTCACATGGGTTTAAAACTGTATTTTCTCATCTAAATATTACTGTCACTGTCCATACAAAAATTCAGTATTAATTTCAACTGAAGAGGAAAGAGAAGTTCTCATGTCTTTAAGTAATTAATAAATTAAAAATTGAAAAAAATGGAAGTACCAAAGGTACCAGAAACACAATTGTCACAAATTTTGTTTCTGTATATAAAACTCAAATTACATGTATGCAAATTTGTTACTATCTTGTTCTTGTCAAATAGATTAACAATGCCTGTTATTTCTCTTAAAGATATTGACTTTTTTTTTTCTTCCATACTATTTCTTTGCATGGAATATTTATTTCTTATTTTTTTTTCTTTTGCCTATAACTTTGGAAATCACATTTTGCGGTGCCTATCAAGTCCACCAAGACTAGCACAAATGCTTCTGTTGATTTAAATGGGATTAGAATCAGGGTCCAAAGGTTAATTATCCATTGATTTTCATAGTTTCATTTACGTTTTTATCTTTTCAGCATTGCTTGAAATGCTTTTTAATTTAGTGTATTGTTGATTTCACTAAATTCTTTTTTGTGTTATCTTCTGAAATTGTAAGGTTGAAGTAGTACTAAATAGCAGATTTCATGGAAGTACCTAGCTATTTGCTTCAGGATTAAATTATCCTGAGACTCCCTCTCAACTTTCTGAAAGTTACCCAAATGTAAAAGAGACTAAGTTTTCCATTCTATTTAATTTTTGTAATTCTGTTAAAAAGGAGAAGTGAAATGTAGATGGCATGTCTTGTAGTAGAAACATGAACAAACTGTTGTGTCCCCTTTCACTGCACTCTAGATATGTGATTTCCTAGATATTTGGCTGCTTTTTAAGGAAGATCAAATGAGAAAGATGACATCATCACCTGTTGACTTTAATAATCCATTTGGTTTTCTTTATTCTTGGAAACCTCTCAAACTCTTCTTAGCAGTTGTTTTATATAGAATAGGTGGTGGAATTATTACTTAAATTTGCTTTTTTTGATGTCATCTAAGTCCTGTATATTCAACATTTCTAAGTATTCCCTAAGTAGTTGCTGTTAACAAATACAATTGGTATTAAAGGTTTTTCAGTTATCATTGTTGGTTTGGATAATAACTTCTTCACTGCCTAATGCATTAAATCAATTTTATGCCTACTTAAATCTAAACCCAGAGTTAATAAAAAAGATCAACTTTACTGATCTTTGACCTCCTCATTTGCACATTTTCATTTATTTTTCTGAGGGTGACAGCTTCGTCTTTTCTGATCTTGCACAATACCTCTGAGGTCAGTAAGTCCTGGCCCTTAGCAACAATTTCTTAGTTCCCCAATTTTGATTTTTTTTCTTGACACTTAAATAAAACCTTTTTATTCTCTTTAGTTCCTCTGGCTGTCACTAACATTTCTCTTTTTCTATGCCTTACTTTTTTCCTGTGAAGATCTAGAATATATATTCTTGTTTGACTCTTTCTCTTGTGTGCCAAATGCAGATTTTTCTTTCAGCTTAGGTTTATTCAAGTTTTTCTGAAATGGCATTGCTTGGTTTTCTTTCTCCCACTTTAATACTATGGGAATGTGTTATTCTTTTTTGAATAGTTAGTGATGTTTTTAATGATATCTGCAAATCTTCTTTGATTCATTATATCTACAAACTAGTACTTTGTTCCATTAGCTTGTTTTTTTGCACCCCAGTCTTTCATTTCTGAAATTCTCTAGGGAAGCATGGATATTTTTCCAGATGTAAGTAACTTCTGCTTAATTTACTTTGCAGACATCAGTGCTAAGGAACAAATCTATTTTTTCAGCTTTTACTTTCTACTTCAAATGTGTTCTCTGTGTTAGAATTCTTTGAGCTAATTTTCTCATGCGATTTTTTAAAAAAAATGTTCGTTCACATATCCCACCTTTAAGCATCATCTACATAGTCATTATTTGTTTCAGACACACCAGTGGTTTTGTCCATTTCTTAAATACAGGGGTTTTAATCACACACTTTCAACTCTACTTTGAGTGCCTTATCAAAATACTTAGTAGAGGTGTGGCTCCCCGTGCCAGTTATTTTCATCATTTTATCCTGGAGATTATGTGATTCTTTCCTACTTGATCATTTATAGGCATATTTCTGATTTGCACATGTAATAGAAAAATAAATAGGAAATTACTCCTCCATCCACCAAAATTCACTGCTGCTCATTATTCTTCTGAGAGCCTTTAAATTGCTTTGTTCAATTTCATTTAAAAAAAAAATCCCCTTAATAAAATTACTGTGTATAAAAGAAAAAAAAAAAGACACAAGAGTACACATTGCTTTCAGGCAAATGGAATGTTTAGGCTTTGCGGAGAATATAAAAGATGATTTTGGTTTTCAAGTGATGGAGAGTTAAAGAAAACTACTGTGATTTATTTTCTATACGATTTATTCCAAGAAAGAACTTGCATTTCACAGTATAAAAGAATCTTGACACAATCCCTTTTAGATCAAATGGCAGAGAAAAGGTATTTTAACCTTCTGAGCATTCTTCATTAAATTACAACATCTTTCATCCAGAAGATAGATACAGAAGACCTAGAGTAATATTTTCTAGTAGAAAAGAGTTTGGGACTAGATTTTGCACTGTATTTAAAAAAAAAAAAATTATTATTAAAAAAAAAATCTTTATTTTGGGACTAACTGCATATAAAGGCAATTACATTGCTTCAGTGATACAAACTTATGTATTGTTAAAGGAAGCTGTATATGATCGAAGCCAGTTACAAATGCATGTGTGCGCGTGCGCACACGCAAAACCTTTTGAACTGTGCCATCTGTGAAGTTTCCAAAGGGTGCAGGAGTTCACAGTCCTTATCTCTAGTTTTGTAGGCCTGTAGGATATCAGACTTACGCTAGTATTACACATGTATATTCTTTTATACTTTGCCTCCCGTCTCTGACTTCTAAAGGGAAAATTCCACCAAAGAAAATGTTGCAGCAGGTCTATCTGCCATGTCTTTTTTTCCCTTTTCTGCCACCTCTTTGCTACTTACCCCACCATTCCCAACCTTGAGCAAATAGCTACTCTGTGCCAGTATTTGTGGATGCAGTCAGTAATATAAAACAAATAATTAAAGGGGCCATGAAGACTGTCATGTGGAAACCACCTATTCTTATTGTATTATGCTAAATACAATATCAAAGTCTGTATCTTTTTCTCTTGATGTTCTGCTCTTGCTCCAGTTGTCTTATAATGAAAGCCTGAACCAAACTTATGTTTCTCCTACTACCTGTAGTCCAAAGTTTGAGACGATATCAGTGATCTGAGATTGTACTTTGCTGTAGGAAGGGACATGGCTCTTCATATGACTTAATCAATTTTTTTAAAAAAAATAAATATATATATATGGAAAAAGCATAATCTAACAAGATTCTGTGACCTAATGATGGGTAAATGACTTAAAATAATGTGGAAGCTCCAGTATAGAGTTGAACCTGTGGTGCATTTGTTTGCAACATGGGCCATTTTACTGACTCTGGCTATAAAGGTCTTTGTAACTAACTTGTTGTCAAGGGGTTAAAACCACTTCTGAACAGAGAGAAATATACCTAGCTGCAAGCACGACATGGTATCTTTTAACTCATTATGTAAGAATACCATTCCAGGGAGACCTTGGGTTCTACCTACAAACCTCACATACCTGGAAATAACTCCAGGATTTAACTGACCAGGAGTATTTGTCTAGAGATTGAAGAAGACGTTACTATGTGAAAAACAGAAAGCTGAACCTAATATGGTGTACTGAATAACAAGGAGAATAAAGTTTTAGTGCGGGAGGCAGGCTTGAGGGAGAGATTACTTTCTGCTGTGGCAACTAGACTGGGAATTTAATTAAATTAGGATTTAGTCATGTAATTTCCAGTACTTCCTGATCCAGGAGATTTTTTTTTTAATTATTATTATTATTAAAAGTATTCCATTTTTTATTTAAGTTTTCAGTAGTTCTGGCTGAAACCCAGAAAAACAAAAGCATGGGGAAGGAAGTGAAAGGCAACAGTGGTCAAAGGGTTTTCATTAGTTCAGATGGATTTTTATATAGTCTAAATAATTGCAATCTGATAAGAAGCTATTAATCTGAATATAGGATGAACTTAAGGCTCTTCAGTTACAAATACATACTTCCTCTCTGCCTGTTAAAGGTGTACTTTTTCTTGATTTCTATGAATGTCTTGATGTGCTTTTTAACTCTTCTAACATTCAACTTTTAATTAAAAGAAAACTCTCTAAAATTAAAGGCTTTGCTACTTTTTAAAGGCTACTGACCAAAAGACAGAGAAAAAAAGCACTTAAAATGTATCCCTGTGATTCTCAGACTGAATAGTAATAATCCTGTTTTGAAATGACAGATTTTTATAGTATAATGATTGCTTTTCAGTGAAACTGGGAAAGTGGTGACTCATTAGGAGATTCACCTTGGACTTACCTCTTTGTAACCCAACATGGTGGCAAAGTAGGGTGAGGATTTTGGGATAGACAACAAAAGAGAAGTCAGGACAGTGTCTGGTGGAAAAAGAAGGGACTTTTAATCTCAAAATCCATGAAGGCAAATTTTTAATTCACAGGATTCTGTTAAGAGTATTTAAGGAATATGCTCAACCCTTTTAAAAAGGCTGACATAACAGCTAAAAAGTCAGTAGACATAGATCTGTTAAGCCCATATCTAAATAGAAATATGGGTAAGCCAGCATAGTTCTTGGGAATAAGTGAAGTTTTTAATATAGATTTTAGTTTTAGAAATCCTTATTGGCTTTGCCATTCAGTGCTATTTTTTCTGAAAATAGTTTTCACTTCCTCTTCTGCCAGGGGAGATTCATGACCCAGCCACCGGGATGAATAAACAAGCAAATCTAAATGGGTGTAAGGAAATCTAAGCAGTAAACTGCAAGTGCATTCTGGAAGTGATTGTGCAATCTTGCTTGAAATCCCACACTCTTACCACCAGACTGTATCAGTCAATATTTGTCCAAACCTTTGTATTTGTGCATACCTCTCAAAAGGTACATAAAGAAGCACTGACACTTTGTATTTTCTTTTGGTATGAGGAGACAGACAGTCCATCACATCTTCAGGTATCTAATAATTAATTGGCATATGCAGTTTCTACAAGTTTGGTCATGTCAGTAACTCCTGTCAGTTATGCAAGTTTTAAATTAGGAGACATTTCAAAGCCATTCAAAAAAATAGCTGATTAGTTACTTGCCAGAATACATGAAAAAAATTGTAGTATCTATTCATATTCAAAGCAGAATCACTGCATCTGTAGAAACTGCTAACTCAAAGTTTAAGCTATCAGTTGCCTTTTCTGGTTATATTCAGGAAGGAAGCAAGAGGAGCTATTTCCATTGTCTTTTGTTAAAAAATAGTACTTTGTATCATTCCTAAAGCAAATTTAATTCCGAATTTGAGATGCCTATTAGGTTTCTCAGCCTAAGGGCCTGGGGAAAAAAGTCTGTTGTTTGTTCCCCCCCAGTATCCCACCTAATGCAAGATTTTCACTTTCCCAGTATTTCCTCTTTTGAAAAATGTAGTTTTTGAATGTAGTGTTCTATCCAGTAAGAGCAGCTTTATTACCTTGAACTTCTTTAGTGTCATCGGCAGTTTAGCAGAGTTTCACATCGTGCCATCTGTTTATAACCTATAATTAGGTGACAGGTATAGCATTTCTTTTTATTACAATTGATATTCCTTGTTGTATCTGGTCACAGAAATGTGCTGGACAAAGATCAACATACCATTTCATGTTTTAAATATTTACATAGAAATATCAAACAGTTTAATAGAAATTTCTGCAATCTGTATAAATAATTTAAAAGGAGTCACTGTCTTGGGAAAGTAATCACCACTTAAACCTGAACAGACCTGAACTGAACTACCTCTTTCTGATGACAAAAATGAAGGTTAATAATTTGAGAAATGTAGCTATATCTAATGCAATCTTTGGAAGTAAGAGCCTGTAAATGTGCATACTGCATAAAGAAAATCTAGTGAATTATTTCACTACGTATTTATCAAGATAATTCAGCTCGTAAAAAGGACTTAAGAAATAAAGATGTCTATATGGTTGCTTCAGTCATATCAATAGCTCACAGTTCTCATGTTGAACAAGCACTAGAAAGTTAATAATTCCATGTTTTTTGACAACAGATAATTTGTTCAAGCTTGTGAATAATTTAAATATTAGCGGGAGACTATAAAAGTGTAAGATTCCTAAATGAATACTATACCATATGTCATGGTTTTGGTGGATGTCTGTGCATGTTCTGTTATTCCTCCGTCATTCCAGCTGGTTATTGATATATTCTTTAATAGATGCAGTTTCAGACATTATCGTTTCCCAAGTGACGTTAACGATTCACAACTACTATTAAGGAAAAAATATCTATCACAGTGATTAAAACTAGCTTCCTGCTTCAATTGAACAGAGCTTGCACTGTCACAGGGGGGTGCAAGAACCACCAGAATTGTTAGGCAACATTTAGTTTTAGACATGGAGCGACTTGAGTGAGTTCCTTCTCAAATTTATTATTCAGATTCCCATTGCATGTTGTACCAGTACCAGTTTCAGGTTGCTGTTTCAGGTTGCTGGGTTAAGGACATTTTAAATTGAAAACAAAACTATTACAGAGCCTTTACAGCATGCTTGGGGGACAGACATGTTGATGATGCCCTTATGATGATCAGCTAAAAGTGGTTTTCCACTAGTAAGTAGTGAAATGTGGTTTTAGAAATCAATTAGATCTGTATCTTATGGTTTGATCTAGTCCTGTGATGGTGGCAGCTGAAAAATTCCTCTACGAGGAAAGCTAAGTGAAGTATGCTGTTGCTTCTCTTTGCACTTTAAATTTGCAAGCTGTGTCCAATTATTTGGCTTCTCCCAGGGACCTTCAGTGAGGTTAGAAGTGTCACGCAACTGACAGAAAACAAGGAACTGAATGTTCTTACTCACCATTGTAATGGGATGTGTCTGTTTTGACATCTTTTCAGCAAAGTATAATTTTGAAGCATATTCTGAATATTTTCCTATGAAATTGAAGCAGATGAAAGGATAGAAAGCCTGGTCTTTTAGTTTACAGTTGGGAAATGGACTGTTGAATTCGATCTTTCCAAAGATAAGCTGAATACCCCTATAACCCTGAGTATGTACATAAAAATAGCTAAGTAGTAGTGTCAGCAACTGCAGGTGCTGCTGGGACACAAAGTGGCAACATTTGTTGCTATCAAGCTAATATCTGAGAGATGTTTTGTGCTTGATTTTTATATCTCTATCTACAGTTTAATGGATAGAAAACTTTGTTGTCAATTCAGGGTGAAGAATGGCTTGAAAGTATGGGTTTCAGTCCTGAATTGCTATAATGGTGCTTAATTATGATGTTCAGGATAGACTGAGGGGAGGAATTTCTCATGTAATCAGAATGTGTCCATTTTCATGTGTATCTTCTTGTGTTTTTAGTGCATCTTTGTGCATTACAAGTTGGACAGATTTGTATAATTGTTGTAAAAAGTTTTGTTTTGTTTTCTGTCTCAGTGGCAGCATTTTTTAGGTGGAAATTCTTTTCAAAAAGTGGAAATACATATATTTTTTAGTGTATTGCATATAATCAGCAAGTATCGTAATCCATTTGAGGTTTACAGATCTTCATGCTCCATTGTGTCTTCCATGTGTCTTACAAGGGGGTGTACGTGCCATGGCTTGAGTAACAGCACAGTGAATGCTTCCCATGCTTACAGGAATCTTGCTAGCAGTACTAATGATGAGCTACAGATAATGCTCATACAACTTCGAAATCATAGATCCTGTTTTCCTTGCTGATGCTTTGAAGAATGTTTGTTTCAGGGATTTTTAGAGTTTAGAGGTCTAATCTTTGGTGGTACTTCGAGTTCAATTTTTGTCCTTTATTATAAATAGAAGACTTTTTAGCTCTCTTAGTCATATTGAGTGGGGTGGTGGATTTTTTTGGGTGCAAGTTTTATGATTCAGGTTGTGCTTTGCAGCAGTACTAGAAAGGTCTCTGTTGGTTATTTCAGCTTTAGTAGCAATTTTGAGGCAAAGATCACCTTGGAATTGGGTCACAGGCTACAAGCAGAGAGCTGTATTCGAGCTCACTTCTGCTGAGTCAGCTGTGTTTTATGTCTTCTAGGCGCTGCTTGTTTTAAACTTGCTAATTCTGTGGACTTATAAAAGAGCAATGTGAAACCTAGTGGTTTTGTTGTTTGGTCTTGCAGGAGGATTATGTGCCATATGGGACTATGGCAATAACTTGCAAACTGAAACCTATCTGCATTATTCCTACAATCTAGGCATTGCACCATGTCCAGTATCCTGGTTCCAGCTTGAAAAAAGACTGTGGTGGGCAGTTGATAGGGCAAATAAGTAGGAGTGATGGGTAATTCTTGTATTTATAGCCAAGATTATTCTTGCATAAATTCAGACTCTTGGACTCTTTGTCATCCATGCTTGTGAGGGAATGCAAATATATATATAGATTATCTGTCACCTTTGGATAAGGATTTGATTCAGGAATTGTTATTGTAATGTCCATTAATCAGTGAGGATGACAGGTAATGTGTGTTCTCAGGAACAAACAGCACGTGGTCTATGCAGGTGTGGGGCAGCTTGAAGTCAAAATAATTTGACAGTGGCTTCCCTCTGTAAATATATAATCAATTATTTTGTGTTACATTATGTATTTTTCTATTTACTATTATCTCTTACTATATGTTTACAACTGGTACATTTTATTGATCTACTGAAAATATACTCAAGTCATAATAATCATTATCATTGCATATTCAGTACACTTTTATAACTTCTACTTATATTCACTGTAAAAAACTGCATGTATCTCATAAATCTCCTTTACCCTTTGATGAGCTGCCATCCATGCTTAACTTGCTATCAGACTGTTATCAGTGCACACCCAAACATGCCATTACTGTGGTAAAAATATTAAGCTAGAAATATAGATGGGAAGAATGCAAAATTATTTTAATAAATGCTGGATTTTTTTTGTCTGAAGACATTGAAGTTGTATACGTATGGTATGTGAAGCAGTCCTTTGATAAGAATTTTTATGATGCTTTTCATGTTTCCTTTTCCCACACCTTAACTTTAATATCCTGAGGAAGTAGGATAGAGACAAGATCACAGCATCTGTCTGTTTATGTGTGGATAACAGCTGCTAGCTCTGTCTTGGTTAGATGCAGTATTATGCACAAAATGCAGTCTTCTATGCTGACAATCTAGGAACAAGTGTGATACTATGTAGATTGTGTTATACTTCCCACGTACCTCTTGTCTCAGGAAGTGATGGTGTATTTGCTTTAGGCTGATGCTTTTTATCTTATTCAGGCTGGTGCAAGTATCAGAGTGCATGGACAATTGCAAATATTTGATCTTTTATCCTGGACATTTTGCATACGCATATGTATTTCAGGGTATGGAATTATTCATAACGACTTCATTTGTTTTACTAATGAATAAAATGTGTGTTTGCAAAATTAGGATTCATTTTACCAGTTGAGCAATACACACTGATTGAGAAGTTAATCATAAAATATTGCTCATTGGCAACTCATACGAAAAGCAGAAAATGCTTTTAAAACTCAGTCAACCATAATTTTGCAGTATTTCCTGGACCTAACTCAAACTGGCTCCTATCCTTCCAAATACACCTCTAATCAGAATAATTCTTTTCCTTACCAAGTACCTTAGATATTTCAATAATTCTCCAGTTTTCTGGTCTTGTAAGTTAATATCTTTCTACAACACATTAATAATTTCCTAGATGTTTCAGCTATATGAAAGTTGCCTTGTGTAATATTGATACATTAAACTAGTCATTCTTTCCTTATTCTGACATGAACTAGTGCCTTGTTTGCCTTTTTTTATTGTTACTCTGCAATAAACTGACAATTTCAGTATTTTCACGTTTACCCCCATATCAGTTTCCTGGAGATTGTATTTAATTTGATATGATTATCATGTGCTACCTTAATCTCAGAGTTTTTCCCACCCCTTCAGCTTTTACCCCATCTTCAAAGCTCTATTTATCCAGTCTCTGCTGTGATTTAGCTAGGCAATTTAAAACTATTTATGCTAATGCAAGCGGGACTTAAAAATGTTTCACATTATTAAATTCAAATAGCACGGATATAGGATGGCAGGATTAATTTAGCAGGTGAGCAGTAGTGGTGCAAGGGTGGAGATTTAGCACAGATGGATGGTTACAATAAGGTCAGACACCTAAGGAAAGCAGGGAGGAGAGTAGCTGGTTGGGAACTAGGAGTATATCATTGATTTACAAGGCAGGGAATGCTGGCTGGAAAAGGAGGTCTGGAAGAGGTGGGAGCCTCGATTCGAAACTTAGAGATTTGTATCAGATGAAAAGACGCTGGCAAAAGATGACCTTGGATTAAAATAGTCTAAGAGAAACAAGAGAGGACGCTTGTTAGATATAAACAGAGGAGGAAGGCAAGTGACACACAACTTGCAGTACCAAGGGATTCAGCTCCCTAACTGTGGTGGCTCCTGACACCAAGCACTTAGAGTTCAGCCTCGCCAGACGACTGTGAAATCCTGACCACATTGAAGTCAATCTGGCCTGTGTTGAGGTCAACAGAGCAGAGATTTTGTATTTCACTGTGGTTGTTACTTTCTTCTTTCATTTTGCCAGCTTTTTTTCACCCAGCTTCCCTTGCTTTCTTCTAAAGAAAAAATAAATATATATATGTACTCTTGCTGCCAGAAGACAGAAGAGTTCTAGGTGTGTGCTTTTTGTGTTGGGATAAACATTTTTCCTCAAATTGTTAAGTAGCAGTATTATTTCTTGACAAGCCAAACTGCAGCTCCTTCACAGCACTTTAAATCAAAGGAAGCTGTCTTTAAAAGAAATAATAATGTATATCTTTAAAGGCAACTGAAAGGCATTAACCTGTTTAAAAAAGAAAAGACAAAATACAGCTACAACTTGTTGTATGATAGTACTGAAAGAATAGTACTAAAATAGTACATAGTAACAGTACTAAAAGAATATTAGTGACATTTTGAGCTTTTGAGCATATCAGGTAAATCTTACTATTTTGATGTTGTATCTCTAGCATGTCCTTTTTTATAAATACATATATGTATTTATAGAAACTAGTGCTTTGAGAAGAAAATGGTCTGATGTAGAAATGATGCTAGTATTTAAGCTTCTGGAAGATAGAGTTTCAATAAATATATAAATTAGTATTTAGAAACAAAATAGACACAGTTTAGTGAATACGCAGATTCATACATCTGGTCCAATAGATACACTGGTTTCTCCTTTAGAATAAAATTAAATTTTCTCCAGCATTGTTATGTTTTTGATGATACTAGGATGGGCTGTCTCTGTCAAACTTGAGACAATGGATTTGGTTTGTGAAATTAAATTTCTTTTATTATCTCATATTTATATTTGTTCTGTTGTTCATCACAAAAGCAAAAGAGAAGCAAGGGGTCATCACTTTCTTACATATCTCAGTTCATCTCTGCTGCTACGCTTAACATAATTCCTCCTTACAGATCATGTGTTTCTTTAGTGTTTTCAGTCTTTTTCGACAGCTTATTCAATACGTCAAAATATTTTGGTGTGTCTTAAGCAGTGCAGCCACATACTCCCATGGTGTTTATACTGTATAGCAAAGATGAAAAGCTTGACATACATTTAAATGTGCCGCTTTATGTCCATGTTTCTATTTATTCAGCATTATATACTTCCTTCAAATAGTCACTCTTGCTTTGTGCTTTCTTACCATTGCATTTAATTTTTGTCGGTTTGCAAATTAAGTGGAAGATGTAACAGGGTATTGAATATGACCATGGAAAACAGGAGTTCCTCTTCCCTGGTAATCTGCAGATATCTCATTTATTATTTGAAGAAAGAGGTGACAAAAGTAAGAGATTTTTCCGTGTGAATATGAAAAAGAAATTAAGGAACATTGACAGATCAGAGTGTGGTTTTAGATCCACAAGCACTGTGGTGACAAGTGTAAGCATTTTCTCAATGCTTTTTATAAAAGCATGGTTATACCATATTTATCAGGCCAGATCCAGAGCCGCATTAATCTGTCCTTCCTCTACTGCCTTCAAATGAAACATGACAGTTAAAAAGGTTAGGATTCAGCAAGTGCTATTCATTTCATGTTCATACTGTTTGTTGTTTTGTCACAAATAAAGTTGCTGTGTACTGTTCATATTTACAAAGGTATTTTTTGTATAAAATAGATTTTGAAAACGTGGGTTCTCAGGTTAGTTTAGTGTGTACACGTTAACAATGTATTTATAAACCAAAGTGTATTTTTCTTGACACCTAAGTAACAGGTTGGGAGGCTGGTAGGAAAGAAAGAAACCACAAAGCCTGTGTGACTGTATATGTTAGTTATTTGGTTTACAAATTTTCTTCTGCTGAGTATGTTCTTTATTAAATAAATATTAATAAATGTTTAAACATACTGTAATGGTGAACATAGATGTTATCCATAACAAATATAATGATTTTATAGTTTGCTAAATATTTTCAGATAACTTTCCAGTAGGGAAAACCCAACTGAAATGAGAGGTAAATCTGAAGGCAGTAATAAGTCATGTAATTTACAGGATTGACTGTAAAACTGAGACTATCATTGTAGGATAGATAAAAAAAGTGAAAGAAAAGAGAAAATAATACATAACTAAAAAACAAGACACGCTGAGCCCTTCATAAAAAATAAAACAACTTAAACCATCCAGTCATCCGTTTAATAAACCCTGTTTCAGCATTTCTCTTTATCATGAAATATATAATTACTGTATAAGTGCAGGTATTACAAAGGAATCAGCATCTTAATGCATTTTCAAATCTAGAACTCTAGTCATTCAAAATGCCTGTCTGCCAAAAGTGTAATTACACCTGGGAGCAATAGTATGTCTTTAGAAAAGTCGTTTCATACAAGGTTTCTTAGTGGGGCCATCTATGTACATCTGCAAAACAAAACACATTGCAGGTGTAGCCTGAGGTGACATTCTCTACTGGATTACAAGAGGGTTACACCATTGCAGCTCCTCAGCAAAGGGACCAGAGGCAATATTCTACACATGGCAATATAACTTAGAAATAACTTAGATTAAATCCTAGAAAGTTTATAAAACCAATTTAGAGTGTCTCCTTGCTTCTTGCTTTTCCCTTATTTTTAATTTTATTTAGTCTGAGAACTGTTCGTGCTCAAATATTGTTCATACATTTTTTTACTATTATCTATAATGATTTTAGAAAGAAAATCTCAAAATAGAAGCTAGCCATTTTATTTCTCAGCAAATGTCAATTTGATTTGTTTTCTTCCCTTGAGATTCAGGTAAATTGTATATTTTCACAAAATATTTATGTTTATATATTAATGTGACAAAAGTCAGAAAAACTCTGCTTTTTAAAAGTCCCCATATTTAAATATATGTATAGAATTAAAAAAAAATAATATGATGTTTAAACTATTCTTGAGTTACTTAGCTATCTTTGTATCAGGTTAACAGAATTAATGCCTGTATAACACCTGTATACGTGTAAAATTTGGAATCCCAAAATTCTCTCAGTGATACTTTACTGCTTTAAATGAAGGCCTCATGAAAATGCTTTAAAGCTATTTTTCCTTTCTTACATTCCCATCTTTTACTCAAAGAACAGGAAATAAAAATTAGTGCATATTTCTGAAATATTTTTCTTTCTGGATTGTTTATTTCATATTACACTGTATGAATGTACTTTTATCAATTTATGAACAATAAATGTTCATGAATAGATTTCTATATTGGAAGAAAAGCTTTTTGCAATATGTAACATTTTCCTTGCTTACATGTTTTGTCAGAAATCAGCAAAGTCATTGTGTCATTCCTCACTTATTTCCAGTAAGATTCTTCTGGTTATTGCCGCATACTAAAATAGTTTAATTTCCTCCATAACTAGTTGAACGCTATTTCTGGAGTCAGAATTTCCTTTCTATTTTCAGCAAGATTCATTAGTTTAATCAAGGTTGTAATTATTTGATGGATTTAGTTTTTTAAAAAATTATTACCATTTAGAAGAGGTAGACTACAAAACTGAGAGAAAAGATTATAATCTTATTGTCATGCAACGTTATGAGCTCCATAATTTAGACCATAAGTAAAAAAATTAATTTAGAAGAAATTTTCAGAGCTATAAAAAAGTAACCATATATTGATATAGTACTTAAATATATTATCATACCTATATCAATATATTTTAGAAACTTTTAGAATGTAAATTATTAAACATATTTTTAATACTATTAAATGCTAAAGTACACTTGTGAAAATGTTTTAAAAAGTAACAGTATTTTGAACTTAATACAAAAATGAATTAAAGATTTGTTCCTCATCAGAAATAAATCTCTAAGGTAACTAATTGCAGTGAGTTGAACCCTATTTGCACCATTAAATGACACATTTTATTCTTTTTCATGGCATGTCACCCATGCTGCAGATAGAAGCTTTAGAATGTATGCAAAATCATAATTCTTTATACCTAACAACTGGAGGTTAACCACTTGCAGAAATTTTGCCTTTTTTTTTTTTTAATGGAAAAAGAAAAGTATATTCCCTTTAATGCCAACAAGATCCTTGTCTTATTACAAATAAATTAATTGCTGAATTCTAATAGAAGCATTTATCATGAGAAAGTGTCTGTCCTGGTGAGCGTTTATAAATCATGCTATTAAGATGAATAGTATACTCAGATTACTCTCAAATATTTAAAATGTTGTACCACTAAATTCTTGACTTCGTTTCTCTATCTTGGTTTTGTTTGCTGCTCAGGTCCGGTATTGTGGCAGTAGAGGTGAGGATTTGGTACTTGGAGTCAAGTAAAATGATGTCAAGTCACATGTTCTGAATGAGTACATAATTCACAAATCCATTACGGTTGTATATGATGTCAGATTAAAAAAAATAATTTGCTTTGTTTTTCTCAGTCTAATTAATAATTGATGTACCTTACCCTATAGAAGTATATTAAAAATGTATTGTGAATGGCAGAAGTAATTACAGGCTTACGAACATGTCACCATAGTTGAAGATTTATTTGCATTTTATTTTTTATTTCTGTTCCTTGTGTTTTTGTAACTTGGGTGTAAACTATTACTGGATGGTAGGTCTTCCAACAGAAGGTTTCTCAAACAGAACAGTTTGTGAGAAAGTAATATGTAAAAAGGCACAGAAATATTTTATTTATTTCCTTATGAAACACTTGGCTACAGCCTGGTTCATTGGCTTAAAGACACGAAAATTTGCTGAAACGTGCCTATATGTTTTCCTGCAGATGCAACACTTGTCAGAGTGCTAAGCATTGCACATGGGTGCGTTAGTCTTTGGCATTTCCAATGACAGCCCTGAGTTGTGCTATTTAGAAGCTTCCTTTACTCCTGGGTGGGAATCTGCTGTGGAGCAGTAGTTGTGGAAAGCGTCTGTGCTAGGGCAGGTCTCAAAACCAGTACTGTCTATCAGAGTGGACTTCAGATTTAAAGGAACTTCAGGAAACGATTTAGAATAGACACAGGGAAGGAAATGTCATGCTCTCTTGCAATAGATTTACGAGGCTATATGTATGATTGCTAATGACTGTAATCTCCTCGAGCATATATTGTCGGGAGGCAATTACCAGATCTCATTAACTTGTCTTTGCACATAGTATGATGAATTTCAAAGGATCGTATCAGGAGAGTGAGTCAGGGGCTCAGACTACTCCAGGTCCTTTGGGAGGGGTTATGCCTATGGAGCTAAACTGAAAGCAAAGCAGCACACCTCAATGCACATGAAATCATTTTCTCACAGCTATCCTTTTGTTCTCTAATGAAGGTTTTAATGTAGGTAGAGATTTATGTGTTTCAGTTACATGGGGATTCATTCAGTTAGATAGTGGAATTTTTGATTAGATTAGAATGTTTGTTCTTTAGGGAAAAATTATTCATGGAGATTTAAAAGGTAGTTTCCTTATTTTCAAGACTTAACTTTCATTTTCCTGCTATATACTTTTTTTCTAAATAAGTGTCATGCATTTCAGTTCCCTTTGAGTCTTATTTAGGATGGCCTCTCTAATGATACCTTTATAGCTCTTGTCTAATGACAGATGTGCGCAGTAGATGTGAAATAATTCTGATAATGTTAGCTGAACTTTGGAGGACTTTGAAGAAGTAAAAACAATTAAAATTATGGATTGAGTAAACAGAGGCTCATCCAATTCCAGAATTGTCTCTGTAACAGAGAAAAGCTTGACCATATTAAATTGTTTATTGAAATGCTTATGGGCTTTGAAGTCCAGATTTTCACCCCAAGATTTCAGTAGAAGTACAAGCTGAATTACACAATGTTATGAAGAGTTATTATGGAGATGGCTGGAAAAATGACTTTGCATAGATTTGTATGGAAAAAAACCACTGTATACAAAGAGTTAATGAGAGGTAAACTGGAGAAAAGGGACAACTCAGAAATTACCAAAATATTTCTTTTTTTAAATAATCTGTACTTCCTATGATTGTACATTATGGTTTAAATAGCTATGGTTTAAATATGAGTTATTCATGTTTTTGTGATAAAGTAGTTGTAACCTAAAACAGTTAATGAGGTATTTGGAACAGTGCACAATTTCTTTTGTCAGTAAATAACTCATCCAAGGTACTTTTTTAGTTAAGTGAAACCATTCATATATCTGTATCACCTCCTGGGAATAGCTTGGTCTGGGAGAAATGGGAGGGGGAAAAAAATAACGTGCAATATTTTTTTAAATTTAAATATCTTTATTTGAGTAGCCCTCATTGTCCTAAAGATTTGAGGCTTTTCACTTAGTTCCAGGGTTACGTATGAACTTGCACCAGATTGCAGATATTCAGATGGTACTTCGTTTGTGGTAGTTTTATGATGTGTGTGTGTATCCACAAATAGATATTTTTTTTTTATACAAATGCAATGCAAAACAGTGTTCTTTCATTTTTACAAAAATGAGTAGGTGATAAGAACAGGTTGAATAACAGGATCATTTCAAACTCATTTTCTGTAGGAATATAAGCTTTCCATTACAGCAGACTATTGGTCTACCTACTCTTATAGTTTAAGTGTCAGATACCTCAGAGAAAAAAAAGTATAAAACTTTGTAATGAATTAAGTCAAATTAGTGTTTTCTGGGTCTACTTTCTTCCTAACCACAGCAATTAGTACAAGTCTTAGGCTCATGAAGCATGAGCATTTAATTACTCATAGTTTTATATCTAACCTAGAGTTTCTTTGGATACTTAAACACACAATGTTGTATGTATGTGTAAATGTATGATGACTTTTAAAGGCATTGTATACTTGGCCTTCTCACTACCCTTTAAACTCAAGGGATTGTATAACATGGTTAGAACTATATTTTTTTTTAAATTGAAAATTGCATTCTATTTTCACTTTCTTTGTATTCTCCTTCTGTGATAAAAGATAAAGAACATGCACATGACATTCTTTGGGTACAATGGTATAATTTGATGTACTTTCATGTGCTGTACCTATACACCAAACAAATCATTCACTTTTTTTCTTTTCTAAGTATTTTTGCCTTTTAATTAATCTGTAACATTTCTAAGATGGTGAGACAAAACTAAGAAATTAAATTCTTACTTTTCAAGACTATTTTTGTCTATGTAGAAGTTTGGCTATTATTCTGAAACTAATAATCTCTCTAGAAAGTGTATTCTAATTGCTATTATGATGTTAATGGGTTGAGAATTGTTTTCTAAATGTTTATTTAATTGAAGTTGTGCAAGTATCTGAATCAGTTGTGTATTTTAAGTGTGTACAGTACCACAATTTCCTATAGTGTCTCTTTTTTTCATGTAGTCTCATTACACAGATCTCTGTTGGACTGCACAGTCTTACAGTTTGCCTTCTTTTTAGACTTTGTTCTATATTTCTACTGGGGAAAAAAAAATCCAAGACAGTACCAGTTTCTTGTCTTGTTATTGAATGCATAAACATTTTATACTACCCATTCCTCTCAAAAGAGTTACTATACTGAGAGAGATAGATTAGTTCATTTTCTGCAATTTGACAGCAAATTTGGAAAAAAAAAAAAAGGCATATTGAGGCTCAAATGCACAAGTGCTATTCGTAGATAGCTAAGTCCATTGCATGCCTGCATGGGAACGTGCAGACACAGCAAAGGGATAGGAAAGGATTCTGTTGATTCCAACTGGCTGACTATGTAGAAAACATTACTGCATTTCCAATTAGTTGTTTTGGCTTTTTTTAAAGCGAGGGTTTTGTGTTTGTGTTTTTTTGTTTGGTTTCATTATGGAATAAGTGTTTTCTCTTCCTAATTAATCTCTAGATAATTAATTGCTAAAGAATTCCAGACAAGATAGACCCTGGGGAACTAATATGAAGGCTCACAGAAAAGTTACTTTTCTTGCCAGGCTTCAAATATGAATCTGAATGAGAGCATAAAAATTGCTTCTTATACTGCACACACAGACAAAATTGTATATATCATCAGGACTCAAGACATGCAACCACTTTCTACATCTTAACAGTGAACTAAATAAGCTGTGTCTTGCATGTATTCATTCATACAGAGCCTACAGAATCTGAAAGCTTAAAAGTCAGGGTAAAAAGTCTCTCTTTTGACCATGTTTCTTTAATTCAGACTAATCTCAAGGGCTAAGGAGCTCACAGTTTCCACTAGAAGTGTCCTTGTTATTGTCTTGGCCTTTTCCAAAAACTGCACTCAACTTTTGAAGTAGTTTTTAGTAGGGAAAACTCACAGGTATTCACTTGTATCTTTTTGAATTTTTAGTTTTGTCACTGGCAATAAAATGTATGTAAGATATGGAAACATTGGGGACCATTTTGATAAGAACGCGCACATCTTGGATAAGTTTCCTTTATCTCTTTCAAACACTATTGCATTGAGATGAAATGCATTTATTAAGTAGTTTTTTCTGTAATATATTCTACATAAGTAGAATTTTCGATTGAATATAAATGTTTGAATACCAAGTGTTAATATAATTAATATAAATAAGCAAACATATGTGTACTATACAGAAGGTTGAAAATTCTGTCCTTGTAACCCATGTTTCCCTAAATGGAAACTCTTTACAGAAATAATTTTGCTGACAGTCCTACCTTTTTTTTTTTTTTTGAGTATTTTTGAAGGTCCAGTGTGGAATTTTAGGGGAAAAGGAGGAAAGAAGGGCTGTCAGGCTTTGTAATTACGGCAGGTTTTATGACGTCTTACAAAGAATGCATCCTACAGCCCAACTCCTTTCAGCACTGTCAGAACTTCCACTAAAAGCTGGCGTTTTATTAAACCATTAGATACTGAACCAATCTCAGGCAGAGTCCATCAGTCTTAGCATCTGTGGAGATACTCCAAGGTGCAAGCTGTTCAGTGAAGTGGTCTTCACAAATGCTTCTATGATTTAACAGCATTTTATTAAAAGTTTCCCAGAATTTTGCGTAATTCTTCAAACAGAGCATGTGGGAATAGGAGCATGTAAAAAAAATAAGCTTTGTCCAAAGTTATTTAAGCTGTCAGTGTTTTCACTTCAGCGACAGAGGACAAGAGGTAAGAAAGCTTCCTAAAATAATGGTAGAGCATCCTATGTTTCACTTAAGAGTCCTGTCTATGTCCAGGAAAGCAACAATTCCACCCACCTCTGGCTTCTTTGCCCACTTCTCACTCTGTTTATCACTGATAGCAGACAAAGAAAAAATGTCTTATTCCTTGTCTTTGTATAATGTATGAGCTCAGGAGGAGCTGATCACAAATCTTTCCTGAATCACTTAAACAGTGTTAGTACTATCCTGAAAAAAGCAGTCTCAGTTAATTTGCTACAGTGATTAAGTTGTTTACGTTTGAACACACCGTCCGTCTTCTGTTAGGTCTTTTAGAGCTAAAGCACAACCTGGAACTGTAGGATTAAAGATGAACTAGATGAACTAGAAGGATTAAAGATGAAGTTGTACATTCAAAACATGGTTAGTAGCCTAGTAAATACACATCTACAAGCCTAAGTCTTTCGATATGTTCATGAAATGTGCATAAAGCTCCCATGGGGATGAGACAGTAAGGCTATCATGGCAGGGTGATAAAGTTTCTTGTAAGGTTGCTGGAGCGGTCACCTACGATCTGCATGAGACTAGCAGAGACAACACAGAAAGCAGAGCAAAGGTGTCGCTCTGGGAGAGCGGGATGTGCAGGAGGGGGAAATCTTCTTTTCTTCTGAAAGCATTTTGAAATCCCCCCTGACCTTTCTGAACCCTCACTTTCTCCTGGCATCCTACTGATCCAGGTATTATATCATCCTTAGGATTAGCTCTGTCATTTCTGCAAAATTGAATTTTTACCCTCTTCAAAGCCTGAACAACATTGTGACAAAAATTAAATTCTGCCTACACTGCTGAGAAACCATGAGCTAAATCTACAAAGATTGTGCTCCTCAGATGTGAGGAACAGAAGAACAGGCCTTTAACTAGATCTCTTTCATATTATGTGAGTGCATCAACTACTAGCCTTTCTGTTTCCTTTTTTTCTGGTTTATTGAGGGGGAAAAAGATAATCCACTGAAACAGTGCCTGTAGGATGGCTTTGGGCTTCAATTTTACATGAAACAGGACCATCCCTGAAATATCGCTGAAGGTTTGTGGGATGAGTATCAGTACACACTGAAAAGAGGGATATCTATTTTGGTACTGATGCGTAGGTTTTTTATCTTAGGTTAAGAAATATATTTGCTGAAGGTTTTATTACTAGCCATCATTAGTGTACTTTGCTCATTCTATGAAATCCCATTTGAATTCTGCTGACTGGACTTTTCACATGGGTACGAACCAAATTGTGTTTGACATAAAATTTATCTGGATGAAGTGTTTTAAATTATGTCAGTGAGCCTAATGAACAAAACTTAATGGGTCACTTGAGGCTTTATTAAGTTGAGTACATCCAAACAGATTTGCTTTTCAGGATTCAGCCTTTTATAAAACTGTTGATTTGAATTCACTAGGAAGTTTGGCAAATTCTTTTAAAAAAGACCTCATCTTTTCTACTGGAAAATAAAACCTTGGCAGGTCTGTGTAGAAACAAGTCACTTAGCAGATGATGCAATGTCAATGTTTAAGACTTAGAGGGTATACATGCAATAGGCGTAGCAGTATCTTTACATTTTGAACAGATCCTTTTTCTTTCTTACATCATTTTCCAGATGATAAAACTGGACATAGAAATTTAATACTTTGTAATTTGTGTAGGTTCTGAAAAACCAAGAAACATGTTGAATCATTATGTCCTAAACTATTTGTTTTGGTATTAGGTGACAATGCGACGCAACTTCTTAAGTCTTTGAATATGAGGAAAAATTTGGCACTGTTTAACTTAAATAAAACATCAAGAAGTATGTAGTGGTCTTAAGAGCGTAACAGCCTGTTTTAAAGAAGAAAGTTGTAATGTCTTTCCTGTGGCCAAAGAGTAAGAAAATTTAGAATTAGGAAGAGTATTTTTAATGGCATGGGTAGTAGGCAAACTCTTCAGAGATGTGTAGTCTTTTTCTTTAGAGGCCACTGAACACTGTCTGGACTGACTGGAATATTTTCTAGGAATAGCAGAAGCAGAGATGTATTTCCCCTGGGGCAGGGCGACAGAACTTCTTCAGGTTCTTTCTAGTCTTGTGATTCATGTTATTGTCTGCCAAATTATTAATAATTAGCATTTACAAAATATATTACAGAATGCCATAAACTCACAGAAACTTGTATAAATGGCTAACAAATATCAGGCAACTATAAGAAGAATAAATGTTTTATTCTTAAGGTACCATACCATTATGCATAATTGGCCAACTAACAATGGGAATAATTATCCAGTGCAAAAGCGATAAAAAAGTTTGGATGCATAGGTTAGTCTGAGGTAGCACTAAGTGGTTTATTTTCAAGATCTATTGTTAGTGCTGTGATTAAAATAAATTATTTCAGAAGATGTCTTCTTGGAGTTGGGATATTGGGAATTTGTGCTGAAGTACAGGCTGCTGTGAAAATAACTGTGTAGGGAAGCTCTTACTGGGTGATTCCTAATGCACATCTGACATTCTTGAAGGTCATTAGCAATAATATAACTTCTAAAAGGGTATGTTATGAAATGCACCGAATAGTAGCTAAGTCCTGATTCTGAACAAGTGAGAGATTTCACCTCCCAAAAAGCAGTGTGTTTTCATGTCACATATAAGATGCAACTCTTGAAAACTCAGGTTTGAATCCACGTTCATTGGGAGGAATAAAAAACCTGTAAGTGATTACAATGGTAAAAGACTAAGTGACAGTAAAGTATTTTGGAAAATGCCTAAGACCTTTTTTCTCTTAAGCCAGCTGTACATGACTGTACAAAGACTATAAGTGAAGATAACGCATAGATTTATAATAAATTGTGATTATGCAATAGAACATGACCTCAGTATTATTTACTATCTGAATGTCTTTTTCTGTATTAAAACTTTAAGTACGTTTGAACATACATTCATGTTTCAAGTGTGTTCTTATGAGATGTTTTTTGTCCAGAAAAAGATTAAAGGAGCAGACGGAACCTAGATTGATGCAGAGTAACGGATTAGAGGAGACTCTCAGGAAGGAATTGTATCAAGAAACTGTATTATTAAAAACTCTCTTGATTTTTTTGTTAAATTTTATTTTAAGAGGTATAGCGTTTCAGGCTTTTCCCTCCTGTACCAGTTAAAAGTTTAATACCATCAAAAAATTTTATGCTTCCTTACAGCAGATACATTAAGGACAATATTTGATGGGGTACATTGAGCATGCTATTGTAGTCTCTCTAAATGCTGCTTAGGTTTTGATAAATGGAAGTGGCCTCTGAAGACTGCTACAAAAAAAACCCCACAAAACACTCCTCACACAAGGAGGTCAATTACCATTCACCGTGATGCTCTTTGCCCTGAGAAACGGTCCGTAACTCTTCAGCCTTTGATGAATATGGTCTTAGGAGACTGACTTGCAGTGAATGTTTTGTTTATTTACACAGTATTAGTCTTTTCCAAAACCTGTTAAACGACCATTAACCTGATATGGATAAAGCTATTTCAAAAGTGAAAAATATTTTAGATTAACATGTAAGAGAAATCGTGGTTTCTTAGCCAATTAAATTCACTTCTGTTGGCAATCCAGAATATTAATGTCAAGACACTTGCTTTCATTCAATTTTTTGTGATCTTGAGGCTTTAATTCTCTTTAAAAGAAAATACTGGGGAAAAAAGTAGAAATATAACCATGAAAAGGATGTTGCAATGATTTGAGAGGCTATTTATGAAGAAGGAATTAATGTTTCTGAATTAGAGGTGATGGTGGGTACAGACTGAATTAGAACAAACATGTTTTATTTCCCAAAACTTCCTGAAAGTAATAAACTTTAGGCTTATGACACGGATTTCAATGTAAAGTTTGTAAAACTTCCAGATGTTGCTAACAAATGGAATTGCAAAATGAAGTTTGTTTGCCTTAGATTGATGCAGATGAGTACATTGGTCTTGGATGAACCTAAAGTGCACACAAAGCAGAAAAATGTAGGAAAGTTGTTAGCATGAACCTTGTGTTGTGACTTTTTTGTTTCTTGTGGTTATTATCCAAGTCTGTGCTGTTTCATCTTGCCTTGAGCTCTGTGTTGCCACGTGTAAACTACTTCACACTACCACACCACCCTGTTTAAATCTAGCTGAGTTATCTTTACAACACGTTGTATATCCTATGAAGCAGAGAAGCTTGGCAGTCTGGAACTTGGATTCATGTCCTTGGTCTTTGCCCATGCTGGTTTTTTTTGTTTTGTTTGGGAGATCTTTTGGTTTGGTGGTTTTTTTTGTGTGTGTAGGGTTTGTTTGGGTTTTTTTTTTTTCCTTAGGAAAAAATACTCTGTAAATAAGTATCTCTAAAGATGTGATGGTTTACAGTTTTTTCAGAAGTTAGCATTTTAAGTTACATGCTTGAATGCCACTTTTGCATTACGCCTCCATACCTCATACTTTTCCCAGCCTGCTGTTGGAGAATGCAGGGCTCCAGTGCAGTTTACCTGGGTCATGTGGTTCTCATCTCTCTGTTAATTCTGGTGTGTCACATAGATATACATTTACTTTTGTGAACTTGGCCCTGCTGTGCTTCTGTAAAATGAGGTTCCTGTCTGCTGTAATACATTGAAGCTAAGGTCTGCCTTTCATCTGGCAGTAACTGCCTGTATATCATAGAAAAGCTGATTTTTTGTTCTGGTTCTTGTTGGGCACTTGGTATGCCTGAAAAATCTTACCTCTATGCAGTGAATAATGAAATCTTCCATTATTATTTTTTTTTTTATGTTTTGCTTGTATCAGGTTTTGCCATTGATAGAAAAAAATCACTTTGGATAAGCAGCCTCTCAGCATCTATCTCACTGGTTTCTCATGAGGATAGAATGAACAGACTCTCATGTAAAAGTGTACATGCAGATGATCTTTAAAGACAGTTTTAGACAGGCAGATAATTAGGTGCTTGCTACCAGCCAGTTCTTTCTCCCTCTCTGCAACTCTGAAAATTAATCTCAGGAGGAAAATCACACTTCTGACAAGAACATAGTCTTAAAAATAAATTTTAAAACAGTGAATCAGCATTTCTGGCTCTGAGATGTCATTACCACTCCACAAAGGTCATAATTATACACATTTTTTTCAGCTTATTTTAAAATCAAGGAGAAAAAAACCCACCTAACCATCTATGCCTGGTGTTGGAGGATTGTGAACTGGTGCCATTTAATCATATCATTGTAGGATACTTTTGTGGTATTTTCTGTTCTAGCTATTTTGATCAACAATAGAGCTGATATAATTACAGCTAGTTATCAACAATAGAAAAATATACTGTTTTAAAAAGGAGGTTGTAATTTAGAAAAAGTAATTTTCATATGCTCTGCTGAGGTACTGCAAAAAAATCTGTGGGTTTTTTTTACTGAGTAATGATTTAAAATAATTTACCTGATAATTTTTTTTATGTATAGGTCTAATAACACTCCTACTTTCCAAAGGCATTAAAAGGTACAGTGAGTTTTCTATAGTCACCAGTAAATAAGATTTTGCATAATAATATTATTGAAGAAAGTAATAATTACTTTCTGAAGTAATTATTTTCTGTAGTAATAATTATAGCTCTTTTTTCGTTTTGTTTAAATGTACAACTTTTTAGTACTTCAGTGACTTTTACTGGTAAAATGTCAGGGAACATAGCTACTTTTTCAGACAGTAGATTTTTCATGCAACATAGGCAACATGTAAGTGTTTCAATCAGTTATTTTGGATGATGTGTAAAGCATGATGTTTGTGGTGGATTTTATTTTCTGTTTTATTTTGATCAAAGTAAAATGGAAAGATGACCCATTATGCAATGCAGTGCCAGATGGCACGGCACTAAAACTGAGCCTGATCTGCCATCTGTAAAGGTGAGCGCTAACAATTCTGGAAGGCTGGAAAGCTCATGCAATTGGAAATGGGTTTGAAGCATTTTACTTTTAGGTCACCAATTCACAGCTGATACAGCTGGGTAATAACCGAAAGCTATCACCATGTTATGGAAGGCTGCTGTCTTAATAAAACACTGCTATAGTACTGGATCAGACAACAAGGACAAATAACCATATCACAATCCAGTTTTCAAGTATCAGTAAGTAGCAGCATCCCTTCATGCCAAGCTTTGGATGGGAGCGGGCTGAACGACCTTTACTTCGCAAAGGTTCTTCTAACAGGAATGGATTAAATGGAAGAGTAAAGCACCAGGGAAGAAAACCCTATCCATTCTGGGAAAGCAAACCGATTAGTCAGTAGACAGTACTTTAAGTCATGAGTTATTTTTCCTCTTCTGAGAACACTTACACATTTTCCCCTTAGGTCTGAATGATTTTGATTTGCCTTGGCTCACAGTTAAGCAACTTCATTTACAAAGAGCTGCCAATAAAGTATTTGCAAAATGACTAGCAATAAAGAAAGCCAGTTATAAACGTGCCGCAAGCATTTCTTGAATGTTTCCACTCCAGGCGGCAGACAGGCATGAACTGCTATTCTGAACACTAGTCCTGTATCTTCACAAAAGCCATCTCTGCGCACCTGATCAAAGCCTGTATTTAGGGTGACAAGAAATGGCTATTAAGCCAGCTAGTACATGGCATCACAGGTTAATGTTTAAAAAAACCCACAAACCCAAGCAACATCCCCTGCCCCATTCTACATATGAAGGGTGCCCTGCTTTTTGTAATGCTTGGAAAAAACTCAAATAAATAAAGTATGGCCTAGGCAGCTTCTGATTTTGCTTATGGGTTTAGCACAATTTTTTTTTTCTGTGATGTAACAATCTAGGGAAGATTCCTGATCAAAGAAAATGGGTCCAAATGGGTTTTGATTTTAGGGTTTTGTTTGTTTGTTAAACCTTTGTGTTAGCATAGGTTAAACATTAATATCGTATTCTAATCTATAGAAATCCTAGTACACAATGGTGACTATTTCTATGGCCTTCTAAACTTTTTGTTCTAGTTGTTTGCATGTTCTTGGTCACCCTGGACCCCAAGTGTCCCTGGGGTATGTGAGTATGATCCAGCATGTCCTGACGAACATGTGGCTGTCAGGAGGCTGCTCTGGGCCCTGAGAGACAGCTGTTTTTCAGCCCATTAGCTCTGGAGAGAGGATCCTGTCTGCTCCGTGTCACTTGTGTCAAAAACCAGCTATCCCAGGTCCCCAGTTAACTCTGCACAGAGATATCAGATTTGAAATGGGCTCACTCTATGTACTTTTTTTTTTTTAAATATATGTACACAGACACACACACATGTATTTCTATAAAAGGACTCGATATCTATCTATTCAGGCTGACTGCTTGTACGTTGCATAGCAGTCGCTGCCTCTTTGGAAGCTTGAACTACAAATTTCTCTCTCTTGTCCTTTTATACAGCCCGGACAAAGTCCTTGCCAAAAGCTAGCCTCATGAATAAAAATTTCCTAGAAGCACAGAAAAATAAATTAAATAATAACTGAGGACCATTATGATTTCAAGAATAAGTGGCTTGATGGTTAGGAATTATTTCAAATTTATTACTTTTTTAGTTCTTTGGTAGATGTTATCTAGACAATGATAAAAGAAAACTGCATGATGTAGTTAGGGTATGTGGTTTATGGTGGGGAAAAAACCTACTTTATTTAGAATGAAAGACATTAGAGAAATATCTCAGTCTTCATAAATCAATATTTTTACAACACATATATTTTTGCTTATCTTTTCTTTCTTTCCTAGTAAATTTTGAGGTTTGCCGTTCTGCCTGGCCAGAACAAATGTTCTTGTTGTATGCCTTGCATGCCTATACTAGAATTAGATGATTTGTTCAAGGCTCAGATTTGATTGTATACCTGTAGAAGTAAACCAAAAATACTACTGGAATTGAGACCAAAATGTTTCTAATTGCCAGGAGAAGGGCAGCTCTAAGGCTGCATAATGAAGGAGTTTCTTTTTCTGAATGCAGCCTTAAATACTTTACAAAAATAGTTGAGATTTTTTTTTTTTCAATATTTGAAGCTATACATTTAGAATGACTGCTGGAATGGTGGAAATTTACTTGTCTCTGGAGTAAAATGAAACTATGGGATAACATTATGCTACAGTAGAAAAATAATTTAGAGTATAAGTTGAATAGACGTCTTAGTGAATGGGAGGAGGAAGCAGGTGAAAATGAAAACTTTGCTTGACTTGAAACATGTGTGAGCCGAAAGCATTAAAAATCCTACACAACTAACAGAACACTATTAGCTGGTTATGACCTGTCACATGACTTATCAGTTAGTAGTTATAGTTAACCTCTCAAACATCAGGTATATTTCTAACAGTAAGTAATATTGAAGTCTAAACAATTCCAAAGCTGGAAATTGCTTATTTTATTTAGAAGTTTTCTTCATCTTACTAACCAGTCTAGTTGTTAAGGTTTGTGGTTATGCTGCTAAACCTGAATTACCAATACTTTTTACGGAGCTAAGTTAGAGCGCAGAAAAATGGATACTGGGACCACTTCAAATTAGTTTAAACCAAAAACCTTCACTTGTTGGTTTTTTTGGTTTTGTTTTTTAAAGGTGGTAGCTGACATCTAGAGTTTCAAGGTAAATTCCAAATCAAATTAAAAATAATTAGATGAGAACTTTGATAAAAGACACTCCACTAATCAATGCAACTTAATATTTTTTATTAAAAGTATTTGAAACCCTCAGTTCTTTGGCCTTGTAAAGAATCTGCTGCTTAATATTGCTGACAAGTAGGATTAAGGAATATTTATCGCATATGAATTATAAACAAGAATTAACAGAGTAAGTGGTACTTGGCAAAGGATTAACAATTTTAAAGGATTAATTATCAATTGAACATTAAATTAAATATTAAACTGAATAATCAATAATTAAAAGGAAATCCTCAGAACTGGAAGTAGTTGGATTGTATGTGGAAGGGAAGCGGTCCAATGTGTTTGCCCTAGTTTTACTTTACCTGGTTTTACTTAAGTATATTTCAACTGTGCGGAAAACAGAGTAGTGGAGCAGATGGGCTCTTGGTCAGGACCGCTGATCTAGTTCATGTGTTTTAAGAAAGAACATTTTAATGTCTTTTTTGGGGTTTTCTGTACAGGATGCTTACATGCTCCCAACATCTTTCTCTGAGTGAATCTGAACTTCTTCCAGATGTATAGCCTAAGAGTAAACAGGAGATGGGAAGTCCTGTTAAGCCATCTTACAAAATCAGAACTGAGGTACAGAGAGGGTGTATTATGTTGTCTTTGGGAATGGAGAGAACTGAACACAGGTCCTTTATGCTGCTTAGTGGTCCAAGTAGTTTTGCTGCCTTAGTTTGTTTACTCTTGCTTTTTTCATGGTTAAACTATATATTTAAGCAAAATACACAGTGCTATGATGAGCACCTGTGCTGGCACAGAGGACATTAATTCAGCAAAAGACTGATGCTCTTTTACTCCTGTATGGAGCTTCAAGTTTTTGGATGAATATGACACAGGGGCAATTATCCAGTGAAATAAAAACAAATAGCTGTTAGACTTATATAGCATGCGCCTCTCATCTCTTAGTTTTGGAATCATGTTTATCGGTATTCTGCTTTATTAATATCTGTGGTTAGTAAGGAAAGATGACTGTGAGTTTAATTCACGTGTCAGAAAGGCATGAAAGCTCATTCAAGTGAAAAGGGAACTGTAGTCAAATAGCGAAATGATGTATAGATACCAGAAAATAACAAGCTGTATATCACCATTTGATTCTAAAGGCTTATTTTAGTCAAATGGAGTTTTATGTGATGGCTAGAAAATGAAAAAAGATGCTTAGACTGAATGATGGATAATAAGTGACAAAATTACATTTTTTCAGGATGTCTTTGTAAGCATTTAATTAATTTGCCTTTACTTCCTCTTTTACCCTTTTCTCTTGTATGGTGTTTGAAGAGTAAATGTAACAAAATTAAATTCCTGATTCCTAGTGTCTGGGAGCAAATGTGCCATTGAAGAACTGTCATCAGTATGAATTGGTATGAAAACCAAAACATTTGATTTTTCTAATATTTAACATCTAGTGAGCTAGATAATAACTGACTGTCATTAAAATACAATAACTAGAAAAACTTTTCTGTTTCTTGTTACACTTCACAGTTTTCTTAAAAGCAGATGACAAGTAAATGATCACCCTTCCACTAGTGAATGAAACTTATTTTCGCTTTCATTTAACACAAACCCAATTATTTAAAGACTTAACTGGAAAGAGAAGAAAGATGGACTGCTTCCTCCAGGATCTAGAACTGATCCTAAAATGCATAATTTTAGGTGTCTTTTCAGAATGCTGTTAGGGAGAAGGACTTGGGAAGATGGTACTTGTAAGAAACTATGGACTAGGGTATTGTTTATTAAGATTTATGTTAAGCCCAATGTAAAGATTAGGCAACAAAAGATAAGATAACCGCCAGGTGTCCAGGATGCCGCTTGTGCATATGAATGAAGGGTCAACACCTCCACTACTTCATGAACACGAAAGTAAAAAAAAAGGTATAAAAAGGGACTGTTTGAACTGCTCAGGACGGCAGTTGGCGGAGCGCAGACTCCCCTGTCGTCCAGCGCTGTTTTTGCTCATATTCTACTTGCTATAATTAATAAAAATTTTAATTGGATTATGATCTATTGTGGTCTCAATTTATAACAATTCTGGTGCCGTGACTCGGATAAGGAACGGTGGGCTTTGGTCCTCCGGGGAGGCGCCCCGCGACATTTCGCGGCCCCGCGACCAACAGCTTACTCCAACCTTACCGACGAACCTAAATTCTAGAATAATGAGCAAAGGAGAAACCGGTAAAATCCCATAAAAATTCTGTGCACGGGAGTCCGGACGAAGACGCAGGACGCGTAAGTATATTGCGAATTTGTTCGCGGGTTTGCCGTTCGGGCGGGATTGGGTTTCCTGGAATATAACGAGTGAGTGTATGTTTGTGGATATTCCAGAAGATGGGGGCGAAGGGCAGCAAGCCTTCGACTCCCATGGGAAGGGTACCCATTGTACCTAAGAATACCCCTCTGGCATCTATCTTAGACAATTGGAGATATTTCCCTGGAACTCTAGGGAAAGATAAGCAGGAGATGATAGAATATTGTACTAAGATATGGGGAGGGAAGAAAATTTCTAAAAATGTCTTTTGGCCAGTCTATGGGTCAGAAGAAGATTGGGTAAGACAGCAATTAAACCTCTGGGTTAATAATAAAAAACCCCTTAACCCGGAGGAGAGTCGATATGCGGAAGTGTGGCTAGAAAGACCGGGAGCTAGACTTTACCCACTGAATGAAATAAAAACTAAACAAAAGAAAAAGCAGGAAGAGTTGGACGAAACCCTTCTAACCCCCCCTCCTTACATTCCTCCTCCTGCTCCCGCAGAGGTCCCCAGAGCGCCCACTCCCCCACCAGAGTCGGAACAAGGGTCTCCCCCTCTTCCTAGACGCATAACTAGAAGTCAGAAAGGGGCAGCTCAGATGTACCCCCTAAGGGAAATACCCATGGGGGGACCTCAACCTGTGATCGGATATATTTCCGTACCCCTAAGCTCGGCTGACCTACGAGATTTTAAAAGAATTGATATGGGAAACTTAATTGAGGACCCACTCGGAGTGGCAGAAAGATTAAATCAGTTTTTTTGGACCAAACCTTTATACTTGGGATGAGATGTAATCTATCCTTGGTCAATTATTTACTACCGAGGAAAGAGATATGATGACGAGCAGGAATGAGACTGTGGGATGCTCAGCATGCCTAGGAACCCCAAGCAGATATTAAATGGCCACTCCAAAGACCTAATTGGGATAATCAGGATCCAGTGCATAGAACTCATATGCAGGACCTGAGAACTATAGTAATTCAGGGGATTAGGGAAGGAGTACCCCGTGGCCAGAATATCAATAAAGCATTTAATGAAATGCAAAAGAAAGATGAAAGCCCTACTGAGTGGCTGGAACGACTGAGGAAAGCCCTTCAGCTGTACTCTGGGGTAAATCCAGACGACCCTTTAGGGTAAGCGCTCCTAAAAACTCAGTTTGTGGCAAATAGGAGAGTCAGGGGCTCTATATCTTAGGGGACCGGAGTCATCATGAGCCCTTGATAAAATTAAAAATAGGTCCCCATAAACAAGAGTTCACCTTTTTAGTAGACACTGGGGCTGAAAAATCAACTATTAAGCAAATACCTGAGGGATGTAAAGTTTCCCCTGAAAAAGTACAAGTAATTGGGGCAAAAGGAGAACCCTTTAAAGTAAGCAAAATCAAAAATGTGGTATTCGAAACTGAAAATAAATTTGGAATGGGTGAACTCTTGCTCGTCCCTGAAGCAGAATTTAATCTGTTAGGACGAGATTTAATTGTTGAATTGCAATTAGAAATTAAAATAAAAAATCAAGAGCTAACAGTGATATGGAGAAATAGTGTGAAATGGCGACAATGGACATCGATTGTGATTGTATATGTCTGCTCAAGGAATGTGGGTATGGTGACTGGTCATGGGTGCGATGTCTGGTCACATAGGCACACAGCTCTGAGGAGACAACTACAGTTTTGAGGAGACGCCTGCCCTTCTTCCTCTAACAAAGGGGCTATTTAAAAGAGAATGAGAAAAGGATGAGAGATATTCCAATGCTATCTAGAGGGAGGGAGTGCTAAGTCTCCTTGCTGGAGAAGATCGGATGGTCACAAGGACATGAATCACCTACAAACCTGCAAGACCACCACATTCCAGGCAAAGGACTGATAAGCTAATTAACATACAAAAAAAAGAGGAAGCTAAAAACTTCCTTTAGGTTGTTTTAAGAATTGGGGAGTTCCTGGAATGTAACAACTGAAATAGCGCTCTGTGTCTTGTTTGTTCTATGTGTTGTCTTGTTATATGTTCAAAACTCGGAGTTATGAAATGTATGTTGAAAAATATTAACATTCTGGTAATTCGTGGCAAATAGCGGAAAACTTAACACTCTGCTTAAGACCAGGAAAAATTGGTTTTTGTTTATTGTTTGGTTTTTGACAATTGTTCATTGAAATGCATACTTTGTGAACTGTTAGTGTTCCTAAGAGTTTGTACATAAGTGCACGGTACCGTATAACATACTGCTTGTGTGACTGAGGGCTGCCCGGAGAGTGTGAATGGTGTGATTGAGATGCGCATTTTGATTTTCCGTGTATAGCTTAATTATTTTGACTGAGTGTGAGTGCAAGAGTGCTTGAGACAGGCGTTTGAGTGCAAAACGAGTAAGAAGCTCTATCCGCGTTTCTGACCTTGGGTGGCTAAGGCGGCCGAAAAAAAAAAAAAAAGGAAAAAAACCAAAGTAATTAAAATTGCAAAATGGGAAATGGAAGGAGTAAGCCCTGTGAAAAATCGCCCTTGGGTTGTATATTAAAACATTGGAGTAATATTTTAGGAGATGGTGGTACCGAAAATAGAAGGAAATTGGTTAAATATTGTAATCAGTGGTGGCCTTTGTATAAATTGGAGAGTGATGCGAAATGGCCTCAGGAGGGAGGAACGTTAGATTATAACACTCTCCTGCAATTAATGTTGTTTCTGAGGACAGAGGGAAAATGGGATGAAGTATCATATGCAGACATGTTCTTTGTCCTCCAGGACAAACCTGAGTGGCAAAAGGACTGTGGATTAGTACCCCCTCGGGATCCTATGGTACTAGCACTAGAAAGAGTGTGGGATTAACATCACCTGATCTTTGATTGTGGCTCTAGAAAAGGATAGGAAAAAACTGAGACCTAAACTAGAAAGATATTCTTGTTGAAATTTTTGTGTTAAAAAGCTCAGGTTGCGGTTCCTTCTGTGGAGCAACCAGAATGAAACACGTGTAAGATATAAAAACTTGTACTGATGTATGTAAAACCTGAGGCGTGTGTGTGTGTGTGTAAGTGTTGGGGTGAGTTTGTACAAACCCCCGTACCCCCTCGAAGGTGCGACTGAATCATGCTGGGATGCATGGCAGGATGTTTTCTGTTTGCCTGCGAAGGCCTGATATGTAATAACACAGACTTAAAGCAACAAGTAGCAGATTTGCATTCAGGGTAAGAAAGAGTTAAAACAGAAGTGCTGCTGCAGAGGCAGGCTTGTGTAACCTGCAGAGCAGGAAGAGCATCTCCTGCCCCGAACCCTTCTGCTGGGGAGGAGGAGGGGGTTGCTGTTGCTGACGATTGAGCAGAAGAACCTGACAATGTCACCCCAATTGCTGCAGCATTTGCAGTACAACAGGACCGGTAACGGCCCCTCTAGGGCAGGGAATGGGTATGAGGTGGAATTTCAGTGAATACAAAACCAACTTACTTGTTAAACTTCAGTAATAAATAAATAAACAAATAAATTTGTTACAGTTGTGGGAGCTGCTGGCCACCAGGAAAACATCCTGAAACCTTTAAAGTACAAAGTAAAAAAAAAAAAAAAAACCAAACAAACAAATAAGAATGCCAAATTCACTAAAATCTTTGTTGGCATGAGATTTATTAGAACATCTAGACGTTTAAAGAAGGGGAAATGAAATTAAAAGTTAAATACGATCAAGTAATTGAAATATTGAGCTTATCTTTAATTCAACAGAAAAGAGGAAAAGAGGACCTCCCTGAAGTAAAAGAAATTTTTAACCAGGTGTATCTGAAAATAAATTCCAGGAAAGGTGAAAAATGCTTTACCTGTTACAGTAAAAATGATAAGGGGGAGGCTTGCCCAGTTCAGATAAAAACAATATCCCTTGGTCAGCAAGGCTGTGGGGATATTGACAGAAAAAGTGAAGTGAAATAAAATACACTCTGTAGTAGTTCTACCATTGTAAATCTGTGTGTTTTGCCATGACAGTGACTTGTTATGGGATGTGCAGATGAAACTGCATTGACAATGAAGTACAAGGAATAAGGTTGGTCAGGTGCCTCCTACCATAGTCAAGGGCAAGACTGGGTTGGCCTCTGTGTTTGCCACCAAGAAGAATCTTGAGCTCCGCTGCTGGCTGCAACCCAGTAGGCATTGAGCGGTGGGAACATATGCCATGCCAGACCTTGATGTGAGGAATGGTCCCCTCTGTTATAAGAGGGTCATCCAGGAAGGAAGAACATAAGGTGGCCCATAGAGGCACTGATTTGGAAATTGGAAACTGCCTGGCCGACCATGAGGCCAGACGAGTAACAGAGGAGGTAGGAAAGGAGGAATTATCCTTAATACCAGACGATAAAATCCAAACTGTAAGTACAGATCAAGAGCCAAACTATTCTAAAGAAAACTTAAAGGTAATTCAGGACATGAATTATAAAATAAAATTAAGTAAATGGACTTATTTAAGGGATGGTTGTATAGTGGTACCATCCAATTTAATATGGACCACAGCCCTATTATTAATAAGACGCATTGGGGAGCTGATACTTTATATAAAAGTCTAAATCAGAAATTGAAAGGGCGAAACTTGTATACTGTAATAAAACAGGTGACTCAGCCATGTGAAATGTGTTTACGCAATAATCCCAATACAGCAAATAAAATAAAACTAGGGAACATTAGCAGAGGGAATGTTCTAGGGCAACATTGGCAGATCGATTTCTTGGAACTTCCTTGAAAAGGGGGGTATCGATATTTGTTGGTACTAGCAGATACCTTTTCAGGTTGGCCAGAAGCCTTCCTGTGCAGAACTGCTAAAGCCCGGGAAGTGACCAAAATACTACTCCAAGAGATAATACCTAGGTTTGGAGTCCCAGCAGTAATGTCCTTGGATAGAGGACCACATTTTGTGTCCAGAATAGTACAACAGATCAGCCACCATCTAGGAATAGATTGGCAATTACATACCCCATACCGACCACAATCGAGTGGCCAGGTGGAAAAGATGAATCATCTAATCAAACAACAGATTGTCAAGTTAGGCCAAGAAACAAATCTAACTTGGCCCCAGTCTTTGCCATTAGCTCTTACACGAATTCGAACTAGACCAGAGCAAAAGAGGGGCTTAGCCCATTTGAAATTTTATATGGACGACCCTATGGGGTACAAAAGGGGATGTCTTCACAGATTGGTGAAGAAACAATGACTTCCTATATGGTGGCACTAAACAAACAATTAATAAGAATTGAGAAGCATGTGATGGGAACACGCAGTAGGGGTCTGGATGGACCTGCTCACGATATACAACCAGGAGACTATGTATACGTTAAGTGTTTTGCAGATAAAACCCTGGAACCACAGTGGACCGGACCTTTTCAAGTCCTACTCACCACCTACACTGCAATCAAGGTTGAGGGACAGAATTCTTGGATTCACCATACCCAGATTAAGAAAGCCCCTGCAACTTCGTGGAAAGTAACCCCAGATAAAAAAGAACTGAAACTCAAATTTACTCGGACAAATGGGAACAATGTGGGTGGCAATTAAAGCTGCAAAGTGGGAAGCCTATGTAAACAGGCAGAAAGCCCGAAGCAGCCGTTCTCCTGAAGAATTCCCTTGCTGCCGAGAAGATGGTACACCCCGTGGCTCGAAGCAACCGAGTCGACGGGCAAGGCAGAGGAGGAACAAACTGTGGAGAAAAGAACCAGAACAATGGGACACTAAAGCAACAATGGCCGAACTTCCCCAGGACTGGAGTAGTCCAGGACACCATGTCTGAACTCCGGAAAAGGTTAGATCAACGTAAGAAAGATCGTGAGGCGGGCAGGTCATGGTATGAAAACTGGTTTAATATCTCACCTTGGCTAACCACTTTGTTGTCTGCTTTAGCAGGACCACTTATTATGTTGATTCTGGGACTTATATTTGGGCCTTGTATATTACGCTACACTTTATTAGAGAACGGTTTGACATAGCTAAATTGCTTATTTTAACTACGAGGTCTAGGGCAAAATATAAGAGTGTATCTATTAATGAGGATGAAGATTGTTGTGAATGCGTTATGCCACGTGAGAACTATGCCTATTGTAATTGTGAGGTATTACCTTGTGAGTGTTATGATAAATGTTGGGATTGTGGAAAAAGGTTTGTTTGCAGTGCCGAGAATTAAAGCAGCGTCTAATAAACAATAATAGGATAAAAAGAAAAAAAAAAAGGGGATTGTAAGAAACTATGGACTAGGGTATTGTTTATTAAGATTTATGTTAAGCCCAATGTAAAGATTAGGCAACAAAAGATAAGATAACCGCCAGGTGTCCAGGATGCCGCTTGTGCATATGAATGAAGGGTCAACACCTCCACTACTTCATGAACACGAAAGTAAAAAAAAAGTATAAAAAGGGACTGTTTGAACTGCTCAGGACGGCAGTTGGCGGAGCGCAGACTCCCCTGTCGTCCAGCGCTGTTTTTGCTCATATTCTACTTGCTATAATTAATAAAAATTTTAATTGGATTATGATCTATTGTGGTCTCAATTTATAACAGTACTTAACAATTTTGCAGCTTGCTATGGTGAAAGTTTCCACCCACTCCTACTACACAGTTTTTCAAAATCACCAGCAGTAAAGATAAATAGGATGTTTGTTTTGAAACGTGTTTGATGTATTTCTGCAGAGGGTGAAACACAAACTAAAATAATAGATTTCCTTGCTCTTACCTCTAGACAGCTATACTGACTCCTAATTCTCTCTACCAACTACAAAGGCATCCCATAAAATCAGCAGAATTGCAATTCTTTACTCAATAGAAAAGATGAATCCCATCCAGGGAACCCTAAGTTTATTTTCTGCTGAAAAAAACCCCAAAAAACCCAAAACACTAGCTTTGGCAGTGCTTTATCTATCCCAAGTACTCTCATGTGAACTTCTGTAGACCTGGAAGTGTTCGAGTCCTCTCAGTAACTGTGGCAACTCCTTAGTGCAGTGCTTGCAGCACTTGTCGTTCGGTGGTGTATGTCACCTTCTAGAGCACAAGCACTGCAGTTAGTTCTGTGTTCTGCCTCATTGCAGTTGGGTCGGTCTGGCTGCGAATCCCTGCTCCGAATTTACACTTATTTTGCGTTAATGTTCAGTCTGGATCCAAACTGGGAAATGCTTAAATGAAGTATTAATCCTCATGGTTAATTGGGCTGAAAGACAGGCTTCCAATAGATTCAGCTACTTTACATATTGAAGTACAAATGGCTGTTTCCCATGTCAATATTAAAATGTTCTGTTTAAACAGTCTACATTTTTATACTATTAAAAACTTGGAATTACTTTAAAGAGTTGTTACTTTCTTTGTTGTGGCTTCCTTGGAATATTTACAGCTGTTGTAGAGCTATATGTGGTAAAATTAACATTTACAAATGAATGCTCTTAAATACTTTTGTTTACGAATTTATTATGGGGTTTTCATTTTTAAGGAAGAATAGTGTAAGTTCTAGTTTGTGCAAAGCCATGTTTCTTCCTTCACTGTTGCACTGCTTCCCACATAATATTTTCATGGTTGTTCTCTAAAAATTTTATAAAACAGTTTTAAACAAGTATTTTTTGATCTCCTCATCGTGATTGCTCTCACAGAGGTGCAAGAGCCATGTTAACCTGCTAGCTAAGAATCTGGGTTTCTTGACTCAGTGGAATAAGCAGTCTTGCAATGTGTACTAAATTCAGCAGAGTATGAAACATCAAAGTTATTTGGAGCCTGAGTTCTGGACTCTGGTATTTGACTAGAATAATTTTTTCATTCATGAGTTTAACCTTGTAAGACTGAAATCCTTGCAAGTGTCACTATGGGTACAAGATTTTCTAGAAACCTGTGTTGCTGAGACAAACTTTCCCTAAATTCAAAACTCAACTGGAATGCTTGATTACATTTGATTTGTCTGTTGAGTAGATCAGAGCAGCTGGAGAACAACCAGAAACCTCCTCCTGAGTGTCCCTGTGTCCACTGACACTTTGTATAGCTGTAGCTTTTGTTGGAGTCCTTGAGAGGGAATGAAGAAGGGGATGAGATCTTGGTGATAGCAGCAGCAACTTAGCACTGGAAAAGTTAAATAAAAATTACAATACCCAGCCTCAGCCTGTCTCTTCTGAGGGCATTAAAAATATTTCACTTGGCATTGGTTGGGCTTTGGCATATTTTCAGTATGTGTGTGTTGCCTTGTGTTTGCATTAATAATCAGTGCAGAGAAATTTTAGATATGTTTTAAAAAAATATATCTTTCTGCAGAAGAGTGAGAAGCTGATGTGAACTGGAGTGAAAATCTAGCATTTGTTTGAAGCAGCAGTAGAAAATGTGATAGTAATTGTGGCAACGACAATGGAAAAGTCAGGGTGAGAAGTTACATGATCTATTTTACTGCTGTGCTATTTTATTACTCTGGGAAGTAATTAAGTATTCTCTCCTGCATCCTTCCTCTCCAGCCTATCGTCATCTCTGTTGTAATTTGTGAAATTTCTGTTGCCTGGCAGTGTGCAATAGTGGCCTGTGTAATCCCATTATAGTGTGTGTGGATGTTTAGACATCATGCCTCCCCGTGGCAAGGTTCTCCCTCTTGTTTTTCTCTTCAAGGCAGAGCAGAAGCTTTTAAACACAGGTATTCTTGATAACTCTTTCTGTGCTGAGAACCTCAAGCCAGCTAAGCTTTGAAGGTTTCAGAATTTCCCACGGCTTTGTAAGTTTTATTAGATAGAGGTCTGAGACAAATCAATTATCATATTCCTGTGAAGGATATGACAGGAGTTTACCTTCTCTATAAATCTAAGTAGTTTAATTTTTCCTCAGATCTTAAGATACCTTCTTCTTTTTAGAGTTACCTGAATGAGATGTTGATAAATGAAGAGTTGAGCTTATCTAATGATTGTGTCTGCCTAGAAAATATGATCAGTTTAAAATGCTAGTATAATTCACTTGTGCACTATTGTAATTCAGCGAAATAAATCCAATGACTCTTGCTGTCAGAAAATTGGAACGAAAGCAGATTAACATGTGCATCGAGGCTGATGGCTTTTCAGGGGAAAAAATATCCTTCCTGCTCCAATTAAGTGGGCCTGACTCAGGACTGTTTCAATGAGGAGAGACATCAGAATGCTTACTGTGCTATTATGTGCTTTAGGTGAAGAGAGTCGAATTGCTCCAATTATTACATTTTCTGCTCATTTTATGGGGTTCTGTGTTTGCCAGTGAATTTTCTTTCCACAGGAAAGATAATATTGTATTCATTTTCAGATCTCAGATGCTGAAAAGTTGCCTCAAGTAAAACAAATTTATTTGAATGCATATATCTAGCAGCGTTCATCCAACAGAAAGCAAACCCAAATGTCACATATATTTTATATAGTGATGATGATGTAGCTGCGATGGTCTAAGGACAACAAGCTGACTAGTGTAGGTTGAAAAGTTAGCATTTTGAAAATATTTCTTCAGCTTTATACAAGATTGTTAGCAATGACAAAATGATAAAATATCTAACCTGACACATTTCGCTACTCTGGTAGTGAGGACTCTGTAGAATGACCACTAGGATTCCTGCAGTCAATTCACAAATCAGGTCACATGCTCTGTGTAATCAAAGTAAATGTCAACCCCAAGCATGCAAGGCTCATCATCCATTACGACAGTGCTCAGACAGTGCTTTCACCGCAAGGACCAGAGTCTTTGTCCAGACATCAGGGAATGACACAACTAAGCAATTACCATATGCTGATTTCAGCAGCAGGATTGGTAGTATTTGGTAGTATTCAGACAATACTACTGACTTCCCCTTCCCCCTTCAAATTTGTTTGGGCTTCACCTCACAGAAAGGCTAGAAATAAGCATCAGTAATGAACCATAAAGTGAGAAACAGTCATAATAGAATGGAAAATTTCTTCAGGCTCTTGCTAAGCTTCTCTTTCCTTTAAGCTGCTCTATCTTGTGTTTTAGGATGGGGAAGAGCTTTGTCAGTCCTGCATGGTGTTGTCCAAATAGATGCAGGCAAACAATGATTATAATTAAAAATTACCATTTTCTTGTCTGTTGAAATAGAGAGTTTTGTGTGATGGCTCAATTTCAATAAGGAATTGCTAGAAGCAGTTTACAAAAGACAGACATGAATTGCATTTTGTGATGAATAAATTATCTTCCCCCCCCCCCCCCCTCTTTTCTAGGTACAGCACAATTTTGTTGTATCTTTCCCATATGTTAAGTATTTAGAAACTATAATAACATAGATGATATAAAAATCTGAATGGAAAAAGCAACTGTACTGTGTGCATAGGCTCCACAAATAATATTTTATGAGAAAGCTAAAGGACATAAAAAGTTTCTATTACAACTAGAACTTTTGTTGAATGTTAACGATGAAAGGTAATAGTCCTAGTTTCACCTAATGTTCTTGTGAGAATCTGGAGGGAAGAGATATTTTAAATTAAACACTTCTCAAAAAAAGAAAAAAAGTTGCACAATCAGTTTCTGAGAGTTAGGCACAAAACAAGTATTCTGAAAAGTTATCTGCCTACTCAGGTAATGGTCTTATGTGCTGTTGTGTTAAATGTAAAAATCAATCACAGGAGGTTTTGAAACCAGTGTATTGAATGGATGGCAAAACAGTAGGGCAATGTCAAGGACCTAGAAAATACAAATGGAGTCCATGAGGCTTTCTAACTCCTTCTTCTTAATAAGAAAGCTTTCTAACTCTCTCCTTCTTTATAATCATGTCTGAACTGTGTTTTCTTGCTTTTTTTTTTTTTCTTTCTTGTAGAGAAGTGCTTAAGTTTGTCCTTTGTTTCTTATGGTGATGATAGTGGAATCTCCAGTTAACAGTCAGTCAAGGCTATCTCTGACATCAAAATCCAAGAGTGCCAAGAGAAAAATTCTTAGTATTATATAAAATGTGGAAAATCCACACACAAAAAAGTATTCAGACTACATTTGCAAACAGTATTAGAGAAGCTGAGCTCTTGGAAAAAAATGGCTGCTAACGTGACATTGCAGCTGCTGGCTGCATGGGAAATAAGCCTCCTTTGTGCATTTTAGCAATTGCAGGTAAAGCCTGGAGTACTTGGTTTTGACTAAATCTGAGAAGGCTAACATACTTTGTCTTAATTTTTGCTTGGATGAATTTAGGATACTTATTACTTCTAATAAAATCAATATGTACTACCAATAAATGAAAATAGCCACAAAATAGCTATATTTATCAAGTCATCATATATAAATTCATTCCAAGTAAAAACCTGCTTTATTTTAGCCAAGTCCCTTATGTGTAATATAACTGGGGTTTTACTGCCATGGTGGGTGGTGTTTTCAGCAGAAACTGCTTCAATAGCTAGCAAAATATAGACTAAATGGGGGTGAATTCTTACAAATAGTTTGAAATAGAAGTTCTTGAAATATCACACGTACAGAGTTGCTGATTTATTGAAAAAGCAATTCCGTAATTGGCTGTATCTTTTATCTTGTTTTCTCTGATCCAATCTCACTGGAGTGACTGACTGCTTGCCATTTTCAAGCAAGATGAAGTCGTTGAAGTTGTACAATCAAGGCTTTTCTTCAAGTTCAGTATGAATTTAAGCTGAGGGAGGAGTGCGTGATGCAACATAGTCCGTTTGGGATTGCCAGGAAAACTGGCAGTCTGCCCTGCTTTTGATTATGTTAAAGCCTCCTTTTAATGAGCGATACCCGATTGCTCTTCAAAGCTGTGTCAGTTAGAAATCCCCTTTGAGACTCTGAGAGGATCACAAGCACTTTTCATGAATGGCAGAAATGATAAAAATGTAAAAATCTATTTTCTTCTATTACAGTATTTGCTTGTTATAATGTTTTATTTAACTGATGTCAAGCTGAAATATGAAGAATGAAATTGCTAATGTGCTGAAAATGGATTCTAGTTATTGTTACTGCACTTGTCCATGTTACACATTTCCTTTTTACTAAGGTATGGTAAATTCAAAAAAGCAAAACAGAGCAATATGTTTTAAAAAATAACAAATATATCATACTTTTCAAATTTTCTTATACCCCCTCTAATTTTCATGTATATAAGGTTTTGGAAGTCCCAAGAGAAAAGATTTACAAGCCTAAAGTGAATTCCAGACCACTAGGGAAAAACAGCAACTTTTTCAGAGGTTGTTAAATTCTCTGTGTTCTTAAGCAATGGAATTTAAAATTAATTAAATGCTTATTTATGGCATATGTGTCACTGATAGAAGAGTGAATCCTATCTCCTAACACCTGAGAGCTTTAAGTTTTCTTTGATTTTTTTTTTCTATATTCTTTTTTTGTGTTTTGGATGAGAACAGAGAATGATAGAGTGCTGTGTAGGGAAAAAGTAAAATATATCTCCAACACTGATAAAATATGTCTCTGATTTTAGAAAATGGACACTGAGATCTTCATGTTACAATTAGTTCCGGAGCTGCTGAATTAACAGGTGATAAAGTCAAATATTTCAGACAGGGCTGTGCAATTTATTGCTTAGATATAAGCTTCAAAAATTGTATTTCTGTATAACATGGAGCATACCCTCGTCAATAGTACAGATTGCATGAATGTTGAGCATGCAGAATGCTGTACTTGGAATTATCATTTAAAAATACATTAGGATGCTCCTAAGCACTAAAGCAGTGCATTTGGAATTCTTGGATGGATTCTTGCCTTTGTTCTCCCCTAAAATCACTAATTTTTGAATTTGAGGATTTGTGCTTTTCATATATAATGAGAATAATATAGAAGAATTACTTTAAAGAGGTCAGAAAATAGTTTCAATAGGTTGGCACTGATAAAATAACAATCAGTTTTACAGACTAGATGGATGTAGAAAAAATTACTAAACGTAGACTAGTAATACACTTATAATTCAGCATAGTACAGTATGGCTAACTGTACAGTCGAGTATATAGTTTACTGTCCTTATCACTGCCTTATATAGTTTCCACATATGGGGTTTTTTCCTGATTACATAATCTTCATTCTTCATGGCTTTTTTTTTTTTTTTCCCTTAACATTAGATATTCCCTTGAAAACTGTACTGATAATCTGTTCTGATACCACCTGACTGGCAGGATAAGGTGAATACTTTCAAAAAAATGTTATTTTTTGGAGAACAGTACGGGTATACAAAAGAACCCTATGAGTGAAGAAAAATATTGAAAGTGCTGTTGATGCAACAGAACAGATTCATACCATACCATTCACACTCATAATAAATTCAAGCTACAGATATAAGGGCAAATTTTGTGGTGATTTCATAGTAAAGTAAATATCTTCGTATGACTGTTTTTTTTGTTTGGGTTTTGTTTTTTTTTTTTTTTAAGGAAGGCAATAGGATTAGAATCATATTCCCTACATTGCTAGTTTACTAATTTCTACTTAATTTTGTTGGTTAGATTAATGAATATCCTGAGACTTTTTATTTTATCCATTGTCTCGTTATATTCTACTATTGCAGATGAGATTAGTAAATATCCAGCTAAATCATTAGAATTATAATAGGCATTTTATTAATTTTAGTATGGGTTGTGGCATTCTAATTTTCTGTGGAAGAAATATTGGTGAACAATCACAATGAAAGGTTTTTTTCTGAAATGCAATGTATTCAATGTCCTTGTCTGCCATTGAATTTGCTGTCTTGAACACTGAGAAAACTGTGGAATGAAGAGAATAAAATAGTAGTTTCATCACTAATAGAAGAGATGCCACATTTGGGATGTTCACTGGTGCAGGAAACAAGGGCATTTCATTTCAGTTCACCTTAATAATTCAAATCTTAGCTGTCAATAGGTATATAGTTCTCCTTGCAAGTCTCCCTATGAACTGCTTGAGTATAAAGGAATCAAAGTCAATGAGAAAAGAGAGATCTGAAAGCTCCTTTCATCTGACATGTTATTTGGACATTGAACTGTGTAAACTAATTATTTTGCCTTTCTGTCACCTCCAAACTTTCCATCCCTTAACAACTTATTGAGTCATGACTGTGACTCCTAACCCTTCCTTTTGTCTTTACATGCTCTGAAAGGAATCTCTTGGCACAAAACTTAGAGCATCGCACACACAGGTTAAGAAGGGACCCTAGGAAAGTGTCTACAGCATTTGCTTTTCTTCAAAAACAGGATTGTGTATAGTCTTGACATTTGAAATTTAGACCTCAGTTCTTTGTTGTTCCTTTTTTTTTTTTTTTTTTAATTAGGAAAGCATGAAACACCTCCTCCTCTATTAAATTACTCTTTCATGGTGCAACTTTCAAAAACCACTTCCATTTACAGTTTGTCTTCTACACTGCTCAGGTCACTTAAATTATAGCTTTCATAGGTGCATCTCTGTCTTGAAACAAGAACAGCTGACTGAGATTGATAGGCTGAGCTACAAAAATATTATTCTTAAATGCTTCTGCTTGAGTCAACAGATTTAAGTGAAAAGTAAGTAGGATTTGACTGTGATTTGGAATTTAGGATGTTGACTTCAGTAACACGAGTTGAAAACATTCAAACACCCGCCTGCTTTTCAAAATGAATTAAGTCCTCATATATTTAAAAAAAAAAAAAGAGAGAGAGAGAAGGAAAGGAAAAAAAGGATGAGATTTAGTGTACTTTGATATTATTACTGGATTTAACAATTGAATGAAATGATGTTCTGGCCTTTATAAGTCTGTAGTGATGTAATTATGGTTTGTTTGCAAAGTAAACACTCAAAAGACAGCATAAAGTTTTATAACGTAACAGCTGCTTGTATTTTGTTCCTTGTGTACTCAAGTGTATAAGAGGTGAAAGCTGACAAAAATACTATATGAAGCTGCCTTCAAACAAGTCTGAGATAAAATTCAAGTTGTTCAGTCAACCCATACCCCAAATAATCATAATTTATTGTAGATTTTACTGCAATTTCCTATTATTATTATCTGTCCAAAAGCTGTTCCTTTTAGGCAGCTCTCCTACCCAAACTCTTTTTACCAAATGTTTCTGAGGTTTGTATGCTGGAGACTGCCTTTCCACCAGCAGAACAGCTGGAAAGTGTGGGCTAGCTCCCATCCTGAGGCACAACATAAAACGTGTCCCCAGTAAAAAGATCAAGTCTTACCCCAGTTATTTTTCTCACTCACTGAAGACAGCTGTTGCCGCTGGGAACATGTTGCATCCAGCAAGGTTTTGGCTGAGAAGACTTGGGCTGCCTCTCTGTTCTTCCCATTGATTGAGCCCCTTTAGAAGCTGTTAAGTTTTTTCAACACTTTGTCCTTCTGTTTTTTTTTCCTATTCTTTATGTTTAATAACAGTAAGGACATTTTGTATTTAACAGTGATATGATTATATTTTGTAGTACAGTAGTGAGATCTTGTAAATTTTACAAGTCACAGTCTTGAATGACAGGGGGGTGGTCTTCACTGTCTGCCTGTCCCCAGCAGACCTCTCTGCAACACCTTCAGCAGCTTGCCACGCCAGCCTTTTCAGCTAGATGCAAGCTCTGCTCTGCAGAATATTCCTGTACCCTGATGTCTTGGCAGGTCTTTTGTATGATGAAATGCAGTAAAGAAGGCAGAAAGCTTGTATCTCCCCAAAATCAAATAGAACTGCAGGGGTCATGAGGCTGTCATTTGTCCCAGCCTCAAGTGTGACAGAAACAAAGAAACCCTGTTATTCAGGCTCCTCTTTCTTGATCCTGCCCTCCTATCCCAAGTCTCCTTCCAGTTCTTCTCAGGTTTCCTGTCCCCTTTCTCCTTCCACAAGCGACAAACCTGTGATCGGGTCTGTAATTCAGGGCTGCACTTAGAAGATTCGATGCAATGAAAACGTCTATGAACTTTTGCTTGTCTTTGGGCATTGTATCCATGAGCTAGCAGTGAATATGATGTTGCAAAGTAGGTGGACAAAAGCCAAAATATTTCTGGACGAAAGACAGGAAAATACTGGAGTTTTTGTTTTGATGCATCAAAAAGTAAAAAAAAAATTATTAAAAAAAAGACTGAAGACCAAAGAGCTGTAAATGGCTAAACAATGTACTAATTTATTAAAACCGTAGAGATCATATTCATTTTTCTCTGAGGTAGCTCTATGAAATAGGATCCTATTACTGCCTTGTGTCCTCTTCTTCACTGGGGGAAGGGTTGGAAATAGGATGATGCTCAGTGCTAAAAAAAAAAATCTTTCTCCACACCTCAAATCAATAACCTCATATGTTTGTTCTGGATTATGAGTGCAAAATAAAATCTTCACAGAAAACGTCATCGATAAAGTCTTGCTATTTGGCCAATTTCTTTCCAGTTCCTGAACTGATACTTAATAATATTATTTGAAATAAGTTTCTAGAAAATACTTGCTGAAAAATGTGATTTCTGTCTTCCAATATTTATCAGCACAGCTGTCAGAATCAATGCATCTTAAATTAATAACTGAAATATAAGTATGCTGTTTAACTCCCATAACCTTTTTGTGTTGGCTTTTTTTTTTCTTTTCTCTTTGAGACTTTGTTTTTCCCCCAAAATGAACCTGGTTTTGATGTGTCTTGACTCATAATAAAGGACAGATATTGCAATTAATACCAGCAAAAAAACTTCCCTAAGTGTCAGACAAAATAGTTCTCTAACCTAATGTGTTATTGATGGCTAGATATGATACAGGGTATTCATTCTGGTCTTTCAACTCTTACTCGCTCTGTAACATTGGCATGAGAGTTTCACAGAAGAGAAGTTTTTCTTCTTTGAACAATTGAATCGCTGTCTGAGGATAGGAGTATATAAAATTTTTCTACTATTCCTGACAGTCATTGTATTTCAATGAATGTGGTGAGGGTTTTATACTAAGACAGTTCCCCTTCGAAAGCTTGATCTTGTTTGTGAAAGGAAGAGCTCAATTAACCAGCATCATAATTTAGGTAGTTTATCAGCTTTGAAAATGTTGCTTAAAACCCATATTCCCAATGCTCTGTCCTTACAGTTTTGCTTTTAAAAAAATTACATTCGCATTGGCAGATATGTTTACGTAACAAAAATCATGTAATAAAAACCAAATAGCATTCCTGGCAAATATTTTTTTTTTTTAAATTACAAGAAAGTGTATTATAGAAGACAGTATAGAGATTTAAATCTGAGCAGTGTGGGAGGAAAAGCAATTTGCAAAGAAATGTAGATATTTAAGCATGTGTTTGTAACGGCTCTTGTCAAAGCACAGTAAGGTTCATGTTTTAATACAGCCAAATGCAGGTACTGTACGTAGAAAAAATAAAAATAGTTCAAGGTAAATTTTAGTGATGTTGACATACATTCCCTCTGCTATTAAATAATCTTAACTGAAAAATTAATGTCTAATTTAAAGTATAGGATGATCTTTATGCTTAAAAATATGCCACAGTGATAGCTCTTACTGAAGTCTTTTTGTGACAAAGAGGAAATGTTATGGACACTAAGGATTTTCTTTCGCTGCCTTTGTGTTTGAAAAATAGAAGCCATCTCCTTTAGTTCGCATCTCTCTTCTTAGCCAATTAGTATTAAGTACTGGAGAAGATGAGTGTTTTCATCATAAGTTCTGCTTTCTTCAACACTAGATCGTAACTGATACTTGGGGAGGGAAAATAATTTCAGAGCAAGTATCAGAATGATAGCTTAGTTGATACATTCTCTCATGTGGAATTTCTTGCTCTAGTTTGTGTATGTTAATAGCCTCTGATGGCTTTTCTTTCCTTTACACTTCTGGCATCCAAAACAACTTGTGGCGACTAATTCTACAAATTAATAAACAAAATAAGGGAAACATTGCTATGTAAATACTAAGTTGTTTATTCATATACAGTGAGGGAAGTATTTCTCTATTTCTTAAAAAGCCTTGTATTTTATGCTCCATAATTTCAGTATACATTTAATATTCAATATTAATCATAAAAATAAAGTTAGAATTTCAGTAAGTGGAGTTTTCATGTAATAAAATGCATTATGCATTGTTTTAACAGACATAAATTACAAAAGAAGTTCTCCTCAGACGCTGAAATCTGATTAAAAAGTTTCCTTACCTGTTCCAGTTCATTTGTCAGATACAATATTTATTGGTGTTTATGTAAATAGTCTCCCTAGGATTTTTAGTTTATGACAGTGACTATATTTGCAATCAGTGTACAGCTCTGCAAAATACCGTATTGCAAGAATACCCATGTTTAATTTAAGGAGATCAGTTTCTATTTGTTCAATCTATTAAAGTAGCAACCGTATCAACTAATATGATAGCTGCATTACTGAACATCATTGTAGGAAGTGCCATATGGTGAAACAGAAGGACAAACACACAAATGTGCATTTTATCAGAACCAGGGCATTGTCTAAGTTTGAACAAACCCTTTGTTAGCACAGCTGTACTTAAACAGCAGCACATTAACCTCAATATTTATCTGTCAGAGTTTTTTCTTAAGTGAACAAATAAAAGTTTCCCTCTTAAAGCAAATGAAATGGTTGATAAATTGTTAAGATATGATTGCTAAGAATGAATAAAGGCTTCACTGACCTTAGTAAATATGGTGGTAGTTACGTATGTTGAACAGTTGCCCATGATTACATTTCGAGGGAGGGAAAGAGCAGGAGGTTGAGTACGTTGCATTTGTACAGTTTCTGAGTACATCTTCCATTCAGTAAATAAGCCACAGTGAAGTTATGGTACACTAAGGAGAGATTAGCCTTCAACTGAGATACCTCTTGTATTTGGTATACCATACTTTTTACAGGAAGACTGAGAGGGGAAAATATCATAATATTCTCTGATATGGTCCTTTATGTGTTTAAAAGGGAAAAAAAGGCTTCAAAGTTGGTTCCATTTTTTATTTAAAAAATAATAGAAATTTAATGTAGTTTTCAAAACTTTTTATTTACAGATGAAGAAGACGTAGCTATCTAAATAACTATAATAGTAAGAGAATTTAATACATTTCTGAAATGGCTTTTCAGATAAGATCATGTTTTAATTCAAACAAATTTGATGTTTCAAAAATTTTGGTGAATGCTGTTGGCTCTTAAAGGAACATAGAATAAAGTGTATTCCTCTTGACAGAATACATACTTCATGCCTTCAGCTGAGCGTATTAGCTCTTTTTTATTGAGAATGAGAGAAGAGATTCCTGGCTTAAACAGTTTATAACCTCACCAGTGTTCCTTCTCAGGAGCCACCAGCAGTAATTCATCTTGGTGTCCTGCCTCAGTGTTTACAGCAACGCAGAGGACCTAATCCTCTGCTGGCCACAGGGCTTCTCAAGCTGGACAAGCACTTTGTGCTTATCAGCTGGAGGGTGCAGGGCTAAACTCCCCGAGATTCAGCAGGCTGGCTCACTCGGGTGCATCTCCCTTGTTTGCTGCCCACCCCTTAGCTTTTCTTTCTAAATGAGGCAGCTTCCATGAACAGCATGCAAGTGCAAATGCTTCCCACACCCTTGAGATATCAGTTTTATGTGTAACTCTGCAGCTATGTGGGTTTAGTGACTCAAGAGAAATTACAAAAGAGAAGGTATAGCCACTCCGTGATCTTTTTCCCCCAGGCTCTTTTTCTGCCAGAGAAACAGTAGTCACTCTTGTTCTGAGTGTTTCTTTAGCCCTGAAAAAAATTGGCTGGCTGGCTGCTTTGTGCAATCAGACTGGTGCAAAACAACTGAAAGGGGAATGCAGCCTGGTCCCAGAACTGTCAGGTTCACAGTCTGTGTACTGGTTGAGATAACACAAAAGTCTACATAAATATATCAGTAAAACATATTTAGTGCTGTGTGGCTTCTTAACCACCTAAACAGGATGATTTGAGCTTGTGCTCTACTCTTTTTCTTCCTCCTTATCAAATAAAGATCATTGGTTTGAAAAGTGAGGATTGCCTTCAGAGGGTTCCAGACCAATAATGAAGTAATTCAGTATTAGTATCTAAATCCCCACAGAAGCACAAGTCAAGCTGAAGTATTATGCCTGAGTTGGTAGATCCTCCATATGTTGTTTGTACTTACTCCTTGAGGCACTGGGCTATAAATAACAGAAGCTGAAATGCAAAGTAGCACTCATCAGAGACAATAAAAGTAATAATTCAGAGATTCATTCGTAAATATGTCTGGAGGGGACCCATTGTGATTGCAGAGTTTGGTCTTTTGCAAGACACAAACATCTTTTCTGTTAACCCCTACTGAAAATTAGGTGCAGCTTTTTATTTATCCAAATAGTATAGAATTGGGGATTTATTTTAAGGAGGAAAACCCCCAAACCCTTGCCTTTGAAAATCAGGTTTTTTCACTTAGGTCGTTTTACCCCAGTTCTCTTGGCTACTATCTGGAAAAGTAGGCAAGGTAGTATCAATAGAAAAGACTTCCCAGGCTTATTTGAACTCCACTAGAGTTCTTAACTGTCTTCATGGCATTGAATGCAGTTTGTTTTATTTTTTAGTACTTGAATGAAACATTGAAATAATAAAAGAAATAGAGAAAATTTCTTTTAAATAAGCATGTTTGAAAGAAATATGCATTAGCCTAAATTAGTCTTAAACTTGCTGTATGAATAATAGACAAGAAAAAATTAAGAAAAAAATACTGACTGCGTAGGACTTTTATACAACCAACTATGTGAAGGTGTGTAGATAATCAAGCATCCAGCAGTTGGTGGATGCTTCTAGCAGCCTTTATACCTGGTATGCACCCTGACTGCATTTGGGGGGTAGCCTGGGTGAGTCCCCTCCCTGGGCACACTGCAAGGTCTGGAGGGACACCTGCCCTGGCAGACCTGCCAGGCTGCTTCATCGGGGGACAGGAGGGAACAATATGAGTGCAAGTACCCTGCACAGCTTTAGATAAATATGTTTAGGTAACACACATACCTAGTTCTGAATCTGTCTCCTGAATTTGAAGCACATTTGCACTGGAGGTTTGTATTGCAAGTTGCAAAGATAGCAGGAATTGTAACAAACAGTCATGCGATAATTTCTTGGCAGAGGTGCTCAGTACCATTGGCTTTTTGCTGGTCTTTCTCACTGTTTTTTTACATAGCCTTACTTACGGCGCTGTCCAATACAACGTGTGAACTGATTGATTCAAGCCTGTGATTTTCTCAAAATAGTCTCTTTTAATAAGCTTTGTTTTGTTCGGTCTAGAGTATCCATTTTTTAAAAAAGTCAGTATATTTGCATTCTGAAGGAGTGATTATATCTGCCATCGATTCTGGTTTCAATTTATGGATTTTATTTGAACAGTTATAACTTAGATTCATAGGTTCTGATATAGATTACATTGTATTTAGGAAAAAAAAATTAAAAAAGTATTTATTGACTTTTTTCCCCCCAACAGCTTACCCTTTAAAAGCCAACCTTATGGACACGTGGGATCTTACTTTCATTTGGCAGTCTCTAGGCTTTTTGTATGATCAAACAGAATTTATGAAAAACTTACAGGTCTTTATAATTTAGACTATATTAACTTGCAAGGCTTAAAGAACTAATAAAGATATACACTTATATATTAGCAGAGCATAATAAATTATTTATATGTGCACCAAAGTTATAGATAATCATATGATATTTATTGACTCATTTTATAATAATTGAATAACTAATTGTTAAAATCTCTGTTAAGTCTTCCAGATTCCTAGGAATAGTTCTTCCAGATATGTGAGATCATGATTTATAGTCTATCTATCAGCATCATTGATATGAGACTTTTAATGTTGGTTTCAAGTAAGTAGAGTACCACTGGTTTTAGGTTCCTACAAGTCATGTTATAGTACTCCTGGCATGCAATGGCAGGTTTTGGAAGGATTTTAAGGGACATTCATGGACCATGTAAAGAATGTGCAACGTGAACTCCAGTCATCCTGTGAAAAGCTGCTGTATGAACAGGGCTGCAAAACACCAGGATTGTCTGACACTGTCATCCTCTTTATAGATTCTACTATAATCGCCTTTTGTATACAGAAAAAGTAAGGTGCTGTTGTATAAAATTTTCTAAAATTAGAAGAAAATTTAAACAGCTATTGCTATTTGAATAATTTTAATCTGCTACATCTTTATTCTGCATTTAATACTTGAGGAAAATCATTCCATGTAAATAGATGCACTAATAGCTGATTAAAATGCATTCATTTTACATCACCAAATAATCATCATTAATTTAATTCCAGTATACCATAAAATGGCTAATTCCTTTTCACCCAGTTCACATTTAAATTGATAGTAATAGTAGTAGATAAGATGAAAGTAGTTTAGAAAAATCTCATTAAGTGTGTAAAAATATATTCTCATCTTTTTTGTGTGTGAAGTTTATTTCTTTAATTAATTAAAATGTGATAAACATTATGGTAAGACAATGCTAAAACTTCCACAGGCAAACACAAATCATAAAATGCTAAGTGAAGCATCCCCTAGTTACAGTGATTCTCTCAGTTTGCAGGCAGTGGGTTTATTCAGTAGGGGCTACACTTTAATCTGCTGTGCTGAAGCACTGGTACTAAATCCTAAGCAAAGCTAGTGATATACCTGTAGCTTTGATTTATGGCTGCTGTATTTTAGGGCCTGTACAAATTAGATAGCATTCCTTATTTACTATATTGTCACACACGCTTTATATATAATCAGATTATCTGTTTTTTTTACTATTTCATGCTAATTTTGTCACACCAATTTTTGAAAGTCCCTCCTGCGACTTCAAGAAACACTTTCTCTCTAGGTTGACAATTGATTGCTTCAAAAAAAGAAAAAAAATCTCTGCTATTCTAATAATCATTACTTATCTGCTAGTTTCTACCTTCTGTTCTGTTAGAACACCCAATGTTTGCTCATGAAATAGGGAGTTAATCGGCTTAATGAGTCATTCTAAATGGCTTCCATAGATCTAATTTATTAATAATTCAAAGGACTACTCAAATGGCTGCCATTAGTCTGTGATCTGTTTTTCTACTCTTTGCATTGGATACAGTAGCTACTGTGTAATGAAAGTATCAGATGAAGACATAGATAGGAATCTGCAATTGTTCTTAAAAATATTTTGTTGCTAGCATTTCAGGAGCTAAGGAGAATATATAGCATTATTCATACAGAGATTTACAAATTCAGAAAGAGATGGTGTGAATTCTGTGTTCAAAACTTATATAAGGGTCTTTAGAAGTATGCATTCCTTGTTCCTGTATATCAGCTATATGCATGTAAGAGTAAGTATTCTTACTTTTGAGTGCAATTCAGTGTATCTGAGGGGTGACATTTGTGTCCCTGAGATAACTCAGACAGGGCTACTTTCTTGGCAGATGGGAGTTGGAAGTGAGCTGTATTTTGAAGATACAGACTCCAGAGTTTGGGTGGGATTTGGCAAACTAAATTCTGTAGAAAGCAAAGAATTGTAATTTAAAACCACACAATCTTCAACATTTGCTTTATGAGTTTGGAAATACTTTTAGGAGCATTCAGACAGGTCGCTGATTTGAGTAACTTCTGAGGTCTGTCACATGGCAAGTTTCTTAAAATCCTTGTAAACTGGAATATTTTAGTCCTAGTAAAAGAGATGGAAGTGGGTAGGGGGAGGTAGAAGATAAAGAATAAGGTTTTAAAATACTTATAAAAAATGAAATAAAAACCTTGATAATTTCCTTTGTTATATTTCTAAATATAATCAGAATTTAAATGTATGTATTTAGTTATTTTATTCAGTCTGTTCAATATTCACCTTTGAAGAACTCTGTGATCCCTCTTCCTACACTATGTAGGTGTTCTACTTTTTTGAGAAATGAAATCGCACTCTTCTACGTAAAAAAAGTGATTTTATTCATCATTGTATCAAAATAGAATGCTTTGCCACTCTATTCAACCACATTTCTATAACCGCATGTAAAATAGCAACTGAATGAGAGCAAATTGTACCTATCCAGAGATTTGTATAAATTCCTTTTTTCTGATCTTATATTCATCTGCTTCTCCATGTATTAGGAATATATATTACTGTAAGAAGTTAAAGAATTTTACAATGCTTAAAGTAAAAGGTTCTGAAATAGAGCAACTTACAGAGTCAACCTGATGCAATTTAGAAAATTTATCAGAAAATAATACGAAAAGCAGTATCTTGAAAGGAACAGTTTTACTACTATGAAATTTGAAAATACGTGAGTATATGAAATTGGGATAATGGCACTGAAAATCTTACTAAAATTCCAATTTTGTCTTTGTAACATCTGCTGTTATCAAAACAAAATTCAACAGTCGTTATTGTCGTCCCTATTGTTAGAAAAAAAAATGTTTTGTACATCTTAGTATGGCACTTAAAAATCCCTGTGGGGAATTTAATTTTGATCTTTTATATAGCAGCTGCATAAACTAATATATTCCGAGACGGTTAGATTGTCTGTGACTGATCCAACGGTATGTTAGATAAATCCTAAAGTGTCACGTCTAAAAAGTTGAATGTCATGAGTTGCAAAGCAGGAGTAAGAATGGCATTTAAATTGGTCTGCAACATTTTAAGCAAGGAAGTGCATTACAAGTTGGTATTGCACTGCCTGTGTTTATATATGCCACCAGATTGTATGCAAGGCACATAAATTAATAACGAGATTACAGCATTTGTTGGAGCCAAGTGTGTTAACAGGACGTAAACCTATTTGTGGTGTTTGGCTTGGCTCCACACGTTATTCATTTGCAAACACATATTACGAGCAAAACATTGGATCTCCTGGATCTCCTCAGCTCTGGCCATCAGAACTCTGGTTTGCTTATTGGCCTGAGATCCTTCTGATGGCATCATTCCTATTGAAGGCATTGCTCACAACAGACACCGATGTATGTGCAGGTAATTGTGTATATGCCCCATTACTGGGCGTGGAAAACATCTGATCTCTTCTGTAAGAAATCCATACACAACAGTCTGTGTAATTATTTTTCTGCCTTGCAATTCTCTCTTGTCAGATTCCCTAAGCTTTTTCCTGTTCCTTGTGTCTATACCATATGATGCAATTGATGATGGCTGCGTATCAGATGTCAGTGGAAATTGTGTAAATGTTTCATCCAGATCAAAGACTCAGGTTTGGCAGATCTCAGCATGTCTACTGGAGACTGAAAGGCAGTCCAGAGCCATTGTGCTTAATATAAAGTGGAAAATAAAACTTGGGTTTTTTTCTTTGAATGGCTAGATAGACAGGTCATTAAAGGGAAGATGGAACGTAGGTAGCCACGAGTGATCATTTCACATATGCACTTTTCTGGTGGATTTTCTTTTTAATATTTAGTGTTGCTGAATGTTTTGGTGAAAGGAAAAGATACGTTTCCTAGTTCCCAACATTTTTTATTATTATTATTAAACTGTATCATATTTTATTTTTATTACAGTCTGTATTTTGGAAATTATTTTTAAGTACATATTTAAATATATTAGTCTACAATGACACATTTACAGTCTTTCATTATGTCTGTAAGTTCTAGAATTGGTTGGAAAAATGAATTTATAAGATTTTTTTTTTTCTGACAATAGGCTTGAATATCAGTTTAACTGAAAACCTTAGGAAAAAAAGATCATCAGGTATAAGAGCTCTTGAGTAACACAGAGTAGAATTTAGTGAAAGATCATTTATCCCCAAGTCTTCTAAATACAAGATATTGTATATTGTGGCAGTTTATTCATAGGCAGTGTTTATTGGCAAATGAGAAGTGTTACAATGCATTTTTCAATATTCTTCAATGGTATATTACAATCAGAGATGTTAAAGCATGGACATGCAAAGAATGAAATGAGAAATGGCCATTTAACACAGTCAGAGTTCTTTCCGGATACAACTATAGCTGTGGTTTTATTGATATACCTGAGAAAATGTATTTATAAGAACCTTTACTTTGCCATATAAATTCTATTTCATAGTACCAGGCAGCACAGCAGGAAGTCCTGTTCACTTGTCTGCTGAAGTTCCAGATATGTTCTCACTTTCTGTATGCAGGAAAAGAAGTAACCCGTATGATCTTCTAGGTTTTGAATGTATTTATAGGATTTCTCACAGTGTATTTCCTACTATCAGAAGACATGACAATCAAAATAGTGGCTATTTCTTTCCTCCTTTCATTCCATCTCTTGTCCTTGAAAAAACGTCCGTTCTTTTTTTGTTGCTGTTTTTAGCATGATATTTTGTTTTAATGAACATTGATTTTTAGTTTGTCTGAGAAAAAGAATAATCAAACAACAAAGAAAGAAAACATTACTTATATTACATCTTGCTATTAAGGGTATCGCTGTAGAAATGCATTGGTTTCGATGTTTTTCCACGTGGGAAAAAAGATTTTATGAACATGGACTATGATTGAGCTTTGCCTGCTGATTGAAGTTCTTAAAGTGATGGAGCCTTGCTAGCAAGAACTTTTCCTGTAGATGTCGATAGGTGATGACACATCAGTTGCAAAACAACATTTTAGCAAACAAGTCAAAGACCAGCATCAGGTATCTGACTCCAGCAATCTGAAAATTGTCTCCCTGTGTTTTAGAATACGAGTTTCAAGCCTCACTACCTGCTAAAACACAGAGCTGGCAGTGGCTGTGCCTATTGGTAGCCCTTCAGAAACTTGAAAATTCCCTTCACTGTAAACTAAATAAATATGTAGAATGGAAAAGCAAGAAGCGATTCATAACAAAATGACCTCTTCAATTATTAACTGGCAAAACTCCCAAAGGCATTAAAATAAATGGACCGTAGCTTGAATCAAAAAGGCAAAAATTATAACTTGAGCTTATACTTTATAAGTTTATCCAAATCTAAATGGATTGCTGAAACAGTGTATGACTTTCTATACTATTATTACTAGAAATGTATTTAGTGATTTGCAGATAGAAATTGAATGACAGGTTTGACTGTATCTCATCTGATTCCATTATCCTCTGCTATTTTCCTGTTTTCCCTGAATAGCATCAGTTGTCACTTTAAAATTTCAGTTCCTGCAGAGTGCATATGCAAATCTCAATGTAGCCCATTTTCCAACCCCATGCAGGTTTTAGAAGCATTTTACTGCTGTTGCTTTGGGTAGAGCCTTTCATGAGCATGGAATGAAGAAGGAAATAAATTTTCAAACAGATTAGAAGAAATAGAATAAACATCTACACAGTGAGCACTGAGCAACTTGGAGGGTGCATTTAGCTGCTGTTGGATTGTGATACGTTGTGATAGTTTCTTAACCAGACTCAGACTTCTAAGTCATACTGAGTTCTGTGTCTGACCTTTCCCTGTCTGAATATCTGAATATCACGCTTTCTGGAGTCCCTGAGTGGAGTACTCCAGCTAATAAAATAGATGAAAGAAGAGAGAGTGACATAATAAGCTTCCCACCTCCCTTTTTTTTCCCTCTTTTTTTTTCTTTTCTCTCCCCCCTCCCTTTCCTCTCTCTCTCTCTCTGTTTTTTTTTTTTAAATAAATATCGCCATACTTTGAAATATGTTCTATGAAAGAGCATAATCCTTAAGGTTTTATGATTAAAATCTTTGGGCCTGTTTCTGAGGCCTTTGCTGATACACTATGAAGTAGTTTGAATGGAATTTAGTAGGGAAAAAAAAGTAGAATCTTGCTCTATGATTTTTTTTGTAGAAAAATAAAATAAAACTTAAGGAAAAAATACATCAGTTGTGTAAATACCCATGGAATTTCTGCCTCAAAGCTGAATAGTGCCCATCAGAATAATGGTACTCATAGCAGACTGAATTTTAAAATCTTCCCTAGTAGTTAGGAAAAGAACCTAATTACTTGAAGGCATTCTGTGCTTTAGCTGTTTGGTTACCCAGAAAGGGCCTGCATTCAGTGAACAATGATCTGTGCTAGCTTAGCGAATGCTGTACACAGTGTCTAGATCAGAAAGTGGAGAGCTAATTTAATTTAACTGGAATACAGCGTATAACATTATATAAGGTCTTTTGTAGAAACTTCACTTGCCTTCATTTACCCTTTTCTGTGCTCAGAATGGCATCCTCACACTTTACATGAACAATACTTTAATTAGAATTATAAAATAACAAAGGAATGGAGGCATAAACTGTCAGTGCTCTCTTTGGGATACAGTGCTTTCAATACGCACAAAAGTGGTTTTAGTATGCACAAAAATGGAAAATACACATGACCTTAAAGGATAGTACTTTATCTGTATTTGATAGTTAACATAGTCTTAATTTAATTTTTAAAAATGGGTTCTTATGCCAGACTATTTTGTCTTTTCCTGTATGACTATCTTTAGAAGCGCAAATGTGACAGTTCTTATATATGTACTATTATACCCCAAACAGATGTAATCCCTTGGAGCAGAAAATGTCTTAGTAAATATGCCCTTACAGAGGAGCTTATGTTGTTGAGGGAAATTGAGATGTATTTGAGATGAATTTTTATCTGACAAAGTCAAAAACCTGATTAAAGCTTGACACTCACCATTTCATCTCCATTCCCATTCATATATATACTTCATAGTAACAGCCAAAACATCTGTGAAATGTCCTACTGAAGTCAGGTAACTCATCATTTGGCATACTGGCTCGATTAGATGGGTGAAGAGACCTCTATATTCCTGTTGCATGCACAAGTTTCCATACCTTCCCACGCAAATCTAAAATCTCTAGAGAGTGCAGGTGACAAGGAGAGTTTTCTAATTAGAGAAATACCAGAGAAAGCAAATCTAAAGTATTCCCATGAGATGTCAATTACTCCATTTATTTCAAATGAGTTTTTAATTATTCTTGCCTTTAATTCTGTTATTGATTGTTGGCTGAATGACTGCATATAGTCTGTCTTGAAGGAACACTGAATTCCTCCAAACTCAAGCTAACTGATGAAGGCTGAAGGTCCACCTGAAGCCTACATACAAACTAAAGTCAAATGTATGTAAATGAAGACATTTTTTTCTCAAAAGAACACAGAAAGAATCAAGTGATGTCACAAATTGAAAGGGACAATGAAATACATTGTTATTCTATACAGTTGTGCAAGAAAGGTAGAACAGAGAAGATAATTCTTTATTCTTCTCAAGAAACAAATATGTCTCTATGATATTCCCCAAAAGAATTAATAAAAGTATTCAAGTGTGCAAGATTACACTTAACAGAATCTAAGTGACTGGGTAAAAAAAAATAAAAAAAGAATAATATCCATCAATTTATCAGAATTGGATGAAAATAAGGTAAGCACCCAGTAAAAGAGCTGTGATGTTTTTCTTTGTGTTTGTTATGAACGTGGTCTACTTCTGCATTCCTTGCACATGCAAATTCTTACTGAAGCCAATAGAATTTCTAGGTGAAGAATATATCTGAATCAACCCCATAATTTAATCAGAATGTTGAAGTGTGAGCATTTCCCGAAGCAAGCTGTAAATGAATGTGACACCAGAGAAAGGATGTACTGAAAGTGTAGTGCTGTGCTAGAGAATATGGATGGGCAATTAAAGCAGAAAAAGCGTGACTTTAGTTACAGAGAGGAAATCTGAAATGTAACTTAAATAGTACTAGATTAAACCTAAATCAACATTATCAACTAAATTGAAAAGTGAAATATGTTGTTAGAAGCATTTTACAATTCATAATTTTGTCCTGATTGTTGAGAATGACAAATGGGTTTAAAAGTAAAATGGCCAGTCACGTAGGTGTGGTTCCTGTACGTGGGTAACAAGATAACAGGCTTCAGATTGAGCTGAACCATAATCAAGTGTATGTGGTACAAGCTGTTGATAGGAAGAAGACAAAAAATCAAGGGTATTCTGCTATTGTACTTGTTTTTTTACTGACTGATTACTTCAATTCAGCTTTGAAATGAGGCACAGCAAACTAGCATTATACTTGTGGATCTAATGCTTTCTGCACTGAGTTATGGTGAATGACAACTTTGTTATTGCCCTCAGTGGACACAAAGATTTACCACCAGTGGGCTCTCGGTACGCGTGCAGTTCATATTTATATCTGTGTAGCTGAAGTTTAATGAAAAAACATTCAGTATGGGTTAGCACGGACCTTGTAAATCTAGATTTGAGTTTTGGCAGATGTGCCTTTCAAGATGAAATGACAATAAAGTTAATATTGATATGAGCAGATTTTAAAGTGCTGGATACTGCCTTTAGAAGCTCACACGGGCAGATGTTAATATACTGAACCAGAAGTCTCACCCGGTCTTTGAAGGTGGGCTAGAAGATGTGTGTAACTCTGAACAAGCATGTACAGGTGACTCTCCTTATAGTTGGTTCTTACTCTCTAAAACACAATAAGCAGCACAACTGCTCTGAATGATGCTGAGAGAGGTCTGCTTGACTCTGTGGCATCCTTCTATGTTCCATTTTCAGAGATTTCCTACAGTAAAAGGTTAAATGGTATACCCTGACACAACTGCACATCGTGATTTAATTTATTCTCTTAGTTTTGCAGCTTTTGATATTGTTCTCATTTGAAATGTACTTTTGATCTTTTACATCCTTTATGTCTCCACATTTTTGCATGCTTCTTTACTAATATTAAAAAGCCCAAAAGCTTGCTTGCCTGGCTATGGAGTTTCCTATGCTACCTGTGTTCCAATTTTTTAAGATAAAACTTACTGCTCTTACTAATCAGTGTAAAACAAAAACCTGTAAAGAAGGCGGTAGACATGAAAATGCTTTTCTTTTGCTTAGATTGTTTGCAACCTTGACAAGATCACAGAAATAAGCGTGGGAAGCTGTTGCCTGCGATACAGAACCATTAAACTATTCTCCTTGCAGAAAAAGCAGTGATCACAACATCTTACATCTGTTCTTGCTCAGCCTTAGAGCATAAAAGGAAATGAGATATTACAGGGGGGGAGAAAAGCCCCAACAGCTCAATGTGCTGCTGCACTGGATTGCAGATTCTACAGTTTTCTCCCTACTGTGAAATCACTTTCCATACTGGCTTAGAAATTATAACAAATGTAGCACTGTCCTAAATGTGTATTTAAGTGCAAGGCAGAAGTAGAGCAAACTGCTGTGAGACTGTCTGATAAAATGCTTCCAGAATGCTTCTCCAAAGAAGCCAAAGCTTGTTCATGGCCTGGTTACTCTTCATTGTATCAGTGTGTACTGAAGACAAATGTTGCTTGGAAAGGAAAAGACTTTCATATCCCCTTTGTTTAAAGATTAATTCCATGTAAAATCAACCTGCTTTCCTTGCTTTGTCCGTGTTTGTCATTTACCTACCCAGAACATACTCCAGGGGTTACAAAACAAGTTCATTATTCTTGCTCGATTTCTAGGGCACAAGAAGGAGCCAGTAGTGTTCTCTGATACATTAATCTGTGGCCCTTATTAAGATCTCAGGAGAGGGTCAGCATTGTCTTGCAGTTAAAAAGTTAAACTCCAGATACCAAATGTATTGACTTCTGCTCCTAAAGTTACTCGGTTGTGGAAGTCTAAATTGCCCTCAAAAAATCACAAAAATTTGCTGGACATAGGGTCAGCTTCTTTGCAGAGGTCAGTATCAGAAAGGCGTATAAATAATCACCAGTCTCCTTGAAAGAATAGAATAATCAGCGTGCAACTGATTTCTAGTGTATCTGAAAATAATTTTTGCAAGGGTAAAAACTATTTTGCAACCTCTGTAAGTTTTACTAGACTAAAATAGGTGGCACATGGAGGTTTGCTGTTTTTTGTGTTTGCTTCTCTTGCGTAGATTTTCATCTTTTATCCCAAAGTAGGGATATACTGTATTACCAAAATATAGAGCTGGCAAAGAACAATTTTTTTATTATTTTGTATGCTAGAAACTTCATGGACATAATTTGGTTTTCTAATTGTTTCATCCACGCTACAGTCTGCAGCTTAGTCTTCCACATCATTCTCGTTAACATGTTTTAAGATCTCCCATTATCTGCTTAGGTGGTATGTTTATCAGCTATGTCTTCATTAGCAAGTCGTGGGGTGCAACAGCTGAACCTTGTGGAGTAAAACCATGGGTGGTGAGGAGGTCCATGATGTATGTTTTGGAGCTTTTGCTTTGGACTGTTCTCCTCTGGTTGTATAGAAGCTCTGTTCTGTAGAGATGCCAGCTGCTAAACATTGTCAATTAAACCTTGCTCCATAAAATTTTCATGAGGTCTGTAGGCAGAATAATTGTCTAAAGAAGGAAAGACAAACAGAAACATCAGTTCAATACATGGCTCCTTTCTATGTTTAATGGTTCAGGCTGTTGGATACTCTAATTTTCAAAGGTGCCCAACAACGTCATGTACAAGCAATATAATTTAAGGCAAAACACTGAAATTCTTTACATCCCCTAGCAAGTTTGAAAAATAGCTATGAATTTTGATTAAATGACTCAGATTTTTTTTTTAAAGTATGATTTTAAACCTAAACGAGCATTGTAGTACTAAAATGTTTAAAAACTTACTGTGAAGCAATACTTATTGTTAAATCAAGGCATTTTTTTCTTCTTGATTAGAAGAATTTAAATGTAACAACAGCAACTGGCTTCTTAAGAACAAAAAAATTCAGAAAACTACAGTTAAAACCTTTGTTTTCTTTTTAGACATCTATAACTAAAAAGTCATAGCCAGAATTATGCAATGGTAAGTCTGTTGTACACCCATTACTCCTAATAGATAGGGTAAGATTTTAGAGAAAAATAAAATTAAAATATTTTTTAATGTATAAGTCTTAGCTTAATCTAAGTTTAAAGCTTCCCTATGGTGTAGCTTTCTACTCTCCTGTAGCAGGGTGATGAGGGAAAGAAACAGGAGCCTGAGATGCTAAAGGCAAACATAATGGAATTCAAGAAAAAATGTTTAATATCTTTGGACAAATAATGTCATAAAGAGAGTCTTATTAAGATCAGCAGAGGGATCTATATTTTTGTACTCTGGTGAGCAGATCTGTGAGTAAAACAGAGGATCTAGACAATGCATCAGTTTAATCATAAAGAAGCTGAGTTCGTAAGCAGGGAGAAAGGAAAGGGAATGAAAGAAGGGAGGAACAAGTCATAGCTTATTTTCATAGAAACACACACTTAGTGCCTGTTTCCTGCCTGGGTTGCAATAGATAACTGGAAGCTCTCTTCAGCTTTTATCTGAATTGATAAATGCTCGATTTGTATACAGAAGAGTGATGTAATTTATTTTCTTGAGCTCTTTTCCAGTGTTTTGTAGTAATCTAATTGTGCTTGTGTAGTCCTTTAATTTGCAAGAAAGAAGATAATATAATTGCAAAACTCAGGAGTAAGACAAGTTTAGATTACTAGCAGAGGCAAGTTAATTTCTTATTCATTAAATGCTAATGAACCTGGCACCTATGTTTTATTTGTTTCACTGTGTTTGAAATTGGAAAGGTCTTGTAACATAGCTAAGGCTATGATAAACAGAGATGTTAAATTAAACTGTTGTTTTCCCTGATGTTCCACTAGAATAAGCAAGTTTGTAAAACTAGGTAACTATAAATATGTGTGTGTGGTGAAGCATCCCCAAAAGGCAAACCTAAAACTGTTAGGAGGTGATTCACATGTTCAGATTCCTTTGAGAACTGTGGCTGAACCATTTGCCCTTCAGGGCCCGGTTTTGGTGTGGTTTGCATACGGAATGGGCAACGTGTTAGTGCACTAAAGCTTACACAGCAATTCTGGCTTAAAATCCAGGGACGGATCTGAATTCTGCATCTGTTTGCAGTCGTGTTGCCAATACAACTAGACATAAGTACATGAAGTAGTCTTTTATTATCACTGATGTTCCTGATAATACTGCATAAATGGCTAAATCTAAATCTTTGGTTGTTCATAAAAGTGCTACAGGCATGCAGAAATCTATGGTTTATTTTCTCGTCAGCTGCTAAAATGAGGTTTGAAATTACTATTTGTGTTCATACAAGTTTTATATCATTTTGGCCTTAATGTCTTTGTTGCTTACCTCTTTAAAACAGGAATGATGAAACCTAGCCTTTGGGGTGAAATTGCATGGCTTACATAGCTAGTTTATATTATTGGGTTATTTATCATATAGTATTATACAGAATAAGAAAAACTTTAATAAAAAATATGAGGACAGTTTTGATGTTTTCCTCTTATGAAGCGTTGCTTTCCTTTTTGCCCAATTTTCTTTTACTGTACCTTTAAAGTATGTACAGCCTGGAGATCAAACAGACCAAAAGTCTAATTGAATGTAATACTTACAACATATCTCTGACTTAAACATATTGAAGAATGTCCAGAGATACAGGTCCACAAATCATCTTGCTCGTGCACAGCATTGCTTCTACCACTTGTTTGATGGAGAATTCTTGTTTCTGAATGTGGAATAAAAGGAATAAAATACCAAATGAAATAGCTTGATTTTGACACTCTGTTAGTTTGGTTCAAGATTAACAATGTGTGTATACTCAAAAATGTTCATATGGTTGGCTTTTCTTATATGGGAATGATTGCTTATTGACTGAAAGTTCAGCCGAACTTTGACTTATTCTATTTGTGTTGTATACAATGAAACACTGTTGGATGAACTGAATTAGATTTGAGGGTATTCCTATCTGAACCAACACATTTTAGAAATTTAGGAAAAGTAATTATCTACAATGTGTGTACCTAATTCAGTGCTGCCATTTTTATTTGCCGCAATGTCTTGTTAACGACTTGAACCTTTCATTCCTGAAATTTGAGAATACACCTCCAGATAACCCATGCTTAAAACCTGTGGTGGCAGAGGGAAGAGTCTGAGGCTGTCCGTATTCTGGTGGGGACAGGGCTGGCAGTTCCTGGGAGACAGAGAGCTCAAATAAGGTTTATTTTCTTATTGCTTGTCCGTGCATATTGCTTGCTGCTGAATCTCAGGTTTTGAACAAGTAATGTGCAAGTTATGTATGTGAAAAATATGGTACCCAAACTGTTTTCACAGTTAGTGCTCTAGTCTTGGATCAGGATATCAATATGATGTGTTGCAGAAGGTTAACTGGTATCTTCCATGTCAGCACCCAAAATGTAGTTATTATCTGAGCTTTATTCCTATTATATCATTCTGTGAGATATGCATAAATGAAGGAAAAAAATTGTAAGATCAGATGACTGTTTCAGTTAAGAATTTCTGTAACGTTTTAGCACCTCCTTGCTGTGTTTCTTATCCCAGCTATAGCTACAGACATAAAAATTAAAATGGTCAAAGCTAAGCTGTGAATATATATAATTTATAACCTGCCACAAAGATATAATTTGCTTCTCACTCATTCACCTCTGCTATAAAGCAACAGAAATAGGTAATTTGAAGACTAAGCTTGATCTTTCAGCTAACCTGACAAGTTGACAATAGGAAAATTTAAATAGATTAATTTGAATTATGATTAAGAAGAAAATTATGTGTTAAGAAGAAAAAAAAAACAACTTTGGTCTAATAAGTTATAGTATTTGGCTCTTTAAGACATTGAAATTCTCCAGACCTGATTCTCCAAAACACAGATGTTAGTTGTTTTTAAAAGCAAACCTTTATCTTTTGAAGCCTGTTCTTTGTACTATGTGTCTCTTAAATTATCTAAGATCTAAAAGCATCATTTTTATTTTCTTCCAATACTCTATGGATGGTGTACTGCTTCTTTGTGTACACTTTCTTGCTATATGTTTTTATCTCTACTAAGGGAGGTAGTGGCTCTGCTAGTGACTCCATGGAAAAAGAGAATCTGTTTCTAAGATGAAGTGAAGAAATGGTCATGTAGTTGTGCTAAATCAATGGAATTACTGTTGGTTTTGCCCTTTCTTGTAGTGTGGAGCAAAATCCGCATAAGAGCTTTTTGTCAAGAGAAGAGCTCAGCTCTCCATTATGAGTCTGCCTGGATTTAGCACCTAGTCCTCTGATAACATGTGTACATTGATTTTATGTTTGCTTATTTTTTCACACGTTCTGGAGTAATGTTGCTTTCCTCTAAGACTAAGCAGAGACCCTTAGACAGCCTTATCATACCACCCAGTAATCTCTTATCACCAGACTTGACCTTCCTGTGCTTCTAAACCTCCTTGCTTCTGAGGGTGATAGTCATTGTGGTTAAATCCATTCTTTAAAAATTAATATATAAGGACTAGCGAAGACATGATACTTTCTGAACACTGAATTATTGGAAAAACTTTAAGAACATTTTATGCAGCGCTTGGTATCTTTTAGGTGATACTTTTGGGCTCCCGGAAGCAGCAGATTGTGACTTTGAGTAGTTGTACAACCCATTCCATTGGGATTGGTGGGCTGATTACTGCTGCACTGCTACTTGTCAGCTACCATCCTTTTGACACTGGTCTACTTATCTTACACTGTCAGTTGATACCATGGCTGTCTTCACTGGGGAAAATTTCAAGGAACCTTAGCCAGGCACCTTGCGCTGTATCCCGTTATGACTTTGTTATTGGTCTTAATCATATTTCTGGTAAGCAATGAAATGTACAATTACATTAGCATCTTCTAGATGATATCAGTGAACACATCTGCTAATATTGAAAAGTAATATCAGAACAGAGCTTTCGTATGAAATTAATGTGTTATTTCTGCCAGGTTTAATGTTAAAATTAGCCTTCAGAATTTTTCCTGGGTATAATGAAATGGGTGCAATAAAATTCTTTTTAGAGTTTTGTAATGTATCTCAAGAAAATATAATTGCATTAAATGCTAAAGGGCCAAATCAATTGTCTTTAGTAGAATATTTGGCTTTTCAATCATTAGCATAAAAGAGTGGGAAGCGTAACGAAGTAAGGGAGATGGCATTTTCAGAGGCAAAAGAAATTTTCAAATAGTCTTCTCAAATAATGAACTATACACTAAGATATTTTCAGCTAAAAGACAAGGCACAGTAGTCTTCAGAGTGTACCCTGTATTAATAGCACATTTCAAGAAGGTATTCCTCATTTAAACTCAACAGCTAAGGCTTATAAAAATAACATTTTAGGTACTCTCTCAAAGAAACTGTAACTCCAGAGTTGCTAACACATTTGTTATGCCAGTACCATTTGGCATACCAATATCTGAAGATGTATCTGAACTATATAAAATTTTAATCCCTGATCCTGTAAATCCAGTGATTGTTTCCCCTTTTTGCACAGATGTTTGTGAGTGTTTGAATCAGGTATTGCAGATTGCAAGATCAGAATTCACTAATTAAAGTAACTCATCTGAAATACTTGTCAGATGGAAAGCATTTTGAAATATATATGAAGTACAAAGTAAAAATAATTTCTTAAGGATGGTATAGAATTATCTTATTTTTTAAAGAAAATTCCATGAATAAAAGATATTTTAATTTTTGGTTTTTGTTTTCAGGTTCTGAGTTTAGGGAAAAATAAAAGGGGGGGGAGGGAGGGAAGGAGAAAACCCCATCTCCCCTCTAACTCAGTTTCTTCCCCTCTATTTTTTTTTTCATCTCTAGACTAAAACCATGATGTCACATTTTCAACAAAGACTTTCTGAAATGTACTTCATGAACTGAATTAATGGCAGCACACAGTAAAGTAAAAATAGGTAAATTAATTGAAGTATACATAGTTAATTTATTATCAGTAAGTTAAAATAGATAAACTACTTGAAGGAAGTATGCATGTTTGATAAATAGAGAAAATATGACATTATTACCGGAATACAATATTAAAATCAGGAATAAATATCGCATTATTAGATTTGTTTACTGAAATTATACAAAATAACCTGGCTTTCTGTTTTGGAAATTCTTCTTTTGATCAGCCTTGGAGTATGGAAGCCTTCAGTCATTGATCTATGTGAAAATTCAATTAATTCAAATTTGCAGAGACTTTTTTTATCACTAACTGTCAGCAATTGAGAAAGAAAAGTGAATATTTCAGGAAATATCTGACTAAACTATTGTACACCTGTTTCATTATGAAGAAATCCAGACAAGTAGGATTGATTATTAGTGGTCATGAAAAGACTGATTGCCTTGAAAAGACTACAGTTATAAGCCTCAATATTAAAAGCTATTACTTTTTAACACATTCATTTTTCTTGCAACTTTTGTCTATTTTGCTGGTTTTCCTGTTTCCCTCATGATGTTCCTTTTCCCCCCCAAATTTTATGTACGATATAATTTACTTTGGTCTATGACGAGTAGGGTTTTTGCAAGTTGGTGTAGGTTTTTTACTGTTTCCTGACAATTTATGCCTGAAGGCTAATTCTTAGATACTTTCTTTGTTTTGGAATGATAAAAAGAAAAAAAAAACCCACAACTGTTTGAATTAAAAACTAGTATTCAAGTAGACTGTTGCTTTTTAAAAAAGAAAGATTTTGCCCTTTAGAACTGCAATATTTACTTAGGTAACATTGAAAATGTATGCAAGATGCTTAGGAGTTGTAAATGAGTGATGCTCCGCGGGAGTCAGACAAAAACCTGAGATAAAAGGTACTGTATACATTGCATTTGTCTGTTTCCTTTGGATGCCAGTGTAGCACCTTTCATAAGAAGATATGGTACCTTTTACTGTTAAGTAATCCTCCCTGAAGTAAGGGCTGAGTAGGAATAGAGCAGCCTTCCCCTTAAGGAGTTACAGTAGCGCAACTACTTCAGAATAAAAGGTGGTGGTGGGGGGGGAAGTAATGTAGTGAGAACATTTGCTGCCTGTCTTAGTTTGGTGGAATGAATTTTCTGGCTATTAATTTTTAAAACATCTTGTTTTCAGTGGATTTTTAATTTTAGCTCTCTAGCTGTCCATTGTCTGATGAGGGCTTTCTGCTATACGTTGGCCCTATTCTAAAGAAAGACGCTTCATTGCAGTTGCCTCGCTTTCTCCTCAGTCTGGTCAGATTGTTTGAAATCTCTACGCAGAGTTTACTATGGAGAAGCAGAGCTCAGAAAAACATAACAGAATCTATATCTGAAACCTGTTGGACATCAGCTCTGTTGCATACAAGGAGTTTAAGGTGAGAGCAAGCAAGTGCCTGGGGATAATGCCATAAATGTGCAAGTCATGGATTGTGGTCTGTGAGGTCCGTCAGTGTAACACTGGAGTTAAGCAGGACAGCTAAATGTAGCAGAAAGCTGAAAACCAGAGTCTTTGTCCATTGGTAACAGTTCTAGAGTGATGTGAACATTAAAAAACAGCAAAAAATGATAAATTATTTTAAAGATTTTTGGAGTTACCGTCTGTTCAGGAAAAAAAGAAAGCATTCATCTCAAAATCAGACGCATCTCTGCCAACTTAAAGCTTAGAAGGGCCTTGTACCTTCCCGTCTAGTTCGTGGAGTCCCACAACCACAGCTCTGTTCTGTTAGTCTGTGTCTGTGTAGGCAGGTAAGGACCTGGTATCTGGATGAATTCCAGGAGAAAACGTTTAAAAGTAAAGAGGAGAATTTAAGATTATACTCCAAAAGAAAGCAATAAACACAACTATATCCTCAGTAAGATCAACTTTATATAGTTTTCATGTCAACGTTTTTCTGCAATAAAACCAAATTTTTAACAAATTTGCTGTAGCTCTGGTTCCAAATGTGTAATCATATCTGCACAGGTAAGCCATAGAATCCACCAAGCGCCACTGTATCCCTTGGCAGCCACTCAGCCTGACTAGTGAATTAAATGGGTAATTTCAAACATCTCTGGCGTGCTTCCTATCCTAAGCCAAGAGCAGCATTCACAATTATACCCCTATTTTTGAAAGTGGCAATGAGATTGTGTTTGCCCAACTTCAGTGCAACCTTTTACGTATCATCTGAAAATAAAATCAGATATAGTGGGCATAAAGCATAAATAGGCTTCACCATACTGTGGCTACATAAAGGTAATGCAAAGTCCCAACTTAGGACTCACCTGAGCTTTTTCTCTGCTATACTGGAAAGGTCTGAATTGCAATACTTTGTCACATGGCTTTTGAGAATGAACTTTGGCACAAACATAGGTAAATCAAGGCAAGGGGATAATTTTTGCACTTCCTCATTTTCTCTACAAAATCAGTAAGTATTTTTGCTGATGCAGTTTCACATGATTTTAAGATCAAATCCCCCTGGCAAAGCAGGGAATATACAGTTATTTGGAAATCACGTCTGCTGAATTGCTTACATTCATCCATTATGAATGGGAGAGTTCCCAGCTCTATTAGTACTGCTGGATTTATGCCACAGAAGAAAAATAACTCATATACATGCCCTTTACTCTTGTCTACAGTATATGTGCACAACTGCAAACAAAGAACTTTGTCACAGCATCACACATTCTTCTATTTCTCTTCAGAGGATCCATTTATTTATTTATTTCGTTCAAGCCCAGATACATGTATTATATTCTCATGTGCCTCACTCTCAAAGGAGGCACTGCTTTTATTAATGAGATAAGGACACTATGAGAAATAACTATTTTATTTTGTTATTGTAGTGGCTAAGATCATGGTCTCCTGGCTCTGTGTAACTCGATACAAAATAAAACTCAGCATTTTAACATTAGATGAATGAGCAGCTTCTGTTCCATCTGTGATGAAGCAAGTGCACACATCTTTTGAACTGCTTTGGTAGTGACTAAACCAAGCTACGATGGAGTGGCAGTCCTGGTGCTTTGTAACAGTGTATACCATGACCTCTGTGGTATTTAAATGTACTTGCTACAATTCTCATGTTTTTCTAGCAGCTTTCAGGTCTGTGGTGGCAGCTTCTTGAACGACCTTGCTTGCTCTTTTGGCTGCCCATGCTGCTGACTGCTGTGCTGTTTGTAGCAAAGCCTGCAGTCCTAGTGACAGATTTCTAGCACAGATTTCTGATGTACTGGTTTGGCCTTCTGGGTATCTCTCTCTTTCATTCTGTCTGATTCAAAAAGGTTGAGGAGGCTAATGAATACAGGGTTTTGACTAACTTCAACTCTGCTTAATGCTTCACAAAACACAAATGTGGAGTTATTTTTATAATACAAGTGTATAGAACATTTTCTCCTTGTAGCTAAGGAGATTTCATATGGTGTTTTGAAATAAAAGGCTTTTCTTAACCTGCCAGAACTTAGTCATTTAACATAACCAAGGCCATATCCCCAGAATGTAAAAAACCCCCACCATTTTAATAAAATACGTACTCTCTATGCAAAGGTGGAAAAAAACAGTAATAGCTTGTTGCAGTGTGAACTTAAGTTCTGATGAAACTGATATGTATATATGCAACAGAATGATGTAAAAAATCCTCAGATACATATTTTTCATATGTATCTTTATTTATATATCTGCATCCAAGGCAAGAGTTGAATACCAGGATTGATTTAGAGTGTGCTGCTAATTGCTAGCTTTAACATTGTGAATTTTTAGGTGGAGATACTGTGTTAGGGGACACATTATCTTGGGGTTTTACTCAGAACTAGCATTCAACTGAAAGAGTCAATTGTCTCTGTTACTACAGAAAGGATTGTGGTATAGCTGAGTAGGCAGTAACAATTTCAGGACTTCTCCAAATAACTAGCAGGTATACCATGAAGGAAAAAGAATGTTAAAAACAGGACTTAGTCCTCCTTCCTCCCTCAGTACCGATGAAGCGCAGTCAGTAGTCAGCTGAGCTGTGTTTCTAAGTTTAGAGTGATTTTTAGTATTGCTCTTGGAAAGAAAATTTTTAATCACTTCCTGTTACATATAAACCCAAAGTAGGCATTATCTTAGAATGGCTCCTAGATAACAGTCTCAGATGTAACTTTGTGTTACAGCAGGTATTCATGTGTGCCCATGAATGCACTGACATAGCATAGATAGAAACAGATCTTTGTGCATATGTGAGTGTATATAGATGTGTGATGCATTTTATGCTCAGCTTGCAGTTCAGAATTAGTCAAAAGAAGAAATTAATTTTATTAGTTTCCTTACACACAAAAAATGGCTGCCAAGAATCTGAGAATGTACCAATGAAATATGGTTTATAAAATTACATCCTATAGCATTTTTTAGCACACTTTGGGTGTGGGCTTCAAAAGCACTTCAAAAACAGATACATGAGAGTACTCTGGGTTATAAAATTGTAATCATCCTTACTTCAGTCAGCATTAAAAAATTCATTTTTAAGGCATCATTTTGAGAGGGAGAAAAGTCATCAGAAACTTCAAGGTCAACTAATTAAATTGCTTTTATATGTTTCTATTTCCAAGGAAAATTTCCTTATGTGTCCTTTTTTTTCTTATTTATATTTTACCAAAAGAATGCACAGACTTTATGTCATTATGTAGAATCCTTCATTAGCTGTAGAAGTTCCAGAGCTTGGTGCCAAAAAACTGGAGTTTCCTTGTAAGAGAGTTCTCTTTGTATAATAACTTCAATAACTAACAATCCTTGAACCATTTAGTATGGGAAGCATTCTCATTTTTCAGATAACAAAAATTTATCTGCAGTATTTTTTCCATAGCCACGTAATGAGGCTTGTAAAGACATGACACAAAGAAATAGAAAGAATAAATCAAATTGTACAGCTAAAACCTCAAGGATATGACAGCAGAAATGACAAACAACAGGGAGCTCTGCAGCTTTTCTCATTGTCGGTTGAAATCCATTTCTTTCTCTACCATTTAGGAGTATATTTTAGGACAATTGTATTGCCAGTGCTGGCTAGGGACTCTAAGAACAGATATTTAGAAATCTCCAGAGTTTGTTTTGAGGGGTATACAGGGGAAGTGGTGGGTGAAGAAACAAGTTGCATTCATTGAGGCTTCTGTGAGCTCTTTATAGGTGATAGTTTTGCACCTTGCAAAATCTTTATAAATAAAAAAATGCTTGTAACAGACTTGTGGGATAGAAAATCCATATCTTCAAGCTTATGAATGCTGGAGGACTCCTCCCTAGGACGGAAGTTAAAATAGCCTGATCAGGTCTGACTGTTGGTACTTATCTGCGGTTTCTGTTCAGTGCAGAGAGAGTTTGCCAGAACAAATGCCAACGAGAAAGCATCAGCCTTTGTTTCCAACAGCTCTCCACAATCACTCTCAGTTTTAATGAGTCTGAGCAGAAAAATAAATGGATGTAATGTCAAGTAATTTCTTCACTCTACCAGAAAGGTTGTGAAAAGTAGGGGGTAGAATGACACTTCCATATGTTCATGGTGTGCAGCAGAGGAGTTCAACTGTGTTTTAAGAGGGGTGGATAGGATGAAAATTAGAAGGAAATGACGCAGAGCTATAGAAGAACGAGCCGCCAGCACATCCCAATACGTTCCAACTCCAAAGACGGCAGCTGTGGCCAGGCTTCCTGCACCTCATCCTGCACTCGGGATATGTAGGGCTGCCCATCCTCTGGGGGAAGGGATCTGTCTGGCTGCTGCACATGTCACCGTCATCAGGGGCATCTGGGAGCATTTTGATCTATAGGCTGTTATTGTAAGAGGTCGCCTAACAGTTACTTAAAGATATTTGTATGTACACAGACAAATGAGGGTATTTTACTGCTGCACCCGTTATTTTGCTGCTTGGGCTGTAAGCCATCTTAGGTAGTTGCATGGTAACAAGTACCGTTTATGCTTTAATTTCAAAGCTTGGTTTTGAGTAGCATTTAATTTTACGTGTGACGTCAAATTCCATGAGAGGATATAAGAAAATTTTCCTTTGGTTAAAGCTGTGGGAACAAAGAAAATCAACCAGAGGCTTGAGTTCTCTGTGCTAATAGATAGGTTTTGCTTTGCACAGGGATTTTAGCTAAATTTATGCCACTAGAAAAAATATTCAGGGTTTTTTTTTTCTGGTTTGGATGCTCAAATAAAGTTGAATATACAATTGCATTTATACTAGGATATGTATAATTTTCGCAAGTTAACCTTTTGGTCATATTTTATTTAATAGGTTTGCTTTTACACAGGCTGTGAAGCCCACTTGACAAAAAACGGTCAGGAGTTGTGCAGCATTATGTGGTTTTATGCATATGCCAATATCTGTAGCTACTATCTGTATTTTAATGTGTTCATATTCTGAAGTATTAAACCCAGAATTTTCTATCTATAATGCTGCAGTTTAGTAATAAATTTTAAACTTAAATTAGCTTTAGTTAATGAAAAGTAAAAATTTAAAGTTGCTGCTACAGTTGTGACAGTTACTGGAAACTACCTTACGAATGCAGCAAAACTTCTTATGGGAAAACGGTAAATGAAGCATTCTTTTATTCTAAGAGAGAACACTGAAAAAACAACAAACTTCAAGTGACTAATCAACTCATTTACATTATAGATACGTGTAACTTTTTCTGAATTAGTCAAACAGAATTACCATTTTATAATGTTTATTTATCATTGAAAATTTTATATAATTTTTAATGATGTAGAGGATTGTATTATCAGTAACACAAATCATGAGAAATCATGACTAGAAAATGATGCTAAAATTTCTGTTGGTAGGTTGATATGCCCCTAATAGAGTATTTTTCCTGAAATCAGAACAGAATTATGTGATATATTACCTGGAATCTGAGCCAATCAATGGAAATATAGAAACCTAGTTAAAGATGGAAAATTATTTCTGTGTGTATTCAATTGATTGTATACTGAGATTAGGTTTTTACTTTTTTTTTTTTAGTCGGAGAATGGGTTTTGGGTGTTCCAGGTTTTTTGTTGGGGTTGTTTTTTTGTTGGTGGTTTTGGGGTTTTTTGGCTGGTTGGTAGGTTTTTCCATTGTTTTGTTTTAGTTCAAGCAATGCAAGTTTGACATGTCAGATTATGTATGTTTATTATTGGTTTATAAACCCCTATATCTATACGCTTTTCAGCCTTCATTTGCTTTGTTCAGCGGAATCATGTGGGTTGTCCCTGCCTGGTGTGTACACAGAAAATTTCTTCTCCTTTCTTATTCCCCTTCTAAACCTGTCTCTTCTTGTTTTTATGTATAGTTTTCTTTTCAGTTTAAATGAAAGCACCCAAAAGCAGTGGACGCGCAAGCAAAAGGAAAATCTGTGATCATGACTACTTTGTGACTTGCTAATATTGAAGACTTCAGGATTTTAGATTAACAAAACCTCCAAACTATTCAGAATAAAAATTCAGGCTTTAAAGTTCAACATGAATATGTACATATTCATATTGTAGCTGAAGCAGAAACTACCAAGTCTTTTTATTGTTATTATTTATTTTTTGCTAGTGAATGATTAAAATTATTAAAATTAAAAAGAATGATGTCATAGAGGAGAACTTGCTGTTCTTTTTTAAATTAGCTTGGACATTGAGAAGTTTCAAAATGTGTTTGTAATGTTCCTCCTATAAAACAGTTTAATAAGATGTCATAATGAGCATGTAAAATTAGATATATTGTATCAAGAGGCAAAATAACCTCATTACACAGAAAGCTCCAACAAACTGAAGCTTGCCTAATATATAATCCAGTAGTTTAATTTGTAAACTTGATTATTGCTCTTAACAGAGTTCATTAGTACCTTTGAGTCCTATAAGACATTTGAATTATACTTGTCATAATTAATATTTAGTCTTTTATACTGTTCAGTGTTTCCCAGGCTTTCAGAATGGTTCTTCTAATTGCTTTCTTAAAATTTGCCAGCTGTGCAAACTTCATTGCTAAAAGGATACAGAGGGACTTCACAGCTGCAAGATGACATTGTATTGATTAATTAACAATTTGTATTTTCCCATAGTAGATTTGAATACCCTTTCTGAACACTTTTTCCTCTCATTGACAGGTAAGCGTATTATTCCTCTATCCATATTTATGTCATTTAATGGGCTGGTTTTGGCTGGGGTGATTTTCTTCACAGTAGCTGCTATGGGATTTTGTTTTGGATTTGTGCTGGCAACAGAGCTGAATATTCAGGGATGCTTTTTTTACCCCTGAGCAGCGCTCACACAGAGCCCCGGCCTTTTCTGCCCCTGCCCCAGCCCACCGGCGAGCGGGCGGGGGGGCACAGGACGCTGGGAGGGGGCACAGCCGGGACAGCTGACCCCGACTGACCAAAGGGACACCCCATTCCATATGGTGTCATGCTCAGCGTGTAAAGCTGGGGGAAGAAGAAGGAGGGAGGAGGATGTTTTGGAACAGTGGTGTGTACCTTCCCCAGTTACCGTTCCACACGATGGAGCCCGGCTGTGCTGGGGATGGCTGAGCCCCTGCCCGCCCAGGGGAAGGAGTGAGTGTGTGAGTGCCGCCTTTGGCTGTGCTTACGTGGGCGGCTTTTGCTTTACCTATTAAACTGTCTTTATCTCGACCCACAAATTTTCTTACCTTTAATCTTCTGATTCTTTATCAAGGCGGTAGGAGGAAATGGACCACCGCGTTTATTGGACTGTGTGGGTTTGGTGGCCTGGCACATCAGCCCCATGGTTGGGTGCTCAAAAGGACTGTCGTGGTTTAACCCCAGCTGGAAACTAAGCACCACACAGCTGCTCACCCGCTTCCCCTGGGCGGGCAGGGGCTCAGCCATCCCCAGCACAGCCGGGCTCCGTCGTGTGGAACGGTGACTGTGGGGAAGACAAACGCCACCATTCAGAACGTCCCCTCCTTCCTTCTTCTTCCCCCAGGTTTATATGCTGACTATGATGTCTCATGGTATGGAATATCCCTTAGGTCAGCTGTCTCAGTTGTGTCTCCTCCCAATATCTTGTGCCTGTTCCCCCCCAGCCTGCTCGCTGGTGGGTGGGCTGGGGTGAGGAGCAGAAAAGGCCTGGGCTCTGTGTGAGTGCTGCTTCACAGTAACAAAACGTCCCTGAATTATCAGTGTTTCCTGCACAAATCCAAAACACAGCCCCGTATTAGAGACTATGAAGAAAACTTTATCCCAGCCAAAATCAGTACATATGAATGTGAATTGATTGTCTCCAGGGAATGACACTGGAGTGTAGATTCTGATTCTTCATTGAATTCCAGGGAGCGTAAAAAAATCCACAGAAAGCACAGTCCAAAACGTTAAGTGATAGGGAAAGGAACACAAATAAGTTTATCTTTTATGCAGAGTAACAGTTCAAGTGTGATTTGTATCAGTGGTATCCATGCACTTGAGTTTTAAAATTCTAGAATATGCTAACTCTATGAATACTTGTGGTATCCTCAGCGTGAAAGTCTGAGTTTAAAAGAGTTGCCAGGTCTCAACTACCATCTCTGCTTTCTTGGCTTAGAAACAGGAACAAACAAACTTCCCTTAGTGAGTCTGCTGCTCTGCTCCTGCAGCTTCAGAGTGTTGTGGGGGTTGTTTTTGTGGCTCCCTGCATTTCTGCTTGCTCTGCTCATTAATGACTGCACATCAGCAAATCGTTGTGCCTTTGCCTCCACTGTCTGCCAGGCTGGAGTGATTGTACCCTCCAACTGCTGAGAGCCTTACTGCTTCTGGATTTGGTTGATTACTGTGGGACAGCAGTGCTTCCCTGCAGTGCTCATGCTTCATGACATCATCAGAATAATTGACAAAATGATGTGGCCAAACAGCGTGCAAATACTTTATGAAGTATCAGTTACTTGATGCTACTTGTAACTGTTGCCCTCATGATACTTACAAAATCTCATATGTAAAGTGCTGTGTAAGCAGCAAGGCTGCCTCCTTTAAGGCAAGACAAAGGGGCAAAATCTGAGGGACTGGATGTGGTAATGCATTGGCTGATTGCATATATTTCAAATGAGTATTCAAAAAGTTTGTGTCCATCCTAAACATGGGGTTTCCCCATTGGCACAGCGAAGAAGTGTGCAAAGTCTTTTTCACAACTAGATGACTTGGGGACAGAACTTCTACCCAAGATGGTGTGAAATGAGAGGAAAAAATAAGAATGGGGGTTCTCATCCTGTAGGGTCCAGCGTTAGGAACTAAACATGGAGCTGTTGTTTTATCTTTTTTTGCTGCACAAAGCACATTAAAAATGCATATAATTTAATGGAAAAGAAAATTACATCATAAATTAATTTGGTTTTAACAATAAAGGATTAACAAATACAATTTGAAATGTATAAGACAGTTGCCATGGTATATTTTCACATTTCACAGATGTTTGACTCGTGTATTGATGTAAGAGCAGAAGGCTCACCTCTCATTTCTGGTATTGTGGGTGTTTAATCTGAAACCTCCAAGCTTGCTGAGGTTCCTTCTTCACTGTTTTTTGCTAGCAGCAGACCAAATAAATCTTTAAGCATGGCTTGAAACAACCACAACCGACTAGGAAGTGCTTATATGTTCTAGATGTTAGAACTTTACAGTAGTTTATCCCATATTAGAGCTAACTCAGTGGTTTAATTCAGCACCTGGCAGAAGCACTTTATTTTCAGGTTCAGGATAACACCTTAGCTCTCTTTTTGCCTGCTGCCTTTGTTTTGTGTTGCTTGGATAGAGGCATTTTGAAAGGCAAATGTAGCAGTCAACGTCAGCTCTGCTTAGCAGGGAACTGAACATGGAGATGAACTCTTGTTCAGACTGTCTGATAAGTGACCCTGCAGAATATATAGATGGCTGTTATTCCATTAAGTAAATTCTCATTAAGATATACATTCCATTTTCATTATGGTGTACAGGAAGCCTGATAGAGGCAGTAATGTACCCTAGTTGTTTTGTATGATTTTATATATAGATTTTCATAAGGTCTGCATCAAACAAGCCACAGGAGGGCAAATACTATGCTGGTGAGAATTGGTGTACTTGAATTGATGAGTAGTAACGTTTTTCCATAGCATATGAAAAAGGATGCTATCAGTACAGCACTGCCATTATACCAGCTTGAGTGCTCACTGCTGCTCTGTCTTTTTCCCTCTCTCTTATTCCTAAGATGATAGAAGCAGACACATTCAAAGCTTTTATCTACAGTCTGCAGATGGAGAAAAGAAGCGTGTGTTATGCTAAGGGTGAAATTTTCAGCAGAGATTGGTAAGTTACTTAGGTGCCTAACTCCTATTTTCAGAAGGGATATAGGGCCTTTTTAAAACAGCGGTTCTGTTCATAGGAAACTAATCTACTTAGTTACTTCAGGAAACATGCAGCTTTATATCAATCATACAACGAAGAGGATGAAGGGGTAAGTTTCACAGAATAATCAGGAAAGAAGAGACAGGGAAGAACTTAGCTCTAACCCTTATCTCTTCGGGCAACTGGCTTGACTCTGTGTTGACCCCTTCCTCATTCCTAGTTTATGAATTAAAAGATCTTTTCTTAAAGCTACAAGGACGTCCTTTTATTATCTCAGATGGGAAGAGTTTCTCTCTCTTTTCTTACCTTTTACTCTCTCAGTCCTTGAGTTCTACAGACTGTCCCAGTATCTAAAGTTCCCAGAGAATGAAATCATCCTGGCCTCTCTTCCTTTAGAAAATCATTAGGAAAAGCAAAGGACTCTTGCAGTCCATGTCACTTCACAGGCAAACCTTGTCCTGACATTTCCTTAGAGTTCAAACATTAGTGTCATGCTCTTTGAATAACAAGGATCCAGTTTGCTCCAGAATGATACATGGTCTACTGGAGACCAGGTAGCTCATGAAACATCTGATATATGTCAGGTTCTTAAGGTTTAACTCTTTAGTTAGAGTGATACACACAAACTGATTTTGAAAAGCTTGTTTTACAGTTCTCTTGTAATCCCGGTTTAGGATTAAATCTGAAGGAGTTCTTACCTTCCTTTCTGTCCAAAGCTGGTGGAGGTTTTCTCTCATCAGAGCTCATAGACTTGGACAGCATCTAAAAAGGAATTCCTTTGTCCAAGCTGCTTTTAATGATTTCTTCATCTCACTCTTAAAAAAAATAAAACCTAGGATCTGGACTTTGTGACGCAATGGGGATGTTTGATAATGTTTTGTTCCATTCTTGTTTCAGGGGAGCTTTAAAACCTGGAGTAGTGCCTGTGACTGGACCTCCAGAACAAACTGTTTAAGAAAGGTTTGTCTGAGCTCTCTGTTGGAGGTAGCATCAATTGTCAAGGTCTTTGTGAGTCCTTCTAAACTTTTGAACATTCAGCTGCTCTAATAAGAACGTTTGCTGCTAACACAGACATACAGAGCGTATCTCATGGCAGAATTCAGGCATTCGTGAGCAAGAAAGGTCACAAAGATCACAAGCTTTTTTCTGCCAACACTGCTCACACCTGCTGCTTATTCCAGGTCTGCTCTGTACTATGGATTTGACACAAAAAAATGCTGGGTAGCTGAAGTGCAGTTAGGTCGTCTTGTGAGTGAAAGGTGACTTCTGTGCCCCACAGCCTGCGTTCATTTTATAACCCTATTTTTCTGTATTCCTGACCTTGTCCTAGCAGCATACAGTACATGTTGCTATCTTTAAGACATGTTAGGAACCCGTCTAGCCCTAATGGAGGAAATTTTTTACAGGTGTCTAGTTATGATCTTCTGTGAGTAATACAGTCTCTCTAAGATGAGTGCAGAACTAGGTTGGTTTAGGGAAACGGAGTGAATCTGTACTGGCACAGTGCTGCCCACTGTTACTATAACTTAATAGTTTGAGTTTTAGGCAAAAGCTGAGTACTATGCACAGCTGCTTTGGCTGACTTTGCAGCTGAATCTTGCCAGTCATATATGACACATCAAGCTGGTAAAAGGGATTTCACATAAGTGTAAAAACGATTGGGTTTTGGTTGGTTTGGTTTGTTTTTTGTCTTTTTTGGTTTGTGTTTTTGGGTTGGTTCTTTTTTTTTGATTTTTTTGTTTGGGTGGGGTTTGGTTTTTTTGGTTTTTTTTTTTTTTTTTTTTAGTTTTGCTGCAGCTGGGAAAAGCTAGAGAGATGAAAACATACCCAATTAACCACTTTTTGCTTTTTCATATTATACTACAAAACTGTGCCAGGTTTATAGGATGAACAAGACAAGATTCATTCTTTTTCCAGATTTATATATGCCAAATTGTCTTCTACACAACTGAGATTCATTCAGATGTCATGAGCTTGTCTTTCATAGAAAAAATTTTCATCTTTCCCTTGGTCCTGTAGCCTAAGCCTATACTTTAGTCTCAAAGCAGCACCCACTTCTTTTGACACCAAGTCCTAGCCGTCTTCAGTTTTTGCAGTACTCTCTCTAATGATGACAGATAATCAGCAACGCTTCTGGTTGAGATGAGTGTCTTGTCAGTCCTCACTTCAGCAGGCTGGATAGGCATATTTTCCATGGCTGTATGAAAAATCCCTGTTGCTAACAATATTCTATATGGCAGTCTTGTGATAATTCAGTACTTTCCTTACAGCGCTACATTTCTTCAATTCATTCCTAACTGAGCTTGCTGGTATGCTTGCAGCCTTAAAATTTCACAGGTAAAACAAAGTTGTCTTTTTCTGGCCTGTTCACCTCAGTCAGTTTCTTTTTCCCTGAGGTAATAAATAATTCTAATTTCAGGTGTGTTAGCTAGACCTCATTGTGCGTATAACTCCTGACCTTCATATTATGCCCTCATCCCTTCTTTAGAGGAGCTGAATAAACGTCCAGGAATTCTTGAATGCTAGTACTTTGTTAAGGCCTAAGACAGAAATTTCCTACCAATTTTGTTTCTCATAATTTTGTGTGATACTTTTCCTTTTGGTGCATCAGTTTCACAACAACGAAGACAGGACCTATTTAGTGAGTCGTTACTCCATTTACAAATGCTTCCTGCTTCAGCCCCATATTGCTCCCTGCCTCAAGCCTACTCACAGAATAGCAGAGGCTCTTGTACCTGTATCTGTCATTCCTCTGCTATAGGCAAGAGCCTATCTTATACCCCTTTAACATCTGGTACGTATCAACTCCTCTGTGTGTTTCATCTTTGAAAGGTAAAATGTTCAGAGTTTTGTTTTTTCACCTTTAGACCCTTGTGTTCATATCCTACAGCTAGAAATATTCTTTGTTGTGTATTTTAGCATGTTCTGGCTAAATGCCCTTCCTTAAGGCATTTAGTTATTTTTGATGCTTGGACATTTTGATTTAAATAACTGATTAGATATTAACTCTTTTGTGACAGAAACCCACATTAGAAGCCAGGGCTTGTTCTATTACACTTCTGCATTTTCATTTCATATCTATGAGCTGCATGGGTGCAAATCTTAAGTTCAGTACTTACAATGTTGCTGTTATTCATTCTGCTTTAAGCCCTCTGTAGCACTTCTAATTTTGTTTACAGATTCAAAGAGGTGCCTGAGCTCTTAACTTCTGTTGCATAAGAACCTAAGGAATTCTTAACACTCAAGCATATATCTGTGCCTTTAAAAATCTGACCACAAGTGCCTGTGGCCCACTGAATAGCATCCCTGTGCATCTGAAAAATGTGACAGTATATACATTTCATGGCAATAAAACGTTGACACTTTATCCAGGAATATTTGGAAATGACAGAAGGAATATACCTTTAATGCTGGTGCTGAAATGTATGTGATTGTCTGTCATAAGGCCATAATCATCCAGGTTAATATCAGGGTATTTGTAAAGAATAATAGGTAATTCCAGAGATGACTGAATTCTCTTAGCATCTCTGTTACCTTCTGGACATTACCTCGGTACATTGACTAGGGAGGAAACAGTGCTCCTGAATTCTGAAATATCAGTTATGCTTAGACTTAGCTGGGATAAAGTCAGATCTAACAGATTTATTCCAGTATAGAGATCCAAGTATGATGTTTTGAGAGGAACCTGGAGTGAAATAAATCCCCATTCAGGAATGTGTTCACCACTAAATATTAAGCTTTTGCATGATAAATGCCAAATCTAAAGTAGGTGGTGGTTTTTTGTTTATTTGTTGTGTTATGTGCCATGTTAAAAGGTTACAGTGGTAAGTAATGCAGTTAATATTTTTTCCCCCAAGTATAAATAAGTGGTTATATTACCAAGCAGTTCTGCATATATGGTTCTGACACAATTCACTGAAAAAAGCCCTTAGAAAATACTGGACTGATGGGACAGATTGTTTTCCAGTGATGTGACATCAGTCTCCTGAGAAACAAGACTTTTGACTGATAGCTAGGGGACATTCCCATACTATCAAATGATTGACTCATTGCCTGATGAAAAAGGATAAAGGGAAAAGTTGAAAAAAATATCTTAAGCAAAATTTAAGAGCAGGTATCAAGTTTGCGAAGAGACAGAAGCAGAGCAAAGTTAATAAATTAAGGTGCTGAACAGTGTGGCCAGATATCTTAGCTGATAAAGTACTGTAGAAATAGTTTTGTTGTGCATTGATTTTCTTTCAGTCATCATGTTTGTTTTAAAAAGACAAAAATGTGATGAGTGATAGTTTTAGAAGTTTATTGTGTACTTTTTCATCTATGATTACGTTTATATAATTGCATGTATGTAAAAGATGCAAAAGACTTTAAAATGGTGAAGGGTGTTTATTCCCAATGTTGCAATACTTCTCCACAGTGGTTTGTAGAGAGCCTTGCTAATTACTTGTTTCTTCTTTCCCTTTTCAAAAGACAAATATCAAAGTGGAAAAAAGGCTAAAATGTTTGTTCTGGATAGACAGGCATTGCCTTGCATACAAACTACTATGTAACTTCTTTACTCTTTTTTTTCAGATGTGATTTTTCATATAGGAGGCACGGTGCAGCCTGAGTGTGGTTCTGTGGGCAAGTGACAGCAACAGAATCTGACTGTTGGGACTGGTATTCCCAGCTTACTGAGGATGAAATCTGAGGCTTGAAAAAACCTACTGAATATCCTTTGGTTTTGTGCAGATGCTTTTTATTTGCAGATTCTAATGGTCAGTTCAATGCAATTTGTAACCCCGAGGATGTGTATTCATGGCTTGTATGAAATTCTTCTGACACATCCAAATTAAGATGAAAAAAATATTAAAAAACCTTAAGTAGGTTAGTAATAATAATTTTAACAAGTGTTGGCCATTTAACAGGTACTGGTTTTCTATTTAATTTCTCACTGCAGTGTATCTAGAATAATAGAATTAATTAATGAATTAAGTGCTTTAATATAATTTATTTTAAAGACTTGCAACAAAATCTGAGATGTGTGGGTATCAGAAACTGAACAGCTGTGAGGTACTTTCATTGGCCTAGCACATCTACATTCCACCAATGGCCCTTCCAGGAATGCTCCACCAGTGAAACCTTCGTATAACGTGCACAAATCCATCTGATTTAAATGAAATACACGTTTGTAACAAGTAAATTCTATAAGAATGCTCAAAACATTAGAGTTGGAGACCTAAACTGTAAGCTTCTTTGAGGTTCCTAGATAATTTAAAAATGCAGGAAAATTTTACTCTGATGGGATGCAAATTAAATAGTGAGCACTCTCCATTCTGGACGAGATTAAAAATGTGAGTTCTGAAATGCCAAGCAGCAGCCTGCCCTCAGTGTTATCTCCTTCCAAATTTGATTTTTGTTGTTTCAGATAAACTTAGAATAAATATCTAAGTTATTGGATGTTCATAAAAGGTCATTCTTTTGAAATTTTTGCTATTTACAGAATTTTTGTAAGTGGTTTGGTTTTTTTCTTTGCTTTTCAGTACTGCTGATGTGACCTGCGCAGTGCTCTGAGCCCACTAATCCATAGTATTACGGAAATGGCACATTTCTGATGTTAGTAATTGTATTGACCAATATCAAGTGCAATGATCTATGGAAATATTTCCGTTAAATACCAACTACTACTCTAAAATGTCAAAATATTAATTAATTCCTGTTTAGAGAACTCATGTGAAGTATGCAAAAAGTGGATCTTTTTTCTGTAACTCACAGAAGGGGTCTATTCCAAATCCCATTGAAGTCTGCAGGAGGTTTTTCAAAGTAAAAGAGATCCAGATCGTAACGTCTCTATAGTTCTATGGCATATAGTGCTTTCTTTGCTTTTCTAATTCAGGCAAAATGGAGTCTGAACTGGGCCTATGAGTCGTAGGATTGCATCACATTTTTATATGACTGCAATTTTCAAGCCCGATGGATAAAAATTAAAAACAATAACAAGCTTATTTCTGTACTCAGAGTAACTCGGTCCTGTGCAATTTTTTGGAAGTTTGGATTGTCTGTTCATTGCAAATAGTATCTGTGGTCAATTACGTTCTGTCCATTACAAAGCAGGGCTTTCAGAAGTAATAAAAGCATCTTTTAAGAGATGGTTTTCACTAGAGAGGTAATGATTTCTGTAACAGACAGACAATTGGGATGATTCCACAGGTGCTGCAGAACAGAAAGCATTCCAGATGAAATGGAAATTATTTCATGAATCATCTCTGGATTTCATAGAAAGAAAAGGGAGTATTATTAACAATTATTCTCTATAAAATGAGTTTAGCAACACACCATAATGTAAAAAAGGAAAAGTGAGGTTTGCTAAATGGGATATTTAAATTTTGCTAATGAGAATGAAGTGAGTTGATGAATGTTGAATCACCCCTTGGCAGTTTTTTAAAAAAGCTTATCATTCATTCTCTTTCTTGCACTGACAGATGATGTTACTTGTTGAAATGAGGCTTCATGACTTTTGATAAAGCTCTGCTGGAAATAGTATTCTTCTGCCTAAACTGATTATTCTGTTATACACGTTGCAGTAACAGTTATGGGATGCTAATTTAGGATGCTCTGCAATTCTCTGCCTCTATGAGAGGTTTGAGTTTTTTTGTTTCAAGCATGATATGCGGCATGACATTGCTATATCACACTACTCAACAATGAATTTAAAAGCTTCCCTCCAAATATATATATTTGGAGGGAAGCTTTTAAATATATATATATATAATTATTATATATTTATATATAATATATAATTATATTTATATATAAATTTTATATATATATATAAAATAACATATATCAAATATATATATATATATAATTGCTATCTATTTAATATTCTTCTGTTTGCTTAACACCATCTTGAGAAAATCATGCCTACACTGAATCTTATGTACTGTGTTAAAATCGGGCAACTTCCAGATACAACTTGGCTGTTACTTGTCAATGATAATCACCTCAAAGGTATTGCAGTGCTTGATTCCAGAGATAGGTACCTACTTGGATGCTCAGTGACAGCGCGTCCACACTTTGGGATGCTGCCAAGGTTTATCAAAGCTCTGTTTTCCCCCTCATCAGTGCCAAACTGATGTCCTTTGTAGAGGTGTTTTGCACATGCAGCTACAACAGAAGTCATTAGTTCACATTTTGGGTTATAACAATCAGGACAGACTCCATTCTTACCAGTTTAATATTTTCTCTTTGAATTATAATCGTTTGAATAACTTGTCAAAAAAAATAGACATTCTGTTTCAGCAATCCATACTGAATTTGTGTTGCCTTTTCCATCTCCTAGTAGTAGGGTGCTGGTAAGTTAAATTAGCTTATCCAGTGTAGCAGACCTAGACAAGGATAAATGTGCTATTTCCTCCTGAGCTGGGAAGTAGGTGAATTTCTCCTGCTTTCAGCTCCACCGATGCTTGTTCCTTCCTGGTGGCTGCTTTTCCTAGCACATAATTTGCACCCTCCAGGATGATAATAGCAAGTGTGACAGGCTGCTGAGGCTTCTTCCCTCACTTCCCCCATTATTAGGATCTGTGAAGAGCCGGGCTGAAGGCTGAAAACAGCATCTGGTTATAACTAAAAAGCCACAATGATGCTATATATGAAATTTAGAAAAATTACATGTGCTTGTTTTCATGTGTACTGCCTATGCTTGTCTAGACATAACCATGGAAGGCTACAAGAAACTACAGATGAGATATTTTCCTGCAAGGAGAACAGAGATGCAAAGCACAAGCTTGCAAATGGATTTCAGGATTTTGGAGCAAACTCTGTGTGTGGATGCAGGCAAATGGACCTAGATTATCTAGTAGGCTGGTGTATCTCATGGTTATTGATCAGAGGAGAAAGAAAATACTGAGGGTATTCATTCATTTATAGGAAATACAAGATAAAAAGTCCAAAACGTGCTTTGGTTACTAGTCAAAAAGACAAATGGGAAGGAAGTGATTAAATGGGTAATCACATTGTAATACTTTGTTTGTGTTTCCTGCAAGAGTACATTGGAAATATTAATTTAACATCAAACATCCAAAGATAATGTTAATTTTTATTTCATCAGCAGGCACAGAATCATAAAGCTGCCAGTGATCTAAATGTAGAAGTGAAAGAAGGAGATTAAAATGTCTTTCAAAACCAATTAGATACTAACTGTGACAGGAAGAACATAATCCATTAACTGAATTTGAATAAGAGCTAATAATTCTGTCCATTTAATCTGACAGTTGAGTTAGTGCTTTCCACTGTTAGTCTGAAAATTTTTACGTAACATATCAAAATCCCAGAAGTTGCTCTGCTTTTCTTTTTTTTCCAATTTTTGCTTGTTTGTGGGTGTTTTGTTTTCAAGAGATTACATAGATGGTCAATTAATAGTCTTTCTGCCAGCAGAATTTGATTTGACATTTTTTGAAACATCAATGAAATGAAAAACCACTAGTGTATTCATACTGGTTTGTGTAGGAAATTACCTTATTTTCTTTAACTTTCTACTTCCTGTAACTCCCCCATTTCACTCTCAGAAAAAAAAAAAGAAAAAAGTGTAAACATTTTGTTCATTTGTTTTTAAATTGCCTGGAGTGCCTTGCTGTCTGTTGGCTGGGCAGTATGGCCATTCTATGTACTTTATATATAACCGTTATATATACCTGATTGTGGCATTTGTGCTACTTTACAGCATCTGAAGTGGCAGAACTTTGAGTTTATTTGGGAATTCTGAGCATAGATGTCTTACAAATAATACGTAATAAAAAACCCAGAGTGAAATAATTAATTTTCACTTTAGTATGCTACCCTATGTATACCGCATTTAACAAATGAACTGTCACCCGCTGAAGTTTTCTCATATATCCTTTGGTGGATGCAGCAAGGCAAGATAATAATTGTTTTTCTTCCCACCTCTAAAATAAAACACGTCTATTTCTTTACTGAAATAAAGGATGCAAAATGGATTGGTTCTGTTGAGGGGAAATAAAAAAAAAAAAAAAGAAAAAAGGTTGAAGCTGCTTCCCTGTTATGTTGTCTGGTTAACAATAATTTTCACAGTGAAATTTCTATATCTTCACAACAGTTCCATCATCCCACCCCATCCTACAACTACCCTCTCTCAAAATAGAAAGTCATTTATAAAAGTCTGCTACAGTGAGACTAATTTCTGTAAATCAGTCAGTGACACAGTTTATAATGAACACAAATTAACTCTGTATAATGAAAAGCCATTTTGTTAAGGATTTATTAGAATATTATTTTGAGAGTGGAAGAGTTAATAGCAGGTAAAGTGTACCAGATGTAAAGTGTTCACAGTGGGATAACTGTTTTAAGTAGTAATGTTGCTGGCCACTGTGCCGTTGTCTGGGAACAGACCTACATTCTTAGCAAGTCCTGTGTTGTGGCTGACAATCTTTTCATTCTGTTCTTTCTGTTTTCACTATAGTGTGGGGCTTGCCCAGAGTTCTTGTTGAGTTAGTAGGTAGCATGAAGTATAACCCAATGGTGTGAGCTTTCTTGAAGCTATGAAGAGTGATTACTCGGGATGCTTTCTACAGAAACTGGTTTGGCTTTTTTTAATATATATATAAAAAGAGTGGTAATATGTAATATTAATATAAAGAGTGGTAAATCATAGCTGGAACCACCAAAATTTCATATGTTCGAAAGAAATTTAGCGGAGAACATTATTTTAATGGGAGACCCTTATTCTGTGCTTATGGATGGCCTATCTGATCTTATTCATTGTACTTAATTAGAACAAATTACCATTGCATCTTATCTTTGGTTCACAATTCAGTTCAGCACTGTGTCTATACTCCACTATTAAAATAACCTCACTGAGAACAATGTTTTTCAATGAAACGTAATAGGCTAAATCCTTGTATCTTTACTAAGTCTTTGTCAAGCAAATTGCACTAAAATATTTTCCCCATTCTTCCCTCTGTTTGCGTGTGTAGGAGAGTGTTCATCGTGTAGTCCCATTTTTATTGCCCCCATACATTTCTGGCTAAAACCTCACACTCCTCATTTTGTGCTTCCTGATGTTGCAGCTTCAGAAACAAGTCCCCAACAGTGCTACCCAAATGCTTGGGAGTAAATAGCCAGCAGGTAATGTACCTGTTTATTTTTCAAAAGCAGAAAGTTAGAGGTATACATTCATTTTTTTTGCACAATTTAGAAGCAAACTTATCTGGACTACTACTGTTTAACTGAATTTACCCTTGATCTTCGACTCTTTAATTTTTATTTTCTGAATATAAGCATTAATGATTTTTCTTCTTGTTTGGGGAAAAAGCGAGGGGGTGAGGGTGTGTGTGTGTGTGGGGGGGGTGGGGTTGCATATTAGGAAATGTTGAAAATGCCTCTCTATTTTGTTTTATTCTTTTAGAATGGCCTCATGCTGAATCTCCAGTGAACTGGAGAGAGATAGCTGTTTATGCAGTTTCCCATGTGTTTTTTTGTTGAGGGAAATGACATCCATTTGTTTAGAGAGCCATATCTGAGTTTGGCAATGAGCATGTTCTACAGTCAGAAAAGAGTCCAGACAGGTATTCGCATCCTTCCTAGGAACAACTTCACTGACAGCTCTCGTGTTAACATAGCTCCTGACAGCGTGGAATAGCAAAGATGATGAGAGACCAGCAGGCTGCCGATTAATAAGCTGTTGAGTGGTGGTGGATGCTTGTGAGTCTTCTGCATATCTTCTCTTGAAATGTAACATAACTAGGTCCGCAGTGATCAGCGCACCTCTTACGCTTCTTTATTTGATCTCTACACTGTCAGCAGTATAGACAGTAAATTACAAACCACAAGCATTGCTTAAGATGTGCTTGGGCACGTTTTTCAGCATTGCGGGAGAAAAATGTAGCTGATGCATACCAAATAAATACATTTTCTTTTTGTTTATGGAGCTTGGAGCAAGGACAGTCACTCTGCATACACACTGAGATCATATGGCTCATGGAAAAGCTGTATCCAGTGGTCTCAATATAAGCTAAAGTTGGCTAGAACAGAAATATGACATTGGATTACAGGAAAAAATATTACAGAAATTGATACAGCATTGAACAAACTTATGGCTTTCAGCTTAGATGATTCTGGAACAGTTTATCAGACAGAGATAATTGTATAATCATAAGGCTGAAAGCAGTGAACTCTATCATTGTCTATGCTTGCTGCCTTTTGCCACATGGGAGATCTTCACAGCAATTTTAGAATAAAGGCATTATATCACCATCACTCAAGGAAATGAGAGCAGACATCCACTGCTTCTTTAAGCAGCTGATGTATTCCACATCCGTTATAGGATATCTATAGCGGTTTAACTTGAAATTTAAATCAGAAAGTGGCCAGCTACTAACTTCGGGTATTTGTTGTACGGGTTATCTAGACAAAGGATTCAAGAGATTTGGTAACGGTAAGAACATCCTGTACCAGAGTGGTACATTGTTTGTAAATATCACAGTGTGAATGCTTATAAATATAGCACATTTCTTTGGATGAGAATAGAAAGAGAAAACTATTAACCAATTATTTTTAGTAAACTATTATCTGTGTAAGATTGCTAGGCTGAGCTGGTACAGAGGTGGATCGTTAGTACATTTTCCAGGAGCTGGACCAAAAAAAGAATTAATAAAGCAGCACATCATTAAGTAGACTCTCGACTCAGCTCATAAAATACCATTAGAACAGACTGATCTAATTTTTTTCATAATAGAAAACATAGAGCTTGCAAGAAATAATTTTAACTGAAAGATATCTTTGAGAAATATTATACATGATATAGAATTCACCACTGCTGCTGCTTATTTGTTTGAATGGTTGTCTTCACCATTTAAAAGTAATACGCCCTGTTTCTAGTCTAAATGACATTTCAAATTCCAACACAGCTTTTTTCAGATTAAGTAGTCATTTGTACAAATTTTTTTCCAATATGTTTAATTACAATGAGTTCATCTTTTAATATGATCTTTGAGTATTTTGACCCCTACTACGGTGTTTGTAGGTATTTGTATCTCTTCGTTAATTCCATAGCTCTGCTCTGCACCAGCTGCATTTTCCCTCTTGAAGCACACCAAAGGATATGACAAGGTTCTTTGCCAATGACTGTTAAAGAAACTAACCTGACATAGAACACTATTCTCAGAAACTGATAGCTACTTTAAAGTTAGAAAGCAGAGTCAGAAGAAATGGTCTGGTTTTATAATGAAATGAGATGCTCGATGGGTTGCTGTTTAACATATTCCTGTATGATGAGAAAGGGACGAATAGGAAAGTTTGCTGATAATAGAGGGTATTGAAATTAAGATTGGCTACAGACTATTGTTCCATAGTGCCAAGTAAGCAACAGATAAAATTCATTGTTGATAAATAAAAAGCTATGCATGCAGGGGAAAACAACCAAACAAAATCTTTGTGTACCATGACAGGTTCTACATATGCTATTGTAGGAAGAGAATTAGAAGCCTGTCTGTAGTCACCTATAAATGCTAGCTTAGTCTGAGTTGGTGGCTGGGAAAGTGAAGGTGGTAGGAAATACTGAAAAGGACAGGGTGAAACATCGTTATACAGTTCCGGGCAACTGACATATATGTATATGCTACAAGTCTGCTCCTCTTATTTCAGAAAATGATACAGTAACCTAGAAAAACACAGAGATGAATAATCAGAGGTACCGTATACCTTCTTTGTGCAGAGGTCATGAAATAATTAAGACTCTGTAGCTTAGAAAAGATATGACTGCACATGGTTATTATAGAGATCTATACCATTCTGAACGATGTAGGGGAAGTTTTGAGGGAATGATGATTCACTGTTGAAAGGAAATAAACCAAGACACATGAAATGATCAGGCAGACAATTTCCATCAAATGAAAAGAACTTTTTTATATTGTGCAGAATTAAGTTGAAAAGCTCATTCTCACTGGTTTTTTTTTCAGATGTCACAAGTTTTGATGGGTTCAAAATGTGATTAAATAAATGATGGAGAGTCAGATAACCATGATAACATTGAGGCAACTGTCAGTTTGGGGACTGCTGGAAGCTCAGAGGCAGGGTAAGTATCGCTCCATTCTGAGCCTCCATGAACAGCTGTTTGTAAAGGCCAGATACTGGCTCGAACAAATCTTTCATCTGACTAGTACAATCCATCCTTATAGATTTAGAATTCTGACACAAATTCAGAAAATTAGTGTGCCAGTCAATCTGTAAAATATAATCTTCTCATATGTATGGAATATTTCTCTTTTAAAATGCAGTATCATAACTTTCATGGTTGCAATGTAACACTAGAGCCCAAATCCCCATGAGCTTCAGCAAGACATGATTTCTATAAGCTCAGTCCTTTAATTATTAGTTGCATTCAAATTCCAGGTCAATTGTTCCTTTTCTTTACCCAACATCATATTCAGGCTCACAGTTCCATAATTATTCATGACTGAACAGAGTGTACTTTTGATCTGACTCTGGTCTGGAGTTACAGGGCATTTAAACAACCATGACCTAGCTGTTTAGTCTGCGGGTGGACCATGCCCAGTGTGTGCTTGCATTTTGAAAGTCTAGTAACACTGCATGTTTGTCACCTGTTTGTTTGAAGTTTAATCATTAATTGTTTAGTAGCCTGCTCCGTTAAGTGTCCTTACTACCCACCCTTCCCTTTTACAGTGCCCAAACCCAAACTGGTGTTTGTTCACAGTTTTGGTTGGTTTTTGTTTTTTTTACATCAGAGTAACTACAGATTACTCCTAATGCACAGCATGGTGGTGTTTTGTGTGGGTTTTGGGTTTTTTTTTTCATATTTCAATATTATCTTTGTATTATACCATAGTAGGAAAGCAGAAAACAAGTCCTGTACAGCTATGCCTCTTGTCTTTGCCCTGCCTTCGTGATATTGAAACCTTGCTCTTTTGGATGGTTTTACTGAAATATGAATGGGAAAGATCTTACATTAGTGCATGCTGTCCCTGTGTATTTAAATTGTATGTATCTCTTGAGTTCCTGTACATTTCCCCACTAGTACATTCATACTGTCATGCTGTAACTGTCACACTTTTCAGGTATACTCAAGGGATAACAGTAACTGTACTTTTCTTTGGCTTCTCCTGTAGTCACATTAATATTTATTACTGTTACATACCGCTGTGTTAAATGCTTTTACTCCAAAACCATGGTTCCTGTGGGGTGTTAGATCTACTTATCTCAAGTTTAAAATTCTGCCTATTGAGTAAACGTAGGAGAGATCACCACATTTATTGTAAGAGTAGACAGTTTTTACAGCATTAAGACCTGTATCAGTTCTCAAAGACATTTATAAAGATGCAAAAAGGGCCAATTAAATCAATAATGTTAATGGGATGTTTCATGAAACGTTTTGTATGTGCTTGACCAAATTGTTAAGGGAAAAAAAAAAAAAAAAGAAATAAAGTGGGGGATTAAGACTTGATCTCCACCAGTCTGCAGACAGTGAAATCAGTGAGTTCTCTCTGACTGACATTGTTTCAAAGAACGTCTTCAGAATTTCTTAGTGATTAAGTATTCTTTATTGTCAGCGCCGGGTGTACGGGGGATCCTTCCACCAATCGTACACACCCAGAGGGGCAGATTATCTTATATTTATATAATGAAACAATGAATATTCCATTAACGCCTATACATATTCATCACCTGAACCCGCCTACCCTCGCTTCGTATGCTAATTAGCTTATCAGTCTTTCACGCTTGCGCAGATTCTTCCAAAAATTGTGGGCTGGGGTCTTTAGAATGTGGGCAGTGGTCTATGGGAGGAAGGCTGTAGGTCTTCCTCATGGTGTACTTTTCACCTTAGTTCTCAAAAGTGATGAGTTGGCAGACTTGTAGAAATCTTTCCCAGGGTTTTTACAATACTCCTTGTTAATTTTACTCAAGGCCATCCTGCTGTCCCGTTATCTCCTTGGTAGGGCAGCTTGCTTTGCAGATAAGGAGGACAGCTCCCCTTTCAGAGATCTGCAACTTTCTTGCCAGAACAGTCTATATGATCTTTCAGACATTTTAACCCCTTTGTCGCTATACAATTACAAGCTTATTTATGCATTAAAATGAATATTGGTTTATGAATACAAACTTGACCATATTATTTACAGCTTATTCACATCAACATGAGTGAAGATTCAACCTGATTTGAGAGCCTGCCTCAAAATTTTTTGAAACAGAAAAACAATAAAGTGCTGCTGACTCATAAGGTGTTCTGCTACACTCTCAAAATAAAATTAATAATAATAATAATAATAATAAAGAAACCCAAACAAACAACTCCAAACCTCCCCTTTGTGTGGAACAAGTGGAATGATTTTCTCTGTATTTAGATTTTTGCTAAAATACAGAGCAGTAGTTGAGCTGGGGAATGAATATTTGTATGTAAACAAAATACAAAAGGACAAAAGAAAATACTCTTTAGTACTTATGGTTTTTCAGTATCTCAAAGATTACATCAGGTTGTGTTGCTGTTTCTCATTCTAAAACCACAGTAGCTCCTGTTGAAGTTTCTGTTTTATGATGTGTCCAAGAGCTGAGAGGCATGAATACCAACTATGTGAAGAGCTACCAAAAAAAAAGGTAAGTGTTGCTTTTCATCCACAATACGCTTCACACTGATACCAGCGAGAATTGTTCTCCTGTATGGATATATGACTGCCTGTTATCACTGATGGATCAGAATTCATAATCTCAGACCTCCCAAACTGGAGCTCATGTTACTGTCTGGAGGGCTTTATTCTAATGACTAAATGTTGTCATAGCCGACTTTGAGACTTGGAGTACTTTATTGTGTTCAAAGAGATTAACATCAGTGCTTTCTTGAATAATTTCAAAATTATGAAAAAACAAAAGCAGAGAAAAATTCAGGTTTTGAGAGGCAATTCCTTTGTTCCTCCTATTATACCCATCATGGCAGTATGCCAAGGCATGGTAAGCTGGTGACACTGGCTCGGTGTTTGAGGGTCAAAACTGCAGCAAACTGACAGGCAACCCCTGATGGACGCTGTCAGTGATGACAACGCACGGTGGGTTTTCAGCTTTGACTGTAACAGTCAGTGGGGAGCTGGACCAGGCCAGCAGAGGCTCATCACTGCCAGGGGAAGCAAGATTTTGTCTAATCACTTCAGTGTGATGGACAGCCGTGATACTGCGGGGGTCCTTCCCTCAGCATGAGCTGAGAAGAGCTAATGTGGTGATGCGTTAAACTTGTCTGACCTGCAAATAGAGAATGAGGCTGAGGAGAGAAATCTGTGCTGAAGAAAAATACACAGTCTGCTGTGTTACATTGAAGGTGTTAGAATATTCATTGAGTATGGCTAGCGTTTGATTTTACTAATTGAGATCTTTAGGATTTTTACCTTTTCTTCCTCCTGTAAATTCTCTGTGCTTAATTTAGATGGAATATGCTGTATATAGCAGAAAGAAAAGGCTTTCTAAAACCTAGCCTGGCCTTTTATCTATAGTAGGGAAGTTGATGATGAAACACTTGAGCTTCCAACAAGTTCTTAACTGTTTTCAGGTGTTAAAGTAGGGTATAATGAAATGTGAACCTATTTTTCTGTAGCACAGTGTATGCATTCTGTAAAGGTGGAAAACCAAAACCCTGTAAATCCTTGTTGAAAGAACTAACCAGAGCTTTGAATTCCACAACACAAATAATGTTTGAAAGTTAACTTTTCTGTTACCTAGTTTAAGTGATAACAAATTTTCGCTAGAAGTAATAGTCATGATATAATAGTGGAAAGGTTGATTTTTCATTCCTAAAATAAACACATCTCAAAACCAATTGTATACATCAATTACCAAAGGTGATATGCTGTGTAACTTTTCTTATATTTGCCTTTTTGTTAGACTGGTTTTTTTGGATGGAGGAAGGAAGATGCCGTTCCTAATGCAAGGAATGCAAGAGAACTATCAAGAGTGGCTGTACCCCTGTTGCCATTCTGATCCCGAGGGACTCATCAGCAGTGAACCCACAGTCTTGTAAGTATATAGTATACACATACTTATGGTATTGCAATCAGAAATTCCCATATTCTCCTTGCCTTATCTTAGAAATTGGTTAAATAAGAATAATATTCATAGCCTGATACCCAAGTAGAGGTCCTGCACATGCTGTGTCCATCTTTGAATGTTAGTGCCTTGATTCCCTTGTCGCTCTTCCCAGAAAGGACAGTGATGCTGTGGACATTCCAACTGAATGGAGCAGTAAGAAATTGGATGTTAGTAGCTACTGTTTTAATAGTGCTAGAAGTGGTATTTTGTGAGATTCTTCCTGAGGTCGTAGAGAAGTTCATTTCCATTTGGCTGTCTTCTGATATCCCAGCTGTGTAGATCTCTGCTGCATTGTATTCTATAAGCACTGTAGGATTTTCTTGCCGTCTGGTTTTACATCTTAAGGATCTCGATGAGTAATCATTCACCAAAAGTTTGTATCTTCCAAAGCATTGCCTGAAGTAATCCTTGACTCTAAGAATTAAACAATTCCCTCCAAAAGCAGTACGTCACACATAGATGTAGAGCACTGTAGCAGAAAGGCTAAGGTCAGTGTGAATGGGGAATTGGTGGGGGTGTCTGGGTGTGGAAGCAGGAAAGGTGCTCTCAGAACGGCTCATGTTAACCCACCAGGGTTGGCATGTCTTCGAGACCCCATTGTACCTACCTGAAGTTTCATAAGGCACCCACCTGTGGAGACACAGGACAGTGGTGACTCCAGAGGTGGGGCAGGATAGAGACACTCCTGTCAGCTCCAGAATATCTGATAAATCCATATCTAAAACCTGAATATTGTCACCAGCCTACTAAGAACTGCAAAGATGTGGCAAGAACTTGACAGCTGCCATCCCTTGTCCTCCCTGTCATCAAAATAGATCCTGGACCTAACATCTATGGACAGTACTGAAGTGCCTGACCTCTGAATGGACTGTGTGAGCACTCCTGCCCTGATGACTGGACAGACTTCTTGGACATCACACATATCCAGGAGCTGGTGAGTACAAGTTTCTAAGAGCCTGAGTGAAACCTGGGTTTTTTTCAGGTTTTAGTTTTAAGTTCACCTTCCTCTCTTGTAGGATCTTAGGTGGGTATTTGCTATATTGCTGATACTGTAGCAACAGTAATTCCTATACAGACATACACACAAAAAATCAGGCATGTGCCTTAATTGTGGCTATTGAAAGTGTGAAGAATACATACCAGATCCCCAAAGATCTGATTAAAAGCTCTTTCTTGGGGGCATTCATTCAAGACTTCCTTCTAAGAATCACCCTCGTAGCAATTCATGAAATACTTTGAAGTTACATGGTTCAAAACATGGCAGTGCATGTGCATTTACATTTTTTTAAAAAAATATATATTAATTTAATTCTCATTAACTTCTATCTTATTAGCGAAATCCAGTTCTCCATATGTTGAAACAATGACCTTTATATTATAAATTCAAGGATTCATAAAACAGATGGTGGAGACATAAAAGAAGAAAAGAGAAAAAAAAAAGACAACACATAAACCCTCAGCTTGTCCAGCTGCAAGGACCAAAGTATGCATACTAAAATAATCTTGAAAAGCTGGCTGTGTTAGCTAAACCATATGGGCTTAGTTATGTTATATGGTGCCCTTAAGTTGAAACTTATTAGCATATCCTTTTCTGCTGTTGATGAATAATGTGTAAAAAGCTATCTGATGGTGGTGATGCAAAATTCACATTAGTGAGTATCAGGATTCATAGGATTTGTGCTGTTTGTAGGATTCAGGATTCGTACTGGTTTTGAATAGAGATTGTGATATAAAGGCAAAATAAAAGTGGTCCTAATGTGGCTGTCACTATGGTGCTCAGTAGGTGTAAACAAGAGAGAGTCTATAGGGTTTAAACAGCTGAACAGAGGAAAGTTCATCTGATTTTCCAACTCCATCAGTTGCTCCCGTTAAAAGGTACTGCCACTTTCTTAAACACTGCAAGAAATTGAAGGGGAAAAAATCCTGATATTGTCATTAATCAATACGATTGTTTTTCCAGGTCTTGTAGGAGGCTTCTAAGCTGGCCTCAGAAAGAATTTTTGCTTTCTTTTTTCCTTAATTCTGAGTCCAAGGATTTGATTTGTGGGTTGTCTTTATTCTCTTTTATCAAAGATGAGGTCCATATAGGGTTTCTTTGGGTTTGAGTTTTGGGGTGTCTCCCCCTCCACCCCCACCTCTTTCCGTGTACTCTCCATAATTATAAGAGCTCATTCCTCTCATATTTCAGGCCTTCTGAACACAAGCCAACTCTAGAGTGGTACCTGTGTATTTGGGTTTATGTGCTGCTGTGCTAAGCTAGTGATTGCAGCAGAGAAGAGACTGTTCTACTTTTTGACTGTGGCAGTTTCTAACCTGCAATGCCTGAATACTCAGACTGTGGAGCCTGTGCACAGATTTCCTGGTCATCCCTTAGCCAAAATAGTTCCTGAATGCTGAGACAGATTCTTGCAAGGAGGTTTTACATGCATGTACCATTACAAGCATTTGAGACATGCTAATATATCATTATTGCATGATAACAGAGACCAGTCAATTGAAAGCCAAACCCCTTAACATAATACCAATTTCATATTACTTAAGCAATAATTTATAAGGCTCCAGACCAGTAGCTTTCTTGGCTTTATTTATCAAAACCTATAAATGTGTTATATATACTTTATGTGTAGATATACTATACATGCTGAATCTGTCTGTAGATTTCTGCTCCTAGGGTTTAAAACTGAGGTGTATAGTCCCAGCTCTTTACAAATAATCCCATGTAGATAAATCCAATAACTGAGATAATATACTATGCAAAAGGATTGAAATCTGGACTGAAATAAAGTTAGTGATGAAGAAAAAATAGAATGTTGTAGAAAAATATCTTACTTTTTTTCACCTTTTGCTCCTCCCAGCTGGCCTTGACTATTTCAGATGTATTTTTGTCCCCGATCTGTTTCCTGCTTTCTAAATCCTGGCTTGAGCATGACAGAATAAGAGATGGAGGTTTAAATTCAAAGCTGTTCGCCAGAAAGGACAGTACTTGTGGGCAGTGAGACAACTTACTAACTGATAGCATAATTTTGACTTTTTCTTGCTATAGTTTTCATTTCTGTTATAGCTAAAGTGGACTTACTGTGGGTTCTGTACAGTGTAAGTGATGGCAGAATTTATCTGGCCTATTGTATTATATTAGTATATTATTGAGTGTCTTCCTTGAACAAATGAAACATAAATTATGTCTTTAATTAGTTTTCTGCCATGCCATCCAACATTAAAAACAGTCATCCTCAAATGCATTTGTCACCTTGACATTTTTCTGTGGAAACAATGGTCAATAACCCTGCAAGTATCAGTTACATTCCAAAATTCATTTCTTACATTCCTAAAAAAAGCACAAATCAATTGCTCTTCAGAATGGTAGAAGGAGAAAGTCTTGGTATTTGTCCAAGGGTGAAACTAAGATACAACTTATTTGAGTTACAACCTACTGGACTCTTGATTGATTGGATCAAAGAAAGAGCAGACCTTCTTTGTCAAGTTCAAGGCTTTTCTTTTGACTGCTGTAAAAGTTATTTCCAATGAAAGCACATTTTTTTTCTGTCTTGATAGATAGTAGCACGATCCCAGTGCTGCCCTTAGTTTGTACTTCATTTGTGCAGTGTAATGTTATATTATTCGTATATATATCTTTGACTTCTAGTTTATGCACCTTAATTCATCTTACACTGTAGTGTTAATTCTTGTTTTGCTTTAAACTCTGCAAAACTTAAACCATTCAAGCAAAAATTTGCATTTGACCTGTCAGAGGAAATGACTGACATCTGTTATCCCTGCTCATTGTTTTGAGGCTTGGCAAGTTTTCTGTCTGAAAAATTCAAATGTAATGAATGCTGTTCAAGGCTGCCAGATGTAGCATCAACAGATAAGATTGATCTTAGCATAGCAGTTTATATGCACAGCAACTTGCAGGAATTGAATTTTTAGTTTTATTCTGTTGCTGCTAAGTATAAAAAATGTATGAAATATATGTTTCACAAATGTGAAATGCAAAATGCTTTAAATGCAGTGAAAATGCTTTTAAAAGAAGAACTGAGTATTAATTTTGGAAAAATGCCTCAGTTCTGTATACTTATGTCCAAACTTAATTTCTGTGAGAAACGAGCATCTCCCATTGAGTTCTGGTACAGCAGTCTGTCCAGCCGCAGCCATTGATGACACACCTTTTGCTCTCTTCATGGTCTTTTTGCTTATATTTGGCGAAACCATGTTGTAGTGTTTGGATGCTAAGGCACTGGCTTTAAAAAATACTGTGCATTTAGCCTGGAAATGCTTTCTGCTGGCAGCTGGGCATTGGCAAAGGATGGAGCCCTGGGGTTGCAAGCTGTTGGTACATCCCATGAAGCATGCCACAGCCTGGGGAAAGAGTACAGGACCCCAGGGCTGGAGATGCAGTGGAGGGTGTGATGGCAACTAATGGGCAAGTACATACTGAGGGAAAAATCAGGGGAGGCAGAAGAGAAATGTATGAACAGAAATACAGGAAGAATTACTCCCTGCGCACACCCTGCCCCCCCCCCCAAAAAAAAAAACACACAAAAAAACCAAACCACCAAAAAAACAAACCAAAGCAAAACAACCAACCAACCAACCAAAACCACCCAAAGCCAACAAACCCAACAGCTGGTAAAGACTTAGATAAGACTAGGAAAAGGTTGTCGTAGCAGAAGTAAAATAAATCTGTGCATCTGCTCCCTCATGCACTTTACCGCTCTGAGGCCCAGGTTTCTTCTTCAGTCACATGCCAGTATCAGACATGAAAAAAATGATGGGCCACTTGTTCGTGTGCCTCGTGTGCCTCAGAAGACAGGTTTCATTTTCTAATACTATCATGATCCTGTATGACCTTGAACAAATCATACAGGGAAAAAACCACAGCCAGTTTAAATCATCTTAGTTCCACTTACCTTACTGGAGAGTCGGTGGACGCTCTTGGCTTTAATGGAGCTTTGACAATTCATGCCAACTGAGGATCTTCCCTACAGTCTCCAGGTTTTAGTTTCCTATGAGTAAAATGGTGATAACAATGCTCCCTTGCCTTACAGGAATGTTTTGAGAATAAACACATTAAAAGAGTGTAAAGCTCTTAGATACCATGCAGATGGGAGCTATAAAAGTCCCTCAGACAGAAAAACCTGAGCCGTAGCAGTTCTGTGACCTAGATCAAGCAGCTCTGTTCCCGTCACCAGCTCCGCTTGAGCTCAGCTCCCTCAACTGTGTAATTAGCTGGTCTCAAATAACCCCAAAAACTTCTAGAAGCTTTTTGCAGCTCTCCCCTTTCCTTTAAGGTCTGGTGTGCCACTTTTTAAGTGATCTACAGCTTTTAGGTTATTTGCCATCAAACATACTTCAAAGCTAGTTTCTACCTGGTTTTCTTTCCTGCTCGCAGCTGCTCTGCTGACACTGTTGCATTCAAACATTAAAAAATAATAATTCATATAATAGTTTTTTATCTTCTGTGAGGCAGAATTAGAGCTTCTTCAGACAATTCTCATTTCCATTGGAAAGCCTCCTGGGATATGGAGGATTTTAGCTGAGGGAATAAATTATTTCATCCAACTCTTGATACGGATATTGGAAAATAAGTCAGGATCATAGAACTGTTTTCTGCAATAAACGCTTGATTGTTCTATGATGTGTTCTAAATATAGAGATTAATGATGCATATTGCAGAGTTCCTTAGGTCCTCATTTTTCTGTGCTTGCTTCCAGTTCTCAAGGCCAGCAATTAGAAGGGTTAAGGCATTTCCCATCCCTGACAGCATACCAATTTTGACTTGCTACCAGTTAAAGGAAAGTTATTGCTGCAGCTGAGCTCCATTTACCTCCTGTAGGTGATTGTTGTAGGCAGATGAGTAATTTGGTAAATTTGATAAAGTAAATATAATCCACTGCTCAAAGTTATGCCAAGCAGAGCTGTTCATTAAATGGCCGCAGTGAGTGGAAACAGCTTTGACCTGGAGTTTTCAGCCTGGCAAAGTCTGAGTTTTCTTTGCTGGTAGATTGATAAGAAAGCCAATTAATATAATTGCTAATTTGTTTGCTTTTTCTCCTGTACCCCTGAATGATATCAAACATGGGACTGTTACGCAATTCTTTGAATTATGTTGTTTATATCTTTGTGATTCTTGTCTTGTGGAAGACAGCACTGAGGAGAAGAAAGGGAGGGGTCAAGGAAAGCAAATGAGATTTTTTTTGACATGATTTAGGGAGCTTCTATAAAAGCACTCTCTTCATTCCTGCTCGTCACCTTTTCTCATATTTCAGCCTTGGAAATAACCCTGTCTCTTGTGTCACAGTGTTTGGATTGTCTTTGCGCTTGGGGGTACTGCTGCAATCAGGCAAAGGGCTGCCCCTTGCAGTAGCTGTGCTGTTGGAAGGTCTCCCCCAAGTGCTGGAGCAGTGCTCCCAAACTGCTGAGTCTTACACTGGGATAAAGCTACATCAATAATGTAATGGGGGATTTTATCATGGATTTTTTTCAAGACTGTTACTACCATTTCTTTGGGCAGAAGTCCCAGAGACTGCTGACTGATACAGATCAGGAAGAAAGAAATTTCTCTTTTAGACAGTTGATGTTTGTACTTTAGCTTGAGGAGTTACGGTTTGCCACCATTAGGCTTGGCAAATAGTTCAATTCTGTGCTTCCAGCAAACGGTATCTCATTAATTATGAGAGGAGCAGGTATACATCCCACTGCAAGATTGAGCCTTGCAGTGGGGGCAGAGTGCCCAAAACATGAAGGATATTTCCAGTCCTGGTGAACCTCTATGATTCAAGACAGAGACACAAACATAGAGAAATATGGTAAAATTTGCCCCAATATCTTCAGTAGATGTAATTTTCCTGGGAAATGTAATTATTTCCAACTCAATGTATGTCATGTAAAGAAGCTTCATTAATATTATACTTTTACACAAATAATTAAAAAAAAATCAGTCCAAGATCTGGAATGAAGTTGGTTTTCTGCCACTCCATGAAAACAGGAAGCTCAGAATATTCAGACTGGAAAATAAAAATAAAAATAAAAGAGCACAGTCCTCTACTAAATAAGTTGTGATCATTTATAAATAAGTGTAAAACAAAGGAAGAAAATTGGTTTAAAAATAAAGACTGTTTAGTGGCAACCTTTGTTCCTAGTGAGAAATGGACTTTACAAATTTCTTACATTTTTCCCTTTTAGAAAGGATTAGTTACCATAGCAACTGATACATAACATGACATCCTTTGCTACTCCCGAGGTCTACAGAGCAGTTTCTAAAAGAAAAAATGTTAAATAATGTCTAAAGGAATAAAAGAGACAAGGTATTTCTGCACTATAGGGAAATTGTATTGTTACTTGATTTTCCTTTGCAGGTGTTAAGAGCTATATGAGGGACCTGTTCTTCCCGTAATGCTATGGGGAAGAATGGGAAGACTGTTTTGGTTCTGTTCAGACATCAGTGAGAAAACCCATGACCTGTCCAGTTGAAATTTTGTCTGAATTACATTGAAGTCAAGTTACTTGCAATGAGAATCTCATCTCTAATGCTAGAAAGTACTACAGCATCCCAGTAAATTCTGTTCTCAATCCTGCAGTACCTTAAGTGTGTGACCACAAACAAGACACACACATCTTCAAAACAATAAAAAATTAAATGTCAAAAGTCTGGAAGAAAATGTTGAGACTTAGCCACCAAGGTTATAGAATTATACAGTCATTTAGGTTGGAAAAGATGCTTAAGATTGTTGAGTCTGGCCAGTATGGGGAGATATATATTTGGGTCTTAATTTTTCTGCCAACAGTATTGTATCGGTACAGGAAAAATGGTACTTTCGTACTTTCATGTAAACTCTCCAGTGCTCCCTTGGCCCTGATTCCCTGGCTGTCCAGCTTAGGGATCTCTTGGGAATATGGTGAGCAGCCTGGAAAACCTGGCATGAACAAGGATTTTACTCAAGTGTGGGACATGGCTAGTAGGATCCCACAAGCTCAGCAGCATTTCAACATCCCCCAGTTTATCATATAGATAATCTGAGAGACAGACGAATGTTTCTCAGATCCTTTAACCCCTTAAATTCCAAATATGTGTATGATATAATGCAGATAGCTCTTTATTCACTGTTCTCAGTAAAAGGACAGTGTGTACAAGCAGCGTTTACGCACCAGTGCCAGGAATGGCACCAGTTTATATAGATGGGCTTCTAGGTGTGGTGAACTATTTTTTTCAGTGGTTCCCACAGGGTATATAGTACAAGTATGTCTGAATGAAATATAACATACCATCCCAGAAACTTGTTTTGAAGGGGGTGTTGAATGGGGAGTTGTGATTTTCCACATCCTTATTGCCTCAAATGTGTCAGCTGATAGTGTCAAGCTGTTAACTCACCATGTATCACAGGGTGACAGTACCTTCCTGACAAGGATGTGCTATTTCCTGATAGGAAGTCTAGTATGTGAGGCTGACTCACATATTCAGGTGGCAGGAGTAATTAAACAGAGGAAGAAAACTGTTCATCTAGAATATCTTATGTTAATAGCATAGTGAAAAGACAAACTGCAGAAATAAGCCCTGGATGGATAATGTCTCTAATTCCTCCTCTGCGTAAATAACCTACAGAAAAAAATCCATTCTTCCTGCTAAAAGTCTGTAGAGCATGGGAAAAAATCTCTTGCTATGCCTGCTAGGATATTTTTCTGGGTAGTGGAAAACTAGTACTTGGACATTTTACAGCTCTTAGGAATAATTTTCAGATGCTATTTACCTATTTTGTATCTAGACTGTTGGTTTAAAATTAGAGTAGTCAAAATAAAAACCTTCTCTGTTGAAGGTTATACGTAACAATTTTCTGTTTTTAAACTACCTGTGGTTCACATCCCAGGAAACTGAAATCAGAATGAATGAAAAATCTTTGGTTTTTTCTTGTTTTCTATGAAATTGACAGTTTTTCTCCATAACATCCATTATCAGTTCTCTGATCCTGTCCAACCCCCTAGTAAATGATGTTAAAAAAAATCACAGGACATTTACATAGAATTGGAATTAGGCTATCCTAGATATTTTTTTGGGGGTGGGGTGGAAGATGCATTTGGAAGATATTAGTCTGAATCAGGACCAATAGAAAGGCCTTTGGGCTAAATTTTCAAACATTGTATATGGTTTTATTTTGCTGTGTTGATAATCCTGCTGCTTGTGTCTCACTTACATGATTCCTCCTGAACAGATAGCATAAAATCGTTCATGTTCACTGTTTCTTCAGCAATGAGCTAGGATTTCTGTTTGAAAATAAAATAGTTTGTTTTACTTTTTATTGTGAAAGCTGGGTTTGAATGAAGAATCATTAAAAGGCTAATACTTTTAATACTTTTTCTAACGAATTTCTAACTATTTCTAACCAATATATTCTAAGGAATATAAAATTCACTGCTGTTATCACCTTCACATTCACATCCTGAGTTCCAGTTGATGAGTATACAGACTGGAGATTATCGCACAGGGTATGCTCATGTATAAAATGAAATTCCTATTGAAGTCCATTGCTTTAAATGAAATATGCTTTGTAGCTTTTCCTGTAGACATTCCTGCTGAGTTCTGTGTCTCTCATCCTTCTGCTTAGTCATGGAAGAAAGCGATCTTTTTGATGAGGCTTTGTAAAGTTTTTGGCAGGAAATGACAACATTTACTCAATTCCTTTATTGAAGACCTATAGAACGTGGTCTTGGGCCATCAGTGACATGCTCATTTAAACTCATTTAATTTTTCAAAATTGATTTCAGTTACATTCAGCTGAGATTTGTAAGTTATTTTGAGTGTGTGCACATAAATCAAAATCTTCAGCCCCGTGTATGGACAAGTCTGAATGAATATGGCTTGTGACATGTTCCACAGTCCTCCAAGGTTATCCCAGAAGGCTTTGCTCTCAGATAACTCACATGCCTCTATGTCCATGTGTCCAGCATTTCAGATGGCCAGGAGATAACACAACGTATTTCTCTGAAGTACCTTTTTCCCTTATTCTTCAACCCACAGCACTGCCAGGTTGAGTGTAGCATACAACTGGCTAGAGCTCTGCTTTCCCCTCAGGTGATGTGCTTAGCATCATCTTTAAGAAGAAAGATTGTTTGTTTTGCTTTCTCTTTGTGCATTTGCAAGTAACCAACAACTCTGACATCAGTTTCTTAGAATATGGGTGGTATTCTTTCTGATTTCCTGGTGAAAAAAAAAATCAAGCTTTTTCTGAAGTAATTCTGCAGTTTAAGTATTATATTAATTTGCATATTGCTGTCATGTGGGACCTAAGAATAATGAGGGCTTGTAGTGATGTTACTCACATGACATTAAATATCTCTTAAATCCTTTCCCATTAAATTGTAGTCTATTGCCAGAAATGTTCATGTCAGATACAGTATGGTTAGTGAAAACAAACGTATACAACTAGTATCCTCTAGAAAAGCATCTCAGGGAAGTGAGACAGAGAATTAAGGTTTGCTGAACCGGTTTTGTTAGTTCCAAACCTACAGAAACAAATCTCTGCTTCCTTTGCATTGGGGGTTAATTTCTCTTGTGCTACCATTAGCACTTCCACTTAGCCTGTATTTTTTGTATTTATGCAATTACCTTCCACTTTCCTGACTTAGTTTACATTGTTAAAACAGGCTGGAAATATGCTGTCCCAGGTACTTTTTTTTAATAGCTATAATTAATTTTCTTGGAAGTATTCTTGAAAAATCATAATATATACCTCTATATTTCATGTTAGACTGGGCAGTTATATTAACTTTAAATCAGTTGGGTATGTACACGATGCAGCTCTGGACCTAATTTCATCTATTTTAATGTAATGGTCTGGAGGGTATGCCTGCAAGCTCCAAATCTTTCCCAGGTATATATTCAGTTTGCAATCATATCCTTTTCTATCTCTGTATAATTTTGCCGATTTTAAGTGCATGTTTCTATTATCATCAGCCCCCATTGAGTTATTGTGTCAGGTTGTTCATGTTAGTTTCAGCTAATACTAACTTTGAGGGATGATTTTACTTGCATGTTCCCATTATACTGTATGTTCTGCTAAAAGGTGGGTTGAACAGATAAAACCTATGGGGAAGAACAGTGGAAGGTATTTTTTCTTCCCTTGGTAATCCACTGAGCACAGTCAGGGAAAGACTCTTCTGGAGTCCACGAGGCATTTGAGTGATTTGCAATAGCAAGTTCGGAGTCTGCAGCAAGAGGCGGTATCAGAAGGGAGGAAACAAGCCTTCCAGGGCTTGGAGAGGAGAAGTGAAAAACATAGTGAACAGGCAAAGTTGTTTATGGATCCACATTTCTATTTGGTCTTGCCCAATTGCTTTTCCAGACCTAAAATGCTAAATATGTTGGCCTGTATTCCAGCATACAAGAAAGCTCTTTTTATTCAAATGCAGCTCCTCCTGGTTTTAAAATCTTTTAATTTCTCCAAGCTGAGGTAAAGAGTATTTGCCAAAAGAATGTCTGCATAGACCCACCCCTAATCTTGGGGTAAGTTGTGGTCCTGTCACACTAGCCTTTTATAATAGCAATGTGATGGTTTTTATCTCCACACATGAAAGTCAAAGCCATCTCTCCTAGTCAACTGTTAAGCTTAGCTTTTTTCCTTACACCAAAATACAGAAAACTTCTGGGTTCCAACTTGGTGTATCCTGGTGTATAAGGACTTCCCTAGTGCTCTTACTGCGGCTGCTTAGATTGACTCAGTAGTGTTAAAAGTGGGGCTTTCTCCATTTAGTCTGCCAAGTTTCAAAGCTTGTTTCCTATGTAAGTGGACATATTTCAGAAAAGTATCTTTAGACTAAATTATTCTTTTAAAAATATGGCTTACTCTCAAGTTATGACATCTATAATTTTGGCAAGTTTAGGAAAGTAGATTAGCTAAACATTTTCCTACATCCTTCAATATTTTGAAGGATCTTGGATACTCATTCCTTCTCTATTGAAACAAAAAGGTCAATGATGTCTTCTAACTGGATGCGCTATTGTATTAAACTTTTTCCTAGTTCCATTATTTCTTGAAAATAGAATCTTCATCTGTGTTCATCTTTAGCACATATCTATCTGGTTCTGTTGCACCGGTTTTTCCTCTGAAAAAAAGCTAAAAGCACACTTGCATGACACCTAATGGTTTATGTGAAATGCAGCAAACTCCTGTTGCTTCAGTACTCCTCCAAAAGTACTCCTCACAGACATGCTGCTTTGCCTGATAAACTGATGAATTGATAAACTGTAATTTTAGAAATAAGGTTAATTATAGAATTAATATTCTATTATTTCTATAAAATAGAAAATGCTTTGCAATTTTTTAGTTTCTGAATTTAAGCCCTTTCCAAGTATCTTATTTTGCAAAGGGAATCCCATAATTCCAGCTCACCTTCTTTAGGTGCTTTCCTTGGTTTCTGAGAATTGTAATTTCCACTCTAAAGGGTTCTTTAAGTTCTGTTGCTGATAATGTGTGGTGTTCAGGAATTACTCGAGTCAAAAAACCTGGCACAGGACAGTTTTGTTTACTGTGTGACTTTCAGCTGATTAGCATTATCAAATACAACTGCTGCACAGCTTATTAGAGATAATTAACTTCCTTGGATGAAGCCTCTTAACACAGGTGTTTCCCCTAAAAAACTCCTTCTGTAAAGGATGCCAGTGTGATGCAGCACATTCCTATTAAAAGGCTCATGTTTTTTCTTACCCTTTGTCTTACTATCTCCAGGACTTTAGACCTCTTCTTTAATGACTTTAAGACGCCCAAAATCAATTTCCTTCATTATTTCTGTTTGTGTGTAAACAAATACAGCTATGTTATGAAAATATACCAGTCGATTTTGGTTACCCTAGCAGGTTTGTCAGTGGAAAATTTTGTCCCACATTGTGATTGACCTTCAATACAAAGTTTATATTCTTTGGAAATCTAGATCATTATTTGCAGACAGAGTAATTGGTGACAGTTACTGGTATTGTTTTCAGCGACTAAGATGAAACCTCTTCAGATTTCTTTTTTGTGACCGTCAACCAGACTATGTTAGTCCTCTATTACAGCCACAGTGTGAGGGTATGGGCTGAGAAGTGGGGGGCCACTAGATAACCAAAGTGTTGAGGGCAAAGACAGTTAAAGCTTACTTCCTAGCTTCCTTAAAATATAATTTACCTGGCCTGAAACAAGAAATCAGGTTAAATTTATTAAAGTTTTGCTTTTTAATCAATTTCATGAGTTTATCCACTGTTTTACTAGCATTATGCTACTGCCTGTAAGGAGAGTCACTTCTCTCCCCTTCTTTAGTGGCAAACCACATCTTTTTTTAAGCTGCACATGAAGACAACAGTTGTAAAGATTACTGCAGCAAAACCCCAGCCTGCGAGGGAGCAGGAGGGCTGCATGATCCTGGGGAGAGGAGTAAGGGCAGCCTGGGGCAGCGCAGCCCGCTCCAGCTGCTCCGGGCAGGGTCACGGGAGCGGTTCGCTCGGGGTCCCTGAGGGATGGTGGCTGTAAAGGCAGGCCTGCGGTGGGGGCCAGCCAAACCGCCAGCATTGGTTGTCTGTGTTAGCATGTCTTTGCCCTTCTGTTAGCACATCTTTCCCACACATGCACGTCCGTGTGGGAAGGACCTTGCTGACACCAGTCTTTAACTTCCTGAATCTTTTCGTTACTTCATAAATCTCCTGAGGCTGTCGCAGCTGGGCAAATGGGTTACCCTTTGTTCCACAGCAACAAAACCAAACCATCCCCTACCCCCTATGCAAAGCAAGCTGACAAATTTGTTGAGAGGTGAGTAAAGTGGATTTCAGCGCACACCTGTGGGGACAGAGCAGTGATTTACCACAGCTGAGGTTCCTGGGGGAGCTCCTTCCCGCCTGCTGCCAGGCAGCCATGTGCTGCGATGCCACCAAAGGCGGAGCTCGCGGGAGAGGCTTTCAGCACACACCTCTCTTCTCTCACTGGAAAAAAAGCAGGATCAAGGCAAAAACAATGCTAGGGAGGATTTTGGTGGGTCTCTGAAGTAGAAAGGCTGCAAAACATTTGAAGACAGACAGGTAGGAGCTTGGTAGGTTTCCAAAAAAAACAGGATGAGCTTGCCCCTGGGTGTGAAGAGAAGCTGAGGTGGTGAGTACAGGTGCTTGTTTATTGTTTAGTGGTTCGCTAAATCTAGCTTTCAATGCATGTGTCATTGTGGAATATGCACTGTAAAGAGAAGCTTGAGCTTTCCTTTCCTGCTGTTGTCATCTTTGATCTGGTATATTCCTTTTCTTGCCGAAACCCATGCAGTTTCTTCTAGCCTTTCCTAAGCAAGGGAGGAGAGCAGCTGAGGTGCTGTCTGGTGAAGAAAGGGCTACAACATCTGGAACATTCTTGGTTTCTCAGTCTGCTGGCTGTGCTTTCTTTTTTTCAGTTTTCTTCTTTGACTTCTTTTTTTTTTAAATGCTTGTTGCTTATGCATTCGTAAGTTTCAGAATATGCAAGTCCTCTTTATCTTTGGAAGAAACTGCAGTGGTAGATCTAACATGCTTGTGTTGCATTGGGCGAATGGGATAAACGTGGAAGTTAGGAGTAGCAAACTTGCACAAATGATTGGTGTCTGAAAAAAGCTCATTTGAGCAATAACTAGGTATCTGAATGGTGTGCTGCTTGCATTTAGCAAACTCCTAGTGTGAAGTAGAGTACAATGACGTCTGGAATATGTACAGGTCTGGAAACTCGTTTTTTTTAATTATAATTATTTTATCAAGTTAGTGCTAAAGTATGTGGAAGCAGGCAGTCTTTTAGAGCTTCAGCTCTGTGCCAGCAACGCTGGCGCTTGCTGCAGCCACAGTGTGGGTTTCTGCAGTGGGATGTCGATCCTCTGTAACACGGCTTAGGGCACAGAGATGTCAGAGAGGCTCTGTGTACAGTGCCGGCTGATGAGGGTTAGTGCCTGTAAATCTGTGGGTGGATCGTAAAGTTCCTACTGCTGTTCCGTAATTAATGGAGTTCGCTAGATCTTTCTGCACATGCCTCGTATTTCCTGGTATTTTAGGGGTGTGTGCTAGTGTGTGATAGGTTTACTGTCCTCCCAGGGCTGTAATGGTACAGCTGACTCCTGTGGAGGCTGTGCTCCTCCAGGTAGGTGCGGGATGCCTCTTTGTGTTAATACAGCTGGTAGTGTGCCAGCCCAGTAATACTTCATCAGTGTTTTATGATTTTTATTATGGAAAAAAAAAATATTAGTTGATTGGATTGTGAGGATTCTTTGAAACAACCTTATCTTGTGGATCTCTGTTTATTTTTCTGACCGGAGATACCTTTTCAAAAACAAACAGAAGGATGTCTCTGATTTACATGAAAACTTGCAGTGCCTGTTTCCTATGAAGAAGTTAAAATTGACGCTATGTTTTTCACTTAAGTATGTGAATTTAAAACAAACTTGCACATTCACTTGCTTAGCAGAGCTATGTCTGAAAAATAAACCCACACTGAGAGGTCCAACTTTTTTCCTTTTTTTTTTTTTTGTGTTTTAATTTCAGTGAGATGCATTTTGTTCCGACAGGAAGGCTTTGTTGTTTTTTGGTGTGTTTTTTTGGTTTTTTTATTTGGGGAAAAAAAACCTTCTACTCGCAATTTCTCTGCAACTGTTTTGCTCTGTGTGTGTGTGTAGATGCATGCCCCCTGCTGCTCTGCAGCCTATGGTGTGCTCATGTCCCCCTGCCTTGAAAACAGGTGCTTCACCTCTTACTGCCTCTGAAGATGTAGAATGGGTAAGTTTCATAGTCAGGGGATGGACAATTTGTGATCTGTTTCCTCAGTAGTGAGAAAATCATGATACTAACAAACAGTAAGTGGTTGTACTCAAGGATTTCTTATGGCAAGCAAAAAAATTTTCTGTATGTATTAATTCAGTTTAGATTTAACAGTGTTCTAGCTGTGCTTCCCACATTTCCCTTTGAAAAGCTAATACACACTTGGTTTATTTGGATGACCTACTGCTTCAACATAATGGGAAAGTTTAAAATAAAATTCTGTCAGGAGTTTGAATGTTGATGTTTGACTACATTAGCACACCAGCCTTCTCGAAAAGTCAGGTTGAGCCATTATTGCCTCTTGCTGGTTTTATTTTTCCCTAGCACCATGGTTTCATGTAATTATATTGTTTTACTGTTAGTCTTATTCTGTGACCGTCCCCCTCTGGGCTGAATTCATGATGTGATAATGTCACTTCAGGTTTGAAAGAAGTTAATACAGGACAGATGTAGATTTAGTAAGTTTGGTGCATTAGGTAAGTTGGGCAAAGAGGTCTGGAATTTAGCAGTCAACGTAGCAGTTCCATCAAACACAACTCTGCAATTTTCTGTACACAGTTTTTGCCATCAAAAAGCCTGTTACACATACATGTATCTAGGACAGAGTAGTGTGATTAAGTATGTTAAAAAAAAAAAAAAAAAGAAGAAAAATGCAGCAAGTCCAGTACACGATTAAATACTTACTGATTTAAACTTTGGCTTGCTGTCAAAGTTAATTTAGAAAAAATCTTTGAGTAATTTATTTTTCTTGTACTATATGTTTATGATCTTTAAAGAGGATTAACTTACTGTGTATTCTCTTTGTGGCAATTATTTAAATATTTTATTTATACACGGTTGGGGGCTTTGAGCTAAAAGCACATCTTCCATGCATTTTTTTTTTCTTCAAGCAGGGTTTACCCAGACCAACCATGTACTAGAATTTACAAGAGGAATTTTTGCAGTGAACCTGATTTCTCTTCCTTGATTTTGTTAGTGTTTCTGCACTTCACAAGATATTTTACATGGAAAAGCTATTCTGTCTTAAAAAGAGAACAGAAACAGGTGCTTTGAGACTATTGACATACATACGCATATACCATATTCAGCTTTATATCTGATTTACATTTATCTTGACTTAACTGACCTAACTGATCCATTGTTGCTGGTAATCACTGCTAGTCATGTTAGTTTTTCCTGTATGCTATCAAGATGGTGATTTAGGACAGGACACTAACAGGGAATTTCCAGCTCTAAGATTGGAAACGAGACAGCTCAAATTACCCACTTCTCTCTCTGGGCTGGGATTCAGAATGTGTATTTTTACTTCTCACTTAGTTCTCCCCCTTCCCCTACCCAATAATATACTCAATTTTCCTCTCTTAACTTCTCCACTTTATGTCTTTTCAAAAGCTTTGCTGATTGGTGTGAGTTAACTAGAAACTCCAGAAAATGAATGATTATGAGGAAAAGCTTTCTAAAATTCAAGACTATGATACATACAGAAGGAAAAAGTTCTTACTCTCCTCTGGCTGCTTAACCACATTTAGTCTCCCCACATAAAACACAACCATCTCCCCCACCTCTTTCCCTAGTTTTAATGGAAATTTCTGTAAACAAACAAGAAATAATTTTTACATGGTATTTCTTTTTTCATCGTGAGAGTATATATAACAAATGTACTGCAGCAGAACTTTCCCATGGCATTGAACACAAGATACAGAAATACAGGATCACTTGCCACAAGCTCTTCCCTTGCTTACCTGATTCAAAAGGCTTTTGATAATGTGTGTTAAATTTGCATGGAAGAGCGCTTTTTCATAGGCACCTGCAATAATGGAACAGTGTTAATGGCACAGTGTTACTGAACACATAAATGAATTTACTTGGTTTAAAAAGTAGGGTTTATATAAAGCAGAAACCTCATATGTAACTTTGGCTTGTTGAGGGCAAGTGTTTGGGGAATATATTGAATTACAATTTTTCTCTGAAGTGTCTCAGCACGTTCAGGCAGATAACAGCACTGCACAACTTACAGTGCAGTTTGACTTTTTGACAGAAAAATCAAACTTACTGCTGAACCTAATTTCTTTCTTCAAAAATTGCATACATGAATCATTAGCACCTTTAACAAGCTGGAAGATCTCCAAGTCTATTTGGTCAATAACTCTCAGCTTCTAACAGAGAACCACAGTAATTTCTTTCAGGGTCTTGGTGATGTGTCTTTCACAAAACTGATGAGCACGTTCGCAGACACTTTCACGTTACAATGAGAATTACGTATGTTCTGTGTTTGTGAGTTTCTTTCTTATTAGCTCTTTGGCACAACTTCACATTGTTCCAATGTAGTCTTTTGTTTAGAGAGGTACAGGATTTCTAGGTTCAAATGCAGTTACTGTGTTTTAGCAAAGTTTCTGTTTAAGAAGGCAATACAGAAGGTGACATGGTATAGTGTTCTTACATTGTTAATGGATAGTTGCTCTTTTGGGGTAGTTCCAGTGAAAAATCCAGGCAAAACCTGTATGTATTTAAACATATACATCCATTATATGTACGTTATGCTACAGAATACTTGTGGGAGATATTTCAGTTATTCTTAAGGATTAAAGTATCTGTTTTCCCAGCAGAGGCTTAGCCTGGCAATAGCTCCATTTCTTAATCAGATCTTCAAATGCTAAGATTCTTATCAAGGAAGCTGCCCATTACTACATTTATTCTAACTCTATAGTCCAGCTCTGAAACTGCAGTCAGTGGGTAACACCTCACAGCGGAGTTGTAATAGCAGACTTGTTTTTCTTATTTCCGTGTGTTATGGTATGTTCCATATGTATTAATTTTCATCTGCCTCTTTATTCTGTGGTGACTGCACTGTGGAAGATGGCTCTGGAATTCTCAACAGTAGTCCCAGAAGTTACTTCCTTCTGGGAAGCATTGTATTTGCTGAGGATTTTAATGTTTTTTAGGGGTGGCTAGAATTGGATATTTTGAGAAATGATCAGTGAAAACACATTCATTAGCGAGGTGCAGGTTAGCCCAGCAGTCCAAGGGATCTAAACTTCCCAGAAAAAAATGCTCCTTTGGAAGCTATAATCAAGAATCTTGTCAAAAAGGGAAGGACAAAAAGAAGTTTAAAAAAGAAGAAAAATAGATGTAACCAAGTCACTCGGAGAATAACCACCTTCTCCTGAGTCCCAACCACTTGTGACACTGACAAAGAAACTAGAATATTGTTTTCAGTAAGTATCATATAAATAAGGACATAACTGTCTAACTATGGCTTATATTAAGACCTCTTTGTGGCTGCTGTATTTCCAGGAATAGTTTTCCTTGAGAGTACCTGTAATGACCTACATTTGCTCCCATTGAAGATGATAGGTTGCTACCATTGATTGCATCCATAATGCTTTATAAAACTCCAGCACAAACATACTTCAAGGGTCTTGGAGCCTGAGATGGAGTATATATTTGAGAATACAGTTTCTCTGATCTTAATAGCATTGTGTGGATTTACTCTGCCTGGGGATTTTTAGTTGGCTTATACTGTCTGCACCACTTTGAGTACTGTTGGTATAGCTGCATTACTGTGGGAGTGCTTATCTTATCATTTTTTTTCTCTTGGCTCTATTTCCTTCTTGCCTAAAATCATAAAAGGTAAAGCATATAGCTACTTTTCATATGAAAAACTTCCTTTAAAAGAAAAAAAAAAAAAAAAACAGAGGACAATTGCCCTGCTTCACAGTTGACATTGCAATGATCAGGCAGCAATAAAATTCTTCTTTTGTAATCTTTATTATCATTGGGTGATAGGAACCTTCTGCTTCTACAAGCTGCTAAACTTTCCTTTTATTAATAACCTACAGCCTTTTAGACCTAAGTTATGTACTGTATATTAAACAAAATAAAAATCTGGGGGAGAGTAATGGAAGACTCACCATTTTGGGGCTTTCCTACCTTTTTTATAAAGCTTTCTGACTACTTATTAAACATTTTTTTACCTGAATGTCTTAGTGAATGTCAAAGAAAATTAAGATACAAAGAAAAGAAGGATCTTTAGGGGAAAACAAAATACAGTGTTTTGATATAGATCTTGTATGACAGGTATTTACCTTTCATTCTATGAAATCATATTGCCTGTATTCCGTTTGTGCTGCTGTGAATATAAAGTGTATAGCAGGATATTGAAGATGCAGGTGGTAACATGATGTATGGTCAGTTCTGTAATTTCTAAGGACCTTTTCCTGTTCAGACAATTTTGTGAATGCGTCATCTGTCCTATAGTTTAAAAAACACAACATACCCCCCTGGAATGGACTGATTAGGCTTGGCAGCTCCAGGTCTAACACAGAAGTTCTGTAGTGAGTAAGACCGGATTGAGGACAGGGAACTGAATGGTCTGGGAAAGGATGGAAGCAGTGTGCTTGTTCTTTCTGTACAGTGTAGGAGTAAGAAAGGCTTCTGACAGCTTTTTGTAGCTCGGATTGCTTGAAGGTTGAGATTCTCACATGCTTTGTTCCTAGTCATGTCTTCGAAATTACTCTTTTGAATGAAGATGCAGCTTTAGGCATGTGGTAGGTGGCAGTGGTGGTTCACTTGCCTAATGTTTGCAGCGCACTCAAAGCCACATACCACAGAAGGATCGATAGTGCATGTTCTGGTAGATCTTAACTGTCAATATTGTGTCTAATTCTTTGCCTTCCTGAGTGCCCTTTACTAATGACTACTGGTTTCAGAGGTTACTGTTGTGTTAAATGGTTCCTCTAGGTTATAGACAGAGATGGCCAAAACCTGATTAAAAACTCAGAAATGAGTGGTGAAGACAGCTCTTGCGTGTCTTTACTAGCATAAAAATGGATAGTAAATGAGACTGTCACTTCCATCTAGTTTGAAAAATCTGTACTTACTGGCCCATCACCTAGGGACTCTTGCATCTCAGAATAATTTTGCAATTTGATGTACAATAGACACTATGTTAATACATGCTGCAAGACTAATGAAAAGAGTGCATTTTTCAGCCTGTTACTTCAGCTCTTCTAGGCCTCAATCTCATAATGGAAAACTGGCAAAATCAGCATTATTCAATCACAGCTACCCTGAAAAGACTTCAGGTGTTTTTTTTACTGTGAAAACATTCCTGTTGCTAAAATGCATGATTCAGGCTTGGGATTTTTTTTTCCTTTAAATAATATCCTTAATTACTGCAGACTCCTATTTTCATTTATGTGAAGGAAACTTATCTAATATGAGAAAATATTCCTCATAAAATACAAAGTAAACTTTAAATAGAGAAATGTTCTTTTGACTTCAGTAGAGTGTGTCCCTTAAGTTTTACTAGAACAGGGAATGTATTTTTGAAATATTTTTCCTATTGTATGGTGTTTTCTTTGCTAATCCTAATCTTTATATGTCTTTAATTAGCTTCATACAAAGACAATGTTTTAAAGTGCAGTTAAATTAATTTTAAATGAATTAGTTGGTCAGGCATTTTCCATATTAAGACTAACTGGGCAGCTGGCACCTTTTCAAATGCAGTCTGAGATGTTACAGGAGGAGTTTTCTTAGGAGCCAGGAATGAACAAGAAATTAGCTTCACAAACCTGCGGGGTGCAGGGAGCGAAACCAACTTGAAAAAAAGTGCAGTTCACTTTTGTCGTAGGTAAGTCTAGTAAAGAGGAGATGATAATGCCTCAAATCCCACTGTAAATAATGCAGCACAGAGACCTTTTTGGTTTGTTTTGTTAAAGAGGAAATCCTTGAAATTTTGCCTAAATATGACAAAAATGACTGCATTTTATGGTTGTTAATTGTGTGTGGTTTAGTTACCTTGTTTCCTTTATTCTGTTTAATGCACATTAAAGAATATTTTGACTGTTAAATACTGTTAGAATTAAAACAGCTTGCCTTACTACAATAAGCAAATATATTTGTATAAATATAGATTCATAAAAGTCATGCTGAAAAAAAAAATCAAGAAACAAGGAGTGTAGTTTGCATTCACATTTGTTAAGCGAAGGTATAACTGGTTAAATGGTGCCAGATTGGGTATTATATGGAAAGATTTTAATTGTATGACTCAGAAGCTGTGCATATTCTTCTTAGCACCTACATATGATATGAACATTTGAATTTAAACAAAATTTCATGACCAGATTTGACAATGGAAAACCATAAGGTTCACTAGGGAGCTTGGGGTTCTGAGGGTTTAAGTGGTAGGTGAAATTGTGGATAGATACGTGCAAATATCTGCTTACTACTTTCTAAATATTAAAGCTGGTTTTATGGGTCAGGTGCTACTTTGGATACATCTAGCAATTACAGTGGTAGTCCTGGACTCTAGAACTTGCCATAATAAAGAAGAAATGGTAACCTGTACTTGGACGGCGCGTTGTTTTCTGTGTGCTACACAACTAGATGGCAACATATGTGGAGACTCAGTTTGGAAAGTAACTGAGTGCAAACAAACAAACAATTTTTTTTTTTTTTTTAAAACTAGTTACTTTTTGCTTTTTTATTTCTGGAAACTTTTTTCTGAAAGATAGCTGGTTTTGTACCAATGACTTCATGCTTACTCCATTAGCATGTTTTCAAGACTAAGGAATATAGTTTTAACAGTAAGGAAATGAGTCTAGGATGTCATTCTTGGCCTCTGGGTTTGATCTAGATCAGTATAAATAGTTGATTATGCTGTGGGAGGGAAGGGGAAAGGTCAGTTTTGAACAAGTTCACATACTCAGCTGCTAACAACTCATCTATTACTAGATATTCCCTTGGAAGTGTCAGAAATGTTTTAAAGCCACCAGCTAATCTGCTTGTGCTTGTTCTGAACAATGGATTCACAGAAACTATTGATATAGCACATTTTCACGTGACTTTCAGAAGCAAGAGTTGAATTATCTAAACACTTCATTTCCAATGTCCCAACCCACTTGTGGGTATGTTGCCAGAGGTTTTGAGGTTGTTCTTGGCCTGGCCACTTAACACTGTTGCACGTTCTCTTTTTTGCTAGTGGAATGATTGGACTTGTGCTGAGTATCTATCAGTTTTTCAAATGATCTTCCATAGTCCCCAGTAGTGTCTGTGTTTCTGCTAGGTATTCTCTGAATTTTATTTCCCATGGTGGTTTCTATTTTAAAAAGTATTTGGATACTTTAATGAAATGTGACTACTTGGTTTTCTCTGGTCTGTAAAAACAAACAAACACAAATCTGAAAAGCACTTGTTTTTAAAATAAAACTTTAAAAAAATAAATCAAACTTTTAAAATTTCCTGCATTTATCAGTCAAAAAATAGAGCTAGGAAAAACAGAAACACTTGACCAATTCTGTCTTTATGAATTAGATTTGCTGGTTAAGTCCAAGATAAGTCAACAAAATGTTCCAAATATGTTCCTAGTTGGGTTCTATGAGCAAAAACTCTTCAAAAGTTAGATGAGTGAGAATTTTACATGACTTCAGTGAGTGATAGCACTTTTCATGTGATCCTGCAAAGTAAACCTCAAACTTGCACAGATGAACTGGCCAGACATATATCGATCTTTTTGATCTGTGGGAAGTTGCCTTATATGACAGGTGTTATCTAGCCACATATGATTAGAAAAGTATGTTTCTTTATTAGTCAGAGGAGCAAGATAAATAATTGCTTAGATTGGTTAGCTGAATTTGTTGTTTATGATTAGACGTGCTGAAGGCTATTGGTGAGGTAAGTTAGGCTTGGTAGATCCATGTCTGCATTGTCACATTTGCAGTAAGTTGTATTTATAGAAAGTTGGAGGGTACTTAGGTATAATGGTACTAGTCTGTGAATACAATTTGCTTCCTCTGGTTTTTACAGTATTTTAATGAACCCAAACTTGGTCACTTAAAGTTTTGGTAGAGCTGTTTACTTACTTTACCATTGTGTGTGTATTCGTGTAGACAATGCTGGCTTTGCTAGGTCATCTGCGGTAACAAAGCTATTTGTGGAGCAGGTGTGGGAAAATGTTATATTCCATGAAGATGAGTGGAACTGCGTGAACATTGTACTTCTGATTTACAGAACATGAAACAAATGATGGCATGCTGAGCAAAATGAAGAATTATTTCAGCTCGAATAAACACTCAAAGCTAATAAATTAGGTATTTCATATGAACATACTTGCTTGGGAAATGTGCCTTCATAAAGAGTGTTTTGAGCAAAACAGGCAAATTGTTTGCCAGAATAATTAAATGTGTATAAGTGAAGCTGTCTTTTGGGATAAAGGCATTTATCTTACTCTGAAACTGGTACTTAGCAAGGCCTTTGAACATAGTGTGTGTGCACCACTTTTGTATTGGTCACTTTAACAGCACTAATATAGTGAAGGAAGAAAAAGAAATCTTTGAAGTGGGAGTTTTCCAGTTGCTATGGCTAACTGTGTGCGAAGGGAAGGATAAAAATTCAGTTCTAAATGATCATGTATCTCTTCATGGGAATGCTGGGACAAAATCTGGCTTATATAATTCAGCAGTGCTAAAGCTAATCAATGTTATTGATGATCAGTGGCCAGCAGTCGCAATCATTAGATTAAGTTTCTCAGGAAGAACATTTATTTAATAGCTTTCAATAAAAGTGTAGGAGAAAACCTGAGCTGTTTAGAAGCAGGTACTGGCTGGGTTTTAGACAAATGATGTTAGAACATGCAATTGTAGTACTCAGTAATAAAAGTTACATTAAGTCAGAGTTGACTTGAATTGATTATCTTTTTCTAAGCATTATGCTGTACCTGAAATGCACGTGTTTTCCTACACCATACTTTTCTCTGGAAGTAATTTATGTTGAACTGAAGAAGCTTCCCTGCTGCGCCACTGAATGCACTGAGCTGGGAGGTGCTCACTGGTGTTCTTTTCCTGTACTTTTTTGCAAAATTTCATGGGGTATTCCATCTCTGCTAGCATCCAGTGAGAGAATTAAGTAGTTAATTAGCTTGAACCCAGGTAACTTACATTATAAAGTTTATTCAGTGGATACCAGGATAGTCTGAATTCATAGCAGTGCTGTGTGCAGGTAGGCACTTGGACACATATTTATAAAGCTTACTGTGGTCTTGGGCTTACTTCTACATTTTTTCATAAATTATTCTGTATCTTGTTTCACTTCTAAAAACTGCACAGCAACTCTCAGAATTCATTTAAATCAAAGTGCACCTAAATTAAATTTAAAAAAAAAACCAACACACCACACACTAGCCCAAACATGCAGTGTGTTTTAAAATGCAGGAGCTGTGCACTGTCATAGCAAATTACATTTGTTAATTGTGAGCAGTTCACTTTTTGCATATTGCAATATTTGGAGATGATTTGACAAGCTCTTTCTTGCACAGTAAATAACTTTGTGATGATCTACAGCAACATCGGAGTCCTTGAGTCTTATTAAAAAATCTGCATCTTAACCATACTACTGTTATAGATGTTGCTATTAGAAAAGCTTTCAGATAACTGTGATGGTGGTGGTTAATCAAATTGCTCTAACTTTAGATAACTAGCTTATTAACTGCACCAAAATTGCAGTGAAAAATGTGTACAATAAACCACTTGTGTTTCACCTTCACACTGTTGGAATGAAACTGCACTTAATAGGGGAAGGAAAAGGAAGCAATCGAGATTGATTGACTTTGATCTTTTTTTTTCTATTTTCTTTTTTCATTTTTTTCTTTTTTCTTTTTTTGGGTTTTTTTTTTTTCTGTTTTTTAATATCCCTCCTTCCCTCATGTCTTGTCTTTTACTCTGAGGATGAGGGGAAGAAGGAATGTGAAAACAGGTAGTATAACGGCCAGGATCACATCTCAAATCCTTAAAATCCTTAAAAACAAGAATCTGCTAAGCAATAATCCTTGCTGTTCTTCTCTATGAAGAATAAAAATCAAATGTTGCTTAATTGACTAGATACAACCTTGATGATTCTGTAACTTCTTTTGCTACATATAAGGAATTACTTACTACTTACTACCATGTTTATTTACAGTTTGGAGAATGTGATAACTTTATTGTATCATGTCTTGTATTCTATATCAGTGCCTAATATAAGCTTTTAAACTAAACAATGAGTGCTTGAATTGTGTGCATGTAATGGTAGTGAAAAGGCTAATGCTACCTAATTATTTTTTCTACTTAATGAATTGTCAATACATAAGGAGTGAGTCAGAATTGCTGAATAATTATTGAGACTGGTCCTGCAAAGAATGAGAATCAGCATAGCTTCACTGATCAACAAACCAACATGGTGGGGAAAAATAAATTTCTGTACAGCCTTAACAGAAGGAAGGATGATATTTTTATGAGGAAAAACTAAATAAGGAAGATGGAGAAGTTTTTGAGAACATGAACACCCAAAATGGCAGCTTGTATAAATTGAGGTAGAATGGTTGCCTTGCAACTGACTCCTCCTGGGTGGTAAGTTTCTGAAGGAAAAATAGATGAGATGCTCCCACCCATATATGCTAAGCTGCCGTGCCCAAACTGAAGCCAGAGCACTCAAGGCCTTTTCCTGAGGAATGTAGGAAAAAATAGGTTGGTTTTTACGTATTATCCTGCGTTTTAAAAAGTAAAAAAACCTCTTCTGTGCTTTACTTTTTAACAAAACAAAAGCAAAACCATTCCTGTGCCATGAAAATTGTGAGTCCACAAACAGGCTTGATTTCATCTAACTCTAAGGTTTTACATCTTTCAGAAATCTTAAGTTCCATGCTCTAAACACACAATCAAATTGATGTTTGTCAGCAATATTACTATGAGAACAGGTGCCTAAGCTCATAATGGCAAATTGATCTGGCCTTGTCAATTTTTTTTCCTGTGGATTGATTTTCTTAAACTAGAACTTTTCATTTGTCAGTATACTCTTAAATATATTCATTAATGAAAATATGAAAACCGAATACATATAAATTATGGAAGCTACTCTGCATGATACAAACTATTTTAATTGGTTAAGCTTAATGAGTGTTCCATAAAACTATTACTTTCTTGGCTCTCCATGTGTCTCATTTGTCTTAAGCTAGCTAAATCAATTATGCATGTCTTAATCTTTGACATAATCTATGAAGATACAGTTTCCCCAGGTATAGCGTATTTATCTTCATTTCTTAAAGATTATACCTGGATTTTCTTTTACCCTGGGTTCAAAAAATTTACATGTTTAACTATTTTTCTACCGCTCTATATTTCCTCCTGACCTCAGCTTAAAAGGAATATAAGTATATCTTTTTTTTTAATTGCAAACTGAGGGGCATAAGTATAAATGTATTTAAATTTCCATCTAAGATGCCTGTTCATCACAACCTCACCTGCTTAACTGTAAGGATACCAGTATGAAAGTTTTAGCAAAGAGTGAAATCAATGCATTAGACCTGTTCTCCCCTCTGTTAAAAATGTAAGAGATAGTTCGCAAGTCTTTATCTTGTAGTTACTGTAAACTTACTTAAAATATGACACACTATTCACCCTTTCATTATCAGAAGACTAATTTCTTGACCCTTGCCCTCCTTTCTCCTGCCTTCCTTCCCCTGCCACTGACAGTCTTGTCGTTAGCACCAAGCTCAGGCACCTGTGCTTGGTACTGAAGTAAAAATATATACTAGAATGGTTACCCTCAAGGACAAGTATATTTGTTACCATTAGTAAGAATATCAAAGATCCAGTGATTAAAAATGGCCATGTTAGTGGTACATCCTCATCAAATTTACTTAAGAGTCTGTTTTCCAGCACTGGAATAAAAGTCTCAGGTCTGGTGAAAGAAATGGTATTTCTCATCTGAATTCCGAGCATTGAATGTTTATCACAGTGTATCTGGTTTTGAAGATAGGCTAGGTTAGGCGGAGACCTACTCCTCCATCTGTCTTACTGCTTTTTTTGTGTAGTTGGCTGATACATGATGACCAGGGAGCCAAATCTGGCAGCCTGGTGACCAAAGCCTGCTGAAACTTCTACAGGCAGGATAGATCAAGCGTGCATCCAATCTCCAGGCTGAACTTTGTGTTTCTTCCCTGCTGCCTGCTCCCTCTCTGACTCAGTTCCTGGCGTGTGGAGAAGCAGGCATACCTGTTACCAGACTCCAGCTCTGCTGGTCAGGAGAAAATGTGTCAGATCTGCTGGGAGATAGGATCTCTGTTCTGTGAGACTTGTAAGTGGTGATGTCCCAAGAAGGAAGCTAGCAGGGAGGACAAGCTTTGTGCTCCTGGGTTAGCATGAGCAGGAGTCAGGGGATGGAGAATTCCACCTGGATTGCACAGCAGATGTTGGGCCTATGCAGTTTTTAAAGTCAGATGAAGTACTCCAAGAACAAATCCTGAGTCAAATTAGGATCAGTTTGGAGAGGTGAAGATCTCAACCGTAGCCCTTCCTTGGGTATTCCCAGGCTCTGAGGCCTGCTGACATGCCGCATGGCTGTGGTATGGAGAAGCTGAATTAAAACTGAATTTTAATACAAGTGATGATGGGGGCAGTACAGGTTGCTTTATCCATCTTCGGGGAAATAAAGAACGTTTTTACCTGATGCTTGAACTCTGTCTGATTTGGCCAAAAAATGCCTCCATTTGTAACTTAAATGGGCTAGTTAAAATTCTGTGTCCTGTCCCCAGAGCTCTCCAGTACCTGAGAGGGAGTTGTAATTCCTGTTTAGCTTTTATTTGAAATGAAAATGGGCATGTTTTGAGAAGGGATACTAATTTTATTGTAAAAAAATATTTTATTTTCTGTCTTACTAGCTTAGCGATTCCAAAGTTGCTATGAATATTTTGCTCAATTTTATCCCTGTCATAATACTAACAATGCTAAATATTTCTGCACATGATGTGTTTGGATTTATGGCATTATGTATGGTGAGTTTTGATAAAAGCAGCCTGCCAATGCCCTTGGCTACAGAGTGCAGTCAGCTAAAGAATGCAGTCTGGTCTCTTTACCATGAGGCTATTGGAAGTATGTTTGTCAGTTTGACTGGTTTGGAGTCCTTAAGTTAGCCTTCCTATTCATATGCAAAACTATTAGGCCAAAGAGCTCATTGACATATTTGATTAATGACGAGTGAACCCTCCTTAAACTGGAACTGAAATTACTTTAATGAAACCTTGATGGTATTTGAAAAGTTTTGATTAACTTGTCTTTTGGGGCAAGTTTAGAAGTGCTTGTCGGTATTTTTGTCTAAAATAACAAAAGAGAAGCTGGGAAAACAGCGCTTAAAAATCTTACTACTGTTTTTCTTATTTAGCTTATTTTCAACAGAGTAGTTGGTAGAAAACTGATTTTTTTTTTTGTTATGACTACCTAGGACTTTGAGGCATAACAGAAGATCAACCTTTGCTTCTTGTTGCAATTATGTTTTGTGCAGAATTTGTAGTAAAATATTAAACTTAAAATGAGGAACTGTGGGAAATAAAGTTGAAACCGTCTCAGAATGACAAATTTAAAGTTTCTTAGCTGTTGTTGAAGTGATCTTGTATAAATTATTGGGCTGCATCCTAAGCGATGTTACTGATCTGTTGAACATCTTCAGTTCCTGTGACTGCAGGTCTGAGGTTGCCCGAGTCCTCTCACCTACTGGTTTTAAATATAGCCACAGCTTTTGAAGTCCCTCCAGGATTACAGGAATTGTTGAAAATCAATTCTGTATCCTCAGATGACTGTCTTAATTTATACTCTAAAATTTTTGTTTTAATCAAGAGCTTTCTAAGTCATGATAGGAGAAGGGAAGGATTGCATCAGTCTTGTATGGTTTTTCCCTAAACATAAACTAGAAGCATTTGTGGCTGTTGAGTGCTCATGATACGACTGTTCTTCTTACTGTTGTTTGACAGACTGTTATACCAGAGTTCAGTATGGGGTATCTTCTTGGATCTATTTCTGATTCTTAGTTGTTATTCAGATTTACATTTCTTCACTTGTTTCATAAAAATCTGTGTTTAAGTGGAAGTCAAGGAAACTATAAAAATTAAGTGCTTCCATTGTGCAAGTTCAAAATCTCAATTCCTTTTTATGTAAGGAAACATTTTTTTATAAAACGAATCACATTCAAAATTTTGACTTTGAAATTTTCCCGTGACTTTGAGAACTACTCCTGGAAGCTGTGGCTACATTGGGAGTCTGCCTGGTAAATACTGAGGCATGGGCATACTGCACATCCTGGAATTCAGAAGCTTCTGAACAACTCAGTAGGCAAGCTGCAGGTTTGGTCCTCTCAGGCTTGCTTGCCATTGGTTAGTGTATCATCAAAACCTACTTTTTACATAGACTGCTGTCACAGTTTGTTTCAGTCTGCCAAAATTTACAGGACATTGCACTCTGTAAACTATATTTCATGAGATCATTTCATTTAAAAAAATCCCACCCCAAAATGATACAAATCAAATGAGGACTTGGTCCCCCTTCATACAGGCTAGTCTAACATGCAAGTTCTCCTGTTCGTTGCTTTTTAAATTCACAAATTTACTACGTGTCCTCAAGTAACTCATGAGCCTATGAGCAAAACAGTTCCTTAACTGAGGGGGAGAGTGCTCATCCTTCCGCCCCTGCCACAGTGTGGGCATCACCTGCATTGTGCTGGGAACTGCAGGGCCTCAGCAGTCTGGCTGCTGCTGCTGGAAAGCTTCAGAAGCTTTTTGGATAAGCTGGCATGTTTATACATTCCAGCTGGAAGGCTGGTTGATAACATTTTGGTAAATTAGTGCATTGCAGTTACTATGCAAAGATGCAGGTGATAACTGCCACAGAAGTCCCTTCCTCCTCTTGTCCCCTGCATGCTATGACTGTGCTGCTCTGACACAAGGGCACATTTGAGAGTCAAATTATAAAAATAATTTTCCAATTTATATAAATAAATGAGAAGATATTGTACTCTGTTAGTATACTAGGGTTTAATGAAGGCAGTTATTCTGAAAGAGAATTTTATTTTGCTTTTAGAATAAAAAATTATCAGGGCAAAACAACTTTCCATTTTTTAATATTAATATTAGGGACATGACTTTGAAGTCTCAAAACTGCATTTTTTTAAAAATAAAATTGCATCAATCTAGCAATATATAGCAAATAGTGATGTGGCAAAATAGGAATGATAAAATTGGAGTGGTGTGATGGACAAACATATACATAAAAATTTTCTTGCTGTCCCCCATGTGTTGGTTTAATTAGTCAGGAGCTCTTGCAAGTAGTGCTGTGCAACAGTGAATGACCTATTAAAGAAAAACCAAAGCCAAACCCAAACAACAAAACAGATTTGACCTTGTCTTGCTCTGAGGTCTGATTGACTTAAATTAGCTAGTAGTCTGCATGTGTTGTTTGTTTGGCACTGAAGCCAAATTGTTTGCTTTGTGCAATTATTTCTTAAGCAAAGAAGACTTTCAGAGACCTACCTGTATAAATACTTTTTAAATGATTCTATCACAGATTTAGTTCTATTAAAATGTTAACTTTCCTTACAAAAAAAAGAAAAATCCACAATGTCTTATTTGCTGTTTCATGGTAGAGTTAAGCAGGCTTTGTGTACCTCAAACTTTGAAGGACTTTTTCTTTTTTCTTTTTTTTTTTTTTTTCCCTGCAGGTGCATTTTTTAATGAAACATCACAAACTGTAAGATCATGTTTTAATAGTTCAAGTTTGTGTCATTCCTTGAGAGTCACTGCAAAACTCGGTCCTGCACTGAAACAATTTAGAATCTCAAATACTTGAAGTGAAATAGTATGACTTTTGTCAGACCAGTGCAAGAATTGTTGAACCCTCAGCTAAATTACACCTGAATCCTTCAAACAGGAATATTTGCTTTGGTATTCCTGTACAAACAGGCATGTAGTGGCAAAGCTGCCCTGGGGATTTCTATAGGGAAGCTGAAACTGTTGGTCATTATATATTTTTTCCTTTCTTTTTTTCTTCTTTTTTTCTTCTTTTTTTTTCCCTTTTTTTTTTTTAAAGGCACTAAAAAGTCTTCTCTTAGTGTGAATGAACTGATTGAATTAACTTCACCTACAAAACTATCTGAATTCATCTGAAAATATATTTCCAGTAACATGATCTGTAAAATAGAACATACTTCGATTTTAATAGGTTTTCTTTCAACAGGCAATTGAAGGCTATCAGTCTTTTCTGAAATGTTTACGTTCACTATGAACTCTAACATATTTTCCAAAACTTCACTAAAATTGAAGCTTCTAGTAGTATAATTTAAACCAGTATACATTGATTTTTATTTTTATTTTTTTTTATGTGAAAGGCAGGGAATTTGAATACATTGTAGGTGGTTAGTATTCTTTTAGAATACCCATGACGCTGAAAAAGATCATAAGAACAGACTGAATGTATTTGAGTGGGATACGGTGAAATGATTTAAAAACCCCAAGTTTTAACTCAACAGCATACAGAAATAAATATTGGATATCAAACTTCTTTATTTTATAGTGTACATGTTTTAAGTCCATTGTATTCAATTACAAAGATGATGAATGGATTTGGTTTAAAGGGAGGTGGATAGAATGTGAAAACAGAATTTTTGCCTTTTTCTCTTGTCTCCAAACATAGTGGTTGCATAACTGAGACTGTAAAGTGACATTCATTTTTATGTGATTCATATGTGTTTCATAATTTATTTGATATAATTAACTTTAGATAATTTTGAATATTCTGATTCTTTCTTTCTGCAATTTGAAAATAAGTTAAATTATTTTTTAATTATTATTGAAATTTAAATACCCTAATCACTAAATAACTTTAAGGCTTTATTTTAACTCCAGTATAGATTCCTTTATGTTGGGATTATAACCTGTTGTTTCTTTCAGGATATCAGCAAAGGAAATTATTTTTTTTTTTAGGATTATTAATTTTTTCTTTATGATAGGCATCTTCTCAAAAGTACTTTGTTCAGTGAAATACTGGGGGGCAGGGGGGAGCATGTATTAGAATAAATTACAGAGAAATGGAGCTTTTGTGGGGTTGCAAGTCACCCCTTTCTTAAGGACCTGCTAGATCAATAGGAATTTAATCAACACATTTTTTCACTTTGAAGAACAGAAAACCCCCAAACATAGCCTTTTAGGCGAAAGGCAAGGTGTCAGGAGTCAGGCTAGGCTGATTGCTCATCTTTTAGTGCCACCTTTCCTTCTCCCTGTACATGGGCACTCACTGCATGAGCAGGAAACTATTTACCTTTTTATCTTCTGGCTCATTGCAGTGAGCTTAATAGGGTCAGAAAACACCACGAAACAGCAGAGAAAAACAGCAAGACTAGGAATGAAGCTGAGGTCGGAGGGATGGCCTTTTTTTGTGACTGCAAGTTTGCTTAACTCTGCCTGTCATAGAAGTACTCTATTTCTCTCTAGCACTGTTTATTTAGATGCCATATTCACCTTGTTTATGACTGTACGGCCAATATGCTGCTGATCCTGCAGCCCTTTACTCTGCACAACCTGCACCAAATGTATGTAGTGGCCAGCCTCCAATTTGGCTTTGACTGCTGACCTAGAAGAGCTTGTAGGACCTGTGAGTTCACATCGCTCATAGCAATGAGAACATTATGCTGGATATTTTTAAACGTAGTGTTTTTTTCAGTTGTGGCCTCGATAAAATAACCAGCAGTGTTTCAGTTCAATCTGATCATTTAGTTGCCTTTATTCTTGGCTCACTGATAACTCAACAAAATCAAGCCAACTATTGAGTAAAAAGATAAAGGAAGCTGAAATGTTGCTTGTTTGTTCAGTTTGGTTTTTTGTTTTTCCCTTAACTCTTAAACTCCTTGCTCCCCAGCAGTTCTTTGCTTGCACCCCAACTCTTGCTATAGCAGTAATGTCTACAGTACATACATTTCTATCATTGTCTTGTTACCATTGCCTTTGCCTAAATAAGCTAACCGTTGGTAAATATGCAGGCAGTACTTGGGAACTCGTGAATTTGGGAGTTCAAAGAAAATGGAAATTTCTGAGGGTGCTGTGCTGTCTTGTATTGCTTTATCAGCAGTGATCACCAACTGATGCTTTTTTAGCAAGACAGAGGAAAATCTATTCTAATGGCTTTTGCTGCACTGATCGTGCTGACTCAGTGATTCAATGTGCAAAGTTAATTGGAGAGAGGCATTAAATTGGGTGGAATTTGAAGGATTTTAGTGTTCTAAGCCTTGGCCCCTCAGGCTTCACACAGAATGAAACACATAATCAGCTTTCAGTAAGCACTATTTTTCATTAATCATAAACTGTAGGCAAAGTTGGATCTTGCAAATTTAGGTCTTTTATTGTTGTTTCATGTTAATGACTATTATCTCTTTTTCCTATTGTGTATGATTCTCAGCAACTGTGTTAGCACAGATGGCTAAAATCCCTAGTGGAAAAGTAATCAGCATTTGTGAACATGATGCATTCAAAATAAATGACAGAGGAGGAAAAATGCATTGCTTTAGGAATTAGGAAGCAGATTAAACTAGAATAATGCATGTAAACACATCCAGGAAAGCAGGCTGCACTTTGTTTTCAACACAACCTCAATATACGTAACCTTCAGTTGAATTTATCAGCGGGACAGTAAGCAAGTTAAATTAAAATTGGAGAACAACTGATTTAATATCAGTAATTTGGAGTGTTCTTTTTTTTAAAGCCTAACAAAATGTGATATAATTAGCATAGATTAGATAGTATGGTGAAGAAAAGGACACACTATCCTACAGATCCTAATTATCTCATTTTAACTGAAATGTGACTAAAAGTTATAGCTGTTCACAGGCACTTCCTTTTGATCAAAGCATATAACATATTAACTAGAGTTACCAGCAGCCTTAGATTTAAACTGACTGTATGCTTTTGACTTCTTAATCTGGAAACAACAGACTAAGAGTTGTTCATAAACCTGTAGTGGAGATTATGGGAATACAGCACATCAACTGCCACCTTGCTCAGGAAGAAGTGACTTGTGGCTAATGTCTTGAAATTACAAGACCCATCTTGCAAAGATAGATGTTCATTTCTGAATGAACAAGTTAAATTATTATAACCTCCTACCTTTTCTTTGACTTTGTTAGCCATGGACTAATTTAAATACTAAAATTGAATTCAGGCTATAAACTGCAGGCTGAATCTAAATACCATTAAAACTTAAATATAAAATATATTTTTGTTAAAAGTCAGCAGGTTTTTCCTGGGTACTTCTCATGGTGGTTCCTTTCCCCCTCAACCCTGCTTTCTTCAGCAGGTGCTTGTTGCCTGAGTGTTGGTTGGTGTTAGGTGTGGAAACTGTCTTCATGTTTTCTGGCCTGGAGAAAGCAGGCAGCAAATAAGCAAGAAAACAGATAGAACAGTGGAAGGAAAGCCAGACACTTCCTCAGGAGTGGGAATGAAACCCAGGAGTTCAGATTTGTGTTCCTTTATCTAGTAAATAGTAATGAAAGCTTAGAGACATTGGCTTATCTTTTTTCTAGCGTTTATTACCCCTCATTTGTCACGGTAACAGATGGAAACTGGTGCACAGGTATGTTATAGTCATTAGTTGTATAAATGCTGTTCTCTTCACAGACTCCTTTACCTGCTGCTCTGCAGAGGACATATTGATGTCTGGGGGTAAGTCAGCATCCAGTGGTGCATCTTGTTGTGGGGACCTTAGAGGTTAGGGGGTATGATGAGTATAATGCTGTGAATGGTGAGGAAAGGGGATGATTTCATTTGAAGAGGAAGCAACAAATTTGTTATGGAAAAATGCTTAAACTCTTTCTTGCTTATGTGCATATTGATGGGAGTTTCTTGTACTTTCTTCCCTGCTCCCTGCAGCTAATGAGAAACACATCAATAGCTTCATTTTTTGTGGGTAAAGAAATTGAGACTTAAGGTTGACTTTCAGGACTACTAAGTTCTGCAATATTTATCTCAAGTTATTGAACTGCTCTCCTGAATATATTAAAGGAGATGTGAAGCACTCTTGAATTTAGGCTTGAGTTTCTCAAAGATGCGTATAAAAATTATTTGATTGTCTTGGCTTGATCTTCTGCCTGTAAATGGGAGATGATGCTATGTCTTTATAGGTGAAAGTTGTCTAGAAAGGCATCCTTTATTCCAGGAATGCTATTTTTGCTATTTCATCCAATGTTTTATGTATCCTCCCCTTCCTCCCTTAAGTGTTGGGGAATTACGGTTGAAATGCTTGCACTATTTTGTACCATTTAAACTATTTTATGTCCAACAGTGTCTGGTCTAGAGGAGAGAATTTGACTAATCTTATTATTGCAGACTTCTGTAAACTGCAGTTCAGGAGTGCTTGATCAATGACAATAAAATGACTGACTTCTAAATGACCTTGAAACCTGGAAATTTCTAAAGTATGGTCCCTATTCAGTACTCATCAACATAGCTACTTGACCCCTTCCCTCCCGCCACCCCCAAAAATTACTCTGTAGTAGATGTTTTAGAGCTACTGAGATTTTTCACAAGACTCTTTTAAATTTCATTGGAGATTCTATGCCTCTGCACTACTTAAATACCATATGTCACCATGAAAGAGTTAATGGGCATACAAATGATAACATTAGTATACCTCTTGGGATTTGGGTAACATAGGGAGTTTTATATGAAACACTTCTTTAGCAGACTCCGCTTCTTTGACCATTTTACTATTATGGCAGCACTCAGTTTCTTCTAGGAGTTTAGTATTGTTTTGCAAGAAACTAAGGAAGAAAATAATTATTAATACAGTTTTCCTAAATGATGTCTTATAGTTGGTTTAAATAGCTATCCTGTATAACAGAAATTAAATGTATAATTGACTTTTAGCTTTTAACAGACGTTAAGCTATAGTCCTGCTCTCTTACTTCCAAATAATGGCATTGAATTTTATTTTTAATTCAAATTTGGCACTCCCTTGACAGCCCACCATCAGAAATTTTATTTCCAAAATGTGTGATAGAGCTTAATCTTTTCTTCTGGGTAAAGAGAGGAAATCTCTGACACTGCTGTAATAGTCCCATATCCTGGAGAGACATACATAAGAAAAGCAGCTATGGGGGTTTTTTTGTGATTTTATTCTCTTTTTTTTTTCTGTAAAAAACTTTCAAGTCAAGATTTTTATTACTTTGTGCCCAGAGTGTCCTTTCTCTGTGGGGTCGCTTTGCTTGAGCTGTTTCTACTGTGTGAAGAGATGTTCTGCAAACAAGGTATGTTTGTGAGTCTAAAGCAATTATTTATTTTCTAAACATACAGTAGATAGCTAGAAGTAACTTGCTATTGTGCTAACCATGCCAATGAGACTGTTGGTGAGCTTTTGTCAGACAATCTGTCATCAGTCAGGTGGAGAAGCCAGACTCAGTGTTTCTGAAAACAGGCTTATTCTCTTTGAGATCACAATTTGATGAGTTTTTTCTCCCCATACGGCTTTATACCTTGTTATGCAGGTGTTTTTCTTCTTGAATTCAGGAGGTACTATCGCTGTCTGAGCAGCCTCACCTCTGTGATTTTTTACCTTGTTAACTTGCTTAGTTCTCTCAAGTTCTTCTACAGCTCTTTCGCCCAATTTAGCAGTGTTCTCAGGTGTCTGAGACAAGGTTGCACTGCAGAGCTGTATCAGAACTAACCCTTGGCTCACAGACACCTTTGCCTCTGGGAGAAGGTTTCCAAAAAGTTCTGATAGATACACTCAACTGAAATTCTTATTTTAGAATGTAGAGCTTAACTGCCGCTATTTCCCTTACTGATGTAGTTTTTTTCCATTGCAAGTACTTTTTGAAGTCTCATCTTTATAACTTTATAACTTAACTGACCAAAACACTTGAGCTGTGATAAGACACCTATTTTGGTTAAGGAGTTTAAGCCAGAGCTTCCTCTGAAGTTTGGGTTTGTTTCCTGTTATGTAAGAGTTTTGAAGAATGGCAATGGCATATAAACGAGAAATTGTTGGGATCAGTCATGCACTTTAATCACTCTATTCTCAGTGGTTTGTTCTGTGCCAATATTTCTATTGCTCTTCCTCACCTCCCACCCCTAGAAATTCTCCCTTGAAAATGGAGCATTAAAAAAAAAAAAAAAAAGAAAAAAAAGAAAAAAGTGGGTTTCAAGGAACATGCACTAGGATTAGAACAGAACTTCTTTAGCCCATACTACATTGAGGTAAAACATATCCTTATGAATCTGAAGACTTGTAATTTCAATTACTCTAAATCTGTCTGGGTATTCCATTTAAGAGAGATCTTGAATTGGCATGTCATATGTTATTTTTTTTTACCAGTGGATAATGCATTGCTGCATGTGACACAAATAGTTCACTGTATAACACATGATTTTTTTCTTCTGATAATCTTCATTGTCTAATACAATCTCTCTGAATTAACGTATCAAGCAAATCTGTTGAATTTCTTCATATCAGTTGTGTATAGCACATCTGTAGACATAGCAAGCAGAATATATAATCTATATGTGTGTTCTAAAAAGTACTTTGAGCATTTTTGTGTTCCACTATCGAGCTGGATTATAAATGACTTGAGGGGAAAATAGCTTAATGATTTTTTTAATGTATTTCTTTTTTAATTTGATAGAAAGTCTGACCAGGCTTGGAAAACTGCTCTTTTCTAATATTGCAGATTCTATTCTTTTAATTTGAATCTTAACAGCTCCCTTAAATTGCTCCTTCGATTTCAAGTCCTTCAGAACAGGATACCTGCTGTTGTTCAGTACTAACACAGAAATTTTGTATAAGCAGCCAACAGATGCTGATATAACATAGTAAAGCAGTGCGTATTCAAAGAAAATAAATATACAGTCTGAACCAGAGAGACCGTATGTATAACAAAGAAAAGTTTGTTCAGCAAAATTTATACACAGGAGTGAAGGATGCAAGCTTGACTTATACTTGGGCATTCTGGATTAGTCACAGTTATTGTAGCAGTGAAATTCTCCATATGCTTTTAACTCGGGCTATTAATTCTGTGTTCTCTAATGACATTAATTGTCCAGTACAGAACACAAATAACTTGCCCTCTGAGAGAAGCTTCGTGGCTTGTTACACTCTGGGTGAAATATTTTCTGTCACTGATGAAACTCTGTTTTTTTTGCCTTGTTGCTTACTGATAGTGATGTATATCAACATGCAAACACAGCAGATCATGCTTGCTTGCTGTGTGCTACAGATATCAAGAAGTTAAGCAAAGATCCATTCACATTAATACTACATTCTAGTTAAGCAAAGATTCATGCACATTAATACTACATTCTAGTTAAGCAAAGATTCATGCACATTAATACTGCCACGTGGAATGGTCTGCATGAACCTTTGCTTAACATTGCTATAGAACTTTTTTCTTGTGTCACTTTACCTGTTCATGGGATACAGTATTTGTAGAAATAATTAATGAAATGTATTAGAATTTTCTTCCCTCTCATTATGGAATTTGTCACCAAAAATTGTGGTGAAGGACTAATCATATCATAGAATCATAGAATAGTTTGAGTTGAAAGGGACCTTAAAGACCATCTAGTTCCAATCCCCATACCACGGGCAGGGACACTTTCCACTAGACCAAGGTTTTCTCAAAGCTCCATCCAAGATGGTCTTGAATACTTCCAGGGATGAGACATCCACAAGCTCTCTGGGCAACCTGTGCCAGTGCCTCACAATAAAGAATGTCTTTCGAATAGCTAATCTAAATCTATTATCCCTTGTCCTATCACTACATGCCCTCGTAAAAAGTCCTTCACCAGCTTTCTTGTAGGTCCCTTTAGGTCCTGTGAGGCTGCTACAAGGTATCTCCCTGGAGCCTTCTCATCTCCAGGCTGGTCAACCCCAACTCTCAGCCTGTCTTCATAAGAGAGATGCTCCAGCCTTCTGATCATCTTCGTGGCCCTCCTTTGGACTCACTCCAACAGGTCTACATCATTCTTGTGCTGGGGGCCTCAGAGCTGAAGGCAGTACTCCACGTGGGGTCTCACCAGAATGGAGTAGAGGGAGATAATCTCCTCCCTCAACCTGCTGGTCAGCCTTCTTTTGATGCAGCTCAGGATTCCGTTGTCTTTCTGGGCTGCAAGTGTACATTGCCAGGCCATGTTGAGCTTTGCATTAAGGAACACCCCCATGTCTGTCTCTTCAGGGCTGCTCTCAATCTGTTCTCAGCCCAGCCTGTATTTATGCTTGGGATTGCCCCGACCCATGTGCAGAACCTTGCACTTGGCCTTGTTGAACTTCATGAGGTTCACATAGGCCCACTTCTCAAGCTTGTCAAGGAGCCTCTGAATGACATCCGGTACCTCCGACGTGTGGACCACACCACACATCAATACAAAATAGCAGCGCTGCTTGGTTTACTCTTGTGAGCAAGAGATACTTTTTGAAAAATTTTATTTCTTCCCAACATTTTCGTCTTGCAAACAGTATTTGAAGGTTTTTTGTGTTTGGGTTTTTTTTTGTTTTTTTTTTTAATAATCAAAAGCAAGACAATGGAAGATTAAGTTTTACAAACATCCAGAAGAGGATGTTTATGTTGCCTTCCACTCTTTTTCCAATAACTAAGTAATTATGGTACTTATGTGGGGTATGAGTGAACAATTCAGTTCCTATTTTGAAATAAACCCTGAGATATGACCCATCTCTGTAGTCACTTAATTAATCTTTTCAAACTTGATCTACTTTAGGGAGAAAAGCATTTTTAATCTCTCCTAATGAAGCTTTGCTAACCCCATGTGTTTCCAGAAGAAATGCAAATATCCACTCAGTTGGACAGAATTATATCAACATGATGCACTGATTAGGGAAATGGAGCCCCAGAAGTGGGTCCCTAGCATTGGGACCTTGAGATCCAGTCTGTATTCCACTGGGTGTTTAATACATATCCAGAGGGGAAAAATGTAAACATACACAACCGAGAATACTTCTCACCAGGGTATTGTAAGGTACAGAAATCAGAGCATTACCCTTGCAGATGGAAACCCTCAGAGAATGCAGAAATTTTACAAATTTCATCTCAAGACAAAGTACTTAGCTACAGGGTTACTGATTTTTAAAAAGGAACGCTATTGCTTTATCTATCTCACTTCCTGAGTTTTGCACATTAGCTTTTTTTGTGGCTCAAGTCACAAAAACTTGCAAGTCAACAACAACATATAATAGCAAATGTTGTAGCTTTTAAAATGAAGATTTTATGAACAAGGCACAGTTAGAAATTACTATTTTGGTGACTTATGTATTTCCAAATGCATACATGTGGGTAAACTCGTAAATCTTACATCAAATAGTAGTAAAATGACCTCTGTGTAATGCAAGTGGAAAAACTGTTTCCCATGCCTCTTAATTCATTTAGTTATACATCACTAAGAATTTAATGTCAAATACCAATGTTGCACATACCCGTGGACTATATAGGTAAAACTAGAAGGCTTTTGTGGTTGTGTTTCATCTTGTTTTTTGCTTCTGTTTAAACTCTATACGGATCAGATCAAGGCAAGTGGGATTAGTTTTTGTCCCAGAACTTTCAGTTTGATTACAACTGTGACAAAACCAAAGAAATTATGAGAAGCAGTAGTGAAGGAAATTCCTTATCTACTCATTCTAGATACAATGAGATGGTGAATCTCACCTGTAGGACTCCTCAGTGATTAGGAATGATGGGGAAACTTCAGATTGCTACAGGTAGTAATGTTTACAACTGTTTAATGGTTGCATTTTCTGCATCAGAATCTTTTTTTATTTTTTAAATTTTTTTGATAGTAAAAAATTACAAGACTTCCTGTATAATTTTTTCACGAGTGGGGGATTTAAGCTTAAAAGTTTACTAGGCTGATATACTGCTGACAGAAATAATTTGAGGGTGATTTAGTAGAGGCAAATTGGCTAAATCAACAACATATAAGAATAAAGTATTTTGAATTGTCAAGCTGCTCAGGAAATTTTAGTTCAGAGGAGGCTAAACAGTCTATTAGAATACAGCTGCCTAACTAAGATTATCAAGTAGCGAATCTTTGAAATCGGCATCAATGTGAAGTTGACTGTTCAAGATGCTTTACAGTGCTTTGTAGGTAAAATACTATGTATCCACAGTCTAGCTGTGTAATCTTAATAAGATCTTGTTTTAAAAATTTGGATTTACTAGTGTCATAGGGAGGATGTGAAAGGCTGACTTGAAAATTTATGTGACCTCCTCTAAATGATATTGTTAAGCCTTTCCTGAAATGGTGTTAAATATGAATTGGTTCCTGTGATGGTCTTAACCACATGAAGATGAAAAGAGAAATTAACTGGGTAATTCCAAGTACATATTAACCTTTACTCTCTGAAAAGCTCCCCAAGAAGCTGTTAACAAATTCAGAAGATAAGCCTAAACACTATTTAATCAAAGATGTACTAGAGCAGGAAAACACTTTCTTTGTATATATTATTTCAGATATTCAGCTGATAAATTTTAGCCTAGTTTCATAGAATCCACTCCTTTTTTCACTGCTGACATCTTCTATTAGTATTATGTAACTACCTGCAGGTGTGCAGGTCTTCTGTATTTTTGTTTGACTTTGGCTTTGTGGGGTTTTTTTCCCCTAGTAGTGAAGTGTGTTATGCTTTATGTGGTTCACATAGCTTACTGGATAGATGGCACTTAGCTTAATAGATCCTTATGGATGTGTGTTTCTCTCAGATGAAACATAGCCAGTGAATTTGTTTCTTGAAGCACTTCACCTGAAGACACCATCTTTATGGAGGTTAAAAGAGTTTGTTCTCCATCTCTGCTCATTTATTGATTTCAGGGTGACAGACCGTGGCTGGGATTTTATGAAGACATGTGTAGGTCCTGGGCTGCAAGGACTGGTGTGGCCTGTATATGTTACAGAGTGACATTAGCTAGATGACATCTCTCTCACGAAAGATCATTGTATATGAAAGTTGCACATCCCTGGAAGGAAAATTGCATGGCTTTTTGTAAGTCCTAGTTAGGACTAGTTAAGATCTCTTCTGTATGTTGGTCTTCATGGTTCCCGAAGTGGCAGCTTCCACTTCATGCAGTGTGTGTATATCTCTAGTGTTCCCTTCCGCATCAGTTTAATAACTCCACTTCTAGATGAGAAGGAATGACAAACAAGCTTTTTTTTTCTCTGGTATGGCCAAAGATGGTGGTTTCCTTTCTTTGTAGTTCAGAGTCTGGATAATCATCCATTTTCTTCCAAATAAGGGTGTAAACTCTGCATTGAAAACCAAGTGGATGATCACTAATGTAATGTGTACCAGCAAGTTGCCAAGAACTAAATGAGAACTACAGCAGGAGGAAGCATGAGACAGTGGCTGCATAGTCTGCGCAGGTAAATGGTCAGGTTTACTAAGGAAAAAATTCAGGATGTATTAATGAGGAAGAGGCTGACTGATGGTAAATACTGCTTGTCCTCCTCTTCCACCAAGTTGCAGTCCCTAAGAGAAAATGAATAGCATAGCTTCACGGAGAAAACTCTGTGGTGAAGGATTTCATCAGCAGCTCTGCAGAGTGCTTCAGATTAAGTCAAGACTTCAGCTCTCAAATCTTGTGAGCTAAAGGCAGGCATAGAATAATGTAGACACCCAGCAGATAAGGTACATTTTTTGCAATCTGTGAAAGTTGCAGAAGCTCAATTGGCAATTAGCTACCTTCATGTTAGGCATTAAGCATGAAAAAGTCTCTCTCTCCTGCAGTAAAAATATAAGGTGCTCAACAAAAGAGGCAAAACAACTGGAAAAAGTTTATTTAATGTTTTTTGTACGGTTTTGTTTTCAAATCTAGCTTTTCAATATTTTTTACTCGTGAATGGTTAGAAATTCTTTTCTTCTGTGTATACCTGTCTGGTGTAAAACATGCTATCAGAATTTTTCTGATCTTGATTTGGCCTATTGTGCTAAGAGTCAGGAGCATTTTCAGAGGTGTTGGAAGTAATTGTCGTCTTAGTATTAATTTGCACAAGTATTTCCTGAAAGTGAGAACAGCTGGATAAAGCAGAGGAAAAACATGATTAACTGAAAGGCAAAACAACTATTTTCAGTAGAAGCAAAAATAGTCTAATCTTCTTTTCTCTTTCTCCTCTTCTTGATTGTGGTAAACACACAGGGCAAGAGAAATTTAGCTCCATTGTGTATGTGCATATGTAGTATCTTAGCAACTACTGTCACACTTAACAAGAGGATAAAATCTAAAAATCACAGTGACATGAAGAAAAAATTGCAGTCTTCTTTTGTAACTGATGTATGTAAAATATCATATAAAACAATACAGAAGAATGCAACCACATACTGTCAAAATTAATTGATCTACTTCAAAGAGTCAATAGGTAAATAGTGTTCCCAGGGTTGGTTGGGTTGGTTTTGGGTTTTTTTTTTGTTGTTGTTGCTGAGCATATGCCAAGTATGGTGGTTTTCTTGAGCTGTTGAAATACTACCTCTGCATAAAACCAATTTTGATTGAGTTAATGATGGAGAATAAGTTTTTACAGAGTTAAGATAGCCTTTTCTTTCTCATATTACTTACTTTGTAGATTTCTATTGTTTCATGGCAAATAATCCATCACACCAAATCTAGATGGGTATAAAAAATTCTCTGTGCCAAGACATCTCATTTCCATACAAACCAGCTGTTTGAAAGTTGAAAACCATAAAGATCCCCTTAGCTTATTGGTTAGAGCTTCCAAACATGGATGCTGTAGCTACCCTTTAATTAAGGGGGAAAATTGCAACAGCTATGTGCATTATGCTAAGTTCCACCGTAGCTAATAGTTCACAAATATTTTCTGTTCCAACATTACATTAAAGCTAGAATTCTTATTTCGAGTCTTAAGCACACTATGTACAAAATAATAAAAAAAACAAACAAACAAAAAACAGGAAGAAGACAATAAAACCTCATAATGTTAGATTAGCTGTCCCCAGAACACAACCTTTATATTTGAAAAAAAAAATCGTGTTTTGGTCAGGTTTAATTGGTAGGGAGTTATTTGTCCATCTTTTTCCTTAATGCAAAAAAAGAATTACATTAAAGAGGACCAAAAGAGCTCTTCAGTGAGATAATTTTCAGCAATCTAAATTAAGTTTCACTCTAAATTTCCTCAGATCAGGATTTTTGAGTATATGTAATAGCTTGAAACTGGTGGCAGCACCAAAATTACTGCCATGAAAGCAGAGGAAAATTAAGAACTCTTTCTTTCAACCTTAAGGCATGGTTTCACAATCTCCTGTGAGTAATTGTCATTAAGTATGTAGAGCAAATATTCCAATAAAAGAATAATTGTGTAATTCCTAACAGCTACTTGTTTTGTTTTTTGTTGTGGTTTTTCTTTTTTTTCCCCCAAGTGTGGTCAGCAGCCAGAGGTCTGTCTGATTGGGTTTTTTTCCCCCTGAAATTGTATAAGTATAAACAGATCTAAAACATTTAGAGTTAGGGTGTAAAGGCAGCTCAAAATATAAATTGTACATAGCAGAGAATACAACATTTGTTTCACAGGGGAAACTGCTTTTTCCTATTCTTATCAGTGTGGTCACACAGATTCCTTTAAAAGACGTGGATGCACCAAAAAATTTTATGGCTTTTCTGTAGAGTAAGAATAAAAATCACTTAAATCCCTCTCTTTTCTACTGGATTATCTATTTTTATTTTATAGAGTGCTGTCAAACAATATCCAGTATAGTGTTGTGCTTTTGGGTTTTTGTTTGCAATTTATGCAGTCAACTGAAACGTAACTTCTAAAAATGGTTAAAATCCATGTGCAGCTCTATCCTTTGGAAGAGAAAACTTGCAATGGATCTTATGTAATGGCAGAAAAATAGTGAATTGTAATTAAGCAAGTATCCAACTTGAATATTCCCCAAGAGGGATACAGCTGTTAGTGCAGTGGTCTGATCTGTCCTCTAATCCTTAAACCAGGATAAATTTTAAATCTGCATCATAATTCTTCAGGTTAGTTGCTATGGTGATTTCTGTCATTGTGTTTTAGGGGACAAGATTTCTATGGAAACAATTTTTATGTAGTCTTTTGCTCTCTGTGTTATTTGTCATTCCCTTCCTAAATAACATTTCAGCCCATTGGCTGGTTTTAACCAAAGTTATCTTGGTTGTCTTGGAGATAATTGTTTTTTGGCAACTTGTTGGGTTGTATCTTACACCTGGTTGTTTTTTGTTTTAAAGGCACAGCTTGTTTTAGGAGGTCGTGAGAGCAAAGGCTATAAAGTATACTGGCAAGTTCACACCTTTCCCATGGATTCCTTCATTTAAAGGTGACAATCTTCCTATGTGTTTTGATAGCAGGACAGATGTAAATGGGAAAACAGCAAAAATACTTTGCTGTGACTTGCTGCTTGAGCTGCTATGCTTGTGTAGAGAGTAATCCTGTGCCTAAATGGGCTCATTTATAATAGCCTCCAGAATGCAATATTAATGCAGATAACAGGGCAGCTCATGATGCCATTTAAGGCCTTTTTTCCCCCAGAAGGGGAATCCGTCTCTTTCCAGAAATGAAGTACAAATGAAAGAAGAATAAGTGATGTGATGGTTGTGAGAAAGATGGTGTGGGATAGATAACCACAGTAAGAGTAGCACATTGACCGGCCAATTCAGCTCCCGTTCACGTCAGTGAAGTCTACTCTGAATGATCAACAGTACGGAACAAGTGCTAGGAGAGCTCTGGAGGCCCTGCAGGAGCAATCATTTAAATTTTTAGCTTGTTTTCTAAATTGACAACAACTAAATCTGATGATAGATTAGCATATAATTGGACTATTAACAGGGTATGTGAAAAAAGTCTTGTTAAAAAATCCATTTTTAAGATTTGTGTTAGTAATGTCACTATAATGCAATCATTTATAGCAGTTCTACTAAGTCTATCAGCTGATGTTTATAATTATGCAGTTTATGATTATTAGTCTTGTAATACTTAAGTATAACTTGCTTTGTCTGGCAATATAATACTTTAAAAACAAGTCTGGAATAGCTTTTCCTTCTGTTTTCACTGTGTAACTTTTTCAAAATCTTGCAAGTTTGAAACTAAGCAAACAATGTAAGCTTGGTCAAGAAACAACATACAACAAATGTACAACTGTTCATTTGAAAATGCTAAATGAAAAAATATGTATTTATTCTTTAAGAACCTGTGAAATTGAGAATTGGAACACTGCTTGAGCTCTGTTTGACTTGACAAATTTTTTTTCTTTGGCTAAAGTGGCCCAGGTTTTCCAAGTTAGTAATAATACCGGGTTTCATATTGAATTTAATATATGCAATAAAGAAATAGAGTGTGTGTCTGATTGTAGATTTGGGTGGCCTGACCTGGCATAGCCTTCCAACATGTAATTCTAATGAAATTGTTTTGTTTATTATATATGTTGTTTTGTGAAAACAAAACTATAAGTACAACCTATTTCTGACCCTTAATTTTAATCAACTTTCCCTGAAGTCAAAGAGACTGTCACAACTCATGATGTCTTCACAGTAATGGTGATGCTGTTCTGTGTAGCATTTTTGGGAAACTCTTTTTCCAGGAAAATAGAGGTAATTCAAGTTGTTGTAACAGAGCAAGCCAACCTTTATACTTGTGAACCACAAATTCAAACTGAATTTTTGTTTTTTGTATGGAATCAGGCAAGATTTACAAAATGGCAAGGAACTATTGAAAATCCTGTTAAGCAGAAATCTAGAATAAGGGTGTACAGAAAGCTTCATAAGCAGGTCTGTGGCCTTTTTGTTGGTTGCGTTTTTTTGGGTTTTTTTACATATATATTTCAAAGTCACCACGATGAACAGCATATGTGATTACTGTTTTTACATGTTGGTTTCACATGGAAGTGGTTGAACTGATTTCAGAGTAGCTACACTCTTGTTGCTTTTGACGGTTTTATCTAATAGTCATACTTAAAAGAGTTTTCCCTGGCCAGCGCACTAACAGGAGGATGCCTGCTAAACATGAGCCTGATAACAATTCCCTCTGGGTTTCATATTTCATACAGTTTGCTTAGGAATTAGTGAATTGGCCATTTCCTGCAGGTCTTTGTCCAGTGATGCTCCCTTTTTTGTCCAGTGATGATTCTAGTCTTCATGCTTACTTTTCATCAGAAATTTTCATTGAATTTCATTAAAATGGTGAGTTGAATGTTGAGCTTAAAGATCATTTCTAAAATAGTCACATGACATTTTCTTCTACCTTGCCATTTAAGTTTTGATAGAATCATAGTGAAGCTTTACACTCATGGCATGTTGGGTTTTTTTTAAAGGTCTTGTGAACATATTCTCATCTATGTCAGTATTTCTTTCTTTCATATCTGTCTTATATGTTTTAAATTGTTGGGTCCAATGGCTCTTAATTTTTTTTCCAAATGGCTTTTGGGTTTTTCTTGACGGTGATCAGATTCTGTGTGAGCTTTGCAATGTGTTAAGTACAAGGTAGTTGCTCTTCAGTTCATCTGGGATTTTTTTCACACAGATTTTTAACAGTAAAATCCTTGATAAACTTAATCCAGGTTCTGCCAAAGATGTACCATCTAGATTAAATTGTGATAGTGTTGTCTGAAGAACTTCCTTCCTCAACCCTCCTCTTTCACTTAAGGCTGAGGGAGCTGGGAATTTGTACTGCAACCTTGGTTGTCACTGGCCTCTGAAGATGAAGGTTGGGACTCCAAAGTGATTGCCAGCATTAGTATGATGGCTCATATGTAAGCAAAAATATCCAGTTTCCTGTTGTGTTGTCTGCCTGCCAAATACTTCAAGCCTTTTAACTTTTGAATTTGTTTTCCTATTCAGACAAGACTGACAGAAGATTAAAACCCTGAAAAGGAGAATTTGGTGAGCAAATAAAAGAAATTTGTCCTCTGTCTGACAGACTGCATGAGCTCAGCCTTTCAAACTATGGATCATTGAAGGGTATGAAGAAAGACCATAGAGCTGCTCTGGTCTCTGGGTGAGTTTCATGTGGGAAGGTTGCATGAGCCTTTAAATTGCAAAACAAAAACTTGTAGGAAATCCATGTGCTTACAGAACTACTACTTTGGTATGTGGTGTTGGGGAGATTGTAGTCTAAGTAGGAGAGTTTAGGGTAGGTGAGCTGCCACGTGTCAGTGAAATGTTCCTGTTCACTTAAGCAAGATACGATCTTACTGAGCAGTATAGTTAGCTTTTGTGTGACAGCAAGACTTGTTAGCTCTTCTTGTTACTCAAGGTGTCTTTTAGGTTGCATATCACACTGGCAAATGCAGGTAACACTGGAGAGAGTCAAACACACTGCAATCTTTTCTGTTCAGAAGGTTGGACTGTACTCTAGCCTTTGTAATAGTACTACTGGGTTGACTAAGATATCATGATTGTGTGTCCACTGGCCTCTTAAGCATTTTGTTATTGCAAAATGTTTAGTGGGCTACTGCAGAGCATAGTTCAAATGGCATACTCACAATGTGGATAAAGAGGTAGCATTTTAAGGAACTGTGGAATGAAGTAAATTTAGACACTAAAGGAACTACTGTTGGCATAAGCTGTTTGCAGCTTAAATCCATCCTCTTGTAACTTGAAACAGTAGCTACATATAGGTAAAATAAGTAGGTCCGAAGACTTAAGCTGGACAGCTAGCAGTATCAGGAAAAGTCATGTGTGAGTTGCCTTTTTTTTGTGTGTGTGTGTGTGTGTGTGTGTGTGTGTGTGTGTGACCATATAGCTTAAAAAACCCAGTAGGTTCTGATCCCATTTACTTGAGAACAGTAACTCCCGCAAAGCTTGCTGTGACTGCCGTGAGCTTTTGGGGAGAAATATGACTGACTTTATGTTCTAGACAGCTTGGAGTATCCTAATATCCTTCTGGTTTTATGTCCACCCCCACTGATATAATGTCATTTGTTTGTTTGTTTTTCCTTAAGTTCATGTTTATTGTTACGGTTTTGATGATTATGCTTGTATTGGCTTTTTCTTGAACTGGTTTTGCTTATTTCCTGTTCAATTCCTATTTTTTGAGAGATTATTTCCACAGGTATTCAGCAATGACTGGAGTTAATCGTACATGTATTTCTTTACTCAATTTTATTTTGAAATAGTGCAGTTCATTTACAAAAGTAGCGTTGGGAGTTCTGTATTGTCATCTTTGGCATACATGGCGGAACTGAGGAGAAGCTTTAGATGCCTAGACATGAAGACAAAGCCTTGTCTTGGGCATCTTCATCTTCTGATGGTACCCATGATTGGGCTGTTGGAGGACAGTTTCATGTACATACATGTTACTCCAGTGTTGCAACGTACGAGATAAAATATTTCTGAGCTTTGTCTCGGTCTAGAAGTCTAAGTTGTCCCACAACCATGAATTTGTTCTGTTGTATGCTTCTCCCCTTACTTTCTTTCTGTACTTCCAGATATAAAGTGACAGTCTAGATGCTGAATATATTTGGAAAATATATAAAAAAAAATACAAACACTTGCTTGTGAAAGTAGCTTTATGTTCCTTTATGTTAACAGGCAGCATATGATTCATAACAAGTAAATTCAGTGCAAAATGCCATCTTTTTGGATGTAAAATGAGGGAAACTGACTATGTAGTTAGTGTAGCATTATAACCGTCAAAAAACTCAACAGGGGTGCCTACCAGTGTCAGTAAAGGTTGTTTTAGGTGTAACTGTGTGAGGGGAAAAATACATTCTGTAATTTCATTGTCTTCTTTCTGCCTTATAATTTGATCATAAATACAAACAAAAGCTTCATATTGAGGGTAAATAACAGAATGAAACTATCTTATCCAAAACTGGGAGAAAATAAAAAATAAGAGAATCCCTTCTTTATCTTAACGGTTATCTGAAATGTCATCCATTTAAAAGAGCGATACCATTCATTTCTATACAGCCTCACTAAGAAGGCGTAAAAAGTCTCTTCTGTTCTTTGCTTTGATTCTGTAATCTAAAACTGTATTAAATCAGCCTTTCTACAGCTAATACCCAGATCATCTAATGGAAGATTAAAAGTTTGTCTTCAGACATCAGGTCATCAGGAACAATCAACATGGATTCACCAAGAGGAAATCATGCCTGACCAACATAATAGCTTTCTATGATGGAATGACTGGCTGGGTAGAAGAAGGAAGAGCACTGGTTGCTGTCTACCTTGACCTCAGCAAGGCTTTTGACACTGTCTCCCATAACATCCTCATAGGCAAGCTCAGGCAGTGTGGGTTAGATGGGTGGACAATGAGGTGGATTGAGAACTGGCTGAATGGCAGAGCTCAGAGGGCTATGCTCAATGGAGCAAAGTCCAGCTGGAGGCCTGTAGCTCGTGGTGTTCCCCGGGGATCAGTACTGGGTCCAGTCCTGTTCAACTTCATCAATGACCTGGATGAAGGGAATAAGCACACCCTTGGCAAGTTTGCTGATGATACAGGACCGGGAGGAGCGGCTGATGCACCAGAGGCTGCACTGCCGGCCAGCGAGGCTTGGGCAGGCTGGAGGGAACCCCATGGAGTTCAATAAAACCAAATGTCAGGTCCTGGACCTGAGGAGGAGCAACCCCAGGCACCAGCCCAGGCTGGGGCTGACCTGCTGGAGGGCAGCTCTGCAGAGAAGGACCTGGGCGTGCTGGTGCACAGCAAGGTGCCCGTGAGCCAGCAGTGTGCCCTGTGGCCAAGAAGGCCGATGGCACCCTGAGGGGCATGAGGAGGAGCGAGGCCAGCAGGGCGAGGGAGGTGATCCTCCCCCTCTGCTCTGCCCTGGTGAGGCTCATCTGGAGCGCTGTGCCCGGTGCTGGGCTCCCCAGTTCGGGAGAGACAGGGAACTGCTGCAGAGGGGCCGGCGGAGGCTACAGAGATGATGGGGGGAGTGGGGCATCTCCCTGGTGAGGAAAGGCTGAGGGAGCCGGGCCTGTTCAGCCTGGAGAAGAGAAGGCCGAGAGGGATCTTACCAATGTACACAAATATCTTAAGGGCAAGTGTCAGGGGGATGGGGCCGGGCTCTTTTCAGCGGTGCCCAGCGACAGGACAAGGGGCAACGGGCACAAACTGCAACACAAGATGAATATGAGGACACACTTCTTTACCCTGAGGGTGACAGAGCGCTGGGACAGGCTGCCCAGAGAGGCTGTGGGGTCTCTTTCTTTGTACACATTCAAGACCCACATGGACGTGACTGTGAAACCTGCTTTAGGTGAACCTGAAGTCCCTTCCAACCCTGACCACTCTGTGATTTTAGTAAAGGTAATGTTCTGGCAAGGAAAGAAACATATAGAAATATTATTTTTTTTTTAAATAGCACTGTGGTCTCTGCTTATCTTTGAACTGTCAGACAAGTAAACTTAATGAAGATATACTGCACTTCACTTCTAAGCGTTTTTTAACTGGGAGTTTCAGCTAGAAACACTGACTATGTAAGTTAATTTTCAAAAGCCTCAAAGGGAAAAAAATAAAACACCAAAACCCCCAAAACTCTGTTCTTCAAAGTTAGTTGAAACTTTTAAAACTGTTTTCAAAGGATTAGTATTCAGGTCATGACCAGAACTGCGGATTAATACCAAATATAATCTTTTTTAAAAGTTTGGAACCTATACAGACGCTTTTGTTTCATCGACATAATAGGACAGTATGGCCAAAAAGTAAAAGGTAAGCTGTAATTGTTTTAGTATACCTGGCTTTTTATGGCTTCTGTACTTCATAAATACTTCCTTTCTGAAAATAGTTGTCATGATTTAGACACTGTTCTGCAAGTCAGGGGTTAAATAAAAGGAGAAAGACCATAAGGAATATAGTAACTGCTGTAATGTGATATGTCCCTTGATGAAAAGTAATAAAAAGATTTGATTTGCCAATAATTAATAGACATTTCAGGTGCAATATAATTATTTTTATACAATGGTAATATTGGCAATACTTTTCCATTCAGGCTGAGCTGGATCATGACAGTTCTGAAACCTTAATTGAGAAGAAACTCTGTCTTTGGGTAGAAAGAGAGGTATGCCTGATCTTAATACTGCAATATATGCTATTTTTGTAAGAAAGGAATTTTCAAGATACATAAGTTGAAGTGAGGCCTTTGTTAGGAACCCTAATGCTTATTTGTTTGGTCTCTTCACTGGTTTTCAATGTAATTACTTATAAAACACATTAAGTCCTGTGACAGCATGCAGAATAAACCCTGGGAGGGATGTTTGGTAAGCCTTAAATTTTCAGTGGTTTAGTAAAGAGAAAGATAGTGAATCCCTAAATCTTCCTGTATCCAGTGTGTGGATTTTCTCCTTGAGTTCCCTCTTCTGTCCTTCTCAGGGGTGGTTCTGTTTTATGTTTTTATATCAGTCTTCAGGCCCAACCATCCTAAGAAGAAATGAGAACGGAGATGTTGGGTGTTGGTGTGATAGTGAGCTCTATACATTTACTGCTTTCAGAGCTGCTGAACATATCGATTGTTTAAGTCTCAGAAGCTGTCCAGTGGACAGCCATCAGGGTCTGTGTAGGCAGGATAGAAATAAAGCTCAGAGATTGTGGAAAACAATTACTAAATATGGCAAAGAGTTTATCAATCAGTTTGATAGAAGGTGTTTGTCAGCCTGTCGTCACCAACATTGTAGGGTTTTGGCTACATTCCCAAATGCCATTAGAGGATCAAAAAAGAGCAAGTGTCCAAAATATCCTTTTACCAGCTCTACAGGAATACGAGGTTCTCACAGCATGTGTACCTGGCAACTGTGATTTGTGCTTTTGTCACCTGAGAACTGAATTGTCACAAATTAAGCCACAGTATCATTTATATATGTTCAGAAACAGAAGCTACTTCAGAAAGAATAACTGAAATATTAGCAGGCAGATCTTGCTATAAAATCAAGACTTTAAAGATCTGTCTATATTTTCTGTGTGTACACAAGGCAAAAGTGTATATTTGTACATTTGCATGAACTATTCTGAATAACTTGAATGAATTCCATCTTTGAAATGAAATGACAGGGTATTCATACTTATTTTCATATAGTCCCAGGTAGAAAGACTCATGTGCATCATTATCTCTTTAACCCTGCAGTTACATTGTATGCCGACATTTCAATAAACATAAGAGGGCAAGTCCTAAAGAGATGAGAACACAAAAGAAATCTCTTGACTTACCTATCATAAACAACAGTTATATCATATAACACTAGATGATTTGTCTTGCCTTTCCAATTCAGAGACTATTCCAGAACTTCAGTACTCTTAACTACTGGCAGCTTTATAATTTACAGACTGAATGTATTGATGCCCCTGTAATGGTCATTTGTTCTTGTCTTGATACAGGCTTTTCCACTCCCTGTTGTTTATCTTCCTGAAGTATTTGTAGTAAGTGACCATCTCTTTTCTCTATTTTGTTTTGTTTTGAGAAGCCAAAACTCACTCTGTTTCTGCAATGTTTTCTCATTTTTCACTTCTGTTCTCATGTACTGTAGTTACTGGCAGAACATAAATACCATGGGCAGGTTGTTTGTAGTGTGAGGTTTTTTTAATGATAATAGTGAAATCTAACCTGCAGTGAGGGGAGAAATATTCAGATTTCATTGATGAGATTTAATTTTTTTCCTCTCCATCAAAATTTTAAGTCCAGATTAACTGAAAAAGAACAAACAAAATTAGATTAGTATAAGGTAATTGTTAGCGCCTTGAATGTACTGGTAGCCAACACTTCCAGTAATGGGTCATGGTAGTAGAAGGAAGTTGAGATCTTTGATAAAATCTAATAGTTGTTGAGATGTGTTTGAAAAAGGCAAAGAAAGCACTGAATAGAAGTGTGTTTTATTTGTGCACCACTGTGTCCTCTGCACCCTGAATGTCTCCCATCTGGGGTTCTTTTAAGGATGAACAGTGGCCACCAGCTAAGGTGTGCGCTGGGTTTGCTGTGCACAGAAGCTGCAGCCAGGAGAAAAGGGAATGTGCCAAGTATGGTCCCGACAGACGGATGGATCAGTAAGGTGCTCTGGGTTGTAGATACAACAGCTAATCTGTGTGGATCAAATCCAGAATGAATGCTGAAAGTCAAGACTAAAAAAAAAAAAAAAAAAGCAGATAAACAGAACTTAATATTAATAATTCTGGAACTATTTTTGGAACTTTGTTTTTTTTTTTAGGAAGAAGAGTCAGCCTCTGTAGTGTGGTGAGCAGTGTAGCTGTCTCTAGGAACAGTTTTTGTATGGCTGAGGCATAGTAAAATGCAAGATGCCCTTTTCCAAGGTCTTTTCAGTCCTAAGATTGTCCTAAGGTTAAGAACTGCCAAAATGATCAAAGGTAAAGTGATTTTTTTGTTTATGCTTTTACGAAAATAATGTAGCTATTCATTTTCAAAATAATCTTCAAGTAATATAGCACTGACTGATGGAATAATATCCTTCAGGAATTCAGCTCCTTCCTCTGCATGTGATGGTTTCTTTGACTGAATTAAGTCTGTTCTTCTGCATAACATCTAGCTGGGAGATGTGGCGGTTGGCAACATCCTATAGTATTATCTCAGTATTGTAACTCCCGTTCCTGTTCTGAAAAGCTTGGTAATCTTAATAGAGTATTTTTCCTCCCCTATTTATTTACTATTTGAAACTTTATCCCTGGTGAAGGAGAGCAGTGCTGGTACACTGGAAAAGAATCTTCAACTATCTCAATAAAAAGAAAATAACCATCTCTCTTTAATATAAAATTTTCCCTAATCTGCTTTTGAGGGGTTGGTTTGTAACCTGTATTTTAACTATTGACAAAATGTGGAAAATAGTTGAGGAGGGGAAGAAAATTCACTTGGCGATGGAAAAACTGCTGACAAAAAATGTTTGCTGAAGTGTTTTGTGTGACAGATGGGCCAAGCATCAGCAGAGAAGGTTACTGCAGCACGTGACTACATTACATAGGCCTTACCTTTTTAAAGCAATTACAAGAACTAACAGGAAAGAGAAGTGCAGTTTCATATAGCTAGCTAGCTATGTTGAAGTCACCTAATTAGCAAGTACCCTTTGATTAATTAACCCTGTGAAAAGCATCTGGCACTTGAGCTTAAGGTAGAGCTGAAGGACCTTGCTGTTTGTGATACAACCAGTGAGAAGACATTCTGGAAAGGTTATGAATAAAGATTCACTGTAAATGGACAGTTTATATGTTGATGGCTTGTAGCAAACTGTAACCTGGTATCCTTAGCCTGTCAGGCACTTTACTGTTCCGTGCATTCAGCCATCTACCCCACAGACACCAATTAGCTTGTCCAAATGAAAATGTCATCATAAGACTTTTTTTTCCACAACCTGTCACCTTGGTCTAATTGCTAACGGAAAATAAAACGTCAAATTTCCATTGACTTGAACGAGTTTTGTTTTAGAACATTTTTTAAAATCTAGTGAATAAGATTATTCCCACCGCTCCGTCCTCCTTAATCATCTCCCTTCTCACGTTTCTCCTGAGTGAAGGAAACACATTAGGATGTTAGTATATATATTTGCAAAACCATCTATGTTCATTTGACCCTGTAGTCATCAGTGTATGAAGACTTGTATATGCTGTACTGTTTTACTTTTTTCTTTTTTTTCCCCCCCCATTCCTGAAACTGGTTTTGTACAGCATCTCTCATTAATGTGTTTCCTCAATGTTAGTAATAAATGAATGTTCATTCTGAAGCCCCTGCATGAAAACCATAGGTTCTTCTGCCATGGCAATGACATCTTTTGAGATGCAGTGAGACAACCAGGAGCAAAGTTCACCACCTTGGTCCACATTGCAGAGCCCTGTTGTTTGCAGCTGAGTTGTGTGCTCTCTGTATGCATGTGGATATCCATAGGAGTGCTCCATGCGTAATAAATGTAGAGATGTGTCTCAGTATCTGTGGTTACTCAATGAAAAATAATTGTTAATTGAATGGTACGGGTAATGGTACTAATCAGTTTGGATTTAAATGGTTTGCTGTGATAACTTTGTACATAAATCTAAATACTAGCTGAACTCCTTTGCTTTGAGGAGGCAGTGATGAACAGAGATGCAGTCTGCTCCAATGTACTTTCTGGCTGTGCTCTATTCTGATGTCAGAAGTGGACTCGGGCCCAAATGATAGCAGCATCTGCTTGATCTGATTAATGATCCCATGGTCCAGACTTGTAGCTGTGGTGTACTGAGAGTTGGGCAGCGTTTGGCAGCAGAAGGGTAGGGGGGAATTACAGTGTCCTGCAAAAGGGAGGTTTGCCTAGTGGTGATGTAAGTGTGGAACAAAGTGGTGAGAGTAAAGGCTGTACTTTCTCATATTATAGTCCTGAGGAATTCACATGTTACTTGTTCACTGTAGACTTTACTTCCACATAATTATTTGTCACAGCATTTCTTTTAAGAAAATAATACATAGAGAAATAAGAGTCAAAAGAGTTGGCAGGAAATTCAAGTGTGGAACAAGAAGTTGAATATAAGAAGCTAACAGATCTTGAAGTCTTCACCCATATAGGCATCATAATCTTCCCTTAAAAACACTAATATTCACCTGTTTAAGAAAATCTGATTAGATCTTTGTAACAGAATATTGTAAATGTGTTCACAATGTAGGAGGTTGTATGTCTGGTTTTGGATATGCTTGCATGCAGCTGGGTTTACGTAGTTGTTTGCACCTGAGACAAAGTAGAAATTTGACGAATTTATGCTGATAAGTATTGCTTCTCTCTAGTAAAGAGGATTGGGCTTCATTGAAAAAGGAATGAACTATATCTCATTGTATATAGTGGCTGAAAATGGCAATCTGTATAAGCAAGCATAAGTATGTTATGTTAAATTGAAGCAAAGGGTGAGTGTACAAACCACATTGCCTATATTTTTAAATTACCAACTTTAAGATTTATGTCACGGTATTTTGAAGTGTGTTGTCTGGTCTATAAGTAGATGAAAATCAGTATTAATTTGATAATAATTTCAACTAATTAATATGCAATAAACCTTAGTTTTTAAATAGATATTGAAGTATACAAGTATACTACTATTTCTAAAGATCTTTTCCGCACACTTATGGTATCCTTCTAGTTTCTTATACTTCATATAGTGTTGGCTAAATTCTACTTACTAAAGTGTAACTGTTCTAACTGGAATAGCTATGATGCAGTCACTGCAGGTTTTATTTGTTGTGTAAGTTAAACCTGTAAAAGATGAATAAGTAAAATTTTCATGCCTTCAAAGCCCCCAGACAGGTTTCTTTTCTCAGATGGCGATACTATTCTTACCTGGCAGATTGCATTTGGAACATACATATTTCTTTGAGGAACTCTTGAGAAGCATTTCAAAAATGGTTTGCAGAAACTGGTTGATCTTTCTGTAGAACTTCACGTAAAGTTATCAAATTTACTGTACCAGGATACTTTGGTTTTTCAAGCTTATTCATAATTGAATTTGTAAAATACTTTGAAATTTAGAAGACAAATACTGACTGTGATAAAAGTCCAACATGAAGAAAATACGCTTAATATTTTCTCATACACTACTATCTATTTTTCATCACGTTACCTGTATCTTATTAACTGTAGTAAAAGCAGAAGTGTGTGTGTGTAGCCACATGGAATTCTTTTCTTTTCCTGTTCCTGGATGCTTGCGTCCCTCCAATGCACACATACCCCAAAAGGTTGCTGACAGCCTTCCCGTTGCTCACTCTGTGTAAATACTTACTAGTTATGGACTTTGCAAGAAAGCCTAATGAGGCCTATTGTCTTTTCAGTGAGAGGCAGTTTTGCTTGCTCATCTGTTTTATTGGTTGGGGATTCTAACCTCATGCCAAAACTGTTATTGCTGTATAAATTAATGAGAACATGTTGCCTAGCTTCTCAAAACTCTATAATTGCAAATGCTAGACTCTTAATTGAAACAACACTTAAACTAGTTGCCTTCCCCAAATCTTTTTAATGACAGTGCCATTCAGAACAATTTCTGGAAATACTAAGAGCTTGTATCAAGCATAACTTTGTGCAGCTTTTTCCTAGCTGATAGAATTAACCTAGATTATTTTTTTTTTAATAGGAGGAAACTACGATTTTTTTTCCCAGCTATGCAAGTTAACAGGCTAATAGAGGCACTACCAAAGTTCTTAGTTCTGGAATCAGCTCTGCCATACAAGAGGAGCTTATCAAGGATGTCTCAGATGCCTCATGGTTTTGTGCAGCTTGTACGCAGGTTTTTGTATGTGTTTTTTCCTGGAGCATACTGGAAGAATGTTTCATGCAAGAAGCATGCTTCTTGCTTTCTCATCAAGTCCTCACGCTTGTGTCCAGCCCTTCTGGCTACTAGTTTTGACGCCACCAACTTGTTTGTGACAGTAACCAGAACAGTTTAAATTAGACTCTTGTGCTTTGCAGAAAAAAACCTTCAGCAAAAGCTTCTATTCTCTGCTTTAGCCTTTTGGAGGTTATTCATACACTTCCAGTGTGCAAATAGCAAAGTAGCCATTGAAGTCATAGGACAGGTCAAATCTCCCCAAACTTAAGTAACAGTATGAAGGTCTTTTTATAGCACTAGGTACTTGATGGTCAATGCTGAAGATTAGAATGGAATCACTTCATGTTTCTCAGTAACATGCACTCTGTATCCCAGTGGAGAAATCAATACTGAAGTCAATTTATTCTCGAGAAACGAACAGGTCAAAAAATAAATTCAGGCAGTGGTCTGACCCAATTCAAATGAGACCATTGGCTATTGAATTATTTTGCTCAACTGTAGATAAAAAATATGTCATGAAATAAAGCAGATACACAAATCACTGCTCAGCATGACTAGTGGTTTTTTGGTTTTGTTTTGTTGTTGCTTGTATTATTTATGCTTTGGTATGGCACAAAGAAGAAACAAAGTTACAGGGTAGAATACTGGTAACTTTTGTTTGATTATCTTTAACTGGCATATGAGCAATAGCAGTGATCAGCTTCTACCACTCTTTTTTTTTGGACTATAATTATGTGGAAGTCAGTAGAAATACACTGGGGGTTTTATTTCTTTTTCGACTAAGGAATTCTTCCATTGGCAAAACAACTCAGAAAAGTGGGAATGGTAAAGCATGCATTTAGGATGCAGCTGTGGTGCCAGAACCCTATGAGGTTTGTACTCCCAAATGTTACAAAGGCATTGGTATAAAGCGTGGCCTACAGATTGTGTTGACCTATACTACATCAGAAACCAAAGAGAAACACTGCAAAAATAGCACAGCTCAGGACATTTTTCTGTCTCTAAGGCATTACAAGGAGAAATTATAGGTCAGCATTACCCCAAGCCTGAAAAATATGTTCTCATTTTTCCCACTTGGAGATTCTTAACCCATGGTGACTCTAATCCTTCCCACCACATATTGTTTGGGGGTTTTTGTACAGTCATCCTCCCCACAGGCTGTTTACCCTCTTGCTGTTTTTCTGGCCAGCAAAACAGTTCAGGATCAATTTTAATGACTTTAGAACACCTTTGCATAGAAAATTATTTCATGACACTTGACAGACATAACAGGCCCACATCCAGTATCCAGCACCGCTTACAATAGTTGGCAGTGATGGAAAGGATGGAGTAGCAAATAGGGCTGGTTGTATCCTTATGGAGGGATTCTGATGATGCTTTACTGTGATAACACTGCACAAGGACTGAGAAGCTGCTGAAACTAAATCTGCTTATGGCATAGGTAGGATTTGAACTTAACTTTAGTCAATATCCTTGTTTGCCTCTTCACTAGTTTTATATATGTTTGGAGAAAGAAGTTACATTAATAAACAAGTTTAAATATTCTTCATGTTTTGCTTTACTGCTTGCCTTAACCTCTTTAAATCTAAAGTGGACTTTGACCCATTGGACCAGTTTTCTGCATGGCTTTCTGCATTTTGATTCTCAAATTTTCTTTTAATAGCTCCTCATTTCTTTCATGGCAAAAATGCTTTTTGTCATTGCATTGCTGTCAGTGACAGCCCAGATAAATTCTTTTAAAGGACTGGGTAAAAAGAACATACCAAAATCTAAAGCCAAAGCCGTACAAGGTTTTCACTTGTTCACTTTCATACTTGCCTCAGAATATCATGCCAAATTGCTTTTTCTTACATGTTTTTGTGATGCTTATTACAAAGAACAGGGTGTGATTCTTTTTGTCTTTTTCTTTACCCCAAATACTGGCAAATACACTTGAGGGCTATTTATTTACTCTTTTTTTGTTAGGTGTTTTAGGGTGTGTTACTTTCAATACTATGCGGCAAAGCAATCACTATTGGTTTACTTCTGTCATGGGCAGTGGAGAGAGGGATACACATGAAGCCACAAGTATGTATGCTAACAAATGATTGCCTCAGAAATGGTCTGCATTTCAAAAGTATCGACTAGAAAAAATTATTTATTTGCAAATAACCTGAGGAAAATGCAACTACAATGTATGTGACTATCATGAAAACTGAGTTAGCATTAGGTTGTGTAGAATTACAGATACACATGCTCAAAACCAATAGAAAGAAGATCTAAATTTAGTGTATGAATTAACAGTCTAAATTTAAGAATACATTTATCTGGGTGGTTATTTTGTTTCATAGTCTCTGTTCTTTTATCTGGAGATTAAAAAAATTGAGAGCAAAGTGAGATTTAAAAAAAATAAGGTTCTTACAATAGCACAGTGAAATGTTTAAAGACATCTCCTCTAGACTAAGTAATCCTAATACTCCTTTATTTTGAAAATAAACCAATCAAAAAACCCCTAAACTTTTGTTTTGAAACTCTAAACTCTTGTGCTTTTGCCTATAATATTAAACTGAATCATTAATGTGACTGATATGATCTTCTCCATAGTTGTTTCAGGCTTTTTTAATATGTTGAAGTAATTGATAGGTTATGTTCGTTTGCCTGGTAATGTCCTTTTAAAGTCAAGACTTGAGAACCAAATTCTCAGCCGTGATTGTGGAACTATGTTAGTCTGAGTAGCGGGAGAAAACTATTCATTTTAAATACTACTTGAAAAATAATAATTTTTGGATGGGTAAATAAGAGATTTAAATGTAATAGTTCATCTACAATTATGAAAAAGATCTGAAAGTTTTTTCAAATACAGGCCATAATACACTTTTCTTGTGGAGGTCTCAACTACTGGCTGTGGAAGGGTTGCTAACCATTACATTAGAATTCAGTGAATACAGTTGGTTTTAGCAGTAATGAATGCCAACCTTTTTTAATATTTTATATTCATTTATGAGTTCTATTAATATACTGAAGAGCTAACTGTTAGAACCGGCATTATATTGTCAATAAAATTTAGAGGAAGCATTTAAGCAAATTCACCAAGCAAACTAAATAGAGTATTCTAAATAATTTGAAGGAAATGTATTTAATATTTTTTTTTCTCCAATTGATGTACATCTATATGGATGTACTGGTACTCAAGTGTCACAGTTTTATTAGAATTTTTAATAACACATTATTAATACTGGAAGCAACATCAAATAAATCACTGAAAAAGAACAATGTTGTCAACACATTTCTACATAATTTAAACAATGGCATAGGAAAAGTAATTAGCTTGACAATAAACCAAGCAAACTCCTCTCAATATTTGCTGTTAGGCTGATAATGAAATAATCAGTAAATGAATACTTGGGAATCGGTGCTGAACATGTGTGTTTTATTAAAACAGAAGTCATCAAAACGAGAAGAATGATTTGCGATGATAAATAAATTGCATTCCTCGAGAGACATATGCTGAGAAATTGGTAATTGGTGAAAAAAATGATAAAGTTGGATCCATCTTTGAAGTATAGAGATGTATTTGAAGCTGTATAGACAGAAGAGGAGAGCAGTGCCATGAGGGCTTAGAGGAACAACTTCCCCATTATCCTGGAATGGACAAGACTGTTAAGTTCAGGAACAGCCCTAAAATACTGTGGTATTCATCTTGGTGGCTGAATACAATCAGATGAGTATTAAAACATCCTTTTCCTCACCTTTCAGTTCCTAGCTTTTCTATAAGAAATTACCTATGTTCAGTAAATTCTAAATATATGCAAGGTATAAGAATATTCTGGTAGAGTACTTGTAACGTGAGGGTATAAGAACTTGTATGCTTACAGATGCTAGAGGTTTTTTGATCTCATTGGATGGCAAATACTGGTATATACGAGCAATGCTGAGATATGAATGTTGCTGCATGTATTTTAAGAGGAATTTAGGGCTAGACTTTTTTTTTCCATCTCTTATTGTGGGTTTAACATACATTTTAATAGATTTGTATTTTATGCTATTGAGGCCCATAGTCATTTATAAATTTCTCACTGTGATACAAACATGATGGACTTCAAATGACGAGCATCATTACTCATGGCTTTGCTGTGCTATGCTGTGGCTTTGCACATTGGGTGCAGTTTAGTTAAGACACTGGCACAGCAGTTTAAAAAAGATGGTTGTGCACACAAGAAACTCTTATATGAAAATGGGTTCCATAAATTATTCTTATGATAAGTCATGATTGTGACATCTGACATAAATCAGTGTGGCTTTTTCTTTTGCATAAGCACATCTGATACTGCTCACATAGTTCATAACAGCCTACTGAAGAAGGTGTATAATTTCCAATCCACAATTTGCATCATTTCTGGTAGACTTCTACCTAACTTGCTAGTAAAAAAATCTCATAAGAAATCAGACTTGCTTGTTGTTCTGGTCTTGCAAAAAGAGTGACTTTTTCCAATATATTTCCGAAAACTTGTCCTTTTCCACGAATCAACCTTGATTTCCCATGGCTAATCATATTTCATTGAAACTGCAAATGAATACATTTCAGTTGTGAAAAACAGTCTATTCTATATCCCCTTGGAGCATGAAGTAAACCTAGCTTGGGTCCCTCTAGAGTCTTTTTACTGTTTTTGCTGAACTCTGGCAAATTATCTATTCCTGCTGCTCTGAAAATCTCAAGTTGTATAACTCAAACAATTTTCTGGCAGCTGTTTCTAGGTGATTTGGAGCCATCTAATTTCTTTGGAGAAAGCAGCTATATTTCTGCCCTATTCCTAACTAGCATTTCATTACTAAGACTGTCACATGCAGGCAATGTAAGCATTAAACACAACGGCACCATACCTGATGCTGACAGCTGTGCATATCAGTGCAGGATTCAGTGACATCTGCACAGTTGCTATCTTGCCTAGTTCTCAATTAGTCTAATGAGGAAGTTGTACCATTCCTAATGTACAAATCTTCTTGAAACGGTCCAATTGTTTCCCAGTTGCACCAGAATGCTGTGCTTTTTATTTGCATACCTGGTAGTGGGAGACATTTTTATGCATTTATGCCTTAAGAACTTATCTGCAGCACACCCACTGTATGTTTTTAATCATTACTGTTAGCTGCCTCTGTGCAATAGGAAATTTCTCTCTTTTGCCCATCATGTCTCCCCATAATCCCTTCCCCCAGCCTACTGAACTGGACGCAGTTAGAACATGCCTTTATAGCAGAGTACAGACTTGATATAGAAGGAGAAATAAGAATTCCAGTAAAAAGATTTTTTATGCTTATGTGATGGCACCTGCTGGAGGATTTTTACTGGCATTAAGTATCCAGGTTTAAATAACAAAAACAAAACAAAAATAAAAGGTAAGAACCAGTACATTCAATGTTATGCAAGATGTTTAAAAATCCATGACAGTTTTTTAGGACAGCAAAGAAAAAAATTGAGTTGTTTTATTCCCATTAAAAAGCACTTGTCTGATGTTAATAATGCATTTTTTGTTAGAAAAATTATTTTAAAATCTTGTAAACCTTACTAGAATGAAGAAAAATAATTTCATCTGACTTCATAATCAGTTACTTGCATGGTTCCCCTATTCAAAGTAGCTGGTTTTATATGACACTTCTGTGGATAATTTTTCTTAAAACCTTCACAAGAAGCAGCAATAAGTAATCAGTGATTTTGTTAGTGGCTGAAATAGATAAACAAAATATTCCAGCAAGGAAGAAACAACTTACTGATTTCTTTTGTGCTTAAATAGCTTGACACATTCTTTATTAGTCCAACACCTATACAGCAGATAAGCCACATCCTTATTTTCACTGATATTTGTATAGTTTTTGAAAGCTTGAAAAATAAGCCCCTTATCATCCATGTGTTTCGGAAATTCTTAAATTGGGACTGTTATATTGTATACTTTTTGTACATTCAGAAGTAAGAGTTAGATTCTTTTAAAGGAAGATTGAGCTCAGAAGTAGAAGTTGCGCCTGTGACATACAGCATTTCAACTTTTAGATAGATACATATTCACACAATAGCGTAGTGTTGAGCTGCTTGGTGCCAGGCTTTTGTAAATCTTCAAGTGAGCTTACAGTTGTTCCTCCCAGACTTACTCTATACTGTCAATATCTGGATTCTCTGTTTGTCTTTACATTGTGTGACTTAACATTGTTCTTCTGTTGACTGTCAGCACTGTTAGACCAGAACTAGTGCTGATTCTTCTCCTTGGAGTGACGAGCAGACAAGTGATGGGACCCAAGGTGCTTAGAAGGGAAAGGCATTGCAATGTGCTCCAGAAGCTGCTTGAGGTTTGTGTTAGGAGAACCCAGACTGCAAGACACACCGTGAAGCACAGCTGCCCTGTTAAATGGTTGTACTCATTGCTTCAAAGTTTGGGGGCAGATTTTTGCTTTCTGAAATGAGGTAGACTTCTTTTTGAAATCTTTCTGTTTTCATCTTTAAAAACTTGTGTCCACTTTGATTGCTAATTGTTGAGATGTGATGATTCAGTTGGCATGGCACCAATTGCTGTATGGAGCATGTCTGGTTTTACTTCGTGATTCTTAATGAGGTATAGTTAGGTAACAGATAAGCAAAGGGGGTTTAGAGTTCAAAAACATGGCTTAAGTTAGCTTTTTTTGATTAGCAAGATTGTTCAAGACATTTGGTGAAGTCTATTAAAAGCGTAAAGGAAGCTTCTGTTTGTTCCTAAAGGGATGTCCTGGTTTGCTGCCTGCAGAGGCATCCATTGCTTTATTATTGAACTACTGTGTTTCTGTCTTAGAAAACATTTTTGTCCTTTCACAACTGTCACATGCCAAAGCTGAACCCTGTGTACACGTATCTCATGAATTCCTATAAAACCAATGCTTGTCCAGTTAAGGAATATTATTAAGAATTCTGTGCTCTTTATAATATCTCAGCTGGAAAATCGGAAGATGTTTCTGAACTGAAAAATGATGGGGGAACCTGCGTATTAAATGATGTTAATTTATAGTGATGGATAGAAACTCATTTGGGCGATTCCTTGTCTTTGAGGAATGACAATCTGTGCATCAGTATAACAGAAACATTAATTCAGTGACACTGGGTTTAAGTTATACCCATTTCAAATATCTCTGGGTTAACTTCTTCATATGGACTAGTCATCAATACCAAGACTTATGTACTATTTATGCATCATTTAGAAAGAAAGAAGGCTTTTTCAACAGTTGCATTTTTTTCCTGAATTATTATTATTATTAGCTTTCATTAGGCTTTTTTCTTTTTGTGTTATTTAGAAAGCCTGGTTGCAAGATGCAGTCCTACAAATCCTTTCAGGCACTTTGCATTTTTGACCCTGATTTTCAGGAAATTCTTTGGATATCCCAGGGACTTACCTGATGGCTTCAGAGTTTGGAGCATTCAAGTACAGCTTTTGGATGTGTCAGGAAATGCACATGTAACTTGCGGTAGGCTTGTATAGGAGCTTAGTCTTAATTAGAGACACTGCGGATGTTACAGCTCTCCCTTGTTCTGTTTTGTTCCTCAAATTACTTTCAGAATGGTACTCATTTAAAATGAAGCTTTGTATCCCTGTACTGTCACAGAGGCTGTGAGTCAGCCTGTTTAATAACATTATTTAATGAAATGCAGACATTCCACATCTTGCTGCATTAACACAACGTGTAAAAAGCTTATCTTCACACAGCAACGAGGGAAAACCACATTCCCTGCCTCCCTCCTTCAGTTGCAGTGCATTGCTCTGTGTAGTATCAACAACTGTCTGAACATCACCTGCAGCCACTGAGAACCATATGAGCTCTGTGGAGGTCTCTGCAGGTCTCGGGGAATCCTCTTTGGGATCATGTACCTTTGCCACGTCAGCAGATGTTGGCAGCCCCTGAACCAGCTGCCCAACTCCACCACCCTGGCCCAGATGCTCCAGCGCATCCTTTAGGATGCCTTGAGTTGGAAGGCTTTTCTCTTTTTAACCTTTTGGCTAAGAGCCCTGAGTATGATAATTTTTAAATTTGGCCTATTTGCTGTCTGGATTTAAAAGGGCAAATGCTTTTCCTAGGAACCAATGGGACAAGAAATGAGTGAGAAGTTTAAATGCTGTAAACACCTAGCTATGATAATGACTGGTTTAATTAGCGCTGAGACAGCCTGTTGCTACTCAGCAGCAACACAGGCTACTAATGGTTGAATTGAAGAAGTATAAATGTGCCTGTCTGATATTAATTGTTGCTTTTTTTCATTAATTTTGTTTAATTTACCCAACTGCTCCCTTTTCAGTAGAGTTAGGAGTAAAAAATGTCTTTAACTGTGTAATTAGTGTACTTCTATACTGGCACATCTAATCATGAAGTTTGGTGGTCTGCTCACTGATACCCAGTTATTTGTCAGCACCTCAAATGAAAATGTTGAGTTTTAAATAAAAAGCTTGGTGTTTGAGAATTAGCCGGCATCATCTCCTCCTGCATTTTGGCAACCTGCAGTAGTATCTGGAAAGAAAAACGGTGGAAAACAGCTTTCCTGGAGAGGCCCGAACCCAGGTACCCAAACTAAAGGATGTTATGTGCCACTGAGCTAAATGAAAGAGCCAGAGTTGAGAAACTGGGTCTTGTTGGCAGGACTCTATGCAACTGGTGATTCTGCACCTTTCTGAAAAACACTTTCCTGGCTGGCTTCAGAATTTGCTGCTAGTGAGGAGCACAGATACAGCATTTCACTATTTAATTTAGATACCTTTCATGTAAAAAGTAATATTTTTAACACATGAAGTGTTCATATATTGGGAAATAATTAAATATATTTATGTAAGTGATTATATTTCAAAGGTTTAAAAAAAGCCTAGATGTTTTATAAGAGTTTAGATATGATTCATAAGCACATAAAGTGACTGCAAAGTATATTGCTCTGTGAGCCTTGTAACATCAACTTACCGAAAAAGACAAATGTTAAGGGAATTCACTAACCTTAGTTAATATCATGACTAGCTATATAGTTATAAAATGTGCAGGAACCATTTCTCCAGTTCCCTTTTGTTCAGTTTTGCAAATGTTAAATAAGCTGAGTACACAAAATAGTTATTCTCTAAACAGAGATAAACTGTAGCTCTCTTCCTTCTATCAGTCTTGCTTTTTTGTAATTTCACAAATTTTCTGTTCTCTGCAGGTGCTATGAAAATTTGGCAGTGGCTAGTCTGAGACCAGAAGACTCTTTTTCTTTTTTTTTTTTTTTTTTATGTCACATCAACTGTTCTATGCCAAGACTGCAGACACTGACGTTTGCCGAGTGAGTGAGTGAGCAGGGCATAGCTGAGGCTGGTTCCCTGTATGTTTTGAGCTGCCTTTTAAAGACATTAGTCTCTTTGTTTCAGTCTGCAGGTCCCTAGCACATCTTCTGTGAAGCTCTGGAGTATTTCAGGTGGAAAAACTAATTTGTATAAATGAGTATTCCCTGAAGGCAGGGTTTGAATTTTAGTCGGCAGAGTAAATGCCAGAAACTGTCATGAAAGCGAGGAGAAAATTTGGGGTGGGAAGGGATAGCATGGCTGGAGATGTGGAAGGGGAGAAAAGGGGAAACAATGGGGGAGGAGTGATGAGGAAAATAACACAGGCTGCTTTCAGCTTTCGACTCAGCAAGTGCAGGCTGTATTTTTTAATGTCTTGAGCAGCAGCAGACACCAGTTCCCACAGGGAAGGGCTCCTGTGTTTCCCTTCAGCGTACCAGGGTATCAGACAATACGGAATGTGTGTTACTTGTACGCGTGCAATAGAAGCACAAGAGTGTCTACGTCTCCTGGAGTGTTTTCAGTCATGATGCTGCTCATCAGGACAATGACATCACTGCTGTTTGGGCTTAACAAAAGTGTGATGTAACATGTCATGTATTGTTAGGCTGAATGTTTGGGCAGGAAGCACTGGGTTACATGCGGCTTCATAATATTTTTCAAGTAGCCTTGTGTAACACAGATCACATACAATACTTTTCTGTAAACTTCAAAGTTCCCTGTCTTTTCCTGAACATTAAGACATACAACCGCCTTCCTGAAATTCCAAAATGAGGGAAAAATCTGCAGCTTCGATCATTGTTTTTCTCTTCTCACAGTGCAGCAATGACTTCATTCAAAATTTCATTTGGCAGCATACAAAAAATTTCAAAACAACTTCTGTGGAATTTTTGTTACTTTGTATACCTAATTTACAAGACAGAAAACTGATTTGAATAAACAGTACATAATTTAAATAATGTTTAGCAAAAAAACCTTGGCATCAAGCTTCAGTAAGGTATAAATTTAAATGAATGAGTCTGTTAGCCTGCTCAAATGGACCTGTAACAGAAATCTGCAGACAGATTTGTAAATACAGAAGCAACATTAGTCACCTCTGTAATGGAAAATGTCTAATATCATGCATACATTTATCAGGATAATTACATTGCAAAAAGTTACCAGATGGCACAGAGGTTTATACAGTTTTCAAATGAATTAAAGTTGTGGGAGCCCAGAGAGAGGCTGTTAAAAGGCAATTCAGTACATAAACCGTGAAATCTAAAGAAGTAAGCAAAAATACTCTTTGTTGAGGGAATAGTTAAAATAATTATAAAATAAGTAATGAATCTCTTAGGATCTGATTTTTTCCAGACATGAACATTAGTATAGTCTTGTTAGCATGATGTTTTCCAGGATTACAGTAAAAGAGCAGTTGGAAAAATGCTGCCCCAGGCCTTAAAACATGCACAAATACAGAATATAAATAATCTGTCTCATGATCAACTATATCTGTTAAAACAGTGTTGTTCTATTGATGTCTGAAATTCTCTGTATGATTTTCACTGCTGGGGATAGTAAGCAAATGGTATCATTTAACCCGTTTTACTGGCTACCAACTGAGACTGAGTCTTGTACCGCATTGTTTTGAATGTTAAATGATTTTTACATTAAGAAAATAGCAGGAGCAATGATAAGTTTTGACAGCTGACTAAGCCGTAAGGGAACATCAGAGCTTAGGTAACAGGTGTGTGTCTTGTGTACATACTGCTGCCCAAACTGGAGATTATTTCATTTAGCTTGTTTAAGACCTGGTTTGGATGTGAAGACACAATCAATAGAAATGGCATATGAGGATGAGTGTAACAGTGCCTAGGAGTCTCTGAGGAAGGCTGAAGTGAAAGAGTTGTCAGTCCTGGCCATTTTTCAGAAGATACTGATGATAATTCTGTGTTGTATGACAAGTACTAGGAATCACTGCAGCTGACAGGCAGTCTTTCATTCATGCATCTGTAATAAGTCAAATAAGTCTGCATGCTTTGCTGAAGTTGGGCTAGGATTCAGTAAAAGCAGAGGAAATTCTGTTCTGTCAAAAATGTCTTGCGAATATCTGGTTTATTGTCCCTGGGGAAACTATTTTGGGCTAGAAAAATAGATACGTAGATTATTGAGAAACTGTTCCAGAATCATAAGTATAATGGTGGAAGGTATCTCAAGTCAATATGGACCGGCAACTTCTTGATAGATTTAGGTTCTAATCCCATAAGAAATGTAATCACTGATTGCATGTCTTTGCTGTGTTGGACTAGATTTACTGCAGATTTGTATTACAGAATATGTGAAGATCTGTTAATCATTACCCTCTTATTTCAAGAGCACCATCTGATGGATTACAATAGGTATACTTATACAGTTCTATGCTTTTTTTCTGTTAAATACAATTGGTGTGGTTGTATTAGATGGCTAGAGAGACTGTAAGTCTCAACTGAGAATCAGATAATACAGGCTTTTTCTGTTTTTTGTGGTTTTTTTGTTGGCCTTTTTTATGTCTGGAGACAAATCACTCACTTCTGTGTCCCAGCTCTTTCATCTGTTAAAATGAAGTTAATGATAGTGATTTCCTACATTAAACACCTTCAGATCACTAATCCAAGCTGCTACATAAGAGTTAAGTATTACTTATTACTAAATTCCCCACTTCTACAATGATCCCTGTGCAGAATGTAAGTCTTGAGCACATGCTTCACTGACTTCCTAAATTGAAATAGACTGAAGCATATGTTTAACATCTGTCTTTAATTGGGGACCCTATAGATGGAGAAGAAGCCATGAAGCATTTCAAGGTCTCTGAATTCTAAATTTGCTTTTTTCCAGTGCACGCCAAAATTCATGTTTGCTCATCCTCAGGGGAATATTACAAAGCTTATCTTTCTAAGCAGTCTTTTCCAAGATGAGCACTGTGCGCTGCCTGAAAGTTTTATTAGCAAAACCCATTTTTGAAAATATGTAACTGCTTACAGTTAACTTGCTAGCTTCTTTACTCTGAACTAGAAAAAAAGTCCTATACTTTTTATTATGTTGTGGTTTTTTCTTTCAGGTAGCACCCATATTATTCCCCTCCTTAATTCTATTTGTTAATTCTGTGTTGGTTTTCAACTAGTGATTATGTTAATACTGGTTTGCCATGGAGTCTTACTTCTAAATATCTGATCCCGACACCAACTGGCTCCATTTCATCTGGTCAGTCTCCTCTTATGCTGTAGAGTTTATACCAGATAATCACCTCTAACATTAAATAGATTGTAATTTATATAAAGTCCTGAATTACTCTGTTTTATTATTACTGCAGTTTCAGATTGTATACAAGATTGTTTCTACCCTGCTTAAATGAGAATGGAGAATTTTAGTAGTTCACATTACCAGAAAATAAAAATAACAGAAAAGTCAGCGTAACTTTGCATTTCTCTACACAGTGCAGCATTGCGCTGCTTTGGCTTGATGATACTGTCGTGGTAGCTCCTGTTGTGCTTCTAATACAGAAAGTGTTCTGTAGCAATTACTGTTGCATAGGCTGTTGTAGTCTATGAGTGAAATATTTGTTAAAATTGTGCTATTTTTTTAAAAGTCAAAAGAAGGCAAGTTAAATAAAATGCCAAAGTACTGATATTCACTAGGCTCTAACGTATATTGAGGGATCATTGTTCAGAGAGTTCAAAGAATATTTTGCACTTTTAACAGGGAAATCTGAATGCTTGTACTAGATAAACAGAGGCTGAATCCTTACACGGGCTATATTGGATTGGCACTTTAATCTTGTTTACAGTGCTATGAATCATAGTATCATTTAGGTTGGAAAAGACCTTTGAGATCTTCAAGTCCAACTGTTAACCCAGCACTGCCAAGTCCATCACTAAACTACATCCCTAAGCACTGCATCTACCATGTTTTTTAAGTACCTCCAGGGATGGTGATTCCACCACGTCCCTGGGCAGCCTGTTCCAATGCTTCACCACCCTTCCAGTGAAGACATATTTTTCCTAATAAATCTAAACCTCCCCTGGTGTAACTTGAGGCCATTTCCTCTTGTCCTGTCACTTGTTATATGGGAGAAGAGACCAAGCCCCACCCACTTACAACCTCCTTGCAGGTAGTTGTAGAGAGCAATAAGGTCCCCCCTAGTATCCTCCTCTCCAGGCTAAACACCCCCAGTTCCCTCAGATGTTCTTCATAATGCTTGTGCTCCAGACCCTTCACCAGTTCTGTTGCTCTTCTTTGAACATGCTCCAGCACCTCACTTTCTTGGAGCGAGGGCCTCAGAGCTGAACACAATACTTGAGGTCTGTGCTCATAAGACACTTTGCTGTTCATGATGAGTGTGTAGGATATGGAGGCTGAGTTTGCAGTAGCCACTTAAATGTGAAAAAGTGATGTTTGGAGAGGTTTATTTTTTATTTACATGTTGCAGCTAAATTTATACATATAATTAATTTCTGGGCTCCAGATTTTATGTGTATTCAGCATTTTTAAGTATTTCATGTTGGTAATAGAATATGTTTCAATATGCGCATTAAAATAAATTAAGATGAAGTAACCTGCATAATGGGTCTTAGGTAGAGCAAAGTTTGCAACAGGAGGCTGGAAATCATGTGTAATTTGAATCCAAATTCAACTAAACCAGTGAAGACTAGAAAGTAACTGTCATCTTTGCTTTGAAGAATGACTGATGTGCTTGCTGTGTTTGCCAGCTTTTATGAAAGGAATTTGCTGCTGCTTTTGACTATTTTGAAAGCACTAATCTAATTGTTAAGTGGGTAGAAATGTACAGACCATCATGCTGCTTACTTAGTAAATGAATTTTTTTGCAGGGTTACTATTCAGAAATGCAGTACAATAAAGCTTATTAAAGTTGCTGTAATGTAACAAAGAGATTAAATGCATTATCTTCAATGTGACAGCTACATTTTGTTCTTTAGAGAGTGTTTTGAAGCATTTATTCCCTTCCACCAAAAAACCCCCCCAAAAAAACAAAAACCAAACCAACAAAAAAACCACCACAAAACGACCCACTTCTGGTCTGACACATTGAAGTTTTGCATAAGAAATAATAGGGTAAAATTAGTAGAACTCATAATGAATAATTCAGGATTTCTAATTTCATCTGAGGCTTGTCTTTACAAATTAAGTTAATGGTAAACTTAATGGTCAATACTGATTTGAATGAGATAATAGACTTTTTTCCTCATGAAAAATTTAAATACTGGGACCAATTATAAAAATCAGATGGGAAAGAGCTAAAGTTCTTAAACTATTCATTTTATTTATAGTTCTATCCAAACCATCCACTAACTGACCAATATGGCCAAGGAAAATAGTATTGATTGTAGAGAATGGTTTGAAAGAAGAGTGTCTAGTGACAGTAAGTAGTCCCTTTGCAGTGTGATTATTGAAACCACTCAATAGCCTCATCTGGATGAAAGCAAGTGTTTGTGCATTTCAGCATGCTAGTTACAGTTTTAGAAGAAACTGGACTCTTCATGTACTTCTATCATATGAAATATGATGTAGAGTGAAGTTATGTAGATACTGATGGTTCTGCAAACCAGACTAGCAATGCCTTATCACGCACTAAATGAACTGGGAATCAGTCAGAAACATGGAAAAACTGGGAAATTGTAGCCACAAGCTTTAAGATCTCTGAAGGCCTACTTCTGAACCCTTGTTGGGAGGAAATAAGTGCCTTTCAGCACTCCAAGGAACTCCAGCTATGTGCAGTTCCAGAATAAAACATTCATTGCAATTCAAGATGGCATTGCATGAACTTCTGAGAGGGTGGGGTGGGGTTTTTTTTGTTTATTTGTTGTTCTGTTTTGTTTAATTACTTGTCATTTTATGACGTTTTAAATACCACTGCTTTATATATGAAGAAACAAACCCCAACAAACTGCAGATTTCTTATTTACAAGAAAAAATTGCCATACTTGCTGCCTTCTCCTGCATTGCACAGCCCTTACTAGAAACTTCTTGAGGGTGTATTCCTGTTGAGGACCAGAGGTCTGCTGAGTAAAAGCTTATCTTGCAGAATGAAGGCCACAGGTAGTAAGCCCAGAGTCTCAAACGTAAGAAGCTTAAGTTCTGTGCCTGCTAATATAGCTCATTGGTAAGACATGAAATGTTCTTTTTAGAATACTAAAATAATCTATATAAAGCCCTTTGCACTATTGTAGAAGCATGTGGGAGTTTTATAATGTGAATCACAGGTAATGTGATGGTCAGGGTCTTGGTTAAATCTGATGGGACCACCACGTGCAGATGAAATGAACTTAACATTGGTAAATTCCTGAACTTACTGTGGATCTATTTTTCAAATCTTGTGATATTTTTTTTTTTAATTGTGCTGTTCTGGGGCACCAGTTACAGCATGTCAGCAGGTGCCATGGCTATAGATGCTCCTGTGTTACTATTGGCAGGGGGAGTTCACCACTGCTCTTACTTGGTTCACCACGTGTTGTATCAAAGTTTTAAGGAAGATAGGTTGGGGTTTGTTTGTTGTAGGTTGCTTTTTGTTTGTTGGTTGGTTTGGTTTTTTTTTTTTTTGGGGGGGGGGGGGGGTGAGTGACAGGAATACTAGTTGTCTACCCTGTTCTCTTTTCTGAGTTAGTCAGCAAAGTTAAGGACAGAGCTGGGCTCCCAGGTGTGTGCGTGTGTGTGAAAGACATGTGGCTTGACTATCTCTGTCCCAAGACTGTTATTTATTATGAAAATAAGACCAAGTTACATGTAGAATATTTCCATGCCCTTTGCTTCTGATATTCCTTTCTGTAAGAAGGTGACCTGCAAAGCCTGAAAATCTGCTTATACCATGTACAGGATAACGATAGTGTCAGGATATGTAGTCAAAATAGGTTATTATAAATGTGGAAGTAGTCTGGTTGGAAGTCAAGCTTCTGCATTTAAGCCTATGTGTAAATGTGTAGAAGAACGGCCTTAATTATTGGGTAGGTGTGGGCATAAATATTTATATACTCATGTTAATGCACATACACATACAAGCTTTTATGCAGATATAAGTATGGAATATATTAATAACTTAATATTAAAGTAAGAGAGAGAAGAAAACATACTGTCTCTAAATAGTCTGCATAGCAAATTTGCAAATAAACAAAAAATCAGGTTTGGGAAACCTGCTGGCAAATATTTGAATTATCTTTTTAGATCTTCTATATTCTAAGCATGTAACTGTAGCTTTGTCTTTTCCGTTCTCTGAGCCCTGCACATTTTAGTACCCAGAACAGCAGTAAATTGAGTGTCTGACAGCTCTTGAAAACCATGTTCTGATGCTTTCAGGTTGAATACGTTCTGAAATCAATGAAAGAGAAAGTACAATTTTTTTACATGTTTAATGCAGTCCTACAAGAAAAGGTCAAATGAAGTGGAACATCTCATTTTCGGTGATCTCATGTTTGTGGTAGCAAATAAGATTTATGTTGATCAGGTCAAGCTGGTAGGCTGAGAAGCTCTTGCAATGGGTAGACATGTTTGTACCTTAGTGATTTGGGGTGAAGGTACTGAACTGTCATATAAATAACGTGAATATGTTACCCTATGCACTTAACCTACTGCTTGTAGATTCAGTGTACTCCAGTTAATTACTTTTATGTTGAACTAGAAATCTAATTTTGCAACAACTGAAGTGTTACAGCCCTATTTTCTATTACTTGGAAAAGTATACAAGCTTACAATACAGAAGTGTCTATGCATGTGTATATATATATATGTATAGAGAGAGAGATGCACATGCACACCTGTTCTTAAGGCATCTTCCTCTGGATGGCAATAACATCCAAAACATCCTGCTTCTTAGCATAACGGTTGCTAAAAGATGTATCAAGTTATCTGATACCTGGTCTATCCATGAAAATAAATTTACTTTAGCAGTATAAAAAAGTTGTGAAGGTAACGAAAAGCTACTCTGTAATATTTTGCACAGGCTTTAGCCAGCAACAGAACTTTTGCAACATGTTTAATTGATTTTTTCAAATCAGTATTTTTGTTTGGGTTTATCTTTTCTGCAAGAAGAAAAGAAGCTTCCAGTAGCTCCAGTTAGCATCAAATCCCCTGAAGACAGTGATGACACAAAGGAAAAAACCAGGAATGGCTTTCACTTTATTGTGTGATTTAGGATAAGCACGGTCTCATAAACAAAATTAACGGTTATTGGCAAAAGATGGTGGGTGTTACAAAATTTCTTCTCTCTTTCAGATATTGATTATCTGAGTGGAGAGAACTAAATCAAAAACATTCAGGTCCATGTCTCAAAGTAAACAATTTTGATTGTCAGTGACTGTTTCTTCCTTGTTTTTTTCATCTGGGGCTCAAACAGTAGAATGTCCTCAACTTTGCTTTCAGTTCTGGGATTTGAAGTGAAGTCTATCTGGAAAAGTTTAAGGTCTCTGCTAAGAAACCTGTGATGACCTGCAGTTTTGTCCTGGCTTGCTAATGTTGTAAAGATACGACCTCTTCTTGTCTCTAAAGACCCTATAGTTTAACAGATTAGGGGGTGGACAGCTGGAAATTTTACCAAGTTTCATCAAATCTTGCACGTTGGACATTGCAGTTTATCCCCTGGATAAGCAAAGACAATTGGATAGTTTTCCTTATATATTCAGGGAACCACATCCTCTTAAGAGGGGAAATACAGTTTCTCTCACAGATCCACTCCACTGAAGTACTATTATAAACTTCTTTTATCTTCAGTGACTGCTGTGGAGACCTCTGGCTGCCCCCTTTTCTACCTGCACCAGCAAATCACTTCATGCTGCTGAACAGATGTGACAGATGAAGTGGGAGGAACAGGCAAAAGTCCAGAAATCTTAGGCTGAATCCTACCATTTGTAGCGAAAATAATCTGACTTGGGTGTATTGCAAAGGGAATTATTTTGCTTCTTCTGATACTTATGCAGAGTTTCAGCAAGTGCGTTTTTTTCAGTGTGAGAGGTGAATCATCTGATCCACTCTGTTTTGATGATGAAAGGGCAGAACCCGTCTGTTACCTGAATGGTGCTGGGTGCTGCAGAAAGAGCGGAAAACCCACGAAGTTTAACTAATTGTGCTGGGTTTGGCTGGGATAGAGTTAATTTCTTTTTTAGTAACTGGTGCAGTGCCGTGTTCTGGATTTGGTGTGAGAACAATATTGATAGCACACTGATGTTTTGGCTGTTGCCAGGTGATGCTTATACTAAGTCAAGGACTTTTCAGTTTCTTGGGCCCTGCCAGAGAGAAGGCTGAAGGGGCACAAGAAATTGGGAGGGGACACGGCCAGGGCAGGTGACTCGTACTGGCCAAAGGGACATTCCACACCGTATGGTGTCATGCTGAACATTTGAACTGGGGAAAGAAGGAGGAAAGGGAGGGACGTTCAGCATTTTGGCATTTGTCTTCCCAAGTAACCGTTGTGTGTGATGGAGCCCTGGTTTCCTGGAGATGGCTGAGCACCTGCCTGCTGATGGGAAGCGGTGAATGAATTCCTTGGTTTGCTTTGCTTGGATGCAAGTGCAAGTCATAAAAGTCATAAAAGAGCCAATGTGTTTATTGGTATAAAGCAGAGATTTAACAAAGTTTGATAGTAATGCAACAGTGGTTTAATAAGATTCAATGGCAAGGTACACTTGACTCTTTACTGCACAGAGGACAGTGTCAGACAAAACCATCAGGAAGACCCTTCCGTTGAGTCGTGAGATTCAGAAAGGACACCCTTGTGTTCTAAACCCCTTCTCAGAGCAGAGTTTAGGTGCAGCTACATCCAGACTTAGTCTCAGACTTGGTCAATGGTTTATATTTAAAGGATTATATATGCACAAGCAGTCCTTTATACCACTTAGCAAAGATTTCAAAGTTTAGCACGCTATTAATCGCTTACCAATGGTCTGTTGTGGCAAGGAATGTCTTGGTCTCAAGGAGTAACCTTAAGAGGCATCCCTACTCAAGGAGGAGATATGGGTGTGCAGCCCACTGCCGTGCAGGAGAGCTCAACAGGCTCTGGGGCTGTCCACTATTTATGGAGTAAGATAGTTAACTTATAGTCATATAAGGTCCCAAAATTTACACCCAATTCCTTGTTTTCCAGACTTGGTTTATATACCACAGGAAAAAAATAAAAATGTGAGGAGTCTGCTCATGTCTCTCAGTACTTACTGTTTCTTTAATGCTCCATATTCCCAATTTTTGGGATGATTATTAGATTCCAGCAAGGGGAAAACTGCAGGCACTTGGTCTTAGTATGGTTTTGCATCCTTGCTTTATCCCTTGTACCCACACAGTCTCAGAATGTGAAGCACTAAAAGGTGCTGTGCAGGATCCAACAAGTGGCTTTTCTCAGGTCAGTCAAAGCTCATTAGTTTCAGTGCTGCCCAGAGGGATGGTTCAGCTGCTGAGCACCAGTGAGCTGCACCTGCAAGCAGTACAGCTCTGCATCTGTCCTTATGAATCCTGTGGACTGAGTATGCTTATCGTAGCATCAGCTACATCTTCTCCCCTTTGTAAATCTGCTTCCAGGATTTTTCTCCTTCTGTTTCACACAGCACAGGCTGCATTATTCATGGCTCTTAGGCATATGTAAGATTTTCACAAGCATCTTGCAGACTAACATCTCTGACTAAACTAGCAAAAACTTTAAAATTAACAGTAAAATAGAAAGTGGATTTCGGAGTGGAGCATGCAATACTATATCATAACATTTTACAAGTATCAGTCTTGATTCTTGTAGAAGGCTTGGGTGTATAAGCTGTGCCCGTGGCTGCTGGTAAAGGTGACAGAAAATGAAGCAGTCCTAGAGCTACTGCTATAGTTCATTAAAGTCAGCTATAATGACTGAAGGCCACTAGTTGTGAAAGTAGGCGATAGGAGTAATGAGGTGTAAAATAACTACCTACAGTAAGTTTTAGTCTAAAAATCTGAATAGTGGAGCTCTTATTTATTTGGATAATGTTGAATTAAGTTGAAACAAGATAGGTGGAAGACAGAAAGAAAAAAAAAAGAAGACAATCAGTTAGTGTTGTAACACCATCAGGATCTGTCCAGTTTTTTGCAGTAGACCAGTGTTTTCACTCATGGGGAAGAAGAGGGCTTTCAAATAAGTATATGTGCTCTATATAAGTTAATATCTGAGCTGAACTGTACTTTGTAACCCACTGTTCAGTGTGGAACATGAACTACGGTCGAGTGGATGGTGTTAGAACTGCCACTCCTACATATGACCTTATTGCAAGAATCTGAGTAACACACAGATCCTCTGTATTTGTATACATAGTGCCCATATCTGGCTTGATGTGGATGGATTAAGCCCCCTTTCCTCAGTATTTGTTGCCTGTGCCACAGGTCGTCTGAACTTGCTGCACAGGATTTTGTGGCGGCTTGTGTTTGTGAATGGGAGTACTAGGGCTTCCCATATAGCTTGTAGACACTGATGGCTTTTAAACAAATCTATGCCAAGCAACGTAAAGATCTTATTACAGGAAGTAAAAGCATTCATTTGTCCCATTGGCATATTGGGCTCACCGTGTCTTTGAGGTTTAGTTGGTACCTTAATTGCAGCTTAACTGGCATGAAAGGCTTTGCATTAAAGTAAATCAGAAATTCAATGTATATATTTTTTTGTGCTGCTTTTGTGCTGCTGTCTTCAAGACCTTTATGAATTTTGGAGGGAGTTGCTCTTTGCGGGGGGCGGGGCAGGAAAACAAGCTTAAGATTTCACTTTAGCTCAGAAGGCACTGTGTGTGTACTAGGATACTTGTAGAATAAATACATCCTTGTCAACCTGCATGGTTGAAATGTGCAACCCCTGTGTCTTCTCAGTAGAAGCAATTGTGTTATGCTGGAGTATTCTGTAGGACTCCTATACTATTATGGCATGTTATCATGACTGAATTTTAATTATAAAGGATGTGGGCTTGATCCATAACATAACGTAGTCAAACCAAGTTGTGCTGATGACAAGTCATCCTTTCAGATGCTGGCAGGTGAGGTCTCTACCTGGAAGGGTAGCTCGGGTGAGGGGAAAATCCTGGGCATCACACAGCCTAGATGGGCCTCTAGCATGAGATGAAACCACTGTTGCAATATTTAGGAAAAAAATAATCTTAATTATAATGATTCAATTTTTCTCATACTTTGTCTTGACAGTGAGTCTAACTTCCAAGGTTACTAAAGGCTGGGGTCTATTAACACTTGTTTTTCCAGTAGCATGTATTTTGTAAACAGGAGGGTGTAATTTTATAGTAGTAGAATTTCATAGGAAGTTTTTAATGGTAGGTGATTTTCAGAAGGTATAGGCTTAAGTTATTATTCTGTCAGACCTTAAATGGTTCAGATTTCTGGATCTCACAAATATGATCCCTGAAAACTTACTTTTTCTTTTTCCCTAAGCCCCTGACCCTCACATTAGGATGCATAAGGCCTCATTTGAAACAAATTACTTTTAAAACCAAAGCTCTTTTCAGCCCCAGGAGATGTACATGATTACAGAGTTACTAAGCACTTTAACGCAATCACTCAGGCTGTTAGAAAGAAATATATTAATGGAAGGAGATCAGCAAGAATCAATAATTTGCTGGAAGACCTCAGAGAGAGGGAAAAGGAGTCCCTCTGGCTTTTAATTTTGGAATTGGCAGTAAGACATGCTGAGTACTTACAATCCTCATGAGATTTGCCTTTTTAACAGCGAATAGGATGATTTTGTTTGTACAAAGGTACACATGACAAGGATGGAAAGCTGCAAAGATTTAATTCTTGAAATGATTTGAAAACAGCTCTGAGTTGATGACATGTTTTAAATAAGTTCAGTTGCACAGATGAGACTGGTTAAGGTAAACAAAACGTAGGACACGTAGCTGCCTATTCTGTATCCGTGAACTTTGGAGTGACATACCAAAAATAATGTGATGTCTCTTTCTTCCAGTACAATTATCTGCTTGATGTAATAATTACATGTCTCATATAGTGTTATTCAGAGTTTTCTGAGAGCATATTTCCCAGTACTTCTGCAGCTGTAGATAATGGAGAATTTGACCTGAATTCTCTTATCTGGGCCACAATGCAAAACTGGAGTCTGTCTCTGTGCTTTAGTGCAGGGGATCTATTCATGCCCATGCACGTAAATACATATGTACATGTGCATGTGGGACCATACACACATGTATGTGTAATTTTTTTTAAGGTTGGAATTGACTGTGTTTGGCCCCAGAAAACCATTCTGGCACAAAGCGATTACAGAACCACTGCACCGAGTTCCCCATTCCTAGCTTTAATGTGTACACCACCATGACAGCTGCATAGGTGGTAAGCAATAATTTACTGTATTGCTGTGCTGTGGTTGAAAAAAAGAATTACTCCCATTTTACAGGTAAAGAGGTGTGGAACAGAAACATTAAGGGCTCTTGAAATCCTGTGGAAGTCTATGACAGAGTCAGTACTTAAAAATCAGATTTACTAAGTATCGTTTTGATGTCTTATATAATCCTTTCTATATGTGAGAATTTCTATATTCCCTCTTTCTGGAAATCCTCTACTAACACATTAGAAGGATGTTACAGACTCTTCACACTGTCAGAAGGAGTGACAGAAAAAGTTATGGAGTTTGGTCTAATCTCCCTGTTATGAATTTGTTCTACTATACAGTCTGAGTTAGTTTTATCTCACTTCTAATCCTTACTGGATGTGACTATATGTTATTTACTCCACTGGAGAGGACTCCTTAATGGTATGTCTGTACTAGAGCAAGTGCTTCCATTAATATACACACAGTGATTTTTTTAAATTATTACTATTATTTAAAATTTTTATTCTGTTCTGACCTGTTCCTCAGATTTTGCCTGACTTGGCATGATTTCATTGTTCCTCTGTTAGGTAAAATGATCACCCAGTGATGTACACAGAACTCATCTAAAGGTATTAAAACATACAGGAGATCATGTAAAATGATTGTAAAGCATGCAGTTAGGATGACAGCTCCATAATATAACGCAGACAGCTGTGATGTAGAAGAAGGTTGCCCCCAAACTGGTGTAGTAGCATGCATTTTTTTTTTTTTTTATGACAGCTCAAAACAGAGCTTTTTACATCTAAAAATACGTGAAGGATTTAGGTAGAGATAACAGGTAGTTAGCTGGGGTTTGGCCAGCAAAATGTATAAAACTCACTACTTACTGAAATTTGCTGCACAATCTCTGGCTAAAATAACAGATTAGAATAGTGCTTTAGAAAAATCCTAGTCTAAATAGACATCGGTTTTGTAATGCTCAAACACTTCCAGGCAGTAACAGACTAAATTGGTAACTGCAAGATTGCAGAGATCCAGATATGTATGAATATGCTTATTTAACACTCTGTAGCAGCTGAATTTTGTCCACAGTAAGTATAAACAGAGATCCCATTTGAAAAATGGCTTCAGTATCCCCTTTGGGCTAAGTCTTCTTTCTCTCAGACTGGATAAGTAGGCTTCCCATGCATTCAACCACTGCTCTCAACTATAACCTCTGTTTTATTTATCTATTGCTACATGGAAACGTTTATTTTTGGAAAGCAGAGCATAAGTAGTGTAGCATTCTTTGTGCCTGGCTGTTACTTTCTCTCTTAGGAGAATATTCAGCTCTATATTTGAATTTCTCTGCAGTCCCCTATGCTCCAGCTGTGTTTTTTTAACACCTAATATCACTTTGCATTACATTCACTTACAAATCAGTGTGCATCCTGATGACCTACATTAAACGTAATGACCCTTCTTGTAGCCAGAGAAAATCAAATCAATACAAGGATGTGAAGGAAGCACAAATTCCATTTTAGACTTGAATATAATAAATAGAAACAGATGTGTCTCAGAGGTTACTGAGTCGAAGTTAAACCTACTGAGCAAAAATCTGGGAGCTCCAAACTGAGTCTTACAACAATTTGATTCCTAAGGAAGTGGAAAGAAATCAATAGAAAGTTAGTCATCCATTTTCACAGAGGCCCTACTTCATTTTAGTTTCTATCTTCCTGGCTGAGTTTCTGTCACTATTAGGTGGATCAGGCTGGCATTCGTCTCTAAACATAAATAAGAGTTGTTCTTGCCCTTGGATCTCTGAAAGCTTTTTCTTATGTTATATGTGATCATCACTCTGGTGTTCAGACAAATAGCCCACTTTCTAATTTAACAGATACTTTAGCAGAAATGGTTTTAGTGTACTATAGTTAACAGGTATTTAATTTCTCTATTCTTTCTCATTTGGTGGATACACACTCCCTCTCTTTCTGTTCTTTTTACAATGTACACACATACGTAAAATCCTTTGTGTATTACAATAAGGGATAAAACTCTGTGATGTCAAGATCTTAAAGTTTTATCACAGTATTTCTTTTGTCTGGCAAACATATGCCATAATGCTTTTATGTAAGAGGCAAAGATACACTAATTAGAAAAAAAATCATGTCTGCAGAGTACAAGAGCCCTTTTGGCAGCAGAAAGAATGAAACTGTGATCAGATCAGCTAAGTTGTGATGATAAGAACATTAACAGAATATGCAGTGGTGCAAAATCAAGCTCTTTTGTAGCCTTTTGTGTACTGGAGTGTTGGATCAAAAGAAAGCTAAAGAGTGACTGGATGAGCCGTCTCTGTTTTTTGACCCAGCTCTTCCCATTTCAGTTTCTGTTGTGTTAGAATACGAAATCTTTTATACAAAAAGGTGCACACATAGCAGGGAGGATACAGGGGTTTTCTGGAGATACAGAGTTTTCCTGGAGATAACAAGCCATCTTGAAAGTTGCTGCAATCTCCTTTCCTCTCTGGGGTTGGTAACTCTGAGTCCTTGTGGGCTGGCAGTCCTGTGCAGCCTCAGCCGCTCTGTATGGAGACGAACTTTTCTGAGTTAACACTCTCTTTTCAGTTTTATCATTTACACCGTCAGGTTTGGAATAATTTACAAACAAAACAAAAAATAAATCAGCAGTTAAAAATTTCCTTTTCAGCTTTCCCACTCTTCCTAACCTGAGATTTTATTACTTGCTATGATGTTTTTAGTGTAAAAGTCGAAGCATTTGTGTATGTAAAGAAGGTGCTTGGAGCACTAACAGTGTAAACCAGCAAGGCAAATAATACCTCAAGCCAGAGTAAAGGAGGAATTTCATGCTGCTGTTGCTATTATGTACTTCCCAGACTTTGGTAGCTGAGATAATTTTTCCGTTGCAAATCCAGTTTTCAGCATCTCTGAAGAGTAGCATAGTCTATTCTGGGAGAAGGAAAGCATTGGTGGTAGATTTAGGGATCAGGTAGAGTTTTTTGCCCCTTGGTTTATTTTTTTTTTTGTTTGATTTGGTTTGCTTCTTGGTTTAATGAAAAGATGGGGAGTATTACTATTACGTTTTTATCTACTTTTTTGGGGGGGGGAGGGGGGTGTGTGTAAATTGTAAATTTCAAGATGAAACCCTGACCTTCTGAAGTTGATGTCAAAATATGGCATTTAAAAAGCATACCTTTTATTTCTTTTTGAAAAACCCTTAGTTTTCATGCATCTAAATTAGCACAGGCTAATGATGCCACAATTATTGTATTTCTGAGTATGATCTTGTTGTTCACTATTTGGAGTGTTTGGTTATAATCTATCTTCATAATAGGAGGGACAACATTTTTCTGAAATAAGATGACAGCCTGATTTTGAGGTTTTTTTTTTTTTAAAAAAAAAAAAGTAAGAGTTTAATCTTAAACTGCAAATATTTAGTATGTGTTAAGTTAGATGTTAGCAATAATTTAAAAATGTGAATGTGAGACTTTGCTGTGCAATTGTAACTGCACTGATCTGGAACTGTTGCTTTATGTTGTACTATAACAACATTTTGTACCATTCTTGTGAGTTCTTTGCATTGTATGTCAGTAAATCTTAATTAATACTAAGAAATTTCCCAGAGGGTTTTGAAAAGGTTTTATTTAACCGACTATAATGCTCACTCAAGCCTTTTGATGGTCTGTGTTCTGTCCTTCTGCCAGCAGTGGCACATCAGTTTCTGCTGAAAAGTAGTTGTCAGCAGCGATTTTATTTTTTTTTAAACAAACAAAACAAAATCCAGAAAACATAACTCTGGGAGGCTGAAGGATACATTTGCTCTGTTTGCAGAGGGACACGTGAATTTGTATAGTGTCTCTTAAACATCGTGCATATACTTTTCTTGGGCTTATCTTTAACTTGTGGTGATGTATCAAAATCTCTTCACAACTGGGAAGTTACTGAAGAACAATGGATTTTTGCTATGGCCTTTAAGTAGTATAAAAAGCTGTAGCTTAATTTAAACATCAGTCAAACTGAGTTTGACTTAAGCAGTTGCAGCGTTTTAGAAAATGTAAGAATGTGACCCTCAAGATCTTCCACATGCAAAAGAAAATTGTGATAAATTGTACTCTTTGAAATGCGTTTGTATTTCATGTAAGCTAAAAATAGGTATCCATGATAGTTTTCCAAAGAAAATAGATATATTTGATGGAGAAGCATAAAAACTGAGTTGATAGAATTCTAGTCTCTGAATTTTAAGCTGCTCTTTATGCTCATTGTGTGTCATTCTAGAGCTAATTTCACTTGAAAAAGCACTGATTTTTGTGATGCAGACAAAAAAACTTTGAACTCCAGAGAGAAATATGAAAAGCTTGATATAGCACAGTGTGATATGTTCTAATAACGTATTTAGTCTAGGAAGTCTCAGTACTAGAGATCTGCAAACATGCATTATTTCAGTTTGATATTTTTTTTTTTCTTGAACCCAAACTAAAGCTTTTGGGAATTCACAAAGAATGTGGTTTTGTGTATGTTTCTGTAGAAATGAAGTCCTGGAAAACAGGGGTTTTTTTGGAAAAAAAGATACTCTTTCCAAAAAAAGGAAACTCTACCCCTTGTTTTGTTTTCTTATTGCTTTGAAAATCTAAACAGGTTTAACCAGTAAGAATTTTTTTTAAAATGAAAACAAAGGTGGAAAATGTTCTTTTTGTCCAGCTTACCAACAAACATACTGGAATGGATAGAGTTTTTCCTCAAAGCTTTTCTAATGCATTTTATGAGGAAAGCATCTTATATTTAACATAATCAGAGACAAGACAAATTGCTAAATTTAATGCAGGTAATCACATCTGGAGCCAGTATTTCTCACAAACTGTAATACTTCAGGGAAGTTCTGGCAAGTTTGGCAGCTGGCAGCGAAAGAACTGGCAGAGGAGCTGGCCAGTGAAAGCCATTGCTGAGTGCCACTCTGAGTGAATGGGGAGAGCCTGGGCTGAAGGGCTCAAACTGTGTGTCCCGACAAAGAACTGGGGTTCTGGTTGGTGTTTGTATGTTTACAGGATGCTGGTCTTTGGAACTACACTGGTTAAAAAAACCTGCTTGAAATTGATGTGGTTGTTAAGTAATCTCACTGTAGTCTGCTGAAATCTATGGGTGAACCTGGGGAGTCTATGCTAATAGGTTTGATGGGATGACTGGATGTACCCCACACACAAAAATATACACTACTTTCATTTGAAATAGGAGGAAAGGAGAAAACTGCAGGTGAAGTAGAAGTGTGCTCACTTGATGAAGTAACATTTCTACATAACCAACATTTTAGCGCATGTTTTATCACTTTGCTAGCATACATTAAAACTATTTATAATAGGTTCAAATTTCTCCAGATACAGAAACTTCTATACAGATTTTGATCTGAAAAACCACCCATTGGATGAAATCCTGCTTCACCTAGCACTTGACAGCATTTTTTTTCCATTGACTTCAATGGAGTGGGTTTTTTTCCCCTTGATATATTTGTTAGTCTGTACTGATGTAGGAGTGAGTAGTAGACCTAAGCCATAAGTCTTGTTCCTTAAACTTTGCCAGATACTAAAGTATGACTCATTTCTTTATGTAAATCTTTTTTCTACTGCTTCTCTCTTCTCTAATTTTCCTTTTTTTTCATTTTAAACTTTCAGACATATAGGTTGAGTTACTTAGTGGACAGAATATCTTTCCATAATTGTTTCTTCAGAAGTCTGCTTCTCATCAAAAACATGTGCTCTGACTCCATTGTGCAAAGTAATGTAGTGTAACTGATAGACTTCATTTAAAACCGGAGCAAACTCACTACAGCTTTGTTGTTCTACAAGCCTGACTATCTTCTGTTAGACAGGAGACTCAAGATGAAACTAAGCAGGATAGTTATGATGTTTATTGATTAACATATTTATGATACCTTAATTGACTAATAACTGTTATTTGTAGTAGTATTGATACAGAACTATATATTCATAAAGAAATGTTGTAAATTACCTATGTGAGCACTGTTAAGTTGCTATTCTATTTCTTCTCCTCCTGCACTGACTATTAAGGTGCAAGTCCATTCCTCCTAGAAGATATATGCCTTCTTACTTTACCTGTCCACACAGAGTCTTTCAGATGTAGGCCTGAAAGAGGATTGTTTTCCTCATGGGCCCCAATTCTGTTTCTGTTGTTTCTGATACTAATTTAGGCAGCCGAGCCAAGCAGCAGCTACAGCTACCCGAATGAAGGCAGCTTGGTGTCCCGAGACTCCTTTCTCACCCTATGAGTCCCAATAGCTGCATTTCATCTATTATTTGGTCTTCGGACATAATTATCTTGCTTTAGCCTCAACTCCCCTACCTAGTTTTAATTAAACACTTGCAATTTCTTATCTTGCACGCAAACAGCTTGTAAAGCAGACCAACAGTGTACCATTTTGTGCTCACACCATGGGTCTCTGCCCTGGAATAGTTTTTCTCAAGACTCCTAGTTCCCATCATAGGCCTTCATTGCCTTGGAAGCCTGTGGTTTCTGCAGCACCTCATTCTCATGAGTTTGTAAGTTGGATACATTTTAAGAACAATACTTAGTAACTGTTTTCAAATTGATTAACCTTTTAACTCGTGTTAGATGCTAATAAGAGCTACTGTAGTCATCATCGTAATTTGTGCCCTTTAAAAAGGACTGAAAACTTGTATGTCTTCAGTATCCTTGTCATAAATCACTAGCTAAAAATGAAGTTGAAAATCAATATAGTTAAACAAGACTAGGCATATTAAGATCTCTGGGTAACTTCTCTGATCTCTATGGATCTGAATGCATAGTTGTCATTAATATTGATAGAAGTTATGGGCTTTAGCTCAAGGACGTAAGACCCAATAGAAAATTAAATATTCATAAAAGGAACATCATGATTAGCATTCTAGGCAGCGTGTTATTAAAAATTTGTGATTGTTTAATCCCTCCTTTGGAAGTAATGGAAATCTTTTTGTTATGTTTTGGGCTGGATTCACTGGGAGAAATGGTTTTATAGAGGGAATTCTTAAAAAGACCTATTTATCTTCAGTCTGTAGCTGTCATAAGAATTAGTTATTTCTTCTATCCATCCATCAGGTTCCCAGCACATGTATGAAGTGGAATTGCTGTAAGGATTTCTTTGCCCTTAATCCGCTTGCTTGGTTTTTACTAAGGGGAAGGTTCTATTGCCAGTGATTTAAAAAAAAATGTTTTATGTTTTTGGAGGTTGACAGTGTATACTAGAGTGTTAAGTGTTTTGAAGACAAGTGTGGAGGTATTAGATTGTCTGTGATTGATGTGTAGCATAGATCAAATCCATGGCATTCTCACATTTTAGACTGAGGGGGTTTTCAGTAGGCTGTAACACAGCTAAAGCATATTTTGTATTTTTATATAAGTATTATTATTTTAAGTACAGTAGTAATAACTGGAGGTTGTACAAATTATTTTCAGTCAACTCATCTTTGTGAATAAGGTCATCTAATACTTGATCCTTTTCATTTTGAACAGTATCCACATGTCAGCTTTGATCTGTTTCTTCCACGCTTGTTGTCAGGGTGCTGCACAGGGCACTGTATGTGGTATCCATGGAATTTCCTTGCTGGTCTTTTTAAAATCAATTTATGCCTGATTTGTATGAGATCAGCTGTTTGGAAGATGTAGGCGAGTCGCCGCTAAACTCTTTTGTCTGAGGTGTGAAACAACAGCGTGCAATCTCCTCAGGTTCCTACTAGTTCTCTTTTGTCTAACTGACATTAATGGTAAGCATATAATTTGTATGTATTTAAACTTTGCCAACCTGTAAATAGAATGTCGGTTTTACATGAATACCCCTAAAGATAATTATGCCATCAAAGAATGGGAGAATAATGGATGTTTGTTATAGCATAAACCACCCAAATGCTAGAACAAATTGAGTTCTTGTTTGTGTAGGAGTGAACTTGGTTACACCTGGAAGTTTTCTTTCCCTGTTACTTTGTTCTGTGAACTTTAAGAAAAACCCAACAGAGCACTGTGTAACTTGTATAATTCGAAGTATGGAGATGATTTTGTAGGATCAAGTCCCATGAATGGATTGAGAGAGATCAGTTTTTCTTTGATCTGACTCTGTAGGTAGGAGCTAATTAATCTAGAAGGAAACATTGTAGTCCAGAGTTTGAGTTTTGAACCCTTCTGAAAATACATTGTAGTGGATATCCGTAAGACGAATTATAAGGTTTGTATGAATGAAATGTGAATAGGAAGCTGAGGCTATGGAAGCACCAGAAGAAACAATGAAAGACGGATAAATAAATCAAGATCTGATGACACCTAGAGCAGCAAGATCACAGCACAGTTAGATGAAGGTTTTAAAGACCTTGAGATTGGGAAAACAAATGACTGAGTGAAATAATGGACAGACAGAAGCTGTTAGGAAATGATTAAGGTAGGACAAAGAACAGTACCCCAACCATCAGACATCCAATCAGAGAGACAAAAGACTATGAGTAAATAACCGACACTGTTCTATTCCCTTGAGGACAGGACAGAATGGAGAGTCTAAAGGTCAGGATCCCCGTCAACTCCTGAAAAGTATGAAAAGTGCAACCATATCCTCTCCTTTGTAAGAAAGCCCTGGAGACATGAAACATTTATAGTTGGTGTCTCTTCTGCTCCATGACAGTACAGGTAGTAATAGACAGACTATTTCAAAGCATGTGTTTCTGTGCTTGCAAATTTGTGTGTATGAGAAAACAAGTGCAAATGATTTTATTTATTTTTTTAATGTAAATCATTATTAAGAATGATCATCTTCCTCTCTTGCAGAGGCTTTCCTACACTCATTTAGCTTTGTTGTCACAATATTGCTATGATATTCCAAGCAAATATTATTATAGCCTCAAAAGTTGCCCTGGTTGATTTCTAAATAATTACAAGTTCTGCTTTACTGTTAAAGAATAGTATAGTATAGACAGCTGAATGCATCTGAGCCAGATTTATGAATGATTTCTTTGTAATGTCTGTAATGCATTTTATATAGTTATATCACAATTACAGTTAAAAGGTGTGAAAATGTCAAAAGTTTGATGTATCTCTGAAGACCATCAAACCACTGTTTTTCCCCTCTTTCCCCTTTTTATTCACCTATGCTATTTGTTGAGCATTTCTAATTACAATGATTTTTAAAAGTGTACTCCTTGTAAAGCTGATCTTCTGTCTTGTAGAGTTTTCTCTTATTTAAATGCATAACCACAGAGCTCTTGCTGCAAAATATATCAAATATGGAATTGGGCTTTGCTCCTTGATTATAGTTTTCCAGTTACATGATAATTACAGGTTATGATTACAGGTATCAAAATTAATTACACCATTTCAGTTACACTGTTTTATACAATGATGCTGCTATTTACATGACTTGTAAAAATGCTTGGAAATACACTGATAGAAAATACAAGAAAACTTCCCTTCTACAGTCTTTGCTTGGAATTCAGTCAACATTTCAAGAGTGCAGATGTTTAAGGAAACGAGAATAAGAGCATAGGAAACAAAATATAATTCGGTCCAGCTCCTGACCAGGCCGATGGCATACTGTTTTTTATTGTACATATAGATCAGTGGTTTTGATAATGACATTGATGAAGAATTGGGCAAGACTAGAAACTTCTTTCAAAACCTCCAAGTGTTCATACATTAGCTGCATAAGTGAAAATCCCAGAGGCTGGGCTTGCTTTGTTTACCTGGAAGTTTGCCACTTTTCCCTTCTTTGGTTGCTTGCAGCAATAGGTGCTCTTTTGATGGAACTACAAATACATTCTGTGTAAATAAACACAGACACGTATGTTGTCTGTTTCTTTCCTGACTAGATTTATTCATTATCTGTTCTTTGTTTAAGCATGCCAAAGACCATAGTATTCTTATACTTAGCATTTTATGTATGTTTCATGATTTGATTGACTTTTTTTCTTTATGTAATGTCTTATTTGCACGTGGATTTTTTAAGTCAGCTGTCATTAAAATAAATGAGGGTACTTTCACTCATTTGAATGGCAGTTAGTGTCAAAACAAAATATGTTAGAATTTATTTTGCCTTGTAATGAAACTTGCAATGCTATATTTGCTGCATAACCTAGAACATTATGAAAATTAACTACTGCACCTGCTCAATACTTAATATTCATTCTTGCGTAAAAATATCTGGCTCATTTCAAATAGTTTTCCCACAACACCCAAAGACCTGAGCATGCTTGGTAGGCAAATTCTAGTAATTTTCATTTAGGTCCTCTCTCTTATTTAGGGAGCAGAAACAGCCTCAACTCAGGTTACAGTCATGTTTTTTGAGGTTCCAGCATGTAAACCCATTTAATGGATTTCCATGTTTTTCTGATGCCTTGTACAAAAGTTTACGCTGCTGAGGCCTGAATCCATTCAGACAGCAACTCTGTTTATAAAGCAAGCGCCAGCTCAACCTTGCATGACATACTGTTGCTGAAAAAAAACAATAGCATTTTGAAGTTAATGAATCTTTTCTCTAAATGAGATGTCACTAAGCAGATCCTAAGTCTACCAGAGTCTTGACAATTTTTTACATATTTTAATCCCAAACCATGGTTATTTGCAGAACACAGAAGATTACATAGCATTTCTAAATACATTTAATCCCCAGAGTCACTGAAGCTTGTGACACAATATGAGCATTCTTATTAAATCTGCAGAACTTCTGTCTGATTTTGCTTTGCCAGACTGTGCAAGCAGGTAACAGTCTGGAAGGGCAATGATATGTCTGTAAAGAGTGAGTAACAGGGAGAATCAAGGAAATATGTGATGAAACAGATGCTTTTGAGTCATATCTGTATGTTGTCTTGAGGTTAGATTATGTACATATATATGTTTAATATAAGAAACTTAAATGATATTACTGTGCCTGATCAGTGTATTTGAGATGAACAGAGTGAAAACACTTTTTTCACCTCAGCAGCCTTCAGTGCGGCTTGGGACAGACCGAGACGTATGGTGTTAGGAGCCCATTAAGCAGGCACGCTGCCAGGCACAGGGTCTGCCTTCACGATGGAGCACATCTCCTCAGAAAGATTGCTGGGAAGGATCTGAGACAAATAGAGCTTTCTTTTAAATGGTACCTTCACAGCTCTATGAGCACTGGATTTCTGATGGGGTTTCCCCTTGACTGCATTGTTTTATAATGACAGCATTACTATTTTATTATTAAGGTGAAATATGCATCCTTATCTTGCGTTGTTGATGACTACTCTTTTGTTTATGCATTTGCGCATACTGTGCTGTAGGAAGGATAAATTCTTTTAGTTTTTTCACATGAAAAACAGTTGTTAAACTACCCCTTTACTCTCAAGAATGCTACTCCCGTCCCGCCCCCCCCCCCTTCGTTTTTCAAAGTGCCCTTCCATTTCTTCTGGTGGGTATTTTTTTTTCTTTTCAAACTTTGATAGTTGTAGAAGCATATTGCATCTCTGCTACCTCCCTGTAGTTTGGCTAGTGGTTAGATCTTTCTGTTGTTACTTCGGACAGTTTCTGTATACAGTTTTGATCTATGGCTACCTGTGTTTACTACTGCAGCTTTTAGCTTTTGCTCAACTTATGCAGAGAGCATTCCCTTTCTACCAAGGTTTTGATATGCTGTTCTGCAGCAGGCTTAGGCTCCAATGCTTTTACTGTGTTAGTCAAGCAGATCCCTGAGTATATTAATGTTAATTCATACTTCCCAGCACTATAGCTGAGGCTTTTAGTAGTAACATAAATTTAAAGAAATCAATCAATACCAAGGAACCCATCTCTTCACATCATGATCTAAATCACACTTAGAGCAACTTCACTGATTTTGCTCAGAATACAATGAGATTTCATTCCAGAATCTTTGTCTAATTAAAATGTTAAGCTTTTTTTCCCCCTCTTATTCCTAATATTAGTAAGCACCTGATATGCCTTAGCATTGAATTTAACTTTTAATTAACCTGTATTGGCAGTTTATGCAATGCCTTATTAGTCTGCTTTGTATGTATGTTGATAACAAGTGAATATGGAACCTGCAGCATTTCTCTTACAGGGTGCTAGTTTGACACTACATGCAGCCAAAAGTGAATCCCATTTGAAGAGCGCAAACAGCTGAATTTTCTTATGTACTCAGTTTGAGAATGAGAGAGAATGAGGAGCAAAGGTGAAATTCGAGGGGCTGAAGTGATGTGCTTGAGGTCTTTCTGATAACTGGCTGCAAGCTGTAACTTTTTTCTCCTGTGGTTCGTAACCAGAAGACCATAATTATCTTTAAGAGAATAAAAAAGGAATATTGGCCTCAGTTATCACCTGTACTATATTGCATGGAAAATGAATATATACTAGAGAAAGTCTCAACTTCCAGCAGTGGCATTCCCTAATTAAATAACTGGATTGAATAACTTGGGGGGGATGGGGGTGAGGGGAAGAGAGAACCACTTTCCTGAACGTTTTCTTAGTCCTGTGTGAAGATTTAAATTATTTTTAGAAGCTGAAAAGTGAACTATTCTCCGTAACTGGGAAGTATTTTCACTATATTTCATGTTGAATTTCTTAGTTTGGGGTTTTGTTTTGGTTTGTTTTGTTTTGTTTTGTTTTTTTTTTATTAATGAGGCAAGTAGAATTTCTGTAGAATTTCCTTTCTTGTTTCTGTTTTTCCCTTTTTCAGTCTTTGTTATTCCATGAAATTTTAAAAATTAAAATGTTAGGAAATTTTAATACATTTTTAAATTACATTTTTGCTGTGAGGAAAACTTTGTAACAAAATATATGTTGCTTTATATGGAGACACAGACACATGTACATGCACACACACAGAGCATAAAATACCAGATAATGTGTTTCATGCTAGAAATGCTACTTGATGCAGTTAGATAGCATTTATTTTTTAAAATAAATACACATTACCCCCTGGAAAATAAGATAGTTAAGGAGTACAGTAAAGACTCTAGTAAGAATAAACCAGTAATTATCATGATAACTTTCAGAAGTCACAAGGTTTTCTGAAATTTTTTTCTCAGTTCTACGTTACCTGTTTAGTATACCAAGGGAACTGTGTTTTGATGGTCCCAACAAAACTCTCCTCTTTTTTTGTCAGTAAAACAAAGCGCAGAACAAAGAGAAGCATGGCTCAGGAGTGGACTCTGTACCATCTGTTGAACCATAACTAGATTAGGAAAAGTAGTCCTCACAATTGGAGGGTTGTTGTAAGATCTGTCCTTTGAATAGAATTATGTTGTGCCTGAATTAAATTATGCACATGAAGAATAATTATAGGCAAGTCCCAAGACTGAAAAAGATTAATTATAGGCCTATTATTAGAAGCTTCTTTTGCATAATCCTGTTAGGTTGATCATATGTTCATTTTTCCCCATATGTGTGGGAGCATATTTACTAATTTTATGTAATTGAATACAGTGCTGTTTATTTAGGGTTTTCATATTCATTTATTTTAGCTTTATTTACCAGCATAATTTCAGTCTCTTGTTCCTCTCCGAAGGTGAATTTACTTTAGATATTACACAGAACGGTTTATTATGGGGAACAATTGACTATACAGAGAACAAGGCCTCTTCCCTATGGTAGCGAGTCTCTGTTGGTACGCTGGGGTTATTGAAAAGGAAACAAGTGCAAAAGGTTGAGTTTGGTACTTTGAGACTTGTCACTTGATAAATGAACAGTTATCACAATGTTGCTAATCTGTTTGGCTCTGCCTTCTGCCTTCAAGTGAAAAAGTTTGTGTATTTATTTATGTACACAGTACATTTCTTAGAAATTATGCAGAGAGATTATCTTTTAAAAAATTAATTGTATTGAACATAAGATTTTAAGCATTTGGCTTTCTCAAGGCAAGACTATAAATCTGTTTGGCTTACTCTGTTCCTACTATAGTTGGCATCCTCCAGCTGTCAAACTATAGGTAGATTTCACGCAAAACTCTCATTCGAGATTCTACACAGATTGTGGCATGCAAGTGTACCAGAGATAGATACTTGCTTATAAATAATGCTAATGGCAGCATTGGGGAAAAATTTAGGAAATTAATTGCTTTGCGTTTTCTGTGCAGAATACAGATGTGGACGTAGTGCACTGGACTGGTCATTAGCTTCTTAGTATACGGAAGTCGTCTGTTGTGGGCACTTATACCTAAGGTTTCAGGGAGAAGAAATCCAGTATTTTAATAATTATATCACAGTGTACAAGCAAAGAATAGGATTAAAGTTGCACAAATCAAATATCTTCTTAGCTTTTGAAGACACTGTCGACCTTAATCTAGAATTATTTTTGGAAGTAAATGTTGGATCATATAAATCAAAAGCAAGAGCATTGACTCTGGAGTGGCTGTCACAGGTTGAGAACACTCATGTGACAACTGAGGTCCTGAAAAGGAGGGGACATGCACAGGTTGGGCTGGAGCTACAAGAAACTGAAGAGTTGTTGCCTTTTTTGTGCTTCCCATCAAAAGCAAAACCATATGTGGACTTTCAGAAGTAATTGCAGGTATTGCTTTCAAGACCTATCTGTGCAACAACAGTTTCACACTTAATATCTTAAGCTTACCAAATCCCAATATGCATATTAATTGTTTTTATATGAAATTGTCATTCCTGGGTTTGGTGTAAAATTCTCCCTTGGTAATAATCATGGTCTCTGGTCTGCAGAATCACTGTTTTATTCTGGTGCTATTTCTTTTCCTGGGGCTGAAACAGACAATACGATGCAGTAAATAGCTCTGTGAAATACCTTTTATTTTTCCCTCTTATCCTTTCTTTCCTCACACAAATAGATGGTCTTCCTGATTTGACTTAATAGAACATGCCTACTTGCAGATAGAAATAGCAAAAGCTATAGCAGGATTATTCAAAATGTAATGTATCTGTTTCAAAATGGTTGTGAGTGTGCCAGATTTTTGTGTCAGGCAGAACAAAAGCCATAGGTATGTAGCTCTTGAAATTTCAATGATTTCTCAGATAGTAAAGTAATAACTAACTGTATGTTGTTACCTTTGGGGCAGTTTGTTTCCCAAGTACACTCTAATATTAAAAAAGAACAAACAAAATCCACCTTGCTTTTTATAATCTAAAAAAAAAAGCTTACAAAACTCACCTGACTATCCATCAAACCAAGAAGCTTCTCTGTTATGTTGCTGGTGAATAGAAACTCCTGGCTCATATAAACGGGAGAACAACATCTATACCTAGTCCCAACAGTAAAATCGAACAATTCCCAGTATAACCTCTCTTTTGCCATCTTATCAGTCTTGTCAACATAAGTAAGTCACCGCTGGAAGAATGCACAGCTTCTCGCTTTTTTTCAGGGTACAATTACAGTTATGTACTATACAGGTCAGGTACTCTTACATGACACGTAATTCTTAACTCAAAATGTAAATTTGTTAATGTATCAATAGGAAGGAAGAGATGAAATCATACTTTTTCTTCTGGAATTGTTTTTATTTCTTCTAGAAAGCGCTTTGTGTTTGTATTTTTGTTTTTTTCTTTTTAGAAATCTTTTTTGGTTTGTATTTGATCTGATACAATGCAAAGCTGGTTCAACACAGTTCATGTTGATAATGGCATAAGTACTTCCGTACAGAAATGTGTGCTTATATGTAGTTCATTAAACCAAAAATATTGCTGTTCCCCCAAATTGTGGTCACCTGGCTGGTGTTCTTCCTTCTCCAAAGCGCTGTCTTTTTTAAAAGAATGCCAAATTAAACAGAGCACTACAGTGATGGAGAGAGTGTACCCTGCCTGGTTTGGGTGACACAGCAGTCACTTTCACACTGCCAGGAAACAGAAGAGCTGTTTTGTAGCTATCTTGTTTTCATATACCATCTCCAGTACAAATCCTATTTAAGAAGTTAAATTTCCCCAAGCAGTTGCAGTAAGTGGGAGGAAACAATTTGTCATTTCCATCTTAGTCTTTGTGGCAGGGGTTTCTCCTGCTGGATAAAGGTCTGGTTGACTCTGGGGTTGATCCCCTTGCACTGTTTTTTTTCTTGGAAATAAAGAACTAGCTTGGGCTCTGCTTAGGGGCACTTCAGGAGGACAGAGGGCACTTGTCCCTGTAACTCCTTTTGGACCAGCTGAGGCTATTCAGTGCTGGAGGTCAGCTGACAAGAGTTTCTTTTGGAGCTTTTAAACTTTTTAAACAAAAGGTGCTGTGTGTAGTTCCTGGACATGCAATGCTATGTCTCTTTGTTTTTGTACACTGCCTGGTTTTTTTGTTTAGGGTGGTTTTTTTTCGCTTTGGAACTATGAAAATCAAGACTACTGTTTGAGGCAGTTCTTTAACACAGGATATTTATCTCAATGGATAAAACCTACTCGCAAGATTTTGATGAGACAAAGTAGAGTGCCACCAGAAAACAAAGAGGTAATTGCTTTCTTAATTTCCCTGTGCTTGCTGTCCTGAAGGAGGCATTACTGTTTATCCTGAAGTGTCTCTGGCTGAAGCTTCTTAAGTTGAGACTTAAAAAGTTTTTTTCTTTTCCAAGTCTTGCTACATTATTTCATTGTAGTGGATGCCTTGATTTCCTTCCTGATGGCCTAGTAAAAGCTCTGCATTGAGAATGAGCTGTCTTCAGTTTTCTATTCTTTCTCATTAAAGCAAAGAAATTGCTTTTGCATTCTGGCTTTTCACATGTGCACGTACCTGAATGTATTCCCTACTGTATCTGGATATGAAATTTTAATACATGGATCCATACCAAATTAGTATTAACTTCAGCTAACTGAGTGAAGATCTGGAGCAGTAACACTAGCTTTAGAAGTCTGGAGGATGCACGCTTATCTGTGCTGTTGTTCTCTACACCATCCCAAGATGCATACCTGTGGTTTCGCTGTTACCCTGCATAACTCATCTGTAGCAGTTCTGGCCTGGATGTCAGTCCAGTGTTTAGTGATTTTGTAGCTAGACCATAATGATCTCTATGTGGACCCGGATCTCTATATAAGACAAGAAGTGGTGGGAGGGGAGCAAAAAACCCAAAGACAAAACCAATAACTGTTGTCCTTGTCAGATCACAGCCTTCATCTCAGGCAGGAGTGTGAGTACAGAGCAGAAGTCCTGGCTTCCTGCGTATCTGTGCTAAAAGTTCTAATAAATAAATATGGCATTATTGAACAATATATTGTATTGTAGATCTCTTTATCTTTTCAAGTAAAGCATGTCCTCAAAATCAATATTGCTGGAGGTGCTGGGCTGTACCTTTAACAGGCAGGGTGTAATAGAGATATCTGTAAAACAGTTTTGTGCTTGCCTAATCCAGGTGGGACTGGAGAGCTCCCTGGTATAATTTAGGGATTTCTGGGAGTCTGTTTTAATTTAATTTAATTATGACTGTCTTGTTAATTTCTGCATCAGAATAAGAAATCTTTGCAATATTGCATGGCGCATGTGCCTAAGTCTAATGTACCTTTGAAGGTTATGATTCTACTTGAAAGTTATTTTCTTACTGTAATAGAAATGCTCACCAGTGTATCAAATGGCCATTTTGCAATTTGTACATTTTAAATATCAAAGTTTGGTAGGTTGTACTTTACCTTTCCTTCCTTATCTGTGACTACGTAATACAAGATGAAATGACCAGATGACTGAAGTTTTCTTCATTTGTCAGTTGTATTTGTTCAATAATTGGAATGAAGATAACATGTAGAATAATGATAATTCAATTTCCCCAAGAGGAGAATTAAGTCCAGCAGTATGAGAGCAATGCTTATCACCAAAGAGGAGCTGAATCTTCAAACTGAGCATATCGGGAAACAAATCTAAGACTGTGCAGAACATTTACACTAGAGGGAAGCCCCATCACAACTGCAAATATGACTTAAAACTGTTTTACTCAGCCATGTTAAAGACGCGTGTCATAGTGAGATTTGGATGACATGAAAAAATGTGACGCTGGGAGAGATGCTCAGTCTTTTATCATCACTAGAAAGTCCAGGAATCAGTAGGGATCTAGTGGCGCTGCTTGTTTGTTCCATTTCTAACTTTGGTAGGAAAAGTAAAGCAAGCCTTAAGAAGAGACATCCTCAGCTGAAGTACATTGTTGTTATTATTTTACTAATGTTAGGTAGTTCTAGATATGCTATAAAAAATACCAGAGAGAACTTATTTTTCTTAACACTACTTTCTTTGTGCATGTTTATGTTGGGCCATGGTTTTTTGGGGTTTTTTTTTGAGGAGGGGGTTGGTAAGTTCTTTGAGATTTTTATAGGTGCTCAGCATCACAGTAACACATTTCAGTAGGAGCAGCAATAGACTGACATAAAAAGCTTCTAAAATTCTCATTTTCTGTCTGGCATAAAGTTTCCTGGGTTCTATACTGTAATCAGTACTATACAAGAAGGTTCTTTTTCAAATATGTGTCATAAAGCTTCCCTTACATACAGGGCTGGTCAGTTTGCTCTGCTTGTATGGGTCTTTTCCACAAGGGAAAAGAAAAATGAAAGGTAAGGAGGATTTTTTTGTGGAAATGATTTAATACGGAGGTATAATTGTGAAACCTTACAATTCAACAGCATGATTTGTAGATAGTGAAATATTACTTCTGTTTTAAGGAATTAGATTTTAAGTTGCTGTATCTAAAGGAAGTAATTTTTTTCCCCTTATTGATGACGTAACAATATATAATTGACATTATTTTGTTAAAGGATGAGGGACAAGATTCTTCTGTTGGAAGTAGAGAATTTATCTTGACTTTTTTTTTTATTATTTTTTGGAAAACTTCATGCTCTTGAAAACTAAGCTAACAATATTTATAAAGACCCAACTTGCCTTGAAAGTCCAACTGTAGAAATCTAGCAGCTTAGAGGGCCCTTGGAGATCTTCCAACTTACCATCAAATAAACCTTTTATTCCTCTTAAACCAGCTGTAAGGAAGCAGAGAGAAGCATGATGTTTTATGATGCTGATTAAGGCAGTAATCTAGTGTCTGCTTTATTCAACATATAAAGATACGCTGATGAAACACTGATAAGCAGTCAAATTACTGCCTCAGGTTAACAAACCTGCAATCAGTTCTATTTTTTTTCCACTCTTCTAGCGGTTGTTGTTTCTTAAGACTCCTTGAACAACTGTATTTTAGTCTAAGCAGATGTTTAATCATCATAGTTTAATCATTGGTAGATATTCAGTGACAAGGGATTTCAGTGTTTGAAGGCCTGACCTTGAATTCTTAAAAATCACTGATTTTGATACAAATTTCGTATGTAAGGAATGATAGCTCAGATGTTAATTATGATTGCTTTAGCATTTGTGTACCGCAGTGAAGTCTTTAAAAGTTGATTGCATTTCACACAAGTACAGTAATCTGTCCAAATGTATGAAATTGCAGGCTCATTGCAACAGATGTTTTGATTTAGTGTAATGTGCCAAACAATTTTGAGGTCTTCCTGTGTATAGATTTCATTGCTGTAGTAGCTTGGAGGTTTGTGCTAATTTCTCAGTGAAAACTGTCCTTAATTTTCTCTAACAGTATTTGTGTTTTGATGTAGCTATCATTTTTAATCCGCACCAATATAATAAAAGAGTATGTTATTTTTATTAATAAATTTGCATTAAAACCCCCTGATTTTTTCTTTTCATTCTAATAACTTTTCATGTGGTTGCTGTTCAATCCAAGAACTTTCTCCCAACCCCATTGAAAAAGAACATTTTGTGAGTTTCAAAAGATTGTCCAATTTCTTTTCAGAAATGCCATCAGTCCAAATGCATAAAAGCTATAATAAAATTGAAATAAAATCATGTTTCTAGGCATCTGGACACCAGAATGCTTAGCATCTGTGGAGTTCAGCATAAACTTCCACCACCCTAATCCCCATTTTATGCTTAGTGCTCTAGAAAATATCTTAGTAGACTTGGTCATCTTGGCCACTTAGATCGTAGTAGCCATTCCATCAGAAATGAAAATTCAGGGTCAGGTGCTACGCTGGGCTGTATCGGTAGCAGAAAGAGACTGGCAGGCACCAATCTCAGTGACTGGTAAGTATCCTTCATGGGACTATGAACCTCCTTGGCATCTCCACAACCTCCAGGCTTGTTTGGTTTTCCAGTAATTTGTGTAGAGTGGGAAGGTAAATGACCACAGCCAGCTTGCTCTTGGTTGCGTTCCTTACGATCAGTCTTATTCTGGCATGAATTTCAATAGTCCTTGTCATTAGAACAGTACAGGACAGGTGCTATTTATGAACAGATAAAGTAAAGGGTTTCCTGTTGTCTTGTTCAGTACTATTTAGCTGCATAAACATAGTAGGGTATTATGCAATGTATAGTCCACTGTAGTCCACAGGTGGATTTGTATGGGTCTGTGAACACAGGTACCACTGTGGTACCACAGATGCTGTTTCTGTTAGTTATCGTTTAAGATCTTGCTATCTAGTCAGGCTTAAGACAGGACATTTGTGAGGATAATTGATTTCTAGTCAATAAGATCAATAACGCTATGCCAGTTCTTTAATAACATCCTATTGATGCCTTATGTAATGATTTATACCTGAAATAGTACAGCACAGGCAAACACTCTGGTGTTTGATTCTATTTTTTTGGAGGTCAAAAGTTTGGAAATATGGCAATAAGGCTGTTTAACGTCATAGAAACTAACATGCAGGTTTCCTAAAAGTTGTAGAACTGTTTGCAGCAAAGTGAGCAATGTAGTTCTTGTTTTCAAGGGTTCTGGCAGCAAAAGCAGACCAGCGTAAGAACTCAGGCAAGTACTTTTATTATCACTCAGTCCAGGCTGTGCTGGAACTTCATATGTAGATGGAACACATTATCCTTGCAGTGATGTATTTGTATGTGAAATGCTGTCCTTACTTGTGGCAAACTACTTAAAATGCAGTCTTTCTTAATGTAAACTATCTGAAGAGTTTAAAAGGAGAAGTTGACCAAGGATGACTGAAACTTTTTTGGTATATGCATTTATGGTTTGTTTTTTTTTTTTTTTTTCTCTTTAAAGGCATTATATTTATTTTTAAGATTAATTTACCTTGAGTAGTTTTGGAAATAAAACCAGCACTTATTTCGTTATCTAATACTAATCAAGTTTTTGCTGATACTCAGATCTTCACGTTTGGGTAAATACTTTTAAATTGCAAAGATAAAAACTGCATGTAGCAAGTCCAAATGAAATAAGTGGACTATAATGGTTTATATTATGTCGGTTCTTACTTTTCTAATTTCATACAGAAATGAAAAATATGAGGGCGTGAGGAATAAAATACTATGTACTTGAAACCAACAGGATTTTTTTCATTATAATCTTTAGAAAGAACCTCTTTTACTAAGGTATAGGGATGGAAGTAGGATGCCTCTTCTGCTCCTCTCTAGCCTTGGCAGAGTGAAGCGGCCGGATAAAAATCTCTGCTGGTTGTGGGTGTAAATACTGCGTGTAGACAGATTGTCTCCACATGCTGGAGAGGCGTATCTGAAACTCCGAGAAGAGGGGAAGGTGTAAGCTTGTAGCTCGCACTTTATGTTGGGGGGTTTGTACATGTAGTTCCGTCTTTGTGATTAGAACTTCTTGGGATTAGTTATAGATGAGTATTTAGAAGATTATAGGTATCAACATTTTGTAAATGTTGGATACTGTGGTTTAGCTGATCCTGAAGGTATAGTTCACTGATTCCAGTTAATTAGGGCAGCAATAAATCAATAGGTTGCTCCAGTCCTGATTAGACTTTAAACTCTGTGAGCTAGCAGTTTCTCACTGTAGCACTAAAAGAGTATTTCAATAAGTTTAGTAAATGTGCACATAATAATGCTTCCAGTTCTAAAAAGTGAAAAACACTTAGCACAAATGTTGGTGTTTTAGGTTCATAGCTTGGAAGTAGGCTTGAAAAGAAACCAAGTTCTAAACATTATCTACTTTAATGCTGCATCTTCTAAGCCTCAGGAGTCCAAGGACAGTCTTCAGTCAGTCTTTTCACATGCGGTACCCTGTGTGACTAAGAAAAAATAGAAAAAGTCAGTCATTTGAACAGACCATTCAATATGGTCATTTGTTCAAAGGATCCTACAGTCCATTGCTTCAGCTATATTGAAGTGTGCAGTATGTGTTAAATTGCAGTGAGCAGTCATGGTCACACTAGGAATTAATGGTAACAAAAATAAATGAATTTCAATTCCATATTTTATGAGTCACTAAATTTTTTCTTCATTTCAGGGGAAAGTTACCTAGCAGTCATAAATTTTAGACATATTAAAAAGAGGTAAAAATAAGCATACACCAAAACACACACACCCCTAAACACACACAAAAAAAAAAAAAAAAAAAAAGAGCAGTTGCCTTTTATTTTTCTGGCACCTGCTATAAAAGGGGGAAGAACAAGATCCAAAACATCCAAAACATACTTGCAGAAAAGCTAACTAGCTAAGCTGAAGAACTTCTTAATAAACAAAATGTTGAAAAAAACCCAACAAAAACCACCCTGAAAAAATATGTAGGAACAATGAGTTCTGATCTTGTAAAACCATGGGAAATGAAGAGTGACCAGAAGTACCCACTGATCTGTGCTGTACCCAACGTTGGGTAATTACTTTCCAGCCTCCTACAACAATCTTAAATACCTTGTAGAAAGCCTGTGGTCAAAATAGGTTTTTGTTAAGGATGAAAATTTAACAAATCAACTGATTTGTCATGGACATTAGCGACTATGTGTGACAGAGATCTAATGCAGAGATCCTGCACCTATCCAGTGGAAGCCCTTGGTGATTTTGATTAAAGTAATATATATATGGCACAAAGATATAGTGAAATACTTTCTTCTCAAATGACTTTGGAGGAACACAGATCACTGATAAATTGATGATTGTACACTTTATTTTTCTTTGTAGGAATTCATATACACAGAGTTCCTTTCATAAGCTTGATTAAAGCTTGAAAAAGCTGTTTCAGAAATTCACTTCTCATATGACTAGAAGCTTACCTTCTTTAAATTATTATTCGTAATTTGTACTGATTTGGTCTCGTGCCAGCATTTACACTTTAAAAAATTCTAATTATTGTTATAGTGGAATATAATATATTCCTTCTTACACATGCAGTCTGAAGTGTTCATACAAGCCTAGGAATGCTCTTTACCACAAACCAATCCAGTACCAATATTTGTTCTGAGAAGATTTCTGCCCCAGTAGAACTACATTTAATTTAGTTTAGTGGGTGGATTTGAATAAGAATTAAAGTTGCATTAAATTTTCAGACAAAAGAGACAATTTTTTTCACCAAAATAAATGGTCTTTTGACTGTATCTCAATCAAAATTTAATTGAAAGTATGTATAAAACAAAAATGCATGTTATCTTTAAAAAATACTATGAAAATGGAATCTAATTTTTGAACCCCTTTTTTGTAAGAGTAAAGTGTGCTGTTTTCTTTGACAGTTTGGTAGTACCTCTGCCCGTAAAACTGATGATGACGGTATGAAATCATTAACAGGTGGCTTCTCTCATAGTGATTAACAAACAACTCATGCTTGAGGGACTGGATTAGTGCCCTTCCCTTTGAAATACAGAAGCAGACTGTGCTCATCCACGGCAGATGCCTTAGTTGCATCTTCATTATTGCCCTCTTCCATGTGGGACTTGCTGCAGTGCCTTGCGGTGTGCAGCTAATGGAGAAGCCAAGCACTGGAAGGTATTGTCCATCATTTAAATCTCAGGATGTGGTAGGGAAGGTGATGGGTAACTGAACAACCTGAATGGAGGTCTGCAAAAATAATTCTTGCAGTAAAATTGTACGGCTTCATGACATTTTGTGATCACAGGGCTTCCTGGAAATTCAACGTAAATAGCAGGCCAGGCCTGGAGCCCCAAGACTGCTGCAGTCTAGAGGTGTCCTTTGCTTGTGCACAACTTCTGGGAAATGGCTGTGTTGATTCGCTTTCTTCCAGCTCACAGTTGTCCTCCCTTCTGCACTGATGCTTGGGCTGTCACTAACATCTTATTTTTAACTGGTCTGACAGTGCCATGGCCAGAAACAATTTTGATATATTGGGGTCATTTGTTCTATGGCAGAAATGTTATCTTCTGTTTCAAACAACAAAAAAAGCAAACTTTTTCTGTATTCTTCATTTAATCTTAGGAGAACTCAGATGGGTCTAGAACCCCTCTAGTATTTACTGATTACTGTGTATTGCCAATTGTTCATACGTATAAAATCTTTTCAGCTTTTATAAATGAAATTTTCTTTAGATTTTGTTGGGTTTGCTATTGCAATACCTTTAAAAAAATAAATCTGTCTCTCTAAATGACTTTACTCTTTCTGATAATCCAGTTGATGAGGCAAATGTATAAAAATCCCACTAATGTAGGCTGAGGCATGTCCCAAAGTAGCTTGCTTCTCTAGTTAGAAAATCATAGAGCACTTAATAATCCTTCAGCCTTCTTGAGAAACGTATAACATTATTATGTTTGCTCAGATAGATTTTATTTAATCCTTTCAGAATATTGCATTAAGCTTGGAGGCTGTATTTACTCTTGCGTGTTTCCAGTTAGCAAAGGATAAAGTTGGAAGAAGGAATTATGGGTTGAACTGATTTCTAATAGGAAACTGTTCTGCTGAAACTCACAGTACATCTGTGTGTGATAAAGGACTACATCACTTTGATTTCCAGTCAAATAAGTGACTAAATTCTTCTTGACGGTATAATTAGGGATGTGCTACTTTAGCACTATTAACATATCAATTTGTTTTTTCCCTTCCACATGGTAACTGTCCTCCAGGAGGAAGCATTAATTCTTAGAACTATTTACGTGACTTCATTAACTGCTTCTGCAGCGTTCAAGTGGAGCTCACCCTGCAGCAGCCAGATACAGAAAACTCTCATGAGGAGCAGGTAAACGTGAAGCAGTCCAGGCAATGTTGTCAGTTTAGTAGGTTTGAAAGACACTTACCAAACTACAATCAAACTTTTGAAGTCTCTTGACACTGCAAAAGTGAGCTACATATCCCAGCAAAGCAGTGCATGAAGCAGTTTCAGAGCGAATTATTATTGTTCTATTGACCTTAGCACTATCTACAAAAGGTGCTTTTTCAAGGTCAGACTTGTTTGGGAATCGTGATTCTCTGCTAATGTCAAACGGGTAGTAAGCAACCCTGAACAGCCAGTAGGAGACTGCAGAAGATTCTGACATGATACACATCATAAGCGACTGTTAAATTGGTTCCAGTATGTTGTCTGGAAATCTGAGAACAGTTGGTTCCTCGAGAACTACAGCCCTTGGGAAGTTCAGACTGGCTTCTCTCTGCCCCAAGCTGGTATCTAAAGTTGTTTTTTAGGAGGGTCCGAGCACTTATTCTAATTCTGCACACAGACATGTACACAACTTGTGTTTTCAGTTGTGATGACTTTAAAAAACTACTTTTGTTTGTTTGTTTCTTTTAGTGGGTAAGTGAATGATAGCTTCATACAGTTGCTTAGCTGAAAATGGCTGGTATTTGGTAAGTGATTTGGGGAGGTATGATAAGTATTTGTCATATACTTTGCCAGGCATTATCTTCTGGCTAGGAACAGGAACATGGCACAGGTCCCTTGGTTTGGCCCAGGAAAGGTGTATTTTGTGATGTTGACAGGAGGCTGTAAATCTTGCCCAGAGACTGACCAACCCCATTTACAGCATTTCGGACAACTGTTTGTCAGAGCTCGTTTCTTTTATTGTGCCTTTGGTAATGAACTTTGTCTGGATATGCTTAGGGGAGCGTCTGTGTTAAATTCTTGACTTTATACTGTTCTTCAAGAAGTGAGTAACAGGCAGCGATACGCCAACACCACACATTTTACTTGTCTGTGTATTAAAACATTCTATAACGTTTAAATTCCTTATTCCCTTCTGCTTTCTGACCTGGAGTGAAAAATACATGAATAGACAGAGAAGTAAATTAATTCTAGACAGTATAAACTTGAAAATCTGCTAAGCAAAATTCAGCATTGGAGAGAGGCTATGAAAAATAGTGAACATATCTTGTATTGTTATAATGAAATTTTGTCTTGAATAGCGATTAGTATTTAAGGAAAAAGAAGGAAAAATGAAGAGCTGTTTCAGAATGACTTTTTTAACAGCAGCATAGACTCTGTTAACTTTTCTGGGTTAAATAGTTATTGGAGGTGCTGGAAGGAAAATAATTTCTCTTCTGAGAGCCCTCAGTTCGTCTAGCTTACTGACTGCACTTAGGTCAGGGACCAGCTCCAAGGATTCATTGCTGGTGTGTGCTTTCTGGCGTTTCTGCTTATCCTGTCTTGTTCTACCAGCTTTTAGGTGAACAACCAGCAATACATGCAGGAATAGTCACTTTGTGTTTCTTCTACAGGTTTCTTTGAAAACTCACTTGTCCATTAGTTAGCAATGGTTCTTATTAGTATGTTTTTCCAGTACCACACTTTCTTTTTATTACAAGAGAACATAAGATACTTGAAAGCCAAGCAATGGTTTTTGCTATAAATGTTGATAAATGAGCAAAGGAAGGACTGGATGAGATTGGATAAGTCTTTCTGTTTGTAGAATTTCTAATGGAAAGGAAAATTATTGAGAAATTTAATTTATTGTAAAAATTTTAGAAGTCTTTACATTGTAGTGATACTTCTTTTTTTTGAGGAGAAAATATATATTCTAATGAAAACGTGAAATGAGGGTGTTTGAATGCAATACTACTTATTATTCCTGTTGGCTGCCTTTCAGAATGTATCGAATCAGTAGGCTTTTGTTTGCTTTGTTTTTTTTTAATCAGAGCACTACACTCGTTTTAAATCTGTTTGGGAAACCTACTGAGACAGCATTATTCTGAATCAAACTGATAATGGAAATTGATGAGGGAAGGATAGTACAATGCTGATGTGAGTAATAGCCTTTAAAACAATCAAAGGAAATTTCAGACACAAATGGGTTTTCTAATCATGTTTTCTTCAAGATTGTATCATATACAAAAGGAAATAACACATTATTGAAGTGTATTGCATGTCTAATTCAAACCAACAGCACAATTTACCTTATGTCATTAAGTCTTACACAAATAGACAGTATTTTCCCACAAGGACACTATTTACTTCTGCTTGAAATATGAAGTAATAAGTCTAATAGAAGTAGGAAGGTGTAACATATTGTAAAGCTATTTTGTGTACCAACAGAATTTCCAATAAGTCTAGTTTTTGCATTCAGAAGCTCTGCTGTAAACAATTCACAATGATAATATTAGAAAAGTTTAAGTTGGACAGAAGGGAAAAAGATTATACTATGGGTCATAATTAAGTGTAGACTTGATATACGGTGTGTTGAGGTTTCTTTAGGCATGTGAATGGTAAAATAGATGGTAAGAACTCTAAAAGTTTAATTGCAGTCTTAACGGTGTACTTGCTTTTGATATAGGGGTACTCGGAGAATAAAGGACAGGGTTTTGTTTACACTTATGAGAAGGTCTGCCTTGGAAATTTAGAAAATTGTTGTAGCATATTTTTTGTAATGAGCAGTATGAGTTGGTGGCGTATGGTGCCCGCTTGGAAGGAATGAAGTTAGATATGAGAATTTTGTACTTAACAAAAATAAGATGCTGGGTTTACTGTTTATGGGTTGATTTAGTTTCAGGTCCATTTAAACATTTTGAAGAACAGACAAATGAATTAAATTAATCAGAAATTATTTGGTTTATCCACAGTCAAATCCTTTATTATTGTAGTGATCCTTCTTGGTACAAGCTTTTATTTCAAATTTTGTTTTTTTCCTTGAACTTTAATGTTTAGAATTGCATAAAGAATTCTGGATAAGGTTTTAACAATAAATGAGAACGTTAAAATAGCTGAAAATATCTGCTGCTTCCCAGTGTTTATTGGCAATGTATTAATTGAGGAAACCAAGGGCAGCATTTATAACTATTATGTATGACACCATTGAGTCACATTTTATGACACCTTTGGGTCATGGTTTGCTGCCGATTAATCTGTGTAGCTAACATCTTGCTCTCTTCAAGGGCATCTCACTTTGACTGCCAAAACGACAAAAAGTGGTAGTATCAAACCATGGGTGATATCTGCCTTCTGTTCTTTAATTAGTGAAATTTTTCTTTGAGAAATGCTTGGTTAGTCCAGACTGATGTATTTTTGCTAATGTAGTGTGGTGTTTTATAAAACATTCCTTTTGTATCTATCTTTAGTTATTTTGTAATCCAAAATTCCCACTATAGTCTTCCATACATTTGAGATAAAAGTAATTACGCAAACCCTTTCCAGATCTTATTTGCTACTTAGATTTAAAAATATCTCTATATAAAAATATCCTCTTTTTTGAAAGCTTTATTGCAGTACTTATTGGAAATGCAGAAAAACGTACCAGGTTCATGGACTTGGATTATTTTACCTTTAAGGGTTGCATGATACCTCTTCACACATTGTCTCAAGTTTGGTTGCAGTATCTTCCTTCTCTGGTCTCCAACTCCTGTCTACCTTTGCACTTGCACGCCACCTTATCGTTATTTTAGAAAGGTGGTATTTTAATTTAGCTGTTTAGATTATCTTTAACCTTAATTTCTAACTGTGTATGTATTTCTTCTTTTTCTGCTTATAGCATTAAAGAATTTTCTTGGTTTCATGACTTTCTTTTGCATGCTTAAGCTATGGCAATTTTGATTTTTCTTTGCATTGTTACGGCAGTAGTAGTGTGTCAGTTCTGTTCTGCTAATAAGAATATCAAGCACATCTCCACTTATGCCAGTTTTATTTTTGTCACAATACTGTGATAGCATCATGATCATAAAAAATTATTTTAATGCAAAATTAAGTTATCTCTGCCTTTTAACAAGTACACTAATTTTGTCAGAAATATGTGTCAAAATGTGAATCAAAATATGTGTCAAAAACTACTTCAGATTTTTTGTGGACATAGTGAGAACAGTGCTATTTCATCTCTTTAGCCAGAAACCTAAGGTAAGTGATAGCTGGAAAATAATGGTTTCCTATATTAGATTTTGTGAAGGAATAGGTAAAATTAGATTCAGGAAAGTTCTGGCCTGCCATGTCTGTTGTTATTTGTATAGCAAAGTTTCCAGCACTAAAGGACATTTCTCCTTTGCCTGAGTTCCTAAATTGTTTGCTTAATGGAGTAAAGCAATTTGTAGTGTTTCAGTGGTTTTGGGAACTGTTGTGGTTCTTTTGTTTTGTTTTGGGTTTCTTTTTTGTTTTGTTTTGTTTTGACCTCTTTCGATGTAGCAAGGACTGTAAGACTGTTCTGCTGAGTTCTAAGCTCAGCAAAGAAATCTTGCAGAAAATTCTGTTCTACATATTTGGGAAGGAAGAGTCAGAATTCCAAACTTAATAACTGGTAAACAGGTTTTTTCACCTCCTCAGAAGAACAACAAAACAAGCCATATGTGAACGAAATTAATTTAGCCATTGTTTCATTGTATGGACTCACCACTTCCAAATGAAATATGTGGGACGAGTATACATTTTATTTACATGTAAAGAATTCAAAACCAGCTGGAGTTCCATGAAACTTTCAAGAGATACATACCTTCTGAGGAGAGGAAGAGTTCAATTCTGAACCTAATTTTCAACTTGAAATCCGTGTGTTGATTTCCATGTGGATTCCTCTGTCTTCATGGTTGGAGTAAGGGAAAAGGCAATTTGCTGCTTCTATAATGTCCCCTGTGATTCTCTCATTTATTTAGGAACCTGCTGAGGAGAGGCGGGAAAGTGAAGAGGTGAAATGTAGTGGCAGAGGGGCATTTTACATCTCCCAGTCCCTGTGCTGTAGCTGTTATAGAGACCTTAGTTTTGGACAGATGCATGGATCACCACGTGAATCAGCTAAAAATAGAACTGTGTTTTGTATTCTGATAACCTGCCCAAGTTAGAAATGGCTATGTTGAAAGGTGACACGGATTCTTCTGTGAAGTAAGAGGTAGGAAAACTAGTGGCAAGGGGCTTGCAGAGTAGTGTCACTTGCTGGAGCCTTTGAAGATCTTACTATAAAAGCAGCACATTTCTTTATTGAAATTATTATGGGTTCTTTCATGGATATTGGTACACATTTGTTTGAGGGAAAGGTTAGGATGAGGGGTTTAAGTGTGCACAAAACACTGTTATATCTCTAAAAATTCAGTGTCATTAATTTGAAATGGAATCTGAAGATGATGAATTTGGCAAAAACTCAGGAATAGCAATGACTGAGAAGTTTCACTTTTGATTTACTGTGACTTTACTAACGATCTCTACTTTAACCTTATTAACTGCAAGAGACAAAACCACTATCCAAGAGACAGCAGAGAGAAACTGATGGCACTAACTCCCCGCTAATATCTTTGTGAATGAAAGAGCTCCTTTGAAGACAGAGTGCAGTAATCGGATGACAGATCCTGTGATAGTCAGGCACTGTTTAATGGCTTGGATCCTGAGGGGTCACGGCTCCACAGCTGGAGAAAGGGTAGCATTTCTGGTGGGACATGAGTTCTCCTGCCTCAGAAGTCATCTTCTGTTCCTGGATGACTGCTCTGTAATTGAGTTAAAAGAGCAGCTGTGTTGGTTCAATAGAGACATTTTTATAGAGAGTAGTACCATTAATTCCTTAGAGGAACAAATATGCTGCTGGCAGAATGATGTTACATGGTACGATCTTCCCAAGTCAAGGATAGGGAACCAATTACAGAAGAAAAAGATGAGAAATGTAAGGAAATGGCTAACAGCTCAGTGAGCTGCAGTCTCAGCATAGCAGAGTTATGAAAATATTGACTTTGCCAGGTCCAGATGAAAACAGGTCGGGAGTTAACAGCCTGTGGCTATATTCTAGCGATGCCTCTCCATCTATCAGGGGTGTTCACGATGCGCTTATTTAAAGTGAAATTTTCTTTTCTCCTTAGATTTTGCTTTAGCAGACTTATTTCGTGCCAAGCACTTCTGTGGATGTTTGGGGTTTATCTTTTAATCCTGTGTGTTTGCTTTGCTATTCTCTTGTCTCACAAGCTTTGCTATTAATAGTACTGCCAACAGTAAAAGCAGACTTCACTGCAGGTAAGCTCACCAGAAAGTTCTCCTGGAAAACTAGGTTAACAGTTGTAGTGAGGTTTGTTCAGGTTTTCTCAGTCACAACTGATTTAAAGAAGGTAATGACTGACTATTGTATAGAGGGATCCAGGCTCCTGAGATCACTAGCTGCCAGCAAGTTGTCTAAAATTGTACTTAGTTATGCACCTTTCAGAACCTCCTGTTTTCTTCCCTTTTCTGGATTTCTGTTCAGTATTTCTATGCTAGCCTCCTTTCCAAACAGTGGGAAAAGGTACTTTGGTCATGGTCAGTCTCTGCAGACAAGAGAAGCTCTGTGCTGAAGGGTGCAAACATTTGATGAGTGTCCGACTGTTCCCAGGCATCCAACAAGAAAAGACTTTCACTACAGTGTGCAAAGTCAGTGTAATACTGGTGTCCGCCACCCTCACCCTCATGCACGTGTCTGGCTTTTGGATAGTGCTCAGTCTTTTGGATGTCCCAGCAGAATATGAAGCACATGTGGCTACAGCCGTTTATCTGCAGCCCATGCAAAGAGGTCTTGCATAAGCTACAGAGAAACTGTGCCAACCCATTTATAATAACTTTCCCCCTGTATTTATGACTTTAAAAGTAAATATTTTTTTCAATAGATTGCAAGCTGCCTCCCGTACCTGAATAAAACTACTGTTCAAATCATTGGGAGGTTTTATTGCGGAAAGTTAAATAGCAGGGAAAACTGGGTTTAAATGATGTTGAAAACACTGTTGCTCTTTTCAGAGATAAATGTAATATACTCCAGAGGGTACAGTTTCCCTTTATGAAACATGCATGACTTGTATTAGCTGCTGTTTATTGCGCCTGTGGTTAGTAGTCAAGTGGTAAATGAATAATTTAAATTGCAGATGTGTGTCATTAACTCTCCTATCTTCCACGGTTTTATCAAAAACTGACCTCTACCAAGTCTGTCTGCAAAACAGATGGAAAAAGAGTAGTGAAGCTTTGGTGGTGTTTCTAGCTATTCTGTAACCAACTTCACTTTGATAAATATAGGTGGCCTGGGAAAATGAAATACAATTCTTATAGAATTTCTAGAACCTTTTATCAAAAGCTTAGTCATACCACAACACATGTAAGAGAGATCGATCAGTCTTTTTAAAAAAAGATTTTAAAATATTAGCTGTAGTTTCGTGGAGAATAAGGGACGCTTTCTCTTGTTTCTGTCAGTAGGTACTGCTATTTACCATAGTAACAAGGAACATCAGAAATCTGGGACAGTATCTTTTCCACTTCCTAAATTATTTTGGTTTGTGTAGTTATTTTTTTGCTGGTGAAACATGCTTTAGAGGCTTGAAATCAGGCTTGATTGTTGTAATCAACACTGAAAAGAACTTCTGGAAGTTTCTACTTCATAGTGTATGCAAGAATATAATTGAAAACTTGCTCACTAGGGACAACAGTACTGATCACGCTGTGCCACCCTTGCGTTTGCCTGTCAGCTGCCTAATGATCGTTGGCCTTAAGGCAGCTGTGCGCTTCTTGGCTTGCTTGCCTCTTCAGACATCCAGCATTCATCTTGGAGGGAGCAAGGAATCTGGGGAAAGTCCTGGTACAATCAGCACATCTTAAGTGTTTAAGGGTGATTGCCCTGCAAGGTGAGGTGTTCACCTGTTGTAAGTTGCCAATTGGTGACACTGAAGTAGAGCCAGACTGAAAGTCGCCCTAAGCAATAAACGCAGGCTTCCACCCGGGCTTTCGCAGCTTGCCAAGGCAAGCACGTCCGCAGCCTCGCTCCCAGGCAGCGCTAGTCTGTTACTAACACGTTGGGCATTGACTCCAGTTGAAAGCACGTGCTTCAAGATGAACTGGGGAAATGCTGTTCTGTGACTTGAGGAAAAATAACTCTGCTCTTGATACTGTTGTAATAGTGATGCTTAGCAACCCAGGTGAATTACGGTACTGCAGACGTGACCGCTGCGGCACGTGCTGAGCTCAGGCACCACACGCTGCAGTCAGTCCTGTCAGACCATATCTCTTGGGGTCTCCTACCTGGTAGGCTTAGGAGCTGGAGCGACTCAGCTGCAAATTACTAGTTTGTGGCACATACCATGAAAGAAGCACTCTAGGGGCGAGAACCACTCTGAATTTCATGTTAATTCATGGTCACATTGCTGGTTGTAGAAGTTTGGTAGGATGGATGTGAGAGACAGCTGTAACCATAACATTCAAATTTCCTAAGATCATTATTCCATGATCATATGGGGACTACTTAATACTGTTATTCAGCATTGTGACAGTGATTTTGTAAAACCAAAAGGCAAAGGACAGATTACTCTTTGCTGTGTGACTTTTCAAAAATTAGATTCCTGAACACATTTAAGCTTGACAGCTCAGTGATCTATTCCTGTGCACAATCAGAGCAGTGACTGGATATGTGAAATAACAGAACAGGCTGCTAAAAATAATGCTTGGTGGTTTATCTTCTGAGGAGGGATTAACAGGCAAAAAGGCTTGCCATCCTCTTGTTTTTCTTTTCAAAACCACATCTGAATTATAAATGATTGCTTTCACAAGTTATATTCCTATAGTTAATTTACTTTAAAAATATGTACATATAACATATGATACAAAAGTGGTCTTATGTATGTATAATATACACAGATATCTATAACTAATCTTCATTTAACTAGCAGATTTTATTGGATGTTGTTTTACAATTCTGTTAAAATTTACATGATTTTTTTCATAAAGGTGTCTAATCACAGAACAGAAATGAGATTGTAATAACATTTGTGTTGCTCATTTTCTTGGTATTACAACACATTGCATTGGCTCCCAGTGACTTCTGACCTGGCTATAGACCCCAGCCTCATCAAGTTCCCTGGCCCATCCCGTGTGAGACTAACCATGGAACGTTACTTTCTGTATCAAGTTAGTTCACACTAAGAACCTGTGTGCATGCTGGAGGACAAGTCCTATCTTGTTGGCCATGTGTTTGTGATTTTTGGAGTATGAGTAATTATGTAGTGAAAACTGCACTGGAAGGAAGAAATGAGTGTGCTATTTCCAGAGTAAAGGCTCCTGTGGGATGTGCATAATGTGCAAAGTCATCTTGATGTATATGGCCCAACCATTCAGATAGGTCACTGAAAGGCCCTCAGGCAAGAGCAGCTGAAGAGTATTGCAAAATCTGCACCTTTTAATAACTGAAGTTCTGGACCAAAAATAATTTATTTTAAATTCATACCTTCCCAACCTGGAAAGCACATACTTAGCCAAGTTACTCTTTTATAGGGCCATGGTTACAAAACAATAGGGAAGAGAAGCATTACTACAAATGGAAATAGGCCTTATTACACGTGTTCTACAACTCCTCTGTTTGTGCAACTACTCTCATGACACCCTCATGCAGTACTTTTATGCCATGTTTTTATAGATTTGGAAAGCTGGGAAGTGCAAAGTTACAGTAAATTATTTGTCTGAGCTTCCAAAATGAATTGGAGAGTACTTGAATTACTGTCTGCTTTTTTAGATAGATGTAAGCTGCATAAGAACCCAAAACTTGTAGGCAGAAAAACAGTAAACAGATTTCCATGTTACACCTGTTTGCACCCACTTTCCAGATGATGTGTGAATCTGCATGTTGAAGTCAAGTTCCAGGAAGCAGAGCACCTTAAGTTTGCTATTTCAAATCTATTCTTACCATTTCCTTGAGAAGTCTATAAAGTATTTGTTTAGAGAATTTTTATCTTCCTCTTTCTTTCCTTCAGGAAAATTAGCAGGCCTTATGACAGGGCAAGAGAAATTTAACCTGCAAGCATCCAAACTATTCAGGGAGCAGTAATCTGAAAGAACTGTAGAAGCGGAGAAATTGCATGGGCTCAGAGGTTTTATAGCTTCTTCTTCCAAAGCAACGTGTGAGAAACGAGTGGATTTTACTGAGAGGGACGGAGTCCGGCTGATTTGGAATAAATAGCAGGGTGGATATGTCTGACACAAAAATGATTGGAGTACTAAATTGAAGGATATTAACTCTGATCAGAAGCTGCTTTATATGATTCCATCTTACTGAATGTACTTGGTGTGAGAAAACTGAACTAAGAGATGCAAAAGTGAGAGTAGCTGTTGCTGAGCAAGATGTGAAAATAAAGCAGATGAGCACAGGCAGGACAACTTTTGGAGGCTTCTGCTGGTTGTGACCTTCCCTACATGAAAGGTATCTGTTTACTTGACAGGTGAGGTAATTTCCTGGTGCTTTTGAATGGCTAAATGTGCTAGTAATGGAAGATTGTTTCCTGTATTTGTTTTTGTGATGGAATCCCTACTGCTGTAAAGGCTGATTTCTGAATCTTGCAGATTTTATCTTTATTGTTTTGTGACTCATGCAGATACATGCGTGCACACACACACACAAAAATCAGAAACCTTCTCCCTTGCCTCCTAGTAGTTTAAATGACCTAAAGATAGCAAGTGATCCTACTTAAACACAGTATGTGATGCTTTTAGGCTGAAGCCCAGTGAATTCAGGAAGAAAATCACCCCAGGAATGAATTGCTAAAGCTTGATGTGAATCAAAAATGAGTTCTTGGTAGGATGGGTGGAACAAGCAATGCTTGGTGAAAAGGACCATGCAATGAAAAGATAGCTGTACATTCCCAGAACAAGAAAACAAGCAAATTACTTGAAAAATGTATGCTAAATCGAAACAGAGTAGCATACATTGTCTAAGGGATTCTTTTTTTTTTACATATTGTGTAAATAGCTTAACTTGAAGCAGAATTTTGTACATGAGTGGACAGAAAATACCTTTAAATACTGAGGAGAAAACGTGCTTTCTACACTCAGACATTTCAGCATCACAGATAGCATGTATAATGTTAACTTAATGGTGATGACACTGGGTATGTTGTAGTATTCCATTTTATTTCCTCTCCATTGGTTTTGAATAAATGAGTGTGCTTTTATCTTCACCTAGAAAGCACAGCTTCTATTATACCTAGTTGACTTTCCCAACAACTTGCTGTTAGTTGCAATAGTAACTTAAAACCCAGCTGATTCTTTTAAGAATTTATTGCTAAACGTCAACAGTTAGGTTAAATAAATTTCTAGGAGAAGAACATCTCTAAATAAAGAAGTCTATCTCACACCACTTTAATAGGAAAACACAGAATAAATAACCCAATCAATAGAGATAAATCAGCAGTTCCCATTGAATGCAGCTCCAGCCAGTGACATCAGTTGGTTCTGTCTCTAGGTCTCTTTTCATTGCTTTACTAAAGATGTCACCAGAGCAAACCCTTGGTGACAATATGAATGAAGCTTCAGAAAATTCCTTCCAAGAGTACAAGAACTCCACCTTCCAAATGTCCTACATAACCTAAAAATTGTAGACAAAAAAGATCAATGGAATCTAAATTTTGAAACAAAAAGTTACAAAGAAGCTTGGGCAGGCGTAGTTGCCTTACTGCTGCTTTCTGTGTCTCAGACAAATGCAGGAATTTTGAAGGTTAAGTCATTTTCTAGTTATGGAAGGGTCTGGATCCTGCTTGTTTGTGTTTCTTACCACTGTAAGTGGTAACTCATGAATTACCACTCATAGAAAGTCATAGAAAGTACTGTAACTCATGAAAATATTAGAAACATTTAGCATTTTCCAAAGGTGAAAACTAAAAATTCAGTAGGCAGGTAGTTTTACAGAATCTACCATATTGTTTTTAGATACTGCAAAAGGAGAATTGTTTTCCTTATCCTACAATAAAATCCATCATGTTGCATTTTAGTGAGAGGTTTGTGTTTCGGTACGTTATTGCATGTAAAATGGGGAACGAATTTGCAAAAAGTGTGCAACTCTTACCTTTATGAAAGCGGTACTTTACTTTCTAATATGGTAGATGCCAACAAGGCCATGCTTCAGTTTACCTCAAGTAACCTGTTTGTAAGCCCAGCCATTGGCTATCCAGTTATTTGTGGCGTATGGGAAAGATTTAGTTCTGTTGCTCATCTGATATTCCTTAGAAGTAATACTGACTTCCTATATAGCATAATGCAGAGCAGATTTTGAATCTTAATTCCAGGACAATGGAGTTTTGGTACAACATAACGCTATACTGAGCTAATGGGTTCTACCAAAGCAGGCTATAACTCTTTTTAAAGAAAAATCATATATCTTACTAAAACATAAAGCGTGCATTAAAAAACAATGAAAATAACATATTAGTTTGCTCAGGGATGCTTAGATGTATGTAGCTCCAGGAAAACGGTAACAGTTGATTGAATGTAAAGGATCAAGTTAAGTTACTAGTTTAAAAAAGGTCTACGTCTCAATTACCTGGTTTTGTGATTAGCTGTAGGTTTCCAAAAGCATTAAGCCGCCACGTACCATATAAGGAAGGAACTGTGCAATTCATTCTTAATGTAAAAGTGTCAGAGAGAGACTAAGCATTTCACGAGAAAATTCTTTTCCATTTTGATTTTGAGCTGCTATCTTCAAAAGTCTCCAGTCTGATATCTCTTATGAAAGGAATTGGACCTGGTGGTGGATGGAGGTTTATCTGCACTTTAGATCTCAGTAAAACTTTAAATGGATTGTTGTTTTAAACTAACAGCTGTGGTAGCAACAGTATTTTCTAACAATTTAGAAGTGCCATGGAAGCATGTGCTTCAATGGGACAAAGTAATGAACGTCTTCCAGGTTTGGCTGATGACACACATATAAAACAGCCAGTGAATTGTTTGTATTGTAAGGGGTTTACATGAAACTAGGAGTTGAAGAATGTAATTTCCTTGTCTGTCTCTGTGTCTTTTGGGGTCAATAATACCAACTTCTTTTGAAAGTCTTAGCATTTGTCATCACCTTTGGTAAAGCCACGATTTTTCCCTTCAAAGGGTGTAAAATGCATTCTTGCACATTAAAGGCTGGGATATATGCCACTTTTGTCGAACAAAAATATTTAGAATAAATTCCCTAAATTTTTTGAACGCAATAAATATTGTTACCTTTTTTAATTGAATGGACTCCATACCAAGTAGGAAGTATGCTGGTATACTGCGATAGTGTTAGGAACGTGAAATGTGCATGTTTTCTTTGTGACTTTGAAAACATCCTCACTTAATATATATCCCATAACTTCTTACTCCATTATTGAGCTGAGAAAACCTAACATTTCACAGAGACTGAAAATATATTAGCTTATTTGCAGCTGTCATGCGTAATTTTGGGCTTTGTCTTTAATCTACAGAATAATCTGTTCTCCACTGCAGTCTGTAGAACTGTCTTTCCCTGAAATGAGACTGAAATCATGTTTTGTTGTAAAATTCACCTTGCTGCATCAGCTCAGAAAATTTGTCTGTGTTGATTTTTGAAATTTAGAAATTAATCTCTGGGACAAGCAATAATTAACTAGTATTAATAAAAGTGTGTGCGCGTGAGAAATCAATAAGGGAAGTTGGAAAATTTAAATACAGTAATTGCTCATACTTTTATTTAGACTCACTTTATCCGGAAATGTCAAGTAACTGTTTTTGAAACTTCTTCTGCCAGTGTATTACCTAGTAAAATCATAACCTGGGAATTCATTGGGTAAGTCAAAATAGCAGGCAAACCAAAGACAGGATTGGACACTACAGGTAAATGTGCAGGATAAAATCATTCTTTCTAGAACTCATTTTGGGCCAGGAACACTTCTGCCACGTATTAATGAATTTCATACAAGCTGACAAATGAATAACAGCCGCAGCAATGAATACATTTTTTTTTTTTCAGACTTCTGCCCACAGGAGGGAGGGAGAGAGAGAGAGAGAGAAAGAGAACAATTTTACTGGACATTTACAATGTTTTCTAGTTTAGCTGGCTACCTATGCTAGAGTTTTGGTTTGGTGTTGTTCACATTAAGTAGATATCTTCTGTCAAGTAGAGTTGATTTTTCTACATAACGAGGATGTAAAATGAAGTGATTATGACTTTAAGAGAACAATGGGATTATTTTAAATAGTCACAAGTTTTCTAAAGATATACAAAACTCTAAATTCATTTTGATATTCTAGTATGTTTTTAGGTATACTAACACAAAACAAAGAAAATAAACCAGATTTCTCTGAGATGGAATCTAACAACTTTCAGAGGTAAAGAGATAAGGCATAAAACCCATAGGATTACAGTCTTTACTACCAAAGAAAACAGAACTTCAAGATGAAAAGTAATGATTAAGATCTGATTATCTATTTTTAAATATACACAGGCAATAACAACTATCTGATTTAGCAGATAATTTCATATGAAGTCAAGCTCTCTCTAGGATTATTCAGAGATATTTGTTGTACTACCAAGATTTTAGACTTTATATTTTAAAAGTAAACTGTACAAAGTATGCATTACTAAATTAAAATAACAATCCAAAAACTTTTTTTTCATATAAATTATTCCACCCAGACCTCCATAGTTAACAGAGACAAGAACTCATGTCAGTAAAATGCTACTCCTCCAAAAGATTGACTCTTACCCCCAGGGTATACTTCTAACATCTCTCTCTGAAAATCCCACGAGATGATTAGTGGAGAAATAGCCATTGTTTGCTTGCACTTAGCATTTCTTTCATTTTGCAGCCCTTTACTATTGTTTCAAACTTACTTTCATCCAGAAGTGGATAAATGCGGAGTAATTAGATTTATCTTTTTATTCAGAAAAGTTTGGAAGTAATACTGGTGAAAGTATTTAGATACTACAAAGATTTTCTCTGTACAATCTTCTCTGCAGCCTGGCCACAAGTGCAGATATGTTACAGCACTGTAATTACATGATTGCTTCTTGAGGGGATGCAGTTTTAATTCTTTAAAAAACCAGTAGACTTCTCTTGTTAAGAGATGCTGTGACAATCTCCTTGTGCAAGATGAGTTCCTCCTGCAGCATCAGGAAAGGCTTGAGTTCAAGCCTGAGTTGCCTGTAGATCTTTTTGGCGTGCCTGGTGTCAGAGAGGTTGTTTGTGGGAAGTGTACCGTGGTATTGGTGAGGGCTGGTTTGACTGGCAATCTGTGCCAACACCTGGCTATAAAAGCCCCTGGTAACAGTTGAGCGTGTGTGTGTGACATCGCCATGCAGAGGTGTCTGGCACGGTGTAGAGCAGTGGGAGGCTGTGCGTTGGAGTCAAGTTTGTGCCAGCACCACTGGGGAGGGAGCGTGGGCTTCCTCAGGGCTCAGCTGGGCTGACAGGCCAAGCAGTGCTTGGGGCAGGTCCCAGTCACCCACACCTGCACATGTGTGCAAGTGTAGAGCTTTCTTTGATGCAGCCCATCTCCTACATAGCCCACTAAATACATGTCCGCTTGCTGTGTCGTGTTGTCCAGTGACCCTCTTTCCCCCCATTAAGGGAAAGAGGGAGGAAAAAAGCCAACCACAAAAGCAGTGCAAATTTTGTAGGACAGACTAGCAAAATTGTATTTAACCACCTGAGATGATTACGGATTATTCCAAAAAGCAATACTTATTCTCTCCTCTTAAAATGTTAGAATTGGGAGGCAGGCTGGAATCTGTGCCAAAATTTTAACAACAATGACTCTAGCTTATTTGCTTTCTTTTCCAAGTTAAGTGGTGGGTACCCTATGTAGTCCTTTCATGAGGTTTGTGTATACATACACATGTGTACATATATGTGTATATAAATGCACATAAAGGTTTGTCTACAGGGAGTGATAGGAATATGAACTCGTAAGTATGATAAGTTGGTATCTTCAGCACGCTGTTAATATACAGTGATTTTTGAAGTGTAGCAACATTTGTTTTAACAAGACACGAGCTGGTGTGCTACTTCGACCAGATACAGCTTTCTAACATACAGAAAGAACAGACATTTACAGATACCGGTCTTAATCTATAGTTAAATACATGTTAACCGAAAGACAAAACATAAATACGTTACACAGGATGAAGGAAGAGAAATAATAATTATTTATTGTTAGTTTAACATGGGTAGCATAAACGGAGAGAGATAAAGGGTATGCTCCAAGCTGCTCATTTGAAAATTAGAAGCACAGCCACTACGGTCATTAACCTAGACAGTTAGCCATGGTCTTATATTTAATGCATAATAGGTTTGTGATTATAAACTAAGATTTAGCGATGGCAGAAGTAAAGATATAACCTGCTACGCGTTCCTCTGTGTTCCTTGCTTTGTCGTTACTGGTTTTTATTTATTCCTAGTTCTACTTCTATGGCCTAATAAATGTGTTATTTTCAACAATATTTATCTTTCTTTGTTGTTTATTTTTTCTAAATATTTATAGTTATAGTCTCACTCAGTAGGCATTTAGCTAATCTATACAAATTAATCTCCTTTATAAATTATTCCTTTTAGCCCCTTGCCAGATTACAAGTAGCTGAATGCAAACTAAACGTTCTTCAAAGCTTATCAATCAGCAAACCAAGAAAAACAACTCGTCTTATTAAACTGTGGCAGCTTAAGCCAAAAGAATGGAAACAAGTTTTTCAAAAGAAATCATGAGAAGATTTGGCAAAGCCAAGCAATTGCCCGTTCCTGTGAGTGAAGTGCTGGAGTTGCTGCTGCTCATTTGGCCACATTTCAGTTCTGTTTGAGACCCAACCGTTAATTTGAACCAGGTTCACACAGATGAGCTGCCCTGTGGTGACTGGGAGCATTTTAAGCAGAAGATGCCCTTGTGCCCACAGAGCAGTAGATTAAGGTCCCCAGAAGCCCTGTATAGTAGCAAATGCTTAATACAGAGATGCATCTAACATTCATTGCTTCTTTGGTATTAGAGAATTGGTGGTGCTCTTCTGCCTGAGGGCAACCTGGAAGCTTTCTAATTATTGAGAGCCTTTGGATTTCATCGAAACAGAATCCATTTTGACGTGAACGCAATTACAGAATTCAAAAGCTTTTTTTACTCTTAGTTCTTTTGATCCTTTATCACAGCAGCAAAATGTGACTGAAAGGTGTTTGAGCTTTTTGAAGGGTTTTGTTGGGTTTTTGGGGGTGGTTGTTTGCTTGTTACTTTGGGGTTTCTTTTGTTGTTTTTTTCTTTTTTTTTTTTTTTTTTCTTTTTTTCTTTTTAATGGAAAGCTTTAGCATGTACACTTGGATTTTAAGTTTGGAGGTTTTTCTCGTTAAACAGATCTCCTGGGATAGAAGAAAAAAACCCCACCACAAATCCCTGAATTTTGCTTCAAATATCCACTGCAGGAGAAGATACATAACAGTAAGATTCACGCTTCATTTACTGACTATCAAGCTTACTTCTTGAGATTATCCCTTCTTAGAGTATTCGGGCTTAATTTGACTCAGTATCAGTTTAGCTGTGCTGTAAGTGCAAGAAAAGTTAAGCTGTTTCTTGATACTTAGGAGCAAGGGAGTAATGTCAATGATGTGGAAATAACATTTGTGGGCAAAACCTCTGAAATCAACAGGAGTATTCCTAAAAGCTTGTGTGGCTTTGGCTCAAACCTGTCTCTATAAGCCTGGGAGGAATTTTGCATGCACATCCATTTGCCCATGCAGATGTCTGTTCTGTATTCAGAATAAACAATCGCACACATCAGCAACTGTTTTCACTTGCAAATATGGGTTACTGTGCATATGGATTTTATAGGAACTTTATGGAAACAGACCCTGTAATAACCTAGTCAATAGCACCTCCTATTTCAGTGGTGGCATTCTGGAATGATCATTGCTGCCACAGTTGCCTAACAGTTGTGAAATTTTATTTCTGAAATTGCGTGTTTGTAGATTATCTAAAGTCAGTTTTGGGAATAGAGCAAGACAAACAAATAGGGGTTCAGTGATGAACATGATGTATGAGTTTAGAAGCTTAATGTGTTGTTAGGTTTGATAACTCCCAAGTTTAGGTATTTAGTAGGGTAATGTGAAACCTCCATATAACTTAGTCACCTACACTCTCAAGTTAACCAAATATGTAAGATATCACCAGGAGGACTTTATGGACACTGCTTTAAGATAGGTCTGTAAGACATCTAGTGGATCATCATTGCCTTTAGGAGTTCTTATCTTCCTCTAATTATCTAGAGGGCTCAAGGGACATGAATCCTACCTTTCATCTGGGAATGACCCTTATAATAGTAATTTCCTCTGCTACATTTCTCTGTATCAAATGGTTTTGTAACATCAGCATATGTTTCTATAGAAGTCTGGAATTTCCCTCTGCTAGAATGTGGGAAGTAGAAGGGAACAGAACAAGTAGGAGCACAAGAGAGACCTTACTTTGGCACGGCCTTTTGTTTTCCTTTGTTGCAATATAGGAAGAAGCTGAGCCTTGCAAAAAATGATTTGTTTTGGCATTGTCACTTGGAAGACAAATTTTGCCTTTTAGACATAGCAATAGGGAAGTCCTACACTACCAGAAGATCATTAGGAAGAAAGAGCAACTCTCCCCTGAACCAGCCTCCTCTAGGTCTCCTTCCATTACTCTGAGGTATTTGCTGTTTGCTGCTGGCCCATAAGACAGTTCGGGTGCTTTTGGTCACGCTTGGTCACTGATTCAGCTACGGTGAGCGGAGAATTGCTGCTACTGTGAGGCTTGAGAGCTTACAGCAGCGGCATGCCCACGCTGAGTGGTCATATTGCTTGCATTAGTGGATAGAGGCCAAGTGACAACTGAGTTCCAGTTGTTTAAAAGTATGTTTAGCTTGGATTCAAATCCATAAATATAAAACAAAATGGTGTTTTTTTTTCCTAAATCAGCTCACAGCTGCAGTGGTTGAATATCCCTGATCAGCATGCAGACATTACATCTTTCTTTGTCTGTTCAATGCCTTCTATCCATGAATCTGAACATAGAGGGGCTTTATATATCATTTACTCTCTCTGTTTGCTGGAAGCACAAAGACTGTGCTGCATTTGTCATACAGGTTGACAGAAAGCATATGGATATAGGTATTGTTTGTTGCAGGCAGACCTGTGCTGCTGATAGAACCCAAGAAAAATCTCTAGGCTGCTCCAGTTTTTCATACTAGCTGCGTTTGGCATTTAATGACAATCATAGCAATTTGGTTTTATTATGCAGACTAGAGAAGGATGTTTCATTCCATAATGTTTGGAATGGCTGCCTACTTATATTTAACATCTTGGGGACAGACTGAAAACCCTTATGCTCATCAGGTCTAGCCTAAAATTTGCAGAAAGCTAGTAGGTACTCTGCAGTGCAAAAAAAAAAAAAAGCACTCCAAGCAATTGCCTGGTACACAAGGCTCTCGGATGGCATGTCCCATTATAAAAGGCCTAGATATTTGCTGCTGTGAGTTAGCTGAATAGATGCAGGCTTTTGCCCCACCTATAAAATAGCCTAATTCATCTGGGGAAAGGGAGGCAGATAAGACAGAGAGGCAGATAACCTCAAATGATGTTGCAACTGCCACAAGATAGATGCCTGTGCAGCAGAAGAGAGCTTTGCATGCTCCCAAGGGGAAGAAAAGATCTTGGCTTGCAGCTTCCCCCTCCGCTCCATACAGGCTGCAGGGGCAGGGCACTGTATCACCCCCTGATCAGAGGGGTACGATGTGTCCTGGGAACGTGGGAAGCATGGGGCCCGTAGCCTGCTTTGGCTAAAGGTCAGGCTGGGCTGCTCTGTTCATGGAGCATGGAATGGGGGGAAGTTCGGGGGTCTCTGCTGCCATCCATTGTCAGCTACTGGAACGGGTCCTGCACTATGTTCAGATTTGAAAAAATTGGCAGCTGTGGCTAGAAAGGTGTTAGGGTGTTTTTTTTTCATTCCATTACCTGACCACGCCTATAGCTTAATGAAAAATTGAAAGTTGATTAAAAAAAAACACCAGGGAGGCTGGACATAGAAATTGCTGCAAACAGCAACACTAAGCGTCAGCCAGGTTCGCACTGAGGGTCTGGTGTGATGCTGCCTGGGAATGAACAGGCTTGGCTGGGCTAGTGTTCTTAGCTGTGTTAGTAAATGCTGTGTTAATCTTCCAGTCTTTGGCTAATTATTATATTTCAGCTTCTTTTTGCTGGTGACAGTAATCTTCAGAAAACCGTAAGCCTTTAGGTCAGATAACTTCCTTTAATTCCAAACGCACTTAAAACTCAGATAAAATTTCCACAGTCAAATTGCATACTCAGTTCAAATAAATGGATTGTCCCCTCACCAGTGTCTTCTACCCCTGTAATATTTTTTCATTCTCAAGTGCAGCAATCATTATGTGAAATACATATCGCTATGGTCTTGCTCTGAAAATAATTTACAAGACCACCTATAGTTTGATTTCTTTGCTATAGATTTCATAATGGCAGCGCTAAGGGGTAAAATATTTAAGAATGCAAAAACCCTTTGGCAAGTCCATTTTGACATTAATTCAAAATTGCCAGTAGTTTGATGGATACAAGGTTAAGAGGAACCTGGATCTCCAAGATACATCCTTTTGTTAGAGTTAAGAATGATATCAAGCTATTCCAGACTGATCTTAATTACATTCTGAACCCTTTCTGATAGGACTTCAACCAAACTTCGCCAACCACCCAGAAAACACTCTCTGATCATATCTGCAAACATGCTGTGCCAGATGGGAAGCCAACAACAGGAGGTGAAGAAGAGTTGTCCTGCATACCCCATACACGTCTGTCCCTTCGGTAGGACTGAAAAGAACAGGTAACAAACTCTAGCCATGAAAACTGCAACACAAACCTTGGAAATACTTACTCATGTTAGTGGTTCCTGTTGATGTAGGAAATCATGTTAAGGACTGTCAGAAACATCGGCATTCAGGAAAAACCCTGCCATTCTTCTACGTTTCATTCCATCCCAAAATGTTTGGGTAGGGCTTTTTCCCCTCCAGTTTTCTGTAGTTTTTCATTGCAGAAACTTTACGCAGTCTGAATAAAGAAATTAAATTATAGGAATCTTCTGAGGTAATGTTGAGTGCCTTGTAACATGACAATTTCTAACACGAAATGAAAGTGTCTAATATGATGTAAAAGCCCCAAGTATGTTATGCCATCTGCATCGTACTTGCAGACGTTTACCTTATTTGCCCCTGACTTTCAAAAGCATCCTAGAATTAAGCTCAAAACCTGGTTTGTCTCTCTTTCCCTCTTGTTTTCTGTAGAACAGTGACATTTTTCAGTGTTTCGTACATTCTGGATAGTTGACATTATGCAAGTTCTGGAAATCTGCAGATAAAGATCTTTCCTTTTAGTCCTTCCTTGTTATCTCTGGAATGGTTACTATACTGTAGATAATGAAGTAATTATATTGGATGTAAATTACGATGACAGTAATGATTTTGATAGTATCAACGATTTCACATTGGGAAGCTCAGAAGTTGTTCAGCCTGTGGACTTTAATAGATAGTCTGCGAAAGAATCCTTAGAACACATTAGCACCATCTGTGATAGAAAAAACGTTATAAACATTTTATACTCAGCAGCATATTCATGTTTTGAGTGTAATTGGGAAAATCTCACCAAAAGATACTATAAGAAATAAAAATGATGGCAGCATCCAAGCCTGTACATTTTCATTGACACAGTAATAGTTTTCTACAGTACAGTGAGGATAGCACAGAAGCTTAGCATTTCAGATTGTGACAATTTTTCATTCCCTCTTGCATTTTCTTCTGTGCATGCTTAGACAAAAAAGGCCAACACTTGATTAAAAGCATAAGCATGTTATTAATTGCATTGCCATATATACTCAGGGGTTATTTAAGGATTTTTGCCTCTCAAATTTGAGAATACTGATTTTTTTTTTGTTTTTTGGGTTTTTTTTTAATTATGATTTGAACAGATTAATTCCAGTAGTGCAATGGATTTGCCATACATATTTGGTTTGTTTCCAGTATAAATTGCTACTTATTTTAAGGTGCAGTGTTTTTGGATTGGTTTCATTGTATCAAGTACTAGATTATGGCAATATTATAGGAGTGCCTACATATGATGACATTAAATTTGCAGGTGTTTAACTCTAGCCTTTTCTGACTGCTTTTATACAATACAATTTGGCAAAAGAAAGAATCCCAAAACATTGTTTTTCTCATATATATGCTAGTTTTTTAAATGGTAAGCATTTAAAAAGTTTATTTTAACAAAAATGTAGTAGAAAAAACTTTGAAATATCTGTGCTTTTCGAGGTTTTAATATAACTACAGCATGAATTCTGTAACTAAGTTTTGTGTTCAAAACCCAGAGAGAAGCAGGGATTAGATACTGTATGAGAAATCGTTTTACATACATTTGATGTCATTGTTGACAATTCAAATTGGTATTTTAATTTTAGACACTGTATTTCAGTCTTCAAAAACATTAAAAACACAGAGGCAGCCTTGTTTTCCTTGTAATTCTGTTTCTTTAGCTTTTAGACGTGGTTTTCCTTCATCTTTCAAGCTGTTTCCAGCTCAGTAAAACTTACAGGAGTGGTAGTGTCCAATATCATACAGTAATATAAGAACATAAAGTTTTAAAATTTTGTGGAGTCTTTGTCTTGCAGTCTATATGATGTTGTCACGATACAAACATGGTGATGATATTTAGCTACATAAATTGTCAGGGCATTTGTTCAATGCTGAAGATGACTTCTTAAATTCTTAATGGATGGTTTGTGTAATTTGTGGTGTTTGTATCCAGTCAAGATGATTGTGTTCTTGGGGCTAAAAACTGTGAAAGCATGCAGCAAAACGATAATGAAGAGCTGACAGTTTAGTATTGGAACAGAAGTGGGGTATGTTTGCTATTGTATAAACACAACATGATGTGAAGATCATGCAGTGGCTTATAGTACTGTACATTTTAATAGCTTTTCTCAATGTGTATACAAAGAAATCACGAAGCTTTCCTTTCGAGGTAAATCTCTGCAATATAACTTCTAAGTCCACCTGCGCTTTGACTTTGTCCACTTTCAAGTCTTGTATAAAACTGAAAGGCAGAAGTACAGTAGGGGATTATTAAAAGGATATTTGGAGTTTAAGACTGGTTAAAATATTCACTAATGTTTGGGGCAAATTTTCTGTGTGTTTGAAATTTTCAACTGATGGTATAAAACAGAAGTCAGGGCTGTCTTAATAAACAGGGAACGAAATGCCTTTCAACTGGTATAACAAAAACAAGATTAACTTAATTATATAAGGAGATGTACTTTTGTTATGGTTTCACCCCAGCTGGTAATTAAGTGCCACGCAGCCTCTTGCTTACTTCTCCCTCGCCCAGGGCGGGGGACAGGAGAATCAGAAAGGAAATCCCAGACAAAATCAGGACAACTTTGGATCCTAGTAGTACAGGATGTACTGCACAAATTCATGTTCTGACGGACTGCTAGCCAAACTTCTGCAGTTCATCATTTGGAACTTAGGGAAAAGTGAAGAAAGCCTGAGTGTTATTTGCAGTTTACTATGGCTGTGACCCATGTATGTGCCACTGCCAAGAGAAAACTAGTGCAACTTTCACATGCCAGGCATGGTGTTTTCTGGCATAATCAGAGAAATACTGTAAAAGCCATTGGCGTGCTTTCAGTTAGATTACTGTAAGCAGTCACCTTAGCAATACATATCACTGGACTGGACTGGACGAACAAATGAGCTACTCCTCTGTTTACAGAAAGGACAGTCCATCTGTTGAAAAGATCTTTAAATAACTTTTCTAGGCTTGTTTATACCAACAAAATGAAACTTGAGGAACTACAACATCTTTCGATTATATCAGTGGAGAAAATACCAAGATTAGGCCATAATGATGTGGTTTAAAATACTTTCACAGAATTGAATGGATATAGATTAGCCATGAATAAATTTATACTTTCTATCGGTAGAAAGTTGCTGACTACCCAAAGACAAAACCTTTTTTTAAAAATAAAAAATAGGAGTCCTACACAGGCCTGTATGTAACATCAGTTATGCCTTTAGATCTGTACTGTGTGCGTTTTTGTTGTGTGCTGTGGCTTCCTTTGCAGTGCTTTGCTGTATTGCACCTCAAGCCTAGTCTAAATTTGTGCTTTGGAGGGTGGAGTCTTTTAGCACAGATACTTGGAAAAGCACGTGGTGTTGTGGCACCCGTGTGTTGCTTTGTAGCATCTTTGGGCATGAAGTGTAACCTGTACATCTGTATGTGGCGCCCTAGGGACCCTGGGACAAAGACATCTGGAGAAAGGTCATTGGCAGCAACTCTAGGAGGTGGTCTAGATTCCTCCATTGAGAAGAGTAAAGGGAAGGAAGGCCAGTACAGTACAGGGCTGGGAAAAAAAGGAATTAAGACAGCTGTTGGTAAGCCTTACAGTCAGTAAAAGAGTCCTGAAAAACCTGCTCACAGCAAAAGAGTACAAACCAGTTGTGTAAATGTTTCCATTCCAGCTCAGGACAGTGGACAGGCAGGCCCTGCTGAAGGGCAGCATGCTGATCCAAGAGCCCCACACAGCACCACCAGTGTTTTCTGTCTAAGTGGCAATTACCCTTCTTGAGTGTTGCTGTACCAAGGTTGTTTGCCAGTAATGGATATGGGTGTTTCTGGGCTGGGCATCAATCCTCCATCGATGGCGTGACTCCCAGGGTAGCCGTATTGCTGCTAAGATCGTTTTACTTGGACTAAATGAAGACCTATGATATTTGCATAGCTCAGTACCAACGTTCCTGTAGCTGCTGCGTGTGATGACAGATGTTTTTGCTGGCCTGAATTTGCCTTTTTCTTACATCCTTTGCCTTTAAAAGATCTAATAGCCCAGAGGCAAGCAGTCTCACAGCATTTGAGAATTGTGTGCCAGGTTCCGTACAGGTGAAATGAACGAATTAAAGATTACCTTCAGTTGCCTGTAATTACTTGTGTTTTGTTCGTCTCTGGTGACTCTGTACGAAGCAATGTACAAACACCCTGTTTGTACAAATCCAGCTGTTTCTCCCAAATTTACTTATGTGTTTATTCTGTCACTTCCAGATGCTTTTTCTTTAGCATCTTTTGGTGGTGGTGTTAGCTTTGATAGGCATTTTCAGCAATTTGACTGTAATTATTGCTGTCGTAGAACTATTTGTCAGGTGCTTTGTGTTTTAGTGAAACAGGAAGATTTAAGAGAGCACTGAGAATCACCTGCTTCCCTGAAATGCTTTCGGTATATTGTTTTCATGAGTGTCCAACCAATCTGTTCATCATGGATATGTGTCCCTTTAAAAGTGATAGCATTGCACACCAGACAAAATGCAGCAGCAGTGCAGCTCATGCTCCTGGGCTATTCCTTCAAAGGAGCTTGCTATAAAGAGAAATCGGAAACACCTGGCTGGCCTGTGAAAACACCTCAGGGATCTTGTGCTTCTGAGAAAGAAGGTGATTTATGTACTATTTAGAATGAGAAATCTACTGGATGTAGTACGTGTAGTCCTATTTGTCAGTGAATCTACAATTCAAACAGTGTTGACCTGCTTAAGGGCCAAACTGAGCTCTACAGTTATATCAAAGAACAGAGGAGTTGTGGATACTTTTAGGTGATTTTATTTTCACAGAACTGTTAGAAATTATAGTCTCTGATTCATCATAGGGAATACAAATACCACAATTATACAATTATCTGGTGATTTTTAAATTAAGCTTTGCAAATTTGAAGGCATCGTACCAATAAGATGCATTTAATCAGGCATGGAAATAGGCACCCCCGTAGGCTTTTGCCCATGTTGGCACTGCTTGCTGTAGTGTGTGCTTTATTTTATGATAGGGTGATGTTTTTCCTGCCCTTCCAGTCAGAGCAAGACTAGAGTTGCCTGTGAATTGTTTTAATCAACATCATTCTGAAATGAAATGATGTGCTTAAATGGTTCATAAAGACTGATCATCCACCAAAGATGCACTTGATACTGACTTTCTGCAAACATGTTTGAATAAGTAGTCAGTGACCGTGCAGAACAGGGTTTGATGATGAACTCTGCACAGAGTTACCTTTTTCTCATTCTACAATGATACCTGTCTCATTATTCACACTCAGAGATGGGTTTAATTTAAATGTTGAACCTGAAAAAAATGCACTGGGTGAAAATACTAACTGGGATTTGTTTTCCACTGCTTAACAAATGCTACAGATACTGGGTATTTGCTGTAGACTACCATCTTACTGGATTTTTTTTTTTCTCCCATCATTTTTATGTATGTTCATAGAACAGGTTTTATGAAGTGTCCCCACACCAGTTTCCTCTACTAAATTAAATGGTACCTTGCAAAAGTAACCTCTGTCTCTTTCTGAAATTAAAGCCATTGCCTATTACAGACATGATTGTTTTACAAGTAAGGTTGAAGAAAAGGAACTGCTCCCAGTGCCCAGCTGTTGTAGCACCTCCTGGACCTAAAACTAGGTAGTCAAAGGCATGTTTGTCTTAAGAAGATACGCTCCAGATTATGCACCAGTTACGTACGCAGCAATATGAGAGGACTGAATGAGCCAAAACCAGATTTTTCCCCATGCCTGGTCACCCAATGCCTGTTCGATCGATCTAAGCAGCGAGTATGTGAATTAAGTACAGAACCCAATTACAAACTCTATGTAACCTCTAATCCAAGATACAACTTTGGTCCAGAAACCAGAAATGTCAGTCATGATTTGAGCACTGAGATTGCATGTAACTGGGGTAGATGTCCGTGATTGATTGTAGCATTAGAGTGAGGACAGGATACAAGGACTGGAATCTGAAGGATGATTAAAGTGGACTGGTTATAAGGTATCTCTCTGACTCTTGCTTTTACCTTTTTAAAAACATGGAGGAAAATCATACCTCTTACATCACTTTAAGTATTTAATCAGTTTAGAATATCTTGCTGGAGCTCTGCCAGGTGTTACGAACTTGATGCGCCGCTTAGTCTAATTCTATGTCTTGTCTTATGTAAGGAAATCAGGTGAGATCACAAAATCTCTGAGCTTAAAATGTGTAAATTTATGTTACAAACCAGGAAGACAGTCTTGCTCTCAGTTTGATGCCTTGGTGGGCTTGGATTCAAAGTCGCAGTCAAGTTTTCAAAATATGTTACATTTTATATTAAATTGAAATGTTTGTTAGTGGAGAGAGGGAGGAATGCCTTGCTGGGCCATCACTAACTAATTTCCATAAAAATGAGTTGCTGGTACATACAATTTACTGCTTCATTCTAAGCAGAGAAGTTTTGAATGGTAGAAGTAGCTACAAGAGACAAAGATAAATGAGCCTTTTTCTTTGGAGAATGCTAGTACACTTTTATATGTTTTTAATGCATCCAAGTTCTACTATGAAATAGGCGTATTTTTCTAAACCAGTCAATAGGTGGTACTGAAGCAAAGCCGCTACAGTTATAGGAACTTGTGTTGCAAGTTCATCTGCACACAGGAAAATATATGTTTTGACTCTGAAAGATCCTGATGCACACTGGTAAAAGGACAGTGGGGCAGGAAAGTTACAAATGTCAGGGTGAGTTTAGATGCTAATGAAACTGAACTAGAACGCTGCAAGCTAGTCAGAGCAAACCGTCTCCTAATTTTTTTCCTATTAGGTGTCTTAAGGACTAGTTTTGTGCAATCCTGCTAAACTTTTAATTGAGTGGAGGGGGGACACACACAAAACGCTAACTTGGCTGCAAGAGAGGCTTCTGTTCTTGTGGGTCTGCTCCGGCTGTACCCAAAGCTCCTCTCTAGCCACTGCCACAGAGGGAGTTGCACATCTCTACTTTACTTTACTTTAGAATAGTGCTTCTCTCTTCATAGGCAAACAAGGCATAGCCCAAAGATATTTAGTGTGGAGCATCATCTCCTTGAGCTGAGCTTTCTCTTTTAGTGCATATTGGGGAAAAAAGGGACCTGAAATATGTGCAGTGTGTCCTTTTCTATTGTAGTCATAGAAGGATGCCTTAGTGATCTGAGGTGTGTGTGATTATGTAGGAAACCATTTTTGGTTGGCTCTGTCCTCAGTGTGATGGCTTAAGCTATTTCACACAGTAACCAATAGAAGGAAAGTATTTGATTGCACTGGTTTCCCTTTCTCCTGCTTATTACCAAATGGCCTGTCCCGAGTTTGGACGCAAGCCAAATTAAACAGTCTGTCATTTCCTTGGAATCAGATGAATCTGTATTTTGGCAGGCTTTACTTCTAAAAGATGAGTCTCTGTAGATGTACTGTGTCATTCATGGATCACCAAGCAAGAAGCTTGTCCGTATGCTCATCTCGACTTGTGCCACTGGAGGAGAACAGTCAAATACTCTGTGTACCTGCCCTCTCCCCTGCCCTCCTCACCCGGGGGACTTGGAAAGGAAAATACTTGCATCACCAGAAGGGTTGTGTCCTTGCAGCAACTGACCTTCTTCCTGTGAATGGGCTCTGTGAAAGAAGGGTTGTGCTGAATTTTCACTTTTGACTATTTTCTAAAATATGCAGAAGGCATTTTCTGTCGTCTGAAAATGCTTTTTCTAAGTTAATTCTAAAAGTGTAGTGTACCTGAAGGAAACTGTTAGTGGAAAAAAGTAAATCTGATTTACGCAAGTGAAACATTTGAAAATCAAGTTGTTATCAACACTCCATGTTTACTTACTCTTGCATAAAGGAAAAGCAAAGTCATGCAGTTAAATTAATGACTGTATTGGTGTCATCTTTTTCCCCAGCCCTGATGACCAATGATGCTGTTCTGTAAGAGGGTGCCATGTCTCTTTATGGCTTGGAAAATCAAACTGATTCTGTGGTGCTTCTGTAACTGAGAGATCTTGGTTTTCCAAATGTAATAACCCCTTTGGATCACAGCTCACTTATCCTGATGTTCATAAATTGTCAGAAATATTTTGCTTTTATGATACTCCTCGTGTGTCGGACTGTGGTTAATGTATTCCACTAGAGAGACCAAGTATACATGCAATTTAAAATTCTACAGTATTAGTGTGTCCAATAAGCACATTAGGCTGAATCTCTTTTCTCAGAAATTACTTTTCAGTTCAATATGAAGATGTTTGAAGTCTTGAACAACTATGAGCTTAAATAGTAACTTACTGCAGGCATGGAGTAGTACATCCACAGTGACAGAAACACAAAAATTATCAGTCTACCTACCTGACTCGAAGATTCTGAATTTTTATGCTGCTTTCTTTTAAACACTGTTGGATTGGGCGTTGTGTGCAGGCAGGACCTTTTGTCTGTTGCAGTGATCAGCAGAGAGACAAAACTAAGAGTCCAGGGGCAAGGCAGAGTACCAAAGCTTGCTGTGCTTAGGCTTGAACAAGTGTTATTCATAGCAGCACTATCAGTTATCTCAAACAAATGTCATGGGCCTACAGCCTCTTGTGTCTAGCCTCCAGTAAACATCTCCATCTGTCCATACCTTGAAAATGAAGGTGTGGGCAGCATGTCCTAACCCTCCTCTCCTAATGATGGGCACCAGCTATTGTCTGAGCTGGAGTAATTGCAGTCTGTGTAGATCTTGCTTAATCTACACAACACTGCTTTATAGTCAAGAGCACATTTTTTTAATTTCAAAATCTTGAGTAGATTTTCTTCAAGCGCTGTGGACAACAGCAGAAACCTTCTGCAACTGTCTAGATAGATGTTTCTGTAGATCTGTGGTGAGGATACAGCCTGTGATTTCCATTTGTTGATGAAAAATAAGAGTCCTCCTACAGCTCTTTTTAGGGTTTCTTACCATCCTGCCTTTCCTGTGTACGTGCCCCCTTTTTTCTACAACTTTTGCAATTGTGGCAAGTTCATGTATTTGTTGGCTTGTGATGGATGCACTTGTCTCCTACTTGTACTCAGGCTCAGGCTGACTAAGGAGCAGCGAGCCTCACATCCTTGCAGTGAACTTGGAAGCTGGAAAGCCCCTGGGTCACATATGAGGGAGTAAAGTTGCCTTGAAAAATACTTGGAAAGTGGTTCTGAAACCCAACAATCCAAGATAATCAAAGTGCAGAACGAGATAGCAGAGCTAAAACAAAGACATCTATCTATCTTGTCTATACTACTGACTAGCAGCCCACTACTTGACGCTGTAAATATTACCATGAGGATGGGCCCAGTCTGAGCTCTCCCTGAATTGCAGCTGGACTGCACAGCAGGTGACTCTGTGCTCAAGCAGGGACACCTCTTGGGGGTTACAAATTCCTTACCTGAGACTTAAGAGATCCTTCCCTACCCAAGGCGAAGAGATCCTTTATGTGTGGCCCATCCTTGATGATAAGTTGACTGATAGCATGCTGCAATAACACTACAAAATACTACTAATTCATGTAGCTACGGAAAATTATTATGAACACTATATGGATAATTGCACTAGATATAAACCATTGACCAACGCTGAGACCCAAATCAGACCCAGACGCACCTAGGGTCCAAAAATGAGTTTAGAAAGCAAGGGGGTCCACTCTGAGCTTCATGACTCAGTCAGAGGGTCATCCTTACTCTCTGTGTCTCTGGTTTGTGTGAATCATTCTAGCTGTGTTCTAACTCCTATTTTCCTTCGTCTGTTTCTTCCACACAGTAATTAATAAGGTAAACCTTGCCATCAATCTTACTGAACCTTGTCACACTACTGTTAAAACCACTTTCTAAAATTCTGTTGAACTTACTGAACTCTGTCAAATGATTACTCTACCTCAAGAAAACATCCTGTTGTTTCTCTCTTTAGAGTGCGGTGGATTCCGCTCATCTGCGACAATGCTGACTGCAGTGGTGGAATATTGTGGACAAGACAGCGATAGGATGGGTAAGTAAGGTTTATCTTTATAGTATGTTGTGAAGATTACAAAACTGGCAACCCCAAGCACACACAGCTTTTAACAGTACAATTTCAAATCTCCATCTATTATTATCAGTAGTAAAAGTGTCACTGTGTTTCCTGGATGTCTTCTAATTTTCCAGCTTTCAGGAGAAGCATTTCAGAGTGCAAATGCACTTTTAAATGTAACCCAGGATTTTTAGTATTGAGGTCATTAAATGGTTTGACAGAGTGTAAGAAAACTGTGTACCCAGATGTTTGCATATGTTTTCACCCATGTGAATAAAAAAAATGGCCAAAAGAAGCCTCTCCCAGGAGGTGACTACCAAGGTTTCAAAATGCTGGATTTTCACAGATTTTAGAGAACAGCAATGTTATTAGTAACATCTGTAGGTGCTACCTCTTCTGGGACAACACTTGTGTTAAGTAAAGTACTTTTAGGTATTCCATTTATAAAGGACGTCCAAAAACTTACTGTTTACACATACAGTAAGTCTTGTTCCCCGCCCTGCCCCAGAATGTAGTTCACGACCCAAAAAAATTACTGTCAGTCCTGCTTACCAGATCTTCCTCTGCTTGTTTGAATATGCAAACTCATCAAGCTGAAAATTCTTCACATTCATCCTGTTAGGATCTTTGAAAACTTTTTTGTCAAGAGGATCACGTGTTCATAGTCTGTGGTACCCCCTCGTTGTTAAAGGAGGTACTGGTAATCACAGCCAGATTCAAACTGCCATGTTTCTGCCAGTGTCTAGCTGTCGCTACCTCTGCTCTAGTAAAGCAGTGCAGAAAAAGAATACTTAGCTCTACTTTGAATTCTATAAATTTTACCACAGTTATGCAAGAAAGATCATACATCCTTGGACCATTTCAAAACTCCCAATAACAACTATATTATTAATTAACCGAGCTTTGTGACCTAGTGAATGGGCAATGTAGTTATCAAGCGTGGATTCTTTCCTCTTGTCTAGAGGCCACATTGGCTTCTCTGAATTACTTAATTATTCAGAACCGTGCATCAAATCATTTGCCTGCAGAAATAGCAGTATACGGTTTCATCTCTAAGTGGACCTCTCTCAGAATTTGTTAGCTCTGACTCAAGACACAAAGGAAAAAAATAATGTTCTCCTAATAACATCTTCCATGCCACATGGTGCGCAGTGATGCTTTGATTTTAAGCTCATTAATGATGTCAGTCAGCATCTCTGTCTGGGGTTTAGCTGTGAGCAAAGTAACAATCAATCTCTGATAGCTATTCAGTGTTGTATCTCATATTCACATTCTAGGAAAAAAAAAAAAAGTATGTTTTAGTGTTTTTTTTATTTCTTGCTATTTGATCACTTCATTAAAGAAGAATTTTGACTGTATTACCCAGATTGAACTTTCCTATTTAGGAGCTCTAGTGGTAAGTGGATCTTTACACACCTTGTAAAACTGATTTATGAAAAATGTGTGAATACTGTCCAGTGTGTGTCCACCTTTCTCATATCTCAAACCCTGTCTTTTCCACAGCTATCAAGACACATATGATGAAACAGATGCACAAAACAAAGAAGGAACTTGTAAAAACAAACGGCATGTAACAGACAAGTAAACCTCATGTGAACGTGAGTAAAAATAGTGCAAAATTATCAATCCTTAACTGTACCACAGCATTAACAGTTACACATAGTGTGGAGTATGTTTGGTTAGTTATAGTTAAAGAAAATCATATCATTTTCTGGCAGAAGTACTTTTTTTCAAACTTTCTGTTCTTTCAAACAGGTGTTGTTTTTCTCTAACCAACTTTTCTTAAGTAGAATACACATTGACAAAAACGATAAATCTACTGGAGAAACAATGTTCATATTGATAGCTCATGCAAAGTGAGGTTCACTGAAGTTTAAAAAAAAAAAAATAAATAAAAGGTAGAATAAAACCCAAAACAGCCAACACTGTAAGCAAACAGCGACTGAACTGAACTGTGCGGTGCTCTTCAGTCTTGCCCTAGAGGTTCAGAACTGCAATGGAGGTGGTTTAAAGAAATTCTGTATACTGCATTTACTTCCAAAGGTCTGGAATAAACTTTTCTTGTAAAAGAAAGTCAATTTTATCTGCTTTTAGTGATGAAAGGATAGCACAATAATAGTCTGGGGAGGGGGTTGCCATGCTGTAGTGCACTTCATGCTTCTTTTGCTTGTGCTTGTCTTTTGGAGACGGTTGACAGTGGTTTATTTTGTGTTAACAGCACCTAGCAATCAAAACATTGTAACGAGGGAAGCGTATGCGTCCTGTGAGGCTAGTCCCTAGAAGGAGGGGGACTATAGTCTGTAGCGTGGCTCACAGCCTGCCAGCAGCGACTGAAGCTGGCAGCAGCCGTGAGGACTGGCATCAGCCAGAGCAGACTATGTTGAGCCCTCCCACACTATTTGTATGCTAAGAAACCAATCTGTTTCTCTCTGCTCTGCACCGATGGAGTGCAGAGATCTCCTTGCTGTTAATAAATAAAGTGTAAGGTTTCGAGTATGCATTAAGCCCTGTCCAAATTAAGGAATTCCCTGAGCTAGGATTTGAAATCTGTGCTTCCGTAGATAGTGAGCCAAATTCTGTGCAGATGGTCACATAACCGTTGTATGTTCCTGGATGTCTTGTGGAACAACATTTTGTTCCCACCCTCCCTTTCTGTCTGTCTAAGCAGAGATTGAGGTACAGTTGTATAACCAAAATGGTAATGATTTTAATTCAGGCACACAGGCCAGAAATTAGATTGGACAGTTCGTAATACTTTCCAGTTTCATTACTGTTTCTGTCATTGTGATAATAAGATGCATGTGGTAGTATGTTCTCCTCCCTTTACAAACTTTAACATAGAGAAGATGCAGGGGTAATTTAATGTCTGTTATTTTCAGTCATGGGAGGATGGTAGCCTAGCCTGACATTTCATTTTCTGGTGCTTATTTTCCTAATTTTGGTTTGCTACTTTGTTTTCTTCCTATCAACACTACCTAAGCTCCGTTAAAAATAATAAAAAAAAAAAAAAAAAAAATCACGTATTTTAGAAAGAGAATAACAGGAAGATAAAAATCAGAGAAGCCACCTTTTGAATTTCTGTGTCTTTCCTTACATAGAAGTAAATGTACAGAAATTGGGAGGTATATGTCATGAAACCATTTCAGAATGAGTATAAGGAGAATTTAGCATTGCAGGAGTAATGAACGGTGTTCTGTAGTCTGAAACACTGATTTGACTCCCAGTACAGGGAGGGAGGGAGGGAGGGAGGGAGGGAGGGAAGCCTTCACAGCATCACCGCAGATCCCAGGCTAAATTCAGGTTTTGACAGAGAGCCTGAGATACAGGAATCAATCTCTGCTACATAATTGTGTTCTACAGCCAAGTTGAAAATCAGAACCTGAATGAAGCTGGCATTTCCAGCGTAGGGCTCACAGATTAGCTCCTGCCAGGAAGGATGATGGCATTTGTTTCAGAGTCATTATATTGGTAGAGGAAAATGGGAATACATTATGGTAACCTAAATGAAATCAGAGACATCACTCCAATATAACTACACTCCCTCTGATAACACAAAGCTGCTTCTTTGCTAATTGATTACGTTGAGACAACATCAACTTCTGTGAAAACTAGAAATGATTCTCACCATAGCATACTAGTATGAACCTCACAGACAGCTCAGAAGGGAACATTAAGAAAGCTGGACTTCACCCTGTGTTCTCTTGTAATAATGTATTTTTCTCTCTATTTTTTTTTCACACTCTTTTCCTCCCCTCTATGACAAATGACAGTTCTATGAAATAAGTAAGTAGAAGTAGTAATACTTGCTTGAACTTCAGTGCTTAAGTTTGACTTGCAGTGTGATCCTTTATCTTAAAGAAAAGAGAAAAAACATTATTTCTGGGACGCTTCACTTTCTTTACTGAGAGAAAAGGAAAAAATATTGAATGGTTTGCAGATTACAAATTAAAATCCAAACATATAAAAGTAATCCAGCACTATCTGTCTCATGTTTATCCATGGTCTGAAATGAATATGGTGGTTTTGACAGAAGATTTAAGGACTGGGCAGACAAGACGAGGAAATATGGAAAATACAGATTTAACCATAACTGAAAATTCCGGTCTTCCATTTCAAAATGTTGCCTAGAGATCAGCCTCTCAGAAAGACAAAAACCCCACCCCAAAACAACCAGAAACACATCATAACTATGTTACCTAACTCCTGACACCGCAAAATTGTAGAAATGCAGACAAAGAAACAGCTGCTCCTGAAAAGACAAATACTACTGATGGAAATGAAACAGCCACTCTGCAAGTCTGAAATGCCAGTGTCACACAGTAAGCACCACAACTAATCATAAGTCGGAAGAGGAAAACAACGTTGAAACCAGTTGTGATGTAAGTAAGTATTTCACTTTGTAAAGAGCCTGATGATACTTAGTGCCAGCATAACTTTCTGGAGTTTTTTGTATGTTTGGCACACAAAGGACTAAGTGGCATTTCTGGTTTCTCAAATATTAATTTGATCCATTGGACTTGGAATACTACTTATCGGCCTGAATCTCAGGTGCTGTAAGTTGGTTATTAAGAACAGACACCAGTTACAGTTATAAAGCATGAAGCATGCTTTCTCTGGAAGCGATTCCATTCCAGAGATTTTCCCAGAAATCTGGAGTACCTCATCTGAAGACAGCTTTGCGCCTGGCCCAGTGCAGAACAGGTTGTGGTAATAAAAAAGCACTACAGCTTACTCTAGTCTATGTTTTGGATCTCAAAGTTATCAGAAAGTCAGATTTAGGTTCCTTTCTTCACTGTGAAGATGCTTAGGGGAAACAGCTGTCCTATCAGTAGGCTCAAAAATAAGTTTTCTATGAAATATTCAGCATGGCTCAAATTGCATTTCTTCCTTCCTTATAATGTATAATATCTGCAAATGCCTGGTTATTTGTAGGTGCTGTTGCTATGCAACCAGTTCACCTTTCTTTCTTGCTTAAGAGATGAGCAGGTAGTAATTCCCCTCCAAATGTTTTAACCAAATTGCAAACAACCACCAAAAAAAAAAAGGTGGAAGCTATTTTGCTAATGCTTTTACAGATATGAGCATATTCCAACTAAATTTCAGACCTGTTGAAAAATAAAAGTCTTCATTAAATACTTTATCTAACAAAATGCCACTTATCTAAAAAGAGGTTTAAAGTTTTTACATTCAGTGCAGATCATACATCTCCTATTGAGATCGGCATAACTGATTGTGACTCTGAATACAAATTAACAACGATGTAGACTACATCAGATCCTTCCTTCCTATGGAAATACTCTCAACATAAAAAAAAAATGGTCAGGCCCTCTGCTCCATACAGGCACTGTTCTTCAATTGCGCCAAGATGCTTTACCTGCTGAAACTGACCTTTCCATGCTTGGTACTTACAACTTCATATGAGGTCACAGGCAACAGCATGTACATCTGTCAATATGAGTATTTAAAGCTCTGCATTGTTCAAAAAAGCGTGACATAAGAAGGTAAATCCAAAATGAGTAGACAACACTTACAGTACTCTGTTGCTCTCTGTTCTTCATCTGAGTGTAATTCTACACCAATAAAATAGTATTGCATAGGTCAATTCATGTTTGAGAAGTCCTTTGGTACTGTAGCAATGAGTGCTGCAAAGTGGGGAAAGCATGAGAAAATTAATAGTTCCACTTTCAGAGAGAACTGAATAGTGTACAATAAATGAAGCCTGGAGTCACTCAGATGGCACCCTTTTATACTTAGTTTAATGCCTTCTTTGTACCTAAGATTACAGAGAACCACGATTCTGCTTTTTCCAACTTGAATATGTGATCTGTTACCTTTATCGTTATTTGCCTTTGGTTTTCCTCTCTTTTTTCTTTCTATTTTTTCTCTATATTATTATTATTTTAACTGTGTCAAAATTTTAGTTGATTAATAGCGCATATTTATTTTTCCAATTCAACACATTTTATTGAATTTTCTTAGAAAAAGTGCTGGATGGTTTGTTACAAAGAAACACTCAACATCATCAGAAATAACAATGCTGAAGCTGGATAAGCTTTTCTGTTCAGGTTAGTAGTACAAGGTAAGCTTCATTTCTTTGAGGTTAAACAGATTATTTGGAGAGGTAGATCAAAAAGGTTTTAATGTCATTTCTTTGTACCTGTTTACTCAAATACGGATCATCAGCTTAAGCACGTGAAAAGATTTGTGGGAAAATATGGATTTCTGTTCTCTGGTTTCTCTTCAAACAAAAGGGACAGGGTCTCATTACTTCAAGTGGTTATTAGTTGTGAGATCCGTTAATTTCTGAATACCTGAAGAAAGAGGACAGCACTATGGGAACTGGATATTCCATTCAGTCTCACCATAATGTTCTGTCAGGCACTAATAAACATATAATAAACATTATAATAAACACAGGCAAGTATGTTGCCTGGATTGCACACTCCACAGAAAGTAGTCTTTGTCATTGTAGAACTTCTTATTTCAAGTCCGTTGGCTGGGATGAGACTTGTGCTTGGAGACTGATACTGGGTAGCATCTATGTGATTTGCAGTGCCTTAAGGTTGTTACTTTCATTAATTGCTCTGGATGTTAATGGTCATTTAATCGTATGTTGTGTAATCCAGCAACCACTATTTTGTAAAGGTTAATGAAGCCTTTAGGCAATTACGATCTTTACAAAATTCCTTGACCTTTGTATAATAGCTTGTTTCTCTAAAAATTGCTATTGACAGTAAGTGTTTCACCGAGGGTGAAAAAACACCCCTGCCTTAATAATAACCATTGAAGACAGACTCGGGTAAAATGCATCATTAAGCTTTTCACAATATATAAGCAGAAGAAGCATTCACAGTAAATGTTCACAACAGTTGATCAGAACCTCCACGTAACCGCCTAAATATAGTGACTACAGCCAATGGTATCTCTTAGCACAGGGTCCCACAGGGGATGCATTCCAGACAGTTTAGAAAAAATCTCCTACGGGCACCTGCTGCACTGGGAAGGGCTCAGACAAGGCACACCAGCCCTACTTTGTGCCAACTGATGTGTGCACCCAGAATTTACCTCTGCCCCTGCAGAAATACAGTAACAATAAACCAGGCATAACCTCTTTTGTGGCTTCTATATTCAGAGGAGCCCAGCTGTAAAGAGGATATTGTGTTTATGCCTTTTCTCATGTTCAGAAGTTAGGTTGATACATGTTACTCTTAGGATGCAAAGCAGATTTATAGATTGTTTTTTTTCGTTGGGGTTTTGGGGTTTTTTTGGATGGTTGGTTGGTGGTTTTTTTTTTTTTTGTTTTTGTTTTTTGTGGTTTTTTTTTTTTTATTTGCCAAAACTCCCTGGTAAGCTATTATTTGTGCTTATCACCCCAAGAATTAAAGTCACAGTTTTTCTGTTTGTCAATAATCTAATCTAAATTGGGATGTGTTTGACATATATATTCCTCAGTGCATCCAGAATAAGGGTGGGTAAATACCATGCTTACTACAATCCCTACTGGACTGCATAAGTAGCACCTGACAAATAGATGAGGACCGAGCAAACAAAATCCAGGAGCACTGTTGGCATAAGTGGCATTAACACAGTATTTTTTATTTAACAGTTTGTGGACCTTGGCATGGATTAGATATGACCTGTTGACAACTCACTTAAACACACCTTCTGAGCAGAGAAGCTGCATTCTGTTGGAGCTGCATGTCTCTATGGCTTCTAGTTTCATTTGTAGGATTAGCTGAGTATCTCCTGTTCTGCTGCCTCCCCAGCATGGTTGTTTCTTTCCTTTAGGCAGGCAATAGTATGTAGAAGACAGAGTACTCAATCTGTAGGACCAGAGGGTTAGGGTTTTTTTATACAATTGTGCTTTGTTGATAGAAGTAAAGATAGACATAAAATGTAAGGAATATACTTACCATCAAAATTGTCATTTGGGACATAATAAATCCCTTCAAAAATAATATGTCCTTCCACCTCTATTTAGTGAGGTTTGAAATGCATATATAATTATTATTAGGACTAGAAAAACTAGCTTGCTGGTCAGCTATTAAAGGCCTGATGCTTGCATTTCTGTTCTGCAATATGACAAAAAAAAATTATTTACTACCCAAACTGCCTGAACTTCAGATTCCTGGCTGTTGCAAAGGGCGTTTATAATTATTTTCACAAAATACACTACTAGGTAAAGCAGAGAGTGGTGACTATGGTTTGGCTGCTTAACAGACACTGCTATAAATGGCTCTTCTCTAATGTATTGTCACTTTTGATATGTGCCAGATTGAATCCTTTTCAGTTAAGGAAGTGTCTCTTTGTTGTCCTGTGTAATTCATCTCCTACCTTACTTGTTTTCCAGAGGAAGCAGCTCTGGCAGTCTGTCAAAAACACCAGTTTCCTGTAAAAGCACTGGAAGACCATTTAGTTCTGTGCAGCCTCTGCAGCAGCTGAAGTTGGAGGAGGAGAAAGACATCTGACCTGGCCATAGGAAGACACTGTATGACAGGAGTTTCACCTGGTTGAGTAGGGTTTTTTTGTTTGGTTTTTTTCCTTCTTTGCAGCTGTAAATTTAAAAAAACAAGTGCTCAGCAGTCTAACCAGAAGCTCCTGCTAATGGCTTTTCATTAGAATGTACTGATTTTTCAAAACTGAAGTGTTAGTTTTCACAGCAATCTAGTCAAACATAGGCTCACAAGAAACACCTTTCTACCTCAGTTTTCCCTGCCATGCTACTTGGGGCAGAGAAAGTTTCAAAAGTGGTGATTCTGAGCCAGAAAACAGTCAAATCAACAAAACTCTGCATGAAAGGGGAAGCCTGGGAACTGTGACAGAAGGCAGGGCTGCACAGCTCCAGTTGCCCTGGGGAGCTGGGTACCCAACAGCTTCATACCTTGTGAGCAAGTGACCCAGGTTTCCACATCCTTGCTTCTGTTTGCAAAGCAGAGAAACTCCAAGTTGGAAGCCTAACCTCTCTGGACACCCCTCAGCCAGTCACACTGTGAAAAGGATTTCAGATCCTAAAACCTTGGGCTCCCAGCAGGTTGCAGAAGTATTTCTGGAGAGATGAGCATGTGAGCTGCAAGAAACAAGATATTTTCATCCAACAAGTTTTATATCTAGACCAATTCTTCTTAAATAATGTCACTATTTTTTTATTAGTAAAAAAGGCCACTTGCAAATTTTTCATATGCTCCAGTAAAACCTATTTCATACACATGGTGAAATACAATCTCTGAAGCTGAAAATGTGTAGTTTAATTTGACTGCGCAGCTTTTTTTGGTCAGATTTTTTTTCATTAGAAAAGAAATAACTTTAGGTGGAAGGGACCCTTGCTGACAGCTTATCTTGTGAACCAAACCTTTCTGAGCCAGTTTATGAATATGTATGGTTGAAAACCTTAAAGCTTTCCACCTTTAAGGGTATTATTTTTGCCTAGTGCACTAATCCTCTGCCTCTGGAGAGCTAATCCAAATCTTGGCCTGGTCACACACAGATAACCCTTTTTGTTTCCCCGAGGAGACAAGTTACATGAGTGGCAGCTTCTCTTTAATGGGAGAGCCCCAAGTATGGAAGAAACTGGCTTCAGAGTTCTGCAGTACGCTAAGCCACTGCGATAAAGATAAGCCAACGTCTCCTACTGCTCCATCTTCTTCTCCCGACTTACTGAAAAGCAGCCCTACCCATGCACTTTTAAAACCACTGCTTTGAAAGTCTTTTTGCTATATTTTGTGGTTGTTGTTTACCCATAATAATGAAGGATCAGCTGCAGCAAGCAGGTGCCGTAACTTCGCTTGCAATCTCAGCACTGTCTAGAAGCTGTCAATGCCTGCCGCGCTCACCATGCTTCATTGTCTGGTGCCCCTGAAAGAAAGGAGAACCCTTAGGTGAGGACTGTTGACCATTTAGTCTACGTCTTTTTCCACTGCATACCAAATAAATACTAAAGTCTCTTTAATGTTCAGTGATTTTGCCACTTAAAACTTGTTTCTACTATGAAAAACAAAAAAACCCCACATTCAGAACAGCTAGACAATTGTAGCTTTTATAGCTTGCTGTTCCCTAGAATTTTCTTGCAGTTGCCTTACGTCTTCTCTTACACTGATTTGTTGTAATCATTAAATATAACTGATATTTTCTTTGGAGCAGGGGATATTTTTCTTCTCTCTGTGAGACAAGTTTGCGAAGAGAGTTAATATCTTTTATTAAAGAAACTGATAAAGTTAGGACAGAAGAAAAAAAAAAAAAGAGCTTTCACGCATACAAGCTGGAGGCAGCAACATTTTTATTGCATGCGCCTTTATGGAGAAAGCTTAAAACTTAAGTAGAGCCTCTGGAAAGTGCTATAAAAAATGGACAGGAATATAAACTGTGCTTAATTCAAGTAACATTTTTCATATCTAGACTGCCACTCAAGGATCTCTGTAGACTATAGATCTTTTTAAGGCAAAGAAACCTTCTCAGCACCAATTACCATTTCATAATTACTAGCATCTACTGCAAGACAGTATCTTACGGTGGTGTTTAATACAAAAAGAACATTTTTCATCTAATAATGGAGCAGAAGTGTTCAGAGATCTCATAATTTCATTTATGCGTGTGTATACATGTATGTTAGGAACACTCCTAAACCATAGTGTACTTTCTGATACTCTGCTTTACGGTGCATGAAAGCTAAACAAATTAGCAATACACAGAGTTGTGCCACAATAAGCTCAGCAATCATACCAGTTAACTGATTTTTTATTAGGATGAAACAGTGTTACATCTCAGTTACACACTGTTTTCTCATCGTTGTATGGGGCTTTAGCAGATGAAGGTACGGTACATAAAGGGCCAAGTTATCTCCTCTAAGAAAAGCCTAAGCACTCTCCAAATAAATAAATAAAAAGTAACATCAAAATCGTAATGAACTGCAACATGATGTACTCAAGCAGTAGCTAATGCAACAGTCGTATCCAGCTTACTGTCTCTGCAGTGATTGCTTCTGTGAGAACAACAGACCATAACTGAGAAGATAGCAGAAGGGGAGCACAGGTGCAAGAGTGGGGGAGGTCAAAAGGGCTGTTCCACAGCCGTATGTCAAATAATAGAAAGATTCAAGTGGCTATTTTTGCAGCACAGTGCTAAAAATACCATTGCTCATTGCTGCCTCTCTGTAATGCCTTTATACTTGCAAATGTCAACATCAAAACCAGACCAATCAATTGACAGACAAATGTCTGTCTTTTCTATCTGACTCCAATCTTTTTCTTTCACTCCTCCTCCCGTTTCAAAGCCCTGTGGATTTTGTGTCGTTTGATCCAGTCACAGAGCAAGCAAATGGAAGCTTCAAAGAACTTGCTCATCTGAGAAAACAGGAGGATGAGACAGAAGAATGGATGATAGATAACAGCTACTAAGACAAGACAGGACGTGTGATAAAGCTGTATACAATTTGAAGGTTTTATGGTTGCCTTGCTGTGACAAAACTTATAGATCACCACTTGACGTGGCTAATGCCATCATCTTAATGATCCATTGCTAGGAACTATCACATCATCATCATACACAGCAATTGTTATGAATGGGTACTTATTGTTTGTCCAATAATAGGTACCTACCTTTGTATGGAGATGTTGTGCAAAGGACTCTATTAATTTTGCAAAGAAGCACTGGCTCTGTTGCCATGGGTGAAAGACAAAAAAACCCCCAGCTATTGAAAAGAAAGGGGTTGAATAAAGGTAAGTATACAAATAGCAAAAGACAGCTGGAAAAAAATGATCCATGCACAATTTGCCTACAAAAATATTAAAGAGAGTATTACGGATAAGCAGGAAAAATACACAGTTTATAAAACTATGTTTCAGATGTCTCTTATGCTGTGTTGCTCTCCATATCAGCCATCTTCTTTTCCAAGACAGCCCCTTCCCTTAGCAGGAATCATATGGTTCAGCTGCTTCTGCCTGAAAATAATTTCAAATTGAACACTCTAGCAGAAGATTTCCTCCCCCTCCCTGGCTATTACAGTTGCAGCCCATGGTAGCACAAACTGTAAAAGCTAAAAACGGTTGAATAGGCACACAGCAGACCCACCGGGGTGTAAGGTTTTGTGTTACTGTCTTTTCAGAGGAAGAGACCTGTGCTAGCCCTCTACTATGTTTTTTATAAATACCTTTTTTTTCGGGTTTTGGGTTGCACCCCTCCTTCCAGCATGCTAGTCCTATTACCAGTACGATACTTAAGTCTGCTTCCAGAAAATCAGTCCCATAAGGAATTTCACAAAGAGATCCTCTAATGCATGCTTCCTGTAGTGATTTATTCTCCAAGATGGATCGGATTTCAGATCAATTTTTGGAGCATGACAAATACTTTCTGGATTTGGGATGTGCGGTAACCTGACCTTCAAAAGGTTGTTTTCTTTCATCATTAGTAGCATTACTTGTATGCACCAGAGCCATGCATTTTCTTTTTCCCAGATGCCTGAATGTTTGCTATGTATTGCCTGTTTTACAGAAAAAGATGAGACAGCAGAAAGCAATCACCACAGCAGTCGAGGAAGCTAAACTTCTGCATACTACTAAGATTAATAATTGTGTTTCTTTCAGATTTTGGAGATCACACCCAGACCGATGAATGGATTAAGTGAGATCATGCTAGAAATATTTGCTGAAGATAATAAATTCCAATCTGTTACTTAGCACAGGCCCTCTTTTCACCACTTACATGAAGTCTGATCACCCCAGTTTGCCTTCCCAATTTTTATGAATTAGGAAATGACTGTCTCAAGAAGAGGGGCACCTGCCCAGGAGCTGTCACAGTTAGAAGAGAACTGTAAGTGCGTGGCATGAAAAGTGGCCAGTGTAACAAGATCTAAATAATCTGAAGAATTACTGTAGAATATGGGAGCACAGTTGTAAAATACTTTGGATTTTTTCCCTGATTGTCAGGTTAAAAGATTTTTGTCACTCCATTTGTGGTAAGCAGGACTAATTTTAAGCTCCTTTAGATGCTGCCTGCTTCCACTAAATAGCATGCAAGCAATTACTATGTACAGCTTTTGCTACACTATAGCCAGACCCAGGATGAGCAGGGGGGGGGAAAAAAAAAAAGAAAAAAAAAAAGAAAGAGAGGAGGAAAAGAAATAGAACAATGAATAAAATCAGTCAACTCAAACATTTTGATAATACTGAAAAGGTAAGTGGCACATGCTTATTTTTGTCATAGAAAGTCACTGTAGATGGAAATGATAACCGTTTTAACTGCAATAATGCCAAGAAGAGGAGTAACACCCACAGAGATAAGTGTCTGCATCAATCTCTCCCAATTATAGGCCAGCTGTTCCGTTCAGCACATCTCCACAGAAGATTAAAACCAGAAGCTGGAAGGTAGAAGCAAGAAATCAGACCTTAAATCTCAAGAGTGCATCACTAACCAGTCACACCAGCCTGACTTTTGAAACAGCCTTTGAAATGTTACTGGAAAATCAGAGTCTCCTACAGCACAGAAGGGACAGCATAGAAGGACGGGGGGAATGTTTAATGCTTTGTTTCAAAGTGGGATGTGTGAGCCTCAGATTTTGAAGTCCAACATTTTAGTTATGTTTAGAAATACAAGTTACATCACAAAATTAACAAAAGTGAAGTTCGAACCAAACATAGTCATAGAACCAATCCTGGGCACAGAAACCCTTTCCTTTAACACCATGTAATTTCTCACCGAAATGAACACCATCTAGAGGAGTTCTTACAGCTTTTTAAAACAGCCATTATGACAGCTGTACTTAAAGTACCAGTTCTTAATCTGAAGGATGCTAGGTAGCTTCATTCAAGGTATTGCTGCATTTCTGGCATTTTACAATTGGTTATGGCCACCAAATAGTTCAAACCTATAAGGCAAAAGTATAGACCAGCCAGTCAGATACACATTTCCTAAATGACTACAGATAGAAACATCCCCCTAAACCTGAGTGTTAGTGGTTCCAGTGCCGATTAATGGTGGCACATACAGAATTTCCTTCGCTGAGCTAACACAGGTCAGTTTGAATGCCTTCCCCAGCTCTCCACATGGGCCTCCCCTGCAGCCCAACAGGGGCACGTGGTGGGAAGGAGGCTCGGAAACCCTTTTAAAAGAAACCTGCTAGCAAGATGAGGAACAAGATAATCCCAGGGAACAAGATAATCGTCACTGGAAGTCATTCCCACTTCCACAGCCTCTCATGGGAACAGCAGTAAAAGAGACTTAGCTGCATTTTGACTTTTTTTTTTCCTGTTTTTTTTTCTTTTTTCTTATCTATTAATTTCAGTCTAAAGAGCAGTGTAACACTTAGAAATAACAGCATTACTCTCTAACACTTCGTCTGGTGTGTGTTTGTACACCTCAAGAATCTCATTTAACTTTAGTCCTTGCTGAAGGAAAGGTGTTTCAGCTAGGCTTTATTTAATCAATACATTAATAATACATACTCTTTTTTTTTTTCCTACGGAAAATAAATCCTTTTTTGTAACCACACAATCTGTCTTCACTCTCATCCTCAAAGTCCCACTCAGTCCCTAAGGAGGAAATCTGTATGGCATTAAGGAGCTGTGTGGAGATTTAAGCCTGGCCCTGGTCACAGGAATGGTAGCAGTGAACTCCCAGCCGCAGGGCACTCTCCCACCATTCCCTATCAATGCTGACCAGGTCATACTGTGTTTCTGTTATAAGGCAACTGCTGTGCACAGCAAGGAATTTCTTGGATTGGGAAGGACTGGCAGAGGACATAGCTCTGAAATGCAAGCCGTATTCTCTGACACTTGAGAGTCACAACAGCGATTGTGAGAATTTAAAGCAGCTGAGTGAGTTTTAACTGCAGAGAATTTTTCCTTATTATGTGGACAGACATAAACATTCCAACCACAGCAAACGTATTAAGCTTGATCTTAGTTTGGTTTTCAAAGTGAGGAACAATGTTGTAAGTCAGAGTCCTGAAAAGTCCTCGAGACACTGGAGGAGAGAATGCCATGAATACACAACCCAAAACGCAAAATAGAAACATTTTGAGATTGCATTCACAACTCCTAGTTCCCAAAGGTAAAGCACAGTAAGTAAACAAACCGAAAGCAAAATGCTCTTCCAACTCCCTTTCAAGACAATATTACCTGTCTGAATCTCTCTCGCCATGCTAGATTTCCACTACACATCAGTACTTTGTCATTTTGTCACCATTTGAAACATTGTCATTTTAATTTATATGACAGTCACAAAGAAAGTACCTGGTGTGTCCAAATGATGAACCACCAACTCCTGCCAAAACCAATAAAAAGTGGCAACAGTTATTTTCTGCTGGGTAAACTGCTTCATTTCTGTATTACTGAAGACTCCTTTCATAGCTGAAAAATGGCATATTAGCAGCCCGGGACCATTTGCAGTCTTCAAGCCCTCCCTTTCCCCGTCCCCTTTATAGGCTCTCCCCCTTGCCCAGCCAAGTTTAAAAATCTGATGGAAGTTTTAATCTTTGCATTTCTTCCAGCATTCCTTCCAACAGTTTCTGCTCCCAAGTCATTCATGACTATTTAGCATGTACCTCAAAGAACTGTGTAGTGAACCATCTGCAAAAATGGTACAGATTATACAGACTGTGGAAACAAACAGGTGTTTGTCTCATCATCCCACTGAACATTTGAGAGATATCTGAAACAACAGCCGCCCATCATCTGTGGGAAAAAACACACCACGTTGCAAATTGACTTGGCCCCAGCGACACTTTAAAGCCAGGAATGGGGAACATGCGCTCCAAGCATAGGCAAAAAATGTTATTTCAATCGCAGAGCATAAGACTGTAAAAGCATAATACTGAGACAGAGTGAAAAAAACTAAAAACACACAAAAGAACAGAAATATTCAAATGTTCACTAGCATAAGTGCAAATTGAAGTGAAACACTTGAAAAACTGGTAGTGCCAAGGGATTTTACAGGTACTACTACAGGATTTAGTAATTTAAAAAAATCTCCAGTGTGAAACAGTCTGAACAAGAAACATGTCCCTGAGGTATCTCAATTGCTTTTTTAAACTATTGGTAAAATGCTTTTGTTTGTTTACCATGCACTTACAAATCGCCCTACACCAGACAACTAGCGATCTGTTACATGTACTACAGGAGTTATTTATGTCAAATTTCTCTGCAGCCTGTATTGTTGCACATGAATCCAGTCACCGAGAAGGCAGGACGCCCTAATCCCAGTGCTGGGTTCCCTACTAAAGCACAGGATGCCTGGAAAAAACAAGCTACCTTTGTGACTAGTCAGTCCTATGCATTTTTTTTTACTCCTGGCATGTAATCTACAGCTCAGAGATCTGCTTTCTTTGAGGACCATTGCCATGATCTCCCTTCTGTCCCAGAGTGCTGCAGAGTTTAGATTTTTGGGTGAGTAATTCTGTAAAGGGCCCCTTCCAGCAAGAACTGTTGAGTATAAGAAATTATTTTCTTTCTTTTTTTCTGTATAAAATTTAGTGCAGGTAAAAAAAAAAAAAAAAGATTTTTGTCTGAAGTGGTTCTTCTTGTAGCTGAACTAATTTAATTTAACAAACTAAGAAAGAAAAAAACCACCAACAGCTTTGGCCTGTGAGGTCTCTGATGCAATTTGGGGCATTTGCATGACATATCTACATGCAGTGTGGTTCTAAAAACAAGCGAGGGAATTATAAACTGGGCACATGCTTTCAAACTAGATTTCCTTAAAGTGGTTGCTACATAGCTCCTAAAAAAATACCTTATACTTTTTATTATTATTATTATTCTTTTCTCCTTTGTGAACAGAAAGATCCTGCTAGTTCTTGAAAGGTGAACATAGCATTTCACCACTTACCAGCTCAAGGTGATGGCCTACACTTGCACTCCCAGACCTCTTCATGTAACATCCCCTTAAGATGGTAGCTGCCACTTCTCTAGCCGAGAGGCTTTCCTCTTCCAAAAGATCTTCAGCCTCTAATCTGCAGAGTTACACAAAAGCAGATGAAACCAGTTAAAAAAGTTACGGCAGCATAAAGAAGCCTGATAAATAGGGTCACGCTGAGTTCTGTGCTGTCATGTCTAGACCAGTTACGACACTGCTCTCATCTGTCAGGTTACAGTTTGCCCTACGAGAGAATAAAACTATTGGGAGGTTCCTGACTGATTTCAGATTTCTGGCCATCATCTCTGTATTACAGTAAATTCCTCAGCAAAAAAGGAAAGTATTGATGATGCCACATCCAGAGCTGTAATACTCTGTAAGTGGGTTTTGCGGCCAGATGGTTTTCCGTGCCAGTTTTTGAAAAGCATCACCACAATGGACACTTGAACATTAGCAAGTGTTCCTTCATTTTGCTTTTGTGTCCCCACCAATCACCGTGGTATAACATAGCCCCTTTTAGTGGAAAACCATGTGGGTGCAAACCCCTTACCACGGTTGTTTGATTTGATTTAGCAGACCCAGAACTAAAGCTGTTTGATGAAGACCTTGGTTTTGTTACGCACTTAGAAACACGTTGCATGCAGCCAACACAGATAGTATTATGTTGTGACAAAACACGGGAGCAAACTACCAAGCAAAGCTGTGCTTTGATTGCAAGGTGACATGAAACCAGCAGTGAAACCGTAAAGAAAAACATTTTGTATTCTTGACAGAACTCATGATTCTAAGCAAGTATTTTGCTTTTCAACAACCACTACTAGGTACCAACAGCAGAATTTCTAATTTCCCATGCTGCAAAGCAGAGGTGTTCTGTGACATCTATTTCTTTTTTGTTCAGGCTGCAAAAGCATTGCCTTTAAGAGGTGTTGCATATGACACTTTTTACTTAGCATCACTATCAACATTGTTTTCACTACAGTTAACAAGAGGCCTTCTGCAGTTTTGTGAAGTCTTTCAGCGCTAGCAATTAGAAGATGTACATTAGAAAAAAAAGATGGTCTAATATGTACAACACTGGTGAAACAAGCAATATTTTCCCTGTTTCCAGTTCACAGAGCTGAAGACCCAAAAAAACCCCCAAAAGCCCCAAACAAAATAACAGAACTTACTGGACCTTCAGTAAAGGAAACAGAAAATGATGACCCCCTTCAATCCCAGGTCAGACCCAGTTTACCTATTTTCTGCAATAACTGGAAACTTAAACCAGTAAAAGGTACGTGCCCTACCCCCCAACACAGCTTAGAGTGTTGGCTATGCCAGCACACATAGAACTCTTTAGCATGCTTACTTCCCCTTCCTTGAAGTATGGCAGATTTTTATGCCATTTCAGGAAAGCAAAAAGACAATACTTGAAGATGCTTTAATGAAATCCTTAAACCAGTCATTGACTTTCCAGTTGACAATGAATTTTTGCATATTACTTACTAAAACAATTTTTAATCTAATTAAAAGCATGATTTACTGATATGCATACTACTTCCTTACTAAGAAAACATGCAATAGAAAATCCAAATGAAACCCTTGCAAAACACCACGTGTAAATATTTCCAGATGAAACAACAAAATAATAATAATATAAAAAAACCACTACAAACCTCCCCAAGAATACACCAAACACCAAAACCCCCAGAAACTTTAAACACCTGACTCTGTTCTACTTCATTTGCTGGGTATTTCTGAATGAGGTCACAAGATCCCCAACCATTACTGAACCAACCACTCTCCATGCAGCCTCCAAAGCACATTCCGATGTTCATTAACACAAAAAAAAAAAAGATTTCATTATCTTTGAAGCTTATCCTTAGAGAACAAATAGCCCTATCATTTTACCACCCACTCATTTTGGGAAGTCTGCATGCTGTCAGCAGTGATCCTCAGAACAGTCAGGTGAAGGGCTATTGATACAGCGCTGTTCACTTAATTTTGTTTGCATAATCAGGGGATAAGATGGGTGAAAAAAAAAAAAAAAAAGAAAAAGGTGGCTTACATAATTCTGCTTGGGTGAAATGTTCTAGCAAAATCTTGCCTTCTTCATAGGAAAGATTGTTGACATTATACTTGGACTGTGGCCAAATAAATAATTGTATTAATCAAGGGGCACATACAAGGGTTGGAGTTGCAAATACATTTCTGAACAATCCTTTTTGAAATACTATACTAATCAAAACGTAAAGCTCCTCCGAGGAAGGTATCCAGGATAGCTGTTGCTCTATGCCACTGGTGGTGAAGTGTTTATATGCTGTCAGTGGGGAGAGATGACATACCGAGTATTTTTTGATAATTTTAAGTGAACTACAATGGGCTGCTATCTCTTCAGAAGGAGACCAAGCATAAAATGTAAATTAGCAGAACAGCAGACTTTAAAACTACCAACACTACCATATTGAAATAAAAATGCCATCAAAAATCTTTTTAGGAGCTTTCACTAATAAAAAGAAATCTGGCTACTACAGTAGCAAAAAAAAATGGCGACTCTCCCACCCCACCCCATAAAACAGTCATGAAGATAAAGTGCTGATGCATCACGCCGCCATTTGTGATTTTGGAAGATATTCTGACCAGGTCCCAAGAGACACAGAGTATAAACCTTTTCAAGAAAATTATTCAAACTTATGCAATGTGTTTGAAAAAAAAAAAAAATTATGATACCAAAACCTTCCTAACCTAGTATTTTTGCATTTAATTTCTAGAGTTTGTGTGTGTGGATTTTTTGGAGGTGGTGTCTATATTTGTAGGGGTTGGTTTTTTCTTTTGTTAATCCCTACACTATTTTCTTTCCTTGTGTTGTAAAACATTGCTGATCCAATGGTAACAAAATTCATCTGGCAAGAGCCTTTTTCAAGAGTAAAATAAGAGGTAATGCCTATGAAGGAAAAGGTTTGTTTTTCACAAACATGACTGGAAAACAGGAACTAAGCGGCTAGAAATTTCCCAAAGGCAGGCAGTAAAAACTAGTAGCCAAGGGCCAACCACCACATCACCCGCCAGTCCTTCCCCGTCTGCAAACGGCAGGTCCCGCAGGGCATCTCCCCAGGCTGGCTCCCTGCCCAGCTGTGTCAGGGAGTATCTTCCACACACTCCAGGAACCTCCCAGGCTGTTTCCTCTCTGCTGTGTTGTATTTCCAGTGGACACCTGGTAGGTTGAAGTCCCCCATGAGAACAAGGCTAGTGATTTGATTCATACCAGTGCTCTTAGTGAGTTCTGAATGTTAGACAGTGTTACTTTTTTTACTGAAGGTGTTAATGTATGCTCCCTATTTTTTTCTCCATAGTATGAACTGGTGTGAGTTTTATTAATAAAATTTCAACAGTTATCAGCAATTTACTTCTCTTCCTCAGAATGTAGAAAACTTTTAGAGGGAAAACCCTATTAATATAGTTGTAAATCAGGACCCAATAGCTAGGCATATTCCTGACTTTCTACCATTTGAATGCATTACCAAGCGCTGCCTTTAAAAGATATTTCGTATTTTTTAATTCTCGTAACGAAAAAGTGTAAACACTATCTGCATACCTATGAAGGCTTCTATACAGAGAAACTCTAGGCAAAAGGAAAATTGGTGAAGCCTCTGATGAATTTTTGATGTTTCTGTAGTAACCGAGAGTCTTTTGCATTCAAATACAAACCCCGCATCACTTCTAAAGTGCCACCAGACCTGATCACAACTGAGCAGGAAGAAACAATATTAATAAAAACACTTTTAGCCCCACACCTTAAGTTTACACGTTCATTCATTTGTATTGCTCTTTAAAGGTAAAGGCTTTCCAGTGAAATATATCAAAAGTATCAAAGACATTAACCCTCCACTGCACTTGGTTTCACTTTCTTGGTGCCATCTTATACCCAACTTCTGGAAACTGTACATGAGGATATTGAAACAGTAAACTTGCCCTTTGCCTCTTCACACTGCTCTGGTGGTGTCATAATTTTTGAAACATTAAACTTTTGGGCCTAGTATCCCATTAGAATTCATCCACAAATCAAAACATGTCATGCTTCGTCCTTGACAAAACATGTCATGCTGCATCCTTGACAAAAAGGAGACTTCTAACTTTTCAGGGAAAACTACTTGCATTACAGCAATCAAATTCCAACTTGGTTCTCATCTTGATAAAGCAAACAAATGGAATTACTTCAGTTTATGACTATGAAGAACTTTCTTTAGCTTTGCAAATGTCAGTGTGGGTCTTTTTTGTTCTTTGCTCTTATTTCCAAAGTGTCCACATCAAAGCAAGACTGAGCATTTTAGTATCAGAGTATCATGACTTTGATTTTAGATTTTGCCATGTCACTTGCAGAGCAGAGAAGACAAATACTGCAACAGGTCTGGAAGGAAAATTCCCAGGCTGATAAATATTAAGCAGCACTAAAGCAGCACAGGAGCATGTACAGCATTACAAATTTAAGGCCCACTTGAATTCACTGTATTTTCAAGAGTCATTTACCTACTTCTCTCACTTATCGCCTTCACCTTGGTTTATGTATCATAGATCTGCATTCTGAAACACTTGTCTGGCTTACCAAACAATTTATGTAAATTACTTCTGAGAAAGGCGGGGGGAGGGGAGGGGAATTAAAATGATGAGCACAGTGAAATTTAAGTTTCGGATTCTAATTCAAATCACGCTTGCCAGCTAGTCCATTAACATTTTCAAACCTGACAAGGTACTCCTGCTTTTACAGAACAGTAGGATTGATTTAAAACTGCTGACTGAGCGAGCATTCACCACTCTCTCAAATCCACTCTAGAGATACAACTGTCATGTTAGATTTAGTATCTCCAGATGAAAACTGAGACCAAATGATTTCATTGTTGGTATAACCATCACACCACTGACATTTTTTCTTACAACATTACATACTCAGCTGAGGATAAAGAATCTATAGAGGAGAGTAACTGAATTCTTACTTATGACTGAGTAACTTGCCTTTAAAGTGTTACTGTGTTTCTGCAAAAAAAAACCCAAACACAACCAAATCAAAACAAAACCCCAAACCCCACAAAAAACCCACCCCACCCTAAAATAAGAGCATTCCAGACGTTCTGAATAAAAAACCTGTGGGTGCTTCCAGAGGCAGACTACCACAGCTATTTAAAAGCTGTAAACAGGAGATTTTAAAGGCCTCAGAAGTAACTCAGGCCATCAGTTTAGAGTCACTTGGGTTGGACAGTTGCTGCTAGAGGGTCAGCACAGCAATATAAAGTGTCCTTCCCACCCCCTTTTTAAACTGCAGGGCAGGTCCTTTCTCCCTATAAATTGTCACTAGGTATTTACCAGCCATTAACTTAAAAGTGGCTGTAATTTCTCAGCATGTAATTAGCAATGGTGACTAAACCTGATCAGGCATCATCCTGTCAGCTGTCTGGGATTATGGATGCAAGGCACCTCTCTCCCAGTCAAGACAATTCATTAGTTCTGCTGTTTGAGAGCAGCTGTACCATTTGAGATGTAATTTATCCAGATTCCTTCAAAATTATTGCTGAAACATGGGAAGATGATAAGCGATTTGATGAGGCTATGTATTTACTGTCAGGTAACATTATAGGTTGGACGTGCGGTCAGAAGCAATAGGAGATGATGTGTCATCAGAAATATTGCCCTTTTTAAGGGCGTTTTATGGATAACAATGCTTTAACACGTCAGTCATGTCTCATATTTTGTCCTTCATCTAACTTAATCTTTTGCCTTAAAAAGGGGCCTGTGAGGATGATTAAAATTTTACCTTTCTGTCTCCATTTATTGATGTATTTTTTAAAAAGCATCCAATTTCGTCAAACAAAACTGTTCAAAGGATAAGAAAATATCAAGTGCTCTGCCTGATTAGAAAATAGGTTGGGACAAGAAAAATTCAAAATAAGACTTAGGGGATTTAATTCATCCATTTTAGCTTGGCATTTATTTCTCAACTCATGCTCCAAGATACATCATCAATGCGTATCTTCTGAACAGACCTGGAACAAATTACAATGCTTAGAAAACTCAACAATGTAACTCACGTCTGTTTTTTAACCCCAGTGACAACACTTGTCCCATACCTGGCAGCGTGAAGACAGCTCAGAGTGAAAAAGCAGACAGCAGGGTTCTAACCAGGTCACCCCCCTGGATTTCCATTTTCTCATTGCACGTTAATATTACACCAGAAGACTAGCCATACAGAGCTGGACCCAAAGGCCAGTTTGCCACTCCAGTAAACTGCATGTCTTGGTTCTGCCTCCTGAGAACAACATTTCTTCTATTTCTTTAACAGTCCATACATTCGGACTAGCTTATGGCAGCCCCCATGACTGACTGTAACCAAGTGTGCTCAATTGCTCATGATGACAAGCTTTCCTACGGATTTGACTTAGACTTTGGCCCAGCTTTAGCATTCAAATACATACACTCATTAAGTACACTGATATTTTTCCAGCAATGAAATGTCACAAACACTGACAAACTCTTCATGGTCTTAAATCCAATATCCTGTGGCCTCACCAACTTCTGGATTTTAATTTGCTATCCCAGTGCACAGTAATTTCTGGTTATCTATGTCATACTCTTAAGCACATCTCAAGATGAAATTTTGGCAGGTTGTCATGTTTGTTAAAAGAAAGTGTTCTGACTTTTTTTGCACTCGTCTTTTTTCCATCTGCCTTTTAAAATTGAACATGCTGTGTGTGAATGTATAATCTCTGACCATCTGAATGTGTAGACCTTTTCATCCCCATTTCTATACATACATGCACAGACATTAATTTTAATTGGGGAAAGCGAGGATGAAATACCAATAAAAGAGGAATTGTTAGTCTTGACATTTCATTTATGGATATAGCTGAGAAGATTAATGCCTGAGCCAGCAGCCTGTCCATTACTACCTTCAGCTACTGGGAACGAAACGTCATGTATGACAACTCATTCCTCACTGCTCGTGAGAAATTCTTACCGCCATTTCATTCCATCACCCTTGATTTATCTACACAATAGTATTAATTGAACCATGAAATCCACGTAATTTCAAAGAAATTCCGCATGATCCCTTTTCAGGGTACACATGCATGTGTGTAAATATTAATTGAAAGAAAACACTCTAACATTTGACTTACATGAAGGAAATTGCATTTAAGACTACTCACTCCTCAGGATTCTGCTGACTGAAACACTTCAAAGCAAATGAATGTACCTATAACCTCAAAGGGAATTAATTAGTTCAGTTTTTGGTTGAATTGAGTACTTTGTGTGGCAAGGGGTGTGTTTATGGTTTGTTCACAAGCAACTGGTCACGTTTACTAATGGAGTTTTCCCTTCATGATACAGTTTCTGTCAATAAATGCAGTGTATCCAGCCAAAGGTAGCTGACTAAGCTGGTACTTCTTAGTTCACCTGGCACGGTAACAAACACAGAAGTGAGAAGCAAATACTGAGTCAGGACAAATTAATTGATTGAAAATGCTGAATGAATGGCTCTGCTACTATTTAATGTATGCTTTCACAAACAAGGTATGGAAAAATTTATACATCATCGTCTAGAAAGAGTATAGAACAACACAACAACGATCGATTCCAGTAAAAAACACAGTTGGAATATCTCCTTTTAATGGCAGCTCTCCTCTTTTAAAACCCATTCTGTAGATTGGAAACAGTGAGCTCTCTAGTTACACCCATCCTTATGCAATTAAAAACCATTACAGCAATAATGTTATTATTTCTCCCTCTGGGTAGGCACCACAAACTCGGCACAATAACACATCCATAGTGTGGTGATATTATGCCATTCTACCCTGTTTCAATACAGAGCAGTCCAGCTGTTTGGAGGCAAAGTGGATCTTACAAGGTCTTTTGGCAAGTTCAGTGTTGGAAAACATAGTAATGCAGGGCCATGCTATACGCTTGGAAACACAGAGTGGGTTCATTCAATAACCCAGGTACTGCTGCACTGTGCACTACCAAGAGGAAATGTGCTAACAGGAGACTGGCTTGTGCTGATTATCAGGGCACTGGTCTGATACAGGGATTGACCCAGGTACATTTGAGAAGGCCCACCCCAGGCTCAGGTTCTGAACATACAGGCTTCAGTGAACAACACTGAGCCATTAGGTTTAGCATGTGGGTAACTTCCTGTCCAAAACTGTAGACGGAGAAAGTTTCCATGATTCCACTGCAGGGGGGGTGGGGCAGAAAGCAGCAGCAAATCAAACCCAGTAGCTCAGGTAGAGAACAAGTCTATTGCTCCCCCCCCCCCCCCCGCCCAAATATGTCTATTTTTATGTGCTTGAAGGTGGGGGGGTGGATAGAAGGAGAAGAATTAAGAAACAGAAGAGAAGGGAGAATATAAGGGTGAAAGTAAAAGTAGCTTTGTTTGCAGACATCAATGCCAGGATGACTATTCTACAACGAAGTTAGGAGTCGATCCTATGTTTCTTGGGTCCTTTTGATTCTCAGAGAAAGAAATTTAATGTCTTGCTATTAACACTGTTACAATTAGACCTTTCTATTAACATAAAAATATAGAGAAAAAATTATTAGATATGAAATTCAACACCTAGAAATGAAGAAAATTCCGTTTCATTTTAATGCCTACTTCAATACTCACCTGAGGCAAAATGGAAAGATATCACCCTGTTTAACTGAGAAAAAAAAAAAAAAAAAAAGCGCTTTATCTAACTTACTTAGCACATAGGGATATCCCTAAAAGGAGTATTTATTTGCATAACAGATTAGAAGGAAAACAAAGTCTGAACAGGTTTGTTTGGGACAAAAGTAAAACATGGATATAGATGACAAAATTATGACGACACCTGTGTGTGTGAAGGGGCGGGGGGGGAAGGGAAGATTACTGGGATGAATTCATTTGCATTCATGGGGAAAAAGATAGTTAAGATGCCATATTATACTTATAACAAAACTCTTACTGCAAGTGCACAGATCAAGGGTATTTTCTGCACACTGTGGCAAAGTAGTATCTTGCACGTCCTAGATGATCCACAGGGATAACAACTGTGTGCTAACACAGGAATTGTTATCCCAGTAATCTGAGCTTCTCCAATTGCACACATGCATCACATCCATAATCCCTTATTAAATCTTATTGTGTGTTTTCCCCTGTTACTCAAAGACATGATTTGCATCATTCATGAAAGCTCCAAAAGTTAATAGATGCTGGGTGTTTCAAATCATTGTCCAGGACTACATCCTTAAATTGCGGATATTGTCCAAAAGACCATGAGAAAAATCAAACTTGTTCAAAATTTACTACTTGCTGTGCAGCGCATATGACTATGTATTAAGACCATCACTATCTTTGTCAAATGATATTTCTAGTGAAGTATTTAGGTAAAATATATACAAATAATCGATAAACACTTTTCTGTTTTCTAGCATTAATATCATTAAATTCTTAAGACAACTTGACATCATTTATGGTTTTCACATGGGGTAGCTTCACATAAGACTAGCTAGACTTCGGAGAGGTTATTATAGACAAATCACTGGAGAATGAATTGTTTACAGCAGCAATGGGCTTCTGGAGCTTTCCTCTTTGAGGAGATACATTGGCTACTACCACCAGGTATTTTAGCACACTATTTTCTGCAGTCAAGCACATTCTTTCTGCAACACCAAAGTGTCAGACCCTTGGCAGACAATTCCAGTAACAAGAAATGAGGCAAATATAAATTGTCTTTGGTAACAAAAGAGAAACTCAAAGGCAATTTTTCCACTAGGAGAATTTGTCATCTTTATCCTGAATTTTCCAAATGCTTTGAACATGGAAAGTGTCTACCTGACATACAGGTTGCTTCACCATAAAAGTGTCATTTCTTTGCAATGCCTAACATGCCGAAGCAATAAGGAGGCGGTTGTGCCGAAATGTTGACTCCTGTACACACAGACAAATGTATACCATGTCAAACATTTCCTTAGAACTATAATTTCCCTGTAATTCTCCAGGGAGAAGCTGTTAATGTACAGAGGTCATAAAACAACACTTTTTGAAGAAACTTACTTTGTAACATTCTTTATATCGATGCACTACTTGAATTAGGGAGATCAAGGAATCTCTACTTCCCACCTCACATCGGCACACTACAATGAGCATTTTCAGGTGTGGGTGACCATGCTAGGACCGTGTTGACAGCCTTCTGATCACAAACATCAGCAAGTATGTCCACCAAGAAGTTTTCTGCTATTCCATTAACGTGGCAAAAGCACACGATACAGTGACTCCAATTCCAGCGTATAGGAAACAGTCACTAATTCGAACAGGACACAGTATAGACAGACTAACACATTTACAAATGCAAGTAATCTACCAACAATAAAAGTGAGAAAAATAATTCTGATGGTTACCATCCAATAAAAATGCTCATTTCTGTAATTTCCAGGTATTTCTTTATTTACTTGGGTGGCTTTTTGCCTTTAAAATGGCTCTTTGTGCTAGAGCTATCATTGAAGGTTCCATTATTAGTATTTTTTGGACAGGAGATGATCTGCATATTTAGCAGTTCCCCTGTAAAGTTCCAAGTCAGGGACTGTCTTAACACCCAAGCCTCCTAGCAGAAAGACAGACAAGATGACAGAAAGGGGGGCAAACCCAGGCCACTACGACTAGGAGCTACTTCTTTCTACAGGAGACAGACGAGCACAGTTACTGTCTGGATTAACCACCCCACTGCCAGTCAGATGACTGCCGCACACTAAGTCATTTCTGGTCCCACTATTTCAATGACATAAATCTTCACAGTCATACCACTGTGCGGCCAGCACTTTATCAGAGAGGTATCACCCACCTTCATCAGCCTAACAGCTGGTGCCAAGCCCACTGCAATAGCTTAGGCCTAGTAGTAGGTAATCTCAACAACATTTGACGTTTAGAGCCTGTGAGGAGTCTTCAGGAATCCGATTACATTTCTTAATAATCTGTACGAAGTGCATGCCACTGGTCCCCCCTGCAATATACCTATGTCCATCCACTGGACTGTTAACTTGGTGCTTTGAGAAGAGTCACTATTCTAATATTTTTAAAGAAATCTGAAAGTTGATGCAATGTTTTCAAATAAGACTAACTTGACAGTTTTATAAGACACCCTCACCAAAACCAACCCCACAGCTTTTTGGGATTTACATCTCTACCTGCTTCCCAGTTGCACAGGCCAACAGGCTCACGGCTCAGACAGCGTTTGTGTCACCCATCAGATGACTCCCCCTCTCCCCCAACCCTGTCATTAGTCACCATTTGCTTCCAACATTCCTTCAGGGAAAAGCTCACCTTCAGGTTTTATTCCCGAGCCAAGCGAAGAAGCTTTTAAAGTTACCTAACATATACAAGAAGCTGTAGAAATAACAGGGCTTAAAAAGAATTACAACGGACTTCAATAAACAACTCCTTTAACAAAACCCTCAAAACAACAAAACACCGAAAGGGGAAATTTGTTTCTTTGTTTTCTGTTTTGCTAACCAAGCCATCATGTCTCATAAGGTGCAGGTGTCAAGGTCATTCCTGACATAGACTTCCTGAATAATTGTAGGGGAATTATTTGTGTTCTTTGTGCTTCAGTTCTCTATTCATTAAACTGAGATGATGGCACTTCCTTTCTGTCCTTTGGCACATTTCCTCTGAAGTCTACTGTACATTTTATTGGGCATGAACTATCCCTTCTTATGCCTAAATTCAGTATCTATTACAATACAACTTTGATTTGAGACCTCAATCAACAACTAGAGAAGAAATAAAAATAACTTACACATTCCAGCGAAAATGTCTTTTTTGTTTTCTTTTATACTGTCACTCCTCTTAAAACATCACAGCTGAAGCATGTTGTATTTTAAAACAGATATTTTAATTCTGTGCTTTGTAATGCCACATCACCTTGCAGGCATCCAACATTACATGTGGAAAACTCTCCCAGAATACAGCATATTACTTCTAGAAACCAAAGTAGCATTGATTAACTCATGCGTCGTTTTTAAGCCCTTAATTTTATAGGCTATATGAGTTATTTTTAAAACATTCTTGAAGACAGGGCCTTTTGATACATGAAGAGCACCAATCCTCTAACAAAGCCTGTAAACAATGAATATTTCAAATGTGACCTACTATTGTATCACGATTGATTTGGAAAAAAAATATTATTAGAAAATGAAGCAGCCACAGGCAGAAGCATCCTTTGATTTACTTTCTTAAATGTCTCTGGATTAAGTAAAGGGTATCTTGGAAATGAAAGCAAAGACTCCTGACTGTGCTTAGAGATGCATAGCACCATTTCAGAGCAAGGATGATGTTCAAGGATAAGCTGTTAGAGCTAATTTCCTGACACCTTCCCTCCCCGAATACCTGAATGCAAATGCTAAGTACTAGTCTTTCCTAGGATCAGTTGGACTATTCTCTTAACAGACAGACTTTGACCATAGAACCATGTTTAATATACATCAAGCAGTGAACAAGGATCATGGAAAACCCTAGATTAACCCACTGTCTTTACACGCTTAGTTTTACTACATTTCAGAACTACTGTTATACAGAAGGCCACTGGAAAGCTACACTCTCATGATCACAAACTCCGATGGATTAAATGTTCTTTGGCACTGCCTTGTACTACTGAAGAAATAAAAATAGTCTCAATGAAAGTCATGTCGTCCTATCTTCACCAGCAAGCAGGACTGGAACAGTCACTATCTTTGAAGCACAGTCCCTTCCTGCCCTACGCTGCTAAACTATATGACGAAAAAAATTATTTTTTTTTGCCTTTCTACTCTCATAAAATAAATGATAATAAAAAAAAAGACTCATCATTACCTTTTTCTTTGTTGCTCTTGCTTTCACCTTTGCCTGGATTCAATCTGTTTATGGATATAAAAGGCTTTGCAAATGCATCCACAGCAGTGTTCTACTAGTAGAGTACAAAACCAGCTGCAGTAAGTTGTTTAAAATCAATTAATTAAATAATCTCTGTATTTTTTTTTATCAATAATAAAAAAATGGATAATATTAAGAAAAACAAAGAGAGAAAGAGCAAGGGGATGGATAGGTTGCAATGTTTGCTATGACAACGCCGGCTTGTACCACACAATCTCCAAGTACACTGTTTCAGATTAAAAAGTTATTTATCCTAAAGTTCAGTTTAAATAATCATTAAAGAGTGAAATCTCACTAAGGACATTACCATTTTTGTTGCCAGCAGACAGAGTTTTGAGGTGAGATAAAAGGGGGTTGAATTTCAGAAGAGTTTCTACTTCTTCATGAGCTAATACTTGGGCCTCTTCATTAATTTGTTTGGAAAATTAACTGATTTTTATTAGTGATCTACTTCAAATCAGAAGTTGTCCACATTCACCTTATTAACTTTTTAGTAAGCCTTTCTAATATGTTTCTAAACTATAAAGAATATTTCAGTATAACAAAGTTCATTACTGTAACAGCAGTGAGTCTAATCCAGTCCTATATATTGAAGACATTATCCAGTTGTATATCTCCACAAGGCTGCAAAACACACACTACTGAAATTCATAAATTGCAAAGAGTTGCAAAAAAATCCAAATAGACAGGTAATTAGTACCTGTTGCATGGACTCATATAATTTCCTATATTTTTAAGGTTGTTTTCTGGAAAAAAAAAAATCAAGATAACGAATAATGCTTTTTCATCTGCATGTCAAAGACAAGACACTTGGAAAACAACATACCTGCTTACATCTATACATTCTTGTTATTACATAGTTACAAAACTAATTGCAATCTATATTATCTCTAGGCCCCTTATATAGTCAGAAAAAATATAAATATCATACAAAAATTAGAAACTACTACTACACTACCACCACCACCAAAAGCACTGTCTTTGTCTCCAAAGGGAAAGTCTTTAGCTCCACATCTCACCCTGCCCGGCCCTCCTCTCCTCTACCCAAGGAAAGATTTTGTACCCAATGAGATTCTATGAGGTAAAACCAAGAAAAGCCCACCAGGTAACTTGTGAATCACTGTGTTATATCCTAATACAGCAAAATGTCCTTCTAACAGCAGCAAGAAGTAGTCGGCAAATATCCGGAGAAAACAGCTCATTTTGCTTTACCATGGCAGCCATACTAACCAAAAGATTGGAGCGACACAGTCAGAGATAGGTCTCACTCAAAAGACAGGGAAGAACTTCACCTTTTGAGTACAAGCATCTAGAAGCATTAGAAAAAGTAGAAAAAGAGGTAAATTAGTGGATTACTACACAAATTAGGGGTAAAGCTGCAGCGAGTACATCGGGAATGCTACAGCCAGAGAGAGGAGGTCTACCAAAAACAATACTTTGGCAGAAGGAAGATCTTTTGGAAGCGTGCAAGAAAGCACCTAAGGCTGAGAACTGACAGCTAATTAGATATAAGCTTGTTAAATTTATACAACAGCAAAAAAGTAATGGTGATTTTACACCCTATTAATAAAGATTTCATTCTGTGGACAACACGGCTAATTAAATGTCTTCCATTGACAACTGGTGAGCCCAAGTTTACCATATTGCACACACGCAATGCAACCCAGACAGATACAGACAAACTGGGGCAGCAGGGAGGGAACGTTGCCAGCTATATGTGAAGACACATTTCAACAACATTAATTAGCGAGGTTGGACAAGCTGATCTCCAGGTGTCCCTTCAGCCTCAACCATTCTGTTGTTCTGTGATTCTGCAATTATTCAAATGGTTCGAGAGACACGAATAATGGACAAAAAAATTCTCAGCACAGGTGAAACTACATTTCACACACTAGAGAAACTGTATTTTGTAATAGTGAAACAGACTGGAAAGACAGAGATAGTATTTGTACATGTGAATGCAATACAGGGAATGCTCCATCAGTTACAGTACTCCTGTATCAAGACTCATATGAGGTTTGACCGACTGAAAAGTGTTGAACTCCTGCTTAAGGGTCTGTTCTCATTGGAACATTTTGTGGGAAATTCAGAAAGTTTTCTTTGACTCTGCCTCAATTAGCAGATGACCAATATAGTTTTTGCCAGGACCAAGGGGCGGGAAATACACATTTTCCTCATGTCTAACCTCAGTTCATAACTGAATCCTACAATGACAGTGACCCAATTACAATGCAAATCACTTTGAATCAGAAACATCTATCTCAAGATCTGACATGAGCACACAGTTGAAAATCACATAGAATTTTCATAGCAAGCTTAGTGATTACTTTGCGTTCTTTCAATATCCTGTCCTTGTCTCTCTGCATCAGGTGAGGAAAGGAACTAATCTGTTCAAGCACCATTGCACACACTCTAGGGAAAACAAAAAGAAATAATTCTCATGCAGGACCCCAGTTTATCTGTCTTCTCGTGCAAGAAAATTGTGATACCCTCTCCCTAAGTGAACTAGGAACCAAGTAAAAGATAACTTTGTTATCTATTTGCATATTTGACATCCTTATTACATATTTATCCTTCAGGGGGTATTGCTGAATGGGTTGTCTTGGCAATAATCTGGAACATGAGGGGACTAGCCGCTTTTCAGTTTTCAGAGATTTCCTTCAAAATTTCGTATTTAATTTCAGCCATAATGTCTTCTCTGTAAAAATCACTAAAATCAACGTATTAAAAAAAAAAAAAATCACTGTAAGTACTAATATATTATATACATTTATTAAAAAAAAAAAAGACCTGACAGTCAAACAGTCCTCAACATCCTTCTGTTGCCTCATAGATTTGAACCAGCACCTTGAGAAATAATGAAAGCTAATTACAATCCCACCTTCAAATGTAGCGTTTACTGTTGGAACATCCTTGGGAAAGTATAGGAAGCTTTCATGATTTCCCATGGAGGCCACACAATTTAACTGGTTAACAAGCGAGTCGTCGGTAAAAAGAAGGACCTCAGGCAACATGTGTAGCAGCAGAGCATACATCTACATCCTTTGAAGAAGCGCTTGTTTACTGAACATTAAACTACTTCAAACAGATCTGTTTAGATTTCACTGGACTGTGAGGAAGTTTTCACGATCCACTTTAGAAACATAAGAAATCCATATGCAAAACTAAAATGATACCAGATGACATTCTTGTTTATAATGATGCCTGCGGTATCATATCAATATTAAGAAACTAATTTCTCACTCTATTTCCCTCCTGTAATTTTTTGAGATGTAACTGATCATTCCTCAGCTGTAATTTTGAGCTCCGGTGAACTGTTGTGGATGTTCCATTTAAAAAAGGAAAGAAAAAAACACCACCACACACACACACACACACACATGAACTGCAGTCTTTCTTCCGCAGTCAAACGGTGCAACTGATCGTGTTCTCACCTAACAAGCAGCCCTCAAATGATGACTTACAATGTTTGTCAGATAAGGCAGAGATAACACTTCCCTGCTTTTTTCCCCGATTAAAAAGCCACAATCATGGATAGAAAAACAGAACCTGTGTATGTGTATATGAATACATATATATATTTTATGTGTACATCTGTGTATATGCAAGAGTTGTATTTTAGCTATTCAACCTTCAGATCGCATTCTGGGGAAAACGTGATCAAGAACTCAGAATTCAGGAAAAATAATAGCACCTAGTCTTATCTGATATAACCGCTTGGCAGTCTTTCGCAGACATTTATTTTTCCACCAGCTTTTCTTTAAAAAAAGTGGACTAACACATGCTTACGTTTTTTGAGATCCTTCATAGCAGGTAGCTACGAAAATCCAAGCCACATAAACCCAGTAATCACAGTGATTTATGGTATCTCAACCTGTAAAATGAGTTTAGCCATTTGTTTAGCAGGATATGGCTAGGATAAACTCACACAAAGCTATTCATTTAAAAAAAATATCATTGCAAATGCTTAAGGCTATGGTTAGAAGAAATTTTTTTTTTTTGCAGTGGCTATTAACCTGTTTTCGAACTAAAAATCAACTGTTTGAATCTTGCCTCAGAAAGATACACACGAACTATTTCTCCAATTATCAGAATAATTTTGAAACCTGTATTTTCCCATACTAGTAGGCTTCCCAATTCCATTGACTGTATTGCATATTTTTGCAGTGTCAGCTATTTGTGACTGTGGTAATGAAATGAAAAAACCATTCAGTTCTGAGGCCCCTTGCATTATATAATATCAAGAGGAGTTTTCTGAAGGAACATAACAGCTGCGGGAAGGAAAGGAATTCTCTCTTCCCCCGCTTATGATGTACTGTAGAGATTCAGATGTTATGAAGCTATCCTAAAGCTCCGGCCAATGTATTTGCCTAAGCGGGACGACCTCCAGGTACCAATATACTGAATCCATCCACCATTGTTAACAATAATTGCTGTTGATTTTTAGCCCTAGAAAAACACCGAATTGAACAAAAGCAGTGTAGCAGTATAGGATATAATAGAGTAATCGTAAGAGAATGAAGGGGTTTGCGGAAGTGGAGAAATCATTAACTAAGACAGAGAAAAGACTATATGGCAGCAGCACATACGTTAATTCTCTTGTGGATCTGTAATAATTTCCAACATGTAGTTTTGCTCCCCCCCACCCCCAAGTAAAGTTTTATGTTGTTTTTCAAGGTCGGGTATTTTTATTCCTTAAAATACAATAAAGAGACATTCCACTCGCTCTCAGCAGAAGGTCTATAACCTTTTCCATTCCTTCAACATTATAATTTAATTGCTGTGGAAACTCTTTGATTTGTGTTTATTAATAAACGCAGCTTGCATACATAATGTCTGATGTAAATTATTGATATGCTGTATTACCTCAGCTTTTCTGTACAGGTCCTAATGAAAATAATTTAGTTTTGACAGTCTGACTTCCAGGGTTTTGTACTACAGCTCTCAGCGGGACACAACCATGCATAGATGTGTTAACCATTAAATAAATTTTCTTCCAGCAAATGTAATCTCTCTGACACCAATCCATGCTTGGCCACATTTTGAAGGTTATATTTTAAACTGCAACTATTTTGTCTGTTTTCTTGCAATGAAAAGGCTAGAGATTGTCCAGAAGGAAGAAGTACTCAGCGTTAAAATATTTCAAGTTACAAAATAATAAGATATTCTTTAAGTGAAACTATTAATATACCTCTCAGAGTTGACCGACTTAGTTGCACACCCTCTACCACCAGCCATCCACTTGCTTGAAAAATCACATACATTTAAATCCCACTAACCTCTAGGTATGATGCACACCGGTTGACGCACATACCACAGCGTGGCAATATACCTACGTTCATACATACCCCCCACAGTGATGATGCATGCATATGAGCTTAGAGATACTATACACATTCCTGACAGTTGTCTGCACAGACTTTCATACTCCTAAAGACACCAGCTCCATCGTCCTGAAAATTAAATCCTTAGATGCCCAACATAAACATTCCAGTGATTTTTTTTAAACAATACTTTCAAGTAACTACAACATTTATCTAACCAGTCCACATCCAAGATTAAGCCGGCTAACCATAACTGTCAAAGATACTTCTGTATCACCAGTAGTACCTAGTCATTATAGTACCTAGTCATTATAGAGAAATGATTACCAGAAAGAATCTAAATCACAGTTAAGAGCAATCTCAAAGTACAATGTTGTAATTACCATTTGAATTTCAAATACAGAATACAGGGAGCAATATGCCTCTTTGGGACAACATTTTCTAGTCTTATTGCCTTTAAGTTTTGTGCTTTTTATTAGAAAATAGTATTTTCCATTATTCTTTATAACACAGTGATACACTGCCAATGCATTTTTACAGGCATAATATACAACACTATGAATATATTTACATTTACTCTAAATATTTGAAGAGGAAAGCCCTTGGTATAAACACATAAGGGTTATTTCTAAGCTGGTATCATTTTGCATTTTATCCATGCAGTCCACTGGAACTGCAAATCAGTGGAGAAATAAATCACCAGCACTTTTTGACTACGTATTCGGGCTTCTGTCATTTTGCCTGAAATGTATTAGATGATCTTTACTAATAAGAAATAATACATCTGGCCTAACAAAAGACCCCCCTAATCCTCCTGTCAGCGACTGAGGTACCACGCTGGTCCCAGGAGGAAGGGAGCACTCTCCGTGGGCGGCAGCAGCTGTCGCTGGGGGAAGAGCGGGCAGGCCCTGCCGGCAGCATCCCCCTGGTCCCGAGACCTGCTCCTTCCTCCTGGTCTCCTGACAGCAGCAGGCCCAGATATCTCTGCCTTCCCCACACGTTGCCCTTCCCTCCATTTGGTACAGCTAAGTTTAATTTTCTCTGCGCTTTTCCAAGAAGTCCCACCTATAAACATCATCCTTCAGACTATGAAGGCTACTTGGAACCGTGGATCATTACTCCGACACATCAAAACAAATGTTGAGTACACCAATTGCTGTCAACTTCTGGAAATATTGTAACTTTGGTGTTGTATAATCTAAATGCCATTGACTCAAATGGGAGATTAACAACTGGTATTATTTGGAGCACAGATAACATGGGTAAGATGAAATACAGATACAGATCTCCTTTATGCCCTACTCTCCAGACCGCAGTCTTTAATTTGCTGAAGGTAAAATTGATCCTTCCCTATCTGGATACATAAGTAGCACTGTGGAAGTGTTCTTTACAGCAGTGCAGGCTGACGGGGGCAGATGAGCAATTTATCCTCCACCAACTGAACAACTAGAGTACATATATCTAGCTTCTGAAGAACAGAATAGAGGGTTTGGGGGCTTCCCTATTCTACCATCTACCCCTGTTTTTGATGGGTTAGTTCAATTAAAGAGAGTTTTATATTTAGGCCCTTAGCCAAGATGATTTTTAACCCTAGCTCTTAAGAAAAACTGGTGGCGTTTTCTCTCCAATTGGAGTTTGTTTGAAAGAAAAAGTATTTGTGGCCGGGAATAGTTAGCACCCAGCTATGACAATGGCTGCTTCCGTAAAGGAGAAACTTTTTCCAGGAATATTGACAATCTGATATTTTCTGACCGTTACACAGAAGTATCAAACGCCACGTGATGATCAAAGCATTCCTCTGGAATGTCACCTTTGAACACGGATATTTCTCTAGAAAAATGACTGCTAATCCTCATAACACTTTTATCCTTCACATTTCAATTTTCTCATAACAGCATACCAATCTTCCTAATTAACAAACAAGTATGCAATTCAGTTTCTCCAGTTTAAAGCAGATGTTACCAAGATCTGTCGAGAGACTTCCAGGCATGCTTTGTTCTGCCAGTTTTCCCCAAGTTCTTTCTCTAATTTAAAGGCTTTCTGTTCTTATCATTGTTTGGTGGTTTGGTGTCGGTTTTGTTTTTATTTGTTCGTTTGGGGTTTTTTGCTTTGGTTTTTACATGCTATCAGTCAACTGTGCTCTGACTGGCTACATTTACATTCCTTTCTATCACCTCTCCAGAGACATTAAAAAGATTTTTCTTTTTTTCTACCCATGAACGAACAGATAAGAAATGAGACATATTGGAAGTAAAGATTATTAATCAAGCTCAAGGGATGCTTCGTGATACTATCCTGCCATCCTTTTTCCTTACCATGCCAGTACGGTTAATACCAAAGGACGTGCTAGCAGTCTCCAGAATTCATTACAATCAGCTTTAGCATCTTATAATTATAAGGACAAAGTAACCGACAAAACTGCTAATGCTTATTATTCCAACTCTCTTTTTTGAATCAAGTTCGACATGCATTTGTAGTAACGGAAGCACAGTAATTTAGTTTTCATTACCATCCAGTGCAGTGCATGTATTCCTGCACGCTGTTAGTAATCCAGTTAAGAGCTTCAACGGGGAGTCAGTAACTGCATACCGTACAGATGGTAAATACTACACCCGTCTGATCTTTTACAAGTGTTCTGTACTCAAACCATACCTACAACACGTCCAAGAGATTTAATACAGACTGTTCATATGTTGCATAGTCAAAACACGTGCATCTTAAAGTCCAGAACATCCAACACAGTGCAGCATGTGTGTGCTTAATTTCCCATTTAATTCCCGATATACATCAAGGTTTCTTTCTCGCATTCCCCTATTATTCATGCAACATAAACTATTGCAGATATATAGAATATCAGATTTAGTTTATTTTTAAGTATTTGGATCAGAAAATATACATCGATACAACAGGCGAGAGTGGCCTACGCTGGAGACAGGAGTTACATGAGAAGGAAGCAAATGCTGCAATAACTTAGATGCTAATGGGGTAATGCACTCAAGGCTAATCCGCACCGGTAGTAGATAATGAATTATTAATGCAAACAAAAACCTCAAGCAGGAAGCATTTTTGATCATTAACTAATCGATACTTACAGCAGTTAGTCACTTATAGTCAGCATGCTCCAGAACTTTATTATTTCTATTAGAACATATTTTATGGAGTATAAGTGTAAAATACTACACCATCTAGTATTTATGGGTTTATCGCCACAAAAACCTTGCTATACAATAAGATTAACTCTTTCAGAAAAATCTGGGTATCGGAGATAGAGTTTTAGTCTAACTTAGAAAGAAGTTGCAGATTTCTGAAAATTTTGTCCCAATGTTTCAATTTCTAAAGATGCAAGCACGGAAGTCACAAGACTTCTGCAGCAAAAGCTAAGTATATAAGTAATGAACATTTTGAAAGTTACAGAACATGAAAAAAATAAAGCCCACGCAACTTCTGAGGTTGGCTTGTCCCCTTCCTTTCATTGAAGAATATGCTGCCTAATGCATGACATTCTCGCTGCACGTATTGGAATGAATGTGAGCAAGATAGTCTGGGATTATCGGAAGGAGAATCAACAAGGCTGCACAAATAACTAACACACCGATCGCAAATAAAGTATGGTATAAAGACTATGTTATTTTCATTTTAGCTGTAATAACAGTGGTCATTTCATGTGGATTTGGAAAGACACTTGGGAAGCACATATCAGACAGAAAGAGCACTTTTGAAATTAAAGCAGCATTAAGTTTTGATATTTCTCATCCTCTTATTTGTAAGTAAAAAAGATGAATCAATATTATAAGTCTTCCAAGCTACCAGTTGGGCACAATTAGTTTTCCAATTTTATCATAAACCTATTTAGTGTGCGACATACCCTAACACCACTGTGTAATTCAAGAACAACCTAGTCCAGAAAAATCTTAGACAGTAGATTAACCCCCAAGAGGCGCTGAAGTACATTTTCTCACATGGACTAGGATTTCTCAATTCCAAGTTTTATTCTATTCTCGATGATCCAAAAGCATATTACTTCACCAAAGGCACCCAGGTATCCATCCATTTTTTGCACAGAAACTCTGTAAATACCAAATTTTCCAGCGATGTAATGAAGATACATTATATGGAAAGTCTCGTGAGAACTTAATATAGCTTAGGAAACCGTATCAAGAAAAAAACCATACCCTAGAAAAATCTGCTTTTGCATTTTCTTGTAAAAACCACTTAACAGTTATTTAGTACATTTATTGCATTTATAGCACTTGAAGTTAATGTTCCAAAAAATAAATTTGTAGTTTTCCATGAAAGTGATTAGTATTGTCCCTGAAATTTGCTGTGCGAAGAATTAAAGACATCAGAAAGCTATTAAAAGACTCTATATTTAAAAGAGAACAAGAGATTCAGGCTTTGATAAAAACGCATCTGGATCTCCCACCTAGTTCCTAAAAGCTGGACAAGGAGGGCCATTGGTCGACCGGGGAAGTTTCAGTCACTTAAGAACAGAGTCATGAAATATCTGAAGCAAGTGTTTCTGAATCCTCAAGAAGATACGCAACTATCCACACGGATGCAATTGATCCTGGGATCCAGCCATTGTGCCCTTAACTTGTGCATTTCTACCTTACGATCCACATACGTAAACAGCTCTTCTGGACTGCACAGCCCCTACGGTTCCCGCATTTCCTGTCATTTTTTCTTTCCATCAATATAACATAGAACAATTTCCTCTAAAGATCATTTCAGTTAAAACACTCATTTCTTTCACTTGAAAGACAGTATTTCTTAATTTTTGTATTATTTAGTAGGCCTTTCCCTTCAAGTAATTCTTCCAATGCTCCAGTTGAATGTCTTGCAATCTTTAGAGTATTTTCATCCATTTACTACAGAATATTCATCATGACCATAGCAACACAATCTTCGTGAGGGAGAGGGGACACAGACACAATGACACAAAACCAAACCAAACAACCTGAAACAAAACCCTCTTAAAGCCCTTCTGAAGTAGTCCAAATTTTTCTGTTCTATGCAGTAAACTTTATCCTGCTTTACCAGTGATTAAGGAAAGTCAATAAATTGAGAACAAAATGGGAACCGGTACCTTAACGCTTAAAGGCAGTAAACTTTAATGCTTCAAATCAGTTTGTGCTTCATGACCTTTACAACCCTTGGTCTTCCACATACTGCAATGCCTAGTTTAAGCCCTTTGATTTATCAAACCTGCATCCAAGTCTCTGACTTCACTCCAAGCGCTCAGATGTGAAACAGCAATCCCCTCTTCACTACCCTTTCAGAAGCATTAGAAGTTTGACAAAGTTCAAATGTTGCCTGAACAGTTTATCAAGAATTAAAGACAACTTTGTTACTAGGAAGCACAGGCATTAGGCAGATGACAAACTATCAGTCACATTACCAAACTCAACTACTTGTTGCAAAAGGTTGGCCGATAAGCATTAACAACTTCAGTTTGATACTGAATCTGCGTAACAGCGAAGACAGTCATCGATTAACATCTTTTCGAGAGCAGAAAGATTACCGCGATCATCTTGGCTGTGCTAGAATGCTGAACAAACAGGGCTGTTTGCACTGGCTTCTACTACCACGAGTTTAGGAGGTATATGTGGAATACACTTTACCGCTAAGAAGGAAACTCATTCCAGAAGCCTTCGATCAAAAGAACGCTTCAATCCTTTCCATGCTCTGCCAGAAGCCGATTTAGCAAGTCCAGCTACAACCTACACCATTTTATAACAGGAATAGTTTAGTGCCAGCCCATTACTCTTGGGACAGCAAAATGCCAATTTGCTCACAGTTGAAGAGCCTTGAGCCTAATCAATATCATTTATTCAGATCAGTATAATTTATTCATTACTCAGGAATATGTGATTTTTATGAGCTGGCAATCAAAAGCAACCCAGGGATTCCATGCATATTCAAGAGCTGGCCATCCTTTTCTTCCATATTGCACAAAAGCAATCCTACCCAGCCTACGTGAGGGCGTATCTCAGCGCTTGCGAGTAGATGGATAGGACAGCACGAGCACGTAGACTCGACTTGCTTAGGAAGTTAAATCAAAACCACACAGTCTCTAGGAGAATTTTGTTGCATTAAATGTGACCTCTGGAACAGACACCAGAGAACAACATGCCACTCTTGCCTTTCCCAACCTTACCATCTTACAACCTCTCCCTTACGTTTATTCTCCACTTTGTGACTAGAGACAATGGATGCCGGTGAGCATGCATCTGTCTATATGCGCATTACAATGGCAATAAATATGGACCATAGGTAACGTTAACTATATTCAAGGTCTCCAAGAGCTGGTATAATGTAAGTCATATCCCTTAACCTTATTAGCCAAGGTTTCAGAAACAAAGTTTTCAGGCCAGACATACAGGTTCTTATCCAAATACACCAAACATTTTGCATCCCTCATTATCCTCAGGACATAATGATTGCACATACCCGCATAGGTGATGTATTTCTTCCCTTCTAATGTACCTATATTTAATCGCTCTCAGCTAAAAATCTGTTTAAGGAGGTCACCTCAGGAATGACAGCCATTAGCCGCCCAATGCTTCATTGCAAGGAAAGTCAAAGCCAAAGTCAACGCTAGTCTTTTATAGAAATTTTGGTAATGCTCTCAAACACCCATACACATTTAACCAGTCTAATTGTATTTCTGAACAGAACTGTTTTGTCATAGTAGTGACAGGTCGAAGAATAAGCCTGTGTCCATGTTTAAGTTTCATCTGATTCTGTAAACACTGGTTGTAAATATAGCTGTTATTAGTTTACATCATGGCATAACAGGCAGCTAAAACACAATGAACCCCCAAAAACCAAAACAAAGGAACCAAAGGACCATTAACGCAGCTCCTTGCAAGCAGATTTTTTTCTACATGGAATCTTTGTAAAAACTTTGCTTTTACAGTAAACCATTTAAGGGCGCTGACGCAAGCCCAGTGACTGGGTAGGATAGTGGTTCTTTTCACTGAGGGAAGCCAGTCAGGTTAGAAAAGAACTTTCTTCAAATCATAAGGAACTCTTGTGCCCTGCGAGTTGTAAACAGCCTTCAGGAGAACGAAGCAAGCATTTACAGGCTCTTCTTTCAATTGGTTAGTATCGAATCTCAGGCCTGATGAAAAAAGCTACAAGCTGATGTTCAAGGATCTCCTCTAGATTAATATGCTAACTCTGTATTACAGTATTTTCACGCGTACATCTTCCCTGAATCCTATTGCCAGCCCTCTTTCCAAGCACCCCTTTGCCCTTGAACAACAGCTGGGCAATCAGGTGTACCTCTGAGGACCTAGACATTCTCTTGTACGGATGGCTGTAAGGCAAAACCTCATCACAAGAAGCATTACTGCTGTCCTGCCACCTCCTAGAGCATCCAGAGCTAACAACCAGCACCCGACATCATCCTGACACTCAGTCTCACGAGAGATGCAAGCTAGCTTCTAAAAATATGGAGCAGTTCAGTTTCCAAGCAAAAAGCCATGCAGTAAGCGATAACAGAGTCTGTGAGTTTAAAAGCTCTCTCTGAAGACTCCCCCCAAAAAACAGCACATGCACCACTCATTCAGAAATAGGGGAACTGCAGCCTCCTGACATTTTGCACTACGCAGCTCTCCGGAGGGAAAGCTCATACACTTCCCTACCGAATCAGATTCATTTGAGTGGTGAATTGAACCTGCAGACGCTAGGCGTAAAAACACTTTAGGAGGAAAAACATCATTTAAGATACCAGAGCTTTGGATTTCTGCCATACACACAAAAATTTTAAACTACTAAATCATTAAACCCCTTCCATAGCAATACACTACATAACCACACTTCATCTGAATTCACTAAAAAATTCCAGATAATTCATATTTCACCCAAGAAAGAGAGCTGTGTTACAGCGTTGGCTGAATTGCCACCAACTAACTGTTACCAAATAAGCGTGCTGAATTCCAGGTGGGGATTTAAAGCCTAAGTGCTTTAGTAGAGGCAAGACACATTTGTCTTCGCTGGTGCTTAGGAAAACCACAGTATATTAGGTCACGCCATCGCTCCGTCCATAAAAATACTGACCTCACAGATGGAGCCCCTGACCCAGGCAAGCAGAGCAGGGATGACGACAGCGACAAGACCCACCGACAGCCTAGCTATCCTCAGCAAAGACAAGGTTACAAGCCGGGCCCAAAAACAACGCGGGAAAGCCAAAGAAGAAATCAGGAACAGGACCAGGAAGAGATACATCTAAACCAGCTCAATCCAACTCCGAACGTTCGGGCTGGAACTTAAATGGGGTGATGGGCTGTAGGTGTGGGTAGAGGGCCAGGTGAAGCTGGTCAGGGCAGTTACAGCCTGGTGCCGCCCTGGAGTCTAACAACCAATGGCCCCCGATTTTGTCAAAGTCCCTTCTGAACCTGCTGATGCTTTCCCTCCTAGGCACCCGGTTTTGGCCAGCATCGGAGGCTTGTACAAGGCTAGACAGACCATTGGTCTTGCCACGTGTGGCTCATCTCAAGTTTAGTGATTTTCTTTTTATAGCTCCGTGTTCTGTTTAAATTCAGGTGGAGAAGGAATTGCCATTAACACGTAATCTTAGCCTCCTACTGCTCGCAGGGCAATCACCTGCAACAACGATGCACAGGTGGGACTTCTGCCCCACATTTACGACTATAGCTCTCCTGTTAACGCCCTTGAAAGCAAAACTAAACCAAAAATACTTGAGCAAATGTCTTTCGGTTCAGAATCCAGAGTAAGATCTGAATTTTACAGCACCGTCTAGAAATTAATTTGTGAAAGTGGGCAAACAGATGTCCGCAACAGCTTGAAAGTTCACTTTTTGAAGCTCAATGACAACTTTGCTGTAGCATCTACTGAAAGGATGTGTAGTAAGATATCCAGCTGTAGAAACCAGAAGGATAAAATGCAATTACATTGCATGTAATGAAACAAGTAACTTTGATATTTTGACTGAGACATAAGATCATATTTATGCCACTCATCTGGGAACTATTAATAAACATTTTCATCTACACCTGTACATTTACCTACAGAAAACAGAAAAACTACCATACAAAGAATTAAACCACTATATTACTTCTGCTCCACCTCAAATGAGCCTAAACAGGAAAACAATGAATTTGCTCCTTTTCCTTAAAAAAAATAACAAAGAGAGAAAGCAACTTTATATCTCTTAAAAAGAAGCCTTTTTCAAATGTTAATCTTCAAAGTCTTATTGTAAGCAGACAGTATTTCAGGAGAGAAGCTGTATCATTTCCTTTTGTTGTTATATATGAATATTTTCTCCAGTCTATCAAACATCTCAAGTATAAGCTGAGATTCCCAAAATCCTACAAGGCTTACTTATTTTTGAAGTTATTACAGATCATTTTTTCTGAGGATATGAAGATTACAAAAACAGACATCAGAAAAAAGGGATCAGCCAATTTTCTAAATTCAATGGCCACAATATTGCGTAAGCAAAGGGATAAAACGGTATCCAAGCTCACTATGGCAATGTTCTTTAAACATGGCAAAACGGTGGACAACTTCCAGGCCACACGCTATGGCCTACCACATTTGAAGAATGGAAAATTCTTCTAGCAAAACCAGCCAAATAGAAATAGCGGCATTACTGGTATTTGAAATTTGCGATGCACGTTTTTTCAGCATATATTTAGTTCCAGAATTACTTAGTTTAAATATTCAGCTTTAATAACACGTCTGCACCTGCTGCAGTGAACTGCAGATCGTGGTCTCTACTTACTAGGGTAGTCCAACACAAATGGAATGGATGCTCTCCGCTCATCTAAGGACAGGTTTCTTTTGCATACCCACATTATAACACGAGAGAAACTCTAAAATAAATCACTGATTGAAATAGATATGACTCTTGCCAAGCACTGACACAGTTTTAACTACAAAACCGACTGTAATTCCATTAACATTATAGCAAGGATGCAATCCAACCATTTTAGTGAATCATTTTTTTTCTCCATGAAGAAAATATTACATTATGAAACATGTTATGCATTTGTATGATGACTTGACACTTTTCAGAATGAACTCTATTCACCAGTAACATCTATCTCCTGAGGGTTTTCATATGCTATTGCACATACTGTAAGTACTGCAAATTTTCTAAAAGCTACATATGCGCTGTAGATCCAGCTACAGCCATAACTACTTAGATTCCGTTTTAGTAAGCACACCGTATACATGAACTAAAATTATTTATTAAAAAAAAAAAAAAAACACTGAAAAAAAGAGCTGCCAAATCTAATGTTGATAGATGTGTTTGTCTGTCTGTGCACCATTTCTACATTTGTGTATAGAAAAATATATGTCCGGAAACATTGTTCATGTTATTTTTGGCCATTGCACAGCACTCTAGGAACCAGTATCATTTGCTGTATGCTTCAAAAGTAACACTCAGTTATATATGATGTCTTTGCATCTTCCAAAGAAAAGTGATATAGCAAAGATTCCTGTAACTAATCCATGCTACCAAGACAGCCTCAGAGGCAATAAAACAACCCTGAAATCCTACCTTGCTGTATATTGTCCTTAAGATATTGGACTGAAGCACTTAGCTGGTGTTGGTTCTGAGGCAGCTATAAAGACTGGAATGATATTTCCCTCATTTGTTCATCAGCTAAGACAAACTAGCTGATTTTATGAGTGCTTCTACTCCATTTCCGCAGAAACACAAAACAATACATTTGATTCATTGCTGAAATTTTCAAGGGAGTACATGGGTAAATCATGACTCTGGAAGAGCAAATAACAGTTTTAGGAAGCTACTCCAACAGTGTTTTGGGCTATGCTTGGTGTGATATGTTATCACTAAGGCTGTGTGAGGAAGGCTTTTTGTTTGCTTCAACTATCAAATTAAAAATGGAACCACTTTTAAGGAGAGAGAGTTGAACTGCTGTGGCATTCTTTTCTCTGATGAAATAATACTTTTTTTTTTTTTTTTTTCAGTTCCATCAGTGGGATCTATAGCAAAGCTCTTGGCTTTCAGGCTCACGGAAAAAAAGCAGTGAAGGCAGCAAGTGGATTTTAACCTTTCATGAGCTCTACTTCCCTGCTAGACTACAGATATCCCTGTAAGCAGATATCAAGTTTTGTACGTGTCATACAAAAAGTTGTGGAGGACAAGGGAGCAAGACTAACTCTCCAGTACGATATCTAGTACAATTCAAATGGCTTCATTGATGAATTGCTCCATAACTTTCAGAGGGACTGAGGTAAGATTGACTGGCCGGTCATTTTCCATATCCTCCTTCTACTTTGGAAGACGGGCAGAACGCTTCCAATTGCTGTGACCTTTCCAGCACCGGAGAACAGCTTTACGACAACATCTCTGTCCTGCACCACATTCAGATGCATTCCGTCTCGTCTCCAGGGCTTATACAGGTACAGCTCACTGAAAGAGTAACGGTACTACATGATATTGCCAATTCTGGATATTTTATAATGGGAACTATGATTCTCATTGTCCGAAATAGTTTGTCACCTCATCCACAACCAGCTTCTCGGACTTTTCCAACAGGCACAGAAATGGGATATAATCTTTTACTATTTGTTGAATTGCAGCACTTAAAAAGCCTTGTGATTTTAAATAAATTTTTAACCGTGAAGCAAAAAAATTAAAAAAGCATGCACTTTGACATCTCTTTCCAGTGCTACATTACAGATGAAAAAATTAAGAAATGGGAATGCTTTCTCAGAGCCCGATGTAACATGTGGAGCATTATTACCATATCCCACGCAGATATTAACACCCACTGCGGTCATTTCTGCTTATGGAATCTCATTTCTGAGGTTCTGAGTCATCAGGTAAATATGAGTCAGAAAAATATTGCTGCTTTAATAGACACAATTGACAAGAGAGTAGGGGGCAGAGGAGGAAACCTCTTATTGTAACAAGTAACAACATCCTTCTTCATAACTACTGAGATTTATTTGGAAACAAAAAAGTTGTTTACTGCGTGAAATTATCAGCAATTTATGTGTAGCTATGGCAACATTCACAAGCATGAAAAGGAAAAATGGATGAAGCAGAAAAATAAATTTGCAGGGAGATTTGGAACAAATAAAATTTAAATTCTCCAAAAGTGAGTGTGTGTCCATTTAAAAAGGATCCTCTCAAAAGGAAATTAAAAATCTCCCAACAACTTGTTTTTTTTAGCCTACAATCAGTTTTTGTAACTGGAAACCCGCCAAGGAAAAATGAGTCCATTTTCTACAGCAAAAGAGAAAAAAGAGCTTCAAGAGATTTTTAACTGCTTACAAAACCAGGCTTTTGCTTCAGATTTAATCCTATAATCACACACAGTATTTACTTGTAGTTGAATTGACTGAGAAAAGTGTTACTGTTAGGCAGTTGCCTTATCTTAAGAAGCATTAAATCTGCTGGATGTGATGAAATCTGTTCCAAAGTGTTTATCAAACACTGTGAAAATCGGCAAGATTAGTAACACGGCAATGTCATCATTTGTCTAGTCAAGGGTAAAAGGTTCTCAGAAATGGGAGAAGTAGAGAATATTTACTTCAACGAGTACTCTCAGAAAACTTTAACATATGCTGGAAAAGCCTGGAATAGGGATGCTGTTCCTATCCACGAATTCTTTTGAATACACTATTACTATTAAAAACCGCATGGCTTTCAGTGCGCTTTGGCCAAAGTTCCAGATGGTGGAGTCATTCTTAGGGCTTATGCTTTGTAACTACTGCCCTAAACACAAGCTCAGTCTCACAACATGGTCAATGCCAGCCAAGGGAGGAGACAATGCCCGCTCACCTGAAACCCCCACTGACATGGGAAGTGGGGATGGAGCACGCTCCTCCAGCACAGGTAGCCGATGGACATGGGAAGAGGTGAAAGTCACCTTGTCATCAGCAAAGACACATGAATAGCACTTAGTCATTATGGAAGACTTGGATGGATTCTTCACGTGCATCATTGTGTGTTCTAGCTGAGTCAGAGATGCTTGATGGTCCAGCCTCCCCACTACCACCATTCAGTGTTCTCAGGCAAAACCTCTTGTCTTTGGACATCGCTCAGTGTGCTGCACAGAGCCTGCTATTTTCTGCAGCTTATTATCCCCCATTTCCATACTATAGCGGCATGCTTCTTCTAGGTATAGGTAGACTGTCTGGGAGTTTGTGCTAGAAACCTACTCTGTATTTTATAGCTCTGAAAAAATTTAGTCAAAATGTAATTAAACAACAACAAAATTGGCTTTTTTTCTACTTGTTTGAGAATCAGTGGAGGCATTCTTTAGTCACCACCATTTTCATGTTAAAGATCAGGGAATCTAGCAAAAGAAGAAAGTTACGAAAACATATGAGAAAGATAGATACATTGAAAAAAAAAACCCAACCAGGAGTAAAATTAGTTACATGTAAGAAATAACTAGGCTTGTCAGGGGAAAAGGCTAAGTAAAAACAGACCTTAGACAGGAAGACCAAATGTAATACTTAATTTAAAATAATGAAGGACTGAACAGGAATAGCGTGCAAAATATAGAGATTTCGCTTGCCTCTAGTTTCAAAAAAAAATGAAGGCACTTGAAAACATTGCTTTTTGACAAAAGGGATATTCATGTCCAACATTACCTACTACGTCTCAGACTGGGGGCCTGTTAAAAGTGTGCTGTATCTGTCTTACAAAGGCAGTAAGCATATATCCTTGGAAATCTGTGATGCTAGACATTAACCTTAAAAGCCTATGCTTTTCAGTGGATCCTTCACGTTTTCATTCCTTCGAAATATTGTGTGCTTGTGGAAAATGAGTCAGAAGAATTGAAAAAAAAAGTAAAATCCTTCTTAATGGCAGCTCAAGAGGTAATTATTTCATTAAATAGAGACCTCCAGGGCTGCTCAAAGCACAATGCCTTTGAAAAGACACTGCTGCTCCTCATCCTGCTAGCTCCACTGAGAGGGGGAACCGAAACCCTCTGCCCACTAACGCTCCTTATGGATTGCTCCCGAGAGCAATGCGCTGCGTCGTGCTGCACAGGATTGATGGTGAGCAGGCGGCGCGGCCCCCTGCAAAGTGAGAGCTGAGCACTGTCATCATGGCTCATTGCCACGCAGTCTGATAATGGATAGCCCAGCTCTGCGATTCCCAGTATGGCACAGCGCATTAGCGTTTGTTAGATCTGCAGTTGATTTGGCTTCAGAGAAATACAGTTGTGAAGAAAATTGGTAAACTGGTTTTAATCTAATCACGCAGCCTGGCTGTAATCTAATTTAACGGCACCCGTCAATAACCTCGCTGGAGAATAGTCTACGATACGGAATGCAAATGGAGCTGGTAACAAATAGGAAGGCCAGATCTGGAGATTTATCAATATCTTTCAAGACACAGATATTGGCTATACTCACAATGAGTAGTTTGGAGTATACCATCTTCATACAAGATGTAAGAAACACACGCTGGTTTGAGTCTCTGAGGATTTAATACTGTATAAAATCACTCCACAACGACTACACTTCTGGCTAAAAGCGGTACCTGCACTATTGCTTCATTTAGGTATAATGTTACTGGATTTTACCTTTTTTCTGAAAAGCTTTTAAGAAAAACTGAAAAAGTTAATCAAGATAAAAATTAATATATTGAGAATGTAATTAAATAATACTGGTTATTTTTTTCTTATGTGAAATAATTTTGTTGTAAAATGTAGAACAAAAACATAACTAAAATCCACAGCATATGAATAAAAATCCTTACAGCTGCATTGCCTTCTGGCTATGCAGATCTCTCCACTTCTGTGGCACAGATCTTAAAAAAAAAAGGAAAAAAAGAAAAAAAGGGGGAAAAAAAGGGAAAAGGGAAAAGGAAAGAGGAAAAAGGAAAAAGTGTTCCGCATCCATTTAACATTCATGCAATTAAGTATTTTGACTGACTTCTCCCAAATTGAAAGAGCGATTTTATGTCATAAATTCCAGCTGATTCAGTGGGTGGTGAAAAGTCAGTGATTTTTTCTATTCATCTAGAAAGCTCAGGAGATAGCTCTCCTAAAGACACTTGGCATTGCCCCTCATTGTATTTTAAGTTTGAGGTGCCTACTACACTGCATCTTGGCAGGTACAAGGTCCCACAAAAGCTGTTTTATTTGTCTCTCTTCCTTTATTTTGACATGGAAGTACCAACAAATGTCAGCAAAACAAGGATGTTTGTGATGCTATTGCAGTCATGCAGAATGAGGGCTCCTAATAAAAAATACAGTGCACGTTGAGACATACAGTCTGCTCTTTTAAAGCTACTGCTGCTTGGCACCCATGAAGTCCTAGTGAACTACTTCAACCAACCTATGAGCAGGAATGCACCATCCAAACAGATAGCTGCAACCGCAGGCAGCCAAGGGACCACGTGGTTTTTTTCCATGACACGTGGGTGTTGACAGCATTTCCAGACAGAAATCCAAATGGCTGTCAGTTCTGAGCTGCTTGTCTAAAGGGGATACGTCAGCACTAATCTACCTCCAAGACAGATTACCCTTCATAACAGAAAATCTTCTCCTTCTTTATAATTGGTTTACTCTTAACACTTGAAGATCTTTCCTTTCCCGAGCTGTTACATAGTAGGTTTTGGACGCCTTCAGCTACAGATCACCTCTGAGGCAGCTGGATGTCAACAATGAAAGACTAATTTGCATGTGATTTGGGGTCTGATGTTTAGTCCAGTACATAGGGCTAATTACAAACTAGCATAGAGGCAGGGGTACTGAAAAAGTAGGTTTTTGCCTTTATGCAATGTTTACACACAAAATTAAATACAGGCACATACTTGTTCTGTGTCTAAAACCGGATGATTTCACATTTGGTGTACAACTGTTACATACTGTCCACGTTGCATGAGGTGATCATGATCAGGAACATTCCTCATTCCCAACCAGGTCGTAGTAGAATTGCTACACTGGTTGTTAAAGGACGATGCCGATATATGTAATAAGAGCACGTGACCTGTCATGACGGAGTGATGAACTGTCAAAATCAGCTAGGTAAGGCTTAAGGCACAGCTAGTCTACACAGAATACGTGGAAGCTTTCCAACAACCCTTAATTAAATATAGAGTGGTGAACCAAGTTCCAAAAAGCTGATTTCAGCTAAATCTGCAAACCAATAGCTGCTCTGGCACTGCTCAAAACAAATGAAAGTATTAAAAAAATTAAAGAATGCATGTAGAGAACCACCCCTAGTCTGCCTCAACACACAAATACAGTTAGGTGGTGGTCACAATAAATCAGTTTCCATCAGCTTTAATTTGCACTTACCTTCTCCATTAGCTCACATCAGCCTCAAAATAGGTTTTGTTTATGCATTACATCCTACAGTACACTAAATTGCCACAGCCTTCCGCATCCCAGATCTCAGATGAACCGTTGACAAGGCATCGTCATTCCAGAGAAGCAATACCAATTCAGTACTATTTACATAAATGTGTATGAAAACTCTCAGTACAGTTAGTTCCATCAGGTAAAATGAGCTTTCTCTGGATCACGAGGCAATGGCAGGCCACAACAAAGCATGTTGTAAAGCTATCTGAAAATCAATTAAATAAAGGTGAAGATAAAAATCTATACGTTCCATTCTTGTTTTCTTTTCAACAAAGGACAGGTTGATTTGAGAAGGCCTAAAATGCTTTTATCCTCGTTGCCCACATGGCTTCCTTCATCCACATGCCATAGTAATACTTCACATTTGAATAGGACATGGGAACGAGGCAAGGCTTCCTAAAAATTCATGTTGCTTTTCTTCCTCTGTTTCATTCCTTGTTAGCGAAGCCTTTCATACCTCTTGGGGGTGACTAAAGGCCGAGATACTTTAGCTTGAGGCACCACAGAAGCATGGAGATGGTGCTTTGGTATCTTCATTCCCAGGTGAGCTCACAGACACAAAAAATTCCTATACCTTCCTCTACTAGAGACTGGGGTTATCCTTCTGTTTATTTGCCATGGTATCACAGTAATTAAAAAGCTTTATGAGTGTATTTACAGAGAAGACAATCATTAATAAGAGGCCTCCTGAGATCTGCCTTGGAAAACAAGTTACTCAAGAATGCAGCAAATGTTTCTGCCTGTCAGAGGGACGAGGACTTCACGGACTCATTTCTTCATCTCCGGGAGCCCACCCAAGTGTCGGGCTTCTGGCAGATAAAGCCTAGCCTGCCCAGAGGCACCACAGTTTAAAGTGCCATATTGCTATCATAAGCTTGCCACGGACAATTATACTTTCTCCTGTGGATGCTGGAAGCAATGTGTACAGGCTGCAAATTCAACGTGAAAAGAGGAGTAGCTCACATAGATTATCAGCAGCTGTGTATGAGGTACTCATCTGAAATTCTCCCATAATTGTGAAGGGCCCCTTGAGAAGAACAAATAGGCCCTGCCATGTTTCCTAATCTCGCTACACTAGTTATACAGAGAAATGTTCACTCCTAATGATGACACAAAAGCTGCTGTAAGCTTTTCTTCTGCAACGCCGCTGCTTATATCAGCTATTATTCAGTTATTCCATCCTAACAGCGGAGAATCATTTTTGGCTTTTCATTCTTCCTCCCAGAGGGCAACAGATGTAATAACTTATTCCCTGTCTGGCACATTAAAGCTTGAAAAATTAATGCAGTGCTGCTGAGATTTCCACTTTCTGCTTTACTCAGAGTGCAAAAGCTTTGAATTTCAGTGAAAAAATATTGAGTAATAAAAGCTTATTTTAAGTTTGTTAATGTACTTGTCTGTTTTAATGCCTTTCTGAGGTTTCCACATTGTAAGAATTCCACTGACTACTCTTCCTGAATTTCTTCTGCTTCAAAGTTATTACTCTACCGTCTATTTGAGTCCTCTCCCATTTCACAATGACGACATACCGACTAAAATTTAAACACTGTTATCAACCATATTCTGTTAAAAAAAAAAAATCAGTTAAGAATATCAAACTAATGTAGACATGCTTACTTGCAATATTTTATCAGGCTGCTCACAAAAAGTCCCTGGCCACATCATTCCACAACTTAATCAGTCACACGTTGCTCTGTACATTTAGCTCATGCTTTACACCCAGGCCTATCCATTCCTTCAAAAATACTGTCCAGTTACACGAATTTTGTAAAAGACAGTAGTAGATCAAAGCAAATTGCACTTGTGTTGTATTGCTTTTGCTCAGACCATCCCTTTGGAAACAGAATGAAAAGCAAACACTGCGGTTACTATATGAAGCTTGCCTGGGGTTTTGATAATCCTGCCACAAGTCTTACAGCATAAAACTCATAGCCCATCTAGTTGAAGATTTCATCACGGAGGGTCCAGAGGATGCTGCAGAGATAAACGCATTGTGTAATCCTCTGGTGAAGTGCAGTGGATAGGATTGTATGTATGTAAACGTGTGTCCCTCCAAATTAACGCTGTCTAATCATTCACATCATACATCTTTAACAGGTACATTACAAAATGGCTACCACTGCAAATAATAAACAGATCTGTATCAGGTGATTATAGTGAAAGAATAAATGGAAGAAAATAGTAACGTGTGAGTAGAAGAAGGCTGAAAACAAAATCAGAGCTGGGAGCTACTTCTCCAAAAACAGTGAAGAATTTTTTTCCGCCCTCTCCCAGATCTTTGCAGTAAAAGAGGTCAAACAAACCGTTCATTCAGACTTCATCTGTGCAGAAGCCAGTTATTAGTGTCAGAATTCTTACTCAAAAGGACAGGGTGGAAAGCCTCAAATTAAATATACAGGTTCAAAATGTATTAGCGGTTACAGGAAGAAAAAGTCCCAGGCAATTTTCCCTAGCACCGTGGAGCATTTGCTAATGCTACCGCTTCATATATTCCAAGTCTGCAGGCATGGGGACCAGCATTAACCACACATCATGTCAGGCTGTCCTTTCACTCCTACATACAGCTACTTATTTCTCTTTTCCTCCTTGGGTGGAAATACTCAAGTAATTCCTCCTTTGTCTTTCAGGCTGCCGGCTGGGCCCCAGAGAGTGCAGAGCACTAAAGAACACAGACTTCGTATTTCCAGTCTCTGGCAACAGTCCTTTCTTTATTCCACAGAGAGGTTTCTCTGTTTCCTTAAAAGCTGGCTTTGCTGATTCAGGCTTCCTCATCTCAGCAGATTTCAGTTCAGAGTTTGATCTATCAGCATCAAAGACATGCTGTTCAGAGCATGCCTCAGCGATCAGACAATAAGCAGCAGCAGCAAAGTTTCAAACAAGGCTAGTAGTTCCCCAGGAGACCGTAGGCAATTAATAACATGTTTTTCTGCAAGGAGCAAAGCTAATGAAGCCTGAGTTCCTACACATCTGAGACATTCATCTTCTACCCTGTCTGTAAACTGTTAACCCAGATACCACTGTGAACTGAGCTCCTTTGCCTTACGCCTCCAGCCTCACCTGTCGATCCCCTGTTACCCAACTCCTCCTGCATCTTACTGCGACAAACAATATTCTTTGACAAACATCCACTTTCCTCTTGTTCCTAGTAGGACCCCCACAGGGCCTTAGCTGCTTCTGCGCACCTTTATTTGATCCCTCACTTGCAAGACAACACACAGTGGCTAGCCCAGAGCCGTGGGGACAGTCAGGGGCCAGCAAACTGCTGCGAGGTAGAACGAATAACGTTTGCACCTTCAGCAAAAGGTGCGTTAAAGCACATGCCAAATTAGCAATTTTAATGAAAACCATAGGCACTTCACAGTTATGAGACCTCAGTTCTGGCAGAGTTGCCAAGTTTGGCTGAAACAGGACAATAAATACAGAAGTTATAGGGAAGCATTGGATAAGTATGACAGAAGGAGAAAGAAGAAACAGTGCGAGTGCAAAGATTTTTCTTTGAAAACCATGCAACCAAAAGAATAAAGTAGTCTTTCAGCAACTGAACTGCGATCCTGACTCAGTCACATATATCGATGAGGATCTGATATGAACCACTGCAGCCGTGACACTGACCATCTTTATTTTTTTGAATAAAGACATGGAAACTGTACTTTTATTAATACCTAGATCGCAATGGCTGACCCCCATTTTTAAAAAATGCAAAATGTTAAGCTAGAAGATGAATAGAGGTTGATCAGACTAACAACAGAGAGACCAGACTAAGTAATTTACTTCCCCTCAAGTACATGATTAAATTGGATTGTTCTCTATCAAATGATCTAGAAGCACACTTACTTAGAGAAAACCTCTGAGCAGAGCTATCCAGCTGTTCAAGGGACTCATGCTGTGGACTCTGGATGTAATTTTTGAATACATTTTTGAATTTGAATACAAAATTGAATAGTCCAATTGGCAGGAACACGAGTTGTTCATCACTTTCATTCAGAGTTGCTCACCAAAATTTTTATGCCAAATTCTGACCCAACCTAAAAACCACATCTGCTGTTAGCTGGGATTTAGAACAAGCCACACAGATTGAAGTGTCCAATATCTATAGAATTCCTTAATGATTTCTCTTACCTATGCCTACCTCTAGAAGATTAACTGGGTTGTAACTTGCCTTCAGTTGCATGCTATTACCAACGGTTTCAAGTGCGGACTAAGCAGACCTCGCAAAACACACTTTCAAGAAAAGAGTTTTCATTTAGCAGGCGGCAACTCAAGGAAACAGAATGGTCTTTATGAGATGCTGCCTACCTTCCAGTCAACAGCTCTCTTATAGGTATGGTATACTGTGATCGATGCTGCTTGTAATAAAGTCTGCATGACTTGTTTGCAGTTTTCTCTTCTTATTATGAAATCCAACTCTGCAGTTAAAAAAAAAAAAAAAAAGAAAAGAACTGAAGGAGCGTGACATCACTAAGAGCATGATAGCGGGCAATTTAGACTGCAGATTCAAAGAAGTTCACACTCGCGGGTTTTTTTGTTTTGTTTTTGTTTCCACCACACCCTCCCACCCCAGATACAAACTGTCAGAAGGATAGAAATCAGCTGTACTAATTCTATTCTGGAAAGGAATGGAATAAATGTCCTTACTATCCTCCCAGACATACAGCATTTATTAAACTGGACAAAGGCTATCCTGTCAATTTCTGCTTTATACAATCAATTAAAATTGATTAAAGAGATGTTGCCATTCTGATCAAATCATTTACATCTTTGCATTTAGTGCTCTAAGTGCAAGAAACTACAGAACTGCATCTTTTCCAAAGGGGAGAAAACTCCTGGTATAATTCGTGAACCACATAAACCCTTTTGTTCACACAACCTCTTTTTAAGAGATCTACTTGGAATCCAGTTATTTAACTTCTGTTCTTTTAACTTGCTGTTAAAGGGAGATGATCATGCCTTAGATTTAAATGAGCTGATCACAGGACCCGCAAATTAATGTCTCTTGAAGATGAATGGAAATACCATCAAAGAGAGAACAGTTTGTTGGTTGGTTTGTTTTATTTCAAACTGTGAACTAATTCTAAATTGAGGGGCAGAAGAAAGATGCTTTAAATTACTTCACTAAGAAGCGACTTCATAGTATAGGAAAAACATCCGGATAAAGAATCAAAAGAAAAACAAGGCGATAGGAGAAGAGAGAGACCACAAGTTAAATAATCATTTAGTTTACTTTAGTCATGTCCTAGGTCATGTCCTCTATCTAGTGCAAAATTGTACTACATTATAGTCACTGACTAGTAACTCTTGTATTTGTAGAAAATAAATGTTTACGAGAAGAAAAAGATTTCATTTTCAAGACAGAGAGCTCCTGCAAAGGAATTTTTTAAACATCCGCAAAACCAAGGAGAAATATTTCACAACAGTACTGATGGAAAAGCTCTGACTGAGGATTTACAAACCACGCGTGAAACTATTTCAGACAGTTCTTAATCACGAGCTTAAAAATCAGCAGGCTCTCTGAATGTCACCGGTATCAAGGTGAATGTCACACATACTGTAAAGAATTATGTATTTTTTTAATTGGCAACGCTTGAAAAGGATATGAAAAATTTTGTGGGCTATCAAAAAGGTGCAGACAATATAGAAGTGATAGAATGCCGATGCTGCACTGATTACAGATGGACCCTTTCACAAAACATTTCTTGAAACATTGGAAAATTTACAGAACATTTTGCTTTAATGGGAGCGTGTGGTGGTGTGGGGGATAAAAATATCTTCAGAGTCAACTCTCTCCAAACTGGAAGAAAATGAGTCTTCAAAAATGGAGAGGGAAGAGGAGAAGACACAAAGATGAAAAGGAAAAAGTAGGCTAAAGCAATTTACAGCATTCTAAAACCATACTGTGGAACTATTTGTGACAGACTCCAAACAACCTCTTGATTTCATAGAATCACAGAACAGTTTCGGCTGGAAGGGACCTTTAACGGCCATCTAGTCCAACCTCCCCTGCAACGAGCAGGGACACCAACTAGATCAGGAACTAGATTAGGTTGCTCAGAGCCCTGTCCAACCTGACCTTGAATGTTTCCAGGGATGGGGCATTTAACCACCTCTCTGGGCCACCTTACAGTGTTTAACCACCCTCATAAAAAAAATTCTTCCTAATATCTAGTCTGAACCTACCCACTTTCAATTTAAAACCATTATCCCTTGTCCTATTGCAACAGGGCCTACTAAAAAGCCTGTCTCCATCTTTCTTATAAGCCCCCCTTTAAGCACTGAAAGGCCACAATAAGGTCTCCCCAGAACCTTCTCTTCTCCAGGCTGAAGAACCCCAACTGTCTCAGCCTTTTCCTCATAGGAGACGTGATCCATGCTTCCGATCGTTTTTGTGGCCCTCCTCTGGATGTACTTCAACAGGTCCGTGTCTTTCCCGTGCTGACAGTCCCAGAGCTGAACACAGTGCTCCGGGTGGGGTTTCACCACAGCGGAGTAGAGGGGCAGAATCGCCTCCCTTGACCTGCGCGCCACACTTCTTTTGATGTAACCCAGGATACGGTTAGCTTTCTGGGCTGTAAGTGCACGTTGCTGGCTCTTGTCCAGTTTTTCAACCACGAGTACCTCAAAGTCCTTCTCAGCAGGGTTTCTCTCAATCCTCTCATCCCCCAGCCTGTATTAATACCAGCGGTTACCCTGACCCAGGTGCAGGACCCTGTACTTGGCTTTGTCAAACCTCATAAGGCTCACACAGGCTTGAGCTTGTTCAGGTTCCTCTGGATGGCATCCCACCCCTCAGGCATGTCTACACAGTCAACTGTAGCACTCAGCTTGGTGTTATCTTCAGGCTCGCTGAGCGTGCACTTGATCCCGCTATGTCGCCGACGAAGATATTAAACAGTACCAGGCTAAGAAGTTTCCTAGTGATGTCCTTAACCCGGGCCCTGGGGAGGCAGCAGACTTCCCTAAGAGGAGGGTCTGTCAGGCATAATGAACCCTCTGTTCCTCTCAGAAGGGAGTCACCTACAGTTATAACCTGTCTTTTCTTCCTCACGGAGATGGTCATGATATGGAGAGTTCTGACCCTGGCAACACCTCTGGTTTAGATGGACCATCACCCACAGCATTCGTTGACTGGCCTTCCACACCCAGAGCCTTGCACCTGTTGTACAGAGGCACCCGGGAAGGCAAGGTGGGCAAGGAGGGGGTTCGCCTGCTGCCCTGGGCACAGACTTGCCTCCATTCGCTCCTTTCCTTTAAGCTACTGCCTTCTGTCTGGTGGGGGGAAGATACAGGTTGCCCTTGATCTTTGGGGTTTTTCTGGTGGCTGTTTCTGCCTCAGGGAGGGCAGAGCATGGTTCTGCCAGTCTGTCTAGCTCCTTGACGCTCCTTAACCTTTCTCCTTCCCCCATAGCCCCGCCACCAGGCCAAGCAGAATGTACACTTGGTTGTACCTCACACAGTTGTTCCTGCTCCTGCTGTCTGCTACCAGTGTAAGGCTCTGGCACGCCCTGCAGCCCCAGACCTGCATGGCTGCACGTTTTTGTGGGAGCTCTGGGCTGCCACATCTGTTCTGGTGAGCACAGAGGACACGGCTTCATGCCAGATGGACACCACAGCCAAGCTCCTTCTGGGAGAGTCTCTCACGAAAGCTGGCGGCCCCTGGCAGGTGTCTCTGTGGCCCTGGCGTTCCCCTGGCTCACCTCAGGGAACACCCCTGAGATCTGCTGCCCTGCTGCGGCCCGGGCCGCCTGCCCAGTGGCTCCCCTCAGGGATGGCCTGCCAGTTTCCCTTACACATTACGCCGAGTTTAAATCTCCCGCCCTTGCTCTGAGGACACCCAGGCCTCGCCAGCACCTCCCTGAGAGCTGTTGACTCCTCAGGCAGCCCTGAGGAACATTCCTTTCCCTCACAGAGGCATGGTGTGCAGCACTGGTATTTACACCAGCTGTGAATCTCAGCACTTAGACATTGCAACAAACTTAAACCAAGCATGGCTATTTCTCTTCAAAAGCAAAATATTTCTTAAAATACGCCTGGCTTAGCTGGAATATCCTTGGCTGCTCCAGTTTCACCCCGTGAAGGCACCAGCTCTCTCCACGGAGCACAGCGGGTTGCAAGGACCCAGCTTGCACCCTACAGCAAACAGCCACCAGAGGGTCAGCATGGAGTACCTGCTCAAAACAGACAGCTTTAAAATGAAACAGCCGCTGACTGCTTTTGACATTACACCAGCTTTCCTTCAAGAACTTCTTAGAACAAAAATAAATAAATAGAATATTACCTACCATTTCAGTTGTTAGAGTAAAGCAAGCGCAGTTTTCTTGCTCCTTTCTTTCTCTTCTTCCTCCTTAAAAACATAATACATAAACTACAAGATCTTTAATGACATCCCTGTTTTTACGATGCCAAACGTGAAAATGTTACCTCAAATACCAGAATGGGCATGATTTCTGCTTAACGTGTTTCAGAGGAGACTAAAACAGTCTTCGGAAAGAGTAACTAGTTGTACATGCAATCATTTGCAATGTGCAGAGCATTAAGAAATAATTTATGTTTATTAGACTTTGTGGGTACAATAAATCATTGTTTTCATTTGTAGAGCATTATTACAGGAGTGATTTAACTGAAGAAATTCTTCCTCGTGGCCAATAGGAGTGAAAGGTTAATGACATAATGAATTCCTATAAAACAAATAGTAGACTTTTGCCATCCTTCAGCCAGCAGGTGGTAAATTAGCAGGTAATAAAGTGTGCATGCAATCTGCATTCACGGGCTAATAAATAATATTCAGGGGTTGGTTTTACCTGCTCCGGTTGACAGTACATTACTGGGACTGTATAGCTCCATAGCATCTAGGAAAGGTACACAGAGCAAAAGGCAGCTGGTTTTGCAGTAGCCTGACTTTTAGCCCTGATATATGTCAGATATTACCAGAGAGACATATCTAGAATATTATAGCGATGCTCATAAATTCGACATTGTGCTGTAATAAAGTACTGCTTCTACATGTGGCAAATACACATTCCTGTGGTCCCTTCAGCTTGTGACATTTACTCTGCCATCCCATTAATACCGGTGGCATTTCATTCCAGTTGTGGAATAGCTGAGGGGAAAAAAAACCTTAATATGCAAACCTTAATATGCGGCACCGCTCTGAAGGCAAAAAAAAAACAACCCACCCTCCTAAAATAATATGCTAGCTCTCACTATGAAAGTTAAATATATTATCAATGTATATCTATGAATGGGCATTAATTATCCATGCAGCCTGCAAGACACGTGCAATGTGTTGGAGCTGTCCAGCTACAAGAAATACTGCTACATTGCAATGCAATTAAACAAAAGTATTATTAAACAGGAAGTACTTAGTCGACTTTTTTTTTTTTTTTTTTTTCCCCCAAGCTGTGACTGTATTCTTTGCCTAAACCAGTCTCAGTTTTCCCTTTTCTTTCCAGTATTGGAGAACAGGCCCCCAGTTAATTCCTTGTGGTGTTGTCGATAGTTCCGCGGTACACAAGTCACGCTGCAAGGCTTGTGTAAGGGGTATTGTAGTGAATCCCAGTGCTGAAAGTAAATTCAGCAGCTTTGTTAAAGTTTGTTTTTGTTCTATATTTCCTGGGAAAATAAGTATTTTCTTAAGAGGTAGCCGGAGGTTTGGAATAATACTGGAAATCCATTACCCTGACGAGAAGAAAATGGGTCAGGTGTCTAAGGGTGTTAGGACATTGCTCTCTTCAGCCTGAACAGATCATACGGCGACTTTTGAAAAGCTCGTTCTGATTCTCACGTACCTGATACAAGAATTATTTACTTTTAAAAGGGGAGGGGGGGGGGGAGATATGTAAATATCTACAGTGAAAAACAAGAAAGAATTTCAAAACCAGAGGATGTTAGCTAAACTCAGTTAAAAAAGCATGGCCTTGGAAGAATGATCAGACACCATAAATTTTTCAAGCTGGGGCACAACAAGCTAAGCTCAAGGAGAACCAAATGGTTAATGAGACTAAACAAAAAATTATTTGAACTATGTGTGAACTAGCCTTACTAGCATACTAAGACCCACCCTAGAGCAAAGGGAGCCCCCTGCTAACAAAGCCCCCTCCTCAATGAACATATGCGGTGAAAAAACAAGGAACACTGTACCTTTAAATGGAGACGAGGCTCGTAAAAAGCAACAAAAAATAAGTGTGACTAAACGTAATTGTAAACGATTGTTCAAACTGTATAAAAAGTTTTACTATGCTTTAAGAGGCATGCTAGCTTTGTGGATTTATGACCAAACACCCATCTCTGCGGACTTGCAATAGACAAGATCTTGACTCTGTGTGCGCACTGGTTCTTGTGCACTGGGTGAAGGACCCAGATTTGCAATAACATACCTTGTAAGGCAAACAGCCTCTGTACTGTGAAATGAAACTGCTAAATTAATCCAAGTGGCACCAACCAAACAAGACCCTAGGTCTCCTCAGGGCCCCAGCGATCCTAAAATATAATTACTGTTTGGATTTGATTTTTTTTCTCCCTGAAAACTACCTGTAGCACGAAGCCTGCGCTGCAGGCAGAGTCGTGCTTTTCTAGCACGTGGAGGTGGCAGAGGGAGGGAGCCAAGGCTGCAGGGACAGCGCTGGGAACCGGTGGGAACAGCCCATGCCAGGCTTCCTGGCAGCACTGCTGCAACAGGACACCCCAAATTGCTTCCCAGAGTTATCGCAGAGATTGATACCACACATGAGTCAAAACTATGTTATAACTAGTTGCAAAGCCTCCTCCTAAGCTCATATATTTATACTTAATTTTTACTCATTTTGGTAACTGATTTTATTACATTCAGGACAGTTATTTCTATGTTACATAATTTTATAGATACCCACTGAGAGAGGAAAAATTTGTATTTAAACTCTTAGCATTATCCCAAAAGACATTCTCACTTGCAAGCTCATTACAAGAAATAAAAAAAAAAACAACAAAGAAACCAGATTAAAAAAAATGTATTAGTCAGGCCCAAGTATGTTATTTCTAGCTTCCAGGAAAACTTTGTATAAATAAAATAAAATAATAAATATACTGTTATCCTACTTAAAGTACTTGAGAGAAGGTACGAAACATTTAATTTCTTGGAATCATAGAACACCACGAACATAAAAATGCCCCACAGCATTACCAACGTGGATGAATTCTCTTTTGTGGAGAATAATAACTGCCTTGTGCAACAACTATACACAGATCAAGGACTACCATGCATTAGTCCATACCTTGTTGGTTTTGGGGTTTTCTTGGTCGTTGTTGATTTTTCCATCACTCCAGCCCTGGTTTAACATTAAGCTCATGCTTAAAGCAGTTTAAGCAACCAGAATGGCTGTATACTTGTAAGTTGATCATGCTTTCTGTATAGCAATATTTACCCAAAGAAGTCAGGAGGAATTGTTATCTTTTCACACTCTAGTCTTACTGTTGAATGGGTGTCTCGTTGCTTCCATACTCACATTAGTACAGATGCTAATTAATAGCAGCTTTTTAAAGAGTATTTATCACTTAAACAAGACAACGTGACTCAGTGTGGAAGTTCAGGGCTTTTAGCAGATGATAAAAAGGGACATTCAGGAGGCCTGCTGGGGCACAGACACTGCAACCAGCTTCACAAAATGCTTTACTTCTGCTTTAAAAATCACATAATTATTGTGATTGGTGTAAAAAATAGACAAGTAATTGTGGATTGCAATGTCGCTTTAATTTTGAACATTGCCTTTTCTACTAGGGCCATGCAACAAGTCTGGGTGCATTTACGTGCATATATTTTGAAATAGAACAACCTACTCCTTGTATTTAGCTTATGATTGTTAATATGTGTTTGAGACAGTTTCTAACTCGTTTTTTTTTTTTTTTTTTTTTGCTACTGAGTAGCTTCCACCTGTGTACAGTGTTGGAAAAAGATATTATAGTAAAAACCCCACAACCTAACCCCAAACAATGACATTTAACTCTTCATGATTTTTAGGTAACATTTGCTTATTTTTGAGAATGTGCTCCAAAACATTAGACAAAGCACATTGGTTACGGTATCGCACAGATACTAAGATCATACTTCCATTAGTCTGTGGGATATAATTCTAAGACCCTCGTATATAACTGTTTTCTCCAGGCTGAAATAATTTTTTCAACAACAATGTAACCATAGCACATTTTGAAACTTGGACTGACATCTTAAAATCTATCGCAGACTCTTTTAAACTGGAGCTGAAAGCTGAGGACAGGGAGCCATTTCAATGCTGCTGGCTGGAAACCCTGCCCTCAGACATGTGCACTCAGCGCTTGGACAAGGTTTCCTGAATGCCTCCCTTCACTCAGCCCCATCTGCTACAATGGCACGGTGCCTGCTCGCCCAGGGTGCTGCCAGTTTGCTCCGTGCCAAGCAAAATGAGTTTAGATGGGCAGTTTTCAAGCAGTATCTCTTCTATAGAAAGTCCCTCCTCTGTGAGGGCACTGGCACACAGGTGCCAAATGCCACTTTATACTTTATTGCATCTGCTGGTAATTACATGCCAAGAGCAGAGCACCTAAATGGAGATGGTAACAAAGATGGGAATCTACATTTATGCTTGCCAAAAGACTGCCTATGCTCAAACATAAAGTCATTAGAACAACATAAGGTTTCAAACTCAATGTTAAACTAGACCACAACCTCAGAAAATCCTGTGTTAAGACTAATTCACAACCAATGATGACGTCAGAAAACAAAACCATGAGGGAGAAAAAGTCCAAAGCACAGTTTTGCCCCTGCCTGAAGAACTATAAAGCACCTACAACTGTATGACCCTCATGCGTCCTCCAACATGTTTACAGTGGAAGAATTAAAGATGTTCTGTTAAGTTGAAACCAATTCAAATGCAAAAGTGCATAGAAAAAAAGTAACAACCAAAAGCCTTACTAGAAATTCCCTAGTCTGTCTTCCATTTGCCTGCATAGGTGTTTATGCTCTTCTTATCCTCTTAATGGGCCAACGTATTAACCAGTTGGCTATTCCAGACCTCATAAGCAGAAAAACGTCGCTTTCCTTTCCAAGGCACAAAATTAAAAACATTTAGACTCTCTTCAAAAGACAATAGGTGTTTACTAATAACTTTTTTCCTGCAGCTTCCTCCTTGTCTGACCTCACTTATTGCTAAGCTTCTGGGATTCTTTTTTTTTTTTTCCCCTTTTCCAAGAGGCTATAAATCATAATGGATTATAATTAAATGTTATTTAATTGTATTGTTTTTACATCAAGATGATGTTTCTGTTGCGTTAGGAACCATACACGCATGCAGAGAAACAGGCTCTCTCATAAAATGCAAAGAGTCTTGTCTAGACAAGGCTTGGAAAGGTGTCCTAGGTGCTGCTCATTGGCTCATTATTCCCCCCTCCAGAGAAAGATTGAAACAGAAAAGGATGTTGCCTCTAGCTTGCCACTTAGGTTGTGAGTCCAGGCAATTCCTCTTGTGTTTGTATAAAGAACCATACACAAAAAATTAATTATTACGCTAGAGCAGCTAATCTCTTTTGGATGCTTTGATTGCAATAACCAATAAACTCTTCCTAGTTCTTTCTCCCTCTCTCTCCTCTTCTTGTCCATCTGTCTGTACTCCATGACCCCGACCATGAGGATGGCCATACTGAGTCATGGCAAAGGCTCACCCACTCCCTATCTGTCTGCTCTAGCAGGAGCTCCACACGGCCTGTTTGAGTAAACACAGATCAACATGCTTCCTACAGCGCCCTACTGGTAATTATAAATCTAAATCTTTCAGAGAGCTTCAACGAGCTTCAACTCTTATCTCTTATGCTGCCTTTTTTTTTTTTTTTTTTTTTTTTGTGGTTAAGCTTTTCGGTCTAATTTGTGATTTTTCACAGCAACGTTTTTTTAACAGGGGAAGTGTATTATTTTGTTAACACTTCATATTTAAAGAAGAAATCTTAACCAAACCTCTTACTTTACTCTTGATGTCTGTAATATATTTAAAATGTTTGCATCTTGTCTGAAAGAAGTGTTACCCTATTCATAGATTAGGTGGCAAGAACACACAGAGGCAGTCAGAGCACATTACTCACCATTTTCTCACCTAAGCTGTTTATGAAACTTGCACCTCGAGGAGGAATCCATCTCATGATGTTACTGCCAGGACAGAGCAGGCACTCCCCTGGAAGGGGTGGATGAGGCTCCCAGGTGAGTTAGTTAGGGCCTGTTCAGGTGTATTAGTGCTCCTCCTGGCTATGCTTTCTGCTCCGCTGATATTGAATGGCATTAGTCATTCCTTCAGGGGAAATGTTTCTATCATTTACTGAGACTTCTGTAGCTCCATAGTTCTTTTCAAGAATAGCTCCAGATGTTTTCCTGTGCTGATCTTGATCTTGCAAATCCTTACATACTCCCCTGACTTCCCATAAAAGTATCTTTCTTTTCAGTCTGCAATTAGGTGATTTTTACCCTTTCAACCTCAGATACACCCATCCTGTCTTCAAAACAGCTTTGATCAGGTCCAATCTTAAAACCCATTTCCACAACCACATCTCATCTGAGTCAACCGCTATTCAACTCATTGGGAATATTAAAAAAGATCTTACTGGTTTTACTAGAAATTGAATAAAGCATGTGACCTTGTAACTGCTAAAACTCCTATTGCAATTAGCAAATGTGTCCCTTCCTAGCAACCCAGCCGTATTTAAGGAGCACTTAAATATTGATATTGTTTACGTAAGCGTAGCGGTTGCATTGCTCTCAGAAAGACTTTAGGATGTACTTAAATATAAGGATAAGATGAAATATTTTCCTGAGTCAGTAATGTATTACAACTGCTTTAATTACAATAATTTAAAAATATGTCTTTTATACTGTACTATCTATCACATATGTTGGCTTGCCAATAGCTACTAGCATTTTTCCACTTTCAGTACGCTGCTTTTTGTATCAGCACAGACTGTGCCGTTGTTTGTATTCTCCAAAACAGCCTGACTTTATGATTCTGTTCATTTCACACCTGGCAACACAGAAAATGCAGAGGTAATAGGGGGGAAATCCTTTCACAATCAGTAAAATGACTAGAACTGCAGTGGTGATACGTGTTATTTTCTCAACAGCAATAAAATGCATGTGAATTTTCAAGGGAACTACAAGTCATTGTTTGCTACAGTGACATGCCAGCATATGCTCACGTTAGCATTTAATAATATGGAAGACAGCACTCGTAATAGCCACCACAGAGCAAAATACCAGGGAGGTAGGTGTTGCAATACAAAGTAACTCAATGTGAAATGCATGTAATAACGCTGTTGATGTTAGAAACAGATTTTATGTAGCTATACATAAACGCAAAAGCTCACTAACACACATAGGCATACATACGCATGCTCTTCTGTGCCTTAGAACAGTGAAAAAACATGGCACATACTCTTACCTGAAGGATGATGTAAAGTTTAGACTGAAAAATAAGCCCAGTAATGACTTTGTAGAATTTCTTGTTTACTTGGTCACAGTGTCTTCTCTGGTGATTACACATTTCTTCCTGACACCGGAAAGATAAACTTTATGCTTTCCAATAGGTATTAATAGGAAAGAGACTACCAAAACCCCCACATCTGAACTAGAATTTTTTTTTCAGTATCTTCATCTAAACGGTGGCTTACGTAGTCATTTTTTATTCACCAACAGTAAACAACCTACAGTAGGAACCAACCTGTTGTGACGAATCCAGATACAATCCGTCGTGCTCATCTGTGGCTGGCAGAGGAGCGAGGAACCGGAGCATGGGCCACACTCAAGTTCCCCAGCCTGATTTTCTGCAAGATATCCAGAAGGAAATACCAGAAAACACACCTGAAACATGCAGTGAGAGGTCAGGTCTAGATAAATTCACGTGCCCTTTTCTTAAACAGCTTGCTGAAGACATGTAAGATGGAAAAAATATCCCCAGGACAGAAGATATAGAGTCAGAAGAGCATCACCACAACAGGGATTACATCCAAGTCCTATGAAGGACAAAGCAAAGGCAACCAACATGTGACAACTCTTCTTTAAAACTATTTTACACACTCCTGACCGTCTTTTAAATTAATTTTCTGACCTTTTTTCACATAAATTCCTCTGCATTTTTTACTATAACAATATACTTCAAAAAACCCTCTGGTGATTTTATATAGTCTAGAAATGTTGTCATTTTACTTATGCGAGCTAATGTTTCCCAGCGTTTCATCCACTTCGATAAATATTGAGACTGCAATGAAAGAGGAGCTCTTCCAGTCAAATACATGCCAACAAATTGTTTCACAGTACAGAAAGTGTCCCTGTAAAATAAGATATAAAGAAGGGACTCAAATGCAGATTAATTGTTTAATAAACCATAAATGATTAATAAACATTTAGCAAAATCAAACAGTAAACTGATTATGTTTACATAAATATTTAATACATTTTTGTTGTTTTAATAAAGTTATTTAAATTTGATAACATTAAATAAATTCATTTCTAAAAGCTGCTGAATGGTCACACAACAGACATATGTAAAAATATAAAACTTTTGGGAGAAAAATTTGGGGGTTTAGTGGTATTTTATAAATAACCATTATCCCATTGTATCTACTAAAGGCTCTTGCTTTAAAAACACCCTTCCAAAAATGTCATAGGAAGAGAAAAAAAGCATATACATTAATGACTTTATGCCTTATTCTTTCAGGGAAGGGCAAGCCTGTAGGGGCCTTAGGGAAGGCAGGAAACAAATGTCATCTTTCTTTTCACATCACTGTATACCCACGTGCTTTACGTAATCAAAATGAATACTTCAATTTGTTACATATTTAGCTGCAGGAACAGAAGGCATATGCAATAAAAGCCCCAGGGGCAAATGATCTCACTCACCTGAAAAACAATGTGTTTGTTAATAGAGTAATTTGTTAATTAAAGATTCTATGATGTCCACCAAAGCCATTTATTTCTGAATTACCACTTCCTAGAGTTAAACAAGATCCTGGGTAAAATGTAATCAGAAACTCTGTTCTTCCTCTGTCTCAGTTGTTTCTGAGTGCAATCAATTTGACAAGTATCCCAAGAGTTACCTTAGCAGCAGATGGTCTACGCACCAGCCCAATCGGCACAGCGCACCAAGAACAAAAAAGATAAAACAATTTCACGCCTGTCGCTAGAGCTCTAAGATACAGTGTTGTATTGAATTATCTTCAAATTAAGCTCCTCACTGATGGTGGAACACAAAACAGGGATGACCGCAGAACACAAATAAACACCCATTTGTAAGACTCCAAGCACAGTGAATTCTTTTTTATTTTGGAATGCTGAAAACATAGGTGGTGTTCCTTCAGCTCACAGTAGCAAATATGAGAACTTAGCCATAAAGATTTTGCCAGCAGCAGATTCCCCTGACACCTGGGAATACTTTCCATTCCAACTACGTGGCCGTCCATTACCAAAATTTTGCCCGTTTTCTTTAAAGAAAATAAAAAATAATTACTGCATTCCACATTGAGAACCCAAATAACTGTTGTGTTTTTAAAAAAGCAGAGAACACAAATGACTACCTTGTGCTTACAGTAGTAATATGAAACAAGGAGAAAAGTAACCCACAGGTGTGTGTTATTCAGGAAAGCCCTAATTTCTACAGCTTTCCAGGAGGCTCTTTAGGTTGCTGTAGCAGGAAGAAGGAAGAATTGTTCTGGTACTGTTGTGGTTTAACCCCAGCTGGCAACTAAGCCCTATGCAGCCACTCGCTCACTCCCCGCCACGGTGGGATGGGGGAGAGAATCGGAAGAGTAAAAGTGAGAAAACTCATGGGTTGAGATAAAGACAGTTTAATAGATAAAGCAAAAGCCGCATGCACAAGCCAAGCAAGGAATTAATTCACTGCTTCCCATGGGCAGGCAGGTGTTCAGCCATCCCCAGCACAGCTGGACTCCATCATATATAACGGGTACTTAGGAAAACAACACACCATCACTCCAAACACCACCCCCAGCTCCTCCCTTCTTCTTCCCCCAGCTTTACATGCTGAGCATGACACCATATAGAATGGGATGTCCCTTTGGTCAGTTGGGGTCAGCTGTCCCGGCTGTGCCCCCTCCCAGCGTCCTGTGCCCCCCCGCCTGCTCGCCGGTGGGCTGGGGCAGGGGCAGAAAAGGCCGGGGCTCTGTGTGAGCGCTGCTCAGGGGTAACAAAAGCATCCCTGAATATTCAGCTCTTTTGCCAGCAAAATCCAAAACAAAACCCCATAGTAGCTACTGTGAAGAAAATTAACTCTACCGCAGCCAAAGCCAGCACAGGTAGGAACCACTCTGGCCCAACTCCTGCTGCCGCTGCTGCTGCCTGTGCTCCCAGGTTTATCCCTATGTGTGGTACTCGGTTCTCCAGCCTCCCTGAGGCAGGAACCCAAACAGATGAAATAAACTTGCATTGCTCAGTGGTATTGGAATCGGGGGTTATACTTAAAGGCCCACTTCCGGGTACAAAATATATTAGGACGGTGGAACTAATAGCTTGCTAAGATACTGGGGAACTGCGTACTGCATGGTATGCTTGCTCCTATTCTTAATGGAGAACTTTGGTCAAAACCGTTGGCCGATGATGTTTGAATTATAAGTAATCACAGCAGAGCTTCCTTTTGGCAAGTTGCTAAGAGACGTATTTAAGATTTCTAAAGCTCCTTTGTCTGGTTCCCAGGAAAACTAGAGAAATCTGTACCAAAGAAAACTCGCTGTGTATAGTGTAATTAGTCTTGAGATTTCTCAAACAAAAGCATTAAGGAAGAGCTATTCTTATGGATAGGCTCATCTTAGATGTAGCTTATCAGATGAGTACTGTCTTACAGTGGGTGTTGTTCAGTGGTTCTTCACCTGTTTATTTTGTAAGGGATTGTCCCTTTAATTAATCAAAGGTTGTTCCTTTAATTAAACTTATAAATTTAATGTTATCAGATTTTACAGTTGATATTAAGAACAAGATGTTCTCTTTGCATTAATATGTGCTTTGCCATATACAAAGCTGTATTTATAAAAACATAGCTGTCTTTAGTTATTAAATCATATAAATACATATTTCCACGCATAAAAACCTAATTCTGCTATTTTTAATTTTTAAATCAAATGTATGTTATGCATCAGTCAAAGAATACACGGTGAATCTGGGTGCTCCTAATCATTTTGTTGTAGTAAGCATTTAAAAGCAGAGTAATTAAAGCTGACATGAAAACAACAAAGCAGGATGGCTGGTATTCTAAACAGGGCACGAGACATGTTAGTCCATGAAGATATATGGTAAATAATGCTATTCTGTATGCCAGATAATCAGTATTTCTGAAAAAAAAGTGACAAAGGTCTCAACATTGCAGTAGCAAAATGCTTAACATACAGGATTGATAGTTCATAGTACAGCTATTACTGATAGAGAGGTTTTATCTTTCTGTGTTGGCAGATGTATTTTCAAAGCTCAGCAATGCTGGTATTTCACCTCACTTTCTGTAATTACATTTACTTTTGGTGTTTGGCTTGATTTCAGCATTGGGAACTTTTAATATTAGTTCACTTTGCAGGTCTGAAGAGGGTGTTTCTTTACAGAGAAGAGCTTTCTTTTTACTTTTTCATACCTTTCTTGACTTTAAAGGAAGAAACCAATACTCCGCAAATGCAAGTGAGCCTAATTTTTTGACTCCAACGGACATAGAAGCGATCCAAGAATCCACCAAGCCCACCAGCTTCTCTATATCAAAAATGCAAAAGTTATTTCTCTCATTTCCTGCATCCTGCCTAAGTGGCCTTTCTGATGCCCATTTTGCTTCAGAACGTGGCTAAACAGAAGCTCTTTGCCTGTGCATCTCACAACCTCTTTCAGCTTGGACAATTTTTCTTAAGTCTGGCTGCAGAGAATATATTTAGTGCGTAACTGACACGAAAGTAACATGCTGAAGGTTTCCAAGTTTGTTTCTGTAAGGCAGACCAATACGTGAGAAGAAAGTATTTTAATACCTTTCTCTGAATCTTCACAAAGCATTGTCAGCTCATTAAATGCTACAGAATAAATAAATAGGAAATGTGTTTCTGCGAGGGTTAGTGAGTCTGCCTGTGTACGCCTCCCTGTCCCAAGCAAAGACTTGTCCAATACAATGTTTACGAATTATTTAAATATATTTTGTCCAATCTGGGGTTCTCAGAAAAGATTAGAGATACTGATGGGGTATCAATGAGGAGAGAATGCAAATTCGCTACTTTTGTTGCTCAGCAAGGAGCCCGTGGAAGTCCTTGCATTTCAGTTTTGGTTTTGGGAATAAACCCACCATCTGCTGCATTATTTGCTTTCTACAATTGCCAGCTCATGCCAAGGCAAATTAATTTGTTATTAGCTTGTATCACCATCGGAATCTCCCCCTGGTGCAGACTGGGATCTTCCCTTTTTCACATGGCGCAGAGTTTGCAGGAACATGGAGCTGATCAAAAGCTCTGCTGTTATGGGAGGGATTATTGGGAAGAGTGAAAGACTGGAGAGGGTCTCCCATGTTTATATAGGTATTCTGTCACTTCACTAGGCAGGGAACAAAGGGGAAAATACCAGAGGAAACAGAGTGGAGACAGAGTTAATGGATTTCCTAGTAAGCTGCACATTTCCTCGATAAGGAGCAGTGGGGCCCATTGCTGCAGAGTTCTATAGAGAATCCCATTGCACACTGCCTGCTCAGCGATCTCCGTCTTAGATATTTGTGTTGCAGAGTAGTATCGGCAAGTTCAGGCAGAAATCTAAGCGTATTGGTTTTGCACTAAAATGAAAAGGCTGAATACAATTACTTCCTCTAGAAAACCGATGTATGTGCAAACTAAAATAAAAAAAGCAGAATACATTACTGGGCTAGGATGAATCGGTTAATTCCAATTTCTTTGCCTAAGCTGTTTATCAATGGGAAATGTGCCTAACATTAAATAAACTTCCTTTTCTTTCTATGCAGAAATATTTTTAAAGGGAACTCTGACTGAAAACCATGGAGCCTACTGCGTGAACTTGGTCCGTGAACAGTACTTTGGAATATATTTTAAGGCTACAAGCAAACTCTGTGTTCTTCTGGCTGCTGGCAGAGCCGTCAGTAAATCGATGTCTGGCAAATCAATAAGATAATCTAATGGGACCACGAGAACAACTTGAAACTCAGGATGTTGAACCAAAGTCCAGAACGGATCTGCCACTGTATCTGAACTGTATCTTGAATTACTTGGAGGAAAGAAAGAGTTTTGAAAACCTTTGACCCGTTCTATTTGGTAAAATACAATTTAACTGTAAAATAATCAATAAAAGTAGTAATTCCCTTAACATCTACAAGTGAAAAGGTTTCACTTCATGTAGTGAATAAATACATAGCGTAATTGTGGTTTGTTAAAAACAAATCAACTCTTGATGAAATCCACAGGGATTAGAAAATGTCAGTCATCAAAAAGGAATTTAACCTATTATAAGAAAAGCATGAATAAAAATGAGATCTACTCCAACAGTGCACCCAGGGAAGACTGGATTAAGTTATTGGTAACTACACAAAGAATGAAAATTCTCACATTTTATGTCTTGCAGCGTGTCTTTAGATACAGCCACTTGTCGTTCTTTTGTTACACAATTTCACAAATTATATTGGTACCAGTGATAAAAGGTGAAGGAAAATACAAACAGAGTTGGATAAAACCTTTCTTAATTAATCTGGGATTTGTGACAGGGCCTAATGGAGATGCTGACTTATCTCTGCTCTGTGTATGAGACTTAGCGGTCCCTCGTAATCCAACCTCTGTTTGGGCTGATGTTTAGCAGTGCGCCCCTAATGAAATCACTAGGATCTAAAAGTCTTGCATGCAACTTGGCAAATCAGCCATGGCTCTGTTTACCTGACTCCTGAAAACCTCTCAGGATGGATGTTCCACCTCCTCTCTGAATAATTTCTCCCACTACTGTCCGAATATAAAAGAAAAAAAAAATAAAAAATGTGTGCAGCACTTCAAGGTTCAATAGAAATTTTCAATGAAACTCTATCAAAATGTTCAGACTTTATTCCCCAAATTTATGGACAAGTAAAAAATAAATTATAAATTTTAAATAAAATATTTTTGCAAATAAAAATTAGTAACAAATGTAGTAAGCAAAATATATTTTTCAAATTACATAACATTTCAAAAATGGATTTCATCTTCCCCCAAGCATGTTTAATTAAGGCTTTAAATTGTATCATTCTGTGATGTTCAGCAATGTTTCTTGACATTACTGAGCAATGGCTTCACGTCACACCAAAAATAAATGGAACATCAGGGCAGTCTGGCTTTCCTCACAGGTTTTGGAATGTTTGCATTGAAAGGCACTCATTGATTCGTTGATATTCATCTTCTGATATTTAATTATAAGAAATATATATGAAATATTTACCAGTGTTTCTAATATCTTCCAAAATCCACCAGAACTATTTTACCAATGACAAACTCAAAGAGTTTAAACTAAACCAGTACTAGCTACACTACATTACAATTCACATCATAATATATTTTACGACTAGGCTTTTCAGCCGTCCAGTAAGTTTTTCTCTGAAGTCTTAACAGCAAAACTCTCCATTCAAATAATGTAGAAGAACGTGGGATATAAGCATAACTGCATGAAATCAGCCATCCTGGTTAGTTCTGTTATTAATGAAGTATTACACTACTCTGAATGCTATTATATTAGGAAACAAATCACGCATATATATGCAATTTGCTTTACAGGTGTTTAATATATATATACTTTTGAGGCAGTTGTGCTGATTTCAGCTGAAAATTTTAGTAATTAGGGGTTTTTTTTAAATGATGATCTGTGCGTTGAAATTGATGTAAAAATGTGTATCTAAATATGAACCCGTACACAATACGTTATCTCATTTGGCATTCCATTATCACCACATAAGTCCGAGTAGAAAAAGCCCTGTCATACAGGTCACCAGATACCTAGAATGAAGAGTCAGTAATTTGCTTTACAGTCCTGATTGATATGTAAACTATAAGCCATTTACTACAGATGCTCATCACTGGATGCATTTATCGTGAGTGGCACCGAAATCCACAAGCAGCCTTGTTAAGTTCAAGAGAACTTTATGAAGGAAAGTGCTACTTACAGAGAACGTAATTATTACACTGCAACCCCAAATAGTTAAGAGGAAACACAAAAAATGTTACATGAAAAGTTTTTTACTCATATGTAAAGTGCACCTACCTGAATTTGCTCGGCGCAGAACTTTGTTAGACTTCAGCCCTGCACAGCTCTTTGGCGCCGAGCCAATGCAATTTCTGGGCGTTATTTCAACTGGGAGTTTTTCATCTTTATTCTATTGCTGGTATTGTCTCTGTACTACAACATTCACAACGTGAAGCTGAATTTAAGTTAAATGATTCAAATTAAGTTATGCTCCTGGCTACAGATTCTTAAACAGGATGGGATTTTGTCTCATAAGCTGCCACGATCGACTGTTGCTTTCCTGGCGGTTTCCCCATTGCATCGCGAGGACGTGGGTATGAAAGAATTGCACGCTACTGTAAGTGTAGAGGGGAAGAACAAAACTGAACCTCAGTAGCTGAAACAACAAGCAAGACATGAACAGCACGCTACTAGGAATAAACCTCTGTGGTACATGAAACCTAAACTCAGGCAAGCATCAGCAAGGATCTAGGAAACAAAAGGGCAACTAAGAAAGGAGAGAAATGAGACTATCCACTCTGTTCATAGACTGCCATGAAATGGCAAGGAATTCAAGAGAAAGTGGCCATCTACCCTGCTTTTTTTATCAGTACCAATTCTTTAGTTAGAGATCATGCACTTGAAATTTTTTTGTAGCTACCACGTGTTTTATTTCTGGAGCTCACAATTTCAGCTGTGAACATCTGAATAATAGGCAATGTGGATAACGAATAGGGGTGGAATCTACCCTCTGGTAAGGAACATTTCCAGCTAGTGGGTGCTCTATTTGTAATTGAAAACCTTTGATTAAAGTATTCAAAATGAAAATGTTTGCTTATAGTGTAGCCTCCTTGCAGATCAGAATTAAATTGACAACAGCTGTGACTATGATCACTCTTCTAACCCTCAAAAAACAATTAAGGTTGCTGCAAGGGAAAACATTAATCACAATAAAGCAGAACCGATGAAGAGTAGAAGGCAACGGGCATGAAAAGCTTGTTCAGATCTCTATCGACTACGTAGCATGCGCAAGCTGACAAGAAGCTGTATATATCCTGTAAGAGCAGGTTGTAGCAGAAAGATAATGATGCATATCACCTCAGAGCTATGCATTTACATATGGCTGGAAAATACTTGTCTTTTCTCAAGGTACGCATTAATGGGTTTTGTAACTTTTCTGGATAAAGCTTATCTCCAAATATCTTCCTTTTAAATATTGTATATGAAAGTAATTGCGTAGTGACATCAAAAGATATTTATTTAAACTCCAATGCACTATCTATTTAGAAGCTTCCTTTATGTACCATCCCTATTATAATCACGTGTACTTCATCCCATCACACAGCACCCACCCGGGACAGCAAGATAAAGCGAAATTATGTATCACTTAATTGAACATACTTTCACTTTCTTACAATATGACCCGATACAAGTACATTACAGTTTTTGTTGTCATTTCTCGATCCAAAAGACATTTCTACGCAGCAATGGCCTATTGCAGATTTGTAGAAAATCACTGGTCCTCATGCTCACTGTAAAGAGATTTCTTTTTTTAAAAAAGTGCAATTACTTTCTTATTTTGTACTAGATCAAACAATTTGAGAAAGAAAAAAAAAATGTTACGTACCACAAATAACTGATTTTTTTATAAGATCAGAAGTGTCTGATACATATATTGCTTGTTCAGCAGCAAATTCCAATACAGTATCTGAAAATCTGTTGTCAGTCTCTCCTTTCTTACACTGCACCTACAAAAACAAACATTGAAAATGAGCTCTGGGTTACCGACTTCAGTCCCCTACTGATTCAAGCAGCCATAAGCGTACCCATGAATGAATACTTTTTTTAAAAAAATCTGATGATTTGCTTTTAGAACTACTGACTTATCACACGATACCGGTTTTGCTACAGCTTTTTGTGACAGTTTTTTGGTCTGGTTTGTTGGGGGTTTTTTTGGTTGGTTGGTTTGTTTGTTTAGGTTAGTTTTTTGGGGTTTTCCCTTTTTTGGTTGGTTGTTTTTTTTGGGTTTTTTTGCTTGCAGTGTGTTTTCTTGGTGATTTTTTTTGTGTGTGTTTTTTTGTTTGGTTGGTTTTGGGGTTTTTTTTTGGGTGGTGGTGGTCAAAAGTAAGTCGCATAACCGAATACCTATTTCTGCACATTATAAACTCTTTGGCATTTTGGCTGCCTATCACTGATAGAGGCAGGTGTGCCTTAGGCAGTTACAGTACTGGATTACGGCTGATTACAGGTGTCACTACACTGCCTTGCACAGACCCAGCTTATACCAACTATCACTTTCCCAAGCGATTACCAGGCAAAGGTTTGCATTTCAAACAATCTGAGGATCCCTCCTTCACTGTTTGCACACAATTACCTTTCCTGGGGCAGTACAAGAGCCTTGCCACGGGGCCAGCTGCTTTCAGCATCCCAAAACATTTGCAACATTTGTTTCATTATATCCCAGTGAAAGAAAATGCTCTGCTTATGAATTCTGCCAGTCTATTAACTGTAAGGGAGTCTCCCTTGGTTATTTTTTCTTTCGCTATTTTTTTTTTTTTTTTTTTTTTGCTTTTCTATTGTCTTGCTAAATAGCATTTAGTGTGAATGGACAACTAGTTATATTTTGTAATTTCTTCTAAGCAAGGCCACACATAATTTAAAAACTGGGTTTTACATGTTCAGTTTCTCATTAAAGTATACAAACCTATCATATATGCACAAGGATCTATTGTTTAATTCCACTATTTTTTCCAGCTTGTTTTTCCACATTGCTTTTTATTCTTGCTCCATTTAGAAAAAAGCTGACTTGACTGTAAGATATGGTGAGATATCCATATATAAAAAAGAGAGTTACTTACAGTTAGAGAGCGCAACAGGTTCTTACTTTGAAAAAAAAACCGTAAAAATGGTCTTAAATTTCTTCAGAATACATATTTGATCAAAACCAAGCACTTTCCATTATAAGTGCATAGCTAAAATGATGGGTGAATCATTTAAACACTAACTGAAACGCTAGAGAAATATATGGTCCTGGACCATTCTTCAAGTCCCATGGAATGAGACGCCCTTTCCCATGGGCATCATTCCCTTCTATGTAATTTATTGCTCAGACTGAGTAGCACCTAGGTTTCAGGTTCTGAAAAACTGATTTAAAGTTGGATTAGTGGCACGGGTGAACGCTGTTGCTCCAAACCTCTGTAATGTTTATGGACCTTGTCCAGTGTTTGTAGTCTCATTAGAATCTGGGACCAAATGGAGCTGCTGCAGAATGCCTCCCTGTCGCTTCAACTACAAGCGTTATTCTCTGTATTTATTCCAGAAACTATTTCAATTTGTCTAAAAAATACACTAAGGATTTACATCATAAATTTTTACCAGATAATTTCTGAAATAAATAGAATGAATTTATAAGTACTAAAATTATAATAATTTTTTTTAAAAAAATCTCTTTTCCTAGGTAAAAACTTCACAAAACTTAGACGTTAATAAATCATATTTCATTTATTGATCAACTGTATTGGATGGTAAGTATATCCACTATACTAGAAGGTAATTGCAATTGCTCCAGTCTCCTAAAGGACGCAGAGAGAAATCATTTCTGTCCTAAGTCATACAGCATGTTTGTGACGGAGATAAAAACCAAATCTATGACCCTTTCTTTCTGTCTTCAAGTACACTGTGCTCCCCACAATATAACAACTATTCCGGGATCCTGCATATGTTTTAGCGTGTATACCCAGGGCTGTCTGACAGTAACAGAAATTCCTTCCTAACCCCAAAAAATAACCAGAATGCCATATACCGCAAGCCTCAGATGTATGTCAATGGTAAGCAGGAAAGGTTTTCTTTCTCTTCCTCTGCATTTTGCAATGCAAAATGAAGCCTCAGGAAGAAAGGTGTGTTTTTAATCTTCCTTTTTGACAGCTCACGTACCGACCGACAGCTTTAAAATACAGTAATCTGACAAGGAGCATCACAAGACACAGAGCCGAGAGGAAACAAGAATTGTGTTTAAACCCTCAAAGAAGCAAAGGTGGAGGGGTTTTTGCCTGAGAAAATATCTCTTGGGATAAATACTCATTCTCTTATTGCATAACAGAGCAAGTATATTAAAATTTCTGGATGACTTGAAAGAAAAAAAAAATTGAACATAAAATCAGTTCCTTATGACCAACAGCAAGAGAAAGCCAGCTCACAAAATCTTCCTTGCTTGCAAAAGGAGAACGAACGTGCAAATTATTGCATAGACTTTAAAATAAAAACAATATAGCCAGCATTTTTTAAATTATCAAATTCAGTTACTCTAGGCAAAACTTGGTATGCTGATATTTTCCAGGAAAATAATTGGATGAGATCCCATTTATGGTTGTTAGTACACAAATATGGTATGCTTGGTATGGTGAAACCTAAGGAAGTGCCTGAGTCAGTGAGGCTGGTGATCAGTGTGATAGGTTTGTGGCAAGAGAAAATTCCAAACAGTTCTTATACAGGCTCAAAAAGAGCATCCAGAACTGTTTAATGGCTTCAGAAATTCCCACCAGACCCAAAAAGCTGTCAAACATAAACCCAGTTCAAAAGTTTGCCGTGAATATCCCAAATTAAAATTCCAGACCTTGGCTTGAGAATTCTGAGTTAAATCTTCATAGAACCAAAAACTTATTAACACAGACTAGTTCAGACTATAAATATATATTCAGAGCAGCTCAATCAGATACAGACGTTGTAGGTGAGGATATGCAGATTTCCAGTTAAACCAGTACCTACTCATCACTATTTTAGCAGAATATTGAAAAGCAAAGGGTCCCTGTCTTTATATCATGTAGCTGTTACCACATAGTAAGAGTTGCACATCACTTAAAGGAATCATTAATTCAGTTCTAGGGTAAGATGCATATAATAATTCTGTGAAAGGAAAAGGTGTAATAATTTAAGAGAACAAGCAAAAATTATTTGAAGCTGAATTATCACAGAACAAACAAGTATTTATAACTAAATCACAATGAAAAATAGTGTGACACAACGCTAAACTGTGACTGTCTGCATCTATTGTAGATACGTGAAACTACAGGAAAAAGGGAACATATGTAACATATGAACATCTCAGGTCACCTGGTACCTTGACGTGTTCTTTTCTGATGACCAGAAGCAATCCACTGCAGAGAAGCGTTCACTGGGAGAACACCAGTAGGATGCAGCACTACCCAACTGAGCGAGCTCTCACTGTCCTGAAGAAGATTTCAATTTCTGGGGTTTGAAAAACAAAATTTCAGTCACTATTGAGTCTCCTGTTATTACCCATTTCTAAGCAGGAAAGAAATTCCACCTTTATTTTAAAACATATGAAAATAAGCTGCTTACGTTAGCTAACACTCAGAGGGTACAGACAATTTGCAACAAATTTCTGCCAAGACTATTGCAGATTGAATCTATAAGGTCCCATTCCTCATCATTTTTTCCACCTCTGCAATGCACCTCTGCCATCTCCACACTCCAGTCTTCCTCAGCGGTGGTGACAATGCGGATATTTTGCTCTGAAATCTCAGAAGCCACCCTCCATCCTGTCTTGTCACCTAAACATACTAAGTGGCCCAGCACCTAACTGAGCAATCCCAGACTTCTTGTCATCTAACACCCAGGTTCAGACAAGTACCACAAAACTGAATTTTGTCTCCCTATAAATTTAGGCCAGGATGATAACATCAAAGTTCAGCCTTACCGCTTACCTGCACTAGGGCCAGCCTTGAAGGCTACCCAGAGCTCCTGATAATGGGAGTACTCGGCACGGCAGCATTAGGATAAAATATGGTTCTATTTTGCACATTATTTAAATTACTTTACATTTTTTATTTCTACTATTATTATACTGTAATTAATTTATTTGTTTATGGAAGTGTGCACTGCATGTCTAGTACTATTCTGTAATAGCTGGATTTAAAGCCAGCCTCTGATTTCTAACCTAGACATCATTAAACAATTTATTTTCTGTGATAGCGGAATGTGCTCTTGGGCAAGAGCTCTCCATTAATATAAAATATTAACAATATGTATATGCATGCATTATGGATTTAAAAGACAAAAAGAAAGCTTGCCAGCTACTCTGTGGAGCTTTCTCCATCTACGAGGCCACTGAATTTCAGACAGCTGTCTGCTCAACTGTCATGGACAAGGAATCCCTGATGACCACTAGAATTCTACTTTCCTGTTGCTGAAGTTATACAAAATGTTTCAGGAAAAAAAAGTCTTTGATTGGCAATATCTGCTTAGCCCTCTACTTCCCACTGTAAGGTAACATTGTAAACTATCTGACAGCTCCCCAAATACCTACTCTTCCTCAAAAGGGGTCTCAGCACTGTCATCAAAATGCCTATAGTTTTATTTTAAAATATCTTACTAAGAACGATATTTTTGTAACTGCAGCATTTGAGAAAATTGTGTCATATTTAGATGTTCCTGCTGACGCATCTGCTTGTGATGTGTCAAATTGCATCTATCAGCTATGTTAAGCTTCATAACCCTGTGTGATAATGGAAAATGATGGGGTGAAGCAGCTTTGATACCATACATCACACTGCGCTACAGCAGCAGAAAGCCTGAAACACTTAAATCTCAAATAAAACCTCTTAGACATGCAGCTGCAGTGGTCTCCATTCATGTCTCTGTACAAATTTGCCCTCTGTGAAAAACACTGATAGGTGTTTGCTCCTCCAACCCTTCCAGGTAATTAGTCCTTCTGCTACTGCAGGATTCATACATCCCACTGCCAAGGCTAATGCCACACAAAATCAGGAAAACCCACTGCTTGGTATCCAGGGGTTAAAAAGTAAAAGTACCCCCAAGGGGAACTGAATAAAAGGAGGGAGGGGGGGGGGGGGGGCGGTTCTAGAGATTAATTATCACTACCCTCTCCAGGCTCAGTATTAAAGCTCTTTTTAAGAATCCTTGCAGCAGTGCCCCCTTCCACCTGGTCTCCCTTGTATGCCTTTGCATTGCCATCCAGCTTGATGAATATCGCCAGGTTCAATCCCCCCTCCCCCTCCTTTTTTCCTCTCCAAATGTACCTGCATTTTTTTCCCCATAACCACTTTCTACTGTCCTTCAAGACGCTCTTCAGCGTAGCCATTACTGCTACCCCTCTGCACAGTGCTCTATGTCCCATACAGCGCTGCCTCCCTCAATAACCTGCTGCCCAGAATACAGCCATGCTCCCAGTACCAAACTGGTGATGCACAGGGCTGGTTTACATAGATACTGTATGTCTAAGGATGTTTTATGCTGCAAGTAAGGTAGTATTATTATTGCTTTTATTCTTCATTATCAGTTTCTTGCTGTTGAGAATTCCCTTATGATAGCTTTGTGATTAACATTCTTTATCTCATCCCAACTCTTAGCTTCTATTTATTCTGCTTTTTACAACCTGAACAGCGTTTTGCCTGTTTCATTAGCCAATAAAAGATTTACTGCCCACATTGTTTTGTGGAAAATAAACCGCAAAATAACCCTGCATCCTACACTAGGTTTCCTCTTACAGCTCCAAGCCAGACCTAGCCCTGCCACAAGAACAGACTCCTGACTGACCTCTGCCACGGGCAGGTGACTGTACCTACATCACCAGACCAGAGGAAAACCAGTTGGAGATCCGAGTCTTTCCACTTACTAAACATAAAGCTGGTAGATAGCAGGTGGGTGTATGCAGAAGCAATGCATCTGCACCCTATGGGCTGTACGTGCTCCCGTACACTACTGCTGGCCCAATGCCCTTGTACCTCCCCATGCAGACTCTGGACTACCAGCAACACAGCAAAAGAAGGTCCTCCACGCTGTTCCACCAAACTATCTAGTCCAATGGGCATAAAACAATAATCTGCCCTAGGAGTGAAGCGTAATTCGCTTCCTTGCCTACTCAACCACTGGCCAATTTCTTGAGAGTTCTCACTGCAAATGTCTGTAAGGTATAGAACTCAGCAGGTCTAGAGCTGATGGACATCTAATGAGACAGTAAAGCACCTCAGATTATTAAATGCCTCGTTCACATAAACCACTCTGCCCCAGTGTTTCTACTCACATGCTTCTTTTAGACTGGCTGCAATTCATTTTGAAGTAGTTAAGACCTGAAGAATAAATGCCCAGGAATTGCGACACTCCTTCCATTTACGGTAACACCTCTGCTGGGAAGAACATGGTTAATCCTTCAACATGTTCCTCTGCACCCAGTACTGGATAAACTGGTGGTGCTAGAACACCTTCCTTTTTATTTCTTCTGCTTCTGGAGAATGACAAGTTAACAGAAGGAAGCAAACCGTGCAGCTGCAGGCAGTGGCAGAGAGAGCAACATGCTTATTTTGCACGCTGAAGGTTCATTCTAGTGAACAATTTCTCCAGAGAGAAAAAGGACTTTATTAGGAGTAAGTTGTATGCAGATCTTCTCTCACTACCCTGTCTTTTTTTGACACTGATGGATTGACAGACCAGCTAGCAGAAGGCATAGAGGAAAACAGCACTGCTAATTTAAGTGGTAAAAAGATACAACGTACAGCCAGCCAATGTAAAGTAGGTGAAGTAACTTGAGGCAACTTCCCTCTACCCTAGAGAGAAAAAGATAGGTTTATTACACAATAATCACTTTCTTTTAATTATTATTCTGTGTCAATATTCCTCCCTTCAATGGTTTCTTCTACTATGTACATTTCAAACAAGCTATTCCTACTGCTACTTAATTACAGGTGCAAAATCACAGCTAGAGAAAAAGAATCCTGAACCAGTAAACCTTGTATCTGCAAGCAAACACATACATGCACACCCGTATATGTATAAACGCTACAAGTCGAGTAAAATACTAGTTCCAGTTACAATTCCAGAAGCAAAAAGTATTATTTTTGGCATTGCCAGAATCAGGTTTCCTCTTCTCAGCGTGTCGTACAGTGATCACCACCTTTTTATTTCAATGGGCATTATTAACGTGAGAGGGGAGACTGGATTTTGCTGTTATTTTTGCCAGCACTCCAGTGACATAAAAGCCATACAGAAAAGAGTCTGTTACATGCAAGAAGGTTTGGTGTCAAATTAACCAGGCTGTTAAATCTGAGTTTACAAGAAAAAATTTGGACCTGTGCTGGGCTTCGCTTTCTCTATAACCACAGCAGTGAAAGTACACCAATTTAATATCAAAAAAATCTCTTTGATTTCTTATGATAGGAAAAGATTCTTGACCTTTTGATGTAGAACCTTCTATATTTTAGCCTAATTCTTCCTCCAGATTCCATCAGACTAAATCAAGATAAGGCTGCACTAGAAGTGCAAGTTGTTTCTTTACAACAAACATTTTGAATGTGCAATAGTTACTTGCTGTTTCTGATCCATGAGAAATGTACACAGGTACTACCTACAGATGATTTAAAATCTGTACTTCCCTCTTTGTTGCTCCTTTTGAGGGGAAAAAAGAAAACAATTTCTCTGAAAAAATCTCATCGATAGCAAAGAAACACCATTGCTGATTTAATAGTAACCTTTTTTAATTCACAGAAACAATACTATATCCATCATGGGTTCACATTTGTGGCTTGTTTAATTAATAACTTTTTCTCTACATGGATTTGCACATTTTGATCTTATCCCATCAAAAGTAAAGACTACCAATATATTATTTCACCTCAATATTGTATGAATGTAGTCCTACTTACTAAAACTTCTAAATGAGCCTGTACAGGTAGAAACCCCGAGATTTTCATTAACTTTTTTTCTTTGGCATCAGAATTAGAAGGTGCACGTGCATGTGTCAAAACACTGATGATACAGAACAGAAATTTTTAAAGATGTATCTTTATGGTCATTAATTACACAAATGCCTTTACAACAAAGGAGGTAAAAGACGGATTTAAAATGGATTCATTTTCCTTCACTGGATTGTGCTCCTCATCATACCTTATGAAATTATTATTCAACTGAAAGCAGCAAGTATTAAGGAGTTTTAATAAATAAAGAGCCCTAATGCCCCAGGTCAAAATAAATCCTCAGTAATATTAATGGCAAAGCTTCCTTAAACGTCATTGGTTTTAAGATTTCACCAAAAGGTCAAAATCCAGACTCAGGGTAGAAATCCTCCCAACTGTTTATAAAATCCATAAAGCTTGGAGCAAAAATAAGGTATCTTATAATGCCTGAAGTTGGTACGCCGACTCTTGCAGTTACAAGTAATAAAAAAGCCTGGTTCATATTCATAAATATATAAATTCCAATAAATTCTCAGAATCTTACTAGCAGAAACACAGGATATGATAAAACTCTGTAGTATTCCTGAAGTAAAGGGAAGGACAGACATAAAATAATATACAAAACCATGTCAGCTGCACACATTAAATCAAAGTGATCTATAACACACACATTTAGAAAGTAAGCCATGTTAATTTAAAAATATCAGACAATCTTTATACAGTAAAAATGTCTTTACTTTCAATAAAAAGAGTTAATATAGCTTTGTAAAATTTTACAGCTGGTAGGTATATTACATAAATATGTGCACTGGCACATATATATATATAAGTCTTTAGGCAACGTACAGTAACGGAAATCAGAAAATGAATGTATAGCGTTTAGAACCTGTAGAGTTTGAGCACCAAGGTAAAATACCCAGTAGGTTAAAATTTACCACCTAAGTTACAAACAAATAACTGTCTTCAAAATACATTCACATGGTCATAACGTATTGCCTTAATCAGAGAAAGTTAACAAAATCCTTAACATAGCAACATGAGCAATTTTTGGTCTGTACAAATCAATGAAATCCCACCAATGTCAGAAGTCGTACACCGATTTACACTCATTAAGAGTCTGGCCAAATATACTTAAAACTGTATTTTAAATACAGCGTATCAAGTAAATATTATCATAATGCAAAACATGTATCTTGAGAAAAATGCACAATTATAGAAAATGAACTTGACAGAATAATTACAGCCACGTTGTATGCTGTGTAAGAAGCATATTAACACATATAGTAATGAGAAATGGATGTCCCGATGGTCTTTTAAAAACTTAGTTTGAATACCAAATCCAAATGACTTTTTTCCAAGCGTAAAAAGTTTATGAGTTTATAATAAAAAGTTAACATTGCAAGTAAAGAAGACATTGCTTCATAATGGTTTAATTGTTGTTCAGTTACATCAAATGATAAAAACATTCTCACTCAATAATACTCTGTGAAAGGTGTTTCTTTTGCCAATGTTTGTAATCAGCAGTTGCTCAGTATGTGACTACCCACCACTCACTCCTGTAGAATCTGAAATCTGGTGATTTCTCCCTAGCAATTACAAGCTTGCATAGCTTCCAGTTTGTGAAGGAAACCAAATAAACCATTTGATTCTTTGCATGCATTGGTAGCATTATAAAAAAAAAAAATTTCTATGTACTTACAGACCAGAGTCCAATTACTCCAAACTGCCCATAACAATGCGAGACGATTATGTTCTTCAATGCTCAAAAGCTCCACTAGACCGCTACTCTATGGCTCACATTTCCTGAGAAATGGTATATCCCCAAGAAGGTCATAGACTGGACAGATTGCAACTTTCCAAGGACCAAAAAAAAGACACTCTTCTCATCTCAGTGGAACACATTAACTTTTCAGGTATTTCTCTGCAAAGCTGGTCTGGGAAATCACTCTAACAAAATCTATAACCTCATTTAGACTTAGATCTGAAGGTTTAATTCTTGCCGTTCAAGTGTATCACTTCTACTGTTTACAGTAAGAAGACACCCCATTAATTCTAAAAATTGGCAAAGTGGCTAGGAACATCGACACATGAGATCTGCGAAAATTTGGAAATTCAAAAGTAGATCAATTAGATTTAACAAATTTATCGGCATTAATTTAGAATGATTAAAAAATTCAATTCTTTAGCATTTTCAAGAATTTTTACTTGTAAATTAGACTACCAAGTTATAGAATAAAAATACACATTTAATCTACAATACCAGATAAAACATGAAAAAGAACTACCCTTATATAACTTACTATAAGTTATATAATTAATAATAAAACAGAAACTCAAAAGATTATTTTATTAGGTCATTTAATTTGGAGTGCTCAATTTTAAACGTAATTTGTGGTTTATTTTTATATTGTTTTTTCTTTTACATAAGAAGTCACATATACAAACAGTTCTAGCACTAAAGGCAATACCATATTAGAAAATTATCACATTTGATGGTTATTAGTCTTTTATTGTAAGTAGTTTATACACTATTGAAAAGCAGTTACAGTTGATAATAAATAATTGTGCAATGTCTTGAAACTGTTTAACAAATAAAATACAAAAAAAATAATTTCATTTGTAAGAAAAAAAGTAAAATCCAAAGCTGTTGGAACATTTTGTTGAAAAAATGCAGACTTCTAAGTTTATAGATGGGATTTTTCAATGAACATCACAACTGAAATTTTGAAATTGGGGATTTTTAATCTCCTGCCAGATAAAAATGCATGGATATGATAACATGCACCCATAATTGCCCTATGTGGTTTCTTTTTTCCAAGTGTAGCGCTCTATAATCAAATGGATTTTGTCTTTGATGAGACATCAGAACCCAGGGGACCATCTGCACCGACTACCGCAGAAGAGGGCAGAAATGCAAAGGCCAGCTCAAGTCAGCTAAGGCAGGAGACGAAGCAGCTAGCGCACACCTTCCTGCTTCGGACAGAGATTCCCATGCTTAGCGCCTGCTTGGCACCTGTATATTACAGGAGGTAGCGGAGACATACAGATTATGTAGGCATACTCTTGAAATAAAGGAGTATGAAGTTACTTATACGCTATATTTTTCAGGTACCAGATAAATAGCAATGGACATTCACCTGAAGTTACAACTAGAGAAAATATACCTTCTTTATGGCATTACAGGGAGAGATGCTTAGCAACATCCTGCTCCATGCCACAGCCTCAGGCAGGGGAGCCCAGCTGCTCTCCAGAACCTGACCGATCTGCTCTTTCTTATCAGCACTTCACTTATTAATATAGTTTAGCCCTTTGTAACTGCATGACATGGAAAACTCACATCCCTTAAGTTGCTGACACTGTAATCATAGTGGCAAGATGTTGTTTGTTATAAGTTGTAATGTCACATTATACTACAACTTACAATATTGATACAGGTAAGTTCTAACGCTACAGATGCAGAAAATAATATCCAGCTACATACGTTTTATGATATTACTTTCCAAACAGTTAATATGCAATGTATGTTAATGATACTCTAAAATTACTATCCTTTCTGTTCAACTGTATATAATTTTATTATACTATATAAAAAGGTGAAAAGAAGCAATTAATTGGAGAGCTAGCACCCACCTTTCATTACGGAGGGCCTACTTCTAGCACTAACAGCCATGCTGCAAATCCTTGGCTTCACTCACACGGTAAAATTCATTGTAACTCTGAAGAGATGGCTCCGGCTCAGAATGACTTCTGGTTTTATTCTGGACCATCACAGGTATGGGTCTGATATACCTCATACTAAAACAAATGAGAAGATTTCACTGGCTAAAGCTGGGTGAGGTTCAACAGCAATAAAACGGTTGCAGAGGTAGGGAGAAGTCTCTGGAATACGGTTCGAAATAACGGCAGCGTACTATTGTTTTACTGACTGTCTATTCTATGGAGGAAAGAGGGGGGTGAAGCAAGGTATGGATTTGTATGAAAGCCTGGCGGGTTCCCCATGAGAAACTCCTCGTGACCTCCCCTTCACGCTCACATGTTCTTGCTATCTTCCCACATCGCACAGGCAGCAGAGACCTCAGTCTGACAGATCTGTCCGCCACCAAGGGCTGTGCGCAGAGAGAGCATGCCTGGTGGAACCGAGACCTTCCCTACATTCTGCCTTTCCGCTATAGGCAATATTCCCTTGAAGTTAAAGTGCCATTGAAATTTTCCTCACCCCCGCCCCCACCCCCCACCCCCCATCACTGATGTTATTTTTGTTACCTTGTCTTTTTTGGTTTAGAACAAAAGGGATTAGCTCCAACAGTCAGCAGTTCATGCGCATACTACAAGTAGGCAAAATTTGTCACGGTGACATCAAACCGTTAACATGAACACATCTATTACCCTTTCTCTCCTGTTCGGTAAGACAGCTGCCCTCAAGGTATTAGCCTCTGAGCCTCCCTGATAAATCACTGATGTATAGGAAACCTGATTATCCCAACACAGCAGGAGCAGAAGATGCTATTCAGCTGCAGAAGAACATGGAAGAACAACATCCATGAGGCTTATAATGAAAGATTTTTTATATACTTAAGTAGTTAACAAAAATTTATTGCAAGAGATAGTTTGTCACTAGATTTACAGTTTCGGAGAACATAGTACAAAACATAGTGCATCAGCTTTGTCTAAACATTAAATAGGTGCAAATACACAAAGATAAAAACCAAAAATGAATACTTTACAACATAAGTTATAGAACTATAAATATATCTTATATACATTATACATATTCTAAGACATGATTTTCACTTTATATACAGAGAGAGTTCATATTAGTATCAGACTATTCAGTGCTTTAGTTATAGTACAGGTCTGACCTTCGCATGAATGTTTGCATCGTTACACTTACAGTAAATGCCTCCCAAGGAATAATGAATCTTAATCAGTATATTTCTCAGGACCATTTTGCAAAGCCGAGGGGACTGCAGAAACAGCAGGACCATTTAGCTGAAGACTCCTTCCCCCATCCCCAAAAAACCTGTCTTAGAAGAGAGGCTGCAGAGGAATGACGGCCGGGTGCGGGGACAGCAGGGATGGGAAGACAGTGTGTGGCAGCGGGGGAAACGCCAGCTGGGTTGGGTGCAGGACCGAGGGCGGCAGCAGCGGCAAATGCGGCGGGGCGACAAAAGCTGCGTGGCCCCCCGGGCAAAGCCGCGGTCCTACTGGTAGATGAGGTAAAGGTGCTCTGGAAAGAGCCGGGACCTGCGAGAGGAACTGCTGGTGGGGCTGGAGAACCTTCAGCGTACTGGCGGCAGCGTGCTGCTGTAGGATAGTGTGATGGATGGTGGTTACGGAGGTAGAACACAGCGGCGGCTGCAAGGGTAAGGGCTGCAGCGGGGAATTTGGGGGCTGCATTGCTGGGGGAGGGAAGGTGAACTTCACTTTGCTGGCCAGCATGTTTGGCGGCACGATCTGCTGATACGCCTCGGATGGGAGATCTTTAAATTTTTCATGGTTATCTGGAGGGAATATCAACGTCTGATCGGGCAGGGCAAAGGGGGCTATTAACTGCTCAGTAGTTAGAAAGGTGTGATTGTTTACATGTGCTTCTTTGAATGGCAAGGGTGGCGGGCTGCTAAATATGCCAGGATTACACTGTACCCATTCACTGGTCATCTCATTTATTTTCTCATGCGGTAGAGACTCAGCCAATTCATAATGGCAAAGATAGGATTTAGGAGGAACTTGTTCCAAATGTCTCTTAGGGAGGGGAACTTTGTAACGAGCTTGATTTTCACAGCTGTTGACGTTTTCTTTTTTCTTTTCATCCTGCAGAACATCCTGTGTGCTGGCAGCTGCCGGAGCACTGTGCCCAGGAACAGAAGCAGCAGAACCTGTGACGATGTCAGAAAATGTATTTGGAGCGCTCTGCATCGCTGCACATGGCATCAGTTTGTCATTTTCCAGCATGTGTGAACTATCTGTTTCTAGAGGTGACTTGCTTTCCTCCAGCTGCATTGTTTCATCCGTATCTTTTGCATGATCAGCTTTGGGATCCACGTCAGTTTCCTCTAGACTGGCTTGAGTCAAGAAGTCCCCCAAAATATTTAATGCAGAATTTGCAGAATTTTCTTTGGAAGGTCTGGAGGTCTCACTTCTTGTGTTCCTGTCAAGGTATACATGATGAATTCTAGTTTTTCTTCTTCTGCGTTTCCCTTTTGCCTTGTGATGCGTACCTGAAGTATGCGCTTGCCTTAGATATTCCTCTGATAACGCCTGTCCATATGAGCTTTCCTCCGACGAAGAGGAATAGGTATGCTGTCTCCGCTTGCGATGGGATTTTTCAGGTTCCTCTGTCAGAACATTGTAACCTCTCTTTATGGACTGGTTGTGACTCGGACTCTTCTCCTCACTGCATTGTCCTAAACATTTATGCTCTGGGCTACAGCTTGACCTCCTGACTTTCCAGCTACAACATGTTTTAGAGTACCTTAAGCTGTGCCTCCTAGAACGCGGAGCCAGCTGCTCTGCCTGTCTCCCAGAACTTGCTTTGCTCTTTCTGTGTGGTCGTTTACAACCATGGTGTTGGCCACTATTTTTTGCACTCCAAATATCACACAAGCCTCGGTCCCCGTGTACATGATCTGATGCAGACGTGACTCTCTTATAACTACTTTCAGTGCCAAGCTTTTGATGCGACTGCTGTATCTCTCCTGTAGCTAGCCAGATATTCCCCGCAACTTGTCCGCACTTATCTGGATCAGTTTGGAGGTGCTGATGCTTATTTTCATCTCTGTAACTAATTTCTTTTTCAGTCACTGAGGACATCTCCATTTCTGCTGCTGTTGTGTCCCCACAGTGATGATGATGACAATGACATAGTTTTCTTCTCCTTTTCCGTTTTCTACTTTTGTGAAGCCATTTTTCATGGCTTTCTTTGATCCAGACTTTGTTATATTTCTCATCTATCACAGTGTTTTGTCGCAAGTAATTTTTAGAAATGTGGTACTTTTCTATTTTTCTAATCCTGAATGACTCATCCAAGGACACTTTATTTTGATTTTTTGCAAGATCACAATTTCTGACAAGGGGAACATCACTTATGAGGGGTATTGTATAGTTGCACACATTTTTATTCATTTCTGTTTCATAATCACCACACTCTGAAGTAGGTTTATTTGTAAAATCCGAGACTAAGCTATCGTTGGATTCAGTTTTATGGTGCAGATGAGGTATGCTTGGCTGATGCTTGGGCTTTTCTTGGCTGTCACTTGCTCTAGATGACTTGAAATCAAAATACAAAGGATTACAGCTATAAGAAATCGATGGGTCTGTACTCGTGTAAGTTAACATTTCTGTTGGCCACTGAAGAATATTTGATCCATGTTTGCTACGAACAGGAACAAAGGGTTCACAAGGTCTCTTGCGCATGTCCTGTTTGCTTTGTGGCGTTCCGCTACTGCTTTCTTCAGATGGTGATGGAACTAATATGTCTGCCCCCAGCTTTTGTATTTCAGTTTCAGTTGTGGATGAATCACTGTTCCTGTCTTTATCATTTTCCTCCGCAACATCCTGCAGAGATGAACAATCCTCTACAACCGCTTGTGCAAGAGCCCTGTTTGCCTGCAGCTCGTAACCGCTGCAGTCCAGGGGCAGGACCTCAGCACTCTCTGCAACCGCTGGCACCGTTTGGTCCGCAAAGTCTGCTGGACTTACATCAATACCACAGCCATCCATGTCCGAGGACATCAGCTGCTTTGAATGGGACACAGAAGGAGATAATATGGGACTCTCTAGCACCCTGGTTTCTTCACTGGCCAGCTCTTTTGACTCCTGAGCTTCAGGAGCTTCTGCTGTGTCGATGCATTTTTCCACCAGTGGGTGAAAACAGTCGTGTTTCTCCTCAGGGCACAGGACTATTTCTGCCACTGAAGGGGACTGAAGGTTACACGCTCCTGGAACAAACCTACTTCTCCTGCTCAATCCACGTTCCAGAGATGTTTCATCATTATATTCATAGAAAACAGCAGCTGAAGACTCCAGTTTGACTGCTGCTTTCTTAGGAAAAGCAAAAGAGAACCCAACCCTATGTCCTTGAGCTCCTTGAACCTGATCTCCACGTTTGTTAGCATCAGATTTATTACTACATGCATTTCCAGGAGAAGAAGAAATAACAGAAGCAATGTCTTTACAATTCTGCGCATCATGCATTAAAGTACAGCTGAAATCCTGTTTGTCAGCAGAATCTACAGCAGCACTTTGTGGGATATCATTGCAATGATCTCGCACAGTCACTGTAGTGGACTTGAACATAGGGCCACTGCCAGGAGCGCTAGGAAGGAAAACAAAACTCAGTCAGCATCTTTCAGAGAACGGCAGACAGAAATACAGAGTTACATCAGTACCTATGATTTTTTTTTTTTTTTAAAGAAAGAGGAAGAATCTGTGGATACGTAGATTTAGAATAAGAAAAAAATGTCATCTTGTATAAGATCCATTGACTAGTATTAAAAAAAAAAAAAAAAAAAAGAAGAGTAAATATATTTTGCCCCCAGTTTCTTTGTGTGAAGTTATCAGCTGAAGGGCTAATAACCCTACAAGGTAGTTCACTTTCCCAAGACATACTGGCTGGCCTAATAACAGATTGTGTATCTCCCTAGAAATCCTGCTTCTCCTCCCAGTAGACCACTGTGGTTACAACACTATTACCGCAAATAGCAGAGGTTTTACATTCCTTTGTGCTACAAAGTATTTTAAACCAGAGAGCACCTCACAGACCGCTTCCCTCTTAGCCATCACCCCAGTGACTGCTGCTCTGCCCACGGGCGGTCACCCAGCAGCTCCCATCCTATTTGTGTTCACAGACCAAACCCTTGCAATCTCAGCAATTTCTTTCATGGAAAAATAATACCAGGGGGAGTAATTCAGCTGACAGTAGTGCAGTAAGTGATTCATCCCTCTTGAGAAAAAATTTATCACTGTCTACTTCTGTTCTTCAGTTCATGTCCTCTTCCCATCTGTTCTATCTGACTTAATAGGAAGTAAAGAGAAGAGTAAAAACTGTTTAAGCTGCCAATTTTCCAGGATCCACAGGAACTGCTCAGCACTAGGAGTAATGGAGTTACGTTACAACAGTATTTTTTTTGTTGTTGTTTTAACCAAATTATTGTGTGCTACAGTGCAGAGCAATACTAGATGATGGGTCACTTGGAAAACTTGCAAGTGTCATTTAAGACCCCAAGAAGTGCTGAGGTAAAGAATGACAAACTTGATCTATTTGGTTTAGAAATTAAGGTAGAGGTTTTACAAGAAAGGAATTCCTCAAGAGATTTCCTGTCTTGTAGAGTTCTTCATAAATTTAAAATATATATTAAAAATCGCACACAAATCCTTTCTTTAACAGAATAAAATTTTGACTTCTACAAAGGCAACCTAGGAAATACCAGTCTAAAAAATCCCGTGTGTCTGTCTATATCACACTTCTAAGCATGCAAAGTGGTAGTAAAAAGCAATTCTTAAATAGAGAAATAAAGCTCAGAGATAAATTCTCCTTTGGGAACTAGAAGACTACTAAAAAAATGAACAAACCAAACCCAAAACAGAATCAACAAAACTCCGCAAAATCTGGGCTTCACTAGCATGGAAAAAGGGAAACACTAAGCTCCTCTTTCTCCTGAAATATGCTAAACTCAGATTTTGGAGTATATTTAAGGGGAATATATCTAATATCCTCAAGTATTAAATTTGGACAGTTAAAACACTAATAGAGGAGAAAGTGTCTCGATAAGAGTTATCATAAAATGATAAAAAAAACCCCCAAAACTAGGTGTAATTTTGCTCATGTCAAACAGATCTCACAACATTCATGTCCCATCCACCTACTTAGACTGTTTCAGCACGCTGCCCACCATCCGAACTACAGAGAAAGAGACTATTACTGAACAAGAGCATCAGCTTGTTTAGATTTCTCTGTTTACATCTGGTGAGAAAAAGGCTAGATAAAAAGAAAACATTTGCACTTGAGCATCTACTTTTTCACTTTTTTCCCCATAGATTCCACTGTGAAAAGGTGGTATGTATATTTTCACTGGCTTGTCAGTATCATAAACGTATCATATTTAGGTGAGAATATAGTCACCACTAGCAAGCTCAATATTAATTTAAACAGTATGTGCAGATGCACCACTAAAATGTATGATGAGCAAGGAGTCACTTTTGCAGAGGGAGGTAAACACTGCTGAGCTGGGGAAAAGGAACACTTAACTTTTAATATAAAAAAATGCCATTATTGAAATTTAAAACTAGATTTCTGGAAGCTTTCCCAGGCGAGCAGTTTGAAACCTAAATCACAGAGATCTGTTACATCCTAGAAAGACTGACTGTATTCCTCGCCTCATCAATGAAGCAGTGTCAGCCTGTAAATGCATGACCTAGTTCACTCAGCTTTCAACCAATGTGCCTGGTTTTATGAAATATATATGAAACACATCTTTTTTTTAAACTAAAAATACATGTCATTTTAGCTTCACTGAAAAAGCAACGTTAAACATTCATTTCTGCACATAGTGTGAATCAAGTTACTGTACACATACTGCTTCAAAAATGCCATAAACACGCATGTGGGGCTCCAGCCGAGAGACTCCAATTGCCTTGTGCCCCACAGCACCAATTAAGAGTGGAGGGCTTATTTTAAAGTATTTTTAATGTTTCAGCAGCTATGCACTTACCACGTTCTCTCCTTCCTTAGCTCAGCTAGCTTATGCAAACGTTGAAGGGCTTTTTCCTGTTTCCTTTCATCTTTTCGTGACTTAGATGCTACATTTCGAGCAAACTCCCTCTGTTTCAGTTCCTTCAGTCTCTGCAAGAAATAGTCATATAATGCACACAAAAACCCCAGGGATGCTAAACATGACAGTTACTTTCTGGTAAGCACTCATGGCACAAGTTATTTTCAGACCTAACCAAAGTGACCCATTCAATAAATTTATACATTTCAAGTGAATAACCAAAACACACAAAGATGCTAGAGACAGGTTAGCCAGGTTAGAGATAATGTAAAAAATTTTACCGTAGCTTTTGTAGTTAATGTAGACCACCCTCAGCAGGATGACATAATGTTCATCCAGAATTTTGCTTAAGAACCTTCTCTACAGCCTGATTGCTCTTTGAGACAATAATAAAAAAATCATGAGACCACCCCAGGTATTTTTCTGCAAAGTTGCTCTGCAGCCTGTTGACCCCGCAGCCAGCATTAAATCTTGGGGTTTTCTGCCCAAGATGCTGGGCATAGCATTTGTCACCGCTGAACCCCCGGAGAAGCCTGTCAGCCCTTTTCTCCAGCTTACCAGGGTCTCTCCAGACCTGCCCTACCATGTTATCAGCATGGTATCACCTGCAAAGCTCCCAAGAGCGCGCTGTCCTGCCATCCAGCTCATTACTAGAGACGTTAAAAGGGTCCTGTCCCAGCGAGGATCCCCAATGGCCAGAGAAGTCTTGTATTTTGAAATGGGAAAATCTGCCCTTTGAAGGAGCTTATCTTCTGCTCTTGCTGGTGTCTGATGCTGCAGTTAAGCAGACACTAAGCTTTGATCCAGCACCACATCGGATTTCATCTCCAGCCTGTTTCTTTTTGGGGGAAATTAAAATGCAGAGCTCTGACCCTCCACACCAAAAGGAGATTTCAGGGTTTTTTTTGTATCACAGGACAAATACGCAGAGACTTCTCTAATCATTCATGTCAGTGAAAAGTATTCCGGTAGGTCCCAACGCCCATCAGTCCCCGATATGGCTCACAGTCAGGTGACATCATTTTGTAAGACTGTAACCTCACGATTCTGGGGAGGACCCAGTAACCTGCCACTGTTTTAGTGGCCAAGGGCTAATGGCTGGCCATGAATAGGGGCCACGTGGGTTTGTAAAAGCAGTAATTCTAACTCCAAATTGTCTGAGGGATATCTAGAGCTTTTCTTATCCCTGGTGGCGCATAATACACATGGAAATAGAGTTTGCAGAACTCTATCAGCACTGTTCTCCTGCTCCTTCTCAATTTTTTATTTCACCCCTATCGTGATTTTTTTTTTTCCTATTCACAGAAAAATAACCCCCCATATACTATCATTCACTTCTTCACTGAGAGGGTGGTCAGTCACTGGAACTGGCTCCTGAGGGAAGTGGCCACAGCACCCTGTCTGCCAGAGTTGAAGGAGAGTCTGGACGATGCTTTTTGGTCATATGGTTTAGTTTTAGGTAGTCCTGCGCACAGGACTAGATGATCCTTATGGGTCCTTTCCAACTTGACATACTTTGTGACTCTATGATTCATTTACACACTTTCTTTGCCATTTCAGGTGATGCTAGTGCTACCTTGGCAGTCCATTTAATGCCAAGAAACATGTATGTACAAACCTGCTGAGAAAGCAAACAAACAGTTGCGGAAAAATGAGCACCACTCTCTATTTTCAATTTTTACATTTTTTTCAAATAACTGGACACCCTTGATAGATACAGAAAAATAATCTGAAATGTAATCACCTCTTCTACCATTTATATTTTCTAGATAGAGTTATCAAAATTTGTTTTATTGTACTAATACAGTGCAACGTTATAAACACAATCAAAACTGGATGTACAGCGACTTTTTTCCAAGAAAAAAGGCTTGAAATGTGAAGCACCTTTGTAGAACGTTTTTTACCCCATGCGTTCCTGTTTTACTAAAGACCCTGCTTCCCACCAGCCACTCATGAAACCTGAAATATTTCATTTCATAGGTGACTTCTGAGTACTCAGAACACAAGAGAAGGGATAAAGTTTGCTCCTTCCCCTCCCCACCTCCAGCCCATGGCATTTGAAGAGAGGATTTCATTCCATTTTGTGGAGCTCAATAATTTTTCAGGTCTTTTCCCCCTCCAATGCATAAAGAAAAGAAGTATGTGATAAAGCAAGAGAAGAAAAGAGAGATAAAAGGGTGCCTTTTTCACAAGGTTAAAAAGGAGAAGCTGAGGTATATACAAATCCATAATCACCCTCCAGCAGCAGCACTTTACTGTAATTACCATAATGATTATAATTAGCGTTTTGATTCTGACCAGATTTTGACCCCTTTAGTCTTAACTGCTGAAAGTTAGTGGGACTCCGCGCCATCAGGAGTGCCAAGCTAATGTGACTCCATGGTTCAGGGTGCAAGTAAGGTCTCACTCACAGCGAATAGGGGCAATGCTGTTAAAGGAATTTCTACCTGACCTTGGAGGCACGAAGATGGGTTTCATGCCTGTCATTGCCAAGTAAACATCATTCTACCCATCAGAGCCTCCCGTCAGTTCGATCAGTCATTATCTGTTTAGTATGTACCAGATCTGGTACAGAAGAACCGTTCACAATTTTTAATTAAATTGTTCTTCTTGATTGCTACAAGTAGGTGTCACACAATCAACGTGTGAGACAGAGGAGACCGGCAGAAGTTTTGTGTGCACAGCCATCATGTCGAACTGCCTGCTCTTCTCTTCTGGAGAACTACTTGTTCCCAAGCTACCCTTCTGTCAGACCTCCTGTCAAACACACCTCCCTTTGCCTGTACAGAAAACCGGTCTTAGCAGAATATGAACTAGTTATACAACGCGGATGGGTTTTTCTTCTTACAACTGCTGTCTGAGTCTTTTTCATGGACAGCTTTAACGATCTATAAGGATTATACCTCAGTAACTCCTGAGGTCTTTATTCGGCAAATACATATGTACAAGTGGAACTTTTCTTAGTTGTAAGCCACAAAACTTGCACCTAGTGCAAGCTGTTTTGAGGCCTGCTTGGGCAGTTTCCAAAAAATACTGTTTCATACACATAAAAGGTCATCTCAGTGAGAAAATGTGTGTCCCTTTTTGATACTGTAGTTATTTTCTGTATTTTCTCTTTATTTAGCCATCTGATAAGCTATCACTTGCACTTCCTTACTGCACTTTGTCATGCGAGTGGTTGCTAGCACTGCATTTATGTTGCCCTATACATGATTTTGTTGGTTTTGCTTCTATTATGCAAATTAAAATGAAACATTACCCAATTATACGCAAAATTATTACACCCGATTATATGTAAAATACCATTGGTCCATGCATTCTGAGTATCATGAGACCTTCCCCCAAATGCTGTTCAAAGTAAATGGCAGTAATAAAAAACCAAGTGTGCTTTATTCTTAAAAAGCATCTTTTCCTTAATGTTTTTATGCCTTTCCATGTGGCAGAGGTATTCACTAATGCTAACTTCTATAGTTAGTTTAACGCCTGTTATGTTTGTTTGTTTCTACGGATCAGTAAGCAAATAATTAGAAGGCAGTCATACAGTATTTATGTACGATTCCCTTCTGTATTTTGCTCTGCTTACAAACCAGCTCAAAACATATAAGTCCTAGCAAGTAGAATTCAACAAACAGTTCACAATGAATAATTAAATGGCATTTCTCCAAGAAAACTAAATGCCTTCATGATTATCCTGATACGCTGTATTGCCACTTTGAACAGGCTGAGCATGGACCATCATCGGTTTGCAAATTACTTCCCCAAACGTGGAGCACTGGGAAGCCTCACCCTGACCCTCCAGCCTTGCAATGGGATTCTGACATTGGCTTGCTTTCGCTTGGGCACAAGCTGAATTATTTTAACAAATCTAACTGTAACACTGGGCCTGAAGCAGAAATATTCCACTTATTTCTAACAAACTCAGCCAGGAATCTTACTGCAGGCCCATTATATCATGCTGAGCTGAGGTATGCAACTCCAGACGAAAAAGAAGACTTCACCAGCTCCCACACAACTATGCATGGATGAAACTATTCATTGAGAAGGCCACATGAGGTCCAAACTCAGGTGTGGTATTTCACTCAGAGGCATACAGCTCAGGTGTCCCCAGGCTTGCTGTGGAAGACACTCACCAAAAAAATCAAAGAAATCCTAACTGGACTTCCAACAGGACTCCATTTCTGGTTACTTCACCTATGTCTTCACTTCTCCATTTTCCACATTAGACAATTAATTTCAGCATGCCGCTTCTCAAAAAGCTCACGATGACTTTTCTAATTCTACCTGCATTTTATAATACAGGAACCACAAGCCCAGATCCTGCTGCTGGAGCCAGCTGCCTGAAGACCTCTGTGGATCAAAGCATCTCGAAAGACATTACGGCATTAAGTGCACTTCTTACATTACTACTACAAGCCTTCTGCCACCTGGCAAAGTAGTTGTTGGTTTTGTTTTGTTTTTTAACTCATGATTTAAGCACTTGTAACAACAGCACTTCAAACTAATAGGTCTTCAAAACAGAGAAGACATTAATTAATAAATATACCCAGGACACCAAAAGCACGTAAAGGCTTAATAGTGTACCTGAATACCATGATACCAGGTCATAAAATGTGTGTGTGGGGGGAAAACAAACAACCCAGCCTCAAGTAATTTTATCGCTTGAAACATATCATCTAATGTTATCAGAACTGACTCTGAAGAATAACAGTGAAACTTTTCATACAGTTTATGAAACGGAAGGGGAAATCATAACTAGCATCAGCATTGACACAGCCTCTCTGTATGGCCTTAGTAACTCATGTAAAAAACAGTCATTCCTCCCCAGCACAAAGGCACCCTCTAAGGACTGCTTATTCAGAGAGGCTTTCATAGACCACCTGTGCAAAGCTTATCTCCCTAGTCTAGGAACAACTTTAACAGGGTCAAGAACCAGCGGGAACAGTTCTAACAACAGCAGGAGCCAGAAAAATGTCTATCGGGGGATTTCAGGGAAATGCAGTTCAGGTATTACTATGTTAATTTGCTTTTGCCCTTAGATTAACAATTAAATTACATGGACTTTTATGATGCTGAAAATATGTAGACCATAAATTCATTTTCTGATCAATGGATGTAAAAAATTACAGAGCTTAACAGCCATGACATCAAATTTTGCTGCTTTATTGTCTTTTTCTTTTACCAGAAAAAATAACTGTATTGTCAGTAGCCACTGAGTCATGAATGTATGCGATTATTAGCCTTTAAAAATAACTCATCAAAATAAAACTTCCTTTTCTTACTCTGTAATTTTGAAATATTCGAAGCTGCAGCACAAATAGCATGAGCAGGTTGCTACAGCCCTTTGTATGCTGAGCACTAAAATATCAAGTGTTTGTGTTATACCTCAAAATTTTGGTCGTAGCTCTTTTTCAAGTTAGTTGCTTCTGAAAGATCGAATACAGCAGAGCCACAGCTGATGTGGGAACTTTTGAGAAAGTAGATGAGTGATCAGGGAAAGAGGCCAGGGTATATTTCAGCCCTATAGCTTTACGTTACATTAAGAGAACCGACATACTGTCACACCTATACCACACAGCAGAAAATGCAGCGGCTGCTTAACTGGCACAAGGACTTTGAAACTGTAAAGGGAGGTGAAGCTAAAAGCAGTAATGGAGTCAAATTTCCAAATTGCCCACGTCGGCAGAGGGAGGACGAGCATCAGTCTCTGTTTTGGCAAACAACCTGCCAGACCAGGAGAACAAGGCACAGGTCTCCTCCTACTCTAGCCTCCAGCAACAGCAGCATTAGGCTGAGACTGTGAAGACATGGGATATTCGGTCCTACAGGTGTGTTCTAAATCCAGCATAAGCTTCCCCAGTCTGTAACTCCATTTGCACCCTGAAAGGAGCTGGAAGTCCACTGCAGCTCCCTCCTGCCCTTCAAAAATTTGCTGATAACCTAAACATGGGGAACACAGGTTGGTAGTTCAGCGATGCTGTGGAGGTGACACAAAAGTGGCATTTGGATTTATTCAGAATAAATCAAATATCTCCTCTCTCTAAATCCGTATATGAGATAAAACATATTGTAATTGTTAATAAAGAGGGGTTGGGGGCTTGAATTCAGTTTCTTTTTTAAAGAACTTGATTACTGCTTAATACGGGGATTAAATAAGAGTACTTCTTAGCTGCTGCCGATTCTTCTAGAAGCTGTGCGTGCTCCCCTTTCTCTGAATACTACATGACTACTGTTGATACACTGTCACATAACTGAGATGGTTTATTGCTTCTTTATGTGAATTATGGTACGACAAACAGAGCAACAACGTGCTCATTAGATAAACACTTGTCACATGAAACCAGTTTTGTATACCTTCACAAAGAGGCTTGAGCTTAATCAAAAATAAATAATAACAGAATAGATCAGAGCTCCTGTAAACACTCAAATGGGGAATGCATCATGCTATTTAAAGCAGAAAACATTGCTTACTAAGATGTAAAATACACCTTCTCTGGTGGTTTCTGTGAGCACATATATTGTAATGTTCTGCGACTGGAGCCTCCACCACTTAGCACAGCACAAAAGGGCAGCATCTCTTCACTTGTGCTCTGGTCTGCAATTCCACATATTTTCCATGACCATATCTTTTATATTATTTAAAAAAAAAGAACAAACAACCCTTTGTAAAGACTACAGAAGAACTTAAAACTCCAAGAAACAAATAGTGTAATACAAGAAGAACTTACCCTGTTAATGCTATAGTCCTTCTCTAGCAAAGTCAAACAAGGCAAGTTACTTCCAGAGAAAGGAGAAATGTCAAGATTTCTCAACGGAATTAGTAACTCAACCACTCAAATAAGCAGACTAAGGAAGAAATCAATAGACAACAATTTTTTTTCATGCTTCCAGTATGGAATTAATTACTACAATATGTTCCTGTAATAGAAGAGGAAAAGGGGGAAATTTTCACAGCAGCCTACAACTGCTTGACGGGAACTGCACAGCAGATGAGAGTCACTTGTTGCTAGCGGTGGGGAAAAGTGCCTGCTAGGGCAGTGCCGCACTGGAACATGTTACCCAGGGGGGCTGTGGAATCTCAAAGCCCTACAGAAATTCAAGGCATGGCTGAAAAAAGCCCCATCTTCCTTGATGATCTCATGTTGGTGAGCCGCTAGCTCCTTCCAACCACCATTTTTACGATTTCCATCTTACACAGTGAGTTATCCCATCGGTACACTTTGTCAGTGTACAGGCTACACTGGCCACTTGCTTTGGTTTTGAGAGGCCTTTAATAAATAACGTTGAGGTATTGCTGAAGTAGGAATAACTTTCAGTTTGTTGCAAGTTATAAGCTGCTTCTAACTGCCTCTGCTTATAGCTGTATGTATCTCACTTTAAGTTTCAAAACTTAAGCTTTTTTTAAAAAATTGAGAGCTCCACCGATTTGCAACAGAACCCCATTTTATGTGATTAGATATTAAGCTCTACAGATAACAAGGAACATGCAGGTTGTGAATAATCTGTTCCTCTCCTATTTCCACCACAAACCACAGCCATACTCTCCTGACAGTCTTTTAATATTAGAAGAAATCTAACATACGCAGATATAGATATATGCAGGATTTTAAAATAGCGAGTCCTTGGAGCCCATGAGATTGCTGAATAGATAGATATAGTTGAAGTGAAACTGCTCTTTCTCCAGCACTGTCAAGAGCATCAACCCAGACTGGGGAGAAAGTGGGGATTAAGAGGAACAGAAGGTTGGGATTGTTTTACCTGCCAGTCATGGGCCCAAAGGAGGTGGGTGACGAGCAGGTGAGATTCTTCATGATGTGGGCGATTTTGATTAACTTTAAATGAAGACATATAACATTCAGAAACAACTATAACTTGCTCATAAGCACACCTGAGCAATACACAGCAGTTCAGTCTGTTGTGTAGTCTGCAGAAAAGAACTGTTGAACCAGCCTTTATATTCAGGTCCTACAAATATATATTCAATACATGTATTATGTTATACAACTGAAAATTCACAATGGTCTTTTCTACTTTTGTAATATAAAACTTGAAATTATCATTAAATATAAATAAGTTTTTGAGACTACTTCAGACTCGCATATGAAGCATTTTTCTTGTAAAGTGTGTTTGAGTTCAGATAGATCTTCCCATGTGCGTTCACAGGGAAAAAAATAATGAAACGAGCTTAAAATGAAAACCAAACCCAAATGAAAACATTATTGTTTTCCAAATCATGGGGAAAATCAGAATATTAAATATTTTGCACACTTGCACCTGTAATATACATGAAAGCTAGTGGTTGTCTTTGGTGAAGATCTTAATAATTACTCTTGATTAGGTGACTGCAAAAGAAATATGCTGAAGCAATAGCAGGAAAAATCAATCCTTCTCAGCTTTCTATTCTTTTTAACGCTTTTCCTTCAGAAATTATCTGCCAGAAACAAACACATACTTCATTATATGATGATTAATGCCCTTCCCAGCACAATAAGCCTCATGTTTCATTTGACATCATTCCAGTGCCTGCGCATCTTCTGCTCTTTTCCAGTATCCTCTGTTGCAGGATTCAGATAGCATTATGGCTTACAATTGAACAAGGCTCCAGGACTTTAACAAGTAACAGGTTACAGAGCATAAATTAAGAGTCTTGTTGATTTCGTTTGAAGATAATTACATTTTTGGAAGTTCACTAAATGGCCGCAGCATTGCCATTGTGCAAAAAACCTTGTTTCAAGCCTACAGAATTGCTGAGCACTGCATACTGAATATTTCACTGCGATAGCTACTAACCACGTGTGTAACAACAGCCTGATCTTATTGCAAGCTGTAGGATATTTTTTTGTTAGCTTCAGCAAAAATCAGCTGAATACTCCATAAATATTAAGGCCAAGACCGAAGAAAACAGCATAGACATACAGAATTAGCATCTCACCTATCAAATTAGTTTTACCAGATAATGAAAAGAACATAAAGCTGACACACACTTGTGCATCTGGAAAGTGGTTACATATGCTAGTCTCTAATTTAAAGTTATCTGTTTTAATGATCCTAGGCCTAATTCCGCTTCTCTTGAAGTCAATGGAGAAACTCCTGCTGAGCTCAGGGAGAGCAGAGGTTTTAAATTCACCATGGAAATTTTCAGCAGCGCTTAAGGAAGCTTCTTCAGTCACAAAGATTAAAGACAAGACCGGTACACGTCACCTCTTTAAGGATCACTTTACCTTTGCACCCACTCCTGCACCGTTTAGGATTCTGATTCAAAAAGAACATATGCAACATTGTAAATCCTGTCAAGAAATGATTATTCATAGGACTGTTAGAGAAACAGGCAATGCTGTAGGGAAAAGAACTCAGCTCCACACTGCTGGGAAAACGCAGGTGGCCGTAAGCGTGGGGCTGCCCTCAGAGGCCACAGCTCCTCTTGCTGCTCCAGGGGGAACAACCCAGCATGGACCATTTCAGACATCATGTGCCACTCCCTGGTCCCACAGAATTATCCACCACTTTCACTCCAACAGTGAAATTTAAGCATCCAGAATAATCTGTCTGAGCATAGCATATACAAGATTTTCAAGTTTGACAGTTCTGCTGCAACCAAAACAGTGATACAGGGAGGCACTTCCTCCTGGTATTTTCAGGTGGGCACCAGTCACTGAGATCTAAACATAGATGAGTGCTTCACTCTCTGGCCAGTTACAATTTCCCATGCATCAATAACAAAGAGCTCCACAACATCCCACCTAAACTCTATCTGGAAGCTTTAAGCTATTGGGAAAATCCGCATTTGAGCTGCATTCATCTTCCATAAATCATTTCACAGGAGCAACGACTTCCTCACCAAGAACTCCTTTCACAGAAAGGTCACCTCTACATCTCTTTGCAGAGGGAAAATTGGATTTCTCTTCTGAATGACTTTCCAGTGGGAGACAATAAGGCCACAAAATGGATAGCTCCATAAACACACAAGTGTTGGATGGCTCAGCAGTTAACGTTGTCTTCTGCTCATTTTGGAGACTGTTTTGCTGTTTTCTGCATGAATAATGTACTTGGCAGCTCTGAGTTCTTCGAGACTTCATCCAACAACTCTTCACTCCCGTGCCCTCCAACACCTACCAGCGTCTGTCGTTACCTACCAGCTTTTCACCTTGGTCAAGATGGTTCACTGAAGTTCTCTTCAGTGGAATCATGCTGCTATTCTGATCTTTCCTCCTCCTTCCTTACTGAAGGAGGACACGATGCCCTTTCTACAAGCATGTTAAAAACTGCAAGCGGAAATTTTTAGTCTATGTTTACTGTTTTAACCTCCTTGGTCATTGACATTCTTAGGAAAGACTGCCACAGAAACAAACCCGCCAAATCTTAAATCTTTCCAGCCTCCACAATATGCACTATGACTGAAAATGAGGAATTAATATTTACAGTCAGGTCGCCTAAATGTTATTTTCTGTAATCTTTGAAGGATACGCTAGTAACTGTGATAGGCTGAAGGAGATACATGAATTCTCTCAAAGGAAGCTCTTTATTTTAATTCTTTATGTCAGAGTTAAATCACAATCCCCTTCTCACACCAGTTTTATATTGGATCAGTCAGCCGTTCAAAGCCTCTGCTCTCAAATTGCTTCTCATCGGCAGGATCTGGTCCTTGCCAGCGATTATCCCAGGACCATGACAAGCTTCTTTAAAATATGTATCAATTTGACCAATAAAAATTGAGATAAGAATAGGCCTTTGCTAATTTTGACACATATGTCTCAGCCACAGCTAACCGGCACAGACAAAATCTGAGTTATCCTTAAGCCAACCTTTAATACTAACCACACAGACTGCTCTGAGAAAAACACAAGACTGCAGAAAAAAATATTAAATATGAAGTATGCATCTTGCAAGGCAAAATGAAAACTGTAACCTGGCATTATTCTTTCATTTTCACCTATGCAGATGAAGTGTGCTGTAAAGTAACTCTGGTAACATCCTGGTGACTTTACCACAAATAGCAGTTATTGGTAGCCAGCAGTCAGGAGAGCACGTGTCTGCACTGTGTGTGTCTTCTACTGCATCCTTGCTTTTGCTGACTGAAATATAAGTAACTGTAGAGCAAGGATGTATGTGTCACCACATTACACTAATAAAATATTACTTAAGTTATCAGTAAACCACAGCTTGGTGGCTGCTGAGGGAAACCAGCACTGCAACAGAGACCCCAATAGGACAAGCACGAGATCATAGCAGAGGCCTTGAAGGTGCAAGGAATGGGATGACAGCAGGATCCCAGCACGATAAACAAGTCATTAGTGTTCAGTTACTGCTTGCTAAAGGAATGAAACTTTAAAATATGGATAAAAGTGAGTTTAGGGATAAAAGAAAATTAAGAAGTATCCAACATATGTAAAACATACTATATGTAGCAAATTTGACTAAAATATAGTGAACCACCGAAGAAAGAGCAAATAAGCGAGGCACATATTTGTGCTAGTAAATACATAGAAATGACCCCAAATGAACCTCAGAGTGACCAGAAGGAAGCCATCAACATTAACTTCACCTTCCTCCTGGTAAAAAGGAGGAGGAAACCACAGATACCAACATCATACTCCCCCACCACATGAAGAATTCACCGTGTTTATAGCTTGTAACGACACCTTCCTTTTCTTCTTTGGGAGGACTGTAACACCAGAAAAGGATCAGACACTAGAAAGCTTATGTGTATCTGTATTGTTATCAGGAATGAGCTCTTATAATTAGATAATTTGGACTATAAGCACCATCATTATAATCAGCCTAATAATAATTCTTTCAGTAGGCTGTTAGGACTTCAGCTAAACAAACAACAAATTCTTGGCTTTGCACATCGGGCGTGTTTCTTTCACCCACGTAACTGCAGAAGGTGCCTGTTGGGGTACCCCAGCCTCGAGAGCCAGCTGAACACCTGACGGAGCTGATGAACTGTACAGCAGGTCCAGTCTTCTGGTTTCATATAAACCAGAAGAAACTCATGACAACATTCTCTTGCCTCAATCAGATACGAAGCTTTCAGGAGATAATTTGCCCTTGATTAAGAATCACTAGGAAATTAATAAAAACAATAATTAACTAATAACTTAGAGCTCATTACTGAATGGAAATGTACCCAAATCTCAGTCCACATTCTTACAGGTAGAAAGCAGTTCCTAAGGAAAACCAGCAATATCCTTTTTTACCTTTCCTTTCTGATAACAACAGCCAGGATAGAAATACATCCACTCTCACGATACAAATTCTGATTAACAGGTGAGCATCACGTGAGGAAGACAGCACAGAGCACAACCTATGGCACTGACCTCTGAACTGCTATATGCTTAAGCTTTGATGAGATGAAGAAAAAGAAGCCCATAAAAAGCTATCTGACACATAAATAACAGGTAAATTAACTAGATGGACCTTCTGTATATCTTAGCAGAAGATAGATGTAAAATGTCTACACCCCATGTGAAGGTATTTCTGGGTAAAACACTGCCACAGAAAATGGAAAAGAAGAGCAGAAGCTTCATCATCTCAAGGTCAGCATAACTGTATGTTCAGGCAAGTTAAAAAACAAACCAACAAAAAAGTGCCTTCCTCTTTCCCTACACTAAACTCAAACTAAAGTACTCTGCAGCTCAGAACTACCGGTGAGAGCTATGAAAACCTTGCCCACTCTTCCTACAAAGACCAGAACAAATAATATTATTCTGAGAACTCCCAGCTCTGCAAAGAAACCTCTTAAAATCCTCAAGCCCTACACAAGGATTGCTACAGCACTCCACAATTAATAAGTATTTACAGACCAGATTCTCTACTTTTGCACAAGATCTACATCATTCAGCAGAAACAGGTACCTTTGTTGGTCTTTAACTTGGCAGGAGAACCCTCTGGGTGATCACCATATTTTTCTGGTTCCTATTCACCAAAGTTGTATTTTTTTTAATTTTGTCAACTACACAAATCTCTCTCTTTCTAGAAAACCTTAAGGGCATTTTTAATGAAGAACAGAGGAAAAACTTTCCACAAATTTGGGTTCAATTTTCTTTATATACTTCTCCTACAGATAGCTATAAAAAATAGAGAAGCAAATAACGACATTTCCTTCTAGCCTACCAAAAAATGGGCTATTTTCTCCACAAGTTATCTTCCCTGGAAACCTAGATCTTTCAGATACTGCTTTCAGTCTTTATAACATCCCTTAAAGTAGGCTGGTCTTAAAAATGTTGCTTCTGTCTTAAGGTTCCCACATTACTGCTCTGAGATTTCTTAGCAGCATGCTGTACTGCCAAGTGGACTGGGATAAGAAAAAGATCTGTAAGACACCTGTTTTTCCCTCTCACATCCTCTCTGTTTTTTGCAAAATTGCCACAGATGATGCTTAAGGAAGGTTTGAAGAACACTACTTTACACAAACAACACTTTCTCCCTCTGCACATCCTGGATATATTGTTGGAATTCTGTCTCTTAATGGCATCAAAATGACTCATCCTTTATGAATGTCTTCAATCCATTCATCAAGCTGTCATCCCCAAAACTGCTTCTTGCCTTCTTGTGTAGGATGCAACCACATACTCACAGAAAGACTCAGAAAAGCTTAGAAAATTTCTCAAGTTCCAAAGCTTAGAAACTTTCTGAACAAAACTTACACTCTTACCTCTAACACAAATACACATGCACTAACATTTCTTCCAGTTACTGTAAAAAGTGCAATTCAGCAGAGAATAGCATCATTTCTATTATGCAGTACATAAGCTGAAAGACCTACCGTCCTTACCAGCGTGCCACAAAACCGGGCTACATCAGCAAATGAATGCATGGTACACCGGGTGGTGAGCACATGTATAATTAAAGGAAAGCATGGCCAAATAGGCTTCAAACAAAGACAATCAGGAGACCCATACACCACTTCTGGCTCGGACTCAGATTTATTGTAAAGCCCCAGTTGCGAAACAAAACAGCCTGTCCTTCAAACTCTGCCTGCAAAATGGAGTTAGTGTGAAGCAGCTGCCATGAAAAGCATTGCAGAGTACCAATACTTGATCTGATTTCTGATCTGAGGATATTTAGAAGGGGCTGCAATCCACATGACCCATTTCACGATGTTTTTGGGGTTTTTTAATTTATTACAGAAGCATAGATATTAGCAAAGTCATCGAACACTGCTAACGTAAGGCAGGGGGATGGTTCACAGTTTCATCAGTCAAAACATTTCTTTAGATGGAGTGGCAGACAAACACGTGACTTCTTTCAGGACCATTTGCCATTTCACCAGTCTGCAAAGGCAGTGCCAGCACTCTGTGCACCAAAACCTGCACCTGGGCTTGGTAGGACATTCCCATATTTTGAGGAATCATGTCCCTGGGTAAGCTGCTAGCAGACAACTAAAGCTCTTCCTTGATCCCACTGCCCAGATTAGAGCAGTCTGTACTAAAATAAATAACTTGCTAAAAGATCACTGAAGATGGAACTAAAGTAATAGCTACTTAGTTTTACTAAGTTGGTTGTAACTTACATAGTGTTTTCTATTCTCATCAAATCTTGCTAATGTATAGCACTTTACTGCTTAGAGATAAACTGACTGTAGCTACGTTTTGAACTAACAGCTAATGCTAGGGCTTTAGCACTTTTTTTCTCTAAAATCTGAGAGTGCTAATAAGATTCCGGGTGAAAAATTGCAAATGGCCATCTTTATGAAAGAAACCCATCTCTTTTAACTCTAGCCTTCCAAAATGTATACTAATGATTGCATCGAAAATGGCAACAAATTAAAATAAACAAAACCAAAATTAAATAATAGTAACAAAGCAAGAGAACTGCTTAAGAAATTTTGCATAATTTTAAGTACCTCTTGTATTCAAACATTAATATTTTGCAGTGTTAAAACTTCAAGCTTTCCTTCAATGGGTAAAAGATGGTGAACTGTAAATTTGGGTACTTGGCTTCCCACCAGAAATTCTGAGCCTTCCCTGAGACTCTGCATATACACAGCTGCACCTGACACAAGCACAAAGCGGGTCTATTCATCAAATGCAGGCACATTTAAGCAATGCAAGTCCCCAGTACTTCTCACCGCTGAAACCAGATCTAGTGTTCTCCACAAGGCAATGAAGAGTTCTGATACAGTTACAGGTAGCGGTCTCACACCCCTACAAGCAGATAAATTAGTGCAGCTTTGACTTGCTTTCTTGTCTTAACAGATGCTGTGAAACAAATCTCATGTGCCTACAAAGTGTACGCATCACTTTGATGTTACGAACTCTCATTTCTGCCTGGGGCAGTATCACTAACAATAAATCATGCTGTTTGACATTTCTACTGACCCTTAAGACACCAGCTGGCACCCTGCATGCAGCACATCTGCAATCTGTGTCCAGATTCCTGCTTACTGCCAGGGAAAGCATTCCCTCTCCCACTTCTACTCTGAAGGAATTCTCCAGCCATTGACATGTTAAAGCTTAACTTAACACATTAACGGGTGTAAAATTTAGGGAAGACTAAGTCATGTTACTTTTAATGTCCATTCACATTTGAATTGGTTGATACTTCCTCTACTACAGTTCTTCAACTATTTGTGGTCTTTTGTAATGGCCCTCCGAATTAGGTTTACAATGGAAATGTCTTCCATTTCACGTTCTTAATCCTAAAGGTAATGGGAGAACCTGGGGTGACAATCATATATGTTGAAGAACTGGTCTTTCTAGTGACAGCTCCCAGGGGAGACAGAGTTGGCAGCTTGGTTTTCCAGGCTCAGCCCAACTGGAACATGAAACGAAACTCTATTTTTGTTTTAACAAAACTACTGATTTTGATAGGTTTGCCTTTCACTCTTGAAGATCCTGAATGTAGTGAAACCATTAATTACAACATCTTAAAGAAGTTACTATACTTCAGAGTCAATGACCTGAAGAGAAACAGTTTATTAGCCTTTTCCAGATCACTGTGTGTTCCCTAGTATTACTGTAACTTCACCATCTTCCAGGTCAGAGGGAGAAAAAAGTTAGATTCTAGAGCATGTCAGAGAACACGCCAGGAAAAGGAAAAACAAACAAACAAACCCCCCAAACAATCAACCCCCCCCCCCCCCGCCATTAAAATTCATCAAACTCTCCCAAATAATATTATGCCACTGCACTTTCAGCAAGTGGAAGCAAAAGTGTTGCCTTTACCTTGCATTCTCTTCAATGTGATCTGATTAGTGCCGCGGTAATTGCACCATTCATCTGCTGACACGTAACCCAAATGCAGAAACCAGTGATTTTTGGTGACTCAAAAACTCAAACACAGAAAGTAGTATTTTTCCCTGGCCAAAACCTATCTTTCTGACAGCAATGAACTCTACGGTGTAACTGCTTTTTATTCTTTTACAGGTGCTAGGCTTAAGGAATACACCGCACCGTTCATCAGCACAGCACAACCACTCGACTTTGAGGGGGGCAGCAGCTGTCTGCTGGTGTGCACCAATTACACCGAACGGCAAGGGTGGGAAGAGAAGTCGCTATCATCAGCTGAAGCCACAGGGGGCATTAATGTAACAGAATCTAATTACCTGCCTGGATTTTGGCCAGTGCACGACTGGAGTTCCCACCCTTGCTCCTAAGAAAGCAGTCTGGGAACTTCAATTATCCTGGTGGTCAAGGTCTCGGGTTTTGTATCTCGAAGGCAGCAACTCCGGCAACACAATTATATTGCTCCAATACTGAATCAAAGGAAAAAGTGCCACCCGTTGAAGTACCATCATGTCCTGTAGCACATAAATGTTAATTAGCTCTCTTTTTTTTGAAATTATGAGATGCTCTAGTCTTGCACAGTGTGAGATTTGATGAGATGAGAGCACCGGGTGGTACAGCTAATAAATCAGTTTACTGTACTACCTCATTTCTTTAATGAAAAGCAAATACCTGAGCCTTAGTAAAGCAAGAGCCCCAGGCATATACTTGCAAACCCAAATGCTGGATTCAATTTTTTTGCATTCTCTCCGAAATAGGGAGTGCTGACCTACTGCTAGTCATTAGAGAACACTCTCCTGTCAGGGGGCAACACTATAGCATAAACTTTGATGTCAGAATTAAAAAACACAGAAGAGATGACTGGCAAGGCCATTATGGGAGAATAACCAGTAGAGGTATAGTTTTCATACGGGAATAACTTTTAAAAGCTGACAAGAGCTGTCAAGGTGTCAGGGCAGGAGAAGAGCCAGCACAATTAACATATACCAGGCTTCAATCTACTGGGAGGGGAAAAAAGCAGGATTTATTTTGGACAATTACAAGTTAATAAACGGAAGTGTCAGTTCCTCTGTAGAGCACCCATTAAAGCATACTAAAGGTCAAAACCTCTTACAGTTTCTGTCATGGTAGGCAACACACTACCATATTTTATATTTCAAGCAATTTTATTGTCAATGACAGCAGATACAAATGTCCAAGAAAGTATTTTCCTCAGCAATATAGTAGGCAGTTTACTTTGCAGAAATCACCTATACACCCAGAAAAGTGACTACTATTTTGTTTTTTTTATTATAAGCACTCTGTATTTTTTTAAATTTATTTTTTATTTTCCAAAGCACACACGTATGAGTGCGTGCTTGAAGTGGCGTGCTCAGGAGGGCACGCGATACCACTTCTTTACATCCTCCAGCTACACACAATCCCTGCCCCAGGAGTGACGGGCACCTATTCAGGGTGTCCGTTGCTGCCGAGAGCTGAGCAGCCTCCTGCATGCCTCTAGCCACCTCCTGCAGCAAGGTCAGCTCTCCCCTCAATAAGTGCAAGGGCAGGAGGGTATTGTTCCCTCCGCGACCTCACTGCCTGCTGTCTCCCTCCCCTCACTCCTTCTTCCCATTACATTCAGACCTGTGCTTCTGCTTCTCTTTCCTTTCACTTAAAAAAAAAAAAAAATCATCAAAATAACTGGGTTTGCTTCACCTGCAGAATTGCTCACCTTCTGCAGTGGACCAAGAAAAGAGATGTACACTATCTGAACCATGTTATTCTCAGTTGCCTACTTAAGAATAAATTACAGATCAAGGATCTCCAGTTCAGGTGGCAATTTGAAGGATTTGCAAAGGAGTCAGTCCTCTCTGTGCAGACCCATTTAGGAAAGCACTGAAGCTCCTTTGTAGTGGGTGAATCTCCATCCTACAATGAGCAGCTAGTGAAGCTCTACTCAAATGGGGCCATAAACCTGGAATTTTACACTTTCTTACACTGAAAGAATAAAAAAACCTTCCAAACCTGGCACTTTTTAATACACAATATTTTCTCCTCACCATTGCTTAAGGAAAATGATATGACATTATATTTGCCTTGTTGATCTTCATGTTAATCGAGGCTGACAGATGAGTCATTAGCTAGTCCAGCTTCCCCTGGTTCATAGCCAGGCATGTGTGCACAGCCAAAGTAAGATACCTGAACAGTGCTTGTAAAGAAAATCTAGTACCTGCAGAGCCATTTGAAAAAGCTATCATTTAAGACCATTACTTAAGTAAAGTAAGCCTCCACCTCATCATCATAAGTGGTTATTCAACACCTGCCATTTTAAGGATGCCCAGCAGCTCTTACCATTGCAAATCCTACTGCTCAGCTGTTACGAGAGCTTTGCTTGGATGGCCACTCCTCCTCACTCCAAATATATATATTTTTTGGGGGGGGCATTAGGTGAAAAAGAAGGATCCTAAAATAGGCTTGAGTATAGCATATGCCCCTGCAGGAATTTTGGCATGGGGTGGATGGACATCTGCTTCAGGGCTGACCTACTTCTAAGCATCTGAACACAAAATCTCCTCGCAAATATTCTCTGTATTTTTTTTTTAGCTGTTCATACCCCAGTGATTTTGCCTGCCCCCCAGAAACCTTCTTTGCTCTTTGAGACATGAGTTGAACTCATGTTATATTGGGTCTGGCCTTTTGAAGATGTTGGCCGTGTTGATCACTATGGAGTAACTCAGAATAGAGCTTCCACTGTGCAAAGCAAATGCCAAGTACTCAATGAAGAGGTCACAGGCTTTGCAGGCAGAGCAGATGTGAGAGACAGGTTAGGAGTCAAACATGTTCTTATTTAGTGAGCATATAACACTCACAGGTAGACTATAATAACTTATCATAGATGGTATTTTGAATATATTTCGCATTATACAATACATAACTTTTAGCCAACCTTATATAGTATGCTGATGACAAGAAAATATACTAATTGGGGTATTCCTTAGAAATGCTAATCATGTAACTATGGGCAGAAATTAGGGAAGAAAATGAAGTAACCCACATCAGTAGCATGTGTCGTACTCATATCCAAACAAAGGAAAAAGAAAGATTCATTAAGCATAGAAGAAAAGTCTCCTGCTGAGGCAGAGAAGTGGGACTGCAAAGAAAGAGGAGACAGAAGGACAGGTGGCAGCAGCCTCTGTCTCACAAAACAGAAGAAAAAGAGAACGATTTATGTTAGCTTTATGCTTGCTTAGCAAAAGAGAGTGAAAACTAAGGATGAGTGTGATAAGCATCATTTTAATGCTTCACTTAAATTTTTCTATTTTGTCTCATTTGTGAGTTCATTTTCAAATTAATATAGCCTTCCATCTTTTATCCTACCTAGTGACAGCAATGTCTCATACCACAGCTTTTGTCCGTGAGACAAAGGCTATTGACAACCTTAAGTATCCTTAAACTGCCCTGGTTTTGCAATGCTCACTGGAACCAGTGTGCCTCCAGGAAAACCCCTTTGGCTGGGGGACAGCTGCTTTTCTTGCAGCCAGGAGAGGGAATACAATAACAGTAAGGGAAGAAGTTGCACAGAGGTGAGGAGGAGACAACCTGATCTTTAAGGGAGTCTGTGACAATGATCCCTAACCTCCAGTAACCCTTCTCTTCCATGCTGTCACTGTGAGTCTCTTGGTTTGTTTCTAGTTCTCATCACAAAAAAATTGTAGGCAGAAAATAACTCTCTGTAGTTACAAATCATGTGACAAAATGAGATCCTGTATCAGATGTGAATATACAGATGCCACTGCAGGCAAGCACTTAATAGCTATACAAAAATATACAATAAAGGTGGTTAAAAAGGAATAAATACAAATCAGAATTAAGTAAGGTGGAGGTTTTCATTTAGTAATTTTTTTTTTAACATTCTTCATTTTCAGTGCTAAAAAATGAAAGGTGGGTTACAGGTGCAGAGCCACCTTTTTGTGTTCTTTCTTGGTATCATTGAGTATATCAAAACAACAGAAATAAGTTACATCAGAGAAGCCGGGAATTTAAAAGTAGTAGCATTAATCATGAATGAAGCTGAATTAATGTTATTTATTATTTAAATTACAGTATACCATGGGTCTCTTGTTGGTTTTAATTTAAGAAAAGATGCAACTTGCATAACAGAAAATTCCGGGAAAGACAAGGATGCCTGCAAGAGGGAGGCACAGTCATGTAGACTGCTTGCATTTATATTGTCTTCGGCACGTTGAATGTCTTAAGTAAAATAAATCATTCAACGAAAAGACATCAACACTTTCAGTCATTTGATGTTGAACCACTACCCTTCTGCCACTCACAGAGACTCTGGAAGAAATTGAAAGGTCCTTTACAGAATAAGTCAGGTTTGTCACAAGGATGTTTGTCATGAACAAGCACAGGTGAAAGCATAGTGAGAAACTAGGAGGCATTACTGGAACATATGTGTATGGTATCCTTGAGATGAAGGAAAAGGCCCAGCTGAATCCGAAATGCAAACAGGACTGAAGGCAGGGGCACACTTTTTGCTTTCCTCTACTCCGACTCTTGAAATCTTCTTCAATGAGGGCTACTGCCTGTCTGCCTTCAGAGGTCAAAACAGACTGCACGCCTGCTCGCCTAACCTGTCCCTTCAAATGCTCACACAGCCCTTACTTCAGCCTTTCTGATTTCATCCATGTGCAGTGTGAGGGAGGGGAAAGTTTAAATTAGGGAGCCACTCAGACCTTTACTGGACAGCTGCAGTGGTAGCACTAACTAAAAAACAAACCAGAAAAAAAGCCAAGCAGCTAACCACAGCAGCTCAAACCCAAAAAGCCAACCAGGAACACAGAAGAGGCTCTCCAGCTGAATTGTCCCAAGACTCCACTGATTGCATGTGGAAAAAGGAAGAAAAACCTGAGATCATATTGTAGACTTTGCTCAACGCACCCAGAGTGGTTTAGGAACTCGAAGACATTTCTGCATAAGCCGCTACTGAGCTGCAATTAAAACATGCAGAACAGTAATTATTGTTTCTAGAGTAGCATTAGCCTGCCTAAAGAAACCACAGCACTAGTCACCTGCTGCAGGCGTGCCACCTTTCCTTAGATGTACCGTCAGTTAACGCCTGGCTCTGCAGACTTCCCGACGTCCTACTGCACACAGCGCATGGGCTGAGCAGGTGTCATCACTGGAGGGAAACCCACTACCACCTCCACGTAGTTCCTGCGATTTGTCACATCTCTTCACAAAAGGCAACATTATTGCAATGCTATGTTTTGTCAACCGGTCAGAACTACCATAAAGAGAAGAACCAGCGTTTTCTGAAATGAATGAAGGATTGATTTTGCACGGATCAGCAAAGACTGCAATAATAACCCTAAGATTTACTGTGGCTTGTACTGAAAAGGTTGCGCGGTTCTTCCCGATGAAGAATGAACTCTCACATATAAACCAGCATGCACAAGCTGTAGGGTATAAAATACAATTCTCGCAGAGTTTAGATGTGTCAGTGCATGGGGTTAATACTCTGTTTGCAAGCTATTAGTGGGACAAATAGGGTATATACTTCTCTACTGTAATTATATTTCTTCTAAAAACACTTTTTTTCAGAAAAAATAAGTCAATTTGTTAATCAAACATTATTACAGAACAGCATTTCCCAAACATGAAAGACAGAAAATGTTATGCAGTATCTTTTCTGTTATAATTACTAAGGCAGGAACATAGTGATATGTCTTTTTTGGTAATGAGGAAACAGAATGTTCATTGGCAACAAAATTGCATTTTCAGTATTAATACCTTACTCAAGAATATCCTCATCTAACCCATCAGTGCAAGTTTTGAGCTAAAGAGTGCTTAAATACTCTTTTACACTGATAACAATTTCTGGGATTAAATTTTATAGGTAAAACAAAAACTGGAAGGAAAATATTTTTTTTCTTTCATCCAGGAAACAGTGTGTGATGTTTCTCCCTAAATATACTGAAATATACGTAAAGAACAGAACTTAACTGTTTTATTTTAGTATACATTCTATGAAGCAGAATAAAGACTACCATCGGCAGCCTGCCAATGTAGATGCAGTACTAACAGACCAGCAAAACTCTTTCCAAGTGTCCTTGTGCCTTAATGCAACAGGGCTGTATTTCACCTTTTCCTGCAGCCTACACTTCGTGCTGTCTACACCAAAACCTACCCCAAACCACCTACCAGGGGTGACCCAGAAGCAGCACTCTTGGCAGCCCACAATCCAGAAACGGGCTCCCCCTTGGAAACCTCTCCAGCGTTTGCTCTGGACACATCCTCACACTGCAACGGGGCAGAGATCCCCACTCCGTTTCCCTCTTCCTTTGTGGCCCAATGTGCTCCTGTCATGCTGGCAATTCTGCCTTCCTCTTCAGAGTAACAGCAAAAGGTTTGACGTTTTGTTTATGCTTTCTTTTTTTTTTTTTTTTTAAAAAAAAAGGAGTTGAGAAAGGAAGAACAGAGTGTCTGCTCCAATGCTACCAGCAGTGCTGAGCTATAATTAATAGGCCTGGTGATGACCCGTATTAGCATTACTGTCAGTATCAGTGCTTAAGACTTCAAAGGAAGCTTTTTACCAAAAAAACAAACCAACCCCATTCCAGACAGAAAAGACCATTAGATAATGCAATAATCATGGGAAAAAAAACCTGAAATACAGTGATGGAGCAGCGTGTGTTTGGAAGAGGAGGGGGTCATTTCATGGTTGTATGTGCATTACAAATATACTTATGTATAGGAAAACACAGCTGAACATTTGTTCATGTTCGCTTAATATTTAAAAAGGCTACAAAGATTACTATCTTTTCCTGAGGGGGGGGGGAAAAAAAATATATATATATATAGGAAGAGATGCTAAGTTACATTCTGGGAAACCAATAACAGTAAGAAAGAGCTACAAAACATCAATTCAAACAAAAATGTTTAAATCTTCATCTATGCTTGCTTAATATTCAGAAAGTTAAGACTGCCTGCCCACAAGGAGACACTGCGTCGTTCCATCTTCTAAGGTGAGAAACAAGCTGAAGTAAGGGAAGGAATGTACAATTTCTCCATTCCAGAAAACCCACTGCAAGAATCCTGACTATCCAATATCAAAAGGGACAAGTCACTTAGCTACAGGGATAGAAAAAAAACACAAAGAAAAAGAGAAATACTGAAATGTACTTGAAAGAATTATTTTCACTTGCAAGGAACAGACAGAATGATGCTACACGTGCATCCCTGTGTCCCACAAGGTCCATCGAACGGGATACGCCAGGGTCACGCTTTCCCCACGAGGGCATGAAGCAGCTGGCATTGCACCTGTGCTCCTGCTGCCCGTCACCACGCTCCCTGCAAACACACAGTCACCCCCTCAGTCACGCAAGGCACTGAGGGCTCGGCACCAAGACATCCACACGGGCATTCTTCTGATCCAAGACCAGCTTAGGTGGTGTTGAAGAAGTGATTTATTTTATCACTTTCAGGGATTTTCATGGCCATAAATTCTCACCATGGCCCTCCTGTCTCTTTCGTCATCTTACACGTCCCTCCTGGCAGGGCTCAGTGTGTTGCAAGGTCCAGGAAATGCAATGCTGTTTCAGGCTGCGTTGAGCTGCACCGGGGCTGTCGGCTAGTGGAAAAGGTAGGGACCCAGCTGAGAGCAGCCGACCTTCCCCCTCCTCCCGCATCTCATCAAGCAGAGCCTGGCAAAGCTGGACACAGAGCGCTGTCTTGCTCTGCATCACTGCTCGAGATCCCCTTCACCATTCCCCTATCAGGTAGCCAACTCCAGCTTTCCCACAGGAAGGGCTACACTTAAAACTTGTGAAACAGAAGTTTTAATATTCTCATCTTATGAAGTATCTTAGTGGTGAATATATCCCTCAAAACTCTGACCCACTATTCTCCCATTTGTTTTGCTTATGAAGCAAGTCTTCATTTTTCAAGTTCTTAAGATTTTATTCTGCAGTACAACAAAGTTCTTTATTGACATACTGCTCTATAAGTATGTCAAAGATGACACTTTTTTTGAGAACCACCATTTCTGCATTTCCAAGATGATACAGAACACATTGCCTCTCTCTGATTCCAATAGCTCCAGGGGAGCCCAACCTGCAAAAAGCACACCTGAAAAACATGACATAAAATACTGTTGGCTCCAGGCAGTTAAATTCTTTCACTTTGTAATTCTCACATTATGTATCACGTTTCCCTTCACACAGGTATGAGCTGTGTGGCTACGCCAGGAGCTGCAGATGGCCTGGGCACAGACCCACCGCAGTGTCTGTGTTGTGTTACGCTGGCCGGCAGGCGCCCTGCGGTGTGCTCTCCGCAGGCGCCAACCAAGCAGAAAAGATGGGATTTTTTTATTTTTTTCATTTTAAGAGGTAATAACTTTACAATGAGATATTTTTAAAAAGCTGTAATGATGACTACATGGATTCACTGCCTTGTTTTTAAATGACAGAATCAAACAACTGCTAACACCTATTTTGGCTGAGAGTACTGGCATGCCCAAATGTGCTACACTGCTCTTACTTTATAGCTTATATGCTTCATACCTCATAGAAGGTACAGCATTAGTAAATGAAATATTTACTATATACTATATACTAACAGGGGTTTCATTATTTTTATGCCTAACTGTAGCCTTCCACTTCTGAATTTCTTTTTCTTCACCCATATTCCATGAAATATTTATTCAATAAACACACAAAGACAACTAAAGTTTGGACTTCTGGTTGGCTACAGATTGATATTCTCTAGCTTATTTGGCACTGATCTCTAAAAAACATGCAAAGAAGAAAAACATGTAAGGAGAGAAGAATGTAGACAGGAGAAATCTGTGTCTGGACTAGGGCAAGGAGACAACTACTAATTTAGCCTTCCTGCAAAATTTCGGCGTTATTACCTCCCTACAATAGTAAATACATTTTCAGAGCAGGGAGATCATTTTCATCCAGGGAGACACAGTTTGAGAAATGACCTCTGGTTCTGTGGGGAAAATTCCTACTTATAATTTACTTACTTGATTTATTTGCATATCTAGATAGAAATACATTAGGGCTATTAATTTTATTTTTCCTAACAGCTTTTCTTTTATTGTTGTTGTTCGAAATTTGGAAGAGCACTCCTGGGAGAGGAAACAGCACCAAGCCCCAGTGGGCTGCCGTGATATTAGGCAATTAATCAGAAGTTCTGGCATGGAGAGGAAGACTTTCAAATACAGGAATAAAACATCTTTGCTCTTGTAGCGACAAGAAGTCTCTTGAGGAATGACTGTTGGAGGGAGCTAGCTGTGTGATCCAGCCTTCTTCACCAGTGAGACACCACAACTCACCAGCTCTGAACGGCTATGAGACAAAGGTCGTTCAGAGCCCAGGACTTCATGCTCAGCCACATTTATCAAAACTGCAGTGTTCTGAGGAACTCAGGCAGGACTTTTTTCCCCCTGCATAAATACAGCACTTCAGAGAGCTCCTCGTGCGCTTCCAAATACTTAAGAAATGTTGCATAAAACCACACAGATGTTTTTAAATCCCTGGCATGGGTCTCAAAAGCTGCATTCTGTGATTTTAGATCGTCATCATCAAACAGCAATTCTCTTCTTACTATATGAAATAATAGTGGTTCTGCCTTAGTTACATTTCTCTCTGTATTGAGCCCAGAACATTTTACCTGCATTATATTTTGGTGGTTTTTTTCCTTTTTTTTTTTTTTTTTTGTCTAAGTGCTTGCAAGTTGCTTTTCCAGAAGTATTTCATAAAGGCTACAGATATTGCTCTCCAAACCACATTGTCAAAGCTAAGAACGAGAAAACACTAACAGAGGCAGTGGAGATCTTGAGAAACTGCTCTGAACTCCTTCAGGTCCTAGGAGATAAAATTATTTCCCCCCATTTCTACCCTTTCTTTCTGGACTGGTCAGAAGGACCTCATACTATCTCAAAGCGAGTGTTCAGAAGCTATAAGGCACAATAAATCAAAACACAACCAACCCCTGACAGTACAGTGCCCCCCACCCCAAAGAGGAAAACTAAATAATTAGAAAATCTTCTGTTGCAAATCCTGTAAATTTTCTGTGCTAGCAACATTTGAATCAATGGAAAGAAAATCTTCTACAGTAAAACTGAGGTACAGGAGCTGTTACAAATATTTTCACCGGTACACCATCCCATGGCTTAGATAGGGTGCTAACAATGCTCAGTTAGGACTAAATATGGCTCTTCAGAACAGCAGGGATGAATTCAGGTTGTGGCAGAGCTTTCATCCATTTGATCATACAAAAACCACTGTCAGGTGCTGGGAATGAGACACTGAACTGGCTGCTTACAGCTAATTCTTGGATCATGGGAACTTTTTTCTAGTAGGTGCTTTCGCTTACCTGTCCATTATTAGTAGAAAGGTGTGATTGAAGGGAGAAAGTTAAGAGAAAAAAATATGAAGCACAATCCAAAACCAGATTATCTGTTCCTCTCACCCCTATTGAACTGCTGGAAAACTTCTGCCATTGAGGTAGGAAGTTTCAAAGACAAATTCAGAGCACTCAACAGTAGCATCTGCAATGGCTCTAGCACACTTAGCAAAATCAGGTTACTCAAAAAAAGCAGGTGGTATGAACTTTCTTGAAAAATGAGCAAATCTGAGTGAGCTTGCATTGCAGCATTTGCTGCCTGCCCCCTTTTTCACCCAAAATACAGGAAGAGGAATGGGTTTCCTTTATAACAGCCGTGGAAACCACCACACAAATAAAACCCAACAAAACCAACAACAACAAAACAAAAAAAACTTCAGAAGAGTTAAACTTGACTTAACCTTTTAATCTCAGGAATCAATAGTCTAATTTGTCAGTAATACTACAGAAAATTATTGCTCTGCCCAAACAAACATCCATACTGTTTTTTCTACTGGAAAACTAGAAACTTTTGCCTGATTTCCTACCAGGAAGATCAGAGTTGTGGAGGTCTTACAGAGGAAGATGGCTTCCTGTGTGTCACCAAAACCATCCACAAAGCCACATGCACACACATACACAGAGGCCTCACGCAGAAAAGATGGAGAGGTATGATCTGCCATGCTCTGTCAGACCCTTCTGCAGTGCCCACCGCCTCCTGCCTAAAGCCATCAGGAAAGAAGAATAACCATATGAGCCATTGGAAACAAGCCCCAGGTCTCACACCTGACCTCAGTTTCAAAATCAATTTTTCATCAGTCCTGAATAGAGGAACAAACACTACAGCCTTCAGGTCTTCATTTTTTAGAAGTGCTTCAGAACACTGAAAAATTAATAAATAAACATCTTGAGTTCAAGTGAAGAAGATTCTGCCCATCACTTTCTTTTTTGCTGCCTCCATCAATGAGATGCTGCTGTATGGACGTAACACCTGAAGAATCAGTTCCAGCTTATTTTAAATAAAAATATTTGCAACTCATAATAAACATCTATAGGATGCAAAGAAGCTAGCTGCTGATTTCTCATCTAATATATCTTTCTCTCCAGCTTCTCACAGACTGCTATTGCTGCTGAAGTCCACATCTCCATACTTCTCAAAACTAAATCTAACACACTGACACCGTAAATTATGGGCTAAATAAAAATACCAGTGAGAGAGAGGGAAGGAAGTGTTTCAGGGAGGAGCACTGAAGGAAAGAATGGCAAATAATTGGCTTACATAATGCAGATATAAAACACATACAGCAATTAATCCATGTTCACTCTGAGCAGAATTACAGGACAAGGGAAGATTCAATTAGAAAGAAAAGCAATCAACCAGATCCACAACCACATGATTTCACCAGATTAAATAATTAAAAAGAAATAGATACAGAATAATTGTCAGCTAAGTGGACTAAGTAGAAATTTCCTGCACACATATTACATATCTTTACATTATCATAAAATATCTCTATAGTACAGTCAAGATGCATTGTCTTTTCCTCCAAATTACATAGTCCTGACTCCTCAGGCAACCAGGACATTACCCTGGGATGCACTGCCTCTCTTGTTATGTGGAAGCACTGCTTTTACACTACCAAAGCAGGACACACAACTTGGAGGTGCAGTGATAAAATGCGGTGGTAAAAATGCAAATGCCAATGTTTTAAAGCTAACATGTATCTGCTTGTGAGCTGAGCCAGAAACTTTTCATAACTGCAGTTTTCTAATATTCAGTATATTTAAGTAAAACCATATAGCCCATTTCAGAATGGTATCTGCACTAAAAGAAAATTTACCAAAAATTACGTTGAGTTTCTTATCCACATCTGTTATAACAAATGCTTCCCATAAGTCATCTCTTAGGTATACCACAGTATTTATGTGCCAAATTAAATCGCTAACAAGGAAACTCTACATTAACACTCCTAATCATATTTTTTCATCATTCCCTGTTCACCTTCACATTTCAAATGTTCACATTTCCCTTTCTTTCCATCTCAGAGTTTTCAACTCTGAGTTGTTACGTGAAGCAACATCTTCATGTCAAGATTTCTTTCTAAGAAAACAGTGTATTTTGCTTCCCAGAACCTGAATTTTGGGCACAAATCAACCCTGATTTCCAGGCTCACCTGAAGGACATCTTACTTCATTATTCCACCTGAAACTAAGTTGAAGTAGTGAGCAGATTCTTCTTACCTGTTTGTGAGCATGATCGTAAGAGTTAATGTGATTGTCAAACTCCTGGTGTTTATAGTACTGCTTGTCACAGAGTTCACAGTAGAAGTTGGCTTTAAGATCTTCCAGAGCTTTTGCTATCGTGTTTTTCTTTTCAGCATAATCCTGGAGGGGGGTGGGAAAAAGTAATTTTAGTTTTGCCTTTGATGCTGCGAATGGATTTTGTGCTCTGCAGTTAATCATATTTGTAAACATTTACACACCTCTGTAAGTAAAAGCCTTCACATATTTGCTGTGTTACACTGCACATATTTACTGTATCTGCTGCGAGGCTGAAGATTTGCACACATCAATTTGCTATACAGTTGCCAGCTCCCTTTAGGGGCTCTGTCAGAGGCTAGAAGGATTTCCCCAGGTTCTGTCTAAACACACATATTTATCATGCTGAAGGCTATTTTCTAGTTAATTTCGATCCAAGACTCACTGCTCCAAGGATCTGCTAGGTAATATACCCAAGCAGAATAAGCATGAAGATACAAACGACAATAATTTAGTTATCAGGCTTTTACAAGAAAGCAGAAAGCACACTTACTAAACAGAAAACAAAATCAAAGAAACCCTGCTGGGTCCTTCTTAAAGGCACATACGTATATACATTTCTTGAAGGCATATACGTATACACACTTCTTGAAGGCATATACGTGTACACATGAAAACACGAGGAACATTTTCATATCTGAGATGTAATGAGCACCCTTCATAGTTTTGTTATTTGTCATCCAGTATTAGAAGGACAGACACACATCTCCGCTTACCGTACGTCAGCAAAGGCATTTCAATCCACCTTGCTTATCATTTACGAGCAAATTATATAAAATAATATTATTAATTTCCTAAATACATTGATGGTAACATGGCCTGTTCTGAAAGAGCATGGAAATGGTCTGTCATCTCAAATTACTTTAATACCAGTTAAACATTGAGCATGTATAATTTCAGTGCAACGACTCTTGCTTTTGACAAGTCTGCCTGGGATAGAATCACACCCTGAAATCCCAAATGCCACAAATACCATTAATACCCCTTTGATTTGTTTAAAGAAATTTCAACACTGTGAGCTCTTTGCAACTGACCCTAAATTCTCCTTGTTTCTGCCTTTTTACTTGTTCTGTTAGATTAAGATAAAACATGATCTCATAGCCAGAACACCTTAAACTGAGTTAATTTGGGGGAAAAAGTCCCTGTTTGCTAGCAGTTTTCACAGCTTAGATCTCATACACCCAATATAATTCCAAAATGGAAACTTTATCACATTAGAATATTTTAGTCACAATTTTTATTTTAAAAAAAAGGGAGGAATAGTCATACAATTAGAATTACATCCACAAAGTACTTATTTAAAATAGTACTCCAAATATAATTCGGTATGATTGGACTGCTAGCAAACACCATTGATTCATACCCAAACTGAGGTAATACCTCCTCAAAATTTTGTCCGTTAAAAGAATTTTGAATATTTGCTGACACGTGAGAAACTCACACATTTCTAAAGCATTTCATAAAATCTGTTCTGTTTAAAACCAAAAGGAGTTAGCATTTCATTTCAAGAAACAGAAATATTTTATACTTTGAAATAGTATATTTATGCTGTATGGAAACCTAGCCTGGGAACCTTAATTCTTGCTATCAAGTAGTAAGAAACTACAGGTTTTGAACCACTTAAATTATTACCAAGATGCCTATGTTTAGGAAAACAGTGGAGACAGCATATAAAGACCCTAAGGAGATACAGTCCCTTGAAACACTTTAAAAACAATTCTCGTAGCCTACAAAGGGATGCCATCTAATTTTGCTTTTTTTTAAAGAAATCTGAAATATTATATATGACATCTGTGAAGGACGAGGGTGGGTGTGATGGATTCTAAGACAAGAACAGTGAATCGAATATAAATTTTCCTTTGTAAAAGATGTCAAACCATGTTGTTGATTAACTCTCAAGCAAAATTTTGCAAGGCTTACTGATATAGCAAAATAGCTTGAAAAAAAATTACGGAACTTCATTGGTGTTCCTTTTGACATAAAGCACCATTTTTGAACCAATACACTTATTGTATAGCAGAACCCAACCTGAATGCAATTATATTTGATGTGCCAATGCATCCTCATAGAGCAGAGACACTGGAATACTGCAAAGCAATAAAATTTCATCATGATCTTGGGGGTTCTACTATTAAATTCCTTCAGCTAGGGTTCTTTTGAGGGTAGGGTTAATTTTACATTACAGCATTACACCACGGTTTCGGAGGCAAGTAAAAAATGTCATCACATCATCTAAATTAGGCGCATGTAAGTAGATGAAATATAATAAAGGAGTTCGATCATACACAGGGAAGGGGAAACCCAGGACTTTTACATGGTAAGAACCACAAATATTTGACCTTAGGAACATAAAAATGGTTATATTGATTCAGGTCAATCTTTTGAACCCGTGTAAGATTTTATTCTGTGTAACTAAGGAAAGCGACTCTTAACTAAGGACCGTTCCCTCTGCTTTGCAGCTGCATTCTGCTACTTTTAGGTTTTGCATATTGGAAAAGGTCATACACACACATTTTTCATTCCCTTTGACTGGCTCATTCATAATTATATACAATCCCTACCACACTGCCTCTCACTGTCGCTCTCTGAATGATATAGTTCTAGTTTATTCAGGCATTCCTTGTACCAAGGCCACTTCCCAACCTCTGCTTGTTCTTTTCACCAAAAGAAGACATGATAACACGATATACCATTGCGCTGTGCAGTACTATATTGATATTCTCTATTTTCTACCCTATTCCTTTTGTACTGTCTTAACATAGGAAATTTTTTAAATCACGATAGAGCACTAAACCAACATTTTTATAGAACTCCTTTATCACCGACACCCTTTGCCACTGTGCAATATTTTGCTGGCAGAAGACGTTTCTACCCAACTACTACACATCACCTGACTTCAAAAACTTCACGTTTCTTCAGTGGCAGCAATGGCCATTAACAAACCTCATGGCTGAGGTACCGGCTTTGGGGTCTAAGCATGGGCAATAGCATTAACTATTAATTGTTGACAATGAAGTATCTACCTCCAATAGGAATACATTCACAGCAAAAACTTCTAAAGGAACAGTAGCAGAAATGTTTATTTTTGCACAATTCTGCATTGCGTTGCACTTCAAACAATCATGAAACACACAAAAAAGGTAGTTTCTTCATGTTAGCTCCTAAGACTACCTGATGAGACTTCACAATTTTCTTTTAATCTGGTGGGAAAAGACACTGAACCACCTCTCCAAACATCTTTGTTAGTCCTTTCCGTGACTTCACCTTACTGCATTGCACATACACGCACAAAAATACCTTTTCTAACACCCTTAATGGAGGGTGTTGAGGAGATTCCCTGTGGCCGTGGGATCCCCAGGGCCGTGGCAGGACTGAGGATACATTCCTGCTGCTGCTTTAGTGCTGGGAGCCAAGGGAAGTCCCATCTCAAGGGTGAACAGGGAATGGAAAGAGGAGCACACAGGCTGATGGTTCTCTGCCTGCTAGGCTATTTCTATCGATTTTACAGATAGATACACTTCTACCTTGGAAGAAGAGGCTTTTGCTAGCTCTATCAATTTTCATGAGGGATAACTGCCCAGAAACTGACAGTAAAAAATTACAGTCCTTGGCCCTTGATAGTATCGGACAATGGACTGCAGACAGAAATGACCTGGAAAATCATTGGAGAGGAATAGCCCTGGAGTAAAGTAGCAGCCAAAAAACTCACTTAAACAGGTTAAACACGATCAGGTTTAGTCATGATTTCATCAAGATTTGAAAACTGTCCTGGAAGTTTTACAAGAACTTTGAATTATGATTCAGCTTGGTAATGAAACTCAGAACTGAGTGTCGCTTATTTTCATTATTTTTTTCCTGAAAGGCTTATTATCTGAAAGCCTACAGCTATAATTCACTGTAGCTATTTTTCATAATTTATATGAAAGATCTCTAATAAGTGATCACATCTATAAGCTGGCTTTATTTCTCTAAATCCATCTTCTCCATCCTCCAAAGCCTTAAGCCTGGGCAAATACTACTGCAAACATCTGATAAATTGGATTAGGAACAGGCTTCATCTGCAGAGGGGCTACCTGTCACCAACTAGACTAGACTTTCTGCCCCCATTTTGGGAGAGAAAAAGAAAGAAGGAAAGCGACAGAAACATTAAACACTACTTGGATAACTTTGGAGAGTTGTCTGGATGCGTCAATCTAGTGGATATTTTTATGGAGCGCACTTCAGGCCATACTTCTACTGTCTGCAGAAAGGTCAGCTAGGAAAAAAAAAGGTAAGAATGTGAAATTACAATACGTTATCTACTCCATGGTGACTGCCAGTGTGAAGATTCTTACTTTACAATAAACGTGAGCTCCTTTTATTGCAGTAAGCTATTCTGCATTTACTGTAGGCTTAAAAGGGTCAGGCCTACAGTCACTGCAAAGTAAAATGTATTACAGAAATAAACCCCTTCTTGAGGATAATTTACTGGTACAGTCATCCCAGAGAGGATTAGACTGCTCCGGCCTGATCCTCCGGATTAGATCACATTAGACCCGACAGATGTTCCAGTGTAACCTGGTTTCACAAAAACTATTTAAAGCATTTTTTTTCTGTCCCAATAACTGCAGGGGAAAAAAAGCAAATTAAAAAAAAAAAAAAAAAGGCGCAAAAGTGTATTTTGAACACTGTCAAAAACTTGAGCTAATACTCTTGATGTGGCAAAGCTACTCTATATATTAGCTGTATTTATATGACAGAACCTGCCTAAAAATATGCTGTTACCACCCCCCCACACACACACAAACCAACAAACAAACAAAAAAACCCCAAAACCAAGGGAAAAAACTGGCCATAGCTTAAGAACACCCTTCTCTATAGTCAATTAACTATGATACCCATGGACATGATAAACAGCAGATTCCCTTAATTTGTGGTATATTTACTAGGTGTTATAAAGACAGTACAAAGAAGCAGATTTAACTGAATAAGATGTATGATTTGCTAACATCTCCTCTACTATCGTATTACTTGGTACACATAATTTTTTAATACCTTCTCATATTACTTATTTTTTCTCATGTAAGCAGTCTATACATCATTCACTGATGCACTTGAAGGAATAAATAAAAAATAGATTGCATTAATAATGTTAAAGCAGTCTAGTACCAAATCTAATTATTTATAAGGTTCTTGTCCTTATCAAGCCGGTGAGATCAAAGCAAAAGCCAATGAGATACATTGATCAAATTACTCATTGATCTTAACAAATTCATTTCCAAGCAGTGTATAGTGAGTTTCAGTTTCATACCAAGGAGTCTGGCTGAGAAAATATATACCAAGAATATCATCAGACCTTTTTGATTGGCCTACCTGAAACATTCCCATTAGTTGAGAGATGTGATAGCAACCTAAAACTCACAAGGCCATGAACATCAGATGCTATTTCCTTGATTTCTTGATCCCTTCTGACACTTTCCTTTTAGGCACAGGTGTACCTACCAGCAATGACCTCATTGTTTCACTGCAGTGGATGAGGATGGGCTCAAGAAAGGAGTGGTACTCTGAAGACCCCTACATTAATTGAACATCAGAGGCTGAAAAAAACACACGCTCTGCCTTTATTTTCTCTTCAAGATTAACTGCAAACAACCAGTTACAACCAAAACACTTATTACGTACAAGAGAGTTAATCAGTATTCTGCTACGTGTGTACTTGAAAATGATATTAAGGACATGCAAATTATTATAAAACTGGTTTCTCATCTTCCTAATAAACACACAGAGAGTATTTCACATTTAGGTAAACACCCTTAACATTAGGTTAAATAACATAGTGAAATCAGGAAGAAATAGCAGAATTTATTCAAATTAGTGCTGTTTGCTTCCTAATGCCATCATTGGTTTTTGAAACACCAGATTCGTTAACCACACACCTACTAAGGCAAACAGCTGCATTTTGCCCCCCCTGCCCTAAGCGGGGTGAGATGGATGTGACCAGGGACAAAGCTGGACTCAGCAGAGAGCAAAGCAATGCAGAACAGTGTCCTGCACTGTTAGGATGGATTGGATTAACTTGAAAGCAATCTTATGATGAGACAGCAATTTGTTATCAGATTTGTCTGTCTCATTAACTTACTTAAAGTACTTATACCGTATAATTACTTTTAACTGGGTCTCATGAAATCACTTGATTGGGGTTTTTTTTGCCATTAAAACTAACTGTTGTGCCTAGGTATGTAGAACTATTTAATTTATTCTGGTGCTTTAAAAATTACTTCCAGGCAGAGCATGCACTCACAAGGCGAGAATGCCAGACACACGTTTGCTTGGATACTAGTATTAAGAAGGAACTCTTCAGCAGTGCTTACAAGAAAGTGTGGGTCTAGTGATAACGGAAAAAAAAAAAATATTTACCCCATGTCTACTACTAATCTTTTGACGTACACACACGGTGGAATTGAAGAAGGTTTTTCTGTAGAAAAAAAAGAAGGTTTAACTCTAGATATCTTCTTCACTAAATCTTCATCGCTGTTTAATGTGTCATTAAGTAAGGGAAGGAGGAGGAGCCTGGTACCAATCTCCTTTACTCTCCCATGTTAAATAGTTCAGTCACACACTTTAATTAGAGCAGAATTTTGATTTTAAAACATCATGGGGTTGATTTTTGGCATTTCATTTCCTCATAGCAGGCATGTAGTCATCTAAAGACTTTCGTAGCTACTTAACGTAATGTCATTGACAGGTAAGTGTCTAATGTAATTAGACTCTTCAGGAAAATCAAGTTTTCTATTTGATCCTACCAGCGGCACATGAAACTAAATGAAGTGCCTTTTAACCCTGCAGAACTTGCAGCCCTGGAGATGGACTGAAAACCCCTCTTGAGCACAAAAAACAAGCGCTAGAAAAAATGTCAATATTCAGGGCTGGCTGTGCTCAGACCGAGGGGTATGACAACATCTTTTGCAAGGCGCGGCAGGACCCCAGGAAGGGCAAAGAACAGGGCAAGGGCAAGCTGTTTATTTATTTCACCTCAGGTTAACTGACTGCAAATTGACTGGCTGCTATTAATTTGTATTAAAAAATTGCTCTGAGCTCTTCAAGCCTTAATTTGTTGGTAAACTTAGGTTTTGGTCTAACAAAAATTGCCAGTCAAGCTGGCCGGGGCGCTGAGGAAAGAGAAAACTGGACCCCATCTTATGAAACTTATTTAATTTTGAGCATATGGTTGATCTACGGAACAACTTACAGATTAAAATCTGCAAACCTGTATTTTCAGGATGAGAGTTCTTGGTAATTATCGAGTTCAGTGTTCCTTGCTTTGGCTGCTGTGCTTGACTAATAATTTTTTTTTCTGCAAGATTTTTATCATGATAAGTCTATAGTGATTTTTTTATGCTAAACTTTCAAAACACCATTTTTCTTGTATTCTTTCTGCTTCTGCTCATATTTTTTAAGGAATGTTTTTTTAAGAGAAGCAAAAGGAAATATCATAATCTTTGAACTGAAATAAAGATGTTTATGTGCCATTTTGTTCCTCTCAAGAACACAACTTCTCCATGACTGGTTAAAATTGCAATCCATTCTACTTTCAAACAAATCTGAAACTTTGTTATTTAAATATAAATCAGTGTCTCAAAACTGTGAGATTATATTTGCCCTATGGAGGAAGTTTCAAACTGTATTTTAAATTCAACAAGTCCACTGCAGGAGCAGGGCGCTGCCGAACAGCGCATGGAGCCTGCTGAAGTCAGTGCTCCTGGAAATCCCCCACAGCAGGATCAGGGATTTTTCTTCACAGAACCTTTCACCAATTCCATTTTACTATGGCTTTCCAGACCATTAAACTTTCCATGCAAATTTACTATCTTTTTTATAGCTTCAGGGACCCGTCATGACTAGCCTTACATTATGTGCATTGAAGTTACATGCCACAAGCACTTAAATACCCAGCCACGGAAAAAGAGACCTTAGAACTGGGCCAGGTCTGAAACACTCCTAGGCAGGTTAGTGTGCCTGCCCAGCAAGTCCTGGACACAGACAGGAACCAATTCCAGTTGCAAACCAGAAGGATGGTCTATTCTGATACATAGCTGATGGTCTGTATCAGCTTATCCTGCTGGAAAGAAGTATCTCCTACATCGGCATTTGGTTATTAAATGGAACACATCCTGTACGGCTGGACCAATGTACTTTTAATTTTAGTTAAAAAAAACACCACTAACAAAAACCCCCAAACCCACTAGGAATTACTCTCCTGAGCTTCTTCAGTTGTCTAATTATTAATATGTACAAGCTTAAGATTTGCATTATAGTGCAATACGATGCAGTTAATATTTATTTTCCTAAAATTAATCCTCAGTGTTACCAGTGTCAGAAAAACTTTATCTGAACAAAAACAAAAACAACAACAAAAAAAAATTGGTGGTGGTGAGCAAAGGCATTTCTTTCGGCATCTTTAAATAATGCAAATAAATCTTTTTACTCTGAGAAAAGCCCAGAGAAAAAGTTAGTCCTCATGGGAAATGGAATTAAGTTTAAATTTCCCATAGAGAAAACTCCTTGAAAAAAATCCTTATAAAGACTTCTACTTTTAGGATGATTCAAAATACTCTTCACAAGCAGTAATTGAGCGTGATGCTCAGTCTAAGTGAAAAGACAGTAACACTACTTGGACAAAGAGAAACAAGACTGTAAGAACAGTGCCTTGCAAACACGCAAACAGGTTTTGAAAATCCTGTTCTTTCATTTCTGAGATTGTTTTGCAAGTTGCCAAAGCATGAGAAGAGCCCTGCAGGAGCCCTGATTTACCCTGGCTAAATTACTACACTACACTACACTACACTACACTAGCTAAATTATAAGTGACCTTATTGCGGTCTTAAACACAGATATAGCATCTTTGAGATGAAATGGGCCTGGAGATGAGATGGGCAGGGTCTTTGCTCTCTCTGAAAAGATGATAAAAAATGTTGCAAATGTCTGAACAACCCTAGGTTAAAAAAAAAAAAAAAAAAAAAAAAAAAAAAAAAAAAAGGTGGATGGGAAAAGGAAAATAAAGAAAGGAGCTTGGAGTAACAGTAACCAGTGACCCATGGCAAATGTCTTTTTTCCAATGACTTTTAATGAGTTTTTCTTACTTTTTGATTTGTGTGAGAAACAAATGGCCAATGGAGCACTTATCATTGCTATGAAGCCCACATATACAAAAAGTTACTTGAGTTACTTGAATAGATGCAACTCATGAGAATAATTACTTTATGTCAATGATAATACTTAAGTTTTGAAGCTTTTAGGTCATAAACCTTGATAATTGACAGTCAATCATTTCAATAAAAGGAAAAGACCCCTTAAGGCTCATAAATGCATAGAAGTCTGATTTTTAACTCCACCTCCTGGCCAAAGGGGGGAAGGAAAGATTTCAGTTGATTCGATACTTTTCACTCTTGTGGTGGAAAATGGAAAAAAAATGAAAGACTGTGGTACAGCCATGTGTCAAGATACACTGTTGGGCAAACGCTTCTGAAGTTGAGACTGTCAGATATAGAAAAGACACGAGAAAGTGTTTTTATCATCTCTTCACTGTCTACCTACTCAGGCAAGTGTTCAGTAACAGCCAGCCCTGCAACAAGGATGGCCATATTCAAACGTCTTACGTCTAGTAACTGTGCATGAGCTGATGGAAAATGCCAAAAAAATTACTGGCTGCTACCACCAATGACATTTCCAAGGAGATTCTTAGAACGGCATCAGGACTATGGCCGTGCCCTGTGTTGCTCTGATGCCAGCAGTGCTGTGTAAGTGACACCTTTTGCTGCAAGATGAACACACACAAAGATGAAGCATTTACACAGCATTGCCCAGAATTATTAACTGCATTCAAAGAGATGCAGAGAAAATGAGCCACATTCACAAAATAGCCAAAGCTTCCTCAAAAATATCACACTTAAACCCAGACATTGGCATAAATGACACATTTAGGCTGATCCTTAGTCACGCTATTCCATTTTTCTCCATTTTCTGTCCTGTTTTCTGCTAGCAAATGGCCAAAATCCCTGAAGTTGAGCAAAAATGAAGAGAATGACATGCTGTCGTGCTGTCAGGTAAAGAAATAAGGGGGTTAACACATTTGCAATTCACACTCACAAAAGCTCAGGACCACATCAGAGACCGAGATCTGACTGAAGTTCGAGGGACTCTCGCTGCCCATCTGTCACACACTGCAGCATTGAGAGGAGCTATCAGAGAGGGAGGTTGCTAAACCACAAACCTTACGTGAGCAGTGCTAACATGCTGGTCTTGATTTTTCTAATAACAGGGACATTGCAAAAGCCATCAGGTCCAATTTGAAACTCTGGCATGAAAAGTATTCCAGATATCTTACTGACCATTTCTATGAGAATAGCGCCTATAGGTTCCCATTGCTTTAGGGAGGCTGAACAGCATACAAAAGACAGTTTTAAAGTCTCCAGAAACTGAAGTGGTACTTTACAGGTACCTCCTCCTCAATACACGTGTCTGTCTGGCTTGTTGTGCCCTTATTTCTGCCTTCCAATCTATTTTTCTGGCTGTACTGGAGGATCCTTGAGCCTCAAGGTCATGCTGCTTCTGTAACCGGTGAGCAGTTCAAGGCATTCAGTAAAAGAAACAGATTTCTTGCATAAAACTGCTGGGTTTTTTCCAAAGGCTTCATATTCTCAAATTATTCAATTCTTTCTTAGCCTTAAGCCATCCCTGCCCAGCCAGAAGGTTTTAGTTGAAAGGACCTCCAGCTGTCTTGAAGAAACAAACAGCAGACAAATGCCCCATGCAATGGAAACTGTTGGATGCACAACAGGCTTTCCAGCAGGAATCATCGGTGGAACATATGCAAAACTAGCATTTCTGAACCTGCTAATTGTTTTTCTTAAAAAACCAAAAGTATCTGCAATATTGCTGATAGAGGAGTCAGATGCACAGGATTCCAGCTAGCTACAGTTAATAGTGGAAAAGAAAAAAAAAGGCCAAAATTTAATATTGATGTAAAATGACTTTTTATAAAAGACAATAAAACTGACATTCTGGATGCAGAGCTTCGCAAGGCCTACTTAAAAAACTAATCCTTGAGTAGCAGTGAGCCGACAAAAAGTTGTATATATTGCCAAACCTCAAAAGGGCCTTGGATCTTGGACTTTGTCCTTCAACACAGCACAAGTCAGCCAGCAACTGCAGCAGCAGTCGGGTTTTCTCAGGACTTGAGCTTCAAGTGTGGTTCCTACAACATTTGTGAATAATATCCTCACACTGTGGACCCATTTTCCTTTTCCATTAGATCCTCCACCATTGCAAAATAAATAAACCCTTGAGATTTTTACCTCTCTGTTAATTTAGACTGAAATGGCTTGACCATTTCCTGCAGACATGTACATTAACACGTGCACATTCAGAGCACGGCAGCATAAATCTAACTTTGGAAACCAGGCTTAAGATACACTACCTAAAGTGCAAACCTGTAGTAACCAAAATGGATTTGGGAAACTATCAGGCCAGGTTTAATTTCACAAAGAAACAACCCATAAACCCCAGGGAATTTAGGTAAATAGTGTTTTAAAAAAACACAAGTCAGCATAGTGGAGAGCCTGAAGTCTGAACTCAAGGCAGTTTTAATCCTGACCTTACCAGAAAGCAGTGTCAGGACTGTCTTTTCTGCTTTTGGATTTTCTGCCAAATTTTGCAGGGGGAAGAGCACAGAACTAGTGAGAGCTGGAAGCAATAATGCTGGTACCAGCAGATCTAGTGCTCTGCTCCCTCAACGATGCACAGCCCTTCGCTGCCTCTCACAGCAGCTCTCATGGACAGCTCTTATGGATCAATATTCCTGTGGGATTTTAAAATACATTAATATAGCACCTGTTTATCACACAGAGAAAACGACATGCTAATGTACTGTCTCTTTAAAACTGTGCTAATGATTACAAGGAATTTTCCTGTTTATTACTACTACAGATAGATTGTATGTATTCTGGGCATCCAGTGAAAAACCAACTATTTCTGCAAAAAAAAATCTATCATATGGTAAAATACTTCATGATGATTAAGTTAGATTAAAGTCTTTTAACCACTCCAGACAAGCAATTTATTTTTTCCAAATAGAATGGAAAGTACTCAGCAGAGGATGCTCATGTTAAAGTTTTGTGTCGAGATGCTGCCAGGAGGCTTTAAATGAAGACAAAGCACTTAGGGTTTTTTCTTCCCATTTAATCCACAACAACGCAGATGAAGCTTTTATATATGCATATTTTAATGGCTTCGTTTTAAGCATAGTTTTAGCAACATTTTTGGTGTTTATTTTGATCCCTTTGCATGTTATGAATTTCACAAGCCAAAGTTTAAAATGATATGCTTAAATATACACATATGTATACAAATACATGTGTATAAAAAATAAAGTAAATGGGAAGGAACATCATTCATCGTCATTAGCCTTGCTTTTATAAACAGATTTTCAATGAGTTTTATCTACAGAGGCACATTAAATCAAGTAATGACGATGTCCCCGTGTACAATAAGACTGCGCTGATAGCGAAGGAGCTCGCTCAGCTCTCAGAATATGAGTCAGCAATTGTTCCTTGACTTCTTTAATTTGTTACAAGCTACATCCCCTTAAGAGCGCCTGCTGGAATTCAAAAGGTTGGACAGGAAAGTGGCAGAAAATCAATACTGACAGCTTCTGTCACCCTCCACAATCTATATAGCTCTTTCTAAGCTAAATTGCTTCTTTCTAGTATTTGGCTGCTTGAGTCTTGCTTATGTAAGAGTTTTTTTTTTTTAAAAAAGTTACTTTCTGGAAGAGACAGTTGTTACTTTCAGCACTAAAAACCAGAACAAAACTGGCTCTTAGTTGGGGTTTGTGCAGGTAACTGTTGTGATCAAAGTTGCATTTTCATGTGAAGACTGTCCAAAGCCATGACAAAAGGACTCACTGCACTCCTGTACCAGCTGGAACACTTTTGAGGTGGATTAGCCCAAAATTTGAAAGGCAGATTAATAGCACTGGGCCCATTTGATTTTCTTACAGCTCTTTAATAAGTAACGTTCCTCTATTTACATGCTTATAAGGGTTAATATAAAAATGCAGTGAAATACAAATGCCAGAAGCTTTAGATCAAGCCTTAAAATGGTTTTCTTACCTACTGTATTTTAATTATGAATAAGTACCAGCACTAATAATCAATACATGCAACATGGAGGAAAACATTAATTTTTCAAGAAAGGGATTTTAATATGAGGCAAAGTAAAGGTCATTCTAATCTAAACTAGATTAAAAGTAAAGTAAATTAAACATCCCTTTGATATGAGAATTTTGCAGGTGCTGCAGCTGTTAGCAATCTTCTCATTAAAAAAAAAAAACCAACATAAAAAAAACCCCAAACAACCTTAACAACAATAATAGGAGAAAAAGATTTTAGCAGACAGGGAATGACAATTTATGCCCTTGAAAAGAAAGCTGAAAATACATAGAAAAGAATCAATGCCTAGCAGTATCCTGGTTTTACTTGGCGTCTTTCCTTGAGAATGTGAGACAGGTCTGTTGATTATATTATTTTTTCTGCATCCTGAACTTCTGAAGTTTTTCAAACATTTTTTCAGGATTGTGTTCCTGTCGCCTTAAAATTGGGGGTTATAGTTCAGTAATCAGAACTGAGCAAGTGATGAAAGTATAAAGATTCTGACAGTGGCCAATCACTTTGGATTTTTAAAATAATTCTGCTAAACGTTTTCAAAGAAGCTACTTAAGTGTTGATTTCTGTCCTTATTAAAAGAAAAGCTTTCTTTGGCCAACTCAATACAGCACCTACCTGCATGGAAACGTAAGCCTTCAGCAACTGCGATTAAGAGAAATTAAGATCATGCCTACAACACTAACATTTCGTCACATATAAAAGACCCCCTGAAGCCTAGGACCACTGAAGCTCCCCAACAGTAGCTTCAGACAACCAACCATGTACAGCTCCTGGCCTCCAGCTCCCCCCTGAACCACCTGCTGACCAAATGCCTTTGCAATGGGAATGGAAGGTGAGATGCCTAAGATAAGGTGAGATATAAAGCACACAAAGCCCTGTAACACAGCACAACACGGAGAAGTTATGCATTTTCCCTGGCTGACTTCCTTTAGGGGTTTTCACGTATTCAAAACCATCACAAGATTCATCAGAACAACCTATACGAGACTGAATCTGACACTTTGAGAGGCTAGTGTTGATGGTATATATACATGTATATTCTCTACATACAAACTACTTCCATTTTGGAAATGTCTTACCAAAGGAGGTGGAACTAAAATTATTCCTGTGAATAATTTCTGCAATACGCTGCAATAGCAAGCGGAAGGAAGCAAGAAGGAAGAAGCAAAAGCTCTCACTCCTTTCTCTTTCTTGAGCCAAGCGTTTGACTTCTGCTTTAAATGGCAATTCAGCCGCTGAACACAGGGCATTTAATGTTGACCTTGCATGCTTACTTTTAAAGGCAATGAGAATAGAACAATTTAATAGAAATTCATTGACCTTTTAAAAAGCTTTCCTACACCATTTTTTCTCATAAATTGGTAAAATATTTACTACCATGAAGCTTTTACTTTTTCCATTAACAAATACTCTTTTTACTGCCTACTCTATTCTAGTCATAATATTCTTCATGATGTAACTATGTGCCATGCAAATAATTATGAAATAACGTATTTTTAAATTGCATTTTAAAGTAATAGAGTCACAAAGAGAAGCAGTAGGCAAAATAGTTCAACAGCATGTAAGTGAAAATGTAAATTCTTGTAATGCATATTTAAATGGCTGTTTGCATAATCTCAGAGCTCCCTGGCTTTAGCGTTGCTTGCTTCAGTCTTTATTCCAGGCAGCTGAGCACTCCAAAGGGATGAGTAAAGAGGAGGACAGAGAAGAGCTGACTCCTAGCAGATGTTGTCCCACATCCAAGTAACCAACCCCAAACAGTCCACCCGCTACACTCAAGAGCCTAACCATTAATGAAAGAATATCTAATCACTTGCAAATGATTAGGTCACCACTTAGGAGAAGACTTCATAACTAGTTCACATTAATGAAATTAACAGAAGTTTCTACCGGGAGCCAAATAAACCATGCTAGGAGAAGTTCCCAGCAGAAAGATGGAACCTGGCTCCATCCCACAGGTCCACAGCTGGTGTGTACAGCAAGCAAAGATTGACCTCAATAGAGTACATTTTTTTTCTGTCCTCTTTTCTTATCCATATCTTCTGAAATCATGACACAGAAGTTCAAGTGTACATCCCCAACACATTCTTTAGTTTTAGGCAGCAGGACCCACATAGTAATGACCTTGAAGACAGACTTGAAAAACATTTGCTGTCCAACAAAACATGGCATTTCCTTCTTCAGTTCAAAAACTTTCCTGTATCAAGAATTTTCTGTACGCACACACACACACACTCAGGTATATATTTGTACCTCTGGTTTTTCATTTCAGTGGTTCTCAGTTTTCCCATACTCAGTCAAACAAGTTGACTTTGGGTGAAGAATCTTTGACCAGAGGATCACAACACCCATGTGACCTTTATTAATGGCCGAAGAGACCTTACAACTTTCATGCAGCCCTAGCATATATTAACATATAGCAAACTAGCTCTAGTTGCACAGGAGGACCAGACGGCAAAACCATCCTATTGTACTTATTTTTTCCAGCAAGAAGGGAGTAGCTCTTAACCTACTGCTGAACGCGTTGACTTTACGTGAACAGAAAGGTGACCCAAGTATCATCAGTGGGCAAGACCAATGGAAAAGTGAAGCAGCCGAACAATCCTACCCAAATACAAGAGGACCACATTAAAGCCACTGTAAAATTAGATAACACTGATTTGATTGAACAGTGTGGAGGAGAAAACATGATGTGTTGGGCTAACAACTTCATTAACCAATTTAAAACTGTGCTTTTCAGATTTGATCATCAACATAGCTGTTTGGAAACACATGTCATCACAGAAAGAGCCGCATAGGATCTCTCCAACACTACGTAATTAAAAGCAAACACTGAGCACTTGACTGTTGAAGCCAGAACCTCTGTCAAATAAACTTTATTGAACAATAAATTCAATTTCAAATTAGCTTATTATTTTAAGATTAAAGCATGCTGTACTACACACACAGAGCTACATACTCTGAACGCAAGTGGAAAGTATTCATTACAAGAGCAGTCATGCTTCAGTGACAGCAATTATCATCTTGCACTTGTGAAATGCCACACAAAATGAGACTTGCTTCAGATGGTTTTATTTCAGCCCACCTGACCTGAATCAAACCAACATACTGCAAAAGCTACACGCATATAATAGCCAACACCACCAATTGATTGCCATGTGGTGTTTTCATGGGTTTTAGTGTGAAAACATCAGTGTCAATACAAATAACATCTTTGATTTTACCTTACTTAAAAAAGGAAATCATCCATGCTTGCATTCATGACAGAAAAACAGTTTCACAAATCTCATTTCAACTGATGTAACTTAGCATCATTTTAAAGACTCGGTTTCAGACTGGGGTTACTCCACACTTACAATATTGAATTAAATATATTAACAATAGTTGTTTATAAGTGATAGTTTTGGGATGAGATGATTTCCTTATTTAAAATGTGTAAGTACCAACACTAATAGTACCTAGAAAAATGGCTTGAATCTGCACGTATATAAGGGAATTTAAAATAAAATCTATCAAGTCTCCTATTCATGCTAGAGCAATGGTTTTCAACAGATCCTTTCCATCTGATTTAGCTATTTATGTTACAGACTGCAAAATGCCTTTTCCAAAAACAGTGGAAGAGAGTCTGCGGATTGCCATGCTCGAGACATCTGTCACTTTTTCTGTCAAGGTTTTAAAAAAGCTCCAAGCATGCTACAGCTCTCTTAATAAATGACAAGAGAAAACAACACATGAATGAAAGGCTGATTAGCTGACAGAACCCACCTACAAAACAGCATTTACCTTCCAACTAATTAAAGCACAAAAACCTAGCTGCCTTTCTAGCAGTCTCCACAGGGCTTGCACACCGTGGGCTCTCAGCTTTTCTGAAATGCAAACCAACTGCATGAAGGAGGTGGTCTGACAACGTTTCTTCCCTTCTTTCACATACATTTCTAAAGCCCACCGGAGCGGATTCTTCCTTGCCATTTACACCCAGGTAACAGGGGAGGGCTAAGGGCTATTCTCTCAGCAGCTATTTCAAGTGTTTGGCAGAGCACAGGGGTTTGTCCATTTTGAACAGCAAAGGAAATCTTCTTCTCTGTATATGGGAACAGACAGTTAAGAAAATGAAAGGGCTGATGAACTACAGAAACTGACATCACTTTTTTTAGCATATTCTAACAGATTTGCTCAACACTGATAAAATCTGTAATACTTGAACAATAACAAAACAAAACAAAAAAAAAAAAAACAAAAACAAACCTCTAACCTCTATGTCAGTGGGGTTTGTTGGATTACCAAACTTCTATAACGTTCACATTTTCTTCTCAGCTCTGTATGCATGAAATTCCATTTAGGAGTTTACATAACATTTTTTGGGGGAAGCAAATTCTTTCTAAATTGCATCGTCTAACCCAGGGGTCCTCAAACTACAGCCCATGGGCCGGATACGGCCCCCCAGGGTCCTCAATCCGACCCCCGGTATTTACAGACCCCCACGCACCCCTGGGGGTTGGAGGGGGGAACCAAGCAGCCGCAGATGACTGCCTGCCACTTCATCTGTGTGCTGCCCCCCTGTTTAAAAAGTTTGAGGACCCCTGGTCTAACCTAAACAATCAGCTCTCTCTGGTAAAGTATGTTATTTGAAGGTAAATACATAATTATTCTCATTTTCACATACCATTTGTGGCTTATTTCTTAGTCTACTTATTCCCTTAGTATGAAGGGAATAACTGGAGCAAAACATTCAATCTCTGAAACACTGTCCAGCTCTAACATATAAACAGTATTTTGGCCAGTACTACCCCACTGCAACACGATGCTCGCAAAAAGATGATGCAGTATTTGCTCTTAGATGAATTTAGCCTTCTGAGGGCAACCTTAAGACCCAATATGCAGCCCCTTCTGTTGCTCTAAGATGTGATATTACATATTTGGGAAAATAGCTGCAGTTTGGGGAGCTTCAAGATTACATACAAATATAGCACTGGGCTATTTGCAGTCAAAAGTAACAACTGATTTTGTTTCCGCAGATTTCTGTGTTGGCTCCCAGGGATTGTGGAACTCTCTCAATAGTCTATTTTAAAAGATGTGATTGTGTTGAAATGCTGATATTTTTCTGAAATATTTCTGAAAGGGCATTCTGTGTTTCCATAAAAGTACAGAATTCTTGTATTACTACATCACCAGTATTTCTTTCATAAAACTTGTTAAATTAACTCTATTCTAAAACATTAAATTCAGCCAATAAATTGCAGAGCTTTGCAATCTATGCCTCCACGGCTCTCCCTGGCCTGGAAGTTAAGATTAATAATCACCTGGCTGAAAACTTAACTCTTCTCCATTTATATTTTTTTCTCCCCTCCTCTCTTCCCCCACCACGTGTGTCTTTTTTACTTTAGCTCCAAGGAAACCACAAGATTTGATATTAGACTACAATACAGCTAGAAATTGGTGAAGCAAGCAATTTAGATCTTGTCATGCTGATGTGCCACTCCATGTGATGTGTTTGACCTCTGTAAGAAACCAGCCGACAGGCCACTGTCTTTAACAATGGCATTGATGAAATAAGGAGGACCTGCCTGCTCCAAAATGTGTCGGGGTCAAGTGGTGTAGAGGAGGCTGATACACATAATCAGCTTTGGGCTGTTTGCCTCAGACAGCTACACTCATGCTTCAGAAACTACTGCTCCTCTTGGCCATTTTTCAATATTCATATTTCTAACTAAAGCTGAAGAGAGACCAAGCAAGCATCTTGAAAGCTAAACCTAAATTAATAATTTACTATAAGATGACTTTTTGTTCCAAAGCAAACGTGTTTTGAGATGCTTCAAGACCATCAAATTACAGCTAATACACAAACTTGTGAACACAGAATGAACTGGTAAAAGGAAACAGAAGATTTGTTATCCCTTTGCTTTCTCCCTTCCCCAACATTTCTAAGAAGGACCATCACAAAGAGTAAAGGCAAAGGGAAGTGCAAGAGATGCCACATTCAAATCCATCACCCCTGCTGTGAATCAGAACACCACTGAAGTCATCGGGCCTTTCAAAGCGTAATTAGATTCCTACAAACGAGACTTAGAAAAGCGCTGAGGAACCCAGAGACAGATATCCCTCTTGCGCTCACCCACTAACGCACCTCTCATCCTTTTCTGAACCAGTGACTTGAAAGTAATTTTGAACTTTTTCTCTATAACCTCTAAATTCATATAACCAAATACGCCATGCTAACAAAGTTACAACTTCTACCGGCACCGTTGCACCACCTGTTGTTTCCCAAGCAACTTCCACCCTCCCTGATCCAGCCATGCCCTTCTATTCTGCCTTTGTTTCACAGAACCCAAAGGGTAACTCTGCTGGTAACAGTTCATGTGATTTCCTAGGTACAGGCTGAACAATTAATACAAATGTAGTTTGAACCTAATGAAGAAAACCATAGCACATCCTCAAAACCTTGAATTTCTTTTTCCTTCCTTCTGAAGAAGATAGGCACAATTTTTCAGTTATTTGCTTCTGTATAATTATAATCTTCACGTGATTTTTGTATTAGAATGAAGTTTTCTATCAGCTGAGAGATAAAGGGAAAATTTTATCTCTGACAGCTACTCACAGAAGCTGCGAATCAGCTTTCTTAAATGGATGTCATAGGGCAAATCCTAAAATTCATTGTGGGCTGACTATGCCTGCAATTATATAAGAAAAGTCTGCTACTTCCATCCCTTCAATAATGACAATAATTTACATCTATATTGACATAACAACACGAGGTCAGTAGGGTCCATCCTCTAGGATCAGGACTGTACAAACATAGAGAAAAGGACGCCTCCAAGAGAGAAATCTAAACAAATCACGGAATCCCCAGTGAAAAAATGACATAAATCTTCAGGTACGTGGTGATGTAATAGGGAAGTAACCAAACGGAACAGTTTCTCAAGAAGTAAGAGATATAATCAAGTAATATGTAATTTTTAAACAAAGGGTTTTTTTAAAAAAAATCTAGATAAAGACCTAACACTTCAAGACATCTGCTGTGTCATATTGTTAGTGGTTTTTTAGTGGCACCTCTCTCTTTTTTCAAGAGATCAAGAGACCTTCTGAAGCATTTGGAGGTTGCCTCCAGATAAGGGATCGTTACAATTCTTCTTACATCACTGCTCAGAACATTGTACAGCTCTTCTTGCATCACCACTCTCACATCAGAGAGTAAAAGGGGAGCATTTTGTATCAGAAATGTTGGTACTGTGGCCAGCTTCTAACAGTCATCATTGCCTGCTTTAATTGAATTTTTTTTTAAATAGGTTGTGGGTTTGTTGTTTGATTTTTTGGCATTGTTTTGTTTTGTTTTTTAAATGTGATCTTCTGGGAAAAAACCCAAACCAAATAAAAAAACCCCAAACAAAACAAAAAACACAATAGCAGTTTGAACTTAACAGAAGTAACATCAGGTCTGGGTTGATTAGCATCTTATACTCCTGTTTTTTACCCACAAACACTTCCTAGAGCCAAAGTACACAAGCAAACTAGACTTTGTCCTGTGGGGTCTTCTCAAAGGTCATAAATTTGGAATTAAGATTCAAAGCGGTTTCATCCTCAGTAAAAACCCCAACCACTGATTCGACCTTTGTCTCTGCAGAAAATCTACCTTTGTAGAAAATTAAGGAGATTGGAAGCCTTCTCTCTGTCCAATTTCAATATTATGCACAGACATAAAACGTAATTACTATATAAGAATTTTGTCATCGCATGTAAGATTTTGGACAACACAGATTGAGTTTGACAGCCCCTTAATAGAAAGTGAAAATTGCGCACACCCCTGCCACACACACCAGCAAAGCAAAAAATCCAAAACACCTAGGAGTCCTTCACTACATCTAGGTGGGATGGACCACATTTAGTCTTCCAAAAAACAGTTTAAAAGGGCTTAAGAAATCAAGACTGAAGGTTCCTGTCCCTCACCACAGAATATGTGTTAGGTGATTTAAGTATGCTTTCCCTCTAGTGCTTAGTACTCTAACACCATATGCAAAGTACCTTCATGAAGCTATTTTTAAAATACTTTCATAGAAATAAGCAAAAAAATTCTTTCATTCTGAAGGTGTGAATAAGCTAATTTATATAGCTAATAGTCATCACAATGTCCACTCTGCTCACCTCCAACTAACACTGCTTCTGAACCACACAAAAGCAAGCTCCCATTGGAGTTTTTTGAGATAAGCTTACCCATCTAGCCATACGAGATGAGCCCTGCAGATCTGGCACACACCGAAAGAAGTAGCAACGTCATCCTTTTCCCTGCCATATCCAGTTCAGAGGAACCTGGGCAATATGCTCCGAGTATTTAAAATGCACAGATACGCCTATGCTTCCTTAAGCATTTGGAAGAGCACAGTCAACAGTAAATGAGGTCCCATCAGAATAAAGGTGATGTGAAAAAATAGAAACAAAAAATAGGTCCATCTGGACAACGGCACATCTGTCACTGAACCAGCTACAGACTTAAGGCTTGAATGTTGTGGCTTTGTTAGGAAGAATAAAACTAATTCCATTTAGTGGGCAAGCGTATCAGCCTGGTGTTGGGCCTTGGGGTTTTGGGCAGGGGGGTTGCCAAATATCTTATTTACTTTGAATAAGAACATGATTTTTATGAATATAAGCATTTGCTTGAATTAATTACGATAGCATATCACAGTAGGGAGAGTATCCAGAATACTTTGTTTAGATGAGTGGGTATAATAATAATTTCTACCCATGTGTGTTAACTGGTTTTAAACAGAGACATCTAAAATTAAAGCATAAATTCATAGAAAGTTGAAATTCTTCTATGCAAAAAAGGGATGTGTGTTGGTACAACAAACGTCCTTGTGGGAAAAGTACAATTAATAATTACTATAGTTCTACTATAAAGTCTTATGGGAAAAATATATGCTTTGGGGCAAAACAATAGTAGCTTAATCCAAAAAAAGACACAAAGTATAGAGAGAAGGAAGCAGGTATTTCTTACTCTATAGGATCCCTAATTTTTAACCTCCTCCCAGACCAACCTACTACCTGGCAAGTAGGGAGACATGAAATAAATAACCATGACGCTACAGTAGCTAAACACTTTCCTGCTGGACAGAACATTGTATTTGAATTTCCCAGTGTTCCATTACGTAAATCTAATAACATCTCATTATAGCCCTGGTAATGAACTCAGTATCACCTTCCATTCTTCCAAACAAATGCTTACCAAATCTACAGATGTATCTAGAGTATGCAGTGCCAGCAACTCCCACGGCCAGGGAAGCAAAACATACTATACCGATGCTTTCAACACATCTAAACTACATTCTCTTCAATAAATTATCCTCAGAAGAGGATATGATGCACATTTCCTTTGGCTTTGATCTTTTACCAAAGAGTACACAGGTAGTTCAACTAATCCTATTGTGACATGGCAAGAATTGCCAGTCAGGAAAAAAACTGCAACTAGTGAATGCTGCCCTCCAGTCATATTTCTCCAGTGCTCTGAACTCCATAAAATTAGATTTGATAGAAAAGAGATAAAGTTTATTTTTTTCTGGTTTTTTTACACATAGCAGAATTCGCAATGACCTCTACAGACTGCAGAAACACACTCAACAAATTATTTCAGTATTTACAGCTTATTTTTCTGCATTTTTCTTGTTTGAAAACATAATAGGTAAGCAAGAAAGACTGACTGTCCTCCAGTTCTTAACTAAAACTGAATCTGAATGGTGAATATTTAAAAATAACAGAAAACAGGTTATTTTCTATAATACACCTGGAAAACTTAGTGACTGTGCGCATCATTTAACAGCCTTCAATGCTCTGGAGAAATACAGTTCCGTCTCCTTAGTTGCTATTTGGTAAATTACTACATCCCAAATGAAGAAGGGTGCCCTTGGTAGGTTCTGCATCAACAGCTTTATTTCATGCCCTGTGCAGGACAAGAAAGAAAAATATCCAAATTTTGAAGAAATGAGACAAACAATACAAAGAAATACAGTAATCACAACTTTATGTTATTGGGAGAAATTAGGTTTTCCTTGTTCTTTACTTCTTTTTATGGGAACAACACACAACATGGGGTACATTTACTCTTCAAAACTAAATGGTTGAGGGTTTGGGGGGGCTTGGTTTTCCTTTGTTTGGGTCTTAATTTGGTTTTGGTTGGGTGTTTTTTTGGGTTGTGTGTGCGTGTGTGTGGGGGGTTGGTTTGGTTTTTGTTTGGTTTTACCCCCAAATTTATATTTTGGACATTGTTCGGCTGCTTTATGTAGTTACTGTAGCAATGCTGTAAATTACTGGTTTATCCTCGAATCATGTTTCAGCCTTTTCACTGCCAAGTCTCTAGTATGACAATCAAGAATCAAGTTGCTCCTTACACAAACACAAACCTGAAGTAACTGCAGCTGAGTTTCTCCAGCTTTACTCCAATGGGAAATTACATTTGGACACTGCACCCTAAGTATTTTAGACACTGGTTTTGGCTACACCAGTTCATTTTAATATGATTCCCCAAGAGAAAAGTAGCGTCCATAAAATGATTTAAGCTACAAATCCACGTCAGTGTGCATTGTGTTGTATTCTTGGAAGATCTCAATGAAACCATTTCTAAGCTACATAGGCAAGCAGGCAGCTGCACCTCTAATACCCTATTCTATATTCAAAGAATAAGGTGTTATTGATCATATGCTTAATTTACTCTGCAGGAAAAAAGTTCTTTCAGAGTACCTTGAAAACACACTGTTCTCTCCACTCCCACCTCCCCTTCTGCCTTTCTTTCACTCATTATAAAATATTGAGCAATTAAGCAGCTTGCTATATTTGGTGTGTCTAAACTTCACCAGTTGATAACATAATGATTTTAATAACTACTTTACATGTAACATAGTGACAAGCTGACATCCGAGGTTTGCATTTTGCCATTTGATTTTTCCAGAATTCTTTTGTTATGCCTCGGAAATAGTAATGTGATTAGGAATAATTTCTTGATAACGCTTCTTACTTTTAAATGTTTTTTCCCCTTCTTTTTCTCCTATTATAAACATTGCAAATCTACTAAGTACAGGCTCTCTGGTAGGTATCAAAAGCTGACACTTCTGCACAGACTGGCACTTGCTTTATCAAAATGAACGAACTAACGCTACTAGAGACACAAATCACCAGGTAGCCATAACCTATATGAAAGTATGACCATTGATACAGGTTCAGAATAATGATATTACAGTATTTCAGTGCTATAATATCAATAAGGATCTCGGAAAGCACTTGCAGAATTATGAGCATCAGTCTGTCTCCGTTCACAACTAAGAATCACACCATGGAAGGAACTACCATGTCCCTTTGCCCTCAGAACATGAAGCAAAATATTCTTGAGTGCTTTAGTCAATGTGAAAGCTTAAGTGTTCAGTAGACCCAGATATATATATATATAAAAAAATTGAACTCTTACTCACACATAAGTTGCCCTCATTTCTTGGTCAGAAAAAACACCATCACAGGAAAAATGCAGAATGATGCTTAGCTGTATGGCATACTTCAAAGACCAATCCTGTATCAGATGCTGTGTATTGCTACAGCCCTCTAATACATATTTTATGTATTATTTTTCATTTGATATTTTATACAGTACTTTTTCCAGGTTTTGTGCTTTTTGATACAGCCTTGTATCTTGAAACCAGCTCTCAAAATGCTGTACAATGAACGTACTGAAAATTACTTTAATTGGAAGTGCAGTCTTTAGAGAATAGGTATTTAGCACGTTCCTGTAATTTGCAGTAAAGTTCAAAAGGTGTGTTTCACTGCTGCATTTTAGACAAGAATGAATGGACATCATAAATTCTATATTTTAAGAGTAGACATAAAAAAACCAGGGAATCACTAAACTATATTCCCAATGCAATCTTTATGTATCCATCTTTGACAGGTTCCTGCCTCTGAATAGTGTTTTGTAAGTTCTTAAATTCCCCAGTTTTTACATGGACTAAGTCAGACATGCAATTTGGGTTACTCAAGTAAAGTCAAAGGAAGTTCAGTACTTCGGAGTCACTGAGCACCAGTTAAAGAAATGTCTGGTTTGCTATGATTTTATGTAATACTTACTACCAAGAATATCTATCTACTCATCTGTTTTTCAAGACAGATAAGTCATCATTGAGTTTACAATGTTTAACATCCTCACATACACAATCACTATAATTTCAAGACTGTATCATGAAAAACATAACAAATTCCGAAGGAATACAAATGATACACATTGAAAGCATCTTTCCATCACCCTGATTTTCATCATCCTTAATGAAATTCAGAATATAACTGAGCAATTCTCAGTGATGTAAAAGAAGTAGCTTATGGCAAACATTTTAAGATCTTCAACTACTGAATATGCATCAATGTTTTTCTGTATGCAACCTTGAAAAAAATATGGTTTTTGTAATCCCAGAATTTATCTGGAAGATTCAGAAAACTGATAAAAAGTACTCAGAAAGTACTTTTATGTTGTTTTCATGTTCTAATGATGATTAACAAGGGCTCTTTTATATGCAGTATGTAATCTGAAAAATTAGTAAAACTCATACTCATTCAAATTACATTGGGCAAAGCACAGTCTCCAAAAAGTAGCATTTGCTACTTGCATACAATGAAATAGCCCTCCAGTCTAAATTATCTGCTTGCTCATATATTTTTACATTTTCAAATGTTCTTAATGGTATTTCATTAATGTACTGAAAATAATCAGTCAGGCATTAATTGTTGCCTTTAAAATGTGTTGTAATGAACAGCTAAGGGGAGAACACTTAAAAGGTTCTCTACTTCGAGAAAAAAACTATTTTTTACCACATGGTGGGATTCAGTTGCCTAAGCCTAGAGATGAGTCAGTGTTTTTTATTCTCTAGAGTAACTATGACATGACAGACCTACAATACACCTGCACATTTCTGGAGCAGTAGCTGCCGGTCAGACAAATTATTTTAGAGAGCACTGAATACATTAGATTTTTCTATTAGTAGACAGCTAAATCCACCCACATTTTCAATTTTCACTTTAGAAGTCAGTTAAAAATATTTCCGGCAACATACAAAGCTCTTCTTGACTTACCAACACTAAAAAATTTGGAAGACAACATTTGCCTCAAAAAAAGAAAAAAAAAAAAGAGAATTGTAGCACAATGTCCTGAAACCCCTTGCAGCTAGGGTTATTCTCTTCTAACAGTCTGCTGAGCCTAGCTGAATTTTTCCCTGAGGCTCTAGTAAAGCCTCTGACTAGGAAATGCCTGGCCTTGCCAGGGGAAAAGGCTTGATACCTTATTATAAAATTTTGCTTCAACACACTCTCCCCACTTACCTTTTGCAATAAATAAATTAATGGCCATACACAGCAAATATTTGCAGGTAAACCTGCTAGAGATTTTCTGTGGTTTATTCTGTATAATATTTATCTTGGCTTATAAATTAAAAAAATATGTTATTGGAGGTGGTTATTATTAACAGGTGAAGTCTCAAATATAAACTCCCATCCCACATTTTTATCTCAGAACCACAAATCTTTGCAGTCAGATGAATTTCGACCTTTTGCAGTAGTGTTTGCTTAAAAAAGGCATGCTACTTCAGGTTTAAAACAAGAGTTAGGCAACATTTAGATCACTCAATGATTTTGCTCTGCAAAGACTCAACTAACTGACATAAACTTCCCTCTCATGCCAATGCCCTGTTCTTCAGGTAGAAGGCAGGTGCTCGTCCCTATTGCATGGAAGAACATCCTTCCCACCTATCTCTCTGCACTCCACAACATGAGGGTCAGGTAATATGCCCATTTCAACCCCCCATTTTTTTTGTCTTAATGGTGATTTTCAACTACTTCCTATTTGGCCAATTCCAGGCTGAAATTATGGATCAAATAAAATTTCCTGTTAGCATAAATAATTCAACTAAACACTTAACGTGGATTCTGACCTACTGTAGAAGCACCATAGGGAAGAACTGCAGTGCATTTAAACGCTAAATTCAATCTATACCCATGCACTGCAATGACATCCACTCTCTTATCCATATATTTAGTCAAATCTGATCACTATTCTTTAAAATACTGTTGCCCTCCCCTTCTCCAAATTAAAATGGCAGGTGTACTATAAAACTACAGGTTTATATATATAAAAAAGCCTGCATGTACCAGAAAGGATGGGGCTTGGAGTACAAGTGTGAATGGCAGTTCAGTTGAGAGGCTGGTGCTTCTGTGCTCCGTCAAACAGCGGAGACTAAACAGGAAACGATTATGTATCTTGTAATCTCAGAAATCACTGAGATTGAACTGTTTGTCTTGAACAAAGTACAATATATAGAACCTTTCCGTTTCAAACATGTGAAAAGTAGATGTAAAGGTATTTAAAGGTATGGTTCTCCAACTGGAAAGCAAATACCTTTATTTCTGTCCTCAGCTAGGAAGACGCTTTTGTATCTACTGATGTTCAAATGCAACTGCATTATAGCCTGATCGTAACTCTGCTATAGATGAAGGATGAAGTAGCCACGCACTCCTCTAACACTCAAAAACACTACAATGGAATAAAAGCAAGAGAGATATATAGCGGAACAGAGTTAAAAAAGCAGTATTTGGCAGTGCTAAGATGCAAAGCCTTGCAACAGACGTAAAATGTTACAGGCATCCCGAGTATAGATTAGAGCTCAGAAACGATGCAATGGTCAAATTTCTTCTAGCTAATTTACCTGCGGCACTCTGAATTGACTGCAACCTATTCAGACTCACATCGTTCTATTTAATAGCAAGAGATTGTAGCTACGGCAGAGGTATAGATCGGTATCAGACCGCTAACAACTGCAAGATCCCTGGGACCGATTCCTGCACACTGCTGGGCACGAGGCTTTGTGAGATCATTTATGGGGGTAACACTGTTCTTCTACCTGTTTGCAAGATCAGATCCATAGAGCCTGTAAAAAAAGTCTGTGTCTAAAAAGAAATATGGTAACAACACAATGAAAAATACTCTAGGCTGCAGGTCTAATTATGATTTGAAAAGGTTACAAAAAGAAATATATTTTGCCTTGCACAGCAGGTAGCATGCTGTACATCTTCTTGCAGCTCTGGACAAACACATTCAGCACATCTGGTTGCCACTGTCTATCAAATCAGCAGAAAAAAATGTCTCCGTGTAAGAAATTACCATACACAGGAAAGAAATCATTACAAGTAAAGGGTCCACCAATTAATTTGCTTCCATCAATAAACCCTTGCTTATCTGAGTGTAGCACGGGGAAATGGCTGTGAGTCACGGAAGCTTGAGCTTCAGCTGCTTGGAGACTAAAGATCTGAAAAAATTATATATATTAAAAATAATCAATGAGAAGCAAAGGCTATGCACTTTTCATATGCATGTATTTTCACCTGTATGTTAGTAAAGTCTCCAAACTACACCACAACTTACAACTCCAGAGAGGCATGACGGAAAGCCTTTTGCTCATACTAGCCAAGCGCAGACTAATAAGAAGGTAGGAAAACACTGTGCATTGCAACATTTCTTGTTCTGCTGTTACATCTTTAATTTCAAGGATTTAGAATTATGCAGGAATTAAAAAAAAAAAAAAAAAAAAGCCATCATCATCAGAGACTGGGCCCTACCCCCAAGCCTGGATTACTTAAAATATGCAAGGGAAGAAATTGTGTTTGCTTTGCTGTGGAAAGCTGATTAATTTGTTAAGAATTAAGGCCTTAAAACTAAACCTCACAGAGACACTGTATGGATAAAAAGAAGAGTACTTACACAGTTTATTAAATACTTCAATTATAATGCTATGCCAAGCAACTAATCATATTAGGCATTTTAAAATAAAGATACTGTATCTAGATGACAATTTCAAATTATGACTCTCTTCAGATGAGAGTTACATCAAGGGCTTAACTAAACTTTGAAGAAAAATTCCAAGGAATTTATTTAGCCTAGATTATACTGTGTGTAAGCTTCACAGAAAGAAAACCAGCCCCCTTTTTTAGTTATAACAACTTCTGCCTTCCATCCTGTAACACATTTTCATCAGATGCTTTTTTTTTAACAAAACATCCACATCCCTGTAACAAACATGAAGGTGGTGTTCAATGTCAGCTCTTGTCCAACGTTATATTTGACTGAATCACACCCGGATTTACTGCTGGACCCTACTGTTACCTACAGACCCAAAAAAGGATACAAGCTGAAACTGACAAAATCAGAATATGATTCAGGATCAACATTAAAAGTTGGATTTAAGTTCTAGAGGTAGTTTGAAAATGACATTTTCTCCCTTCAGGAAATTTTCCTCTGAGGTAGCAGCACAAGTAGATATCTTAGAAAAAAAGTGGAAGAAATTTTGTCCACAGATGAGGATCTGAAGCTGGTGTTCCCTTCCTCTTACTGGCTACAATGGCCCACTTCACCTACGCTTCCTATGCTGTGCGTGCAGGCACAAAGCAATCATGTTCAGCTGCTAGGCAATAGCGTAACACATATAACGGCACATGTAGCATCAGCCAAACAAAATCTAAATGCCAGGACATGGTAGAGAGAAAAGGCATCATTTTTCACATGCCATTTTCTTTAAAAGTTTTTCTCAGGCTCAAATATAACTATATATAAATATATAATTTATATATAAACTATTTTACATGAGGTACTTGCAGATGAGATTAACCTAAGCTGACAGCTATGCTTTAAATGTTTAGGCATTCTGTAGGAGGAAAAGACTATTCACAGAACAAATGCAGCCTCATATTTCATCACATCTTTGAAACCGCAGTTACCTCCCAAGGCAAAAGCTTCTTCAGTAAAACAATACTACTGTAAGGGTTGCTTTACATGTCTATGAATCTGGGTTAGGGACTGGAGATTTTCTGCTTTTAAAAGCTACAGACAATAGCTGGGGAACAGAAAAAAAAAATTAACACCACTCAGTTAGACCTTATTTCTTCCCTGTATAGAGTAGAAAACTCAGAGCAACAACCTCAGAAACTCTCTGGGAAGCCCTTTTTTCCCTCCAGCTGTGTAACAGCACAGAGGAAAAAAACAGACTACGATGGCAAATACATTTTGTTTCAAAAATTTCAGGCACAATGAAATAGAAGATAGAAGAGGCAAACAGGAATAGGCAGACCAAAAGGAATTTGAGAAACAGAGATGATGTGGAATAACGAACAGCAGGAGCACAGCAAAACAGCAGATGCTATTGTCCAAAAGGAAGAGGACGGTAATCTTTCTGCTCAGCATCCAAACAGCAAAGGGATTCTTGGGATAAGGACCACTGGCCGTTCAATATACGCCTGTACCACCGCAACGCAACATCCTGTATTCTGCACTGGGGTTCCTACGCTGTATCTTTCTAAGTTTTCTTCCTTCCTCTCTCTTGTTGAAAAAGCAAAGATCTTCAATCCTGTACAAACAGAAAATGAAGACATCTTCTCTGTTAACTCCGTTCTGTTCCGATTAGTCCCACAAATTGACCTGGCTTCCCTGCTTTTCTTCCTAACAATATTAACATCAAGAAAAATAGGAATTTTTTCCTGAGCTGAGTTAATGCCTAGGGAATTAGTATATTTAATATGAACAGTTCAGTGAGTTTAGCATGTCTTTAGATAATTGCCTTCAGCAACGCTTCTAACCCTTCTCTCCCGAGTCTCTAACATTAAGAGCATAATTCTGTATTTTGATTTCTAAAACAGTATGTTCCTTTATTCACACAGTTTCCAGACACACATGCACAATCACTATACTCTACTGAAACAGATCCCCAAATTATAATGTCGGGTTTGTCTTTTTTAAAAAAATCCAGTCAGCTATTAAAAAAAAAAAAATACAGAGAAGAAAAAGGCTACATCTCCATACTCTGAGAACTGTATTTTTAATGTATCAGAGTACTTTATTCATTTTACAAACACCTGCAGTATCCTTTCTTGTATGCTGCATTTATACATATTAAACTTCATCATTTAGCATGATTATAATTTATTGTTGATTATAACCATTGCTAAATCAACTTAGAACATCACATTCCTTTGACAAAAGCAGATGCCTTTCTTTCAGTGAACATCCCAGTACCTCTGATATATTTATTTTTGCAAATGCTTTTGAAAACAGTTATCTGAAAAAACTGTAAGCTATTTTAGTCCACACTGTCTTGTAGAATATCTCCCTATTTGGCTGCTAAATTTTCTGTAAGTGAAACCCAGAAAAATGTCACTATATTACATTTAGGATTGCATCTTAGAAATATCTGAGTTTTATCAGATTAACATGGTACTACAATTATATAAAACTTGAATTTTTAAACTGCCTATATTTACTTGGAGACGAATTCCAAGATTCTTTTTCATGACCAAGGTTTCAGTAGGCACTCTAAGAGCTGCATGCATACTATATCGAGTTTATATGTCAATACACTATAGTACCATGGAGTACTACTTTGCCACAAACTGCAAAGTTTAATGCAGGTATCCATTTTTTCTTGGTTGTAATTGCAAATTCTGTGGGTTTTATACACTTTCTGAAAATCTTCTACTTAACTCCCCAATAAATTAAGGGAGAGAAGAAGAATGATTATATCAGGACAGACCAACAATACTTCTAATTTAGTATCGCTTCACCAAAAGTAACAGATCTTTTCAAGGTCATTAAAACCATTTCATGGAAGATGCTGGAAAAGTAACTATTTCCTACGAAAATTTCATTCTCCTCCTCTTTTGGTAACTTTATTTAAAGAATGAGGGATTTTTACTTCCGTGTTCACATTTCATCTCCAATAATTGCAGATCTAAAGAAAGAGATGCTCTGATTTTTCTTTAATCATGCTCTTGGCCTCAGTGGTATTCTGTCATACTGAATTATCCATGACTTCAAGTTCCTTCTCTCAGTTCTAGACGTCACGTCCTTCAGTTTCAATGACTGTTCATTCATTGCTGGATCTGAACAATTGTAAAATGGCCCCAATTGCTTTAACTTGGGGGTTGGGGAGTGGGGAGTAGGAGCCCTCATTCCATGGGGAAAGGAATAGACTCTTCCGTCCCCTCTGCATTTAATATAAACTACAGAGAAGCCTTTTCACATCTAAAATTACTTTCAGACTTTTCTCACCTTGCACGCTTTTTTTATGGACTCAAAAACTGTTAATGAAAGCCTTTTAGAGAAACCAGAACTAAAAATATAATTAATATAGCTACATAAATGAGCAATGGTATCAAACAGTAAGCACTTCAGAAAGTCGGTACTGGAGTTTTTACAGTAGTTCCTGCAGTACTATAAATTTTAGAATATGCAGAATTTGAAGATCTAGAGTGCTTCTCTCCATCCTAATCAGAGACTTGCCATGTTTTCAATAAAAACCTATCACCTTTTTGCATTTCCTTTGCTTATTTGTTTTCAGAAAGAAATTAATGAAGTTATAAAAATGTTTTCAATGTCATGAACCTTCAACAAGGATATCTGGTTCTTTTCCACCTATAGCTCGTATTATCTGAGGACAAGATACTGACTTCAGGATAACTGATTTGCCCTGGATGGATTTTACTTACTTAGACCTAAAAATCTGAATTTCAATAGATCAGTATAAATTAAAAGAGGGGAAAAAAAAAATCTAAAAGACACATGAAGCAAAATTAATTATTCAAAATTAATTTTTCAAGCAACTACGTGTTTAGATAAGCCCCATCTACAGCTCATTAAGACTTGATTCAACTTCAAAAATCCTTTTGTTTTTCATTTTTGCATAAAGCATTAATAAAACTTGAACAAGATCACGATGAGAAATGAAATGTCCAAAGTAGTTTTTAAGTGATTTTTCTAATGGAGAACATCACCCCACTCATATGAAAGTTCTGCAGTAAAATACAGTTGGACTTCCCATACGAACTTGTGGGCAAGACAAATGTATGAAGATTTCTTGCAACATTGCTCAGCAAGCTCTTCATCAATCACAGCTGATGGGAATTTGGAAGTTTTATTTCTATTCTCTGCTCTCTCATCAAGATCTGAATTCTTGTAAGAACAGAAATTAATGTTTCAGGAAGCTCGAACAACCAACCAGTATAAAAGAAAAAACTCTGATTTAATTAACCAGACCATAGAAAGCAAAACCAACAACTTACATAAGAAGGAAAGATTGAGAAAATTGTAGCAGAACTCTGTAAAAAAGGTTGTTAAATTTTATCTCCATATGTGCTAATTACAAATTATTATCTTTTAGCCTTTGTACATTTTTTTTCTGATAGTAGAGGCTGCAAGAAGAAAATTACTTCATGATGCTGTTAAAAAAAATAAAATTGCAAAGTTCCCATTTCTGGGAAGTATGATGCACCACTTGACTGTGCTAGGTGCTGTACATGTACATTAACTAGCATACCCAAAGAAATCAACAAAAGGACACAGCTGGTCAATCCAGCAAAGAAAAACATAAGATAAGGAAAGAATAAAAAGATGATATTGTTGTCCCCTACCATCATTACACCCCTTCAGCCTTCACTCACCACACTTTTCATCCGTAGCTATCAGCACCCTTCTTTCTACCTGTAATATGGGTACCAGAGGGCACTCAAGCACACTGCTCACAGCTCACCATCTGAACCAGAAAGTTTTTTACCAGTAATTGATTGTCTGTATTATTTTTGGAAGAATACTGGGATCCATCATGCTCTAAGGAGACAGCGCTGTGTAGTAAGTATCTTTGGTCTCTGGCTCAGTGGAAAATAAACCAGTGGCTACTTTCAAGTTACAATGCTCTCCATTATAAGCAGTAGAAAAGTAATTACTATGCTGTTAACCATAAAGCTCTGAACTTACTCATTTTCCTTCTACACTGCAAAATAATCACGTAGTTTTTTCCAGTTTTTCATCAATACTTTGCACCAAGTCAATGACCTACAGAACTTCATTACATCAGCCAAATTTGTAATATCATAAAAATGATACCAAGCTAATTTGACAAGGTCTGTTTTCCATAAACCCATGCTGATTAGCAATAATTATATTACCCTTGTTTAATTCTTTATTAATTGAGTCCTTTAGAAACCATTCCATTATTTTGCCCGAGATCAATGTCAGGCTGACAGACTTATAATTATCTGGGTCGTCCTGCTTAGCCTTTTATTGGCACAACATTAGATTTCTTCCCGTCATCTGGAACTTCCCCAATATTCTATGAGTTACTAAAAATCAACAGGAATGAATCAAGAGAATGACTCAAGCAGATTTTTTTAAAACTCTCAGACTTGTAATTCAAACCTGTTGACTGCAATATGCCTAGTGTTGCTAACCGTTATTAAGCATCCTTAGTTACTGTTGTAATTAAATTTTGTCATGCTTTTCTGCTAACTTTCTTTTCCAAATACACAACATCAATACTTGCCCAGAATTTCTGACATTCCTATATTATCATTTCAAACTCTTCTACCTTTCATTTCTACGGTGTTATTTAGAACTTTTCCATTTTCATTACTAATGAAGTAATCTTACCTTGAGGTTAAGTTTACTTGTTTGTATATATTATTTTTCTATATAATATTCTGGTATAATTGAAAAAAGAACATTTTACAATGTTTATTCTACCTCACCACTGATTTATTTAGGGTCGTATCTATATACATATACAATGTATGTGATACATAATATGCGCATTATAGATACATATTTATGTGTGTGTGTGTGTATACACACACACATATTCCTCAGTAGCTTTCTACAATTTCTGGATGCTGATTTATAATCCATTAGCATCAACTTCCTCTTCGCTTTTTTTGGTTATTTTAGCCACTCTTCCTTGCCCTCAGTGAGTTCTCCTTTTCATCAGAAATGTTGCAATTCTCAAGAACTGGCCTGTTCAGTGCACCAAGCACACACATACCTATATATGCATGCACACAAACATACACACACACAGAGATTTTCTACAGTCATTCTTGCAGCTCAGAATTTAGCTAACTCATATTCTTTTGTACTTTGGTTAATTACTCCCTTTGGTACTTAAGCCATCACTAATTTTGTCTTCATCTGCAAAGATGAGACCTAATATAGAACTCTCTCAAAATCAGATTTTGTAGAAGGAAATTAATCATCTACATTTATGTACATTATATATACATACATACATATATATATAAAAGAAATTCAAACAGTACTGTTAGAAGACACTGTGACTCCAGTAACATCATACAAATTAAAGTCTCCCACGATGGTGATTTTTCTTCCTACACATTACAGGAGGCTTTTAAGGAGCTGGCCATGTTGCTCTCTGCTGGTGGCCTACTGCACACAATGTGTTAGATTTCCATTCGCAAATTATATCTTAGAAAGTGGCATTGTGAGTTATTCAAGAGAATTACTTCATAAATTATTATGAACACAGAAAAATTCCACATATTTGAGCCACTTCTCCTCTCCTTCCCTCTCAGTGCTATTTAAATACGTTTTCAGCCTTTCAATCATTTGAATTCTCCCATTAGGCTACATTATTAGCAACCTGTTCAAATTTATTATAAATGAGGGATTTCATTACTTTTTATTTATTGCAGGTACTTAACATTTGCACAAAGGCAAAGCGTTCCTTCTTTTCATCTTCTTTGATGTATTGATTAATGTTGTTTTCCAGTATCTTGATTTTGTGCTAAATTAATGGTGTTTCTCCCTTTGCATCTGTTCTTTTCACTGCGCCCTTGGCCACATTCTCCCTTCTAAAAGACCAGCTCCTCTTAGAATAACCTGCAGTAAACCTCCTTCCACTGCAGACCAGCCCTATAACATGTCTTAAATCCTGTATCTTCAAGTATTGTCCGGGATAACAGTTCATGTCCAGAATGTATCTTTACCTATAGGACAAAAGGTCGCTTGCATGCTAGTTTCCTTTGCCCCTTTTCCAGTTCTAATGTGGATTTGCATAAGTGAGTAATTCACCAATATGGCAGGGCAGAGAGAGAACAATTTTGGTATTCTAAAAGCCCAGGGAAGACAGAATTGTAGGAAAGGATCAGTCAACAGTTTTGAATATGACTAACCAAGCAAGATATGTGAGGACAAACCAGATAAACAAATTGCGAAAGGCAGATCATTAAAAATTTCAGTAACAGAATGTAGAGAAGTACCAGCTGATGTAAAAGGTGCAGGAAATGCGTTACAGGTGAAAAAAACTGACGACCAGTTAGTCATACATGAAGTGGTTTATTTCATGGATATGAAATCAAAGTGGAAATTGAAGTTTGATGGAAAAGAGATTTATTACCCTTTTTAATTTTTTTTAAAGATGATGGGATAGTTGCTTGTAATTTCTCTTATAAAAAAAAAAGTGAAAAGCTAGTGAATGGCTAAGTACACATGTGAGACTGCAAGGTGATGAAGGGGGACAAGGTAATAGTTTGGGCAAACAAAGATTAAATATACTCGGGAAGGAACATTAATCAAGCTTTGCCTATGCCTGCATTAGTAAACCATGTGGCGCAAAGGGAGCAAGCAGATTTCCCGAGGCCTGCCTTCGGGTTTCCTGTAGTCTTTCTCCCACCACTAAAGGCTGTGTGGTCCATGGGAGCAGACGAGGGTGCACCCAAAGGGAGGTCACTTGAAAACTGCTCTGTGACATCAACAAACGCATGGTAAGTGGCCATGAGCCAGAGGCCGGCTTTGAAATCACACCTCTGATCCACGCTACAGTGCTCGGCCACACGGGTCAAGCCAAAAGCTCGATAAACCCTGATCGGCTTGATACACCGATTATTTTGGCATGTTGCAAAATATTCCAACCCTGTTGCGGTCAGACGTGTTTAACACCACGACAGCAACATTAGCTTAAATCAGTTTGTGCTTCCTAGATTTTAATTGTAAGAAACTTTAGAAAACAGTAATTTGCATTCAGAGAGATGCTGACATTCTCAGTCCATTCCTAAGTCTTCTGCTTTGGCAGTGCAGTCAAGTGAATGATTGCTGTTTGTAAGCAGGATATAAATGCCGTGAAGAAGTTACATTGCCAGAAAACGCATCAGTTGTACAACACAAATGAAGATGGATAAATCCACAACAGCTCCTAGTACATAGTGCTCATAATAAATACCTGAAACACTTCCCTATGCTACCTTCCCAATCAACAAATACCTTAAGTGTATTTCTACCTATTCCCATCTATTTCAAAGAGTGCTTCTTGCTTCTTTAAGACTAGAAAAATATATATTGATTGGAAAAGAAATAGCTTAATTTTTCTTTAATACCTTCACAAAATACACTTTGCAATGTATGCAGAGATCAACACATGCAGACAGTTTCTCCACAAATTTCAAATGCTATTAGATGTTAAGCAAAATCATTGCTTATGAAGTGGCACTACTGAATACTGCCTATCACATTAGTGATCCCCGCTAATAATTTGTACTTCTCACCAACTGCATCATTGAAACACTGTATCTTTTTGTAGAACATTACACCTTTGTCATTTCTGATATTGCCAGATAGATTCCATCTCGTGGCATTTTAAATTGCCTTTACACCTTTCTTGTTTTCCTAGTTGCAAGATTTATTTTGATCTTTTTCATAATTTTCTATAGCTCCATCAAGAACTGTGATAGAGCCACACAGGATTTTAGTATTTTTCCAATCATGCTAAATCATGGCATTGTATAAGTTGTTATCAAAATACCATGAAAGCAAAACCTACCATTATTCTTGCTTTTTCATACACAGCACTTACGAGACCTGTAGAAAACAGCTAATGCACTTCATACATTAAGGCAGTGTGGGAAAGTTCAGCCATAGGCACAACTGTATCAAAGGACCAATCTCACTGATAGCAAAACCAGGACAAAGATTACAAAACGAGCCCCAAATACAGCCTGCATTAAGTGAATTAAAACATACTCTCAGTGACTTGAGAAAGTGTTTGTGCTACACTGTTAATAGGTGGCTGTATGCCATGTTTTGTATTTTCACTGCAAACAAAAAGAATAATGCATACACATGAATCGTAGAATCATTTAGGTTGGAAAAGACCTTTGCAATCATCAAGTCCAACCGTTAACCCAGCACTGCCAAGTCCACCACTAAACCATGTCCCTAAGCACCACATTTATGCGTTTTTTTAAACGCCTTCAGGGATGGTGATTCCACCACGTCCCTGGGCAGCCTGTTCCAATGCTTCACCACCCTTTCAGTGAAGAATTTTTTTCCTAATATCCCATCTAAACCTCCCCTGGCACAACTCAAGGCCCTTTTCTGTTGCCCTGTCACTTGATATCCAGGAAAAGACTGACCCCCTGTATACAACCTCCTTTCAGGTAGCTGAATTCATAATAGAGTTATTCTACTTTGATATGAATAAATGAATTTTGATGCCCAGTAGGAAAAAAAAATATTTGGAAATTAGCATAAAGACACTCCTCTTCTCTCTTGCTATCAGCGTAGCTGCCTCAGACTTTCTCCAGGTATTCAAAAGTGCTGGGTAAGCATTTTGGTACCACAAAAGTCAATGTCAATTCATACAGACGCTAACAAGGGCACACACTTGGAAAAAAACAATGCTATCTCATTAGACCACAGAGAACCAAAGATAAAGCTATTTGTATGCTTCAGAGAAAACCTGTGACACACTGAAATTATGGCACATCCAATCATGATGTTCTCAAACAATTTTAAATTTAGCATATAGTGAGTACAATCTATTTAGCTAAAACCCAAGGCAGGAAAACTGTATTATAAAAACAGCACTCCTGGGAAACTGGGGATTTTGTTATTAACATAGAGAATTAGCCTTCAAGGTGTTTCAAAAATTTCTTTTTCTTCTTACATTGCTTTGTTGAATGCTAGCTAAGGGTATGCTTTGCTTTACAATAGTCATTTTCTTTGCATGATGCAAGACTGACTTTAGAGTTTATTTGAGAAACTGATTTTTAAAACAGCAATAAAAAAAAAAATCACGCTAATTCTGTATGACAGATCCTATATACACCAAGAGGAAAAAAACCCACTAATTCACATACTGGCAAGATTTTCATTAGAGACGTTGCATAAATGCACTTGTTTACCCCTGTAAATAAACAGGCTATGAAATCCAATCATTATTTAACTGCAGAATTAGTCTATTTGGCCTCCAGGCTATACAGATGTATTTCAAGGGTTTCTTTCTGTTCTGGACTCAATACATTTTGCACATTCCTTAAATTCTGCTATTTTAACATAAAAGGTATGTTACCTAAAAATTCTTATGTATCATGAATGTTCTTTTTTTTGCCTTTTCAACTGTAAAATACATATAAAGTCTTTACTTCCCACTATTGAGAAGGTCTGTACAAACATAAAAGCCACAGGCACAGCTTGTTCCCTTCCACTTTAAACCTGCTGCTTTTACCCATGTAAACAGTATCTTATTCAGCAGAGGAAGAATCTGAACTACTCAGCTGAAATAAAGAAAATCCAACCTTAACTTTTTTCCTAGCTAAAAATATGTATGACTACATATATTGCAGAATATGGAACAAGGCTGTAAGACTCACAAAACCTATATATATGCGCTGTAGTAATTCCAACTAAAATCAGGGAGCAATTGTTTTAAACACATGAACGGTGTGGAGAGGATGAATGAGGGGCAATTTCTCGTTATTCTAACACAGGAACCAGTCAGCAGTTAATGACATCAGCATTAGACAAGTTTAAGACCAAAAAAAAGGGAGGTGGTTCACCACACAAGGTGGAGTTTAGCCATGAACTTAATGCTTGCTGCAGGATGCTGTGGGTGCCGAAAATTACAGAGGGCAGATTAGAAAAAATACTACAACAGAAATCTGCTAAAGTTTTTAAAAATTGGTATGAACCGTGCCTGGCTTGGACAGCAAATGAGCTTTTTTTGGAGACCGAACTGCAGAAACTGCATTTGGCCACCGTTACTGAACATCGTGCAGGGTTATGACCCAGAGAAGTCCTCACAGATGTTTTTGGTGTTTATACATTTTATAAAGCACTTGAGAAAGTTTAAATCAAAACAGTTGCATATATGTGGAGCTTAGGGGCATGGTTTAGTGGTGGACTTGGCAGTGCTGTGTTAGTTAATGGTTGGACTTGGTCATCTTAAAGGTCTTCTCCAAGCTATGTAATTCTGATTCTATGATTCTAAAAAGTACTGTTATTATTACCCGTAAGTAATGAATAACAGCACATCACAAATGTTTTCGATACCTCATCAGAAAAAAACTGCATCACTCAATAAGATGAGCTGTAACAAACCTGAAGAGCTCTGCCTCTTCTCTGGTACAAATAGAGCGCACACCACCCGGGACACAGAAAGAAAGATGTGACAGGAACTGATCTAAGACACACGGATTCTTCTCACTTCAGCCCACAGAGACATAAGCCTTCCCCAGTTTCCACAAACACATCTGATATACTGCATCACTGGTCAGAAAACCCCAACAGTTTCTCATTTAGTCAGGCTTTTGGTAGCAACTGTAATTATTCATAAATCAATAAAATCTGAATTTCTGCTAAATGCCAAGGCGAGACTGACCATTCAAAGCCAGAAACCAGTATGAAAATGAGTTAATGTGCACTTGACCATTCACAGGATTGCATTGTAACATACACCATATATCATATGCTTTGCCCTGAATAAAAAAACCACAAGATTATTCACTTCCAAATATAAGGAGTAGGCAAAATTTTACCTGGCCACATTAAAAGAAGAAAATTATTCTTCTGATTTTTAATTATATTTAATTTTTCTAATGTTTTCTTTTACAAAATTATTTTTAATCAGGCTGTTTCTTCTATAGCAGTAGGGAAATTTGCCTCTAAACATATTACCTTTACGGAGTGCTGCTACTTAAACCTCTCCTCCTTCATTGCCCACATGCAAAAAATTCTAACAGGCTTTAGTCAATACATTTCCATGTACTTGCTGCATGGTCCGATTGCACACGGCCCAGTGTGGAAACCAAGAGTGACAGTCACCAGGCAAGATGACAAACCTGCCAAGAAGCCCATTTCCCATGAAGCTAGCTTCCCCCCTCACTGTCGCAAGCCCGACCGCCTGCAAATACTGTGTTTTTGCATCACACAACATTACTTTTTGTGCCATTTTCATATTTGGAAAAGTTGCTATTACAAATCATATTTGACTTCCACAGTTACCAAAAACTTTTATATTTCTCCAGGTTGATGCTGTCTGATTAGAAAGGAAGTTTCTACATGACAGTTTTCATCCAAAACCAAACGAGTTTCTTACCCTTCCCATGCACTCCCAAGACACCTTTTGCAGTTAGTGACAAAATGAGACAGCGCCAGTGGTCTGAATTTAGCCCTTTTTAATGCAGATGGCTGAAATGGGAGGGCTGCACTGTGCACCGAAAGCACATGAAATGGAGCCAAAATCATCCACAGTTTGTAGATGGCTGAAGTTATTGAGATAAATTGAACCCACTGTCTGCACAGTCATATGTTTCTAACACTACATTTTTTCCTTCAGACATGTTTGTGAGTTCCTTTTGGCTAACTTTATTTATTACTGAGAAGCAAACAACTAAGTTATGCTTCTAAATGTAAAGGAAAATCTGATTCAAAGATTTATAGATAATAATGATCATCTCACCCCCACTTCTGAAGTCAAATAATTTTGGATTTATTCTGAATGGCACAAAACATTGATGCTAATGAGCATAAACATCCTATTACTGTCTTACAAAATGCAGCTTTGTAGCTTCCGCAGGACACAGAATTGTATTTGACTCAACACACGTTGTGTCGCTCCTCTCTTCCTAAATAATGTGACTAGTGCTCCAGTTCCTTTTTCAGTTGGACTAGTGATAGTCCAGTATTCCAACAGCCAGTCCTGGCAATTTGGAAACTCCTAGGTAGACATCAAAATGGCAACTCCAACTGAAGCTAAGCAGCGGATGACGACAATTCATGAAATGACTGTGGAATACGAAGGGGGACAAAACCAGAACTGGCATAACATTGCAAAGAGAAGAAATACCATACAAAATCTGATTTTGTAAAATCCGAAGTTTAAAAGCTTTTTGCATGAGCCTTATATATCTATTGCACCTCTGCTGACTTTGGAGAAGGTAAACCAAAATCTGACACAACATCTTTTGATTTTCTGACAACCCACACAGATGTCCACCATTAAGTAGCACCTCCATTCCCTGTAGCGAAACTTCTTCCATTATAACTCTCCAATACAAATCCTTCATCCCAGTGACACTGCTGGTCAGGTTCTCTGTCTGCATTTTCTACCCCCTTTGAGAGCTGTACTCTTTAAGGTAGCCTGAATGTTCCTCCCAGCTTCTTTGAGACACTGAGTTCTCAAAGCAATGGCCTCACAGGTACTAACATTTTTTACATTCCCTAGCCCTGAAGAGTTATTAGCAGCCTTCTCACAGTACAAGAATTTTGTTCCTGTGGTGGCTGGCAGAAAGGTCTGAAAAAGCCAATGGCTCAGTCTCGCCCATCTGGGAAGTGAATTGTCGACCAGGGTGAAGCAAGGAAGATGCTCAGCAGGGAGTGCTCTTCACAAAGCCCTTCAGTTCCTACCATCTTCCCAAGCGGAGCTGGTGAACATCCAACTGCCACGTCCTAACGTTCCCTCAGAAGCAGCAGCGAGACAGCACAGGCACACAGCCACACTCAAGGTCCGCATCACCCACAGTGAGGCAGGATTTGGCCTTGCGTGAGCTTGTGCTACACAGCTCACAGCTCCTTCAGACTACTTGGCGAGGTTTTGGTGTGTTTTTTTTTAAGTGAAGGGCAAAATAAGGCATCTTGTTGAAATTGTTTGAAGTGGATTGACATTTTTCAGCTGAAGCCTGTTGTTAGTTGCACAGCAGGCCTAATTTTTAAATTTAATGTTCTAGTGCATATAAAAAGGAAAGCATCCTAGGGGGATAATAACTTTTAGCAATCAATTGATTGCATATAGCTGTGTTTTTTGCAGGTACAATCTCTTTAAGGAAGCTGTAAAATAGGAAAATTGTAGCCTTCAGATATACAGATTATCTGAGTTTGCAAGAAAACACTGATGTCAGGACTATTTGCTGATACAATTTAGATATTTTTTCTTTCATAATAAATATGTCACAGTAAATAAAGCAGCAAATGGTCACCAGGTCAGAATACATCATCTATTTTATACTATCACTCTAGGGGTTTTGTTGGGGTTTTCTGTTCAGATTTTTTTTTGTGTGTGTCTCTGTAGCCACCTCTGAAGAAAACCTGTTTGTAATTTAACTTGGGGAAAATAGTAAGACTAATCTAGACTATCTTAACCACATAGTTCTACCCAGTCAACTGAAATAGTTTAATATCCTATTAATACTGCAGCAATGAACACATCCATGCACCAACATTTTTTCCAGTTTTCATTAGTCCCTCACCATTGCCTGCTTTTTCCTAAACACATGTATTTATGTTATACACACAGAGTAGTACACAGAGGAAAAGATATTATTAAAATTTAATACCAGTGTGTAATAAAAACCTGTATCACATTTTTAATGTAAAATACAGCCTCTCACGTGGAAAAGGCTTTCCTGAAACTATCTTCAGGGTTTTGTTTGTTGGTTGGTTTTGGGTTTTTTTACATTAAATGAATATAATTTAGAATAGTAAAGAGAAATTAAATGGTGAGGGACACTAGCATTAACTTACATTACCATGTAGTTGTTAAATATACATTGTTATATGCAATATATTAAATTTGGCCATTGGAAAAAAACTAAGCTGTTTTCTAAATGCACAAAATACTCTTCTAAATTCACAAAATTTTAGCACTGGTGAAAACTTAAGTTTCCATATATGCAGGCGTGATGATGCAGTCACAAAATCCCCATTACTTTTGCATAGATTTGGGGTTAAGGACTTTTTTCCAGGCACTTCTAGGTTCAAATTAGAATCAGTAAGCACTAGACAAACCCAATGAACACAGAAATATGGAAGTCATCAGTGATGTATCTAAAATGAGGCCTGTCCCTGTGTCTTGCATCCAAAAAATAGGTAAACATGGGTACCTAATGTCTGCCACAGATATTGTGAGAGATGGTGCTGTAGCAATACAGCTACTGTTATTAATGAAAAGTTGCTTTCAAGATAAGTTCTTGTTTGTAAACTAGTTACTGTAAAGCATATTAGCCTGAAAGCAAGACTTAATTTTAAATTTCCATTCATACACGCAGTTACTTATGCAATATCGGCAATATACAGTCTTGGGGGTGGCTAAGTTCACAGAATTCAGAAGCACATTGCAAATGTTAAGAAATGCAGGTTTGTAAGAAGATTCTTAAGTGTTTAATACCAGACCAGTCGCTTCCTCTTTACCTCCCAGTATTTGTTTCTGTCACAACTGGAATGACCAAATCCATTCTCACTTAGCTCTATACCTGCCTAGCCAGGCTTACAAATAATAATAATAAAAAAAGGTGATAATATACTTCCACATGAACTGAATTCAGTGAAGAAGTCTTGAAGTTGCTCTAGCAGTACCCCTGACACAAGACTGCCAGCCAGACTTCCAGATCCAAACAATACATGCATACGAAGACCTCAACACAGGCTCTAATCACAATCAATCAGTAAGCTAAGTTTATGTTATTAAAAATATATTGCATCTTTTTATTTAATTACTTCATCACAAATACACAATGCAAGAGATGAACCTGCATTTAAAAACTCAAGGTTCTGGACTGTTTGAGCTTAATAAGGACAAAATAATCAGTTGCAGATGCTTTCACTTAACATTCAAAAATATCCCATGGGACAGCAAGATTTAATTTTATGGTCATCTGCCATTTTAATGATGTGCTTGTTATAATGCAGAGCATCTCTGTCTTACTTGCCTGGTTATATAAAACATACTAAACTAAATTGGGAACACATTTAGCTGAACTATTGCTACCTTGTATCATTAACAAATAATATATGTCCTTGGAATATGAATTACTAATATATCTACTTTTTTATTTAAGGAAAAAACATAAACCCTTGCTATTTAAGCTTCATCTAAGTCTGTCAGTTGCTCTTATTTACCTTTTTTTTTTGGCTTCCAATCTTGAATTTCATGCAACCAAAGTCATCTCATACGTTTTTCATTTTTACCTTTCCAGTGCATTTCTTTCTATTTGGGATGTGATAGAATATAGAAATTTTCAGAGACCACATGTGTTGCGGCTGGAATAACATAAACTATTTCATTTTCAGTGAGCGTGTTTATAAAGATGAGCTTTTCACCTCCCATTCCCTACAAGGCAACCTGTGGATTTTAAGTAGTTATAAAAGAAGCCATAAAAGAAGAATTAAAATTCATTTGCACAATATGTTACAGGTCAGATTCTCTACAGCCATATATAAAAGCCCCTAATGTCTACTGAAGATGGCAACCTAACCAAAGGGAATGAGCCAAATACATCCCTCCTAAGGGTCAAACATGCATTCGTGGACTGTTTCTGTTCCCTTGCAAAAACAAACATAAGACAAGATTAAGTTTTTCTTGTAATGTGTGTAACAGACCAAAACTACAGACTAAGAAACACTTTTGTGAGAAGGGAAAAACTGTCATACAAATGACTGTATGTTTTGTTAAGACCTAAATAATACTTGGCATATACTAATGCTTAATTTGAAGCTAAATAGCGGTAGTTCCCCATATCTTTGCTCAGGAAGAAATTAACGCAGGAAAGGAGAAGACAATCTCCGTGTATAAAACAGCCATTTCCTTCAGGTTTCAAAAGTCCAGCTGGAATTACTGCCCTCACTGGACTCCAGCCAAAGAAATGCAAAGACCAAATCATCTTATCACCACAAGTACCAACATTAATATATATGATTACTATATTTAAAATTTATATAATTTTAAACTCATTTATACCATTGTAAGTACCTTGTATTCTTCTTGTTTTGCCTCACTTTCCACAAAGAAGCTATTCCTATGAAGGTTAAAACTCTTTTCTTAATAGATCTTTCGCAGATAAGAAAGAAGTAACTAACACTTTCAGAAAACTGCAAATGAATTCTTATTTCTCTGCTTCCTTCTGTGTTAGAGATTGACCTTTATATTCAGAGCATAAAGCTGTTACAGAGCAGCTAGAAAATGACCAAGAATAAGTAGAAGAGTGTCCATGTTCTTCAAATACTTGGCACCTTTGATACTACCTACAAATACTAAAGCGCATTAGAGTACACAAAAAATTATTACAGTTGCTGACTGTTACTCCTGGTACCACTGCATCACTTTTCCATGTACTAAGAAATAGAGGTTCAGAGAGACATGTCCAAATTCATGGACCAAGCCAGCAGGGAAACACAGCACTCAGGTCCTGATTCAGGTCCCTTTTCCAAAAGGAACAACTTAAGCAAACATTTCCTTGCAATACCTCTTCTTCCCACCAAGATAAAGGTTGTATAGCTATTAACACTTCACAGATGTCTCCACAGTACTTCTATAAAACCTTTTATGACAAACCACGGCATGCTGTCTCCAAAGTCCAATCTATCATACGAACAAAACTCTAATTTGCTCATAAGTAAACTGCAACTGGGAATCCCATATGCTACAACTCATCGTGAGGAACCACCTCAAATCCGCATCAGTCTGGCACAAGCAGCAGCAGCAGCACCCAGATGTGAACCCGGGATAAAATCGCAAAGACAGAGAAGCAGGCCCTCAATCTCCAAGCAGAGTTATCCCTACCAGCAAGTCTGGGGCTTGCACGCTACCCTTCTTGCTTCCACTGACCTTGACCATTAACGTTTGTATTCTTCTACCAGAATGAAATTTTAATTTATCTGCTCCTAGGCAGTGAGACTTCAATACAAACCTATCTTTCTCACATTTCTATTCCATCCACATTATGGAATCCAGCTCGGCTTTACATCAGCAGCTTCTAACAAACAAACTCACTCCCTGTAAAAAGTGGTAGCAAGTATTATTTACTCTACTACAACATGTTGTTGCTCCTGAGTTCTCTTTTCACTAGACCTGATGGTAGGCACAACAGAGAATATTTCAACATTGCCATCTGTCTCCTTGGCACTTCATACCAAGTGAGTTGCTGCCACTTTGATGGCAAACCAGAATTTCCCATCAGATATATTAAGCCAGAGGCTTCTGACGGATTGCCCTATCTCCCTCGATACCTTCTTCCCTTAAATCTATTTTTGATATTGAACAATCTGAGCATGTTAAGAACAAGCTTCTACATGGCACGTATTAAGCTGCAGGAATCATCAATAAAATAATAATATGTGCTCTGAAAAAAAACCTTTTATAAAAGACTTTTAAAGCATCATTGAATTTACTGCAATACTTCTAGCACATCTCAAGCATTCTCACGAGAGATGGTCACAAATAGGTTAATGGTAATGCTTGGGAGGGAGGAGACGGATGTGGTGAACTCATAGACCAACTGCCAGGGGAGCTGGCAACAGTAAAGTGAGGATCAGCCCATCACTGCTGCTAAAACAGCAATACTACATTCCGTGTGTTCTCTTAAATCTAGCTCCCTTCCAAGATAAATCGCTATACCCACCTTTACGAAAGTTATAGTCCCAGCTCCTCACCACTGATTATGCTCTTGCCCGAGACAAACTAATTCTTTATTTCAACTTCAACTTTTGTAGTTTAAGATGTATGACTGTACTTGACAGCTGAGCTCAGAGGAGAACTGCAGACCTTCCACCTCAGTACTGCAGGGAGAGTACGAGTAGGTACCTTAAATGACCAGAAATGCTGAAGATTCATTTTGTTGTTGCTGCTGCTGTGAGGTGAGCCACAGAAGATCATCCTGAAGGTCTATCCAGTTTAATATGAAGAAAAACATATTTCCCAACACCTTTGGGAACAAAACATATTTCCCAACATTCTTCCAAACACCAAAGCCACACTTTTCAGGTCAAGTATGTTACTTAAAAAAATAAGCCCATTTCAACTCCAAACAAAATATAGTGTAAGATGCCAAGTTACTTCAGGGGGATGTAGATTATGTCTAGGGCAAGCAATCCAGCAGCAATTTTTTAAAAATAAACCATTCAGAACAGACAGACAAGCAGATAAAATAGCACACATTAAGGACAGGGACATGCTCTCCAGTGAAGCCCCTCGGAATAGCCATGCCAGCAGTGCAGAGCAAAATGACAGAATCCACAATGTGCTGAACTTCATTCATACACAAGTGAACTACAAAATAGCATTTATTATGTTACACTGTGCTACTTGAAGAGAAAATAGGATGCAACACCAATTTCTAGCCTGGTGCTGAGATAAATGCAAGGGAAGGGTCAAACTAACACTACCACCAAAGGTTTCCATTCCTGACAAAAGACATAAATAAAAATTTCATAGTCTGACTGAAATACTACTTTCAGTCTTTCAACATACTTTTATGATTATCTTGTATTTCTTACATCAAAAGACTCAGGCATATAAAAGTGTAATAGATCATTCTATTTCTGAACATGAAAAATGACGGGGACATATTTTAGCATCATTTTATTTAACTGATCCTTAACAGGGAATTCAGGGCACTTACAGATTTTCTTAGCAAACTGAAAATTTTAAAAATTGCAAATTCCTCACCTGATCTCCACTTGACACAAAGGACGCTCAGACCAGGTAAAAACATTCTGTAGATGTAGCTGCCTGATCCTAGGCAGGTAAACATCTCTGCACATGTAAGTGAAAAAAACCAAACAAAACCAAACATAAACCTGTTGTCACATTTGCCATGCGTGGCTGTCAGGAAGGCAGTTGCCTTCGACAGACGCCTCTCCCTTGACAGATACTCACTGCCACAAGCAGTAAGTATGAAGCCATACTTACATTAAAACAAAGATTATAATACTAATAACAGTTTTATTAGGTAAACAGCCTATGTAGTTGTTGATTTGCCCCAGGCTAGTATTTACACAGGCTTCTTCCTATTTTGAAATGGCTGACAGCTCCTCTGGAAGATGCTGAAGTAGAAGTTGTGGATTTACCTGGACACCAGAGACCACCTTTGCCCATCCACTCAGCCTAATTCAGGATCTGTTTAAGCCCGTTTGGCACATTATACAACACAAGCTGTTAGTCAACATATCTGCAGAGCAGAGAATTTATTTTCCTCTCTTTGCTACTCATCATTCGCATAAGAACCTCAAGGGGATTGCCTAATGACTTCACTCAGACCCAGAGTGCTGCAGCACAGCCTGGCCAGCGCTGGAAGGAGGGAGGGCAGCCCTCCCCTGGGACCTAACACCGTGTATTAACATCTGTTCTTATATCCTTAGGATGTAAGTTTCTCTTTGGCCACTTACCTAGATTTCCTTGTCCCAGTAACACGGCATCCTTTGTGCTTCCTCCCCCACCCCCCCCCACCCCCCCACAATCCTCTTCCCAGATTAAAAGAAAATACAATACAATTAATTTACAGGGCTCAAATTTGGGGGTTTATATTCCAAGTTTCTATCAACAAATTTGATAAACAAGCTGCCTTTGAAGATAAATTGTTTGACACTAGGGAGGGGTTTAAGAAATTAATTATTATAAACTATTATCTCTATACCATAAGTACCAGCAGGTCTAAGTCATTAACTTATCTAATTAAACATAGAGAAGCAGCACTTGCCAAAGACAAATGCAAAATAAGTTTAACTTTCTGACAGGCACATTCCACCCTCCATCAGGTCTAAATAAACTCTGGACACTTAGGTCTAAACTCTGGACAGTAATTCCTCCTGAGCTGCTATGGTCCTCCTTAGCACACCCTGTTACACCCCAACACCTCTGCCTGGAGACACATGACTCCAGAAACATATTAAGCTCCTCTCTTGTCGTGGGCTAAAATCACACAAGAAAATACAGGCAAAATACCTGCATCTTCTTTTACAAGATTTGCTTTCTTCTAGTTTAAAGCATTCATAAACTGAAAATATCAAGCAATCCTTGTAAGAACTTCATAAGACTCAACATTTCTACAGTAAGCTGGGTCAAATTTACATCTGACTCTGAAGCAATTTAGTAAATAGGAACCTTGGGTTTGCCTTCCAATAATTTGGATTTCAGTTAGTCTCTAACTCTCAAAACAAAGCAAGAAAATGCTCAGCTGCCAAGGGAGCCAGGAAACAACTCTATAAGGCAAAGCAAAAAACAAAGAGGACAAACAACTACAAGATAAAGTGAAAACAATGTTTATTATAATTCTTCATTAAACCCGTGGTTTTTCCTCTTTCAATGAAAATCAAATACTTTTCTTTATAACTGAAGTTAAGAAACAGTGGTGTTTGAATCAGCAAAATTTCAATAGTTTGTAATAACTTTGGACCGAATGAGTATGATTCCCATCTTCATTGCTGTAAGCATTTTGAAACGTGCTCACATTATCCTCCACAACTGGCAAAAGTACTTCATTGTTATTAAACGCTATGTGTTTATACACACAAATAAAAATATCCAAGTTTTTATTAATGGAAAGGTAGAAGGAAATAGCTATGTAAACTCTTTTTCAGCTAAAAATCAGGGATTCGCACAATCATAGAGCTCGAGGTATCCCAGATGTTTAAGAGTGCCAATCTGACTGCTGGTCCACTGATTTAAACTCACTTTAATTAGTATCTGAAACCTAAACATGACTTAGTGTTTTAGGAGCATATTTTTAATTTCTCTGTATTTACTGATGAATCAAAAAAGCACCCAACAAAACCTGTTCACCACCTACAGTACAAGTCATTCCAATCTATTATTCACTGACTAAGGCTACTCTATGGTTATATTTTGGTTAGTCTGTTTCCTCAACCAAACACTTCCATCTTACAAATTTACAATGTTCCATCCCATGAATATTCATGCCATGAATATGAATTAATATATTCCTTCCTTTCTCTCCACTTACAAATGTCCTGTGTCCTTACACTGATTCTGTCTCAATCAGGAATTCTGAGTGGGTAACAATTCACTAATACAGTGAGTGCATGAAATACAGAAGGAACAATAGTATGTTACTATGAAATTACTCTTTCCAGACTGTATTTCTTATTACAATGCCTTCATACACTTGCTATTCTCAACTAGTATTGCTATTTGCAGCCACTAATATTTGTGTCTTTCTGGAAATATGAATTGTTTAGAGAATATATCTGAACAAAATCATGAAGGTCTCTCACTCATTCCTTGTTTCTTAAAAATCAAACACACACACACACACCTTTCTATTTTCCTGCTGCTAGCCATATGCATCATGCTCATCCATAACGAGGATTCACACAATTCCAGTGTTTGCATCCAGCTAAGCAAAGCCTCTTCGATAAGCCAGCCAAGATGCAATGTGGGGAAGCAGTTACCATAGTAAATGTGAAACGCCCCAAAGTCACCAATGTTCAGAGAGCATGTATAATCATCTTGCAATTGCTCTGAGCATATTCTAGTGTCCAAGGAATTCCCTTTTTCATCTGCTGCTGCTTATCCTTCTTAAACAGAAGCAGTAGTACTACATTTGCCATAAACCGATGCCCCTTTTGTCCACCCTTGCTGTCCTCAGCCAGCATTAACACCCCTTGGTTGGGATTAAATTTCATTACCCGATGTTATGATAAAAAGAAAACTGTGACAACAAACATAAACAGTGACTACTTGTGGTTGAAAAGTATCCACCAAATTTGATTTTTTCCCCGCTCTAAATGGAAGGTTGTGCGTACTTCATTTATTTTCTAAAAATAAACTGATCTCAGAACAAAAGAGATGCTCTGCAAATTTAAAGTTTTGATTCGGACATAGTATCATGAAGTATGAGCAGATCTTACTTGGGTTATTTATCGGGGGGGGAGGGGGGGGAGGGAAAGCGGGGGGGCAGGATCTTAAAGAAAAAAAACCTCTAACAAACAAAAAAACCCTACTTCACTTTTCCTGACTAACAATAATGTTAACTCATTTAATAAGGCTCTGACATTTGCTTTCAGAACCACCTGGGACCTGGAAATAAAGTTTAGTATCTAGCCTGCAGTCAGACCTATTATTACAAAAAACAGAGCCCATTTCTGTATGTCATAGCAGAAGTTTTATATTGAGAGTTTCTCAGTAATCTGTTTTCTCCAGCATACTGTTCAATACATGTGACATCCTTGCAAAAATCTTTTCTAAATTGCAGTAGATCATTGCAGACATTTTCAGGTAAGATACAATTATATCCTACAGAAAACAGGAGCAGGCAAATGCCTCTGAGCTACATCATAGCATCAAGAAACAGGACAAAGGCGGAAAAGGGGATCTGCCACCTTCACTGATTAGAAATAAAAACAGTTAGGAATCAAAGACTTAGATTAAGTTGCTTTCTTGTACTGAAGCCAATTGTTTAATAGGATCCTTTTGACCCTGAGGTAACATAAAGATTAGGATCTCATTTCAATAAATGTAAATGTTGCATATTTTGCCAGGCTTCTTCCTGACTATAACCACTGGAACTCAAGACACAGTTATAGTTCTGCTTACTGACACAGAAATTAAAGCATAGGCTAGTAGCTAAGAATTAGATCACAGAATTGTGAAATGGTTTGGGTTGGAAGGGACCTTAAGGAACATCTAGTTCCAACCCCCCCTGCCATGGGTAGAGACACCTTCCACTAGACCAGGTTGCTACATTCATACACTAAACATTCACCTTATCTTAATACAACATGAGAAAAGAACCAGGGGGTTCGGAAACATTAACTTAGCTAAATTTATGAAGATGCATTTTAAAAATCATGTTTATCCCTTGTTGTATCTACTTTACATATTGTTTCCCCAATATTTTTCAGCTACGCATTCAGTTTAGATAAATCCTGCGAATTTTGGGGGGGTTTAGCATAACGAACACTGTGCCTCTACTAGCCTCTTTCTCCTTTGTCTTGATATTTATTTTTGTCCTGCAATTACAGGAATGAAGGTTGACTGCTGTATTTTTATTTTCCAAATGTATTAGAACATTAGCTGCCTGGTGAACTAAATGCCCACATAGTGGCTGGATTTTATGAATCACTGTACAGTTATGAGTAGAACCACACGTGAAAAAGTCACTGATCACCATCAGATAGTGTCATTAGCATTCTAAACTGGCTGCAACAATTTAAAAATGCAGAAACTTTAAAAAGACCTCACATAAAGTGTGAAAGCCTCCTCTGATTTTCCACCAGCAATTTCCATCTGACCTGCAGCCACCAAGTCTGCTCTGAAATCCAGAGCACCAGACCCTGCTCCAAGTGACTCAGTACCTGAACTTAGAACCTCTGCCTGAAGAATCTGCAGCTGAAAGGCAGCACCACACTGATGCAACGGTACTGCTTCTGGGACCTGGCGTAGAATTTCAACACTTAAATGCTTCAATGTTTAAAACTCTGTGTGGACACACCAACTCTGGACATACCCTTTATCACTTTGGCACATGCTTCCATTAAGTTGGAACTATTCCTCATATGAAAATCCGTACTTACACTATATAATATGTTTGGATTATGAAAAGATTGAATATACTTTGACAAATTCTGGTACTAACTTTGAAATAGCTATAAAAGTGCATAAAGTAATACAATAAATGAATACCCTGTGGCCATCAGATTCAACACAACTGCTGACATTTGAGGATTAGTATTTGCCTCAGTTAAGTCTGTTACCTTGCTGATGCTGAAGCAGACATCAGAACCCCCTGCCATGATTAAGTGTTTGGTGAGAAATCTTGCACATGAACGTTTTTCTCCTTTTCCCACTACTGTCCTTTAGGTGTTGGCTAGTTCTTTCCACCCAAGGCCAAGGCTTTTACACAACTGTGGTAAGTCAAAAGCAGCAGACACTGCCTGTTCAGTTCAGTGCTTGGAGACATTACTGGTTTTTTCCTGAAGGAAAACCCAAGTCTCTTTAAAGAATTATGTGCTGTACCCTGAAACTATTAATACAGACACCCATGATTGTCTTGATGGAGTTTTGGTGTTCAGACAGTTTTTTCACACAATATCTACTACTTATTTAACGAATAGCGTATTATTCCTTAAAAAGTCTCTTCTGCGTAACACCTAAATGTGTTAGAAAGGTTAATATGGCATTTTACAACACACAGGCTGATGACAGAAAGTAGAACTGCTATTCTGAAAAGCAGAAATGTCAACACATCTCTAAAGACATAAAATGGCACAAAATTAAATGTTACCAACTGCTGAGTCTAAAGAAAGGCTGCTTGAAGTTAAGGGATGAAATAAATAAATAAAAGGCACAAATATTTTAAAAACATAATAATCTACTTAATGAAACTTTATAGAACGCTTTTTATACACATAAGCTTCTAGAAATACTGCTCATTCCTTTCTACTGCAATAATTTTGAAGGGTCCAATAACAGAGGGGTCCACAAACGCCCATCATAAATCACTCACTAACTTTTTGTAGTAATTAATATCTGAGTTTCCATATCTTTTGGCAAATTATAAATCATTCCATGGAACTTTGGTATTTGGAAGGACATTTTGCAAAATTATTCATGACTTTATATATAAATAGGGATGCATGCACGTATATATGCAGACACACACATTCATGTCTACACAGTTTTGCACTACGTATAAACACGTACACATTTACAGAGACCATACATCAACATCACTGTGTGTGGGCACACATTTGTAGACAGACAGGTTTGCAAATATGTACTACCAGAAAACAAATCGCATTTTTAATTGTTAATTCAAAACAAATTAAGTTTGCCTGATGCAATCCTCAAAGCTTCAGGGGAGGACAGGGCTATTCTGGAAGGTGGAAAAGAAGGTTACAGCTTCCCTGAAATACAAGGACGCAAGAATGAAAAATACTTGTTTGAAGTGACCACTTCAAAAAAATCAAACATCACCAAGCTCTAATTATCCCAAGCAAACATATGGGTTAAATATAAAATAAGATCTGCTAACATCCTGGGTGCCCCCAGTCCAGATTTTAAGACTAGTTCATTAGGAAGGTTTTGCAAAGCTATGAAGCCGCAAGGGAAACGGGGTATCTACGCCTTATCAACACCAGTAACCCACAGCTACAGTAACACAGCCATAGCACCCTACTGATTTCTGAATTATCAGCGTCAAATCTTGAGCTCCTCAAGTTTTTCACTTGATGCTTTTAAACTAACATGTCCAAGGGCTAACATCTGTAGACAACAGCATAGCCCAAGGTGTAAGCCTGCAAGGAAATGTAAAACAGCAGCTTATACTCCCAAATACTCAGACAAAAAGCCCCTGGGAGCAGAAGCACAGCAATTAGCTTTCAGTGAAAGCTGTGGTACACCTTTATTATTGGCTCAGCACTACTAAGTTGCCAAACTAGCCCCAGGAAAAAGTAAGGAGCAGAGCTCTGTATGGGTACCCAAGAGGCAGGAGGGCAGTAACCAGCAGACTGGGTTTACAAAGCGAATTTTTACGCTGCAGAGTCTTGAAGCCCTGGGCCATTTTGCGATGCCAACTTTGAACCACACTTGTCCAAGAAAAGTTATGCCATGCTTAATTTTATTGATAATACAGCGTGTTGGTTTTTTTTTTTTCTTTCTAATTTAATGCACATAGGTGGTCAGTGGCACTTACCAAGCCAGCTTTGTGATTCTTTCTTTTTTTTTTTTTTTTTTTTGACAAAGTATGAGTGAAACATGGGCATAAACAGGACAAGATGAGCACAGTTGATTTTTACAATGTAGTTCCTATAGAAAGTACAAAATACACTTCTCTGCACAATAATAATGATGCTACAATAACCATATTCCTAGCAGATATCCAGGAAATGTGGAAGCCAGTTTGGCCCTCTTCCTTTATGACTCTTAAGTTAATCAAACCAAAATCTCAGCCAAAGGGAACAGCCCAGTGAAGAAAGCTCATCTACCTCACTTGGGAAGAGCTTGACTCAAAATTCATACTTGCCTGCTCGTTTCAAAGCTCCAATAACCAAGCATGGATATGCCTACCATACTGCACCAGAAACAGAAGCAGAAAGGAAGGGGAAGAGAGAAATGTAAACAGAAAGGAGGGGGGAAAGAGAGACAAAAGATAAAGGTAATGTCTCTGCCTGATGTTACTAGTCATTATAATGGGAAATGATGGCAAAACATTTGAAAGACAAATCCATCCTAAGTTATTTAATCCAATTTTTCATTATGTTGGACATCAGAGAAATTTTCATTTCTGCAAGACAAATATGGTATGTGATAGTATTTTTAGAGGCAGACAGAATCAATTTGAAGGTATACGGATGTCTACAAACACAGATGTTGGTGCAGGTTCCAGCCTAGGAAGGATATTTTAATCTCCTGTTTCCCATCAACAGCCATGATGCTGAACAGCTCCAGAGGGTAATAATTTTCTTTCTCCTTCTAGAAAAGCACTATGAGATGGCCCACTAAAGCACTGACAGACTTTTAAAAGAAAAAATAATAAAAATGATTTTTTGCCTCTGCGTGTTTCTTCCATCAATAGTGGTTGGGTCAGACCCTGGGAGAGGGATGCTGGCAGGATTCCAGGCTAATTGTTATTTCCACGGACAACATTCACATCTAGCTAGTATTTTTAACTTTGTTTTTTCATCACAACAGTTTTTTCTTCCTCTAAAAGCAACTTCCAAGTGTTCAACTCTGGCAGCTCAGAAGAGTATTACCAACAGTAGAAAAAGTTTCAAGAGAAGTATTTCGAAATAAGGCCAAAGTAGGATAAATTACTTATTTCTGGGGGGAAAAAAACCCCACACCACCATGACAAACATGAAGCATATCCAGAGCACAATCCTCAGGTCACAGATACACTTCCTTGAAGGCTCAGTGGATAAATGGATTTAGTTTACTAAAAATGTCCATTGTGAATGCATATATGATTTTGTCATTGCTCAAGATTAACAACCTACTACTATTACACTGGCATCGTTCATAAATGTCTGTGAGTTATGTGGACGGATTTCTTTTAAAATCTCTGAACTGTTCACAAGTATGTGCATAGGTTTATAAAACCAATTTAAGATAAAAGTTGTAGATGATACTGCAGCCACCACTGTTTTCCATAGAGGAGTCCTACTTTTCACAGCCACAGAGATTTCCAGTTGGGTCACAGGAATTACTTTTGGAAGATATCATAGTTTCAGTGTCTCAGCCTGTATATTAACACAACGATCACGACCTCCAACAGATTAAAGCACTATGGTCTTTAAATGTCAAGGTGACTCGTGTTGCTTATACGATATGGAGATGCCCACAAATCCATTCTTAGTGCAGACTCCAATAACCTCAAAGCAGACAGCGTAATCTAAATAACTATTCCAGCTTTACCAGTACTTAGACACTTCTTTATAGTTATTAGCAGCTGCACAATCTCCTTGTTTACTGGACACATTCCTGTTAAGGTCTGATTATTTCTGCAATGATCACACTTGCTATCCCTTAGGTACTGTCTATGTGCAACTCCATTCACAGGCAAATCCCTGTTCATCACATTAACACCAGGCTGGGAAATTCCAGCACAGCCATAACAGTTCCTAAGAACGGGGCCATGGTCATTCCCCATCTTCCAACACAGCTGCAACAGCTGGGGAAGGCACAGACTGACTGTGCTAAAGCCCAAATAAACATCTATTTTCCAAGACCCGTGTAAGCTTTCCATTTCCAACAGAGTCAAGAGATATTCCGTATCTACTCACCAAAGCAGTGGACAAGCAATCACAACAAAATTATTAATCTCCTACTTAACAGGAAAAAAAAAAAAAAGCTATGCTTCCCTTCCTGCCAAAGATCTCTTCTAATAAACCAACCAACTCTGCCCTACAAATTCATCTTTCATTGGGTTTTTTTTCCTAGCTCTGTGCTAGCCCAGCTGGTTTGCTTAGAGCAATGAGCTGTTGAATTAGATAACATGTTTTTAATAAGTCAGTCTAGTAAAGCAGTTTTGAACGGCTTCACAATGCACAGATGTCTAAATTGTCTGTAGAGTAATATTAATACTAAATTGTAAAAAGAGGGACTTATGATTCTGTCGAGCCCACTAGTGATAAATATGTATTTTCTCAGCACAGCTATCAGCTTTTAATTAGTGTTTTAATTAGTCCTAAATAAAATTGCACATTTGGATGGCACGAGGAATCATATCAGACAAATCATAGGTTAACAGGAATAAAGCATCCACCTGAACTCAGACCTCAACCAAATGCACAATGAGGTATGCAATCCCTAGCTAGTGGTGAATAAACAGAATTTGTGCTACAGAAGAGAAAGTTTCCTAAACTTTGTACTCGACTTTTACTGATCCCAAGAAAAGAATCCATAAAGTCGTAACCCTGGGGCATCAGGTAAGCTCAGGGGTCCCACATGCTGCAAGACGCCTCTCCGAGAGTCCTACTAGTAAGACAAGACCTAAGGAGGAGAGGTTCTCCGATAGAGGATTTTATTGCTGCTGGGGAGCAGATGCCTGCGGCATAAAGCTACCATGACATTCAGGGGTACTGCGGAATGAACTGAATAGTTACTCAGGAAAGAAAGATGCTGGGGGAGCTCCACAGGACTGGTGTGGCCTCATCATGCCCCCAAAGTGAAGGGTCTTGGCCACTCCATCTGGCAGCCCCTGCACAGACATACTGACACATAAATGCAGCAAGCTTGGGTGAAAAGCCTCTCCTGTAAGCAGCTGGAGTTGCTGCAACTGACATGGATTCTCTCAAAACACAACAGCGTACCGAAATTATTTTTACAATAGTCAAGAAAAGCCTTTTGATGTTTTCCATGTAGCTTTTCAAAAAGCTTTCATTATTTTTGAGGCAGGGTGCTAGCTAAGCTATTTTTATGACTAAGATTAGTTTGGATTTTTATAAAGAAGCACTCCCAGGGAAGACAAAGTTACTTCTAAATTTGCAAGTGCATTGCACTATGCAATGTATTATAAAAAATAAGTAACTGTAAAAAAAATAAAATTAGAAGATTCAATGAAAATCCAATAAAGAAAAATGCTTTGTTTCCAGAAGCAAATACACATGACCTGGAAATCAATGAAGTATTTATTCACTAAAGTGAGATTTCTTTTATAGCACAGCACTTAAAAAGTAAATGTAAAGCTTAAGTAATAAAACACACACAAATATACAGCAAAATAAATCTTTAGATAATAGATTACATCTACGTAGTGTTTTACAGTTCAATAAACTTTAACAAAACCCAACTTGTTTGCAGCAACTGGGAAGTTCATGGCATTTGCTAACCTGTACAAGCAATGCCATTTGAGTAACTTAGTAAAAAAAAGACATGTTATAAAGCCATGCTAGGCATCATAGAGTACGCATTTACATTATTTACTAGCTCATTACATCATCTAACCGCAACAAGAATCATCTCCACAAAGGCATTCCTCTTTGCATCTTTCTTTGTTCTCAGCTCCACCAATTGCGCAATTCCCAAAGCATTTTTGCATATAAGCTGTGCAAGCAATCCTCATCTGTTTATGTCAGCTCGCTCCAGAGGAGAACTTCAAGATCTCTGCAAGTTGTGTTACTCCCCAGCCATTCAGTACGATACACTCTGACAAATTAATTCCTATTTCCTAAAACTTGACTCTACCTTTATTGTCCACCGTTCTGGTATATCGGGCTGTTCCAGCTTTCTGTTGACTACAGCAAACAGAGCACAGGGTATGCTATAACATATGGTCTTAATAAAGTCAATGGGAAAAACCTTGTAACTTGCCATCAGGGCAGACATTGGGATCCTTGTGGTCCCCAAGCTGCCCAGCAGCCAGCGGCACGCCCCCATGGCAGAGGTGGCCAGCAGCATTCTGCGATGCATTAGGTAGAGCATTGCCAGCAGGTCGAGGGACGATTGCACAAGGTCCCTGCCAACATCAACCAACCTGTGATTCATTTCCAGGACCGATATGCTTCCAGAAGAATCATGTTTTTGAAACTCAATGCCATAGCTGTAAACTCCAAAATGAATTTGTCTATTTTTAACTAATGGTGGAGCAACTGAAATCAAAATCTAGTCCATCAGCTTCTGTAAGGGGAAAATTCAGCTCTGATTTACAGTCGGTGGTGTGTGGATGTTAAGTGAGTACAACAGCTTCAGCTCAGGAACTTCACGTGACAGACTGAAAACAGAAAAGATGAGATATAATGACAGATATTAGAATTCTTTGGTTAGAAGACAAATCCTTGTCTTCCCAGATTTGAGGGATTAAAACTGAAAGAGGCTATTTGGCTTGCAACTGTAAATTCCTCATGAAAATTTGTTTCACAGTATATAAAAATATCCTAAGGTATACAACCTACCTGGAGCAAATTCCAAGTGCATCACAATAATTTCAAAGGATTACAAAAGCCAAACTACTATAACCTGCTGCATTCTTGAAATATTCTTCCTTCTATTGTGTCTAAGACTTTCAGTATTAAGTTTGTTGATTAGGTTTAGACCACAATACAACTCTGTCAAAAGCTTAAAATAGCTCCAAAATATTTAATATATATTATAAAGTACGAAATGTAATAATCAAGGCAGAAATAAATTTTCTCTAAAGTAGGTTTTGTATCAAGTACCAAAGTTAACAAGCTCAATCAAGACATTTGTTTATTTCCGTCAGGCTGTTACATCCTAAAACCAGCTCCTAAGGGAGCCTGGAATTGAAGAAAGGGGAGAGGAAGGAATAAACCCATGGCTGAGAGAATAATAATGGAAAGAGAGAAACAACTTGTATTTCCTGTTCCTCATGAAAACTCAAATAGAGAATAAATATAACTTCACAGCAACACAGGCCTATTGATCAAACCAAAATACTGTTGAGCTAGGGTAAAGGACTGTCTCGGAAACACACTAGAATGGCACAGAAGCTCATAAAACTTCCAAGCAAAAGACAAATAAATTGGTTTTTTTAAGAGAACATGGTCTTGGGGAAATAATGGCTTACTAAACCACAGTCCTTGGGTTTGGCTCACACTGATGGCTCTTAGCTCCAAAGGTTATCTAAAATTCAAATACCATTAGGAAGTATTTGTCCTGTGTGATCATTTTCCCCCTCTCCAAGAAGATTCAGTCGACATGACTATGAAGATGCTCAGAACTTCAAGTATTATTATTAGCAAATTTGAGATTTATCAAACTTTATCCAGTGATCCTCCAATAACTAAAAGATCACTAAACGTTTAAATCACCATGCTTAGCCAGTACAGCTCACTAAACCCCATTCATGTTTTATTCTAAGCTGTGAAAAAAATCAGGAGTATCCAGAGGCATCTAGATTACAGACTTGTTACAGAAATGGAACCAAATCCATAGGGATCCTCCACTCCACTAAAAATGGACATTCTATGTGCATTAGGGTGGGAAAAAAAGGAATTTAAAATACACTGTTTACAACTGTTTATAAATGAACTCGCAAAGTAATGTTAAGTGTGTTAGAATAAGAACTCGCACAGACATTGTCAAGCCTAGCTCCTAAATCATCCTTGCAAATTGCCATGGATACCAGCTCCAGAAATGCAATGTAGATGAAGAGAAGTAATTCTCAAAGAATGAAACAATCTTTAGTCTCCTGTCCAATTCTGCCTAATCTTTAGAAATGCAGATGTGCAGACAAGGCGATACCCCATTCATTTTTGTCCTGGCTTATCACTTACTTTTAAAGCATACTGTCTGGCAGTTCCATATTATAAATAATTCAAGGGAAGCCAACTTTCAAAGCCCTTGTGTTTTGAGTTCAAAATAGCTGAGTTCAAAAATAGGCTTGCTTTTTAATACTGCAGAGACCTTACACACACAGAGACACACACCACATTCCGACAGTTCTGCTGGCAAAGAACATATAGCACCCCTAGATGTGCCATGTATATGCAGACAATATTACAGAAGCACTTTGAAATGTGTCCAATTCAATAAAATATGAAGAGTTTTAACTGTACTTTCAGCTTTTAACTATTTTAAAATTAATTTTCAGCTTTTAACTATCTTAAAATTAATTATATTTCCCTTAAAAATTGTCCAAAGGGATTTTAATGTTATTTTATCTATTTAAATATAATGTATATATATACACACAGAGACACACACATATATGTATTAAAGAATATGTATCTTCGCACGACACCCAAGACTGAGACACACATCTTGTTCCACTATCAGTTTTGATGTCTGTGGCAACTGACCTCAGTAGAGACAGAGAGCTTTAGCTCGTGGGATGCAGTCACAAAGCACCGCCATAGACAGCTGAGCCCAAAAGAAGTGCTATCCGGATCAACTCATCCCTGTTGATGAGAAGGATGACAAGACAAGAGACTCAACAGGGAAAGACTTACTCTAGCCTTATTAGTGGAAGCCACGTATCACATCACAAAGTGTTTAGTCTTTAAAATGAGAAAAGAAGTAAATACTTTGAGTGCAGAGTTTGGCTAAGCCTTAATTTTAAAATAGTCTCAATAAATTTTATAGTCTTTGTGGCACTTGAGCGAACCAGATGTGAGAAGGTAAGTAAAGTCTGAATCACCTCCTCATTCACCCTAATGTTGGGGTTTTTCCTGTCCCCAAATTTTATCTCAAGCTATAAAAGATCTGAAAAACTTAAACAGAAGAAATAATTCAATTACATGCAATTAAAATAGCAGTAACAAAAGTCCGTTTATTTTGCGGGACTTGGATGATTATATTTATCACTGCAAATAGTTTATATTTCTACTAGCATTCAGCGTGCTACTCAAAACATGTAATTATATACCAGAACTATAATTTGCAGATGTCCTTACTTCACTGAGCACAAAGAAATTAATTGCCCTTTTTCTAAAGAGGATAAAAACTTTGCATATAGGTCTTTGAGCAACGCTCAGAATGTTAAAAATATTACCGATATAATACAATATTACACAAAATGAAACTAGTGGTAAAATTTCCACTTCACACTAGTAATTAATCAGAAGACTGCCAGTGTAAGTAAGCAGTCTCATATATTCATCCGTAGCCAGTGTCTTTCCAAAATAAATTACAAAAAATATTCAGAAAAAAGAACTGGTTTTTGCAGTGAGTGGGTGACTACGCAAAATCCTCTGATGGGCAGATTCTGACACTCGAAGCTTTACTTGAAATGTACCAGAATCCAGGATTCACCCAGTTTTTAAAAAATAAAAATAAAAATGGCCCTCCACTGGCTCCCCTTATTTCAAACTAGTGCATTACACCTCGTTCATACAGGCTCATTGTTGAGTGTGATGAGGTCCCTTGGAAGTTTGGCATCAGCTTGGAACACCAGCACCTTCATTTCAAGACGTGACGTACGCTGACTCTTGGAGGAGCTATCCCTCCACCAAGTCTCCTTTCCTTCTGGTTATTTCAGGCACTTAGCAATTGGCTGACTTTCGGGTTTGCAAGGTAAAGTGCGTGGTTAGCAGTTTCTCTTTGGCTGCAGTGGATCACTTGGAATCATTCCCTGAGAAAGAACAGACTCGAGCGCTCACAGCTTTTCTGCATTGCCCCTGAGTTTTTCTAACATTTCTTGAGTCCCTTACAGAATCCATCTGCTTCCTAGATTCCCAGAAGAGCCCTGCCGTGGTAGCTCCAGAAGAGCCCTGCCATGGTAGTCTCTCCAGTGTTCGTGCAGTCTCCCCTTTCCAGCCACCTTACACAGTTCACCTTAATTTCACCTACATGATCGTAACGCCTGACCCTCCAACCAGTCACACCTCACGGCAAATCACATCACAGCCCTAAACTGGAGTTGCAGCAACTTTATCTGATTTAATTTCTGTTTCTGAATTACAAAGAACACAGCAATTTTACCTTCTTTGACACAAGCAATGTCCCAAATTCTTCTGTGTCATCTTACTTAGTTCATCATACACCAAGTATTTAAGAAATAACTATTTAGGGAAGGGGGTGGGGGGGTGGGGGGTGGGTGTGTCTGTGTGTTAAATTTAAGCTATTGCTGGCTACCAAAAATTATACACAAGAGACTTTTAATACATATATCTATATGTACAAGGAAGGACAACTGACCTCTGCAAGACAGTGGGACATAGTGACAGGTACCAATGCTTACATTTGGGCTTTTGCTATGGCCCAGGTTAAAAACATGTTGATTATTTGGCTCACAAGGACTAACTTGGCATTTAACTAGACTTTTTATCTAAGATGTGCCATTTAGCTTTAGGATATGTTGCTGTTCTGAGAAATGAATGCTGACTCTGCACAGACGATGACATCAACTGGGAACCAGAATCAGCCACCAGCAAGCATCGAGGAGCACCTCCCAGCTGGCAGTAATGCTTCCCAGGTGCCTCAGTCCAGTCTCTGGGCACAACTATTCAACCATTATTCAGTCCTGATAGCACTGCACTACTTCTTTTCTCTATTATGCCAAAACTATCTGAGAATTAAAATTAACAAACTCCACTAGCTCCTCCCGTCTCACCGCCAGGACTCATGCCAGCAGGTATTTTGGTGCAGGCTCACCTCCAAGGCATCACAAACTGCTGCTATTTCTGCTCACACAATGCACCACAATGTTAGAGTCCTTGGATGATCTTTACTCTTCCTCCTGGTGGGGGCCTGAAACTAAACCCCTTGGTCTTAATGCTTTGTAAGGAATCACTTCACTTGGTCATTCCTCTGCCTCATCGGTATTCTGCTCTTGAGGAACCTCATTCTGCCTATTTATGAAATTGGAGGCTCCAGGACCACCTCAGGTGACAGGCAAACAGATCAGAAGGCACCAGAAAATTAGTGTCTGCAACGTTGCTTGTGATGCTGACCACTTTTTCCCTAGGATTGTACCTTTGTGCCTCCATTCCCCTCTGTAAGAGGCCAATTACGTCCATACCTCCCAACCACACAGCAAAACTGAGGCTTTGCAGAGCACACCACTGCAGCACCAGGCTATGGAAGAACATACCTCAGTCCAGTTCCTTTATGCAGTCACAGATTCCTTATTCCAAAATAACTTACTACTTTCTGTGAGCAGAAGTGCCAGGATCTCCCGGCCAGGCTCGCAGCCTGCCAGCACAGCTCCTCTCGGGAGGAATCATTATTCATCCCAGCTGAGAACATATTGACTTAAACAGCTCTGACAATTATTTTACCACTTCATACTGCGTAAGGAAATGCTTTCAAATACAGATTTGTGGTGGCAGGGAGGTTATTAAATGGGCATTTTCCCTTTTGCCATTTTGCTGTAATGAGCTGAGACTGCAGATATAGCATTGCAAAGAGGAAAAAACCCCACACTTTACACAACATTTATTAGTTTTGTATTTTATACTTTCATCCTCACTCCTTTAAAGCTTTAGCACTATTTTTCTGGAAGCAGGTTATAAACACTGTCACTTATACTGAGCTATAGAAAAACACTGGAGATCAACCTCACTTTATTCCAGAGACATGTAGTTTCCAAATAACTTGTTTCCAGTACCCACAGACAGCAGCATAAAGTCAAATAAGAACAAGGTTATGTGAAAGTCTTTAGCAAGAAATGAGAACTGAACACACTGGGGAGAAAAATATATATATATATATATATAACAGAGAACTCCAGTTAGAAATCTCCATTCCCATACAGCAGAATACTTCCTTTTGGACAAACTGTTTCCCCAAAAAATTAGTCTTGAGCAAAAAGCATCCTGTAACTCCTGCTATTTAGCATCTGTGTATCTGAATCTAGCTGAATGCCAAGTAAGCCAACCAGTTAGCCAACTGAAAACCAAAATGTTAGCAAATAAGAAAATAAGCTGGTTGCAAACTAATGCTTAGTTTCCCCAACACTTTCCCTTATTTCCCACCACACACATTTTTTTTTCCTTCTAATGCTTAGGACAGAAGAAATCTTACGGAAAGCCACAGCAGAAACAGTTTTGAGAACTGTGTAGAACTACTTTTGCAAACAGACCTAAGAGAAAATAAGTAATTTTGTCCATATCAAAATAATTATTAGATCTCTTTCATTGGGAAACTCTAGCCATTTTACAGTTTAGGACTGCAACCGAAACTTTACAGGGAGTTTACCCTGGTATTAAGATGCACTTTTGCCACCCAATGAAATTTAAAGAAATTAGAAGCCACACACAAAACCAAACCAAAACACACCAAGAAAAAGCACATCATGCATGATTCTTACATGCTCATCAGTATCGCTAGCTAATTCTCTGAAAAGGCCTTTTACAGTACATACGTACAGATGGTAAGATCAAGGGGAAATATTTTTATTTGAAAAAGAACACAAAGGAGAAAACAAAAATGGCAAGGAAGAATTCAATTAACATCCTTGCTCTTAATTCCCACAACAAAGCTAACATACTGCTAAAGAACTTATTGAAGAATGACTAATTGCAATCCTGCCTCACTGCTGTGTCTGAGCAGGGGGTGGGAAGAAGCATTTCTTCATGAGCATCCTCCAGCAGAAGGCTCAGAGGCTTAAACGAGACATCTGAGCCAGGCATGCAGAGGTCTGGGGTTACCTCAGGTATGTCTGAGCCTGGAAGGCACTGTCAATACTTCACATTTATTTGTCTTACACATGAAAGCCATAATCTCGCCCAGCAGAGGGGCCTAACCTTGTAAGAGGATGCTAACGAAAAGGACCCAGGTTTGTAAGAGAATCTCTTCTGTGATCAGGCAAGGCAGTGTGGATTTTCCTGCTCATCCAGAGCCGTGGGAAGAAAGAGGCTTTTGTACTTCTGGATGATAGGAAAGGTTGAGCTGCAAATCTGATTCTGCTAACCTCCACTTTCAGGGTAATTGAATACAGTCAATGCTCTTGGCACAAAAATGGGAAGTAAGAAACTAGCCTTTACAGCTCATGGCTTAATTTGAGCATGTTCTTTTAACATACCAAGGTTAAAAACTTTCTAAGCAGACTGTTTTTATGTCAAGATATTGCTAATTTGCTCAGTCCCCATAATCAAGTTTCTTTCACCTTCCTTTTTCTGAAAACAAAGCACTGAGATGCAGAAGACATCCTAGCAGGCATATCTTCCACTACTACTGCTGCAGCAGAGTGCAGCCTCACATGATTTCTAGCCCATAGCCAGCACCAGGCTGCTGTTCAGGCCAGAGATAACACCGACGGTGCTTTGAGAATATCTAAAGGCAACACAGCATCTCTCCTTACAAAATTTATATTCATTAATTTTAGTTTGTTCTTAATTGGTCAAAGCAGAGGTGGCTCTTGGGTGGATTCATCACTGACCTGGTTAAACACATCTCTGGGAAATTCAGTAGAACTGGCATTTGGTGCCAGCAACGCAGACAGAAGTCAGCAGCTGTGAATTCTCTGAATTTACTGCAAGATATAAAGGGGAGATCAGGTACCGCTGATAAATCTCCAGGGCTGCCACGAAACCCCAGTCAGATGTCACAAGCTATAAACTTACAGAGAGGGCAACTCAGAATAATTCTTTCTGGGGTTAGTTGCACTGTCATGAATTATTTCTGTGGTGGGGTTTCACCTTCCTGCCGACGCAGCAGGGCTGAGCAGATGCTTGTGAGCAGGCAGCAGGCGGCTCACACCTGGGATGAAGCTCTCCGGGTACCCCCCGAAAGGCTGCAGCACATTCCAACACAGGGTGCCAGTCCTGAGCGTGCTGCAAGCCTCACCATAGTAAACGGCAAGACGTTTCTCAAAGAAGCAGCGCTGACTTGGTAGCTGTAAAGTACTGCTACGTCTAATTGCCGTGCAAAAAATAAAATCATTAATTCAGTGCTTTGCAGCAGTTCTCGCAGGGTAACAGTTATCCCCTTTCACGTTCTTGCTGCCTTTTTAAACCACATTTTCCCATCCAACTCTCTTTTCTTTTTTTTTTTTTTTTTAAGGAGGAAATTAATTACATCTGAAGTAATTAGAAATTTAAAATCCTTTAATTCACTTCTCTCAGACACACAGCTTTAGAATATATTAAGATGATGTTAGGTCTAATACTCTCCTCAGAAGCCTGAGAGACTAATCTATTTCGATGGAAGGCACACATGCCTCTGAAAGCAAATATAGCCATTAACTCCTTTAATCCCTGCACATCACAAATGATCTATTTTGTTATTTAACTACTGAATCGTTAAAATGTTGACTAAGAAAGGTTCCAGTATGCTCAAAACCACGGATGTAGAAGATGCAGGCTAAATGCCTGCCTTGCCTTAACGTGCCCCTTATACGCTGGCAGGCAGCAGCAAAGCACATGGCAACGTTTGCATCCCAGCCTGGAAACTTCTGTAGGCTGGCGCAGTGCTGGCCCAGCACCCTGAACCTGCCCTGGCACGAATGCTACTAGAGAGCTTTAATTCAGTGCACCAAGAGAAACTGGGCAAAATGTATTTTAAAACAATAGGCTTGAAACATTTAATTGACCATGAGTTTCCTGATTTAATGTCTGCTTACAGAAATCTTCACTTTACATGTAATTTATGTGCTTACTGCTGAAAAAAAGGGCACATTGCAATATGATGCATTTGGGTTTTAGCTGTAAGAACATTAACTCACTTTGCAAAACAAGTAGCAAATACATGGATAATTTTATGCCACGTTGCTGAAGTAAATTGGTATTAAATTCCAGCTTCAGCACCAAATGGCGAGTTAACAGGCTGAACAAGCTGAAACCCTGATGGTGTCCTAAGAGGATATACCGGGCAATGCACAGGGCAGCACTCGGAGGAAGGCACTAACGTAAGCTTTACACTAGAGCATTTCATACCAGACCCATCCCCTGTGCATTCTGGCTGCATTAGATGGTTTGGCCTGATGGCTATGTACAGTCAATGGTCACAATCTGTTCTCCTAATCTAGCAGATTAAAAATACATCACAATGATTAAGGGAGCATGATGATTTTTTTTTTCTAATACTGTAAGTACTATCTGACATAATAGCCTGCAGTAGGCAACTTGAATATTAAAAGATTACCTATATAAATACTAAGGAACACAGAAATGGATATGCAAATAGACTGGCTGCAAAATAAATGGGAGTTTGACAAGTCAGAAGTATTTTAGAGAGGAAATGTTGGTACATCAGTAAAGTTACCTAAGGAAAGAACTGTAGTATTCCCATACCCAAACACTACATTTCAAAGTAGCACTTGCAGCGCACTAAAATGCATCAACCCTCAGTAAATATCTACTTCACAAGTCACCTACAAAAAGCCTATAATGATTGTTTTTTTCTGGAGCTTTAACACGGAAGATTGGCAAGTGTTTAATCTTATTTTTTTTACAGCAATGCAAAGCAGACAAAGCAGCCTAAAGATGATGAAAATCAAGGCGTGAGAGGATACTTTTAGAAGCCTGAAGATTAAGGGCTTGTTATGTTGCAGAGCAGTTAACACACTTGAACTTAAGCAGGGGATAATTTCTTCCAGATGAGGAAGCGAGGTGGACAGACAACTCGTGATTAATAATTCTCCTAATCTACTTTCACCATTGCTGCACTGAGGTTTTTAACCAAGTGGGATTTAGCAGCAAAGCAGGATAATTTGTGCCTGTGTGCAGAGGATGGCGGCGCAGAGGGTTTTGCTACATGTACTCAGTCAGGGCTGGCTTGTTCAAGCTCAGAGTTCCCTTTCCATATGCAAACCTCATCACCCAGCTAAGAGATTTGCTGGCAGAAATGCCCTAGGCTCTGAAACCATTTGGCTAAACACTAGAGAATGGCTTTTAAGTGTACACAACATCCAGCACTTACTAGTAGGTTACCTTGAAAAGGAAGGCTGCGAAACCTGAACTGCTTCAAAGGCATTCCCTAATAAAGGACGACACTCACAGCAAAAAAGGCAAGACTTTTTATTGGGGACAAGCTTGAGGAGCTCTCTCCCCACTAAGGAACACAAGCCGTGGTGGGCTGACCCCGGCTGGTGGAGGTGCCCCCCGAGCCGCCCTGTCACTGCCCTCCCCAGCCGGGCAGGGGGAGGCCATGTAACCAGTGGCTCGTGGGCCGAGATGAGGGCGGCAATCACTGTCACGGGCAAACCAGACACGACTTGGGGAAATTAGTTTGATTTATTACCATTCAAATCAGAATAGGGTAATGAGAACTAAAAGCACCTCACCCCTCCCTTCTGCCCGGGCTGAACTTTGCTCCCAAATTCTCTCCCTCCACCCCCGGAGCAGCACAGGGGAATGGGGGCTGCGGTCAGTTCATCACATGTAGTTTCTGCTGCTCCTTCCTCCTCACACTCTTCCCCTGCTCCAGCATGGGGTCCCTCCCATGGGAGACAGTTCTCCATGAATGTCCCTAAGTGAGTCCTTCCCACGGGCTGCAGTTCATGAACTGCTCCAGTGCCATCCCTTCCACGGGGCGCAGTCCCTCGGGAACAGCCTGCTCCAGCCTGGGTCCCACACGGGGTCACAAGTCCTGCCAGCAAACCTGCTCCAGCCTGGGCTTCCCTTGGGTCACAGCCTCCTTCAGGCATCCCCCTGCTCCTGTGTGGGCTCCTCCCCAGGCTGCAGGTGGGGATCTGCTCCACCGCGGACCTCCCTGGGCTGCAGGGGCACAGCCAGCCTCACCGTGGGCTTCACCAGGGGCTGCCGGAGAATCTCTGCTCCGGCACCTGGGGCACCTCCTGACCCTCCTGCACTGACCTGGGGGCTGCAGGGCTGATGCTCTCACATAGTCTCACTCCTCTCTTCCACTGCAATTTGTTGCACAGCTTTTCCCCTACTTCTTAATTGTGTTATCCCAGAGGCGCTATCACCATCACTGACAGGCTCAGCCTTGGCCAGCAGTGGGTCCCTCTGGAAGCTGGTGGCATTGGCTCTATTGAACATGGGGGAAGCTTCTGGTAGCTTCTTACAGAAGCCACCCTGTAGCCCACACACACACACATACTACCAAAACCTTGCCACAGAAACCCACTACACAAGCAAAAAATAACAGAACATGCCTAGGGAAGGTGGATGCATAGGGTATATTCTCTTTTGGATCCCTGCATCATTCTGCATTCTGCAGACAGCATACTACAGAGTGGGATTAGGGGTATGGTCTTTGTAGCCTGAATTTCCAGATTACATTATGTGCTGTACTGTATTATATTGCCATATTTGCAACCATTCAACAAAAGCACCATTGCTGTGGCACAGTAACCACCAGAGCCATCGTACTGGCAGCAGCTTAAACCAGTAACTTGGGGAATGCTTGCAGTCTGTTTTGTCAGGTTGAGTGGTAAGAGAGTCACCTTGGCATAGCTTGTGATGCTGTTGAAGACTCAAACACATCGTAAGAAAACTGTAACAAAGACCTGTATTGGTATTCAAATGGAAAAAATAAAAATGCCCTGGGAAATAAGTACTCATGTATGCCATGAGCAGCACAATCCCATGACAGATGTAGCAGCAATCCCCTCAGGTACATCGACTGTAGAAAAGGTCTGCCAAAAACCGCATAGGGCTGTTGAAAAAATAATTTGTCACAGCTGGCCATAGCTGGGGGAGGGGAGTCAAAATAGAAAAGTCATGCCATGTTAAGAGAAAACAGAAAGAAATTAAAAATGACAAGAGTGAGCAAATGGCATCTATCCAAAGATTTTAGGAAGCATTTGAAAATAATCCAAATACAAATATTTGATTGAAAAGATCCATTTTCACAAAATAAATCCGTGAGGGTGATTATTTTGAAGATTTGGTATTAAATGCTAGCAATAATGTCCCTCCCTTCCCATGGCACAGCTCTGAACAGGTTGTTGACCACAACCCAGTGTCTTTGCTTTTGCAGCTGTAATGCAAGCAGGTGAAGCAGTGAAGAGGGAACTCAGCAAATGAGTTAGATTACAGTAATGAAAACACCATTTTCCTATTTTTATGTCCTTGAACAGATAAAAAATAGTCAAACAAAACTTAGACATTACCTTTTTGATGGATTACCTACACTGTACTTTCTTCTTTTATAACTACATATACAAAAGCCCATAGCTAAACCAGAATTCTCCATGTGAAATACAGGAAACTAAAATATTCAAATATCTCAAGCATATGTTATTAAAAAAACTCACCAGACTCAAAACCTCTAAAAGATATGTACGCACATCTTCTTTCTGAGAGCTGCCTTACTATCATTCCTATTGGCATTTAACATTCACAGAAGTTGACAAGCTTTGCAAATTCTTAAGGCTCTGCAGAGTCACCTGCCATGAAAAAACAGCCTTCACATACCTGACATAATTAGTATCTAGAAGAATTGCCGTACTTAAGTGTGTGAAATGCAGAAGAAACACAACAAGGACAACCAAATACAGAAGTGAGTCCAGCCGAAATGTGCTGTTCATATGAAGGCTTTCTGAAGCTTCGTAATGCTGCTGTTCTCTTAGTTGCTACAGAGAAGTTTTTAGCATACCAACGGTAGACGTAGCATTTTATCATACTAAAACTGGGAACAGTGATGTGCAGATAGAAAATTAGAGTTAAAAATGGTCTGAAAATGCAGATATTGCACCTTTATCATAAAACAGAAAAGAAGCAACAGATGGAAAACAAGATGGTCACTCTGACTAGAAAACAAGAGAAACTTGAGCAGCAGAATTATGCCAGAGATTTTCAGGGATAAGGACTCAGTTAGGTTCTCTTTTTCTGTGAAGTTACGCAGGACAGAGACCGCTTTCTCCCTCTCACTATAAATCAAGTAACAGGATACATTTACACCAGTCAAAACCCCGGCACCTGGCTTAAAGATAAAAAAAAACAACTCCAGTGAGAAAACAGTTTGGGTTGAAACTCATACACAGACCACGACACTGATCAGGTCCCTGCAATAAGCTAAAATACACAGGAATGTGCAGAATTTGCCACAGTCCCTGCTAATAAAAAAACATGCAGATCACTAAGGAGTCATTTTTTTGTAATGAAGAAAATTCATTAAGATATTGTGCTTGCCGGATGCAGGCTCCTAACTAAAAGGATGAGAATCCATCAAAAGGAGTTTGGACTAAAAGGTCTTTAAAAATAGTGCTGACGTCATACAAGATGCTTTAGACAATACTTTAGACAAGATACAAGATAAAAATGAAAACATTTTTATCGTGTTTTCAGTGCACTTAAAACATACCTTAAAAGTAAACTGGAGTAATTAAAAATCTGCATCTTCAAGAACTATTGCATCAGTGACTTATTTTCAGACTAGTTTTAATAATTTTGGTTTTCATAAAATAGATTCACTCACTTTAAATTTTAGAAAACTGTAAGGAATCTTACATGGCAAAACTTCATAAACACTCTTAATAAACGTACAGATACTTGGCTTTATTTTTATTTTGTTTAATTGTTCTTAATGGTTTACCCTGGGAAAGCAGGGCAAATTCCTCAAGACTACCAAAAGAAACTTCGCATCCTCAAGCAAACGAACAGTACTGACACACAGTCATGGTAGCAAAAAGGATTTTTGGAGTTTTGTTTCTCTGTTTAGGAAGCTCCTTAATATAATCTACAAATGAGCATGTACTGAAATAAAGAAATGTGAGAACTTAATATCCTAAATTAGGTGGGTTTAAGCTAAACAGTGAAAGAATCAGTGTAAAGAAATACACAGGCAAGATAAGCTGGACTCTGCCATCAACTTCCACATGCTTAATGCAACACCAAAAACTATGCTGGGGCCTCTAAAATGTTTATCAAAAAATGGATGAAATTTTACTTACAAAAACTGACTTCAGACAACAAAACAGCAAATGCAGGCCAAATTTTCTCACGCAAATGGCCTGAGACTTGTAACCCAGACTTTAAGTGAGCTGTGGCAACAAGTAAAATAATACTGGAATTGCTCACAGTGTACATTGAGAATTGAACAGTATGTTACTGCTTCCCTCAATAGCTTTCCCATAGTGCTCGATGCTAATACATTAAGCCTCCCATCATTCCTCAGAGGTGCTCTGTCAATCCCAGTTGGCTGACAAGAAATTAAAGTACAGAAAGATTGTCCAACAAAAACAAACCAAAAAACACAGGAAAAAAACCCCCCACAAATAAATAACCTCACCCCCAAACAGACGCTTAAACACTGATTTTTATTTTTTACGCCTTGGAAGTGTAATCTTATGGCAGTCACAACTATCGCATTTGCTATATGTTTACGTAGTAAACACAAGCATATTCCTACAGAACTGTCTGTTGCCCTTCTTTTTTAATTAAAAAATCTGTTTGCTTTGATGCGTAGGCGCCATCGCTGCAGTCACTGAATTCTTGAAGCAGTCAGTCACACCTCACCAAACCCAGGGTTCTCTCTAACACGATGTAACTCCTGAAATAGCCAACGATCCGTGCTGTACACAAGGAACACACTGTATGCATGTGGACTCCAGTACTACACCTCCAATTCATTCACAAAACTTCGCTGAAGCTAAGCATTCACCATAAAAATAAAGAAATAATAAAAAAAAATCATTGCCGAATATAACTTACACCAAAAGGTTTCATCTTGTATACTACTTTACAAAGACCCTTGGGAATAAAATCTGCAAGAAGTTCACATAAAAAGATCAAGATGTTCAAGGTGCTGTCTCTGAATTTTTAATTAAAAATCCATCTCAGTAATCCCAAGTATCTGCAGGGATTTTCTTTATGGTTTTGCATATTCTGAAATGACATAGAGAAGGTGAAAAGGAAACGACTGTTTAGTTTCTTTCCCTATGAAAAATGAGTAAGTATGTGACAAAACCAGAAGCCTGAAGCAGCTGTTTTGAGACCATATGCAAGTACCTTGCAGGACTGTTTGTCACGGAACTTTCTGGGTACTACAGGTGACATAGGTTTAATAAAGGGGCTGGGGGCCAGAAAATAAATCACTTGGGGCTATTAAACAAAGGTCAGTCATGCTCTGAAAGGAAGAGTTAGGTAGAGATTACCTATCCAAAGAGAATGTTTTGGAGACCTGGAATGACAAATAACAAATACCAAATTCAGAATGTAGTGCAGAAACCAGTATGGCTACCGAAGACAACGGTAGTGAAGAATCAACCATTTGAACCAGCATTTTGCCCCAAGTCAATGTACTCATTCTAGAGCTGATCCAAGCAGAATCCAGCTTGCTGAAAAAACTGCCATCATCTTTCCTTAACTAAACTACATGGAAACAGTTAAACATCTGCCTGGTAAGGACAGCACCAGGCACTACCAATGAGACTGACCCAAGAGAAATGTTAGGAGATTTCAGTTCTTCAGACTAAAAGCCTTCTCCCTGCACTCTGTGCATGCACTTATTGACATTCCTCAGCAAACGGATCCTCCAGGCTTGACCAACTGTAACATCTGCACCATCCAGGAGAAAGGAACAAGCTCAAAAATTTGAGTTAAGCCTGTTACACCATTCGTCCTCCACAGGTTTGGGTTGTTCTGGTTTTTTTACATCTACAGAGTTCAGAGTTAATCTTGTTCTGTTTAGGGCAGGTTAGAATCAAACCCTGAAACTCTGCTATCTTTTTCCAAGCCTCTCCATTATCCACACAGCAATCTGAAGTGTAACAACATCGTTATGTATTTAATCCTTCATAAAGGCATATATTCACTGCGTACATATAATTACAAGCACTTGACACAGAACTCCCACTAAGACAACAAGGTCACCTCCCCATTGAGGGCTACTAGACATGAACATCTGTCACTTAAACAAATGTCACTGAGTATATCAACCTGAAGACTACACTTATCCACACAGAAGGAGGGTCTGTGTGTGTGTGTTATATTTTCAGGCTTATGGGGTGACAACTGAGTGACAGATGCCTGTGCCACAGGAGTGCTGAACACAGTGTCTCATTGAGAAAGTAATCACCTCCAAAAGACTTTACCCAGTACAATAAACTAAGTGTTCTTTCTTTTATAAGCTCTTTTCATACTTATAAAATCCCATTTATCAGGGATTGGAGTTGCAACATTTAAAAGAGCTCATACATTAAAGTAAGGCAGCCTAAAGCATTTAGAGACACTGTGTTATTTGTGCCTAAGCCTAAATCCTGCTGTTTAGATCTCATTATCTTGGTTTGACTGCAAACAAGTCATGCAAATTTGTAAAACATTCAGTGTAATTTCTATTAGAATTAAAGACTGCTTTGGGTATGTACAGTTTTGGGATATTTATTTTTACTGCTGAATACCACACTAATCTGCAACCGAATTGATCATTGTATTGAATTAGCTATTATTTGATGATCATCTCAAGCAGAACAAAACAACTCCGAACTAGCAGGGAGTCTTTATCTAAAAACAAAATCACACAGATTAAAACTGTGAAAACACAGCTTTATAATTTAGTAATTAATACTTTTTAGTTTGTTTCATTAGAACTTAAATACTTACTTAGTCGAGGAGTCTGTTCATTAGTGGTAGGATGCTGTAATCCCTGTAAAATATTTTATCAAGGATTTTGTTCATTAAATTATCTGGACTGCTTGAACAAGGATCTACAACAATCTGTTGTTTCAACATCTTTGCTATTACATACTATTTCTAAAGTAAGTAAATTTTATATTCTCTTACTGAAACAATAATTAAAAAAAAAAAAAAGCCACAGCCTGAGAAGAAAGATCAGAGATTTGGCAAAATATGAACTAAAACTCTCTATGCAACATACCTGTGGGACAGTTGAATCAAATCCAGCTGTCCCTTAGGAGGTACAGCAGAGCTACTGGAGACTTCACCATCACATGAAGTCTTGCAGCAGAAAATGAACTCTCTACCTACTAGATCATCCAAACCATAATGTAACTCCTTTCTATTGATCAGAAATGCCTACAAAAAAGAACTAAAGCCTTTAGTTTTAAAATAGTTTAAGGAAACATCGTGAAGCACCTTCCTGTTTCCCAACATCTTCCAGTCCTGTCCTCTTCTGTGGGTGGGTCTCTCTAGAGAAATGGTGCTGCCCTTTGTTCGGCAGCTCCAACATCGCTCCTAGATACACGCTGCATCAGATTAATTACATGCAGAGAAGCTGCACATCTGGATATATTATCAGAAAATCAGTTTACCCAGATGGGAAGTGGGTCACCTGGAACTGATGGGGGAAACACACCTTGGCGGGAAAGCTTAGCACACTACAAACATCTATTTTTAACAGTTGTTTTGCAACTCCAAGTAACACATTTATATTTTGAAAACATCAAAATAGGTACTTCCCACCCCAAACAGGCTCATCAAAGCTACATTTTACAAGAAGTCATTCAGAAAAAAGGAAAAAAAAATAAATTTCAAACTTCTCTGGTGTCTGGGAGAAAAAAATTGTGCTGATACACATACATTTGTCCAACATAATTTATGAATTCTCCACAGATATACAACTTCACAGAAACCTAACAGATTTACTTTCCATGACTAGTGAACCTTGCCCCCAGGAGTGCTGACTGTTCCTACGATGGCTCCCTGGACACCCAAGACCAACGCACCCTTTCATCCTACCTCCACGAGACAGGTGAGGGGCCATCTCTGAACACCAGGATGGACCAGGGAGCTTCTGCTGCCCAGTAGCTCTGCAATGAGAGAGCGCCTGCTGGGGAACAGTGGGCAATGGGTACATACGAACGATGAATTTGAGAAGATGTGGGGTGAACGGCACCACTTGCCTGGGGCGAGCAACCTGGCATTGCAGAGAGGTGGGGCCAGGAGGTGAAAGGGCTAAGGACTTTATAAAGCTGAAAGTAGGCTGCAGAAATGGAGCCCTCTACTCAGGCTCCACAGGAGACACTCCTCCATGACAGTACTTTCTGCAAAGCCAATTTAGTGCCACAACACCAGGGAAATAAATCTAAAGCCAAAGTTGTCTAGATCTCAGCTCATTTCCAATCAAAAAGGATCATTTTTCAGATGCTCACAATTTCAGTCTTGTTTTTTAAGATATATTTAGCATTTTTATTCTTAACGTTGTAAATCATTTTTTTAAGCTCTGAAATAAAAATAGAGGGAAAAAATGCTTGAGGGAAAAAATGCTTCATGCTTATCAGTATATAATTACCTGCAATCACGCAGATTTTTTTTGTAATAGATACTCAAAATGTGAACACTAACAGAAGACGTCCGTCAGATTCCAGCTAAGTCTTCTGGTTGACCAAAACCAGCTATAGAACTTTCTAATTTCTTCAATTATTTTACAGTATATTTAATATTTTTTAAAAGATGCATAACCTAACTGTGAAAAATATTATCATTGCAGTATGTTTAATGTACACAGCAGATAGGATAGGACCAACTCCTTACGTCAACAGACAAAAATTGGTGTCCTGTGCCACTAAACTTTACATCAATGTGCCACAAAGTTTACTTTCCCAAACACTTAAGAAAAAAAATAAATACATAAAATAAATGAATAAAATGTTTCTCTTCATCTTTTTTCCACAGATAACTGAAGCTGAGTACAGTCCAGAATATTTGATGGCCATTAATTGTGTTCACATCTAAGCTTTTTTGAACTCCCCTGCTCAAGGTCAAGGATAAATTCACGGCTGCATCCAGATCAAGTCACTAAGCCACAGAAATCAAAGCCAAAATCCTCACTGAAGCACAAAGTAGCCTTACATGGCCAAAAGCCATAGGGGGCTGTTAAAATATTAGCATGTTCTTCCACTCTGGGCTATTACACCACAGTCCCCATATGTATATGTCATGTTAAACACCAGCATCAGAAGAACGGTATCAGAATAAAACCTGACCATATGCCTTAATGACCAAGTACAGCATTTTAATTCAAAGACAGAATAAAAAAAGCATAAAAGACCTGCTAAAAAGTTCAGTAGCATCATATCATGGAATCAGCTTTACAGCTATTATAGGTGCTTTTGGTGTAATAAGGTTATTGTAACTTATGAGCAAGTAACAGTGAAAAAAGTAGTTTTCTTAATCCCCAACATCCAACCGTCACCTTATAGACTTAGCTGATGAACGGGTAAAAGGGATTTAATTATCTGTGTAGTCCTAAAACACTCCGAAGAACTTCAGAATGAAAGGAAGTATTCCACTATAAATATTTTAATGTAAAAATGTAAGATTAACTTGAATTAACTTCTACTTTACAGTTAAATCAGTCCAAACCACTGTGGTTAGAAGAGTTAGCTATTTTAGGTATGTTGTTGCTGGAAATTAGTCAAGTAATAATTTTCCCAAAAAATTCCTCTGCCCTTCTCATTTTTTTTCATATTATTTCAAGTTTTTCTTAGTTATGCACATTTCACAGTCTCTCTCAAGTATTGTGACACTACAGCAACAACTTATACTTCAAAGTATTCTAAACCACTAGTGTATAGAAATGAACAAAGGCAATCAGCTTATTAGTATAAAAAGAAACTGAACTAAAGGCAAACTCAATTAAATTAAATTACATTCAGATCAAACTAATGAGTTTTAAAAAGGTGTACTTCATGTTAATGATTTTATTTATTCATACTGGTTACACATATCTCAAACACTGTACAACTTAACACCATACCTCACAAAAATAAATTTAACAGATCAAAACTGCACAAGTGAGATTTAGAAAACTGTTCAAGCCTGTCAGCATACCCCAAAGCTGTCAGGCCACAGCTGCACTGTGCCGAGGAATGTCCTGTCCCAACCACGTGCTGGCAGGCTGCATCACATGGACCTAAGTCTCTAAGGACCAAGACCAAGAAAATTATCATGGCTGGACCCACCGTACACAAGCTTCAGGTATTTGCCTTCTTCCTCTCACCCTGGGCATCCTTCTGTCTTGGCCAATAACCAAGTTCACACACAACGATACACATCAACTGGCCCTCCTTGCAAACATCTGACTGTTGTATTCTTTTCATTAAAACCAGGGGGGCGAAGAATACTTTTCCCCTTGGCAAAAGTTATTTTATATACGATTTCTCTCTGCTTCCTTTCCATGCGGTGTTCTTTCTCTTCTCTTCCTTGTAAGAGACCTCCCTTTTTTGCTTTGTGGTGGGAATTCTGTGGGGTTCAAGCCCATACTGCTTCTTATCTGCTTTGCATACAAAGGTCAGCCTGGGGAAAGTCACTGCTTGGTGTTGGTTTTAGTCTTGTACATAACAAATGGTAATGTGGAGATCTCTCTCCTAACCCTTCCCACAGTTGTCACAAAACACCACACACAGTAGTTTGAAATGTTCAACCCATTGGCATGCTCAACCATCAAAGTCTTTCCCAACTCAAAAAGAGCCTGTTAGGAGCTGTTAAGGACTAGCTAACGTTCAGAAAGATTTTCAAGAAATATAAAGCAAAAGCAGACCTACGTTATCCAAGCATGGTACTAAAACTATTTTTTTTTTCTTTTATCTTTCAGCAGCGATTTTTCTTTAGCCAAAAGTATATTAAAAACAAAAGCAGTCATTCCAAAACTTAAGGAGCTTTAACGTCTGTAAGGAAAAAAAATGTATCACCAGATACTTCATTATTAATTTGTTCTTTTTGCATAATCCTTGAAAACTTATAGCTGGCAACAGTAAAAACTGGGATATGAACCACTTTATGTAAAAAAACACTTGTAAAGACGTGATTTTTTGTTTATTTATTATCTTAAAGAAAAGCTATTAAACTAATGCACTGTGAAAGCACAAGAACTGACGTAAAAGTTACCAGGAGTTACCAACTTGAACGGTCTAAATCATAAACGTCACAGAATTTATGAAAATAAGGCAATATGTGCTTAGGCACTGGTCTAAAAATCAACAATGTTGGCATTAAGAGAAACCCAAAAGTACTACTGAATTAAACTGATAGCATACTAATGGTTTGAATACTAAAATTAGTTCTGCTATAAGCAGAAAAAGAAACATTAGTACCCAGCACACAAGTACAGAGGCAAAATGGGTGGGAAGAGTTTGTCTGTGACAAGTGATACACTATGAAAAAACATACATAAAAAGATAAAATTATTTTTCATTTAAAATAAAAATACTTTTTTCCCATTCCTCCTGCCACTCCTCCACCAATGTTTGGGTATGGCTTGTAAGAGCCCCAACAGAAAAGCCTTGCAATGTTCAACTTGCCTTTTCACTGAGAAAGCTTTTATTCATTGTGAAGAAGTACAAGATGACTACTTTTCTTGTTACCAAAAATCTTGGTAAAGCTCAGCTGGACTGCAAAGTTTTCCCGAGCATTTTGCAAAGTACGTTCCTCCATGGATTCTTTTCTTCTGGTGTTATGCTTACTGTAGAGTTTTTGTACTCATGCGTCGAGCTTACAGTTCTTCTCTTTTTTAAATTATTATTACTTAAAACAATTGTGTACTACATGCATAAAATCCAGACTATCTCACTCCTATCTTAAACTGAAACCCAATTTTCAATCTACCAATGGCAGATTAATGCCTCTAGCAGGAACCCTGGGATTTCCCACTTCACTTGGCTCAGAGTAAAACCTCCAGTATGAACACTGAGATTATCCAGTTCCCCAAAGCCACACCAAATGATGCATTCCTGAGGTGCTGCAAAAGATACACATATATAGTACAAACTATTATATTTAACACATAACGAGGAGGAAAACAAAGGTGAAAAATGACTTCAAAAGCTCTGTACTCATAATGACAATGTTGCAGAACTGGCCACGGTTTGGTCTCCACCATCCAGCACATCTGGGTAAAACACCAGAGGGCTTAGGGCTGAGGGAAGCTGAAGACGGAAAGAGAGAGAATGAGTGGCTGCTTCACCATCCTTTGCAGAATTCTCAAGAGGATTTCAAGCAAATTACAGACAACATTAATGCCAGCTCCCTGCCTGACTGCTTGAGTGACCACCATAGAGGATAAGAATAAATTCATTAGGTGTCTGCTGTCATAGTACCTGAGCATGGAGCAGATGCCTCCAGCCCCCCTGACACTCAATGGTATGCAGAAATGGCACAAACCTCTTATTTCTGTGTCTCTTGATGCTCCATGTACATGGCCAAGGATTTGACCCTAAACAAATAAAAAAAAGTGAATGCTGTAGTACACACCAATAAAACCGAAACCTCATGCAAAACCAAAAGAAAACAAAGTCCCCAAACAAATTAAAGCCCCTCCTCATTAAAAAAAAAAAGAGTAACAACAAGAAGGAACAAAGGTGTTAAGGAGGAAAAAAAACCCCTTAAAACCTGACAATGACCCAACAACAAAATCAGGTCAATGGAAATATAGAAAAAAATATGCTGCTGAGTTTATACAGAGTATCCAAGCTCTGAAATTGTCTTCTATGTATTTTTTTTTAAAAAAATATATTTTCAAAGGATCCACATGGATATAGTTATAGCCACTCCCATAGTCCAGTAATCACAATGTTTAATCCCATCAGGAGGATAGCAAGGTTTACAACAAAAAAGAACTTAGGATGTTTTAAAGAAGTTGAGAAATCAATTGCAATTAAAATAATTCACCAAACTAAAATTCTCCTGATTTAGCACAGGTGGTTCAGGGAGGGTTTACCAATTTTATTCACTTCCATGTCTACTAATAATCCCAAATTCATGTATATGACATACTGGAAAGATGATTTCAAGTTTGTTCCAGAAAATACCACCTTGGAACTGATCAGCCTTATCCAATTCATCCTTTCTCCACTCTTGAGATGGGGCTGAAGGTACACAGAGCACCCCATGGCACCATGTATTTTAAAGAAAAAAGACATTCATTTTACTTCTACATCCTTGCCTTGGTCTTCTCCAAGGAAAGAGTCAAGTTTCCAAAAGGTGCTTAATGACCTCAATAATAACTATTTTTTAAAACACATAGCAACTAGAACATTACTCCTCAGATCACTGATCAGAGGCAATGAAAAACAAGCATGGGAAGATAATACTACAGGCCAGCCAATGCTAAAATCACAAGTGTAAGGAAGTATCACGAGTCTGGCCAACTGCTTGTAGAAAACAACTCTGCTTAATGCATTTGCCGTCACTCTCGGGTAGAAATAGCTAAGCCTCACTGCACCGAGAGAGCCAGGAGATGCGATTAATGAGGTCATTGTCTACCAGAGATCTCCTGGCAGGAACCAAGGCTGAGGTTCCTGGCAGGAGAACTCAGGACCTGCCAGAAGCTGCAGGAGTCAGATGAATCAGATTATCACACAAATGTCCAAGTGCGGAAAAAAAGAAAAATCCTGCAATGTGAAAGCCACCCTACTTGTATGACTAACTACATTAAACTGAATGTTGATAGCCAGTGCCAGAAGACATTTCAGTTGTGTTTTTTAAAGCAGCTTTGAGGAGCAACATCTGTTGTTTCCTAAACATCTGTTTCCTAAAAACGCAGTTCAGCTCTCGGTAGAGCTCTCCACCACTAGATCACAAATCACTATGCAGAGAGTCAATATCCATCCCTGAGGTTAAGAGACTGGTAATAGAAGGAGACTTGTGGGAGGATAAAGCTTGCCTAATACCAAACAAAATTACAGGAAAAGGATACAAAAGAAAGACACATGGGAGGTTATTACAACTTAAAACATTTTCGTGGTGACAAAAATAATAAATTTTCTTCCATAATGGAGCACAGTGGTCCTCTTAATTTGCTAGTCTTATAATTGATAACCTTATCTAGAAATTTTAAATCCCAACCCTCCCTACAATGGAAATGTGCAAACCTAATCAATGCAATTATGTGATTAAGGAAAATACCAAGTTTTCTTGCAAAAAACTACATTTTTATTACTAACGCACTTGTGTCACTGACCTTGTCTACTTCCTTGAAAAAGCAAACAAATTAACATAGAGAAATATAGTGTTGCCCTGTTTACTCAGGATAAGAAGAAGCAGTAGCCCTCCTGGACACAAACAAACCCAAGCATTTCATCTGTGAAGGTATTATTGGCACATATTCAGTACATGAGGCGCTGACTGCCCACGCAGAACGGACAAGACTAAATTATGTCCACATAAAACTGGAATTTTAGGTCCTCAGACTTCAAAAAATAACCACCTTATAATAAAAGGTGTATTTTGTGACAATTACAATCATTAGTTGAGTTACCCTACTATAAAATAATTTCAATATAATATGTTTACCTCCTTGAAATTGTCTTTGTAGATAGTCTCCTACTAAAATATTTTTTGCAGTAAAGTAATTTACCAAGAGCCAAATTGCTTTGCTCCTATTAGAGTTTCTCCTTTACCTATTTTATTTTTGCCTTGACAATGTATTTTAAAGGCAGTAAAGCAGAAAGCAGTAGAAGAAGCAATAATGAAGGAAGAGACACACAAAGTGATCCTTAATGGATTGTCAGCTCATGAAGGCAATTCACAAGCTGGAGCAAAATGAGTTCTATGCACAGAAGAAATCAATACTCATTGTAGCATCCTTCCTGCTACACTGCAATTTATCAGCTAAGCAGAATACTGTCTCATCTCGTAGGCCTCAGAAAACTCTCTGCTCTCAGAAGCAATATTTATTCTCTGCGGGTTTCACCCCCGTTGAATCAGATCCACGTGTAACACCCATTTTCTGACTGGTAGGAGACCAGAACAAGGCCAACATCTTCAGCAATGAAGACCAGGGACGTGCCTCTGTAACATGGGCTCGGGAACCACGCGTGGCACAAGCCACTTCTGAAGTGCTGCCCATCCCTCTTACTGCTGCTAATGTCTTGTTAGTTGCCAGATCAGTATTTACACAACTAAATGTACCATAACATTTTTTATTTAGCTTAAAACTAGGCACATCTTTAAACTACCTGAAGTTTATGCTTTTTAAAGACAGCCAGGAAACACTTTCTTAAAAAACGAATATATACAAATAACCAAGGGACCATCCATATACTTACATTTATGCATCCATTTTGGAAGCTGTAAAAAACAGTAATAATGTTGCCCTCGGCAAAACTCATAGTAAAAACACTACTACATCTAACCTTGAAATGCAAGTCCTAACATTTGTCCTCACTTATTCACAAGCCAAATTTATTAACATGAAAATTTTCAAATGCAATTCAAATTCAGAGGTATACAGCCCTGCAAGCCTATTAACGTGCCTGGAATAACTAAGACTAGAGAACCGAGCCACACAAAGGTCACAAACTCACCATTTACCTAATGGAGCATATTTCTGCATTTCAGATTATCTGAAGTCTTTTAATGAAACATAATGGCATTAAATAAGATAACCTCCCCATTAAAGAAGTGCTCACATCAACTCGCTGCTGTAAGAAGCATCCTCAACGCACCGACAGGCTTCGATAGGGCAGGAGCGTTGCCAGCAATTAGCAGTGACACAAACCAGGATTAAGTGGGCAGAAATCTTTTCCTGGGGAGCAATCGTGTGGAACCACGTGCTCGTCCATGGGGCAGACTGGAAGATGCTTGGGAATTGTGGATAGGTGTTTTGAGATCGGTTCTGAATCGCTCAGAGGTCAATCCATGAGTTTTCAGTTGATAACTTGCAATCCTGCCCCTGGGAAGTCTGAAAGTGTCTACTCTCCCTCCTCCCCCTTCCTCCAGATTGCACGGCCAGTACTCCAGATACCTTTGGCATGGGTACAATAACTGCACTGTCCATGTCCCCAGTAGCTTAGTAGGAAAAACTAGCACAAAGGAAAAAAAGCAGAACTGAAATGGAAATAGAACACACCATTCTTTTTCATCAGACTCCTCCATGCGCACAAAGCACCCTGGATACTGGTCAGATACTGAAACACGGGCAAGGATGGCAAAATCAGCCTTTGCAGACCTGCCCAATTCCCTCAAAAGATGGCATTTACAGTTCCCTTAGAAAAAAATAATAAACTTAAAGGTAATTACTCAAAAACACAGTCATTTCATGTTTCCAAATACAAGCTATAAAATTCCAGAGCTGAAAACTCCAATCCTTATTTTAATTACTTATTATAAACAGGATAACCAAAACACGCTTTTGGTTGTGTATTGTCATTGGCAGACAGGAAATTCCAGAAAATATAAAAACACATCTCTGATGTGTTTTCAAAAAAGATTCTGATGAGATATTTCTTCACCTCCTTTTTTATTAAGCAATCACAGTAACAAATCCATGAAGCAGAACTGAGCAGTAACACTGAAGTTACACGTTTTAAAAACTTTCCCTTGAGCAGACAGGCATCTTCAAGAGCAGATCAGTTCTTGTCCTGGTATCTTGCCTCCCTCTCTCAAAGAAAGGGGAGATTTTGATCAGAAGACTTAAGAAACTGCTACGATAGACAGAGCACACCGGGGAAAAAAAAAATCTTGGGAAGATGCTGCTACAAGATTCTGGTAATCTTGGTCATTTCTTTCTCTAGAAGATGTCCTACTAATTGCAATGGAAGTACTCAGAGTAAAATATTACTTCATGCAGGTAAAGGACTAAAGTCTAGGTCTCTTCAGCCAACATTTCTCAAATACAAACACAAACAAGTCTACCACAGAATTTTCTGTTGAGCTTGTACCAGCTAAAGAGCCTTGGAGCACCACATGTTAATGTCAGGAAGCCCATAGAAATTTAAATGGTATGTGAGAGCGAATGCAAGAGCATGAGACAGAAAAAGACAGAGAGCATATGAAAGATATGGGCTCCTAAAAATATGAGGAAAAATGCTTGAAGAAATCCTGCGAACATAGTTACAAAATTATTTTTTCTTAAGAAGCTCCGATATAAAAATACAGCAGACAGACATCTTTTCCTAAATTATCAACATTTAGTATCACTTCAATATGCACAGAATCCTGGAGGGTTTGTGTGGCAAAATAGTTAAATCCAACACACACAAACCTCATAATTTAGTGGCGGGGAAAGAAAGGACTGACTGCATGAAAAGTTGCTACTATCTGCTGAGCTACGCTGCAGAAAGCAAGCTATGAAATCACCTAGAGAGCCCCAGACACAGAACTGCTAACCTTGTTTAAAAAAATAAAAACAACACTGGCAACAGACAATGAATTTCAAAAATAGACAGTGACGATCCTCTGACAAAACTCTCAAAAAATAAAGGAAATTTACAGAGGATCTTGCTGGACTTTGGATTTATTTCTAAGACCTTTATTTTAAGAGCAATGCAATGAACAGGAGGACATTCAGTAAGAATATTCTTTTACTGGTTTAAATAGCAGCCTTTGCTCTGGTCTCAGAAATACCAGGACTTTGAAATATCTCTCTGCATATCTCAAATTTCTACAGGACCTTCCAGTTGCAGAGCACTGGAACAGAGCTCCTGTTTGCAACAGGAGCTGGATATAAGGCTTCAGTCAGGGCCATACTCAATAAATAATTGCCTATAAACTTATTTAGATGAGGATGTGTTCGTTATCTGGCACTTCCTACCTGCTGCTGGTGAATCTCCACAGAAACAATGAAAACATTTATTGACGGATTAAGGAAACAAAGACTTTCCCTTAACGAGTCAGTAGTTTTAAAAATAACATTAAACCATCCATGCACCTCTTCATCCTTTCCTCACTAATCTCTACCAATCCCTCCTTTAAACCACCACAACCTGAAAATACACATTAACCCCAGACCCTTCACACACAACCCCACTTCCAATATATAAAACTCAAAGGAAAAAAAAAAAATTACGCAGTACACTACTTCTACACCCTCTCCATAGTTCATCAGACAGTCTGCAGGTCACCACTTAAGACTTAAAGAAGGAGAAAATTAAAGATTAAAATATTGTATCATCTTTTTATGGGCAGAGGCATTTTTCTGTCTGATTTTTTTTCTCACTGGAAAAACAGTTACATTTCACAGGAAGAATAAATACCTTGGCCATTTGAACCTAACTGCAGTTTACTGATGGTCCTGGTTTTGAAGCAGTGAGGAAGATTTCTTCCCAGCATTATTATAACATGGTTTTTAAGGGCTCAACACATACAAAATAAAGCAAGTTGATATGCAGGTAGGCCTATAAAAATAAATATATTTGTGCAAATAGCTCAGGTATGTGTACCTAAACTACGGAGCTGAATGTTAAAGTTGAGCCCAAACCCTGCACATATTTAAAAAATACATACACATACCTATGCACCTGTATATATTTTACATACACACAAGTACACACAGAGTACACATAGATGAATAAAAATCAGCGGTCAATATATGTAGCCACTGGACTGAAAAAGCATCTTTAAATTATCTCTGTAATTACTTGAGGAAGAAAAAACAAAACAGGAATGGATAATTTATCCCTACTTATTGAAAGATTTTCATAAGTTACAGAGTAATATAATATTTGAACAATTTTTAATAGACAGAACAAGCTGCATCACCTTCCAGTAGCCAACTGTGTTACGTACTTTCGGATAAAATACTAACCTTACTGATGTTTCTATGCATATTTTTATTGACTTCAGTATAACCTTTATTCCTTTTTCAGCATCACATCTGGTAAGACCACTACACACTCTCAGTATTTTGAGGCTAAAACCCATTCAATATGCCAATCTAATATATAGGTTTTGTCAGACACACATACAAGCTGACAGCTCAAAAGAAATTCCACCTTGAAAAGAACCCCAAGATTTATTACCAACAAGTTGGGCCTCTTACCAAGACATGGAGGGATTAATTAGTTTATCTATATTACTACATTTTTCCTCATGTTTGTGCTGCATTTTTCTCCATAATATTATAACCAGATGCTTCAGTTCTACTAGGTCAGACTTGTTACTGGCTCCTTGCCACGTACACGTGTACGTACAAAAATCAGATCTTTATATATGGAAATAGGAAGTTGTCTGTCTCCTCAACATGTCAGGCCTGGGCCAGAAGTCACCTTTTCAGGTCAGAGATACACACTGCCACGCACATCACGTACAACAGAAGAATGTGCAAAGGTACCAGAACAAGGATGGCAGAGAGCAAGCGCAGTGCTGCCTCTCCAAAAAAGAGGATTAAATTACTTTGCCTCTGGTTATCAGTAGACTCAGTAGAGCTTTATCACTCAAAAGAGACTGGTATTCCTTCCTCAGACACTCCAAGCATACTTAACTGTACACATGAATTTTCAGATTCTTACGCATTTTCATTCCTTTATCAGACATATTTCCTTCCACTGCATGACCGAATCCATCAGCTGAGAAAACATCAGGGATAATCAGGGCGTTTCAAAAATGAATGATCACAGATTATAACAAAATCATCACCTTAATGGGATTTGTCAACAATATTTTAAATTAACTCATTCGACCTACAGAGGATAACAATTTCTTAAAATATAAGGACCCAAACCTGAATCAGTCATTAAGTACACCAAGAACTCTATCGATTCACAAGTAAATCCCAGGCAGCGTGCTCAAGAGCCTGGGTTTGCATGTTTAAGCCAGAAAGTATATGCTGCAAAATACTTAACCTAAGACTTTTACTTTTCTCGTACAATTATTTAAGTAATTTAAATATTATAGAAGTCTTTCTTGTATTAAGGTATCTACTACACTGTGAAGAATTGCGATCTGCTATTGCTTCTTGTTTGGGAAACAGCATCTCCTTTACTCCATTAAAATCAGTTCTAAAAAGATCAAAATAACTGATTCATCTCAAATAAATAAGTACTTCACCAGTTAGGCCAGCAGAACGTTAGTGCTGTTGTTTTAAAACAATTGAAAAATAACAGACCCAACACTCTACTGATACCCTGGCCCTTTGTCAGTGAGGTTTGGGACTTGATGAAGAGCCAAAGGAATGGAAGGAGCCTCTGGACTGCTCTGGAGCCTGCAGTGCATTAACTGCCTAGCAGGCGCCTACCCCATTTGCTCTAAACATTCAATGGCACAGAAGCCCACAGCTGCCACCAAGAGAAAGATTTTGCTTTCATGAAAGCAATATGAACCTGGGGGGAAAGGTCAAAACTAATGTAGCCTGTAATGCCCGTAACTGCTTTCAAACCACAGGTTATAGTGAGAAAATTACCGTTTTTACTTCAAATAACCAAAGATGGGGGGAAAGGGAGAATTTAAAACATGTGTCATCGGTAGATAAGCAGACATGGCTAATTTACTACGTGCATATTCACAACTTGCTTTTCAAAATATGAGAGAGACAGGGATGCTGACAGGAGCATCAGTTGGTAATACATTTCTTCTTTAACCTTTTTTCCTCTTCATACACATCAACCCAAGCAGTTAGCAACTCCTACTTCAACCTAATCAGAAGATGTCCATAACTGAATTTGTCTCAAAAGAAACCACACGAAGGCATTCAAAACCAATTGCCGGTCTCCTCCAGAATGCCAAATACTTAACTCTCCTGACATGAGGCTGGAGCTCAGACAACCTATGCTTGCTGACTGCTGCCCCAGTGTGGTGCATGTTTTAACAGACATTAGTATCTGGATTGAAAAAAAAAAAATAAAAAAATCCCGATTTATACTTTTCTCATATTCCTTCTTTCTTTTGGGTTTCCCTTTAAATCTCGACATAAGTAATAGCAAATAGTGTGCTGACTGAAGGTTGTTTGTGTCAGACTTCCCATGTACTGGAAAAGAAAAAGAACCACCCGAACATACATTTATTTTATTTCCCAGTTCAACTGTTCATTAATTTTACCTTAGGTTTGTCAAGCCAGATACACAGGCAGCTTGACATCCCTGCCCATCCCCTCAAATCAAGGATCTAGGAAAAGCCTGACTTACACAAAAGAAGAAAAAAGGTCAAAAGTAGAAAGTTCAGGGGAACAAGTAAACACTGGAGAGGAAAAGACAACGTGGGTCTAAGGCGGTCCAAAAATGCCTTCCTCAGCCACAAGCTGAGGTATTACCTAACACCTGGAAGAACAGACACCTGAGCCCGTGATGAACTAGGAACTAAGAGCCTCTTGTTGAACCGCATCCTATTTTACATGTTGGTTTCTACTTTAAATAAAAGACTAAATCAAATACGCTAAAATGTAAATAATAAACTAAACCAAATACACTAAACTATACTAGGAAATAATCAGTCTAGGCTGCTCAAAATAGTGGTATCGATAACAACAAAAGATTAAATACAGCAGAATTTAAATTCCTCAGGAATTATAGTGACTCCATTACTACACTGCATTAGGACCAGCCAACTAAGCTGTCAGGGGCTGTTCCCAGATGTAATTCCCTCTTCTGGGAAAGCACCCCTCCGGCTAAACCCATGACCAGACCATTACCTTTAAGGTGCTGTAACTATAACCCTCAGCCAGGTCACAGCCAGCTCTTTCCTGGCACCTCCACACTCTCCTCTGTGAAAATAACTGGTGTGGCAGACTCAGTCTTTTTAATTCCCCTTTGCAACAGCCCTAAAGAATTCAGTGTCCCTTTCCTATTCCACTGGAACAGTAACAATGACCAAAAAAATATACAAATGTTTATAGGTTTTCTTTTTAAGTCCCCAACTTACTGATGATAGTTAACACGGTCAACTCCCCCAACACATTTTCACCTACCCTGTCTTATCTCACTAGTGAGTATTAATAATAATCATTATTTTCCATTACACTTGTCCCTAATCCAACAGTACTCAAAGCCTTCAAAGAACTCATTGATAAAGTGTGCAAAAATTATTAAAATTGAAAGCATAAGATATGGACATAAAATCAGACTAATTATGGTTCTCTTAACACAAAAATCTTTCCCACCTCCCAGACCACCAATACCTCTTATGATTTCATCACACTGGATTGTTGGACATAGTACAGATGAAGATAAACTACAGCTCATGCAGACACGAGCCCTCAAGGACAAAGCTCCTATTTCCAACCTTCCTCTGCTTCTCAGAGATCAATCTTCTACATTTTTCCTTTGCATAGTCTGTAAACCAAGGATAACACAAGCAGACCTCATCCAAAGCGGACACCCAAGTTATGTTCACACATGCTTATGGATGCTGAACCTACATGCCATCAGATTACTGCTGGAGCTCAAGCCTCGGTTAGGTCAGACAGACAGACATATGTGAAATGGATTTTATTCTGGATTAGTGCTGCTGGCATGACAGACAACAGCAGCTCTAGTTTAATGCTAACACAGACAGGCTATGTGTGATTCTGTGTAAAGTCCACTGGCCAAAGCTAACATTATCCCAATTCAAATAAACAGCAAGACCTGTGCTACCATCCAGACATTTCTCCAAGTTTGGCAGTGAACTCAATGGCACGGGTACATAAACTAGAAAGAGAGAACGGTGCCATACTCCACCCAAAAACAGCATTCTGTTTTCTGTTTGTTTACTGTCTATACCTAATATCTATCTTCTCCCAGACTTGATGTCCATCATCCAGCCCACTGTTCAACCCCACTGTGCTCCAAAGAAACTGCATTTGAACAGACATGTCAACACTCAAATAAAAAGCCCACGTATGTAGTCCAACCAGAATTGGTAGTGACTCTCTATAGCCTACAAAAAACTTTATATGAGGTGCACTGTGTCTGTGTGTTAATTGTTCAGTAATAAGAGACAGGAATGTAAAACACAAGCATCTATTTTAAAGTTCTGGGTCGTGGATGAGTGGTAGTGTGCTCATACAGCACGTTTCCTGGAATACTGACTTTAAATTTGCTAAGCAGACTTGTAAGATTACCTTACTTCCAGGCTGATTTCTTTGTAAATTGTCAGTAAAATATTATAAATGTAAAATATTCACTACTATTGAAACAATAATTAACTCTTCCATCCTTAGTAGACCTCCACAAAAAATGTTGCGATTTTATTTCTCTTACTAGGCTAATTCCCAAGTGAATATATGATGTTAAAAGTTGCATAAACAGATTTTTGAATAGGAGCAAAGTGATGCCCTTCTTGACAAAATTACTATGCCTGGAAAAGCTCTTGATAATCTATCCTTCTTAAAATTACGGAGGGATCTAGGGGGAGGGAGAAAAAGAAAGTGCTGTAATTTTAAACTAACATATAAATGCTACGCACCCTCAATTCCACAAGTAGATTTTGAATTCCAATTAAAGCAGAAAGAAAAATAAACCCAAGCAACCAAACAAGGCCATGGGAGTGACCTGCGAGCAGTAGAACAGGCCAAACGCAGTGGAAGTCCCGGGCAGAAGGGGCAAGCAGGGCTCACACTCAGACAAGCCTCCCTGCATTCAGAGGGAAAAGGGAAAATTCTCCACTTCTCTGGCCCAACCAGATTAGAATAAAGGAGCTGATGAGCTTTCATGCTTTTCACTACTTTCCTATGTAAACATCTTACACCATGTAATGGACTATCTTGCTGGGGTTTGAGGGGTTTTGGTTGTTTGAGGGTTTTTTGGGGGAATGATGTTTTGGTTTTTTATTATTATCAATTTTTATTCTCCTACCCCTAAAAAACATCGACACCTGTCTCCCATGGGACTACAGATGCACCTGGGCTGGAGATACATCAAGTTTGGAACCAAATTGGTAGGGAACAAGAAAATTCTCCCTTTCAACTTTAACAGTGAAACTACAGTTTAAACACAAAGTACCATCATTACGATTTTTATCACGCCTTTGCAGCTTTTAAATCATCATGGAAAATGGCAAATCTCTCCACGTTTGTTTTTTTTCATACTGAACTGCCTGCTTCGGTACTCCAGTGCTCTTCCATGATGCCAAAATGACAGCGGTGCTTTGCAGAGACAGAGGAATCTCTTCACTTTGCCATGCACTTGCTGCCTAAACCCCAGGCACCAGGCTCCAGTGTGTACCCAGAGGCACAGATCAGGTACTGGGAATTCCCATTCTCTCAAATGAATTCCTGGTATTTAAAAGATACTGGAAACTTGTAAGAAAGTGAGATGCAAAGAAAATTAAGCTGGGGTCTGTTGCTTAAATATAGTCCATGCCTTTCATATATCTGTATGCTCTAATCAAAACTTGTAGTCAAAAAGATTAGAGTCCATTCGATTGGTAGAAAAGATCAATATTGAGAATTATCTCAAAGAATTAAAAAAAATAGATTCAAAAATCTCCTCTCATAAAATACTTGCATCTTTGAAATGAAGGAGAGGAGAGCCAGAGAGAAGAGAGTAGCAGGGAAGAGTATTTATTATACATTTTTTTCCAAAGTAAAATCATCAAAAAATACAAGGCATTAAACTTAATTAGTTTTTCCTCTAATTATCTCCTCTACCACACCACACCACTTCCCCCCCCCCAAACTGACTATCAAACGGATGTATTCAGGATACAGATTAAAGTTCCTTTGTTTCAATCACAAGACTTTCCTCACTGAATCTCAAGAAACTGCAACACAAAAATACAAAAAAAACCCCTCCTGCTTTTAATAAATCACTTTTTGGCAAAGAAAATAAGATCAGCTCAAGGTTTCTCCAATGTCACGCTACAAAGATGCTGCAGCACCCTCCCACCCTGCCTGGGAGTCATCTGATCCTCGCTCTCGCCTGCCAGGACCGGGCTAATGGCTATTTCCAGGCTTTGGCTTCCCGCTCCCACACCCAGCTGTGCTGAACTGCTCTTGTCCTTATGCTCCCTTTGAGTACGAGCCAACTAATCTTGCTTGGATGTACCTGGCAAAAGCGAGTCCAGTCATGAGTCTTTTTCCCATCAAAATCTAAATCTAGAAATGGAAAAGGGGAAAAACCCACCATATTCCAGGTTTTCGGTACCCCTATAACCAAGTGGAAGAAAATGGGTTGAGTGGTCATGCTCACCAGCCTATACTGAAATATACAGCACTACCCATGGCTTTGCACTGGAAACGTGCATTTACACCCCACACAATATTTACTGAAGCCAAAAGGAGTTAAGAGTTGTTTGGTCTTGGTTTGCCTTTTTTTAACTGAGCAAGGCCTGCATGTACAGCTCGTGACATTCTCAAAACTCAGTAATTTTTTCCCCCTTCTATCTACATTATTGGTTCATAAGTGACTGTGTCTAGCTATGTGACTATTAAACTTCAAGTTCAGATTAAAATTTGCATACTATTCTTTCACCTTACACACCTATTTGAAAATTAGCTCGATCATTCTTCTTTACAACTGAGAAAAGTCAATTCATTTTGTTCCCTACCTTTAACTATACAGATAATATTATTGAGTCAATGAACAACAGTAAATGTTGGAGGTAAAATAAGGAAGGTAGTTGGTAGGGGTTTTAAAAAGATCACTCTGTGCCCATATATTTTACTCAAGTTTTATTGAGCAATTTCTAGGTGGGCAAAATGCCAGCTGAACAGAAGGACCCAGCACAGGCAGGTAGCAGTCACCCCATTTAGGACTATTATGTCCAGTTGTTAAGAGGAGCTGTCAGCTCAGGTTATACCTCAGTAACAACAGGAAAATGCATCACTGCGCACCTAGGTACCTTGTAATTTAAAATATATAGAAGGGAAAATACAAGTTACCTGCCTGTATCTCATTCCATAGGAAAATGGTATCATTTAAACTCTGTGTAAAATATTTCTACACCCAAAACATGCTTGGCCACTTACTGTTTTCCCCTGAAAAATTCAGGAGTCTACAAAGATATTAAGCTTCCTTAATTGCACGAATATAAGTCTCCTCGTGCATGAAAAGGTGGATATTCTAACAATTATTTTAGCTTTTTATACACATCTCAGCATTCTGCTGCAGCATTAGAGACCAATAACGTTCCAAAGTTCACATAGTACGCAGTTAATCATTTACTGCAAACAGTTGCACATATTTTACATAATCGGGGAAAAAGTCTCATACAAACAGTCAACGCTATGAGAAAGGTGCTCCAACACTGAACTCCACCAGCATTTTGACACCAGCTATGATAGAAACCTTTGCCATTCAGGTTACCAAAGCGAGGAGACTCTCAGACACGACAGCGTACATCACAGAGGTAACGCTCGCTCCCTTGGCCACCTAAGGAGCTCTTGCAGGTAAGAGAACTCTTGGCCATGTCCCACTCCAGAGCAGTGCCATATAAACAGCATAAGATAGAGCAAGATCAAACAAACCTTCCAAACATCCCGAGCTGTCCCCCTGAGTCCCTGTCCCAGAGACACAGAGCAGAACTCTCCCAATTTATTTATTTATTTATTTAGAAAAATTCTTAAGCTAAATCATTTTTTCTGAGTGCTCTTTCAGAAGCCTGGATCTAAGTGAGGTGATTAGAGAAGGCTGAGCAGAAGCACTGAGTTATTCTGACGCAGTGATGTTGGCCCAGCTGCTGAAGGCATGCAAGAGGGCAGCCCTGCTGCATTGGTGCCAAGCTACCCTTCTGCATGTGTAGCACAGCACCTGGTGTGACTTAATCACTGAACTTCTACAACAAATCCTGCCTAGCATCAGACGAGAAACTGTAAGATTTTCACCATCTTTAAATAGCTTTTCCAGATATTCTGCCTTGTTTTCCTGGCCCAGTTCATACAATCCTAAATGGAAAGAGATTCAGGAATTAAACATACACAGTGCGAGAATAACAAGATTTGTTTTGCGAACTTAGCTCAATAAACTGAAAGGACAAACTCCTTAAAGATGAGAGAAAAAACACTGAGAGAAAAAAAACAGAGAACGTGAAGGGAGATAGTGAAGACATAGCTCCTCCTACTGATGATACTACTTCTAATGAAGCCAGAAGCCTGAAACACGTCTAAGGGGAACACAGAGGGAGGGACATGGCACTGACTCTGTCCTCAAACGCTCAGGAAAAGCTTGAACTTTTCTTGCAACCATAGTACTTGGGTGTTTACTTAAATGATATCCTCACTGATTTTAATGATGACCAGACCAATTATTTTCAAAGGACACATGAATATTCTGCTGGAGGAAAAGAAAACCCAAGAGCAAATATAAGTTAACTTCATAAAAGCATTATGGGCTTTCATAAACAGAACCTCAACCTCTCTCATACTTTCATCCCTCACCTGAAAAAACAAACCTGCTTCTAGGACATGCTGTTTGGCAGAAGTGAGCATGTGAGCAGACGTGTCTACATTGGTACTTCAGTTCCCGAAGTGTTTGCCCCTGCACATCCCAACCGCTCTCATCTACCATGTTTTGATTCAAACCATGGAGAAGTCCTGGAGCACACAAGGGAAACAGGGAGATGCACTCCAGGACTTGCCTAACACACTCTACCTGCTAAAGGCCTTTCAGTCTGCTGGAGCGGATCAGAGCTATCAGGAAGGGAAAGCCCTCAAGTCCATCCACTGCACATACTGGGGTTTGATGCTCTTGCCCTACAGACCTGCTGCTTCCCTTCTGCCTCCTGGCTTGGTAAAACAGACATTGACAATCACACGGGCAAGAAATTTTGTGTGCATCTGGGCAAGAGGAAATGTTTGCACGCAAACACGTAATACAAAAAGATGAAGTATTTTATTCTTGTTTTGCTTTATAACTTTATACACTGTAAAGGAAACAATATAATTTTTGTAATATCTAATTGCACTTTCGTATTACTGAGTAAAATGCTGATTCTGGACATAGCTCAGTCTATATATAGACATATGGTCATGTCTACATTACAAAGAAATTGCACAAGAGGATGGATCTCTACATTGACTCAATTACTGTAAACAGCCGTGTAACACAAGCAGATCAGGAACTTGACTTCAAACTAGATATATTGCAATTCCCACGCTATCTAAATTCAAAGCTATCCAAAGGCCAGTCATTGGTTTGGAATCCTACTGATGGCTTAACATACGTTTTGGTAGACTCACGGAGGGAAGTTTCATTTTCTCCAAAAGCAATCTAGTTCACCTGTCCCAGCACCGCCGTGCAAATCACACCAACACATGCATGGTGGAGGGAGAAAGGCAACTCACTTCAAAACTACGGTATTCCTCTGAAAATAATTATAATGCAGGTGCTGGCAAAAATAATTTTACAGAGCTTAAGCCACCTCAGTGCAGCTCCTACAGCTCAAACGGGCAACCCCAACTTCCCACAAGGTTATGTAAATCAACGGTCCTCATTCCTGCCCTTAACTGCAAGCCAGGTAAGGCAATTCAAATTAGCTTGGCCTAGGAGAAAAGAAAGCTAAGCTGAATCGATTTACTCATTGTTTCTCAGGCTAAATTCATGCTCAAATAACACAGGGTAACATTCCTAAGCCAAGGTAATGTGATCATTCCTGCATCCCCACGACTGATTTAAACAGCCCCCAATTATTGCTATAGGAGGCATACGTAGCTCTCTTCCGATTCCCACTCATTGCTATGGATCAGGGAAGAACCTGTGGAGATGCATAGAGACTTGAGTAATTTTCAGGTTGTTCAACAGGTCATTTATACATAAAGTATCCAAAGGCACACATATATTAAACATTAACATCAGAATAAACACGTGATTCAGTCACGGCTGCCCATTTAAAGCAGAACCTACAAGATGTCTCGTTTATGGCCCGTTTTAGTAGTGGAAAAGCAAAACATGACCCTACTTTAAAATATGTCACTTACTGACAACTTGTAATATGTTGCTACAAACACTGAAAATGAGTGAGACAGACACTTTGCTTCAGGAAGAATGAGATAGGAACCACTGGTACGTGTCTAGGTCTCAACACATAAGACTTAACAAGTCTGATGATAAACAAATGTTTCCAGGACCAACAACAGAAGCTTGACAGTTCGATTGAGGACACATAGGAATTTACCACAGGATTAATTCCATTTACTTCTGAAATGCAGGCAAGATTAAAGGAAACAGCAAATCTATCACGTACAATAAGAAATGAAATATAACAGTGAAAACTAACACTGAATATAGCTTAAGGAAGCAAAAAATACACTGCATAAGCAGGAACCTTTCTGAAAACCCCACTTTTTGTTCACATGAAGAGAGACAGAATCGCAATGTTGAAGTGTCAGAAAGGCTCATGATCCCTGCCTGCCCAGCGTTTGAACGTACTAAATTATTATTCTAACATGCTTAGTACAGTGTAATGAAGCCAGTTCTCTTCTGCTATCTGACACTTTTAAACAATTAATAGATTTCAGTACAAGCTGTATTTCCAGGTAGTAAGTGGATCTAAGTATCTAAGACTGTTACGTTAAAAGACAGTAACATTACTGCGTATGAACCGCTCAGCTTTCCCCTGAAAGATGCTGGTCTTGAAATATTTCAAAGAGTTGCTTTTTCAGGCTTTGAGTGGCACTAAATATTTTTAAAGATATTACCTCCTCACTGAATGTGTCGTTAAGTGGCTTTTTCGAACAAGATAGCTCTTTCCAGCCATTTAGCTTCCCTACGTACTCCAAACATCAGCTTGATGAATGGTGCGTGCAGGTGCCTGACTCCTTGCAGCTGACCATTTTCCATGCGCATACACAGACCAGCAAGCAGATGAGTCCATATGCACAGGCAGCACTGATTTACCGTATATATGCTTATTAGAGTACTTGATTATTATTGTCATCTGGAGAGACTGTTATTGTGGGAGGCAAGCAGGAAAAAGCTGAAGGGAAACCGTTCAAGGAAGCTTTAATGAGGTTTGACAGTTAGGAGGAGTCAAAAGCTTCACAATCTTGTTTTAAATATTCTTCTATGCCTTTCAGAAAACACAAAGTTTAAGCAATATTAAATTTCAGTATATGCATTTTTAGTATCTTCTTGACTTTTTGACTTTATGTAGCCCATGAGTACAACAGAAGGAGCAACTCCCAGTGTACCTCACTATATACCTAAGCAAAGTGACGTGCTGCCACAGGTCCTTGAGATCTGCTCAAGAAATGGCCAGAGAGTCAGACTTCTCTGGGAAGTCCATCCTTCTGCCAGTATGACCACTGCCCTCTTCCAGCTACCAGCAGTTGAACCCACCTCAGCATTTCTAGCAATGCTATTGAAGGAATCCATATGCTTTGTTACCAGCCACATCCTCCTCTGCTTCCTCACACCCTCTCCATTTCTTCAAAATAACTTTTTCATTACATCTTTTTTTTTTTTTTTTTTTTTTTTTTTTTTTTTTTTTTTAAGAACAGCAGCTCAGGTCTTTATCTTAAAGATCTGAAGGTGAATTCACATCAGATTAAGTGTTCACCATCATGATGAAGGCCAGTTTAAAACAACACACTTCAGTTTTGCCGTTGTCTCCTTGTCCAAGAAAACAAAAAAAAATACAATTGCAAGAAAATTTTACAAGAGATTTCTTCATTTTTTTTGTGTGATCACACCCTGCTTACTCAAGTCTACCTGAACACAGCCTCCATCATGCTGTTCACATTATAAAAGGAATAGTGAGCCTGAAAATACATTTTATATATCTATACTTATGTGTGCATGCACACAGTCACTCCGGTGTCCTAGTTGTTTTTTATAGAAATAAATAACAGTAATAACCACATGCTCATTTTGAAACACAAACTTCTGAGTTCCACCTAGTCAAGCTTTAAGAGGTCTTTTCCAACTTGTAACTGCTCACAAGAACCAACGTGGAGTACCGCAAGCATAGAGTAGCATAAACCAGGTTTACCATTCTCTCATTTGCAGTATCTGAACACAAATATTACCATGTTTTTCCAATCAGCTAAATGCCAACTGCAACAATACCATTAAATCTGTACCAGATTTAACAAATTAATGAGCAAAGCAATTACAACTGTATTAGAGACCTTGTACTTAAAACATAATCAAAAAGGCCTGTTCTAAAAAAAAACAACAAAAACACAAACACCAAAACCTAGTCAAAACAAGAGCTCAGACCTTGAATTCTCATTTTCTGATTGACCAAAGGCAGTTAATCTAGTTCTAAAACGGCATCTGGTTTTGCGAATTAACTTGCAAAGACCTAGGATATGAAATGGAACAAAGCTTTTAAAATACAAAAAAGAAAGAAAACAGCATGAGGAAGGTTTAGGCAGAAAGGAAAAATATGCAAAACAGAGCACAGAAGAAAGAAAAGCAAAGTAGGAGCATGGGACAGAGAGACATTAAAAAGTACACAGTCTAAAACAGAGAATTACATTTAGCAAATCATCTTTCCAATTACAAGTAATGCAGTCGTAGGCAGCCCCTGTCCCTCCAAATGACGGATATAAAAGAAATGGAATGGGGGAAATGGAAAAGGCACCAAGAAACATAAAATACTGTTATGGTTTAAAAGAAAAAAGAAAAATCACTAAATCTGTTTATCTTCTTCCAGTATTTCTCAAACCCAGAGCTTTGTGATGAAAATGATTGCTCACCAGACAACCCTGGCATCCCAGGATTTTATTTCATTTCTTTAAGTGTTCAAGCATGCATATTAACTTGTCAGCTTGTATCTGAGAGTTTTACGATGTTTTCTTTCCTTCCTTTCATTGCCAAGTTCGGTACTTTAACAGGAGTGAAAGCAAGGCAGCCCTGCTACCCCAGCTGGCAGGTCAGCTCCGTCCTACAGGCACCCTGGCGCCCAGCACAGCGAAGGAGGGGACAGAAGAGAGCAGCACAGTTGCCCCAAAATGAAATAACATGGAATCTCACATTACTCAAGTTATGTCCTGTATTTCTCTGCAGCAACGAAGGGTAAAAGAGAACACACAGATGTAAGAGCTAACCCTGTTATGAAAAAGCTGACAATAACTGGTACTTCTGCAGCCTGGCAGGCTACAGCATCCCTGGGAAATGGATGTTGCCAAAGCAGTATGCTTCTTCAGATTAATAAAACACACATCTTGACGGCTCTCATATTTTGTTACAAGTAAAAATTAACTTAGGCTTATTGGTGACTAGCGTTTGTCTGCTGCAAAGCTCACCTTCATTCAATTTATGTCTGTCATTTAAAATTTGAGTCTATAAAGAAATAATGGAAGAACCTGAATTTGTGGTAGATGGCAGGTGATGAGGATGCCAATCTAGTCAGGCAGGTAAAACAGAGAAAATTAAATTGTAGAACTGTATAAGAGAACCGTGAGATCTATGTTCAACACAATGCAGGTATTTCCAAATATCTGCAGTGGAAGGAGCGAATGTGACTTCTTCCCCCACCCCAAAAGAAAACCTTAGCGGATTCAGATCATCCCACTAACCAGAAAAAGCACGTAAGGAATGTCAGCTAAAGCAGACCAGGAGGTCAACGACCCACAACAGAAAATGGACATACCCACTGAGATGAGGTTTGCACTGAGCAGGACAACAGCGAAATTCTAACCAAGCTACGTAGATTTTCCACTGATAGGGGAAAAAAAACCCCACACAGGGGAAAATAAGGCAAAAATTAAAAGACAAAGAGATCAGAAATAAAACTTATGTCTCTAGCTGTGTAGAAATACATCATATTTATTCCTGTTCTTTCATACACATACAAGTTCAAGCAATTAATAGTGCAGAAGGAAATAAATCTGTCAGCTTCTGGCAAGGATCACATTATTCTTACAAAATATAAACAAGCCTCTCTTACAAGTGTTATAATCAGGGATTTATCAAAGCATCTTCCTGAGAAGTTGAAAATTGTATCTGATATACTGAAGGCAATAGAGAAGTCACAGCACTACTAAAGACTCCACAAAACTAAAAACTCTACCCACAGCCAAATGCTGCATTTGTGGGAAGGAGTTTAAGGAGTGGAGGGGGAAATTAAGGAAGTCATAAGAACAGGATGAAGTGAGTGGTCCTAGTGAGATTATGTATAGAATAAGCATACGCCTCTATAAATACAGACTGCACAATCCACCCCCAAGTATCTATGCATCAAGGAACCACTAGCAACATCCATGGAATTCTTCTAATTTCACCTTTTATATGGACTGCTAGGAACCATTTGATAGATTTATGTTGAAACGCTGGAGCGAGTTCAAAACAAACAAACAAAAAAACAAAACCAAAAAGCCACAGCATAATCAAGACTAAAGGAACTGATGTATGAAGAAAGAGGAAAACAGCTAAGCATGCCAAGCTTGGAAAAGATGTAAGGACTGAGGATTCTTACAGTTTACAGATATCTGAAGGATGTAACCATCAAGGAGTAAAAGCAAACAGTCAAGACAAAATGGGCTTAAATTCAAATAATGCAGAGAAAACACCACTGCAAAACCGTAAAATTATCAGGAAATGAGGAAATGCCTCCTGACAGAAAAGTGTAACAGTTATTTTGAAGCATAGAGCATCCTATATAGATGTGCATGTTAGATCATCTTACATGGAACTACCTGTAATCTGTGCCTCCAAGAAAGTCCTGATCCTGATCCTACTAGATGGCTGTGGACGCAGGGGTCAACTAAAGAGGCTTTCACTGTTGGGTTTTTTTATGTGAATGATGATGCCTTCTATTCCAAACTGAAAGGCACAAAAGGTTTGTATGGAAATGTAACTACATTGAATACTCAGGACTATTCATTTAGATGAAAGGTTTTGAGCGATTACGGCTAATAAACATGCTATTTCTAAACCTCTGAAGTGATATTATGATTCTGATAGACCATATGGTTTCAGCATAGTTATACTGCGATGAGCTCCTTGGAGCCTTTTTGCACGTCAGCTGTGACTGAGGAAGGTACTGGGGACACTCAGCAGGTTTGGGGGGCAGGGGATGTGGGGGGAACGTGGTGGACCCCGCACCCGTTGTGGTTGGCCATGACACTGATGTGAGTCACCCACTTCCCTCCCCCAGCTTCACTGCTGCCAAATTTAAGGAAGCATTTCTTCAATTTAAGTCTTCTTTGCCAACCCCAATACACAGTTCAGTAATCAAAAGTTGGTGTTAATTGACAATGAATTAAATTAAGCAAAATTCCCTGTGTTGAGACTGTTTTACCAGCAACAGGAGCAGATGCTTTTTTAGAGGTCAGTATTCGATCTAAGACCCCGCTCGCAGCATTGAGCTCAATCAAGACCTCCCGTGTCATCGCGAAAGTCGCAGCTGCTCCAAAAGCCCCACCCCCCCCCAAGTAAACAAGAAATATTACTGAATAATATGAAATCTCATGAACTTCTTGCACCATCAGTCTTATTCTTCAGAGGTTCTCCTGTCATCCCTCTAAGCAGAGCGGCACTAAGCACTTCTTTTTTATAGGTCACTAAGATATTAATACTTTTTACTCCTTTTCACTTTATTCCCAGAGTTATGTCATGAGACAGAAGTACAGTCACATTAACCCTATTGTAATCCTGCCATTCGGTTGAAAATGTGGCCTATTAGTAATTAATCTTAGAACTGAAGGTAATAATAGCACTCACCACTTCACCGATAGCACTGCTCATCCTGCATTTATAGCTCGTACAAGGACCCTTGACAGGGGAGAGAGAGCCAGGGGAATGTGTTAGCTACTGCGAAAATGAGATAGAAGCTATTGACTTTGTAACCCGTAATTCACCAAAAGCTTTTCCTTCATTTTTTTCTGCAGTTAAACACATGCTTTAAGAGACAAAAGGTCCTTTTTCTTTCTCTTGATGCACACATGTGAGACTCATTAATGTTAATTGGATTTATGAATGCCTGTTGAAAAGAGAAGAAACTGTAAAGATTTCACATTTGCAGGGAAACAATCAAAGGAACAATTTCTTGTGCATCTTGCTGATGAAGAGATGAGGAAATAATGGATGAGTCACTTTACATTATGATTCAAAATTCTTAAAATAGAAGAGATGAAAACACTGATTTCTGTATGGGTCATATTCATGTAAGGGACTCTTTCTAAGAATCCAATTTGAACCTTCAAGTGCAGTCCTGCTTCTAATTACCTAACTCCGAGAATAAATCATGGTCTCTGAATTGTAATTATACAGATTTGTTGCTGTAATTCAATTTGGCAGGTGTAAAATACAAGTGTAATTTCCTCTACCCCCCTGTAGTCTTCAGAGAGACACTGAACTTGAGCCATTTGCTAATTTATTCCATATTGTAGCTTTCACATTTACTACGCATCAAACTTCTGACAGATTTTTTTAGAAGGCGATTATATATGGCTCCGGTTACTCTACTAACCGATTTGAAAATAAATCCAACATTCATCCCTTGACTTCAACATGGTCAGCATTAGCCGGTACCTGGCCTGCAGCGACCAGAACACTTCAAGGCAAGCACTAGAATTCTACTGCTTGTGATGGGGATGAAGGAGAACATACTCAGTCTTCACATGCACAGATCTGCTCTACGGGGACTTCTGCAAGGTTGGTCTTCTGCTCAGTTCCATTCCAGTAACTGAAAACTGTCTGTTCATATCAACTAGCCCCCTCTTACAGAAAAGAGAGATTCAGCCACTCATAACGAGCTTTGGCACTGCCCTCCCTCAGAATCATAATTGCTCTACGTAAACCATGAACTATAGGAAATGAGTATGATGCCATACCACTGTGTTAAACACGGGTCTGCATATACGTAATATAGTTTTAAAATATAATAAAAAATAATTGTATATGATAATTATAAATATTATATGCATTATGAAATATAAAAATCTAATATAACTAAGTATATAAATATATAAGAGCAAAAAAAAAAATCAACCCATAAACAGACCATACCTGCTGTATGAAGAGATGCAAAATACCTGACCGATTTCCTGGAAATACTCAAACTATGGAAGTATACACTGTCCATCCCACAATGTAAGAGCTCTGTGGGCTGAAGAATGTCAGTTTTATGGCTTGTTCCTTATTTTACCTTTTTGCAACAATGTGCGTCTCCAGTAATGCAGGAGTGCACCACACAATGCCTTTAGAAAATGCTCAGCTTGACTTTTCCTTGCCTCTGCATAATGCTGTTCTAATAGCAAATCAATTCCTCTATCAGCAGTGCTCCTGAGTACCTTTTAAAAGCCTTTCTAAAATTAGAGATTCTATACTCCAGCAATTTTTAATATGAAAAAGTGTAATCAATAAAATACTGCTGATAATGCATATGATTTGTGGAGAGTGAGAGCTAAATATGAATTCGTTTTGGACAAGTTCCGAGTCCATCATCTTTCTTAATTATAAGTTGGGTCACTGACTATGAAAACCATGACTCAGCTTAGGAATCCCTAAAAAGAAACTGTAAGTAGATTCAATAGTTGCATTTGATTTATTTGTTACTGAGAGCTGAAACAAGCACTATATGTCAGACCTCTGACAGATTAGGAGATCCCCAGAGAAAGTCAGCTAAGACATGGCTCCTGCCAGCCAGCCAGCACCTGGAATGTGAGCCACGAGCACCCAGTGGTCCCAAAAGGCCGTAAGCAGGACATGACAGTGACATGCCTCGCTCCCCAAGGAGCTTCATACCACAGAGGATGACATTAAAAGCCCCTCTCCTACAGATCAAACACAAAATCATAACATTGACTGAAAGGGACATTACACCTTGCTTAAGAGCACAACCAGGCAGATTAAGGCTGCTTAGTCAAACTTTGAGCATCTCCAAGGATGGAGTGCCCTCAGCCTCTCTGGCAACCTCTTCGAGTGCTTGACCACCCTTCAAATTTTTTCTTTTTCCTTATCCCTGATCAGAATTTCCCATCTCTTAACTTCAGCTTGTTGCCACCCTCCACATACCTCCAAGAGGAATCTGATTGACCAAAAACTCTCCAAGTCTGTCCGGTTTCTCAATGCAAGAACCCGAACAAACAAAGCAGATATACTGCCACTGCCACCATGAACATGCTGACAGGCAAACCTTTGTCATAGTCTTTCTTCAGTTCCACCTTATCATTAGTCACTGCAATAGTTTGCTATCGTTTGGTGACCCTTCGTTTTCACTATATGAAATAGCTTGGGTATTTTTGCTCCCTTCACATACCTAGCTGAAGTTTCCCTTCAAATACCAGCACGCTGGGAAACTCCATTTTTCTTCTTTACTTCCCAGTTACTCATAAAGCAGGTCCACTCTGGGCACACTCTGCCACCACCTGCAGCTGCCGGCATAATGCTCCAGCTACGGGGATTCACTAGGCTTTCTCTCACGACATTGCCTTGGCAATTCCACAAGCACTCACAAGCACTCAAAGGTGTTTTACAAAGAAACTCTCAAGTATTTTGGACATCCCGTTGGTAGTAAGCTCTTGTCTCTGCTCAACAGACCCTGAGTATTACAACTCCATAAACCTTTGGAAGTGGTCCTTTAAAACTGTTTTAATCTCTTTCTGATCATTAATGCTACCTGCTAGTTCACACACATTCACTTATTTGCCAAACAAATAGCTGTCAGGTGATTTAGTGGCTCCTTTGGAAATATTACCTCAATTTTTCTCCCTTGTAAAAGAATATTTTCCTTAAAACTATCACAAAACTGACATTACTATCAGAAATATCAAAGCAAAGAACCAACAAGTCCCAAATCTACTCTGCAGTTTGCTTCACTGCTAACCTCAGAGTAGTCTAAAGCATCAGCTAACTATGTTTTAAGAATGTATCATAAATAAGCAACATAAAAGCTATTAGCAACCCTGGTTTATTTGTATGAACAGTTGTTTACAGCTCATGTGAAAAAGCATAATGTTCTTCATGTAATTACACTAAGTTTCCAGAGTCTCACTTCTAAGTAAACCTAAACTTTTTATCACTTTTTTTGACAATAAAGAATACTTTGTAAAAATAGAATACTTTCAAAAAAAAAAATACTGGAGACTGTGATCTAGTGTGCTATGCTGCAAGTTCATAAAAAGTCCAAGATCTCTGGTATAATGTTATTTACGCCACTTAGCTACTTTGTAGTATTTTTTAAATTCAAAACCAAACCAAGCCATAACATCTGGATAAATACCTTCCTGTGCTATTAACAATGGGGAAGAACCCTTGCATTAATGGAACGGGTAAGTCGTTCATGGTGTCTCCTATCAGCTGCTTTGTTTCCCTTGGTATTACCGTTATTTTATAAAAACAAGTTATCCAAACATGAAAAATACTAACACAATAAATAAATAAACAAATAAAAGTTACCTTTGCTGATTAATTCAAGCCTGTTGGTCCAGAGAAGCTTATTACCATCGCCATGAATACACTTTAGAAGCCCCTGCCTTTTTCAAAGGTCATACCACCCGACGACACGCTCACTCCTTGCCCGCGGGGAGCGGAGAGGCAGAGCAGTGTCCCGCAGCAGGTACCACGTGCTCCGCAGGTCGCTTCCCCATCCATCCTCCCTGCCCACCCTGCTCAGGCACTCCTCATGGCCACCCCCCCCCCCCCTCCTTCCCAGCATAGCCAGCAGCTAACCGTTAAGAAGCGAACTGGATGTGGTATTGGCAGACCACGGACCTTTTTTTCCTACCACAGAAAAACAGTGCTGCTGAACAGGCCAGAAAGCCATCCTGTGAACTGGGAGCAGCCGAAGAACAAGTACCAAGGCAGGGACAGGCAGGTTTAGAGACTGGCAAGGCTTTCGGCGAACATCTTTGTCCATGCTCTACCCTTTCATGAGACAGCAAAGCCAACTGTTTCCAACAGAGCAAGGCCAAACATCTTTAAAAAAATCAACACATTTATGCAAACTTCCCTAAATAATCATATGTTTCAATAATAACTAATTTAGAATCAATAAATAAATAAAAGCATTTTTCTGTACAGATTCAGGCTCAAGTTGTGTCGCGGACTGCTTGGCTAGACCCATGTATGAATCATAACCCTATACAGACCCAAGAGCGTCCCCAAGCTTGAAGTCCAGACATTTTATCAAAATCCATTTTATGAAGTAGTAGCTGATACGCTGTTCTGTAACGGGTATTGTGCTCTCCTCTTAAAAACACTTCCAACAGAAATTAAATACTTAGAAAATGCAGCTGTTTACACAGAAACCCTAAAAGAACAATTACATCCTGCCATGTAAATCAAGTTGTAAGTGTATTTATGGGGGGGGGGGGGGGGGGGGGAATCCACAAACTTTATGGACACCCACACACAGAAAAGAGGGGGGTTTGGGGGTTGTTCTGTTTCTTAAATTACAGTCTCACAGATTTCAGAAACATTGATTTGTATTTGCTGTGGATATATGTTATCAGTAAGCTGGAAAGGAACCAGTTTTCCTAATCCAGAAACTTATTTCTGTAAGGTGAAGAGTCAAATTCTACCAGACACTTTGCACTACAAAGTTTTAAAGAAAACAACCTGACCAAGACTTGGCCAATGTAAGCAATACAGCTATATGTAGCTGTGAGAAATTCAGCAACATGAATATTGGAGTTGAGCTGGGTCCCAGAGGAGGCAGTCTGATCACTCTCTATTTGAGGAAAGAAGTCTCTCTAAAAATACCCTTTTCACCAAAACCTAAAAAAATATTAAAGAAATGCAAAGACAAGTTGCTACAAAAAAAAAAAAAAAAAAAAACTCAGTTCCTCAAACCAATTTTAAACATTTTCCAAGATGCTTCCAGAATTCTAAGTCAAACCCCTGTCCTTCACTGTATTCAATGAGGAGAGCAATGGCAGGCAGGAGAGCTGGAGATTACTCTCCAGGCATTATTTGAGGATTTGCTCTTACAGCTGTAGGGGAACAATTTGCATGTCCTTTCTTACAAAACTATCTGTACAACTACCACCATTTAAAATCCCACATGGAAAATATCTGGAAATTTACTATCTGAAAGAATTAAAAAAAATTGAAAAAAATAGGGTTCTGCAGAGATTCATGTTCACATACAACTCAGATGGTTCAGAACGAACATCTGCCAAGGGAAAAACAAAACCTTCTGCCCAATCTGTACCCCTGCCATGGCTAGTGGCACTCCCTTCCCTAGAGGAAGGGAATCGTAAACATACTTTAACAAAATAAATTAATTCCACTATGAGTTTAAAATTCCAGTTTCCTGATGCCTTCAGGCAGTTTCTTATCTCTATTGAAAAAACAAGGTTAAACATGACAAATATTGTGCCTCCTCGTGAGTAAATGTTGTTTTGTTTACTTTGGGGTGGGTTTTTTTGGTTAAACAACATTAAGTCACAGCTCATCACATACCAGCCTCTCAAGAATGCTGGAGGAAAAGTGTTTGTTCTCACTCCAAAAATGCGTGGAAAAATGAAAGGGTCTGACTAGGATTTGTTTATTAGGGATTGGCCAGATACAGCTAAATGAGGAAGGCTCACTCCCTCTCGTGTGTTTACATTTGAATCACAAGCAAGCAAACAAAAAAAATCAACTCACTTTCCACCACCACCAGGCAGTGTTAAAGAACCTATGCTATAAATAAGGCCGCCATCATTAGCAACTGTATTAAGGTATTATATAATAGAAAATGCTCTGGATTGATTTTGTGGGATTATCTTGGTCCATCCCCACATTTCAAGATGCATCCATTCAATATTTTTGACTCTTGCAGAGATTAGTTGTTCCTGCTGGCATACTTGGGTGCCATTCAAAAAAGGAAATATTGCAATTGTCACCAGATAGGGGCATCCAAGATCTTGCAGCTATTTAGTCAAGTCCTACTGGAAAACCCAATGTGCTAAACTAAAAGGCCACTACTCGGTGTCCCCTGGATGTCCTCCTCACAGTTAACTGTTTTTTTCAATGGTGAATCCCTGATGATAGGAAGGTCAGAAAACCCACACGTTCCCACAGCCTATGGGAAAGGTGAGACTTTTAGAACTGCAACCTGCACCTTGAGAAGGTTCCGTAAGTTTAATGAATCCAAAAGTATGTATGGTTTTGAAAATACAGAAGCCAACTTGCTGTTTGCCAGTTAGCAACATGTTAAAACAACATGTGCGCAACAGAGTTTTCCAGACTGAGCAACGCGTTAAAATTAATGTTCTGTATCTCTGAGCTCAGAGATTGCTATGGATATTTGCATTAGAAAATATTCAAGGCAACGGCTCTCCTCAGACTTACTCTTTAAGGCCTTGATCTGAAAAAAAAATAAACAAGTGTACTAATTTAACCATGGTAATAGTCTAATTACGTTCAACAGAATACCGATGTGTTTGAAGCTTACCATGCATTTAATAAGCTGTTACAGCACAAAAGTCTGCCTCAGTACTAGCTCTGAATCAGAAGCTGTCCCAGTTCAAATCTGCTGCATGTTGGGCTCTAGCTCCCACTGTATTTTGGACCAGCTGATGCACTCATACAGAGCCTGATGGACACGAGTGCCCCGCATCTCACTGCATGGCACCTGCGACCCCTCAGAGTTGCCTTGGAAATGCACATAAATTATGATAGACTTATCTTCGTTCAGCTAACCAAAACGACCCTGCTGATGGTGCTTTCACTCAGGCCTACTACCAAGAGCCTTATTTAAAAAAGAGTCGCCTGTGTTCAGACAAATGAACTCTAGATGCAGAACACAGATATGATTTCATTGTTACTTCCCTTTTACCGAATTATTTTGTTGTCTTCCAAGTGGTTGGTTTTCAATCATGATTTAAGTGACACTGATTAACTATTCAAATCAAATTAGGTAGAATTTGTTTTGCATTTTAATATTTTAATGAGTTAGGGCTGTTCAGCTTCTCTCACAGAAAAGATGGAAACATTATCGAGTTCCAAACCTGGTTCGTGAGCACAGTGAGACGCCACAGACACCAGCACGTTCACAGGGGACAAACCCTAATGGAAGTACCAGGTCATTTTTCTCCCTTAACCAAGATAACTCAAGCCTAACAACTCTACCCTACAAACTCCGCAATGCTAAAGATGAAAAACGTATAATACATTGCAATTTTTTGTAAAAATTTTTTTCTAAAAAAAAAGTTTTATTAAATCCTGCATGTATAAGACACAATTTTAAAACTACCCTCGGCTACTGGCAATATACAATATGGCAAAGAGAACTGCAGGACCTGTTTTTACCTGTATTTAAAATAAACCTCTGGTAAGTTTTGTTTATTTCACACGTGTTAAATGACTCGAAATCAGCAGGCATTTCCATCTGACCATGCATGAGTACAACAGCTAGAAGATTTTTCATCAGGAAAGCCGATTTACAAGTAGTTTACTGCTTTCTTACTGTAGTAGGGTACGCATAGTTGTAATAAAAATCCATTTTATGAGAATTTCTATGACCACAACAACATATTTACTTTAGTTGATCTAGAAGCACAAAAATATTCTACAAAATGTAAAAGAGCTAAAGACAACAGACAGCCTGAACAACAGATGGCATTTTCAGAAGACACTAGCGTATCAGCATCTGAACTCTGTGGAGTTCTTATAAAAGCAGAACTAAGCCCTAGGACTTGTAAAAGAAGTTGTAAGTATTTTCATATATATACACACACACACACACAAAGGTTTATAAATAAAAATTCAAAGCAGTTTTGTTCAATAAACCTAAGAGGCAAGATAGCTGATGGCAAAAACAGCTGGATTAATAAAATATGGTCTCAATGGACAACCATCAGCTTTTTAGACAGACCTGTACCTACGCTGTATTTTAAAGGTCAACATGTACTCCCTGCACCTACAACCAAGCTGACTGGGAGGCATGGAGCTGTACTACATGGTAGCCACCTGAAGTTCATGTGATCTTCCTCTCCACACTGAGCTCAAAGCCTGATTCCAGTTTGAGATCATTTGTGCCTGTCTCCCTTGGAGCTGGGGACCACTATTTCAATTCTTCCCCTGAAGTCCCCTGTGCATATATAGTTATAACCAAAGTATAAACCTATATATTTACATGCATATAGAGAGGTTATTGTTATACACAGTAACAGGTTACTGTGTTTGGTAGATTTGAAACAGCAGTCTTTAACCAACTACTGACCAGGGAATTCTTGACCTCACCTACTTTCTATTAGTATCAACAAGACACTTAAAACCACAACTCCAGCAGCAATTCATACCATATAAAGGTCTAAACTTTTCACTGACCTCCTTGGGCAAGCAACTGAACCTTACTCATTCTGATCAGCAACAGAAAAAATGTACTTGTCCAATTGAAAGACGTGAACGAGCCCTACATGGCTAATTCTCCACCACTGCCATTTACACCAGTAGACTATCCTTGGGTGAAAGAGCAGATATTCAGTCACCAGTCACGTACCAGCTACTCAGGAGACCAAGAGTCAGTTCTCTTGCTGACAAACCAGAAACTGTACATGTAACCAGGATAATGCTTGAAAATGGTTTGGTTTATATTCTGAAAGACATTTTAAGGATTTAGCAAATCACTTGTGGTTGTGAGTCTGAACAACTGATTTCTCCCTCCAGAGAGCTATTTTTCCATACAAGTTTCAATACTTTTTGAGATTATAAACTGCAAGACAGCAGCCACAGCAAGGAAGATAAATTACAAAGACAGACTAGTGTAATTTGACATCAATAACATACGGTATAGAAAAAAATAACACTGTAAGTGCATGAAAACTTCAGGAGATCTGTGGACAAAAGAGTTTGTAGCAAACAAATTTCTACAGATTGCTACTGCTAAAAACAACAGCCTTGGGAAAAGCTTCAAAGTCACTAGATATGAACCCTGACAAGACATGGCCAAGCAATCAGGCCTATATTCATTGATTAAAACACCAAGGCATAAGCAATATTACATTAAAAAACAGAAAGAGCATCAGAAATTTGCAACATCATTACACATTACTGACCCACATGGTAAGTTTTGAATTTCTTGTCAAAAACGATCTGCCATGCAAAGATCAGCAGTCGGTTCACTTGAACAGTACCCCACCAACAAAGCATCCCTTCCAAGGAGCTGCCCCAGAGCACCGAAGTGGTAGTTCCATGATTGTTATGAGGCTTTACGTACCTGAAGGGTGTTTCAGACAGTAGAAACTGCAGTGAGGGAGGACAAAGCCTTACCCAACAGCCCAAACACCACCAGCTCCTTTTAACCAAACCGCTGCATTTTCTGAAGGAATTTTAAGAGTCGGGATGCTATTCTCCCACATGTGCTGAGTTTCCCATCAATTCATTATTCAGATGCGCTCTCCTGGTAAGGAGCAGCACATTACAATCAGGTACACGGGTCCTGCCCGCACGGAGCTGTTACCCGAGGGCGTACACTCTGTGCGCCCTGCAAAGCTGTACTGTCAGGTACCCGCAGCTGTACACAGACAAGCGCTCCTTCATCCTCCCCCACCATCTCACTAAAGCTTCATTCACAAGCATTTTTTCCATATCTTACTTAATTTAAAAAGTGGGGGGTTATAGTAGCCTCTTATCTCAGTTTGCTTAAATCCACCCTTTGCTTTGTTCCCTCTTATGCCTTTCACTTCTTTCCAAGCTCAGGTTTTCCCTCTACATCTTCCCTTGAGGAACAAAAGCATGGCCATCCCCTCCTTCTCCTACACTTCACCTCATCCTTTTCTCTCCACCCACACAATCCCATCTCAAAGCCTTGCACTCAGTAGGCACTACAGGTAGATATGACTTAGAAAAAGGCCGTGGCTGGGAACTAGGCAATAGAAACACTGTTATTCCATCTTTTTACCATAAACTAACTCTCTGATGCTCTCCACTGAGAAAGACTTTTTTGGAAGGACAAAGCTTAGCGCTTTATGTTCCCTACTAGGTGAGCAAGAATTTGTAGCTCTTTCTTCCAGCTACCTTCTGTGGACTTTGAACCAAAACTTCGTAAAGCTTTAGATGATTAATTCTGTGTGAACCAGGACATAGGCAGAGGATGAACATCTAAGGATCACCTGCAGGGACAAAGAGTTGGGAAAAGTGTTTCTCAGTGACCTCTCTTGGAGAGCAGGGCAAAAAAGATGAGTTGCCGGTGAACAGCAGGACACTTCAGTGTGGGACAGTAGCCAGAAGCTCCAAGGACCTTCCTCCCCTGAAACCTAACTAGCTACCAGGTTTGAAGATACACTACACGAAATCATCTTGAAACCACAACTTCATCATTTGACTAGGACCAGTACTTTCTTAATTGCTGTGAAATTCTACTGTAGCATGTATAGTCATCTTTCTTTCCAGATAGAGCAGAGTGGCAGAACTGTTTAAGAGAAGCATAGCTTAACAAATATTGCGAGTTTTGCATAGAAGCAGTTCTATGCTGTACAAGCAGAGGCTGTTGTCAGGTTCTCCTCAGTTTATGAGGAAACAGTGATGTTAGAAAGCTTGGAGCACAGATGAAAACTGGTGGAATGCTTTAGAGCAAAATAGGAAGGTAGGTCTCAGTCAGAGTGGCTCCAAAATATTTCTGGGGTTTAGATTGACAAATTGCTTTTTCTCCTGGTCTTACTCTAGGATAGAAGCCACCAAGAGCATATTAAAAGGCTGCATTCTTATCGGAACTTCTACAGGCATATTCTACTTTGTATTAATAAAGATTTTAATCTTTTTCCATTTGAAAGCCTATTTACAGGGAAAGTGACCGATCCTCTGTTGGTTTCAGCCTTTGAGCTGGCTGAAATGTACTTCAGCACCACAGAACTGTTAGTCTGAAGTATCCAATCGCCCTGTATCACAACCCAATGGTATCTCTCCCTCCTTTAAATTAAAAATCAAACATAAATAAAAGTTTGACGTCTGCGTATGTAGCATTTATTTCATAGCAAAGGACTTCATTTTGCTGTCCACAGAGCCAGCATCGAGAACCCTCCCTTTTTAACCCAGCAAAAACTTTTGCCAGTTACTCTGCCCACTGCCCACAACAAAAGCTTCTGAAAGGTAAGGTGTCCCATGGGAAACCCAAACCCCATCCTATCTCTTCTCCCTTCACATCTACCCTGTCTCGCTGAAGAACAGGGTTGAGTTAAATTTCTTTCCAGAGCAAGCATGTTTCAAAGCCTACGCAATATTTTTATTTGATTTTTAAGTTAATACCAGTCTTCTCCAATGTAATTTGGTCACTAATGTTTTTACTTATTACTCATGATCTCATAAATAGACCAATCAGGAATGTTGAGAATACAGGGCTGCTTTTTTTGCCAGGGTGGGGGATCAAAAAGCCAGAATAAAATGTTATTGAAGCAGAATCATTTACAAATCACAAGATAAATACACAGCCCAAAAGTTACATCAGAGTATTCTCGGTCCTGTCAAATGCATCTTTACTAAAATTTTTCAGTAGAGAGAAGGTGATGCATCATGCAATTATTTTAAGTGTACCAAATATTTCTACAGTGGGTCTTGGGTTTGCAACTGTTACAATGAAATATTACATGCATATTGCCATCTCATGGATACTACAAATACTTGTTTAAAATTCCAAGAACGTAATCCCTAACAGAAAAATATGCAGAATCCACAGCATGTAAAATTGTGGTAAGATTTACAACGTGAAAGCAGGAACTTTACATTTGCAACAGTCCAAAAATCTGCCTCAGATTCTCTCGTAGTAGTTACTATTTTTATGACTTGGCTCAGACTTGCTTTAATCTCTTTATTTAGGGAGAAACTGCAAGCTTGCCAACTCCAGCAAATGTTAAGTACTTTAGTAAATTCCCTATCAATATAGGTCATGCATTCGAGTGAAGAAGAATGTGGCAAGTTCTGCTCCATCTCCTCCAAAGGGGATTTCGGAGTAAGACGGCGATGGGAGAGAGTGATAAACAACGTGGCTAAGCCCCTCTTTCAGCTCCATCCTACTCTCCAGACGTCTGTCCGCACTTTGCTGTGCGGCGATTGAGATGTTACGTGATGCAGCTCACCCAGCCCGCCGTTATCCCACATCCCTTTCATCTGAACGGGCGGGAGAGCACACGTATTGCCAACACTGGCGCGTCGTAACTCTGCCATTGAAGTTCAGTAATAGTAGCGAAGCCAGCCCAGGCAAGTCAGCAAAAACACGTAGGAAACCCAACAAATGTAAAGATATCAAAGCAGGGCACGTGTACACAGAAACAGTTTTAAGAGCCTTAAGATGCCGACTTGCCGGAGCACCGAGCAGTTACCTGAAGCCATCAATTCCTTCCAAACGCGGAGTTTTGCTTTGAAAAAACTCGGCAGCCCAACCATCACACCCGGGTGCCGCTCCCCAAGCTGCTCTCGCACAGCCGCATGTCTGAGCCCAAACAGCTCAGACCCCAAGTAACCAAGTTTGGGGTCCCCTCCTCACTTCACCCAGCCGCACTTCCAGCCCCCCCCCCTCCCCGTCCGCAACGGGAGGCGCCCGGTGCGCGGGGGGTGTCCGCCAGCCGCCCCCCTCCCCGGGCCGAGCAGCCCCAGCCCCGCGGCTCCCCGCCGAAAAGGGGCTTCGGGCTTGCCGTTCACCGGCTCTCCACAACCAGCCATGCAAGGGACATGCAAGCGCCCACCCTGCCGCTGCACAGACCGCCCCAGGGACGCGGGGAGAGCCTCCCCAGCACGGAGGGGAGCCGGGCGGGCGGGAGCCGAGGGCACCGCATCCCCGCGGCGGTGCGGGGCGGTGCGGGCACCACCGACCGCGCCGGGAGGGCCGGCACCCCGGCTGCCTGCGGCGCCGGCAGCTCACCCACGGCGGCTGCCCGCCAGCCGGAGCCGCTGCTGCGAGGAGGGGAGGAAGGAGGGAGGCAAGGGAAGAAGCCATTACCAGAGTTTTGTTCCCGTTCTTGCTGAGGGGGCCACGGAAAACTCCCTTGATGTTGCGAAAGTGCCCGTTGCTGAGGTGCGCGGAGCTGATGACAATGTAGTAGCACTCCATGGAGCCGGGGATGGGGCCGGGGCCGCCTCCCCGCCACCGGCGGGGCGCTCAGGCCGGCCTGGGCTCGGCGGGGAGGGCCGGGGCCGGCGGGGCCCCGCGGCATGTGCGGCGCCGGCGGAGGGGCGGGGGGCGCAGCCCCTCAGGCGCGGCGCGGCGCTGGCTGCCGGGGGAGGAGCGGCGGCGCGGCCGCGGCGGAGCCGTCTGAGCTGCCGCCTCTGGCAGGCATAGTGTTATTATAGCGAGCAGCCTTGCCGGTCGGCTGCACTGAGCCAATGGCAGGGAGCCACTGGGCTGATACCGAGAGCTGTCAGAGGAGGACATCTGTCACACGCCGCCTTCACCGCCACCCACAGCCCCCACGCCCCGCTGCCCCCGCCGCGGACGGGCCGACACCCCACCCCGCCCCCCCCCCACGCCGGGGAGGCGGCAGGTAAAGGGGCAGGGGCGGCACCCCCATGGCGGCCAGCGCCGGAGACCCGCATGCAGGCTGTGCCCCCCGGAGGGGCTCCCTTGTTCTGCCGGGGGGGGGGGGGGGGGGGGGGCACGGGTGCGGCTCCTCCGGGATTCGGGGGGGCAGGAGGGAGTGATGCCCCGGCGTGCACCGCCCCCAGCCCAAAGCTCCTGCCCTCCTCCGACCAGCCTCCGCGCGCCGCCACCGCACCCTTTTCTTTTTTATCTTATATATATATAGTTATAATATTTTAATGCGTGACCCGGCAGGCACCTTAACCTCGGCAGGGCGGAGCAGGCCCCCCGCGGCCCCCGCTCCCCGGGCCGGGGCGGTCAGGAGCACCCGCCGCCGCCCCGCCCGCCACCTTCGGCTCTGCTGGCCCGTGACGGCGTAAGTGGGTGACACCGGTCACCTCGCACCGCCGCGCAGCGCCAGCTCCATCCCGCCCCTTGCCGGTGCAGCAGCTCTCCGTGCCGCCGTAGCCCATTCTCGTGGCATCCCGCCGGGCCATCTTAAAAATCGGGAGCGTGCTGGCAAAACTTCTGGGTCGCGGCGTGTTTGCGGTGAGGATGGGAGGAGCTGCGGGGAACCGCTGCGCCGGCATCCCTGCCGGGGCGGCCCCGCATCTCTCCCGCCGTTGCCCTACATCTCTGCCGGGGCGGCCCCGCATCCCCGCCGGAGTGGCTCCGCATCCCTCACCCCCCCCGCGGCGGCCCCGCCGCTGCCCCCCCCCCCGCGGTGACTCACGGCGCTCACGGCGCGGCGGCCCGGCCCGGGGGTCGGCTGTGCCCGCCCTTCCTCGCAGGGCCTGGGCGGCTGCAGGGGAAGCGGGAATCACCGTGGTTTGTTGCAGGCTCTGGCGCTGCCTCTGCGAGCCTCAGCCTCAGCCTTAACGTACGTATAGTGTACCCGCTCCGTTTTGTAAAGCCCCTAGCAGACTATAGATTAAAAGCCACCAGATAATCAGCACGTGGCAACTACAATATACACCGTACGCCTTCACGTTGTGTCTTTCTCTTTGCAGCACACAAATCAGAACTCGCTGCCAGAACCAGAATTTCTCAGTGTAAAGACATGTTTAATAAAGATGCTTCCCCCTCCAAGAGATCTGTGATTTGCAGCTTTATCACTTAAGACTTAAAACTGGCTCATCTTCCATCCAGCTCTACCTTTGCTCTGCATTGCAAAAGCCGAGATTTTAAAGGGTAAAATTCCAGTGCCAAAAGAGAGAACACCTTAGAAAATAAGCCCAGAACCATGATACATCTGAAAATGTCTCTTAGTCAGCATTCACTGCTGGCAACATAACACCACCGTCCAATCATCTTGTCCTCCAAAATAATGGAACTGCTTACAGAAAACCGGGCGGGACGCGGGGAGGAACACATTCCTGGCAGAAATTTGTGTCTTTGTTGTTTGTATCCCTGATGAAGGAAGCCCCAATTTACAAGAGGTGCCTTCCGCTGATAAGCATTTTCTATCGATACAACCCTTCATACACAGTGAACAGTAAATTTTGACAGCTGTCCCTCATCCTTCAGCATTTTCAGTGCTTTGGGAGGAATCACAGAAATGGCAAAAGTGGGAAGTTTTGACAGCTGAAGCACAGGTAAGAGATCTGAATTTGCTGCCGCTTGTTGCAGCCAAAATAGAGAGTGAAAATGTACATCCACACAATAACACTATATTTGTGCTGATGAAGACGTACATGTACACCCAGAAATAACCAGCAAGTTTATTACAGTGTAAAAATGAAGGCGGTATTATAAATATTTGATAGGTTTAACAGCATAGCACATTTAAGACCCAGTTCCCATTTAAGACAGGACCATGGGTGTGGCTCTCTTTCAAAAATGTCAGAACTTTAGGTAGGACAGAGTAATGAAAAGACATAAAATTATGAAACTCCTTTGTGGGAATAATGTATCCCAACTTGGACAACAATTTTTTTCCACCGTCTAAACATAACATTAGCGATGTGTCAGGACCCTTCTGCCTGGGAGTGAAACTCTTCACAGTCTACTCCATACATCCACCATTTCAAAGAATCAGAACATTTTTTTCTCTGAAATCCTTGTGCTGACCATTTCATTACACGTTACTGACACATTTATTTACACTTGCTACAATTGTACATGAGTCTTTTCAGGGTTGTACGGCCGTTCTCTGGCCTTTCAGAGGCATGCAGGCACTGCTTGCATGCTCCTGCTGGACTCCCACAACTTGGGAGACATCAGAGAAATAATCTACTGCCATAGCTCAAGTTTGAAAGGATTACTGTGCTTTTTAATGAATGAGAGTGCCCGAAACAGCTTTGAAAACCTACTATAGCTGCTGCTGCTGCTATGGGATTGTTGTCCTCCTCTATTAAAGGAGGAAAACCAACCCCAACTAAAGACCTCTTGATTCCTCCAAAGCCCTCTATAAATGATAAAGAAAGTTCTGCTAAACATCACCCAATAAACAAAATACACTTTTTCTACTCCTACTTATTCTGGGTGGCCTCTTTTTTTTTTTTTTTTTTTTTTTTTGGCTGCTTCTCTGATACTTTGCTATCTCTAGTTTTCCTTGTTGTCTTCCTTTAATCCTTCAGTGTACTCTTCCTGCCTCATTCTGTTTCTCTGTTGTGATCACACAGGCTCAAGATGCTGCTTCCTTCCCAAATCTTTTTTTTATCTTAGACTGCTAATTTCATCAGCTCCTACATACCATCACTCTTACCTATGTCTGTCTCAGTCCTGTTGCCCTGGATAATTATCTAGGTTTTGAGCCATGGATACTGTTATTTATTCAAATCTCTGCCATATAATAATAACCAGTGCTGCCAATTAACTCATTCTCTTATTCTCCCTGTTACTTCCTATTTGGAAAAATCTTCAAGGAGTTCTTTCTCTATAAAACTGCAAATATCAACTCAAGAAACAGGCTATGGGTTTGAAAGACTTTCTGGAAAACTTGTGAACTGGAAGCCAGTGAATAAATTACACTTATTCACATGCACTATACTGTTTTTCTGCCTGTGACAAAACTCAGTATTCTGCATTTTAACATTTAATAGTATTCATCAATCAAGAAATAGTCCTAGCATAATCCAGGGAAAAAAATTCAACAATATAAACAATTGACTTTTGGTTAACAGTCTTTAAAGCATGGCACAGAGTATGTTACCAAGTGAACGTATCCTGAGAAATCATTCACTCACTACTGAAACATATCCATCAAGTATGGAAAGAAATATCTGCGCTGTAAGTCACCAGAAACTCAATTCAGCTGCCATAGCAATTCTTATCGAATTCAACAAAATGCAGTTTATCCTAGGAATATCTGCCTGTAAGTAATCTGCTGAGGCACACCTTTTTACCCTTACTTACTGTCTCCTGCACTATCAGTCTCCTTTTATTGCACTCCTCCCCTTTTCCTCTCACTTAGCCTTGGATATTTTTCCCCGTTTCAGATGTCTGTTACCCTTGAGTTAAGCGGAAGGAAAAATGAGAGTATCCCAAGTACATTTTAAAGGCCATTATGGTGTAATACACATTATAGACTATATTACAACTGCATTCATTCATCAGCTGTGGGGGTTGTGCAGCTAGAAAAAAGGAAACTGGGACACTGGCAGCCTAGTTCCTCAGCACATCCTTCACTGTATGCAAAGAGTGACAGAGTGGGCTCCCTATTTCAGTGCATGAGCTAAGCAGAGTTCCGGTATCACAAAAGCTAAGGAAAGGCAATAGTGACTTGAAGCCCTGTAGTATGCAGTCAAATTGTGAGCTGTACCTTGCAGCCCTCAAAAAGTCACAGGGAGAAGACTGGGAAGGCTTAAACTAAGATTTCTGCTTGATCCCCAAAGTAGAAAAAAATTATTAAAACACACTGTATATTTTTTTTCCCTTTTCTTTCCTCCTTCAGCCCTACAAAGCACATCATTTTAGACTACAGCTCTTGAAGAACAGCTCCACAAAGAAGCTGTCTGTCAAGAATTACCCCATCCCTTTTTCACATACTCACATAGCTTTTGTAGCCCTGAACAAATTCATGTGGGTAAAGAGGTAGAAACGCTTTTTTGCCCCTTCTCTTCCAAACTACCTGTATGACCCCTTTCTACTTTAGAATACTGTTGAGGAAAACACTTTCTGTTGTTATTGAACCTAATACACTGTTCTCTGTATCTTCCTTTATTAATGTTTGTGTTGCAGAAGTTCCCCAACAGCTCTTGCACATGCCTTCTCTTTTCCTTCCCTAATCCCTCCCTAACAAAACAAAACAAACAAAAACAAAAAAACCCAACAAAACACTCAAAACCCCAAAAAACCCTTCCAAACCCCCAAAATTAAAAAATGACACTCATTTTCAGAGTGACATGAACAAGTAACTGATGTACCACAAGAGCATTAAATAGCAGGAGGCTTTTATAAGGGCCAGAAAACACCTGGTGGTCCAGGCAAGGTAAATGAACCCTCTGCCAAAGCCACATTACCCGTTTCAAACACTGAACTCTGCTGTGTTAAACATTATCTTACAAGGAAATCCTTCATCGTGCACACTTGAAGAGTGGCTGTACATGAAAAGCAAATTGGAGCCACTAACTGGTAAATGGATCCTGAGAACAATCTGTGGCGGAATTAGAGTTTCCAGGCTTCCACTCAAACCAAACATCCAAGTTAAAACCAAACAGAACAAATGAAATCAAATTAAGAAAGATCATATGACAAAAATCGAGTGATATGATCTCACCAAAGGCAATACCTCCATTTTTTTACAACTGACTGCTATATAAAATCCTCTTCAGCTGCACATCTGTAACAATCTAGCACAACAGTGCAAGGAACAATCTTCCAGGAATAGCATGGAAAAACTCAGTGAAAAATATACCCCTGCATAAATCAAAAAGCAAATGCAGGAAGACCACAGAATGGGAGCACTTCCACAGAGCTACCAGACAAAAATCCCTAAACTCCAGCAGACAGGTGACGTAGCTAGCACAGTATTAAAGCCAATGACACATTAACTCCATAACCAATATCCAAGAAGGTCTCAAGAAGCCCTTCAGTGTCTTGTACTTTTTTGGAAAGGGAGTTGACTACATAATGAGCACCAAATTTTAATTTTTACCAATTAAACTTTTTTTACTTAATTTTAACCAGTTTAAACTTGCTTTGTTAAATTATATAACTAAGATACTTACTTAAGAAATTAAAGAATTTTAACTAAAATAAAAGAGGCGTCAAGAGAAAACCTGGTTAACAAAAGCAAATCAGTGAATAAAAAGGAAAACAGTACATTTTGAGATCTAGGATAGCAGATCAGTCATTGCCATTTATCAGAAGCAGATTATTTCCCTTACCAATGTGCAGACAACTTTTTCCAGACTTAAAATATCTGGAGTCTAAAGAATTGATCAAAAGTCTGCCACAGTCAATAGGAAATTTCACCTTCAGTGAGCTTGGGCTCATTTACGGAAGCAGTAGGTATTTCCCTGGGAAGAAGTCCTGAAGTTCATATCCAGACTTGGCATTAGCTCCAAGCTTTTCCACTGGGTGGTGGTAATGAGATCAAGAAGTACTGGAGAACTGATAACAACTCAGAACAAAACCAATATTAATTCGTTCGCGTACTCATTCATTCTATCTCTCTATATATACACAGACATATCTTTGTGTGTGCGAACATGTATACCTACCTACGGGTACATATGCAACACTGGAAATTTAGTGCCATAGTAATGAAAGGATGAATAAAATGTTTTATTTCATCCCTTGAAAGATTTTTGAAGCTAGTTAAAACATATTTTTTTGAAAGGGCTAGCCCTTAAAATTAATCTAAAACAGTTTGCTTCTTTAGCATTCAGTTCAACAACATGATGTTTTTCAATATAAAAGCTGAAGAGAGCTGGGCGGCACTGATGACAGGCCAGAAAATAGCAGTATATCATTCCCGAATGAGCCAATATAAATTAGAGACCCACTGGGGGAAAAAATGCCAGTGATTAAGATAAGATAAGTTCAATATATGACACACTATTATGGCTTCCTTTTTCACGTGATCTGTAATAGTCACACAAAAGAATGGAAATGAAATTAAAAATTATGTATTTACTTTCCTAATGTTACACATTTCAGTGAGATCCTATTTTTAGAATGGGAATGTTTGGCATCATCTGAAAATCAAACCCCTTTACAGTATTTCTGATTACAACCTCCCAATTTAGGACACTGTAAATCACATCAGGCGATGGTTCACTTTCACAGGGCGCTTGTTCCAACACCACCAAAACACAGCAGAGTATTAAGTACCTACTGGGGAGGGATATTTCTAATATTGTATAATATGACATATTGCTGTGTAGAATTTAGGTCAAACCGCTTTGCAGCTGATATAAGGAGCAGGTAGTAGCTATATACATATATAATCAAAGAGATTGTTTGAAACCTTCAGCAGCAGTGGGATCGGCGATGGTAATTAAGGCAGTCCTATGTTTACCTTGTGGATCCTGGGCATTACATACATGCATTGTCATCAGCATCACAAGGCATGCTCGGGAAAATGGAGGAAGATGCAGAGGCTGTCAGAGCCACACATCTATACTGGTTTACTGTTCTGCACCAGTTTCATCTCCTGATTTTATCTGAATGGACTTTTACAGTTAATTCACCTTTTAAACTGTACAACTTAAAATGGCTGTAGAACTCCTCACAGGAATATGTATGAGCTGCATCATGCATCATAATAATAATTTAAAATCCCCACGATTTTTAAGAGTTAAGGATTTAAGTACAGGTAGATATATGCAGCATGGTAATAGCCTTGAAGTACTCGTCACAGTCCTCCTGAGTGGTGCTTAACACTATCAGCTTACTGTGTGAAAGGCCCTGTTTACTCATTAGAACATTTTTTTTTTCCTTAATAACTAACGACTTACCAGTCTGTCTGCTGTAGTGAAATAATATAATTACAAATAGGCATGTTAAAAATACTATCAAAAGAATTTAATCCAACTTTCAAAATATTAATAGGTTACACGCTTAACTAAATATAGCCATCTCAAAACAGACTTGAGTATACTATAGATTACCAGCCTGAAAAATTTCATTATAAGAAACAAAGTCAGTATTGTTCTAAAAATAGAGAGGATTTCCAAAGCCCAGCATATCAGTTTTGGCATTTTGACAATTAAAAAACAGCTACATAATTCATTTAATTAAGTAAAAACTTACTCATTAGCTCAAGCTATATAAATCATGCTAAGTTTTATCTAAATGTACATTTTCTTGGGTATCTGTAAAACCTGTGTAATCGGAAGGCAAGGCAGAATACTGTTAATAGCAGTATCAACACAACTGTCATGGGTAAGCTGAGAATCTGTGTCCAAGCAGACAAGCAGGGTTTTTTTCATCCCGTTTTTTAGTTGCTTCAGAGTTCTATTGCTCCCGTATGGCTGAACCCTGAATTAACAGCCCTCCTTGTCTCCAAGATGGGAGGATGAAGTATTGTTACTTTTAATGACTACACATTAATTAAAATAATAAGCATTCTGACCTCATTTATTTATTGAATGGAGAAAGGTTCCAAGGTTTTTCTGCTCTACAGCTATGTTCACACTTCCCTTTAGATCAACAGTTCCTGGTGCTAAGTACATGGATAAGGCTCCCAAAAATAAACCTTCTCCAGTTGTAAAAGATCATCTTCCACTTCCTTTGCATAATTGTGACACAGTGTATGCACAGAGAGTTAGGAGCTTAATTTCCCATTTTTGTTACCACTATGTACACTGCAATGTCACTTGACAGACTTCTAGAAGTGTTTATTACACTTTCTCCACACAAACCTGAATTTAACACAGGATATGTATTATCTAGATGTACAAACATGCAAAATAACGTATATTTTATTATATAGAATTTCAGCACTGACACCTCCTAAATATATTAAATTACCCTTGAACTAACCTTAACATTGGCATTCCCATTAGAACCAATGATCTTAATGCATTTGAAATGCACGAACAGGAGAAGAAAGTATAAAATGTTTTAAAGGTCAAAACAAAACTCAGCTGTTTCCTGGGAGCTGGTGTGCTGTATACATTTTTACCGAAAAATGCATTTACTGTGAAACAAAAACAATAAAACAAAACATGCAAAAGAAAAAAGTAAATATCTGTACTCAAATTCTCACAACTTTAGAAGAGATAAAGTGTGTTTTTAAACCTGGTGATCTGGAGTCAGTTTGAAAACAAGGAAAAAGGCCAACAAAATACCCAACAAAGAAACCCCAATCCTACTTCCTTTGAAGCAGATCTTGAGATTTGCCAGGACAGTTCCTCACCCCCTCACACTGTCTGAAGTTGCCACTTCTAAATGTCTTCACTGCTACACTTCTGTCAGCTTGAAATCCCCATCAATTATGTGACCTAACACTGAACTCAAATAATTTTCAAGCTTTTTTTTTCCTCTTTCTCTTCACACACACTCATGCATTACTGCACGACACTGAAGTCCCTGTATCCCTGTAACTTCTGCTGGTAAAGCTTTGCTGTTATTACTTTAATTCTTGAACATAAATTGGTTCCTTGAGCTTCCCAGTCCTTTTTGTACATCTTGTCTGACTTCCTTCCACTCACTTTCCAGAGCAGAAAATTCTCATATAAAAGTATTTTTATATCCAAATGGCCAAAAGTGTAATGTACTTGCAGGCAAATTATGTTTAAAGATCATCTCTTAAAGACAGCAATGTAAGTTCTTTGACTAGATATTCATCCCCGTTATGCCCTCTGCGTTATTTTTGGAAAGCAAAACACGGAATTTATTTCATAATACCACCATAAAGGTTGAGAAGCAAGAGCTGTAATAAAACCGTCTCATTGAGACACTTGTAACCTTCAGAAAACACCACTGCAAAATGAGACTGACTGCAAACACGTGGGGCACACGTCTACCTCTACGTCTCTGCTCCTTGAGAGTCTCCTTCATCTTTCTTGCCTTGTACTTGTGGAGGTTGTCCAGTAAGGGCTGACATTGATACTCCAGCCTGGCCTCGCGCTCTCCTCCCTTCAGGGCTGGCAAGCCCCTGCTCCCGTATCGGCATCGCAGGCTCCTCACATCTGCAATTTGTTTTTCTTGTTGCTTAATTTTCAGTACAGTCAATTCCTTGACTGTAACTGATGTTTCATTTTGCAAAATATGTTTTCTTATCATTTCTCATCTGCAGTTTACTCACCCTTCATATGAGGAACTAATGAGAAAGCTGAGAGAAACCCAAATACTATTTGTATTAATTTATTAGCAGGAAGCCAATTTTTGCTCAATATTGCAACCGTGTATTTTGGATTTAACAGAACGTTCCTCAAGCTGAAGGCTAGCAGTGAAATAAGTGGATTTTGGACAAAGCATTTTCTGACCTCATGAAAACAGCAGCAGGAAACCAACTCCAGTGGTCAAAATTGGATCATAAAGATGAAAAACCGTATGTGTTTCTGGTCTTTAAATTGCTACTCTACAGAGTGATAAGAGACATCATATAGAACCTTATCAGGATTTAATTTCCTAACAGAAATGAGAAAGGAATGTGCAAACCTCCTCTTATGTGATCTAACATTAGATTGCAGTACAGGATAAAAATATCTTGACAACGGGTGTATACCTAAGGAAGATAAAATTCCATCTTTTCTTCCTGAAGGTGCTTTCTAAATACAAATCCATTTAAAAATAGCATGCTTCTGGTGTGCTGTGCACGACTGTCTTCTCCAGGAAATGTTTGGGGTTTTTTTGCAAAATCTGCTCACAGTTACTGTATCTTTTTAGTGCTTCTTTAATGATATCTCATAAAATGCTCCTAGCATATGAGATTTATGAATGAAACCTGTCAAAGTATACATAGTACAAAAACATCATTGATAAATTTGTTTGTAATTTACTTCTTGACTGTAGTCTAACTGTATCATAAAGGGTCTATACTACAAGGTACCACCACTATATGAAATATCTCTGGTTTGTACATATTGGTATTTTGTACGTGTATCTTTTCTATGTCACTGTGCCTCTCCTCATTGACTCTTGTATCCTAAATTATATTCAAAAAATCCCCCACAATCTATTACATTTCCCAGCTCTACCAACTACGGAGGTTATTTCCAGATCAAGTCAGATTTCGAAAGGGTTCACAGTGAGCAATGTTGTCCTTTTGATCACGAAAAGGAGCAAGTTTTACCGCAAATTTTATACTTTTCATACTGTGACATATTTACTGCAATATAAAAAGCATTTACAAATGATGCAGGCATGGTCAGCATCCCCGTGTGGCCTCTGGGAAGAGCGGAGGCAAGCAGCACCCTGCACTTGCCAGTACTTCCTCTGCTGTACAACGGGCAGCATTGTCTCACAAGTGGCCATAGGAAATAGGAGCTCCCTCCCTCAGCTTCATCTGTTTTTTTCTGCTCTGCAGCTTTTGCAGTTTCACTTCCCAGTTTTTCTAAGCTAATCGGAGATTAAAATCTGAAATAATTGTTACAACAGTCAGAATGGGCTTATTTACTACAGTAACTATATATACGCTATGCTGTAACCTGCACTGTTCTCATCTTGCAGCACTATTATTAGTATCGTTAAAAGAAATAGCTTTCCATGATCATCTTATCTAACAAAATGTTAGGTAAATTAAATAAGGGTAATGATTAATAAAATGCGGTAAGATATGTATTCCTGAACACTCTGAGGCTGTGTCTATCTATCCTGTCTTGCTTTAACAAGTTCGGAGTCCCTGCCCACCATGTTTCCAAAAAAAATTTTTTCACAGAAAACATTTATAGTATATATTCATCAGATCACTTCCTAAAAATGTCTCAGAGAAGGTTTGAGGGTTGTTTTTTTCCCCCTCTCCACATCGATTGGATGATGAAGCAGATAGGATTTCCCACTTTTTTTTTCTCCAGTATGTCTTCTGCGTCAGCCTGTTCTGTGACTCTGCAAAGCATACTATATATCTTGATTGTGTGCCAAGTCTGCTTGGGAAGCCAGACTTTCAATGGGTGCTTCATGTCACAACCAAAATCATCCAACCTTATGAAAACACACAGCAGCTATAACATTAAATACATTTGGGCATGAAAAAGCTTCAGCTAAGTTTCAGCAAAGCCTGACCTTTCCCTGGACATACTTCAAGACTTACCATAACATTATGTTTTGATAATAGAAACACCCCAAATGAATAAGCAAATATTTAAATTCTACAGATATCACCCTAAGGAAGATTTTTAGTTAAACATAAATGGCATGATTACCTAATGGGCACAAGCAAAATGTTAGGAAAGCGGAGTGTTTGGATAAAACAGCTACGATTAATTTTTCATTTAATTTTTTGCTCAAAGATAACATGCTTCTGGAGATCATACTTAGTGAACATACGCGTGGTTCCAGGCCCACGCAGTGTTTTAATTCCATAAGGTGCGTAGGAGGCTTTTTTAAATCCACATAATTTTGTGGGGGTTTTGTGGGTTTTTTTTTAACATGTTAAACTATTATCATCAGATGGAGGGGAAATTAAACATTCCGAACGTGTTAAAAGCCTCGGTCTTCTTGACTCCTATTACCAACTGCTAACTACTGCTAAAATTCATCCATTTTTGGAACATGAACAACCTTGATAACATCAGATGAAGACAAAATAAAAATAGAGCTTTGGCAAAGCCTGTGAATTGAATTCCGGTATTTCAGAACACCGTGTAAAGCTCTTGATTGCCTTTGCAAATGTAACTCACTACATTAATATTGAAGCTAACTCATTTCCTAACTTTCCTAAGAGCAGCCAGAACTATAGTCATGCTGGAAAAGATGGGAACTAAATAAAATCCAGGCTGTGTAAACAGCTGTGATTTGTTTTTTCCTGATGGGTAACGAGGGAGACTGTAAGCTGACAGGAAAGATTTCGTGAAAATTATTCCTAAACAACCTTAGATATCTAGTTTTCCTTTCTTTTTGGCACATGATATACGTTGTTTCTTCCTCTTTCCTTTTTGCTGAGAAAGGACAGTAAAAGCAATCCTCTTCATTGCCTTAATTATTTGGCTTTTAAGATGACTGGAATTAAAAAATGTCCTGTATGTTTTCTTTCTTCATATAGTCCTTATTTTGACATATAGTGCTATATACAGCATTTGGATTTTATTACTATTCAGACATGTGGTAATAAAGATGTTTAATGAGCAGCAAGCTCAGTTTTTGCTGTCTGGGTCCTGTTTACATGACGCAACCGTGCATCTGACGCATCAAGAAGAGGTCCCTGGAGCACAGCCCTGCGCAGAAGGGAAATTCTGTGTTGTTGAATAGGATGGCACCGTCTTGACCCTGCATGTCTCTGCAGGATGTGCTGATACATACAAGGTGGCAACCACATTTTTGCAATCCCTCCAGCAGTACTGAGAGCAAATGTGTTCTGCACAGACCTTCAGCAGGACAATGCGACTCCCATCACCTTCACATCACAAAGCACAAGACTGAAAAAGTCTGCTTCAGAAATAGGGCTGGCTGGGCTCGAAAACCCTACGCTCCAGGTCTTCCGGCTCCTGCCCTCAATGCCTGCCTCTGCCTGTCTGCTTCCTCATCTGCAACGCACTGATAAAGCCTCTGCCAGACCACAGCCTCATAAGGATGCTCCGATGAGGCAAGTACATAGGTACTCTGGCATCACACCAAGGTGCAATGTCATGGGGGTGATGTGATGAGAAGGCAGGTTGTTACATATGCAGTCTATCTATGACCACTTTCCTCCCTTTCACAGATGAAGAGTTGCCTGAAGTCAGGCAGATGAACTGAGGCGGCTGCAGGATGCACTTGTGTTTCCAGAGTGTGCTGAGTGGTGGGAGCAGCGATGCCCCTGGCAGCAGTGGTGCTGGGACAGTGCCGCGGGCTCCAGCCAGTGAGCAGCACTGCCCAAAGCGGCGCAAGCATCTCCCACCATGCAACCAAGGTGGTCTGTCCGGCTCCCCAAGGTCCAGCTGAAGAACAAACGCACAGATGCCTGGGCTGCCCTCGGGCCCCAGCTGGTTCTTCTGTGACTGCCGTTGTCTGACAGCAGGCCCACCATGTCTCAGCCCACCAAAGCTCCTCAGCTGCATTCTTACGTATAAACACGTTAAAAACAGTGAGCATCAGGAACACCAGTGACAGCATCAGGGAGAAGCAGATGTAGATTTATATAGAGAGGGATTTATGCTGATGTAGGTACAATAAAAAAACATTCTGGTATATCTCTTATAAAATCCTTTACTAGTCAAAATCCTATCGGGTCTAGAAAAGCACGTATGTGGTGTCAACAGAGGGTCCGTCACCTGGATGTGGTGCTTCAGAGGGCGTAGCTGCAGCCACCATCCACAATTAGGGTAGAAAGACACAAAGCAAAATTCTGCTTTCTACTGCTGTGGAAAACGGGTCAGGGATCCAAAGAGGCATTTGTTACCCCTTCCTCCCTCCTCTCTGATTATTTGTGCTGATTTATCCCCTCTCCATAGCGTATGGATGTACTGAAGCCATTCTGCTGATGAAGAGGGCTCTGCAACTGCTGTTTGTGGCAACTGCAAGCACAGTCAGCACAGGACAAAGAACCATATGGGTTGGGGTTCCGTATGGAGAACATATAGGAATGGGTACTGGTGCGTGCATAAAGCAGATCAATTGCGATAATGCATCCAGCGCATGGTTACAGTCAATACATGCTGCAGGGGACCAAGCACGGATACAACCAGGGAATGCTGCTCAGCCCGAGCCCCCAGGAACTGCGATCAAATGATACATAAAAGTCTTGCAAACTGAAAACAAGGTGAGAGTGAGGGGCCATTTTAACAATCCAAAATGTATCTGAATTCCAATCAAATATAACACAGGCTCTTGACCAGAAACACCGTTTTGTTATTCCTGCCTTTAAAATTTCTATATCTGGTTAATTTACAATGCTGAACCTCAGACCCTGAGAGGAGTCCCTTAGAGGACAGTTGTTGAGCCTAGTTGTAAGTTCATAAAAATATCAACAGAAGTCAAATTTATACCTCATTCACTTTTAAAAACATAATCATTGCATTATCAATGCCATCTAGAGTACGTTACTAACAGCTTTTATTTGGTAGAGCTCTATATAGGTCTTTTTGCTGCAAGGTGAGAAGAGATAACAGATAGTTTTTAAAAGCATGGAATACTTTAAACATTAAAAACCACCAAAGACCCTGGATTAATTCAATTTCCGATTAAGAAAAAAAGCCCCAAATGTCAGGTGATCTCACTGCAGTCATAAATATCTGGAAGTTGTGTAATTATTTTATGCTGTCCTCTGTTCTTAAGCCTCTTAAAACAGAAGCACATTCTCCAGAGATCATTGGCTTACTGTGTACCTAAGGAAATTAAGCTACAGTTGAATTATGGTAAATATATTTTCTTCCCCCTAGGAGCAGGTAGGTGAAAGTGCTTAAATTCAAATGGAAGCTAAATAAAGTTGCTTAACCCCTAACATATACAACAAGGTCCTTACACAGCTTTGCAGGAACATGTCCTCGCAACCAGTGTAGCAAACAAAGTACATAAAGCATATATGTTTATTTTTGTTAGGGATTTTAGATCCATTTTCAAATCCTGTCATTGAACAATCATCTTTCATTCAATAACCATGTATTCTCTGAAGTTCTTTAAATAATAGTTTTAAAACTTAAACTAAAATAAGCAATATGCAGCATTTGTTGGTATCCATCTGTATCCTATATTACCACACAAAGCACAAGGTACAACTCACCAGCAGAAAAGAATGGGTAAATGCTTAGTGCTTTGGCTACAGCCTTTACCATCCATTCACCGATTTAATTTCACCATCATTTTGATGGCATTCCCAGATGTGGGTGGTTTTGTTGTTTTGGGGTTTTTATCCTATAAGGTATCTTATTTCTTTTAAAGCTCTATAACATTTTGAGTATTATACTAGGAACAGTTCTGCTGTTGCTGGTTTTGCCTTCAACTACCTTGCCATTTAATGATCGGTAAAGACGTTGAGGACATACTTTCGGAAAGGGCTCTCACATCGTTAAACACATACCACTGAGTGGCCCTAATGAAGTCAACAAGACCACCAATCTACACCAATTGAAGTCACTCAGTCTTAAAACCTCAAAAAAGAGTTTACTGAAATAGAGATACATAAACACAAATGATTCCTAATGAACAGAAGCAGAAACTGGAGAGCTGAATGTCTTTGCTGGCTGCATTAATATCAAGATTAATTCAGAGGTTGTCTACGAACTAGGATACCTGCTTTCTTGATGGAATATGGCACATCAGAAAGCCATTAAATCAAAGGCCTTAGAGTTTATTTTTGTTTCAATGCAGTCAGTACCAGCTATTGCCCAATAATAGTATTTAAATAGCAAGCAAGCTGTGTCACTACTGTGCAAGAAAAATCACCCAGCAAAGATTAGGAAATACACACTAGTGGGAAGACAGCTATGCACAGACATCAGTTATTTAGGGATTCCACCACGCCTGCTGCCCACAACAGAAGCAAACCCGTCCACTGTATTTTCAGAAGTGAGCTATCTGCCAACAATATCACAGTAGCTGCAAACTTTGCTAAATATTTCAGCTTAATTACGATGAAATTCCTCCAAGCCTTGCTAAGAGCTAACCTTATGATGAAGAACCATGGCTCTGTAACAAGGTGTCCAGCACCCTCGCTTCTCTCTAACAAGACAGCTTAGATGAGAAAAGCTCCATTCAAGCAGCTGAAATGCTTGAAAGCACCACCACTACTGTTCAGTCTCTTTCCAGTTCAGATACTCTCATAGACCACAGACAACAACGCATTCTTTCTTATGGTCTGTGCTGTGATACTCCAAGTCCATAAGGAGCCTCTCGCTCAAGCACACTGCTGCATGTTTGTTGCATCCTCCTGCTCTTGGAGTTAGTCAGGACTACAGTATATGTTTCTACAAGAAGGGAACCTCCATTATTCAGCTGAGAAATTTATATATACATATGCATATCTTTTACATATACACATGATGAGATATACAGATACCTATTGCAGAACTTCCACCCCCAGGGAATGCATAAAGTATTAATACTTTTACAATGTATCATTAGATTGTAATGTATAATTTTAATAAAATATCATATTATGATTATCATAGTAAAAAGTTATAGACAAAAGAATCTGAGGCGGATAAAGAGCACAGTCACTCATTTTATGCCACACAATATCCAAAATAATACACAGACCTCTGCAAACATAGGCAGGAAAAGCACAAAGCACTTTTGATCAGCATGGGGATAAGCTGCTGCTCAAGGAACTCCCTGCTCATGCTGGTAATTTCCCCTGCCATATTCCCCATGATTGATTTTCACAAGGAGTAAAACAGAATTATGCAAGCTGTGATGCTGCCTAAAAAATAAAACTTCAAATTAAATGGACAAAATGAGTCAAACAGCGATATCGTCAGGACCACAATACAGCTGAGGTCACCTTCCCAAAGAGCAGGAGAATCTAAGTCAGGAACCGCACTGAAAGAAGAGCAGTAACTGTTGGCAAGATGTGTTTTTAATGACAAATAGTGCCAGGCTGGGTCTGCTGGTACATACTTAATGACATAAGTTAATGCTGTATCAACTTCAACCCCACGAGATTCTGCACCAATAGCTCTGGGTGACGGGAAAGTCTTTATATGCTACTGAAACCAAATGACAGGAAAAGTGAAAATAAAAGGCCCAGGTTACAAACATATCTGAAAAGGAAATTTAATGGGCGAAATTCACTGTTCCTTTTCTTTTCACCACTTCTTGCCAGTTCATTGCCCATGTCTTGCTCAGGGCTACCTTTTGCTGACTTCAAATGGCCTTGGTGTTTCATACCCTCTGAATAAGCAATTTTTAGCTACTACTTCACTGTTCTTTGTTGTATTATTTTAATGAAGAACCTTCTTAGTTATCACAAGGCTGTTTTCCATTTAAAATTAAAGTGCCTGGCTAATCAATACTTAGAAGTAGCAGAACAACCCTCTGTGTGAAGAGCAAGGTATCATTCTGACTTCTTTTATGATCCATTCTTTGTTTTTACTAAACAGTGATAGCTTGCACTGCTCTCCCAGAGAGTACTTACAAACAAATTTATATATAAACTTATAACCAAGATCATCTCCTGAGGTTTAAGTATAGGAAGTTTCCTAACATTAAACAGACTTCATGGGGAATGGATGAACAATATCCCAGTGGGCATCTAAACATCACACCTCATGTCTAGTTCTCAGTGTTATTCCAATATTTGCCATTGCAAGTATAAAGTTATGAATGTATTTACAAGCAAACATGCTCTGACAGGTCACATTTGCAATACATGGTGCTATTGGAGTAACCCAACACATAAAGCATTTTAAAATTTAAAACCAATCTGCCATGTACCTAAAAAGTCATACAATGCTAATGCAAAAACAGACATACAACTTCCCCTCACCCCCATTTCCATTATGTCCTGTTAATGTAGTGCCCTTTTCTGCTCCTTCTAACACACAAACCTATTTCCCAAGCTCACAGCCTGTATTTTTTCATCCCTTGCTGGTCCACACATTGCAAAAGAGATTACGACTTGCACATGCTAAGTTTGCATCATGATGCTTATATGTGAGAGTTATTTTGGGGAAGAAGAGAGATAGCTGAAGGGGCAAATGTGTAGTGTTTGCCCCAATTTCATACACTGGGTGAAATTACTACAGAATAGAGAAATTGCTGAAAATGCTATCTGATGAAAAGGATGAGAGAAAAGGGGAGAGTTAAATGGGATTGGGTTTTTTTGCATACAGAGGTGAACACTTAAAAAAAAAAAGACAGCTGTAAAAGTCAAACCCATGCATACAATTTTTCCAGGCAATTCATTCTCAAATCTGCCTTCATTCTTTTCCAGTAATTTCACAGAAAAATTCATGTGCATCCAGAATAAATAATCAAAAGTCACAAATAGGGTACAAAGTCAGACGGCACACTTTTTTTTTTTTTTTTTTCAAGAATTAGTGCCAGATAAAGGAGCCAGAGAAACACTCCAAGCGATCAAGGCTCTAATTTCTGACTTGGAAACCTGCATCTCAAATCTTTCTCCTCCTTTCAAAGGGAAAGAAACCAACATGGAAATCTTTTACTGATGGATTTCCAGCCCTTCTCTCGAGCAGGGAAATCTGGACAACTCTGAAAAGCTGACATACAGAAAGTTGCTCTATAGATCCATATACAGGAAGCCCTATAGGACAGTTCTTGGGATCAGTTGGTGAATTTGCATCAGCGTATGTATTTTTTGTCTGTTGGACAGAGTCAGGATTCACATGCTCAGCCTCAACTAGTGCACACATAGTGCCCTGGGCCCACAGAGCAGCTAAGCTGTTAGCTCACTGCCAGACAGTCAAATTTCTGTGAAACCTGATTTTCTCCTTGAGGAATTCTATATTCCAGTACAGTGACCCTTTGTTTCTATCTTTATTTCCTCCATCCAATCGGGGATGCCTTTGCTAAAGCAGGCATTCTCTCTTTGACTTCCAAAACAATAATATTCAGTAATAACACGCAAAGCGAGGCTTATAAAGCAATCACTTTGACTGTACAATCTCTAACATCAGAATTTACAACAATTTCCTTTTCCCATCCTGTTTCTTCTCACTATAGAAGTCCAACTTTTCATCAGAGAGATTCTCCTGTAGGATTATCTGGGAAGAGAGACATTCTCTGGAGAGAGTTTCCTTCTTGCTCATAGCCACTCCACCACCTGAGACTTGCTATTGCCCGGTCTCTGCAAGACCTCATTTCTATTGCTATCCCAGATACTCTACGTTACACAGGAAGCATCCCTTTATTTTTCAACTTTTTGCTTGTCCAGAGTAGACTTCAAACAATGCAGATGCACAAAGTAACTGCTAATACCTGGATTTCACATTTATGCAGGGCAGTGCTCTGATATCATCTGGGAGTGCTGCACCAACGCAAAGCACTTCAGGATTGAACTCAAATAGAAAATATGGGGGGGTTTAGTAGCGATCAGTAGCTTCTGCTTTTTATTTGCATCACAAGCACATATTTTGTGTTGAACATAACAGTTTTTCCTTCTGCTCAGTGAATGGATCATAACAAATCATCTGCAAACCTTTACAGCCAGCAGATGTAAGTGTGCTTTCTCTCCAATCGAGCTGTGTCTGTGTTCCATGAAAGTACAACCTGTTCTCCTCCTGTCTCTCACAAATCTCAAAAATAAAGTGGTATCAGCTGCTTTAGAACAAATAACAGCAGCATTCACTTTTCCTCAGACAAATATCACTTGTACACCACTAATAATGTTTTCCCACTTTTCCTATTTTTATCTCTCAGCATAAAAGAATCTCAAATATCATATGGATAACATAGGAGGGAAGAAGTATCCATCGCCACTTACCAGCGGTAAAGACCTAAGGAAAAGAGGCTAAGTGACTGAAAGCATCACAAATCAAGCTATGCTTAGGTTAAAAACAAAAAAAAACCCAACCACCTGAACTTCCTTCTTAGGCCAAATTCCCTCCATCCAAGGTTTTTGTCTACGACATAAGCCCATGCACACCTGCAGAAGCCAAAATTTTCTGTTCTTCCCTTTCTGTTGTTGCTTACTGGACTCAATTCAACACCATCCTAACAGCTCCCCACAGCCACCCTGACTCCAAGACAGGCAGCAGCCAGCACGTGGCATCATATTCTGCAGCTGTTAGTGCATCCAGTGAATAAAAGTGGAAGAATGAATCAGCTGTTTTAGCATTGTAGTACCTCTCAGCCATTAGCAGAATAAAACTACAGGAGATAGTGCTGATTAACATGTTCCTCCTTTTTCTGCTTCTCACTTAAGCTTACAAAAGTTTAACTGTTAACTCCCATTCTTTTAAATCCCAGTATACATAGGGCTTCCTATGATAAAATTATCAAAATGCAATTTAAAGAAAAGTTTTCTTGCTCTTTGACACCAGCTTTATTTGTAGAGAACATTATAGCTCAGGGAAGAGGATGAATAATAGTAGATCTGTGACAGTAAGGACAGCATTCTCATAAGCAGTAACAGTTTTATTTTCCTTACCAAGAATGGTATAAAATTGTACCATAGGTATTCAAAGGAGGCTGAAGAAGGGGGTGAGCAAAATATTTCTTCTCCCTCTGTTAAAAAGACAAAAGGTGTCTCTGATCTTAGGGAGTTAGCATGGGTTGCAGAACAACTACTGCTCACCCAGTCCCAGCTCCGAAATGGAAAGCACCGAAATACCCATTTACGGTCCCCTCCAGCTACATCACTTGGGAGCTGGAAACATGTTTCATGCTGCAGCCTCTCTCTCAGTCTTCTTCCAGGCATGGCTGCGGCTGTTGGCCACCCTCAGAGCAACCAGTGGCCAGGTACGCCTTGAGGAGGTTTAGAGAGAAGCAGGTTTGGTGGCAGGGGGGATTAGGCACTAAGCTCCACTGGCTCCTAGTGTATCATTAGGATGACTCATGCTGAAGAAGAATTGTGGTTTCTGGTGACTCACATGATGGCTAGTTTGGAGCTTAAGCTCTGTGTTCAATCCTTAGCCTGCAATCCCTTAAATAATCTTTTAATATGAAGTTTAGTTCATATACAGGGCCAGCAGAGCTCCCTTTGCTAAAATTAATTGGAAATGGATTGTGAAAAGCCACTCATATTAATCACCAGGAACGGTAAAAAGAAAATACAGTTTTTGGGGTGGTATTTTTTTTTTCCCCACTATATCTTTCTAAAGCACATCAGGAGGCCTGCTAGTCAAAATCGACACTATTCAGTCAGAACAAGCAAAGGCTTTTTGGAAATCTTTGTAAGCACACAGCTTCCCTGCATCAGCGAAGGTAACAAATATCCCAACTTGGGCTCAGTCAGAAAGCGGCCCTTCATGCAACGTGTCCCCTTGTCCCCCAGCCCAGCCCCACCTTCCTCCCTTCCCTGCAACGCAGCCAGATGGCTTCAAAAATATGTGGAATATGACATTTTAATTATAGATCACCCGCAGGTAGACCACGAGAGTCCTCTCTGAAGAACAGGAAAGAACAATAAAAATAAAATTACAGGCTGCTTTCTAATTTTCTGTCTTCTCAGATGGCATGGTGAGAAATGGGAACAGAGAGCAGACTGAATGACAGGCCAATTGAAGTCATTCTTCTGGCTAGGGTGGTGCTGGCACCGAGCCCAGATCTCATGCTCCTGCCATATCCTTTGTGTCCTATGGCACCCTCCATCCAAGGAAAAGCACCTCCTGCATCCCTGCCGAGCCAGCTCAGGGCTCCAGCCGGCATGTGCCATCTTCAAGTTTGGCATTTGCTCCAGTGCCTTGCTGGGCTGCAAATCATCTTCCACCACAACCAACAAAAAGATTTTTAGTGCAAAGGACCTGACTCAGCATGCGGCTCAGCATGCTGCCGCTGGTCCCAAAACAATCCCCAATGCACCAGCAAAGCCAGTAAGATTTTGGAGCTTTCTGGACAGCTGACCTTAGATACGAGAGCTGTGCATCCACAGGGGCTGTTGGACCACATTCGATTAAAAGTTTGAGCTTCCCAATAGATCTTTGCTGTCCACTTTTAGTTAAATTGGCCTTATCTTATTATTTCAATCCATACATTTTATTGACATTACCGGTAAATTGTTTCATTCTTTGTATGACACAGTTATTTCACTTCTGAATTGCTCCCGATCAATTGGCTTGATTCCATCAATAACAACCTAATAAACAAACTTTAATCTTGCAGTAATGAATACTAGCAGCTTACTCTGGAGTAGCCTTTAATTAAAGCAATTTAGCCTCAGCACTGGTCACAGTCGAATAATAACCCACACCACTGAGGTTTCATGCTTGAGATCCCATAGCTCAAGCCTTTAGAGCAACACATGTAAGCGGGAAGAAATTTTATTTGTGGATTAAAGTGAGAAACTGCTCCCAAAGGTTTGCAGCATGCCATCTTGCTCCAGATTACAGCAAAAGCCAGAGAACATTACCGAGTACAGCCAGCTTTTGGGGCTGCCCTGTGGAAGATAACAACATTGGCAGTTTTGCTTTTAAGCAGCAGTGTTGGACCCTTGGCTGTCCACGTCCCTTCTCTCTGTCCTGCCCAGTATTTGCTGCAGCTGAGAGACTTCTGCTGCTCATTATCAGATGACACTAAGGCGTTTGTTAATGGATGACTTGCTAAAGGCTCCTGAAAGATTTCTTTAGCCCTCAGCAACAAAAATGGTCCATGCTATTCTTTTTTTAATACGCAGCTTGTTTTAAACAAATAATTTTTTATAAGTGAAGTTTGGTTTCAGAAAACAAAAGAGTTCTCTATCAAAGATACCAGTAAAGGTTTAAGAAATAGTACAAGGTAACAATACGTCTCTGTTCCATGAGTATTTCCCTGGATTTCACTGCTCTTCAAAAGAAATGATATTTTCAAATAGGTCTGACTTCAGACAGGCTCAAGAATTAAATATTCCCCTTTTTTCCTGTCCTTTCTTGAGTTCTCCACGTAACAGACAATGTGACAATTTATCACTGCTGTTTTTATAAGGTCCAAAATTTTTTGCTCCCTCATCTTCAAAGCGATTAATTTCTCTTTTTATATTATTTATTTTTAAAGATCTTTACTATCACACTGCAAAAGAAGAGTGCAGATTGCACTGGTGGTCTGGGCAGCCTTCAGCAGCCTAAACAAGCGCCTGCTCTAAGACAACTTGGACACTGCCAGAACAAATGCTCAACAAGTCTGGGAGAAGACAGATGCTGCCATTTTATTAATAACTTCTATAAATGAGGCTTGTCATTAAATCCAGGAAGAAAAACAAGGACTGGTACCATATGATAAATAAAAAGGCAAAGTATTTTGGGGAAAAGCAATTTAAAATTTAAAAAAGTAGAGCTGTTGTAAATTTAAAGTCTCAAGCCAAGGTAAAAGTACAGTTAGGCTTAAGGTTATGTAGAGAAAAACCTTAATGTTTTCTTCAAAGATGCGCATACCAAATTTTTCTATACTGATGCCATATTTGACCAATGTTAAGTGATCAGACTGTAAACTGTTTAACCAATTAACTTCTTGAAACATTTCCTAGCCAGAGAAAAGTTATGCTGAGCTGTAATACCAGCCAACTCATTTCTAAACTGATAAGTTGAATTAAATACTGCGGACATTTAAATTTCATAGCGCAAGATAAGAACAGCAATGTTAACATCTAGATACTTCTATCAGCCGAGGGAAGTGCTAAATTTTTCAAATCAATACTCCCCAAGGCAACTTTGTTACCACCAGTGATGTATACAAGACAATAGCCCTCATTAAGTGTGTAAGACACCAGTGAGAAAGAGTATCTAAATGGTTGCAGATTTTGAATTCGCAGAATGTCAGAAAATAATAGATGCACATCTACAGTGAAGAAAATGCATGCTGTATACAGCAATCCCTTTGTATCCAGTGACATATACTGGAAAACGTTACTCAGAGGTTATGGAGTAGTCACTTCTATTAGATTTCTAAATTTGAGAAGATAGCCAGCTATCTGAAACATGTCTAGCAACAGGGTAATCTCACACGACACCAGCATATGGGCTAGAGAATGCATCTCCTTCAGGTTTAGGACTGCCCTCTTGCTGTTCCCACAGACAGGGTCCTGCCTGTGCCTATAGACTTTTAAAATGGAAAAATAAATTAATGCCTAACTCGATGCATTACTCAACCTTCTTCACGTGTATGTTTTATGGATGTATAAAACTTGCAAATACATTTTAGGAAATTCTAGAAAATAATAATTAAAGTTATATTATTAACAGGCATTTTCAGAATTTGTCTTTTGGTCTAAGATTTCCATTTCTTCCAGTTTCCTACTCTAAGCCATTGCCAAGCAGCCAGCAACTTTCTTCTGTGTTAGTAGAAGTCTTTTGATCTTCTGCCTGATAATCAAATTAGAGTTCTCTTTCCCACATTACTACAAGTTCATTTCCCTAAGAGACTCAAACATAATTACCTCATGCTGTAAACTTGAGACATTTCAGAAACAAAATCTTTAAGTCAAATAATTGTCTGGGGATAGATGCATGTAACTACTTAAAAAAAAATTAGTACTTTAACAAACATTCTGTAGGAAAGATCACAAAACCTGCAGCATTTATTCCCTGTCTTTGGGTATCTGCTTATATCTTTATATACAACAGGTAATTTTTTGGTCCAGTGAAAGCAGCTTTTTATTTTTGTTATTAAAGAACAATAACAAGCCCAGATGAGATTAAATTCAGCTAAGTCATTGAAGAAACTTGTTAGAAAATGAGATTTATCTCTGAAATTTTGGAACGATTTACATATCGTATGGGAACGGCCTCCCATGAATCCTGGTTAAAGAGAAAAACCCACACATGACATGGGGAAAAAAAAGTGTAGAAATCATACAGCGTGCAGTGTACCCTGATGATGACCATTTTCTCCCTGAGTAGAGCAAGTGGAGAAATGAATGGAGAAAATTTCCATTTTACACGGTTCTGTGTGGTGAGGAACTCCAGTCAACAGACACCCAAGGTTCCCGTGCTGATACCCCAGAAATTAAATAAGAATGAAGCTTCTTCCTGTTCCTACAGATTTGCCACCAACAGAACTCCACCAGCATCTGGGACCACCAGGCACCTGTCAGTATCTTTTCACAAGAGGAAAAACAAGGTGAAGAAACTTCCACCCTGAGATTTCCACATCATCTTATGAACCATTTCATAAGGATACTTTTACCTGGCTTTGAACATCCTTACATTCACAAACTAATTAAGAACCGAGGACACAATTCTCAACTTCAGTTTCCGGATTTGAGGATAGTAGTCAAGATAAGCAGAGCTAAGAATCACAGCTGTTTTCAACAGCTTTCAAATACCAGCATATTTGGGTTCTTTCATTGCTGGGTACCATCCTTCAGCAAGTCACTACAAAGATCTAGGTGCTTTCAGCCACGGTGAGGGACTGCTTCAAGAGCATCCTGGCCTTCCTGCCCAAACATGCTCAGCAGCTCTGTGTGCTGCTAACACAGCACTGGGTTTTCAGGATCCTACTAGTGATGCCCATGCAGGGCACAGCCCAGGGGCTTAGCAGCTCCAAAGGTGTATTTTTTTGCAAATCACGTTTGCAAAGCTATTGTGTGAGCAAGCGGTGTGCACTCAACCCTGCCTGCAGCTGAGAGCATTAACCAGGGTGGGCAAACAGCTCGAGAGACTTTCAAGGTTTTAGCCATTCCAGCATGTTCTTTGACAGTCAGCACTGAGGTTTAGAACAACACCTACAATCGATGTTAGCCTTAGCAGCCTTACTCTTCACTTACGATTTGTTTCCTCTAGAAAAAAAATCAACACGTGATGAAATTTTTTCAGAACTGTCCAGAAAAGCTCAACGATAATTTTAGGCCAAACTACCCCGTACATATGTATATTTAGGAATGTGCATAACTGTATACATATGTATATATAACGCATACATACAAGACATACACATTTTTTTGGCTGGCTTTGGAGAGAAGGGGAAGGAAAAGGAATTGGAAGACAGTTCTTCCTTCAGTCTAAAGCGAGCCTTTCCAATAATCTTTGTTTTTTCATGTAACACTTTAATGCCACTAAGCTAGATGTACTCCTTTAGAGGTAAGATAGGTGTAATTGCAGGCACAAAGGAAAAAAAGCCTCAGAGAATGTTTTTCTTCTAACCCTTACCTGCAGATAAATATCATGCTATGGGGCTTTTTTTCCCCAATAACGCAAGTAAAAGTTTTATGATGAATAATATTTAGACTTTTTCCAATATTAGTATCTTCGATTGTAGATGACAACACAGATTTTGGAATAAAAGATTATTCTGTATTAAATTTCTGGGTCATTATTTGACCTTCAGATGACAGCACAGACAGAGGACCCCAGAACACCCCCAGTCAGGGGTACCACTGTTTCCACACCACCCTGAACATCCTCAATGTTTTGCTGCTGAGCAGAACTCTCCAATCTTGTGTGCTGTGGCACCATGATACCTATTTCCAAGAAATTTTGAGTGAGCTCTCCAAGTGGCAGCTGAAGCATATTATCATCATAAAAATTAAATGGAGGACAAAGATCACAGACACAAAACACCTCCGGTTCAACACAGCCCTGCATGCAGAGGTCTGAAAATCTGGTACCCAAATCTGAGCCCCATTACTGCTCAGGAGAAGCAGCCTAGAGACCAGAGCACCTTTTTCAGCATCTGTCCCTTCCAAGGGGAACAGGGTTTTTTTCCAAAAGGCTTTAGGTCTTCTTGATCTGTACTGAAGTATATCCCTATCTTCCGCTTCAGGGAACAGGTTGAATGCTCAGGATAGTCTACTAAGAGTTAAAGCTACTGCTGCTAGAGCAGTTTTATAGCCAATAAGATTGCTAGCTGTTGTTAATTTGCCAGGTATTAATGGCACAGTATTTAGCACTTCCCAGATTCTTCCTCTGTCAGATATGGGGTGTATGTGTGTGTGTGTGTGAATCCAGCATAAACCTATACTGATGCATATTCAACTGCACTTCTAATAATAGGTACCATCCCTCTCACTTTCCCTGTGAATATTTTCTGGACATCCTTCTTTTCTCCTGCACAAAAAAAAACCCAAACCCAAACAAAAAAAACAAAAACCAAAAAACCCCCTAAAAAAACCCCTTGAACTTTTTTCTTGTAGCTTATTCAGTGTTTTGAATTCTAATATAAAGGGAGAGTATCATTATGGACCATTGTTATGGTGATAATGGAAGTAGTTCCAACAGTGTGCAGCTTACCTGTGATGGTTTTATATTAATACACTGGTCAGAGCACATTGCATAGTCAAGAAAGGAAATAATACCTTATTGTGAAATATTCAATTCAATAACTTTATGAAATATCACACTCTCCATGAAAACCCAGCCAAATTGGTTTTATACTAAAATATGCAAAAGAGTTACTACCCATTTACAAAGGTATTTATTCCCCATTCCCCAAAACATTGTGTCCTTTATTTGTTCACTTTTCCTGCACCCTGCAGAGTTAAATGTCATTGCATTTCCATATGTGAAAGCTCTAGTTCCTAGCATCCCAGTACCTTATAAAATTAAAATTTATGCCAGGAAAAGTTTCACTTTTATATAGATTATTGTACTCCACTGAGAATCTAAGTATTTATATTTTAAAGTATGATGTTTTATAGTCCAGCTCCTCCCAAAGTTGATGACAACCCTCCTTTGCCCTCCCTAGATTACTCCCGACCTTTCCTTGCAGAAAAGCCAGCTCTGCACACTTTGCAGCTCCTCTAGCTGTTCCTGCAGCTGTTGGCAGAGTGAAGTGTTGTGCACATCATCCAGTATTATACTTCCACAGTGGGAAGCAGTTGTTTTTGGGGCTGTATATCTGTGAGAAGGTATTCTCTAGAACTTCTCTGCCTGTGCTGATAAGCAGGGTGAATTTTTAACAGAGAACAGCAATATTAAGATACCATTTCACACACACCCCCAAGTCACGTGTTCACTTCTTTTTCCTACATATCCATGCAAGAATCACTGACCAGAAGTATTTTGGTCAGTACTTTGCTTTTTTGGTTTCCCATGGTTTTGAGACATTTATCCAAAGTGGCATATTTCATGCATGTCTCCAGGGCCTTTCATGATCAGGAATTTAAAAGGAAAATGTGAGCAGAAACAAGGAAGAACACTCTCGAGGGCAACAATTCCAGCGTCATGGACCAGATGAAGCTAACAGAGTGGCACCAATTTTCACATTATCCATGAAGACAGAATTTGTAATGTTCTTCAGAATTCTACTACAACTTAAATGCTTGCTTGTTGCACCAAACACACCCAACAGTTTCTGATACTAACAGAAGAGGGTGTCTATCCTCTGTGCTTCACAAAAATCAGCAAAACAGTGAGGGATCATCTAAACTGTCTTATTTCTTTATGATGTAGTTTTCATGAAAAAGAAAAGTTTAAAGGCAGAAGGTAATAAGCATACCATATAGGCAGAAATATCTTGCCTATTTTTGCATTGTCTAGCTTTTTTTTAATGCAAGACTTAAGTAGGTCAAATTAGTATTAAAATATCTTATTTGTAATGATGATTTTCTTAATAACTTCCAAGATTACTTTAATCACTTTGACATCCTCTATATTAGACTTCAGACTTCTTGCATTTGTAATATTTATCTGTTTTTTGCACTTAGGCAGACCTTCTTATTAAGGAGAAAGCTTCAGTTTGACTTCTTCTACCTTCCTACTACCCCCCCAACCACCACCACCTTTAACATTTAGATTATCTACATTGTAAAATAAAAATTCAAATTACTGTCACAAAATCTAATGGGAACATGTCGTTTAAATTCACTGAAAAACTAAGGTCATACCACTCAGCCAATAAAGGTTTAAGGTAGGAACATTAAAAGAAATAAACCAGAATGAAAATGGGCGGTAAAACATTCTGAATGGAAACATAGGCTGTTTTCTTTTTTTCTTACTTAGAAGATACAGGTCGCAGCAAGGCACATGCAAAAGGTGCTCAGCATGGAAATAACTCCAGGGACATACTACTGGCTTCAACAGAAGGAAATTACTGTAATGCTGAATGGGAAAACAAACTCCTCAATACATAAGAGCTGCCTTTATATCCCAACTTCCCTTTGGGCTAAGAAGATTAATTAAAACAATAACATCATAGAAAAGGAAAATGGAATAAAAGGAAAAAGACTGCCCTTCCACTAAGGCAACAGTCCCTCTAAGTGGCTCAGGCAAGGACAACGCCTCGTTACAAATTTTCCTTGTAGAAATGCTGATTCTGCACTCCAAGCCAAGTGATGCCCATCAATACCGGTGAATCCACAAAACATTCCGTCTGTGTCCACTTGCTCCGGTCTATGCACTAGCACTCTCCTAAGCACTGTACTTCTGGAGCATCACTTCTGCAGCAGTCTGGAAGATCACCAGCTACTGCCCCGTCACTTCTGGTCTAAGCCCAAGCATCCCCAAACCCCTCAAAGTCAGGCAATCAAGCACTGCATTTGATATTCTTGTTTTAATAACAGTGAGGAGGGCGTGGGATTTCCCCAGGTAGTACCCTAATTCAGAGCTGTCAGTTCTCCACCACCACTTACTCACAGCAGAGGGTAACGTCATGTTGCTTGTAAATGATGAAAGATTGCCTAATCCTTCCCTAGTTTGCTCACATACATCTACAGAATGCAACCTATGGGTGACAAGTGCAAAGGAGCAAAATGTTTTAAAGTTATAGTTCATCCTGCAGGAAATGGAGCTCCACCTGCCTGTCTTGGGGGCTAAAGGAATATGTTCAAGAGTACAGAAATAAATCAGAATTATTAACATCCCGGTAGAAATCAGGTTCAACAGAAATAATAGGTTTGGTCTTTCCTTACCTTAGAAACAACAACAATACTGTTACGTACCTTTCCAAAACAGTTACAGTGCTTCCTTTACAACCAAACCTAAGGGCTCATTCCACTTTAAACATACTTTATTAATGAGTTATTCCACTGAACAACGTGATAGTATCTACTTCTTCCTGTACTTTCAAAGGAAGAGCTATCAAGCTATTTTGCAAAGCAACCTCAGTCAATATATTTCCAAAGGTTTCTTAATGTGTCATGTCAGGCAATAAATATCTCTTTTTATCTCCACTAAGTCAGAAAAGAAGCGGAATATTTCAAGGAGACTGTTTGAAATTTGCAAACTTTGAAAAATAAATGACAACACATAAATTGTACCTAAATAGAAGAATACAGATGTGCAGATACAACAGATTGTTGCCAGGAAATAACACTAAAAAATGCCAAATTTTTATTTCCTGGAAAAAAATTAAAGCTTGCCCAGTTCCTAATTATTTTGGGTCATTTTTAGGTGGAAAACATTTTGTCTTATGTGGTGGACTGTAAACAAATATAAGGAGTGGAATTTTTCATGTGACTATCCATTTTCCTATTCACAAAACAAGTTGCAGAGACATTAGCAAACCAAGAACACTATTAAAAAATATAATAATCTTACAATAGCTGGGGTACATCTGTGTAATGTAACAGCCAAATTGATGGAGTATTGTATTTTTCACACAGACTGCATGGTCTTGTACAATAGTGAATTCTTTAGATACTCTGATGAATGCACCAATGTAGCTGAGGAATTGACCAAAATAATTTAAAAGGGGAGAGGTGGGAAAGGGAGGAGCATATTCATTCAAGCTTAAAAATAAATTTCTCTTGAGCCATATTTACTTCCCACATTAATTTTTTTGCGTCACATTATAATCAACCCTCGAAAAGCATATATTAATTATGAATGCAAGAAGGCTGATAAATTTCAAGTATTAAGTTTAACAAGAATATGTGAACAATGTAAACTACCAAACCAGTGCATCTAAGGCAGGATAAAGCTAAACCTGCCAACCAGCTTCCATACATTCCTACTTTTATCCCTATCAGGATTTCATGTTACGCTTTTGGCTTCAGCAGGAGTTAAGAGGGTTTGTTGGTTTGTCCATAATAGCTGAGCTGAACTATAAATTTAAAAATGGACCATTACTTCTTCAGCTTTCCAGTAATGACCCACATGTTAATCATCATCACCACCATCTACAGATAAAAGCCTTTCAAATACACCAGAATTAAAATATGCCAAATTTAAAAACTATGTGGGTTGTTTATTCTGGTTTTTAATGTGGCCAAGCTTTATTGTTCTGTTTCAGTGCATCACTGGCTGCCTAATTTCATTACTATGGCTTTCAGCCACAGCACCACCAAATAAAGCCATCACATTTCTTGAAAACACACTTCATAGTTTATAGTTAATCGACTATGGAAAAATTCTTTAGTCCTCTTGATTTTGCAAAGCTCATCTTCAGATTTCTCTCCTGTAGTACCCAGCACCTTGTTTGCTTTTAAACCATTAGTTTGTGTCCTGCAGCCTGCAGGTAAGTTACAGGCTGGGAATGGTCAGAGAAGCCTGGTTTTATTCAGATTATATCACAAGTAGTCTCAAAAACTATACAGTTTTTCATTAGAAAGTTTGCATGCTGGTTTAAGAAATCAGTAGGACTAATTAAAATCAATATTTTACTGATCCTTCCCCATGGATCTCCTATTCTTATTCAAGCATTCACGTCTCATTGTCAATGCTGTTTTTCTGCTGCAGTTACAGGCTACATTGGATGGATCTGCACTGATCCCTCAGACAAATTCACAACCTGTTTCCACTAACAGAAGTAACGCATGTCTTTGTGAGACAGACATGCAGCAAAAATTAAATACTGACAGGAATCTAAATAGCTGCACTTAATCTTTAAATATTACTGTTTATTAAGTGGTGAAGAGGGTGCCCTGAACTCCAAGCCAAAAATATCCACACGTAGTCTTATCAGTATAGGACCAGGAAAATATAACCGCATCACGCAGTATCTCACGTAAACTAGTTAGATCTACCTCAGCTGATTCAATTTGGTGCATTGCAACTGAAACCAGACATATAGCTTCCAGAGGACAGAATCACAGCATGGAGTAGGGTAGGAGGCAGCATCTCATATCAGGGCAGAGGGACACTGCTTAGCTGTCGGGCAGTTGTGCTGCACACAGCTGAAATACAACTAAGTCTTAGGACATTACATTAAAATGAAAGTAGCTCATTAACTAGTTATCTTAGTTTACAAAGGCTGGATATCCAGACTTGGGAATTCAAATCGCAGAAGAGGTAAACATGAAAGTTCTTTCTGGAATTCCTACTCCTCAGCTTCTGAAAATAGTAGCTTAGTTTATAGTATGGGAAGACTTTTCAGACAGGAGTGAGTGAATAACTATGTCAAGAAAGAAAAAAGGGATAAATGAGAAACTGCTAGTAACAGAAAACACTAGCCACCAGAACTGAAGTTGCAAGGGTAACAGACAAATGCACAGAGTCACACTGAGCTGGCTAGTGTAAAGAAACTAAAAAATGGGGGTGAGGGTGGGGTTGGGGAAGGCTCTTCAACTGAATATTTCTGTATGACAAACATCAAAAAAAGAAGAGACTTTTCCTGCCTATTAGGCATAGGATAAATAAGTAATTTGCTTCACATTTCAATAGGATCAAGATGATGCTCTTGGGAAGAAAAGCAGGTGAAGTAATAGAAATGCAGAACAAACAGAAAAGGATATTATAACAACTGAAGGATGAAAAAAAAAATGCAGAGTATGATAAACCCCAGAATCTAGGCATAAAATTACAGATCCAGGAGCGAGGGTTTTTAACAAATGATCAAAATCAGGAATAGTTTCATGTGTAGAGACTAACAATGTAAGCACTTGTATTTGGGTGGGAAGAGGGAGAGGAGAGTAATCTGGACCATTTATATATTGCTGTTCAACTGATTGCTTTAGTGTGTCAGAATAGCTTTTCATTTCTCAAAGAAAAAGATGTAGGTTTCCATCCTATCAAGCAGAACTTAACTCTGACAAATGGTGCGCCAAGTACTGTGTATTTATACTAATACTGTCACTGGGTTCTAACATCACAAAATAATTTTACATTGTCAGTTGAGATCTTATCTTGCATAAGCTAATTAAACTGAAACAAAAGGTAAACTGGCTAGAGTAGGTGTTGGTAAACATTTATAGCTGTACTCAAAATATTGATTGCCAGTTTTAGCAGGAAGTTGGATATCACATTATCAAGTCAGGCTGTTCTGTAAACTGCAAGTAAACCTGAGGTATAATGGGGTTAGGGTTTTTTTTTTGTTCTTTGCGGACTTTCATTTCATTTCTTTTTTTCTAAATAAGGTTAAGCACCAGGCAAAACCAGGTGTTTCTGATATCAAAGCAGGACACATTTTTATGCCAGTCAACTTTCATCCTAGGAGGTCATTTCTATAAAAAAAAAAAAAAAAAGAAAAGCAGAAGGAAAACAGGAGGGTATGAAGTCATCAGCCAAAATTGTATTTGAGGACAATACTAAGGTTCTCCAAATTATTCAGTTTCTCAGAGCTTTTTTTTCTTATTTTCCGATTTGAGTAAAATAAAATAGATGTGAACTGGTGTTCTCAGTGCTGCTGCCCTCCACCACACCAAATGAAATATACTTAAATAACAGAAAGAACGTATATTCACATGAAATTTTACAGGCATAAGCTATTTTTGACTCAGATGGTTGATCCAGTGGTAGATAAAATAAACAGTATTTTTTCCAGTCACATCAAGAAGGTAGTTTTAGTAGCTGTTATACACTTGGCATTAAGTATTTTATACAAGATCTGTAAAAGATTTTAATACTGTAGATTTCAAATTTCAATGTAGATGGATAACATAAGCAGCCATGGGCTTCTCTTTTGTCTTGAACATAAGTTGTCACCTAAAGTTCATGAAAAATGTGACAGATCTGCACATTGATGTTCAACTGTGTACTTCATAGACGTTTTTTTTTACTGAAAAAATACATACACTCATGGGTTTTCTACTCAAATATGAGACGTTGACTACTGTATATTTTTATTATAAAAAATTAAAGATTTTAAAGCTAAAAAAAGAATTACCCTGACTTGAATGAAATAACAAATTAGACTGACTGGGCTGCACATCTCAAGCAAGCTTTCCCTCCCCCCAGACTGAATAAGCAGTGGTGACAGTTTTGCTACAGTGGCATTCATAACTGGCTTCAGGCACTAAGCTTTTTGATCACTGCAGCTGATATGATAGATTTAACCTGAGATATGATAAGTTAAAACAAACAGGGTGTGATGGAGCTGACAAAATGGGCATCTGGAAAAAACACTAAGATCATGATAAAAAAGGATATTATCTAATACAAACCTTCAAAAAGACTGATTTTTTCTTAAAAAAATATGTATTGTCAGATTTTAGCTTCACTAGCTAAGCTAATTTACTGATATTGAAACAGAATTTCAATATTTATAATTAGATTTAGCTATGACTGTCACTCTTTGAATCCAGCCATTCCTACCAATGATTCCTTTGTAGAGTATGTAACAAAGTCACAAGTACATTATCCAAATAGTCAGAATTGCTTGGAAATTCCCATAACAGATGAGGTCTTAACTCTGCTTCCTCCCAAGTCAGTGCAGAGTCTTTCTAAATAGAACTAGGAAAAGAAGTGGTGATTGTTCATTGTTACCAGCTATGTCAATGTTGCTGACATAGTAAAAGTTTCTATTGCATCAATTGGCATAGGCAGGGGAATTGCCAAAGAATCCTGTTACGTGGCTCTACAAATTATGAAGGAATGATTATTTGTCAGTGCAAGAAGCTGAATATCAACGTGGGCACATTGGCTCTGTTTGGGCTCTACCCACACGGCGTGTTGACAACTACTGGGTTTTGCATATCTGAATTTGTATTTCACCAGGCTTCCATTAAGCTTCAAGTTTGTGTAGATGGCAGGCACTTCAGTCAAAAGGATCACAGGTTAGAAATAACCCACCATAATTTCCAGGTTTAGAGTATTCAGATGAGAACCACTTGGGAAGTCCTTTTTAGTGAAATTATCATTGCCATGCTCCTGGAGTTTCAGTGGTTTTGGTGGAAAAACTTTTCAAAAAGCATCATCTTTAGAAAACCATTGAAGTGGGACAATGTATATACTGCAGCATGGACAGATCAGGACCAGCTGATGCTTTTCAACTCCGTTTGCATATTCCTAACTCCAGGTGCATATTCCTAACTCCAGGTGCATATTCCTAACTCCAGGTGCATATTCCTAACGCAGAGATCAGACATACTGTGCAAACTGTATTTGCGTGGTCAAGGGCATGAGACTTAAGCAGAAGAACTAAGTAAATAAATCAGTGAAAATAATATTCAGAGATATACAGTTACAATCACAGATATCTTTCCATTATTGCTTCTTTTATTCCAGTTGGCTATGTTGCTGATTAAATCAAGCTGCACATGAAAGGTCACTTATGAAGGATGCTACAGATGAACATTATCAGCCCAGAAACAGAATCTTAATAAGTTGCAAACACAATTTATTTTATATTAGAATTTAATCAGATTATCCTATTTCTAATACTGTATGCTAACAACTTGGACCCATAGTCCCATAATATTTCAGTCACTGTCATAACGCTACTTGATTTATATGATATTAAGCAGAAGTTGAAAGACAGAGACATTAGAGATGCAACTGTCTGTAATAAGAATTTTAAGAGAACTGAATCTTTTTTCAATTGCATCAGAATATTTCTATCAGATCTTTTACAGCTGAAGTCTTAGAGCTAAAATACAAATGGTAGATTCTTTAGTTGCTTGCTTCATCTGTTATAGTAAAGGAAGCAATAAAAAGAGCAAGCACATGGATAAACCCACTATCTTTCAATATTTGTCTGAATTTATTTGACATCACCTCTCTAATACTGGATTGAGTTTGGCCTTATGACCATTTAAGATGAAAGAGAAAAAGAGCTTCCCATCATGCAGCCACATGGGGGTCTCCAGAGCCATAGCTCCAGGCGCAGGAGGAGGGTCAGAATGGAGAGGGACTGGGCTTCAGCACAGAGAGCGAGCGGTGAAAGAAAAACTGCCAGAGGGTGAATTTCTGCAGAAGGAAACATGAAGAATCCTTTCACTTCTCAAACATTGGCACAGGGCAGTCAGCCATAATGCAGACATCGGATCTTACTTAAGATAGACAAGAGCCAATTTAAAAAAAATTGGAATTAATTCCCAAACCATGTGCCTTCTGTGCAAACCCTCTGACCCATATCACAACAGCAGAGTTTAATACCAACACAAGCACCCAGTAATTAGGGCAGGATCCACACTGGAAGGAAGAGCATCTGTCCTTCCAGCCAGATTAAAAGGGAAACAAGCACTGCTGGCCAGCGGTCATGGCTTAACCCCCGCTGGCAACTAAGCCCCACTCAGCCGCTCCCTCACTGCGTCCACAGGGGATGGGGAAGAGGATCAGAAGAGTGAAAGTGAGAAAACTCATGGGTTGAGATAGACAATTTAATAGGTAAAGCAAAAGCCACACATGCAAGCAAAGCTAAAGGCAGCTGTCACTTACTGCTTCCCATGGGCGGACAGGTGTTCGGCCATCCCCAGGAAAGCTGGGCTCTGTCACACGTAACAGTGACTTGGGAAGTCAAATGCCATAATGCCAAACATCCCCTTCCCCCCCGCCCTCTCCTCCTTCTTCTTCCCCCAACTTACGTACTCAGCATGACACCATATGTTACGGAATATCCCTTTGGCCAGTTCGGGTCAGCTGTCCTGGCCGTGTCGCCTCCCAATTTCTTGTGCCCCTCCAGCCCTCTGGCTGGCAGGGCCTGAGAAACTAAACAGCCCTTGACTTAGTATGAACATCACCCAGCAACAGCTAAACCCATCGGTGTGCTATCAACGTTGTTCTCACACCAAATCCAAAACACAGCACTGCACCAGCTACTAAGAAGAAAATTAACTCTATCCCAGCTGAAACCAGGACGCCAACGTCACACCTGAGCACCCACAGGTAACACACTGATGTCTACATGCTACACTACGGTCAAAGAGAGCAGATATACCCCTTGAGCTGGGTGTGCCAAGGACTTTTTCCAGATTTGCCAGCCATTCTTCCCAGTTTTACCTCACGTCCCACCCAGATCCCAAACTTGTACTGGCACTTGGCAGCTCACCCCTATGAGCTAGCTGGACACCATCAGAAGCACAAACACACCACAGCCCTGTTAATGTTTCCAGTGGGCTCCCTATGATTTTGAGCAACAGCAGTCACCAGCAGGAGAGGATTCATTGCCCAAACTCAGAGGAAAATATTCAAGAGGAGCCATGTCTGTATCCCTGGTAGGCACAGAGGTAGCAGGGGGTGCGTGTGCATGCATGTTGCAAAGAATCTCATCGACCTTCAGTGCAGATTAAACCACCCTCTACAAGATTCCTGCTGGCCAACATTGCTGCTTGCTGTGGTTAACACCAGCCAGCAGCTCAGCCCCACGCAGCGGCTTCCCCACTCCCCCCCGGTGGGCTGGGGGAGAGAATCAGAAGGGTAAAAGTGAGAAAACTCGTGGGCTGGCTCAGATTACCACAGTTTAATAGTAAAAATAAATACTAATAAATGGTAATGAAAAGGCAAATAACAAAAAGAGAGAGAGAAGTAAACCCCAAGAAAAACAAGTGATGCAAATGAAAACCAGTTGCTCACCACCAACCAACCGATGCCCAGCCAGTTCCCAAGCAGCAGCCCCCAGCCAGCTTTACTCCCAGTTTATTCTCTAAGCATGACACTGTATGGTGTGGGATATCCCTTTGGCCAGTTTGGGTCGGCTGCCCCAGCTGTGTCCCCTCCAGCTTCTTGTGCCCCCAGCCTCCTCACAGGCAGGGCAGCATGAGAAGATGAGAAGTCCTTGACTTAGTGTAAGTGCTCTTCAGCGACAATTAAAACATCAGTGTGTTATGAACATTACTCTCATCCTACATCCAAAGCATAGTACTATATCAACTACCAGGAAGAAAATTAACTCTCTCCCAGCCAAAACCCGGACACCACTATAGTTTGCAAATGAATTGTAGGATTGTATTCATGTTAATCACACAATTGCCAATATTAAAGACACCGGATTTTTATTTTTTTTTAATTATAAGAAATACTATATTATTCTTACTTTTCAACAACTCATCTTCCTCACTGGCCTTAACCACCTATAGAGGTCTGCAGTGTGACTCCCACATCTCACATGGAAATATTACTACCATGTGCAGCTTCAGCAGAGAGAAGATTTAGGTTTTGTTTTGGCTGAGGGTACTTATCTACTTCAGTGGTAACAAACAGCCTGCTCAGGCCTGAGCCATGGGATAATGGCACAATTCTTCATTGTAAAATGCTCTGGTTGCAAATGAGAGGGGAAAATACAGATTAATTATCCAATTAATAACACAGAACAACTCTGGCAAGTGAGATTTGTGCACAAGTTGCGGTGCGTAAGTGAAGAACCCAGCGTTGTTGGCACTTCGGTACCTGAACACCCCAGAGCATCTGCCAGGACAAGAGCATCTCTCCATGTCTTAACTGTTTGTCACAAACCATCTATAAAATAAGGTGACCCAGGATAATGAAGCCAGAGAAGGAATTTAGACATCCCTTATATTGACTGATGAAGATAAGATGTTATTGAAATGGCCTAACAAATATTTGACACATAGCCATCCGCTTCAGTGGTGTCCTCAGCTGACTTCTACCTAACACACATGACTCCAGGTGTTATGATTTACTCATATTTGGTCCTAACTCAAAAGGCATTAAAATAAAACCTTCGGGGGCGGGGGGGGGGAGCAGAAAGGAAAACCATAACACTAAAAATTACACCTAATTACACCTATAGTCATGGTAACTTTTTTCCCAGCACCAAGGCGACAAACATTTCTGCTTTCCTTTTCCCTTTCCCTGACTCAAGGGTCAGTTCATTAATTTCACAATACCTTTAATTCAACATGCCTTTAAAAGCAAGCTCATTTCTCCCTACCAATGCTACGTGCTTTTACTGCACAATCATATGGCTGAATTTCAGCTCTGGGAAACGTAAAGCTGTTTGTTCCCTCAAGCCACCATATGGCTGTGGTAGTGTAAACACTTCCCTGTCACATCTGTCTCCACATAGGTAGCTACCCCAGATTAAAAAAAGTATGTTGAGCTTTTCAGTTAAGGGTATTCCTTCCCCGTGTTTGCTGGTGAATGCTAAAATTTGTGTTTCCCCACGTGGGATGTTGTTACACCATATCTCAACACCTCTTCCTTCCAGTTCTCGTTTTCATCCCTAGACCTCAAAGCATCTAGAAGAAACATAATCACTGACATTTTCCCCCTCTTCTATTCACCAGAAAAGCCGTCACCCAGGCAGGAATGTGACCCATTAAACAGTTTGAAGGATGCCGTACCTACGTTTCAACAGAGAAAAGGGAGCAGGGGATTTTCCAGCTGCCCCTTTCATCACACTGTATGGATTCAGTGAGGATCTGGCAGATAAATTTGGTAAAAGTGGCTCTGGCCTCACAACCCCATCCATCAGCACAGACCTTTTCACCTCGGTGGAGCTTCATCGACTGCAGAGAAATTTCACGAAGGCAGCATGTTATAAAAACATGGGTATTATTAAAAGTGGATTTGCCTGAGGGTAAGCACATATTTCATGACAACACAGCACTATTTAAAGACCATTTTTTTCCCTTTACTCTCTTTCAGAAAAAGGGTATTATTTGTTTTATAATGTAGCTTAAAATCTCTTTAAAATCCATAACATACTATAGAAGCTGATATGCTTACGACAGATTGCTTCTTCAGATTAATTTCTGGTTTATTCTTTAAGTGGAGCACAGCGGCAAGCTTCATGCAAAAGTGAGTTAAAAGTAGACGCTTTTAAAATGAGGATTATTGTCTTGCACAGCTCTGACGGAACTGTAGATCCACTTTCTAATTATGAATAGGTGGGTTTTTTTAAAAAAAAAACCACAAACAGACAAAAACCACTGCAACATATCAGGAGCATTTATGAATGATATATACTATATGTAGTTACATAGGTGAGTGACATCCATCCTTTCCAAACCAAAGCAACAGAAGCAATTATGTCACAGGGTTTGGGCTTATATTCATGTCTTGAATGTTTTTTTTTAATGAAGGCTAGTTTCAAGCCATATTCAGTTAGACATTTTAAAATAGAAGAGTAAAATGTCCATATCACAGTTTATTAACTGTGTTTAAAAAGACCATTTATCCCTCCTGAAAAACATATTTTAAAAATTGGAACAGAGATCTCTGCCTTTAACCCTCAGTGAATTTTTGCTGTTAAATATCATAAGCATCCTGAAACAGTCTAAGGAGAAATGCTGGCAGTGATATTAGAATTTCCTACAGTACATAATAACTTTATTTACCCAAGATGCCAAATGCTGAGAAGATGGACTTCAGGACAACTTTAGAAACTTAAGTGCGTCCATGTCCAAAGTAACTGTTTCTAAAGATTTCTTTATTTTGATGATCAAGTGCTTGTTATTTTTATTAATCTTGTTATTAATAACATTATAAATCTTTATCAAGGCTTACTAGTGCATCAATAAGATATTCTTAATCTTTATTATTAATTTTAAAGGGATGAATGAAGTCTCTAACAAGCTGCATGGATGAAGAGAAGCTCCCTGAAAAGTCCTTCTCTGAAAAGGTCATTCTTATCAGCAACTCTTCTATATACTTAAAACTGATTGTGGCATTCGGCAAGTTTCATTTTTCATCTAAATTATTCAACACCTGTAGGAAGCCATTCTGAAAGCTTTTTTCACAGCATGAGATGAAACCTAAGTGGTACATGGACGAATATTTGAAATGGCAAAGTTACTAGGCATCTGAGCATCCAGTCAAAATTAGCGCCAGAAAGAAAAACAGCTGGCTAAACTCAAGAAAAAGTCAAGGAAAGCAGGCTTAGTTAGAAGACAAATAGACTTGGAGAAATGTATCAACTGTAGTATTTTCAAGGGCACCTCTCCTTGCACTGAGAAATCACTTTGCAGAGTTTTGGCCCATTCGCTGTTATTTGATGCGGATGCACAGGGGCGCACAGCCTGTCGGACACTGACCCGCTGCCTTGGCCCCGCAGTGTCGCTGCTGTACTTCCTCACCGCCAGCAGTAAGGTCATGCAGCCAGAAGAGTTTCAAAGGTAACTCGGCAGCCCACGTATCTCTGCAAGCCAAAGTTCAACCTGCTGTTCAGTATTCCCTAAGGAATGGCTCCCCTCTGCCCAAAAGCTGATTTCTCTTTGCACAGCTCTGGTTTCTGAAGGCAGCTATGGTCTAGCTAGGGAAACATGTCACAGAATGTGCTAAGTGCCATGGAAGCAAGTGGCAATGCCCTAACAGCAGTTCTGTCCAGAGCATGGAAGCTGTTTCAGGGAAAAAAAATACCAGCAGGGAAGCAGACCATCAGAAACTGAGACTGCCGAACCCCCGCGTGGGGGTAACCCCCCCAGACCCTGTGTCAAGCAGCACGCATGCTCTGCAAGTCATGCCAGTTTCTCTCGGGCAGCGATGCTACACAGCGTCACGTCGAGCAAGTCCCATCAATTAGAAAGGACAAAGAATGAGACCAAGCAGATTTGTCACGTCATTTGCGGCATTCCTTGGAGGCTCTCACACATGCCAGTGGAGGATGAACACATGAGAGGAGAAATATTTCCTAACTGCTTAGTGGGGAATTTGGCTCAAAATGAAAGTTTCCTTAAAAAGTATGGCTCACGTAACTAAAGAAGAGGAATAGAAATACTTCTGTAATAGAATGTTTCTTACTGAAATTATGTACACATAGCATTTTTAACAAGTGTGAACTCAAATATCGTCTTAGGTATTTGCCATAATAAAACAAAATTAAATTGCTCTTAATGGCAGAAGCAATAATCTGAAAAAAATGGATAGGATACTTTTGCCAATAAAAACATATATATAATATTCATTATTAATAGTTCAGTTTCCTTTACATTTTTAATTAAAGCAATATCACACACAAAAAAAAAACCAAACCCAAACCAAAACACGCTGCCACAAGTGACAGGTTCACACAAATAGAAAAAAAATAAAAATAATCAAACTCTGTGGCAGCTTATGTTGTGTTATCTCAACAACAGGGAAAAATGATATACCTAGACATATTAAATCTTGAAATCTCACTAAGCAAGTACAAGAGATTTCTACAGCATTTTAATGTTGCTGTCATATTTGCATTGACTTCCTTTTTAAGTTCCTACAAGAAAACACAAAGATAAAAGATCAACTGGTGTTCTTGTGCAAATCACTCTAGTACAGATAAGTGAGGATTATCAGACCTACATTTGGCTTTGCAGGAAATAATAGTACTTTTTTAAATACCTGTTTACTTGTAAAAGGCAGGACTGCAAGTATTCTAGTCAGACTTTTAATGAGTTAACCGATAAAAATATACCACAATAAAATGCAACACTAACAAAATTAATTTCAATTTATAACTGTCTAAAAAAAAAAATCCCCAAATTTGGTTTTATATCCTAAACCATAGGTATTGTGGTTTAAAAAAAATGAGGGGCGGGGGTGGGGGGAGGGAAAGTCATGTTGCCTGAATGAATAATAAACTTTCCTAAGAATATTAATGTTCTGCTTTTACTCTTATCTGCTGACATCTATAAACCATTCCTATACTCCATAATTCAACTGTGAGCTTCTGCATTAAAAATAGAGAGATCATGGAATGATTTAACCTCCCAGAAGTGATAAAAAAAAAGTCACTTTTTAATTAAAAAATATAACTTTATAACCTCCAAATATTTGGATTTTACTTCACCTATCATCTTGAGTTCTGTCCCAAGGATATTTTCCTTTACCATTTTTGCTTATAATATTTTTTGCAATATACATTACCAGTAAATAATTAACTGGAACAAAAATATGCAAAGTATTAGCAAATTTTCAAGTGTAAAATTAGAAATAATTTTACTTTCCTCAACGTAAGAGGTGCCGTCTGGAATTAATTCTGTATTTTATTTTCTTAAAAAAAATAAAGTTATAAATAGTCATTATAAATAGATGTTTTAAAGGACAAAAGACAAATCATTAAATAGGCAAATATTTTAATTCATTCAGGTAACTGACTAAATTTGACAGGTTTAACTCATTAAAAAAATAATTTGCACTTAACATTCAGCTTTGGAAAAGGAAAAGAACAAGGATTTTTTCTTCGTTTTTAAATTAATCTTACAGCCTTTAATTTAGAAGACTGCTTTAAAAAGGTTGTGGTGTTTGTTGAATGTCTTAAATGTTGCATGCATTAAACACACATACAAGTACTTCTATATTTCAGTTCTGATGGAGATTGGAGCTATGGGAGGCAAAATATTCCAGAGGAGGACAGCTTGAGGTGTTTATGGCACTGCTGGAGCAGAAGTTACCAAGAGGCTTATTGGAAGTCCCACCCTGGTAAGATTTCTTATAAAACTGTGGAGGCTAAAGACTGTCAAGTACTGCAAAAGTTTTGCCACAGTCTTAGCTTCTTCCAAAACAGGTGACACATCTGTGTATTTTAAGGGTGTTTTGGTACTTTATCAGGGGTGTTGGTGATGCTCAATAGCAAAAACCGCAAAGGATCCAAGTGTTTTTGCCAGGTCCAAACCACATTCAACAAGTCACCACAAATTTTGCTGCTGGTTCAACGCCTTACTGGATCAAGTCCCTCAGAGTAGTTCATTGCAAGGAAATAAATGAAACAAGAAAAAAAAAAAAACCCAAACCAAAAAACAAACACCACTAAAACCTACTCTGTTTCCTGTGACTTTCCTGCTCTACTAACTGCCCTGCTTCTCCCCAAGTCCAGCCCCTAACAAGGCACAGGAGTGATTGCACCACCTCTTACTTTTCTTATTTGCTATGCCCCGAATTTGCTCCTCTGTGATCAGCAGTCACTGAGCTATCCTTGCTACCTGCACAGCTTTCTGAACAGGAGTACATCACTTGGAACAGTCCAGCAATAAGACAGAAGAAGGGACGTTGTGTCCATCTTTACCCCAGCCCTTGTGTGACCACACTGCACTTTCTTGTCCCCTGTGCTTTTTCAGCCCAATTGTTGCCAGTAGCTCTGGCTTTGCTGTTCTCTTTAGTGACAAGGACACAAGTGTGTCCCCTACTTAAATCACTGCTTCCCAGTTCCACTGAAGTCATTAGATCCAGGTTTCAGAGCTATATTTCTGTCCAGACCACACAGGTTCTCCAAAACTGACACTCAGCTGACAGCACTGCTGCGCCACCTTGGCTCAAGACAGATCTACTGAGACACCTCCCCTGAAAATTTACTGCTGCAACAGCTGGTTGTTCCTTACTTATTCTTTTCAACGACTCTCTTGCCAAGTGACTTAAACCAGCTGTAACCCCCCCCCTGCAGTGAATATGCTCTGGGCAGTAGCTTACTCACCGGTTGCTCCATTGCCTCACAGATCTAACCACAACTACAAGGACAGCAGCCTGCAAGCACCAAGGCTGAGCCCAACACCATTAACATGTACTCCCTAAGTGACTCTACAGTAAAAAAACCCCAAAAACAACCACAGAATAAAACAAAAATCTATACATCTCTACCCATGTGGCCAGAAGGCTAATGAGCATCACTACAAGGCAAAGCAAGAGAGGCGAGTCAAGCAGCCAACACAGGGAAAATATTAATTAACCATCTTTATTATTGAAATATTTATACTCAGAGTATAATTAAAAAAAAATAGAAAAATGTCATCTCTTAGCAAAGAATTTCCCTGTCATCTCAGGTATAACTCAACATGAATTATCAAAACTTTAAAGCAACCTGCAGTGAGGTAGGACTCTACAGTAAAAGACTGAGGATGCTAACACACCTAGCTTGCAATTCCCATGCTTTATGGGAATTTATTCTGCTTCACTACAGGCTTAGACACAACTTTACATTGCAGATTACATCTTGGCCCTATTTGGAATAAGGTGTAATCGGCAGTAGGAGTATTTGGAAGCAAATGCTTCATTTAAATGCTTTTCTAAATTTCAGCACACCACGACCACTGGAACAAAGAGCAGTACTACAGTGCACATGGTTCTAGTTACTTAACGCATACAAGCAATGACTGCAACAGTCTGGTTCATTCCTGGCAGGTAATAGAGGCTGCCATTCTACACAATCATTACAGTAGTATCCAAACACCTTGTTATAAATGTGATGAAGAGGTATTTTGGATGAACTATTCCTCAAGGTCATGAATGAAATGACCCAGTATTTTTAAAAGGAGCCCCAAATCTACCTTACCCTCTTCATTATTCTTGTAACAAGTCAGGACAATCTTTCCAGTGCTCAGATAGTGTCCTAGGAGCCCCATTAGCATAATGAGTCTGCAAGGCACTGGGCAGTGTTATACCGAACAGGCACAGTCCCTTTGGGTGAGTGGAGCAGAGCTTTACTGAGAGAGGGGAGGAAAGCCCAGCTTACCATCATAGCCTCTGAAAGAGCCTGTCTCTCCTAGTAGACATGCCAGCTGCAGGACGGCACAATTAGATATCAAAGAGAAGACTTAGAAATTGCTCTTTTGCCTCCAGTTCTTGCCAGCAAGTAAAATGATGGAAGATGCTGGCGGCTCGAACTGTGGTATTTTCTTTTCCTTTGTTCTATCAAATGCCAGTTGTAATCTATTCAGCTAGTGTTATTTTAGGATAATTTTTCTCTGACATTTTCAGTGAGAGATATGACTTTATTTGCAGTTATTGCAGATTGTTATGATCGTAAAATATCATTTTAGGTTAATCTCTCCTTTGACGTGTTTATGAAAAAGTAGGATGCTCATATTCCCCCTTTCCTCTCAATGCCACCCTCAAAGAATCACAAAAGGCAAAGGCATGAACTACAAGCACAATTTATAGTTTCCTTCATTTAAAGTGATAAAAGGTAAGGAAATGCCGAATTTCCAAGCCCTTTTAAATGCACTCCTATTTCTGCATTGAGACAGAACCGCCTCTTAGGGACATTGGCACATACCATTTATAGGTATAATCTGAAAGTCCCATACTTTTCTTTCATAAATTTTTAAACATCAAATGGTACACTGCAGCAAAAATGATGTTATGGGTTGTTTCCTGTATATAAAAGCAATTTGTGGATAATATTAATTGCATTACTTTATTCCATAACAGATAACTTGATCTCACTAATTTAAATACCTATGCACAACTGCATGGAAGAATTACAGATACCCTGGGAGTTTAATGTTGGCACCTCTAGCCTTTTTGGACATTCTGCTACAGTTATTACTTTATTCATTATTTCCTACATATTTTTTTTAAGTAGTGATGTTGACCTTTAAATATTAAAACTTTAAAATGTTAAGACCCCCCTCTCCATACACAATTAGAGAACGCTGATGTATACAAACTAAAGTTCTTGGGAATAAAAAATATGCCAACCTCAGAAACATCTGTCCTGTTCACTGAATAAAACCAAGTCATCTGGGATGAGGTAGAAATAGATAAACTCAGGGTACAGAGTCAAAATCACAACAATAATATTAAATACTTAGATCTGAAAAGAATACTGTCTTTCTCAAAGTGTTTTCTGGAATGTAAACTTATATTTTCTCTGCTTTCTTTCTCTAAAAATATTTCCCATTATTCTTGGACTAAGAGAATATTGACAGAATAATATCAGAAGGAGAATAATGTTTCAAAGTTATTTGAATCTGTGCATTAATAAAAATAGATTTTTTCAAAGTGCTTTAATATCAGACATATCAAGATAAGGAAGGAATTAAGAAATTCTGTCTCTTTCACTCTGTCCTAGTTTAACCACAGAAATTAAGCATTTAATTTACCCCTTGGAAAACTACAAAAAAGTATTAAAAGCTGCTGTTACTATTTTACTGTTGGTACACTGAAGCAGAAGAGGTTAAAGCTTATGCCACATTGCCCAAGACACATCCATTTAGGAAGCACTTACTGCCACATACAACAAAGATATTCACATCATCACAGGAATCCCACCTGAGAAACACCTAGTATGTAAACCTGTGGTCTGTTAGTGGCTACAGTGCCAAGTATTTGCCCAAATAAATCAAAGACTACCATCGGACTTCACACCTTGAACAGTATTTTGGGAGATAAGGCTGAAGATCACAAGGACTCACAAGTTTCATGTTTCCATTTCATCTGAGAAAAAAACTCCATAAGCCTTGAAGATGTGTAACCTGATGCCTTCAAAACCGTTCCATCCAGCGCTATAAAACCATTTTAACAAGAGAAATATCCCAAACCTTCCACCCCTCTTGGAAAAGTATTTTCTATCAGTTAGGCCATAAAACAGATACTTTCTTACTTGCTCTTTCTTCAGCCTCACAGATCTTGTATTACTGAGAGCACATACATTCAACAAGAAGGATGGAGGGCATTTCTATCAGATGCCGGTCTACAGTCTGCGTGCCAAAGAAACACCACCAGAAGGAACAGCTGTAGAGTCAGTCGCACTCAGGCTACCCAGAAACCAGCATCCAAGCAAGCTGTGTGTTGCACAAGTACTGTCCCATCAGGCCAGAGCACAAGAGGCAGCTGTAACCTCTGATACTAGGCAGAGACATTTTGAATGCTGAGTGGATGCAGGTTTTATTCCAGTATTTTTATTAGCTTTTCAATCAGCAGATAAGAACATTTTTTATGTCAGTGATACTACGCTGAATTCAGGTTTGCATTCAGAGAGAAGTGGCTCCAGCTAGTTACAGCTCTGCTTTCAGGGAGAAAAGAGTTGGAGTGAAACCGTCCTTACCTTGCACCTGCCTGCAAACCAACTGGCTCACCCCAAGTCAGAGCCACAGCCAACACGTAAACTGAGGAACCTGGGCTTTGCATGAACAGACATGACTGACCTGCTCTAAGCCATTCAAGTGCGACTTCCCAGTAGCTCCAGCAGCAGATAAGATGGGCAGCCGCTAACTGGTGCGGCTCCTTGAGTCTCACATAACTCAAAAAGTCCACAGCCCTGACGCAAAACAATCCTGTCCCTGCCAAAAGAAGGTGCTTGTTTTGGTTTTCCTCCCTTTAACTAACTAAAAGACAAATCAGCAATTTACTTCCAGTTAATGACCCAGCTCTATGCATGCTTACAGCAGCTCTCTAGCAAATACCACTAATACAACAGCAGCTAGTGTAACCACATCACAAATAAGATGCTGAAGATGATGGCTAAGATCCAAAGTAACAGCAGAGAAATGTGAATTCCCAAGCAGCACCAAAATACTGCTTTTCTGTTCACTCACGGAGCAGTCTGTGCTGTTGCCAGGGTAAATCAGAAGTTGCAAGGTGGCTCCAATCTACATCAGATGCCAGTGACCACCAGAGGCTGGTGCAATCATTGGAGACAGGTGGGTACGAGGGTGTGAGCAGCCACACAAAGCTGGGTTTAGGAGCTCCTCATCACAGTACGATTTTGAGACTTTAAAGCATGTCTGCTTGCCTGTCTCGCTGGCCTTTTGATAGCTTTATAATAAGATCCCATAGAAGCTCTTTGCAATTATGGGATTAGTAGGGGCACTTTAAAGCTTTTATTAGGATTGAGATGGTTTGTACAATGCTGTGTATTTTTAGAATATTATTTGAGAATTTTCTCTACCCTACATGAAATCAGATATACCTGCATCATATTCACAGTAAGAATTTTAACTCTAAAATAAAGATTGAATTTTCATCCTGGCGAGCAATACACGAATCTCCTGTATTTTGGAAGGAGCAGGTGATTCCGTATCAATACCATGCTCCCTGTGACTCTCCTCCTTCCCATTTTAGCACTGCCATTTGCTTTAGGACTAATGACAGACTGAGTGGCCGTTTTTCAGTGAAACTGCAGCCAAAGGCATGGTAACATCAGCGTACCAAAGCTGCCCTCTGCAAGTGTTACGCACAATCCCTATTCTTATATTTTCTTCTTCTTACAGAACAGCTTGTTACTCAAGTAATATTGTAAAATTCAGGGAGGAGATTTTTTTAAAAACGTTTTTCTGGCTTTTCATAAGATATACAACTTTCTTATGTTGTTACCCAATGATGCAAACACTCAAATGCAGTTTTCTTCTGGGGAAAAGGAAGGTGGATAGGTATTGTTGAGCAATTAGAGGGACCACTCCAACAGCTTCTGAAAAGCTCCAATTCCTTCATAGTATACTACTCTAGAAGATATGCTTAAGGAACATGTAGCCCCTGACATTGAAATCTTGCTCTGGGAAAGCTATATTGAAAAAAAAAAACAAACCCACAACAACCCCCCCCCCCCCAACAAATAAACAAAATCCAAACCCCCATAACTTACTGGTATTTTGGTTCTACTTAACCATAAAACTTTTCCTTAAAAAAGCAAAGACAAAACCCAACACCCACCCCCACCCCCTCCGACCCCCAATAAATAAATAAATAAATAGAAATTATCTGTGGTGAGACTGTGGTTGACCTTTCTATTGGCATTTACAGAGCCTCAAGACTCATAACGCAGCTTTCTTCAATAGTAGGTTCTGCTCACCTGAGGCAGGTAAATCAGACACTGACCCAACTAACAAGCACGCTAAGGACAGCAGGGTGTTTGCCTTGTTATCTAAATTAAAGTTGATTCTTTAAGTCCCCAAACACGTTAACATAAATCTAGCTAACTAGTTACTTGGGTTTCTTGACCAAAATTTTTGAAAAGCTTTCTCCTCTCCACATAACATTCTGGTATGCCTCCTCCCCGTATCCTCCCCGGCCCCAGACTGAAGCATCTCAGCATGGGAACACTGCTGTGTGTCTAACAAGAGCTGCGAGTTTCAGCTGGCTTGAAAAATAAATCCTAACATTTCAGAGTAGAGTACTGAAATTAGACCATCACTACTGAAACACCATCAAGAACAGTAAAAAAAAAATAAACTAGATTCTTCTGAAAACTGTCAAGACCAGGATGGAAGTACATACCGAGCGAAATTCTTCTCTTGCTAAGCTCAGTGATGAACCCTGCACTGCCTTTTCCTACAGCATGTACAAGACTTGCATATTTGATGCAATTCCATGAAAACATTAAGAACAGTAGTATTTGTGTTGATATAAACACAGGCAATAAAGTAATGGAAAATCAATATTACATTTTTACAAGAGTGGTCCAAGTAATCCAAATTTAAATTTCCTCAGAAGTTAAAAATATATATTAGATCTGACTAAAACCTCAACGCTTATGTTCAGGTAAGTAAGTTTGATGCTAGTTATAGGGGGTTTTAGTAGCATGTGTGTGTGAAAAAGATCTTCTTTAAAATGTTTTATCTTGTAAATGTTTTTAGTTTTGAGGCTATAGGCACAAACACACAGATGTAGGCATTTACAAAACAAAGTTGACAATTTTACACAAGACAATAAAATTACATCTCGTTAGAAGTATCGTAGACATTTGTCTAGAGTTTATTATATTCCGTGAGTGTGCTTAGGGTAGAAAATTTGCCTGAGAAAGATGCATAGGTGGAATTTCTGGGTTGGATGGAAATACACCTCCATTTCTGTATTAAATTATATAGATAAGCATCCACACTTCTGAAACAGCAGCTTTTTTGTAACTGCTTTACCCTCTGAAAACTTCCTTATAACTTTTTTCTCTATTAAATATAGTAAATCAGAAATATATTTCTTGCCAGCAGCTCTCCAGTTCTGAAGTTAAAAGCAAAGGCTGTGTTCAACATGGTCAGTATTTGAAAAGCTATTAAGATCCTATCCACTTACTTTATAAGAATGCAGTGTTGATATAAGGGCTTCATTTTTCACAGCCTTCCCCTAGCCCTCTTCCCTGGGACAAGAGATAACTGTCAAGATGAGGTACCAGGGAATAATTTCATGACTCAAAGTATGAAGATCCAAAAATAAACATCCAAAGATGTGGGTGCTTCCTAAATACTGTACCGTTTTTTAAAAACATACAGGAGAATAGGAAAGGCAAGGAAGTAAACAGGTGGGGAGGTGGGGGCAGGGCAGGAGCAGAACCTGGCAAGATGCTGCAAAACAATAAAAGGCAGCAAATGATGCAAATTCCACTTGCTGTAACGTTGCAGCATGGCACAGTTGACTTTTCATCCTCTGAAAAACCTGAGTTAAACCCCAGTGAAGCGAGGTCAATCGATCTGAATTTCTACAGCATATAATCTTACAAGAGCTTATACTGTTGGGAAGCTGCTTATCGTAACTGTGAGCACCAGGATACACAACACAGTTAGGCATACACATCCTATTAAACACTATTAAATTTTAAAGGCACAATTATTAGTGCCGGAAATCTTTAAGCCATGACTTGCTGTAGGCCAGAGTACAGAGGGACCTCTGGCAGCAGCACTGCTTATTTCAAACACGGGTCTTCTCTCCAGCATCCATTACTGTGGAGCGGAGGAACAGGGCACTGAGCTCAATGGATCGTTGGTCTGATGCGAAGCAACTTGCTTCAGGTTCCTAGTATGGACATATTCAATGTCACAAAGAAAAAGAGCACACAAGAAAAATATTTTCTTAGAAGTGAACATGATGGAATAGTAGCTAAATACACACTATATATATATATACACACACACTCTATAAAATGGTATATAAATAAACTTTGATAATTGTTGTGTAGTTCTGTGTAATGTAGAATTGTTGTGTAGTTCTGTGTAATGTAGGGAATCTACAGTATCAGCCTTTATCGTAAAGACTGAAAATTTCCTTCTGAAGTAATATAACAGCATCTGCTTATTGTACAACTTCAAAAGCGTGAAGATTTGACTAAGGTTTTGCTAAGCACAGACACAGGAGGTGGTAGCCAGCAAGCCAGGTATGCTTAGCCTTCTGTACAGCATCTGGAGAGATGGGGCCTCAGACACTCATTTAACTCTTAACGTTTATCCGTGCTTTTTCTTTACTATTAGAAATGCACATTTCAGAGCGTGGGCAAGGTATTCCATCTCTCTGATGGAGGTATTTCATACCTAAAAGGAACACCACAGTTATAAAATGTAGGTAACACAGAGTCGATAACCATCAAAATAAAATATTTTATTCTCTAGCCATGATAGAATTTCGGTTCTAACATGAGGTAGACCTCAGTCTACTTGTATTTCATTCTTTTTTTCCCCTAAATAATTACCTTTTAACCAAAATATATTTTTTTTTATTCCCCCTTGACTTATACATATATGCTTCCCCTGATGGGAAAGCATTATTGAGCTGTGAATCAACTGCAGCCAGTGGAAGCACTGAACTAAATAAGCAGGAAAAATACGAACCCTGATTTAGTTACACTCTAAATTCTAGGGTGTCTTCATGACCAGTACAATCCAATGAAAATACAAAACAAGTGGCAAAAAAAATTTCTGCTTTAAGGAACCTTAACTCACACATGGCTGCAAGTTCCCTTTAAAATGAAATTGAAATAATATTCATTACTATAAATCTGAGAGACAATTTAGTAGGTAGAAGTCTACAGAAATTTGTTTTCTTAAACACAGGAAAATAGAAAACTATACAGCAATCTACACTGCACTGTTGCAACCACTGGCTTGCTGGGAGCAACTGTGAGAATGAATCCTTTAAAGGAGGTGGTGATGTTGCTTTGTTCCAGCAAGTCGTAAAAGGAGATGCATTCCTATGCTTCAGACGCTTGAGCAATCTCACTGAATGCTTATACAAGCTTAAAGTTAGAACATGCATAAAATACTCATCTTTCATCCAGGTTATATCTGGTTTCTATTATACCAGAGGTATTTTTAAGCTCCTTGTGCTAGAGCTGGACCACATCAGAAAGGCATTTAACTATTTTCACTTTTACCGTCAATATTTAACTATTGCTGTAACCATTGAATTTCTAATAAGTAAAATAACAATCAGCTCTAGCCCTCAGGTACCAGCCACTAGAATCTCAAGTGCCAGAATCCACTCAAAGAGGCATACCTGTTTTTCAGCACCCTTGCTCTGATCTTCAGTTTTGAAACAATCTAATATTCACCAGACAGAAACAGCTGTTTTCTGTTACTATCGTACTGCAGATACTGCGCTCTAGGTGAAGGGATCGCATTTCATTCTAAAACGCCTTGACCTTCATTAGTGCTTCAGGGAGCTTGAAAGCCAGATGGGATAACAAAAAGTCTGATTGACTAGTACATATTTTTCTAGCTTTCTGAAGCAACAGGGGAAATAACTGTCAGATTTAAGATTAATTTTGAATAAAATGCTTACAGGCAAATAGATACGATAATTGCATTAAAACATATACTGCTTGTTTTTGAAAGGGACGTGTAATCTTATAATTAATTCAATTTCTAGATCATACTTTAAGTTATGTTATTTTAATGAATCTATTGAAAGGAGTTTACAAATAACTGAGGCAGCAATTCAATAATGCAATTTATCAGTATTTCATTTTGATGTTAAAAAAACTAGTTGAAGCCTTAAAATAGCATTTTTAGACGTTCATAGACCAGTAAAATATCATATATATTATGATCGTGAAGTTTTTCACACCTACATAGCAAAGAAACTATCTGCTGTATTTTGTTACACTAAGTTTAAGGATCTTTGTGCTGTTTGTGTGTCACATAGATTTACCAAGAAAACTAGTTTTATACATACAGATAGCATTGTGCACCCTGTATAATTAAAGTAGTATCTCTGATGGCATTCCAATTCAGACCCCATTCTGATATCCCTTCTCTATTTATACAGCACATTACTTGACATGTAATTAACTCAGTGGCATAAAAATGACCAATTTTTACCCTGGATTTGTATGGATATTAAGACAGATCTGGAAGTTTTAACAACAAATTAAAAGTCTTCCTCAACTTGATGAGGAAAAAGAGGAAGAGGACAATTTCCATGACTAGTAACATATCTCTCCAAACCCAAAAGCTAAAACACTTCCACTAGTATATATATGTGTATTTGTATATATATATATACACACACTTCCACATATATCATGAGAACCTATAACACATTTTGAACTGCTGGCAGGATCAAGAGACATATTTTTATCAAACTTATCCTTTCTACCTAGTGAATTTATATTTTTTATTAGGCAATTCTGTAAACATCATACATGCTATTCCAAATAGCCACTTTTCAGGGAAACTCAAGCACAATTTACATATGTAATTCTTTAAGGAGAATAATTGTATCTAGTTGGTGCTAACTTTTTGTACCAATGTTTCCAGGATGACAATCATCCTGCTGCTTGGAAAAAAATCCTGTCCTATTAGTTCAGCAGATGACCTGCCCTGAGCTCACGTAACACAAAGCTTTCTTGGGCTTTATAAAGAGAATATAGAAAGTTCCTGTGGCTACAATCCACACCCAAATAACTCTCTTTACAAACCCAAATGACTGTCTCTATTTTTTATTTTTTTTTTCTCTAAACCCTATTTGCAAATTGTTTTACACTTGGAAACAATTAGAAAAAACAATTACAAATTGTTTTACAGGAACCTTTTTGTATCACCATAGTCTGGCTAATGCTAACGACCCACTAAAGATTCCCTGCGTTAAAAGTCATAACCTCTTCAGAACTCTTGGCTGTATTTGATTAACAAAGATTTTGGAAGAAGCAGCATTTTTTTCTTGATGACTTTGGAAAGTCAAAACCAAACCACCCTCTGCTATTATTTTAAAGCCACATCAGTAAAAAGAAAGATATTTGCTAGTCAGATTAATTTAAAACTTTATGTTAAAACAGGATTCTTTAAAGGTGTTTTTTTCAAGCTTATATAATACATATTTTTTATACTAAGCTAACAAAGTTCTTGATACTCAGAAATATACATTAACTCATAGCTTTATTTAATAACCCTATCCATATTAATCTAATGCTCCGTACTTCTATGTGGCTGCAACAGCTTTTCGGGAATTGTTAACAAACAGTTTTAATATGCGCTCAGTATCTCAGTTTCAGATATTTTTGTGATATGCGCTAAATATTTCTGCTAAGAACTACAAGGAACAGTTCACATGGTAGTGCACAGAAGTCCAAGTTTTAATTTGGAATTCAAATTAACATCTTCCTTAAAGTTCTTTGGACTTCTAAAAGGACAGGTATGGCCTCTTGAGGCTGTTTAGGTCTCAGTCTATAGTTTTCCTTTAACAAATACAAAGATGTATTATCTGGGGTGGTATTAGAATGTAAAAATTGTTTGCAAAATTCATAATTTGTACTAAATTCACAATTTAGTCTTCATTTTACTTTGGTTCAGGCTAGAAGAAATTTAATGTAAAAAAGAATGTTTAAAAAAATGGCTAAAATGGTCTGATTTTTATGTGTATATGGGGAATAACAACACCTAATTTAAAAAATAGATACATACCTATGTGTATATATAAACATGGTAAAAGATGTTGTTATTTGCAAAAGCAGTGATTTATAAAGGACCACATTCTATCAACTTCTACATAAAAATCCATAAAGGCACGATCACTTCTTGTTCCTTTCTATAACTTTTTGACATCAATTATTTTGTTTATTATTGGTCTGGTTAGATGTTCTAGTATATCCATGCAGAGCAGCAGAAATTTACATACAAATAAAAGCCATGTAATCATATTTTGTTCTAATTTCCCATACATGTCCCTAAACAGCCTAGAATATATGAATTACAGTGTCATTTAGCTAACAAACTTCGATGGCTATGTGTAATAATATAACCTTCTCAGGTTTTAATTAAGCAACTTCAGAACATGGAAATTAGAAGTAAGGAGCCACTAGAGAAGGATAAATTTAAAGAGTTGCCCTCCATTTTTAAGCTTTTATGATTTTATTTGTTTTACTAAGGATGAGGGGAAATCAAACAGAGAGGATAACCAGTTACTGTTTATCTTAATTTTTTCTTTCCAAGACAGAAAAAAGAGGCTTTGCTCTTCGTGTCTCACCCTTTATAGTACTTTTGGAAACGTCTTGCATTTTCATCCCACCACTTTAATAGATAAAATCTGTCTATAAAGAGGAATGTTAAAATCTTCCTTTTTGTCTCTTGTACCTTCCTACCCACCACAGTGAGTGGGGCCTGCCTACGGCCATACAGAGCACAGTGATGCCATCTGACAGAAGATGAGATTCTATAGACTTCGGAAACACCACCGGACTGGGACTATACATGTAGAATATTTTCTGCTCATAGTTATGTAGCACAGGCTCAGCAGAAAAGTTCCCTTTGACAGTAAACATAGCATCTTCATTGTCTGTATTCCATTTATCTCTATAAAAGAGTTAAATGGAAATTACGTTTAAAAGATATAACCATATATCCTTTTATTGAAGTAAAACCCATGTTATTTTGCGACTTATTTGTTGAAGAACGATCTTTAGTTCTGATTTTACATGTGATATTTTTGATGCTTATTATGTCAGTTCATGTTAGCAAGACACAGATAACACAGCAAAATCTACCTGTAATGTGTCCCATAGTAAGACACCTATTTTGGAAACTCGGAGATAAAAACAAAAGAAAATTATTTTACCTGTGCTAGCACTTTTTTTTTTTTAATACTAAAAATCTTTACACATTCTCCATTTAATTAGCTTCTCTTCCCAGCTGAAATTTTGTTTGCATTATCAAATCATTTATTGGTTGGCTTTTTAAATTGTGTGGGGTTTGGGAGTTTGTTTTGGGTTTTCCACCTTACTGTATTTTAAACAGGATTTACAGGAAATTTAGTATTATGAGGTAATCTTCTTTTAAGTGCTGTACAAGCAAGTGATCAAGAAGAACCTGCTTTGAAATTCTTTTCACACAGCTAGGACTCCTCATCTGTGTTGTTACAGATATTTAATTCCTTTCTACTATTAGGTCAGTTGTCACAAGTTTATATATCTACTACAGCACTGGTAAGTCCTTGATGCAGGGTAGATCAAGACTCATCTTGTGTGGGATTTTGCAACAGTGGATAAAGCCATTGGTTTTTTTCTTTTTTCTTTTTCTTTTTTTTTTTTTTTTTTTCGTTATGAGCTTCTGTCAATCATTTTGACAATGAACCTTTCTTAATGCATCACAACAAAAGAAAACTCAGGAACCATGTCCCAAAACAGGCCGTGCAATTGTTTGGGTTTTGTTGTTTTGGTTTTTTTTTTGTTTTCCAGTGAGCTAATTAGGTGGGTCCAGTGTGATTTTCATGGAATTTACTAGTCTTTCTCTTTTAATTCTTGAATAAAAAGGATTTGTCAACATCACCAAAATTAGTTAGCAGGGAATAGTGAAAGGGAAAAAACCCCACAAAAATACCACCGAGAATGTAAATGAACCTCCACAGCACCATATTAATCTAGAGATCAAGGGCTCCATAGGTTTGCAAGTCTGTGCATGTGTCATCTTGTGTGACTTCCAAACTTCATAATTTCCCATTAATACTGTATATCACTATTCTTTTTTTAATCAGAATTGCTAGGAGGCTGCAGTAACTGCATTTGGGAGGACAGCCTTCCTCTCGGGTACTTTCAGAATCCATTTCAACACATCTGGGGTATCCTGTATATTACATGCTGGTTTCCAGGTACAGATGCATCATCTACAATACATAGGCCTTTAATATGTGCAAAAACAGTGGGATTATAGATTGCATTTCTTAATTTCTCAAGGTACCAGCTTCAGACTGAGCCTGGTGAATAGATATCAATTCATGCATCAACAAAATGGCTTTGTCATAAATTAGTCAGCCCTTTTTCACATTCAGAAAACCATTGCGATGCAAATACCATCCATCACACAGACTGACACTGAGGATGAAATATTCTGTAAACTTGTAAAGTAAGGACACTGTAACTGTTTCAAGAAGTTACATCAGTATTGAGGTTTAACTGATAAGACTGTAAAATGATCCAAACAAACCAGAGCAAAGAGTGCTGGGCAAGAGCTGTGTAAAAGTCTTTACAAATCCCTTGAGGCAAACTTTGCACATTGCCTTTAAATTTTTGTTCCATATCTTTTTTATTTCCTATCCTATGTTCTATCTCTAGAACACAATAACACAGTATTTCTGATGATATAAGGAGATAAGGCTATTTGTAGGAAGAAGAAAAAAAAAAACTTTCAAACTTGAGGAATCTGCATTCATTATTGCATGGGCAAACTAAAAAGGTTTTGATAGAAAACTGCAGAATAGTAACTCTCATAAGAATCTAAAAAGAAAAATCTCGATGTCCATAAACAACATACTAGTAGTCCAGTATTAACATCAAAAGATCTTTTCAGTATTTTCTGCAATTCATTACTTTCTTTTCCCATTAGGTAAGACCTTCATTGTCATTCATTATTTTGAAAATAATGAGAAATACTGCAACTTCAGGAGCATGTACAAATGTCTGGGACTACTGTACATTTTCATAATTTCAATTTTGCTCCACAAAGGGGAAAAGCCCCATCATTTATTTAAACTCTTCAGAATCTCTTTATTGAGTCAGAATTTAATAACTGCCTTCTGATCCACTTGCAATTTCAATGCATATCTTAAAGAAAATATATTAATATAACACCTGGTACTTTAGAGATGTTGATTTTTTTTTAATCTCTGCAGTTACATTTTTGTCTGGACCAAAATAATCTGATACTTCCAACAGAAGCAGTAAAAAGCTCAAAGAATTTTTGATTTATTTTAGATATAACAACATCCATTTAGTTCATAAGAATAATTCCATATTTATAGATTGTTTATACACTCTTAAAGGGAAACAATAATTCTACTGAAAGGTCATGAAAAAAGAGTATTTCTTATACCGTAGTTTAACTTACATAGTGGAAATGCTAACTTCAGAGTTTATAATGCAAGACAGGATTGCAAGCTAACAATCTGCGTTAGACTTCTCCAAAATTTTTGTTTTCCCCATTATAAAAACAGAGAATGTCCTTCTGTTTGTTTTTCCCCTCCTGTATCCAATGCAATCTTTGAAAGCATGAAGGGCAGCCTCAGGGCACACAGTAGAGCAAGGACTGAACTCACTGTAACTATCCTGCATACCTGCACTCCCTTTCCAAGCACCAAATTCACTCAGGTTTCATGTTCACGTTGAGGAATAATCCTGTTTGCAGTGCTATTTCCCATTGCTTAATAATACATCTCAGTCCATAACTGAAGCAAGAGTCTGTTGCTTCCCTTGTTGTTTTGTTATTTGTGGGACACTTCACTCAAAGCACTAAATTATATTTATATACTTCATAGAGCTTTATTAGTTGTGTATTTCGTGTCTTAGATGAAATTAAATCAAAAGTGTCTCCAGACAAGTAGGAACCACCAGCCTGGCTAATAGTAGCTAATGCTCACCAGGAACAGAGTAGACCCAGAGGACACACACACACCTCTCTCACCAGCAAGGCTCTACCCAGTGCTCACACCGGGCCTTTGCTCCTCCCTTCTTTATTTCCAGTGTGTTTTAGGGCTAGAGCAGGTGCTTTCGAATGGCAGGTAAGTGCTCCTGTAGTAAGGGTCAGGCGGTATTGGAAAACAGCAGGGAAGCAGCCCATGCTGCGACCAGACAGCTACAGAACGCACTGTAGCCTTGGGCTGGAGGTGCACAGAGCAAGCCCAGGCTTGTCTCACGTTTAGCTGTTCTTGCCAATTAATTTGGAGAGAACTGCAGGTTTTTAAGCAATGGATCAGAAAAGCAGGGATGCTGTTTTGGGAGTTGAATGGTTTGAATAAAATAGATGCTAAGGATCGCAGATATAGGATGTGATTCGAATTGCATTAATGTCAAACATACACATATATACAACAATTGCTAGAAGGGCGCTGACCCTCACTTGGCTGACACAGGTTAGTGTTTCAGAAATTGAAGAAAAAACTATTAGAAATAGGTGATCAATCACCATTATTTTCTCATGCTTGTCTTGCTCTTACCTGGAGTATTTTAGCCACACTGCTACCTTGCCAGCATGTAAACTTCCACAGCTTCCCCATAACGTGTGTATGGACAACAGGGCTATCTATCCCCCTTGTTCAAGGAGGCAGAGTTGCTCATGACACGTATTTGCTCTTTCACTCCATGTTTTTAACCGAAAGAGAAAGAAGGGGGAATATTTTTCTCAAAGGCTTAGAGTGAGAAGTGCTACACAGCATCCAAACATGTTCACATAAACTACCTCTGTGTCTCCAACGGTGGCCAGCAAATGCTGAGGAAAAGAATACAAGAGAAAAAAAGGACGGGACACCCCTTCTTCCTTGATACACTCACCTTTTTTCTGGGTATCAGCAGTTACAGGCTTAAACTTTATCAGCACTGCAGCGTAGTATCTGTTCTCATATCAATGCTCTTCATGTGGAATTGTAACTGCTCAGACCCATTCTGTAAATCCCGTGTTGCTAATAATGCATAGAGATTTGATCTGGATCAAATGGCAGCAATCAGGGGGGTTCAGCAGGAAGATCTGACCCCAACTTTGTTAACATAAACCAGCAACAATGCAGTAACCTGACACAGCAAGATGTATTTCATAAATCAAGAGCAAAATGCCTTCATTCCCTGCTGCATGCTAAACTCCTAGTACCTGAGGTGAAATCCTGGCCGTACTGAATTTATAACAATACTCCCACTGACTTCTGTGGGTCCAGGCTTTCACTCCCTAAAGCCACAGGGTTTTTGAAACACTGTTTTTGGCATACAGAGAGAAGCAGTAACAACCTCATATATTCCACTTTTCTTTTACAGGAATTCTGGGCACAGTTACATATATTTTCTTAGAATCCGTTATAGTCTCTTCTACTTCCCTTAACTATTGACTATAATGTGATAAATGTATTATTTCAAGTCATATATAAAATCTCATACCTACTTATTGACATTGTGCTAAGTTAGGTGCATTTTAGGCAATTCTCCAGCTTGAAAGACCAAGTGTTAACAGAGTGAACTCTAGGCATCCCAATACCACAGGCTGTTATCATTTTGAACATAAATGTACATATTAATCAGCTAATCACTAATTCCTGAAACCCCTAACTGCAATATTGGCAGATCTTAAAAAGTTTTTCCAAGCTTGCATGACTGTTGTTGCATTTACTTAACAAATCATCTGTCAAGTAAATGGCTAGTTGGTAAAATGAACTAATTAACAGAGAAGTTAAATGGAGAAATAAATCTCAAGCTCAACACTATTAAAATGTTGTCATCCTTTCCCATCTGAAGCCACTAGAAAGGCTTACACTGAAGAAATACTCCTGAATTTTGAAAGTCTCTTCATATGTGAAATGTGTTCTATTCATCCATTTTCTGCTATACCGTACTGAACAATGTTTTTGTTTACTATGTTAAAGTACATGCAGTACATTCAAAAAATATAGATGTCAAAGTCTGAGCCCCGTTTTCCTCTTGTTTTCTGCTTGAAACACTTAGTTTGGCCTTTTAAGATAATTTTGAGAACTATTCTTGTGCATGCTTTTGAACTATTTTATTCATTTATTATGGATCTGTTCCTTTGGGACTCACAGATCTTCAGATGCATGTTTAATTTCTGTTAACATTTGTTCCAACTCTTCTGTGATATCTAGTCACAGTGGATATCCAGTGGGTATATACATATTTTAAACTCCCTCAGTATTTTGACCAATAGAACACTTGAAATCAGTTTAACTTTTTAAGCTAAAACTAGCGCTGCAATTGCTTCCATTTCTTCTTACGCTAATAAATGAAAGTATCTTTTTGAGAGAAATAGGAAACAGATGGACACTGTCGAAGTGTGAAGCTCGGTGATTTTGGTGATAACGTATGTGTGTGCTTGTGTATATATAGTTTGATCTATCTAAATAACAACATTTTTAACCTCTAGTACTCCAAGTACTTTATATAGTAATCACATTCTTTTTCTTTTCCACACCTAAAAAACATAGACTTATTGGAGGAAAAAAATGACCAAGAAGCTTGCTCCGTAGGCTTATGGCAGAAACCAGTGCTGAACCCTTTTCTCTCAAGTTTCAGCCCAAACCTCTGTCAACTGGAAAGCCAGGCAGGAACACAGTGTTCCCACTGAGCACTGGTACTGAAAACCTCCCCAACCACCCACCGTCAATTCTATAAAAGCATAAAGGATAAATTTATCTGTGTAGACCTCAGCAGTTTATCTCTGATTTGCCTCACAATGCACCAAACATATTAGTGGTGTTTTAACTGACATGATGTGGGAGTTAGAATAACACTACCCCGCATTTAGACTGCTAATGGCTTCTTAATTACAAAACTGTTGTAGGCTGCATGGGTAGCTGCACCGTAATGCTCATGGTCCTTTTATCCTACTTTAGCTTTTCAGTATTAATGACTGTTTTGATCTCACCATTATTTTCTTCAGCTCTTTCTTTGACAATTTCTTGGTTACTTATTTTCAGTATCTCAGTTACAGTGTTGATATTCATACTAATTGGTCTCTTCTGGCACCTGCAGTTTCAGTTTGGAGCTGATTCAGGAAAAGGCCACAAAATCGTACCACCACTGTTTCTATAATTTTCTGCTATTTAGGATGCATATAACTTGGCTTCTGAGCTTTTAAAGATGCATCTATAAGGCCTCTCACTGTCATTTTGAGGAAAAAAATATAAATCTCAAACCAAATTTGTGTTCATGATATACAAACAATTCTGTTTCCTTCCTCTGTTTCTGTGAGCATACAGTATTTCTTCCTCATAACTGTGACAAAATAAAGCTTCAAAGTTCAAAAGAAATAAACCTGAGATATTGGTTCCCCTGATTTAATATCTTGTATCTATCCAGTTTGCTTTGTGGGCCACCAGGATCTGATACAAATATCATCCTTAAATATCATGGCCTCCTTCTTCTCCCTCCTCAAGTCTCTCCTTTTCCCATTATGTAAATCAGAAACATCTCAACCCAAGTGAAGTGAGTCACTCTTCTATAAAAACATGATAAGAATCACAAAATACAATAACCATCTCAAATACCTGTTTTTTCTATTCAGTAAATAGGTAAGACTACAGATAACACAGTATAACAAATATGGGTAATTTGGCCAATACACAGTATAACAAATACCAATAATTTAGCCAATAGGAGCATATTCAAATGCTTGAAACTAAAAAGAGAAGCAAAATGAAGAGACAGTTTACCTTTGATCTTCCACACCAGCAATAAAAATTTCTCAGCTGTCATACACCTGAACAGGAGCAGAAAAAGGGCACAAATATAAAGGACTTGTTTGCTTAGGAGGTCCAGACTATCAGTCGAAATCCACGTTTTGCTTCCCAATAAGAAAGGGATTGAAAACCACCCCAATACAAGCACTGGCTCAAAGTGAGTAGCTGTGCCTAGTAGGTAAAACTGAGCACGCTGTGACTGTCCAGCCCAACACTGAAGGTCTGTATATCTGCACGTGGGTCAAAACATACCAAATAGTTCCCCTAGCGAGCACTGGTTTTCAGCTTTTGTCATATCTCATTGTCGTTACTTTGTTCTGTAATTACCTCAACTATGCATCAGACAAAGGGAACTTACTGCTCACCCTAAGAGATGTAAAAACAATAATCAAGAAGATTATGAGGCAAGAATGTATTGTTCTGATCCTTTGTGTCCACCAGTGGATGCCTGCAAAGATGGAAAGTTCTCTGCTATTGATCATTGCAGGTGAAATTCAGATCTCACTCACTATCACTGTTGATTGCAAAATTTTCTTGGGGGTGTGTTTTCATCAAGTCATTGAATTCTGATACATTGCAACTTTGCAAAAAGTCTAACCTTTTGTATATGTCCTAATAGCGTGAACTGAGACCATACCAGTAACAGTTTCTAATGAAAGCAGCTGTAGAAGAATTGTTTTAATGCTTAATGATTACCTTAGGAAAACAAGCATGGAAAAAAAGAACCCAAAGAAAACTATACAAATGCCAATGCTGTCTAAACAAAGAAATTCTGATAAGAGCAGGTCACACCAGAATAAGCCAAATAGGTTTCCTGGAGTGCCAGAGCACGTACTGGAGATTTTGTTATTTTGCCTGTAAGATGTGCAAGCACAAGGATGGAGTGCAAGTGTTTAAAAAGGTACTTAAAATTTCTGATATCACTTAACTAAATTTCACATACAAAATAGGCTGCCTACGTGACTGGGAGGCGTTTGTTTAGACAACTGCTTAGATTTAAACCAAGAGGGTACCAATCACAAAGCCTTTACAGAAACCTTCACCGCCAAATTTGCAGATTTTTTAAAAATGTATGAACTGAAGACCAAAGCAGTAAGAGCTCATCTGAGTCTGGGTCAGCAGCAGAGTTTGATGATAGCAGCAAGCTATTCTTATGGGGAAAGGAATTGTCCTGTTTTCTGCAGAGTGCTCATCTTCAAGATAATGTAGGCATTGCTATTTCAGAAGTCTTGGATAAAAGGACCAAGGTATTTTTTCTTATTCTATTAAAGCAAAATCCCTTTAGTAGCACTAAAAAATACACCACAATTACTTAAACCCTTGCTGACTCAGGCTAGAGAAAGTCACTTTGTTTCTAATGCCTTGGCATGGTTAAAAGTCAGTCTAACAAAGAATTGCATTTCTCTGTGGCAGCTTTCCTTGAGCATTTTTGAAAAATACTATTTTGATCATAGGTGTGGAACTTAGCATCCTGTCCAGAAAGGCTGGAAACAGTAAACATGGACATGGTTCCCAAAGGGCTTCCTAGACAGGAATTTTCCAGTATCTGTACTCTGCTAATTTTTAATATCTGTATTTACACATATAATTTTATTTCTCTCAGGTACTACCACAGGAAAACGCAAGAAACTTCAGAGAGATATTACAGCACATTTACTTCATTCAGTCGAATCCAATACTCCTTCAACATTCCCTAATAGAAATCAATCCATTTTGCTGACACCTGACTGCTACGAACAATATAACATGTTATTGTGGCTGTCATTTAACCATTCTCCTACTCACAATGCTGCATGTCAAATGCTAAAACATGCAGGGCTTCTTACAGAGATGGCATAACCTTCGTGCAGGCTTCCCATTTAATTATATGCAAAACTTGCACCCAGCTCTGTGTGCACACTCCCCTCGCCTATCAGCCCAGCAGCAGCTTGCTGAATGTAAAATTCTCCCCATGGTTGTTTCACTTGAAATTTGTATTCATGTAAAATGTTCGTTCTGTTGTAAATGTTGCAACTCCAGTCCCAGGGCATGAAGGTCATTTTGGGTCTATTATATGCTTCCCAAATGCTTCTCTCGCCATCCCTTCTAAGTCAATTTAGTGCCTATTAAAGGCGCCAGATTGACCGAGACTCACGGTTGCTTTTTATTCCCCAGGAGCTGCAGAAGAGGTAACAGCATTGCAGACTCCTACCTACAGGTGCCAAAACGTGTCCATCACGACCTGGTGGAAACTAAAGAAGTCGCTAGGGGTGGTTTATGTGGCATGAACAAGGGATCATTAGTCTTCCTACAGCTACAACTACTATGTGTCAGCTGTGCTGCAGACTGGAGTGAAACAACCCAGTTTTAGCACACAGGCCATACAAACATAACTCACTGTCATTTTGGACCTAGATGGACAACCCAGGAGTGAAAGGCTTTGCATTCTGTTACAAACTCTCTGAACTACCCTGGTTCCTGGGAGCAACCTTCGGCTCAGCTTTCCTGAATCACACAGCCTGGGAGAAGTGGTCAGCTGGGTCATTTATTGTAATGTGAGTCAGCTTTAACTAGGCTTCAGATGTGTAAAATGCTAGCAGGCACTGCTTTGCTCAAGGGATTCACAGTTTATCCACAAGGTATCGCCTTATAAACATGCAGAAGGGGTTGCAAACAGCTATCGCTGCAGTGAAAAATCTGCATACGGCAAATCACTGTCACAGCCTGTACTGCTGAGAGATTTTTTGCAAATCATAGCGAATAAAACAGGCTTTTCTTAATGCAGGCTACTTCAGCATCTGTTTCAGACCAAAGCCTTTATGTTACATCTCACACAGTTTATCCCACCTTGGTGACAAAGAGAAACAAAGAGAGGAGACGATCGTGTAGAGATGCTGCAACAGAACCAGATGGTCTGATTCTCCTAGGCCTTGGCATTGTGTCTCTTTCTATAACTTTTGTATTTTTGTCTTTCCCCCAACCCCTTTGGTCCCATCTGCACCCTCTTCATCTGTTTCTTTGTCTGTCGCGTTTTCTGTTCAGCTTCCCCGGAAAGAGATGCTTGTGTTGTCATATTCTTTACTGAACACAGAGGACAAACGGCCGTGTTTGACAAAGGGACGGGACTCTGCTGGATTTCAGGACAATATGCCTGAGTAGAGCAGAGATGCCCCACGCCTGCTTCCTGCTAAGGGGCAGGCTCTGCACCAAGTGCCCTTGTGAGCCCCCGTGGAGGGGCCGTGCAGAGGGACCCCTGCGGCTGTGCACAGGTGCACAGCACGCTTGGAAATACCCCTAAAGGAGCACACACGTTGCTGCTGCTGTGATGAGGACTCAGCTACAAACCGTAGGAAGCCAGACCTCCCACACACTTTGAAAACATTTTTACACAGCTTTTCCCTTCTGTGTTTTCCCTACCATGCATTGCTGGCAACCCTTTCGTCTGTACCTGTTCATCGGCCAGCCAGGTTAAATCTCATTTCTCATGTAGCTGTTGATCCCCTCCTGCAAGCGCCTTCTCACACATCTGCCAGCAACAAGAGGCAGGTGAAAAAACCAACATGAGGTAAAGCAAAGGTAACTTCTTTCTTTTTGCTCTTGTCCAGCGTGTATAACGAAAAACAACAACAACAACAACAACAAAAAACCCAAAACAAACCATAACACATAAAACTATGACTCCATTGTCGTAACTGCCAGCCAGCACTGACTTCAGTGGGCAGATGCCCCTTTGCATCAGTTGATGACCTGATGGTCAGACTGATGGCCATAAAAGCCACCTAATTCTATTCTTAGTTTCAGTTACAAGGAATGTTTTAAAAGTAAAGCAATGAAAGTATGTTGTTTAGCTGCATGACAAATAGTTTATATCAGAAAATCACCAGATTGATTTCCATCATTCAAAGTGCATTGCACTTAATAATTTATGAAGTAGTTTGTTCATATATTCAAACATATACTCCACATTTAAATTTAATTTCTATGGTGTTCTGCCTTCATATGACTATTATTGTGTACCAAGGATAGGCTGTCTTTGAACTCTCTAGCCCTTACACTCAGATTTAAATTAGTGTTTTGCTTTTAATTCTCCCTCTGCACTGCTTTCAGGAAACAATAGGGAAGCCCTCTTGTAGTTAATTTACCACCTGAAGACACTAAATAAAAGTTGCAGGGCCTCATTTATTAAATCTCCATAAGACTGGAAACATTAGGCATCCAGTCAAGGTTGTGTTTTTATTAAGTATTTTCATCAGTGAAATTAGAGCTTTTATCCAAACAAACATAAGGGAATCCAACATATAACAGCTTATTTACTGGTGATCGTTTTAAGTGGGGTTGGTAGTGCTGACCTTCTATGCTTGTCTGAAGCAGCTCATTATATTATTTGCATTTGCAATACCCATTATTTTACCAGCCTTTCTGGTAAGTTCTCTGTTGTGTGTTATTTCCTTTATTTTCTATCTTTTCAGCATGCTTGGAATAAAGCTAGAGAGGAAAATAAACTTGCCCAAAGGGTCATATCCCACACTCTCTGCAGTCCAGTTTGCTCTGGGCCCCACTGCTGACCCAAGACCATTTCCCAGAGTAAACTCTACACTCGGCTCATGGGGTCAGATTCTGTTCCAGGTGCATTTTCTGTCTTTCTGGCAGGCCAGTCTCTTTGTTATCATGAGGAACAGAGATCGCATATCAAGCAGCAGCTACATCAGCTAAAAATTCTCTATTTACACATAATGTGAAGTTTATACTTTTTAATCCCCAGCACAGAATTTTTACATTCAGAAGTGTCTGCAGATGTCACTATTGTGGTTTTTAAGTGCATGATCACTCCTGTCTCTTCCCCATCAGCACCTGCCTGCCACTGATGCCGAGTGGCCTGTTGGCACCAGGACTTAGGATTGCAGTAAAGGCTCTTTGACTGAAAAAAAAAGGGAGACATCCTGAACAGAGCTGACTGACATGGAGAATTTTTGGTCTACAGGAGACTTTGACATTTTAAAGTTTGGTTCTTTTCTCATTCATAACACATAATATTTTTACATGTCCCTCAAAACAGATGATCTCTACAACATTCCTTTTGGAAACACATTAACACACAGTTTCAAAAATGAATTTATTTCCCTCAAACCTCAGCAGCTGCTGACTGAAGCAAAAATACTTTATAGACAGTTTGAGTATAAACTTCATCTACAGAGAAACAAGCATAACAAAGAGAGTGCGATAATAAAACTATGTTTACTTAATAGGCTTTATTCCTTAAAATATGATTTGGCAAAAAATAACCTAACAGTATGCTGTAGACTATTATTATGGTTGACTTGTGTCAACGTAAATTAAATGCTGGGTTTACATATTATTTTTTTCCCCCTTAGAAGAAATTTCCACCCTTCTTCAAACTTTCCCATGAATTCAGAAGAGACATTTTTCAGACATGGTTGTTATTGTTTAAGAAGCGTCAAAGTTTCCTGTGAAACGCTTTGAGATTTTCCCAACATCTCTTTTTTAAAGCTGAGAACAAGAAATATTGCTGAGCTCCTAGTTCTATCACCTCAGATTCATCTCTCTGACAGCATGGAGAATGGCTCCATAAGAAACAAGTGTTTTCCTGGCTTGGTGGATATACAGCAAATACCAAAGATCAAGCGGGTAATAATGTGCCCGTCGGTCCCATGGTATTTTTTTAAATAGCATTGGCAATTAAACATTTGTACATACACAAATTTCTGCCAGGCTAAGTATAACTGGAAATAAATGAGAGTAAGCCTGTACCCCTTTGAGTGAAGGTTAGTATAATGCAACCAGATGATATTGCATCTCTCATGGGGATGAACAACACGTCTGGAAAAGCCTGCCTGGATCAGGTCTGTTTGCTATATGTCCGGTGACCCAGAGCAAGCATTACGTTTGCTTTCACAAAAGCGCTCATCTGTGCAAACGCTGGTACAGAGGTGAACACTCCAGGTGTCACGATACTGATTTGACCAAGTTTCTTAAAGCAGAGTTTGGCATTGCTCACACTCTCCTGGTAAGTGAATAAATGCAGTAAAATGCAGTGAAACAAAGCCTGCAAGGGAGGGGCGGGGGGGGACTCAAAGTGCTGTCGTTCAGCCACAGGCAAGGGCAGCCAGACTGCCACTCATTTTAGTTATTAGTGTCATTTTGCAGATATATTGAACATGCACCTGCATGTAGCTAAGGGACATTACATGTGATAGAGAAAAATTACACCACACAAGTACACAAACCCGGTGTTTAAAACAACCCCTTTGAGATGGCAAAAAACACACAGAAAAAACTCACTGTTGGACATCCCTCCTTCATTGGCTTGGCCATCTTTCATGGCTTAGCCTTAAATTAAATACTTTTTTCATTTTCATCTTTCTGGCTGATAAATTAGGCAGCTAGGCTGAAAGCCAGCATTTGCTTGACTTCTGCACTATCAAATCTGGTATTACATATACATCACTACATAAATATGTATACACATAACTGCATTCATATATGTTTGTGCCATTTAAAAATACCCAAACCTTTAAAATTTTAATGTGACTATAAGAATATTACAATGATAAGTTTTGAAAGAAAAACAGTCACACATAAACAATGGTATTTTATCAAACTCACATATGCTAACAAACTGATATTAATATAAACATGTTTTGTTTGCATCAAAGCCCTGCTTATGTGGAAGGAAGGGGGGGGGGGGGGGGAGGAACATTTAGTAGAAGACCTGGTAGTAATAATAGTAAGTAACCAGCTTAGCACTGGTTTTGCTAATACAAATTGTTAATATCATCAATGCAATTTTATTTAAACACATCTCAAGTAGAAAGGATAATGGGATTGTAAAGATGTTTGTAAGAAGTCTGATTTACCAACATGTTCTTACTAGAGTTAGCATTTATTTTGTCATTACAGTTCTAATATATTATTAAATCCATCCTTCTACATTTGGGTTCGTTTATTTATGGCCAGTATTTGTTGTGCCAAATTTGAGTTAAAACCTAATCCTAAACCAACTGTGATTGTAACTGTTTTCATGCAAGTCCACTAGGATTGTTCTGGGGCTTAAACATATACTGGGTAAATGCTCAACACTTTATGCTCTTCAGAGTGAAGACCAATGGTTTTGCTTGTTTCTGTGTAGCCCTCACATACATTGCATCTCTCAGAAATAAAAAAAATAATTAAAATCAAAAAGGATATGACTTCACCTTTTCACTTTCTGGAATGAGCAATAATTAAACCAAGGATTACTTAATTAGAACACTGTCTCCCATATGTTTTTGAAAACTGAACAAGCAAACATTATTTATATCCATTTTTACTACCAGTAATAATAAATTTATAAACTGTTTAAATAAATTAATGTTAATTCTGCTTTTACAAATGTGAGCAAAAAATAGGAATTATCTTCATGAGAATAGAACAATCACAATTCAATTCAGTAATAACAGCAATTTCAAACTGATATGAGTTTGTTTAAAAGGTGACCTAGACAATGAAGCAAGTATAATTAAATTGGAAACAACTAATTCAATAAAGTACTGATGTCAAAAGTAATAATTAGAGGAAATTTTAGTAGAACACATCTGCAGAAAGGATAATTTTGGAATAATGTTATGCTTACACAAAGAAGTTTAAAATATAAAATGTCTGACAATGGTTGACTGAAAAATAGTACAAAAAGTGGGTTTATTTTAAGAGATTATGAAACAAGTATAAAAAGAAACATTGCTATCATTAATATGACATGACTGGTTTTGATGGAACAAAGAGAACCTGTTGAGTTTGATAAAAATATATGCTTTCTGGCTTGAAATGGTTAAGTTTCATCCAACTTGAGAATTAAAGAGAGTGCTCATTTTAAATTCATATTATATTTTCCAGAAGACAACTGCCCCTGCATAGGTATTCAGTGAAGAGTATCAACCATTCCCATTATGCACAAGAAGGGGGAGAACTCAGCTAGTGCATAAACCTACATTTCATCCGTTCTCAATACAGAGGGGTTAAGCCTCTCAACACATCTTTCATTTGTTTCTGGAGAAAGTCAAGACTAGTTTAACATTAATTCAGTCTCCTGATCCTCTGGTCCAGTACGTTTATTAAGCTGAGGTCAGCAAGATTAAAAGATCCAGTAGAGGTCTACAGCAAAGGTCATGCAACTCTGCCCACTCTTTAACCATAAAGATGAAGTTCACCTGTCCAGCACACAGTGCCACCTCCAATCAACTTTAAACCGATCCAAGACAGGGGAACAAGCTCCTACTTGACCTTCACAGGTCTCATGCCATTCTAGTCCAAATATGTGACCTAAACATTTATTTCTGTAAAAAAATGGTAAGATGTTTTGAAATACAAACAGTATTAGAACTATCAAAATACACTGCTGTCCTGCATAAGCAGTTCTCCCAGAGGGAAAATTGTGAGAGAGAGAGCGCGAACAGACAAACCAGAATTTTGTACTGTTGTTTACTGAGCAACGGTCCTATTCCTGATGCTTATCTGATCTTGAAACACTTCCAACAGTTTTCTCTGAAAAAATAAGTCACAGTCTCACACATGAGCTCCTAAATATGTGCATACACATAGGAGAAATATTCCTCTACCACTGTCCATTTCTTCCAGGTAAGCTCTGTGCCAAGCACTTTGCATTTGCTGCAGAGACATTTGGCTTTCCCAGCTGCAAGCACTGCCCAGTCGTCCCCTTTGCCTGCTCCAAGCCTGGGGCTCCAGGATGGAGGAGAGCATCCTCTGGGCAGATGCAGCTTCTGGCTGCCACCTGGACCAGGAGGCTTTACTGCAGTTGTAGGAAGTCATCGGATACTGCAGCAGTAACACTACACGGTGTTATGAGGAGGAGCCTGTATCCTAACACATTAATTTTTCTCCTTCAGTCTTTGACCTTAAGCCACAAGTCACTCTGCTAACCTGTGAGCTTGGCCCTCCTCTGGATCTATAAGAAATGTCATCCCCAAACCCCCTCCAAGCAAGTTTTCTTTCTGGCTTACTAAACCAGCTCCTTGGCAGTGCTAATTCTCAGATGACATTCCGTATCTTCTAGTCAACAATTTGCACCAGTTTCCCAGCAGATTCCTGCTCTCCACACCTTATCGTCTGCTCCATTTCTAGTCACCCTCTGCCTTTATAACAGGAAAGTAGGAAAAGGGGGTGAAAAAGCAGAAAATGGTGACAAAACTGTTTAAAATTGAGTAGCTAAACTACCTGCCCAGAAAGACGCTACATACTTGACCTGGCTGAAGTTTATAGTCCCAGAAGATTAAGACAATGCACTATCCTAATCAAGGATCAGTATGAATTAGGAAAGGTAGATGAAGACTGGTGTAAACTATATAGAGTGAACAAACAAGAAGATATCATTTAAATCGTTTCCCTGTGTAAAAAACAGGGACACTGCCTGGATTTTGCCTTGCGCGTCATGGGTGATAATCCCATCCTGGGTCTGATAGCTGGCATTGCTAGCCATGTGATAAAAGTTCCCACACTGAGCCGACACACTGGCAGAAAAATCACTGATTGACCTGTCAGCTGAGTTAATTTGATCTGGAAGTCCCAGAGAAAGAAAAATATGGAAGCCCACAATGTCATTTTTCCAGAGTCACTTTTTCTGACTACAACCACACTTTAATTTGTCAGTCAGTCTCTCAGTCCCACATAGATCTTGTTTCCCTGGAGACGAGTCTTTTAAATAACAGTTCAAAACATCAACCAGATTGGAAGAGGAATTCAATTAAAATAAAAAACATCTTGTTGCACTGGGGGCCTGTCCTAGAAAGAGCTTCTGGAACATGTATTTCTAGTTTCCCTGGATGCATGTCAGGGCCTTTGTATTTATTTGTTATTGTTTATCCACTTATGTCTTTATTATAGGTATGGATAAACGAAGTAAAATTTTAGCTGACACTTTGATTATACTGATGTTTGCTGGTTTTTATTATTGGCTATTATTGGGTGGATTAGTACTCTTTTCAACCTTTACATAATTTAAACCATTCACTTGTTTATCAATAACTTCTTGACAATACTTTTATTTGTATAATGTTGTTTCTGCTATTTGAAAGATGAACTTTTAGAAGACAACAAAGTTAAAGAACAGTTAATCTTAACGACATGTTATTTAGAGCAAACCCAGCTGAAGAATATTGTTGAACTGGAGTCATCTAGTCCAACATCAAGAGATGTTGGATCAAGGGATCCCCAACCCATATGATTCACTCTCAGAAATTCTCTGAAGCAAGAATTTTGAGAAAATTAGAGATTTCTTATCATGCGATGCAACTCAAACACAATTCTTTGTCTGCAAACCTATAATTTCCCTACACAGATACCATGCTAAATTACACCTTTAAAGAGAACTCTTTTTATGAAGGAAAAGATGGGTATGCTCATGCTTGAAATGCATCTCTTTGGAATTTGAACCCACATTAACAAAAGCTCAATTTTTCACTTCCAGTCAGCTGTACAGCAGTTACTGATGAAAAGAAAACAGTAAAACACCTCCAGGCACTACGACTTGGAGCAATGATAGGCTGCTTCTGAACGCTAAACTTATAGCCATAAAAACAAGTGTAATTAAACCTCCATTTTCTTCACGTATTCAAGCACAATTTTCTCCTCTACCTATAATGATAGCAAAATAAATTTGGTGCCAATTTCCCAAACAGATTTAGAATGACCACATCTTATCCATCCCAAGAAACAGTAAAGTAGAAAAGAATTAAAAAAAAATATGTTAAAGCCTAACCACTGTGTTTTCTTGCCAAGGCATTTGATAAGACGTAGGATGCATTACAGTCCTGCACTGGGAAACAAGTGCAGTCTCTTGGGCACTCACATCATGGCGTAAAATCAGGTCTCCATACTGCTGAATGAAGACTTATTTGCACAAAATAGAGCGAGGACTAAATAAGAAGGGCAAGCTTTTCCTTATACTTGTCAGTCATGTAATCCACTTCATACTAGTCTTTAAAGTCTTGACAAATCTACCATCTCTTAACATTGCAAAGGGTCAGCACTGTTTTCTGCGGCATTTTGTTGCACATTTGGTGGCCAACACTCATTCTTACTGTTGAGAAATGGGTCTATAGTATTTGGAGGACTCTCCTCTTCCTTGCACCAGACTAAAAAGCAAGAAAAAACTTCAGCTTTGGACAGGCAACTGCAGTGGATACTGATCAATATAGATCACACTTTGTCAGTGCAAAATTAGTGAAATGTCATGTATTTCTTCTGCATTGCACCACAGATCACACACAGTAAGGAAACATACTGCCTCATTGGCTTTTAAATAGTAAAAAGTAATAGCATTACACGGCTTTGTTAATGCAAGTATTTATGGGAAGATGACACATAAGGAGTGGCTTCCTTCAAAGATACTGTCAAACCAACAGACAAAAATTAGTACCTAATCTTGCAAAAAAAAAAAAAAATTAACGCCAGCTGAATAACTTCTTTACATGACTAGGCTACAGGTTTTCAAAGAAAATTTAGAGCACTGAAGGGTTAAAACTTTGGACAGTGCCTAGCAGCAAGCAAATTACAGATACAGGTGAGGATTTATATATTGTTCAGTCTGAATTGCTGAAATGAAGTATTCGATATCCTGAAGTTAAGAGCATCTGGTATTACTTAAATAATATTGAGAAAAGGATAGAATTGACAACAGTCTTGTGCTAGACATTTAGTAGAGAACAACATTTATAACACGAATAATTCCTGTCTAGTAATTGCAATACCATTATTATGTTTATTGCTTCAACACAAGTAGCATAAGTTCACATACAGGTTGTAGCTGAAAGTTTACTACATTTAAAATCAATAGATTAATAGCACCTGACATCATCATTTAAAAATAATCTAATTATTCTTCATACAAACACTAATCTCCAGAAACAACATATTTATCATTAAATTAGTTCTATTTTTATCATACAAAAGTCAAATTATTCTTGAAAACATTAAACGTACTTCAAAGTATCAGGGTAAGGGGTTGTGCTTTGCAAAGGAAATAATGTAAGTTTAAGACCTTACGGATTTTTCAATGAGAGCCGCAGTGAGCAACGCAATAATGGAGAAGGTAACTAAAACTGGTGGGACCTGATCTAACATAAGGCAAGAACTGGATGCTGTGACAGATCTCTCTAGTGAACATAACAGGGTTTCCAGAAAGCCTCCTCTAGCAAAACTGGTCTGAACCCCCATCTAGATCGGTTTGATTCTTTACAGTGTCTGTTTATTTTTATTTCTTCTAACAAATATGTGATAACATACCAGGTCCGTGCTAGAAGGACCTAGAGACAAAGAGATTGAACACCTTAAAATCAATAAATGAAACCAGCACTTATTTCCCAGGGCTCTCCCTGGATGGATTCGCTCCCTTCCTGTAGGTTTTGCATCATCTAGGGAAGGAGACAGTGGCATGGCAACGTATTCAAAAGCAGCAGTCACTGTCTCTAAAGCAATCTGCTGGGTTTAAGGCAAATGCAACACAACTGAAAATATTCCCAGGTTTGAAGTGGAACAGCAACACTGGGAAATTCTGTTACTGCCCGTTTTTCTTATCCGCTGTGGTCCCAGGGAAACGTGCAAATAAAATACAAAAGCAAGAGGTTAAGCTGGAATTCCCCCATTCAGATCCACATCTACTTTCTTGGATGTGGCTACCTTCTACATGTAGAAGATATATGGCTTTCATTATGCCACTAGGACAGCAGAACACTAGGGATCAAACACATTGATACTTGGTTCCTGGAATCCAAGCTCACTTCTAGTAGATTTATATAAGGTGATAATAAAACCAGCTGTAAGTTACTGTTCTTTGAAGCATGCTGGTTGACACAGTAGGATAATGCTTTGTAATGCACTGGGCACCAAAACGAGGGACCAGGTCTAGCAAAAAACATTTTCAGACCAACTCCTAACTGAAGAACAGTACAATTGTTTTTTTTAAGTCATATTTAGGTATGTATAATCATAAAATGGAATAAAAAAAGGTGTTCTTCTAATATAAAACAATTTAAGACTATTATTTCAATTAGACAGATTTATTATAGACTCAGGTTCCACCCTGTTCTGCTGAGGGAAGACTACTGGAAAATGAGATGGCGCATTGCCAAGTAGGGCAACCTGAGTCAGTGGATAGCCTGGAAGTCAAACTGGAATTGTTTAGCAAAGCAGCAAAGCATGAAGTTTAGCAAAACCTCATGCAAGGTTTCCTGTACAATCTTCAGCTCACTAAGTTTAGATGTGGAAGTCTATTCCTTTGGCCTCTGTTCCCCAGAAATTCACTTGGGCTTTGAAACTCAGTCATAGCTCGGTGAACCTCTGTGAGCTGAATTAGCATCAGGATCAGCATCTTTCCTCCAGCTCACTGCGTAAGAACTGTCAAGAGAAGCACTCTCCCTCCTGGCAGTAATTCCTTTTGGAGTGCATTTATTCTTTCAAGAAAGACACCAAAGAGACAGCTGGTATATTATAGAGCTACAAAAAGAAGCAATCTGTCTTAATAGCTAGGAAACTTGTGATCAAGAGCAAAAGCCTGATTCTTGAACCCTCCTCCAACATTGTTTCAGTCATCAAACAGTGCAGGACAACCAAAATAGGTGATGTTATCCATTATTCCAACTTCCTTTACAATATAATTTTTTAAAAACTCATACTCTCGGGAGAAGAAAAATGAAAGGAGAGGGGACTGTATTGCATAAAACCTGAATGGAAGATCTTTCCATCATTACCTAAGCAGGTGATTTTTACTGGTTGGAAGATGAAAATCCTAACAATTATAGGTTGATAATCTGCCAGTATTTTGTATTCTACTGTAAAATTTTAAATTGCTAGAGTTGTTTACATCCTGACTTTACTCAAAAGCACTAGATGCAGCAACCTACAGATTTTTATATATATATGTAAAATAAATTTTGACCCAAAGGGTTTAAATAAATGCCACTTTCCATTTGGAAAGAAATGCTTAGCTATTTTTACCTTTAAAAAAAAGATGGAAAAAATGTTTCGTATTAAGAACAGCATTGACCATTTAGAATTAGACATAATTCACCAAGTGCCACCACAAAACAGTGCAAAAAAGAACCATTTTTCTAATATTCTTTGGAAAGCAGAAAAAATTCCTCCTAATCTATACAGGCCGAGGATCCACTGGGTAAAGAACAGTGTTAATTAATATTTACAGCTTTGGATGATCTTTACCAACCTGAAAACAGTGAGATTCAATTCTCACCTCCACTGACATCTAAAATTTATGCTAGCAACATTCTGGCATAATCTTTAAGCTGCAGAACAAACATGCCCTAAGACAAGTCCTGCGAGATGTCTATTCAGGAAAGAATAATCTTTCTTTCACCACAAGACAGCTACAATCGGTTTGGGGGAAGGAGTGTGTCTTATCATTGCTGCCCCCTCCTCTCTTCTCACGTAATTCTTTTTGAATGACAAACCTGAATCTTAACTCATGTGCTCAACTCATAAATTAGCAGATTTGAGGGAGGACCTTACCTCCCCTCAGCCCTACCTGTCATTTCCCCATGTCATTAAATTTTAACTTTCTTCCACACTGAGTGTGATGAACACTGGAGGGAAAAAAAAAAAAAAAAAGAAAAAAAAAAAAAGAAAAAAAGACAATTAACTTCAACATGCCTTGGCTGATGCCCAGAGGCAGCAGCTTGCTTACTCGTCTATCAAGCCCAGAGTTCCCTTGGTAGAAATTTCTCTCTCATATCCCCACTACTTACTTTGTCACTTTCCAAAAACAGCTTTGTCTCTCAAATTTTGCCCAGGCATGCCCTACCCTCACATTTTCAGTCCTCTGAAGGAATACTGTCAGGTATATGGTGAACCTGATAGATATAGATCTTGATTTTGCCCAGGCATGCCCTACCCTCACATTTTCAGTCCTCTGAAGGAATACTGTCAGGTATATGGTGAACCTGATAGATATAGATCTTGGGGGAGTCCCTAACTTCTTGGCTTCCATTGGCAGAGCCCTTCTGCAATATATTTCAAAATCCCAGAAGACTGGCATGTCTATTAGCAGAAAAAACCACAACCAACCAATCCCAATGCAAAATGAGGAAAAAAAACCAACCAAAAACACCAAAACAAAAAAAAAAAAAAACAAACCCCCAAAAAAGGAAAAGGTACTCAGTCATCTATTTCCAATAGGAACTGAAACATATCCTTGTATTGACAAGGGTTACAGTACTGTTTCTCTGAAGAGAAATTCAGAGCAGAACCCCCACTTAGGTTCCATGCATCATCCTCCAGGGAAACCTTTCTCACTTCATTGAACACAAAAGAGTCTAGACAGATGGTTTCAGGAGACTAGTCTAAAATGAGGCAGAAAGAATACCACCTACAGGGAATTTGTAAAAATTACTAAAGATACAGGTTGCAAAATAACTGCTCAGAAAACTTTGAATTCAATTAAATTTCAATACAATTTATTTTGGATTTACTGTCTCCATAAAAAAGTTAAAAAAAAAAAAGGTTGCACACTTTAATGACTGGATTTTTTTTTCCATATATAAAGTGAAAATCAGAGAGGAAAAACACTTAAGAATTGTTTGGTAGAAACTTTACATCTTAGAAGCTCACAGAAAGGTTTAATATTAACTACTTATTAGAAAGAAAAATTCTCAAGAGATTAGATGAACAATGGCAAAAATAACATGCTTGTATCTCCACAGAAGTATATCTTGCTTTAAAATACATATGAAATGAGGATTCTTATTATTACCGTTATTATTGGATTACAAGTGATGACAATATAAGGAATGGTATTCCCTCTGTAAGTAATAAGGAAAAAATCCCTGTGTTTTCTCTATGTGTATTACTGGGTGGGAGAACAGGTGAAAAATCTAAAAATTGGTGAAGAGAGGAAAGAGTTGCAGCTAGTTTGATTTATGCCTGCTCTTTTTATGCGTAGTCTGGGGAGCCTCATGATGATGTGTGATGAGTCAGGGTGAAATGTGTATAAATAAATGCACTGCCAATTTGTGAAGGCTCTTTAAAGCATCTTTTTTATACACTCCAATCCAAATTGCATTTTCTGGGGGAGAAACAGGAGACATCAAGAGAAGACAAAGTTGACATAGTAAGAAAAATCTCCACTTTTATTCCATTTCTTTTCTTGCCTTTGATTTTTCCTATTCGTCCTTTTTTTTTTTCTTTTTTTTCTTTTTTTTTTTTTTTTAAGAAGGAAAACCATTGTCCAATATTTCGTCCTGATGCAATAATAACCAGGTGGACAAAGTTCAAGATTAATATCTTTGACAGATCTCTGTGTACAAACAAGTAGCATGAGGAAATAAATAGCATGCCTTCTCCTCCCTGGAGCTTGGGATCTCCATGGGGTAAATGCAGTGTTAAGTTTTACTGGCAAAGGACCAGAATACCTTTCCATTTCCTTTTTTCCCCTTCTCCCTAGCCTCTCCAATTTGCGATTCACTTTATTGTCCTAGAATCTTTGTTATGAGAGTTCAAGCAGCTCCTTTAATGACCATGGAAAACATATAATATCCTAAACAATGTTCTTCATTTATGGAAAAGGAGGAAAAAGAAGAAAAAATAAAAGCACCCACCGACCAGCAGTTCCAAAACCTAACTTCCTACCCAAGAAACAGACTGACCCTGAATCCTTTCTGTACCTTCAAGTGCCCTTAATTACAAAGGGTAGCAGAACTGCAGTTTTCCTAGATTATAGTAAATCTTTGTTCAACCATAGCCAGCTAAGGTAGCCAATCCAACATTTTTTTACTGAGACAAATTAGTAATATCACTCATAAATATTCAAGAAATATTCACCCACCCTTATTTTTAATTATATATTTTTCCTTCCCCCAATTATCGCTCACCTGAAAATAAGAAAATACCTGGAAGATCTTGCAGTAACAACCTGAGTTATACCATGCTGTAATTCAGTCCCCAGAAAAAAACCCAGTCCTTTCTCCTTCACAGTGTTGAGATTTTAGATGTGTTCTTTATATTTATTTCTTTTTATTCTCACAGATTTGATTTCCAAATGTGTTCATTCCAATCATGAGGAAATTTTTAATAATTTACAAGACTCGAAGAATAGTGGTTTTAAGAAGCAAAAACAATATTGTGAAATTCAAAATAAAATTATAAAAGCTGTCACTCACACGCAGAAAGTTGTGTGTGTGTATATATATAACAGCTTTCTTTAGCTATATGAAATGTTACCTACAACTAATAATTTTCAGTTTGTGATGGAAAAAATTACTAAAATCAGTTATGATATTCAGCAACTGGTAGGTGAGAATACAGTGTCACAAATTCCTAAGAGCTCAGTAGGTCCTTTATTAGAAATTAGTTTCAAATTACCAATTTACAGATTTACCACTCTGGGGCATCCCTACACAAATTCTAGCTTTCACTCACTACCTGGTGAAGCTCAAAATTAATTAATGCAAGCTAAAATTCTACCAAGACTCCGATGCAATTATTGCTGCTCACTGCAGAGAACACATCTGAAATACTTCCTACTTCTGCCTGAACTTACTTGCATTTGCTTAGAAAGTTCTGAGATTTTCTTTTAAAGCGACTCCTAAGTCAAGTATATTTTTATGAATCAGCATGTTGCCTATCCCTCAGAAATATTCATTATCTAAGGAAATTAGAACAAGCAGCCTTTTTAGTTGGGTAAGTATCTGCTCTGCTAATGTACTGGAGACACTACTGATTTTAATTGATAAGAGTCACTGATACATCACCATCATCCAAAAGTAAAAAGCATCTCTCTCTATGAAAGTAAACACCTTTGAGCTGATTGTTTATCTTTTGATAAATGCCTCTGCTGTCCTTCTCTATTTATCACCAGAGAAAGAGGAGACCATTATCTGCAATAGCATTCGATTCCCCTGACACTATTATCACTTGCACCTCCTCTGTCTTACACCTTTTGGCTCTTTCACCACCTTCATGTTTGGAGCAGTATTTATCAAAGGAAGCTGGAAATTACCAGTGTCTCAATTTTGCTTTTCATCTGATTCATGAAGCATTTCTCATAATGTGAAAGGCAGTTCATGAATTGCTGGAGAGCCAGCAAAAGAATAGTAGTGCATCTATTTCCATATAAATGGCCTCATTACTATGCAGTCTTGGGATAATTTATAAGAAGGGATCCTCATCTGAAAGCAGGTGTCCTGCTGGCAATGTCCTTCTGTTTATACACAAAGAAATATAATTTCAAAACTATTTAAGAGATTGACCCTTTAAATCTGTAAGGTGCACCTCACTTTTACCCACAACAAATGCACTGATTAGGTGTGGAGCTTTGGCAGGCAACCAGGGTCCTTTCAATACTGGCACACAGCTTTTTCACCATCTTATAAACAGTGGAAGAGTATCATGAAGAAAGATGTAAAAGGTAGTTTTAGGAAGGTGTGAATATCATAACAAAATATGTTTGAAATGCACAGACATAAGACCTAAGGCAAAAGGTATCTAAACTAAAGATTATTTCCATAATTACATTTTAAATCAACATGTTTACAAGAAAAAAGCTGTTAGTCATCATCTCCATTTATAGGGTTTTGTCGGCCTTTTAATATTTGCTGGTTTTGTGTTTCATCAGCTATTATTTAGGAAGGTTTTAACCAGCGATTACACAGATGACTGAGTTTAAGTTTCCTTTAGATAAAAAAATTTTAAAAAGAAGATCACATAGTCTCCAAAAGTTTCTGGTTTACCTCCTCTATCTTAGAAATGCAAGTGCAATGCAAATATCAAAGAAATAGGTTTGTGTGAGTTTTTCTTGCAATTTTCCTATCCCAGTCATACAACAAAATTGCTCACAGCACTTCGCTGATATCAGTTATTTCCCGCACTCTAATTTCACAGGTGAAAAATTCTGAACTGTTTTCCTAGCATAGCTATACCAAAAATAGGAAATGATATCCTTTTTGAAACAGTCCTGAAAGAGAAACAAAGATCCAAAGAAGTGATATTTTATAGATACATCCAACTCTGTCTCTCACACGGAATGAAGGAGGTCCTTCTCAAAATTTTACCCAACAAATATAGAAAATCTTAGTTTCAGGAGAAAGCAAATTTATGGAATGTGAAAGAAACATTTATTTCTTTTTAGCTTACTTCAGTACAACTATTTATAATTGTAAGTGCTGTGAGAACACAATATGGCAAAGCTGCTCCTGCTTAGCTACTTCACTTTGTGTGCACAATACTTAATTTTGAATTTAATTGTAATTTGAATGATGATTTAAGCAGATGGAGAAAATGCTAGTGCTACGTGGGATGAGCAAAACATTCAGAGACCATGTAGAAGGAGAGCAGCACTGGCACAGACAGGAAGAACGCAGATCCCCTACCCTTACCCTTTTCCTGTGTCAAAAGGAGTGTGGTAGGATGGAAATGTAATTGGCACTCGCTAACTTGCATACACAAGTTGTTCCAGATTATGTTGTTGCTTTCTCTCTAGAAGTTTAAATATTATTTGTTAACAACTGGTGTAACATCAGCATACCTTCCTTCGATGTACCATTAACTTCACAGGGATGTTTTGCCCTGTCACATCCTTTGGGCTACCACCACTTGAAGTGCCAGTACCACAGGGGACCAGCCCCACTCCCTAAGGCTGAAACTTGCTCGCAAGCACCAAATTGAAATGCTGACTTAATACCAGTTGTTTTTCCTGTGAACTTTGGCTTTTCACATTAATGAGTTTCCCACCCATCAAAAAAGGCTATCTCAAATGCTGGCGTTGGACAAATGAACAGAACTACAGATTCAGTTACAAATAACTTCTTGTACCAGCTGAAAGGTAAAATTCATTATGAATGTCCCTATTCACTGTACAAGTTCTTTAAATTTAATGGAAAAAGTACATACAGTTTCATATTAAAATTGGGAGCAGATTTTTTTCGATGATTCTGCTATTGAATTTATTTAAATTCTATATTCTGTTTTCCATTTTAATTTCTCCTTCGCTGATAGCTTCTCAAATGGCAATTTCTATTTTTGACATTTTTTCAGCAAGGTTTATTAATAAATGCTAAATTTACATGTAGATATACACACACCTCCCTAAAAAAAAGAAAATCCTTAATTGGCTAGGAAGCTCCACCTTAACAGAACATATTTCACCACTCACATTAGAAGCTGCATGTTGCCAAATGATAGGCTTTGAGCAATCAACTGTATTTTAAAGAAATACCAGAGAAAACCTTTGTTTCAAAATTCAGTTTGCCTCAGCATTACTTAAAAGCAGCAAACTATAAACTATGTTTATATGTAGGTAAGACCCATTCTCTAAATATAACAAACGGAAATACTATATAACTGAAAAAGGAAATGGCAAGGCTGTTTGGAAATCAGGACTTCTCTGAAAATATCTACTTTTTATAAGATAGTTGCATATAGGAGTGAATACAAGACTGTTTCTAAAGAAGTTAGGCATCGATGGGATTGAAAGGGAGAAGGTATTATTAAAAACATAAATTCTAAAAAATTCGAGTTTAGGATAACAATCTAGTTCCAATTTTAGCCACCACACTACTAGGGTAGCACAATCCTTCACATGACCATCTCATGATGAAAGTGTGACCTTACCAGCATAGCTGGCCAGGTAACAAAGCCCACAGGAGCAGTCATTTCCAGTCAATGGCAGCATCGAGCCGCAACTGGAAATCTTCATCTCGGGCTCATGTCCTAGGCATATGCTTTTTCCTCCTTTATTAACTAAACAAAACCTTTAATGCCTACCGCTTTTGCCCTCATTCTAAGTTTCAATATATTGGCCACTGAAGGTGTCGTTACAAAAGTGCACGTGATCCACAGACAGGGATATTTGTGAGGTAGGTAGCAGTAGGGAAGGTACCTGTGACCAATGACATCCTGGTATACTGCCAAGACATGGCAAAAACCTAAAATTCAGCTAATAACTTTTCAAAATTAAAATGTAAATTCAGAGAGTCATGATTCCACTATTAAATTCAGCTTAATTGTAATCAATGCATGCCTGTGAGGATTATAAGCAGCAGTGCTTACTGAAGAACTATTGAAATATTGATATAATTTCTACTCTCAGAAATATTGGGAAACAAACCCATGCAATTTATAAATGCTCCCAATAGCTGAGTCTGCAGAATTGTTATAGCTGGGGATACACTATCAAGAAATGAAAGAAAATGGATTGTATTTATGAGACACAGCAGCCTCTACATACTTTTCTTCAAACTACTTGTTCGTGGCCTAGAAGCCTTTGTAAATGTTGTGATAAAGTAAGTGCCAGAATAGGGAGCACTCATGCATGTGATAAGAAAATTTACTAGCGTAGCAGGGGAATATATATGAATGCTTGCATTTGTTTGCTTGTTCGTATTTTTTACAGCAGAAAGACTTATTATATTGGATGCTCTGAAACACTTCTAAAATATGCAGGATTTTACAAAATATCTTTGTAATTATAAGGAAGACATGTTCTGCTTTCTTTTAAGAATGATTACAGGAAATTGGTCATGGCAATTTAATATCCTGTGTTATGTGCCTTCATCTCTCCCCATTCTCAGCTAACCTGCTGGAAAAGGTTGCTCTTGATTTATGCTTTTGTTTGTGAATTACACTGTAGAGTATCAGAAGCAATAAGAGCTAGAAAATTGCTTCTTACAGTCAATGACCTCCTTGTAGTTTACTTCCTTATTTTATCATAATAGAGACATTCACATGATGGAGATTTCTCTACCAAAGAGAAGGCTCTGATCCTTGACCTTAATGACAATGTTTTTCTACCTGCTCAAACCATTACCAGTATTTTTGTGATGGCCAACTTCGAACAGAGATTTGAATAAAGGTTTGTTATTCAGTGATAAAAGTGCAGTCTACTGAAGTAACTACTGCTGTTAAGAAAACAATGGTTTATTCTTTAGATTACATTACCTCTCATATAAGCTTTCATTTCTCTTCACTGGCTAATTCATCTTCTAAACAGGACCAGCATTGCTTGATCACCGCTGTTAAGACTATTTATTTGTACCTCAGAATGAAATAGAACTCTTTAATAAGGGCCCGAAGACTACTGAAATCAGTGGGAGGCTTTTCCTCGGCTCCAGGAAGATCTGATCAATCTCTATATGCACAGAGTAATTGTATTTTTCAGATGAAGTTCAGAGGGCCACCTTCTCCTGTCGCTGATACTCATGTAAATGAGGACTAACACCATCGAAGCTGAGCTAATGGAATTACATTGCTATATAGAATCACAGAACAGTTCAGGTTGGAAAAGACCTTTAAAATAATCGAGTCTAACTGCTCACCCAGCACTGCCAAGTCCACCGCTAAACCATGTCCCTAAGCACCACACCTACACATCTTTTACCTCCCGGGGTGGTGACTCAGCCACTTCCCTGGGAAGCCTGTTCCAGTACTTGACCACACTTTCAGTGAAGAATTCTTTCTTAATATCCAGTCTAAACCTCCCTTGATGCAACTTCAGGGCATGTCATCTTGTCCTGTCACTTGTTATCGACTCCCACCTCACTACAGCCTCCTTTTAGGTACTTGTAGGGAGTGATAAGGTCTCCCCTGAGCCTCCTTTTCTCCAGGCTAAACACCCCCAGTTCTCTCAGCTGCTCCTCATCAGACTTGTGCTCCAGACCCTTCCCAAGCTCCGTTGTCCTCCTCTGGACACGGTGCAGTACATCAATGTTCCTGTTGTAGTGAGGGGCCCGAAACTGAACACAGTATCTGAGGTGCAACCTCACCAGTGCCGAGTACAGGGGGACAATCACTTCCCTGGTCCTGCTGGCCACACTGTTTCTTGTACAAGCCAGGATGCTGCTGGCCTTCTTGGCCACCTGGGCACACTGCTGGCTCATATTCAACCAGCCCCCCCAGGTCCTTTTCCGCCAGGCAGATTTCCAGCTGCTCTTGCCCAACCCTGTAGTGTTGCATGGGGTCGTTGTGACCCAGGTGCAGGACCCAGCACTGAGCTTTGCTGAACCTCATACAACTGGCCTTGGCCCATTGGTGCAGCCTGTCCAGATCCCTCTGCAGAGCCTGCCTGCCCTGCAGCAGATCAACAATCCCCCACAACTTGGCATCTGCCAGCTTACTGAGGGTGCACTTGATCCCCTAGTCCAGATCACTGATAAAGATATTAAACAGAACTGGGCCCCATATTGAGCCCTGGGGAGCACCACTTGTGACCGGTCACCAACTGGCTTTAACTCCATTCACCACCACTCTCTGGGCTCAGCCATTCAGCCAGGTTTTTACCCAGCAAACAGTACACCTGTCCAAGCCATGAGCAGCAACTTTCACCAGAAGAAGTGCAGTGGGAGAGTGTCAAAGGCTTTATTAAACTCTAGGTAGACACCATCCACAGCCTTTCCCTCATCTACTTAGCAGATCATCTTGTCATAGGAGGAGATCAAGTTCATCAAGCAGGACCTGCCTTTCATAAACGTATGCTGGCTGGGCCTGATCACCAGGTTGTCCTGCATGTGCCATGTGATGGCGCTCAGGATGGCCTGCTCCATAACCTTTCCTGGCACCAAGGTCAGACTGACAGACCTGTAGTTCCCCAGATCCTTCTCCTGGCCCTTCTTGTAGATGGGTGTCACATTCGCTAACTTCTGCTCAACTGGGACCTATCCAGTTAGCCATGAGAAATGATGGAAAGTGGCTCAGTGAGCACTTCTGCCAGTTCCCTCGGTACCCTTGGGTAGATCTGATCCAGCCCCATTGACTTGTGTCTATGTGGTGTAGGAGGTCACCGACCATTTCCCCTTGTATTATGGGGGCTTCATTCTGTTCCCTACCCCCATCTTCCATCTCAGGGGCCTGGGTACACAGAGAACAACTGGTCTTACTGTGAAAGACTGAGGCAAAGAAGGCATTAAGCACCTCAGACTGTCACTGTGTTTCGCCCCACATCCAATATAGGATGGAGATTCTACTCAGCCCTCCTTTTGTGGCTAATGTATTTATAGACACATTTTTTATTGTTGGTTGTTTTTGTTTTTTTTTTACAGTGGCAGCTGTAGACAACTGCCTACAGCTGCTTTTCTCCCTGCGTAACCTTGCAATATCTTTCTAATTTTCTCCCTGCATAACCTTGCAGCACACTTGTAGCCCTCCTGAGTTGCCTGCCCCTTCTTCCAAAGGCCATAAACTCTCCTTCTTTCCCTGAGATTCAGCCAAATCTCTGTCAGCCAGGCTGGTCTTCTTTCCCTTCTGGCTTGTCTTTCACTACATGGGGATGGCCTGCTCCTGCGCCTTTAAGATATCCCTCTCGAAAGACTGCCTCCCAAGGGGCTCTGTCAACCAGTCTCCTAACAAGCCAAAGTCTGCCCTGCAGAAGTCTGAGGTAACAGTTCTGCTGGCCCCCCTCCTTGTTTCTCAGAGAATCAAAAACTCATTTCATAATCACTGTGCCCAAGGTGGCCTCCAGCCATCACGTCACCCATGAGTCCTTCCTTGTTCACAAAGAACAGGTGTGGTGGGGCGCCTTCCCTAGCTGGCTCCCTCACCAGCTGGGTCACGGAATTATCCTCCACATGCTCCAGGAACGCCCTAGACTATTCCCTCTCTGTACTGCATTTCCAGCAGACATCTGGTAAGTTGAAGTCCCCCAGGAGAACAAGGGCTAGCAATTGTGAGACTTCTCCCAGCTGCTTGTAGAATATTTCACATGCCTCTTCATCTTGGCTGGGTGGTCTGTAACAGACTCCCACTGCCTTGTTGGCCTTCCCCAAGATTCTTACCCACACTCAACCCTATCGTCACCATCGTGGAGCTGCAGAGACTCCAAACACTCCCTAACACACAGGACTACCCCACGGCCGCTTTCCTTGCCTATCCCTTCTGAAGAGTTTACAGCTTTACATACGTGACAACCAAATCAGGCACTGGGCAGGGGTACTTTTGGGGTAAGGGCTGAAAGTCAGCTTGTGAAAAGACAACACAGATGCCTAACATCACATTTACTGTGAGCGTAAGTGCTTGTTACTAATGACAGACAGTGCTGTAATGCACACAGAGCTGTGGTCAGCTAGTTGGGATCAGACTGGGCATTCTGAACATGGCTCACTCATTTGGCATTATTAATTGATTGTTTACAAATACAATGTTTCTAGAAAAGAGCATGAACCTGTTACAGAAGTAATCTTCCTTTTCTAAGCCCAGCTCAGGATTCTCCCCTTATGAAAGAGAAAAGAACTTAAAAATTCCCAATATCCATCATTCTCCGCCCTGTAATTCTCCAAACATCAAACTTCTCATCCATGCCTAGGAGTCAAGGACAACTCTATCTGACACTGGGGCAGAAGCACCAAAGATGTTAAGCTCCCAGGTTTGTCAGAAGAGGTGGCATAAAACGACCAAGGAGAAAGAGAGATTAATACTCCTACTGAAGAAATGTTTACAGAGCAGATTCAACCATTAGAGATTCCACACAACAGATGGCACTGGAGAAAATCAAGCGTCATGCGTTCTGCCACTCACAGAAATACTTGTTAAATAGGATGCAGAACAGTCGCTAATGAAGATAACACGTAAGAGAGTATTATTCTGCTCTAAGGCTTGATTTGACTCAGAGGGAGCATTTCCATCTATCCCAGGCTGCTATTTCTTTTTACAGAATTTCTTTGATGCTTTTTGCTTTTAACACGTTTTGTTCTGTTACCTTGATGATATGCCAGTAAACAGTGGAATGAGATTTCTCCTAGGTTTCTTGAAAAATTTCATTGCCTAAAAAAACAACTGACTTTGAAAAGTCAGTTTTCTTTGTCTTCCTTTCTGTGCCACTCCAATTAGAGCCTCCCTCTGTTGATGAGTTCTTGCTTGTCTCGTCTTGTTAGATGTTGTAGTCTTTACACTGAACATTTTTCTATGCAGATTTGTGATGTCTCCTTAATTTAAATACCTATTGTCTTCCTGCAAATTTAATAACATGTTCAGGCATGTTCATGCTTGTTTTATTCACATTTTTATATCTTGGTTTACAGATAATCTCAGGTAGCATAGAAAGACTACAGTAAAAGCAAATGCTCAGGGTGTTGGGTTTTTTCAATTAAAATTCTAAGTATGAAATTGCTGTATATGAAAGTGAAAAAGGATGTCAAAAGTTCCACTTCCACCTGCCCCAACCCAGACCACCAGGCAAATCTGATAAACATGTCCCAGTTACTGTATAGAATAAGATATGTATATGCACAGGGCTGATGAGTTTACCCTCTGGTTATGGCTCTACAGCTTCAATTACTAGCTAATCCTTCTAAGTCTAGAATGACTGAAAAATGGGAGTGACCCAGCGAAAGCCCAGTTTTAGAAACAACATTCAAAAACTTTCAATGGAAGGGATAAGAAATACTTGCATTGCAAAGAAATTCAGATCCTGGATGTTCAGGAAATGCCTTGGGAGATGCAGGCTGTAACTCTTAGAACTGAAATAGGAGCAGAAGTCAGGTCCCCCACTCCAAAAGCAGGTGGCCACCATGAAATACTTGAGACTCAATGAGGTGGAGATCCCTCACAGAGGTGGTGTGTTCCAAGACTGCTGACTGAATTGAGCCCTTTCATCAAGGGTTGCTTACATTTCCAGATCCCACCTGGATTTGGGCATTCAGAGAGAATGTAAGATACAGGGAAGAACTAACTCCAGCTGTAGTACAGTAAACCAGTAAAGCACCTACGTAGTAAGAACAGTAACAAACTGAAATTTTCTTTTGAAAATAAATAAAATTCTTCTACCTTACATGGTTACCTTCTACCCCGTCTCCTTTCAGACATCAAGTTTTCCTGTTGGACCCAGGCAAAGATTACTGTGCTCTCAGGACCGATGCTCCAGATGAGAACTCCAAGGAGATCAGACATACTAAAAAGGATAAAGATTTCTTGATGCTCATGTTCCTTTCCCACCTGAATCAAGAATTTTCCAAGAAGTTGCTACTACTGTAGAGAGGAATGGAAAGAGCCAAAAGACTGCAAAAATAAAGCTGAGAGGAATGTACAATCACAAGAGCATTTATGTTCTTGTCAAGATACAACAAGATCACCACCACCACACTGACAGCAACAGACTGAAAGGCACTAGCAGGCCAGTTCTTCTGGATTCTTTTTCCAAGGATTCAGTTTCCTGCTATAAGGCAGATGAAATCATGTTTACACTATCAATAAAGTAACCAATTACAGTGAACAATTGCAAAATGTTAGATGAGAATTTATTTCAGGACTTACTGGTAATTGCCATCCAGAAGCCTCATCATTCATCATAACTCAAAGGAATTCATCGCATTTATCGCAGGGCAGAGGTGAAACTTACAGGTTTAGATTAGGAGCTGTGTCCATGGCAATAACGAGAAATTAAATTAATTCAGTCTTCAAGTTCTCTTTCTGAATACTTTTGTCTTTTATCTCTTTCTTTCATCACCTAGGAGCTGTTTTTACCAAGGCTTCAATTTTATAAACACAGATACTTCTTACTTGCTCTTACTATTTTTCTCTATACTCCTGTAAACTCTTTAATACTCCAGCAATAAACAGTATTGTATTTTCTGTCTTTCTCTGAGAAGAATAAAGCCATTCTTGAGACTTAATTCTTTTTATTTAAAGCAACAGCTGATTACATACATCTAAAAAGACCAGCTATTGACATCCCCCTGTAGTGCACGGTTGTCCAAGTCAATTAAGTGCTATCAGATGATCCTGAAATTGATACAATCTTGAAACTGTTCTGCCACTAAGAGTGACAGAAAGATTTTTATTGTTGTTTCTTTCACTGCTCTTTGTGTCTTTATCGAACTAATTAGGATAGACAGGAACATTTTACAATCTCATCATAAACCTTTCCTTTATTCTAATGAGACTGTCTGTTTTTCATGGAAAGGAAACACACATTTCTGTGAGGTATTATATACAGCCAGCCAAGCTCCTACAGTGCAAAATATTAGGACATTCACAACATTTCGTAAAATATGGCATAGGTTTCTGTTTCTTATAAACAGACTGCATTTCAGCTTGCTCTCTACCCATGGAAGGTAGGTGTCTGGGATTTCAGGAGAAACAAGAAAAATGCAGTCTGGATAGATTTTAAATGTAACTTGGTTTAAGTCTATCAAAAGCAGGCTGGAAGGAAAGAAGCTGAACAGCGTTCAGGAGGACAATCTACTTTTAGAAATGTTTTGCTGAACACATAAAACAAGGAAGCTCTTGCTGGAAGCAGACAAAAAACAGAACCTTTCCCCTGCAGCAGGCCTTCCTACAGAGATATGTACACATCTGACAAGTTTTGACAAACTTGAGAACCCCACTGCTGTTTAGGAAAGGTCATCTCCTACGAGCATGATTGCCACTGCTTTCAGCTTTCTGCTGCATGCCACTGTTGTGAGGGATCATAACCCAAACTTCCATTGCATGCTGCAAGGGGAACTCACATCTCTTCAGCCTATTTCATTCCTCTTCCAGGGAATGGGTGAAACAAAGACATATGTCTATGCTTAAAAAATTATAATAATTTAAAAATTATAATAATTACATTTATTTCATGAATGACACATTGGTGTTCTGTCAGCGATTCATCATACACCTCTGACAATTCTTGCTTTAGTCATATCATCTTTTTTTTTTTTTTTCCCCAGTCTTGTCCCTTTAATTCTTCTCCTCTACTGAGAGGCAAATTTCCTGCCCTCAACAGCAAATTCCACTTAATAATATAGAGTTCACTGCTGCTTGGGTCACATGCAGACAGGAGCAGATGGAGCATGTTGTGCCCTGGCTTCCCACCAATACAAGTTTAGGTCTCACATCTGCCACCTCCTCATCATCATCTCTGACAACATCTGCTTCAATCCCCTTTCCTTTTCTATCCCAATGACTGATTCTTCTTTCCTGTTCCTAAGAATAATGGGGACTGCCATAGCAAAGTATAAAGGTGTTTTGCCAGCTTTATGCCAAGAGCAAGATTCCCCAGTCAGCAGTTTTGCCTCCTACAGAGTCACTTTGTGCTGCTCCAACAGCATAAAGAGGTCACAGAACATCAGAAATTCAAGCCTTCTATGGCTGCGTGACAGCAGGAATTTGGAAGGTTGTATTAAATTTACTGTAATGTGGATACTTTATGATATCGAATAAATTACTCCGCATAAAAAAGTAATCAGAAACATGAACTTCAGCTTAGCTCTCCCAGTCTCCGTTCCCTCTCAAGACAACAGAAAGCAATATGTTCCTCTACAAAAGGGTTCAGTCAGGTTTCAGTTGAAGCTACCCTGATGGCTCTTAATTGTAGCCACCCTCTTCTAATTCAATAAGCAAGAAAATCCAGAGAGAACAGGTTTCTCAAAGTTAGCTGCTGAGAATAACCTCTCCCCCCTCCACCTCCAAACCAAAGCATGATGGAAGCTACGTTCCAAAACATCTTTGGAAACTATGCCTTTAATTTCAGTATTATCTAATACGATTTTACAACAGTCTATGAATGTCACTAAACGATGCAATTCCTCTTGGATTTTCCTTTGTCTTCTGAAGCTCTACTGTTGTCAGTTATCTTATGTCCAAGGTTTTCTCATATTGCCAGTAACTGTTGAATATAAATCTTACTTTATTCATATGTAAATCTATGCAAATACCAGTTTATGGATTGTGCACTGTGTATACTATGATGGGCTGATTACAGGGGCAATGGGTATTGATTTTAACACTTCTTGGAACCCATTGTATCATGCAAGTTCAGGGAATTTAGTTTTTTCTTTGTGTTTCAGCTTTCTTTTCTGTAAAATGGAGTAACAATGATAGTCATACCATTTTCCACTTTCAGGAGAGAAGAACCTTGGCAATTACTATGTGATATTATTAAGATGATATTAGTATTACTGAATGAAAGCCATACTAAAAAGATCATTTATGATTTTAGAGATTAATGAGATTTCTTGATGCATATCTAGTATCTGCCATCACAGCCCAATTACCGAAGCTTGATTTTATTAATGAACAGCACAGAAATGTAAAAAAATAAACATTTGTCTCTCACTTCAAGTCCTAAATCATTGAAGATTAGAAGAGATAAACAGCTAGGAGACTGTGCGGGGACTGGTATAGCTTGGAAAAATTATATTCTTATTATATACTGGAACTTTATGAAGCTATTTTGTATTTACAGTGGCTTTTTTGTTTCCTGACAACACAAAGCTCCCCCTTTTTAAGGGCAGGGGGGATCTCAAGGTAAAAAGGTTAATCTAAAAGAATAACGCATCTGGTAGGTTTAGCTGAGTTTTGTTGTCTCTAACCTAGGTTTCTGGTTGCACAGGTAGGATGTGGTGCCCCTATAAGTAATCATAACCTCATGGGAACTGAACTTATCCCGGTAGACCAATCCTGCAGGCAAATTTCAGAAAACCAAGGTACTCCTGCTGGTAACATTGTGCTCAGAGGCACTTCCCACCAGTATTGGAGATGCCCAGGAGACAGGTAAAGGAATTTTCACCTGGGACCACAGCAGCTGGATGTTGAAATTCTTGAGTCAACCTACAACTTGCAAGACAACAAGCTGTCCCTGGCAAACTGCTTCTTCCTGCAAGCAGAAAATTATTTAACTAACGAGCTTCCACCCAAGTTCCCAAATTTGCCTCCTTCCCAAATGTGTAACATTCCAAGGCACAGTAGAATTAAATCAGTAGAATTACAGGGTTTTTAATAATAAACATTATCCAAGATTAGAAAGTAAATCTCAAAGGACTCCTTTTACCACCAGAACAAGCATTCCCACAGGTTTTCTTGAGGTGCCTAGCCTGGCAATGTGCTTGCCAGGTCAACAATGTCACTGAGCTCTTGCGTGGGGGGAGGGGAGAAAAAAATCCACCAAAACACAAAACCAAAGAAAACTATATGAAACTAGAAACATCATAAAAGACACAGGCAATGAGGATAAAAAGCAATCAGAATGACAAACATATTTCTGCTGAAATTCACCGTTGCTGCTGAGGGACTTTGCAAACACTGCATCCAAGTTGGAATTCAAGATATGAACTCCAGGGGCCTCATGCTTTTTTCCAAACACGCGAGAAAACCATTTTAAAGCAGCTTATCTCTTGTGCACATAGAGATATTCATGTCTCATGTCTAACAGAAAATGCTTGAAGTATGAAAGATTTCTTTGTATGTCTCTAAGCAGTTTAGGTAATTGCTTCAAACAGCGTTCCCTGCTTGAGAAATGCAGTACACACCTCCCCACCCACTCCATGGCAGCCTACAAGTTTCGATTTAAAGCAATAAATGGCATCTTGTCTTACTCATCACCATTTTGCTCCCCAAAAAAGGTTATATAATATAATGTAAACAAGTGATGCAGTTATATATAACATTACAATGAGAACTCGATCTTAAAACCCAATATAAATCCAATACGCTGAATATCGGCTTTCAGGAATTTTCTTTGCTACTCATAAATCCCTTACAAACAATCCTTCAATTCTAAAGGTTCAGCTTCAGATGATATTGTAGGTCCATGTGTTGTAAAATGCTATCTAACATTTATTTTAAAAATGAGAAGTATGGCAATATTTTTATCTGTTGTGTGGGGACACAGTAAAAAACATCAAATGTAAAGTTTGTTGGAACAATGAACTGTGCTTACATTCAACTATAAATCTGAAAAATGGGAAGCTGTCCAAAACTTGGATTAGTGCTCAGATTGAAACCTAATTGGTCTTTAATCCTCTATCATTGCAGAAAACAGGAAAATTACAGATTGCAAATGACAGTGTTGCTAAACCCCAGGAGTGTGGAAGCTTCTCAAAAAAAAAAACACCGAAAGGATGTGCATTATACCAGTTTTGTCATTAATTTTCCTATCCTAATGTATTTTGAAGGGTTGTCACACAATATAATCAAAGCAAAATGAGGAAGAAGTTTTAAGACAGAACATTTCTACTATAGGACACACCAGCTCCTGGTTTTGTAGATGTCCTACCATATGCAGTTAATGTGCAAATTTAGTTACTTGTAATCGATAAGGTACCAGGTTTTACATACTATAAAACCTTAAAATGGAATAGAAGTATAATTGGACAACCTGCCTGCAAAATTTACCACTCTATAGGATACAGAATTGTGTCCATTACTGAAATGAGAGGAAAAAAACATCCTTCCAGCATCACAGGAAAACATATATCTATTTTTTGGGGGGGTAGCTCTTCTATGAAGTGAGTAAATTTAAAACAAATTTTACTAAGACCACGTGCTTGTTGCTTGCTTTTGCAAATGCTATAGAGGGTGATGTATAAATCTTTACCAAAGCTTTATTACATCTGCTACATTACCCTACCTTCAATTCCTTTTAATTTAAGCATGTTATGAGCAGTCAAAGAAGAGGCATGATTTGTTCTTGACAGTCCACCATATCGGCAGCTTATTCTCAGTTTCTACATGTACACATATGGAACATTTTATTTTACAGCTTCCTCTTTGCATTTTGTAATTAGGCTGTCCGCTTAATATTTCCTGAAACATTTCGTATTCCATCTGTCTTTAGAAATAACGCTTAATTTGAACTTTCTTTAGTTCTCTGGGATTTTACCCAATTTTAAGCATAGACATGCTTTAGTTAGTTCTGAAATGCCCTAGGGGAAAATTCATCAGATCCTGTTAGGCTGAAAGCATCTAACTGATGTAAGAGTTCTTTGACCCGTTCTTTAGTCTGTTCCTGTCCCCTGTTGTGTTTTAATAATTATATTAAAAATAATTAACCTTTTATGGGAAAACTGAAACTGTTTTCCCATAAATTAGTTAATATTCTGTATCTTCTGCTGTTTGCTCACCCTTCTCATGAAGTCATTTTGAACTAGTTCAACAGTAATTTATTTTAAATCCTTCCTTAAATTAAACAGCCACAGATTTTCATATAGACAAAGTTTCTATCCTACAGGGCAATGGAATCTTTTTTCTAAATGTTCAGGTTCAAAGATAACCACTTTATGACAAATTGCAGTAACATTCAGTAGAACATGGAAACTTTTGCTGCCATTAAACTGTACAATGCCAAATATAACCAGTAAGATAAAATCTATAAATCCTGTGAGTTTTACAACAAAACAGGCCTATATAGAAAAAAAACCAAACCCTGACACACACCATCACAGTCTGTATACATGCCCAGAACATCTCAATTAACACCAGCAAGTCTAGGGTCATGAATATAAGTTAAAGAGATAATTCTTAACTACAGCCCATTTATTTCAAAGAAAACACTAGCAGTTATTTTCGTGTTAAGACTACAGTCTTACCAACAGTGATGAATAATACTACAGGCAAAAATTAGAAGCTTTTTTTTACAAAAAATCAGCCACTAAATCGCCTATAAACAATGCAACAACCCTTTCACAGTGGCTTGTGCATGAAAACTAATTTTGTTGTTGATTAAGCAGGAATACTGCTCAATGGCTACTTTTCCATCTCTTAAAATAATGGAGTGTCAACTGCTAAAAACCTTTGCTGGATATCAGCTATTGCCTTCTGATAATCATCATGCATCTCTTTTATAGTGCCTAAGACAGATCCATAACATTACCATCATTACTCTCAGTAGCAGACCTGGCTCTCTATGTATTTATATGAAATCTCAGACTTTGCTAGGACCCTGTTTCAGCTAATATCACCTTCATTCACAGTTCCTCACTGACAAATCAATAATCTACCTTTGTCTTTACTAAAGTGACTATAGTGTATATCTCAAGTTATATACTTAAATTTACTTCCCTTAGTGCTGCAGTTTGCATGTATGGCCACATTCTCCTGTATCTGTGACCCAAGACATACCTCTTAAATGGAGGATGGAAGACAGAGTATTTCATTATTAGCATCAGATAAGAAAAAAATGTGTAATTATAAAAAGTCAACCTTCAACACAAAATGAATGCTTAATTTTGATGGAGAAAAAGTCTTTGGCTATAGTCATTACAAGGAGTTTTCAGGAAGCAGCCTGCACAAATGGCTATTTCTTAGGCTTTCCTTTGCAGGGATCTGGTTTTCATCCAGCAAAAATCAACACGAATCAACTGATTGCCAGATTTGAAAGGACTTCAGCTGGTGTTTTGCCTACTGAAGGTTCACGGATAATGTGTCAGAAGATACCACAGGGCATAATACTTTGGCTGAAAGAGTGATTAAACATCTTTCCTCTAGTCTCGCAAATTATGAAGGGCTCAGAGCTCTGCATTTCGCTTCTGCTTAACCTCAGAGCTATAAAGTAAAATATTTAGTGATTTTAAAACACCGTTAGGACAACCTTTCTAACTATGCTTTTTAAAATTAATACAAGGGGTGGAAAGGTGAATGTTTCCTACGTGGCCAGAAAAGAAGCAGACAACAGTCACGGTGAGAGGTTACTTCCCATTCCACAATGAATTGTCCTTATCTCCCTGGTATACAATCTTACCAGAGGAATTATCAGTTCTCATACTGTACCAGTCCTAACCTACAGTTTCAAACACATCAGTGCCACGGAAAGGAGTAATGTAACAACTTCCTAGATTACACAGCAGAGCGATTAGCCCTAAAGCAGATCAATAACATCAATGGTTTGAGCTTGAGGATAAATAACCCTGATACTGGTAACAGGTTAATTGTGTTTCAAGCTGCTCTTGCCAGTGATAAAATTTTGATAAGACCGAAGATTTCAAAGGCCTTTTTGGGTTTTTTTATTATGGCTAAAGTAGAGGTCTAAGCTTAGACCATAACTCAATTAGGCTGAGAGGTATATACGTACAAGAAAATAAAAACAAGGAATTTAATCTTATGAAGCGTGATCCTACCTCCGCTACACTGACACCGCAATGTGTCACCCTGCAAGTATGAGATCAGCAGCAGGGGACTGTTCTACTTTGCCACATTGATTTAATGGAGGTTTTTCAGTTTAAACCAGAATTTCCTCAGAAGGCAATGGGCGTGCTGGCTTTGGCTGGGATAGTCGTTTCCTTCACAGTAGCTGGTATGGGGCTGTGTTCTGGGTTTGTGCCGGGAACGGTGCTGACAATTCAGGGGTGTTTTCGTTACCCCTGAGCAGCGCTCACACAGAGCCCCGGCCTTTTCTGCCCCTGCCCCAGCCCACCGGCGAGCAGGCGGGGGGGCACAGGACGCTGGGAGGGGGCACAGCTGGGACAGCTGACCCCGACTGACCAAAGGGACACCCCATTCCATATGGTGTCATGCTCAGCGTGTAAAGCTGGGGAAGGAGAAGGAAGGGGGGACATTCTGAGCGGTGGCGTTTGTCTTCCCCACAGTCACCGTTCCACGCGATGGAGCCCGGCTGTGCTGGGGATGGCTGAGCCCCTGCCCGCCCAGGGGGAGTGGTGAGTGAGTGAGTGAGTGAGTGAGTGAGTGAGTGAGTGAGTGAGTGACTGAGTGAGTGAGTGCCGCCTTTGGCTGTGCCTGTGTGCATGGCTTTTACTTTACCTATTAAACTTTGTTTACCTCGGCCCACAAGTGTTCTCACCTTTACTCTTCCATTTCTCTCCCTGAACCCAACACGGGCAGAGCCAGCAAGTGGCTGCGTGGGGCTGAGCTGCCGGCCAGGGCTAAGCAATGACAACGGGCGAGCATCTGAGCTCAGTAGAGCCGATTCTGTATTTTAGTGATCTTCAGTGCATGAAAGGAGATTGTTTGATATTTTCTAACTGTAAGAAAACCTGTAAATATATGGAATGTGGCTTTCCCCCCACCCCAAGCTATACTGAATTACTCGGAGGTAAAACTGTGCGTTATTGAATGATCAAACCACTAAAAAGCAATATAGGTGCAACCAATAGAGGCAATTAAATGATTCCTTTAACACAGTATATTGACATTAATCTCTCAGATTTGCTCTGCATTACCGAAAGCCTCCTAAACAAATATGCATAGAGTGTAAGTACTCAGCATTGCATAGTTAAGTAAAAAGACTAAAGTCTCATTTACACTTGAACTCCTATATATTTTCCAACAGTCTGAAATGGTTTCTGGTAGTAGTGTTTTAACAGAAAGAAGCATGTTATAAATGAGTTGTAGGGAGCAAAAATTTTATTTTGATGTTGAATATGATTTTTCTCATTTAAATTATCCTTGCATTCAAGGTGACTCAATCATGTGCTGAATCCAGGGTAGTTCAGGAGTGAAATTTAATCATAGAAAGTATCTCCTGAGAAACTAAACATGATCTTCTTGTGGTAATATGGAAGCAGTCACTTACAGAAACATCTCTCATTTCAGCCTTAATTCCCCTCAGAGTTTTCTGGTTTGCATGGAACTCTGCTTGCTCTCTGGAATTGCTCTCCCACTGTTTCCATGTCACTCTTGATGATCAGAAAATCACAGCTGTGTCGGTATGTGGCTGGAGTTACTTACATGCGCATATTCACCCTGTCTCTATCTCTCACATACATTTTCCCATTTACTGATTAACTCTAGGAAGCAAATTTTCAGAGGCATCCCTGGATATTACATGCCCAACTTCAACTGATTTCCAGAACTATCTCCACACACCACCACATCACCCCCGCTAGACATTAACTAGCTCACAGCTGCACTTTTGAAAAAGACTTTGCCCATCAACACCAATGGTTTTGCTGAATGGCCATGTTTTCACAGTCCCATATACTCATACATGTCACCATAATATATTTATGTGCATTTGTGTATTTTTTTTTACTGGACAGATGCAATCTTAACTGCGTGTGTGCGGTTAGCTTTGAAAATTTAGCAAACATGAAAATCACTTTCTTTTTCCCACATACAAATCCCTGACAAAAGATGTTTTTCAATTAATATTTGTAGATCCACTGGCCTTTTTCTCTACTTTTTTAGATTAAATGGCCTTCTAATTCAAGCTAAGTAGATGCTTAGGAAATTATTTCAATATTAGTTAAGAAGCTTCATGGTAAAACTCACTGTAAAAGAAAAAAAAAAAACCAAACAAAAACCAACAGCAAGCCTCCCTATAGTGCCACATTTCCTAAATAAGAAATACGGCTAATTGAAATTCTACCCCGTTTCAAAGGAAGAAAAACGCCTTGTTATGATTCTGTTTTCCTAATCTCCGTGTAAACAATTATAAAATGCAAATATTTGTCCATTTATGCATAAAGCAATCACCAATTTTCTTTTCAAAGTAAATAGGTGTGGAAGTCAATTTGAGCAATAGTTCCTGGACCCGGTGAGAGCCACTATCTGACAAGACCAGCAGACAAAGTGCCAGAAGCATCAGAAATCTGGAGCTCACCTGCTGCCAAATTAAAAACAGCTTCCACAATATTCTTATTCCACAAATACTGGTCAGAGTCTTTCACCACAGAAATTTTTTATTTATTTCTAGGTTACAGCTTGTGCTTTAAGTATATAACACTGGCGTACCTTCTAGCAACCTACACATTGTACTGTTTAATGTCACTAAGACTTTGTAGATACTGGGGAGCAATATTTCAAAACAGGTGATCTGACCTTTAGAGTCTTTCTGAGGATTCCAGTTATATTTGTCTCAGACAGAAACTGTATTTTCTACTGGATTTTATTTGATAACGGAAGGTTAGGCAAATACAAACAGCCAGAGCAACAATTGCTTGCTCACATACAACGATACAAGAGCTGAACATCCCAGATGTACTGCAGGTATATTCCTAATATTTCCACACATGCTGTCTTGTAGCTTGGCTCTTATCTAAGTTTCTACATTTAAAAAAATGTGATTGTTACTGCTTTGTACCTGTATTTCCCTACTGATGAAAAACATAGGCCAGAGTGGCACTACAATTTAAATAGACCATAAGGCAGATTGTCTCATCCTGATGCTGCATGTGATTTGCAATGGTTTTAATCACAAAGACAGCAGAAGGTCACTTCTCTTAATAAAAAACAATTTTTTTAAAAATTAAAATGTGCTACATTTAGGTCCCTCCACGGTGCCAGAGTAGTGCCTCATGGAAACGTACTCTAGGCTGTCTAAATTAATTATGCAAGTAATCCCTTTGCAGGAAGAGAGAGAAACCTTAGCATCCTTCCAGTACAAGTTCTGATCCCACCCAGCTAAGCTGGTGGGAACTCTGCAACTTTCAAGCAGCAGCTTGTATTTCAGAGTCATCTGCAAATGCAGATGTAAATTAAAACTGATGAAGCCCAGCAGTAAGGGAAGGATGAAAGGACTTGCAGCAAGACTAAAAAGAAAGAACAGGACATGGATCAATAAACCCAGTACTCTAATCAGACTGAGCTATTTGTATGGAATATTTCAGAGGAATGAAACTTTGTTAGTTATTAACCAACAAGTTTACCAAGCATTTTTAAGCCATTATTTGTCCAGGTAGGAAGCATTTAAAAAAAAATACCTAGTTACATTTTCTGCTGAGACTGGTCATGAGTAGAAGTCTTCACTTTTTAAGGCATAGTGCACCGAAACTTACCTCTGTATCTTGTGGAGCACCTAGTGACCAAGTTTGCAACTCTGTTGCTGGTCACAAACAAGTTAGTGCTTTCCCACTTACAAACAACTCATAAAACTTTAATACACTTGCTGTGCCGAGATTGACCGTGGAAGAATTTCATCTCAAAAAGCCTCCTACCGCATCTTACTCATTCACTTAAAATAGATACTTGAATTTTCACTTAAAAAAAAAATATATATATATGTATATATACACACACACACCCCAATCACAGTTTTACTCCACATATTTTATACAATTTCTTTCCAAGAACAAATAATTCTTTAAGGGATTAAAAAAAAAAAAAAAAAGTTGTGTTGGTTAACTAGAAACAGGACAAAACAATGCTGCAAAAAAGTAAAAACTAAGAAAAATTACCAAGGAGTAGGACTTTTATAAGCCTATTTATGAAAGTTTTTCAGTAATATACAAGGAACTTAAAAGTCAAATATAGGCTGAACATCAAGAAATGTTCCTGGCAGTGAACATGCAGACTAAACAGCAAGAATTACTCTTGATAGCAATGTTCTGCAGTTGGTGAATCAATCTTCCAAAGGAAGGACTTGGTGACCTCTTCAGCTGGAGCCCTGAGAACTATGTGAAGCAAGATGGGACATACAAAATTTTCAGAACCTTGGGCTTTGCATTAACTGTCCAGACACAAATTGGCAGGAGATATTCTAGATGACAAAAGAAAACCTCTTTGTTTCTCACTTTGCTAGTTTCAGGTCAGGCACACCTGAAATTACCAGCTTATGTAGTTGTCTAGGTGATTTTTTTTTTCCTTAACATTCATTTCTATTATGGAAGAAGTTTTATTTCCAATTACTGTACAATCCATATAAAGACTGTATAAAAGGCATTTATAAAAGTAAAAAATGGGAATTTTTAACAAAGCCATGAGTAAAGCAGGATGCATTTTTCTATAATTAAAATTTCTGCCCTCATCACCTGAGTCACTACCTTTGTACAAATCTCATCAGAATCGTCATCTTGTTTGCACCTAGCTGCGAGACAGAAAGGATCTGCGATAAAAGCAGCATTAAAAGCATCCTTTAAAAGAAATCCCACTGTTCCTTTCGGTCTTTTCTATTGTACCTCAAGTATTATTATAATGGCTTCTAGTAATGCCTAACAGATGTAGAATCAAAACCTCAGATTTAAAAAAAAAACCCCAAAACCAAACACACATGTAAACCTTAAAAGTATTATTAAAAAAAAAAAAATAAATAAAGCTTGAGACTCCTGGCTACCATTGCCAAAAGATTTATTGGTATAGGAAGGAGCGGGTGAGTGGAGCAGGCAGCCAGGCTGCATGGAGAACAGCAAGGTGGGCAGGTCTACTGCCCCTCAAGTATCTGTCCCAGCTGTATGGCAAAATAGTCATGTAGTGAGTAAGTGAAGCGATGAAATTATGAGAACAGGGAGGAAGATCCCTAAGGATGCTAATTTTTATGGACTTTGTAAGGCATTTTATTTTGTACTTTATGTGGGAACATGTTTAATGCAGTACATACGACATGAGCTAGCACCTACACCAGCATATCTCCGAGCTCACTCCCAGTAGCAAAATGAGCCTAGTATGCATTTACACCAGTGTAAGTCTTCTCATTATAACAGTTTGTTTGCACTTTCTTCCCCCCACCATCCCTTCTCATTCATTTAAAGCAGCAACAAAAACAAGCGCCTAATACAGCCATTACCTCTTTGTTATTGGCTTTGGGGATGTTCAACCTGCAGTTATTATTGTAGGAGTAACCGTGGGTGAAAATCTTTCCCAATGCCTTTGTCTTGGCTCAGTGCAGCATATAAATCAAAAATTGTTATGTACAGCTTGCATGTTGTTTACTCTCCAGCGTTATTCTAGCTGCATTTTTACAAGCTTAAGCTCAAAACAGACGATCAGAGGATTTTAGATGCTTCAAGCCCCATCATTTTCACTAAATTGAACTAAATGTCTTTATGGACCTGTGAACTGAAAACTGTTCTAGGTCTCATCTGTACCAATGACGTAGTGATAGCAAGAAGAATATCTTATCCTACAACATACATCATTGCAGCAATCGTAATACAGTTGAGGATGAACTAGTTTCAAACTGCTGTGGTGTCTGATTTTTGCCAGGATGCCGTGAGGAAGAAAATGCAGAACAGTAATTTCTCCCAGAAGAATCTGGGATGTTTCCTATTTAGAGAGCTGCAGAGTATCTTTCAGGATAGAGCACAGACTGTTAAAAACCAGTAGCTAGAGAAGCCTTTTTGGTTAGAAAAGCCACTGTTCTTCAGGGATGAAAACTTAGCATTGAGTTTTGATTCCATGTTTGCACAGCCTCTTCACCCTCTCGCTGCGTTAATCTAAAGCAGTGCTGGGAAGACGATTGTTTACTGTGTTCTCTGCTAACTGTCATTTTACTCAAGACTTTCTACATATGTCCTGTAGACGTCTCATTGACAATAACCATTCGCTCCTACAGCACATCATCTGTGTGCAATCAGAGCTCACAATCTTCCAGGAGGGTTTTGCTTTCCACATTGTGAAATATATAGAAACTAAATGCTATCAGAATATTCTGGGATATTCTGCAACTCCTCCATCTCACTTCCAGTGCAACACCATTGCATTACGCATATGCAAATAATAAGTGGAAAATCTAAGTTCTTTAGATTAGACTGTCTATTTTTTACCAGAGTCTTCCTATTATTAAGCAGCTTACTTCCGATGATGTTTTTCTCTTTACACTATTTAAGTGTCTATGGTTTCAAGTTCTGCCTGATATAGCTGCGTAACATACTTACAGTACATGAGAGAGAGAATCTCTACTGAAAAATTATTTTAAGTGATCAGAAATGAGGATTTGTGAATTATACCCATACTTTAACTAGCTTTAATAAGTTCAGCCACTTTTTTTTTTTTTTTTTTTTTTCAAAAAAAGGGGCATAGAAACACTTTTAGATCAATTTTTCCTAAAGACTGCACAGCACTGAAACACTGAAATGAAATATGCTGGGAGAAAAAAAAAAAAAGTGTGGCATTTTCTGGTTCACCTGTTATGTATTTCCAATTTTCTGTCCAACATATGTGGAGAATTAGTACTCACTTGCACACAGAAATCATTCCAGTTCAGATAAGTGATGGAAAATCTGGAGGAAGTGTAGCTCCTACTCAGAACCTGGGGGGGGGGGGGGGGGGGGGAAGGGAAACAAGAGCAAAGAGTTAATTTGTTATTCACTTGGAATTCCAACCAGTTCACATTTTTGCCTCAGTTCTTCAGCAATATGGAATATTTTCTTCCTGCTGATTTTCTGAAGGTTTTTGACTTTCTGACTTCTTCCATCAGCAGGCAACTGTCTGTCCAGCTACAGCTTTCTTAACATTATTAAGCTTAATTAAGCTGCCTAGTCTCCAAGTTGCTCTTAAATTTATTCCTACCATAAACACAATGGAGTGTTCTGGTTCCTACTGTCTCTTACCAATTCTCTCTGGCTTCCTCTTTTGTACTTTGCATTATCTTAATGATTTCTTCCTTTGTTTTATTACACATTTCCCTATTGCATCCCTGAGCTGTCATGCTACAGCCTCAGCACTCCCACATCCAAGAAGTTCAAATCCAACTTTCCAGGCAATTACCCTCTAGCTCAGTGAGATGCTGTTTTCCTGAACTGTATTACAATGACTGCCAGCAATCAGTCACTCTGAATATAAATATAAAGTAGCGTTTCTGCTTTCAGCTTTTTACATTTACTTCTTGAAAGAATCTATAGACAAAAATAATTAGCGGCAGAGAGCTGAAGACCTGGCAGGGAATCGTGATAGCCCTGCAAGGAGAGCAATCGATACTTTAGTGATAGTCAATAGCTACCTGGATAATTATTTTCAGTCAAATTGCAATCACACAGTGTGCATGATTTACCTAGGGCATGATTTTATAGCAAAAATTATGAATACAGCACACCGGGTTAGCAAAGGATCGCTTTAAACAGCTTGCAAGCCCTCCAGTGACACCTGCCACCTTACACACTGCACAGGCGTCCAGTAAGCTGTTAAAAGGGCCATGTAAATACACCTGTGTAGGTACATGTCCTCATTGACAGATTATTTAGCAAATAGGTATAGGCTGATGCCAGTGCTGTACCTACATGCTGCTTTTACTCTACATTGTTTCAGAAAGCACATGTGAAGAAAGATTAAGGTATCCTGGTAAACACTTTGTAGCAGAAAAGAAACCCAGAGCTAGCTGGGTTAGGCAGTTGCTAAACAAGACTGTTTTTTTGAAAGAAATGAAAGCCACAAAACAGGTGACGTTTGAGTTAAAAAAAAATAATAAAAAAATAATAACACACACACACTTTACTGTATGTTTTTTAAATTTCGAACAGCCAAAATTACCAAATGTTTAAGCTCCACTGAAAACTTAAATCAGACTACTAGAGGCTGTAAAGTACCCCGGCTTTTAAGTGAACATGAATGCTAGGCGGAGATGTGTGGCAGGTGGGCAGGACCAGTCATACAGCGCTGTGCAGAAACAGGAAAATCGCAGAGCCTACTCTTCATAGTTAGGAGACCATCACTAGGGATGCTTACTCTTGCTTTATAACAAGGAGTCAGAAAATAGTACATTCCAGCAAACTTCATGAGCTCATTCTGCTTCAAATATTTCCGATTATTTAATTTCTATCCTTAATTTTTAAATAGTGCCATAATGTGTACCCACAGAAACATCAGCTCCCTATGGTTTCATTATGCAGCAAAAGCTCTTTGTTACAAAGGAGTAAAGGTGGGAGTAAGTAGAAGCACGCAACTAATATCTCAGGATAGCTAATTAAAAACCAGCAAGATCTTTTTTTTTTTTTTTTTCCCCTCATAAATTGCTGGTGTTCCCTGCATGTTGCAAAACATGCTGCTGCTAATGAGTTTTACAGGATAAGGTAGAATTGGAGGCAGCTGGCAATAGCACGTGGCTACTATCACACTGTCTTTAAAGGTGAACTTCCTTACCTAGAGCCCTCTAAACTATGTTTAACAAATCTTAACAGAAAAAGAGATCAGCATTTTCCAATTGGAACTGCTTGCCTTGCTCTGCAACTGGCAGGATTGCCAGAGAGAGATCAGAGCAAGAGAAATAATTTATGATAATTCTACCTTCCACACTGCTTCATTTCTTAAACTGGCTTTTCACAAAAAATATCCTCCACAAATGCTGCCAAGGGAGATCTCACTACAGGCATAAGGACAAAGCAGATCCAGGAGAGAGCACAAATGGTTATTGTGCAGCCCTCTACCTTTTACTTGTCCTTTTTTTTTTTTTTTTTTCCCAGAAAATATTATTACATTTTTTTACCCCTTTGTCATTTCCTTGGCAGCTTACATCAGCTCACATTACTTTCGTAACCTTTTCTTTCCTTCTACGTGCTACATTTTGGGCATTGCCATTGGTTTTACACAGCACTATACCTTCGCCAATGGGGAAATACAGAAATAAAGAATCCAAATAAACATCCAAAAGTTCAAGTGTCCAAATGTCCTGGGAGCTGTGGTCTAGAAACAGAGCTGGAGGTTCCTCTAAAAGAAGCTGCAAAGTAAGCTCATGAAGTAGCTTGTGTCTTCACAAATGCAAAAAGAAGGTAGGGGAAGAAAACAGCCACAGCTGCCACTTGTCCCAACACCTCTAATATCACAGGCAACAGCTGGGACCTATTACTGCGATTTCATGCTCCAAGTTTTTTCATCTGATGCTAAACAGCATACCTTTTATGAAACTCCAAGCTGGAAAAAGTGCTCAAAGAAAGTTTAAAAACTTAAATAAATTTAGTGCAATTCAGCTCATTTAGTACTCTTAAAGGCATAGAAATAGACAGAAAAAAACCCCAAAAGCTAGAACTGTCAGACCTTGTGGCAAGTAGTTGGTGTGAAGAAAAGGTGGAAGTCATCTGGCACCAGGCACTGGACAACCCAACCTTCTGTCAGCCCACTAGCTTGGATTGTGTTTACAGTGTTGCCCCAAAAGAAATAAGTAAATATTAGAGGCAGTCAGCAATCCAGCTGTTCTGTTGCTCAAGCACAGAGTTCGGAGGAGTGCACCTGTTTAACAAGGGGTATAAAGCCAACAAGACCCAGTAGAAGAGAAGAGACTTTTTACATGTTGAAATTATCTACTAGAAGATGTAGGTAGAGTTTGACTTCAACATTTGAAGGGGACACTAGCTGAGGCAGCAAGGAAATCTATTTTTACAGATTCCCCAGCTGACACTGATCAAGTGGTGGGTGGAAGGAGACAGGACAAGGCCACGTGTTTTTCTGCCCTTCCCTCCTTTCATCCCACAGAGGGATCTGAGACCTTTTCCTATTCTTTTCCTTTGCACAAGGAAAGCCAGACTCCAAAGGGAAACTGAAAGCACACCGCTGCTCTCCCCTGACCCCAGTTATCCCATCCCTGCTGTAAATAAAGCTCATATTCATCCAACTAAATATCCCAGCCTCAAAGTTTTCCCTTCAATAAAAGGATGATATCCATAGTAAAGATTCTATTTTAATTTATTATTTATTTAATTATCATATTTATTATTTATTTATTTTTGTTTGATTATTCATTATTAATCATTTATGTTTATTAATAATCTAATTAAATTTATTTTAATACTAAGGCTTTGTGTTAATAAGACAAATGAAAGCATCAGTAGTTTCACCACAATAAAACAGGGGCTATGTAACAAAATAGACTCAGAAAGGTTGCTTGTAAGATAAAAAGTTAAAACATTTATGAAATAAGGAAAATTATGTAACACAGCAGACAGCTGTCTGAAGTGGATACTACATGTTGCATCTGAGGTGGCTTTACCCTGGTCTCAAAGCCATGCCTCCCCTTAGGCTTAAGGTTACAGGCAACTGAGCCACATAATCTATTTTCCACTGCCCCTTCAATTGATTCAACTAGCTCCCGCTCTCTGGAACACTTCATGAAGAGCTTGCGGGGAAAAAAAAAAAAAAAAGAAAAAAAAAAATTAATCAGTCTGGAGAACACAATCCTTATTTAACAACTTGACATCTTCTCAGAAATGTGGGAGGCTGAAAAGACAGACAGACCCAGACTAGATAGGAACATTGCCCGGTTAAACTAACCTTTTCCTGCTTCGCTATAAATACCATAGCCTCTATCATGTATTTCAAAGTCTTTTCATGCAAAGTTTTGAAAATATGAATCAAACAGGCAAATGAAGAAAGACAAAAATTTAGGCAGAAGCCAAATTTCAGACAAAGAGAGCCCCAAGAAAATTAAAATTACCGGTATGGCATAAAAACCTTATCTTGAACTTTTGATCCTTAAGTTCAGAGTCTCATGATTTCTTGACACAATGCAACGACATCCTTGGCTCTAGTGCCACCAGGAAGACTTCTATAGCAGCCAATATAAAGTCTTCAGCATCTTTATTCTGGCAGCAGACAGCCCTGTCACTGCCGCACCCTGCATTTCCATAATTTGTGAATAACAACCAGAGATTGTATTTACCTCAGTATTTTCTTCCTCCATTGTTTGTCTACCCACCCTTACATCTTCCCGCGGCTTCTGCTGCTACATGTTAGACATGGCTAATAAGGAAAGCAAAACATTTTCTTCATAGCCTATATAAATGTAAACAAATACAGCAGCTGAAAGTATGGTTGGGTTTCTGTTTCACACTGACTCATGCTGTTATATCATGCACGGAGTTGATCACCATGGCAATGAGATGCCAGAAACCATTTCCAAACTTTTGTGAATATTTAAGCATAGGCAGAAAAATTCAAAACAAAATAATTCTGTAATAACCTTTTGCTTCTTTTTCAAGTCATGAACCATTATGAATTCCATCACAATTTTCTTACAGTCATTCATTAGTCACAATTCTTTTCAGATTAATTTTAACAAAGAGTTGATATTATTATTAATGCATTTTAATTACAGCCACAATGTGGAGTTCAGAATTGTGGGACAAGGTCATATTGCACTAGATGCCAAAAAATAGAGAACAGAAAGATGGTTGTGGCCCCCGTAAGTTGGCAAGTATCACAAATTATTCATCAGAAGTGTTACTGGAGAACATCACACATTCAGATGTGATTTAGTGTAATTGGAACTGGAGGTCACAATTCAGTTCCCCCTCTGAAGAAACAGGGGTGTATTTTCTGCACAGACCTGACGTAATTATTCTGTAAATTTAGTCTAAAACTCCCATTCAACAAAAGGGAAAATAGTTTTCTAGAATCACTACCAAAAGCCAATACAATAGGTATATAAACATAGTTAAAACCCATTTTTTTTAAAAACTCTTCACTAGTTATGCAATACTAAATAAGGTATGATGACATCATAATTCAGCAAAATCACAGCTTTGATAAAGGAAAGTATTTTGATTATGACCTTAAAAATGTCATCTTTATTTAAGAAAAGATGTAAGAACTTTAATTCGTACACATTACAAGCATTAACAGATACAAACTTTCTAATAAAAGTTTTTCCTTCTGTTACTGAACACCTGGATTCTGCCTCCCATACAATCCAAAGTTAAGGCAAATAACATTACCATACTTTCAATATTTGCTGTTAAAGTAAATGTAGAAAACCCAAAGTATCTGCACTTGCTCTAAAAGATGATATTGTAACCTTTATAAAAGAACTACAAAAGTAAAGAAAGGAAATCGTGTTTCAGCCATCATATGCTTCTGCATTATTAAATGCATAATCAGTTTCCAAGTCTTCCTGAAAGAAAAATCCAAGTGCTAAATTCAATCTCATTCTGCCTTTCAGCCTGAATCCTTGCATTTACTGCATCCAAGTACAGAAGACATCTTCAAGTCAAAATTCTATCCCCAACAAGCCAGCACATTGCCTGAGAGCTGATGTACGTCCTTTTATAAATCTTTAAAGCTCCCCATGAGCTGCTCTCAGAGGTTACTCTGCAGCACTGGAGCCAACAGAAGACCAAACTTTCTACCCCACCACAGACCGCCCATGCTTCCTGCCTCCCACTTTATGGTTCTGTAACAGTTCAAGCCACATCCACAAAAAGAGGATCCCTTTTCTCCCCTAAGCTCATCCAGTAGGTAGAAGTGCCAAGTCAGATATGTGATTACATCAAGAAATCCTATGTCTAAATGCATTTTTAAGATTTGCATTGATCCAGATATATGTGTCATGTATAGAGGCTATAAATATACACATATATAAATATATCAAAAAAACCCACCCAGATATTAAACAAATACCCAGTTTCTCAGTGGGCAGAGTTTGCAAATAGCCACATACACACCAAAAGTACCAGCAGTGTTTTACCCAAGATGAATCATGGATATAAATAAGACAAGGACTGGAGGGAGATGTAATATTTTCAGCTGCTATTTTTGGAAAGAAACAGATCATCTTTTGGACGCTAAAACTTTTTTTGATCTCAGCAAGAAACAGAAACCTTTAAAGCTAAAACAGATGGAGAACAATTGCTCAGAGTTTAAAGTTGATTATACTAATCAATAAAAGTCTAAAAAGAGATTGCTTTTCCCTACAGATACTGTTGCATTGGCATGGAAGCCAGCAATGTGTAATGTCCCAGGCTGCTCCCAGCTACAAAGTCCCAAGGTCCCAGGTCCCACGAGAACAATTTGAGGGCAGGAGCATTACAACTACATCCTTTTCAACAAATGGCACTGCAAACCAGCACAGACACAGCTCCACACCATGTTTCTCTAATCAATCTTCATTTCAGGTCTAAAACTCGTTTGTGCCATAATCCACATTAATGTGCAGGGGTTCAGGTCCAGAAAATGGTAATTGTAAAGGCTGTATTTGTCTTACGGGAAAACAAGCAGAGAAGTTCTTTAAATAATAACATTTGATGGATTTTAGATAAAGTTTGATTGCGGTAAAGAAGTTTACCTCTATCAGAAGTTTTCTAACTGCCTCTCTGTTGTCTACATTACCTCTTGACAAGATAATTGTTGGCAAGACACAAGCAAGCAGAAAACAAGGCATCAGACAGACAATGTATTCCTTACCAAATTAAATCAATGTCTCTTTTCAGCTTGATTTGTCTAGAGGAAAACAACAACAGGAAATTAAGGAGGATATGGCTCATTTTGGCCAGAATGTTTGGATACATTTTTAATTATCTGGGGGGATGGGGGGCAGTTCATATACTCCATATTCCCCAGTATCAACTGTTCTTGAGCATTTTTATACTTGTTTTGATTATTATAGTCCAGATATTAGTACTACTAATAAATGTTGATACAGTTCAGATCCATTCTGAACTGACTACAAAATTACTTGAACAAATGCAAAGTCATTAAGAGACACAATCTGTTTCTTTCCCCAGGAAGTGAAAAATTATTTTCCTATCTCTTAGTTAATATAATCTATTCTCTTGCTCTTCTGAAAATTGAAGTTTCAGCTCTGGGTTATTTATTAACAACAGAAACGAATTTTTAAAGGGTAATTTTCCCTACAGGAAAATCAAATCCTCAACAATTTGAAGCACCTACTGCTATAAAACTTCCAATTTTTTTCAAAAAATCTTTGCGCAAAACTCAGGGGGTTTTGCATATTTCATAGACCATAATTAAGTAATTGCAAATTTAATCTCTTACATTTCTGAAACATGGAGGATGATTTTCTTTAATTCCAAATTCTGCATTTGGATGCTTAAATTAACATATAAAAGAATTTTTCTGAAGGAAAACATATCACTAAACTGTGCACGAAGCTCAGATATAGCAGCCTAATGTGCTCCAATGTTTGACAGAGGTGCATATCAAAGGAACTCATCCCATCTAAAGAAAACAGCCAGTTCCCACAGATTGTAATCAATATTTGGATAGTCTCACAACTTATATATTTACCAAATTAAATGTGTAGTTAACGATGGATGACCGTGTAGCTGATCTTAATTGCCTGCCAACTGCTTCTGCTACTCTTACAGTTAAGAACATTTAGTGTTCAAGAACGACGGTGGATCTCAGATGAGAAGGTAATTCCAGAAAGAGACAGGGAGTTGGGCAGGTGTTTGGGGGTTTTCCCCTCCTTTTTTTCTCCCCCCACCCCTCTTCCTTTAAGTTTATAGAAACTCTAGAGTAATATCTTCCATATCACTTTAGAGACTGTTTGTAGTTTTAAGGGTTTACACGACATTTAGAGGAAATGGGTCTCTTTCTGTCCATTAATTAAAACATTTATTTTTGCAGGATAATTTTGATCAAGACTTGGCAACAAGCATTTAAACAATGTGCGTCTGACCGCTCATTGTTTGACATGCAAAGCTGAGCAAATGATTCAAAACTGCCGTGTTCAACTAATATATTTGCAACTGCTCTAAAATTTAATGTGAACATCTAGGTTAACCTGAACATTTTTCTGTAATCAAGTTACTTCCTTCAACTGGGGGTTAAGTACTCAGCAATTTGAGTGTGTGAGCGATCATGAGAGTAACACGGAATTGTTTTGGGAGCTTGACTGGATGAGCTTTTGTCACCCTGTGCAGGACTGGTCGTTTTGGGAACAGGAACAGGACTGCAAGGAGGGTGAAGGCAGCAAGATTCAATGTCTCTCTTACAAAATATATTCAAACTTTTTATTTTCCCCAGCTTTTTTCACTTTCAGAACAAAGTTGAATTGACGTTTACAGGAACAACTGTATAAGAAAAAATACGGATACCTTTTTGATTCTTTCACTCTTAAAAGTTATGAATTTTCTTGGTCTACATCTATCCATCTGTGCTCTGTTGCAATTGCCCCAGATCCTTCTATATACAGATTATATGAGCTGTATTTTTGAGCAGACATACCACCAAAATAAGGCTACCTGAAAATCCATTCTCTGAGCATAATTCGGAGAAAATATTTCTTGCAAAGTACTCTAGCTGTGAAATATTACAGCAGGGCTTACAAATTCCGTTTGAATATGGTGGATTTCAAAGTCATACTCTGAAGACCAAGCAATTAAAATAGGCCAGCATCACTGTGGGAGAAGTATACAACAGCAGTGTCCAGCCTGCAGTGGCTCAGCATCTCAAGCAAAATCCTGTATCACCATCAGCTCAAAGAGACAGACATGGAATTCAGGGCGCAGTTCCCAGCAGGTACAGACCAGGGTGCTCAGTGTGCTGTTCCGCACCTGTGGGTAGCTACCGCTTATGCTAGTCTGGACTTGCTGACAGTCCTAAATAAGAACCTTAGCCAGTTAGAAACCTGGTAAAGCGCTCTTAATTGTGACACTTTGTCCAGGATCCCAGCAGCTATCCACTTACAACGTCCCACAAGCCAGAAGGCTGACTGAATCCAGACCCTCCCCACCTGTTTCTCACTCCAAATGAAACTCTCAAAGGCTTCTGCTGAATGTGCACAACATTTCCCTTTCAGATTGATCCACGTTGAAAAATAATCACATCCTGAATATATACCATTTGGACCGATGATTTCATTTAAGATGAAATCTAATTTGTGCACCTGAATATATTCTGTAAGGGTGTTAAGGCAGGAACAAGCACCCTCTTTTCTCAAGAGCTTCCAAAGCTGTTCTTCTAAACTCCTTAAGGGTCAAATATTAAATAGGTTAGGAGAATAATTAAATCACCATATGACCATTTTGTTTGTGTTTCTTCTTTTGCACATCTTAGGCTTTTTAGAGGTTTATGTATCAAATTTAGATCAGCTCTCGTTCCTTTATGCATTCATTACAAGCTCTTTATCACAGATATGTCAAAGGAAAAAAAACATCAATAATTCCCTAACCTTTCTTCAGTCTAAGTGTATTCAAAGTATTTCCAATACACAATGCATTTAATTCAGTCATAGAAAACAAGGAGGGAGCACTTAAAAACAACAAAAACCCAAAACCTGTTTCAGAATACCACACTGCAGTCTGAAATGAGCTTGTTTTCAGCAGAAACCATGTATTTCAGGAGAAATCCAACCTATGTGTTTATTACATTTTCTCCTTATGGCTGTTGCTATTCTTACAACTTCAGCACATCCATTTTGCTTTGTTTCCTGCGTGTACAGCAGACAATTCTTTACACCATTTGGCAGCTTACATATTACAGTCTTCAGACTAAATTTACACATGTAAGATATTGAAAGGTTTTTCTTTGGCGCTGAGAGTTGCACATTTGCAGGTATAGTTTCACATACAACTCCACATGTCCAGGTTTTGAGTGGTTTTTAATATCATTTACAGATCATGCTATAAGTATTTTTATAGCTATAATTAGCATCACTCAGAATAGATGCCACCAGTAACTTCCTTTTACACATATACCAATAATGGATTTCACAGATTTTTCTGCAGGACCCTTAAGACAATTTTTTCTGGGAGTCCAAACTGTAAAGTATTTTTTTATGCTGCTAAATATTTTTTACATATAAAACATGCGTCTGACATCACTGTGGATTCAGAGAAAAACACTCATAAATCTGATCTTAATTTTTGCTGTGTTTAGGCTTTGGGGCTCACAACAACTTTTACCCTGGGCACTGTAGGAGCACCAGACAGATCAGTTTCTGCCAGAGGTTTGTATTGTTAACATCAGTAAGAGGAAATCAACACATTTGTGACTTATTAAGTCATTACCTGTATTCTTTTTGTAAATAGCTCACATTTTCCTGCTAAATATTTCTCTACTTTTTTCTTTTTTTTTTCACCATTCATTGCTATATTCTTATTTGGGGTTTTTTCCACACTGCAGTTCCGAGAATACACTAAATTGCAGCATACTGGGAATACTTATATTTCACTTGAACCTCCAAGAAAACACCTAGGAAAGGCTGCATATTATTAGAAACATCCACCACTCATCTTTTGGTGAAAGAAAGTGGCAGAGCAGGCATTTTGAAATGTTTGTTTTATGCAGAATGGGTAAAGATAATTGTGGGAGTAGATATGGAAAGGGACTTGGATCAGACACCTGACAAAAGATGTAGCCGGTATTTTTATTTCGTCTGTAATTTTCATCTGATTGTAAAAATTGGATCCATTTCCCCCTACACCTAACAGGATGAAAGAAATCACCTAAAGTCCTTAAATGAAGATCATCTATTTAAATATGACAGTTTGAAAAGCCACTTGGGGATCTCATTTCTTGGTATGAATAAGTGTTTTCCCTGCAAGTAAGAATATTATGTTTAGGTAAAAATAGTGCCATGAAAACTATAATTGTCTATCTTTGCTGGTTTGAAGCTATGTCTAATGTACCTACGATGTGGAAACCAAAAGCACTTCCAAGGTACTAGACCCTGACTCAGGTTCAAGCAAGAACTAGGTACACATTTTCTTCCCCCTTCTTCCTTTCCCCAGGTCCCCCATTTCTACAGAAAAGGAGCCCAGCACCCAGGCTGCGGACCCAGGCACAGGATAGCTGAAGGGCACTGGAACACCCCTGGGAGGATGTTCCTCTCAGAACAGATTGTATTGTTTTATCTGCTGATTTCAATAGTCTTAAAAACTCTTTAAAAAGTCTTAAAAAGCTTAAAATAACAACTTGAAAATTTTAACTAAGAGTTCATTTGCAAAACAGTAAGCATCTTTGTTGAACCTGTACGAGGACTATCACTTGCAATGCTTGCATTTGTCATTAACAGGCTAATTCCTTCTGCTGCTCTCTAAGAATAAATCTAAAAATTCTGAACTCCATGGTAATACAAATAATTTTACCCACCAAAATCTACTCTTCATACAGAAACCTTTTTAACTATTAATCTCTATACCTTAACTGCATTTGCATGAGAGAAGGATTCACATCACCTATTTTTGTGAAAGTTCACAGGACAGGAGTTAGTACCTATAGATTGTGTATGTCTATGCCTACCTGTGAACAAGCATCAGAGAGGCATAAAGAAGAGGTCCCACTAGAACAAAATATCAGAGTATCTGAAGGTGGGAATAAGTAGACAAATGCCTAGCAAAAAAAAGGAGGTCTGGAGAGAGAGTGACCAGGAGCCTTGAGGACATTCTGGGAGAGAGCCGGAGCGGGAGCATCAGCGTGTGCACTAACCCAGCCTGCCCCACCGACAGGTCCCCAACCCTGGCAGGCACGGCCCATGTGAGATGCATCTGGCACACCAGAGATGCTCCCAGGCATTTGTACATGCTAGTTCAGGCAACCTCAGCACCACTTTAGCAGGTGTCTCTGTAGGAGAGATTATTCCTTCCTCCTTCACTTTTTGGATCTAATTGCTTAAGAGAGAGGTCATAAGAGAGGTTGCAGAGAAGGACTGCAGATCACAAGGAGCACCTCACGTACTCAGGTGAGTATGTGGATTTAACTAAAGATTTCTAACCCGGGAGACGTTTTCAAGCTGTGGATGAATAAAGTTTCTCCTTTTACAACAGTAACATTCCCTGAAACCAAATCCTTTATTAGCCTGAACTTTGCAGGCTTATACCCTAGAACGTGGTATAAAGGAGTCAGAAGGAAAAAGAGCCACAGAAGGATTCTGGTGTTTGACTAACTTAATTTGATTTTCATTTGCATTAGAACAAAATTTAGTCTGTTGACAGAACAGATCAGATACTTAACAAGTAATATGTCAGATACAAACTTAATTTGGCAGTTTTACAACTGCCCTTAAAGTGTCCCAAATAGTTCTCTTATTATTCCCATCTTGTTAAAAAGAGAAGTACGGATTGTATTTAGACAACTTTAAGCTACACTGAAATCTAACAGCTGGCTGTACATTGCCTGGGTCCTGCTGCTTGTATCTTATTGAAGGCAGAGTATTTGTTCAGCCGGGCAAGTACCTAGCAGCTGAGTAGCTCTGCATTTCTAGCCACAACGTACACTTATGTTGTGGGTTAACTGTGATGTATTCATAAGGTACGTCCAATAGAAGAGAGCTCTAGAAGTGACCTTTCTGATACAGATGTGCATTAACATTTTTATTCTCAATCAGAATGTACACATTTCTAGCTCGTCAGCAAAGATCTTACCTCCCTTTTCATGTACACAAACCCAGTGAATTTACTTACTTTTCCCTCCATACCACACAACAGAGGTACATGACACTTTCTTTCCAGTACAGTATTTTCAACTGAATTACAAATGCTAGTAGCAGACTGGAGCAAAGAATTAAGTGCAACCAGAGACTCATACAGAAGAACATATGGGTTGCAATACGGTTACCTAGGCTATTTACTGTTTATTGTGCCTTAAAAATTGAACAAAACCCCTCTTTTTGAACATGACACAAAGAATAAGATTACTTAATAGGACTCTTTAGTACATAGCTTCAGCACTTGTAGAAGCCTAGCTCTTCTGAGAGCACACTCTCCAAGAAACATTTTAAGAAATTGAGGAGCGTGGGAATCTGCACTAATGTCAAGAATTGTGGCATGTTGATATTGTTATCTAAGGTCCCTGTCACTGCACTGTGGCAGCAGTACCAACCTATACTAAAGGAGAAATGGAAACAGATTCTGTTAAAGCATCTGAATTATCTCCATGGAACACAAATCTTAGCCTGATTTTTTTTTTTTTTTTACCTGTAGTAGAAATGCTTTAGCTTAAATAAAATGAGATTCCATGAGGTAAGGCTTCCAAGGTATTAACTATTTTTATGCCCTAGTAACTACCCAATACCAGACAAAGAGAGACATTAATTGCCTTCTAGAAGACAAATAGGAATAACACTTGCATGTACATTTTTACAGTAAGTTAATGCATATGTTCTAGAAAGTCTCTACTGTATTGGCTAGATTATGTGCAATAAATTAGGAAAGGATCCATTCATAGCATAACAAAGTTTCATAAATGTTTGATTTAGGATGCATACATCAAACTGTAGACTTCCTAAGGCAGATATTGTGAGAAAAACAAAATACATTATTACACATTACAGCGCTTATTCATCATGCTTATATTCAAAGAACAAACTTGCTCTAGATATAAATTCATGTAGGACATGCATCTGCACTATCTTAGTACCAACAAAACAGAGGATTTGACAAGCCATATGGGGACAACCAATATTTCACTTTTTTACAGTTTTATTGTCAATGCAAGCAGAACACTGTTCACCTACCTACCAAAGCCAGGCCAGTGTTTAGAAATCTTAAAGTCTGAAAAAAAGCATCAGTGTAAGCACGAGCCACTCTTGCAGCCATGACACTCACCCAAGGCTCAGCACAGTTTTTTCTTAATCCTTGCTCCCAGGACAGAACATCCCAAGAGAGACTTTATCCATCTCCATTTATGAATGGATAAAAACTGCTGTCTGGTGACAAGTGTAAATACAATTACTTTTTTCATTTTTGCCTTGGGAGACTCCTAGAGACATTTTATTTTCACATCTCTTGCCATTACTGAATATTCCTGAATTAGTCTTCTCTAGAGCTTAAATTTGCTAATTAAGGATACAACACAGCGCCAAGCTCTGCTGGCAATTTTGAAAGAGCTTTCGGTATTTCCTTCAATAGCAACTGATTTCCTTAATCCAGTTCTTTAGTGTACAGATTGCAGATTCTTCTGCAGAAGGTTTCATGTAAAAAAGAGCTACCTTTAAATGAAATTATTTAGTGTTGTGGTTAAAGCTGCACAACCAGAGATCTGTGCATACATCCCAGAAACTTCCAGCTCAGTTCTTCATAGTCCATTACAGCGCAGCAATCAGCTGCAACAAAGGCTCAATGTATGTCCTGGAAAACTGACTCCTGTGGCAAGAAGTGATGGCGGGACAGCAAAGTGCCAGCCTTTATCACATTACTCAGATTAACAAATGTTTATGGTTATTAATAGGCTGAAGCTCTCAGGAAATTTTGAGCAAAGAGAATTATCTGTCACCGCCTTCAATATTTGAATGGAAACAAACTGTTGAAGTATGTAAAAATAAATCAAGGTGGTTCAGTTTCCAGAACAACTTAGCCCCTGTTTTCAGCTAATTTTTAGTAACATGCATGATGACTAAGGGAAGAACTTACAATTCTTCATCTATGCGAAGTTGTGTGTTTTTCTCATTATTTTGCATCCGGTTGCTTCAGGGGAAGGAAAGCAAGTAACAGTGCAGGGAGGGCGCTTTCAGCACTAGAGGGGCAGCTGCCTGGCAGCAGCAAGACCTCTGGGACTCTAACACACCTATTAACGACTGTTTTATTCTGCAGACCTTCAGTCCTCCATGTTAACAAGCATCAGTACTGGCAAGGAAAGCTTAGCATACAGCTCCTAAGGGTCAAGAAACACAGATGAGAATAAGCGATACTGAAAAGTAAAATGAAGAAGAAATTGACCGAGATCTGGAAAGTAAAAAAAAAAAAAAATCATTAAGAGAATTATCTTTCTAACCTTGAGGTTGTGAAAAAAAGGGAAAAGCATAATGAAACAGAGTATGAGGAAAAAAAGATCCTTCCTATATGTATCTTCAGAAGAGAAGAAATCTTTAAGGTAATACACCTTCCTAAACTTGTAAGAAAAAAATTAAAAACCTTTTCATTTCAAAAATCCTAATAAGTGCTTGGAACAATTGGCACATTTATGATAATATTGTACCTCATCAAAACAAAGGAAAAAAGAGTGGAAATGTTGAATATACTTCAGTCATGAGTTTTTCTTAACAGGTTAACTCTGGAAGAGGAAAAGAAGAAAGGAAACTTAAAAGGAAACCTGGGCATTTATTAGGAAAAAACCTGACTAAAACTTAGTACATAAAGCAACTGATAAACAATACACACATTGACTTGGGCATTACATCACTCATTACGGGAGAATCCCACCGTTAATATGGTTTGGTCACATCAGCATCTTTGGATCGCCTTGCCCTGCCTACTTTCAAACCTCTAAAAAATAGGACAGTAGATTCCGAGGGGAGTAATGATATAGGGGTTTGTACAGGGGGAGATAAAAGTGTACATAATCACAGCAAACAAAACCCTTTCTGAAAAGAAACCATATCAATACTATAATATTAAGTATCAACACAGTCAAGACCACAAGAAGTGAACCTCTCACGGGCTGTTCTCTCCTTCCCCCATTAGGCAGTGGCACAATTCTTTCAGCAGGAGTAGATTTACTTACAGGTACAATTAAATCTTGGCAGAGTGACTTTCAAAACTTGAAATGCTTGGCATTGTCCGGTAGCAATCTGAATCTGAAACCTTTTAATGAATATTAAACAATTAACAATCTGTACCGAGAGTTTCAGACTCTAATATTGGAGTAAATTTCTCTGTAAAGCCACAAGGAGTTTGATAGAATTTCTTAGGATGGCTAATGTTTACCATATCACATCAAGACACTTGAGCTGGTTTTCCCGAAGCTTTGTTATAGAAAGATACAATAAAGACATGCTAGGAAATGATTCCCAAGTTCTTGAGCAAGCATACTTTATGGAGAATTCCAGTAATTTTTTTATTGGCCCTTACTTCTTGGTTTTAATCTGAAGAGAATCAAGAAGTCTACAAAAATAAAATAAAAAAAAAAGCATTCTAAGCATTGCATAACCACAGGTAATGGAAAACTACCACATTAATCAGGGCAGCACAAATATGATTTTGAATTAAAAATAATAAAACAAACAATTATTTCACATGAAGAGGCTCTGACTGTCATTTTACACCTCTGCACACATGGTAACTAAATAAGTGCTCTTAATTTCTATCCATGTTACAAATTTAGGATTTTAGCTAATGTGCTTTGATTATTTTCATAACCTTTTGAAAAGCAGAAGACAAATTAGTAATGTATTTCGATTACTCTGCCTACTTATGTACACAGCATCTGTCTTAGGCACGGCAAGTACACAGCAAAATGGACTACTATGATTTAACAGAAGTTGGTTGAAAAAGATCATTAATTCTTCAGAGATTTTTCATCACTAAGTTTTCATAAAACTAGAGCTGATGTAAAGTCAAAGAATAAAGTGTTACTATTTCTCACATAAATCCAAAGTGTTTTTCTTCAAAATTTTCCAAGAAAATACTTAGATTTTGAAAAACATCCTATAAATAAGATGAAAAAAACCATCATATTTTTATGCACCTCCACACATCTAAAAATAATGCCTGGATAAGTCTTTTTAAAGAAAGAAAAGAAAAAAGAACAAACATTTCCATTGAAGACTGATAGAAAGCAACTGCTCAACGTTTCCTGTCAACCAGCTTCAGATGTTTTAAGGGCCTGGAAAAGACAGCAAGTCAGACAGTTTTTCCCCCTCTAACATAAGAGTTTTGCAAGTGACTTTCCTTTTCAGAGCTGTTGTAACACATCCCAGCTATTTGGGAATTCAATCTGTTTAACCAAAGCAAACACTACGATTTCTACACACACACACACATATGCATGGACACACCCACCTCTTCTGACTTGCATGTTCAGCATACTTTTTAAAAAAAAATGTTCTTATTGACAGCAACATCTAAGCTGAAGTCATGAAAGAGGACTCGGATGTATGGACTCCTACAGCTTGCAGTGTGCTTACAAGTCCTGTTCTGGGACCCTGCTGAAGCATACTATAACCTCACATCCAGATTTTCTTCAAGAAGCAGCACAGGAAATTATTTTCTATCATAGAGCTAGGTGTAGCCTAAACCATAAGTCACATCTTGCCCAAAAGAAGCATTTCCTTCTCCTCCTGTCATTTTTTACTTACCTTTTTCTCTTTTCAGTAGCCAGATGAGCTTTTCGTATCTGGCCCTGCCTTCCTAAATATCTCCTCATCTGTAAGAGACCTACACATGGTAAATTAACTACTAATTTCAGGATTAGGTCACACACCTATTTCAAAAAAATCTCATACACTTCAACTGCACTTAACAGATTACATGATGGTTTTTGTTTTAGAAAACCAGCAAAAGAAGGAGATCTGTGATTTAAACTCATTAAAAGTGGTTGAGCTTCAGCTGAAGAAAAAGGAGAAGCAATAGAAAATTATTGGTAAAAGCTTTTTTTTAAAAAAAAAAAGGTAAAAAAAAAAAAAAAAGACAAAATTTTCAAGGGCCCACAGAGCAGTTGTGCCCCAAGCACAACAGAGCAGTGACAATACAACTCCATCAAGATCAAAGATACGATTACCTGAAAGAGTGAAAAAGTCGTTCCACCAGAAATATTAAAATAGACAGTGCACTGAAAAATCCTGAGCACACAAAAATTGTAGTCACTTCAGTAGCTTCAGTTTACACCACCATCAGCAAGAGCTCAGAGACAGCAGTGCCTCCCTTCATCTCTTCCTCGTGGTAGAGCACCTAGCCCCGACCCAGAGCACACGTCATACCTTGAAACAGCTTATTTTGATGGAAGAGGTCATTGGCTGGGGTAAAAGCAGCATGTGGCCCTAAAGATTCTCTCTAGTCTACCAATAAATTAAGACAACTTATTAAATGATAACAAAAACAAGCACTGGAAAACAGTGTTTCTGAAGATTATGATACACAATGCATTCTGCAGGTCTGATGCTAATGCAGCACATCCCTATTTGTGCAAATAATTCAAACTCTTGGCACCAGTAATCTAGATCTGAGCTTTATAGTATTATTAGAGACAGTGTCATCAGTGAGTACCTCTGTTCCAATATCTACCCATTTATGCTTTTAAAGGAATGCAGTGCTACTATATTCCAGAAAAGCCATAGGAACACAATCCTTGCTTGTTAAAACATCTTTACTAACAAGTCGCCTGTTTCACTTGTTTCAGCAAGATGGAAATAAACATATTTTCATCTGCGTTTCATTAAATTATTCCACAACCCATATGCAGTGTCTTGATGCAGTTTGAAAGGTGAACAGATGGGATTTTATTTTTAGCTCACGTTAACACAGCCCATCAAACACTCATTTGCTTGACATACTATCATAATATAGCTTACTACTCAGCCTTTAAAGTATATCTTTGCCTGCCTTGTAACATCCAAATGACAAAAGAGAGCTGTGTGATAAATATTTAATTACAATCATGATGATCGCTTTGTCACTGAAAACTAGCAATTGTAAGTGAATGGAAGAACTTGGGTTTGAAAGAGGAACATTTAGCAACCATGTGCTATTGAAATCAAAGCACGTTTTTTAATTATAATATTTCATATACAAGCTTGTTCAAGATGGGGAGAGCGCTTGCAGGGACCAAATAGATACTTTCGTATCGATACATAAGGCATTTGCAATACCTGTTAGGTATCGACAGAAGTAGGTCAAAACTTTCTTTCAGTAGTTAAATATATACACCTTCAATTGCGTTTTGAATACAACATAACAGTGCATATAATAAAATATCATCTACAAAAGCACAGGACAGAATGATAAAGTAGATCTAAGAAATAAAATCGAATTATCCTTCCTTACTCAAATAACTAATGAAATAAAATTTAGCATAGCCTCCACATCAGACTTTTAAACTTTTTTTTTTAATGGGTATGTACACAACCATGCAGAAGAAATAATGACTATTCCTGGGTTGCATAATACGACTTAATTTTGCATGTACTTGGTATGTACCCTACTACAGTCAAACTACTCACCCCTTTGACGGATCTATTGGACAAAGGATAGCAGAATCCAACCCCAGCCATTACCACAGATAGCATTTCTTTCACACAAATACTTCACCAAGCAAGAAATGCAGTTGCAAGAGTTACAAACAACGAGCAAGAACAGTAGGCTAAAACCATGAGAGCCAGAAACAATCAAATTCTGGTTTGAATCTGGACCAATTCTCTTGGCCTTACTACATCAGGTCTAATGTCCTTCAGTATCTATTTCAAGAGTACAATCCTCCTGCACCAGCATCTTCAAGAGCAGCACAGCCTATTAGTATGTGATAGCTGTTGTTAGAGTCAACAAGGCAGCTTTTCTGAAAACAAGGGATAGGTTTCTGCAGAGAAATGGCTAATAATTTCCACATGACAGAGGTGAAAAGTTTTCACGCAGCCCAAACACTGCCTCTCATCTTCACACAGGATCTCTGCTGTGAGGAGCAAAATGCCTTTGAGAAAAATGATCACAAGAGCCAAGAGCAAGGATTTATATTAAGACAGAGCTATACATACAGTGATCAGCAGCGCTGTTAATTAGGAAATGTTGGGAAAACTTGGGAAAATAGTGGACTAAAATGTGAAAGGAAAAAGTAAGGTCCCGGGTGCCTCATAGAGCTTGATTTTCATACTTTATGAGAAAGGCTAAATATGCTTATATACCACTTGCTGCTATATCAGTTGATGGTAAGCAGATGCTAGCCTTTCCCTCAAATCTTTGCTCATGGTCTGTGCTTCTATCCATATTACGCATGTGAGAGACAATAGTGATAATAAAGTACCCAGAAATAGTACAAAATCCCATGTGAAGAAGATAAATCAAATGAGACAAGTCAGCTATATATAAAGACCCTAAATTATTCAAGCTGCCTAAACACCCAGAAGTGCACTCACAGCTTTATACTAATGACTGCAAATTCCAAACAGCATTGCTGTATTTTTTTTTCTATTTTCTTTTTTTTTCCCCAAACAGTTAGGCACATAGGAATTAAGTCTTTAAATCCTTATTTAGTCAGCAGACACTCTGTACCACTTAACATGGAAAACAATGGCCACAGGAAAAGAGCAGACAGTTTGAAGACAGAGAATGAAGATAAGCTGAGAGAACTGTGTGAAGAGACCAAGTGCATACCCCAGCATTTCTTAAACACTAATAATATATAGCTCTGTAATAGATTTGATTTGAAATAACATTTTAAGGAGAAAGGTCAGATGAGTCTTCACATTTAGCTGGCAATAAACCTTTTTTCCAAGCTCTTTTTTTAATCAGATCATATGAGAGAGAGAGATAAGATTATTTCCCACAGCATGCTGATCATTGTGATGTTTGAAATATTCTCATCGTGCACTAATAGCTAGGAACATTACTTCATCCTTTGTTGTTAACTTTTCTAATGTGAGATTTAAATCTGAAATGGGGAGGAAGAAGGAATGAGACATTTTTGCAACATTAAAATTATTTTTTTTCTCCTGGATCATGTTTCGATACACGGGCTCAAAACACAAGAGGTAAGAAAATGTTTTGATAATTTTAGATATTATATGAGTATTATTCTCACATGTGAAAACTGACTGCTCAATAGGAGGATAGGTATGGGATCCTTAGAAAATTTTAACAGAAGGATCCCAGTTCCAAATTATTTCAGTTTTTACATTATTTTGGTAGGATCATTGCAGCCTGTAGCCTTAGAACAACACTTTAAAGCATTTGTATTCCTATTAATTTGTAAATTTAAAAAAACCAAGGGAAAATAGCTGCAGTCACCTACTGTTCATAACTATTAATCAAGGAACAAACTACACAAGCTGATGGGAAGCATCAGATTTTAGCTGTGCTGGGTTTTTCTGCCTTCAGCTCATTAGCCAAGAGAAGAAAGGGAGGGACAGGTGTCTGGAAATGCCCATCAGCTGCTGCTGAAGTAGCAGCAGCGTTATGTTAAGGGTGTCATTAACACCAGGCTGAAAGGGTATGGGACCATTTCAGAAGCCAGCTTGGCTGTAGGGATTCTTCCAAGGCTGGAATATCAGGAAGGACAGACCCTGCTTTTTCAGGTAGGAGCAGTGAGCTCCCTAAGAAGTACACAGGTGATTTGGAGCAATAATACATAATAGAAAACGGGTAGATGTATCATATCAGACTTCAAGAGCAGAACACCTGCATGGCATCCAGCCATTTCTTATCATTTCAGCAATTCACTCTTTCTCAATGTGCCACAGAGCTGTGACAAATGAAATCACCAAAGTTACTGAGGTTTAAAAATGCCTCGGCCACCCACCACCCGCCAGAACTGCAGGATTTCATCCTAAACCTCAAGCATGGGATGAGCACTAAAAAGAGAAGTTAGTCTAACAGTTTTACATCTGTGAAAGCATCAAAGCAGTATGTTTTAAACATGCTAAATAAACCAATTCATAATGACAAAATGAAGCAGAGAAAAACTTAATGAGCAGAAAACCCCACACAATGTTACAAAGAGAAAGACAACGTTCTTCAGAGCCTGGCGTTTTGTTTCTGCAAATATTGAGTAAAACTCACAATATACATTGAGCAACATTTCTTGGCACAAATTTCAGAATATGGAGAAAATCAGCAGCAGTTTATTTCAGGTGTTGCACAATTCACACTGAGGTTTAAACATCTGAACATTCTTACTTTGTACATCTGTCAAAACAGCTCTGTCATCTAGGCACTGACACTAACTTTCTTTGATTTTCTTCTCTTCAGACGCAGTAACACAAATTTTAATCAACCTTTCTCCTGTGCAGGCTCTGTAAATACTGTCATACTCAAACCCAACCAGTAATCACGTGAATTCTGCATTGTAAATTCTTTTTGTTCGTTAGTCATCCCTGCCCTTCAGTATATGCAACGTCTAGTAGGGGACCCTGGAAGTTTAAATCCCTCCACAGGATTCTATCTAGGGCAAAGTACTTAAAAAAAATTCTTCAAATTGCTGATTTTATGCTGCATTAAATCTTCAAATCTTTGCTAGTTCACTTTTCTATTCTGTGATAATCAATTGATCTTTGCCCCATTTTTAGCATCAAAGACCAACAGAAATTGTTCTAATGAAAGTTAGGAGCTTCGCCAAAAAGCAAAATAGGATTTTTTTCATCCCAATTACATTTCCAAAGTTACAGTGACATTACATATTGTGATTTAACAGGTTCTTAGTAAGGTTGTTTGTCTACCTCACGTTCAAGAAGCTTTCACATTCAACCTCTGTGCAGCTTTTGTACGAAGCCTTAACCCACGGGTAAGGTCATGCCACACTGGAGGAAAGGAGGGGGGAAGACATTAGAGATAGGGGAAGAAGTTTTGTTCTTAACCGAGGAGAGAAAACTTCTGTTTGACCTCACGCTGTGTGTCACTGCATGTCACAGACATGCAAATACAGTCAATTGTATTCATCAACACTATTCCCTCAAATTATCCAAAAATTCTTTCCCTGTAGCCTTCTTTTTTCCTTTAGACTACTTTCCTAGCAGATATAATAAAACTGATTTTTCTCAGTGCTTACCTGCTACCGCACCATAATGAGTTTTATATCCCCAGAGCCATTTTGAAATGAGTTTACTTCTTATTTATGATTTTTCCATCAGCTTTAAACATAATTTTAAAATGCTGTTTCAATTGATTGCCAGTTTTTGTGGTTTTACAGACATATTTCCTTATCAAAATAATCAAAACCAGGAAACAATGCGAGAGGATGGTTTTTGTGGGCATAAATGCTTCAGTGCAATAAAGAATACACACATAACCCGCACCTAAAAAAGCAGTCTTAGAAGCACTCTACTCAAAGTCTCATTAAACTTCAATTTATTTCTATTATGTTTCTGCATTCCAATATATAAGTCTTTAACCTTTCACCTTTCCAAGATGTGAAATTAACAATACTGACATTTACAGGATATTGGTTTAAAAATGTCAGTAAGGGAAAATGAAAAACTAGAAACAGAACAATATTTATCAGTTGCAAAGATTTGACCATGATAAATGCTAACATTACCATTGACAAAATTATACACCTGAAAGTATTTTTCTCTTCAAAGTAGAAGTTTCTATTTTCTGGCAGGTGACATTTATATAAAACGTACAACAAGAATTACTATGGTAACAAAAATATATAAAAAGAAAGGATTATTTTTTTTCCATTCCTCTTTCATTTTTCTTTCAGAATAGGTTATCTTGGAGCACTAAGAAATCTTTATATTCTCTTTCCTCAGCTCTGCTATTAAGCTCCCTTAATTACTGACCTTTGGCCAGAGATGCTGGGCTGTCCACGAGTCTCAGTACTAAGAGATGTTACGCCGCTTTGCATTTCAGGTGCTACGGCATGTTGCAAATCATAATTCTAACACTAAATGATTCCACCAAAAAGAAACGCATTTTTTAAATGCATATGAAAAATAATAGGTACATTGTGAGGCCCATCTCTCAGGATATTTAAATTAGATTGAGGGGGGGAAAAATCCTGGTAGCAAACATACCATCTAGTAGAGAACAAACCTGAAAGGAGATGGAAAGCACCTATTAGTTTTACTTCTATTCCTCTATAACTTACAGGATTCTGTGCTAACAGACATATAGCTCCATTCCACTGAAATAAGAATATTTTATTGATTTCAAACTCTCTCATAAACTTGAAATATTTTAATTACCAAATAATCCATTCTGCATTTCACAGAAAGCAATTTGCTGAGCAACATAAGCCTAACAAAAGAATGTCTGATTGAAAAAGTGAAATATATTCCTGTAAACAGAAAGTACCTGGTGTGTCCTTGAAGTCTATTGTTTTGGGAAGGTGCCAGAAAAAAATATTAAAACCCATAATGCACGAGAGGATTGTTTTGCTTTTAATAAGTCAACTTTTAAAATTCCCATAGATTAACGTAAGCCAGAAACCCTCCAACATCTGCACTTCAAAAATGCTCAGAAAATGAGGTAGGGAGATAAAAGGCAAGTATCTGCTGTAGAGTCCACTCTGAAGACAGGCAAGAGAAAGTTGATAAGGGTCTCTGTTCATTGATGTTCAAAAAATAATTGTTCTCAGCCTAGCATTACATAAATCATAGCAAGCTCGTATCAGCCGAAAACTTCCTTCAGCGTCCAATATTCCTCTTAACACCAGTACAGCAGCTTCAAAGCAGCGTTTGGCAGTGTTGTAGCTTATGTACAACAGCAAAGGCGAATGCCTGCTCTCCTTTGCTTAGCCTTGCCGAGTGCCATGCCACGGCTCAGGCTGCCACCGGAGCTGCTCCAAGATTTCACGCAGCAAGCTCCCCTTCACCGCTCTGAAGGCAGTTTAATTATAAGAATTACTAATCCCCACTTTACAGATGAAGACCCAGATAAACAAAGAGATCCTATCTGCAGTAAGTATGAGATATTAAACTCAGATCTTTATCCTGAAGACCATACCGATATGCTGCAGGGTCTGTCACTTTTCTCCTTCATCAGCATAAATATTTCTTGACCGTGTCAATCAGTGTGGGTGCAAATGCATTTGAAAACTTCTGGGGTTTGCACATGGTCCGGAGAAGTAGCACATATTACAGCTGAACATGCAAGACTGTTACATTTCTTACAGCTCGGCCCAAACTGGACTGTGTAGATAGGAATGTAATAGTTCTCTCCATGCTGCAGAGCTCTATGGACTCTGCAATTTTGCTTGAAGCTCTACATTTCATAGGATAAAGAGGCATGGATTAAATATGTCAGCTGTTGCTCAATGTAAATACATACACTGTGGTATTCAAATTACAAACCTGCCATAGCAATGTAGTTTTAACCCACAAGGAGCACAGTAACAGAGATTAATCACTGTAAAGATAAAGTAAGCAGAAGGTTTGGGGATTTTTATTTAAGATTTCGGATAAGTTATGGCCTTTTTTCAAGATCAAGTAACGCAACAAAATTGAACACTTTTTTAATCTTTTTTTTATTTGCTTTCATTTCCCAGTCCACATTTAATCTGAATGAATATCTAAAATGTTTTGAACAACAATATAGCCAGCCCCTTAAACTCCACCAGAAATTTCCTTTAAAATATTGCAACTCTTTTCCTTTCTTTCTGCTAACAGCAAGAAATCCCAGTTGGTTTTTCTAGAAGTGCCACAGTTTTCTTTGAGCAAAGATACCTAAATCCACAGCGTCAGCACCTATACATTAGCATGAGGAATAAATTGGAGGCACCCACAATGCATATATCAGATTAGCCAGCATTCGCAAAAGAGATGTCATCATGTTGTACCTCGGGGTTTTCTGCGGGCTGTTATGTGACCAATCGCACAGTAATTCTGAACACAATCACTTTGCGTGAAATTTTTATCAATATCAAGGCAAAGTCATTTGGATGAACATTCTCGTCACTACAAGCCTCTGGGTGCGAATACACAAGAAGCACAAGAGAAGAATCCAGCTTTCTCTGGGTTGGGATGCAATGTGACATTTCATTGCATTGTGCCTGCAAATTAGCATTTAAAAGTCCAAGCCTGGCTTACCCTTGTGTTTATTTCAGTTGTTCTTCAAACGCACTGACTCTCACTTCTGTCCCCTTGACATTTCCTTTTTTCCAGAAACAAACCTGAAAATGCTAAATGCAGCACAAATACAGTGTGTGGGGCGCCCAAAGTCTTCCTTTTAAAGCTGGGACTGTACATGTTCTATACATCTCCATATCCTTCCAGTGTCTGACATCTGGATCATGGTGTTTGGTGGGTGAAGCAATGCAGCCAGGAGGAGAAGCTGACCTCATCCTTGGGGCATCAAAACCCAGGAGGGATCTCTGTGTTTTTTCCCCTCTCACTGTTGGACAAAAGAGCAGGAGAAACCTCCAAGCCTAGGAAGGGAAGCTGAAGGACAGCCAAGAAACAAGGAAGGGCCAGCTGAGCAGCATGGTACCTCTTGCCAGATGTGGCTCCGGTCAGAGGGCTGCCCAGGGCTTTATTTAAAGCGTGAAAGACATGCTGCTGAATTTTCTGCTTCCTGACTCCGGCTTGGGATGCTGCCCAGTGGTGTTGGAGCTGCACTGAAAAAACTCAGCAAACAGCAAAACATAGTCATCTTCTGCAACCCTTTTCCAGTTTGGAGGACTTTTTTTTGTGATCGTTTTGGAGCTTTAAAGTTTTGGAATAAACCTGGCTTAACACTCACACTTAAAAATGCAAATAAGCTTTTCAACAACAAGGCTTCTGAAGAGCCTTTTCTCTTGCATGTATTGAAAATGTAAGACTTTTATGCACTAAGCCGTGTTTATCCAGGAGGGAGGAGACCTGTGGGGAGAGAAAAAAGTGAGCGAGCCCCATGCAAAATGCATGAGTCTTGATAGCTTTCTCTAGTCCACCATATGCATATTTCATGAATCCATTACAGCAACTACTGCATCTATAAGTCAAATAAGCCCGATTGTTCAAATAAAATGACCGGCTCGATATACAGAAAACACACGCTGTTGGAGGAATGACACTCTCCAAGCTGAAACTGCTACACAGCTGTCAAGACTACCGCGTGTCCCATGGGCTTGATCAGAAGGAGAAACAGATGAAGAATACAGTTATTTCCACAGCATCTGCATGAAGGAAAATAACTAAGAGTCTGTTGTAACCCAAACACTGATCCTCAAAAGCAACTGTAGCAGCTGAGCTACAAACCGTACTTTCAGTCACTGCTAACACATCCAAAATAAAACTTCACAGATAACAGACGATGTTCATGATCGCATCCGCACAGAGACAAACACTAAAAAGACAAGAAGGATGGAAAGAAACCAGCAGTAGACGACAACTACGTGGTTCCCCCTGTCACGCTGAGTGGTATGTATTCTATACATGAAAACCGCTTGAGAATGAAATGAGAAGAAATTTCAGGTGTCACACACAAGAAGACACGGCTGTTCAGTGCTTTCAGCCAGGATGAATATTTGTTTCAAACAGGGCCCTATGCTGCTTTATGGCTTCCATGCGGGAAACCATCTCTGATCATCTGTAGATCCACTCCAGCAGGCACCAACACCAGACAGAGCACCACCCCCCAGCCTGGGAGGGGCTGTGAGGGAGATGGGAACTCAGTGCACAGGGCCATCAGGAGTTGTAAGGACTGTTCAAAAGTACAAAAAGGTGGCTGATACCAATGGAAATTCTTTCCAAAAGCACCAGCAGAGACATCCCTGAGAAAGGCCAAATCATTTACCAGCACAGACACGGAGATTCAGGAGTATTATTGATCTGCCTGATAAGAAGCCTGAACAATGAAAGACAATAATCTAAACACTTCTTCTTTCTTGAGATTCAGATAAAAAATGGAATTTAGACCTAAACAGCTCCAAATTCTTAGCAGTAAAACACAATTCCAGGTTTTCAGAATTGAGACTCACACTGCCATGGCAGCATTTCAGCCAAGACCAGGGTGATCTCACCACCATCAACCCCAACCTTCCACGAACCAGGACCTGCACTGAGCACCCTCCGAGCTTGTGACCTGGGTTTCTTTTGGGTGAAATGAAGCAATACATCTATGCTCCAGGCAGGCACCTAATGCTCTTCCACAGGTAGCCAGAGTTCCATCTACGGCACTGGACTAGAGTTCAAAGTGGAAAACAGCATATTTCATCAAGTACGTACTTCACTCCTGTGAAAACGCTGATCCAATTTTCCTTTCCAACATCTTAGTTTTTCCTTACCAAAAAACAGCCAGAATTAATCATTTAATCATTATGTTTTGGGGGCATGGAAATTTACTGTTTTCATTTCTCAACAGGTTCGATATTCATTCACAACCAAAGCATGGTTTTCAAGAGCCACTTAGATTTAGCGGGCTTTCAACTTGTCACTGTCCAAGTACTGCCTTAAAAAGAAAAAAAAAATAACCTTTATTCTCTGGATGGAAAATAAATGAAAGTTTGTGAACTTTATACGGTAACATTTGTGCTTTGAGTGAGCTTCATATGCCTCTAGCAAAGCTCTACGACATTCACCACTTCACAGTTTAAAAGTGTGTTCTAATAAAAGGTCAAGAGTAAGAGGGAAAAAAAGGAAAGTCCTTCAAGGTTATAAATATATCAGACAGGACAAACATTTCTGCTCTGCTAAATGCCTGTTTAAATATAAATCTATTAGTCTGATGAGGTTAAGACCCTTGAATGTAAATTTACGTCTGATTTTGAAAGGACAATGGTGGGGTTCCCTCATTTTCCATCTTCCTCTGTTTTTTACTTCTCTTTCCTTCTTCCTCTGATCTTTCTAAATACTCTAAAAGTTCCTGAGGTTATGGACAAAAGACAAATGCACAAGATTCTGGACATAAAACCACAAGATTCAAAAAAACAACCATCTTGTCTGAAGCAGTTAACTACTTTCTGGGAGAAGACGGAGTTAAATATTTTGAACAGAAAAATAAACTGTATGGTTGACCATAAGAAGAGAAATGAGGGAAAGAGGCATAACTGAATACAGATATATACATAACATACATAACAGATGTATATGCCAGGAATACAGTTATTCAAGTTAGTAGAGTAACTATAATGAAATAAAGATTTTTATTCCAGAATAACATTTTCACAGAGGACAGTATTCTGGAAATGATAATATATGATGGTTCCTGCTTCACAGCCATTGCAATTATTCCTCCAGTTTTAATATGCTCATGTTCAAGGTGAATGTCATGCCAAGCCAGCAATGCTACGCACTCCTTCCTGCACCAAAAAGAGCCAGTTTCACCATGTAGACAAACTTCATGTTTCCCTAGAACACAAAATGAGGTAGGTAGTATACTCAAGCCATGCAGTGAGATATCACAGCATCTTTTCTTACCCCAGGAGTGGAGCATATTGTATCTGTTGGCACATTTTAGTACAATAGAGAATTAGTTTATAAAAAGTAACTTTTCTCCAATCACAAAATCAATTCTTGGTACAAAGTTTTTGAAGGGGTCTGAAGCTCATGAACAACTTAAATCCATTCTCCAGCCTATCTATATTATGGAAAGACCTGCTAGGCAGTTACTATTTGGGTCTAAAGTAGAGAGGGGTGGATTGTTCCCACAAACACTTTTAGCTTCTGAATTAACAGCACCACTTTGAAAAAGTGTCAAACTGGTGACAGGTTTCTGCTGCATCGGAGGCTACATTTGTCCTGCGGCTGCATCACTTCTGCCCATCCCATGACTCTCTTCTAGCTCAAACCTAATTAAATGTCTTTCATTGAAAGAATTAGCCTGTGATAGAAGACCTCTAAAAAACTATTAGCTCATTTAAAAATTAATTCTATTTGTCTGCACGCGAGAGCTATTAAATAATATTTGATATGTATTCAGATATTTAAAGATGTAGTTACACATTCCACCTCAGTAAGAAATACATACCTTTCATGTAAAATTTTATCATGCCTAAGCTCCTGCTTTATACTTTATAATTGATGATTTATGTCACTGAGAGGATAATTCTAGCATTTGTAATAGGAAAAACTCATTGAAATTAAAACATATATTTTTAAAAATGCCATGTACAGTAGTTAAATAACAAACTGCTCTATTAATTTTTTCTAATTTTTTTAACCCTGTTGTATATTTCAATTTCTAATTTGTTTTGGTTGATATACTGTAAACTTTAAGGTTTGTGATCACGCCTGCATCTGTGACCACTTTGGCATTTAGGCTTAGAAACTTCTCATCTTGTATTAGCATACAAACCAGAGGCTGCAAATTCTTGCAAGGTAACTTCTCGCATATCCTTTTGAGAAATCCACAAAAAAACAATGATTAACTGTAACAGTTAAAGTAAAATTTGATATTAGTTTCTAAAGATTAAGAAAGCAAAAGACTAAAAGTCAGGCTGATTTACAGGATAGCCACTATCTCTTATTCAGGGCTTACCTGAATAATTACCCAATAACAAGAAAAACCTTGCTTCTAAACCAGTAACAAATCCTGATATTCCAAAATCCCATTAACCAAGTTCTGAAAGATCTAAAGGATAAATGGGTTTACAAAATAAATGACTTTGTGTTGACTGAACTGAAAACTGTGACATTTTAAATTTTTCCCCCATTTATTTAGATAATTCAGGGAAAAAGAGCATGGGAATTGTGGAACTTGAGCAGGAAAAAAGTTAGATGCTCATTTCTCATGTAATTCTTGCTAGAATTAATACATTTATATCCTTTGGTTGGAGCCATTTATCTTTGGTGCTCAACTCTTAAAAGCATATTTTTTTTTATTACTAGAACCACTGTGAAAAAGAAAAGAATGAAAGACAAACTGAAGGCAACCTCATTTAAATATTTTTTTAAAAGAACCATTAGATCCACTGTGATATTTAAATAAGATATACTGGGAAGATTGTGGGTTTTTTAAACAACACTCAGAGTAGTAGTAACAAAGAGCATACCCTCTAGCCTGCTGTGTTTTCCTTATGCCAGTGGTTTAACTCTGGTTTGCTCTTAAATCTTTGGGATTGTGTCCTCCACGTTGCAGAGGTATAGGCAAATAACTTTAACTCTAGCTGGACCAATATACAAGCTTGGACGAAAAAATATTTCCAGGAATTGATGAATAGAACATTTAATAGCACTAGTAAGCCGCAACACAATAATAATTGTATCACCAATATTACAAGATTCATCACTGTAGTAGGAAATCCATTGGTTATACAATCACAGAATTTGGAGTGTGAATTTCTGCAAGGCACTTACGCCCAAGGTCAAGCAGTGTGATGCATTATTGAAAGTAAAGGCTCCACTTAATCGATCACTGTATTTAGTAGAAATACCTATACACAGACAATATTTCAAAGATTAATTCAAATCAACGCACATTTTAACAATATTTATTTAAAAAAAAAAAAACCCTCACACCTCAAGTAAAAGGGAGAAAATTTGCATTAGGCTATGAAAATAGGCAAATTCTACACTACTCTTATGTGACAGATCTTCTGATGGCATCCCTCGCCTCATCAAAAAATCTGCCTATCCCCTCTGTGGGTTTTAAGTGATATGGTAAAAAGGCTTTCAAATATGTCACCCTTAAAGGGCTGATAGCTTTAATTCTAGCTATCTGGGAATTTCTAGGCAAAACATTTCTTTTAACATACAAAGACACTTTGTCAAAAACCTAAAAACTTAAGTGGATTTAACATATTCCCTGACACATTTTTTTGCAGATATTTTCAAACATCCTATTGCCATTACTGCAAAATGAAGATTCACTAAAGGTGAATTTTTATAAAGGTATCTAAGGCACTGGAAAAAGCCTTTTCTTGTTGATGTTGTTGTTGCTGTTGTTTGGTTGTTTGCTTTTTCTTGTAAAGATTTACAGGATTTTGAGATATCCTGATTCAGGATGCACTTTTTCAAACATAAAAATAGGTCAAAGCATCACTTAGTGCTACTACACACAAGACTAACAATCTCTCATAGTTATAACTGAATGTGATAAATAGGTTTTCCATTCGATATGTATCCATCTTCTAAGAAGTCATTGCAAATTTCAGAAGGGAGAAAGTTGTGGGTTTTTTTTTCTGAGAACTCCACAGATTCATGCTTACAGCAGTTATCTTTCTTACACTAGCTCAACTCTTAGATGGAGCTAGCCAGATCGTGTGAATATGAGGAATAATGCTTTGTGAGGGGATTTCAGCTTCTACATCTTTTTAGGGTGAGATTCAGACACTTGTGTTTCTCAAAGCTGCAATTCTACATGTTCCATAAAATTCACCTACATTAAAACAAGACCCTGAATTGCAAGCCAGCTCGTGCCTGGCTTCCTTAAGAGAATAATAAGAGCTCATGTCTGTAAAGAATATTGTCACTGTGTAGCCACTGATTTACACTGAAAATAAAAGCTCATCAGATGCTTAATTCACCTTCATCTTTGAGCATCATCTCCTTATTTCACCCTTGGTGACACCCTCTATACTTCTGTTTGTTTTTTACCGGATGACCACTGCATAACAGTTTTCACACCGATCACTTAGTCTCCTGCAAACTCGTGAACATCAGGTTCTTACCCTTCTAGTCTTCTGGAATAGTTAAGAGAAGAACATGGGAAATGCCTTTAGCAGGTGATTATTAGGAGTTCAGAGTTATCAGCTGATCTTTTAAATCATCATTCAAAGCAATGTTTCCAAATTTAAGATTATCAAAAACTCAGTGAGCTGCTATTAGGTTCTCCAGAGCCCTAATGAAAACCCATTAGAGTTAAAACATACTGTTCTGAAGATGCCACTACATTACTGCAAAAATGTATTCATTATGTATAAAAAAAAAAAAAATCACACTATCTCTGTAGCAATGCATATTTATCTTTCTATTTCTGTCCATCTCCAGAAAGAATACCAGAGTCTATTAATCCATGAGAGGTGAGGAACAACGAAAATCTCCAGTGGTTTCAACCAGATGCACAATTAGGAAAGAACATATCGCTTCCAAAATGTGTCATACAAGTTACGCATGCCAGTATGTATTATCTTTGTAAAAACCTCTATATGCTATTTACAGTGTAACATTAAACAGAAAAGGATCTCAAATAGGTTTTTATAGCTTTGAACAGATAAATAAAAAACTAAGCAGAAGACAATTGCTGTACAACATACCTCATCCTTAACACTGCTGCCATTTCCTAACAAAAAGGTGTTGTTTATACAGCATTTATAATAATCCTTGACTTCTAGCTATTATTTCCTAATCGTTTTCCTAATATCTTGTGCCCTGTGTCCTTTGATAGCATTTTTTATGACACTAGAGCAGGGAATGCCACCTCCCTGCCGGGGCTCACTGTGGATCTCAGACACCAGCTAATGCATATCCCTCGCCAGTGGATTACTTCTCAAGCACCCTTGATATCAAATGTTTGAAAACCCAAGTGCTAGCATAACTAAATACAGCTAAAAAGTACTTCAGTTTCTCACATTTAATGAGCTGCCAACCCTTCAATAATTTTCTTGTGGAGCACAGAGACATTAATGACAAATAATAGAGAGTGATTAATTAAGTGACATGATATTCAGTAAAAGTAAATAGTTACTTAAACATAAACCAAAACCAACATAAAATGGCTGTACTGAGCCACACCAAAAGTTCATCCAGCCATGTCTGCTGTTTGACAGCTGTCAGTAACAAAAGTCTCAGAAAGCGTTCAAGATTCAAGCAAGCATAAAATGCTTATTTCATATGACACTCTTCCAGTCATTACCACCTTGGGGGCTTCTGGTACCAGGGATTGCATTTTTGACCACAGTCACTAAAGCAGATTGCATCTAACACCTTCCTGGATTTTTCTTAGGTAAATATGTCTGCTAACTTCAAAAACTCACAAATCCTGAAAAAAGAAATATTACATTAAATTACCAGTGATTCACAATCTGGACTATTGTAAGAGACTGGAAATGTCCTACGTGAAATTACAATTCTCTACAAATAATAGAGACAATAGGATTTTATGACACTGTGTGCAAAAATACATGCATGGTTATAACTGGATATGCACTTACATGAGGCTACATATACACATGTAGAGATGCTTAACTGCACGCTCAGAAGTCTTGTTAGTCTTGATGGAGAAAGCTCTAGGCTGTATTTCCAGGATGCTCTCAAATAACTAGAAGATATGCGAGAAGCTAAACCTTTGATGGCTTATTTCATCATCCAGTTTTAATTCCTGCATTAGTGGTGAGTCAATTACAATATATATATATATTTTATTATAATACATCCTCAAAATTACTTAGGCTACTGTCTGGAATTCACCATTTTAAATACGTTTCAGATGACAGTCATACCAGGCAACAGTGATATAGACTTGACTTTAAAATACACAAATACAGCAAAAATATTGTTTTCCTGCGTTTTGTGCAATGTCCTTCAACAAATACATTTTGACTGCATTCTCCTGCATTTCAAAGGGATCTACATTGTAAGTGTACACAAGCAAACAGCTTTGCATACAAAATTATTCAATAAAGTTTTTTAAAATATCTTTCAGAGTAGTTTATTACCTCCATGCATGTTAAAAACAGTTCACATGTAAAACTATAAATACTGAATATTTGAAGCAATTCCTTTAGTGTGGAACCTGGAAAAATTCACTGGTTGAAACGTATCTTTAAAAAGCAGTCAGAATAATGAGTAATTAAAACCAGGGAAAGTTCACTAACAAGTTGCAAGAGAATGAGCTAAATACTATGAATATGTTCTTTGCTCTCTATTCTTTCTCTTCCCCTTCTCCCAGTTACTTTGCATAGCATTTTACCTACCTTGAAATACATTTTATAACAATTTTGCATACAAAATATTAATCCTTCAATTTAGCATACCATAAGACCCCACAAAAGATGTCACTCCAAATAAATTCTCTCCTTGTGTTTCACCTACCTTTTTTGTTTGTTTGTGTTGGTTTTGGTTTTGTCCTGGAATAGATTACATTCCAGGACAAGTGCATCAGTTTTCAATGTTAAACCCATAACTCTGAATGTGGGAATGATATATTATGAATTAGCAACTCAGCTGAAAAATCCGAACTGTGTTCACACTGAACTTGCTGGAAACCCCCAGTTCCAGCAGGTTTGCAACCTCTGCACTGTCAGGGGCATCTGCTCAGGGCACTGGACAAGCCCTCAGGGCTTGGACAGCCTCCTGACTGCCCCAGGAGGAAGCGATGCTTGGGGGACTCACCTGAAGCACAGGTCTGACAGAAGCTGACTAAATCTAGGCAAAAGATAAGGGTAATAGATAAGGATAAGGTAAGGTAAAAACCAAGGAGAAAGACTCCCAAAAAACATGCAAAGTTCAAGTTGGAGCCGACTGGCTTCACCATATCAGCTCCATTCCTGCACTCAGCTTCCATCTCATACTTAGGATCATAAAATGTTGTAGTATCTTTCTGAGTAACAGATGTTATTTGGCTTATACAATGGCTTCAAGTACCAGATTGCAATGACTTACAAGAATCAGAGTACAGTATGTTTCTCTAATACTTGGCAATTTGTGAAGCTGAAAATATGAAATATCATAGAAACCAACGTACATCAAATTTTTTAATGGTAATTTGCTGTATAGGAAACTGTAGGGTTTTATTGGGCTTTTGTATTTCAGAAACATCTATTCATTACTTTCTAAAAGGAGAGATCTGTGTTGCATTTGAAGCTGGTGGATTTACATTACCCTTTCAGAGCACTTGCACGGACAGAGCCCATTGCTGGCAGCCCCCCACCCCACCCCCTCCTCACGAAGAAAGGATCACTCACAGTCCTGTATCTGAAACCGTGACAGCACAAGGGAATACCATTCGGGCTGCAAATCTTGAATGTGTTGGGAAAACCCCAGGATATCTGGGACTGGTCCTTCCTTCCAAGTAATCCCACAGACCACAACTAAGAGCATCCACATTTTGGAGGTAAAAATCCTGCCTCTCCTAAAGATGCTTTTTCCCCCTGATCCTTCTTCCCCACATCTTTCCTGCACCAGGACCTTACTGCTGAGTAGCAAACACTACCGCAGCTACAAAACTATCCCCATTTCAGTTCCCAGGCAGAGGAGACTCTAACCCCTGTGCACCACACAGTCCGGAGGGTGGCTGTGCTATAAACAGATGCATAGCCTCCGGATTTGCATCGTCTGGACAGCACGTCGTGGTTTAATTAGCATTTAAATTCCAAAGGTTCAGAATAAAAACAGAGTGCTGCAATGTTTTCTCAGGCTGCACCACACAGTCTCTATATTTTATGACACAGTTAAAACAGCATAAACAGTAATATATTACAAATTGTGTACACGGAGGGTAGGGCCCTGCATCGTGCCATACAAGTACGCTTAGGGAATAAAAACTGTCAGCAGATAATCTGAAACTGTACGTAGCTCTTCAAGTATTTTACTTGAAAGCAAAAAGTTAAGCCAAAGTAGAAGCAACTTAAAATATTTTGATAGATAACAAATAATAAAAGGACAACCAAAAAAGTGAATACATTTTGGACTCAAGCATTATGCAATCGAAGTAGTTACAAGCTAGTGGATTTATAGAAACTATAGAATACTATAAAAATGCATATGTTTATATCAGTAGAAAGGAAGGTGCAGAAGGCATAAGTGAATAAAATTTTGCATGTTATAATTGTTTCTACAAAAGACTGAGAACTTCGTATCAAATGACAGCTGTCTTTTTCCCTGAGAAGCAGACGTCTCACTAGCTTCACCACCTTTATTCAGCTGTCAGCAGGCAGCGTGGTTCCTTTGGAGCATTTTGAGTTATCCACAATCATACTTTTATTTTTTTTTTTTACATGTAGATGAGTAATATGTTTTTCTAATTGCAGCTATAAATTTAAAAATTATCAAGAAATATATTCTTTAGTACCATAAATTGGCATGTTGCCATCTATGCAAGATGTTACCAGGCTGTTACAATAATTTAATTTTTATTAAAGACACATTCTTTTAGCAATGTTCTCTTTGCCTGGGATAAACAGATTTGGCTATACCAATTCTACCTATTTACATATACCGTAACAGGGAGGGAAAGACTATAAATCTCTTTCCACATTTTGAAGAAAGGTACACTGAAATCAGGAAAACTTTGCAAATTTTTTCCTGGAAAGGAAGCAGCACAGGAGGCAAAGCCTCCTTTGCCATCCTATAAGCAGTAGTAAAATTCCTGCTGAGGACCTACAGAAAAGATGGAAATATGCAGAGAAATAGTCCTTCAGGAGACGAAAGAGCTTCTCAGCTTGTGGAGGTACCCCTCATCCACAAAGCTCACGGAGTGTGAACATATGCAAGCAGGATCCCAAGGAGATCCCTGATTGCTCATACACTAAGCATAAGGAAAGATGTAACTCACTGCTCTTGGCAGCTTTATTTGTAATGCATAAGTGCATAAATGAAAGGAGACATTTCCCTTATACTTGCTGCCCAACTTCTCATCATGCAGTACCTTAAGCACGCTTCTTTAAGATGCGCTGATGCTACTTCAAGGTAAGTGTTACTAGCATATTTTTGTTGCAGCGACAAGTGACATGACATGTATTATCCTCACAATCCCAATCCAGAAACAAATTTGCTGTTGCTACAAACAACAGCAGGAGCCAATCAGCTCTGAATGTGATTTTAGAACATCAAAAAATTTGAAACCCAGAGCCAGATTTGAAAATGTATTTAAACATTGAATCTGAGTACATCATTTACAGACAAGAGAGCATGGAAGTAATGTAAGACCTTTAAGCCCACATACTTAAAAAATATTTGAATACCTTATTACTCAATGTATTAATTGAAAAGAAAGAGCAGAGCAATTAGGCAAAGGATGTAGAGAAATTCTCATGGCTTAAAATAAGTGACATAGAGAGATTGCTACTCTTACCAGTACCAGTACTACTACTTATTAATACTGAAGACACAGCAGTACCTTATGGTCTGTATGAAAATCCAAGCACTTTGTTCTAACAACGTTCTAACATACTGAAAAAAACTCAATTTATGGTGAGAGAAAATTGATAACAAATATTTCGTTCTGTGGTTAGATTTTACATCCTATAACTACTAAAGGATTAACAATCATAATTTAAAAATTACAGTGCAAACAAGAGATATATTGCTAGCAATCAGTGGTTGACTTGTAATAGGAAGTATTTTTAAAAACCCAGTAAAATGTAATGAGTGAACTCGAGTTGCCCACCAGTAGTACTGCTGGCCTCCTGTGAGAAGGCTGTCATTCTGGAGACTCACAGGCTATTTATAGTGGCCATTTATTGGAAAGATTTTCTATAAAACCATGCAAAAAAACCTCCTAATGTTTAGTGAGGAATCTCTCAAGACACTGCTTCCTCTGTGAGGCATCAGATCATGCAATTAGCACATCCATTACTCAGAAGATAAACAGTTTTCCTGAAGTGCTTGCTTAGCCAGGATTTTACTTGCCAAATAGTTTTAGCTCTTATTATATTCTTCATGCAAAAGACAATTATTTGGAGCTGTATCACTTTAAAAAAAAGTCTTTCATAATCTCCCATGTTTCCTTTTTTTTCTCTTATGTGATATATATAAGAAAGAATATTTGTCATAAGAAAGATGGTGAAACCAAACCTATACATCCTTCCATTTTCATAGGTTTTTTGAAGATGCCCTTTACTGGGAGTATCATGCATGTCTCATAGGAAATAGCTGGCAAATGGCTACAACAATCCTTACAGTCCCATAACGGAATGTACTGTTTATTCACTGAACTTCGCTCACTATATCCCATTTAACACCTCAACATTTCAAAGAACAATTCAGCCCCCTATTTAATGTGAGAGAAAAATTGTGATGAACAGGACTCCAAGTGGAAGCAGAGAAGTCTTTAAAGTCAGATCTCTGATCTTCGCTCTTCCTGCTTCCTTAGCACTACTGCAATGGTTTAATTATTCAGGAAAGCAGTGAGCAGATGTGTTTTGCCTTGAAAGCAGAGGTCTCTCCACTTATATAAGCCAGCTCACAGGACCTCTTCCCTCACTCCAGCTCAGCCACAGGAAGAGCTAACTTAATAGGTTTTAATCATCAGAAACCCAGCATTTGAGAATTGCCTCTATCAAATTCTTCACTGGGAGCCAAGCTGGCTGTGGGTTCAGGAGAGAAGTGCACTGGGTTGGGGTAGAAGCAGTCCACATCTTCGTAGGCAGAAGCATTGTTCACCCTGTGGCCAGCCAAATCCCTCTGCCAAAACAAACCCCAAGGGAACCAACCCCAGGAGAACCAACCCCAGGAGAATCAACCCCAAAAGCTGCGCATGTGCACAAAATTTCCAAGGCAAATTGACACTGAGCTTACCCTAAGGAAGCAAACTTCTCTCCCTTTTTGGAGAGAGAGAGAGGAAAAGAAAAAACAAACCACCACAAAAACAAAACCAAAAACAAAACCCTAGTAAAACATGAATCATGTACTGATGATGCTCAACTTAGAAATTTCTAATAGACATTGCCAAAATAGCAGACAGAAGGAATGAAAGGTTCTGACTTTTCCTTTATAAAAATAAAAGCATGAGAAATTGCACATTTGCAGATATTTTAAACATATATAACACAAAAGCACAAAACATAAAGCATATTAAAGTATCATAAATTCTGGTAAGATTTAAAGAGCTTAAAACTTCAATTAAGAAAAAAAGTTTTGTTCATTAAGCTGAATATTTTGGACTTCAAGTGAATCCATGTAAGTAGGAAGACCATTACAGTGACAAAAAAAAGGCAGATTTTATCAAAGTATTACTTAAAGAAAATGGAGCCAAGGACTATATCCAGACCTCCCAGTATAAAGCCAAATCTTTTTTTTTTTCCTAATCTAAAGCATTTCCAAAAAAATACCCTGCTAAAATGTTCAAAATTGGAATTCATTGTATTAAGAAAATCTTTGTTCTTAATAAAAGTATTTACTACATGTAAAAACATAATGTACATAAAAAGTGCAATTCCAATGTCTAGCTTTATTTTTCATTCCCAGACTCATTTATTTTTGCAGCTACTTCAAATTCAATTTAAAAAGGGACAAATTAACTAGGACTTTGTGTAATGGGACTTTATGCACAACACTATCTTACAGACTTTACACAGGGTCTAATCTACGTAGAAATATCGCTATCTTTGTTACCCAGTAAAATTCTCAGTACCTCAAAGCTTCTATTTAAAACTGCAATATTTTCTGATGTAGACTGGTTTTAGTGGTAAGGTTGCTTAAGAACAGGCATGCGCATTACACCCCTAGCAAAGTTATTGCTTAAAGAATAGATGGTGGAAGCTGATGAAGCAATCTACATTTTAACGCATTTTTGCTGCAAAATGCATATATTCCTACTACAAAGCTCTGTTAGTGATGCTGGAACTATTTTCTGTTCTTCTGGCTTTCTGTGTAAATTTACTTGCTGTAAGGGCAGCAGACCACTTTGCTAGCCAGGAGCGTACCCACAGCTGTACAGTGTATTTCCACTGAAGCATCAGCCAAACGGCCAAAACTAAAAGGTCATTCCAGTGAAATCTGAACTGATGTAACAGCCATTCTTCTTTAATTCCGCTAACTTTGTTCATGGACTGAACAACACCATGCCTACAGCCAACTGACAGGAATTCTAACCTGATTAAATGTCCCAGTATGTTTTAATACCCTTAAATGGAATTTTTATGGCCTGTTCTGCATGCATATTATTAATACAGAACCATCAAAGAAACCACAGACACACATAATAGCTCATCAATTTGTAGCTAGGCACTTTTGACCTTGAAAAATCAGCTGTCTTTCAGATTAATGCAGCTATGTTTTGGGCAGGATAAAGAAAAAGCTATAAAATTATCACGCTTATTTTTGTCACATGTCAGCACTGCAGTAAGGAATAAAGGCCACGCTGCTGGCTTTTTATTGATATTGCCATCAACCTCTGACATCTGAATTAGTATCTGGGAGACCTATTTCTAATAAAAATCCACTTAGACATTAACATTTCAGCTGCAGCCAGTCTCGAGCCGCAGTGCTGGTGGAAGGTGGTGTTCAGCCTGACTCCCCCACCCCCACATTTCCTCTCCCTTGCAGAAGACCCTAAAGCACTTAAAAAACAGCTTGAGTTTGGACCACAACATCCACCTATGGACCGGGTCAAAAGCTCTTCTGGGGGAAGAGGCGGTGAAGGAAAAGGACAAGTGGAAGGTACCGATACCATCCCCATCTGTAAAAGGGGTGGCAGCATACGCAGTGTACTGGCCATAAATTTATAATGGTTGAAACATTCAGGGAACAGAAACGTGTACTTTGGGAATAAGTTTACCAATTAATACTTTGGGAAAAATATGGACCAAACAAGGATGAAGGCTGTTAAAAAAGGGGAACTGTCATACTAGACAGAAGCCACTAATGGGATTTCTGAAGGACTGGTCCTAGGATTTGAGACAGGGGGATGCTCTCTAAGGTAAGAGGAATTGCAAATCATTTGAGACTGCAGAACAACCTTTCCTTGTATAACTGAAGAAATCGCCCAGACAAGACAGCCTTACAAACAGGTTTTTAATATTCCCCCCCCCCCCTTCAGAATCAAACGGCTTGCTATTGGTTATTTCTGAGGAGCCTCTCCCCTTGGAGCTGCATAAATAACCAAATGTACCTCTGAACAGATATACTGGTCTTCCATTTTCAAGTTATATATATACACACATATATATACATATATATATAACTTGGGAAAAATGTATATATTCCATATATATATATATATATATACTGGTCTTCTATTTTCCAGTAAAATGCTCAGGCCACTGGGGTAGGGGTACAGGAACCATCTCTCATGCTTTCAGAGAAATACTTCTTGTATCACCAAAGTGAAGATAGAAGCTTGAACTTTCAATTTACCATGGCATTTAACTTAAAGAGTGCGCTTTAATTACTATGGACTTGATCTAGTTATCAATATTATTTACTTAAATACTTGGCACTAGGATAAACTTATAAAGGGATTTAAATTTTTACCAGATTTCCAAATACTTTTAACCAGCCTGAACCTGCATTTTTTATTGCAAGAATATGTTCCTTCAGAAAGCAAAACCAAGAAGAGCTCTTCCCCACGTTCTCTTCTTTTTAACAGACCTGTTTGGAAAATTAAGTAAACCACTATTCATATATATACTTATTTTTGACGTAGACGTTCAGTCTCCATTTTCTTCCTTTTGTCTTTACTAGATTTGTTGGGAAACAGCGAAAGTGAGAAGATTCTGCTTCTCCTGGTCTGGCTTTTTATCCTTTAGTCTTTAGAGAATATAATAAAATGAAATACCAATAAAACAAACAAACAAACAAAAAAACCCAAACCCAAGAACAGTATGAGAAATACTCCCACACAGGGCTTTGACTGCTCTTTCTAGCTTGATTAACAGCCTGTGCTACCCAATCAATTAAAAACCCAACCATGATAGACATCTTCCATTCATTTGTGTAATTACAATGTGGCATCCTGAAGAACCATTATCGTAACAGGTGACAGAATCCCTCCCACACATACTACTATTTACCCAAGCTTCCAATTACGTTAATTGTCTTTTAAAGGAGACGTTATCGGAGGAGGCACATACAAGCATTATTCACTACCAATATCAATATCTGACAAGGTGAAAATAGCTAGACCAGCACTACAAACCATCACATTTTCACCAACAAAAACGTAGCTATTAAAAGCCAAGGGCAATACTAGTATCTCCCTCATGCTCTGAATTCTATCAAGTAAAAATTTGAAAATGAAATTAAAAGTTTAAGGTGCCCTTCTTGAAACACATTCAGGATTTTCTGAGAGATCTAGAAAGGCTTTGGAGAGGAGACCATTACTTAGCAAGGGTGATTTAGAGGCAGTGAAGGTGGAAACCAAAGTGTGAGCAACCAAACAAAATCCTGCAGGACTATAATTTATAAACCAGGAAAATCAAGCAACCTACACAACCAGCAAAGACTCCTTACATACAAAAATCAATACTAACTGCTACTTTGTGATGCTCCTAAGTTTTGACTTTAGCTAAATGTCAGGCTCCTCCAAACACACGGTAATGATGTGAAAATCACCGAGTTCTCCAGCAATCATCTTCAACACCACCCTCATTAGAAGTGTCCCAGAAACAGCACCTGAACAACCTACCCTCACCAAAACAACCTTGTGATTGTGCCAAGAAGAATCACGGGAAGGAGAAAACCCCACTCCCAGCTTACATGTAAACACCCGGAATGTTCCCACAAGTCACGGCAGGCTGCCTAAAGGTTTCCAAGGCTCCATTTTGTCTCAGAAGACTCCTCTGTTCTCTTAGAGACTATTTTCCCAGAGCAGAACAGAGACAAACGGTCTGGAAAAACACTTCTGCTCCTTTAGTGAAACGACATATTGAACGATGCAATGAAATATGCACCGTCCTTCCAAGCAGAGGTGTACTGCTGCAGCTAGAATTACCACCACACTACCCAAAGACTTCTGAAAAATGAAAATAGCACAAGGAGACAAGGGACAGAATCCAGTTCTTTCCAACACAACACGCGAGGGCTGCCATTTTTGTTGTTTTTAAAGAGACACCCCAATCATTACCTTGTTTCACTTTTCCCAAAGGAGAAGTGTTGAAACACATGAAAGGAATTCTTTGAGGATGAAATTGCACACAACAAGGCAGTATCCAAGAGCCAGCCTAAAGCACTTTTCTGAACTGCCAGGACTTAACCACAAATGCTACAGGATAATCTTCCTTCCAGTATATTTCATATGGATGTAGCATCCTCATGACCAGCTATTCCTCTCTATCAGACCTCTATGGGTCCATGCTGCTTGCTAATGTGGGTATACTGCCTTACTATCCTTTTGACAAAAGGGGTTGAGTACATGTCGTGTGGCATTTTCTACAGATTTTCATTTCTTCATTTTCAGAGTTTTAAGGCTTGAAAAAATTTACCTCCTTAACCTAAAGATTTCAGCCAAGTTGAGTGCAAAATTCAGGCAGGCAAAGTGCACAGTAAAACTGTTTAACATCTGTATTAAAGTTTTCTGAAGCTCAGAGTAACTACAAGCTCATTAATCAATATAAAAGAGAGGTGGGAAAAGCAGTTGAATAATTGTGTAAAAAAATGTAAGTTCCACGCTTCACAATAAAAAATAGGTCACATGTTTTACCCTCATGTTTAGCCAAGTAGAAGAAATAAGGCTGATGTTTTTCAATCATACCTCATAACAGATCAAATAAAAATGACTAAAACTTACGTATTCACTTCCCTAAATCTCTATTTGTTCTTGTATTTGCACCTACTTGATATAACATTGGAAAGATGTTCATAAAAGTCTATATGGCCTAAGGGGTTTGGATTTCACAGTACATATAGACTCATTTCCAGAGCTAGCCCTGTTTGTAGAAAGAAACTCTTAGGAGTTGTTGGTTTTTTTCTTAGTTTCATTGTGCCTTCCCCAGCTGATCTCTAGGCTATGGTTAACATCCCTGCAAAGGGAAGAAAACACACTATCATGGATCTTTGAGATTAAGAGGAAATTATACTGTGCTGCCTTTTATCCCCATTAGTCCAACTTTGATCCTAAATTTGTGACAAACGCCATAATTCTATTCTGCAGCAAGAAACTTTGCTACGATCACCCAGACTGCTTTTCCAGACTTCAGTGTGTATTTTCCTTATACTCCTTGACAATAATTTGGAAGCAAATGCTAAATGGGGTAAATACAGCTCAGCCATGTACCTGCACATAAAAGCTCAAGGTAACAGGAGGAATCTGAGGCTGGACTAATTGAATCAACTTCAGTAACACTGCTGCTGCAAGCACAACCCAGAGCCTAAACGTAGAACATTCACACAAGCCCTCGGAAAGGCTTTACCTACCATCTTCATACTCTGAAATATATTAAAGAACTTTCTGGGAGACCTTAAGTCACTTTAATTATCATATAATCTGTTAGTAAACAGCACAAGCTATCTGAAGTGTATAATGTATATATAGATCTTTTTTATCTTTTACATAGCAATTACACTAAAACCAAAACTTCTTAATACAAACAAATCAGTAACATCCATTTTGCTGAAATGGATAAAAACTCCAGTTATTTCAGACAAAAAGAGTTTCGGTCACTTTAAGCCTGCCAAAGGAAATTCTTATAAGACATGGAGAGAATCGCCTGTCATGGGTATGATAAACAGCGAACTGTAATGCGTCTAGGTGCCGGGCTTTACTTAAGAAACAATGAGATTAGAGCTTTTACCCTACCTCCTTCACACATCCACACCTGCTCCCTGCACCACCGTTTCAGTGCTAAATTCACTTGGTCTCCAGGTCCCTCCTCAGGAGGGAGTTCCAGGAAGTTTGGACAGAAAGTCACATCAATCTGTGCCATGCAGCTGCTCACAGCTACCGGTCCTGGGTGCTCCTTTAGCACCTGTCTCCAGAGATCCCTCTTCTCTCCAGGACCTTCTTCTACTTCCAAGATCTTTCCTCCAGCCAGGTGGTTCATCCTCCTCTGCAGTCAGCCTCTTGTTTGGTGATTCTGTCTCATGTCCCTTTAGTCATGACAGAATTCAGCACACGCCTCTTTTGTTTAGTCCGTGCCTTCACAAAGTTTATAACTAGCCTGGACTGGTAGCAGCTAGCAATCAACAGTTCCATTTTGGACATACATGCCCATACATATGCCCAACTATCTGCCTGCCTCTCCATCAGCATTTACAATTTAATCTTAATTATTTTTTTCCCCAAAAAAAGTGCCTTCACTTACACTCTGAATATTAGCTGTATTTGCTGTTTAATTTCTGATGGTGAATTTTTTTAGTTGCTTTTTTTCCCCTCTAGCACTACGGTAGAATCACACCAAAGTCCCATCTTAAATATCAATTTTAGCAATTCAAATTAAAATACTAAAAACTTGCACTGGCACGATATTGTTTTAGAGGAATTTTGGATTCTATTCACAGAAAAGTAATTAAGACTAGCATCTTATAGAGCATATGATTTATTTTCAAAAGTAAATAAAGGTGAACCTGAGTTATATGGACAGCAAAAGAATATTTCACTCCTTATCTCAGTAGAGAGCTGTGTTCCCATTATTGACAGAGCAATATCTTTGCAGGGCTCTAAAATGTGTAAGAGTTGCAAAGGAAGCAGGTTAAGTGATAGATTTGCTGAAACCATTCAGGCCAAAATAAGTATTTATCCATATGTTTAATCATACAATGCCTGACAAGTCAAAAGTCTAGCTTCTAGAGATAGCAGTGATGTGAACATGCATCTGAATCATAATAAAAACTACCCTTAGACTTGGAAAAAAAGACCTAAAACTGCTGCCAATAAATAGTGAAAACTGCGGGGGATAAGGAAATGGATTGTTTGAAGAGAAAAGAAGGTTCTTGCAGCACTGACAGACCCTGATTTCCATTGTACTTGCACCAGCTTTACACCAGCATAGCCTTCTTGACTTTGCTGGTGTTATTTCCAATCCACAGCAATAAAAAAGAAACAGCATACAATGAAAACTAACTACAACCACTGTAATAAAGGGAACAAGTTTCTGTATTAGGATGACACTGCTAAAGAACACTCAACTCAATGTAATCTCATGTTTTTCTTGAATTTTCTGTAAACATATTCTAAGGAAATGATATACCAGCAGCAAATAGAAAGATGTCTGAAAATTTGAATTTTTATGACCTAATGCTATGACCATCACAATAATTCATTTTTTTATTTCCCACACACACTTGGTAAGGAACAGAACATAAATTTATTCTACTATTGACTATTGTATTTCTTAACACTGAAAAAAGAAGCAAATCACATGATACAGAAGTCTGCAAACACAGAAAGAGAATGATATTGCAATTTGCTGATGCTATAAAGAGGTTGGGTTCACCTTCCTTCCAAACACGCATGAAAAAGATTGTATGGCAGTCCTTTAACTTCCGAACTTTGGCAAAAGAGACCAGATCAATAAATAAGGTATGTAACTTAAGTTATAAATACTATCAAGGTATTAATATAGTCTTTCATTTATAATTCAGCCCAAGACTATTTCTGCCTCCTAAACTTTTAATTACATTTCTGTCTGGTTTATTACAAGTTACCAAGTACCATCTTCCCATGCTTGTTTCTTCCAGAGAATTGCAGGTACCAGTAGTACGGTGTCCTCTGGTTTTCCCTATCTGACAGGTATTTCTCCTTTGTTATTTTAAGGATGAAAAGCAGGGAATTAAAATAATCCACAACAGCAATAAACTTAATAAAGGACTGTACTAAATTTCCAACTTAAATTATGTACTAACACATATTATATAAAGCCAAAACACAAAGAAGTGACCTAAAAATCTTTGCAATATAATGTGGGGGAAAGGTGCCACTTCCTATTACCAACAAACCAATTTCAGATTTAGCACCTGGTTTGCTCTATTTTATAAAATTGATTTTGTTTTTACTATACTAAATCCTTTTTGTGAAAATTGTCATCATGCCTCTGTTTCGCTAAAAGTGTAGCCAGGACAGCTGAGTGACTACCACAAGCTACATACATGATTTTTACCTCAGTCAAAGCAAGTGTGTCAGTGCTTATGCTTAATTATTAAGAACAGTGACCATCTGCATTCACAGATATGTAGAACAGATTGCACTTCAATTTTGAAAAGGAATTCATGTTCTGTACTCCAAATTTCATACCTGTTTTTTTAAAAGAAAACAAGACTGGACAAGTAGAGTCTGAGTTTTGTGTTGCAGCGCTGCTCTCCACCCACCTTACGTGTATTTGGCTGTTGCTGCTGCTATACTTCTGCTGACTTGATCCCTTCTTCCAGCCTTGACCTTATGCTTGCTTTTTCTGGAGGTTCAAAAATATTTCTTCCCACAGCAGTCTGTAAAAAATTAGAAAACAAAAATTAGAAAACAAAAATTAGAAAACAAAAATTAGAACAATTGGGAAAAAATTAGCAATTTCTTTTCTGATCTGGTCTTATTTAGTCACTCATAAAGGTGTACACTTCACTGGCTATTTACCAGGACACGGCTGCGGCTCACAGGCTGCGGCTCAGCTGGGTGAAGGCAAAAAGGGAAATGCTTGCCTGCTCCTGTAGCTGCCAAAAGCACTTCTTTCACCTATTCGTCTTTTAGATAATTCAAAGCAGATACTGGCTAAAATAGCAAGCAAACAAGTGGACTAAAAATACTTTTAGCATACTATTAAGTACACATAGGTCTAGATTACAGAGAGAGTCCTAAAGGTTTGAGACCTGAATCCAGACTCCAAACCTCACCAGAGTTCAGTGCATCTCCAGTATCACTTGTGCTCCAGGGACTGGGGGCCTAGAGAGGACTGCAGCGCAAGGGCTCGTTGGAATGCTATCAAAGCTACCAGAAACGAGAAGCATTTGATTTGGTACTTCTGTCCTACATGACCTCTAAATGTCTACTGTACACAAAATACGTGGCCAGTTTCCTGTTCTTATGTACTGTACCTAAACTTGTCTAGTACAGTCATAGAGTTTCACGTGTATTATTAGCATATATGTAAACAAAATATTTCTAAACAATATTTTTTTTTTCATTCCAGCACCAAAACACATTTACAAATATTGGAAAAAAAGCATGGTGATTTTCTGGACCATAACTCAGTGTCCCAGAACACAGTTATTAACAGTTAAAGGGGAACACGTAAATCTGGCTAACACCACTTCAGCAAATCAGCACTTAAGAGAAGCACATATGGTTCTGCCTTATGCCTGGCTGCACGCTGCCAACAGGAAGAATAGGAATGTGATTTAATGTTGGCACTTACTAGGAATCTTTTTTCTCCTTGGTTTTTTCTTGGGTTTGTTTTTTTTTTTTTTTTTTTTTTTTTGTTAGTAGAACCTTGTTGCTTCGTATCTCTGGCACAAGATGGACAAACTTTGAGTAGGATGACTAAGCTCCCAACACAAATAGGAAGCTCCGTTAAATGCATTTACAAAGTTTTATGTACCCCATTGAGATCAGCCCATCAACCAGCTACTGCACTGGTTTAACTCTGAGAAACCCGGGAGCCAGGTCACTTATTTGCAAGAAAAAATAAGTAGAGGCTTTTACCTTTGCAATGCAGAGCGCCAGTCAATTAAACACTTCAGGATCAAAAGCAGCATTGAGCTGTAAAATCATTATCCCAGTCTCTCCCGGTAAGGATACACATATCCAGCCAAAGCAGTCAAGTACGCAGAGCAATTACATGGGACCGAAGCTCTGCTCGCTCACGGAGAGGCTGGCTACCACCGCTACTGAAGGTGGAAAGCAGGCTGCTTTCCTCCCGGCCACAGCCTGGGGTGTTACACACACTTTATCATCCCTCAGCCCTACTCTTGTTATATGCAAGTGGCACTGGTTTATCAATCTTACTTTCTTGTACAGTACCTGCAGTAAAAGCGATCAAAATTTTGGATGTAACATAGGCTTGTTGAAGACTAGCAGAGAGGAAAGAAAGTATACTCTTAAAAATACTTGATATTCAGTGGAAGTTTATTTCCTTAATGCTTCTGCAGTCACAGCAGCAAAGCTGACCCTGCAAGAAATGCTCCCTTAGCCCAAGAGCCCTTCCAAGTCCCATCAATTCCAGAAAAGACTAAGTCTGCATCATCACGCGGTCATCTTAGCCCTTGGACTAAGTCTGGTAATCTATTGCTGCTCTGTGGGAAAGATTACCATAAATGAACTTTCTGTGCAAACATTTATTAGCAGTGAATCTATGTGACTGGAGAATATAAAAACTTTTATATAGAACTGACAATACATTAAGATTTTCAGTTTGTATTGGCATCTGCCTCCAAGTTGTCAGGAAAAAAAACCTTATTCTTGGAAGCTCTCAGTTGATAGGTAAGATTTTAAAAAAAGGGAAATTCTATGCAGTCATATATTAATATTTTTAATTTAAATTAGCTCATAGGTAAATACCCTCCTTTATCTGCCTTCTTCTTTTAAATAATCAACTTTAAATATTTATGATCCACCAAAGGATTTATGAAACTGAGCTAAACCTGGTAGAAGTCTTTATAATGCCATTTGATTTGTCAGAAATTTTAAAATAACCTGAAGAAAATGAAGGAATTTCCATTAACAGTGGATCACTGCTTTAGGGCTCCCAGATCCTCAATACTGTGGCTGAGTTTGCAGCTTTGGAGCTGACATAGAGGAATTCAAAATTTGAGAGGATGCAGGCAAACGTATTGGCTATCATTTAAGTTCTAATAAGCTCTTTTCCCTGATGACTGCACACACTGTGCAGAGGAAAAAAATACTTAATACAAGAAGATAGGCTAAAGCAAAATCATTATTCTTTATCCTGACTCAGACATGACTTCTTTAGGATATTGTGAGACACATTTTGTATGTGTGGTCCCAGTTCTAATTAACACCCCTGGCAATTACTGATTTTAATATTGCTGTACTATTTTAGCTCAAGCTCAAGCTGCCTAAGAGATTTCTTTTTTCCCTGTTTTGTTTCCCAAATTAACAGTTGCTGCTGTCTTGCCAACGGACCACATACTCATTTGCTGCAGCTTCACCGTCTGTGTACAAAGCTCTGAGTTCAATGGTTTGGTTGTGCTGACAGTTCCCACCGGTTCTGAACAAAACTATGTTTTACGAGTTTGTATTTATTTTAAATAAATCACCTGCATAGAGCTACGATGGTAATGCCGTAGGTAAAGTCTCCAAGGCACGGACATTGTTTCCATGTGGTGGACAAAGATCTGGGTCTTCCTTGCCTTGTGAACACCATGATGCTTTTCCCCCATGTACTTTTGGTATTCCTTAAGACGACAGACTACAGCTCTCCTGGATCCTCAATTCCATTTCTGGCTACAAGTGTGCTCTTAGGTATCCCCCACTACTCACCCAAACTGCACCAGACAAGCACCACAACTTTGCACCCAGCCTCTTGAAACACTAAGACACTTCAGTTAGACACTAAAGCATTAACACATCATCCACAGGGAGGGAAAAAGCCAAGAAATAGGAAGCAATAGTAGAGATCAGGCATAAGAATAGCCCTAAAAAGGGAATTTAGTTCATCCTGGTTTCCAGAGCTGATATAAATCTGTTTAGACCCTACAGTTAAAAAGAAGTATATTTACAAAAGGGAGAACATGCAGGTCAGACAACATAAAAAAGCCAATGTTTCTACAGCTCGCTTGATTGCTTAGTTCTGCAATTCAGACATGAAGATATGAAAATAAACATGAGAGCTTGCAAATTTTTTTTCCAAGTTAATGGAATTCCAAACTTTATCATTGAATCATCTATAATTAGTTTCTGCACAGTAGTTAGGCTCTGGGAGCTAGCAGAAGTTCTCAGACCTCAACAGTATTATTCAAATGTCAGCATGAACCAACAGACTGATGTTCTCAAGAAAGTTCACCATAGAAAAGAGAGATAACCCCCAGTTACTGGTCAATCGATTTTTTCTCACACCAGCACAGCGATCAGTGCCATGGACTCTGCAAACCTTCTTTACACAGCTGCACTGAGACTCACCGTAAGTATTAAAGTTATGGGAATGAAGTTGAGACCTCATCATCTTCTGTTCTTTCTTACTCCAGGAAAATGAAGACACCACAGCTGTCTTAGAAATATTATATAAGTCTCCAACGAAAAACAAGATGTTATCAGAGTCAAGCCATATCTTCTTTATGACTAAGGTAGAGATCTCTTCTGTTACGAAGAATACTTTTGTGTTATGGCTGGGCTGTGGAAACCCCACTGCCTCTGAGGTTAGCTGGGACTATCAGCTTACCCTTCTCTCCTGCCTGTCCCTTTTCTCGCCACTGCAAAGGCTGACTTGCTGTCCTAGAAAGATTTTTGAAGTTAAAACCCTAATACAATTTCTTCCTTTGAAAAGTGGCTGGAAATCTGCCTGGTGGGAAAGGCCCTGGGGGCGCTGGGTGATGTCTGGCTGAACATGAGCCAGCAATGTGCCCAGGTGGCCAAGAAGGCCAGCAGCATCCTGGCTTGTACAAGAAACAGTGTGGCCAGCAGGACCAGGGCAGTGATTGTCCCCCTGTACTCGGCACTGGTGAGGCTGCACCTCGAATGCCGTGTTCAGTTTTGGGCCCCTCACTACAAGAGGGATGTAGGGGTGCTGAGCGTGTCCAGAGATGGGCAACGGAGCTGGGGAAGGGTCTGGAGCACAAGTCCTATGAAGACCAGCTGAAGGAACTGGGACTGTTTAGGCTGGAGAGGAGAAGACTCAGGGGGATCTTCTTGCTTTCCACAACTACCTGCAAGGAGACTGTAGGGGTGGCGTCAGTCTCTTCTCCCAAGTAACAAGCAATTGGACAAGAGGAGATGGCCTCAAGTTACACCAGGGAAGGTTTAGATTGGATATTAGGAAAAAAATTTCACTGGAAGGGTGGTGAAGCATTGGAACAGGCTTCCCAGGGAGGTGTTGGAATCACCATCCCTGGAGGTGTTTAAAAAACATATAGATGTGGTGCTTAGGGACATGGTTTAGTGATGGACTTGGCAGTGCTGGGTTAATGGTTGGACTTGATGATTGCAAAGGTCTTTTCCAACTGAAATGATTCTATCTAGAAATCTCTGACCTTTCTCTCTTTAGGATTCTCTTCCACTGTTTGTGTCCCCCTCAGAGCTCTGAGACACAGCTCTGAACATTTCAACAAATTTTATTCTGAAAAATCTGGATTTAGAGTTTGGTTCGTGTGTGTCTGTGTCCTGCCCCATCCTTTAACATAAATCAAGCCTCAAATACCTAGACCAAATTTAAAGTAAATAAAGCACTCCAAACTTCTCAGATAAAGCAGTTTTAAAGTCTTTTAAGACTGCTATAATCTTTCATAAACCATTCATCATAAGAAAGATATCCAATGTAAATTATCTTACCAAATGAACATTTTCAGGTTCATTTTTAATATTCTCTTAGATTAAAAAATTCCAAAATTCCTTCCATTTTGCCCTTTCTTGTTACCTTGAACAGCTGAATTCATATAGAGTGAAAGGAGCAGAGATATAAATGTGCAAAATATATTTCAATATCTCACATTAGAAGAGAGAAACAAAGATCTAGATTTTGTGGCAGAAAAGCATTTAAAACAGCAATATATGAAACTGAACTATATCTCTAGGGCAAAATCAGATTGCTCCCTTCCTAGGCATTGCAATAGTAGATACAAACAGAAATAGAATGATTACTGTCTAATAGGGTAAACAAAGAGGAAAACAATCACAAACATATAATTCTGAGAGATGTGTATGTGGATTTCCTATGCATACAATTAAGAGGTTTGTGTCTGCATAAATATAGATGTATATATGTGTAAAAAAAATGTAGGTATAGATATATGCATCTGTGTTTAAAATGAACCAAAAAAAGCAGCTCATTATTTCTATGTACCTACACACCCCTTAAAAAATTTCTTAGCTAGCAAAAATTGTATTTGCTCTAATTGTCAGTTACGGTACCTAGGCACAATGTTGTCCTCATTTCTTTTATATTAATTGTTTTCTACAGTTTTACGTCTTCATAATTTTAAACCCATCTATAATAATTGTATTTTTGTTTTGCTTAGCAGTCTACAAAGTTATTAGCAATATATTAGTTAATTGAAAATCTCTTCCAGTTTATTTTACCACTGCCAGAGTATTATGAGATAAGGTACCAGCTGAAAAATAATACTTAATAAACTTTAAATTATTAAAATATAAATGAAGTGAAAGTAAATGAAACTAAGAAAGAAAATTATAATTTTCTATTTCTAATTTTGTTGTGATCATGTTTTTAGTCCCAGATAAGAATATGTTTTACTACTTTTCTCATGATGGTTTACCCTTCTTACTCTTTGTCTCCTTCATAAACGTTAGCTTAGATAAAATTTCTGAAGCCAGAGGATGCACGTTGCTTGTGATTATCATTCTTTCTAGAACTAGAAAAGTCTTTTACTTCTCCAATGACTGAATGCATCAAAAATTAAAGTACTCAGATAGCAAACTGATATGTACCTTTTGATCATCACTTCTGCTTCTGAGCTTAGAGCTATAGAACATACATCTTTCAGTCAGCAATTTAAAGTTTTTGTAATAGATAGAAACACTGGAGTCATATCATGAAAAAGAAAAAAAAAAATTCATCCAGAGCATTTGTCAAACTTAGGAAGCCGAGTGGGATTTTCTCTTGAAGGAAGTAACCAAGCTACAGGTGTTTCTTGAGACAAAAATATTCTTGTGGCTAATGCTAAGCTATCTTCATCTTTACAAGGCATGTAGCAATAGGACAACGGCTAATGGTTTCAGACTAAAAGAGGGTAGGTTTGGATTAGATATTAGAAAGAAATTCTTCACTGTGGGGGTGATGAGGCACTGGCACATGTTGCCCAGAGAAGTTTGTGGCTGCCCCATCCCTGGCAGTGTTCAAGGCCAGGCTGAATGGGGCTTTGAGCAACCCGGTCTAGTAGAAGGTGTCCCTGCCCATGGCAGGGGAGTTGGAGCTAGGTGATCTTTAAAATCCTTTCCAACCCAAACCATTCTGTGATTCATGTGAGAACAAGTGCAATATATAGTCTTCTGGTTGCATGTTTTCTGGAGAGCACCCAGCAGACAGACAGGTACTGTACAGTAGAAGAGCAGGATACCTTCCTGAGCATAAGGGTGATGCTCTGAGCATGAAGCTGTAAGAGGAACTGCGCTGGAGAGCTAGAGAAATGGACCTTCTTTTTCCAGCAAGCTCAATCATTTGTACAGTCCCCACCCCACCAGACAATGCTTCTGTCTGCCAGGGAAAGGAAAAACACAACCAGTAAGTAGACTTACGACAAATTATTTGGTCACTCACATACCAATAGCTTTGTTCCAACAGCTACCAAGCAATGAATTAACACTATTTAGGAATCTGAGCTAAATCCCTTTAACTCAAATAAGGAAAGACTTGGTCCAAAGCATTAGAATAACTCCATTCGTGCAGTGAGAGGTGTTATCCATGTACAGCTCTAACATGAAGTCCTGCTTGGGCTTGCTTATTTTGTTGTTTTTCAAAACAGCTTCCAAAACATTGCTGATTTCTGGGAAATCTTTTTAGCAGCACACTATGCTGCTGAGAACTTAACAGGATCCTGAAGCAAGTTTTGCTGAGACAAGGAGAGAATGTCATCTTGCTAATTAGAAGAGGTTCTATCATTTAAGAACTTGGAACTATTTTCAGACTGTTTAGCAATTAGGAAAAACTACTGAACACTTCTCAAAAAGTTATAAATAGACTACTTGACTGCATTAAAGTAATAAATAATTGATCTACTGCACGGCAGCTGTGTGGTTCCACTAGTCCAGCTTCCCTCACTTTCACAGCAGATGAACTCTACAAATTTGCTCCTTCTCAGCCTCCCAGGTTAAAGGTTTTATAGAGGAAAACATTCAGCATAGAACTAAAAGCAGAGGAAGGCAGAGTTAACAAACCCCCACCGCCCCGCATCAGCCCACTGGTGTGGCAGCGCTCAAGGCACAAAGCCTGCAAGTCAGTGCTGGAGGAAAGCAAACCTGGTAGCATCCTAGCCACGTGGCTTTTAGGGAGTGGTCCCTGGCGCCCTGTATCTTCTGGATAGTTTCTGATCTTTGCTGTAGCAAGAACAAGAGGGAATGATCCAAAATAAAGCCAGAAACCTGATCTTACAGTTAAGTAGTGCAGATGATCAGGTACCACTCTTGCTCTCTGACCTTGCTAGCAGTGCACGCACAGCTCACGTTTCCCAGAGAAGCAAATGCAGACAGAAACGAAGGATTTGTTATGCACTAAGTCTTTTTCTAAAGAGACTGCAGTAAAGCAGTAGTTCCTTGTGATACAATTTCTAGTAGTGCCACTACATAGTGCTATACTAATTTGTGAATGTACATGATTTTTTTAATTTTTTTAAGAGGTTTATTCTGCTTTGGTACAGAAATGGAACATTTCCCAGCTCTGTTCTGCATAGTTCAGGGAATATAAACTAGGTCTCCTGCGATTTCAGTAATGCCAAGAAATTCTTGGATTTTACACTGGCAATCTCCCAAGAAAAGGAAGTCAGTGATTTATAGGAAAAGACAACTATAAAAAGCCCTTGCTTTCTTCAGTTTTAATCGACTACAGCATCACTGGCCTTTTGGATTTACTTCCCCTCTAGATATCTTTTGAAGATACAACATGCATTTTGCAGAGTGCAGATTAGACTGCATTTGCTTTTGATTTGCCATTTCTCTTCTAAGAGAAAACCTGAAAAAAAACAATATCAAAAACATGGAAACCAGAGTCATGTCCATCCCAGCCCAAAGCTGCCTGCGAAGTCATTTCTCTGGTGTTAGCATTTCCTATCAAAACGGTGGATCATCAGGCTGTGGGCACTGCGGTACATCTGACACCGAGTATAGCTACTGCATATATGTGTGTATATATGCAAGGCACGAGGCCAAGCCTGCAAACACCTCTTACCAAGCAAACTGTTTCATACCGACACTACCACCAGTGAAGCATCCTCTCAAACAGTGTAGGATACTTACCCTGAATAGCAAAATTACACACTGTTCTGGTTTGCTGGGACATGGGATGCTCAGATCCTAGCAGAACAAAACCCTACTTGAAAAGATGGGCAGAATTATTCTCACCCATAAACCCAGATATATGCATAAACTAGACCCATTCTGAATAACGCTACAGCCTATAAATCCACTACACCTGCTTGTGCCGCTCCTCCAAGACATTTCCAGATGATATAAAACAGCAGCTGCCCAGGAGAGACTGAGGCCTGGCCCTTCAAAGCAACCCTAGTCATGCCCTTCTCTGGGCTATTGCTCTCAGTATAGAAATGGTGTCTGATTTTTTCTGCTGCTGAAGTTAGTCTTATTTGCCTTCAACACTGAGAAGCAAAGGTGTTTGTACGATATTAAGCAAATCATCACACTACAGAGAAATGCCTGGGTACAGCATGTAAGTGATCAGAGAGCCATCCAGTGGACCAGCAGGAAAAGGAAGAAAAAGTCACCTCAAAAAGGGAGGAGATGAAGTTATATCTACAGAAATAAATATCATTCCCCTCTGCTGAATGTTTTTATATATCTAACTTCGTTGTCACCAGTGACCAACAGATAAATAATTGTTATTTAGAGAATGGGAAAATGTAAAACTTGAAATATGTGCAGAGTCTGCACACATGTTAAAGGGCATATTTTCCTAACCTTATAGTATCATCTCCACCTTCTCTTTCCACAATAAACATTGGAAGGAAGGGATTATTTTTTCCCCTTCCCTTTCCTAATGCCCCAATGCTATTTTCATCCATTTCTGCCTTTGTCGTCTTATTTTTATACTGAAAACTCTTTCATGGATAAAATATTCATAACTAATTTTTCTTGATCAGTCTTCACCCACTTCTACATCCTCAATATCAGAATAAAAATGAGCTTTCTTTAAATAGCTTTTTACAATGCAAAGCCTACATTTTACTTTAATCTGAACCAGCACACATTTCAACTAGCAAGGCACAAGAAACCCCATACACTTTACAAATATTTACTACCTAAACTCCTCCCTTCTGCCTTGTTCTCAGTCTTGAGCAAAACAGTATTTATTGTTACAAATGGTACGGAAGAAAAACAAAATAAAAGGTTTTCCATAGTAGGAAACAGCATTCAGTTAATGAAGACACCAGGTGAAATAAAAGCATCCCTGGAATTACAGGAATATTTGCACTAGAATTTATTTAAATTTTCCCCACTCATTTTATAATTTATTTCAGTTTAAGCAATGTGGTTTTGTTTTGTTTTTTACCTTGTCATACAAAGCATTGAGATCAGCAAAAAGATTTGTCTTACTCCAAAAAGTCTGAGATTCTAGTTGTAACTGAAATTTTTAAGTAATCGCCCAAGATTTTGTCACATCTGGAAAAGAGGAAGCAGAAAGGACTTGCAGCTGATTAGATGCCCTGATGGGAAAAAGACTGCATGGAGGCTCTGGATGGGACACACAGGCTAGTAGTACCCTCCTTGGTGGTCCCAGGTTATGAAAGGGACATGATTTAATTTGCTACAGTAAGCAAACGTGTTCCTAGATACTGTGGGCAAGAAACATAAATATAACTCATCATTCTGCTAAAAGTGACAGTTCCCACCACTGTTACTGAAATAAGCTGCAGTTATAATTAGATCTATTCTCCAGGTTCCAGAGCATCACATTAGCTCACCTTTGACAAAATAAATAGCATGCTTTTGCCTCAACCTGAACTTGCAAATTGTTCAAGCGGCACAATTGTTAATGCAAAATGAGCATTTCTGAGAAGTGATTGAAGCATTTTGACCTTGATACATTCCTCCATATGGATTTATGCTCGCAGGTCTACTGTTATACGCTTGCTTGAGAGCGATAGTAAGAAAGAGTGGAAGTACCAATTAAAAGAATCAATGCTGATATGCATCAGCTGCTTAATGAAGTCTCTGTACCACCTCCATACTACATACACCACCACACCACTTCCATATGACATCACACACGTTACTCTGATTGTAGTTCTGTACAAGAAACAATCCTACAAAAAGGTATCCTATTGAAAAGAAGCTGAGCCTTACTCCTCCATTTACCAAAGATATAGTTAAACAGAACCCTGCTACACTTCAGAGCACGATTCCTAGGGTTTAAATGCTTGCAAAGGGGAAATTCCAGAGTCTGCAGCAAAACAACGCAAAGTTCTAGAAATGAACCTAGGACAGGCAGAATGAGACCATTCATTGTAAGGCTGGTATTCCTGCTCTATGCATATGTGATGAAATTTCCATGCTAGGTATATGAACTTATTTTATATTAAAACGAGTCACTTGTATTAAGGTATATGGCAGATGACTAAATAGGGTTGCAACTGCACACCTACAGAACAAACTGCAGTGATATTTATATTATATTTCTACACACTTCGCAGGTAAATTCTAATTATGTTTAGTGGTTTTAGATCAAATCTGGCTCTTCTACGGCATTTCTGTCGCAATTAGAATACCTCAGACACACACTGAACTTCTCTACATCATATATTTCATAAGACAATTTTGAATACTATTTTAAATACTGCTTGAAAATTATATTACTATTTTTTATTAAAATAGACATACTTGCATGCTCTTTATCATTGAAAATATATGGAGGATTGAAATCAATGGATTAAGGTATAGGTGGTACTTAGTGAATTGACTTATTTTATTCAGTTTACGCTATATGACATTAAATGAAGAGATATATACTGTGTTTTCATGAAAAATACAAAATTACCTATTTTCCTGTGATTGGAATATACCCACAGGTATCATTTTATTATATGACTGAATTAGTGATAATTAATTACTATAATTACTATTTCTAAGGAAGTCTGTGATGGTTCTAGAGGGACTTGGGTAGGTAGAAAAAGCTCTGATGTGTTGAAAGGAGCCATGAACTTGGTGAAGAAAACTCGGCAGCGCAGCACGCTCCTCTATCTTGAAGCCCAAAGTATGGGTGCCATTCTTCCTCCATTAAGATGGCTCATCAGCACTATGGTATGCTGCAATGCAATGGGATTTCTGAATTTTTAAAAATGGAGGATAACCATTCATGTGAAAGTGTCACTTCAGTTATCCTTTGACAAGATAACCAAATATGAATATAATCACAATAATTGTTCATATTATTTTAAACAGAATCATAGCCAAAATACCTAAGAGGTCAAGAAGTCACCTAGTTCATTTGGGTTCCCAAGGCAGATAGCAGCTGTGCTCAATCCACTCCTGCAACATGCTTTTCTAACCTTCAAGCACTCCAAGAAGCTCCCACATAGTTTAGTCAAATGTTTAATTGTTGTATTTCCTACCATCAAATTCTACAATACAAAAGCCTAAACCATGATTCATTTAAAAAGAAAAAACAAAACTAACCAAAAAAAATGGACCAACCGCATGTATATTCCTGAAACTCTGGACAACCAAAAGGGAACTGGTGTAAGCACACAAGACAATTAAATAAAGCAAACACCTTGAAGGCCCAACCTCATGTGTAATGTTTCTTTGTAGCGATATATAGTGTGAATGCAATGTTCAATAAAAAGGGACAATCTAATAATATTACAATACTACGGAACAATCAAGTTCTATCAGGGTCCTTATTTTATCAAACACGTATGTGCTTATACATAGAAGCACAACACAATTCAAAGGAATTATTGGGCTGTGCATACATCATAATACTAGAGAGTAGAAAAGAGGACTGAAATGTGTTTCACATAAATTTAACGTATTTTATTTCAAATCAAAGGGACCTGAAGAAAAAAACCTCAACAATTCTTAAAAGTATCGGTTTTTAATCATGTATTGTCATATGAGAAAAGCATTTTCAGTTCATTTGTGTTAGGTTGGGAAAAAAAGGATCAATTCGGTAACATATATCAAACTTCCTCTTCTCAACAGAGTCCAAGAAAGCCATGAAGCAGATCTAGACTTCTGGCAGAAAAATAAGCTGCAATGGAAACAGCAGTTCACCTCACTGGAGGACAAACACAGACTTGCTAATATCAAAATAAGACAAAGAACATCTTACAACAGTATAGCAATTATATAAAGGAAGGAAGGTAAACAGAATTTCTTTGTAGAGAACTTTGTAGAAAATTGGGAGTGCTATCACTATTTATGGACTGTTATTAAATGTCCGAGATCCACTTTTTCATAGGGGTAAGTGTAAATCCATCACAAAACATATCCTACTGTTTTTTCTGCATTCAGCAGCGATTAATATAAATAAATAAATGAATGAATGAATAAATAAGATACAAGTTTAGTAAAGACAAAGATTCATATATCCTAGTAAAATATACAGGTGTGAATACCAAAACATCTTCCCCAATTTTACCAGCTTCCCATTTCAAGTGTCACTTGTTTTCATTGCTATTCACTAAAATAATCTTAATATTCTAGCTAAATATTATAAGAAAAACAGAATACAAGAGAGGAAATAATCCATTATGTAGTAACACTTGTTCGTGTTCAAGTACATTAAGATGGCAACAAATAACCAGTAAAGTCTCTGCAGAGAAATGCAGTGTCAGTTGTTGTTCTTGCCCTCCAAAATAAAATTATTCCAAAAGAACAGACGCTGAGATAACTATCTAACAAAGCACAAAGAAACCCTTTTCCCCACACTACATGTTTCAATACAGACAAAAGAACAATCCAAAGTATCTAAGATGGTGATACAGGCTCTCCAGACATAAAACAAGCGAACAATGTTGGATATCCTTAACCTCCCCCACACAAACTCTTACAAATGGATTCTTCCACTTTCATTATGGTTAGAAAATACAGGAACTACCAAACTCCTCCCCACCATGTGCAATAACGTAGTTTCCCCTACAAACTAGTGCAACAGTTTACATTAGGAAGCACAAGCAGCAGCAGCATGAACAAGTAAGATACAACCTGCTCACAGAGAACATCTATTTTCAGTCCCAAGTATTTTGTAATTGATTTATAAGATGACATTTATTATTTGACTTCTGTTATGAAAACTGTATCCTAATGCAACTGCAAATGATTGAACCGTATCCAGAAATACATGATCCCTTTCTCACCCATTTATCTTGCTACAATGTATACAGGTATTTGGGTATGAATTCCTCCCTTTAAACAATTAAAGTGGTCCTTCCTCCCCCACAGAAAAAAAAAAAAGAACCTGGAGTTGGCTGACACCTTTCCCACACCAAGTCTGACCTGCTGCCATAGCAAACACCACATCCCAAAAAGTTTTTTTGCACTTATCAGTTCACACTTTCAAAAGGCAATTTAGTTATTCACTTCCATCCTTTGCTCAGCTTGATAGTCAGGAAATTCAATTCAAACATTCTTACTGGTATTTGAAAACTGAAAAAAAAAATTATCGTTTGCAAAGCTTTATCTTCCCCACCAGATATAAACACAGGATTCCTTCGACATGCTTCTGGGTGTGCACAAAGTCCCCTCTTACATAGGAAAAGGCAAAATATCAAAGGCCAAAAGCCTTCATCTTCGCAATTGGCATTTACTACAACGTATTACACACTAGAGAACAGCAACTGAAGTAGTAGGGATAAGGGAAAACAAGCAGATCTGAGAAATCGTGCGCATTTCATCTTCAAAGTTCCATAAACACAAAGCAAAACTTCTTTCTATTTTAAATCAAAGCTGACTTTTTAAATCAGTGTTCTGCCCATTAGGTAAGATAAAGCTCGGGAAACCTACTTGTTGCCAAATTCAGATGGCGAGTCCAGAGACTAGGGGCTGGAATTTTTTGAGACTAGCTTCATTCAGTGATCACACCATTTCCAAAAATCTTTTCTTTGTCACAGCAACCTAAGCAATGGGCAGCAAGCCAGCCTTACGCACACTCCTCCCCCCCCCCCCCCCCCCCCCCCCGCGCACATCCCACTTGGCATTTATTTCACATCCAAAAGAGTTCTCTTCCAAGAGCTTGCGCAACTCTCAGCAGGCAGCCAGTTTAAGCATCATGTTTTCCTTTAGGAATATATGGCACGGCTGACATTTAGAGTAAAGCATTTCATTTTGGTCAGACTTCATCCATCTCACTTACCAAATGAGACTCCTGAACAGCAAGATGATCTCTGAATCCTCAAAGCAGTATGTGTCAAGATCTTACAAAGCCCTGAGACATGAAATAACAGCACGGGCAAGGCACCAGCTCCTTGACAGGAATGACAGTAACTTAGCGTTGTCTTGCTTATTTGCAGGAGTAGATTGCGGCCACAGCTGCTGTGCAAACCGAATCACACTTTCCACAGAGGGGAGGGAAAAGGAGACACCTTTCAGGAGCCAGGCTGTCTGGCGGAGCCCTTCCAGGTACAGCACCACGGGCAGGGCACACTCCCTGCTCTGCGGAAGCAGGGGTAAACACCTCTGCAGAAATCACGAGTCCTTCAAAATCTTCAGGCGTAAACAAGCCCTTCTGCTGGTTTATCATCGTAGGTGTTCTAACTAACCCTCTGTGAGCTGTGGGGGAATGAATAGGCCTGGGAAAACGGGTGATGAAGATTTGTCTGGCTGTACTGGGGGAGGCGAAAGGCAATATATCCCACCAGCAGGGTCCCGTGACAGTGATTCACCGAACTTGCACCGGGAAGGATCTCCTCAAGAACAAACCATCCTGGCTCACAGAGCCAGATGCTCACCTCTGGCTTATTTTTATCATGGTGTTGTTGGTCCGTGGGTTTTTTTCCCCTAAAAGTACTTGGCAAGCAATAAACAAGTTTGATATCATAATGTATGTCAAATCTAGCATAACCATATGAGGCTGAGGAAGCCTTCCAGCTAAAAATAAGGCTGGAAGAATGAGGGAGCAGGAGGATCGTGAGTGTGTTCTAATATGGCTTTTCCCTATGAATACATTTATGGCTACAGGCAGAAACAATACAGCTGTTTATTCATGTATAAAAGCAGAAGTTTTAATATAAACAGTAGCGGCATGTAAAAATCTGACAAACTTTAATCATTTTTTCCAGTGTTCCTTTCTGGATATGTTATTATTAGCTTGGTCTGAACTTGAACTTCCATTTTGAATGAACTCAAATTTTGCTGTAATAATTTCCATTTGTGAGTGGGCAATGATTTATTGTGGTGAGTAAATACTGTCAAGTAATCTTTACCATGAAATGTAAATGAAAAATACTCCAATTGTGGTTCAAATGTCCCAAGTTAGAAGCACTTCACAATCATTTAACTTTTCCATTGACACCCACAAGAAAACATTATTTTTCAAATGATCTCTAAACACTTGCATGACAAATGGCATTTTAGAAGCACAAAAATAGTAGTACCTTGTCATTTGTCATTTCTTCTCATCGGCTACTGTTTTGATCATTCCTTCCTCAGAAAATGAACATTTACTGTACGCAATATGTAGATGTGAAGGGAAACATAAAATAACTAGATTCAGAAGAGACCACTCAAAGAATGTGTGATAGATTCTCTTTGCCTTTTAGCTGTAACATACCCCTGATTCTTAGCCAAACTAACCCAGTGTAACACCACTGAAGTCAATATTTGATTATTTTTTTCCAATGAATTGTCAGTGCTGTGGATGCAGCTAACAAACTTCTTGTTTACCTGACATCATCTTTTCCCAAATAGGGATACTTCATTTATAAACCAACTCCAAAACAAAAATTTTCAGGCGTACCCAAAGGTAGAATCTATCCTTTCCACTACTGCTCAATTAGTTCTCCACATAGAAGTAAAAGTACTCCAAAAAGTTAAAAAACATAGCTTTAACATTTACCCTTGTTGGAACGATGGCAGTCCACACATGCAGTTATATTACAAGTCATATGCAGAAGGTTTTTTTAAATAGAAAACAATTTCTATCTAAACTGTTAAAAGAAAAACAAATATATAAAATGCACATATTTTATTCCCTTATTAATTTTTAAAATTGTTTCTCTGGCCTGCTTGCCTTACAATTATGTTTCACCTGATTGCTTATGTCAGATGTATTACTGTCATGTCACAAACCATGCTGTATTCCAAAGTAGATTAATGATGAATATTTGGTTAGAGATGAGAAAACAACATCACATGGATTTTTGGAAGGCAAGGTCTGAGCAGAATTAATAAGGCAATCTGCACAAGGTAGGGATCCGCTCTGCACAGCACCGATGTTAACCACAGAATCTGTAGGCTGGCTAGCCAAAAAGGCAGGCTGGTACAGTACCTACGTGCTTCCAGACAATGAAACTTGAGGAATGATTTTCTGATGTCAACATCAATTTCTGTTTGGAAATCAAAGTTTCACTGAAGTAAATGGAACATACAACATAATACATTACATTTGACATTTTGAAATGAATGCCCTTGCTGAACTTAAGCAGCTGGGAGTAGGCAGAACATGGAAAACCTTACCTAAAGATATGCCATTCAGTCTGATCATAAAACAGTGTCCCACTGAAATCAATACAAATTTTTTCAAATTATTAATTTGCCACTTCCCCTTGAGGTACTTATTGCAGGTTTTTTTCTGTTGAGCTGAGGCAAAACAAATTTAAGCCACTATATTGAATTCAGTGTTAGTTTTATAGACATAGGAGGAAATACCCCTGGTTTGAAGTCTCTCTTTGCAAAATTTCCACTTATTTCAAAAAAAGCTCACTGAAGTCACACATATTTAGCAAATGTTGCTGTACAAGTATGTATTTCTTAGGATCATCACCAACCTGAAAAAATCAGCAGTCCCAAACACCATTCCATTCTTTATTCTCACACAAGACACCAGTTACCGTGATGAACTCACACCACAGATAAATTGAATTCTGTCTTAACATTTATAAATTCAAGACACGACAAGCTCCAGCACACTGCTTTTCCCTCTCTACTCTGCAGCAGGCCTGTTTGAAATCTGCTGCTCCAGAGACTCTCAAACTGTTTCCCAAACCTGTTCTTTAGTGTCAGTACAGCATTCAATGGCTGGGCTACAATGTGCTTATCTTCCTTTGACATTATGAAATGGAAATCCTTGGCCATGAGAAAGGGAAAAAATTTTCCAGATGCTAAACTTTGAGGCCATTTCTAGGTAAACTTCATATATGTTCATAACTAATACGCTCCTTATTTTATGATGGGAGTGTCTGCAAAGGTTCAGTTTTGCCAATTTTACTTTACAGGTGAGAAACAACAGGCTGAGCAGTGCACGTAATGTTTGTTCTACTGTTTATTCTACTAGTTAAAATATTGTTGCTGGAGAAGAGCAACAGAATACAGAGTTCTTACACCGTGCTATTGATCTATCAACTACATCATGCCTTCACCCACCCAATTCCCAGTAAAATCCAACCAGCTGGCTGGGGCAGTGAGGTAAAGGGGACATACTACATCACTTTTGAAAGTAATTTATAAACTGTCTTCAGGGATAGAAACAAGATTTTTGGAGAGGGAAACTGATTATACATCCACAAAACTCCAGCATCACATGATACATCACTTGACAAAGCAGACAATTGTCTATGGGATGTAAGTAGGCATAACTTTGAAAGCTTTAACATAACAGCATCACTTAAGTGACCACCACAAAGACCATATATGTCCCATAGGATATGTGGTTGAAGTTTACTTACAGCAATGTAGTAATGAAGAAGTAATTCTGACATCTGACTGAAAATAAAGTTGCTAGCAAATGCTGGCTTGGCAGTTTACCACCACAGATTTAAAACATTCCTTCTTTCTACCCCATTTCTTTTTTTAATCTTCTAGATCTGGTAGGAAACAAACAGAATATGCAAATACAGCACATCTAAATAAGCAGTTTAAGGACTTCTTATACCTGAGCAAGTGAGAGCTGTCTTAGGAAAACAGTCCATTCTTCAAAGTGTCAAACACCTTCTCTTATATTGCTGAGTTCACAATATCTATGCTGTATCAAGATTATTTTCCCCTCCTGAGTCTCTCTGTACAATATCCTGAAATGATTGCTAATATAATTTGTTTCAGAAATTTGGCAAGTCATCGTGGTTTCTCAAGATTGGGTTAAATGTTTCTATACCTTTAAGCCACGACAGATCTATGTCAGTTATCTACAGAGAAGGATTTAAAATTTTTATTTTCATTTTTTAAAAATCCTTCCCCAATATCACATGCACGTGCTGTAAATCACACCTCACATTCAAAATACATACTGGGTAGCACTTGCTCATATTTTACAACCAGAAGCTGAAACAGGCACTTACCTATTGAATCTGAAAGTCATCATAGTCACATAAAGAAAATCAGTCTACGAACTCACATGATGTTATCTTTTGTTACTTATTTTGTCTGTCAATCTTCATCCAGACGGTTTCTTTCAAGGTCTGTCAAAAATCTGTGTCTGAATCTTAAGTGACTATTGCAAAGCTTTGAACAATCTGGTACTTTATCCAATTGTTATTTTGTCCTCTGAATAGATACTACACGAAATCATAGCTTGTAGAACAAGAACAGGGTGAAGAGACGTGTTTGAGCCACATTCTCTCCAAAAGGATGCCATTGAGTACCACTTAGGTTCTTTCACTATTTTTGGTATAAAAGGAATACAGGCAGAAACTTGTAGAGTGATTCAGAATAGATTAGACCGAACATTTTCATTGTTAAAGGTTACTTCCCCATTTCAGGTAACTGTGAGAATAGGTACTTGTAAATTATTTGGTGTTTTATGTAACTGCTTTATCCAGCAAAGAAAACTGGCATTAAATTTTCCCAGATTATTCTCCCCCTCCCCCCAAAAAAATAACTTTTTCACCAAAACATCTTCTGCCATCTTGAAAATGGAAATTTTGGCCAAAACCACAAATGAGATTTGATTTGATCTGGGGAGGAAGAAAAGAGAAGAGGATAAGAGAAGAAATGCATTCATGTTTTTACCAAGTAATTCAGTATTGAGGACAAATTGTGTGAGTAAATTTGGACCTTTAGCAGTCACGTTCTAGGAGAAGAACACCAGAATAACCAGTGTCATATCCTCAGGAACAGGTCCGCTAAATACATTGCCACTGGTGGTTTTCCGCTGGGTGTAAGATCATAAAATACCTGTTGCAAATATTTATTCTGCCTCCAGATCGCAATAAAACATGAGGCTATGGAGTTATTCTGTCTTTCATTCTCATTAAATTCATAGATGCACATAGCAGTGAATACCACAGAGACTAAAGGGGGAAAACACCCACCTGTCTAGCCCAGCTACCAGCTAATTTGGCAATGGACCCTTATCTCTGATGTAACTACCATATTACAGATTTATTCTGTAGCTCCATTTCTCTGACATAATAAATGCTTATATATTTCACATAAATCACCACATTGGGCATACAAAGTGAGGAGATTCAACCCTAGACCTCCTAGCACAGGCACTCTGAACAGAGTAGTGCTGCAGACTCCTCAATCAGAATAAAATTATAAAAGCCACATAGGTGCCCTGATTCCCAGGTGGAAGTGAAAACAACCTTCTGCAAAAGCCAGTTTACAAAATCTATAGTCCCTGTTGGAAATGATACTTTCAAGAACTCAATACATATGCGAAGAAACATAAAAACACCACTCTTTCAAAAATATATGGTATACATAATGAGAAATACTATATTGCATGGCTGAACAAATATGGTTAGCGCTACGGAACATTGCTTGAGCTTGTATACAAAGCTCGGGTTTTGCTCCTAACCAGCAAGTGTCTGCATATTGACCACAGTATCCAAAGCTCAGTGGCACCTGATGTGTCACCACAAAGCTGCAAACCCTTGCTCACTTCACTGTAGTTGATAAATTGTCAGATGAGGATGGCCACCTAAGAAAACACCATACCACTAGCTGTTGTCAATGATGCTGGGAATTGAACCTCATCTGCCATCTTTCACGGCTGCATTTTACAATCCTGATTATCACTTGGTGCACACAAACATTTCACTCTTTTGTATTATTCCTGTTGATTCTCACAAAGACAAGCAGCACTTGATGGAAGAGGTTCAACAGCACTGTAGGCCATCACTATCATTATTTAATTCCCCTCTGTTCCCCTCTTTGCTACTTCACAATATAATAAGATGAATTGCATAGAAATTTTTAGGTGAGCTTCCAGAATTTAAAACAAACCAAAATTAACATGATTACTATATGTATTAATATAATGCTATCATTTTAAAATCAATTTTTCTTTTCCATTTGAATACAAATATGTTATTTTTCTGACTTGATCCTTTCTTAAAAAAAAAAAAAAAAAAAAAGAAGAGAGAGAGAGAGAAAGAGACCAAGAAACAAATAGTCCTTTCTCTGTAACAAGTCGTCTTGAAAAAACTCTTACAGATGTGTATGAACATATTTCAAATAGGTGACATGTAGGTCTAGTAGTTAAAGTGACAAAGTGATCAAAGAATTCATTAGCCTGTCAAAAGTTCCTTATCAACCCAGACAGATGAAAAATGCATCTAGAATAAGGAATATATGAAGAACATTCTATTTCACAGACAAAAGTAGCTTTTTATTTAGAAGTTACAATTTTAAGACATTCTTTGCTCTGATTTTGCTAATTAATAGTTGCTTGCTGTCTATGCTGATTAAAACACGGCAGCATTATGCTTGCAGTATTGTCCTGACACTTTTAATATAGGAAGAGTAGAGTAGCACAAGGGAGAGTGATGAGATGCATAAGTATGCACAGATGTCATACTAGCTAAAGTAACCCCCGACTGTTTGTGATAAAGCTTCAAGTGAGGTTAATAAATCAGCATATTCTTTATCTCATTATAAATTATAAGGATATAATCAAAAAGCTTCACTTATATCCAGGAAGGATCCAAAGCTTAGATTTACAATTGAATCTAGATGAACGTGGAAATAAGTGTTTATAAATACCTTTCTGCATCCTTAAATGTGTTAGCATTCATTGTTCAGTCACCTATTGTGTTTACTTTATGCAAATATTCCAGCAAGAAGTTTGATGACAGAATGTTTATACAAATATAAAATTTCAGATGAGTTGCTTTCTGTAAGTATTCTAACAATTCTAACACAAAGATTCATTGAAACAGGAAACCAAATCTCCATGCGGTTCCTGCATGCTACCAAACAGCTTTGATTTCAAATAGCAAATATTTAAAATTAATTATACACAAGCAATTTATACTCCAAGAATTCTCCACACTGTTTGCTCCACACTGCTTGATGCCAAATAATAAATACATTTGAAGACATCTTAAGGCCTTCATGAAATTCAATTTAATAAAAATCATTAAGTGCTTTTTATTAGTGAGCTATTCATACACATTGCTCCTTTCAACACTAAGAGCATGTCTGAAATAGGAAAAAAGGTAGTAATGGTTTTAAATGGCCACAGCAGCACTAATAGCCTAAGTCATGATGATGAAAACAGTACGGATGCCAGTATGAGCTACTGAACACAGGCATGTGGACGGAGATTTTAGAAAACCAGATTGCTGAGAAAAACCTAACAGCAATACAAGTTCCATAAGGCTGAACTTCCCAAATAGAGATCACTAGCTAAAAGAGGTAGAAGCATGAAAATGGTACTACTGGTTTCTTACCAGTCCCTCTAAAGCATTTTAGTGCAAGTGGAAACTTCAAACTCGATGTGAAACTTTCTGGTTCTTCCTATATATCTATTTTTAGAGTAAAACCAGGAAACCCTGCTCTCTTCCATCCTATTTGTTATGAGATTGTAACCATTAAATGATCTCATTTAAAGATAACCTCATGGTGTAATCACATGAGAAGGAACTGCACATCCTATGGTTTTGAGAACAGACTCCACGCAAAGAAAAAATTCAGGTGTCAGCAAACCTAGCATCTCATTTTTTAACTTTATAAAGTTAACCCTTAAATTCTTAACCGTGCAATGATACCCCAACAACTTCTCAAAGACAGAAGGCACATCCCAAATCTGACATCAGCTACTGCTGGGGTCTAACCACTCCTGTCAGCAAGGGAAGGATTAACGCTGAATTCCAGTAGTGTAAAATTGGTCTTTAATTAATCGGAAGGAAATGTTTTATCCTCGGCCACTAACCATCACTAGCCAGAAGGTTTTAGACTAATTATTTTAAAACATCTTACAGAAAAATTAACTACACAATTCTAGTAACAAGAATCAAAATTTATGGCACTTCACTTCGTGGGGCAAAACCTGTTCTACTTCATAATATTCAATTTAATAATACCTCTTATAAACCAGTTCATTCTAACAATAAAATATTAACTGAAGTCCTTAACATTTCCCTAGATTTTTCTCACAACATGTCAGCCAAGCTTGGCATTTACTGGAAAAAGACGCTTAACAAATAGCTTTTTTTTTAATTGGGTTTTGTTTGTTTTCTTTTTTTTTTTTTTTTTTTTTTGGGGGGGGGGGGGAGCAGGAGTGGGGCAGAGGGTGTAGGGGGGGCGCAATATAATTTTACACTTTTTAACTCTACTTACCCTGAGGCCTTGGGAAGGATTTCTGTTCATTCCGATGCATTCTGGCCATCACACTTTTGGGTGTAGCCATGGAAGTTCTCTACAAGGTCTGCAGGCAGAGGAAAATAGAAAACAAACTTGCTTTAAATGCAGGCACTCCGCACTCTTTGCTGTTTTGGAGTCTGGGTATACAACGACTAAGCAGGTTTGTACAGTCTGTACTCTGGCTGGCTGGTAGAAGAGCGCAGGGAAGATCACTTCAAGCCAGATTCTTAGACCATTGCTACATTTGCTGTTGCCCACACAACTATAACCCATTGGGCAGTTCATCATCCTCCGGCACAGAGCAGAATGACAGCGTAAAGGTCTGATTTCTCATCTTTATTTAAAAGTGAGCATTTGCAGACCCTTCTCCAAGCATGACCACTTTCTGGTAAACCACATCACTGTTTAATGCTTTCATGTATCAGCTTTATCTTGTTGCAAACCAAAATTTCTCAAGTCCCCAGTTAAAACAAAACCCTATGCGCAGCTTATTTTTAATTTATTTAAACCATAGCAAATCTGATACAGATAGACCTGCAGTTTTATAAGATGCAAAGGACTATTTTTTTTTCCTTTTTACAGTAATGCAAATCCACAGTTATCCCTTTGACTTTTGGGGGTTTGCTGCGAGTTCCCTCTACTTTTTTTTTTTAAATGATATATGGTTTTGCAAAATACCACATTGTTTTAATACGTTAGGCATCATGTTTCACACACAGCATAGAAACATCAAAGCTTTCATGTGCAATTTGTTTCCACAGTTGCATGATGGTATACATTCTCATATATAAAGGACTCAGTTTTAACATCCTGACAGAGGACTTTGCAATGGGATTGGAAATCAGGCTAAAAACTGGAACCCTGGACACACTGATTCCTTAACCATTTCACTACAGACTTTGATTTAGAGCCCTGTGTCCTAAAATGCAGCATTAAGTCCCTGCCTGTTGCACAGGAATAGAGGTAAAAGAATAAAAAAATCCCCAAACATTCTTGTAGTACGTTAGCGTTGAAAGGGATAAATGCAGCAAAATTTGTGCTATGGTGCAGACCTCAATTATTCTGCTACAAGAGACAAGAAAAACACTGCTCTGGAATTCCTTTTAAACCATTTTTTCTCAGCTGTGCATTATTTTGTGTGATATATTACACTGAATATGAATGTCACCTAACCAAGCATTTGGCATTGCTATTCCAAGCACAGCTAATAGATAATACAGCAAAGCCTAGAATTAAATTTTCATTTTGTAATTCAATGTGCCCATTTGCTGATCAACAAACTTTGCTCCTGAGGAGCAGAACCACAAAGGAAGACTTTAACTGCAACTTATTTGTCAAACATCACTCACATGCAGTCTTTTTCCTGGCTGAAAAGCAGCCACCAAGTGTCCCTTACCACTAGCCGAGGCAAACACATTTTTGAAAATTGCCTTGTATGCTCCATGTGGAAAAGCAGATACGTGATTTCTCCCAGTTTCTCCATAGAAGTACATACACAAGAAATGCTGCTCACGGTTTCACAGCCATTAGCTGATACTCATGTTCCCTGAAAACTGAAGTTTGGCTATCACAGAAAAGGAAAGTCAACTAGAAAAGCTCAAACATTTCAACTGGGTTTTTTTAAAACGAGTCACTGAGATTAGATTTTGCTAAATACACCATGGAATATTAAAGGAAACTAAGCCAAAAACTCCTGTTAGTTGCCTGTTACATTTCAAGTCAAGAATGACAAAATAGTCACTTTTCTGGTTTGAGTCAGCTTTTTTTTTTTTTTTAAATTCAATAGCTAAACTGAAAAAAAAACATTTTCTGAACTGCTGTATTTCTATCAACCAATTTTTTCCTCTGGTCTGAACAAGATCAACAGGATGGGGATTACTGGTTTTGTGCATGAGTAAATAAGGCCTGAGAAAATTAAGTGCATCTTAAACGATTAAATTATTGTTTTAAAATAAGAATAATCATGGAAAAGATTATCCCAGTATTCTCAAGAATTACACGTGTTGGCATTTGAGTGGTACCTTGTGTACATTCGGTGGCTTCAATTTTCGCTAAGAAGCTGCAACTTTACAGCTGCAGATCAGGTACGTCATTCGGATGCAATGTTAGGTCACAGGTGACTACTGCTCAGAGGAAAAAGCACCAAGACTACACTGAAATCTACTTGAAATTGTTTTCTTTCCCTTCTATGATAAAGGCTTTATTTATAAACAATATAGCATATTTAGGAAAAGAAAAAAAAACCTTTATCTTCTTATAGGTTTAACGAATCTCCAGGAATCTATATAATTCCATACAAGAAAGATTAAGATAAACACCTTTGCTTTCCCCACACATTTGTGGCAAAAGCTTTTAGACTGAGAGGGCTACGTAAAGATAAAAAATAGCCAGAGTTAAAAAAATCCAAACAAAATCAGTACTTTTCTTTCATTAGCTATTCAAATAGGCATTCAGTCAATACCACGTATAGTACCTATCTATCACCAGTGAAATGGAGTAATTTTGAAAAGATCTCATTCTGATCTGAATTCAGAAAAAAGTATTGGGAGAAGTAAGAGATGGTTACTGTCAAAGTGCTACCAGCTACTGATTATTAAAAAAACCCAAATAGTATTATAGTAAAATTAAAATACCAATGAATAATCAGAGTCCAAAAGCATCACTTGCCTTGGTTCAGACTTGTAGGCATCCTCAGGTTAAAGGTCTGCATTGCTTTCCTCTTGATGATGGGATCTCAGCAGCTTCTCTGCATTCACTCCAATTGCGTCAGCACAGATGAGATACTTGGCTTGAATAGAATGCCTGGACCTGGACCTACGTTATCAATGCCGCTTCTCCTGCCAATTGTTTCAAGAAAAAATTCAAAGACAGGACTAGAACTGGATAGGACTGCTTTGCTCAGACCTCCGCACCCACACCGAATTCAACAGCAGCTGCTCTGTACTTCTGAAGTCAGATTTAGACGCTTCACTTTGTATTCCTCAGCCCAGGAATCAAAAAGCATCTTCAGACAGAGTTATGAAGGGCTTTTTGCCTTTAATTTAGTTATTTTTAGTATCAAAAGTATATTAATTTCTGTGCTAAATACAAAGTCAAACATCTAAATCTACAGTTCATGCAGCCACATTCAGTACTGTACATGGGCCTTCTGAAAAGAAATCAATAATGCCGTTTTAACTAATCTTCAATTTAATAGAATTACTTAATTGCATATATTTTGGAGACACACATAAATTTCCATCACCAGAAATAAACTTATTTAATTGTGAATAAAATGTAAATAGCCTCATCAGACAGACGTTTACAAACCTTTAAATCAATCAAACTTTTATCCCCATGGTTTGTCTCTGTTCAGAATATTTAATCTTCCTGTGAAACACCCAGCCAGCTAATACCCTGATACAGTGACAGAGGTTGAAGTTTGACTTACACGTTTAAGTTCAACATCTGAAGACGAGAGATGCTGGCTATTGAGATTTGCTGCCTCAGCATCTTAATACACTCCCAGCCAAAGCTTGCCAAGATGCTTTAAAGAAAGGCAGCTAAATGTTTAGGGGGGCTGAGCTGGCTCGGAAGAGCTGCAGCACCTTTTCATGTGAATTATGTTGCCATGGCAAAAGCAGCCCCTTTTCAGCAGGTTCCTAAATTCTAAACACTTAGTCATCACTGCGTAGTCAGTCCCGAGAGCTACCGACCACTCATTAGTAGCAGTGGAGGATCCCAGCACAGGGACAAAAGAGCACCCAACCAACCACCAGGTGATTCACATGAATCAAAGTGTACTTCAAGCGAAAAGAACAGCTGGCAGGTGGCAGTTGGAACAGTAAACAGATTTACAAGAAAGTGGCCATACTAGTGGATGACAGAAACAGAAAAAGTGGCATATGGGAAAAGAGGAAGGGACAAAAAAATGTCACAGAGATTTTAGGGGGAAGCTCACCAGCTACTTTGATCACATTGAGAAAACTGCATTGAAAATCTTCACCCAGAAAAAAACAGAAATTTGTTGGTTCCCCTACCAGGGAGGTACCCTGTATAATAAAATGCAGAGTACTATAAGAAAGCAAAGTTACTCCCTGAATAGTCTTAAAATAACCCGTTACTTTGCATCCATTAAACAAAGAGAGATTTAGACATGAGGAAGCAATACTTCTATGTGTGTTTTGTACAAAAGCTGTAGCTACACCAGGAGCACACGGTTGTGTAACATGCAGTAGTAGGTAGAGAGGGATGTATTCAATATCTTCCACGTATTGCATACACGATTCTCCAGAGCTTAATGCAAAGACAAATAATCCCAATCATAGGCAACTGCTGCTATCAACAGCATCAAGAGCTCAAAATTCAGCTCAAAGAATAAGGAAAGAAAAATCAATGCCTTGTAGATTTATTTCCTACATTTATCTAGTGTGATATGATCAGACTACTTTAAGTTGCATATTTAAACATGCGTTACTCACCAAGAATTAGGAAGCACCATATTTATCACTTTTGTTGAAATATGCTCCCTTGAACCATTTGACACTAAAATTAAGGTGTGCACTACACATATTAATTATTCACATCTGAGACAAAATTACTTATGCTGTTTTACAGACATGCAAGGTGATGTCAGTTTTAGTCAGACCAGCATCAGTAAGACAACCAACAAGCTAAACTTAGGTTCAATAGGCCGCACCAATCACTTGCACATTATTTTAGTCATTTTGCTTGAACAATCAGATTATACCTGCATTTCAGTCTTTCACAATTTAATTAGGCAAAGCCTTCATTCATTCAAGCCGCTTGCACAATTATGGCAGATAATATAGGGATGTAGACAAAGATGAAGAATAAATCAAAGCTGACATGATGCAGAAGAAAAAAACTGAATTAGCATTTTCTTTTTGTCAAAGAGGCTTCTTCCCCACCTGCTCTCCCTCTCCTCCTCTTGGGCATCTATCTAAGCAGAGTATTCACAGGTGTTGACAGCTTGGCAGATTTCTGTTAATTTTTCAGATTTGTAAACATCCAGCCTTTATTTAGCTGCGCTGCCCACCAGGTAGAAGCAGCTTTAAAGCGCTGCCGTTGATTCACGGGGCGCTCCAGGGTCACTAGCCACAGCGCAGCCCCTCCGAGCCCACTCTGTGCAAGACCCATGTGGGCTTGTGAAGGTCAGAGAAAAAATTTCAACCTTTAGCAGTTAAAGATTCAGGTTGAAAACCGTGGTGAGCTAGAAAATTCTGCCAGCCATACTAAAAAAGAGGCAGCAATTTTAATACAAATAATTTTGCTATTTTTGCTTCTCTGAATGCAGAGGGAAACTTCTTATTCAACAAGCACTTTGACTGCGTATTCTGTATGCAAAACAGGTTACTCTGGTTCCTAGTGTATTTTTTTTGTAAGCAAGAGGCAGACAAGCAAGAGTGAGAGGGAAGGCCGTGTAAAGGGTTAGAGTAATTACTTCTAAGGTCTGTTACAACAGCCTGTAAAAGTGTTATATGTTGACACAGCAGCTACTTGAAAGCCGCATTTGGCTAAGCAACTGATACAACACAATTTCAAACCACTTCTCAGAAATTCAGGCACACTCAGCGTTGTTGGAGAGAGTTGAGCTTCTTGTTGGATTTATTGTTATTTCTTCAAGTATTCCAGAAGTGAAAGGGAAACCTCTCCAAAAATTAGCCACATCTGATTTCAAGGTAATTTGCACAGAGAAAAATACTGATTTTCCTACATTTTTAGATGTCAGATCAATCAAAATTTCTCAGACAGACAAGGATTAAAACTCATGAGCTGGAAACTGCATGGCACAGCTTTTAGTACAACAGCCCCAAATTCAATAAAATAAGCAAATTACTATAAAAAACTTCAGGAGTGGAAGGAAAGAAACAGTCACGACTTCAACAGAGTACCTCTGAGCACCATCCTTGGGCAGGTGTTAACCCAGCCACAGGGGCTGGGAATTTCCACATTCTGCTCATGCTAACGCTGTGCAGTATGAATGAGAACAGGACGAAACAAAAAGCGCACAGACACTACTGTGTACACTGCGGCATAGCAAGTAATTACGGGACACTTGTAACAAAAACAGAAAAATTAGCAGAAAAGATAAGCCTCTAAGCTTATTAATTAAGAGACCTATACCTGCTGTATGCTGTAGCTATATAAGTAACTATAGCTCTGTCACTACGGCTGCTGCATCAGCAAGTTAGGCACGCACATATATTCACATAGAGAAGGAATGGGTGCGTACAGTTCTCCACTTGCCAGCTCCAAGACTTCAGTGCTATAGGCAGTCTCCTGCAGCATATAATCAAAATACTTCATTGTCTGGCAGTACCAGACCAAAACCTCTTCAAAATCTGCATGGCTTCAAGTGTACCAGAAGAATTAAAAGGAAGGGACCTGCTAGGTCTCTCAGCATACAAGAGCCACAAAAAATGCCCCACGCCTGCCGGGAAATCTCATTCCCTTTGAGTAGCCAGAGCCTGGTGTTTTGCAGCGTCTGTTTCCATTGATGTTTTCTCTGAAGTTTTAACATGTGCACCACTCTCCACACTTACAAAAGGATACCTTTGCCCTTCAATTAAACCACACTTTATTTGTGTTTATTTCCATCTCTCTGCTTCCTGCACTACTAGCTCAGGACTCTTTACAAGTCAGACGTTCAGATGAATGCACAGAGCTGGGATGTAAGCTGAAACAAGCTTTTCTTTCAGTAACAAGAAGCTCACCAGGTGATTGATAAATGAGAGAAGTACTGATGAAATCCACAACAGGTTTCCATTTGAATAAGAACATTGAATGGAAGCAGGACAGTTCTTTGAACACCTGAAATTACAGGACATTGCTACCAGAAAGCTTCTCAAAGACTTTTTAATCACAGACAGTTTCCTTGGCCAGTTTCTGGATCACTTTTTTTTTTTTTTTTTTTTTTTAATTGAAATAATTTGTAACTGACTACATCTCTCATGACCTTGACAACAGATACAGCTGTATTTCAGCTCTGGACATGTTTTCTTATGTGTACTATTAAGCTCACTAGAAACATCATCTGTTCTTCTGTAAAGCTTCTTCCAGCATACATTAGTAGGACAACAGGTAGCCATCAGCATTTGAGTCCAGAATTCAGAATTAAAAAAACTAAAAGGTTCAAGCACTCTTATATTAGTACCTGGTTTATTTGAAAGGAAAAGCTCAGCTAATGAAGCAGGTTTTGGGGGCTTATTTCCAAAATGCCGAAGAACACAACAGGATTTCTGGTGTTGGTGCTTGATGACAGTAATGACAACTCAGGACATTTTCACATTGTTTATAAGTTATCCAGATTTACATAAATACTGCCATAAGTATGTTGTGCTGTGTGCTTGAGAGCCCTTCAGCAACCTTGCCAATCTTTTGTGATGAAATAACATTTGATTTTGATCCTTTAGGTCTTCTTGTTTTATTTCAGAAGGTTGCTTTTGGTTTTACTGTGTGCCTTGGACCCATCTCAATTTTTATTTTATTTTATTTTAAGAAATTGGAATCTCAAAGAAAAAAAAAATCTACTTCAGGAATGGCATGAGAGGTGAGCAGGATGTTACCAGGCTATGTAGACCTCTCGGACTGAAAATAAAACACAAATACACAAAGATGTGAAATAACCTGCCCAACACAGATTAAGGTTTTTAAAAAACAATTTGAAAAATACCAGAAAAGAAAAGACAGGAGAAAAAAATTAACTGCAAAATCAGACTGAAAGGATTAAATTTTGAGCAACAATTAAAAAGTTCATGCTTTCAAAAATATTTCAATCAGAATTTCTTTGGTAACTTATTTAAGATTGGATCTTCAGCATTTAAACTGAAAGTCTCAGGAATCCAGAATCCTTCAGCATGTATCCTTGCAGTGCTGTAAATTTAAGCTTAATTTCCATTGATTCTGAATATTGAGATATCAAAGCATTTTTCCTTGTTAAAATAAAAAAATTAAAAATATGTTATTAGGGTTGCATGAAGATCAATGAATATTAACATGAGATCATTAAAATCAGCAAGGACAACTCTGAACACTGATTTCAGGGAGGGTTCACCTGATACTTCTATTAGAAGACTTTAACTGTAAATCCATTGCAGAAACAGCCTTTAAAAGTTAGACCTCTCTTCACTACATGCAACCAGAGTATCAGATTCATATGTGCACTCCAAAAAAGCATGCTTGCTGCGTTTGTAAGAAATTAAAGATATTGCACTTCAAAGTATTGCAGGGCATGTGTAATGTGAAAAGTCAGTGGGCTTGTTTCTGTAGTCTTACAAACATGTTCACAGGAGTGACAGTGACAGAACCAAAACTTTTGGATAAGCATCAATATATTTTTTTTAAAAAAGGATTTAAAAAAAAAAACACCACACTAAATCCACGTTAAGAAAAAAAAAAAAAAAAGTATTATAAGCAGACCAAGCTTGAGAACAGACCCAGGCAAAAATTTGTCACTTTCACATGTGCAACAGTATTACTTTTACTTTATTTCCATCATTTTTGCTTCTTTGAATCTTCTTTTCATGTAATAAGCTTAAAGGCTTTGGACTTTGTCTTCTTCTGACCCAAATATATGGTGCTTCAAAAAATATTTTTTTGGGAGACACTAAAGAAAAGATATCTCTTGAAAGTATCAGAGATTCAGTTGAAAGTTTAAGATCTGAATCTTCTAATGTCTTGGGGAAAATAGTATAGCTGGAAATACACTGAAATGCAATGTATCATTATTTGTCATGTATATTGTAGTCACACCCAGAAGAGTCAGAAAACTCAAGCAAAGGAAAAAAAATCTTTAATTCAGAGATTTCATTCTAAAAAGAGACAAGAAGTAACAGTATGAGGTGGGGCTAAATATGCTTGACTATAGTAGTGTCTGAGATGACCTCCTGCCATCCCTTCTACCCCCAGTTCTCCTACGGATTCACGATGTTAAGCTAATGTCCTTGTGCACATAATGGTAGGAACTGAACAACATGGTACAGCACACTACAGTTTCCCTCACGACACCACCACAGCTCAAGAACACATTTCATTACTGAAAAATCCATTTCCATAGATGGTTATATATCCTCAGAGCACCGACACAGCTTGATGGCTTTGGGAGTGGAAGAGGACCAGAGGGAATCTCTAGTTCTTGTAATTAATTTAGCAGCGCTAATCAATAGACCGCCCTTCTTAACCAAAGGTTTTAAGTGTCTTTTGGTAGCCAAGGTCATCTACAGGCTATTCCAGTCATACTGATAAAAACTCTACCTTGCATATCTTATTTTGGGGTACAACAGAAACTTTCCAAACAAGAAGTGTTGTACATGGCTAATACGCCAAGCCAAATCTAGGGCCCTACTTCAGCCACTTCCGAGATGCAAAGCAATCATAGATCCAGTCCTTCACGAAGGACAAATATCCACGCAGAAAAAAACATAATTAGATGTGATACATCTAAGCTTCAGTGATTCACAGCTACTGCAGGAACTACCCCAGCTATGAACAGCTGGCACAGAATAGCACAGCACAGGACTTGCACCCTTCTTGCACTTAGGCTTCCACTCACACTTGTATCTAAGCAATGTCCTGTGAACACACACACCCCGTTTCATTTAGAATCTACCCTCCAGGCAACGTAAACTTGATGCTTTGCTACTTGTTCATTGGCACAGTATTTCTTCATGAAGTTTTGCTTCCAATACCAAATATTAGGTAAATTCAGTGAACTCAGTTCATTTCCTTTCCTTAAAATAAAAATACAAGAGCAATGACAAGACAGTCGCACTGCTCGAGATACCACAACTATAGTGCAGGGCCATACTAATGGTAAAGACTGTAAAACGAGGGGTGGAAATCAGCTATGTCAAGGCAGTCTTCACCAGCTAGAGCACTGACCAAATTAGTCCATTATTCTTTGGCTGCCTGTATTACCACATGGTTAGCAAACAGCTGGAGGGATTGCGCATTATTAGTTGAGTACCAGTCACGTATGAGTAATACTTTATAGAAAGGAAGAGCTTATGGGTAAATAACTACCTGTCAGCTTCAGCAATGAATTGCATTTAAGAAGAAAAGCTCCCGCCCAAACCTGAAGACTGAAGTCTGTATCAAACACAGGCTTTGGTTTGGTCTTGTGACATTTAGCACCCCGCATGAAGGAGGAAATCTACCTAGCTCTTTCATTTGCAAAGAAAGAAGCATTTGATGTAAACTTTACCTTCCCTTTACCCAGGTGTATGGGGGGTGTTTTAGAACACAGCATTCTTTAGAGATATGAAGTTTAACATTTCCATTTGCTCTGATATTACCAACCTAACAGTTCCTGTAATTCCACTCCTACTCATTCACTTCTGCAGTCATTGCTGTCAAGACCTTTATTTTTTCCCCATACAGTTAAAGCTTCTGCTGTAAAAAGTTTTCTTCCCTTACCAGTAATTAGAGCTGCTTTGAATTCACCTCCCCATCTTGCTTATTATTTTTCTTTCTATCAAAAATAATTGAAAGTTACTCATGAAGAAAAACTGACCAATAGAGAATCTTAAAAAAAAAAAAAGAAAAAAGAAAGAAAGAAAGGTAAGATTATTAAGGATAACAAGGGTCTTGTGCAAAATTAATTGAAGCATCTACATGCCTTTCTGCCAGTTGTCTTGCTCTACGGTTATGGTAACATGAAAAAGACAGGCAGGCTGTGAATCATAGCAAAGAGTGAAGAATAAGAAAATCCACCAGCTTTAAATTCATCGAAATACTTTGCCCAAAAAATATTTTATTTTATGTCCAGGGTAATTTGTGACACTGGTGAAGAGCAAAAGTTCCAAGAAAGACAGTGATTGACAGCATTTTTCCGACATACTACATATGCTTCAACTGATTTTGCAGTCATAAGGGGATTGGAGACATCTTTAATGCTAAAAAATAGACTGTCTGAATACTGAACGCAGTATGCTTTCTTCTCTCATTCCACAACCCTCCAAAAAGGCAGAAAGTAAAGAAAGTGTTGAAATTACTAAATCAATCAAACAGAGAAAAAAAATAATGAAGTTCCACTAAAGAAAGACAGGTCACAAGCTCCCTGACTATATACAACACCTGGTGGGGGAAAAATCTGAGGAGAAAAACACCCTGTGAAATTCCAGAAAGCAATACATTAGCTACAACCAGCATAGTTTTTGAAGGAAATACATTCTATTAGTAGGTCAAAACCCCAGCATGAACAGTGATGAGATAACTACAGTTATTTTTCTGTCTGGGGTGACAAGGGAACAATAACTGATGACAAGAATGGCATCTAGGAGAAAAGTTTTATTGGCAGCCATTCAAGAACACATTTCTCCAAACATGAAAAATGTCAATATGTAGCTAAAAATAATGAGTTTCACAGTTAAAGCAAAAAAAGTTTAAGTAATCTTAAAATGGTATCAAATGAAAAAGAATAAAGAATTTAAAATTACTACTAAAAATACCAATACAGTGGGAGTAAGAAAGTTTTATGAGGAAATTTCATGGAGGCTACACACTAACACCATAAAACAGAGCCCAACAGTCCATTTTCCTTTGCTCATCTCAGCTGTAATTTCGAGTGACTTCAAGTCTGGGCGCATCAGCATCACAGCACCTGATTTCTCTTTGCAAGTAACACGTGCAGAAATGAATCCTGGAGTTCATCAATCAAGCTATGCTTAGAGATATATTTCCTTGTTCTGAAGGATGTGTGGCAAATGGATACATATTCCATTAAAAACAGAGGAAGAAACCACTTTATGCCCCTTTTCAAGGCAACAGTAAGGGGATTAGAGATATACACCACTGAAAAATTTATATTCTAAAGTTATTAAGCAGCAAGTGAAATTACAAGTTATTCTACTTCAGATACCTAACTTTTTTGCCATATACGACTTTTAGATCAGTTATTTTTGTACAAAATATCCTTGAATAGATACATAATGGCTAAACTACACATCAAAGGTTTCCTTTCACAGCTCTTAGACAAGTACTACTTCTTAAATCCATTTCTTTTAATCAGTCCTGGATCACTGTATCATATTTGATCAGGTGAAAGACCAGCCATTTCAGAATTATAGACTGACAGTGCTGTGTGCTGTTTCCTAAAGAGTCACCAAACAATTTAGCATGAAGTAAAAAAAAAAAAAAAAAGTATTTTTAACATTTAACATTAATTAAAAAAGAAAAATAGTGACAAGAAGTGGTATATGCAAGAGCAAGTTAAAGAAGGAACTAGACCTCTTACTGAACAGACATGTGCATTCACATATTTTGGATAGCTTCTTGCCTTTTAAAGGCTGAGTCAAGGGAATTATGAAAGAATGGATGGTAACTCACAGCAAGATGAAAGGCATTGCTGCTAGCAGTTAAACCAGCTCTTGAAAAATTAGTTATCACTACTGAGTCATTACATGACTTTCACCTGGCTCAGAGATGATGTTCCATATTTGTCAGGAGAAACAGGGAGAAGGTGACAGCAGAATATAAAGAGTCAAGTCAGAAACTGAACTAAAGGCATCTCATGAAAGTCAAGCGCTAAAATATTTTCAGGAAAGATAAAAGGCGAAAGAATTTAAAAGCTGAATTAGAAAGAACACATGGTATCGATCACTGCCTAAGAACAATAAAGGAAAAAATGGTGAAGAAATGGATAATTATGTTTGAGGCATAGTAGAGGCACACAGTGGAACAAATGACATTTATTTTGGTCAACTTACTGGGAAAGCAGCAGCCGATTATGATGGTGACTTGAATGTCACAGGAATTTGATGAGGCATACCTAGGAGCTCAGCAGATCCTGCACAAAAGCAAAAATAGAGGCAACTCAGTCTAGTATAAGCTACGGATCGCTGAATATTTAACAAACAGATTTACAACAGCATTTTTCTCTGGGATTTGTTCTCAAAAGACAGTCTGTTACAATGTGTTTGCAGCCTCCCAAGCCACAGAGACTGCAAGTTCGTGTAGTCTAGTTCTCAATTTATTCAAGCAAAATGTCAGCCAGCAAAAATAAAAAAATTCTTTCTAGAGAGAAGCAGAGCTGCCCCAGGAAAGGAGAATGCGTACGAATAAACTGTACCTCCAAACACGCTGATGTTCTGTACTCGTGTTCTGTCCTAGGCCTTCCTCCTGAGGCAAGGCATTTTTGGGAAGGCTGTTTCAGGTGTGCCAGCCAAAGCCACTGCCCAAGGCTACAATCCCCTTTACAGCTCTTAGTCTGTTGACTAATAGTCACTTGGACATTTCTAACAGATTTCCAGCACTACTGCTCGTCATAAAACAAGTTGGAAACAGTGAAGTCTGAGTACTGGTGTCACCGGGAACCCCCTGGGACACACCACAGCAGTGCTGCAACAAGCAGAGATTTTCTGTTGTGGATATTGCACCTCATGGAAGATACAGACCAAAGTACTGAGTTGGTGGCATTGCCAGGAGATGCTGAGAGTTCTCTCAAATTGGGCTTCACAGACGCAACATATCACTGGAGATGGAAATCTTGAAATTCATCTCAAGTGTAAAAGTTTTGCTTTCATTGAAGAATCAACAAGCAATTTCATTACAATTATAAAAAGATAGATCTAATTAAATCTAACCCCTTTACTTGGAGAAGTGAAGTTCGATAAACTTCATTTCCTAGGGGAAAAAATATGTAAATTAAAAGAGAATTTTGCCAGATCCTCTTTACTTTGAGGGTGACAGAGCACTGGTACAGGCTGCCCAGAGAAGCTGTGAAGTCTCCCTCTCTGGAGATGTTCAAACTGACATGGAGGCACTCAAAGAGACACAACTGTGCAGCCTGCTCTAGGTGAACCTGCTCTAGCAGGGGGTTGGACTGGATGATCTCCAGAGGTCCTTTCTGACCCTGACCACTCTGTGATTCTGTGGAAATGGCACTTTATCTCCATATTAAATAAAATACTTTAAACCACAGATATATTAAAATCCAAAATAAAAGACAATAATTGCAAAGTAAAATAAACACAACCACCATTAGCATACACAATATCTCCTTCATAATGTTTGTCATAATAAGCATCTAGTTTTATTAAGAAACATACATTTTAATATATGAATGTATTGAGTAAGAAATAATTTTTGTATATATTTCTAATGCTTAAGAATTAGGGGACTACAAGTATCATGAAACCAGATTATTGAAAAAAATAGGTATGAAGCAGCCTAAACCTACACTAGATATTAATTTGCATTTCACTAGCCTACACTGAAAACTGAACTCTCCTGAAATGCTTTCCCCTCACTTGGCAGCCCTTGATGAAACAGTGCTATTCCCTGGATGCAGTCTGATGATGGCTTTTGGCTGTCCTCTACAAACTTCGTCAGCCGCAGTGGTTTTTTCTAGTGGGTTTTTCAACCTTTGTAATGACAGGATATAGCCTTGCTTGCCTGGTTTGTCCTGGGGGTTGGGGGGTTGGGGCGGGGGGCTTCCCCTGTCCCCTGTCGTGTCCATCTGCACATCCGTCCCCAGCTTTTGGTTTGGAAATAGGTATTTGTCAATCTATTGGAAACTTAGTTTCTGCAGGACTGTTTTAGCTGTTTAGCTTAACTGGAGGCATAGGTACCTAGGCAGGAGCATGTACACCTAGCTCTCTCTTTCTCATCTCCAGTCTGCCTCACACTTTTTAAAACCAATAAAGCAGTTAAGTACCTTCTCACAACTAGATTCATTTTCTGTTCCCAGCCTCCTTTCTACTCTTCCCCTTTTCTCTCAGCCATCCCGTATGTTCCCTGTGACATTAATAGCACCTGCCTCACTTCCACAGCTCTGCAAGGACCAAGGCACAGCCCGATGGGGACCTGTCTCTGCAGGAAGGCAGAATGCATCACCTCATCCACCCTCACTATGCCTCTGCCTGCATCAGTGCCAAGATGCAGTAAGTCCTGATGTCATTTTGGGGCAGGGCACTGCAGCACCCTTCCCAGCAGTTACTGATCAGCAAGGTACATGTCACAGATTCAGGAGAGCTGAGCAGAAGAGATTCAAGGGAAAGGAAAATATAAGACGCTGGCTCCAAAAAGTTTAGGAGATGTTCTTTTGCCTTGCTGTATTGGCAATTTATCTTTTCAATTACTCACAAACATTTTTATAGCATTTACTTATGCATAGGTACTTGTCAACAGGGTCAAAAGAGAAACTTGTTTCCTTTAGTTTTCTTCATACCATATATCTTGAATATCCAAGAGGTAAAAAATAGAATAAAGTTGTACTCTGGTTATTAATTAGCACTTAAATGGCAAAGAATATAAGATTTTCTGTATGCAAAACTTCATAAAATATGAGAAAACCACAAAGTTTACTGATATGCCAGTTGCCATTTAATGATTACAGGCAGATAACTTCTCAAAAAGTAATACTATCCTCAGAGCAGTGGATCACATGTTAGAATTATCTGAATACACTGAAAAGCACCCTGAGCACCCTCTTCCCCAGCGCAGCTGGTACTAGAGATTGCCCATACCCCATCTCACCCCCTGCAACTGGCTGCGAAACACCTAGCTCTGTTCCCAACCACAATGCCCTGTCACCCTCTTACACAGCATGTCCAAAAGTACATCTGTCCCCATAGGGAAGGACTCTGGTGGGCTGAGTTCTTCTACCCAGGCAGTTTGAGGAAAACGTATTCCCAGAGATCACCATTACAGATGGACACAGCAAATCTGGGAGGAGACAAGAGCAAAGGTATCAGAATTTCGTCCCATGCTTAATCAACAGAACGAAGCCTGGAGGAGTTAAGCATGTTGACAGTTCTTCACACTAAGGAGTAAGGTGGACAAAGCTTCATGCCAGGAATCGTCAAAGAACATACAAGTCTTCCCAAGTGTTTACAACCAATTTGCACTTTGGCCAGACAGATGCACTGATGCCTGTTGAACGTTAACCAAGTTGTCATATGCTGCAAGCAAAGTGTAGGCAAACTCTCAAAAGAGACTGTAGGCAAAGTTTTGATTGCAATGGAGAAAGCGATGGAGCTGAATTGGGGGAAAGCAAGTACTTAGCTCCCAAAATATACAGTATCTGTAATAAACACTCTTCTCAATTGGCGATTTCTTTAAAATAAGCCCTTGTCTGACGCAATAACCCTACGCCTGACGATTAGAGCAATTTTTACGATAAACAACTATCAAATGGTCACAACTAACTTGAAACAAAAAAAAGATATAGAGCTCTAAATATTCAGTCAGTCTTTCTCTTGCAGTTTATTTCTGAGAAGACAAAGTATGAAAACCTACTTTTAGCATAACAAACTTTACAAGGTATAAAAGATATGCAGAGCAGAGTAAATAGGGGAAATCCTTAGACATTATGCTGGGTGCTTTAAGAAAATTAGTTTTTTATTGAAAATTCTTTAAGAGTAGCCTCCACAACTAGACTTGAGCAAGTTATTGGCAGGGAACAATTTATTCATCACATTTAGCCTGGATTTGTCCCTAAATGAAAATGAGCTAAAAGAATTACATTACACAGAAATAGCTTTAGCTAATCCTTTATAATGCACCAGGGATATATGCAAATTAATTTGCTTCTCAAAGTTTAAAACATCGCATAGCATAGAATCATTTTATGATTGTCTGGCAAATTGTTGTAATGTTTGTTTATGCCTGATAATGCATACTACCAAAAATGCAAGAATTTAACAGCAGTGTACCAAGGGGACTTATAAAAATATTGTAATTTTTCCAGTGTAAAATAAGAGGTTCAAGTCATGTAAAGATGGATTATGATAAAATACTAGGAATATCTTCAGCATCTCTATGGAAAAGCCTTTACAACGAAATTTGATATAAATTGAAGATTTTCTTTTTTTTACTTTTTTTTTTTTAACTAGCACATCAGTGGCTCATACACAAGCTGCTCACTGGAGATCTTGTGGAATAATTTTCCTTTAGGTTCTATCTACAGTTTTCCTCATGGGAACCAGATTTATACAATTTGTCTCATGAAGAAAACCCAGAAGTTAGACTGTCTTTATCTGATCATGAAAGAAGGGAACAGACACATCTCCTTCCCTGAAGTATTTGTGTACCAGTACACAGCTAAGCACCACCATCCACCCAGCTCCCAAGTAACCCTCTAGTACATAACATCCATTAAACATTAATTCTAATGTTAATGACAATTCTAGACAGTTGATTACTAATGAAACCCTGTCTCCTTAAGAATGAGTACTCCTGCAAATGACTGCCATCAGATGCAGAGTCATATCAGCCTAGATAACTTGGTAGCTAAGGGTATTAATTAAAAGAATAAATACCCAAAGTCATTTACTGTCATCCCCCTGAACTGATAAAGCCTCCAGAAGTTTTTCTGGTGATGGGCAGTACAGAAGTAAGGAATTGTTCTGTAGGAGTCATGATTTTTTTTATGAACTCAAGCAGAAAGCCATCAGAATGTCAACCACAGCCACCAGAAGCACTCCAAGGTAGCCACTGTGGAGGGTCAGATCTTGCAGTTGAAGACTAAAGACAGAAGAAGAATTTCATAGCATGAGACATACTAAATTAAGACTTTGAGTCTTTGTTTCTGCTCATCTTTGCACCTCTACAGCAGTTTGATAGCTGAACCACATTTTGCGATGACAACGTTTTTACCATTATAAGTTTACAATAGACATTAGATAAAAGCCCACAAGAAATACACGGCCAAGAAAACAATCCCCACTTCTGTGCAAATGCACCAGTAGAAAGACCACCACCAATAGAGTGGACTTTTACATGATTGTAAAACATCTGTTAGAATATAGACATTACTGGAAACAAATGCATTACTCTTTATATCTTAATTCAAGGCCAGAGTAACTCCACTTATGGCTACGTAACAAGCTCTTTCACACATCTTGTCAGGTCTCATAGTCAGCCCCTAGAAACATGGAATAATTTTCCAAGAAAGAATCAAACTTTTCCTCCTTCTCTCCCTTACCTGTTCTGCTTGGATGGCTAAGTTTTGAAAGCTAAATGTACCCCAAGTATAAAACTGCTGAGAAAACAGGGAATAAGGACAACTATGTAGCTGTTACAAGTGACCTTTTGGTTTTTGCATTTATGTCAACATGGGCAACTCCCAGTCCTGAGTCACTTCAAGCCGAGGAGATACAATTTATTCCACACAGTATTTTCTTCTATTCCAAGTGTCACACAGTGATAATGATGAAAGCTAAGACTGAATATGTATTTATATTAATTAGCAATTATTAAAAAGACAGGTCCCTGTGATTACTGCTTCACAGACATGGAAATGAATTCATTACTAAGAGACCACTGCCACTGAGAGAATATCTGATCAGCTTTGGCAGATCAAAAAAGCATGTTAAATAAACGAGTAATCAAATGATAAAGTGTATCATTTGTATAAATTACTAAAGGAGGCCAACCTCCCCTACTGATTGAAATATGTTCAGCTTTACAGAGATTATTTACATAGTTTCAGGCAGCAAGCAAATCCTTTGTTACCGGAGTCGCACTTGTGGAGGGAATGGTTGTTATGAGACTGGAAAAGGAATTGACTCAAAAAGTCTTCTATGTTCTGCCTGATGGTTCCCTAGCACACTACTACCTCAGGTTTAGATTTGAACTGAATAGTCTTTTTGACCCATACCACACTATTTCTATTTAACAACAACAACCACCACCACCCAATAAACTAAAAGATGTCTCAGTATGGACTGAGAAGGGAACCGAAGATATTCTAGATCGTAAGCAACGGAGTATTCATATTCTTTGATATGTTTTTGTTAGTGCAACACAGCATTATTATTTTTAGAAACACTCAAGACACCAGTAATGATCCAGCCCAATATAACCTAAAAAATAAAAGCTATTTTGGGCCCCAAAATGTGTTGTTTGATATTTAGTTACTTCACAAAAACAGGTGGGCTTTTAACTGGTTACTATGAAAAGCAATAAGCCACTAAAGTCTTTCATAAATAGGCAGCATAAAACCAAAGGATTCCATTTTCAAAGAATTATAGGTTAATTTCAGACAGTAGCCACAGCTTGGTGGCCTCTTACTTAACAGATTATAGAAAAGAAATAGCTGGCAGGAAGGAAGTTATTACAGAGATACGCTTCATATAAATTTTAACATAAAAACCCCAAAGTTATACCCATTTCCTCAAAACTGATTTAAAATAGCTGTTCATAGGCTCCAGAGTTCCTTTCAGCATATCTCACATAGCTGAATAGTGGCCAGCAAGTTTTGTTTTCAGAAGGACTGATACTTCGAGTTCATCTTAATTTGGAAGTCGTCCACTTCCTGATGAAGTTACATTTTACAGATTTCTTTTATTATTGGGCATGTCTCTTGTGGATAAGGCTTCTTCCCTGGAAACATATTCAACAGCAAAAAAACTATTATTAAAATATAATTGAGTCTTATGATTAGGAACTTAAAAGTGTATATTTTCATTTTTCAGAGAAGCAAATAAGGTACACAAACTGGCTAAATTTCTCAAGTGAATCAGACAACAGTTTATCAGATCTAAAGGTAAATTTCCAACATTCTAGTTGTTGGTCTTTATTCTGGTTATACGTCCATTTTCTAATTAAAAGGCTCTTAAAGTCCCACACTTCCACTAAAATGTCATACTCTTCCCAAAATTTATCCTCACACATAACTGATAAGTTATCTCACTCAAGTTAACTCATGTTAACAGGTATAAATCAACTTCTAAACCTCCATTTCATTCCTACTGCTTTCCACTCAGGTTTTGCTTTCCTTTTTCTCAGTTCTTTACCTTTTTAAACTCTCCCACCTATTCCCCCAAGATCACTTTTCTATCATAAATAATGTATGCATGTGCCTGTAACACTAACTACAACAGAGAAAAGTGAGTATTCACCATATTAAAAAAAACACACACAGAGAAATTCAGTAAGCAGAAAATTGGCTCAGTAGTTCTGAATTTTAGAAAATACTTGAAAACATTTTTTTTTAGAAGAAAATATTTACAGAAAGTTCTACTTTCATCTGAGTAACTTTTTCTTTGTTGTCATGGTTTGATACATTGCAGCTTGGAATTTTTGTGACATTGATTGGCAAAGTGACATTCCAGTTTGAAACTGTAGGAACGTCATATATTTTTTTTGTCATTTCAGTTAAATCAGAATAAAGAAAATACTTCACTAAAGGTAGAAAATTACAAAATTGTCCTGCTTTCAGCTGGGATAGAGTTAATTTTCTTCTTAGTAGCTGTACAGTGCTGTCTTTTGGATTTGGTGTGAGAACAATGTTGGTAACACATGGATGGGTTTAGCTGTTCCTGGGTAATGTTTATACTAAGTCAAGGGCTGTTCAGTTTCTCAGGCCCTGCCAGCCAGAGGGCTGGAGGGGCACAAGAAATTGGAAGGGGACACGGCCAGGACAGCTGACCCGAACTGGCCAAAGGGATATTCCACACCACGGGACATCATGCCAAGTATATGAACTGGGGGAAGCTGGCCAGGGGCTGCTGGTCACTGCTCGGGGACTGGCTGGGCATCGGTCAGCGGGTGGTGAGCAAGTTTATTGAGCATCACTTGGACTCTTTTCTCCCTTCCTTTTGGAATTCATTCCTCTCTCCCTCCTTTTCATTGTAACCGTTACTGTTATTATGGCTCTTTCATTTTTATTTTATTTCAATTATTGAATTGTTCTTATCTCAGCCCTCAAGTTTTACATTCCTTTCCTATTCTCCTCCCCATCCCTCTGGGTGAGGGGGAGCGAGCAAGCGGCTGCGTGGCGCTTTAATTACCAGCTGGGGTTAAACCATGACAAAAATTTATTAACATGAAGATTTCGAACTGAAAAGTAGGATACATCTAGCAGCATTGGTCATAGCAGTTTAGGTGTACAGTCAAAGCTAATTACAGAGGCACACTCTACATTCAGCGGAGGCTGATGGACACCAGATGACATTTTGTTCGGTAGATCAATTAATTAGGTAGACCGAATCTGCCTCTTAAAATGCCTGATTTTCTCCCTTAGACACAGAAGGAGTCCAGACAACTATCTTAAGCTAATGATACAACTTTCAGACAGCTGAAAGCAACTGAGATGAATGCCATTCTACCAGTGTCACTTTTACAGAATAAGTAACCCCATTCTTCCTAAAATTCACCAGTCACTGTGATTAATGACAACACTGATAGATTTTTATAATAATGATTGAGTGCCTTTTTCTACAGGAATAATGCACACATCATCACTCTTCAAAACAGCTTCCAGAGACCCTAGACCAACCATGGACAATTTCTGGATAACTAATGTCCTACCAAGAGTAGTTTCATGATTTAGACATTAGTAATTCATAAACTTAATCTTATTTTCATGTTAAAGACAAGACATAAACCTTTTTGGTGCTACAGAAAAAAAGATTAAAAGTATTTGCTCACAACACATCCTACTCATTTGCTGCATTCACACACAGGAGAAAGTATTAACTGCACCAGTGTCTGGCGTGATAGTTATTGAATTCAACACAAAGAAATTTCCAGATGTAAACTGCTACCTGAATAATATGTAAAGGATGATAATTACAGAAAACCTCACACCATCACCCCATCAAAAAGCAGAAAAAAATCGCTGCTTTCAAAATATTCCTACTTTGCCAATTAGGCAATGGTTAGGCAAGGTAGAAATTCAGAAACTGTTCTCAACACCAAAATATCACTCTTACACTTAAACAGATCTAATTAGAGTAATATATAGATGCTGATTGCCTGCATCTAGCACATTATGCCAAGACACATAGGTCCCAGTCATCAGAGGACCTGGTATTTTAATTGATTCTCATTAAGAGCCACTAAACTGATGTACAAATAGCAACTTGTTTTAACTATAGATCTGTCAAATTATATATTTACAAAGAAACTTTCTAGCATCCCATCTGCAACTTTTATAGGTGTGTTCCTTTTTTAACTAGAAGATACACATAACAGGCGTGCCCTAAACTGGGAGATCCTACTAGAGAGGGACCAGACACCCTCATATATACACCTATTTTTATATACATTCCACATTGCACCAAAAAGGTTAGGAAAGGAAAATTAGAAGCAACTGACAACACCTGGCATCACTGTGTGCATTGAAGTGCTTTTCAACAAGAGCCCAGATATCCACTCAGCGCAGTCAGAGTACACTGCTTCAAGGAGCTCTCCATGTCCGTGCCTGATTCTGTAACAACAGAGACCTTGGTGAGCTTCTGGTTTATATTTTTCACAAAAAAGTTACCTACTCTAGTGCCAGGGCAAGAGCCAGGGAAGGGGCATCTTTCGCTTTAGTATCAGGATTCGGAAGTCATTTAATTCACATTTAAATACATGGAAAATATAGTCAAACCCCTAACTATGCCTGATGAAAATAAGGGCTTCTATTTTAAGATTTATTTTGAATTAGAATTTAATACTTTCTATTCTCTGCCTTAAGTATAAGTCATGCCAAAAATTTAAACACCAGGGAAAACTGGAAACTTTCCACAGCCTTTCATGAGCTTTACATTAGTCCCTTACATTTCTGGCATTGCTCTTGGTTATGTTTCCAGACATGCCATCAGAAGAGGTTTCATCCAATAAACCTATTACCAAACCAAGACAACAACCCACAGTACAATCATCCCACCGAGGAGTTTTGAGCTCTTTATTATCAATTTTAATTGATTACATATTTCATCTTTCACATGGCCAGTCCATCAGTGAATACCTATTAAAGCATGACACAGACACTGCATGTCAAACGCCTGATCTGAGTACCGCTTCCCAGATAAATGGCATGCACCGGGATGTTTGTGAATACTAAGCAGCTCAGCACAGTTCGGCATTAGGGTATTAGATGACATTAATGTGCGACCTTTGGCTCCCATTGGCCTTCTAGGGCTTTAAAGTATTTTCTGTAGAAAACTGTTTATTGGTAAGGTGGCTACTCTCTCAATAATTTCTTTCTTTGATACAGTCATAAGCAATAGATGGGGGACACAAGTTCAGTAAGAATTCAGTAGCTTGAATTGCTTTTGCAATCTATAGCATAAAAGAAACTGAGGAACTGCAGCGATATTTACAATACCAAATACTCACCGATGCCTTGAACATTTAAGCATAACTGAAAGAAAAAACATGCTAATTCATAAAGTTAGTTTAATAACATCCTCAGCACTATCATGCATGCTCTGTCACATGCAGCACTCCAGATCCCAAGAGGAATTGGAAAATGCAATATTGATCTAAAAATCAGACTATTCATCAGAAATATTGGAAACATCAGTTATCTAGTTAAGTGATTAATCAGAAGCAGCGTGACTACTTTAGCATAAGCATCTGGGAGATTTTGAACTTTCATTAACAATATTTGCATTTATAGCCATTGTAACATATACTGACAGAACCTAAGCAATGGCTGAAGACAGAAAAACATGTTTACAAGCTTGAGAAAACAGTATTTGGTCCTCAAACTGTTTTCAATTGTCAAAAAGGTCTTGTGGAAACAAGCACAACAGATTAAGGGCTCGTAAAAATATGCATAGTGAATTAGGAAAGATATATATTAAACTGAAGGTAGTTAAGTTAGCAACAGAAAAATTGAGAATATAATCAGTTGCTGTACATGCATGAAAATGTCTCTGTCAGCATCCAGGTAAGACTTCGTAAAGTAACCAGACAAGTTTTAACTGATTAAAATTACATCATCTTTAGCGACCCTGCAGAGAACTAGATCAAAGGATGTATTTCTATCCCTTATGCAATTGCACCATAGATTGGTTTCACTGGTGCTGCAAATATATTTTTTCACTTGCAAAGTTGGTCATCAAGAATTTCAGGGATTACAATGAGAAGCTGAATTGCTCGTTATGTATATTGGCAACAAAGTACCTCTCATCAAAACAAGCAGCAAGTAAGCAGTTGTGTTTCTGTAGTTCATCACAACTTCTCCATCAGGAAAATGAAGCTATGGGAGATTTGGGGAGGAACGAACGAAAACATTTTTTAGACTATTAGAGCAATGAACTGTAACTGCATTGTAATTTTTCCATATTTTGAATTTACAAAAGCTTATTATCTTTGTGGAAGATTCATCTTTACTCTAAAAACAAAGTAGTGCTAGTTATACACAAAAGTAGTGCTAGTTATACACAAGACCAATAAATTACAGGGATAAGACTGTGACATTTAAACGAATTTGATACATGCTGTATCAGGATTGGTGATTTTGTGGATCTTTCCTGCCTCAAATTCAATAAATCCATTACATAAGTTACAAGAGTGCTTAGACTCCTTAAGCTTGCCAGCACTTTATAATTAACATGGAGAATTATTTTTGAATAAAATTCCATGAAGTCACACTCATCTCAGAACACCACCACACTTTTCCATTAAACTAATCCCATAATTCTTATTCCGGAGAATGACTGCCTGTGTGGGAAATCTATATCAAAGCAATTATTCAGAAAAATTACTCCAGGATATTTTGAGGGGGAATTTGCATATGCAGACAAGTCACTAATCTCTCTACTTGAATAAGAGAAAATTTGGGGACACAGGCTGGACCCACATTGTATTCTCTGTACCTCATTAATTTAAAACAGTTTAATAGAAATGAATTTGTCCTACTGCAGCTTCAATTTGTCTCTAATACACTTGATAAGTACTTTTGAAATTACCTGGTTATCTCTTAAGTATCTTGGACACCTACCAGCACCATAATAAACAACAAACAGACAAATAGAAGTTTTTCAGAAAAAAGAAAATCATTGCATACAATTTTCAAATCCCTCAGTTTTAAGTGACATAATGAAAATAATTCACAGCCAAAGAAAATAGCGCTTGATTCAGCTGTGTAAGTAGCTGGAAGTGATATGGGGAGGTATTAGTCCTTTAAACAAATTACTCTTAGCATTTTTTTCAGCACTTTTAGTATGAATACTCTGCATGGCTTCTTTGCAAGTGGAGTATGGTGTGATTTACTATCAGCAAGTTCAAAAGCAATAGAAATTAGAGTATAAAAATCTACCCAACATATTTTATCAGAAATTAAGAAAGTGCCACAATATATAACTGGAAATGGTAGATCAGCCCTCAGGAGCAGAAGCCTAAAGCTTTCTATCCAATTTGAAAACCGCCTCTAATAAACACCCAGTTCAGACAAGAAACGTGCTCAGTATGCACAATTACTTCTCTAAGGCTTCTTTCACATAGACCTTCAGGTTGTTCATGCCGACTTACAGATTACCGCAGTCACATTTACATCATCTGAATTCCACTGGGAATCCATCCCTAGAAGAGATCTGCTTTCCAATCAGACCTACAGTGTTGCTTCTAATTAAAACCAACTTTATTGAAGTAACAACAACGCCCCATTATTATGGACATCATACATGCCTAATTCCCATTAAGCGCTATGAATTTGGGACTTTAGAATATCAGACCAGAAAGGGAGGCAAAAAATAAGTCAAGCTTGTTAGATGAAGGGTGTTTGGGTTGGAGCACAAGCCAGGTTGTACAGACTGTGTAAAACACAAAATTATAGTTTCTATTTCAGAACGCATGCTGTCCCAAATGCTTGTTCCTTCCCCCAAAACACAGCACTGGGAATTGCCTCAAACCCATGCTCTATTACATTCCACAACAGCAGTGCTGAAAAAGATGTAAGCTATGAGTTTCAAAGGATGCAGAGGTGTTTCTCCCATTCCTCCCCCTCTAGCTCTAGGATAGGTATTTTTAAAAGATAATAATCTAAAGCAGTAATTAAAAAACTAAGCCAAATTTAGTGAGAAAGGAATGTCATCAGCAAAATAACTCCAGTGAGTGAATGACCTGACCATATGTGCAATCACAAGGTAAGAAACTAATTTTCGTGCACCTCTGCTCAATTATTGCGAGCTGGCACCCTGTTGTCAGTTCCAAAGGTTAATGCAGTAATGAAAGATGACAATCTCTCCTAAGCGATTACTGAATTCCCAAACAGATATTCACATTTTAAATTAGAGGTGCTCCAAGCAGCCTGAGGATCCAAGGTTTGTCCGAAGCCTCTACCGCACCCTGTGCGGAGCACCAACGGAGGCTCCGCTGCCCTGAAGCGTCACGGACAGCTCTAATGCCAAGATGCTGGCAAAAAAACTTACTCTGAATGTAATCGTCTGCCCAAAACTGGGTCAGAAATTTACATCACCTGAACTGTTTATAATTGAATTCATGGTGATTTTTCAGGAAACAAAAGGTTTGGGTATTTGCTCATGTTGATCAGTGTTTCCTAGATTCTCATTTAAATTAAATTAAATAGATGTATTAGGTAAGTGGGGAATTAAATTATAAATTAATAATCACCATTCCAATTCTCTTTTTAAAAAAAAACTTTACAGGCCAATCTGAGCTCGCTGATGGCTGTCATATCTTTATCTAGAGATAATGTACTCCAGGGACAGACCCAATACTGAAACATCCAGCACACCCAAACAAATGCTCCGCTAGACACCCAGGAATTGTACACAAATATGCCACATGTGATGGAGCTAGTGAAGGAGGAGAGGAATAATGTTCATTTACGCTCTGGGTAATCTCAAACCCACTGAAGGATCCATTATGCCAGTCATAAATAAACCCATAATTAAACAATAACTAACATCAATAAACTAGAACTAGTGGGCTGTTCAGGCACAACTAAATCTTCAGCCCTGCCAGCAATCATAGCACTGAAGTATTCTCTTGGCCACCTCAGCTTTAAACAAAGCAGTGGTCCTCTTACACCCATAGGTATCACCAGCAGCTACAAGATTTATTAAGTAACCCCCAAGCAACTCACACAAGGCCAACAATGATGATAATGTCTCCTTTCAGTGTGAAAGGGGTTTGTAGTTAAATAATGGATTTATCCGGCTTTGACCGTTTCTTGCAAGTCTTGGGTCATTTTTCAAATCATCTCTGCTGCTGAAATCCTGGAAAGCAAGTCTAACGTTTAATTTCAAGGTTACTTTGTATTAGCTTTAAGCAGATGAGAAGGGGAAGGTTTAATGAGTGAAAGAGCATAAAGTCAGTGTAATCACCACAGACTCCTCCAGAAAAACAAATTGTTATAAGCTTCATGATGTCATAAGATATGAAACTCAGAAATTATAACCAAACAAAGGGTATGAAGTTTTATACAGAAGTAGTTTAATTTGTAGCTTTTACTAATGCCAAGGTTTAGGAAAGCTGGAAAGCAAACCAAAGGGAGATGGCACACGCTCAACACTTGAGGAAGCAGGTTTAGAGAGTCAGAATATAAAAAGTCAGTTTTGACCTTAAACATGATTTTGTGGTATCATAGTTAGTGGTTATAGCACAGTTATTAGTTTTCATAAGGTAGTCTGCATTTGAATCACATACCAAGAGGAAAAAGGACAATCTACTTTTTCCCAGAACCCTTCATTGCCTTAAATTCCTGCTTTGTACCAATTCCATTGCAACGAAAGTGTCAAAGATGAAATTGCAGGATGATGTGTCTCACCATGATCTGAGAGTATGTTTAATCCCAAATCAGAAATATAAATCTGTATCTTTAATGGTGCATAAAAAGTAATTATTAAATGTCTTAAAGATGTTGGAATTCAAGCCTCTTCATGCCAGCGTGACAGACATCCTGATCAAAGTAGTGAGAAGTATGAAAGGAGACACTGTAATGAGGTTTCTCAGGTCCAGGTAAAATGATAAACTAGTAGTTACTGCTGAAAATAAGAAACATTTAAATATTATTTTTTTTCAATCTGTAAACAACTCCAAGAGGCTGGCACCTCCATGTGAAGTTTTACACATTCCTTAGAAGAGAAAAAAAAAAAAAAAGTAAACCAGAAGAAAATCAATTGAAGTATTCATATTTTAAGCATTTAGCATTGATAATGTTTTTCTGTAAAGATTACATAAATCATATAGCGCTCCAGTTAAGAGTAAAGGTTAATATATTCACCTGTTGCACTGTGAGCAAGAAAAAGTGCTGATAAAGTGTTTTGGAGAATGCAGTTGAGCTCCCCTCTTGGAACCAAAGCAAATGATGAGTGCCCTAATCCCAGTCAGACTATGAGGGAGCAGAGGCAGCAGATCACAGGTTTAAGTGCAAATGAGATTTTGATTTTTAAGAGCAGCATATTTGATTTTTATATGAGATTTGATTTTTAAATGGGATGTGATTTTAATAGCATCGTGTGAACACTGGGACAAGAACAAATGTAAAATGATATCGTCCTCATGATTTTGAAGTCACTTGGTTTTCTGTTGCCAGAGACAGCAAAACACTTTGACTTTGCTTTTTTTGAGAAAATACCTTCTTTGTAGAACACCAAACAAATAGCTTCAGGAATGCTGAGCTCTCTCTTGAACAGCTGAACTACTACACTAGACCTTTTATTTACAGAAGTACAGCTTTTGTCATGATATTTCTCATTAGGGAGTGTTTACTGAAGTCCACAATACCTGTGAGACATGCTCAGGTGCACAGATGTGGCACAATCCTGACACAGAAGGAAAAACTTTCTCATCATCAGAGGCTCATCTGCAGAGCTCCTTCCATTACAGATGCTCATGGAGTCCCATTGCAACTCTTTTCAAGACTCATTAATCCCGTTCATGACCACTGTATTGTTGCTGCCTATGTTTTAGCCGTAGCAAGTCCTGGTTTTAGCACCACACACGTAGCCCTGTGTGTGTGGATGTCCAAAGTGGTAAAAAGCCACGGAAGCCGTGTCACCTGAGATAATTAAATACTTATCTCTTCTCAATTATTTTAGTTTTCATTTGTAATTTTTTTAGCAATGCGAAAAAGTTCTCTGCAGTCTCACTTCTGGGAAAGATGAGAAAAGAAATTCAGCATTAAAATGAAACATCCCTAAAATGTTTCTAATTTGGGGAAGTATAAAATTAAGTAATGTGAGTTCTTTTTAGTAAGATATTCAGACAAAAGGGTTGTGTAATACCTAGACACATTGGTAATTTTCTGGTGGAAAACATAACCAAAAAGAGGAAAGAAAGAGCTAAGGGAATGTAACGACATTTTGTTACTCAAACTGAGACTTAACTGACATTTTCAATCATCATTCTTCATGTCACTCATTACCACATTCTTTTTTTCTTCAAATTGAAATGTTCATACAGATCAGAAATTAATTTTATTATATTTAACCTGGCAAGCTTTTACTGACTTCAGCACAAAAGGGTTTCAATTCCAACCGAGAGGAAGAGATGAAGCCTAGGGTTAAACACAAAGCGAATTCCTACCGGCTGCCCTTGAAGCAAACTGAACAAAATGGATTGAAAAACAGAAAACTGACCCCATATATATAAAGTTCTTGGTTTTAAAATATTTTTGTCTAAAACTAACCTGTGTTATTCTTCATGTACTTGAAGAAGCGAAGTGGTAACTGATTTTTTTTTAATATCATAATTATTAGTGGTATCCTTTTTATTGCTTTCTATTATTGCTTACACTTCTCCCTTTACATACCAGAGGCTCATGGAGGATAATGAAACAATCAGGTTTAAAAGAGTCTACATTTCACACAATATTATTTTTGTCATCCTGCTCCTAGGTCAAGGTCAGAGAGGGAAATGCTGCTCACAGACTCTCTTTATAGTCTCAGTGGTATCCCTAATGGAGTAATTAGAGTCGGTCGAGCCTGACTGCAACACCACACTGAGTAGATGCATTTGTAGTCCCAGCTGGCAGAAAGGACTCATTCTGGTCTGCTTTTGCTGGAAAAGCTTTTTAAATCCTTCCTTTGCTAAACACAGCTGAAAGCTTACACACAGAAAGGCTCTGAGAGCTTACAGACAGAAAGGCTAACTCAAGGCAGGGGGGAACCAAACCCAAAAAAACCCTAAAACCACAAAAAAACCCACTAAAAAAAAAACCAAACACCACACACACAAAAAAAAAAAATCCATGAAAAAATACACATAAAGCAGAACAAGCCAATGTTCTATCAAATGTTTTCTTCAAATCACTTAAGATCCTGTGGAACGTGACACAAAGGTAATACTTTCTGTAGAATGCACACAGCTGAGTGAGTTAGTATTATCACAAACTCATACAATGTTTCAAATTCAGCCTCAACATTGCTTTTTTATTATTTTAAGTCTGCTCAGAGGGAGAGACACATCAGATAATACCAAATTACATTTTCAGAACCCCTGAATAAAACAATATGCATCTTCTCAGTGAAAGTGGGTGTTTCAGCAACAAAAGTCTAAGCCTTTCATGGGCCAAACAGAGGAAGTGAGATGCCACCCAGCCCTAGAGCCTGCACAACAGCTGCGCTCCTGGCCCCTCTCAGAGGACAGCAATACCTAAGAGTATTCACAGCCTGTAAACTGCTGGTTTACGGTTATTATCTTAAGAAATCTGGAAAATGCACTAAACCCCCAAATAGTTATGAAATAAAAAAAATATATTTTTATAATTAGGTTAAACAGATAATATTTTTTTTTAATTAATTAAATCTTTCACTTCATGGTCCTCCTTATCCAGACTCCTTTAAGAAACTGCAAATCCTTCGCATACACCCTACAGCTGTAGAGTTATACACTATGTGAGTTTAAGGAAAAATGTCGATTCACTTTTAGCATACATTCCTGCATCTAATCTATCTTGCTATAAACATACCTTTACACTGCCCAGCATGTAACTAATGTTACAGAAAATAAAAAAAATTAGATTAGGCAGGAAAACTTCCAAATTCAGCTTCTAACCTAAGCCTTTTACTTTTTTCTGTTAGAAAACACACTAATTTTATTGCTATTTCACAAGAGCTTCAAAGGCCATGCTGTTCTTAAATATAGCAATACTCCAACAAAATATTGTCCTTTTACTCGTAAGCCTTTATCTGCTAGCTGCAGATGATATCACATTCACTTTTTAAATAATCTTTAAAGGTCAAACCAATAAGGCATAGAAAATGTTGAACATCTTGTAAAATTCAAACAAGGCACTGCAGAAGCCACAGGGGGGTAACTTGCTAAAATGATCGAGCACTTTTTAACATATTTATTCAATGATTACCAGGGGCACAATGTAATCCACTTCTAATGGAAACCCATGGGAAGGGAAAACTCTGCTGAAAATTCTTAAAAAAGGTCTTCAGAGCTTCTTCCTCATCTGTTTTCAAACCATATGAAGGAGAAGTTATAGTTCAGAATACATTTAAACCATAGTTTATTATAAAGGAGCCCAAGCTATTTTTAAATTGCCTCATGCAATAGGGTCTCCCAGATGGGGGAGATGACCAAGCTTAGGGAAACACAGGGGTCCACAAGGCCAACAAACCCCATCAGTCTTGAGAGATTCTTGGGGTATTCAGAGCATTACTGCCAACAGGGGCAGGTTCTCATACAGGATAAACACCCAGTTGCTTAACTAAGGAGCTAAAATCTCAGTGGACAATTGCAACTTTGTTCCGTATGCTGTCGCCTCATCTCTGAAGAGCATAAAATACAAATACAAGAAAGCATTGGATTTTTCCCATTCTGACTAGCAGAATTTACCAAGCAGACCTTCAGATGGCCTGTATCAGATGCTGCTAAGATGTTCTAATCTACATGCAGAGACAATAAAAAGGTAGATATTAAATTATAATCCTGTTTCTATTTGAGATTAAGTGTGTGCTTTTTTTCTTGTGTCATAAATTTTTCCAGTTTAGCTAGAAGTAACCTCAGGGGAGCATATAACCTGCCACTCAAAGGGTCTCAATGAAGCTGCTCAGGGCTTTATCCAGACCAGCATTTATGGTCTGCCATACCAAGGTCTAGGTGTTTGGTCTACAACAGCAGTCCCCGAAGCCATAAATTCCTATGCACATACATTCCTATGTGCTTAAAGAGCACTAAACATGTCAAAAAAACAATCAGAACCAACAGTGACTCAGAGGGGTGGTTTGAAGTCAGCACCTTCTACCCATGTAAGAAATACAGCTTTCGGTTCTTCCGAGAAGAAACATTTAAATCTGTTTTCTTCCTGCATGAGTAATTGCTGCAACCTACAAGCCATTACATACCAAGTGTCAGACATTTCTCTGATCACACATACACAGAAAAGAGGGAGACACCTGTGTTTCATGGGAAGTTGCATCTTGCTGGAATGCCATGTAGGGTGCTGAGCCTGACAGAGATGTAGACGTGCTGGCAGAAGGGCACCCCAGCGCTGACAAGAGACAGCAGCCAACTCCTCCCTCCTTGCAAAGCTGAGATAGTTTTGCCCAACCAGAACAACAACTTTTGGATGCCAAAGTTAGGGAACAGCTTCCAGAGGCATTGACATTGACTACCAAATGTTTTCCACCATGGTGGACCGAGTCCTTGTCCAGATCCCTAGTAATTCTGGGCATAAACTCTGTTTCAAGGTAACAATTAGGAAAGCACTTCAGCACAGTCTTTTTCAAGTGTAAATTTAATTTAAACAAGTGCCTAAGGCACTGTTCAAAAATGCATTGACTTTTAATGGTAAGAAAAGAAAGCCTTCACGACAGCACAGTTATGTTCTTCATTGAAAACTTATACATAAACCCTGGAGGAAAACCAGAAAGAGCATAGTAGGAAAGAAAACTTTTGAAGCAAAACTTTGTTTCCATTATTGCTGCCACATGAACGAACCTTTCAGCATACATCTGTATGCCGGATACACTAACACTTTGGAAGTGTGTGGGCACATATGCCTATAGCACATAAATTTATCTCTGATATTTATGAGAATTTGTATGATATTATCATATTAAAAGTTAACTTTTATGTGTCCATCCTGCTAAGCAGAGCTGCACTGCACTTGCTTCAGGGCAAAACTGCCTCCAGACAGATGAGTTTTAACAAGACTACGGTCTTAGAAATCCCTTCTAGCAGGGTGCTTGAGAATTTCTGTTGAGTAATATTTATCAGTTTTTGCAGACTCACCTCCCAGTTTCTGGAGTATCTTGCTCTGAGTTTGACTGATGGAGTTAATTATTGTTGCAGCCTTATCTCACAACAGCAGTACAACTTTCTGCTTAGCTTGTTATCATGGGTATTGAGTTGGTATTGACAGTCCAAACACCAACAAAAATGCAATTTTCATATTCCCAGAATGTTAAAATGTACAGAAATTCCTCCTGTTCACGGTCAATCTTTGAGACACATTCTCTCTTCTTCCACAGAGATCTTAAATATTATATTTCTAGTGAATTTTAATGTACAGACCTCCATTTTATTCAAAAAGCATAGAAATCCCTTAATCATTTATGGATTTGTTAGCGTACTTAGACTGAATGCCTGTGTAAGTGGATGTCTTGTGTGTAGAATATATTGAGGATATTTAGTTCTGAAAACAAAGGTGGCCTGTGATCTTCTCATCCAATGAATAGTAGATCTATTTTCTATTCTAGACCTCATCTTGTTTCACCTAGGATCCTCACTTCAATCACTAGCCAGAGCTCCACATCCTCTCAGGAGCTTCCCTAGTGTGGTCGATACCACTGGTGTCACCAGCTGTAGCTACCAGCAAGATCACAAAAGCCACAGGAAAAAAAGACAGCTCTTCCAATGGCTAAGGCTTGACCAACAGGCAACACAGGACAAAGACAATGAACTAGAACCCAAATTCAATTAAGGACCCACAACTAACACATTTTGATTAGTTATTTACATCATTAGGTCAGAAGGTCTAAGGGAAATCAGGGGAAACAAGTTTTCTCACTTTTACTCTTCCAATTCTCTCCCCCATCCCAATGCAGGCGGAGCCAGCGAGTGGCTGCATGGGGCTGAGCTGCCAGCCAGGGCTAAATGATGACACCAATATATCTCCAGAAGTGAACATCCAATGCCTACATGCAAAGTAATGTCAGCTTTTATACATACCCATAAGTCAATGGTGTTTACACAGATCCCACACATAAGCAGTTAAAAATGGCCCAGCATTTGAAATACAAAGCCTATTTAATGCTATGGCAAACACTCCCTTAAAACAAATATGTAAAAATTTACTAAAGAAGAGGTAGAAACAGATGAATATTTAAAATATAAATCAGAAACTGTAGTTCGATAATACTCCTTTTCTCCCTGCCTTTCACCACAAAATTTATAATAAAAATCTCTCACTTGACAGACATAGATATTAAAGATGGTATTAACAGCTCCTTTGCCAAAGCAGAAAATACATCAGTGGAAGAGGTTTGAATCTCTTGCTGCTACTGTTAAAAATTAATCCTGTTCTGGAAAAGTAACACTCAAAAAGAGACAGAATAAACAGCACAAGACACCACTTCCAAAGAAGCAGAGCAAGAACAGATGTTCTGATGAGCCACTCCTGGGCTCTTTGTTTGTTCCCACCTTTTCAGTGGTGAGTTTCTCAGCAGTGCTGGAAGGAAAAGTGAACTAAATCACAAATTTACCTTTTCAGGTGCTTGTCTTGACCTTCTCAACTCAATGCAGATGTTGTTGCCATCTATTTCTTCTCTCAGTATGCTCCCTCTTTGCACCTGGCTTTGTCAGTAAGGTCATACTGTCTTTCAGAAATAGGAGGATGGCAGGCTGATTTCTATGAAGTTGTTGAATGGACTAGTAAAACAAGTTATAGCAATATTTCAATCTCTTAACAACTTTTCTCAAAGTAACAACGGAACACCCCATTTCCTCATTAGCTTGTCCATTAACTGGATCTACCTTGTTATATTAATATCATTCCCATACTTTCCAAATGCTGTTAAATGCTGTTTTCAAGTCACAATCTAAATACGATACTTGAATTAAGTTCATCAGAAAGAGCTCGGTTCTGAAGCAGGTGGGGTCTTGCCCCATACAGGAGACAGTAAGGAAGTCAGAAAGAAGAACATGCCCTTGGGATGGTGGACTCTCTTCATACACTCATTCACTTTTTCTTGCAAAGCAGCCAAAATATGCAGTGTGTAGACATCCCATTTTTTCTTGGTTTGCACCAGTCATCTGCCCAAATACCTGTGGGCCTCTTGGCACAGGATATTATAGTTGCCACTAGTTCACATGGTTTGAAAGGGACTAGAAAGTTTATAAAAAGAAATAACTGACTATTAAATACAAAACCAAAATATATTTAGGTCAAAGAGTCCATGAACTGCAAATTGTTAATGGCTGGAAGACTCCTCTGAGGAAATCTCACTAAAAGCTTGCCTAGTCAATCTATTTTTTCCCAGGCACCATCTAGTAGCCTTTTAAAATGCAGAGCTGGATGGACAAAGTTCTCATCTGCTCAAGCTGCTCATTTGTTCTAGTGGAAAAAAAATATGCCCAAGTCTTCCGCGAGGGCTTTTTCTTAAAAAAAAAGAATACAGTGCATTCTACAGATGAGTACCATAGCCATTTCTCTTTCAAAAACCGGTTACAATGGGTAATACAAAAATAAGGGCACATCAACAGCATCTTAAACACTGGGATCTCACCCTAATCAAACATTAGACTGCCAGCCTTCTATCTCAAAGCACTTTTCCCCTACCCTACTAAATTTTTATTTTATGTCCCCATTGAAGGAAAAATTGTCCATTTTCTCTAAATTTCTCTGTTCTCAATTAGTATTCCCCCCCCCAGTTTGAAAAGTACATAGACAACGGCGTGGTAGTTACAACTGCAAATGTACTCACTTTTCAATGTATTTGGAGAAGTGAAAATTGTGCTGATTATTCGAAATGTAAATATTGCTGTTGAAGTTATACAAGTCAAGTGACTTAAAACTACATGGCAGCAAGATTTACCTTGACTTTCTAAAAAGTTAAGTCCACACTATATACAAGTAATCATGCACTGTGTTGTGCTATGATCAACTGCAAGATCATTGCAAATGCAGGTCTTTTTTCCATATGCTGCTAGCTAATAATAGCTCTGTCAACTTCTGTAATTTTCTTCTTAGAAACTATTTAAAAAGAAAATTATGCAGATGGCCTGAATTGGCCAGTTGAGGGTTCTGTTAGGGTGGCAGTAGATGAATACACGATTCCTTCTTATTGTTTTAAAAGGATTATTTTCATGGTTTTCCACCATAAAATACAAACTATGTATTCAAGATAATCCCACAGCTCAGCTCTTTGTTATTAATTGTTATCTACTTAAATAGCTGTTCTAGGGATTGTTTGTACAGTACCCAGTAAAATGGGTATCTGGTTTGTAGACAATGACATCATTAGCAACAGAATAGATCTTAGTGACAGTTTACATTTTTATGCATCACCAGAGTTGATGCAAGGAGTACCGAATTTCTTTCCCTTTCAGAAAGGAAGCTGACATCACAATTTCTTCTCAACTATGTCCCAGCCCCACTCAGGCAATGAGTTTCAGTTCTCTGTGTTATGAGACCTTTTCAGGCAGAGTTCCTTTCTCATATAGATTTCACTATAACTCCCTCCCTCCTCCTCCCTTAAGTTTAATTTTATTCCCTGCTTCCATAGAAATTCCTTTCCACCAAGTTACTGTTACCTAGAAATGCAAGCCTAATTTTAAACATTCTCTCAAATACTTATGGTTTTGTTTGGGTTTTTCCAATCTACAAGAAAAAAATCACGAAGAAGTTTAAGAAATTTAGAACAGCTTGCTGTTATTTTTCTTATGATACATTTTATAGATAAAATTTATTCTACTTTATCTACAAGGCTTTGCAGTCAAAGAGTAAGAATGTGACTGCCCTGCATGTTGAAAATGTAGTGGACACACACACACCTGGTCTGCTGAGTGTGCCACAGCAAGCCTAACACATCTGATGGGTAACTCACAGTGCAGCATCACACACACAGCAAGTGCTTTTGCATGCCAGCTACATTTGCTTCCTATAAGCTTTACAGTGGGGAAAAAAGATATGGAAACAGTGCATTTGTTCCATTACATTTTAATTCACTTATGTACACTTTTTGAAGTGGTTTTAGTCTATTCATGGCACTTAAGATTTTTTTTTTTTCCTTCCATTTCATTCAAGCTGCTGTTTCTTTTGAAGTAAGTTCTGTTGAAGTGACTGCATGGGAAACTTTTAGAAATAACTTCATTGTTTCAGTCAAATCTACTGCATGGTTAAATATCACTGATTATTTGCACAACCTTTATAATGAATGTCCTCAGTAAGCTGGCTGACTTTGCTACATTAGGCCCAATATACACATTAATCATGTAGCTAATCTAGTTCTCATCTCACCTTGATTTAGTAAAACCACAATACTGCAAAGAAATTAGGTCCTCTGGAGGTATTTTATCAGACTTACAAATCTTTATTGCTACCTACTTTTTCACTTTGCAAAAGGACTGAAATGTTATTGGATACTTTGCTCATATTCTGCCTCTCTCTATCACCTCTTTCTCATGAGTTCCAGTCCAACATTACTTGTGGGATTTTTCCCTTCTTCTCCATGAGGATTTCAAAATAGTCTTGGGAAAAACATGTCTTTTCATCAAGGTTTTCATTCAGAGACTCAATTACAGGCAAGTGTACAGTAATAAAACTGTGAAGGCACCAGCCCCCACAGCCAGGTCATAAGCCACCCTATGACTTGGCACGGTTGATGTTAACATACAGATTCTCCCAGTCTTGAAACTTTTTATAGTAAGAATGTGGGGAAGGGGAATTTGCTCTAATTATAATACAAACATAAACATTCAACTGTGCCCTAATCTTTCTTCCATGAATATTTATAGCTTAACAAGCATCAGTTCAAAGCGAAGGGAGAGATGCGACAGGTTCACATGGGACACAAGCTTTCATGGACTGCAGAACAAGTTCTTAAAAGCCCTGCACATAAAAGCCGCAAAGATAATAACTGGTGCTGGAGGGATTAGATATGGAGTAGAATAAGTGTTACTAACCCCACATGTTTCAATTTAACCAAAACCTCCTCTCACACAGCAGCTGAAGAGGCTACAGAGACAGTACCACAGCTGCTGCTGTGCTGCAGAAGCAGCTCCGCTGCCCTTTACCCACAGGAGAAGTCCCTGCGCGCAGCCTCTTCGCTAACTATTTATGTAACAGAGGAGCTATTAAAATGCTTTAAAAGTTCTTTCAAACCAAGACTTTTTTTGACCTTTTGGTGATGAATGTGAACTGAGAGATGCTAAGGTTCACCCTCCCATGACAATAATCCTCTTGGAAACACGACCAGCATTTCTCCTTGCCTCAGGCAGGTGACAGTCGCAGTGATGACGTGCGGTGTCACACTACCAAAGTTGGACAACTTTAACTTGGCACTGGAGGGCAATCTTTAGGCTTGAATCAGTATGGTGTAAGCCCCTGTATATTTCAAATGCTTTATTCCACAGAGATTTATCCTGTATTAAGTACAGTGTGGGTACCTCTCCCCCTTACAACAGTGTTCCAGTTTACCTGGATGACCTGTCATCTACGACACATAAAAGCTACAGAAGAGGCACCAAAGATGCTAACTATTGAAAACAAGCACCAGAGAAACATGCCAGTGTAAAGACAAGGCTGCAATAAAATTTTTACCTGTTTAAACACAGGTTGTAATTATACTGAAACAAATTATTTTAACATGGCAATTCTCTTTCACATCACGCCTGGTGTCTTGCCTCAGACAAAGAGCACCCAGTTCAATAGCCTCTTTCTTTCCCTCCACCTATTTAAACTTTTGCTGGGGGGGGGGGGGACCCAAAAAAAAAAGCCCAAGCAAACTACACACACACCACACACACACAAAAAAAAACCCAAAAAACCAAAAAAACCCCAACAAACCACAAAACACAGTTATGGAATATTGGACTTATCTCAGCATAAACTGAAATGATGTGTGCTCAGAAGCCATGGGGGAACCTGCTCTGAAGTTACCAGTGGAAAATACAGTAAAATTGAAGCAGCAACATGGAGAACCAAAAGTATAGAAAATATGGATCAGAAAGCCCAGATAATTTACAAAGTATATGTAAATCAAGACCTGGTTACATGAGATGACAAACCACGTTTACCCTTTTCTTTCTCTCTGGACACCACAACATCCATACAAGTGGCCTCTGCCTCACTGCTTCAAAGACCTGACCAAGGCAGGCTTCAGTCTCAGCTGCAGCCCCATGCTGACAAACCCAGCCTGCAGTAAACTGAATATACATTCAAATCAAAATCTATTTCTAAGTAAACAACTCTTTCTCCAAAGTTCCCAGTACTTACACATTTTTAAACACACCTGCCTATGCCACTCCACTTACAGGAGAAAAAGTAATGCCACTAAATGCACCCACCACTTCAGCCTGCGTCTTTCAGCAGCCTCAAAACAAACATGCCCACAAAACAGAAAGCAAAGAGGCTTTTCAACATGTCATCCTGAACAGGGAACTGGACCTACAAGAATCAGGAGGGGGGAAAAGCAGCATCACAAAGTGCCATTCAAATGCTGTTGCTATTATTTAGGTTTCTATTTAGCACTGTGTACACATCAAAGAACAATATCATTTTTATTGTATCTACAAGCAAACACATTCCCATTTCATTTTTACTGCATCTACAGTACTTTTAAATTCTAATACATATTTACATGGGTAATTAAGCATAGTGGCTTGAAAGAAATTTTTAAATGGTAATTATCAACTGGAATTATTCCCAGAAGTAATTTCTAAAATCTGGGGCACTGCATTTGACTGAGTTTCAGTAGTACTATAGTTTCCTGATTTTTTTTTCTTTTTCAGCTAAATATAGATCAGAAAACTATTTGATCCAGATGAAATTGCTACGATAAATGTGAACTGTGGCTTTTCACAACTAGCGTTGCTTCTCCAGCAGTTTCAGAGAAAATCTGGCAATATAGCTAAGACTGCAAATACCTAAGTAAAGGACTCCCTGCAGTTTGGAAAGAAAATGTCAACAAGCCCAACACCTGCACCAAGATTATATAGTGTAGAAGAATACAGCTTCAAAATATTTTAAAATACCAGGAACTGAAATTGCCTTTACTTGCATGTGCATGAAAAGCCTCTTCCTTCTCTAAAACTGAACACAAGCTACTGCAGCTGTATTTGCAGTCTTGACACTCATAACTGATAGTAAACTAAAAGTATTTGTCTGTTGATTCACCTACGTGACAAAATGGTCAGTCCCTTCTTCAGTATCGTTTTAATGACCATCTTTTACTTGAAAGTCATTCTAATTTTGTCCCAACATTCCTATGTTAATAATAACCCCGATTTAATTATTAACCTGAAAAGCTTTAGAAGTTCTCCTGCAGTGTGGGACAAAGTTTAGGAAGTTAGCAGTGCCCAAAGCAGGAGCCAAATTAACAATATCAGATTCTTATACCAATCATTAAACAAAAGTGAACAGACAGGTGGTTTCCTTTGTTGAAGGCTCTGAAAAAGCTACTGCTGGTAGGGGTGGCAAGAGCTCAATGCTTCAACATGATTCAGTGGTAAACCCCAAGAGAATGATTTTAAAAGTGAGAATTTTTTTTTTTTTGGTAGGTAGTAGCCCTGTAATCCAGTCCTATTAAGTTTGTAATGCAAGATTCTCTCTACCCCAGAACGGAGAGCACCCTCAGAGAAGCCTGATGATTTTGCAGGTCCTGGAGCCAAGCTAAAGCCACAGAAGAACTTCAAACCTCTGTCTCCGTGTACTTCTTTATCTCTGTCATTTATTCTGTGGTCACTTGCCTCTTAACATCTCTTAGGCAAACACCAAGCAAAACTGCTCAACACCCCAAAATCCTCCTGCCAAGTCAATATAGTACCTCATGTGAAGTTTTAGGCATATATATTAAAATTTAGTTTGCCCTTTTAGGTGACATGCTATGATCTTCCAGTGAGGTTAAGCCAAGTCTCATTAAGCCACAGCAAAAATTAGCTGAAACCACTGTGACAAATAATCTTGCCATAGTTCAGTGGAAGATTGAGAGAGTCCTTCCCAGCCTTCCTTCATTACACTGGCACATGCACATCACGTGATTAACTAGGCTAGGGATCCCATCAGTTAATTAGCTAATACAAAAAAAAAAAACCAAAAAACCACTAATCCTGTTGATTGCCAGGATTGCCAGGAGAGCAGAAATTTTCATGGCTGCTTAAAGAAGGATGGTATCTGGACACAAACAAGCAGATGGAGACCACGGGGACAGAAGCATTTATTTTGGCAGCAGATGCAACTCGCACCGACTCACAGGACTGGAGCAATGACAGCCCGGACTCTCACACTGATACAGCAGCTCCTTGCAAGCCACTGTATTAATACACCATAATCCAGACACTTTTGATGTTACAACACCCCAGAAAAAATGCTGAACTGCTTTTGGTGCAAAAACTGGCAGGAAGTAATGACCAGAATGGAAAACACCATATGAAAGAGTTGAATGCAGCCAAAATGAGGCTTTTCAGAGTGGAAAGGTACGCTTCATCATAATTACAGTTATCACGGAACTTGCCTTTCATTGTAGGGTGACAATTCCATTTTAATAGACTCTTCTGAGAAATAACCATTTTACACCTTCGTAGCTTGGAGCAGCCCTTTAATACTTCACCTTGAATCATCTTACAGGACACCTTTTCTTCATGCTGTGAATTTCCACTCATATTCAAAGTGGGTTTGTTTTTTAAAAAAAAATCCTTTTACTTCCTCCCCAGGAACATGCATTATGAAACAGTCCTTATACTGCATAACCACTTTTTTGCACCCACACCCCACCCCCCCCCAAATTCCCATCTCATTTAGTGTGGTTTACATTCAAAATAAGAGCTGTAGTTATGGCTTAAGTAACTGTAATTTTGTAATTTCCTAAATCTCAGTGCTTGACTCAGCAACCTAAGTAACATTCTCATGTTTGGTTTTGTGTGTAAGACCACTATGTGTTTACCTCAGACAACAGGACTACTTCTTATAATTACTGATAAATTACCAGAAATACAAGTGATGACCATACCTCTGGTCTATATAGTTCATAATATAACAACATAAATACATAAAACAATCTCTTAGTAACTGCTAACCTCATGATACTAGAAGTGCCTAAAAACCACATTACCTTCAAATGATTCGCTTTTACCACCAGATCTTTTCATGTGTGAAAGCAGGCCAAAGATATCTAAATACACAGCTTTCTCTCAAAAGTTCTTCTCTCAAGTTTTAGATTAGAAGCTTTCCAAGAAAATACCGTGAGTTTATATAGCATTTGGCATCTACATATCCTAACTTTAGTTGGCCACTAGACACAACCATCACAACAAACCAGCCTTTAGCCTCAACAGCAGCCTTGGAGTCTTGCTCTGCAGAGTGATGAAGAATTTCACCTACAGAGCTCCCACAAGACAGGATTTATACCTAAGCATCTGCTTTTGTTAGCACAGCTTCCTGTATAAGCACCTGCTTACCTGAACACTGGTGCCTCTGATATTTCAAAGTAATTGACAGCCTGATGGTTAGCTATTTCTATGGCTAAATTATATTTATCCAAAAAATTAAGTGGCAACCCACTTCAAATACAGCTTGTACTTTCTGAGTGCCATCATGGTTCTTACCTTTTCCCTCATGATATTTTGAGTATACTATGCCATACTAAGTATTAAAGGGATTTTTTTATGTCTAGCAAATTAACTGATTGTTAATTACTTCTGCTCTTTCATCAAGCTGTTTTGTTGGTTGCTTTTCCAGATGAATCATTTAAGTCAATTCCACAACTACAAGATCAGTTGAAGCATATTTTAAGCAGCATTAAACACCACTTTAAAATATCCCCCTAGTTCTGTGCCTTACAAGTTACATCAGTGTGAATACCGCATTACTCTAGTGAATTCGACAGAGTTCTACACTAAGACAAGAGCTTGGTCTAAGACATATATTTTAACTCATCTTTCATTAGGGGTCAGTACTTTTCCAGATTTCCTTGGTGTTAAAAACACACTACAACTGAGCTTCTCAATAGTAAATAGTTGTAAGAAAGAACAGAATAAGATCTGATTAGATATTCCTTATAAATTCCAGGTTTTCAACATAAATGCTTTGATAATTCCATCTCAAAATTCCATAGATAGGGACATCTCTTTCATAATTTTCCCCATTGATTTTTAGAGATAATTGCCTTACGTTATTTTGAATTATCAGGCAAGTAGATACACCAGAAAGTTATATGTATCCTTGAGGTCACAATCTTAAAGGACACCTGAAAAACCTCAACAGGAAATTTCTATAGATGCATTCATTTATATATTGCTGTGGGCAAAGGGGCAGCACAGTTTCTAACAAATCAGTGCAAGCCAAACCAAAATTAGCCAACTGTCTGATATGACAAAACCAAGTTGAACACTCGCCTTCAGGAGAAGAAAGCTAGCAAAGCTAATAATACAATTTACCCTGCTACTAACAATCTGTTGTGGCATAACATAGATGGTTCATTTTAAAAATAAAAATAAAAAATAAATAAAAAACCCCACCAAAATATGAAAACAAAATAATTTCAAGTATCTTTTTTGCAGCTCACTCCCCTTACTCCTATTGGAATCACACTAACACACAAGTTCCTGAAATTTCCTACTGCTCCTTGTTGAGCTTGAGAGGCCACTGGGTCAGGCAGATAGATAAAAGGTCACCATGCATGGCAAGAGGAAACCTCAGATACAAAGCTATGTACAGAACAGTCTGTGCTCCACCACTGCAAGAGCATAAAACTCTTACAGCTCAATACTAACCAGGCTTTTCCCAGGTAACAGACTTCCCATCCAGCTCCTCCTGCAGAAATACAGCATCACAACTGTGTCTCCAGAGCAGGTACCACTGCTGAGACAGGAGTACAATCCCTGCTGCCAGAAGTACCAACAGAGCACCTTTCTGGCAACATACCAGAGGAACTGAGTGGGACAGAACCCATTATTTACATCTCTGACTTTTGATAGAGCAAATTAAACATTGGTACTTTGACACTACATTAATTTCAAGAAACTTCCCAGCTCTACCTGGCAAAAAGCTGGTGTCTGAAGAGACGTCTATGGGATTCTACCATCTCACTTCCAACAGCTAGTATAGTTTTTTTGGACAGGACCAAATGCATACATTTTTGTTGGGTTTTTTTGGTTTTGTTTCTTTGTTTTGGTGGCTGTTTTGTTCTGAGTCGGGGGGGTTGGTTTGGTTTTTAAGTGGACCAGTAAGTAAACTATTTTTTAAAGGTCAATTCTGGCAGTTTACAGAGCAATTCACCTGGAGCTGACTGTGGCCAGTGGCCTAGAGCTGCAAGATCAGGAAAACCATTTGTGTGACCTTGACATCATTTCTGCTTGAAGCAGTGTTAACAGGCACTCGGGTTTCTCCCCTTAAACTATTCCCTTTTGTGCAAAAACTCTCTATCATGGGAAGCTGATTATCAGGATTCCTAAAGCAAACCAAGGCCATCAGCGTACAAGCACAGCAACCTCAGGGGAGTCCTAAGAAGTACAAAACACGATGAAGCTTTCCATGTTTCATTCTGCAACACAGCAGCTGCAAAAGCAGAGCAGAGACTACTGCTCTATGTCACTAAGAAATAATATAACCCAAACTGCTCTGTTATAAAGATATGATGCACATACTCTTCTTGAATGATAACAATCTATTTTTCTTTCTGAAATTTGCTGGGTATCTGAAGCAATGTGTTTCAACTACCAGCCAATCCACCATGCTTTTCATGCACAGTCTATATATGTGGTATATGCATATAATAGGTTAAATTTAATAGGTCATAAGCAATACTATTTTTGTATAAAGAGCATATTATGTCCTATTCTATAACTTCTTTCCTGCCTTTGTGCTTGCAGATATGATTCCTGATAACTTTATCAATACTTAAAATGATACAAGTGTCAGTCACAAATACTTTACACAAGTTGTTGACAGGTTAAGCTGTAGTCCAGGTTATTGTTTCCTCGAACAGAAGCAAGATGAATACTTGTGCCAGAATGACCTATTCACTTCTCACAGTTTCATATCACCAGGGTCTTTCATTTAACTTGTCAGATGAAGCACAGATTAAATATTAGCAGATTTAAATCTAACATATTATGAGTTTCTTTTTATGCACTTTTTCAGTATGTTTTGTATACTTTCATATATTTTGCTTCAGCTCATTACACGCACTGTCACAATAAACTGTATGTCAGAAATATTGCTATATATAGTGAGCATATTCCCCTGACAAAGAATGCTTATGTATTCTCAGAATTAAAAACTGTTAGAAAATACAATGTAGAAGCACTAATTTATTTTTCTTTTAATTTTTTTAAGTTGTGCTACAAGCTCCCACTCTAAGAAACTCTCAACTTGTCAAAAATCAGATGGTCTTGTCAACACCTTTTCAGGTTTTCCTTTGCCAAGTTCAGTTAAAAATGTTTATTTTAATGCTTACTGGCATTTCAGACTTCATAAAAATGCAGTCAAGTAGGAAAGAGACTTAAACTTGTCTACCAATAATAGTTGTGCCATCAAACTAGGTTACAAAGTGAAGGTTCCTTTCTGACACATTATTAAAACAGCATTGAAAGATAAAATAATAAACATAGTGGAAAAAACTTAAAAAGACTGGGCAGGATACTGATCTGGCAAAAACAGAGCATATCAGTAGTAATTTCTACCAAAAATCAGTGGGTTTCTCCCAAAAATGCAAGAAGTAAGAATTATTTTCCAGTTCATATATAGCACTATAAATCTCCAGTGGACTCAGCGCTTTGACAGACAAGTGGCAAGAGATTTACCACCCTTGCCCTCTGCTCACCTCCACGGGCAACTCCATCCCACCAGCAGGGACACTTGATCTACGCCTCAATCAGCTCTAGGACCACAATAGTTTCAAACAAGCATATTTAGGTAAACCGGATTAAAAAAATGCAGTCATTCAGCAACTGATTCTATGAACATATTTGATATCTCTCTCTAGGGATATGGCAAAAAAAAAAGAGATTTGAATCAGAGTACAGCGACAGTGTTTTAAATTTCTCTATGTGTAACAGAGCCATGAGCTAACAGAAGTCCAAGTAATCTGTACTATCAATGCAATATACCATTTTGCTTAGAACTGAATCACAGCTGCAGAATTCAAAACAGACTTAGTATTTAGGGTATTCAGAGTCCAATTATAAAGCAACCACCCCAACACACCCCCAAGTTTAGCTGTGGTTCTGCGAGCATGTCTGCTCTTTTTGATCCCTGGCACCAGCCATTACATGATTCATGTCTACAGCTGTTACACTGCTATGTAACAAAAATATTGAACAAAACCAAGCTGGCAACCACAACTTCAATGGCAACCTTTCTCCAGGTTCTGTTCAGCCCATATGAGGAAGCAGGGGACACTAGGTATCTCCTGGCATTTCTTTCCTCTGACCATAATAAAGGCAATTAGTTACTCAAAACGAAACTGAAGTATCAAGGTCAGAAATACCTGATGCCAGGATCTTGACCCAGAGAAGTACAAAGTACTGCTGTTAGATCAAGGAGGGTCTAGCTTTTGGTTTATGGCCCACATCCATCCCTCCCTGCTATTCTCAGCCACGCCGCTGATGCATTGCCAGATTCATAAAAGGGATCATTTTAACACACATGCTAGAAAAATAGATGGCGAAGCACTGCTGATGTTGCAGTAACTGGAAGAATGTTCTCTATTCCTCAGCTGCAGAATAACATTATTTTTAGAGAGAAATATATCTAGCCATCACTGGAAGTGGAATCTATAAAAAATGCTGAACCTCTGGTTTGTTTTATTAAATCCAATCCAATAGGAAGCAATGTATTGTGATGCAGATTTCCTGCAAAATACCTCTGTGCAGAAGCACTGAGTAATCAATCTCAACTCTCATACTCGATATGCAGTTCTGGCACAATATTCGTGATTGCTGATTGCTTATTCATCTGATTTTTTAAGATGGAATTAGAGGATTGCATCCTGGCATGCCTTCTGAGCATGAAAGCAGAGAGATTTCAATAGGCTTTCAAATCTAGAAGAATTTCCCCCCCGAGAAAGGAGGTCTTACCCTTATTATATTCAAACCTTGTTTTATGGACAAATAGGAAGCACCTCTTTCATTTACATGTAAAAAATATATATGCTAAGAATTTATTATTAGTTTATATGATATTTTAAGTGTCATCATTATTAGTTGAATTTAACAATCACAGAAGAAAGAACGAGAATTTAAGCGTGCATATAAAAATTCTTACTCTTCTGGTGTTATGCTCACCCTCCCCTGCTCCTCCGGGTCCTTCAGCCAGGGGGTTTATCCTGGTGTTGGCATGGTTAGAGAGCTGTCACCATCGCTAGCCCTTTCCTGGGAGGAGTACGATGTTCATGCCCATGGTTTCTTCTTCCTCACTCCGAGATGAACTCAGGGCAGGTTTCTTTTTAAACATACATTTGCTAGCATTCTCATATCTCATTCTTTCTACAGCAGTTTGCAGCTCCACATCACATCCAGGTTTACTACATGATACCCTTTATGGGTCTTGGGCACTATTACTTTGTTCTTAAAGCTAGTTTTGCCCAGCTCACGAGGTTTCCATTTCTTTGCCTGACCACAGCCAAGTCACTTCCAGTCCCAACAGTACTTCGTGCCCGTGCACCTCCACGTGCCTCCTGCATCTCCACTCTTTGAGGGCTCCATCACCACACCAGGACTGGATTTCTCTATATTGCATCACCTGCTAGGCATGAGACTGTGGTGGCACCACACGAGGATAAACAAAAAGTAAAATTTGCCACAGGCACTTGGTTAATTAGAAAAATTGCTGCTACAGCAAAACCAGATAAGACAAAGCTGCAGACAGACCATGAAAGTCCAGCCTGAGCAAGGTCACAGTCATGAGACCTGCCAAACTCGATACAAGGGTGCTGGCCTGCCATTACCTGTGGCGGCACCGTGCTAGAGGGCTGCAGACTCGCACCGTTTGCATCTCCTCCTCGCAGCTACACAACACAGGTTATACCAGTATGGAAAAAGCACAGAGGAAAGGAGGGCTGGAAGGGACTCTCAGCATGGCTTTCCAAGACCAATGCTCCCAAACAGTTTCATGTAACATGAACACGGTATGCACGAAACTGCAGAGTGGCTTTTGACAGCACTAATGGCGTCAAATAGCATAAAGCACAATTCTTGTGCTCTATTTAATGTAATAAGCATCTCATTGCCGAACTCTCCTTTAGTGTAGAACTAAACAGTAAACAGAAGATTTTACCTAAACATGAGAAAAATCTACTTTGATTTTTCACATCAAAATTATGAGCTCCATGTTTCAGCTTAATTTCACCCCAAAGCTACCTTTGTTTCACTGCAAGTTTGAGTAGCACTTGAAGTCAAAATTTATCCATTGTGAGAAAAACTCTTTATAAAGAAACACTATTTTATTATGCATTCAGTGAGATGCATAACACTTTACCAGCAGAGTTTTTAGTATTTGAATAAGAAGAGTAGTGAACAGCAACACATTTGGCTGCACACAAGCCTTGCAGCTGTTCGGAGTCTCATTTATCAGTGATGTTTAGATGATTTCCAGCACTGTGGCACAGACCCCCACTCTTCATGCAATGCATCTGTATTCTAATGTACTATACGTATCTCAAGTATGCAATTCAAATGAGGCACCTTTCCTATAGATAAGTGAGAGAAAAGGTAGCTGTATAGCAAGGACGCTTCTGCAACCTTCACAAACAGTTTGTAAAAAAGCACTTTCAGTAACAAAAGCAAAATTTCTGCTTTAAACGTAAGAACCCATATGACATGGGAGTAAATATAAGAGAATTGATAAAGACTAGTGGTGTAGTTAAGAAAACTGAAGCTTCTTTCAACGGAAAAGAGACAGCAGTTACATATCTGCCAAATTTTCAAGTGATGAAATATTACATGCTTCCTTCCTGCATATTAAGTGTAATCGAGAGGTATGAGCAGCCCTAGGTAAATCTCATCCTTTCACAAGATTTGGGGTTTTTTTCCACAGTATTATTATTTCTGCCTAAGCTTTCCTACATTTTGCTGCCTTCCTCCTGCTTTCAGTTCCAGAAACAATTTTAGAGGTCAGTAAAACTCTATTTTCCCCACTACTGCAGTGCTCTCTTGAACTCCAGCCTCAGTGAGAACTAAGGAAAAGTCTAAGCTGACATAATTTAGTTTCCCAACTGAATCCTTTAAGGTTCAGTTTATAATGCAACAGTTTGAACACCAAAAAAGTTAGATATCTCTAACCCACACCCACACACCAACATGAAGTTACATGCTCCAATACTGCCCATATTCCCATTTTTAGCCCAGTATTAAGCTTTACAGACAACCTTACATTACAGTCCATTACACTACCATGGAGTATATGTTCAGGCACAGTGCAGTATTTTGGCCTACGACGTAGACTTTTTTGAATTTCAGGACATTAAAAGGCAGCATAAGTTTGTTTACTCTTCAGATGGTCTATACTGCACCAACTGAAAGAGGTAACAACATTTTATTAAGTCTTCACATCTTATTTTCCTTTGTCTTGCCATACAGCAAGGTACTGCACTGCAGTATCTTTCAGACATGCTGCTGCAGTTTTGCAGATCTGCAGCCACCTAGACCTTCACATTAGGCTTGCTTACTTTGTTGGAAACATTTTATACCTGGGGAGATCTGGTCCTTTCCAGTCAGCCTGGGAAATTGAAGTCTGAGCATGTGCAACTCAAAATTTAAACTAATGAAGCAAACTGAACTTCTACAGCACTCTGCTTTCAGTGACAGCTTTCAACTTTAACCCATTTTTTTTATTTTGTGTGCCTTATACAGAGGCCACATAACTTATTAAAGGTTGCAGAAGAAACAGCGGCTCTCAGATCTGTTCTCAAAAGTGCAAGGTTGCAATACTTCCCACTTTCTCCCCCTGCCTAACTCTGAGAGGTGAAATGCCCTGATGATATTCAGACCATACTTAAACCTCATCACTTAAGATTCATCTGCTGAAAGAATTAAACTCTGCACTGCTCCAGTTACACAGCAGCTCCAGGCCTTCACATGGGGATACCCCTCCTGACCCTGCTGCTGCCCTTTGTCAATCACCCACTGTATTCATTATTGCAGATACCCACAGGGGACAGCTCTAAAGACGCCTCACGCAGTATGACACAGCAGCAGCATCATTCCATCACTTTCAGGATATAATGGACCTGCAAGCCATCCATAGCAGATGACTGCTGAAGCATGAAAAAGAACATTCCTCCTAAGTAGGGGCTGGCTGAAGACAGGAGGTGCTCTCTAACACAGGCAGAAGAGCCTGCTGGGTCTGTACTAAACCTATAGAACAATTATGTTTAATGGTGTATAGACAGGTTATTAGCAGCTGCGAGGACTAAAATTAATTTCACAGAATTCATAGGATGTCATCTGGAGTCTCTGCCATGGCCTCCAGAGTTCACCAAATCACCTACAAGCATTCCAGTCAATTGCAATAAATCATTTAAAAATCAATTATGTTTCATTTCCATGCAAAAACAATGTTTAAGTTCCTTTTTGTGTGTGTGTGCATCAAGTGAAATAAAAAAGGTCAGAATTTTAAAACTTTGTAGAATGCTAGAAGTGTAATACAGGTTTGCTTACATAAAAGCAAGAAAATAATGTATAAGTATTCATCAAATCATCTTCACCATTGAGGAGTAAGACTGTTCTGATAGGTCTGATTTGTATTCTCAATGTATTTTGCACAATTACTCATGCTTTTGAGAAAAGCTAATGAGAAAAATTACAGACAAAAAAGAAAAATGCAGCAAATGTTAATGAAATTATCTCCAACTAATTAATCAGTCATTCCCAGACAAGAAACATACCTCAATAAATTCATACCCTGCTTTTACCTAACTATTACTTCCCACTGAGTCTTAGGACCCAAGAAAACTATTAAAAGTGTTTAAGATTATTTGAATGTTATCTAGTGAGAAGAGCATGCAAATAAGAAGGGAAAGGCTATGCATTACTTGAAGAGGTAATTGATATGAAAGTGTGATTAATCCTACTGGGAAGATATTACATGTGTTATAAAACCAGGTCATTCATATTATTTAAAAAAAAAATCAACTTCAGGTCTAAGGGCGAAAGAAGGCAGAAGAGTGCATGATTAGTTTCAACTGTATTCAGGGCAGAAGTTCAACACACAACCATCACTTTTCTGACCCTGTCCCACTCTGTGGTGCAGGACATCAGACCACTAGACTTCCTGGTGCTTCTTCCAGTAGGGTACCTTCTAAACTTTGAGAAAGGGGAAGAGAGGGCAAGACCAGCAGCAGCTGCCAGTCCCCTTTCTCCTGCATTGCAATTCTACTACCTGACACCAAATAAAACATTCAAAAAGGTTCTTAGCATATCTGGCGTCTGTCCAGTAAGTTTCAGAAGATGATGTCCTATTTGAGGCGTATCCTCATGTTCCACTTGATTCTCCTTTACAGGTATGCATGAACTTAAAACTACATACTACATTTACATATGATGTACACAGAGATCAAAAGGTTTATATATAAAAAGTGTTTGAATAAAGTATTTCTTCAAGTCAGTTTTCAAAGCTCCAGTTAGTTAACCAGGTTCATTTGTAGGATTACAAAGGAATATTTAATACATGCCATTTCATAATGTATTTTGTTATCAACAGTTACAGCTGTAAAGTTGTGAATTTTTGCTAAGAAAGCTGAAAATCTTGTGGGCTGCACAAGGTCCAGGTGCTGGTCCATCTTCCAATGGAAGGAAAGTGTAAGCTTATTACTGTTGCAAAGGCTGTCCTGCTTTTCCTTTCTTCATAAATCACACAGTAATAGTTATACCGGTTGGTTTTACCTCTGAATTGATTAACTGTAATCTCATTGATCGTTTTACAATCATTTATACACTCTGAGAAATTTGCAGCAACAGTCTAGAACTGGACTGCTAAAATTGCAGCTGTCTCCCCGCATGGCCCATCTCTCTGCCAGATGTTGCTGTCCCAGAGACACCACATCTGATCCACCTGCAAATCCACTCCCACATCACTTCCTATTACGCATTTACCCTCTGTAGTAAGGTAAACTGAAGTAGAAGTTAGTTACCATACTATGCCAGACTGAAAACTGCTGCTCTTCAGGACCTGACTCGTGAGTTGGGCAGACATCCCTGCCTTGGGGACAGAAACATCTACCAAAGCTACGGAGCAAATAGCTGGCGACAGCAACAGCATCCATTGTCAAGTCTGATCCTCATCCCCTTCTGTGTCTCTCAGAGCCTGTATTTTCCAATGGGGAGAAAATAACTTTGGCTACAACGTCACAGAAAAGTCACCAATTTCAAAAAGGGCTGTTTCTTTTTGTTGAGCAAAATTAGAACCAAAACCTCTGAAATTTTTTTCATGCCCCCCTCTGTTTTTTCAATGTTACACCAAAAATAATTATATTTAAGGTGATTCCTAGACATTGACTACTAGAAATATGTCCAGAGCTCTACAGCAAATCTGTATTTAAACAGATATCAAGGAACACCCATTAAAATTACTTAATCTGATTAGTAGGGGTGAACAGTAAGAAAGTTCAGAGGGAGAATAATTGAGGGTAGGCACGTCTACTTTGAAATCACACACCTTCAAACATTGTGATCAAATATCCTCAGTGACAGTGAAATTAGAAGTGTTATTTCATTTTGGAGATCAAATATTCTAAGATGAGATGACTTGAGCACCTTAATGAATGAGCTAGTTACTTGAAATTTACTTCAAAAGGCACCAATTTGCTGCCAGAAGCAGCACATGGATATCTTCACCTAGACTTCAGCCTGGCGTTTAATTTCTCATTTGGCCATTGAACTCCTTATTTTCAAAGCAATGAGCTACAAGGAACATAAGTGAATTGGAGACAGGTTTTAATCTGAATATGGTTGACACACCATTATTTTGGTACTGGAAAATCAGATAGAACAAACAAGCAAACAGATGAAGAGTGAAAGGGTGATTTCAGAACAATTTCACTTTAATGTATCATTACGTCAACCCCAAACAGGAGAGGTGGGTAAGGGGAAAGTTCACAGGACAAAAGATTCACTGTGGAGACGCTCTGTAATATCCTATTATGTTTACATATACCAATAGTGATCTGACAATGTTTAAAGAGGTCTGAGATCATCTCACATTCGAGGCAGTAGCAGATCATTAGAACAAGGAAATTTTTTTGCAAATTTATTAGGGTTTAGCCTTCAACCTAAGGATATTAGCATGTTTTCCTTAGAAGAGCAGAACTACCCATCTTAATATCGGACCACATCCGATTTCACGTGGGGAAAAGGTTTGTAGATGATGGTTTGCCAGTGCTAGAGCTCAGAGAAGCTCAGTTTTAGCTGACCACATCCCGCTAAAGCCACACTCCCCTCAAAGGATACTAAGATCTCTTACAAAGCACTTGAAATATAATTAAATTTATATGCCTCTACATACAAAGATTGTATTTTTCAGCCAAAAAATACCTTGGTTTTTATCCAAACAGTTTCTTGAATTTGTTCAATTGCTTTCTATGAAATACTTTCCCAAGAATCATTGGTTTCTCCTGGCTGAACTAATTTTCACCCAGTCCTTTCCCCAGAAGACAAGAGATTTGTGGGGTTTTGCCTGCAGGTAACAATATAGCACTAAAAAACAGGTTACATGAGCTTCAACTTTCCCAAACAGAAGACATTTATACCATTGAAAGTTCTCTCCTTTTTTAATTTTTCTACTTTAACTAAGAAAGCCAATTCTCTTTAACTGGTAGACTCACATGCAAGCTGGGACACCTCACTTTTGCTGTTACCTCTGATTGTGCACAAAGCATTGCCAGAGGGGAAAAAAAAAAAAAAACAAACCACCAAATACCAAAACAGAAAAGACTGTACAGCTGCTCTTGAGCTAGAACACCTCTGGTCATATTCAAGGAACCTCCAAGCCAAGAAATTGGGTAGGAAAAAAAAATAGAATATACTTTTAAGTTCTAGAAGATTTGGGGAGAGAATGCCATCTTGCAAACCAAATTTCCTCATTCTTCTGACTTGTAAAAAATATATTTATTATGGCAGCAAGTTTGCCCAGTGTTTCCTTGCTGGTTAACTGAGCACTGGCTGTCTCATAGGGTCTGCATTTTGCCTAAAGAATTAAGGAACATATCAAATGAAAAACTTAGCTCTGCAATTTTCTGAAAAGTCAGTGTGGCCATCTTCTGCAGTAGTTTATTTTGGCCAAGGCTGAATATCAGATTCCAGCTTAATTTTAATAAAATAAGATTGAATCAATAGTTTTTAATACGTGAGTGAAATGACAAAATCAGGACCTGGGACTAAAAGGATTGTAGCAACATCATCATACCATTTTCTTGCAACAGTTCAAGTGATAGGAGGTAAATTCCACATTGTGCAAACTGTAGCAATTTTATCAAGTGCAACTCTGGGTATCCAGAGAATGAAAGACTGACATAAACACCAAGTAAAAAAATAGACAGATTACTAGGTTGTTGTTGGGGGTTTTAAAGATCTAGGTAAGTAGTATCTACCAGCCACAAAAACCTCACAGAATACAAACAGACCAAACAGCAGTGGATGAGCAATCATGAGATGCAACAGAGGGAGTCTTCCAGGGGATGGAGATTCCAGCAACCTCTCTCTCTCTCTCAAATATATGAGAGCCATTGTTTTCTTAATGTATGTTATTTGGTCCAGTCTTATTTTCCCATTTTCATCCTTTCATACTTTATCTCAAGATGTTTTATTTGCTAAAAGCATCTTTAAGACTGTGGTCAATGCTGCTTGCACTGTCTCCCACTCACTGATGCTGCAGAGGATGAAGGAGTTTATCCAATATGGAAAAAGTAACTTTAATAAAAAAGTTGTATAATGTAAATCACAGAAAGCAGTACATTTTTCTAGAAGCAAGGCCATGAGCTTGATGAATATAGCTGTGAATGGCAAGGTGAACATTTTGCTGTTGCTCTTGTTTTATTGAAGATGCTTTTACATGAAACAGGTTTGACAGGAAAACTGTAGCAATAGCTTAACATAAAACCATTATGTGAGCAATAACTAATAATAAAGTATTTGTACAGTGAAAGTTATTTTTAGCAGTAGCAAAAAGCTTTGGAGAAAATATCTATAAAGTACAAGGAAAGCCCTAAGTTCAAACTTCTAAAGTGTCTTTTTTTTATAGTGTACCTCGTGATCCTTTGCATTTGAATTAATAAAGCTCCTAATACCAGAACCAGAGCATCATTTTACTCAGGCTGGTCCACCCACCGCATCTGCCAAGCAACAGGGACCACCCCCACATACCAAAGGCAGCATCTTCAGGTGCTGCTGGGTCACATCCGTAAGGAAAGCTCATCTCCTGCCACCCTGTCTGCATCTATGCATGCAACTAGAGCTCTGACTCCCTGCACGGTCCCATCCTGCATATTCTGCCTACAGTCCACCCAGCCAGGTATGTATAAGCACTCCTGGGTTTATTTGGTCTTACAGAAGGTCTTCACCCCAGTTCCATTGGAATTACTATTTTCCCTTCTCAGCATCAACTCCACAAATGCTTTATGCATTATATTACTAACATTACTACAAAATATTAACAGCGATTAGTTACATTAATAACTACTGAAATACTTTGTTTAGATTAGAAAATTCTAAAATTTACTTCTGCTTCTAATGTGAAATCCTGATTCACAATATACAAAGTCAAACCAATCCATGAAAACCAGAAAAAAGGGATTATTACCCCACAAAAATTCAACTGTAGTTTAAGAATATATTTGTTTGGCACTTTTTTCTCCCCTTCAAAATACTAAAAACTTTCAAGCAGGATGTTTTCATCACATCATTAATAGCCCTAATGTTGGTTTTCAGACTTCTCCCCCACCATACTATTATCAGCTTGTTTGGATGAACTAAAATGATCATTTCCTCAGAATACTAAACAGGAAAAACTCAAGACAAGACAGCTGTAATTTTTACTTTGACAAGATTGTACAAAACACTGCAAGTTAGGAAAATTACTCAAAATGGTAATGCAAAGTCAGTGGGGAACCAGCTCACTTCATTAAACATCTGCATCAGAAGTCTTGAGACTTATATAGAAATGATTACAGATTTCAGTAAACCAATTTATTTACTGTAGTATGTTGTCTTATGTTTTCTAGTATAAAGTATGAAACAAAACCAAACTGTCACTATTCCTCTTCCATAAGTGCTATACTTGCCTTGCATTTAACCTATAAAGCACTAAGAACAAAGTGATTAAGGTATATTCCCACGGTTTATGGAAGAATTCAGTCACTTTTGTTCACCTACTTCTACCAATTACTGCAAAACACCAAATACATACTGACAGCACAAACTATGTTCTCTAAAACCCAAGATTTCCCCATAACCTCGTTCTTTCACACCAGCTGTCCATAGCAAGGTTCTAGCAAATGCTGTACCAGCTAATACTAAACCAGCCTGTTCTTCCCTAGGGTTTGGCACACTGAAGGCTGAAGACAGCATACAGAGAACTGCCTGCAGACTCCTTTTGGAAGGAGATTAAAATAGTGCTTTAGAGAAAGGGGGCAGGAATATAGAATTAGAAACTTAAGACTGGAACTAGAGAGTTTTCTGTGAAGAAAGTCGCCAATCTACAGACTAAGACAATTGTCTGCAGGCATATCAAGTGACAAGATCCCTTAAATTATTCATAGGAAATACTTAAGTAACTGTTTTTTCCCCTCTGCTGATAAAATCTTAAACTCTGCATGTCTATAGACCAGTCACTTACAGAAGACAAGTTTCCAAGTTCAGGAGAAACTTCACACCAGTGAAGTTTTAACAGTGAATGTGAAGTGCACCAGGTTTAGAGAGTTCTTTGCTTAGAGACATCCAGCAATAGCTTTGGCTAGAACCCATGGCTTTGTATACTTGGTGCTAGAAATGCCTTCCCACTCCCGTAAGACTAAGATCCTTGCTAATGGATTTCATATTACTCAAAGAAACTTCCCGTAGTCACATTCTGCTTCTCAGACGGTATGGAGATAAAAAGTCTAGGGTTTTTTCTCCTCTTCCAAGTTGCCAGCTACTCTAGTAATGCCAGGGTGCAGATGCAGATGCAGCTTCAGCTTAGGACAGAAACATATTTCTCAATTTGAAACATATGTGGAACATACAACAGGAACATCTCTTTCAGAGATAAATTTGCTACCTGTCTTTTCAGTAAAACAGGTGTTTAAGGCAGATAACGAGAAGTTGCTCTATCAGGGAAGAGTAGACTATTAAGTGATGCTGTAGTTTATCCTTAATTATAGGGTTTTTTAGGCATCTGTGGCTTAATTTTGCTTAAAACCTAACAAAGCATCCTCACTGTATGTATACACCACCAATTCAGTTACCACTATGTATTGTTGTAACACACCCAATACATTAACATTCATGTACATTTCATATTCCTCCATGCCAACCCAAAGCTCCTGTCTGCATACATGACATGTGAGCACAATGTGGCAGCACAAATTAAAATGCATTAATGTTGCCAAATAAATATTTGGTTTGGTGAAAATCTATTGCAATTACTTCAAGTATCCTTCCTCAATAAAAATTAATTAATCTAAGAATATACAGACTGGCTGCAGTGGCAAAATAATTACAGTGCTTACCCTGTACAGTGACACATCTTTGTGATGCCCTTGAATTTTATCCTTTAGAAAAAACTCATTAAGAACTCTGCAAATATTTGCCCACATTGGGGATATTTTGTATTATCACTTCCAAGACAATCTCACCTATGTTTTGATGTCGGATGTGTATAACTGTCTCCATGCCTATTTCTTGGTTTTCAACTGCTACTTTAAACCAATGCAAATGTGGTCACAATTCTCTGCCCAAAAAGTTTGATTGCTTTCATATATGTGGGATTAAGTGTCTCTTTCAAAGGCAGCCTATTTTCACCATTGGTTCTAGTAGAACACAAAACTCGGAAGCAGCATCTTTACAGTAGCATCACCAGCCTTTTCTACATAACTCAAACATAACTCAGCATCTGTGGATGCTGAAACTCAACCCAGTTGAATGCTGCCCTTCCCTGTTCACCCACTCTGAGTACTGGAGCTTCAGACATCGTCTCATCCCACAAATGGTGAATAAGCAAAGCTGTTAGTTCATTTACATTCTCATTTTGTACAAAAGTGACGTCTGTCTTATACCCGCCCTTCTCCACCCTTTTCAGACAACTCTGCAATCCAACCCTGACTACATTTTAAGTTAAAGAAACATGTTATAGTGCCCTCAGTTTTTTAGATGTGGTCAAAACGCATCCAGTGTTAACATAAGGCCAGTTACAGAAGGCAGCAAAAGCACTTAGGGAAGATACAGATCGAACGCAATGAAATTAATTGTTTTCAGAAGTAACTCTGGAAAATCAGTTTATATCAAGGGTGGGGTTTTTTTATAAAATGTTAGCATAGTCTTACTATTCCACCAGTATTCCCATATCCATGTAAATTAATATTCTTAGAGGGACTGAAAATAAGGCTGTGTTAGGAAGCTTACAAGAACTAAATGAAGATGTCCTCATACGCTCATGTTCAGTTCTGTCCCGTATTAACAAACACACTGATTTCACCAAATGTGAAACTATTATTCAAAAAGGAGAAAATGTATATAAACTACCCAAGCAAGTTCACCAATACATACTATGCCGTAAGCGATAGACGTTTCCTTTTTCTAATGCTGCTAATTACCCAATTAAAATCCATCCTAAATAGGATGGCTTGCACTGTTTATCATTTTTACAGAACTATTCATTAAATACAGGCAAACAATTTACCATGTTGTCATAGTTATGTGAAGTCTCATGCTTTTAGGTTATACACTTAGCTTGACCAAAACAAGTCAGGGAGCAAGTCCCCTTGGAATACATTTCCGCACACATGAAGGAACAAAAAGCAATTAGGAACAGTCAACAAGAATTTACCACAGGGAAACCATGCCTGACCAACCTGGTCACTTTCTGAAATAAAATGACCAGATTTGTGAACATGGGAAGAACAGCAGATATCATTTATGTTGTCTTTAACACAACTTTCAACCAGAGTCTTGTATCCAAGTTCTGAAGCTATGCTCTAGATAGATGGATAGGTTAAACAGTTGGATGACCAAGCTCAGCAGGTAGTGGTTAATGGGTTAACCCCTCTCTAGATGGAGACCAGAAACAGGCAGAGAAAGCTTCACCTCACACACTTAGGCCTAAGGCAATAAGTGAGGTAAGGAAAAGCTCTAAAAGGACCATAAATGAAGAAACGTTCACCTGCATACTGTCAAGAACAGACCAGGAGTTACTACCATTGAAGTTTGCTTTCCCATCTTCCTAGATGTCCAATAGGGACAGAAGTATTCCCTGAGTTGCGGCTGATAAGAAGATTTCTGCATAAGTCTCAAGTAATTTAGATCATAGTTCACCTGGAAAAGAGCTATTTTTACCTTTATTTCTGTTTATAGTGACACAGCAAGATTACCTCAAGCTGCATTAACGCTCGCTGTGTTTCAAGGTTTTCTTGGAAGTTGTGAGAAATGGTGAAATAACAGGCTGTGGGAAACCCTTGCATCTTCTAGATGGGGATCAAGCTTTCTGTAAGTTTACTATAGTTTTTTAACCAGCCAAGTCTCAGTTTAAGATATTCACCCCATTTTTGGCATTGCTCCCTCCCAAATATTCCTCCACAGCATTCTGGCAATGCTCAGCCCTACAGCACACAGCCCTCTTCTCTTGGATCTCAGCAAGAGAAACTTCAGAGTCAACTCTGGAAGTGTTTCAAAAAGCACTGCCATAATATTCTTAGCAGCTGTTTTCTATAACTAGAGATTCATTTTTCACTAATGAAATGCTAATATATAAATAACTGAATATGTATTGAAGTTGAACATTAACAATGAACACAGTAATAAATAGCACAAACAGCCATTTAGTATGTAATTCTTTGTAATTTTATTTTTCATTATTGGTATTTTGCTACTGCAACTCTCTTCACAGAAGAGCAACATGTTAGCTAAACCTTGCATTATAGACTACAATTAGGGGATATGTGGATACTTTACTTTCAAGGTTTAAGCTATGAATTTAGAGAATGTAGAGAATACATTTCTGTGAGCAGAATTCACCTTTAACTGTGGATTTACCTACTGCACAGATTTGTACAATCCTTCTCCATCAGTAAAGTCATAGATTTTCAGTCATTCATCTACAAAACAGAGTGCTGTGAAGTTCCAGTTCTGCAGAGATTTATATTCCATCTAAACATTAATTGACTTTTAACAGTTTGCAGATATAAACCTCAAGAATTCTGTACGATGTCTTTATGCCTCAGGAAAGTTTTTTATTAATGGGTTTAATATTACCTGTGGACAATATGCTTGCAGTACACACCAGATGATTCATCACAGTTGCTGATATTTTTATTCTATTTTAAGTTTAATTACTCTGTGTTAATTTCCAATAAGGTAACCTGGTCAGAAACAGGGGTGAGAAACAAAGCTATAAATGAAGACCAGAGAAAGGGCAATTAACAGCAATTCCGGGTGGGGGGGGTGGGGGGGGGTGGGGGGTGTAGGAAAACCAAACAAACAAAAAACAAACCACCAACTCCTATGAAGCGTAGAAGTTGTATTTTTCATCATCAATGACATTGCCATTGTCATTATTAATATGTCTCTTTACATTACTGGTACTTTAGCGCAGTTAACGGCCCATTTCCCACGCTACCTCACTCTTCATCTGTGTCTTTCTTTATTGAACTAGTAGTAAGTGAGCAAAGACAGTAGTCTCTATTAATGCATTTCAATGAAGACTGGATGTTTCATTAGTTCAAACAAGAAATACATAGATCCTTAGAAATATTCTTTATATGATAAATAACCCATGTAATTCAAGTCTTAATGTTCATAAGTTCAAAGGCTCCATGTGGCATTCATTTTCAATCCATACTTAAATTAAATACAATTTAAAAATGGACAGAAGGATCTGTTTCATTTGCATGAGTGTATTTAGAGTCAGCAATGCAGCGTCTTTTGTGCCTAAAGTCTCACAGATTGCAAATACTGATACCAATGTTGTTTTTTCCACTTACTACTGATTTAATAAAGTCAAACTGATCTTCGGGGGTTTTTTAATAACAAATTGTTTTTCTATCATTACCATAAAAATAAAATACACATTTAAGGATATTCAGGTTTTTTTCCAAGGACTACAGAAAGCGTTTTCAAGCAATTTCAAGGAAATTCATACAAGCAAAAATATGGAAATAGCTATTATAAGATGTTTTAATTACTCTTTTATTACCCAAAGAAAAACCTCTAGGAAGTGACCTCTACTTCCTACATGCCTTTCATACAAAGTGCAGAAGTGCCAGAACTGCTGCTTCTCAGACTTAAATTTTTCTGCAAAATAGCCATTAACCAAATGTAAGTATTATGTTAGGCCACACACTATCAAGTAACTGTTTATCTTGCAGAATTTTAAAAATAGACTAGGTCAAGGATCTCAAGAAACTGTGCGAATATTTTCCTTAAGGCTGACTCTGCTGATATGGGAAGGTTACTCACAAATTTGCCTTTCTTCCTTATTGGAGCAAAGAAGGAAGGCAAAAAAGACACCTATCTTGCACCAATAAAATAACTGTTTCAGTACAAACACACAGCTTCAATGAAACCAGGCTGGATTACAAATTTTTGAGGGAAGTAGCTGAAAAGGTTTGCTAATGGTTGAGCTTACAAAAGTTATTTTCTCTCATGACCATTTTCTAGCACCATTTGCAATGGAAAAACTGCATGAAGCCAGTTTTACCCAATCTTTTCCTACAGTAAATGGACCTCTTGATATATCACTGGCAACATGGAAAAATAGTAATCTATTTCAGGACAAAAATATCCCTTGATAGCAAAGGTTATTTGGTTAAGCTGGAAGTTGGTACCCAGTATGAGGTATAACTCTGATTGAAATATATTAAGAGAATGCAAATTTCATGTCTTTTTTTTTTTTTTTTTCCTCCTGGAGAAGAGGTAATCACCAAACATCTTATCTATCACAAAAAACCTGACTACTGCATTCAGTTTCTTTGAGACTTAGATCAATTGTGATGACATGTCATCTGAATTGGCAAGGCTCTGTAAAGTCATCCATCACATTCTTTAAAGCTTTGCATATCACCTTGCACACAGAAGACTGTGCTCAGAAAAAAAGTCACCAAGATGATGCTATGTCACCCTGTCAGGGTGCCTATAAACTAGGCTTCAGGAGACATAGTTTTTACCTGGATTATATTGCACATATAGTGAGAATATAGTGAGAAATAATGAAATAAAGTCATACTTCATGTCCTTGGCTACTTCTCTAGGGAGAGAAACACTCCTTGTTACCACAGACACTTACTAAAAAGCATTACTGGAGTTTTTCTACCATCCAATTATGTCCAAAGCTGTATATACAAAGATTGAGGACAACCTGTTTACATATCTGGTTTCCCTAATGGTCACTAACAATCTAAAAGCTGTATATACAATACTGACAAAGGCAGGAGACAAGGGTGTTTCTCACATGCATATCACATCTTTTCTTGTATTCTATTCACCTTTCCTCTTGAAACATTTAGTTTGTATTTGTACAGCTAGTTTGTTTGAAGATGCTGCAAATGAAGTGTAATGCCTCTCCTATGGTCAGCTCGTAATTATGGAACAGTTCACAAAGAATATGAATTTGGAAGTAAATGTTAATTAGCCTCCAGAATGGCAGAATACCCTACGTACAAAACAAATCAATGTAGACTTCCATATATTCACCAAATTACATCTACAATCATTGACTAACACATAACTTGAAGAGTGCCAAAAGGTGTAAGGAGTGATTTTTCACAAACCTCAAAAGTCCAACAGCCTTTTGCTGACTACACCAATAAAAAAAAGATGTTGATACCCCTTTCTCCTCTCTTCTCCCCACATTAATGGGTATCTCAGCTCCATAAAGGACTAACAAATACTACTGAAAGGCATGGAACAGATGTACTTCAAATAATCAAAATACACTAAGCCAAAGGGAGCCTAGGAATAACCCCATAAACTAACCACTGTCCTAACTTTAGGATAACGAAAAGCTTTTCCATTCATCACAGCTTGAAGCAGCACTGCAAGTAGACTACCTACCTTTTAGTGTCTCTTCCTGCATGATTATTCACATGAAGTTGAGAGTTAACAGACAGGATTCAAACAAAGAAAACACCACAGAATGATGTGCATAATAATTCTCCTAAAAAAAAAAAAATAAAAGCAGGTACTAAGGCAGTGCAACTGATTCTTGCTCACTCAAATATTGGATTATTGCTTTAAGACTTGGCCTACTTAAGAACCCAGTATTCATTTCTAATTCTACATTGGAAACCTTATTTCCTGTTTGAATTTGACCTAAATTCATGAACAGTTTCAGATCACATTTCCCTGTATAGACTATTCATCGAGGGGAAGACATCCCCAACTCTGAATATTAAAGTTATGAGAAAATTATCTGAATAGCTTTCTCCAAGAAAGCTCATGAGAGAATACATTCTGGTGTGGAAATTTTTCTGACCTTTTGTTAAGCATTAATATTAAAAAACTTACAGAGCATTTTTGACTTTTTACTCACTCAGCAGTTCAACTTTTTCTTTCCCCCCCTTTTTGCAACTCCCAAATGCTACCTGCTTGCTGCTTCTCAGCCCCAGAGTACACTTTCCCCTTCTGCAGCATTGCACTGCTGCATGTCCATCATCCTTTACATCACACATAGCTCAGATATACACACTGCAAATCTGATTTTGCATTGCATTCAACCTAACAAGCTGCTGTGGTTAATGCTTCCACCCACCTCCTTTCCTAAGGACCAGTTTTACAGTAGGCCACTGATTATCAGAGATGCAGAGGTAAGAGCAGCAACAATGTAAGAAGCCACGTTATGCATTCTCAACTATTAAAGAACTATGTAACTGAAGTCACACATAGGCACAACAATAAGGATTCACTTCTCAACTAACATCTCATTGCTTGAGCTTTGACTAAAAGCTTCCTGCAACAACATATTTGGGTAAGGCACAAAAGGCACAAAAGAGATGGCATTGCTCCTATAAAGCCCATAGGTAATGCTGTATGTACTAATACATCACTTAAGACTTCATCTATTAACTACTCAGAGACAGACACATTATTTTTGTAATAATTTCCCTGCTATAAGTGTGATAGGAAGAGTTATATGAACTATGCAGTTCTTGGAATAATTAAGTGTATCTATTGCTCTGTCATTTCATTCAATCTTATTTTCAGTCCCTTTGCAATCTCACCCTTAACTAACTGTTGCACCACTAGGTTTTCTGACATTTTTTTAACTGCTGAGGGTCGCTTCTAGTTACATGGCAACACACAGTTCATGTCTTATCGCATAATTTATGTCTGCTTTAGCCAAAAAATTAGTCTTCCACAAGGCCTGATACAGAGCTCAAACACTAAGACTGCAACCACCTCCATCTCCAAGTATTAAAAAGATTTAAAAGATTCTGGTGTTGTTTCAGACTGTCAGACACAGGCATACGCAATCTTCTACTATTCTTTCTTGTAAGATTTAACACACAAACTGATTACAATGAAAAACAACACAGATAAAACTGAACTTCAAATATAAACAGAGAAGAAAACTGGATCAAGTTTCAGTCTATCCTTTAACTCCTCAGAGCTCATTATAACCTACTGATACACAAATTAAGTGTATAAGCAATCAGATACAATGTAACAATATTCATTATTAAATATATCTGGAAAATGTCCACAGCATTCCTAGAATAAGGGCAAGAGGAATGACAGCAGGCTTGGAAGTGCCACATAAAGTAATTGACCATTAATATTTATCCTGTCTTAAAAAACTATGCTGCTGAATTGCCGAGAACAATATTTTTCAGAGTTCTCAAAAAAGGTTTCTTGTGTGATTAGATCAAATTTTGTCCCTAGGTAAGTTAAAAAACATAGGATATTCAAAGGGTAGAGTTATGTTTTCACTGGGAATCTGATCGACTGGCTGGGAACACCTTTTTACAAAGTGGCTCTTGATGAATAGATGTTTTCAGAAAAAAATCAAGCCATCACTTACGTGGTAATGACCGGGAATGTGGCAATTTCCACTCTGGTGGTCTGCGATGAGCAGCTTCCAGCCTTTTAAAACCTGTCTGAGTATTGAATCTGCAAGCTGAGATAATGCAAGACACCACTTCCAAGTGACGGCTTAGTCATCAAAGCATTATAGAGTGATTACTTCCATATCACTTCTGCTGAAAAAGCTAAACTAGCTAGAAATGAAGTGCCTCCTACTTCAGCAACAACTGCTGATCTTACAATACACACCAAATGCTACGTTTAACCACAGGTAGAGAAGTTCCCATCCAAGAAGTAGCTGCATTTCTAACCTTCAAATGGGAATTGCAGTCAAGCCACACACAGAGAGCTTTGAAGAAACGGTAAATTCAGAGTGAGCACTTCTGGTGCCTCAGTTTACTTAATATGTGATAAACGGAGGAGCAGAAGGGCTGGGTTTTGGTTTTGATGGCAGTATCTAAAACAGGATCTTGAGACAGATGTTTCCATATTCCGTATGGTCGATTATAGAGCACAGTTTTCACTACCTTACCACTATAGGCATACCTGATAGAAGTAAGCACACCGTCAGTGTTAAGTATATCGTCTGCTATGACTTATTCAGTAGCCAACTGCAGGAAAAAACAGGCTTATGTTATTGGAAGGACCAATGACTTTGTATCCAAGCAGTTTGTAGCGTCATCTCCCTCACTGTTCTGAATGATACAAATCCTTATGTCTTTAAACAAAGATTACATAAAAAGTCTAAAGTTAAGTAATACCTTCGATACCTAACTCACAGGCATGGAAATTTTTTTTGTGTAGCACCTTTAGAAAAAAATAGGGGGGTTAGTATTTTAGGAAAAACAGCCTGGAATTAAATATTCCTTGATTCCTATTAAAAGGGTTACCTACTTCAAGGAGCAAGGCAATGTATGGGATGTCCAGAAATGGATCTGTGTTCTCATAAAGATTAGGTGGTTGAGCATAGATATGGGGGTGTGTGTGTGGGGGGGGGGGGGGGGTGTTGGTGATTTGGGGTTGTTGGTAGGTGGTGGGGTTTTTGGTTGGTTTGTTTTATAAATAACCAATACAACAGTTCCAGCCACCTACTTCCTAGCCTTTGCTCCCTCTAGTTCTATTTGGTAATTTTGGTTCTTTAGCTCAAATAACCGATTTACTAAGCATCAGTGGCTTTATTGCTTCACTGCCTCTAAACAGCAACACTATGATCATATTTTTAAAAGCTGGGGGTTTTATTGGCAACTGCAAACCAGTATTGGGAATAGTTTCTACACTACAGCACATGAGAGTAGGATAATAGCATATTGGTACCAAGGTGGTAGGTGGAGGTTGGTTTGAGGGAGGTTTTTTTGGATGAATCTTACATCACCAAACTTAATGCAAGTCAAATAGATGAGAACAGTACCAATCTCTAGCCAGGTATGGTTTTATAATACCTAAGTTACAGTTCATTAAGTGTTAGCATTTCTTACAGCAGCTTCATTTAAAAAAAAAAATACCTTTTAACACTTGCCATTACAAATTCAATTTAAGGACTAGCAATATTTTACCTGTACACTCTATTCAAGATAAGAGCAGACAGGGTATTGAAGATATTATAATGACCCTACATTGAGAAAAGGTCTTAGTACTGAAATCACCTTTATGTTTCTACACTAAAATCACCAAAAGATCTTACTACTTTATAAGAAACAAGCAAGCTCAAACAGAAATGCAAAACAAAGTAAAATAGTTTACTGAAGGATCTACAGATGATAAGTACTTTAGTAGGTCAATGGAGGCAATTGTCCCCCTCTTTCCAATGTAGCACATTTCATTTTCTCTTGCATGGTACTTTAGCACTACTTTATCAGTAAACCATGGAAGAACATTAGCTGACCAAAGATAGAACAGCAGGGAAATCTCTACAAGTCTGCACTTATTTATAGTACCTCTTCTTTCATATGAATTCATACTAATTTAACGTCGCTCTAAAGGGAAAAAGAAAAGGAACATGGAGAAATTTAATAAACACTGCATTAGTTATGGGGATTTCAGACATTTGAGAGAGAATTAGAAGACGAACTTAATTTCATACCACACTAAAACCACAGAGGGAGAATAGAAGAAACGGATGATTGAAACAGAAGGCATATATATTAGTCGTCTTTGGAAGTGTAAGTAGAGCCACTTTTTGCATAAAGGCTGTGTTGAGTTGTTTGGTTTGGGGGTTTTTTGGTGGTTTTGTGGGGTTTTTTGTTTGTTTGTTTGTGGTTATTTTTTTAGTTTTCCTTAGAGAATGGCATGGCAATTTCTACCTCTCAGGCATCACTTCTTAACACCCTACGCTGAAAAGCAGCTAAGAAACAGCCTATCTGGTAACACAAAGTGACCTGCCATCACATAAACAATACTGTTTCCACACACAATTTTCTCACTTCTTGTAAATAACTGCTTTTCATTCATTCTTTGGTGTTCCAAGGTATTACTTGCACATTCTTGCTTCACTTCTGAAAACTCCCTGATAAAACTCCCCACCACTGGGAGATTCTATTTCTATCTATAATTACTGTTCTATAATTGCTCCAAAGACAAGACATCTGTTGCTGCTCGTTACCATTGCTCACTGCTGTGTATTTCTTATGCACTTAAAAAGCATCTTTAATTGTGTAACCATTAAAGGGGTTTGGGTCTTCTGCAAGAGATAACCAAATCAGACAGATTATAATCATGTTTCTTGTGAATTAAGGTGTCTGGTAGATCTGAGAATTCAAAGAAAAATTTAAAGGGATTTTAGAAGCCTTTAGTTTGAATTTCCTATGCTTATTGCCACGTTTTTTTCATTCCATCTCTATGTGGATACAGAAGAGCACCTGAAAGAGAAGGGATCAGAAAACTGAGCAGCAACAGAGGCTTGATGAGCAACGTCCCTGTGTGAAGCACTGACTGGCAATTTTCTCAGCACTGGCATTGCAGCACCAGGGGAACTGATGCTTCCAGCATGCCAATGTGCTCCACGCAGCTGTCCTGCCAGAAAGGAGGTATTCACTACCCAGTTCATTAGGGTTAATCTAACTTGTTGGACTAACCAAATAATTAAGTGGGTACAGCATTCTCTAGTAAGTTCACTCAGTTACTTCAATGTAACTTGTTGCCATTTCATCTTTTACTTGTAATTACTCCTTCCCGCAGATACCTGATTTAGCCATACAATAATTCCTAAGGGTTCCTCAATTTTCATCCAAAATTCTACATGCACATGCTTGGCTTCTCAGGGGTTTGGGTTTTTGTTTGGTTAGTTGTGGTTTGGGGGGTTTTTTTCAGGTTGGGTTGGGGTTTGGATTTGGGTTTTGCTGTTTTGGTGTTGTTTTAGGTTTTTGTTAGTGGGTTTGTTGGGTTTGTTTTGTGTTGGGGTGGGGTTTTTTTGGGGGGGAGGCTTTAAATTATTAGCTAGTTTTCATTTTCTTGTTTGAACTTGCCCCTGCCTTCAGCAGACCCTTCAGGTGGGCCTTGTTAGCTCAATTTGAGCTCCTAAGTACTTTAAACTCCACAGCTACTACATATTTTTTAATGGCTACAGTTATCCAATTCAACTGCTTCTTGAAAGCCTTAGTAAAAACAGATACCATTTCCAACACTGACACGGTACTGAAATAATTTTCCTGGCTTGTCAGTTGGGTTGTTTTTCTGGGGGTTTTTTGCACACCCTTAAGTATTTAATTTTCTTGTTAAAATGAGTTTTCAGCTAATTAGACACATTTCTTTGCAGTTGTAGTTCTGCTACTGGTTTTGTCTGCTGTGACAGACATCACATCTGAGCCACTCATTCAGCTGAGACTGAAATGATTCCTGCAAGATCTGGCGAAATACAATTTCTATAATTTACCTTTGAAGCCACGTAGGGAAGATGGGGAAAGTATGCACACAACAAAGCAGTAAAAAAAAAAAAGCACATATGATGTTTTGCTGCTTAAGGAAAGAAGCTGTACACATTACTTTTCCTTAGGTAAGAGTACTGCAAATTCAGCCATTGCCAAAATTGTTACTGTATTTCTTTTTCATTCTGGTCTATCACCTATAGGCACGAGTAGTGAGTAAAATGCAGGAAAATAAGACGAAGTAACTCAGTACACTTCTCAACTACCTGCAGTATATACTACCAAAATATTCTCATGAGCTGTAAGTTAATGCTATTTCAGTGCTTCCATATTTTCCTCCAGTTTTTCTTTGCATTTAAGTTCAGTCAATAGTATTTGACTAGCATCAGTAAATAAGTACTGATCAACTTAATTTAATACAGACAGCAACTATTTCCACTTTTACTTTACTCCCTTGAAGCACGTCCTTAACCGACTACAAGTTCACCAAATCTCCAGTCTAAACTTGTGTGGTGTTGACCAACTTGGCCACTAACTTGCATCTCAGGAAGCTGAAGTAAAACATGCATAAACCTGGATCAGTATCATAAAGTGCAAAACAAGAGTTTTGTATGCTGGTTGCCAGTGCTTCTAAGCTATAGAGAAATGCTGTTCTGTAGCTATTGGTTCACCTAATAGCCAAGATGTCTGTCTACATGGTGCAAACACCCAATTCAGCTTCTACTGCACAAACTACGTTTCTAACATCTCTCCATTTCCCAACACAATCCACCACAATGAAAGGGTTTCCCTGCTACACAGGGAAAAATCTGCACTGTATCATCTGTACAGTTACAACAGGTATTTGACCCTTTCTCATGCCTGTAGCTCCTAGATACACAGGAATAGACAGACAAGAAGTTTCGCACCAACAAGACTTCCTGATGGGAAAATATGGCAGGTGTGAGATTAAAACAGTGCACAAAACACCTCTCTATGTATATGCACATGTGGAAAAAGGATGTCACCATTCCTTCCAAGAATGATTGTTATTTCAGATTAACACCACGCAGGGCAAAGGTCTTAGTTAAGTAAGGTGCTGAGATACCACACCATGTCCTGTGCTATCCCCTTCAAATAAGTGCCCTCAGAACAAAGGTGTTCTAACACAAATAGATCTAAACGTGGCTTTGGGCTGCTGGTATGCTTGCAGTGTCCTTGATGCTTTTTATTTTGATTAATTGTTCAGTAGTCAACACAAGTCAAGCATTTACAATTCACTAGTGCTAGTCAACAGAACAGCACACCACGCAACCCAGCTGGGGGTAGCAGCATTTATTTTTCTGAAGTAAGGTTTTGTTTTCATTTATAGTTCCTCACAGGATTCATTGAAGTGATAGTTTATAGTATCTAGTCTTCCATTATCTGTTGAACTCAAGTTGTTAAGGTAAACATTAATATTTATCTAGTTATATAAATATAATTATCCCATCTACCTTTTAGAGTAATGAGGTGTTACTGGCTGCTGTTATGATGTACAGACTTGTTTCTTTTTAATTAATATATTATTTTAGATGAAGTTTAAAGGCAGAGGTACAATGATTTTGTTTTCAATAAGATAATCAGCAGTCTATTACTATCTATTTTCATCTATCCATTCTACAGTAAAAATTATCACTTTTAGGGTAGCTATTAGCAAAATAGTTCTGAGCTAATATTTTGACATATTGCCTAATGGCAACAAGTCATCAACTGAGCTATTTCAGACACCATGAAAAGACTTTTATCATATAACAGACTGTTTTAATACTGTTTCCCTGAAGAAAACATGTGAGCTTGACTGGAATTCTCTGCAGTACATAAATATTTTATACGCTGAAGAGGCTGCTGATGAATGTCTCTGGACTGAAGAGATTAAGCCAGAGAGAAACAGTTAATAAAAAGTTACAGTCACTTTCCCTCAATGGATACTTCCGCTCTTCAAAGCCGAAGGTACTTATATCAGTGTTTTTGAAAATATTTTTGAGTAATTTCACAAGTGTGTCAAAAGGACAAATATATATTAAACCTTATTTTAAATGTTATTACAAGCTAGTCTGCTTAAAACTCATATTAAGTCATTTTGTTCCTTGAAAGCATGATAAATAAAAATGCTGAATTTTACTCACACCCAATAAATAATTTAAGCATATAAACTTAAATTCACTTCAATAGTAATCAAAATCTAGCATGATTACTGTATCTTTCCAGTTGAGCACCATATCAGTCTAAGGAGAGCACCCATTTCCCTTCTGTGTAGCTACAGTGGATGGCAAATACTGTTACACAAATAATACAATACAGGCCACGCCTGCAGCAGTGCACCAGGAATTTATTTAAATCTCCCACTTCTTCACCTTACAAGAGTGCTCTGTTCAGGATTACCAGTCCTACATGGCATACTGCTCAGAGAGCTGAGAAATAAGAGCTGTTGTAGGCACAGACAAGACCAGAAACAATTTCTGTCTTCAGCACAGCACCTCATTGCAGGTAGAAAGTGATACTGAGCGTTCCACCTTGTCCCACAGACAAACCACACAAACACCAAGTACAGTGGTGGAATTAGGAGTCTGACTCGGGCAATGCTACGCCCACATGCCCTGTGCCCAGCTGCTGTGTATGATCATGCACACACATGCCCGAGTAAAGCAAACACCATGCCTTTAAAAAAAAAAAAAAATATATATATATATAACCCAGTCTAATATTGAGAATTACACAGAAAAAGTGAAACACATTTCAAAAACCTTCTTGTCCCCAGAACTGTAACATAGAAAGCCTCAATGCAATGAGAACATCAGTAAAAAATATTTTAAGCTAATACAGCAAAAAAGTTGGACTATACTAGTTTCCTGTTTTTCTTTAAGTCTGAACTTGCTTTTGCAAGATCCATTTTTAAGTACAGAAAGATCCAGCTACTAGTTCATCTGCATGTGAACAAGCAAAGCTAAATGCGGATGAGCGAATACTGAAAATACCCTATTTGTTCATGCCCTGGGTGTTAAGGAACACCGTGGTACACATGCCCTTCCGCCAGGGTTTGACTTGGGAGCTGAGAAGTCAACAAAGAATGCCTACAAGATCTGTTGAGTGATTCAAAATCTGTAGATTAAATTCACATTTGTCAGCATACAGAGGCTTTAGACAGTCTGCAGGAGCAGCTGAGAAATAAGGCATAGAATAGTTACATTACTGAAAATCATAACCAGGACAACTCTCCAAACCAAATGATAGTTCAGAAAGCCAACAATGGTTTATTGCAGTGCTGGATGCATGGAGGATTTTTCCTCCTAACATGCACACCAAGTCACTCGAGCGTACAGAGTACTTGCATATTTATAGAACATCACATATTCATTTTCATTCATGCACAGGATTGGTTACAAGTTTCTCATTTCTAATGCAAATTAGTGAGCATCCTCAGATAGCACTACTGAAGTTTTTTACTAACTCTGCATGCTCCGCAAGCCGGGTTTTACCTTCTTTCAGGGGAGCTATTTGAGTTGGAGGTCGCTATCTCCCATTACCACAATTACCTTTGTCCTACTGTCAACTAATTTTCTGAGGATTGCAACACCTTATCAGCTTGTCTTCTCTTGTGGCCAGAGCTTTCTCACTAGGAGGTTTCTTTCTGCATAATTTGGATAACAGTGTGCTTTTCCCCATCTGTTCTTTCTTTCCCAAGGCTGACTCCCTTGACCAGAAGTCCTTCCATTCATCAATTTTGATGGTTTTAGAAGGTCAGCTTGATCTAAACTTTGTGCACAGATTTGTTTAACGTATAGTTACACATTAAATCAGAGTTCAGCAATTCGGGAGTTTAGGCAACAGTTAAGAAACCAGTACAAATCAGGATATATGTGTATCATTCAAATGACATATCAGGAGTAAATTGCTCTTAGTCCCACTCTATAGCAGAGCCTTCTCTTTCAAGTGTCCCAGGAGGAGTACGCTAATAGCACTACCATCTACATAATGGTCACTTAAGACACAGCAACAAAAGTGAAGCTTAATCTTTTATCTAACAAAGGCAAACAATCTGCCAAGGAATAGAAGCATACCTGTGGTCCCAGGTAACTACTGCAGACCGCCATGAGAGCAGGAGCAACTTGTAGGACTGAACCCAATGTTTCCCCATGGGTGAGGACTGGGAAGCAACTGTAGCATCCTTTCACTTGAGAGTTTCTGCTTCAAAGTGCAGAAAACCATTACTGAAGGTACTAGGTATTTAAATATAATAAAGTTCCTAACCATTTATTTAATAAAAATTCCCTTCTCTCATTTAATATTGTGGTTAGACATGAATTGAAAACCACCAATCCACACATTGTCTACTGCCCTGTAAGACTACTGTTTCATCAGTGTCAAGATACTGACTTGCAATATCAAGTTTTCCAGTGCCAGTGTGGTGGCTTGTCTGCAAGCGAAGAGGAGAAAAAACTGACAATAAACGCACAGCTACAATAACAGAATACCTGAATTTTGTTACAGCAATTGGCTATAAAAATCCCAGCACCGCAAATACATTCAGTTTGACTTCCTGATAATGGCAATTAAGTGGAACAGAAATTGTCTCAAGGCTTTGAAAGTGAAATAGATGCATGCTGACACAGCACATTTTGAAGTCATTCTTCAAAATTATCTCAACACAGAAGAGTACTACCAGAAACCAGAAAGGTAAAAGTAATTTGAGGAAGTGAACTCTATAAAAGAACCAGATAAATTAGCATAATAAATTCAGTTGTTCAGGGGTTTTGATCCTCCCTATTAAATATCAGACAGCCTGCCATGTTTCCCCTCCAAAGGGGGATCAGGATTCCCAGAACGCTACAGGACTTTGAACCTGTTCCTTATTCTCATCTCCCTCAGTACTCTGCCTCTGGCTGCACTTCTCCTGAAATACAAATGCAACCATCATTTCCAAGTGAATGATTCATCTCTCATCTTTCTATTCTGACATCTCCTTATGGCTGTTGATATTTCAGCTACAGCTCAACAAGGCAAAAAATGGAAATCCTGACCTTCCCACTCAAGTTAACTCTTTTCCCAATCATGCAAGGCAGTACTCTGCTCCCTGTCACTCAAACTCATCACTTGCATGTCACTGCCAATCCTTTCCCTCCCATCCAATATCTGGTTAAGCCTTGTATTGATCCTGTTGTCTTTCAGGTTGGGCTTTCCTATCCATCCATGCAACAAGTTTTCACAGCCACTATTCTCATCACAATACATTTATTCTACTGTACTATGTTCAACATGGTCTAGAGAAACACTGCCTTGCTTCACTTTTACATTTAAAATCCATCTGTAAAAACCACCTTCCTGATTTGTTATGATCAAGATCAAAGTGTTTTCTTTAACAATCCTTTGCTACCTGTCTTGTTGAAAAATTGGCGCTACACACAAGCTACAATGTGCAACACTTGTTACTGGTTATTCAAAGAAAATCCTAGAATGCTGCTTATAAACCTACAGCACGAATCTTCACCGGCTCGCTTGTTAGTATTTCCAGTCAGTCCTTCATTCCTGCCATGTTTTGCTACTCATACTAGGGGAGAGTGCCCTAGGCACATCTGCAAGCTACTTCATTGAGCAGTCCTTAAACCTAGCTGACAGCTCTCCTATGCTTTCCCTTATTCACCACTATCTTAACTTAAATGTAATCTCTTTTTCAGAAATTATTTTTAAATCCAAGCATACATAGTGCCAACACAGAAGCTGTAGTTGAGGCATGGCAATCTTCACTGGTCCCAGCTGTTGCTGAGCCATTGCCACACTGACACACAGTAAAGCAAGGTACCTCATTCAAAGGTGAGGAAATACCAGAAATTAAGACTGATGGGCAAACTTCATATCACACACTAGACCAGGCACACAACAAAGGATGGGAGTGGCGAGGGAACAAACGGCTATTGTGAAGCAGAAAAATGTCAGTAAGGGGCAAGGACATCAAGGTAAGAATGAAAGCAGGCAGACCAAAAGAGCAAATATTTCTTACAATATAAAGAGTCAGTGAGAAAAGAAAGTAAGTGGCTGCACAGAGAAAGTCAAAATACATGATGGTTCTATGTTTGTAGGAAATCTCCCCTTTCATGGAATCTTCACAGGTAAGTGATTTTAAGCCAAAATCCTATTTAATCTGATGAGTCAAAAGGAATAGAAAAAGCAAAGGAAAAAACAAAATGTAATAAAAAAGTTTGAAGTGGAAAGGTCCACCAGGGTGAAACAATGTTCAGACTGGAAATAAACCGTGCAGAAATACAAAACAATAGCTCTGATCTGTTCAAAATCAATAGGAAACCTTAAATAATTTTAAGTCAATGAATCTGGTTTTGGTTTGGAGGAAAGGACAGAGAGAGAGAATAAACAAATTTAAAGGTGAAAAAGAAACGGAAGGAAAGACCTATTCTGCAGGAAGTTGAAACTGACTGGAACACTGATTTTATTCACTCTTATTGCTCACTGCATCAACTTCTAGATAATTCTTATCTTCTGCAATTAATATTTCAACTGTAGTCTTTCATCAAAATAAATACAGTAGAAATATACACAGTAATTACACTAGCAATGACAATCTTAATTAAAATCCATTTACTTAACAAGTCTCTTCTTTCTACATAAAGTATGAGGACAAAAGCCCTATGACTACCAAATTAAAATTTAAAATTCATCTTTGTGTATCTTTTTAAGTTTAAATACAATCTGAAATCCTAAATGTAATATAAAAGATCTGATCCATAGATAATAATCACATTCAAAAAGTGTAATAAAAATGAGATACAAAGATTTTGAAACCTGAGACAACTTGATTTCTTATTTAAAACTACATCTGCTACACGCATTCTTTATTTTCAAGCCTTGTATATCTCCTAGGACTTTCTGATAATTTTCTCCTCTAAAAATATCCCAAAATTCTTTTGCAACAAATGCTGAACAAAATGCTGCATATCCCTTCTGAAGAAAGCTCTCACACAGTACCATTAGAAATGTCAATCTGAAAATGTCAAAATATCTCAAAAATAAACCATTTGAAATTCCAGAAGTTTAAGCATTTCAGCACACTGATCTGAAACCTTTCTTTCAAGTCAACAGAAAATGGCACGCTGTCTACAGTGAAGCTTTTCAGTTTGATACCTCTATCCTGTCCTAACTATCAGAGCCACTCAAACTGTGTTCCTTGTACAGTTAGATGACCAGCAAATTATCAGATAGATTTTAGGCAAATTAAAAACTCCAGCCCTTGGTGATGGAAAGCATGCTCCTCTGGTGCTCTCCTACAGGAAAACACAAGAGATGCAGTCTGATCTGCCAGGGAATTAAGGAGATTATTTTTCATGGAAGTGGTTTGAAACAGCACATTTTGAGCCAGCTCAGCATAGCAAAACATTCTACTCTTGAGCGTAACAGTGGAGCCTTTACCTCTATTTTCTTCTTGGGCAAGTATCAGACTTCACTAGCAAAGTGATCTCAGAAACTTGGTTCTAGTCTAAGTACAGGTGTGTTTGGACTTTAGATATGGAAGAGATGCCTTTGGTTCAAACGCTCAAGGCTAAACATTATTTCCAGAGCTGAGCCAGTAAAAAAAAAATAAACAACAAACCACTGCAGATTCAGTTCTGCAGGGTTTTTATTCAGGAAATGAGTATTATTTGTTCCCCTAGAGGTACTAGTATAGCCAACTACTCATGTCTACAAATATTTGCATGATTAGGATATTATAATTGCTTAAGCTGCATCTCAACACCCTCCCTCAGACAGACACATGCTCCTTCTTCCAGGATTCAAACCATTGGTTCACTCATCATTTAGGCTGATTACCTTTGTAAGCCTGACATCAGCTCAGAATTCCATTTCTGTTATCTGAGAAAGACTGAACAAGTGTTCAAAAGTTTTCAAATTGAACCTTTTGTTTTGGGCAAAAGCATCAGCAAGACACTTTCAGCATGATGAACAGTCTCAAGACACGTACCGTGGCCGCTACTTAACCCATATGTGCTCTGTCAGGCCACAGGCAGCAAAGCCTGGGGGCTCCTGGTGAGTCCAAGGCAGCTGCCTGCACATCAGTTCCTGTACTGAGCAAGAATAACTGGATATTTAAAGGCTAGCTTTTCACGTTTCAGTAATCCCCATAACAAATGTTCTTTATGGGCAATCATCTTAAGCTATTCTCACTGCACACTGCAAGCCTTTCTTCACTTGATGAAGAACTGAGCTAGTGAGGCTTCTGCTAATTTGTTAGCTGTTGGAAATACCGATTAGCCACCCGTCAGAAATCACTATGTCCTACAGGACACTAAGCAACATATTGTAACAGAGTAATGAAGAGCTCATGTATCTGTTCAGTCTAGCATCTTTGATCCAGCTTGCTCCCAAGGCCTTGCATCTGTCACCCCCCCAAACACACACTTCAAGTAATTAAAGTTTCTACAGGCCTGTTTTTTTATTTTGTTTTGTTTTGTTTTTAAATCATCACACACCATACACAAAGTCCTTCGTACATTCAAGCCAAGTTTGGTTTTCAACTTTTGCTCTTGCTTCCAGGGGGGAAGACCAACACAATACATTTGTCCAACTCCTTGGAGAGAAACCAGGGGGAAAAGATGTGACATGCTCTCCACTGCTTCTGTCTAAACAAAAGCAGTGTGGTCTATCTCCGTGGGACTTAACAAGGCGACATCAACTGTCCTGGAGCAATCTTGTTGATCTGCAGAGCTGTTCTCAGCTCTACCTTGATGCTTCCACATACCACCGTTGCCAACCCTGTTCTTCATACTTGAAGTATCAGGACAGCTAAACAGCTTGACCAGCTGCATCAAGGATCTGCTGAGATTCATGTCATTTACTGAAAGGCATGGGGTTCTTAGCTGAGAGAAGCCATAAGCAACATCATTACAGAAGGATGATATTTTTTATCTGACCATTAATCTCTTGTTGTGATTACTACCTCTGTACTTTTGTGTGCATACAGTTACTGTAAGTTTTGAGTTTGAAAGAACTGCAAAATTTACACTAGGGTATATAACACAATTTTCAGTTCACGTTATTTAATGAACATCCCAGGTTTTACATGCACTTAGAGGAGGGAAAATTCAGAGGTGAGCCAACTTTTGTAGCCAAATGCTAGGAAAGTGTGAATAAAAACAGGAAAAGACTGACACATCAAAATAAACCACAGATATTTAACCTCTCTCAAACAGTTTCCATCCATTTTCTCTCAGCAGAAAACTATTTCCAGAAGTAGTCTGCTCTAAAAATATTGAATGCAGGAGCTAGGTGTATCTTAGACAAACTTGTGGCCATGTCTTCCAAATACTAGCAGAGTAATGCAGACGTATCAACAACTCTTCAGAGCTGAATACTATTTCGGAAGAGTAGTATCTGAATTTATAAACATTAGAAAAATCCATTTTTTAATTACAGACCACTGAGGTACTCCAACACTTTGACACGCCTTTTGTGGAGTTTAGCTCTAGGTTAGAACTACTTTATGTAGTGAATGTAGTGCAGCACTGACACAGCTGGATCTTTTGAACCGGATTCTTGAGGTCCTCCTTGAAAAAGGAACAGACACAGACTTGACAGCAGTGGACATGAGTCATGTTCAGAAGCAAGTGAGCCTTGGTGGATCTTGTTTTGGTTGCCACACAGCTTGGTCATCTCTCGCTGTGTTACAAAAGGCTAATTTCTCTGGACATGACAGATCAAGGCTTAGGAAGACTTTCAGACCATGTAGACCAGTGCACACATATGTATTCCCAACATGAACTGAAATCTACTCATCACTCACTCTGAACTCCCAGAAGCCAGTTTACAGATTATCTGTGAACAGAAAGGGATGACAATGACTCAACTCCCTACACATTGCAGTTATCTGCTATTATGAATTACTCATTCAGGCTCTAAACACCATATTTAAATGTGAGAATCTGCTCACTTCCTTGCTAACAGTGAAGGGCAGTTATATTTACATTTCTCTTTGAAGGCTGGTAAAGCAGTTTATGCCAGTTCCTCCTGGAGGAGGAAACAGGAAATTGGTACACACTCCCAGTTAACATCTCTTTTAAGTTACTGTTACTTGCCAAGCAGTTTCGTGTCAGACATATAAAAAGTATAATTCTCTCAGTGTCATGCCCATGCCAACAGAGGAAAATCACCCTGCTCTCTTCCAACAGTTAGTTATTCCCCAGATAACAATTATGTTCAGGCAATAAACTCCTAAGTGCGGATGGAGAGAAAATTAATTTATTGACATCACAGCTGGAACATTGTGGCAGGCTGACCCTGGCTGGACACCAGGTGCCCACCAAAGCTGCCCTATCACTCCCCACCTCAGCTGCACAGGGGAGAGAAAATATAATGAAAGGCTCGTGGGTAGAGATAAAGACAGGGAGATCACCAAGCAATTACTGTCTTGGGCAAAACAGACTTGACTTGGGGAAATTAGTTTAATTTATTACCAATCAAATCAGAGTAGGATAGTGAGAACAAAAAATCAAAACTTAAAAACACCTTACCACCACCACACCCCTCCCTTCCCAGGCTTAACTTCATTTCATGATTTCCTCGACCTCCTACCACCATGAGCAGCACAGGGGAACAGGGGTTGTGGACAGTTTATCACACATTTCTACCACTCCCTCCTCAGGGAGGGGATTCCTCACACTCTTCCCCTGGAGCTGGAGCCTGCTTCACTGCAGGCTTCCATGGGGTCACAGTCTCCTTTGGGCATCTACCTGCTCCACTGTGGCGTCCTCCCCAGGCTGCAGGTGGGGATCTGCTCCACCGCGGACCTCCCTGGGCTGCAGGGACACAGCCAGCCTCACCGTGGGCTTCACCAGGGGCTGCTGGGGAATCTCTGCTCCGGCACCTGGGGCACCTCCTGCCCCTCCTTCTGCAGTGACCTCAGTGTCTGCAAAGTTGTTGCTCTCACTCCTCTCTCCAGCTGCAGTTGCCATTGCTCAGGGGTTTTTTTCCCCCCTCTTTTAAGTATGTTATCCCAGAGGCACTACCACCATCACATGGGCTCAGCCTTGGAGTTGGCTGGCATTGGCTCTATCAGACATAGACAAAGCTTCTAGCAGCTTCTCATACAAGCCACCTCTGTAGACCCCCCGCTACCAAAACCTTGACACACAAACCCAGTACAAATCAGAAAGACGTAACTTCATTAAATGTTCTGTGTAGTATGCTGTAACATAATATTTAAGTGATGACAGACCCTATTTCTGTACAAAGCACAAATACAAAACATGTACTGGCATACACTGTGGTCTCATAAAGCATACATGCCACACAGGCCCCATTTTTCTTTCTTGGATGTATCTTGTATACTGGAAGGCATTACGGTGATTTAATGACTCTCTAAATTTTTGCTTCAGTAAAGCTACATAGCAGTATAACTACCTAAAACCAAAACTCTCCCCTTAAATCACATTATCTTTTTTTAATACAGATGGGTGCCCTTAAGAAATGCTCTGGAGGCCATACAGACACCACCAGGACAGCTCACCCACCCTGAACCCAGGATAACATCCAGGTATAGCAACATCCCTCCTGCTGCATTTTGAAGAGCACTGCTAGCTCTTATTACCCATCCTTATGCATCAACTCATGTAAGTCATCCTAAAACATGGAAAGCTTCATATAGTAGAAGCAAAGCTGAGTTGAATCATCAGCATCAAGTGTTTCAATATTTGTATTAACAATTAATACAATCTCTTTATTAACAAAACCACAAGCTGGAAAAAAAAAAAAAAAAAAAAAAAACCACCCAAAAACCCCAAACCCTGGACTTTATGCCCTCCCATTCCATTAAGACATGTGCTTGCTTTCAGAATATACAATATATTCATCTGTTATGTCCCCAGGAAGCCAGGGATGGGGAAGGCACATAGCCAGATTCATCATGCCAAACAACAGCACTACATATAAATTGCTTTGTATTAAATAATGCTAACTCTTGTCCACCAGATAACATATTTGACAGTTAACTAACATCCACAAAAAAATTACAATATCAAGAAAAATGGGATTAATACAGGATGTCAACCTTAGCTGGCTGGATTCAGCAGTTTAATGTTATTTGTTTTATTTTATTTATTAGTGCTTGCCTGATATTTTGGCTTATTTTCCATATTTCTACAGCTAGGAATATCTTTGCAAGTAGTAGTAAATCAAGCTGTTAATGAAAAATATTCTACTCCAAAACCCATCAGTTTGGGGGGTGCGGGGTGGAGCTTGAGGTTTGCTTGTGTTTCTTATTCTAAAAACTTACTCTTATCTAACATGCCCAAATGACAAATGCAGCCCGGTTTTTGAAACAAACCTTTCCCTCCAACATAATAAGTGAAAGCTCAGTCACTATCATAAAACAAGACATGCATCTTCATTATATTTGCTCTTTCAAATTTCTTGTATTAAATATGCTTAATATATTTAAAATCATATGTATAAGATATGTAACAACATCTAAACCACAGACCACACATACTGAAACATTTAAATTAATTAAATTAAAATTAAATTCAATTAAATTAAAACAGACAACAACAAAACGTGTTATAACCAGAAAAATCTCTTTCACAATGGTATTTAAAAGCTGAAGAAGTTCAGACGGTGAGGAAAAACACAAGTATAATATGGAAACTTCATTTCGCTGATTTGGTAGGTACAGACACGTTGGGAAAGGGGTAATGCAAATTAGAGACATTAATCCCACTTTCCAAAGGAAACCATATGTACATAGAACAAATGGAAGAAAATATCACAGCAATTAATATGAACTGGAAGTCTCAAGTTCTACACAGTAATAAGGAATGTTGAAAAGGCAAAACCTGGGAACAAAACTTAAATTTTTCAGAGTATACCAAGAGAACTGTACAATCAGCAGACCCAGAGAAAGTAAAAGGCAAAGTTCTACCACAAATAAAGTGATTTCCAAAATATTGACAGTATTATAGTAATGCTTGAACTTCATAATAGAAGTGGAAGAAACAGTCAAAAACCCTTTTGTCACCCTTTTTCCCAAAATGCAGAGCTGTATTTATGTGACAAGACTAAATGTTTTATTCCAAAACTAATCAAGAAGGGTATTTAGAAGCCCCTGAATACTTTCAGAACATCAGTAACTTGATGACTTCAGCCATTTTTGGAGAGCTGGTCAAGAGCTGACCAGATCATCAGACCTGACCTGCAGTGCTTTACAACACTGTCTACCAGGCACTCACATCATACCAGGTACCTGCATCTTAAACCAGCAAAACGGGATGGCATGGGAGCCAGGGAAGTGACGGAATGGCTGATATTTAATTATTTAAATGTTTTCAACCAAGTTATCACATAATTACTTATAGCATCTATTATATTTATGGAACTAGACTGTGTCAAAATAGCTTATGATAAAACATTTCGTTCTACTCAAACTATACCCATATGGGGTAAAAGATACTTAGGCATCGGAAATAACATTTAGTTATATCCAATAACAGATATTTAGAGACTTCCAGAAGGTTCCTGCAGTGACACTGAATGAGCTTTTGGCTAAGACAGATGCCTTCAAAGTATAAAATGCTTAACATTTTATATTCTCAGAAGTAGAAAATACAAGGGGAAAGCAGAAATCATGCATGCACATTGCTGGCAAAAATGCCTCCCTCAACCTTACATTACTTGCTGCTTTCATCAATATCCAGAAGATGTGACCAGATAGTTTCTGCCAAAAAATCTGGGATGCAGCAGTAATACATGCTCAAACAAACAATACAATGGCTTCTTTTACAGTGTATTTAGGGATGAAAATAATAATATTTTAATACAAATTAAAGAGTTGTTCCTATCATGCCTTGATATAATTTTTTTCTTGTTCTATAGAAACATCTTAGTATTGAGTATAGGATCAATAAGAAGTATGTAGAGCCTTCTCTCCTCCCAAGCAACTCAGTAATTAATATAATTTTATTTCATTGAAATTGGAACAAAATATCACTGCTAAATCAATTCAAGCTTGTGATATTCTGGCTCTGTAAAAACTAAGCTATCCTACATTTTTGATCACCCACAAAATTATAAATTGATGGCTCTGTGCTTAAATTTAAGAGTTTTCCCACCAAAAAAATCCCATACTTCTATTTCCACATTTCTCATTCCGAACACAGTAGAAACACCCTGATGCATTTACCAAAAGTGCTGATGTTACCCAAGTGGCATGCCAAAAGGAGCCATCAGAAAGGCATATATTTGAGCTGCGTGGGAGAAGGGGGTCTGGTGTCACTGTTACAGTTTGAAATGCAAAAGCCATTTTTAAAAAAGGATTCAATTAGCTCATGCATTTACTGTGAGTAGGAGGTCTCACTGGGGTTGTCAGAGGAAATGATATTTAATCAACATGATGTCAGTCAAGTGCTTGTCAAACCTACTACAATTTTTCAAAATCCAAAGTGTTTTATACAGTAATTGATGAAAAATTATATGTAGAGATCTGGCCACTTTAAAATAAATTACAGCATTCGAGCCCTTTCTAAGTTTCTGGCAGGAGATATTGTTACTATGTTTATGTTAAAAGCCTCCACTTCTACAACGTAGAAGTTTACTATAATATTCCCACCATCCTCTCCCCGCCCCCCCCCCCCCCCAAAAAAAAAAAAAAGTATGATTGGGATGATCTACAGGAATATTTAATTACATGATTGTGAAATTACACAAGACAAGTATTAATTTAAGCTGTACCATTTTCTACCTGAGTTGCACTACAGCAAGTGTTTCTGAAGAGTGAACAACCTAATCGTCCAGAAACAGACTGCTCCCTTGGAAGTGTACTTGGGCACATGCTGTTTACTCCTGGGGAAATCAAACCTGCTACTGGACTTGCCCCGCATCAGAGGTTAATTAGCTTTATACATTAGGCCATTTTAGCAGCACTACCTGGTACACGGAAGAATTAGACTAGGGTTAGACTTAAAAGGCTTTGCAGAGGAGAAAACTAGAAGGTTCAAAAGAAGCTGCAAAAAGTCAGCCCAGAGCTAATACTAAAATCAGAGCTATAGTTAAGTCTCAAGGCCAACTGCTGTCCTTGGCTTTGATGTTTGACTATGGTAAACCTAGAAATCTAGTAAATCTGCTCTCCCAGATGTCTGCATGTTGAAAATCCCCTAAAGGGAGAAAGCAAGCACTTGGGAGACAGTGGTGGGCAAAGCGCCACATAAAAATCTTGTAGAAATTAATTTGACTAAGGGTTTATCTGCTATAGTCTGCAGAGTCATATCAGTTTACTACCTATACCCATACGACCAGGGAATTTCTCTTAAATAACAGAAAAGTTTGGTTTGTTTTTGTTGGTTTGTTTTTGTTGTTGTTGTTGCTTTTTTAATAGAGTGAGGGTCCAAGCATCAAATTAAATCAATAGTATTCAGTAACTCGTAACTACCATCTGTTGGAAATACCATAGTTTCATATCACACAGGGATGTAGGTTAGAAAGGTTGAACTACAAAGAGTGGTGTGGTGGGGCACCACAAGCCTGATATTAAGAAACTGAATGCTACTCCAGAGGACTAAAACCTCTGCATCAGCTTTCCCCGACAAAAAGCAAGTTCACTTCAGATTAGGGTCAGGTCACAGAGCAAAGCACATTCTGAGTTATGCAGAAGTACATACAAAATATGATGGATCAAACATTTTCGTAAGCATTTGCAGGCTCCAGCAGGAGCTCTCAGCACAGATAAAGCACTGCAAGTTCAAAAGGAATTATTCATAAGAGGAACAGACATTCTCGCAGCAATAGATGAACATGCCATTAGCTCCAAATCAAATAGAAGACTTCTTTCTTCCAAGTTTGATACACTGGTTGCCAACTCCCCTCTAACAGAGAAGGGTTTACAGTGACTACATGAACTGCAATAGGAGACTAGAGGTAAACCGGTATTTAGATAAAACTGAAAGAGCAACAACTTACAGTATTAGTAATACTGCAGTGAGGCCCTATTCAAAACCATAGGTAGTTAGCTTCACTTAAAAGCTTAGTTTGATAAATTTTCTGAATTACTGTGCCCATGAGAATTCTTTACTGCTTTCCAGTACACTCAGGTTATAAAAGATGTGTTTCTGAGAAACATAACTTCATTTTAGTTGCTTTGGAAAATAACAGTCTGGAGACAGACTTTTGAAATCACTGGTCTGTTTTGCAGCTACTGCCAGAATCAGCCAGGGAACAAAGACAGTCTCCTTTAATAGCAATTTATAGTTCAATATGATTAAGGCAGCATATCCTTCTGCACAGCACAATTCACAAGTTACACCTATATTATATCCATACATTCAATAAATAAATTCTAGCAATGCATCTACATATTTAGCAGTACCTGACAAAAATACAGCTTTGTTACTTGGAAAGAAAACTGCACTTGATCAGTAATCTGGCTCAGTCTTGGCCAGTATCTGGGGTATGAATGGATTGAGAGCAGCCCTGCTGAGAACGACCTGGGGACCCTTGTGGACAAAAAAATTGGACAGGAAGCAGCAATGTGTATTTGCAGCCCAGAAAGCCAACCTTATCCTGGGCTGCATCAAAAGAAGTGTGGCTGGCAAGTTAAGGGATGTGGTTCTCCTACTCTGCTCCACTCCCATGGGACCCCACTGGCAGTACTGCATCCAGCTCTGGGGTCCCCAGGACAAGACAGACACAGGTCTGTCAGAGTAGGTCCGGAGAAGGGAGAAAATTAAGAGGGATGGACACCACTGTGATGAGTAAAGCCAGAGTTGGGAATGTTCAGCCTGGAGAAGAGATGGCTCCAGGAAAAACTCATAGCAACCTTTCAGTAAATAAGGGGGAACTTTTAAGAAATATAGAGAGGGCCTTTTAACAACAAGGTCTGTAATGACAGGACAAGGGGCAATAGTTTTAGATTGGATTTCCCTCTCTTCCTTCCTCTCCTCCCCCCCTCTTACCCTCCTGCCCCTTCCTGGCCCCTCCCACCCCACCCCTACACACACACGAACGCACACGCGCACACACACACACACACACAAAAAAAGCTGTAGGTACTTCATCACTGGAAGTGTTCAAGGTTAGCTGGATGGGGCTTTGGGCAACCCAGTCTAGTGAAAAGCATTCCTGCCTGTGTCAGGGGGATTAGACCAGATGACCTTTAAAGGACTTTTCCAACCCAAACCATACTATGATTCTATGAAGCATCCAACACTTCACTGAGATATCCCTAATTTTTAAGCAAGAAACCAATAACCATAGACAATTTGGGGTTGGGTGGTGGGTTTTTTTTCCTTCAAAGTTCATTAAATCCAAGATATTTTACACAAATCGCAGACCAAATAGCTGTAGAAACACATGTAGCATTTTATATCATGTATTTATACCATGTAACTAGACAACCAAACACACTGAGCTTCATTCTTTCAAAAGCCACCAAATTAAGTACTTGCAAGCTCAGAATACTGAAGTGGCCCTCAAAGTGTGTGTCATAACCTGTCAGCGGACAACTACTCTTATACAGCACATGCTTTATATAAATACTTATATATTAGTTAGAAGCCTGAAAACCCTGGGTTCTCTGCAAGACTGAGAATTTCTGAGATAAAATGATTCAAAACCCCAACAGCATATTTAAATTTCTGTCTATTGTTACATCTAACCTCTGCATCTTCAAAACAGGTCTACAAAATGTATTCAAGCAGACCTCTATCTCCACTAAGGTTCACCATTTAAATGGACTTCTGTTCCACACTGATCACAAACTCCGTAGTCCATTCCACAGACGTAGGAGTACAGTTCTATTTGAAGTTTTTTTTCTTATTGCCAGGTTTCTTCTATATCATTAGAAAGAATGAATGTTTGAATTTGTAATCACCCAAGTTACGTGTTTGTTTCTTTATGGTTGTTTGCCACTGTTTCAAATAAGCTCAAATGCAATTTTCAGAATTTAATACAGCCTATTTTTAGCAGTGCAGAAGGTCTCATGACAATTTTTTTTTTATTTTACTATTTGTATAAGATGGGCATTCACATTTAATCATATCCATAGATTACCTCAATGAATACAAATGTGTTACATTATCTTTAAATAAATGAATGTCAATATGTTCTAGGGTAACAGAAGTAATTGCATATTGATAACAGTCATTATCATAAGTCATGGTTACTGGCAGAAAATCCACTTGTATTTTTTAATAAGGTGCAATATTATGGTCTATTTTGAGATGATAGCTTTCTATTTCCCCATACATAACACAATATCACTTCAATATAGCTAGCAGACCCTGGGAACAGATAAAAATTGAGAATGTAAACCTGCAAATTGTAAGATTTTACAGTCTTTTGAAACTAGGGTGGATATTCCAAGTACCTCAGCAAAACTGATACGAGGGAATCATTATCTGTGCCAGGCTGATGTACCTTCCATTCCACTCACCACAGCAGATAACAGCTACTAGCACATTACCCTAAATTCATACAACAAGATATTTCAGATTTTGCATTGTAGTTTATTGCAGTCTGCAAAGTAATCTGAAAGACACTTGAGACAGGGACATCTCTCCCTCATTTTTAAGAGGCACAAAACTTTAAAGCTCACTCTGATATTCTGGACGCATCTGCTACAGGAGTGTAAGGAAGTTACAATATCCAATATCAAGATTGGAGGCTCTCGTTCTGCACTGCTGCTCTACTTTATTGCTTTAAAGTAGCAGAAAGATAGAGCTTGATAAATAAGCAGACAACTGCAGAGTCCTGCACAGTGGACAGAATACCCCCACAAAACCATACAGGCTAGAGACAGACTATATATCAGCTTTGCTAAAAAGGATCTGAGGGGTCCCATCTGGCCAGGGACTTAAACGTGAGTCAATAGTGTGTGAATCAGCAAGATCATAGCAAAGTCAAAGCAAGCTGAGTGACTCTACCCCCTACTTGGCAGCTGTGAAGCCATGTCTGGAATATTCTGCCTAGTTTTGAGCCTACACACATAAAAAGTACTGACAACTGGTCCTCAATGGAGGCAAAAACAGAGTGGACCTCTAACCCACCACTAAGGAGGGCTGGAGCTCATGAAGTCCCAAAAGAGACTGAAAAATCAGGTTTGATTCACCCTGCAGAACAGGGGACTTGCGAGAGGCGAATCTTACTGCCATCCTTAATAGCCTAAAGCATGATTAGAGATGACAGGATTCCCACTCTTCCTCAAGTCAGTGAAAGGACAAGAAGCAACAATCACAGGTTGCAGCAAAGGAAACTGCCAACTACATGAAGAAGGGGAATTTCACAGTGGGAGTAGATAGGCCCTGGCACCACCTGCCCAGAGAACCGCCACCGCTGCCAGAGACTTTCAAAACTGAAAAGGACTGGGCCTGGCAAGGATAGAGCTACTTTACTTCATAGCAGCTCACGTGGTGCTGGGGTTTAGATTTTTGGCCACAAAAGTATTGATAACAATTACTACTGTAGCTTTTGCTGAACACCATTTGCACTGAGGCCTTCGGTTCCCCACTCTGCCTCACCAGGGAGTAGACTGTAGGGTGTGCAGGTGGCTGGAAGGAGACGCAGCCAGGCAGGTGACCCAAACTAACTGCATAGATAGTCCATATCATGTAACAATAGGCTCAGTCGTGAGAGAAAAAGAAGGTTTTTTAGGAGGGTTAGCCATCTTTTTAGTCAGAAACTAGCTGGGCATCAGCCTGCCCACTGGAGGTGGTGAGTGAATGCTGCTGCACCACTTGTTTTTTCTTTTGTCCTTCCACTTAAACAATTTTATTCTTTCCGATTTTGACACCACCACACACACACACATTTTCTTGCTTTTATTCCTTTCTTCTTCCCCTACCCCACCGGGGGAGGGGGCAAGTGGAGGTGAGCCAGCAGCCGTGTGGTGCTAGCTGCCCACCAGGCCCAACCAACGCCACCTCAGCAGCATCACCCGGCTCTGAAGCTGGTCTAGCTTTGAGCACAGGTCTGGACCAGGTGAGCTCTTCCAACCTAAATTATGCTGCAGAGCAACACACAACCCTCTTCGTTCCAAACCTCCCCCGTAGAAAATAGCTCTCATTTTTGTAACAGCAAGGGCCACACATAGAAGACTTGAGCCAGCCCTCTAACAGTCACAGCACAGTAGATGGCTTTGGGTGTGAGCATCAGAAAAATACAGGTAATCAGCCTGGCTAGTGCTACTGCTCTGGCCCTGCCACCGGCACGCACCAGGCCCTGCCACCTCGTCTCCTCTCACTTGTCATCTCCTGAGAAGCAGCCACCCTGAGCAGTGCAGGGAGACCCTCGTTTATCATTACTCCTAACTTTGCAAGATATACAATAATATTGCTTTGCAATACAGCTGTGTTGTTTTAAGGAAAAGGAAAGCATCAGCTCTAACTCAGCTAAGGCATAGTTAGAGAAACAGCGTTTGGGCATCTAGAGCTGGAGTAGTCAGTGAGCGTATTAATGGTAAAAGCTTTCTCCTCAAGTGAGCAGTCTTAGGAGAAAAATAATTGAGCATCCTCCTGAACTCCACTATACTGAGGCATAATTAAATCTCCACTTGTTTCTATGTGATTATTCAATCAAAATCTCAAGCCCAAAACTTTCTATTCAGCATCCAAAGCACACGATTTTGAAAAAGCCAAATATGCTGAAATATTAATAAGAAAAAAACCCCAAGTCACGCCTCACAAGCCGGCTGCGCAGCCCCAGAGGATACCACAGGCTGCCTTACATGCTCAACAGCGTCCCTCAGGGCGAGGCAAACGCTACCAAGCCCCGTACCGCAGCTCATTGGCTCTTTGAGGCACGCACAAATAGCTTTGTTTGTGGGTTATTTTATATTTTTTTTAGTTTTCTTTTTCTGAGTATCTTTGCCACTGCCCCAGCTCCCGGCCCCTCGCCCTGACCCCGCCAGCCGGCCGTCTGGCGCCTCCAGCCCGCCCCGCAGCAGCCAATGGCGGAGCACGGCACCGCTCCCCGGAGCCGCGGCTGCCGCCCGCCCCGCGCCTCCCCTCAGCGGCACGGGCGGGAGCGGCGGGGCAGCGGCGGTGTTCGCCGGGACTAGGGCGGCTCGGCTGCTGGGCCGAAGGTGGGCACGCCATACGCCGGAGCCCTCGACAGACACCACCCTTGTAGGTTTTGGCCAGATGTCTGCTGAAGCAGCACAACCTTACATACTTATGTGTTGCCACTGTGGCCAGTTCTGTACCAGGAGGACAGGCTCCCGCCTCACCCAGCTGCTACAGGCAGCACAGCCTTTCACACACGGGCATGAGAGGAGGCATAGACCCTTCCAGGCGAGGCAAGGAACGCTCAAACCCTGCTTCTGCAGAGCTGCCCGATTAACCTTTCCACTCCCATCCAACAAAACAGGGCACAGCCACAACAAAGACCGAACCTTTCTCCAGGTTGAGTTGCTGGTCTTACTTAAGACTGGAAATGTGCTTTTGTCTTCTCAATACTTACTCCTGTAGGCCCACGCTGACTGAGAAAAGAGGCATTTCCACATCCCAGGTTTTGTAGGCTGGGAGCCTGCTCCAATTTGCTACAGCAGCATCAGGACAATTAGCATTGTTAATTGGGACCAGCTGGTGGGTGCCGCAGGCCCTCAGGGGTGCTGGTGGGACCACAAGTGCAAGTGATAGAGGAGATGTGGTGGGAGAACCTTGCTGGAAGGGCTGGAAGGAGTTGGGGGGGTGTCTCAACGTCAAGTCTGGGTGTTCCCAGGGCATTGGCTGTGTAGTTGGGACTCACCTAATGGTCCAGCAGCCTTGCAAAGCACATCAGGTGTTAGGGATTCAAAAATTGTTCTAGAGAGGAGTGACATGACACAAAGTCACCCTTTCCCCTCGCATGCTTTGTCCTTCACAGAAACAATATGCTTCCTGAGGAACCTTACAAAGCCTCTGGGATTGCCCCCAGACCGAGATCTTCCCCAGTTCTGTACATGAGCTGTGGAAAAAACTGCACTCCTGTCATTTGTGTTACTGACATCTACCTAAAGATAACAGCTCTGCGAGGGAAGAATGGTCAACAAAAAGATGTCCTTCAGTACTCAGTTGTGACTGACTACTTGAAGTTAAAAACGGACTTCAGTATTCACGTACTAGTTGTTGTTTTTTAAATTATAGAGGTCTGCCAACGTTGGTATTACTGCAAATGTCACGTAAAGTTGACTTGAAAGTGGGCATGTAAAAATACTGAATTTGTAATATTCTACTGCCTCATGAAAGGCATCTAATTTGGACACAGAACATTTTTGCAGTGAGTAAGCATTTCTATGAATTTCAATATACATAGTTTCCCAGAGATTGAAATTTTTATGGAAAGTTGCACATTTCTGAGCTGCAAATACTGTGTGTGCTTAGTTAACGGTTTTATGAGCAGCCAAGTTGTGGTTGCTGTCAGGTATCGTTTTCTGCTGTGTGCTGTTCTTTAACTTCACAGCAAGCATAAAGGTTGTTCTTAGGAGAAAATCACCTTCCCACTGAGAATTAATCTTTTTTGCTATGCTCCCTATTTCTGGCTTCCACTGTTCCACTGCTGTCAATATCCAGGTTCTGTACAAGGTGACTGACACATTGAGTGTCCCTTCCTTCTCTCATTTTTAATAAAAAAGGATCTACAGACATAATGATTTGTTCCTGCTTTTGTGCATTTTCTGGTGAAGTAATTTCTCCTTTTATATGACCACTCTTCTCCAATTTTACTAATTTTTTTGCAAATATTCCAGTTACAATTAAGGCTGAACTAAAGAGCCATGCTGTTAAAACTATCCAATGGGGACCAAAGAAGCCAATACTTACACCCCATCTATCGAGTCAGCGCACTCTATTTCCTACAATTTTCAGGGTCTTTAAGATTTAAAAGGATTTTCAGTTAACTGTAGCAACTCTGAAATTGGACAAAATTGTCATGGATAAGTTTATTGAAGGTCTCTGCTCAATGAAAGCAAAAAGGGGAAAGAGATACTCAGATGTATAAGGAATGAGACTAACACTGATAGTATTTATAACGCAGTTAGGTACAGCAGTAACAGTGTTCTCGATATTGATCAGTGTTGCAAAAGTTATGCGACAAAAAGTGATTAAGGCAGAAAAGACTATCATTTGAAATGAAACAAAAGATGTGGTTTTTTACATTCAACGGGACACAGACAAGGCAATATTTAAAAAAAAAAAATTCCAATATTTCCATGAATCTCATAATGCTACAGCAGATTTGTCTGTCTCTGTGCATATATATAGAAAATATAATGTGAATTATCCAACTAAAATAAATCCTTATTGGGGAGGGGTTAATTATAATGGATTTTTGTTGTGGAAGGCTGGTAACTCTGTTATTGAGTGATGTAAATGAGATCAGAATTTAGTCCAAGGTTCTGTTCTCCATCTCTAAACCTGTTACCTCCCACTGTGGCAGACATGAATACATATGGGAGAAAGAACAGAACAGATCCATCTAGTGGGAGGACAGGAACAATATGCAGATTGCTGTATTATATGTGACAACAAAGCAAAGTTGAAATTTTCACATAGAACATGGACATATGTGTATGTTTCATGTATGATATATCTTGCATTTTTGGTAAGTGTTACATTTAAACTCAAGTAGAGTGATATCACATAAAGATGTGATAAAGGAAAATCAGAAGTCTATCGTTAGCTATTCTTAAATCAACACAGTCTGCTATATTAGCTTTATAGCTAATGTTAGCTTTAGTATTTTTCTGTGTTTGAGCTTGGAGTCCTTTAAATATAGCAAACATGGACTGAAAAATTTCTAATAAGACATAGGACATAGTGGAACTTCTTTATTCCTAATTCTTCATCCTTGCCCTGCCTGTATTCTCACTCTTAATGCCCATAGTATTTTTTTATGTTTCACAGTGATGACTCTTTGTGAGGCACTTTTTCCAAGGCAAATTAGTGGTGATCGTTCATTGTGATGAGATCTTTTTCATGTTTGTGTCAAATACTAACAAGCTATCTTTACAACAAAAGAGCTGAACACCATTATGGAATATCATCCAGAAAGTTTCTGAATTGTAAAAATGTGTAAATTATGCAAGACTAGGTCTTGCCTGAAGGGTGAGAGACAAGAAGCCTTAAAGTAGTTGATACAGTTACTGAAGTGAGAAACAGACCTCATTCTTGTGCAGTTTTAAAAATGTTAGGAAATTCCAAAGAGAAAAGCCTAGTTAAACTGAAGATAACACAGCTTCACAAATCTGAAGTAAATGTTTACTGGTATGATTCATTTGCTGGTGTGAATGTCCAGCAGCTTGGCAAATTAGAGTCAGCCACGTCTGGTTGAACATTTAATGCGAATGGGTTTCATGAATACCAAATTTTCCAAGATTTTCACATATCTATCCAAAGCGGAAATAGCAATTCAGCAACTGATTTGGTTTCTCTCTCTATTACATTCTATTGCAAAAGATGTTCTCAAAAAGGATTTGCTGCTGCCATAGAAAAGTTCTTTCAATGATGAAAAATGTATTAGATCAAATTATTCCTTCAAAATGGGCACAGCCTTGCAGGAAGAGGATGTAAATGTTACATGATACTGAAGGATGTAATTGGAGTGTGTGCGTGTGTGTGTCCAGGATGATATGGGTAGATCCTAGCAAGGAGATGCACCTGTTCACCTACCTGTTGTGTGCTGCACCATTGTATTCCTGCTCTGTTAGCATGTGTTAACTGGCTGGAAGTAAGAGAGAAGTGGCAGAGCTTTCAAAAGATGGTGGAAGTTTTCATCACCATGACAAGAAAATAGAAAATTAAGGGAGAGGTTAAAAACCTCTTACAGCTATCCTCTCTCTAGAAAATCTCTGTTTAGGCTTACATGCTGATTTACCTAATTTCCAAGAACTAGAGTATACGCAGCAGTAATCAGTGCTGCAACCTATTTAACATTCACCTGAAAAGTACTATGTGCATGCAGTTTTACCTCAGAGATTTAGATCTTTGACCATTGCAGCCAAGAGTATATAATGAAACAACAAAAACTTGATTACTGTCGTGTACGGAAAACAAAACCATTAAACCTACTAAACTTCAACTATTCTATTTTGCATTATAACTGTACTCCTAGTATTTAGAAAACTGATTCAACAGAGAGCCAGGCAAAAATAATGTGAAAAAGAAATAATGAAGACCATGGTAATCAATTGGCAAATGTTCACCATATAGATTTTCAGTGTATTTTTTTTTTTCTTTTATAGTATTAAATTCCTAGAAATGGTTAGGGTGAATCATATCCACTTAGGAATAGTTTATTTGTCAAGACCCAGCATAATAAATTCTTAACAGTTCTAAATTAGCTGTCCATACGTTGTGATGGTGTACTGTTTGACATCAGCTGATAGCTATTTGTAAGGAGCCTACCAATACTTTTCAGGGCTGTTATTATCACCTAAATTTGAATAACTATCTTAACCTCTGTATATTATTTAGGCAATCCAGGGGACAAAATGGAGGTCCTCCAAAAGACTACTCATAACAAGAAGTTAGTTTAGCCTTTTGGATTGCCTGCTGGAATGTCCTCTCTCTGTTAGTCATACGGTAAACCGAGGAAAACTATTATTCTATTTGGATATTTGAGTTAGTTGCCAAATGGCAAGAAGTATAAATATACCCATTTTTCTTCTTTTTAACTACTTGCCTTAGGTTCTCATTTGATCTTGGGGGTAATGTACTATTCCAAAAGTAGCAGGATTAAGCCTTTAGCAAAAATTACAGAGAGGAAAAATAAGAGAAAGAACAAAAAATGAAGCTGGCAAATAATGTAGCCATTTTTCTATGTTTTCATTTCAACCACTTCTTTATATTTACTTAAATCACGATATTTGGTTGTATTTTCTATCAAGACATTGATTTTTTTTTATCTGCCCTCTCTGAAATGATTGATTTGAAACAAATTGTTCAGACTAACAAAAAATGTGTATTTCATCCTGAATTCATCTTCAAGTTAAAATAGAAATCAGTGAGGGTAGCTACAATATAAAACAATCCACTTTAAAGGTACCAATTAATTTACCAATTAAAGATACCAATAAGACCAAAGCCTTTCTAATTCATCTGGTCAAAAACTTTAGAATTAGGTTCAAATGGAAAGTGCTGGTTTGGTTTTTGCTATTTCTGGGATTCAGAAATATCAAAGCCTTGCCTCAGGTCTCTTCCAGTCCACTTCTTCATTATTTCTTATACCTTTTCCATTTTCTTGTTTTCTACATAAAATTATATTTTCATTAATAGATGTGACATAAAGTGAAGGTTTAAATAAAGTAACTGTAGATAGCAAGCATAGATTTTTAACAACAGAGGTAACTGACCATTCAAATAAGCTCAAATAAACTGCAGAGTATTCCTATCCTTATCTTCAAAGTGATGCCGGAAGATGTGTGTTATGACAACAGTAACTATTAAAAACCCCCATAAATTAGGCCGTCCAACCTCGATTAAGGTGTTTGATACTTCTAACACAGAGGTATCAGGGTAAACATACGAAGCCTGTGCTTTACTAAAAGATAGACAAGATGATCTATATGTCTCATCCATCTCTACAGATACTTGATATCTGAAGTAACCAAAGGAAATGCTTCAGTCATACTGAACTGCTGAAAGTTAGTTTGTAATGGAAGATCCAGCACTGCCTTCTACATTAACAAAATACAGACATTATTTCAATATATGTATATTTATGTGCAAGTTTATCCACACTCCTGTTCATAGATTTAACTTCATGTTTGCAAATCACATGACTGGCAGTGCTCATAATCCCCAAATCACCAAGAACCATGAAGCCTTGCAGTAGGCTAACAGGGCAAGACATCAGCATAGGAAATACTACACCGTTGTTCCACAAATAATAAACCATGCAAAAGAACTGAAAGTTAAACTAATATTATTTTTTTTAACTTTTCTAGGGCTTAGATAAAATGTGAGCCAGCTTAGCAGAATCTTACCTGGCATGAATCCAGATGGTACCTCAGTTTCCTTAAGGAGACATCAGTGTCTAGTCTGTTGTATCTGTTCTCATAAGAATAAAAAGGACACATATTAAACCCTATAAAAGTAACCCATATGGACCCTATAAGTGATAAAGCAGTTGATGAAACAGTACATATTGTTTCAGCATAAATTTCTGTTCACTCCCTTCTTTTCTAACCAGAACTAGTACTCTGTGACTGAAGAGAGTGCAGGGAACAGAAGAATAGTCCTGGAAATAGCAATTTAATCATCTGCTGACTCAACAATTTAGCTGAACAAATGGGGTCTTCAGATTCAGTTATCAAGGGGAAAAAATGTTTTTCTTAAACATTTACTGAAAGGTCTGGAAAAAATCATGTGTATTCTTACCGTGGTAGTCCCCCCTTACCTCCTTTACATGCCTCTTGCTCATCTCTACAGAGAAGAAGGTGCTTATATTGGACTAGAGGCTGATGACATCTCTTTCATAAAGAGATATTTTAATTACTTTACTATGCAATATTTATAACATGGTTATATTTTCAAATATTGGCCAGTTTCATTAACTAAACTTAATAAAACGTTTATAGTATTTATACTTATCATAGAGATCAAGAGAAAGTAGGATGTGGAAAGAAACACAAGAGATCAATGAAAAGGGAAAAGATTTAAATCAGTCTGATACAAGTAAATGTAAGAAGAATGAGGGTTATTTTGGACATCTGATATCTGGCCCAGAAATGTGTAAAAATGGGAGAGCAGAACTCCTTTTAGAAAAGCATACAGTTGTTCCTTTAGACACGAATAGCTCCATGTGCAAAACAGTGGTTAACAGGGCATATAATTTAAAAATCCAGCTTCCACAACAGATGGCTTTATTTACCATGTTTACAGACTTTACATGGGGGAATCTTCCACTGGAAGCACAGTTGTTTGTGCTGCAAAATAATCAGATCTGGGTCAAAAATCAGACTGCCCTAATACTTGGTGCCAGTATTTATGTGAGATTGTCACAATCTGTCCAAAGCAGAAAATTATCCAAATAATTAGACGCATTTAGTGTGTGTGATATTTTCCCTCCTAAAATAATTGTTGCAATGTCTCAACTACAACATCTGTAAGGGAACAGGTTTCCAGCATTATTTTTGCCACTCGCTACGGCACTTGCAGTGTGACTTTTCTAACAGCCTTTCTTGCTCTAAAGACCTATAACCATTCATCCTGTTAGCCATCTGAAAAACTCTGGGGAATATGAAGCCGTGTAAAAATCATGGTGTGCTGAAGAGTGAAGAGTGGCTTGTGAATGGAAACACTGAAGAGCAGTTCCAGGAGATACTAGAAGGAAAGGCCGTATTACAGCACAGGAAAACACTGCTCAATCCTCTTTAAATTCCCTTGCTAGTGAAGGTCTCAGACCTAACAAAGTACCAAGTGATTTTCTCTCTCCTTGTTTTTATGGCTAAGAACATGGACCAGTGTGACCAGAGGAAAGGTAAAAGGTGCTGTAGCACAAAAGCACCTAAACAAGTAATCAAAAGGAGAGACTGGAACACAGTAGGCAGGCTGGCAGTAGTCTTTGTTATGTGATGGGGAGACAGTGTGTTGTCTGGAGGAGAAAACGGGCTTAATTAAAATGGAGATGTTTCTCGAGGTCACGGGCATCCTGCATTCATGACAGAGCTAGGAGGAGCTGATCTCTCTTTGAAAAATCCTTCCCCTCCTAAGTTCAGTTTCTTTCCATCCTATTCATACGGTAACTAGTAGTAATTATTTTTTAAAACCATAGTAAAAAAAGCAAATATATGGTTAGCTTATGGATCCCAAGGGTCTGGGTTTTTTTCATATTTGGCTAAACCAGCAGTAGCTTCTAATGAAATTAAGGCCATTGACCAGTTCCAGAGTGTGACTTGCGGTCGGCAGTAGTGGGAGTAAATTTTCATAGTGGCTCAATCATAAGCCTGTCTTAAACTGCATTTTCCTGTTGTGTCCTTCAGAGGAAGGTCATTAGTACAACTGCACGGGTCTTGTCAGACTTCTTAGGCAGAGCTTCAAACCGTGGAGCCAGAACAGAAGATAAAAGCACAGAGAGAAATGGGATGTTCTTCCACATTACTAGTTTATAAACTAGTAAACCATCATTAAATTAGAAATGTTAATAATTTTAAGTAGGAATGAACCGAACAAGAGTTTTATCAGTTCACTAACATAACAAATTGTTTAAGGAAAGTAAAAAGAAAAGAAACAAAGTGATACCAGCACTTTATTATCTAAAGATTCGTTGTTACTGTACTAGAAACTGAAAACAGGCTGCTCAGTAGCGTAGCCTGTTTAAGCTAGAATTGTTTTATATAGGCATTCACTGAACAGCATAATCAAGATCTTGAGGGTCTTCAGAAAAAGAAACGAGTACAATTTTAAATGCATTTTATTAAAAATAAGTGTATGTTGCAAGGGCTGGCAGGCTGATTAATGTCACTCTGGGGCTTATGGCTTGATTAGCTATAAATTTTATGTTGCTACAACACTGAAGGCCAGGGGTTTTATTATATATTTTTTTTTAACTGTGGCATTACTTGGTGTGTTTGATTCTCTCGTTTTCTCATACCTAAAGTTTGTTTACTTGCTGATTTTTGCACTTTTGAGTGTCCAAGCTGTGCCTGACTCCACTGAACAAGTCTGGTATCTTGGCTCCATTAAACTAAGTGTCAGGCTGACTTCAGGGAGAGGAGGATTTCAAGTGTTCACAACAGATGTTGTAAACTGCCTCCAGGGCAGTCTCACTAGCAAAGCAAGAATACCAGAAAGTCTACTGTTTCTAACATGCATATCAATAGCCTGGAAACTTATCAGATTTTGAATGTGCTGTGAAGGTATTTTGCAACATATCAATGTCAAAAGTTGCTAGTTCAACACTTTCCATAATGATATCCAAAGAAAGGGATCTAGAGATCTAGAAAATACATGGCTTAAGTGCTGTGCAAATTGTGTCTTTTGGCATCAGCCAACAGCTTTGAAGTGTTAATTTAGAGAGCTTGTCTCTCTACTCGTAAGTTTAAGCATCATTTCTTGTTAATAAGCTAAAGCACTCTGACAGCGATAGATTTTTGAGATATTTGATAACAGTTCTAAAACAGAATAGTCCTTTTCTTCTTTAATTTTGGATAACTATGAATAGCATAGATGTCTTTTTAGGAAGACTTGGGGGCCACCACCATAAAAAAAAATTTCTTAGGAAGAAATAATAATAACAATTTAAAATATATTATTTAAAAATTAAAAAAATAATAAAAATAATATAATAATAATTTCTAAAAGGGCAGACAAGCCAATTACTGGATATTGTGGCCAAAATCATTGTATTTGCCTTTATCAAAATGGTAGATGAAATTGGAGTGGAGGGCAAGAAGGAGGGGGAAGAAAGGAAAGAAGGGGACACTATTTTTTCACATCTTTAACAATACTATTAACAACACTACTAAAAACAAAAACAAATTTGCTTTTGAAAATTTTCCTGACAGCAGTATTGTCTCTTCAAAGAATTGTTTCTCTAAATGTTTTTTTCTAATAATACCACTTGCAAGCAGATTTCCTCTGATTCTGTGTCTTTCTTCAGCCACATTTGCAGATCGTGCAAAAGCGTATATGCAAGATTAGTGACATTAAGGAAAGGCAGTAAATGGACACCACATTAATTCCCCGTGGCCAAGCTGTAAGAATGGTGTATGGTGGAGCAGTGACCCTTCTGCTATCAGTGGTCCCTTTGAAGGGCAGGCTGCTAGGCAGCAAGAGCTTAGCACTACACCTGTAAAGTCTGAAAGAACCTCTGGACACCTGGGTCTGCAATGATAAACTAAGAAGCCAGGACTGCACAGATGAGTGAAATTTCTGTTTATGGGCTTTGGTAGCAGTTAAAGCAACAGGAAGTAAAATGTGAGTTTAGTTTGTTGAAAAAAATAACCAGTGCGATTGGGAAAGTAGTCACAGAAAGGAACGTATTCTGATCCTCATGAAGCCCGTTGGTTTTGTTCAGAGATTAACCAACATCGTGTACCAGGCCTTCCAGAAAGTTATATTGAACATTGCTATAGTGATGTCCAGTTCATACTAGGTCCTAGGAAAAGCCAGAGAGTGAGACTGTTTTCAGGAGTTCTGTATCAAACCAAAAGTCCACTCTTGATTTCCTGGGCGTTTTTTGGATAATGATTAACAATTAATAAATAAGAGGCTCAGTATTATCTCATTAATAGTTTTTTCAAAAGTACAGAATTTTGTTAGACATTGGCATTGTGCCCACGGACATAAAAATTCAAAAGACATCTTAGTGACTTAAAATCATTAAGCTAATATCCAAAAGAGTCCTATGGGAGGTGTTTGATTGTTTGAGGTGTACTGATAGTGATAGATAACTACTTCAGGTACCAGGCCTTCTAGAGTGAATTATCACGCTGTCAGAGAAGTCACAGTTAGCAGGAGGTGAACATGGGAAGTCAAGTCCCCACGGACAAGTTCAGCCAACCTTCTCGGTGGAAGTACAGCCACCTGTCTGGGCATGGGAAGTCCTCCTACCTGCTGGGACTTTCCTGCAAAAACGGCATTTTGCCTTTCCATGACTTCATGCTGATCTCTTACTTAGACATCCAAAAGGACAGGTATTTTTAGGCTGATACGGTTAATCCTACCAGCAACACACCTAAGGCAAAAAACCTGAGTTAGCTGTGTTGAATGGATGTGACACCGAACATGTCTCCTGTAATTAGGAAGGTATATAGACCGACATTTGGGTTTTTTTAGTTTAACACATCATTAACAGGAAACAAGCTTTGATTTGAAAGAAAAAGAGAGAAGACAAACATTAAAATTGTTTCAAATCATTTAAGTTACATAGTTCTCATTCCAGAAGCTTTGATCATGTATAATCCTGTTTGAAAAGGTGAATTGTAATCGGCCTCACATACATTATGTTGCAATGCTGTGGCACTAGTGCATGACAGAATTTTATTTTCCATTAATTCATTCTTTGCTGGAAATGTAAACACTCTATATGCTTAATAGTCCAAAAAATAATGTTACTGCTTTTTGAAATTGCCTGTTAATGAGAATTTTGCTTGCTATTAAAAAAATCCAAGTGCCTTAGGACCATCTTTCAAACGCTGACATACCTATTTTCAACACCAACAGTGTTGAACAATCAAAACAAATTCATCCCAGACACTGCTTTTAGTAAAAGCAACCATGTTTTTAACTGATCAAAATGGATGTTTGTAGCATCTGTGGAACCAGGACTGATTTTAGAATAGCTTTCTACTGAACTTACGAACAATTATCTGTGTACTCCAGTGCAGCAGTGATGGCTGTGCAAAAACATACGTGGAACACAGACAGTTATTTTCTAAGGAAAAAGTCTGTTGTTTTTAAGTAGGGGGGGGGGGTCGGGAAATAGGGAAGTTTGCATTGGCCTGAGTCATAGAATCCATGCAAATACTCAGGAAGTGGTGAAAGGTACAAATAGACATTGCTTTGCTTTCTCTCCTGAGCTTGCACAGGGTCTGATTGTCTGTAGCACCCACAGACCTCCGCTGGAATTAAGGATGACTGTCCTTTCTGAAAATCAGGCCTGCACATTGTAACTCTCATCACAGACCTGTTGAAACAGCATACCTGCATTGCCTAACAGCCCACATTGGTAGCAGAGGGACTGTTGGTGGAAGTAACAAAGTGAAGAGAAGGATGATTGGAAAACTTCCAGCAGATTGCGCATACCGTTAACGTGATGGTCTGTACACGCGCTATGCTGACTGGGCCCCACAGAGCTGCTGGCACTTGCAGGAGGAATAATTTACCCAAGAAGTGCTCTTGACTGCAGCTGGGGGCTGAACCCATGCGGGTGTGTGGGGAAGGCTCCTACAAATCCCAGTCACAACCAGTTTACCTGGTTCTGCCAGCAAAGAAGATATATTTGTAAGAGCTTCTGTACACAAACAAACCACTTAATTAGTAACAGCTACAAGTGCAACTATGCACTCCAAAGAAAGAATGGAATTCCTACTGTTACCAGTTTTACAGAATGTGAGCTGAATTTGGATTATCCTACCTGCAGTTTGTCATGTAATGAAAGAAAAGGTTTACTGAATTAATGGTTCTGCTTTCCATCATATTGGGGAAAAGAGATCATACACACATGGGCACACTCAACCGTAAAGGATTATGAAAAACCATAAAGGATTCATCAAAAATAATCTTTTCATTATATTCTGGTAGGATACAGAAATATCACAGCTGAAAACATTTCATTTTATCCTTCTGGTGTCCTATGGTGGTGTTCTGAGAGGCAGCTAGAGAGCTATAGACTAGCCATGGGGATTTTTTCTAATTATTATGTTCTAATTCAACGTTCAAATGGAAAAATAAATGCAGGAACAGAAATTAAATTTAGGAAAAAAAGCGTTTCCCTCCACTCAGTTGTAACTAAAAATATATTCACATCACAAAACCTTCTTTGACGGCAGCAGATATAGTAACTGATAGAAAGGTGTCTTTGTTGGACAACTCGGAAGGGAAGCCATGGGCTTAGTGGGTCTGATTAATGATTTGAGGTGACATACTTCCAAAGTGATCACTTCTGTTCTGAGTTGAAGCATCTTAACAGGCAGGTATCTAATACTGTTTTGGCCCATGCAGTGTTACATTTTGTCTCCAGGGCTGTCAATCTGACATGCTTCATAAGTAGTTAATTGTGATGAGGGAGGTGGAGGGAGAGATAAAAAAAAAATTCTCCTGCATTTATCACTAGATAATGTATTTTAGGTTTTTCAGCAGCATATCTGGATACTTTTTTTTCCAGCCATTTGCACCTATTTTGCAACAAGGCTTTCTTTTCTTAAATCAATACTGGGCAAATGTCTATAAAATATTTTTTGAAACTAACTTCTCTTAAATGAAAAAAAAAACCATTCAGTCTGAGAAAAAAAAATCTGCGGGCAAATGTATCTCTACTTCCCTTCTACCAAAACCTGCTGAAGGTATTGTACATAGCTAACCAGCGTGCATACAGGAAAGGAGTATTTATTGTTATTATTATTTCTTTACTTCTGTTCCCATGATACTGACTTGGTTGTTTGTCTGAAAGAGGAAGCTAACAAAAAAAAGTGATATTAGATAAAACAATGCTTTTTTATTATTATTTATACTGAAAACTGAAGATAAATTGAAAATAAAGCAACATAAACCTGTGTTGCTTTTTTTAAAAAGTTCACTGAAGCTGCATTTGCAATGATGCATCCTGGGGTTTTGCACAGCCAGTGAAGCTTTATATGAACCATCTAATAATGTACCTATTGGAGATGCCCAGGTATGATTTAGGAAACTGCATAATCCCAGCACACCACCAAGAATAGCGTAAAGACATTCTTTCCTGGTTTAATGTCCAGCATATCTGCTTGTACAAACTCTGCACTACTTCATTATGTATAAATACATATTTTTTCCCTGCAAGCAATCATCACGTTAACATATACAGGGTGCAGACCTTAACTATAGATAAATAAACGGTCCCAAAAGGGCTTGCTACTGGGACTGTATTTTCTGACATTCAAGAATACATTTTCATGCTTTTTTGTTAGGTTGCTGATTTCATTGTGCACCTACAAGATATGGGACAAGGAACCAAGCCAGATCCTCTCACATTAGGAAACCCATACATGCCCACAGCATGTGGAATTAATGGCTCAGAAGGTCACTAGAAAGGTGTCCAGTCACTAACACTTCATTTGTCCTACCAGTATTTGATACCAATCCATGTATATCAGGCATGAATTTTAACTTCAGGGTAATATTCTTTACTGCACTGCTTAATATTTTGTCCTCAGTACCACCAGGGTACTTCAAAATCTGAACCAAAAATTAAATCAGTGCAATCTGAAACAAATATATTTAATCCATTTTCCTTGCTTAAGCAGAAAGATCATTTGCACTCAAAATATTTTGGTTGATCTGGAATAAAACAGACTGCTGTCCGCACTTCACACTGAAGTGTAAGATCGGACTTCACAAAATAACAGGAGGAAGAGCCGCTACCGCCTGTTTCATCATTCGGTAGTTCACACTATAAATCTTCAATCTCATCTCCTATGAGATGTGAAACGACTTCTCTAAATTTCCAGGCATTCTAGTGAAAAGGCATTCTGGGATGAGGATGATGAAGGAACTAGGCAGAAGAAGGGCTCTTAAGCTCTGCTGTAGTAATTGCTGAACTTGCTGTGAATAGTTCAATGCCTTCCCCAGGACAAGTGGAGCAGGTGCTGGCTGGTCTCAGCTGCCCAGTGAGGGAACCGGTTCCTCTGTTTGATAGCTGTAACCTTTTGCGCTCTGCCAGTGCACCAGTAGCACAGTGTCAGTGTGAGGGGGGGACGCCCCAGCCCCTTGTTCTGAACCCCTCTCTGGTATATCACACAATCCCCCCAAATGCAGAAAGGGCAAAACACAGTCCTGTCACATAGGGGTGCCTATAGTTTATGACCCAAAGAGGTGTGCTCAAGCTGAGCTCTGAACCAAGCCAATAATTTTATTTTCTTTCAGTGAAAAACTGTTGGTTTGTAAACTGTATGATTATGACCACAAATTGATGGATGATATAAATTGCAGACATCAAGGAGGGAAGGCAAACTCTGTATGAAAAGAGTTTACAGTTACCTTGCTTGTCTGCTATACTGGTGTCTGGAATAAAGATGAAGTACCAAGCATAAAAGACTTAAAAGCGTGAAAGAGTGAGGAGGAGTAGTCTCCCTGCTACCTGGAGCCCTGTTTCTAAGGGTAAGGAAATTGAAATCTGTCTGCTGAATTCTGTCCCCATAACCTGGTTGTCTAATAGTGTCCTGTAGCACTGTGAAGTAGTACGGATGTTGATAAGCTGGAACCTTAGATTTAAAATATGCACAATATGAGGGGAGTCTATGCAAACTGAAAGTACATCATCTTAAAATGAATCTGAGGAGGAAGGCAGTGGTGTAATTAAAGTGCTTACATTTTTGAATAGAATAAATGAGGTCATTTCAAGTTGCTATGCTCACTGTGGGGAAAAATAAGCATTTAATTGTTAATTAAATACAAAACAAATTCAAAGCAGGTGTTTCTAAGTACTTTTTAATGTATAGAGTTACAGTGAAATAGTAGCCTTACCAAACACAGAAAAAAATTACTAGCTCATTCAAGAAAGATCTAAAAAGAAAACACACAAACAAAAGGCTACAGAAAGAACCTGGGTGTATTATTTTTAGATGCCTGAATTATAGCCATTAGAAAATGCTTTTCCAGATCTCACTCTGCCTTTAGTTTCCATAAATCAATAACACACATTCTGGCAATAACAAAAATATGCTGCACATTTGCCTCAGATAACGTAGGTAAAACATGTCTCCTCAGCCACACAAATCCAGGCTCTTGGCATATCAGCTCTAATAAAAGTCTGTGAAAGCAGATTCTTTTTCAAGCATTCCTGTTTATTTTACATTAAAGTCACATAATGCTATCAACATCGAGTTACAAAGGTTTAGAAGACTAGATACAGTCTTGTCCAGAAGTGATGGCAGTTTCCCTGGAACAGTTTAATTTTCAGTACAGAAGAAAAAACAAATCAGTGCTTTAATGACAGAGTAGGTATTGACATTAAACACAGCAGGTTAGCAAAACCTGCTTGGATTTCAAAAGAACAGTGCATGAACTGAGATTTTAAGAGTAGAGTGGAGTTTCTGTGATTTCTGTGATTCATGAAGCATCAGAAAATGTTCCCTTTGCCTCACATACCCTACTTTTGTACATGTGCTACCCGACAGAAACACTAAACAGCAAAATCAGCAAATACTAAACACCATTCCACAACTGTTCTCCAGTTTTACCTAACCCTAGGTCAGCTTTTTCCATGCAATTGAGTCATACCAATGGCATCTCCTTTATGTAACTCACTTCAGATCTTTCCCAAGGTCAAGAATTTTTGTCAGTTACGCTTCACAGAATGGACAGTGGTGCTTCTTCCAAGAGTTTGAGTCCTATGGTCCAGACAGACATTTGGATCCCATACCATAGCATTGCCTCTGCCACGTTGGCCTTCCATATCATTCCCAATACTGCTGAAATTTTCAAATGACAACTAACTCTCTCGAGTCCTTCTCTGAAAAGGAGTCCTCTTTCCCAAGATTAGTGATGATATTCTGATATGCAGAATATTTGGCATACACATAGTGCATATATTAGTATCAATGCCAAAAGAAAAATTCAAACTATTCATTTGAAAATCAAGTTCTTAAACTTCCCAGTTTTCCCTCAGAGATGCAAGCCAAAATGTTCTGTTGCCTGAAGGATATAGAGAGCGTAATGATTTCTTTATCTTATTCCTCTAAACAATTACAATCTGACAAGTTTTAAAAGTGATTTCAAACAGAACCTGAATACCCAAAGGCACAGCTGCATTACTGTGCCAGAGAGCTCAGCTCAGGCCCTGCCCTTGCACACTACTAACTAGACTGTTTTGGCAGCTGCTATGTCAGCAAAAAGTGAATATTTCTTCAGTATATGATTAATACCTGGTTCAAAAAGTTTCACCGTAGTGTAACCATTGTGGAGTCTCCATCGTTGGAGATACTCAAAAGCTGTCTGGACACGGTCATTGGCAGCCAGCTCTAGGTAGCCCTGCTTGGGCAGGGGGGGGTGGACGAGATGACCTCCAGAGATCCCTTCCAGCCTCAACCATACTACGATTCAATAAAAGCCCGCAGTATCATTATTAAATGCTTAATGGGTTTTAGTAGGCTACATATGACATACTTTCTACTGGACTTTTCCCCTATAGGTTGTACTTTTCTTCATTTATCAGGCCTTAACCTGTGTCTGTCTTCTCCATTTGAACCTTCATGATTGTACCCAGGCTGTCTGCAAGGCACATTTGGGTTGTACAAAGGAAACTATTCAGCAGATAGAGACCTTTTCAAATTTAAGCTTCCCCATATGGAGCTTGGTACCTTGACTCCTTGAATGGTAATTTTAAAGTAATTATTCTGATGGATATTATTATTCAGGTTTCTTTGTGGCAACTGCTCTATGTATAAGTGATTTCCCCTTTATTTACTATATTTTATTGAAAGTTGCTAAGAACAGCAGGAAGCCAAACCAGAATAAAGGTCCAACGGTACTTTCACCTACAGTTACCAGAGCTGATCATGTACCATCTGACCCTTAAATGGGAACTTCTTCTAGGTTTCCAGAAGAATCAAAAAAACTCCCCTTTGCCTACCAAAGCAACTTGGTGAGTAAGGATTTACAAAATAATTAAGATGTGATTAAAAAACCTAAATTCATATAATCATCCACTGTGCAAAGTCTATATCCTGGTTCTCTGTACAAATACCTGATAATTAAAGATGGAAGGCTCATAAAATCGCTTTCATATAGGCATTGAAAACATAACTTGCTTTCTCAGCGGTCCTTTAAGAATACATAATACCCACATTTGCTGTTGCACCTGTCAAATGTCCCGTAGATGTGAGCCGCTCACTTTTGTTTGCCTTCATCATGCTGCATTGCAGGAATGCCATGAACTTAGCAGTGATTCTTTCACAAGGTCCAAAATGTTTCTGTTCAGATGAAAACCGACACATTGGCACTGTTTTCCTGCCCTGAAGTAACTGATTTCGTCTAAACCACATTACATAGCCTTACAGGAATTGGAAGGGTGAAAGCAAGAGCCAACTTCAAAAAAGAAAAGATTTAGGATTTTCAGGGTAGGGTTTATCGCTTTGTTCTATGCCATTAATTATACGTATAATGAATCTGATCTGACAGTTTCATAGTGCTTTGTATCTCTAGTGAATCCTTTCCCTGGGAGGGAGGAAAGAGAAATGAAAAACTTGCCAGGGTTAAAACTCAGGAGGAGAACTCCCTTGCCAGCATGATTTTTTAAAAAAGTCTATACAGTTGCTGACCATGATTTTCAAAGTGAAAATTTGTGTCTAAAACTAGGATCCTAACCTCACACTTCAGAAACTTAAATAAGAAGCTTGATGTAGTGCCGAGCAGCTAGTAATCCCAGAAACACCAGAGAACTGCTGAATGCTATGCACTTCGAAAAATCAAGCCAGCAAGCTGCACATATTACATTTTCAGGTTTTCATGAAGATATAGTTGTTGAAAATTCTCTGATTACTTGGAGAATAGAGCTGTAGTTATCTTACAGAAGAAAAAGAAAAATGGATAATTTAGGTTTGGAAGCTAAATTTGAGGTCTAGAAAACTCCCTTCCCACCTAACTCTGAATCTGTTTTGAAACTTCCCCTGTAAAATGGTAATAGCATTTTTTCCTACCATTTTTGCTAAGCTCAGAAGGTCTCCAAAGACCCAGTTCCCTTACTATGTTTGTGAAATTTATATGCTCAGACACTGCTTCAGTGTACGCCACAATAATCTAACACCAGGTTAAGGAATATAGACTAGTCCTAAATGCCTACTCCTTAAAAATCAGAGCTGATTATTAGAAGAATAAGCCATCTTAGTTCATCACCTCTTTAGCCCTCCCTCTCCCCGTCCCTGCAGTCTGGCTGTGTTGGGTGCTCAGCCCTCAGACCTGGACCTGTAGGTTTCCGCTGGGCAGTACGCTACACTGTCTTCTTCCACCTACACAAAGAAGGGAAATAATGTGGCTCTGTAATTTTGGTGAAAGGGTGGCTGTGGGCTTTGGTTCCTTGTTTTAGGACCTTAAAACTGAGGAGAATTTGGCATTAAGACCTTGCTGAGCGCCTTCCTAACACATCACACAAAGGTCCTGGCTCAGCCAGTTTCGGGTTTATTGATTTATGGAAGAGATTTTAGGCTTCTTAACTCACCTCCCAGATATACCATCTATTAATAGGAAGCTTGACGATCAGCAGGCTCCTGACCTGTGACTTTGATTTAAGTATATCTTCCTCGTCTGTGCTCCACCTCTACTGAAGAACAGTGTGGGAGCCACCGAGCACCATTGCCAAACACCTGGTTTGCAAAGCAGAGGAGTTAGCACAGGCAGCCAGTCACTCCTAATAAGAGTTTGCGCTTCCTCCATGCACCTTGAAGCCCTGTTTTTGAAGCATCTAGTGTCAACCTTCTGTAGTTGACCCGTGCTGTACTTAACAAGTATCTTTTGTTTCAGCAGTTTCTCTGCTAATCTCACACTTATGTGAAATTGTTGTTGACGAGGTGAGACCCTTTGTGGAGCTGACTGCTGCAGAGGACCTTTAGCTTAAATGAAAATGACAGCGCTTCAGCAAGGCCTAACATAAATTCTTTGACAGAATATAGATTCTCAAAGAGAAGTAATTCTTGCTGCTGTCATAAAACACTGGGATTTTTTTCAAATGTCGGCACCATATGGCACCATCGTGAATAGAGCAATTGTTGGCACCATCTACCGGTAAATGCACTGAAGTGAAAAAACACAGGGGTTTTTCACTTCCCGAGAGTGAATATCAAAAGAACAAAAAAAAAAGTATATGATCATCTTTCAGGTGTACTTGTCAGTGCCACACAGATGACAGCTCTCCAGTTGCTTTGGTAGGGAAGGAGCCTGAAGAATAAACTACTAGTAAAAGGTACAGCTTGTTTGTTCCCTCCAGCCCACGGATGATACTTTACTTTCCAGTTTTGCCTTGCAGTAAGAGAAAGGGTGGCTGTTCTGCTCTCTGCACCTCTTCTCCTCTTACTGGCAGAACTGCGTTAGGATACGGTGCCACAGGAGAGTAACAAGGGCATCACATCTGAGCTCTAGAAATACAGAGTTCTGACAGAGGACTTGTGTATCCAAGAAGAATTCAGGATAGATGGAGCTGTGTCAACATTATGAAGGAACTGGAAATTATAAAAGAATTAAAAAAAAAAAAAAAAGACTGGGCTGTAGTACTATGATGCATTGTAAGTCTAAGCCAAATATTATCACATAGGAACACCTTATTTTACTCTGTTGGGAATTAGAGCAAGCAGTAGGCAGTGTATTGACAGGGAAGTTTGATACTTCATAAAAACTTTTCGGATATAACTGTAAAACTGTCTTTCCTCAGAGGGATGGTGGTATAGTTGACTTAGAGATATTAAGCACAGACTCCTGGTTATTTTGAGCTTGGACATTATTTGAGCCAAAAAGGAACATACTGGTATATAACATGTTAGTTTAAGAAACCACAGTGTATTCCCCCATTTTTCATTGATACTGACTGAAAGGTAATTGTAGCTCTTGGATTAGGTTCTAACATCAGAAGAACAGGTAACACTGTCAGATCCATTTTGTTGTTTTCTCTGCACAAATCAAGTCCAGAAGAGGTCTTAGCTAAGGCATTTCATTCCAATACTTTCACCTGACAGTAAAAACAGGGCCAGATCAAGATGATTTTATGCTTATTTATAGATTATCACAGGAGATCATAAAGAAATTCACCAACATCTATGTCAGAATCAGGATGAAGTATTCAGACCCACAACCAGACACCTGCACAGTGCACAGGTCATCTCCGCTCTAACCTACAGGGCAAAATGACAGCCTGAATTTGGTCTTCTGCCCAAACTTGAAGATGTCTGACAACCAGTCACTCTCTTGAAGAGTCTATCCTGTCTGAGGCAGTAGTCAGCAATTTTCAAGCTTCCAGACAATTCTGCTGATTCATTACCACTTAAATCTTCACAATTTCCTGCAATCCTTTACCGGATAGAGGGCAGAAACTACAGCTAAATGCCAAAAAGCAAACTGGTACAAACATGATGTAACACAGTAAAGTCCTGAGCCAAGATCTGTTGAACCAGCCAGATTGCATCCCAGTGAACTATTTGAAACCATAAACCCATCAGTTCTGAGAAGCTGTACTCTGCATTAGTGCCCAACACCATATGCTGCCAAGAAGTCTTGCTATATTTCACTTTAAGTAACCCAGACATTTGGGAAGCTTCCTCAGACAGTATGGATCCCCTTTGCCTATACCCATCAGCTGAGAACCCAGCTGGGCTCCCACAACTCATTGTATTCACTCATGCACTCATGAGAGGTTATAATACTTTGAAGAGATTTTAACCCAAAAGTGGTGACCCAGTCCACGGTTCTGTACGGTCTCAAGAAACAGCCCCTTGAATCATCATTCTGCTTCATTCAGGAGACAGTTCTCCTTTTCTCCCCTCAAGTGATACGACGTTTGTTGAAGAAACCCACCTTTCAGGTGACAAATGTATAGCTGTTGGTTTAGGAATTATGATGAAATGACCACTCAGATCTAAGACCATAAAACTTCCCACCTTCATTTTATGTGCGAAGTATGTATGTCCTAAAACGTATATGGAGTCCTAACTGCCGAGATCCAAATGTCAGCAAGATCCAGACTTAATTTAGAGAGTTCACCAGTAGAATGATTTAAACTGCTATAGAGCTTGTGTTGTGAAGTGCATCCACTGCCGGTGCGTCACTGTGCTCCACCAGCCCCTCTTGGCTTGCCAGCGGCTCTTGAACCTAGTCCTGACAGCTCTGTAACCAGTCTGTTTGGGCAGTGCTCCCACATGCATGTAAAACACCCTTGCTCCACATCTGCCTATCAATCCTTTCACTTCCCTCACCAAATATCAACAGACCTCTCTTCTTTTCCAGGTTGCCCTCCCCTGACATTCACTGAGGGCATTGCCTTTGTTTTAGGCCACAGCGACCAGGCTTATGGGTGATTTTTTGTATAAAAGACAATCTTTAAACTTTCTTTGATGAACACATACAACTGACCTGTTTCTTCGCATGCAAGACGGCAAAAGACCCATCTCACGACAGTTCTGACAGTTCTCAAAGTCCTCCAGGAAGTATCTAAGAAACAAGAAAACAAAAGACAATTAAATGGTTTTTCTGATTGTCTCTCCAGCAAGATAATGCGATTTCTTGTATGGTCTCTGATTTATATCAGAATTAAGGTTAGAAACCAGAGTACATAATTCTGGCTTTTTCTCTTTTTTTCATTTCCTTTTACAATACTGTTGCAAACCATATTATTTCTTGACAACTTGTTACTTTTGCCTCAATCATTGTGGCTTTTTACACGGTCAAGTATTCCAAGTAATGTTGTTTCTCTGCATGAAAAAGCCTAGACAACCCAAATTTTGTATTTGGTTTCTTCACTTATCTTTAAAAGCTAGTTTTGTTGTTTTTCTCTGAGCCCTAACCTGGATTTTATTAATCTGTGACTGCAGTTTCTGTGGTAAAAGTACAGGCACGGTTCTAGTCTTGATTCTCTGTCACAATTGCGTGACTTCCCATACATTCTATTTCTGGGCCTGATTCTGGCCATATAAATCCTGTAAGATGCTGCAGGTGCAAGATGTCTCCATTTCCTACTGATTATTTTATGAAAACATTCAGCATGTCACAGATTTAAGTTTTGTTGGTGCCAACAGCTCCCAGCTGGGTGAGAGAACGGAACCGAGCTCTCTGTGCTTGTATCTTCTTTAATAAAGAAAAATTGGGAGGCATTGAAGGCATCTAAATGCTTATAAAATCATCAAAATTCAGGTGCTGAAGTCTTCTTTTCTAAGGTGACTTGGTCATTAGATGCCTAGTTACTACACTGCATCAGTAGGACTTAACGTACTCCTGAGAATTTTATGCAATAACTTTCTTCTGTTGCAGCAGTGCAGCAATGTTTATAAATTGCTCTAAGAGCCTTAGATGAAAAGACTTGTAAATGTAGCATACATTATTAATGCTCATTAATTCATTTCATAAACTACCTGTATGACCCTCTCCTGATGTCCTTCTTAAGTTGCTGCTGTAACTGGAACTGTTTCCAGTTACAGTTGGGATTAGCATTAGACAAAGTGCAAATTTGAATAGCCTGGCTATAAAAGGAAAAAACAGGCTGTTCACAGGATTTTTATTTGTGTTATTATGTATTTTTATATATCCTGTAAACATTAATGAACAAACAAATGTTGACTGTCAGTCTACCTTCTCTCTGATTAATGAATTTGCTCATTTTAAGCTATGATCTTTTTCTCTCAGACCCTGCTGCCTGAAGTAATCATTAATTTTCCGACCAAAAAAATGCTTGTTTACTGTTCTTCATCTTTATTGCCTCTTTAACTATCCAAAGATGCCAGACATGTACCAGAGAAACAACTGCCATTTCAGAAATAGGAAATTCATATTTATTTCCTATGAAGTGGAATAGGTCATCTTAAAATTAACTGATTAAGTAAACCCAACAAAAATAGTACCATAGGATTCAAGTGTCATTGATCAGTTGCAGCTGCTTTCAAAACAGGATCTTCTTCAAAACATGTTTTTTTATTCAAGGAAAAAAACCAAAATCTTGAGGGTAAGATTATCCTTTATTTGATGTAAAAGAAAATAGTTCACTGTAATCAGTTTTCTTCATCTCGCTAATGAATATGTCAAATTCATTTCATGAACAGATTAGACTTTCTTATGATGTGACATACTCCGGAATGCTATTAACGTTTTGTGCTATGCATACCGTGTTCATTTTGAACTACCTATACACTGTTCGCAGCACTTTAAATGATTACATAGTAGGTCTGTGTTTATATATAGTATGTAATCATCTCAAATGCTAGGATTGCAATATGAATAGGTAATAAGAAGTAAACTTTACTTTTGATTACGTAGGTCTCTGATTAATTGTTTAAACTTTGGTAAATGAAAAAGACTTAATTTAAAAAAAAAATATCCTGAAAAGGGGCTGTTATTATTTAAGGTTAATATGCATTTTATGGCTTTAACATGCAGAGTATAGCACTTTTTGGGGTTTTGTTTCATTTTTTATTCAATTGGGTTTATTACTTTATTCATTGATTTCCCATAATAATGTTTGTGCTTTTATACTGCCTTTCAGCTGAGGCTCATAAAGTACTTTACCAACATTAATATATTTTTCTCACCACTTTTATTTACATTCCACTTCTAATGAAACTATCATAGACTAGCTGGATATAAATTACACTGATGTAGCAACAGAAGTAGAAGACAGAATATGCACCAGGGAAAAAAAAAAAAAAACCCAAAAGAAAACAAAACAAAAAAAACAACAAAAACCCCAACAAACTGGAATGAAAGCCCAAAATGCTATGACCCAGGTAGCTGTTCTGACTTCTAGTCTGCCCTCCCCAAAGAGAAGTGGGACTGTGAACAGTATGGCTGCTTTAAGGCTGAGTCAACTATACAGTGATCACTCAGACATCAGTCTAATCTGTTCTTAAAAATTTCCAATTATGGAGATTGTCTAGGGAGAGCACAGAATCTGTTCTCACACTGAACTACCTGTACTGTTAGAAAGTTTGTCTTAATGTCTGATCTAAATCAGTTGCTTCAGGTTTAGCTCGTTACTTTATGTCTCATCCAGTTGGACATGGGGAAAAATTATTCCCTATCTTTGCAGCAGTCTCTTCTGAATTTGAAGGCAATTATCAGGTAGCACCTGTGTCTTCTTTCCTCCTTAGATGAAATAGCACTAGTTCATTAAATCTTCACAAGTACTTGTTCTCATTGCCTTACACTTGCCGTTCTCCAGCTTCATCCTCCATGATGCGTGAAGTTGAAAATGGTTGTAGGATTTCACCAGGGTGCCTTCACTTACCCCGCGGGGCATGTTTCTTCTTGTGCATCCAGTGTGTGCTTGTATTTTGCACAACAGCCTGACAGTGTTTTAGTGCTTCCACTAGTGTGGCTCAGTAAGACCCCAGATCTTCCCTTGCAGATTCTCCAGCCAGCTTATTCTGAACTGGCACAGCTGGTTATCGTCATACAAGTTCAGCACCTCATACTTGTCCTTATTCAATTCCAGTTTCTTTTACAGACAACTTCTCTAAACTATCAAGTTAGTTGAAATATTTTCTCATTTTTGCAACTAGCCTGAAGCTGCCTAGGGTGGTATTGCCTGCATATTTACTAAGCATAGCCTTTGTCTCATAATCCAAGTTATTGATGAAAACGTTGAGTACTGCTGCAACCAGAGTACAAGGGATCCTGCTTGATAGTTTGGCAGTGGATCATCAATAACCTCTCTGTGAATGTGACTTTCCAGACGGTCTTCTGTCAACCTTAAGGCAGTTTAATTACAGACACACTTTTCCCAGCTTACTTTTGAAGCTGCCATGTTATGCTTACAAAGGTCAAAGTACACAACTCAGGCTAGTTTTACTATAGCCACTCTATTCTTTCATAGAAAAAAAAGTTGGTTTGAAACTCAGATAATTTGCTTTTGACACATCTTTGTTGTTTCACAGTTTCTTGTGTCATTTTGGTTTGGGTTTGGTTTCTTTCCCTTACAAGTGATTTGATTGTTTCTTCAATACTTTTTTCTGAGAAGGCTGACTGGTCTTTAATTCCTCTGATCTTCCTTTTTTCTCTTTCTAAAGATAAAGATTGCATTTGCCCTTTTCCAGGGTCTGGGACTTCATAAATCCTTCACACTTTCTCAAAGATAACCTTTAATGGCTCCATCTGATTCACCTCATTCTTAGCTTAGCAGTGAAGAGGGGCCAAGTCCAGCCAATTTCAAAAATCAAACCTTGCTTAGTTCCCTGATGATTTCTCTCCTGCTGTCGCCCCAAAACCTACCTGTTTGCCAATGGTAATGTGCCGCTGATCCTCCTACTGACAGCTGAACTCTTACACATAAAAGACAAAGAAGTGGCATGAAGTATGTTAGCTTTCTCAGTGGGACCTATCAATAAAATTGCTACCTAAAACAGCAGACCAGCCCTCTCCATCATCATTGACACGCTTTATATTCCTTCCTGGTGCATCTGATATTGAGCCCTAATGAAAAGGCTGACTACTGCAATAACCGGGATAAACTCCTGCACAATCCCACTTGATACATCCTTCTAGTTTTATCTTACATTGTAGAGTATATCATTATTAAACCAGTCTTATCAGAATAAAGGGCTATTTCTAAGACACAAAAAACCTCCGAACATCTTCATATTCCTTCTGCTTCTTGTATGAGACTGTTACAGAAATACAGATTTGACAGGAGCTTCAAGCAGCTTCCATAAAAGGTTCTTTACCCACAGGCGCTCAACACTTTCATTCTGCTTGACATTTAATAGATTTCACCTACGTGGTTACAGGATATATGGTGGTGATATAACACTTGACATCAGAAGAGTTGAAAGCACTTTCCACATGGAACTTTTTAATAAGGCAAAAGTAAAGTGACTTTCCTGAGGTCGCCCAGCAAGTTATTGGCTGAGCCAAGAACGCAGTCCAGACCTCCCAAATCCCGGGCCAGTGCTCCATCATTATGCCATCCAGCCTCTCATATTATTAATGCTCAGCCTAAATATATTCTTGTAGCAATTGATTTAATGCCATTAGTTTCAGACAGCTAATCCAACGCTCCTATAGTTAGCCAGCCTCCAGGGACTTACTGGAACAAAGAACTTCAGGACCAATCCAGAAAATAACATTACAACTTTTTCAGGAAGCCTAGCTACTTTTTTTTCAGTTGAAAAGTTATTTCAAAGGGAAATAAACATCCATAATTCTAAATCCACTGAAAATCAAATGGAAAGATTACATTTAACCAAGTGCGTTTGTGATCAGGCCCACAATGGTTTTTTACGTTTCATTTTCAGACTATAACATTCAATAAAGATGTATAGTAGTAATTAATGAAGTCAAGATAATGATCACCGTACATGAAAAGAGAATGAAGTAAAAAATCCTTAGGGTCTTAAAGAGATAATAGGGGTGGGTGAAATTGGGGGCTGCAGAGAAATTACATTCATCTACCACCTCTTGGGCACAAGAGCAGATAAAGGTTCTGAGTGAATAATAGAAATAGGCCAGATTAGAACAACAACAAAAGGGAGATATCTTCACATGCAGATATGAAAGGGACTTTGGAGTGCCTAAGTCCTTAGGGAATGCCTAGAAGGGTTCAGTTCAAAGACCTCTGAAGATGGCAGAAAAGTTGGAGAGCTCAAAGTAAGTTACATACTAATTAATCGTGTGTGAGAGAACGCAGGGGAATTGGGGCAGTGATAAAAATACGTGCTAAGAGAAAGATCAAGAAGAGGTACAGAAATCTGCATATCAAATAAGCCACACAGTCTTCTATGCTTTTGACTTTCATAATCCATCATGCTGAACTAGGTGGAAGAGCTGAAGGTAAACACAGTTTTCAATCTCGTACCTCAGATGCATACGTAGATTTTCTCACTCATCTGGATTTCTCTGTGGTGGAGTTTCAAGTTGCTGTAGCTTTCAGAAAGCTCTACTTATGCTTTGTGTTCTCCAGGATTGTATATCAAATAATGGAAAATTCTCCTCTTTCCATTTATGTTGTATCTTTCCTTCACAGGACATTTGTTTTTCTCATCCAGCTAGCCTTGTTGGTAGTCTGAATCAGACTTTATTCTTTATAGTGCTTTTTAATTGCCATTATATAACAATGCCAATTACTAGGGTTTGTCAATGAAATCTACTGCATCTTTTACAATTTAGAATAACTTATTTTTATTATCTTTGCTCCAACATTGATGTCAGCGTTCTTTACAGCAAATCTAGTAATGTAACAGCTTCTGTTTTCCACAGCTGAATACATTAAGAGAATGCCTTGCGTTTCAAATACTCTAGTGTGTCCACAGATAAAAGATAAAATAAAAATATAAAATACAAAATCAATGATTTAAAGAGAAAAGTTAAGAATAGCAATAACATAGAATGGAAAAATAATACTTTATCAGTTCTAAGCAGAAATCACCCTGAACAAAAGAAAAAATTAAATTTCATCCTACCAAATTTTCAGCATATTGATTCCACAGTTTTATATGGATATAGAGAGACTAAACATCTGAATTTTCCTTTACATTCAGATTCAGTGTCCACCAAGCATGATGCATTATACTGTCTGAATACATTACACTCTCAGAAGAATAAATGAGGTTTGAAATGGTACGTCTTAGAGATAGAATATTTAAAGAAACAGCAGATTTAACAAAAAAATTATTTCTCATTATGTTTTGTACAACAAAGACCACTGTAGTTACCTAGGTACCGAGCTGAGATTTAAATATACTTTTATGTGCATAAGCATAAGTATATAAAAACATACTTTATAAAAAGTGTATATATATGTATATTTCAAGTACACTTTCCATGACAAAGCAGAAAGGAAAAGCCCATGACTCAAATTTAGGCTGCCGAGCAGGTTTACATGCAAATCTCTCAAGTCATTCACAGGAGATTTTTATCTGTAGGCAGAAAGCAAACACCTCTCAATACAAATCTCATGTGATTGATATCTCAGTGTCAGAACACGAGCTCTGAATCTTCAGTAAATTGCTCATCCCACATATAATATGTTACTGTATATATATCTGCCATGAACCCTGTTTGAATCCACTGCTGCTCGTTTTATGTCAGACTGTTTATCACCATACTGGTCTCAAATCACAGGAGCAGTCAGACATCTGCTTCATGCACTCAACTGCCAGGTCTGAACTTTGAGTACTTGAAGAAAACCGGTATAAATCTCACACAGAGTAATTTGCAGCATTTTATCACCATCCACTAGTCACTGATCATATTGCAGCAGTCCACAGTCCTTCAAGCCTTAATCCTTGCGATTTCTACCGGTAGCCCATCAGCAGCCTAACCCGCATCATCGCCTCTCTCAACAATATGTGACTACATAAGCGTGGATTGTGCCCCATCCAAGAAAAGATAAATTTTTTAAGAAACCTACTTTCTCCTTCCTAAAACTAGACTATATATAGGAGATATATATATATATATTTCTCCTAACTTTTTTCATGTTTCCTAGTTCCCTGTAGTTGTATTTGTTGAATCAGATTCCAGCAAAAGCATCAAATGAAGTAGCTCTACCAGACTTGACAGTGTGATTTCTGACCACTTTGTTTGCTTTGTCATTTTTCACCTTCAATAATGGGAAGCAAAAGCTAGGGAGGGTCACTTCTATTGCCTTTTGGGACAACAGTAGCTCAGGGATGGAGACTAAAACCTAGAAAAACAACTGCAGTTCCTTGCACACAAAACTATATCGCCTGTGCTAAATTCTGATTGCAGAGGGGTGTGCTCTTTTTTATCAGTGCTGTTAGGACTGAGTTGCTGTCGTCTCTTAGCCAAGTGCAAACCTCGTGGTTCTAACAGTTTTCAGAGAAGTTCATTTTGCCTTTCACCTGAATGAAATCCAAGCTTTCTTTCACCCTTCAGGACTGACACACAAAAACCCATGCAAAGACGTATGAATATACTAACCTGAGCTGAAGATAGATGGCTACGAAGTAGCAAAAGCTTTTGGCGACACAGGTGTGTTTGGACATTTTCCCTTTCATTCGTCACGCTTCCTCTGTGCACCAACCCACCTGTAAGAAGGTGTTTAAGACTTTCTTTAATTGTTCTGTGCTAATGGAAAATCTATACTACATCTGGCTGATGTTTCCCATCTAAGATGATCTGAGTCTGGTGCTCATAGAACTAAAAGCATAAACCAGCCAGGAAGTATTTACTTCTTTTGTGAAATTCTTCTGTGAGTCAAACTTATGAAATGGTCCTGAGATAATTCAGTGCGTCTCCTGAATACATTTTTTTCAAATACCCTTTCAAATAGAAAGCCACCTCATATCTATAGATGTCTACACTTTCTATATCAAGGACTTTGTTGTATGAACATAAATTGTTTGTTTCTACAAAGCTGAAAGTTGGTACCATCAGCATTTTGAATTCTGTTCATGAAAGGAAAATGATGACAAACTCTTTTTATGGAAGTATCTAAAGAACCACTGAAAAGAAAAAAAAATTGAAACTACCTTTCTCTTTTGAAAGTGGCATTTCTAAATGCCATACATTTTTTCAGCAATTGGAAATATAATGATAGTAGAAAGTTTCCTTAAGGAATTAACATTTTTTTCTACTGGAACATTTTTATCAGGTAAAGCTGCAGAAATGCTATGATTATACTAGTTCACAGATCTTTACCATCTTCACAAAAACCTGTAACTCTTAGAGTACCATAATAGTTGTCTTTGGCTGAACACAGTGGAAGGACACATATGTGCCAGGAGGGCGAAATGATGGCATTTGATATTTCAGATATGCTTGCTGTAACAGCCAGCTGGGTGGGGGATGTTTCTTTAGATGAACTTTCACAAAACACACACTTTCTAATACTAAGCTTGGAGCCTATAAATCTGTGGAGAAATCTTAACTCAAGGCATGTACGGTTTCTTAAAAAAATAAACTTTAAAAGAATTCTGCATGTTATTGCTACACTCTTTATTGGCACCTTCCAATAGCCCAATAGTAATCTTATTGAACCAGAACTGATTTGTTCATAAAATCCAGGACAGTCTCACACAGCTAATGAAGCAGCTGACGCTTATTCTACTACAGACAGAAGTTTTCATCTGGGGCATCATGAAAAGTTTAACGTTGAGTTCATTGGGGTTGAAGATAATAGAAAAGAACAAGAGATAAACACTAAAACTTAAATAAATTAGATCAGGTTTTCTCACGTATCCATGGAGGCAACTTCCTGAGGACTTTCAAATCTGTTTCACAGCATTAGCACTTCATAAGTAGTCTTAGAAATCTTTGTTTCCACTTCACTTCAATATATATCCTTGATGGAGCATGTGCTCAGATAAACATCATCCTGATTTTATCAGTAAAATGTACCAGCCAAAAAAAGTCTTTTGAACTAATCTTTTCCATTGACAGCTGAACAATTTGTATCATCTTGGAAGGACAAATATTTTACCATGACAGGTATAATTAAAGCTAAATCAAGGCCTGACCTTGGTATCTGGAAATGTATTATACACTTGCAAACTAAATTATGAAAGCAAAATTCAGTAACTTATCCCCAAGTGCCCGATTCACTCTTTGATATTTAGAAACAAACTAAGATTTGCAAAGACAAGGGCAAAACTGTGGGCAAAACATTAGCTCACATGAAGAAAGTCATTATTCTTCTGAATAGTTGCTCCTTACCTGACAAGTCAGTCCAAGGATTTAATGTCCAAATAACATGCCCTCTTCTGTGTAATTGCTAACATTAACTCCTGTGTTAATTTCCAAAGTATGTAACATTGTGATAGATTTAAGGTCTTAATATGTTCATCTCTTTTATATGTTCATCCAACAATAGACCGGAGTGTGCAAGGTTCTGACATTTGTTATTTTTGGCAGAACACAAAGGTTTCTAAAGGTTTGTTATGTGCAGTGAATTAAAATGCAAATCTCCTTAGTATAATAAAGGCGTATTGTACACAGTGCTGAAAATTTAGCCAAAGTACAAAAATAAGTGAATGGTTGCATTCTTAACCTATTCACTGACTTTTACTCTTCTAATTTATTTTTCTCATCCATGCTTTTGCTAAAGGAGTCATTTATTTGAAATCTCATTTCATAGCCAATATATAGACCAGAACTATTAAGAAAGCCATTCCTTCCACCGCTTTGAAAGACAACTTGACATGCTGTGTATACTGCCTGAATTAAAAGATACTCGGTTTGTCTTTCAAAGGAAGATTGTGACAAAGCTGTCTTAATGTAACCCATCTTTTTTAATCACAAGCTCTAACAACCATTAGGATAGGATATTCCTGGCCTGTTTCTACGGACTGTATTTAATGTAAAATGCATCAGTCAGCCATGTCGGAAAAATCAGACTCCGACTCCCGTTTGTCTGCAATATCAAATCATCTGGTAATGCAAATAAGCACACAACACATCACAACTTGTAGCTTAAGCTTTGGATGGAAGAATAACGGTATGAAGTAATAAGTGGCACGTTTAAGTTTAGGATGGTTCCAAAAATAGTTAATGCTGCATACTGTAAAGAAACATTAATAAACAGGCCAGTTAAAGATCAGAGCACCTGTGCTTTTTATCACTACGATCTGGCATGATATACTTACGTACCAATGAAATATGTCTTCTAAGGCACACTGCTGTTTTCTCATACGGAAGCAGTCTTTTTCATTTAATTTAAACTGCAGTTCAAGTTTTAAGGGATGACGGTAAAAACTGCTTACCTTCCTGCAGATTTACTTCTATGTCCAGTTACAGCTGATATTTTACACTAAGTCTCTTCTTTTTCCCTCCTCAACCCATTTTTACTCTTACAACAAGCACAGAACCAGTAGAGCAAGGAGTGTGTGAGCAGGTCACCTGTCACCAGAGTCGTCAAACCTGTTTACTATGATCAGAGTAATTATATTATTATCCACATTAGTTCATTAATGATGAATGATGCAAAAGGAGAGAATGACTGGGCTGGGCTCTCAGATCTCTCTTTGAATTTCCATGAAGGGAGCAAACAGTTCTGTGAACAGTAAAAGTACTGAAAGCTTGTCCCTGTGGATTTATGCCCTGTGGTTCAACTATCAGTTGTCCAAAAAATTCTCATTGAGCTTTTCCAGTGATGAAAGAGTAGTTCAGTGTGGATGCTCTGGTGTCTAATAAGAGCTGAACTGCCAATAAACCCTCTCGTGAATTTAGATGCCTGTTTTCATTGAACACACAGCATTTTGGAGGCAACATAGAAGTTACAGAACTATAATATGCCTTAAATTATCTTTTTGTGCAGCATCCCCCACTCTTCCCATTTCTTTCTAAAATAACATCTTATATTAGACAAGTCAAATGCTTTCACTGGCAGTTGGGAATTTGGAGAAGACGTGTTGAACTTAGAAAAGTGTAATTGCATGCAAATACAAATTCTAACATACACCTTGGACAGTCAATTATTCAAATTAGTTTGACCATTTCTTTATATATTTCAACAAAAGTTAATTTCCTGCAGCTGGTGTACCTGTTTTTAAATCTCACACAATATAAAACACAGTCCAGCCACTAATGTCTTCTACATGACTTGCCAGTAATTCATGTTAAAACTCATGTAATAATGGGATTTTTTTTAAGCAATTATGTTTAAGCTACAAGCATTTGAAGGTTTTTTAATGAAGTATAAGAGCTCATAATCAATTCTTTTCCACAGAAACATGGAAAATAACTCTTCTTCAAGAAAAAAATTTTAAGGAGATAAAAAAAATCAAGTAATGCAAGTTCTCACTGAAAGGAATCATTTCACCACCAAAAAAAAAACACCCAACCCAAAAATTCAGAACAATGCATAACATATTTTCATCATTTCAACTACATAATGGCAGGGAAGACATTAAAAAGCTGATGTCCTGGTGCTGACTGTGCCTAACTTACAACTCTGAATCCTTTTGGACTTTTTGGTATTACTTTGCATGAAATCAGCATAAAAACATTCTCCAACCATTACTCAGGCCAAAATGCCGCGGTGGACTTATTCCTAAAATGTACCTCTGAAAGGAAGACTCTTGCTTCCCACAAAACATGGTGTGGATTCTGATGATGTGATACGAGCTTTTGTTGGTGATTTCATTTCCAGTACATTGTCACTATCAGCAGAATGAAAACAATTTCCCACTGAATTCATGATAGATCCTTCTATTGTCTTCTTAAGAACTTAAAAATAACTAACGCTTTATATGATTGAAATAACATTTCACTGATGTATGAATGGAGATAAAAACATTAACTTAAAATTTCAAATAATATATATACATGAAGGTATGTGTATACATATTTTTATGGGTAAAATTTACACACAAGAGTGAATGACTGAAAATTACATAAATACACATATAAATGTACAGAACTCACACATATAGGTAGGTTTTCCTCCACAGCTAGAACACTGAAATGCAATAAATCCATTTATAATCATCCTCCAAGCACAAGAAAAGTTTCCCATAAATGTTGTCATTTGACCTTTTCAGAAAAGGTCACCAAAAGGCCATCGATCTCTCATTGGATTTCAATTACACACACTCTGAACCAAGGATCTTTACATTTACTGCTCTCATTTATCACAGAATGTTGATTACAGGAAACATCCAAATTCTGACATTTCAAAGGTCAGTTTGCAATTTTTAAAAATTCCCCTCTATTATTCATTTTACTGCATGCTCTGTTCCACAGGTAATCCATTAGGAACACAGGTTTACTTCTTGATCTAAATAATTTATATCAGAAGCTCAGATTTGAGTGGAATTTAAAAATACTAAAATGAAAGACAACTGATTACACTAGTTATTCATCAAGGGAAAACATTTTGCTCAAGATAAATGTTTTTAAGTTTATGTAGATGTAGGTGTGGTTGATTTTGGTGGACGGAGCGTTGCTGCTTCTGCTGCTGTTTTTACGAATTATACTCTAGATAAAGGTGTGATACCAAACTTGAAAACTAGTGGTGGATATGGTATTAATTTCTGAGTTACCACATTGCCACGAATAATATTAGTAGCATTACATCTCCCCAGATACCTTGAGTTCTTCAAGTTGATATTTAGGCAACGTGGCAGGCCTGTCTAATCAGCTCCTACATTCTGTTTCAACATTTCAGTGAATCACATTCTCTTTTTAAATACTCACAAAATAAATGTCTTCTCCCATACCTTTTACTCATTGGAATTATAATAAATGTAATGGATTACATGTCATTCCATTACATACAAATAAAGAATTTATCCAAAAACTTAATTTGGTGTTCTCTTGCAATAATAAAGTGAAATAAATGTTGATAGTTCTGAGCGTTAACATAATGCTTAGTTTATTAGGAAAGGGGAACACTCATCTGTGATTTATTTATTTTTTAATGAGACAAAAGGGTACTTGCTTCTCTTACCGACAGTAATTCCAGGATCTTCTAAGCGAGCTTCTAATCCAGGTAGTTCTAATCGAGTTTGAAAATCTCACAGGTGTACATCTTCATATATATACAGCTGCTGTGATGACTTATAAAAGGATATTAGAACATGAATGGCTTTTAATGTGCTTTAGCAACTATTTGATATGTGCAAATACCATTAAGCAGATTTTCAAATTCACCTCCAGGTTCCCCCCCACCCCCTACATTGTCCTACCTGCCCTGGGATTTTGCCACAAAATTATATTGCCCTTTTAATTAGGCGTGGATATTTAACTTCAAGAGAAAGGCTGCTAATTTCTGAAGTGGTAGGTCCCTTGCTCTGTGACTGCTTCACATAGATGAACCCTGTACAGCTGTTGAGCTCAGTGGCCCTGTTTGTAAAGCGCTTTTTCACATCAGTGGTCCAGACCAAACCTGGTGACACTGACTCACGTTAACCAGGCATTTATATGCATCTCAGCAGGTATCAACCTGTTAGAAGAAAAGCTATGGCACAGCAGTAGAAATACACCATCCTTAAACTTTGAGAGTAACAAAACACCAAACCTAACAAACTGTCTCACAAACTGTGTGCAGAGATCCTGAAGCATTTCTGTGGTGCACACGTTCATAGGTCAGGTCGCCCTGTGGTATTACATCTTGACTTTATTTCAAGCATATAATCATACACAGATATATATTTTGATAGAGACTATATGGGATCTCAGGGCTTTGCATAATGCAGTGTTGCAAAGTAACGATATACTTAATCCAGAACAGCTGAATAAATACCAAATAAAATCAATCTTCTAACTCTGGTATTGCTCCAGGACTGCAATAACATATGCCCTTTCCCTTCGGAATATTTGGTCAGTGCACTTTAAAATGCATAACATAGATATGGTGAGGAGTGGTGTTACGACTTTTTGTGCAGGAAACAGTTTCTGTATCAACATTTCCTACTGGCTGCCATTCCTGAAAGCCATTTTCATTTGATTGCAAAGTGCACAGCATAGGTCCAGAATCACTAAGCTCTCTCAACGGTTTTAATGCCATAGAAGATAGTTAAGAACCACAAAGTGCTACAACCAAAAGGTGTACAAAGTGTTCCTTCTGAACATGCAGGATCAGACCTTCCATGTGCCCATGTAGCTTGTCTAATACAAGGCATGGAAGAAATATCCCTAAATTAGTAAACTATTATATGCTGAAGATCAAAATGAAATTAAAAGATCATGTGCTTCTATTCCCACTTTTTTGACTTGTATTCTCTGGAGAGCTACAGCATGTCAGGTGGCTGCTCTTGCTTAAACCAAGAACTGAACGGGTCCCTCAGGTCCTTCAGATTTGGGAAATGAAAAAACACTTTTCAATTACTTCCTTCTCCATCACTTCCACGCCCTGCACCAATTATGGGTTTTCCTGCTTCGGAATTCAAATGAAAGAAGGGAGAATTCTAAACCACAGCTGGCAGGATATCATACTCCATTTCATTATTCTTTTTAATACAGATTAATAATATTCTCTCATGTTTTGATGGGATGATCACACTTCCTTATGCAGCATGAGAAGCACTTTCTTTAGACTAAATTCCAGCTAGTGCTGTATGATCATCCAGGAAGAGCTATTGGGAGTTCTTTTATTTCTCAGTGTTTGACAGACATATGGTAAGTATTACAGCACCATGACAGGGAGACCACGTGCTATTCTCTCCTCCCTGAAATGGTTGTTTGCTTTCCTCACGCACTGAACCATGCAGCCCAGCTCAGTGCACCGAGATGCACCAGGCAGAGACATTAGCGAGGAGATTAAAAAATTGCAAAAAGCTACATTTTCCACTTGTAGATAATATTTTATCCACACAGATTATCCAGGAAGTACTTTACATGTAGTATTTTCTCAATCCTCACTCAGAAATATTTAGGATTTTGTAGTGTTGGCAATGTTGCTTAGACTGTTGTTAATCTTAACAATATAAACAAAGGTAGGCAAACACTAATGAGCTATACCTTCGTTATGGTATACATTTGAGCAAGTTATTTATTCACAGAATCACAGAATTGTCAGGGTTGAAAGGGGCCTCTGGAGACCATCCAGTCCAACCCCTGCTAAAGCAGGTTATCCCAGAGCAGGTTGCACAGAGTTGTGTCAGGTGGGTTTTGAATGTCTCCAGAGAAGCAGACCCCACAGCCTCTCTGGGCAGCCTGTCCCAGCGCTCTGTCACCCTCAGGGTAAAGAAGTGCTTCCTCACATTCAGATGGAACTTCTTGTGTTGCAGTTTGCGCCCGTTGCCCCTTGTCCTGCCGCTGGGCACCGCTGAAAAGAGCCTGTCCCCATCCTCCTGCCGCTGCCCTTAAGGGATTTGTGTACACTGATAAGATCCCTCTCAGCCTTCTCTTCTCCAGGCTGAACAGGCCCGGCTCCCTCAGCCTTTCCTCACCAGGGAGATGCCCCACTCCCCCCATCATCTCTGTAGCCTCCGCCGGCCCCTCTGCAGCAGTTCCCTGTCTCTCCCGAACCGGGGAGCCCAGCACCGGGCACAGCGCTCCAGATGAGCCTCACCAGGGCAGGGCAGAGGGGGAGATCACCTCCCTCCCCTGCTGGCCTCGCTCCTCCTCATGCCCCTCAGGGTGCCATCGGCCTTCTTGGCCACAGGGCACACTGCTGGCTCACGGGCACCTTGCTGTGCACCAGCACGCACAGGTCCTTCTCTGCAGAGCTGCCCTCCAGCAGCCAATTCATATACAGCCAATTGTATACAATTCATAGCATTACAGTTCTTAATTATGCGTTAGATTGAGCAGTCCCAATTTACTATCAGCACCTTGATACTCTGCAAAAAGTTAATTTTAGTATTGAATGGGGCAGCTCTGCTTTGCCAGAACCTATTTGCCATGTTAAATGTAACCGAACAACAGGAACATTTCCCACATCTAATATTCTAAGAATTACAAATGCAAATTACATGAAAGGGCTGTTCGATACTCACTGCCACAGCAAAATGCAATTCTTCTATGTGCCTTAACTCAGTCCATTTCATAAATTTGTGCTGTAGATACATGAACTGTCTTGCATTGCATTCTACGTGAAAACTGTTGTTGCTGAGTAACATTTTCCTCTTGCTGAAATGTACTTACATACTAAACTGGTTTGAAGGTGTTTTCATTAGCATGTTTGATAAGTACTGTCTTTGACCTCAAATATCTAGAGAAGCAGGATATCTTTGCAACACTGTGCCTCAGAAGATGTATTACAGACTAAAGCAGAACAGACACCTGTCAGCTATAAAGGAAAGAAAGGAAAGCATGCAATGTTATAAAAAGGATGAAGTGCTCCAAAAATACAGTGCTATCTGAGCTATCTGATGTCCTTGTTCCGTTTCATATAGTTTCATTTCACCGTTATTACAATTAATTGAGTTAGGACAATTTTAAAGCCATGTAGGTACTTTCAAGATACACAGTTGTAAGAAACAACCAAATAAAGATGGAACAAAAATCCCAGTTCTCCAAACAGGTACAGTGTAGGTCTCAATTGAAGTACAAGTCACTGCCGGATGTATAAACCTTAAATCTGAGTTCAGCTAAACAGTGGAATGTCTGGACCTTGGCCTAATTTCTGAAAGTCTAATTTAACCTCCATTTCCCTCTACTATAGAACCATGCAGTGAGGCTAGCTACATTTAAAACTGACTACACAAAAACCCTTGTTCTTATTCCATGGGTTGCCCCCCATTTCCTTATTCAGAACAGAATTTCTGATGACTTATACAAACCATATTTGATTTTCAAACAGCAGTAAGTACCACTGAGATAATATCCTCAAGAAGAAGGAATGGGCTAGACCCTCAAGAACATAATTTATTTTTACTATTTTCAAAACCCTTACTGGTCTAGTAAAATCCCTGGTTTAAAGCATATATATAAATATAGGCACTTCAGTAAGCAGTATTACAACCCATAATAAGTATTACAACCCATAATAAGCCAAAAGTCTCAGGAATCCTTCATTCCCTGACACAAGCAGAGAATTTGGCCTAATGTTAACACACAGATGAATCCACCATGAACTATTCAGTATTTCAAAAGCTGCTGACAGTTTATAAACACATCCTATATGTTTTGTTTGGTTGTTTTGTTTTGAAAAAAAAAGGTCTTATTTCTTATAATCACTCCAACTGATTGTAGTCCTTTCACAATGGCCTTTATTTAAAATAGCAAATATATCCTACTAGAGAAGAAAAAATGTTCTCATACATAAAATTCCTCTTTGCCATAAATGAAGTCCTCGTAAGAACTTTCCAATCAGAAATCTTATGCTTAAAATCCATTCTTCATAGCTAGAAGGTTGTATACAATTTTTAAATGCATTTATGCACTGCTTCGGGACATGACAGGTGTGTGTATGCAGGAGTTATATTCAGCAAAACTCTTGCATGCCACTGGGGTAGGGTTCAAAACTATTATATTTTTTTTAATTTGAGAACAGGAACTTTTTGGACTGGTTCAATATTTCTTGAGCGACCAAGCATGTTTGAGGCAGGCACACACCCCCCCACCCCACCTGCTCTATATACAGTAGAGAACTTGCATGCAAAATGGAACTTGCCAACTATTAGTTTAGCCAAAGATATTAGCACTGTTTGTATGAGCGAGCACTGAGTGTCAGCATCAGATAAAGCACTTTTGAGAGATTATTGTGGAGGATGGTCTTTCACAATGCTGAAAGCAGACAGATTAAAAGACTGAGCATAGCTCTCAAACTCAACCACTGCATAACTATGCTTAATCTATTGTACACTCTATGCATATTCTTTGTACAGCTTTTAATATTCTGCAGCAGACAGAAAAAGCTTTGGAGAAAAGAATCAAGCTGAGGCCAAAGATGTTTGAGCTTTCAAAGATGAGATTTTCATTCCGGTGAGGGTATCCTAAAATTGTCTTTCATGGATCTACGATTACAGAATTTAAGTACCTAAGACATTGGAAACACCCATGGACTTAATTTGAACTTCAAGGTGTGGGTTGAATCTGCACTGAAAATTTTTTTGAGAAGAGACTCTATCTGCCCTCCTACTTTTTATTGTCAGAAACATTGTCAAGAATGGCTTTTTTACTGATCCTTAGGAGACTATTCCTTGAACAAAATTGTAAGTTCTAGGCACTAGTAGCCCAAGTGTTAATTCAGCTGGCTATTGCTCACTATGTGACTCGACTTCAGCTTCTAACCAGGAAAATCACAGTTGCTTTGTTACTGAGACAGGGCTTCTGAAAGGCCGTAAGAGTTTCATACCCAACACACCTGACTTCAGAAAACTACCAAGAGAATGATCAGAGTGTGCATAAGGACAAGATTGCCAACAAGCTTTGTAAGCATTTCGCATTGTGCTTGCAGTCCTTGTTAAGAAAAATGAACTCCAGCCGCAGAAAATGCTATGGTCATGCAACACAATCATAAGACTTGCAGCAGTACCTGCACTTCACATCTGCCTGTTCGTACCGATGTCATTTTTAAACATGAGCTGTGATAAATTGCTTAATGGCAGGATAATTTCTTTTATTCATATGCAGCCTGGTATTGTAAAGGAACAGCAGTAGTTTGGAAGTCAGAAGGGTGAGTTAAATTGCCTGGGTTTTGTGTATTTTGTATGGTTTTTTCTGTCTGGAGAACTGTGGTATTTCTTGTTGTTCACTTGTTACACTGCTCACTGACTGCAGAAGTCTATATTCACATATCCCAAAACCAAGGCATTCTGTTCACTTTCATCGTAAGGCCATCTCCAATACAAGGTGTCTATATGCTTTGGCTTTCAATTCTATTAAAGTTTGTAATAAACAACCCTCTATAACATCCCCTCACAGAGGGAAGAAAATTACTGAGCTGGGCAGAGCAGTTTTCAGGAGATGGTGTGCGTACTTAAACCAGCTGCGCTGAACAGAATGTCTTGTACGTTTGCAGCTCTTGACTGTTTCAAGGATACTCACAGGCTGCAGCACCACTATTTTCCATTTTCACTAAAGTAACTGACACAAGAATAGATTCAGGCTGTTCTCTGGCTGTTCTCACAGTCTATGTCTGAAAAATAAAGACTCAAGAGCACAGCATCTCATTTGTCAGGGAATTGGTAGAAGCAGTATACTTTCCGCTTCTCCCATGTTCTGTAGTTTGATTCTCATCGGTTTTGATATTTATTTTTTTTAAAGGCTACAAAGAGGAGAGAAATGGTAATCAGATGGAAATAAAGATTTCACACCACAAAATATCTTTGCACATGAATCTATTGCAGTGATCACAACCAGAAATGTTGCTCTGGTAGGCAATGCAGGAAAATGAACAGTATTTCTCTCACGTCTAACAATTTCCTCCCTAATCGGCTTCCCTAGGGATACTCTCTTCACCAAAATAAAAACCATTCTGTTATCAAGGAATCTCACTCTAAAACCTTAGTTTCCATTTAATACTCAGGTTTTATATGCTGTCAAACCAAGATAGGAATGTAGTCCATTAACTTTATGAGTCGGTAGTAAAATAAAGACCAAAGTACAATTAACTAGAATTCAAAGTTAATAGCTGGTATATTTTAAAGCAATTTATGCTTTACTAATCCAAGAAAAAAATAATTGAAATTTATTCAGATTTTGTGCCCTGAATGAACCAAACTGTTCAAGAGCAGAGAAATGTGAGTTGCTCATGGAGCAAGACCACACAGGCAAACTTTAGCCAAAATCATTGAGAGGCATTTGTTCATACAGAAAAGGGATTTAGGATGGAAAAACGGGCCTTAGGACATTGACACTGTGACAAGTAGAGCTCAGTGTGACACTGATGGGACCAAATTCTAGCAGTGCCCACATTCGCATTAGCCAAAACTGAAAGCTCCAGAGGATGGTCACAGTGACCAGTGGGCTCACTTAGGCCTTTGCATTTTAACTGCATTACAGGAATTGTCGCTGACTGGCATGAAACATTTGCTCTTGCAGATTGCCAGAGTGAAAGAGCAAAAGCTGGCAATGCTTTTGTTTCCCCTTTTATCCAAAAAACCCATCAGGGTCTCTAAGACCCAAAGTTCCCATTTGACGTGAGCAGACTTGAAAACTCTGCACCAGCTTACCTGAAATCTGCAGAACTGACTGCATTTCTCATGGATTTTTCTAGTCATTACCATTGCTTACTTGTCTCTTACTCTGGATTTTTTATTTTCTTTCTTCACTGGCTCTCAGAGTAACCAAAAGTCTATGGCAGCCTCAAAATATTTGCTTTCAAAGTAACCTTGAGGAAGAAAAAAACAACCACTGATATTTTATGGACAGACACTTTAAAAACTTTCTACAATAATTTGCATTGAGCTTACTGAATCCAGTGTCTCTTATCTCATTGACTCATTATTTCCCATCAGTGAAAATAATTTCCAATATTTTTCAGAGAAAAATACAGTGTCAGTAGGGCGCAAACACAATGGTTGTGAATAACTCAATAGACTGAATTATTCGTGCACAATTCTCTTTGCCCTGAAAAAAGAGACTTTGCCATAACAATTATGTTCAGTAAACATTTTGTGTAAATTAAAGAAATGAAAATAACAATAAATTTCTTTGGAATATGGCGGCAGCAGAGGTAACAGCGCAACTAGAAAGAGAGAAATGGTCTAGAAAACTCATTTCCATAAGAAATTGTATCAGGTGACATTTTATTAGATCTAATCCTGTAAGAGGTATCACTATGTGAATTCATAATTCTCGTGAGCAATTCCTCATTTGAATAAAGGCTATTTGCAGCAAATTATTACACTGGGCTCAATGACTCCCTAGAAAGGGTCAGTGGGAACAGAAATGATAACTACAATGGACAAGCGCTGAGTACTCGGACCCAGTGAATTTCACACTGTAACTATATTGAGTGTTAATTTGCTGTGAGAGGAAATATCTGAAAGCTAACATATTTACCTAAGTCTTTCTGTGTATCTGAAGTAGTTGTTGGTTTTTCATTTTGTACAAAGTTGCCTTTAGCAATATATTAGTAAACTGAAGATGTATGCATGTACAGCCACCTATTTTTAGTTTTTACAGATGTCACAGGACTCTCAAAAATCTCAGGATTTGTATTAGAAGCACTGATGTACAGCTTTTCGAGAAAATTTAAGTAGGGAAGATGACGGAGAGGGTAACAAATACCTATGTGCAAGGTTGGCATTGCCAGTCTAGCATACGGAGGGAATAGCATAGAGATACGGAAAGAGGCAAAGGTGGGTAAACCGGCGAAAAATTATGGAGAGATCGTGAGTTGAAGAGAGAAGGAAGTTCAAGAGGCGTGATAGCAACAAAGAATAATTTGAAACTGATACCAATTCAAGGATACAAGACAGATGTCTTGAATTTGTGGGGCAAGAGCCCCCGGTAACAGTGCAATGGCAAAACTGTCAGTGAAGACTCTCTTTATTTCTGAGGTTGTCAAAATATACCTTTTTGCAGTCATTTCCTTGTTTGGTTTTGGTTTGGGGTTTTTTTTGTTTGGGTGTGTGTTGGTGGTGGGGTTTTTTGTAGCATGTTATGTTGCAGTATACACAGATACTTCTGTGATTTCAGTGCAACGCTCAGTAGCCTTCCGATGAAATTTTTTTCTTTACAATAGCTTCATTCAGAGACTGTGCAAACAACTTCAGCTGAAAACAGTTCTCCGTACACTGCCAAATCCAAAACGTCATTGTCAATAAAGGGTGAAACCAGCTAGCACTGATTTGTGTCACCAAGAGCATGGTGTTACAATATCAAAGGGCTTCCTAATAACTTTTGAGAAAAATAGTTTTTCTTTCTTCAAAACAATTGCATGTTATAAACTTACCTTTTTCCACAGTCAGCTTATATTATTTTTACAAATTTATTTACAATATTATTTAAGTTTATATTATATTAAATATTAAACTCTTTGTTATGTGTCCTTTTTAGCCTTCAGAAAAAAGCCTAAGTGGAAGATCAGTTTTCCTGCAAACTCATCTGGACCAGTTTTCTGACTTCAGCAGTGGCCATTAGCAAACTATTCATCAATCGACTAATAACTCAGGCACCATTCCTGAAAGTACCTCCTGCAGGCAGTTTTGTATAACATCATTGAAATGACAGAAAAGGCACAAAATTATTGCGCTTTTGAAAAGAAGATGCTATTGAAACACATAGCCCACCAAACCAGTGACAAACCTCAGTGTCCCAATGTCTCTGTATGCTAGACCTGAGTAAAACTGTTACATTAGGCTCACGGTTAGGGTACCCAGGGACAGCAAACTCGGGAAAGCTTTGGAAGTAATAGATGAGAAATAAAGTAATTAAATACTAAGACTGGACAAAAATGTTCCATGTCCTAAAACTGAGGTTCTGAAAAAATATAATGGAAAAAAATCTCTTTCTACAGAAAACTGAACACTCATCTGAAAAGCTGAAACTGCCAAAATAGTTTGCTTTCTTGAACGGATATCACAAATGATTTGTAGGGTTACCCAGAAAAGTTAGGAAAGTTTGGATTAATATTCAGATCTGTCCTTTCAATAAAAGATTTACTGGTGATCTGTACATATATATATACACACATACATGTATATACACACAGATGTGTGTATATATATATACGTGTATGTCTGTCTTACAGCTTCTTGAACCAAAAGGTACAGCACTGAATCCTATAACCATATGAACCAGCACTGTTATTCCAGTTAGTGGAATAAGTCATAGGCATAAGCTTATTTTTATTTTTTTGGTTTGACTACAGTTTCCGTTAATAAAACTGTTCCAAATGCAGATGCCAGACGAACAGAGTGCTCAGAGCTGTTAATAAATACACTGAACGACAAAATGTCTCTATATGAACAATGCATCTGAGCTAGCCAGATTAGAGGATTATGTTTCCCACTGCAGCAGTTCATATTATGGTGACACAGAAATGTCAAGGATAACAGAAGTGACGGCTGAGGCATTTGAAAAACTGAAATTAAAAACCGTGACTTTTAAACAAAAAAATAATAGAAAGATTCGCAAATCAAATTAAGCAAGACATTGCAGAAGTAAATAAACCCTGAGTAGAAATTATTCAACTGAATTGAAAAAAGTCATTAAAAGGTCAGGTCTTACACTATTCTGTGTGACACCAAAAACAGGGGATCCATTTTCTAACCTGCAGAAAGGGGCATTTACGATAAATTTCTTCAGTTTACCTCTTTGGAATTCAAAGCCATCTAGAAGTATACTCCCATCTACGGAACGTTGCAGAATCTCTCTTTGTGAGAAAACTTGTTATTCGTCTTGCTTTCAGAAGATTGGAGGTGCCATGGGGTACGTTCTCAGAGAGAAGATCCTCATGTAAAACAAGCCAGATTGCCTAAACAGAAACATCTTGCTTTGAAACCTTGTCTCATTTCCTAAAACTAAGTTCCTGTTCGTTTTCATTGTGGTTACTATAAAATCAGTATTTGTTCCATCTTGCAATTATTTTTAGTAATAACTGTGTAACAAATTGCACATTAACTAAGCATATCAGCAGTAAAGAAGTCAAGACTACATGTTTTGCCATGTTACTGCTGCCAGCCACAAAAATGTAAAACATGCAGAAAGAGAAATACAATTACAACGGGAAAAAAAACCAAACAAACAAACTGAAGACAAAGCTCTATCATTACTTCTTGGTAACTCTTCAATTCTTTGTTATATCCTTCTTGCTAGTGCCCTGGAGGATTCTTCTTGCTTCCTGTAGCCTCTCCTCTGTGTCTCTGTCTCCTGGTCAACTAACTCCCAGCAATAATCTCCTTCCTTTATACTCCATTTCACCATGAGTCTTGTAGTTTTCCGCCATCTCCAACTGCATCAGGTGTGTCATGGTTTAGCCCCAGCCAGTAACTAAGCCCCACTCCCCCTCGGTGGGATGGGGGAGAGAATCAGAAGAGTAGAAGTGAGAAGTCCTGCAGGCTGAAATAAAGACAGTTCAATAAGCAAACCAAGAGCCATGCACGCAGGCACAGCCAAAGGCGGCACTCACTCACTCACTCACTCACTCACTCACTCACTCACTCACTCACTCACCACTCCCCCTGGGCGGGCAGGGGCTCAGCCATCCCCAGCACAGCCGGGCTCCATCGCGTGGAACGGTGACTGTGGGGAAGACAAACGCCACCACTCAGAATGTCCCCCCTTCCTTCTCCTTCCCCAGCTTTACACGCTGAGCATGACACCATATGGAATGGGGTGTCCCTTTGGTCAGTCGGGGTCAGCTGTCCCGGCTGTGCCCCCTCCCAGCGTCCTGTGCCCCCCCGCCTGCTCGCCGGTGGGCTGGGGCAGGGGCAGAAAAGGCCGGGGCTCTGTGTGAGCGCTGCTCAGGGGTAACGAAAACACCCCTGAATTGTCAGCACCGTTCCCGGCACAAACCCAGAGCACAGCCCCATACCAGCTACTGTGAAGAAAGTTAACTCTGCCTCAGCCAAACCCATCACAAAGAGCTACCTGACTGATAACTCCTACCCTCCCTTTTCCTAGTGCCCAGACCGTTCCTAAGCCTGCTACTGCAGACGGTACTTCTGCTGCCGATCCGCTTCACCTCGGCCAGCGGATCTGCACCTCTCCCTTCTGGTGTCTGAGCTAAAGGTGGGCACCGGGAGCTGCTCCTGTCCCCTCTGAAACATCCAAAGCCGTTCCTGCCTGAAACACAGCCTCTCGCTCCTGCGAGCTGTGGGAGAGGAAGCACGAGAGACTGTAAAGCTTCCACTCCCAGAAAATACAATGAGCTTCAACCTCAACTCAAACTGAGAAATCTATTTTTTAGACAGAGGACATAAAATAATTTAGTTGAGCGTCACAACTGCTAGACTTTTTCTATGCCCAACTGCAACCTTTTTTTTTAAGGTTGGAAGTTAACTATGACAGTGGTCCGTGTTAGACCTCTGACAGACAACAGAGGAGGGAAAATCATTCATTTGCCCTTTAGTCATTGCTCTGTTCCACCTTAACGAGACTATGACTTCAATATTGGGATTAGAAAACTACAAGAATTACAAAAAGTTCACATCTTTTTTAAAAAACAGTCTGTCCCACAATTTATGGAAACTTCTTTGGTTCAAAAAAGTGGGACTTACTAACTTTTACTAAGTTAATTACAAAATATAAACAAGATAACTGATGTCCTTGAACTACGAGAGCCTACTTTGAATTTAATAAGCTTTTTCTTTTAGTCCTCTTACAGCTGATGCTCCAACAGTTTGTTTTGTGCTGTTGAAAATAGCATTTTTAAAAAAACTTTATACTTGTATGATTATTAGGACCATAAGTAATATAAAAAACCCCTTACGAGCGCTATAACATTATGTAAACTATTACTGTGTGATTTAACCTAACATTTGAGACTTTATTTTCAGCATTTAACTAAGTTTCTTCAGACTCCTGATACAAATGGTTGCTCTGACTCATCTGTCTTCCCCAGTCTCCTATAGTTGTTCTTTTTGCTGTGACTCACACAGTATCATTCTTTTACTTTAAATCACAAACAATTTTGCTATGTTAATTCCACATACTAGGTAACCATCACATTCGTTTCTCTCTTTTACAACGTTGCATAGTTATGGGGTAGTACCACAATATAACAAAGATCCAAGCAGCATTATTCCATCCTTTTCTATTATCTCTTTCCAACTGAACACACTTTTAATCGTCTCACTAGTCTTTTGTGGCCCTATGATATGGTGGAATTGTAACCAAAAAAAGTGTGTTCTTCTGGGTTTTGATCTGTTACAAAAGTCTAATTTCTATTTTACCAGAAAAATCTTGTGAACTGGCAACAGGGATTTTTGCTCAGTCACATCTAACACTGCAGGCAGGCTGTTTCTTCACACCCCATTTCTAGCAAGGAGACAGTCCCAAGCTGCTACTGTCACATACAGCATCCTTAGGTAAACCTGTCCCGAATTCAGAGTTTGCATGTTTATCCTGAATAGGTGGAGCTGTCACCCTGCTCTGAACAGGGTATGCTTAGTGGTTACAAGGTAACTTTATACACAATGTGACAATTTAGGAAAAAAACTCTCAAGAATTAGACAATAAAATAAAGACCTTAGATTAAGGATACTTTTTCCTGGATTGGCAGTTGCTCAGCCAGGACCATGCCATAGTAGATGTTCCCGTAGCCCACTGAACTCTGTCTGGAAGAATAGGGCTGTACTCGATGCCTGGTGCCTCTCTGTATGACACCCCAGAGTCCTCCCACCCTGAGACACAAACACACACTCCTTTTCTTAAGGAAAATCTATCTATGTGTCTTTGTGAAGCAGAGCAAACTCCAGAAGGGGAACTTAGCTTGGGCACTGCAATATCCAACTCCCTTGGCTTCCTACCATCTGATGTAAACTACTCCTGAGTTCGGTACATAAGATCACTTTATAAAACTTTGAGAGAAACTGAAACCTAAGGATCAGTTCTCAAAAATCAGTAAACTGAATAGAAACTGAGTAATAACTCCTTCAAATTAAATACCAGGAAATCATAAGGAAAGCTGTAAGACACCACCCTCCCTTAACAACCTGAAGTATTCAGATCCTGTTGCTCACCTGGAGGAGTACCCCAACTTTTCTTACAGACAGGGCAAATTGCTGTGTGATTTTTGTGGCAGCCCTATGAGACCTCTCTTTCCTCACTTGCAGCCTGGTGCATGAGTGCTGTATTTTAATTCCTGTACATGAAGAGTCACAGATGGGGATGAGCTGTATGGGCCAGATGCCTCTTGGCCTTACTCAGCAAAATGACTGCCGACTTCAATGAGACTTTTGCTCAGTTAATGAATGCAAAATGCAACTGTGTATTTTGCTATGGTTTCCATTAGGGCCCTGAATACACAGGCAATTACACATATACTTATGCATATAGACACTGATTGGGTAAGGTAATTTAACACGTGCTCAACTTAAAATACATGAGTGTTTTCAGTGAAGTCAGTGGAACAACAAATGCATGGAATTACGTGAATACATCAGTGTTTCCAAGGTTGGAGCTGATTTTCTCTTTGCAGGTAACAGGCACGCAGAGGTAGGCTTCTAGGGCCTTTTCTCCGACTCTGCCTCTACAACCTACAGACCAAACAAGAAAGAAATCTATGACTTGACAGGTAAAGGATGGAACAACTCAGCAATGTTATTTTAAAGTGGATTAAAACCATCTGAAATATATCCAGTCAGTCATAGAAATAGTAGAACATACTCCTATAATGGGAGTTACACTTGCCTGTTCCTAGTCATTGCTCATAAGCCGTACATCAAACTGACCTTAAAAACATTTGACAAGGACAGGAGAGAGCTATCTGTCCAAAACTCATATCTCCTACCGTTTTCTTAGTTTGCCGCTAGAGATTTCTTGGATTTGGACAACTAGCTTTGCAGGCTCATGGCCAAAATTCTTCCCCTGCAAGCAATACAGGGTAGAGGGATATTAATGGGAGCAGAGGATCCAGCTTTTCCCAGCTATCCTTCTTAAGGCAGGCTTGTTTGAAAGACTGGGAGGAGTAAGCTCAAAACCACTCCTACACAATTAACCAAGAGCTGCGAGCTTTTCTCACCACATTCAGTGTCTTAAGGACCGGGTGGCCATGCCCTTCAACCTGCCAACCTTACTGCTCTCTGCCATCTCACCTGCCCACAGAGGATCTCCAGTCAGGGGGGCATTCAAAACAGCTCCAGACATTTCATTCTGCAAGGGCATGGCGGTTTAGAGGCAAAGTTACCATTATTGCAAGTTCATCTAGCCAGAGCAGGGTGCAACATATATACCCTGTCCATGTAAGATTACTATCTATAAAATGAATCTTTTTTATAGATACTATTTGTGCAATCTTTTTCTCTCTCGCCACACATACACTGTTAATATATAAGATCCTGCTTGTATTAGGCTGGGCTACAGGCATTTTTGTACGAGTTTCTGTGAGCTAGGCAACCCGTGAGTTACTCTGGATACCCACTGACAGAAACTATCTGATTGCAGGTAATTTTGCACAGCTTAGTCCTTGGACTGCTCCTAGAGATAACCTTGTACCACTGCTATCCTATTCAATCTTACATGGACAGGGTATAAATATAAATTACATTCCTCATCTGAAAAGATTCCAGCTAGAAAAGCTTTCAATTAAAAAGACTTATTTTGCCAGCATGATGTCATCTCGGAATCCTTTGTTTTCAAAACGTTATAGTCTAAGGTTTTAGATGTAGAGATACTGGCACAAGTTCTCCCTGAACTGGGATTGCTTAGGCTTAGAAGAACAACCCTAAGAGACAGATCCACCTATAGAAGGAACGAGCATGGGAAGATCATCAGTGCACACAATCAGTGCACTAACCTTTGCCATAGCCATCACCTCTACAGCTGACATAAGGACGTGGCTGAGACAACAGGGATGTCCCTGGGATTTCTGTGAAAGCCTGGTAACCAGGCTTTGTCCTCACAACCCTGTAGGATCCCTGACATGGATATTATGCCATCTAGAGCAGCATTTAAGTTGCTCTAACAGCGGAATTAACAGGGCAAGAATCTCTGCTCAGCTCCACTTTTGTTGTTTCCATGCTTTTGAAGTTGTATATAAGTACTGTTCTGGAAACCGTGCCACTGCTGCCCAGCCATCATCTTGCCACGTAGTCACAGACACCTCCTCAGCACGTCTGGAAAGGAGCAAATATTTCTGCTTTTCTTTCTGTTCTCAAGTCTTTGACATGCTCTTCCAGTTAATGCTGTGCTCATGAGCTGTTACCAAATAAACCTGGTCAAGATGCCATGTCAGCATACTTGCACAGACTCCAGAAAAGTTTCTTCTCACTGTCTGGCGTGAGAGCACTAGGGTCAATGGAATTACACTGATTTTAAAAAAGAATCAGCCTCCAAGTGGAAGCAGTTACAGAAAGCCTAAGAGGCATAAAAATGGATAAACATAATAGGAGTTAGATTCACAACGTATCACTTACTTGAGTGTAGCCTGTAGTAATGTACTTCTAAAAAAAATTTCAACAAGGATGAAAATACAAAGAAAAAAGTCAACCTATTCATGCAATTAATCATAAATCTAGAGAGAGCACCTCTTCCCAGGCAAGGCTGTTGGAGCAAGACTACTGGAATCATTCAGCAAACAATTAGATGATCCTATGGGGAATGATGCACTCCAAAGGTAATGAGCCACCTAGTTCTCACTTTCATAAAAAAATTCTCCTGCTGTTCTTACAAAAGACTCTGGGGAATGCAGTATCCAGCAGGCACACTGAGACTCAAAATACACTCTACAGAAAGCTAGCCGGCCTTTTGATACCAGAGGTCCCCAATTAATGTATAATATATAAAACTCTATTTAGAAACCACACGCTTCATAATGGGCACTATTTAAAGTTCTGCTGACTTTTTAGAGACTTAGGTATACGCAAAATGCCTTCCTTCACACTGCTTCTTCTCTGAGCTGAAGAAAAGCAGCAATCAGGCTCCAAAAAATGCTTCAGACAACCAAATAGACACATTAGCTTAGCCAGCAGCTGCCTGGGAGACATCTGTGTTCCCACCGTGGGCACGCTTGTCTCCGATGAAGGGGGCTGGGAAAGAGGAGAGCATTGGCCTCAAATTCTGGACCCCTTGGCAGGAATCTTACCTGAGGTGTCTAACAGTTTCACTGTCCTGAATTTCGGAAGTGCTAGAGCTTGCCTAGGTAAGAAGGACGAAAGGGGTTAGGTGCCTCAGGGCAATGCTCAAGGAGGACACAGCCACAGAAGGACAATTGAGCCTGTTAGTGTGTTCACTTATTGCCAGCTTGGACGTTCCTTCCTCCGACAATGCAAATAATGCACGTTTTAAGACACTTTCTACTGGCTGAATGTAAATTATTTATTCCACCACTGCATGTCTTTCTCTGTACAGAGGAAACCCCATATGGCAAGTGATTTGTGGCAATACATGGGAATTTGAAGAATGTACCTTCAAAACTTGGGATCTGCTATAAACAGGCATAAGCACCTAAGGGACAAGAAGCACCACAAATGTTAGTGAAGCACATCAAATATTTTATGTAGGACATAAATCACAGGAATGTATTTTGGATCTGTCTTTGCCTATGATTGGTTAATCACCACTAAAACTTTCGTGGCTTCAGGATATGACTACAGTACTTGGCCTCATTATTTAGACAATTTTAGTGAGGAAAAATACAATACAGTATTACTCTTCAAATGAAAGTATAACTACAACATAAATATGCATAGATATTTATATTTTAAGTAAATCCAGAAAACAGTTTTAAAGTTATACCAAAATCACATATGTAAAGATAACAAGCAAGCAAATGAGAGAGTAAAAAGGTCATTTGTAGTTGCTGCTTCATTACATCAAATAATTATATATTTTCCTTAAGTATCATCTGTCATGAAGGACAAAAAAAGGAAAGAAAGTGAATTTTATTTCTGAACTTAGAAGACAAACATTTTTGATGAGAAAAACAAACATCTGCATTTCACTGATGCTGTGTATAGATCAGCAGGGTTTGGTTCAGTCTAAATAGAAACATTTACTGCATGCCGATATCTTTTTGTTGTAATTGTAACACTGCTGAAGTCATTCAAGTTATGATAAGAGAAAGCTGCTTGTGTGTCTCCAAGTCATTTCAGCGTAGTGTAGGTCTGTATTTTTCTTATAATGGTACCAGCACATCTCAGTACATTTTGCAAAAAGCCCGTTGCCTTGCTTAGAAGTTACCTGTACTAACACTGGTCTGCTGTGCCTGGAGAGAAAGGCTGCAGAGTGACTGTCCCTATGGGAGAAAGGAGAATTCCCAAAGAGGGAAGAACTCCACAGTTTCTGTTGTAGATGGGAATATGTAGCGCCACTCGCCTGTACTGATTGGATTTTATATCCTTCAAATGTTTGAGACATGTTCAGCTCTAGTGGAGGGTGGAATTTGGATTTCAGTAATTTAATAGTCTGACCTAGATTCATTTATCTGTGTGTGACCCACTACCTTCAGTCAGCACATGTGGGCATATGAAAATTTATGTAAAACAAGCTTGCAAGATTCAAACCTCACATTTGGTTATTTCACAGCTGTCAATACAAAGTAGGCATTTTGTAGCAGTAGAAATTGACTTAAAATGAATAAAAATAACCTAGCTTTAAGCTTAAAAAGATTCATTTATTATTTAGGCATTGCTTAAAAAAATTTCTCATGTTTGACACATGATTAGCTGCTGGAAGAAGCAAGCCCTCTTACATAAACATTATTATATGCTATTTGTAGGGTTGGGTTTTTTAAAGATATTTCGTTGACAGGAGACTGCCTGAAAATAAGTGGCTCACCACCGTAAGCCAACAGGGAGTCAAAGCTCTCATTCACATCATTGTCAAATGCAGTGGAAAAGAGCCCCCCTTGACTGCAGTGCATAGGCTCATACAGTTATTTTCTTTGACCTGCCAAAGCTAGATTTGAAATGGCATGGAAGAATGGTTCAAGGAAATGAAAGTATAATTGTTCTGTCAATTATATTTCTGACTCTGGCAATCACATGCACATTGTGAGAAGAAAGTTCTTCAATCTGTTTCATTATTTTTCTGTTTTGTTTTCTCCCTGGGAAGGAATAACGGTCTTATTTGCATAATTCACTATAAGGAAGGAAACCACATTTTTAATAGGAAATGGTAAATTTTGAATTAGTTCATAAACACTCACTAGTGATTGCTAAACGATGAGGAAGAAGGAGGTCTTGAGGACTATTTGGCAGAGCGCTGTATAGGACATGGTTAAACATTATTCTCCACAGAACCCTACATCTATGACAGTGACATCATGCTCTCAGGATAACCTAACGCTTAACTCTAACATTTCACAAAAACTATTCATACATTTCAAATGAATAATGGGTTCTGATTTAAGGAAGAACAAAGCCCAAAAAAAGAAAAAAATAAGGGCGATTATTGAAGCATTATTTTAAGCAGTGTTTTCCTTCACTGACAATTAGGATCAAGTTAAAGCAATAACAAACTTTCTTTGAAACAGAATACCTTCTTTTGCCAACATTTCCCTTTTCCAAGAGAATCTGGTTTGTTGCTGTCTAAAAAAATGTAAAAATCAAAATTGGTCAGTTTGAACTCTGCAAAACAGAAACAACTTTGACATGTTTTTCAGCTATCTCTAACCACATGTAGATAGAATCACAGAATCATTGAATTGTTCAGGTTGGAAAAGACCCTTAAGATCATCAAGTCCAATCGTTAACCCAGCACTGCCAAGTCCACCACTAAGCCATGTCCCTAAGTGCCACATCTACACATCTTCTAAATACCTCCAGGGATAGTGACTCAGCCACTTCCCTGGGCAGCCTGTTCCAATGCTTGACCACCCTTTTGGTGAAGAAATTTTTCCTAATAGCCAGTCTAAACCTCTAGATACTAGAAGACAGAGTCAAAACAGTTTATAGCAACTTTCCTTTAGAAGAAAAACAAGATTTTGATGATGACCAAACTGCCTTGGATTAGCAGCAGTTATGGAAAACCCACAAGCACAATGGAGTTTCCTTTCGTCCTTGACTTTTCTCACACCAGAAACACCTCCCTATCAGAATGACGTATCTTTTTGAGCAGAAAAAGCCCAACTTCTTGACTGTGTATTGTCAAGAGGCTGAGTACAGAGTAACACAAATATAGTAGAGGTTATACCACAAGCTGGAACCCATTCAAGTAGACTGGGGAATGAACCCTTTTCTCCTGGTCATTTCAAGCCTACCATGGCACTGGAAAGGTGGTGGAGTATACACTGGAAACTGCAAAACTTTGCCTGAATCTTACCACAAACACAAGTAAGTTTGCTTGTAGGAGTCTGCTTATGTTTTCTCACATTAGTTCACATTAATTTTTGCCATTGACTTCAACAGATGTATTTTTGGTGTAACACCTGGTGCGGTTGTGCTTCAGCGCAGGGGGAAGTGGGAAAGAGGGAGATTAAACTGCATAAACAAAATTAAATCTTCCTAATTTTGTTCAGATGGTTGCAGAAAAGTATCCTGTACTTCAGCAAAGGCTATTTGTGCATTCAGTTTCTAATGGCACAGTCCCAGCACACCACATATTGGTTTCCAACTTGAGAAACTCTGATTATAGTAACCCTGACTGAATTCAAGGTTGGTCCTGTGTCTTGCACTGGCCCCGCTGTGATCTTCTGTAACTCACTAAGATTACCTCCTTGGATCTCAGGAAAAGGCTTCGTTCTACTGCATGGTAATACCTGATATACTTGATCTGAATGGAGATTTCAAGCTCTTTTCTCATACAAATGACTGAAAGCTAAATAAAAATAACGATTTTTTCCCCCATTTTCTTCTTGCTCTTCAAAGGCATCATCTAAATATCCACTAGATCAGCTATTCTAAAATAATAGTGATTTAAAACTATATAGCCCAATGTAGATTCACTGCTGAGTTCATTAGTGAATTAATTTAACTGGCAATGAACAAAATTCTAAACAATTCCTAAAATTAGTAGCAGGCAGATGAAATATATACAATATCATAAGAACTTCAAGTTCTTAAACTTGGAAGTGCCACTTACTTCTTCCCCCCGTTAGTTGCACATGCCAAGGGCCTCATTTGGATCAACTTCAGCTCTATAATGCATCCGCAACATTAGCTGCCTCAGCCAGACTGATGAACCACTCGGCTTTATTAAGTTTTTCAGCCATTTCCGAAAACCAGCTACTTAGTCTTTTGACAACTGTTCCGATTGCTGTAAAAATAGGTCATGCAGTTTGTTAACACATAATATTTCCTGCTCATTTTCAATTCTGTACACTTGGTAATGCTTTATGACCTGTAACATGGGCTCCTCACCTGTGAATCCCATGGTGGATCCCTCCACACAGCGTGAGACCATGCGTGGACATCACCGTACAAGGCTTGTGAAAGTTTCATTAGGCAACACTAGAGGAAGTCTAACTGTAGTTCAGAGTAATTTTAACTGCCAGATAAAATCCCTTCCCATTACTACCCAAGACTGCCAAGAACTTCTGCTTGATCATCCCGAAATAAATTATAGTTTGCTTTCTGGACCAGAGCCAAGCATCAAGAATTGAAGCCCCAAATCTTCCTTATTCTCTACCTTTTCTTATTAAATAAAGATTAAAAACAGCAATCTTGTTTTTACTAGGTATTCGAGTCCAAATTCTTAGTTGTTTCAAAATTATGTTTGAATGCAGCAAGGGTTTATCATAAGGCAGTAAAATAACTCTCGACCACCAGCTCCCATATTTCTGTCTACCTTTTGCAGTTCTAATTTGTGTCAAATTTCATAAGCCTGACATCAGATACAGCTATACCGCTGTTGCTAGCAGCGTTTTATGGACAAGAGGGATCTGAGTTGTTTTTTGCTAATTTCCAGTCACCATGGAAAAAGGACATAAACCAGAAATTCATGTATTTCCTATCTACACTTGTTAACAAAGTAAATCTCTGCTTCCTTTTCCTCAAAAACCTCACTGAAAACATCCCTTTTTCATGTCCTTCATACTCTGACTGATTAGACAGAATTTACTGAGGTTTTACTCTTGTGATACCTAACATGTTTATGCCCTGAAAAAACTAAGGAGAAGGCAGGTAGAAATGCAAAGAGGACAAGGAGCAACACTATTGAAAATGTTTCCCAGCTCACCAGGGCTCATTTGAATCATTCACCTTATCACTGGTTGAGACAACTTTGCCCATTGCGTGACGAATCTCAGGGCTCACTTCAACTTCAGCAGCAACTTTCCTAAAGATTTCTTATTGCTGTTGGTATTTAACAACTTCACAAGTGGCTGAACTCTAACGCCTTTCTCTCCACTAATATAAAACCCACAATTATCTGCCACTTGGTTTTAGGATTTAAAATTCTCATAAAGGCTTTGCTGTCAACATTTCACATTAGTTTTGGGAATTAAATCCCTCAAAAAAAAAACCCCAGCCAACCAATAACCTTCATCACCTTCTGCAATGAAGTCAAATAATACAAATATTTTTCTTGCCACACTTTTTGCACAAATAAATACACAGACTGGAGTTCACAGCTTTTTTTTCAGTTCTCCTTTGACACAGGCAGTGCCTGAGACTTACCGGCTGGAAGCCTGCCAGAGCTTTGAACTGTTCCTTCTCCTTCTGGTTTGGCAAGTCAGCATTTGCTATTACAGAATTATGGAAGAGGTTGTTTCCTTCAAAGCCTGAAAGCAGGGGCAGTGCGGGGTGTTTGGTTAGTTTTGGGTTTTCTGTTGTTATTTGTTTGCATTGGTTTTTTGTGGGTTTTGTATGGGGTTTTTGTTTTGGTTGGTTTGGTTGGTTTTTACACACAAGAAGAAAATGAATATTTGTCCCTTGAACTGAAGTCTCTGGCCTCTCCTGGGCTTCCCTGCCTTTTTGTTTATTTGTCATTAAATAAAGAGTATGTGTAGCATCAGATGAGAAAGGGAAGAAGGGGACTGATGAAAACTGAGCCTTTTCCAAGAAAATCCAATAAACAGGCATTTATAATGCAGACATTTCTGAGCCACCTTGTTGAGCACCATTAAATTCACCTTTATTCTGCAAATCCACCATATCAAAACATCTGAGACATGCCAGCGAACTGAACCACAAAGGAGTTTCTGTCAACATACTCAAGCTTCTGAAAACTAGCCTAGTGATGGTTATTTATATTTTAAATCTTTGACAGACATAAAACAAACTTATTTGGTGCAATATATGCAACTGTGCTATCAAATACTGGTGCCTTTCAGATTTCAAAGCATGTATTTTCTTGTGCTGTTTTCCACATAATCTAGCTTCAAATAAAGGCATCAGTAATTTTGACTTGATTACACTATAATTATTCAAATATCTTTAATTTTATACTCTGGACTAATTTCCATATCCGTTGTTATCATTAAAAGAGACTGTTACAGATACTGTATCTCATCTATTTCCCATAATTGAAAAATGCAGTTCTTGAACAATAACAGTTGTGACAACAACAACAATCCTGTTTAAAGGCTACTTTGGCAAAATAGCTGTAATTATTGCAAACATAAACTATGGAAAACCACCATAATTAATAGTAGAGCAGAAGGACAAGCTGTCGACAGTTAACTTTTTCCCTTTTGATTAGTTTCTGTTTCTTCCCCATGATCCAACAGACAATGTTGGAACTTTGCCAGGGATCTCACAAAGTAAGCTCATGATTTATAAAACTCTATAATATCCAGGCTATATCCCAAGTAAATTCAGTGTAATAGTTTTGTACTGAAGACCCTCCAGAACCAGAACCGCACCCCAGCCGGACCTTCCAGCCATCGGCTTGAATCACGGTGCAGCAGCAACTTCTCTGATAAAAGATGTGCTTTCCCTTAGTGACTTGTTGGCAGATTCTTGCTGGTTATGGAAAGTGAGGCGGGGTAGGACAATTCACCAGCAAAAGTGCAGCTAGGACAAACGAAGACAAGAGTTACCTCTTCCCAGAGCTTCCCCAAAACTGGAAAGAGAACCAAGAGCAAAAATGTTAGACAAAAAGAGTGCATAGAAAAGATAATAAGTTTGAGAAAAGTTAAAAAAAAAAAAAAAAAACCAACCAAAAACAAACAAACAAAAAACCCCCAAAAAAACCACAAGGAGAGTGAGACAATAGAAGAAACAGCAGAAAAAGAAACAAGAAAATAAAAAGGGAAAGTTAACTGTGAGAAAAGAAACCACAGGCTGAGAAGAGGAAAACCAATGGACAGTCAGAGACATAAAAGAGTGCAAATACTTGAATTTCATATTTATCACACACCAACACACAGCTCTCAGGAAGAGGTTCAGGTGCCACATACCAGAATAAAAGAGAGAATGGAAATGCCAAATTAAATTATGAAAATGAGAAAATAGTGTGAATAAAGAGAGGCATTAAGATTAAAAGCTATTCAGGGGAAAGATTGTCTTTTTATTGTGTGCTTTTGCAGAAGTCAGTAGAATAGGATTTCTAGCATAACTCTTTTCTCCAAGTGCTACTTCAGCACAAATAATTAATAACAATAACGGTCAAAATAATTCATAAGACTAATGACTTTACAAATGATTTTGTGCAATTCTCAAGGGTAAGTGTTCTTTTCCCTCAACTCGCTACCCAAAAATCACCAGCAAATCTAGCTATCTAGCCGCTTCCCTTCACAGCTCATCTTATCTTTCTCCTTTCCTTATTGCAGCTTGAATTATGGGCCAATTAATATACTTTCTACCTTATAAATGGAGCCAAAGAAAACCCCTGCAGTTAGCTCTGTGCTGAAGCTGACTGCGTGTTGTGTTGAATTTGTAATGAACACCCTTCTGCTGGCACTCAGCACTGCTTTTTCAAAGCCAAGTATTTTGGATAGGTAAATAACAAATGCTGGATTTGTCAGATCTCTGGAACATTGGCATTTTACCATGGATATTGCAGTGTCTGATTACCACACTACAGTGTTAATATCTCTTTTTAAATGTATGCTCTCAAGAAAATTAGTTTCCCTACAGTCACATTTGATCATTAACTTATACTTAGAAAATATGGACCAGTTCCAGCGAAGCCTACTCACTCTTCCTTCATACTGATGTTGTTGTTCTCCATTACATAGATTAGGCTGATTCTTTAGCAAGAACAAAACTGTAGAGAATGAAAGCCCAGAGAGTGTTATCTGGTCTCGTTGCAGATGCGAGCCATGCTCCGAGCTGTCTGGATGCAAATCCATTCCAGTCTAGAAGCATGCATCCATGGCTTCCAGCGCATGCCAGCAGCCCCACCTTCATCAGATGCATCACACTGCACCAGTCTGCAGCGGTCCACCAAGGTCCACCCGGTAGCACTGCATTTCTGGCAGCGAGCTGTCAGCTGGACATGAGATTGACCCTGTACATCTGCTATCCGCTGCATTTGTCCACATTCTAGCCATCCAACAGCACTGTGCATTGTGAAAAAAGGAAGAAATGGATAACCCTCGTGTCAAAAGCCTTTTGTTATCTTCTGCAAGCTCCTTCTAGTTTCTTACTATCTAGAATTCTAAGTGAAAATATTCTTCAGGTGCAATTTCTCAAAAATGCCAAACAAACAAAAAACAGCACCAGGGCATATCACCTTCTCTTACAGCCCTTTTGAAATAAGTGGACTAGCAAGGATTTCTCTTTCTTTACAGTCATGCTGCTATTGTGCATGTGAGTGACTATTTTCCTAAATGCCAGTTGTCAGACAGTGCTGTTGTATTTGATCAGTGCAATTTTAATTTCTCTGGATGAAATAAAAATCAATATAGATTAAAAGGCAGCCAAGGCTGCTGGACTGATCTCCAGGATCCTTCTCCATAGTTCTCTCCGTCCGTCCTCCATTGTTACCTACTGACTAAGATGTAAGATATGAGGGAAAAAATGGAAGGCAGTGAGGATTTGCATTTATAGAAGTTAGTTATTTTGTTTGTCTGTGCATTTTCCAACATTGTGGTCTCTCAATTCTTGAAAACATGATGAACATATTTTAAAAGAATTGGGGAAGAAAAACTAATTCACGACACCTTTAGTACTGGTCTGCTACTAATATTTTACCTTTCTGCTGACTGTGACAGCAGCACATATATATTGCAGAGTTCGGTTGGGGTTTTTTGGCAGAGGTAGAAAAGGGTCTGAAATTTCACCAACTCTGTTCATAAGCAGAAGCCAAAACCGTAGATGGGAGATCCATCTGCAGACAGAGAGTTTCTTTAATTCATAGAAGCGATTTGAAGAGATTCAGAGGAATGTGACCGTGCTGAAGGTCAGTTGCCACCTCCACTGTTCTGGGGCCACTGCCACCACAAGTGTTTTTTGGAACTTAATGCGTGCACTTTTAAGTATCAGATTCACCATTTCTAAATAAAACCTCACCGCTGTCTCTAACGAATGCATTTTCGTGCTAGCAACGGCTACATTGCAATAATATGAACTTCTGCTACTGTGCATGCTGATCATGTCTCAGAAGATCTGAATGAGCAAAGTTCCCCTGTAATTGCAGTTTTGTTACAAATCCAATAAATAATAATGCAACGTGAAATTACATTTGCTCTTTAAGCTGTCATATCACATCAGAAATTCATATGGAATGATTTGTCTAGTCTCAAACTAAAGGACCCACTCGGCAAGCTGCTCTCCAATTTTTCCCTTCTGTGTTTCGAAATAGTATTCCTTAATACTGTTGGGAGAGCTAAAAATGAGCTGAGGATGGGGGAAAAATGTGTTGCCTAGGAGGCAAAATATCCTCACATGTTCATAAAAATAAGGGAAAACAACAAATCTGCATCAACTTTCCTTAAATAACAGCAGTCACACAATGGCAGGCAGCAGTAGTCACAGAGACAGCTGGTCCTTATTGAAATAAGGAAAGGAAAGAGGAGAAAACAGAAATCAGCATCCTTGAGTACTGATATGGTTCGTTTTGTAAATTGTAAATGTCTCTAAATAGCTCCTACAATACAGGACAGTTTCAGACAAACCTATGATAGAAGAAGTTTCCAACTTTTCCTACATCAAAAGAAATGTGATTTGTAGCAGCTTCTGGCAGTGCTAACATGAACTAGTACCGCTTACATCCAGCAAGTAATTTATAGCTAAGCCGGACTGACATTTCAAGGAGCACCTTTCAGCAGCAGGGAGGAACTGATCAGTCTGAGGGATATTCTTAACACTGGATCTGCTTCCTCACTTTCAAAACTACCTTCTGATGCAAACCTCCAGTGCATGATTGATCTGACACTAGGTCCCAGCAGTCTCTGACAGCCTCCCACGTCTGCTGTAAGCAGCCTGTTGTCTGCTCTTCAGAGGTTCAGCAATTAACAATTCATTTTATCATACAATATTAACAGCTGTAATAACAAAGCCAACCCGAGCAGCAGCACTGTGAATAACAACAAAGGAAAAAACAAAACCTGCAAGACTTGGAAGGCAATTAAAAGAGGTTGCTTATTCAGGGATGAAGATAGGGAGAAGGAAGTAGAAAGGCTAGATCCAGAAGAGCTGCCTCCCTATGCCAGTTCTGGGCTGAGAAGATGCAACTGGTTTGACATCTTTGAAACCAAACACCAAAACATATTGGCATTCAAGGCAAAACATACACATAGCAATCCTGCTGCTTCCCATACACATCACATCACCTGGTCATGGCAAAGACGACCACCTTTACCCAGCCCCTGGCGCTGCCTCACTGGCAGCGAGATCGCCAAAGGGACTTGCTGGGACAAGAAATCAAGTGGGAGTGTAAAAGAGCTTGGCCAGTTGGCTCACTAGATGGGATCGCTTGACCCTCAAGCAAAAAAATCACAAGGAGGAAGGGACTGAGCGTGCCACATATGGTCACAAAGGCTTCACTTGTCCCCTGGTTTCTATTACAACTACATTAACAATTTTCTTTCTGAGTTTGGCAAAGGTTTTAATAAACTACTTATAGTGCAGGCTGTTTCCATTAGTTATCCCTTCACGCTGCAACAGCCAGAGGCCTGAACTGGGGAAGAAGTGGCTGACTGTCCTCCAGTCCAACAAATGCCAGCAACAGGTGAGATCAGTTCCTCAATGGAACAAAAGACACAGAGCAGGGGGTGACTTTTTCAGTCTAGTTATCCACATAGGATCATTGCAGGTACAGAAGTGCCCTTTTTCAACACACAGATGTCCAGTTGCCTCAGCCCACTGTAGAAGCTCTACAGGCATTCTCTCCTTGTTTCACATCCCGAACTCCTCCTGGAAATTATTCATGCAGACCAAACTGAATGCAAGTGATCTGCATTGCAGATAAGGGAGGTGAAAAACATGTTTGGGAAGGAAAAGTTTTAACTGATTGGCTAAATTACTTGACTTAAATACTTGTCTCCAAAGATTACATTATTTAATCCTGTTGATATTTGCATGGTGATAACTGGGTTTTATGCTTTAATCTGTCTGTATTAAAGTGAATAAATTGGATGATAAATCTTTAAAAATCAGGCTGGACCTCCTATCTCACTGATTTTATCTTTCCTTTGGGACTCAATGCTATTTTGATTAGATACTTGCCCTTTTCTCTGAATTCCAAATTCATTATGATGATTGCTATAATCTGTGTAGCCCTAACTGCAAAAGCCTCTTCAATAAATCTCTTCTGCTTTGTTTCTGCCAAGTTCTGCAATGGCCTCAGGACACGTCGGAGAGGACCAGTCTCAAGCAAGACCCAGCCTGTGAGATGTCTTTGCCCATCTCATCCCTGCTCCAGTTCTGGTGCTTATCACTTGCGGTGAAGGCATACGAATGATATAAAGAAAATGGCCCTGACCCAAGGGAGCAACAATCACCTTTGAAAAACCTACAGAAATCATTAATAACTTACTGCTCTAAGATATACGGAAGGTACCTGTTTGCTGTTACCTGGGAAGGAAGAAAAAGGGAGAAGGATTTTGAGGATACAGTGGACATTTCAGTTGGAAGAAACCACAAATATAAAAAATACAGAGTTTCAGTGGGGGAAATCTTAAAATATTTCCCCTGAAAAAGTTAGTTCAGGTTCATCTAAATAATTACCAGGCTAACTCAGTTGCTACCAGAGGAATTATTTAAAATTAGCATTCTAAATCAAATCCTTCAAAAGAGACAGAAGGGGTCCTAGTCCTGCAGCATTGCTGCTTAGCCAAAGCATTCAGAATTCAAATCAGACTATTAAATGCAAAAAGATAAAGAATAATGCACAGCAATTACTTTTGTTCACTGCTTGCAGATTTGGTCTGAAGATACAAAATATTCTTAAAACTCTGGCATTTTATTATCTCTTAAGTTACTTGTTTATAGTGAATTCTTGGATACGCTTCGCTAACCATAACTGGGGTGTGGCAGAAAGTCAAGCTTAAGTGACGATGACAGGCTTAAAATTATAAACATAAGATGCTTTATATACAGACAATGCATAAATTTTATCAGGAAATAGTGGGCTGTATACACCTCTCTCTTTCCTTTGCTGAACAGAGAAATCAGCAGTGCTATTCCTAAACCTTAGAATCAAATAGGTAAATAATCTGTTAAATTTAGTAATGCCCGAGGCTTTAATATGTGAGATTAAAAAACTTGATTTCTGAGTATTAGCAGGGTATCTAGTAAGTAGCATAACTCTGCAAGCTTCTGACTTGGTTTTACTCTTCCGGACTAACTTTAATCAATTGCTGCAGTCATTGATACATGTTTGTTGCACTGTGTGTTAAAACAGCAAGTGCCTTTTGCCTCACTGCAAAGTGTGGGAAGAGGAAAAGATCCTGTGTGAGTAGAGGAGTCCATAAACATCCAGTGGGCTTAAAAAGCAGGAACACCTACTGCAATCATATGGATGAGTTGAAAAGCAAGAGTCTGGTAAAACTGATTGGTCTGGGCTGACGTCCCCAAACAAACATATTGTGCCCAAATTCCCAGGAGGAGTGTGAAATCAAACTATTCCTAAAATAATCGCTCACAAAAGAGAAATCCAGACCACCTGCAGCAAATGCATTTCACAGCTATGCAGGCATAATGCTGACCCAGGAGAGAAACATGGGACTGCCAGCCAAGGGGCAAAAAGGCAAGGAAAGACAGGACATATCTCCCAAGGGACGACCAAGAAAAGGCGGCAGGCTCAGTCACACACTGGATGGCCCATTTAGGTACTTTATGCTTACTTGCCCGAATGCCAAGCATGCCAGTCACCTTATATGTGCAGGTCTTCCAAGGAATGAGAAACTAAATGCTTGGAGGAAGGGAGCACTTCTCCCTGGTCACAAAGATGGCACAGATCAGCCACACATTGTTCCCTTTGACATAAATTCTAATGTTGCTTCTAGCCTAGAAGACTAACTAGAAGGAAAGAAAATGGTGACTTGTCTTTTATTAAAGAAGGACTAACGTAAGACTTGTCAGATTTTGCTTCCTAGGGCCATTGGGTATTGATTCTACCTTTACGCAGACAAAACACAGTCAATGGGCTTCAGGATTTGACTCAGTAGCAATTACACATTGAGAAGCACAGTGTTTGGGGTTTTACTTTTTTTTCATAGTTTTCATAAGAATTCCAGCATTACAGACTACTGCCTCTTGGCTGCGACTGTGGAAGAGTTTATCCTCCAAATCAGTCAGGCCCTCAACATCTCCAATCAAAAAGTCATTCAACCGTATTGCTGTAGCACTCTGCTCCTCACCAAGGATTATTAGCTTAGACCAAGCCTGTGCTAATGCAACCACAGTTTCCAGTTTAAACCGGTCTGCATCTGAATGGCTTAAAATGCAAGCAGAACAATCTAAGTGTAGCTGAAAAAAAAGAGACCACAGAAGTCTTAAAAATGCTACACATGTAAACTAGTCGTAAGTACAAAAAAACTAAGGAGGACTAATTTTTCTTTTCCCTTTGCATATTTTATTAATCAGGACCAGTTTAGCAGGAAAGCGCTTTCAAAAACCTCATCAGTCAGCAAATCTGACATTGCTTCTCAGTGAAAGGCCAGCTGATGTTCTGCTGCAAATTAACCTCCGGTAAAGCAAATGAGAAACTCCCAAACTAAAAAACGGCCACAGAATTAAAGGCTGAAGAATGGTTCAAAACTCGGTAACATCACATATTCTGTATCAGCCCACAAGATGTGGCAGATGTACTGCTCTGCTCGCTCATGATGGCTGTGGTGCAGTGAGACTTTCCAGATAAGACACATCATACTCTGTGACTTGTCAGTCAACCGGGGGAATTGCATCAGTGCCTGCTAAACTAAAAGATATCTAAGAAATGACAACAAGAACTATATTTCCTCCTACAAGAACTGAACTGTTTCTTCCATGCTTCCACCCCCCAGCAGCTTAAAAAGTTAGCGTTTGAACTCGGGATGTGAACTTGGATCCCAGTACTCTCATTTGTTAAAATAAACACCAAGTGGCTTATGGCTGATTTACCACCAAAATCCAGCAGGCACAAGACAGTAGGTAAGTTGGTATTAAATTGAATCTGATTGCCTTTCCCTGGGTTTCCCAGAAGTATTTCGCTCACATTAACGCTGCATTCAGAAACCCACAAAAGGGAGATTTAGAAACACAATTTTAAGAGCTTTAAAATATTTATAGACTGTGGTTTCACGATTACAATAAAACCTATCGCACTTTTGGGGCATCTCCATTGTTCAGGTCTTCAGCTCCACGAGGACTTTTCCATTATTAACAGGAGGTTGGCAAGTAATTTAATGGTTCTTTTAAACACTATGAGCAAATTGTTGAAGCGAGCCCGTATAATGCTGGAAGGAATTTGTGCATGCTCTTCTAGATGCAGTTTGACTCTTATCTCCAAAGACGACATGATTTTCTCCTCACTCATCACTTCCGGCTCTAAAGCTACATTTGCGTAGCTTCCCCAGAAACGGAGTAAAAGAGAACATAGAAGTAGCATCTGCTGCGAGGGATTCAAGCCTCTGTAGAGTTTTACAACTTCTCTGCGTTCCTCAGCGTGCATTTTTCCACACCACAGCCTCTCAGAAGTTTTGACAGATCAGTGGGCACATTTTGAGAGAATCAGAAAACTAATTCATACTGCCTTTGCACTGCTCTGTTACTAACATTTCCCTGTCACTGTGACTCCTACTAATCACGACCCCAGCGTACACACAGATGTATCTCTGCCAGGATTTTTTTTGTTTGTTTGGGTAGGGTTTTTTTGAGTAAGAGCTGTCAAGGGGATGTAAATAACTCTGCTGATAACCAGAAGGGGCATCTCAGGCGTTTCTCTAGGAAGCTGGTCACAGCATTTTGGCCTGCCATTGCCCACACCACCCCACACCACCCCCCTGCAACCACATTAACCCTTTGGTTTCCTATGAGCAGGGCAGCACCCAGAGCAAGGGGGCAAGCCGTTCATCTGTCTCTGCAAAATTTCGTTAATCGTTATTAAGTGGAAATACAGAGGCGTCTTGTCTGGTATTGATTACTAACATCAGGAAATTACTGTTTGGGGGTAGAAAGTAACCGGTTTTCAACTACCAACTGGTTTTAAACTGCAGACACAGCTTTAAGCATGGCCTGTTTCTCACAGGGGCGAGGTGCCAGAGCCACCCTGTCCCCTGCCGAGGCCACCGCAGGTGACAGGCCACGCTCCCCCCTGCACAGGGGCTGAGCAAAGTCAAGGCTTCCCTAAATATTTAGTCCTGTTTTCCGCAGTGTTTATAAGGAGAGGGGCAGTACTACAGAAACGTGACTCACATCAAACTGATTTCTTCAGCAAAACAATACCGAACCGGTATATTTTTAATGTCTAAAATTCGGAGGGTTTTTTTGTTTATGTTAGCTTCAGTTGAGAGCATATAAAATCACCCCTATGGAGCCGCGGCTTGCAGCAGGCCCCCCGGCCCTCAGGGAACCGCCCCGGCCCTCAGGGAGGCCAGGCCCGCCGGGGGTCCCGCCGCCGCAGGCCCCTGGCGCCATCTGCCGGCCGCTTGTCCCCGCGCTGGGCAGGGGGTGCCGGTACCGCCCGCGGCCGCTCCCCCCGGGCCGGGCAGGGGGTGCCGGTGCCGCTACCGCCTGCGACCGCTCCTCCCGGGCCGGGCAGCAGCAGCGGGGCCGCCGTGGCCGGCGGGGAACCGCTCTGAGCTGCGGCCCCTCTCCCGGACGGTTAAAGGGGAGCTGCCGCCACCGGCACCCCGGTAACGCCGCCCAGCGCTCCCTGTGCGCCGAGGTGGCGGCCCGGCAAGGGAAGGCCGAACAGGCGCTCCCAGCCACGCTCAGCCGTGCCTCCGCAAAGACGACAGCCGCCTTGCAGCTGGCTTTTATTATTATTATTTTTGAAACGCAAAATGCGTGTTTCCCACTGCCGCAAACATTTCCCCGTCCCGCCGCAGGCCCGGAGCACAGCTAGTGGGTGACGCTGCAAACAGCTCCTGCCTGTGTTTTAAATTGCTCAAGTCCAGACGTTTAGAAAATTCATTTTACAAGTCCACCAGGAAGTCTAGGAGAATGTGTATAAACTGTTAGTATGACTGTGTCACAAAAAATCCTGGGTCAAATTAAAAAAAAAAAAAAATCTAATCCTCAAATGCTGCAGGTAACTTCAGGGCCCTCGGGGTGACTCCTAACCCAGCTCCAGGGAAAACCCTCCTGCCATAGAGTTTGTTCTGCTTTTGCCTGATAAAAATTCAGCTGATTTCTAGCCCGTATGTTGCTGCTGGTTTTAGCCACAAAAACCATACGTGGCTCAAAGCTCCAAGCCCTGACACAGAGATGCACCACATCAGTCTCTCCAAAATGCCCAAACATCTTCCCTGGTGTCCTTTTAAAAATAAGAAGTGGAAGAGGAGTATTTTACTTTTACATTTAAATTTATCTGGCTGTTACATTTTGGTTTGCAGTTGCTTCCAGACACAACTTTTCAGCTGACAGAAGCAATAACCACACTCAGAATTCCGCAACAACGTGCCTGTCACCTAATTGTCCGTCTTATGCCTTTTCTGTCCCTCATTGCTTTCTCAGCCAGTCAGAAAAGACATGAAGAAAGTAATTACTATTTTCACAGGTTTTACATTTAAATTTGGACCCTTGAAAAGCAGTTATTAAAAGTTGACACAATTAATGAGGATGAGGAGCAGAAAAACCTGCTTAAGAACCCCACAGTCCACACTATAAAGACTGAATTTCCCTGTAAAACAATTAAGGCACCACAGCGATTGATGCTACAGATACAGCAGTGATGGTTGGCATGTTTGGAATGTCATGCAACATTTCTTCCTTGTATTTACCTTTCTTGTCCCTAACCCAGTGGTCAGAGACCCAAAGTTAGTTTCTGCTCCAGCACCCCGTTATTCTGCTTCTAGACTATGGGCAAGTCACACTTGCATCAAAACCACAAGTACAAATCTCAATAGCTCTTTATACTACTGGCCAAATAAATAACTGAACAGCGCTAATTAATATCTTAAGCATTTTTACAGTGACAGTAATAACCTAAAGATTAATTTCCTTTGCTCTTGGTGAGAGGGGCTGTGAACAGGGAGAAGGGCATCCTGCCTGGCAATCCCAGGCTATTCTAGAAGATGTCACTGAAAAGAATCTCTTCCAGCCCCAGCCTGTAATTTTATTCACCTACAATTCAGCTGACACTGTTGCCCTGGATTCCTCCTCCCTGTTAGATATTAAAATGGCTGAAGTCAAACATGAAATACTACGTTATTTCAAAAATCTGTTTGGGAATTCAAAACCCAGGGACAAATGGACCCTGCAATAGCTCTTATGCCCTACTGACACTTTAAAATCCTTCCCTCCTTCCCATCTCAGCAGTAAAACCAGCTTTAAACCATTTCTGTATTTTTCATGTAGTTGACTGATTTCTGCTGAGTGTCTTTGCCCTTTCCTCCCCTCCTCCTTCAGTTGCATCAAGTTCACAGGCAGAGAAAGAGAAGTTAAAGCAAGAAGCATCCAGGAAAAACTGAAATCCTAGGTCAGTCTGCCTCATGCAAACAAGGCAGGCATGAAAACCATCCTGAAAATTCAAGTTGCCATAATTTTTCAAGTGCCCCCTTGAGAAACTCCCTAGTAATCAAACCGTTCCTAGATCTGCGGGAGCTTCTAAAGAAACACCTCTGTAAGCAGCAACAAGACCTTTCCACCAACTGCTTTACCTCAGTGGAGAATTTGTTGGGTTTGGGTCCTAATTGGCTTCTCCATAATTTCGTCCTGACACTGGCTGCATATATGGAAGGTCTCCAGAGGCTGAAACACTCTACTGCTGTTGCAAGCACAAAACAGTTTCCAGGATTTACAAGACTGAGGGCACTCAGGAGGGATTTAGACATCCAACCAAAATTGTACAGCAATGAATCAGCAGTCAGTAAGTGCAAGACCTGTAGGAAATAAACTGAATAGAAATAAGAATGTTTATCATTTCAGGCATCTCCTATCCTGACATCCCTTATGTGTATATCAGAATACATGGGTACAGCCTAGACACTAATATGATCCAGCTAGAAATCATAGCCAGACAGAGTAAAACCAGTATTTTCAGCTGCTCTGAGCTGACAAAGCATCAGTTTGGGCTTATTAAGTAAGTACTCAGCTGGAAGGCTGGAGAACTGGGCTCCCCATTCCTGCCACTGACTTCATGCCCTAAAATGAAGGTATTAAGTACACAATATATTTCATTAGAATAGCCATCATCATGGTTATGGGTGTAAAAAGCCCCACTTGACTCTCAGCATGCAGCACTGTTGCTGGAAGACAAATTTATAGCTAAGGATAATGGGGAAATACACAGAATTACAGCTCTACCACACGTTAAGTGCATCCCTAACTGCCCAGGAGAGACTCTAGTACCAAAAATTGCCCACTATCTGGAAAAAAAAAATATTATTTTTCTCTCACATTTGCTCTGGCTGCTTGCCAAGAGTTTGCATGCAATTTCCACATGGATTTCCAGACTTTCCAGTCTTCCTGTGTTGAGGGGTTTTTATATATATATACATATATCTCTAATCTCAGTGCACTCAGTAAGGTGTTTGGAGTGTGATCAGCACAGACCTGGAGGGGAGCCAGCTTCCAAAGGTTGCAATAAATGCAAAGGAGACCCACGGTGTTTAAAGATGAAGAATGAAGTCCATCTACTGAAGGGCTGCGTTTAGCTGTAATTCTCTTTTGGACTTCAATATGTACATAATATACACACATGTATGATACATACATAAAACATGTATGTTTTCAAACACAGAACTGGTATTCTCAGTAACGGAAGAAAAATTGCTCATCAGCTGAATTCTTCCAAAGAAAAAAATTGCACTCAAAGGTATCCAAAGGCCATTGAAATCATGACAAAAATCTCAGAATGGTTCCAGAAGAGATGTACCAAGTGCTCGGTCCCTGTGAGGGAAGAGCAGGTCCGGACCCTGTTTCAGCACTGGGGCACGAGTGCATTGCTGCACTTTTGACAGACGGCCAGCCACCAAAGCTAGCGTTTGAACCCTTTCAGTCATGCTTTGGTTGTCTCTAACCTAGGAGCAGAGCCATAAACGTGCTATTACGATGAATCATCTACTGTTTTCATGACAGAATCTCTACACACAAGTAGGCTGAAGAACGATGCAAACGGGAGGTCGTATCACTAGAGCAATGTAGCTGAAGCAATGCCATTTTCCACGCACCAAATGGTAGCTACTGTTTTTGCCAACTCACAGACATTTGGATAAGACACCTTACTCTGTCTTGTGATATAAAGCCATTTCTAATCAATTCCCCGCTAAAGTATGGTAAAACAATCAATGCAATTAAGATTAATTATTCTGTTAGCGTGAAAAACAGTCCCAGACCTTTTGTATTATAACTTAATAACACCAAAGATAAAAAAAACTACTCAAGAATCCTCTTCAGGGGACAAAAAGCTTCCCTTTTCTTATCCAGCAAAACAAAACAAAGAAAAACCACACACACAAAAAAAAAAAACCCAAACAAAACACCAATTGCCTTTCTTCCAGAAATGGCTTCCCATACTGCCATTATTTAATCCTCAAGGTGACCCAATTTAGGCTGAAAGTACCAATAGATTACCAGAAGGAAGAAATACAAATAGCACAGAAATGGTATGTGCTGTTCTCCTGAGATTCACGAACACAAAGGACAAGGACAGAATCTTGCTGTCAGTTTAAGTAAAAAAAAAAAAAAAATAAAAATACAAAAGAAGGAAAACTGCAGCAGAGTCCTGCCTCTGGTCTCCAAAGTATGAACTTCCATCCTCCCAAAAAGCCAGGTCTTGCAAACAGATAAGCTTTGCTTTAACGGAAACTCTAGCAGGATTTTAAATTAACCTACGGATTTAAGTCAGTGTCATTTTCTATAGTTTTGCTGAATCATAGGAAGGAAATATGAATCATTTTAGACTATGCTAATAATTTTCTGAATTTTTCATTTTCATATTTAGATCAGGAAACAAACATACTAAAAAATGCCCAGAAGTAACCCCTCTGCCAGAAGCCCTTTCTGTTGAATCTTACTATTTGTTCCTCTTAGAATATCCAGCACATAGTACATTTTTAATATACATTAGCGAGGTGGGGCTTTTTTCCCCCCCAAATGTTTCGTAACATCTTAAGGAACAGAACGCCCATAATGGCTATCACTTGTTGAAACTCTCTTCTCTACCAAAACCACTGATGTCAAGAAGAGGCAACAACTGTGACTTTGTCAGTAGTTTCATATCTGGTTTGTTTTGAGTTTGAGAAGACTGCCCTTCCTCTGGTACCACAGAGAAGAAGGTGGCAGAATAGGAAGCCCAAAAGGGACAGCAGCTGGGAACAGACCCTTTCTGGTCCTCAAATGTAGGGTGTATAGCTATCAAAGAAACCATTTTTTTGTTGCTACACAGCCAAAAAGGTAGGTCAGAGCACAGAAGCAATATGGTAAGATCTGGGTTTCACTCATTTTTCACAAGCAGGAGCTTCCCTCACCCGTCTGTGCCAGAAAGACATATGGTGGTTTTCATCTCCAGCAGTGAAAGAGAGTACATGTCGTAAGTTATTGCTCCCACTGGTCACCTTAGATTATACAATGCACACAGCTGAATTTGATGATGTCTATAGTACATTCATGCATGTGTAGAGGAGTCTTGAGCATTAGGGATAGCCCTACATAAATTCCCCGGGGAATGTTCGATAGAGAATTACAGGCAACCACAGCCCTACCTTAAGCGGCTGGACTTTGTCCTTCATCTTTAAAGACCACAAGTCTCCTGACCATGTAGTAAGAGCTTGGGAAACTGGTTCTCTTGCAAAACAAGTCTGTGCTGATTACACTCCAAACACCTTACTGAGCACCCTGCCATGCCCCTCTCATCTAACCATGTATCACCATGGGTGACAGTGCCTCCAGTGCAGAAAAGGTACTGACAGACGGCAAGTTTCTGTATACATACAGTGCCCACTCCTTGTCTGAACTTGATTTAAAAAAATACTTGCCATAGCTACACCAACAAAATAGGATTTACAAAATGCAGAAAAATGTATGTACTTGCCTGCATATGGCTACACCGAAAAGCACTTTGGTTTATGTGTTAAATGCGTTAAAAGATTACAGGCTTGCATTTAGCATACTGCAGCACTTGCTAGCCAGCACAGTCATTCAAGGAGAAGCCTGGAAGAAAACAGGAGGAAATTCCATCTCTGCTTTCTTTTTTGCAGCATCTTCACAAAACAGAAAACAATCCTTTGAGAACATCCTGAAATCCAAAACCAGACATAACTTCCCTAAGGATTAAATCAGCCTTTAGATATGTACGCACTGTTCACTCCGACTGCTTTTCATAGATACCTAGAAGGATAACAGCCCTTAGTGAGAGGTTTTAACCATGTTTAGACCACATTTTGCAACATAGAGTGCAAGTTCAGAGTAAAACCTATTCTAAGATTTAATTCTCCAGATAGTGGGTTTTATTTTATTCTCATCTGATTTGCAGCAATAATTCCACAAAAGCCACTTTGCTCCACTGATTTGTGAAGCAAGTTCAGAGACTTCAGAACAGGTTTTCAAATTGATGAATATGAATCTTGCACACTGCCCTCATGCCGACACTGAGGATTTCTCCACTAGTTACAAGAAAGCTTGGTAAGTCAAAGCAGATGAAAGTTATGCTACTGAGGAAATTATGTTTACATGAAGCTTTCCATTTGTTTGAAGAATTTCACAGCTATCCAGATCACAGAGATTTTTAATACGGACAGATAAGCACATCAAGAGTCGGAACAACGAGCCTTAAAGATGTGTGCACAGCTGGCACACACTGACCCTTCGATCCTGCTATGGTCTTGCACCCTGCTTGCTTAAGTCATCAGTGTTAGAGGACAAACACACAGCGCACAAAATGGACAAACATTACAAACAGCCACTTCTTAAAGAACAGCTGCTGCTGCTGAAGCCTGATCTAAACGACCATTTAAAATTAACATTTGAGTGTAGCAAATCAGTCTCTGCATACTACAGGTAAAATACATGTATGCACCTCTCACTTTTTCATTTATTATGTACCACTTCTGTTTACAGGTAAAAAAAAAAAAAACCACACACCACAGCATCTATCAGCAGCACATTCTTAACAGGAAAATTAAGCACATATACAGGAGAAAGAAAAATGTGATCAAATGACAGACTGGGGCAAGGCCAGCTGTGATGAGCACCGCTGCTGCAGGCCAGGTTGGCACAGCTCCGGCTGCCCACCTTGCAGGCTGCGGTGCCACCAGGGCAGAGCAGACCTGCAATCCCTGTCACACAAGGGAGCTTTTGCTCATCTCTCTGATGAAGCAGTTCACATCGAACTGCAGGACTATGAGCTAGATCATGTCTGCTGTGGGGATGGAAACACTCTGCCAAAGGGTAGTAACGTCTCAAACTGCTACAGCTGTTCGTTCAGCGAGCATGAGCCCTAAATCTTAACACTGTATCTCGAGGATTAGTCCAGCTTTACCACTATATTGTCTGAGGCAGGTTAATTCACTTCACATCATCTTTTTTCCCCATCCCTTCCGTTCTTCTTGTGCATATTGATTTTTGCCATTGGTAACAAGATGATGGATCCCTCAATCTGTATTAGCCTATAGCCCCCTACTAAAAAAAAATAAAAATCTTAATGATAGTTATCACAAAAGCAAATACGCAGGCAGCAAAATGAGCGATTATTCCTATGTGAATACTTGTTTGTTTGGTGCTTTTAAGTAGGAAAGGACTGGTTAGAAATTACAAGAGTCACAACCAAAAATCAGGAAGTATACATGTGTGCAATCTAGTTGCCAGGACTGCTACAGAGTAAGAGTCAGTAGCCACTAGGTTCTCCTCACAGATCCTCCATTTAAGTTACCTCCTGGCATCAGTGGATTTGCACCACAAGAAGCTCTCTGAGAGCAGGAACAAGCTTCTCAGCCAAGTTTTCTGGGTTTTGGTGGGGCTTTTTTTTTTTGTGGTTTAGGTTTTTTGTTTGGGGCTTTTTTACTGTTCCAAGACTACTAGAAATTTAGAATGTAATGCCTTCTTAGCCATTGCTCTATTACCCAACACTAATTGTATCTACTTCTTTTACTTGTAGGATTCTTTGTAGAAGGGAGGAAATTTCGTCAAAAAATAACCTACATATGACTTTCTGCTCTTCAGTATGCAGCTGAGTCCCTGAGTGTGATAAAGAAATAGCTAAGAGAAATTCAACCATGAATCTGTTATTTCATGGAGTTATATATACCCAATTCCTTAGCAGTTACAAAAGTTTATATTTTATTTTAACTGGAAAGGCAACAAAATTCAGAACAGCATCCTTAAAATACCACCCATGGGTATTTGTTCTCTGAATCAGGAGTGGGGAAGGGAAAAACAATAAATCTATAGTGAACTACTCATTTTGATCCAGGCAATCTACTGTTTCTTTTTCCTTAAACACACAGAAACAAAAATAAATGGCCCCACTGGCCAGTAATTTTCCTGTTTCGAAGGAACTCTGAGACTAATGTGTCACTTTCAGACAAAAGAGACTTGGGCTGCAGGCTCTTTCAACACACAAAGTGACTCTTACTTCCGGGATTTTGTTAAGAAGTCAGCCTGCCCCTTTCTAGTTCTTCATTCTGTTGTTTCAAAACACTCATACAAGCAAACATCACCTCAACAGGCTACTGCTGATTACAGCCTCTTCAGAAGCTGTGAAGCATGAGCCCTTCACTTGGAGAGTGATGGACCTGAAACCTCAGATCAATGCCAAAACGGAAAGGGGAACGCTGTTTCACCACCATCAGCCCACTCCTGAGGTCCTTCTGTAGCTCCGAAAGGCTGGCCACAAAATCCTGGTGCGAGTCGCTCCTTCACAGACAAGTATTTCTAACCGCAATGAAACTAAACAGCAAGATGCCATTCTGCCGCTGCCGCCACTACCATGCCCGCGCCTCAGTGCTTTTTATGCTAATACTTTTAAGCAGCTAGAAAAAAGGTTTTCAAAGCTTATTTTTTAAGGTTTGGGGTTTTCTCTTGTTTGGGGTTTTTTTGAGGCTCCATCACTGCTGTTGGAAAAATTACTCTTGCCAGAGCGCTGCGCTTCAGGGCTCTCCTCTGCTGTTTGACAGGGGCCTGAGGCTACAGAGCCAGTGCTCGCGCTCTGCCGCTCGCTTCGGGACACCAGCAGGCTCTGGGTGTTACAGTGTGACCACAGGTGCAGGCAGTGCCCTAGTCCTCTGGAAAATAAGAGCCTCAGCACTGAGATTTTATCACGGCCTCTTCATCCAAATGATCCTCAGAACAACAGCAACCTGTAAATCCAGCAATTAATAGCATTTTCATAGAACAGCAAGTATGAAACATTACATCACGTCATGGACAAGGAGTTTTCTTACATTAAACTGGTATAGATCCCTCATCTATCTATCTATTTAGGAAAAAAAAAAGAGACTGAAAGACTTCCAGTCTGCCCAGGAAACAAGCAACACCCGAGTTCTTATCCATCAATTTTGCCTGGAGAAAAACGTAAACTATAACTGCTGGATTTTGAATTTATTTTTTTTTTAAATGTAGGGGTTAAGTTACACTGTGAAGAAGAAACTGAGTCATCTCAAAGCTTAACAATGAGGAAGGTTCCACCTTCTCCAGGATGAATTTATGCCAAAATTTTTATAATCTTAAAATCCAAACACCAGGTTTTGCTGGGGATTATTACAGTGCAAAATCCTGAAGGGAAGATGCCCACCACCAGTGTTTTAACCTCTTCTGCAGACCACTATCCCTGCACATGCCCAATTGCCTCCCACCCACCCCAGCTGCTGTGTAGACTGGTGGGACCATATGTGTGGAAAGGAGTCCACTCAATCTTCACGCACTGCCCAGAGTCCTTACTAAGCAAATTAACACCGCAAACGATTTGGCCAGTTTAGCTAATGGGAAAGCTACAGATGTTATAAAGTGAAAAAGAATGAGCCTTGTGCATCCACTTGGTGACAGGTCACAGCACATTCAATTTCAGTAATAGCAAGAGTATTTTAGACTTAGATTAAGAGGCTTTCATAGCCTCTATATTTGCAGCACAGAACATGAGGTGAATAGATTAATCTTCATCAAACAGCAGGCAGTACAGTGAACAAAAGAGTAGATAACGTCAATTTTAAAGCTGATTGTTTTTCCTGGCCTTATAATAAGTTACTCCTAACCTGGAAAAATTGTGAGATCATTTGACATCAAACTTTAACAAGAATGCCTTATAATACTCATCTACTTAAAAATTTAATAAAGTTTAATTAAAATGTGGCTGCCCGTTTTTTGCACCCACGCTTCTGCAGAGTAAGCATTTGGATGTCCGTTTGCATGCATAAGACGGGAAAACGAGCTTTGAAAACAACAGCTATGGGGTTGCACCTACCACTATTCCAAATAGATTCCAAGTCTGCAGTAGCTGGAGTTCGCCACCCTCCAGATTAAAAGCACAGAAACTATGCAGTGACAGTTGCACCTTTATTGTGAAACACATCTATACAGCTTTGCTTTTCTTGTTAACCCTTGATATTCTCTGACACGACACTGACTGAACTGACTATATGTACCACCATACCCTCTGCTTCTTACTAGTGATCCACGAGAAGACTACAGGCGCTTCACCAGAGACGCGCACCGCAGCTCAGTTTCGATGCTCGTACCGCTGCAAAATGAGAATTTTGGTCTATAAGCAATAGTTACACAAGTATGACTGTTGGCTTTATCGGTTTAGTACCTGATCATTCCTGGCATTCATCACTGCAAGGTTTTGGTCTTCTCAGGCACCTGAGTACTTAGAGCTGTTGAGCTCAGATACTCTTGTGGCTTGATTGTTTTCTGTTCACAGGTCTTCAGGGTCCTAAGAACAGGCAAACACATTATAGAGAACGGGTGAGGTCTGCAGCACACAACCTAGTCTCTGGTAACACTCCTACCTTTGGTCTGCTACACAGAAAGCACTTTTTTCACTACAGGGTCAAAGAAAAGCATCTTGAAGGTCACCAGCACTACATTTCTGAAGTTCAAGTACTCTATCACTGGCAAACACAGCAGCTAAACAGTAATCAGAGTGCAGTGCAATAATCAGTAACATTCCTAAGAAGCCAACTAAACTTTTAATTCCTTCTCAAACAGAAGGAGGAAGGAGGCCAATTATTTTAGGATTCAGTGCAAAAGCTGCTGAACTATTTCTGAAAATTCTCAAAAGGTGATTCAGACACACACTTCATGCAGGAGATTAAATTCTGTAAGTGCTAACAAAACTTCTCTGAATTTCACAGAATCAGAACGTAAAGCAAAGTCCTAGGATAAAAGCTAAGGGACTTTTTTCCTCCATTGTAAATAAATCCATGTTGTTCACTGGGTCCCTGCAGAGATGCTGTAAGTAGCCACATGCATTCTATAACTGTAGTTTTCACATTCCTCCCTACAGCTTTTGACAAGCTTGTCGCATTTTCAAGAATCACCTCAAAGGCAAGACTTATGTATTGTAAGTTATCACAATTCCATCCAATGCAATGGAGCTGCCTTCAGTGGCATAGATGAAAATTCTCCAGTTTCACCCAGTCTGCTTACCTATTATGCTTTATTTCTACTGCAATAGTATACTATTATTAGTAGCATGCCACGTATAAAAGCATGTCGATGTGTTGCCTTTCATAAAGTTTCTTTGATCCTTTTCTACCAAAGCAGAAAATTAACTCCTCTAAGAAACTGTCGGGGCATGGGAAACTGGGAGGGAACACTGCCAGGACAGCTGACCCAAACTAGCCAAAGGGATATTGCACACCATAGAAAGTTGTGCTGAGTATATAAACTGGGGGGGGGGGTGGGGGTGGCCAGGGCCTGCCGACAGTGGCTCAGGGACCGGCTGGGCATCAGTCAGTGGGTGGTGAGCAGTTGTGCTGTGAATCATTTTTTTTTCCCCTTCCTTTTGGATTTTATCCCTCTCCCCTCACTCTCCTTTTCATTACAATTGTTACTGCTATAATTTTATTTAAATTACTAAATTGTTCTTATCTCAACTCCCACATCTTCCCCCCCCCCCCCCCCCCCAAATTCTCCTCCCCATCCCACATCCAGCTGACAGCAGAGGAGGGAGTGCACGAGCAGCTGTGTGGTACTCAGTTGCCAGCTGGAGTTAAACTGTGACAACCTGTAACAGCAAAAATCATGGGAAACTACATCACCAATTTAGTACTGTTAGTGCCATATAGAATGGTGACACAAACTCAAACCAGAGTGAATAGTTCTGCAAGGTCATCTCCACCAAACACACCTCAAAATGGAACTGAGGTTCCCTGGACTAAGAGACAGAATAACATATTTACACACCTCGGAACTCATTTCCCCCCCCTCAAGAAAAGTACCAAAACTGCAACTATAAACACCTAAATATAGCTGTTCTTAAAGTTCTGACAACAGCCTCTGCTCAGTTGTATTACTCTCTACTGTAATCTGCATGTTCTTTAATATGACTCTTTTCACCCGTGCATTTTTTATTTTTGTACAGAATCAAGCCATTTTTAGTCAAGCTGCCAGTAGAAGTGGAATGTAGTAAGTAGTAAATTAGTTTTCAAAGCCACAATCACACCCCAAAAATAGTAGGGGAAAAACACTAGTAAAGTGCAGCCCTGTAAGATTTTGCTTCATTAAAAATAAAGACAAATAGTGGCTGCTAATAAAAATGCCAAGTGAAGCGATGTGTCATTAAAGCAAAAATGCCAGTGGCACATAAGACTAATTCAGGTTTTAACACATCACATATTCACAGACTCGTCGTCTATATTTATTAAACCCAAGACAGCTGCTTTGGGATGTCAGTGCCCTTTACACTGACTACAACAGAAACTATTACCCTACTTTAAAACAAGGTTACTTGAAAACCAAGCAGCACAATAACATCCTTCATAGCCCATAATCTCAACCTAAAGACAAGTAATTTTGGAAATTAAAGGCATTTACCTCTTGAATATTTTCCTAGATCAGAGACTTTGTTCATAAAGTACAGATTCTGTTTACCTACAATACATTTTCACAGTTTGAAAAACCTTGGGAAATGGAATAATTGTTGCAGAAAAAGAAACCAAACCTAAGCAAGAAAGGCAAGGGATAGGAGGAAAGGTTTTGTTACGCTGCTCTAATCCTAGGCTACAGACTAGCATAAGGAAGTGCTGAGGGGCAGTATTTTAATATGGTTAAAAATGACAGCTATAGCTTGCTCTGACCTGTTCCCAGGCTGCTCAGTATGATCCGTTCTTTATTCATGGAGTAGGTCACCTTTTCTTCCAGTTAAATAAAGGTTTACAGGACAATTTATGGACTTCTGTCAAAGCTTTGTATCAGTAGCGTTTCTAGTTGTGTCTAGAACCTTCTAGGATAGGGACACCCTTACAGAGCCATGATAAGACCTTTCGATCTCATGGATTAGGTATTTGGTTGGTAAACTGTTAAAACTAAACTATTATTACAGCAATCAGGGATGACATCCCTGAGTTTTGAAAAATAAACTAGAAAAAATCAAATAAGCCCTATTATGCTAGGAAAATATGGTATAAAGATGTGCTGTAAACACAGAAAATTTCAAATTCCTTCCCTCATATAGTCCATCACACTTCCACTCTAGCTTTCAGTTTTTTTCCTCAGAGTTTTGGGTTAGGACTAACCCTTGCACAAGAAAAAGGCTCATAAAATGGCAACAATTAATATGAGAAGGGAAAGCACGGCATTAAAATTTGCAGTCATCTCTCACATCTTGATAGCTCACTTCTCAATTTTCTAAGTCCTGCTTCCCCAGCAAAGGAATATTTCCCGCCTTGTCTACACATAAATTATACACATATTATGCATGTAATTATGCACATATATTATAGTGATTAAATAATTGTAATTGCTCTATCTGCTTCAAAAAGACAGACACTATTAAGTATGCATGCTCTCTCCGTGTAAGCAAAGTATTTCTCTGCTCTGGTATTAGCTACGAACAGCTTGAAGTTGTATTCTTGAGTGACAGAATGGTAAAAGTGTGAGAAAGACTGAACAGGTTTGAGGCTGATTTCCATCTGCACAAAGCAAACAGGTTTACATTATAGTAGATGGATACAAGTTTGTTCAAGTAATGCCTTTTCATGCTTAAACTTTTACTGAAAAAAATACTTCTACCTGGGAAACACTACCGAGCTCCTTGCAGTCACACACAGAACACAGGTGGCTATTACAGAGAGAGGCAGACACACGCAGGCTGTGTTCTTCATGAAAAGGCTGCCCGTTAAGTAGCTGTGACCCAGCATAGGTTATTTTACACGCTTTCAGACTATGCAAGTGTGACTGCTACTCAGCACGATCCTCTCTCTATGTTTCCCAACTGAAGCATCACATCAAATATTCCAGAAGCAAATCCATTCACTCCCCCCCACTCCGTCTTACTGAGCACTTCCTTGCATCCATCCTGGATTTAGGTAGCTACTCACCAAGCTGCTTAGCAACAACAATGGCAAATCTACTTCTAGAGTCTGCAGATTCAACTTCCCTACAGAGCACAGTCAGCAGCGTACCAGGACTCCAGGGCTTAAACCCTGATCACACAGGAGTGTTTTACCAATTATCAGTTTCAGTGGTGGCAGAATTTACCATTCCATTTAAAAACCAGTTAAAAAGAGTTTGAGAAAGGCCAACATTCCAGGAAAACAAATGTTGTTGGAACTGCTGGAAATAACCCCCTCCTTTTTCTTTCCCTTTATTTTCCATTTGACATTTTGGTTTTTTAATCATGCTACCCCCTCTACCCTATACCATAACTCCTTTTGTCAAACAGTATTGTTGTAACCACTAGGATTTATGCGGGGCCATAATTTTGCTGATAAGCACAAGAAAAAGTTGGTCTTCCAAAGATAAGTTGAAAAAAATTAATGTTTTATTCCATATTGATCTTTTATAGAGCACAAATTATTCTTTGAATTGTTTTCAACCTCACAGAATACATTTTAGAGATATCGCTTCATATTTTAAGGAACACGAGACTTGTTTAGAGATCATTTTCGTTACAACATCACAAATGAAGAGTGCCACTTTTCTAAATGGGTAATTGTTGACAAGAGCCATTTAAGCTGTCACATATGCTAATAAATAGCCATGCACTCTGCAGGCATTTGGAACAGAAAAAAATAGATGAAAATGCTTTTAAGCTATAGAAGCTGAGCTGTGTAAATGGGAATAGCTCGCCTCCAAGAGCAGGGCAGCGTGCTAAATAAAGAGCACTGCCAGCCCACAAACACAGTGGGACAATTACATACTGCGGTGAAAGCCAGGAGTTCAAAGCTGGTATCAACCTCTCAAGGACAACTAGAACTCTGCTGATGCAACTTTCTTAGCTTTAAAGCACATTCTGAAAAACTGACCTACAAGAGTTCTTGAAGCAGCTACTGCTTACTGAAAATTTCTATCCATTTTTATTGTCTGCTGCTGCCAAGGAGTGCATCAACGCAAAATAAGTGTCACACAGTATGTCCTTCAGCATAAAATCAGCAATTGTTATTAGTAACAAGTACCTTTATTTTATTATTCACAGGAATTTTCATTCTGTTGCTTTTAAACTGAAGAGAGTTAACTTGCCAGTCTCCTCAGCTTCTTTTTTTTTTAAGTTTTGATCCTTAAAGCTCCCTGTTTTCAGCTGATGAATATACAGTAACAGTTTTCATTTTCAGAACCAACATTAGTTTGCTGCACCATTGGTTAAAATCCAAGCATTTAGTCAAGCTTGTTTCCCTCTCTGCCTGGCTTAGCACATGTAATGAGAATTATGCCTTTCACATTCATGCCAACTTGAATACATTAGACGCAAGAATAACAGCGTCAGCAGTATATCAAGATAGACAGTGCCACAGAAAATAATCCAATGCATTCTTACCTAGGTGGCATTCCAATTCCAAATGTTAAAACTAATGAACCATAAAGAGCTAATGATAGAATAGGGTTTGCTTATACAGTCTAACCTTGCTTCGTTTAAGCTGTTGCTGGATGCATTTTAAGAAGTATTACCTGGAGAACATACCCCGTTCCATACAGTTTCAGTATTGTCGTAAAATTGCTTAAGCAGTCTTTTGTCACCTTGCATTCAGATCGCAAGAAAAAAAACACTTGAATTTCAACATAACTAACTTTTTGCTAATTATCACTAAAGACCGCGATCAAATCTCTGCTTTGTGCAAGTTATTTTGCAAACATTTTCACATCTGAAGAACACAAAATAAGGTCAATTTTGCACGTGAATGCATGTAAGCCTATGCAAGTTTTGCATTGTATTACCGGTACAGTAAGCACAAACAATGAAAAATATTTTTGTATTTTTTAAAAAAATGTGTTTCCTATTAACATATTTCTGATACTCATTGGTTTTTTTCTATTCAGCAAGGCATTGATACAAAAAATACACTCCAGGCTTCCTGTAAAGCCTACACTTAAGTCAACATTATATAAAACATCTTCTAGATGGAAAATATCCCCAAATAACTGGCTAAATGGGATATCATAAGAACTTAACATAGTCCTTCCTGGAATTGGGACCCTCATCCTCAGACTGGCTGAACATGAACCTAAACTGATCATTGCCAAGGAAAGGTACTTTCCAGGGCTGGTGTCAGGCTGTCCTACAGTATATATTTAAATAAGAAATAAAGAAATAGTTGAGCAGTACTCAGTTTGTTTCAATAGTGTTAAGGTATAAAATACCTCAAAGATTTATTGATATGAGAATATATTCAAAGAAAACTCTTAGTGAAATTACAAAGCAAGACAGAAGAACACTGCATTTTAAACCCCAAAAGCACTCACTGAAGATAACTGCAACAGTGCGAGGTGGTCAGTTTGCTGTGTCCCCGTGACAGCCTTCCTTGGGAATCGTAACGGTCCCAGTGCCATCTTCCTCCTATTTTTTTGTAACTTTTTTCTCTTCCACTTGCTTTGGTGGTTCTGCTTTAAGCTTTCTTAGGACACAAAGCAGGGCATAAACACCTACATGCAGATGAACAATTTTATACTATAGTTGGATATGGAATATATAGATTTATAGATTATAATAGTCATAAAAGATTATTTACCTTACCTATATGATTAATTGTCCATTACATAGGGTAGTAGGCAACTGTAATAAACCAAACCTAGATGCTCCCCTACCCACACAGGCCTGGGTGCATCTGTGCCTTGCTCCCCTGCAAGCCCTGTGCAGGGACAGCTTACTAGATTCAGCCCAGCATGAACACAAGAAGCCAGCTCTGTCCCAGAACCGTAGTAACACAACACGGCACTGGAACTAGTAATCCCCGTTGGACAAAGGTTCCCCCACAAAACCAGCCTGATCCTCACAGTATTTGCAAACCAGTTAAACTAGACATGAAAGGGATGACCATAAATCGTATTTGGAATTACAGGTTTTCCGTTTTCTCAAATGTAAACGTGTTTTTAAATACTTAAATTAACCCTTTATTTTTATAAACTTAATTGTATTTCCATCAATAGAAGGATTCCCTTCTATTCGATCAATTAAGGAACAAGCAGTTTAACTTCATTACGTGACATTGGACAACCCGACAGACCAGTTAGGTGAGCGTCACTTTTCTCCAGTAAGACTCATGTCTGGTAGGGAAGGATTTACAAGTGGAAATTACAATCAATTATGAATTAATCTGATATTTGACTTCTGATTTGGGCCCAAATCACATCTCCCATTTTAAAACAACATAATAGATTCTGTATTTCAAACACTAATAATACTGTGAGTTTTTCTGATTGTGCTAATACAAAGAGTTAGATTACCACTATAAAATAAGACAACAAAAACAGAACTGTTCCTTTCTTTTAAAGTCAGCTTGACACAGAATTTGTAAACCAACATCAGAATCTGTTGCTGTGCTTTAGGGGTTTTTATCTGCTTTTGTTTGCTGTTAACACCCTTACCTAAGGAGTGATCTTGTGCAAGTACTCAGTCCATTGAAGAACTAGTTCCATGTGCCCTCATGGTGAGGCAGAAGCAAAACAAGGGCTTACACTGCCAACATCTGATGGAAGAAAACAAATCTAAATGATATCAACTAAACTGATCACCCTATAAACTGGTAGATGCAACCACAGTTTAGATAACCTAGCTCAATTTTGTAAAAACTTTGTTTCAAAACAAGAGCAGATACTCTAATTATCACTCACTCCCACAACAATTTCCTTTTTTTTTTTTAAAGAACACAATATAAGATCTTCAGTTTGATTCTTTATCTCTTCTAAATGATACAAGACCTGCAGTCCAAAATCAATCTACTATCACTGCTATTAATAGGACCTAAATCTTGAAAGTCAATACAGCAATTTTAGAGTACAGTGAATTAGACTTTTCTTGAAGTCACTATCAGACACAAAGTGACATCCTTTTCTCCCTCGTATTTCTAGTGGGTAGAAGCAAGACTAATGTGTCTGACCAGAAAATGCCAAGGACAGAAAGTGCAGGTGCAGGCAGTCAGCTGGCAAGGATACCCTGAGCAGCCCTGTGCCTCAAGCCCTAGCGTCCTTTTCACATCTTACAAAGGTCTTTCCCATCCTGGGAATCTTTTGCAAAGATCTTTGTTCAAAACCAGGCTGCCAGTAGGGAGACCACATGAAACCTAGCAAAAAGTTGCAGCAGCCACTTTTAAGATTCCAATTAGAACTGGATCAATACCGAAGACTATTTCTTGCACTGCTTCAAAATGCCAGGTCATGAGCTCATCCCTTTTTGCGAGCATCTCTGCCAACTTTCAAACCCACGTGGCCTCCCCAGTGGTCAAGGCCTGCAAGCCTGTGGTACACACACACACTTTGGTTTTGCACAGGCTAAACAGAAGATGCCTGCCTTCCTACTGCCAAGATGCTACTTTTAAGCTTGTACTCCTTATCCTTGGGAAGAAAATAAAGTAACCCATATAAATCATTAAAACCCGGTGTGTGTGGGTGGGTGTGTGTAAAGTTAGAGGTATCATTTCCATTTGTCACAAAAGTCTCAATGGCACCAAAAACATTCCTGCCAAATTTCAATTTTTTTCTCAAAAATTTTAAAAATTAATAAAACTTTTATGCAAATATTGGGATACAGATATCAGTTTTGCAGGTTAACTTAGGCATTTAAATCTCAATCTGACAAATCCTCTGTTGGAAAGGGAAAAAAAAAGCAAGCTTTCTTTCCTCTCACTTACAGAAGCTGTACCACAGAGTTAAGACTTCATACAGGAGTGTTTTTTCCCCCTCTCCCCTTTGTGCAACACGAGATTTCTTTGGCCTCTCTTATTGAGACTTCTATTGTTTCTGCATGAGAGTAGGACTTAACCTTCATGTATTTAGTATCTGCACAGTGACACAGCAGCCCCACTTTGCTATTTCTATTCCCTTCTTTGCTATTGTGCCACAAAAACAGCTGCATTGCAGTGACACTTGTGTGCAGCTCCTGATTTTTGGCTGATGAGAGATGCTATTTGATTTTGAGATGACAAGGTAAAATGTAGCACAAGGGCATTATTCCTACTGCTCTCAACAAACTTGGCTTCCTATTTGCAAAAACTGAGCAGGCACAAAAGCTAGGGGGGGGAAATAAGGGAGCAGGCATTTCCACCTCTGTATGTTTAGGCAGCAAAAAAAAAAATTGCCATAATGCAGCCTTAGGTTTTCTAGCAGGAGCTACCAAACAGTGAAGTAAAAAAAAAAAAGTGCTATAGTTCCATGGTGACATTAGCAGGAAGCAAATAATTCTATTACAGTACTAAACCAGCCTCTGGTCTACAAGTTCTGCTCCTCCAGATCAGCTGTATAACCCTGGAATAAGTAATTTAATCTTTCAGTTAATCAGTTTTCATACCTACAAAATTAAGACCCCTGATTTCCAACAATCTCACATTTCCAGGTTTCAAGTTCTGCGGGCTCGTACCTACTTCTTCCAAAATGTCTATACAGTGCTTACAAAAGGCTCCCATTCTTGCCATAGTGCCCAAAACCAGTACAGAAGCATAGGCACCAGAACAAATAGTTCTGTGTTCCAGGTGGTCTCAGGCATCCCTACAGGTTTGACACATTTATCATAATATTCCGATTATTTCTGCTAAGGAAAATCTTCAGCAATTAAGAGAGGAGATCCCTGGGTTCTGGAGAGGGATTCTCCTGCAAGAGCAAGATCCTTTCCACATAAGAACGGAAGCCTGGAAACAGGCGTTTATGGTAACCTAAAGCTTCTAAGCCATCATCTTTCACGTTACTTGCTATGCCCGTGCTTTTTCTCCCTGCATGGTAAAGATCACACAATTTCCTCCCTGCCTAGAATCTCTGCAGCTAAAATGTATAAAAAGAATCCACCAGTTTATCATACGAATTGCCAGTATTGGTGTCTATTTTCAGGCAGGCTTTTCCTGCTGAGCCAAGGTCAGCCTGAGATACAATGAGAACAGAGGTGATCAGCTGATCTCGGAACACAGACACAACATAACCGGCAAAGGCTTCATGTGCCCACTGAAGTACCCTTAGGAAAGGGATAAAGGCAGTGCAATGGTGGGCGACATTTTCCACTGTAGAACATTTATTTGTATTCCACAGAAAGCAAAACTATTTCTTTTTGAACTTGAGCATACAATAAATTGGGAAGAAAACTGTTGGATAAAAATAACAGATAGGATAGAAAATTATGATCAAGAGGGAATGACAATCAACCACCCACAATAACAATATGCAGGTTAATAACAGATCCTCTTCTGTTTTGCAGCTAGCTGTAGGAAAAGATGTTCATATTTAAGCCCAACATATGTGAAACTAGAGATGCCTAGGCAAGCACTGTGACCTCATGTGTCAGATCAGGTTGCTGCTCAAGTTTGCTGCCGTCAGCCAAATTAATTTCTTTTCCTTTTAAAATGGCTAGATTTATAGTCTCCTCATAGTACTGAGGACAAAGTCTACACCATCAGCTCTAAACAGTGCTGGACTGCGGTTGCAAAAAACAAACAAAAAACCCACACCACAGAAACACCAAAAAAACATTCCACGTGACTGTTCGGACAACTTCAGAATTGTGCTGAAAACACGAGGCCTTCTTCCATTAGCCTGTGAGCTCCATAACAATTTACCCTGATTTTACTGAATTTTCTTTGATGACATTAGTATATTTGTTTGTATGAGGTTAATAATAAAATACACCCCAAATTCATTTAACACACTGTCAAGCTCACCAACTATTTAAGTACTGCCATGGTAAAGCTGGAGATTTCAACTTTAGGATTCCCACCAACTTCAAGAGACAAAAGTTTGAGAAAACATTCTTAGGATTAAAAACACTGGATATTAAACACAATATTGTAACACTTCAGAAAAGAACAATTAGACTTACAGTTGAAGTAAAATGATTTTTTTGGACCTTAGTGGCTTCAGAGAACAATTACAATATACTCTGTAACTGGCATTTCAAACGCAGTTAACAGTAAATCATCTGGTCAGCTATCAGACCTACCCAAAAATCAAAGTCTGTATACACTACTTGCAATAAATAAGTTTTGGGGTTTGGGTTTGTATTTGTATTTTTTAAAAAAATAACAGTTTTCCAGTCCTATTGACTAACTTTTGTGGTAGTGGTCCTCGGTTTTCAGTAATGTATCTTCAAGAATTCCTTCTTGCTGTCACACTGCATCTTCAAGGTTTTTTCTGGCTTTCATGTGTTATAAAAAAATAATGCATTTAAATTACATCTGCAAATTATTGCACAAGTTTACCCCGATACAGAGCACATATATATATATAAATCTAATTAGAGGAAAACCCCATTACCTTATGTTCAGTAACAATACTCAACCTGAGGCTAACAAGGTGACTGCCAGGTGTTATTTACACTGTAGCTCAAATTTCAGTAGGTTAAAATACTGGTGCAGCAATTCCTTGTAGAGCTTCGGTGTACCTTTCTCTTTATGAGCAATATAGCAGCTTTATGTCTGAACACCACCTAGCATGATCTCATGTCTTTCCGTTCTACAACAAAGATGGCACATCTTTCAGTGGAACCAACCTCTCCCAATTCACCCCACAATTTTTGAGGGAGGAGACAAAAATCTAACAGAACCCAACACAGACATGGTGGAATCAAATGCCTTACATGTAATTTTTTTCCAGCTCAAAGTTCACACAAGCTACATGTGCAGTGACTCCCAGTGCATCCTGCAGGAACTCAAGTCTCAGCAATTCCCGATGGTCAGAAAATGATACCAACAAAATCACTTACAGTTGTTAAAACATAATCCTTCACCCAGAAAATAAAGACCTTACACAGAATGCCAATCAAAAACATGTTAGGTAGAGAAAATACTGTGCACTTCTTTCACTACAAGCATTTACAGCATCACTAAGTCAGCCACATTTCATGCAATACCCACTTAACACAGTGGGGAGGTGGTAGTTTTTTCAGAAACAGAGGTGACAATTTCTATCGTGCTACTTTAATTGCACAAAAAAGGGGCAGAGGAAGAATACTGAGAAAATGCTACTACCTTTTCTTACCCTCTTCATGCTGTGATAGATCTGAAAGCAAATGACATATCTACATAACCTCTTCATGCAAGTGTTAAGGTTCAGAGGTCAGTGCACCATTGTTATAGTTGTGTGTCAAAGTTCAGTGTCTTAAACTTTCCAAATGCATCTGAAGTGGCAAAGATATCAGAACATAAGCTTCTAATACATGTTGTATTTTACAGTAGTTTGGTGATAAAGTATTTGTACAGCAGAAAACTTTCCCAATCGCTTTTTCGGACTACTCTTCATGCCTTACAGATTTCATTAGTTTTTGAATAAATAATTACACTTGACCTGGTCTTTGTCACATTATATATTCCATCAATAATACACTGAATATCTGGTATACACACATACCATTTCTCAGGGTTCATTATATACCCATCCAGAGTCAGATGCCACAAAGGTCTTCTAGAAGTGAAGCAGCTATATAGCTGTTCCTGCACCACACTTTGATATGCTATTACAGCTTTAATTCATCCAAATAAACTTGTTTTCACCTCCTGGGGCACAGAATGCCAGCTGCTGCCACTGTTAGCAGTAAGTTATATCATGTACTAGTGCCATAGTTGTAGTATCAGGAATTAGACTCTATTGTCCTATGGGTCCCTTCAAACTCTAGATAATCCATGATTCTGTGTCTTTCAGGACCTTTTCCAGCGATAAAAAAACATTTTAAAACTCAATTAGTAAGATGCTCAACAAGGACTAGATGGTCAAAAGCTGAAAAGACAGTCACTGCCACCATCTACTCCATTAAAATACTAATACTGCAGTTATTCATTGTATTATCTGTTAGGCTAGATGTGTCTTTAATAATTAAAAGTATGTTTTAGATTCTTAATTATGCAATTGTCTGCACAACATTGATTTTTAGAAAGATGTTTTAAGCCTTTAAGTGAAGAAATACATTCATCCTACCCCATTCCTACAATGTACCAGGAGGAAAGCTGTTTGATACCTCTTATTCTAAAGAGCCACCACATTTGCTAGAAACTGGAAAGCTGGCAAGTCTAAGTGCGTGCATAGGAATAACAATTAATGTCTTTTTTTTACAAGCTACCATTAGCAAGAACAAAACTCATAGCATTCAATATACATGCAAGCTCCATTGTTAATGCAGTCATCTGGAAAAATAATGTAATTAATATTAGACTGTTCTCTAGCTTGTATTTAAGGTTGACCTCTGTGCAATTTTTACTTTATGACCTTCAGTCTGCAAATGAAGATTTTCATACATTCACGAGCACAGTTCAATTACAAAGAAACTGTGGCACCTAAAAATCAATAGCCCATTACAGTATCCTATGATAGACAATTGTAAATGTATTTCATCTATTGAAATGTGATACTACATGCTATCATATTGCATGCTTGGAAAATACTGCAGACCTTCCACCAATTCCACTAAAGTCAGCAGCATGATCTTACCCACCCATGCAATCCTACACAGTAAACAAATCAAATTTCCTAACTTTGAAAGGAGAGCTAAGAGCACTCGGTGGGAAAGCCCAGCAAGTCAAAGTACTTGCCAGCCCAGAAAGCATGTTGTGCAAGAGAAGTTGGTTACTTTGCAGCAAAGAACTGAAATAAAGAGTAAATTTTGTTACCATTTTATGACTTTATGGAAGCAAGGTCTGAGGTCTGTTGCAGCCTGACTGCTGTGCATTTTCGAGCAGGAGACTGGAAACTGACACTGCTTGGATTAATAACATACATTATTAGTACATTACAAGATCTAAACAGCTTAATAAATTCATTTTACAGTGCTTTATGTCATGACAGCCAGTGTTGCAGCCATGATTCTTTCAAGCCCGATACATGTTTAGTTGCCAGGAGGAAACGGGAGTTTTGGCAAGAGAACTACCACCAGTTAGCATACTTGCACTTAAAAAAACTTGCCCAGTCTGGGTTCCAACTAAAATATTCAGCTGCACCACTTTCTCATAAACAATTCTGAACTATCTTCAGGTTTCAGAACAGTCTATTAATAACTGGATAATCCACGTGACCGAGCTATCATTTCCAAGATCTCCAAGCACATCCATTTGTCATGTTATCCTTGCTTCACATATTCAAGGCTACCTCCTTAATACCAGGAGATTGGAAAGATCCTCGAAAAAGAAAGCATTTTTTGGAACTTGATTTTGCAACAATGGACAAATTCTCACAGAACACACAGGGCTCCAAGGGCAGCTAAACAAGAAGCTAATTAGGTGGCTGACATACACAACAGAAAGGGGAAAACAGTATCATTGAAGAGTTCTCTATTTTTAATGTGGAAAATTCATTTCTTCCCTACAATGACAGATATGTTCAAACTGATTCCTGCCGTAAACTGTACCAAAATCTGATGTGATAAACAATTGAGCAAAATAAAACAATGACTGTTCAGAGCAATTCCTTACTTTCATGCTGTTTCTAATCAGTCTCCAACTTCAAACACAAGAGGACCATAATGAACAAAGAACACCACTTCATCTAGAGACCAGAATTTTTAGATTGCTTTAACTGCATCTGCTTACATCAACAATAACCTCTTTATTTAAGCTGGAAGTTTCACTTACAAAACTGAGTAACTTAAAAGAAGAATCAAGATAATGACATTATATAGGACATAAGAATTCACAGCTTCTCCGACATGCTCTTGATTTCAACATGAGTTTTACTTGCAGAAAGTTGAAAAGATAAATTTGTTGCTAGAAACACAATTGATGTATTACACAAAAACTTAAACTTGAGTCAAAAGATTCCTTAATAGAAGGCAAAAAAATTTACAAAGTTATTAATTATGAATTCATTTTTAAAGGTAACTACACCAGCTGAATTTTAATTTAGAAACACTAACAGAAGTGTGAAAGTCAGTACTGTCTGCACTTCGATGCTTAGAGAGACCGCATCAAAAGAACACCTTTTACTCTCGCCCAAACAATTAAAAAAGGCATTACCACAAAGCCATGAAATTGCCCAAGGACTGATGTTTTTACTAGAGATCTAGAATTTTTATTCTAGAGCCTTCTCACCTGCAGTCTGAAATTCAGTAAAGCAACTCCTGGTTACAAGTTGTTTGTAAGCCAGTTTATTTTGTTTTCATCACTTAACTGAACAGCTTACTATTTCTAAACATACTTAAGCAGTACCTTTTTGCAGACTCATCTGTGGTCTAGTCACCTACAGTCAAATTAAAGAAAACCCATGAGACTCATTTTTACACATGCACTCAGACTACTAGAAAGAAGAAAATTATGTTCATACAGAATGAATATTGCAGTATATTCTGCTAAAAAAATTTGGACAATTTGTCCATCTCAATTAAAATTAGTGAACACTGGTAAGATTTTAAATAAAGTTTAAGAACTATTTCATTGAAGCAGTATTTAGAAGTCTGACTTACTCCCTAATTAAGATATTTAGTAAACTCTGTCCTTTCTTCTTTTATTACAGAAACACTTCAACCATGAGACATTTGAGCACCGCTATTATCTCACAGTACTGTTTATGCACTTCCTAAATAGTTTAATTAAGATACCATATTCTATTCAGTTAAAACCTCTCATTAGAGTTCTGAAGATCTGCCACAGGGGGGAGGTAGATGCCTGCAACTTGAAATGAGAGGCAGACCTAAAGTACTCATAACATTTGATCTTCATGATAAGTTACTGTACATGGATTACCCAAACAAATACCAGTCATTTTGAAAGTTCTAGAAAACTAAAATTGAGGAGAGGTGGGAGGGGAAAAAGTACAATAAAAATAAATGCTATCTCCAAGTTATAAAATTCTCTACCAAAAAAATACCTGTTAAAACTGTAATGAAATTACCACTGAGACAATAGAACAAATCCTTCTAGAATTTAAAACCGTGCAGATCAATGTATTAAAAGAAGCAAATTAGATCCCTGAGTAATATACTTATGATGGAGGCAGATAACAGAAAAAAATTATTCATTAGTTTTATTTTAAACTAAGTCGTAATCCTATGGAAAATATATTCCAGAGTCTTACAACAAACCCCATACAACTGAAACCAAAACAGTTTCGTAAGTATGGTACACATCACTAGCTGAAGTCTGTAACTTTGGTTTTAATGTAAATCACATCTAGCTACAGCTAGAAGAGAATCCTTCCTTGTTGGAAAGCAGCAGGTACATAGTTAACAAACAGGAAAAATTGGATTTTTAAATGCAATGCTACCTAACAACAGTATCTAGCCTTGAAAAGGTTTACTATAATACCTTCCAAGTGTTTCAGAGATTCTTCACACATGTACTTCTCAATATCCTCCGCCCTTTCACACACAAATAACCCCCCCAAACAAAAACACCAAACCCACAACTCAGCACAGTTTTACATCTGGTACTTACCGATAAAACAGGTCCTAAACTACTGACTTAGCCTCCAACTCCTTCCTTATGTATTTAGCTTCAAACTTACTTGATACAAGTTAAATCTTATTCATCACTTCACTAAGCTAAATCCAATACACATCATTACAAGTCTGAAGTGCACCAGAAGTGTGCTTCGCAAAGCAACGACCAAAACAAGAATTTAGCTGAACTACCCATTTTCTTTCTGAAGCCATCTCCGTAACAAACATTTTTCACCAAGAAAAAGCCAGATGTTTTCTGAGAAAACACATTCAGATATTAATTAGGTTTAAGCAGCTCCCTGTGATCAAATGCAAATGGAAGAGCAGCAACCAATAATCCAAAAGCATCAGCCAGCAAATACAGTAAAATGCATCTCAAATATCTCCCAATCCACTTGTACATAGGTTACTGCTAAAGCATACAACGAAGCACCAACGTGCCCTGAGGTAGAAACCTTATTTCCCACTAAGTGCTTTGGGGATTTTACTCAGGACCCTCTCTAGCTTAATCCTGTAAACTGGGTGCCCATTAGTATCCGAGGGACATCCGAGTATCCTGGACTTATCTTTTCATTCTAATTTCATCAGAGAAGAGCAGCTGAAGAACTCCAAGACCACACTGCAGCATGAAGCAAAAGCATGGAAATGGGTATGTCTGAACATTCACCTGACCAGCACACTACTGAGCCAAACTAAAATACTGATGTTGACCCACACTAAACACAGCCACAAACTCAAAAAGTAGTAGTTGCACATAGTTTCCCAAGTACTGAAGAAAACTTGCTCTCTTCCCAGATGAAAGAGACCTTTATCTTCATTGAAGACTATGGGCTTACATAACACATATGATTACTGGAGAGGCTCACCTCCAAATGGAAGCTTCAGGATGCTGGAAGTTCAATTTTTTTGAAAAACACAATCATCATTCAGCCAATACCTTAAAGACAATTTCTTAGAAAAGTCTTGAAATGAAGGCAGCTCTGGCCACTACCACATTGCATTTTTCTATTCAGCTATTTCTACTCAACATTTTTATGTTAGAATGCTACAGTTTGTTACCTCTTAAGTGCACGTTGCTATGAAATACCCATGGAGAGATTTCTACATTAGCTAGTTTTAACACTAGTTGGTACTAAAGTAAAAATCAGCAGCACCTGCTCTGCTGATAACACTTTAATAAACATTAGGCAGCATCATACTTGGACTACTGCAAATAGTTTTTCCTAACAGAACTCATACTTGTTGAGAAAACCACCTAAGAAAACCTTAACTTGATTTAGCTTTATTAATAATACAAAGAGTTATAAGGTTGCTATGACATTCAAAACATGATGCCAGAGATTATAAACCAGCAATGAATCTTAATAAAAAAAAATTAAAGTCACATATGCTAAAAGCAGTCCTGTCCCTGGGAGCCAGCTGTGTATAGCGTTCTTCCAGCAGGTTGCCCATCACCTTTCCAGGAAAAAACACCCAATAAAATTAAAGGCATTAGTAAATAAAGCTGCCATTTTAAACATTTCCAACTTACTGGGAAGTAATTCAGAGAAAGTAATTACAGAGGAAAAGTCAGTGCTGCTATTTTTTCTACAATCATGCAATCAGAGCACAAATGGGGGAAAAGCACTTATTTACACTTACTCAGTTTTTCAAACCGTGTGTACATTGCCATCATTTAAAGTGCAAGCTACATGTCTGCTGAAATAACTGAAGGCAAAACAGGTGAGATGTAAGTTAAATTACTGCCACCAGTAGTTATACAACTAACCACAGATGCCAGTTGTATATTTCAAACCCTGACCAACTTTGTATTACTTCCTCTTGTGTATTACCAGCCGAACACATATTCCATTGCTTTAGATACAATACTTTCATCTTTCCTAGGAGTTTGTCTGTCAGAAACCACCTAGAAGGCGGGGGGGAAAGAGGAAGAGAGAAAATAAAAAGAAACAGTCAGCATATAATTAATTCTTCTTACAGGAACCAGGTTTTTTTTTTTTTTTTCATTAGTGGTACTGTATTTTGACATAGTATGCTCAAAAGATTTTCAAAACAAGCCCCTAACCTCTGGAAAAGTGACAAGTCAATTTTTTTTTCTTATTTTTTGAGAGACTGAACAGACCGAGTTTGTACTTGAACGCCATATTTAAGGAAATGATAGGAGAAAATAAAGGCTAAGGTCACACAACTTCATGTGTGTGCAGCCTCATACAACTGAAGGGAAAGAGCACAAAACCACATGCTTCTGTTCTCCTTAAAATACCTGATAGTCACTAGTGGAAGCTTTATATGCTGTTGCAAGAGGTCTCATTGTAGAAATCCTTGTGGTATTATTTGCAGGTTGTACTGGTGTGCTGACAGATTTTGAAGGTGGAGTGAAGACTGAAGACACTGGGGATGTAGAACTTCTTTCAAAGGTTTCCATCACACTCTTAAAAAGAGGGTTAACAATGTAAAAAAAAAAATACTAAACAGAGAAGACCACAGGTAAATCGCCTGTCAGTACAAAGCACACAAGTACATACCACCACCAAGCACTTTCCTCGCTGCAATCATTTATACATTGGATTACAGCATTGCAAAGTAGTGGAAACTTGTAATCTGCTCACTATATGTACTAATGTCAGCCAAAATCTGCCATCACACATATATCACAGCCCCTAAATCCCACAGATTCCAGTCTGGGCAACTCTTTAATTTCCATTGTCTCTTATGTTACAGTTTCACTTCATACCTTGTACATCAGCATAATTCTGTGCATTGGAACTTCCAACGAGCACAGGGATTTCCCACAGTGACCCTTCTCAGCAGGAAATTTTGACAAATACTTAAGAACTCATGTAAGGTATAATAGACTATACCTTTATAACTGAACTATCTATGCTTTGCAATTCAAAAAAGGAAAAATGTTAAAGAGGTCAGGGAAAATAAAGAGGCAGCCCAAAAGCAGAGTGCCTTATATTTAAATAAAAGCAGCTGTTAACTTACTTTATCTATACACGGTTTGACACCAATCATGATAGATTCACCAAAAATTCTTCCATCTTTGCTTAAGGCTTTCCGGGCTTGAAGCTTAGACTGGTATCGAATATGCATCCAGTTTCCTGTGTTGGACATCTGAAAGATCAAGTGAAAACTGTGACACTTATCCCTTTGAAGAATGAACCAGATAATTTGAGATCTATTTGCGAAAAGTAAGACATACCACATGCTTTAGTATGTTTCCATATTGAGCAAACTGTAGAAGAATATAGGAAGCTGATGCTTGAGGAAATCTGAAAAGACAGAAAGAATACTAAAAAAATTATGATGAGTAGTTTAAGAATTCTGGTGCTAAAAATAAAACCCTGTGAAGGGTTTTTAGAAATTCAAGAGACACCAGTGTGTTAATGCCTTTTCAGCAGCAGTGACTTGAGGAATATTTTATTCTAGGCATTTTTACTTCACCACACACCTTAATAGCAGAACAGTGCCTTTTTAACTTGAAAAAATTAACATGTAGCTTAAGTTAAGGTGCTTCACTACAATACATGCATTTGGAGGCTTTTAAGTACAATTGTGTGTCCTGCAGAACCTAGGAACACCAGACAACAGCAACGTCCAAGTACTTCTTTCCGTATGTTGCAAAGACTTCACCCATGTTTTTTTCCAATGTTTTGGGAATCAACTCACCCAAATACAGTTACCCATGTGTCATCAAGCTGATCTTCTGAAGTCAGGGAATCACCCTGAGTGTAAAAAGGATCTAGCTGAGCAGGAGATAGAGTAGTCTTCCTAGGCTGCCCAATACTTGCAGAACTGAACACACTTGAAGCTGTTAAATCAAAATGGCATTGTTTAACAAATTACTTTTGCCAGACAGATAATCTTGAGAGCCTATAGTGAAAGAACAAATTCAGTATCAGTCATTTCACTTGCATATGGAAGAGTCTGATGGAGATTTGCAGACACAGACTAACAGTAAGTCAATCCAAACTTCAGTCTGCAAACATGCTATTAAGTGTTATGACTAGCAACCTAGCTTTCTCCTTGACCTCTAAACAACAGCAACTTAATGCAGAAGCCAAAAGGAACAAGGCAGCAAAAGACAACAACCAGCAAGAAGCCATCGTTTCATACACAAGGTAGGAAACCTTATGAAGATGGAAGGCTGCTTCACTCAAGTACAACCACCTCTGTGCTCAGCTCAACAAGTTTTGAATAAGGAGTAAGCAAAGTTGATTGAAATTCAGTCTTAAAACGGAAAAATATTTCCTATTCACATCTATATACCTTTTGAAAAGCTAACAAATAAACACGCAACTCCTTTGCAAATTAGCAAGTTGATGTAGCTTGAACAGTGATGACTTTTGTGTAAAGGAAAGCAGTAAGAAAGTAGATTATACATTTTCAAAGGACATCTACCTGTTCCAGGAGTTGATGACATAGTTCCAACCAATGGGCTCTGTGTTAGAGAAAAGCTGGCCTGCATTAAAATACAGAAAGTAACAAATCATTCTTACAGGTACACTTCTTAGATCAGAAGAGATCATTTCCAGGTAACTTCAGGCAAGATTACTAACTGTTTGCCTTAAGTCACTCCTAACTTTCAAGAGTAAGAACAGATAGTTACATGTATATTTAATACATGATTATGAAGTTAGTTGACAATGTTTTTCCATTCTAGCACACAGCCTAGCAGATAGCCTGGACATCCAGTAGGGCTCAGCTATTACCTTCTGGAATTTCCAGCTGACTGCTAAGCCTTAGAAGAGAACACAGTTGACCTTCCTGATCAGAGGCTTAAATGCAGGTATCAGAGATAGTATAGGAATGTAGGGCAAGCTACAGAAGGGAAGCAACACAAGCAACAGAATTCAGGGTCTGTATAGTATTTTATCATCTAACAAGAGTTACCGGTATACAAGGCGGCAGCTTATTTAGGCTTAGGGCAAGCTTTAGGTAATAGGAACTGACAAAAACATTCCCTAACACCAATCACATACGCTTTGTAAAACAAAGTCACTTTGGGTATCAATACTCAGAAACTTTATAGCTTAACTTTTTCAAAACGGGCATCTCACTATTGCTGTAGTATATTAACTCACAACGTTCATGTCATCCTGATGGAAAGGATACCAGTATCCTAAGTTACCAGCATTTGATTTTCACTAAAGCACTTAGAACTAATGGGAGCATAACCCCGAGCTGTATCCCTCGTGACCAGACTTCCTTTCCCTCTCAACTACTTAGTGCACCTGCACTGAAGGAAAGTATACTTTGGGTTTTAGCTGCTAGCAGTTACTTTTTTAAAAACACAGAAGTATTTCAATATGAAAAAAAAAAACTTAGCATATTTTTAGCTTGAATCCTGTCATTTCTCGGACAAGATCAAACAAACTGCAGCACCAGTAGACCTAGCATTCTGATAGCTGCTCACTGTTTTGTTGTTTTGGGTTGATACCCACTCTTTCAAGACAGTATTGATTCTGTCCTTCACAGAGAACATGAACTTTCAAAATAAACTTTTCAGAAGGCGACACTCAATACAAAGACTGCTTATTCAGTGAAAGGCCTTCTCCTTGAATCAAAAGAATCATGTTCACTAAAAAAGAACCAACTTACACTAGACTGCTCAGCTGACATAAGTAGTGGAGCTTATTATTAGAGTGACCTTCTAGAAATGTTAAATGTTATTCTTTCAAAATTAACCCTACATCCATGGCCAAATTTTAATTAGATGTTTTACTCTGCACAAAATTCCTTCTATTTCAGTAAGTGCCTCTACTGCCCACTAAAAGAAAAGAGCACATTATTTGGACTCTTCCGGCAATCAACAGCCCAATAAATTTGCAAAGTGAAAAGCTGCAATAAGTCTGCATTTGTCATGTACAAAGCATAGCAGAGGTGCGATTTTCATTTTTCATTCTCTACAGTATTGAAAAAAAATCAGTAGCAATAGGAGATAGCTCCATGACTGCAGCTCTCATTTTGACTACATAGGAACATGCACACCAAACACCCTAAGGAACAGCAGCATATGACAACTCACCAGTCACTTTGTTACAGTTTATACACCCGAGTTAAAGAAATCACTGAAGCAGTAAGCTGCCTCATATCTGCTAACAGGCCAGTACCTAAGCCACTTACTGGTCTTCTTGAGGTTAGAGGTGTTGATCCAAGCCCAGGACTAGATAATTCATCATATATGCTTCTAACTGGTGGGGCACCGCTTTTATCTTTATGTGTAGGGACTACTGGTTGTGGGGGAGATCCTCCTGCAATTAAAAGGAACAAATGAAAAGCGTGACAGAACTTGCAATCTTACTCCACTGCTACTTGCTCTTGAAACTTCAACAGTAAATTCAGCCATGAAAGACTTGTTTCACTGGGCGTTTGCAAAACCATCTGGCCTACCAAACTGTTCAGGTTTTACTGTTCTACATAAGAATACCACATGCCAAACTGCCTCCTTACACAAGTTATCATCTAAAACTTAAACCTCTTATTAAAATAGTATATTCACTACTTACATGCACTTGTTCTCTTTATGAAATTCTGAGCATAGCTACATCTTCCTATTTTAGGGCAGGTTATTTTAAATGTTTCAGAGACTAACTCCCCTGTAGCTGAGATGCAAAAGCAAGGTTTTTAAGACTTGGGACATTCTACATGCTAAAGAACCATACCAAAATGCACACAGACATTGCACATGCTGTCACGTTCCCACTATCAAAATCCCTTACCTTCCCATGTAATTTCATATCAAATAAAATGTAAGCTCTTCAGAGCAGGGACTAGCTTGTGTTTAGTCAGGATCAAGTTAAGCCAGCTGCTCCCTCATTTTGTAAGCTTTGGGACTACCAGTATAACAGAGAATTAAACTGACTTTTGACATAAACTGACTTTTGACTTTGACAAGATCTTGACATATCTCTGCACACTTTGTGTGGGCTTACCCCAGAGTGAGGGGGACTAGTTTGACTTAACAGTTTTCACTTGCAAAACGTTTCAAAATTAGGCTTTTCCAAAGTACTTTTCAATACTAAATTCTGAGCTTCAAAACTTCAAAGTTCCTCTTTGAACTGTTTAACACATTCAAGAACTGTTACAGTATATTATATAAAGCACTCTCCCATCAAGGTTTGCAGTTTAAGTGATACACTCAATCACTCATTTCAGGAGACCTGTGATAGTATCCTGCTGGTTCCCCCTTTTCTAGAATTGAAACTCTGAGGCTGTAATAAACTCTTTTAAAAACAATTAGATGAAATTCACATGACTGTTTTCAATTTCATAAATATTTTCTTAAGAGGTTTGTATGTGGGGGAGACAGGAGGTGGGGTGGTGGTGGACAAGAGCAAGAAGCAGGAGACTAACAGACCACCAAACAGAATATCTCTAATTGGAAGGGACCCATAAGGATCCTCAAGTCCAATTCTGCTTGAAATTGAAAGAAATTAGTATCTAAAACTATCTGCAGTACTTTTATCCTCATTTTTTAAAAAAAATTACTAGTTTGCTAGCACTGTCAGATATTTAGATTACACCAAGTGATTTAATAGAAAGCCAAGATCACCCATGACATGAAATAAATTGAAGAAGTTGTTAATTACTCACACTTCTCAAGAGAGAAAAACAGACATACAATGCCATCATCTTAGAAACACAGGTAAAGACTTTTTCTAGTTGGAAAAAAAGATGAGCACCTACAGTCAGTAAAAGTCACTACTCCAGTCCAATTACAGCAGACATCAAGACTAAATACAACTACTAGGTACACATTAAGAGGTATTCCTTAGTTTTTCTCCATCCAGTTTTTAGAATTCTGACAATCTCCGAGTGACTTTTTAGAATTCATTGCAAAGAAATCAGCAGCTTGCAGAAGCTGCATTTAGTTTACCAGCAGAAATCCGTTTTAAACAAAGAGAAAACACTGATGGCTGCATATGCAACTGACATATAAAGAGCTACAGAAATTGATTTTATATTAGAAGATGTTCATGTTACCTTCCATGTAAAAGCAACTTTTCCTGGTATCACAACTGCTGCATTTAAAACTTTTATTAAACTTTAGTCTACTTAGCCAGATGCCACTGAATACACTTGTGTTCACTTATTCAAAGAGCTGGGTTAATTTATAGCAAGTTATAAAACTACAAGAATTCAAGTCTGCAACATTCAGGCAGAAGAGTAAGACAAACCCAACTTTTGCTTTTGGGACAACTTTTCAGCATTTAACAAATCCAGACCTGTAAGCAGAGGAGACCTCATTTCCATTACACCAACTGAAGGGCCGCTCAAAGCACGTGGCTGCGGAGTCACCGGCGCAGGTAAATCGCCCATCAGGAATCCAGGAAGAAACTGAGCGCTAGCTCCCGGCTTTGGAGATGTCGGGGAGCCAAGAGTCATCGGCTCAGTTCCTGTGTTAATGAAAACAAAATTTAAAACCCCGGAAGAAGCCAAGTGATTGCACCTTTTCCAGTGCTTCAATAGTGGCACTATTAGAGAAACATAAAACGATACACAGTGACACACAGTAAGCGAGTACGGCTGATCTAATAATTTATCTTGCAAGCAACCGAAGTTTATCACAAGCTTGAATTTTTTGCAACTAAAAGAACCACCACGCTTAGACTCTGTTCTTAAAATACACCAGTTACGGCTGGGTGTCTGGTTTTGCGGGCAGCTACGATGTTAGGGCTGTTTTCAGGGCGTTCCTCCTGTAAGAGCCATCACGCCCGGGCTAGGCCCCCTCCCCCGCCAGCCAGCCAGCTCCGCGCCACAGCCCGGCTCACGGCGGCCTCCCCGCGGCCGGCCCCGCCGCGCCCCCGAGCTGCCCCCGGGTCTCGGCGTGCCTCCGGCGCGGACGCGGCCCGGGCAGCATGGCGTAACCCCGTGCACCCGCCGCCGGGGCCCCTCACCCGCTCCAGCCGCCAGGCTGCCCCAGCGCGTCCCCCCGCCCGGGGCTGGGGGCCCGCCGCAGCCCCGACCCCCTCACTGGCCCACAGAGGCGCGGGCGGCGCCGAGAGGCAGAGCCCGGTACGCCCGGAGAGACGGCCGCGACCTGAAGCGCCCCACACCCGCACGCAGCGAGGCGAGGCGAGGCGAGGCGGCGCCCGGCAGAACCGAAGGAGGCACCGGCGGCAAGGCGGGCACAGTGGCAGGGAGGGCGCGGGCCCGCTCACCTGCGGGCGGCGCCTCCATGGCGAAAGCGGCCACGTCGGCCCGAGCGGCGGGAAAAAGCCGTGGCCGCTCCGCCGGGCGCTTTCAAACGGGACGGAACTTCCCCCCACCGTCACTTCCGCCCCGCCCGCCATCTTATCAGCGGCCGCGGCGCCGGGACGGGGCGTAACGTCACCGCGCCTCCGCTCCCAGGCCGCGGGGCGGGAGCTGTGGCCTCACAGGGGGCGCGGGCCCGGCCGCCGGCTGCACCCGCCAGCCCCGCTGGGGTGCCCGGCCCGCGCCCCCACCCCGCCTCATTCCTGCGGGTCACCAGCGGCCGTCGTTAACGCGCACACCCCGGTGGGAAAGAACCGGCGTGGCCTAGATGATTCCCCACAACTCGTGGACCCGCCCCGGCACAGCCTGCCCCCCCGGGAGAAGGCCGCCAGCCCTTCCCGCCCGCGGCCCAGCGGGAGGCGCCGTGACCAGCTCGGCCACGGGCGGGCGGTGGCCACAGCGCAGCAGCGGGGAGCGGGACGGTGGCCCAGGCCTGGCGTTGGCATGAGCAGCGACCGCTGAGCACAAGGCACTGTGCGGTTCACACGCCGCGCCGTGCTGCGCTTCGAACTGGTGTGGACACAAACACGCACCTGAAACCAAACCTTTGAAATCATTTCAGCACAAAATTTATCCAAACACAGTATTCTTTTTATTTTGTTGATATTAACATATCAAACCGCTTAAAACTGGTGTGAAGACCACAGAAAATACTATTAAAATCTTTTGCAGTTTTGTGGTTGGTTTGGTGGGTTTTTTTAAACATGCCCAAGACCTATCAGGAGGGTCAAAATTACCTATTCTACGACATCTGTTCTTTACAGGTGATGTGGAATGGAGTGAGCAACTGAGGACTGGGTGCAATGATAGGACAGTAGCAGCAAGTCTGAGATAGATTGTTATAAACATGTTTCATATCTCCATCAAAATGATCTACAAAAAAACCCTCAAACAAACACCAACCTCATAGGCTGGTTCCAGCACTTTGGAAACATCATGTTAGTGCACTTCAAATCACTACTGGATGAGAAACAGTAAAAAGCATGAAGCATTAGAGCATCCTACACATTTTGAGCATCCTCAAAAGACCATCTGTTGTCATTTCAAAAAATATTTAATGGCTGGCTAGCCCGCAAAATTCAATAAAATCCTCTTTAGTTGCAATATGAATTTAAAATCCAGTACCAAGGTACTTTATTATATGAACATTTTATTACCTAGGTTTTAAAACCAACTGGAATACATAACGTGGTTTAGTATTAAACAGGGCAACTTAACTCATTTTATTTCCTTTCTCTATTGCCTGCATTTTCTGATAGTTCAAAAAAAAAAAAAAAAAAAACCCCAACAACCAGTTCTGGGTTTTTTTCTCTAGCATTTTAAGGAAAATTGAACTTTTATGTTTTTATTAGCATTCTAGGAAGAGCTTCTTCCTGGGCAAAATCATCTCTGAAGTCAGTGGAATACCATTTGGCCTGAAAAAAAGGGGGTCAAAGAAGGGTAAGAAAAAAGTATGTAAAGACTTTAAGATGCACATGTGAAAGGGGACTGCAAAATGACGGATTACAGTATATCCAACATCTGTTACTGTATAGTCAAAACAGATTGTTTCACTTCTCCCTTTTGATCAGTCGTGATCATTTATGCTTCCATTTGCCTTTATGTTCTGTTCTTGGTACTTGTGAAGCTGCTCCATAAAGCCAGGATTTGGACAAGCCGCGGGCCTTGCATTTTTCACCAAGGAAAAGGCTCTAGCAAAACTCAGTCCTTCTGAATTCATTAGAAAACCTGTGACTACTGCCGCTGCACGGGAGACTCCTGCATTACAGTGGACCAGTACCACACCATCCTTCAAGAAACAAATGGAACATTAAGTCAGGATATTCATTAAATAGATAGTAACAAGTACTAGAAACCTTATATAAAAATCTGTTAAGACTTATTAAAAGCTCCTTGATGAGTTCCAAGCAAATATTTACACATACAAGTGACTCCAAACACAGATATACAAGCCCAAATTAAGTATTTTTTGAACCAAGGCCACTTCATAGTTATCAAATACTTGAAACCTAATTCATACCTTAGAACTAAAAAACATTCCTCTGTCCCTTTCCCCAAGACAGCAGCCCCCTCACGTAAAAAACAAATCACAGATGTCTGAAATGCTAAGATATCTGATCTAATTGGCTGCCAATTTTAAAATAGATTTTATTTCAAATATGGCAAGGAATTTACTTGACTGTATCTTGTTACCAGGTTAAAAACATAACAAGGCAGCAAACAGCTAGGCACAGAGGCAGATTTTAGAACATCTTGGAATTTCAGTCACGCGTTTCTTGCATGCTATGGAGTTCTTCCATGAAGATTTTGGATAAGCAAGATCATGCACAGAAACAGAAAAAACAGAAAAGAGACCACATGATTTGCAATAAACATCTACTTCCCCATCACAGTGCTGACACAACTGTAGTGGCTGATACAACTACAGTCCCTTAACTGGGGACTAAGGTGCAAAACCCGAAACTACCGAAACTCGCATAAAGTCACAACTGTTTCTCCTGGGTTTTAAATTCATGCTTATCCTCAATTATCTGTAAAAGTAATGGTTTTATCCTACTAAACATTTCCCACACAATCTTTGAAACCTGAATGACTCTTTAAACAAACACTGCAAGTTTCATTAAGAAATAACAGGCATGAGTTAACACAGAGACAACTAGACAACCTAGTGTGAGCCAACGTTTGCAAGGCCCAGGCTTCACGATCCTGTTGTGTTTGTACATCAGGCTATGACTCAAGAAGGCTTAGTCTAAACTGTCTGCCAAATGCCACTTTCACACACCCAAAAAAAAAAACCAACCCAAAACAACCACAAAACCAAACCCCTAGCATCTACATGTTCTGAATAAAGATATTGATACATGACACAATGTGCTGAATGAGTTTATTCTAGATATAAACAGCCCGCTCTGTCTGCCCTAGCAGGTGCAAATTATTCAATGGGCATTTTACTCGGACAAAAAAGAAGAGCTCATAACCACCAGGGTTCCTTTCCAGGAACTTGATGGTTTATGTTACAGACCCAGGAGTTGCATTTATCCAGTGTATTAATAAACACGCAGAGCAGAAAATGGTTCCTGCTCCAAAAATCTTCCAGTTTAAATAATAAGACAAAGTAGTATGGAATTGAGTGTAATTATCCTTGTTGAAGAAATGCCAAGCTGAGACAAGAAGAATGACTTGCTCAAGTTAACACAAGATTATGACAGAGCTAGGAACTGAATCTAAGCTCCTGCATCCCAGCACAATCAACCACAATACCACCCTTTTTTGCAATGAAAATCACATCCACTTTGCATTGCCTGCTGAGAATTGTACTCTTCATTCCCTTTCTCACATTCGGAGGGGCATGCCTCCTCATCACACAGACTAGGCAGAGTGGAAAGCAGATTTGTACATGTATTTCAACTCCCTGAGGAAGTGCCAGTGGTGACCTGTAAATCCACTACCTCCTTTATAATAATGACATCAAAATTATTACATTGAAAATATTTATGCCACTGCTAATAAAGCAGTTGCTGAAGCTTATTCACTGTAGATCTGGAGTAGTTTTTACTGATTCAGTGGGAGTTATTTTAGACATAATGTACCATAACCAAGATCAGTATCTAGCAGTGGCAGTGAGGGTAAAAAAAACAAGCATTGGAAGCAGTCCTTTTTTCTTTGTGCAGTTCATGCTTTATTTTCTTCTTTCACATTTATGCATTTCTTTTTTTAATGACAGTTCTGTTGTACATTGCCAAAAATTACAGAGTGATATCCATGGAATAGAACTGAAAATTGCTGGACATGAATGAACATGGGCAATAACACTAAACCAAATTTAATCGTAAGGACATTTAGCTTTCCTTGCTAAATCCCATCGTTGCTTTATACAGAGATTCATTTGGCATGCTACTTCTTAACTGATTTTGTATATAGATATGAATACAGAATAAAAGTGAGAAACTGACTGCAGATAGGACATTAATCTCTATTTACCAAGAACTTCTTCCTCTGATCCTGACAGCCTATTTTACTTTGCAGTGGTGCCAGGGCTTTTTCTTTAGGAGGGACAGAGGGAGCAATAAGGAGAGATATTCATGAAAATGGATCCCTGGAAAGGCAATATTTTAAAGTTCTTCTAATTAAATATGAAACAGAACAATAAAAAACAAATCCCTCATTCATAGCACTATGATCTGATATGGGTCACCTAACATGTCACGGAAAATCTGCCTGCCAATTTGGAGCCTAGAAGAAAAGGTGAGCTCTGATCAGTATCAGAATTTGTACTATGGCATCTACAGACTTAGGCAGTTACAGTTTTAGAAAAGTCAATCCTGCTACAAGTACCAGCTGGCATGACTTACTGAACAGTGCAAGCTTTACTTGCATTCTCTAATTCAAGTGCTCTCATACTTCTCCATTAAGTTAATCACGTTCTAGTAATAATTTCTCATATATCAGGCTCTCTCACCAGTGAGCATCTCTCCCTCCCCCATGTTAGGGCATGAAACTAGTATCTTTTTGTGATTACTTAAGCAGAATAATAATTTGTGATACAATTTATCATAAGCTCTTTTAGCGCTACTTTAACAAAGCAAATAAAGTACTTCAAACCTTCCAGAGCTCTGTCTCCGCACACTACTATCACATGCTTCACGAAATGATCCTGAAGAACATCTCTTCCATCAATCACCTGCTCTTTCACCCAACTCTCCTATTAGAAAACTATAAATTCTGCTGTAAAAGTTTTCAGAATTCCCTAGCTTACAAAACAGTAACTGGACATGAACACCAGAGGCAGAAAGCTACACGATGCAGTTATGAATGGCAAGTCTCATTTAGAAATTAAGTGGAAACCGTAACTAGAAACCTTGAAAAGGTCATTAAGCGACAATGCGTATCACATACCTCATAAATGATAAATGAGAGAAGGAAAGAACACTGTGTGACACAAAGAAAGCTGGGGCAAGATTATCTTCTTTTATCCCAATCTACATAAATAATGAATATAGTAGATATGGTGGAATAGCGTGCAATAAGGTCCAAGCAACGGTTGTCGTAAATTACACAGTAAGCCTAAACTTAATAAATATGAGTCAGGGATGGTCTTGGTTACAGACAAATCTGCCAAACGACCCCAGAAGGAGTCCCCTCACCCTATTTCCTATGTTGCATCTTTTTCAGGATTTTGTTAGCAGTTAAATCACAAGTTGGCTCCAAGACTAGTAACACATTCTCTTGACAGTCTTGGTACGTAATTGTGTGTGAATTCATGTCTCAATGTGTTTCATCTTCAATAGACAACCAAGGAAAAGCACAAGGATGGCGGATGACTGCTGACAAACCACACAGATCTGTAAAAGCCCCGTTAGGCTTGCTTCTAATCCAGAACAACATCCCCAGTGGATAAAGTACAGAAAGTAAAGTTTCTCCTTTCCCCTCTGTCAGATGTAGTGACTTGGACTCACAAAAGGATTTCTTTAGATAAAGTCAGCTCCTAGTCCAACTGTATTAAAGAAGAACTTCTCTAAGACAGGTAAGACAGTCATTCTGAAAAAACAACGTTGCAGGGAATGGGGATTAACAGCAGCACCATGTCTCTAGAAATGCTTAGAAATTGCTTGGATTGTCTATCTAAAATTGGAAAAGGCAATGGGAAAACTATTCATTTGGTACCATGCTTTCTTTTGACAAAAAAAGCTGCTTTAGATTTTAAAGTAGTGTAATAAATAATCTAAACAGGATAACTACTAACATTAATTATTGATAAACCATACCTGGATCTTGGCTTTCTCAATAAACTCAAAACATTCTGGGAAATAGGAGGTGATGTCAGTTTCTGGGAGGTCCAGAATAGAAATGGTCTTGTAAATAAAGTCATCGAGGAAGGCATTTTGGACTCCATATGCCACATTTAGAACATGAGTAACCTAAGGAAAAAAAAAAAAAAGGGGAGGGGGGCCAGAAAAAGACAATTTCTGAAGACAGCAAGCAAAATGAGCAGTAGTAGCAACAGTAAATTATTCTTTAGGCATACACAGACCGTACCTTCCAGAACAGCAGCATTCAGTTGTACATATGTACGCTGTTTATGGTATACTTTTCTCCAAGCAAAGTTTCAATGCATGTTAAAATATACTGTGATAAAATTCAGTTTCCTTGATTTTTTTTGTGAGGAAAAGATCTGTGCTCAACCAAACACAAACTAAATTAAGGATTTTCAACAGAAAAAGGAGTCGTCAGCACACAGATGGAAAATAAAAGAGAAAGCTATAGGAATAAGAGCACAGACCACACAAAAATCGCCCAAATTTCAACCCTGCCCTAACCCATCAGCTTAATCTTTCTTCTACTGAGTTATTAGTACCATCTACTGCAGCAGAAGGATTTCAAAGTAAACTATACCTGCGCTTGGCAGGTGAGACCACCTCTAGCCTCCTGCCCTCTTGCTCAGCCCAGGCTATGGCCAGGTTGTGGGTTATTGTAATTTACAGCGAAATGACATTTACGTGGCCCCAGATGCCGGCCTAGTGCCCCACTGCCCTGCAGGAGCACCGCTGCCCCAAGGCCTTATCGCCCCACTACTGTGACACAGAAGAGTGAAAAGACCAAAGCTCGGGGCAGACTTCGGGCTGCTGCTTTGCCTCGTGTGTCCCACCCACCCGCACTGGGCATGGCGGCCTGATGCTGCTCCCATTCCAAAAGGGCGACACACACGGCACAGCGCGGGACCTGTCCCATCGACGCCTCCACACCAGCCGCCGGCTGGCAGCACCCCAGCTTCTCCCGAAGGCCACCGGCATCCGCCCCTCTGCAAACGGAGCTGCTTCTAACACCGCCAAGGTGATACAATTTTCCTGAAGTTACTCGGGACTATTCCAGCCTTTTTTAGAAGAACTCCACCAGCCACACTGCGCCAGGTGCACTCCGATCTCCGTGTCACCTCACCTTATACTTTTTCATCGTCTCCAGGTCGTGAGCGGCATCCTGCGACCCTGAGGAGAGAGGGGGCCCAGTTGCTACGCCAAGCGGGCTGCCCCGCTGCAGCCAGGCCCCCGACGCCCCTCGGGCCCCCTCCGGCACCCGGCGCCCGGTCCCCCCGCCCCCCCGGTCCTCCCAGCGGCCCCCGGCCCCGCTCACCCAGCAGCAGCCAGGGTTTCACGACGCCGACCTGGAGGTCGGCGCTCAGGTCCTGCACGAAGCCGCCGCCGGGCGCCGCCTCCGCCTCCTCCTCCACCTGCAGGCAGGCGCCGCGCCACGTCTCGATGATCCTCTTGCCCGTCAGCGTCGTCACGCGGGTGCGCTGCCTCCGCAGGTTGGCCCGGGAGAAGCTGCGGATCTCCTGGGTGAGGGAGTGCATCGCCCGGCGCCGCCGCTCGCCCGCGACTGACGGCAAGGCCCGCCGGCGCCCCGCCCCTCCGCCCGGCGCCCCGCCCCTCCGCCCGGCGCCCCGCCCCTCCGCCCGGCGCCCCGCCCCTCCGCCCGGCGCCCCGCCCCTCCGCCCGGCGCCCCGCCCCTCCGCCCGGCGCCCCGCCCCTCCGCCCGGCGCCCCGCCCTTCCCCGCCCTTCCGCCCGGCGCCCCGCCCCTCTGTAGGCCGAGGGCCAGCGCCCTTATTGGCTGCCGGGCCCTCGGGGCGGAGCCTCGGCGCGCGGGGCCGGGACGCGCGGGGCCGTCTCATCTCCGCGCTGAGGGGGCGTGAGGCGGCGGCTGGGCGCAGGCGCGGGGGCACGGCGGGGCTTGTCTCGCCCGGCTTCATTATGGGCGGCGGGGACCGGGCCGGCCTCACCGGGGTGGGCACCGTGGCCTCCTACCCGCTGTGCTTGGCCCCCGGGGCCACCGCTGCGAGAAGTGACTCCCTGCGAGGCGTCCAGCTCGCTCCGGGCTCTGTAGCGGGGCCAGTCACAGGGGGTTTGCCAGTGCTTTGCTTTTAGTACTGTAAGCCTGTCAGAAAGTTTTGGGTTCACCTAAAAATTTGGTGGTGGGTTGGTTGTTGTTTTTTTCTAACTAGTATTTGTGGGGCTTTGGTCTGGCAGCGAACAATGCAGCAGTCTAATTAAAGCAGCCTTTCAACTGTCAATGCCTGTTTATTAGGTAAGTGCGGCTGTTTTGAAAACCCAATCACGCAGCAATGCCTGTCTGAGTGTAATTAGGCCTTGCTTCATGGGAAAACACTTAGAAAATACTTGAATTAAGTATTTCCCCCCCACACACACACACACACCCTCCTTCCGGAACCTCTGGGCTAGTGGCCAAAGGCTAAACAAAATCATCTTCTTAAATTTACCAAAGAGGCTACGTAGGAAGAAAAGGGAGGCAAGGTGAGACTGGTTTCCCTTATTCACAATCCCCTCAATGCCTGTGTGCTCGTGTTCTCTACAGAGTACTATTTGTAGTGTTCCACAAAAGTGAAATTTTTGTTTGTGCAGTTAAATGGTAATACCGTTAACTTAAATTGTGCCAAACATACATTTCAGGGCATTTTCAACAATCCACCATGCCGGTTTGTAAAATAAGGATGCATTATTACGGTACTTCCCCTCTCGATGTTACAATATTTCTCAAAGCTGTGCTGGCAGGATGTGATGACTCTGAAAAGATCCTTCTGATAGTTCCCTAGAACGCAGTACAGAACAGTGGCAACTCAGTTCCACGTAAAGAGGTCTACAAATGCCCTGTCAATTCAAGAAACAGAGAATGGTGTTAGGGACTGCAAGAGCATAAGTTATTTCTGGGAATGCCAGAGGCAATCTCCTGATAGGAATTAGACGTAAACCCAAGTTCATCTGAAAAAGGCAGAACACCCCCCACACCATCTGGAAAAGCAAGATTCTAAACCAAGAGATAAGATCAAGGAAGATGCTTAGGGCAGGGAGAGGAAGAGAATAGGGATTTGGGCTGGATCAGGGATCAAGGTAGCAAAGATGCCAAACAGAACGCTGCAGGACAAAACATAATTCTCATAATGCTCAGCAATTGCTTTCTGCAACAAAAATTAAATTTCGAATACAAGTAGGAGGTTTTGTAATATTCTGCATGGTGGATGTGTATTCAGTAGCCTCTCTGAAAGTGGACTGTGACTCACAGCAGTTAATAACAATGTAGAAGTTGATTCATTCATTTTTGTTAAGGTCTACTCCATAATTTTGATGCAATTAATAACAAGAAAGCAATGGAAAGCTTTAAGCTAGCAATTTCATAGTGTTTCATGGCTGTTTTTCAAGCTGCATTGGCTTGCTGCAGCTGCCGCTGTGAAAGACCAAGAACAGTACGGTATCCAGCAAGAATGCGGAGAGCCTCATGCCTCGGGAAATTGGCAAAGCCTGAGCAAAATTTGCTTGCAGTCCAGACCCAGAAGCCTGCCCTTAGAATAGCAAGGCTGTAGGATGTGCTTTGTAACCAACTTCTGCCCCATACAAGTATGGAGCTTGCTGTGTAGGCGTTTGCAAGACTAAACTGTGACAGATCTGTAAGATACTTGCAACTAAACTTAATAATACAACTACATGTTGTTCCTTAACCTCTGAGGAAGAGCCTGCAAGATGTGCGGACACAGAAAAGCAGCTGATGCCAAAGTATTCAAGTCATTTTCTGCTAGGAATGTTTATCATTGTTATAAATAGCTTAAACACCAGAGGTCACTACTGGACATAAAATCTGTATTATTGCTACCTCTCTGAAATCCAAATATTCCCCAGGTGTTTATATGCAGAATTAGTATATTATTATGTAATTAGAGTGTCCATATCATAAGCATTAGATCTAGCCCGAGTATTCACAGATACTAGTTTTTGTAATACAGGCGTTTACATGCTGCTGTCAAGTTGTTTGTACTTTCCATTCCAAGACAGAAGAGAATTGTGACATTAGAGTTTAAAACTGGGATCTCAGTTCACAGATGAACACTCCCTCTTGCATGCTTTGCTGAGGGTAGAAGACTTCTCCAAATATATGGTAGGAGCAGGATGCTCTCTCCGCTTCATTGGTTGAATGCATTTATGGTATTGCTGGATCTTCAGGTCTTGAATAAGCTACCTACAAATGCAAATGTAGTAGAATTTTATATCTTTTTTAAGTTCATGGTTCTTCTGTTTTGTCTGTCTAGAAATTCAGCAGAACCTGTTCTAGTGGGTATTAACCAAGAAATGTGTAACACAGACACTAATTATTACAGAAAACTGCTTGTACATATTCAGAAAGCTCATACGACGATACGTCATCTCTGTTGTATTTGTTTCCTTCCACTGTTCATTTTAGTCTAGGTACTGCCTGTATTTATCAATGCAAAAGAGCTACCTTCTATCAGAGAAATGATAACCAGACATTCCAGACAGGTAAATCTGAGAAACCAGCCTTGCATTCCGAAAAATGCGTATGTTAAAGGGTTGAACTTGATTGTAAAATGCACCAAAAATTGAGAGATGATTGCTTATGTTAGTGATTTACCTGAAGCGGAGGATCAAACCCTAATTAGTACACTAATTGCATCATGTTTCAAACTGCAATAACCAGATGACTTTGAGGAGTAAGAGAAACTGGGCAAAAATCAAAATATTATCAACTAATATCTAACCAATAATACAAGCCTCTGCTGCAGACTGTACATTCATTAATTGAAAATAACTGAGAAGTTGAAAATAACTGTGTGCACCAGTTGGTCACAGGATGACTGTGAATCACGAATGTAGTGTGGTAATGAGAAAAGCAAGTGTGACCATGGAATGCATCAGGAGTTATTTAAAATAGAAAGAGGGAAATAATAATGCTATTGTATGAAGTTCTAATAAGCTTTTTTGGAAGTGTATTGCACTATTTGGCAATGACTGTATTCAAGATGATCTCATACTTGAAACAAGTGCAAAGAATAGCTTAAATCTGAAATTGCCCTATGTAGGTTAGGCTGTCATCAAAGCACACCGTGGTATTTGGGCCCCTTGGGACTGACAGCTCCACATCCATACTGACTTGAGCGGGAGAAGCCCCCTGGCATAGTAACTATTTCACCACCATTTGCGCCAACACACATGCAAGCACTCCTAGCAATGGCTTCTCTGCCTCATGCACTCCAGAACGGTGAGCCCCACACAGCGTGGAGGCTCATACCTGATGCAGAGTCTCCGTTTCATCTTTGCGAAGTTGTCGATGCATGATGCCTACTCCTGCTGTCTCTCCTGTTGCTGAAGAAGAGAGCAATTTGGAGGCACGAGCTCAGGATCATTCAGACCCTAAACAACAGGGTAAGATGGTACATGGGAGGATGGCAGGAACATGACATGCTCATGCTTCCCTTCAGAGGCATTTGCTCTGACATGAGTCTGTGCTCCATGCCATTTCCCTCACATAGAGAGGATCTGGCTGAGAGACAACCGCTTATTTATTCTCATCCATTTGTTTTCCATGCTTTAGACTTGTCTACATCTGGTAGGCATGGAAAGAATATTCTGGAACAAAACTAGAGTACCAGCAAAGTGAAAGGGAGATTGATGGAAAATGGCTTGTCCTCTTCCCCAGCCTGGCTGTGTACCTTGTCCCATATCCTGAATCTGGATGCAGGTATTATACCTCTTTCATCCTGGTATCCAGTAACATGCCTGGAAAATCTATCTTAAGTGGGATCCTGACTGGAAGTGAAACATATGACCTTAAAAAAATACCAAAGTGTAGACAAAATCTTGAAATGGCATTTCTGGAGAAGAATGAATTTGTAGCAAGGACTCTTCTGGAACTGAATATAGTGAAGAGTGAAAAGTCCGCAAGGATTCTCAGTTTTGTGTACTGAGATCACTGCATCGCTGAGGTGAGACATAGAGGCTGAAGAAACTAAGCTTGCCAACTATTGTAGGGTTTGGTGTTTTCTTCCACGATAGCAGGAATAAGGGGTAAAGGCAGGGGCAGATTATTAAGCATTTTAGAAGTGTTGCGGTACTAGCTGGTCTAAATGGGGAAAGTTATGGGAAGCAGGGCCATGCTGAAGGCTGCATTCAGCAAGTTATCAAAACAAAAAGTTGACAGGGCACTCCTGCACATATTGCTGCAGTTACACACACTGTAGCCTGGTTGTTAGTGAGCCAAGCTTTAGTGTAAGGTGTTAGTTTGTTTCTGGATTTCTGGCTCTGCCAATTTTAACACATTAGAAGCGCTAGACCCTATTGGCTAAACAATGTGCAGTTACTTGTTTGTGAGAATGGGGTGAGGCCAGAGGTGCTGGGAGTCTCCTTGAAATTTTTTTAAGCTTTGGTTCTGCATAATTGTGGTGCTCATTTACTGCTGCAGAGGGTTTCCCATGGTAAGGGGTAGTATATATCCTAAGCATGCCTTTACATATCCTCTCTTCCTGTACCCCTTTAGCATACAAATCAAAACATCCATTAAAGCTATGCTTCTTGGGTATGCCACATCATTCTTGACCAGCTTTACCTATGTTGTGTTTCTTCAGGTGAAAGCAGAGGATGCATCTTGGTCCAGCCTGGAAAGAGCTGGTTCCTCAAGTCTTTGAGTCTGTAGCCTGGGAGACTGAGTTGGCCATCTGCCTCTGCCAGCATGCATATGAAAGCCCAGTCCCCACTGCAAAAGACTGTGAGCAATCAGGGGCCCGGTGGTTGTTCCTAATAATATTAGTAATTCTGTGGACCTCCACCAAACACTACCTTCTATCCCTGGACTGAAGGGTAGCCAGCTTCACTTCATGCTATTTATTTATTTCAAGCAGCATTGCATGCTGGTTCTTCTAAAGCTAGTCTGAACCAGTAGTGTTTTCACTGGCATATCTCTTCATATTGCTGCAGGGAAATTTCCCCAGAAGCAAAGCCGTGCTCATAACCAAAGGCATGGCCCTACAAACACTTAGCAGGGCATTTCTCTGCTCTCACCACGCTTTGTGAGCAATCTATGCAAATGAGCAGCCTGACTCACTGATCTAAAGATGTATATTTTTAGAGTGTGTGATGGATTATGCTGAATAATGAGCACTGAGGAACAGAGCAGAATGCAAAGCTGAAATGTTTAATGGCCATAGAGAGTATCCCTGGGGACGTGTTGGGGTGAGGAGTCTGGCACAACTCCTGTTTGCGTTACGTAAGTAGGATCTGAATTCCAGCCCCCATTGCGCTCAGGTGTCTCTTCTCCAGGAGCACTTTGACTTGCTTCAGTGCAGTCATGTGTGAGCGAAGAGGTCGATATAGCTATAGATATGAAGCTTGGTGTAAAACTGGGTATGTCAGCTCAGTAGCAGAGACACAGGCAAAGTTAATCAGGGGAAGGAACAGTCTATTAGGAAGCTACAAAAATGTGACCCACTTTAACAAAAATGTAGACGCATGAAACTCCTTCGATTCCAGCTGGCTGCTCTGCCGAGGAGTGCTGGTTAACTACACAGCTAGCACAGACCATCAGTCACCAAGGCAGTTGTTCTCCACCATTTGTGTGTTATTTCATTTTAAGAATACCTTCACTTCAGAGAAGTTAACTTTGCCATACGGCCTGAAAAGAACCTGTAAGGGTCGAGACCTTCAAAAAGAAAAGAGAAAATCAAAGCTTTTCCAGAGAAATGATGTTAACATAGGTGAGTTTCTCTAATGTTTTCAAGTCCTTTGAAACCTGAAGCATGGATTTCTTTCTCCATTTTAGGGGGTGGGGGTGAAGTAAAAGGTAAAGATAAAATTATGATTTTTCAGTGGCTAACCATTAGGACTACTCACAATTTGGCTTATATCAGAACACTTAAAACAGCAATTTTCACTGCGCAGTTCAGCTTCTAGCAGCCTAGTTCTGCATAAATGCAATTAATCTGTCTCCCAACCTTCCTGTTTTTCTACAGGTTTCTTTCAGTGGTCATTCAAAGACATGAAAGCTACTTTAGAAAAAAAGTCCCTAGAAGTCTCTCTTGCAGCAAAGTCCAAGCCTACAGCTGGAAAAGTTAAAATTAAAGAAGGAAAAATCAAAGTTCATTTCAGAGTTCTTGTAGCATCTTATGTGTAGCTTTTGCTTATGTGTAGCTTCCACAGGCATAATAAAATATTAATGTTATGATTTGTACCCGGATGCATAGCAAGTTTTTCTGGTTCAAAGAGTTCAAGAAGGAAACCATTATAGCTTCTAGTCAGGATCATAAACCGAATGCAGTAGGAGAATTATTTTGTGGATTAGCTTAGTCAGACATGGAAGTAGGACCTATTCTTACTGTTCACCATGAAGCGATGCCTTCTGTAAGTAGGGGTTAAGGTGAGGTGGAATATGCGTAAGCATAGCATTTCACTTCCTGCAAAAAAAAATATTTGGAGAATATGGTTCCTCTGCATGCCCTTTTCTTGCCTTAGCACATTGCTAATGCTGCATTGTGCTTGCATGCTTGTGTGTGGGAAGAAGTTCCCTGCAGGCAGGGAAGGAATATTAAGCTATCTGTGCCCTATCTTGTTCTACATCTATAGCTTGATCCATCCAGCCTAGAGCTTCCTAATAACTTCCGTCCCACTAACAAGGAGAGATCTAATTTTCCTTTCCCTCTCAAAATACAAATAACTCAGGTAGGACCTGGCCTATGTTATTTCTTCAAATTCCTATATGCAAGACACAGTTAAGCTAAGTGAGCTTTTGCTACAGAACCCAAAAAGTTTGCATGCCTTCAGAAGGCGATGGACATATTCATAGAAAAGGAGTAGATCAACAGGTATTAAACGCAAGACAGTGTCTCTGGCTCCCAAAGTCCCAGAGCCACAAACTGTTGGAGTCTGGGAGTACATTCTGCAGCAGCAGTGGTACACGCTTGTCTGTTCTCACACTCTTCCTTAGTGCTCTGTCCTTGGATAGAGACAGGATACTGAGCTGGATGGGCTTTTAGTCTGACCAACTTCCTACGTTTTTGTTTTCTTTCTGGTCAAGTGAATAATTAAAATGAGTAAACTTAGCATTATAGAATTTAAAAATTCCATAAAATAGAATTTAAAAATTCCATAAAATTGCTTCATAATTTAATTACATAAAATCCCTGACCCTAGAGGCTATATCTGTGACCTGTAAGAAAATGCAAATTGCAGGCGGCAAAGTAAAGCCTTACTGGTCGACAGTGTTGATGGGATAAAAGCTATGATCATAACTAAGTTTATAATGTGATATTGTACGTCGGCAAAGAAAGCAATACTGCTGGGATTTATTTTTTGCTGTCAGGACGGGGATAGATGCATCTAGCAATACCTGGGGGATAGCTAAAGGTATTTGAAAACCAGGGCTTCAAAAACAAGAAGAGAACTGATAACTGAAAGACGTTCCTAGAAAAAGAGGTAACATCCTGGAATATACGCATATGCACACACACCCCCAGAAAAAACTAATGATTTTTGGTATACTGCAGAGTCAAAGAATGACCAAGATTGACCTACACTGTCTCTTAGTGTTTGATATTTTTCTTTTATTCTTCAATAAGCAGAAAGAGTGAAAGGTCAGGGTTTTTTAACTATGTCTTCTCTTTGAGTATTTCAGTAAAGAGAAAATATAGAATCATCTTGCTGAAACTCACAAGTTACTCCTAACTTTATCTTATTTAATCATTACTTTTAAAGTAGCCAAAGCTTCCATTCTGTTTTCTTATTAAAATACTTGACTATTTTGGGTTTTTTTATGGAATTCATTTTTACATTTAGACCATAAATTAAGTTCAAAATGACATAGCAAAGTTTTCTGGTTTACTTCAGAAACTACATATAATTCATTTAGACTAATGGTAGAAAATCACAAATTTGGATGTCAATGTGAATACATTTGATGTAATTAATTTACTACTTTGATAACATCTTAATTAAGAACATTTCTTACCTTTGGGACTCTCTTGTCAGAACAAGTCATGACCAGCATTTCCCTTTCTTCCTTTTCCCCTGACATGTTTTAACCACACTTTCAAAATCACCAAAAGCTTACTGAATAACACTGTCCTTGAACATGAAAGACTTCTGTTCCATTTTAATTGTCAGGTTAAATGTCCTACCAAAAAGGCTGTTTAGTATTTAGAGTACCAGTCAATGACTTTTTGTGAGTAACACTGAGAGTTCTTGACTTTGCCTTAATTTTAAACCTTCACAAGTTTTCATAATAAATATTATTATATTCCACCATAAAAGATGGAATAGCTGTTTTCTGTCCAACCCTAAACAATGAGCTTCACTAATTCAAGCAGATGAAATCTTTGATGTTACTTTGCTAATAGTAACTTTGTTACTGGAATATAATTCAGCCAGTTGAACAAGAGATTACTTCTGACCTGAGCACTATCTATGAAGGGAAAAGATTTTCCTGGAGTAGAGACTATTATTTTCTTGTGAGTAGCACATGCTGAATCATTAACACTTTCATTATCAATGTCACAAAATATTGCAGGGAAAACAAAACCAAAACCCAGCCTTGGAAGATATGTGTAATGAGTTATACCTATAAACCCAACTTTTTTCAAACATGTTAAAAGGTGTGTAGGGGGACATCCTTTTAAAAAAAAAGACTTACAAACCCCCGAACACTATAAGAACAAAACCTCTGAAAATTTTACCACCAAAAAAGAAATGTATGTGAAAAGCTCTAAATGCAGTAGAAGTAATCTACGTAAGGAGATCCAGTAGGAGTAATTGGTATATATTTATATTTAATGATTTTATCACCTTTTAGACATAAAATTGTGTTTGTATTATTTCACATCCTGCTTTATAACTTTAAAGAGTACTACTTCAATTGAAAAGATATTTAAAAATACACAAAGCATTAGTTGTTCAACTAATCTATACAATCAAATTCTCTGATACTTAGTCCTCTACTTCAGTGAAGGCAATCATGCAGTGTTTCCCTAGGGAACAAATCATTAGAAAATAAGTACTTTTGAAGTACTTATACTCCCTGTAGTAAAATTAGCATACCTGGTTTGCCCATAAGCAAAATTCTCTGCATCTTATTTCAAAAAAGAGCTGAAGGCTCTTCGAATGGCAAATGTTAAGAGGCAGAGTTATCCCGTCTCTTTTTCCAAATGAGGTAAATTTGAAGTTATGACCACATAAAATTTTATTGTAGCAATCTTAATAACCACTGAACTTTAATTCTGAGCTACTATTATTTAAGTATAAGCACTCCTCATTGTTCACAACCTTATCGTGTCTCTCCACACATAGTGATTCACACTGCATACTGGAGATAGACTTTTCTCATATTTATCACAGTATTGTTTCCATTTCTGATTTAAGTTGTATATTTCTGTGTTATGTGAAACAACTCTTATGGTTTTGTATACACTGAAATGATTCATATTTATTTGTCAAATGGAGAAAACACTACAGATGGAAATATGGAAGATAACTGCAGTAGGTTTTCACAATTTTTTACCCGTTCGATCGTAGCTCATGGGTGTGATGATTTGGGTGATGCTTGTGTCATCCTTCTCCACTAGCTTGCTTTTCTCCACATGTTTTATCTATAAAAATCTACAGTTGGACTGTTCTGTCATATGTAAACCTCAAACTTTTAAAGGGAACATTTATCTTGATTTTTACTGTGATCAGTATTCAAGATCCCTACTGACTGGTTAATGTGATTCCTAGAAACAGTGGGGGAAACCCTTTCATTCTTTAGGTGTTCCCTGGGCAAAATTTTCCTCCCCTATATGTAGAGTAACTTTAAGGCAGAAGGCTTCTTTCTTATCCTTTTCTGGATAGACCGTAAAAGCCATCATATTTAAAGAGGTACGTGCTACTCCCCTGGATTCTCATGAGGGAAGGGAAAGAAAGAGAGGAAACAGAGAAACCTCTAATAGGTTATTTTTGTGCGTTTGTAACTGTAGCTACACATTAGTGCCTGGTGCTACCCTATTTATCTAGGACAGAAGAAGTGTGTAACAGAGGCTAAAGAAAGTAGGTCAAAGCACACCAGCTTGCATGTGCCTGCCAAAGAAGGCTCTGTAGGTGGATCAAGATACTGAAAAATGTGGGGCCAACAGAAGCCCTGCAATTTTCCTGTGTGCTAGACTGCCTTGATGGGTCCTGTCTGGCTAGCTGGCATCTGTATTCCAGCACCCTTTCGCACAACTTTCTGATGACATCCCAGTTTCAAAGAGGACAGAGGTCATTCTTTGCAAACTGATCACTTGTGATTTATTCTGGTCAGTGGGAAGTTAGCATAGGCTAACTCATCTTTATGGTAAAGATTTGCAAGCATTAGTCATGCTGTCTCTAGTGGCCTCACAGACATCTGAGAGATCACTGTTGCTGCTGCTTGACTCTTCAGCCTGTAAGGAAACTGCAAATAAAATGCCCCTTCTAATCTAGCTGGACTCCTACTCCAGTGCCCTTTCTGATTTCAGTGTTTACCAGGATGTTTTTTAAAGCTGGTGATGTAACTCCTGCCTAGAAACCCAACCTAAGGTCTACACCCATATCAGTCCAAAACCTTACTTTAGATGGGTGACTCATTCCAACAGCCCTCCTAAGCTTTGTTTGATAGCCAGCGAGAAAACTCTTTAAATAATTTGCTCAATGGTTTCTGTAAGAGTTAACTGTAATCCTAATTCTGAAACTAGACAACTGGATCTAACCTACCAACTTGATTTCATCTTTGTTCTAAAAGTGATCAGTGCTTCAGGCTGAAACAAGCCTAATCTTGGACCACCAATACTTTCTAAGCTCATTCTGTTTAGCCATGCTGGTAGCTCACACGTAACCAATTTTCTTCCTGTTGTCGCACACTTTCATAGCCACCAGGCTGACATTAGATTTGCCAGTTAAGCATTACTGGTTAGTCATGGACCTGGGACTCACTGAGGAAGCTCTCAAATGTTGGTAATGACCTGCTTCTCTACTGATTGAGGCTCATTCGCATAGCGTTGGACTAGAAGTTCTGGAGCAGGCTCATCATACTTGTCCCTCCAGTATGAGCAGAAATGCTCCTGTATTCTCAAACTGGCAGGTTTCTGCAGAGCATGAGAGAATAGCTGCCACAGGATTCATCATCTGTTTCAAACTGGCTTTGCACATCTCGTTGTGTCCTCCCCGTCCAATGTTCCCGTTCTTTTAAGTTCAAAGGCCTGGTATCTCTGAGCAACTGCTGCATGTCATGTAACAACCTTGGCTAGAAGGACTCGGAGACATGCACAAAATTGAACAGAGAGCTGGCACACATATGAACTTCATGTTAATGACAGAAAAGATTATAATAATGTCCAAATACCTGCAAAGAGAGGAAAAAAAGAGAACATGGGAAATTGCAGACATGTTGGCTTCATGATAGATTAAATAATGAAAAAGGTTTGGATTAATCAAGAAAATTATAGATTAAAATACAATGAATCTCTCAGCTTGGTTTAGTGAGGATGATAGATCTTTTGAACCTGTTTTTCAGATAAGATTAAAAGCCTGTCTGATAAAGGCAACTGTGTTTGTTCAATGCTATTTATTATTTTTATAGGTGATCTAAACAATAGTATAGCCTTTGAGTGGTAAAGTTGCCAGCCTTTGTGCCTTTACATGCAAATTTAACAATGTGATAAATATATATGTATTATTTTTTAATAAATACTGTGGCATGACCCAAATAATTGGGATTATGATGACCATTTAAAAATTCTGGTCTGTTCAAATAAGAGTTTGGTTTTATGTTTTGCATTCTTTCTACTTGAAAAGGAAATATTGAATGAAACGAGTCTGTAAAAGTTGCTTCTTGGCTTCTGTTGGCCACCTGGGCCCAAGTTGTGCAGTGGACTGTGCCAGATCACTCATGGGCAGCGCAGCTCCCGATGGCTGCCGCTTCACTGAAACTCCTGGTCATGGAGTTTTGAATAGTCTCCAGGTCAGAAGATGTTAAACCAAGGAAAAAAAAATGCAGACAGGAAAGGAAATATATATCTCTATAAATACTTCTACAGAAATGTAAGTTAGAAGTTTACCAAAGACTTAGGTGGCAATACAGTCTACTCTGCAGTAGTAAATTGTCCATTACATGTTCTAAAGTAGCAATGCTAGAAAAATACATATACCCTTCACATGCTTCACTGGACACCAGGTGGAGTTGTTATATGTGGAGCTACTTGGTAATTACTCTTTTGAAGCTTCTCAAACATCATTTTCGTTACTGCCCGAAAGCCCCACAGAGAACAGCACAATCAAACCCTGAGCTGAACAGAAAATTGACTTCAAAAGGACCAGACCTGAGCTCAAATCAAGTCCAAAGTGCTATTAGAAACTTGCCCTAAACTCGTATTTTCAGACTAAATAAAGTAAGTTGTTTAAATGTTAATCATTAATAAATCATCAAGGAAATAGTAGTTGTGTTTTTAAAAATAGTTGTTAGCCTTACTCTTCCCTTCATTTAATTTCGCCACACCTGTAAGAGCTATGCCATTACTGACAAAGCTTGTATTTCCACTTTATTGTTATGCCTGCTGCCAGATTGGTGAACCCAGATTGTACAATGCAGACATTTTTATAATTTAATATGCCATAAATCTTCCTGCTGAAAACCTATACATCTTCCTGCAGTTTCTAAAGTTGCAGCAATAGTAGTATGACAACATAACCCTGCTGCTGCTAAAAGTGATGACAAAACTGTTGACTACTGAAGTATATGCATTCACATTTACCAAGTTTGATCTTGGTGACATCTGCTTTCTGTTATCATGGTTTCTCCATTCACATATAGCAAAGGTTTCCAGGCTTTTTGATGTGGTTTCTGTGAAATCTTAACCTTTCAGCTACACCGTATCTTCCCTAGATGTGCACATTTTCTCCTTCTAATGAGCAGTAAGTGTTTAAAAGCAAGAGGAAAAAATGCACGCATTGTAGTTCCAAACTTGACACCAGACCTGACACTCACATTAGCAAGATGCTGCCAGTTATGTGATTGGCAGCATCTTGTGTCTGTGTGGGCAGTAACATCTTCTGTCGGTGGGTTCCAAACTCGCTTTTCGTGTCTGTCTCCGAGTTGAGATTGGTATACCTTCTTTTCCTAATCAGGTCTTGGCAGCTCGCTGACACCTTTGCTGAAAAACACTCATTTTGCAAAGGGTGGTAAGGGACATTCCGTACTTGAAAACATCTGGTCTGCTTTGTCAGGCTCTATTTAAAGAGATTATTTTTTGTTTTAATGTATCTGCTTGCATGTTAGAAGAATATTGTTAAAAGTCTGTGACTAACCATGTTACAGCGATATAAACTATTTAGTATTAAGTCTGTACGGCTGCATGTTAAAAATACCTTGTATCAGAAGTTCTTGTTTACTGATATTTTTTCCCTGTTCTGATATTTGGCATGTTTTCAAGAAATGCAGCTGTCAGCACCATTTGCAATGAAAAAAATTATAGCAACCAGAGGTTCTCCTCATAACAAGAGGATCTTGTAAACAGCCTCACGAAAAGTGTAGGCGTTTAAAACCACGATGCTCTGCCATTACTATAAAGGAAAGAGTAATTTTTCCCTCCTGTGCCTCACCCTGTTGTCTGTGCGGCGTGGAGAGTGACTGACTGCTTTCACGTCGCAAACTACATTAGTAGTTACGGAGAGCGTGAAAGTTCTCCGGTGAGCTCTGTAAGCACAAACTTTATCACAATCAAGTGACTTTGACTCCATTTCAATCCTTAGTTTTTCTAATTCTAGAGGAAGAAAGACTGGGTTATTAGATCATAGATGATTCAGTAATAATGGAGAAAAACTCCCGATGAACTTTCACAGTGTTGGTATCATTCCACTTGCATGGCTATACATCAATTACAAATTCTGCGATTGTTAATGTTTGAAACTTCCAGAAGACTCCATATGGCTGAAAAATAATTGAATATGGAATTAAAAATTGGCTGCTGTTGTTTTAGCTGCAGGTGAGAAACAAAAAAAATGGCTGTTAGCAATAGTATTTGTTCTTATTTTGCAGTGCAGCTGCATGGGAAACATCTTTATTGCAACTAGAAATAATATATTTGATATTTTAAAAAATTAATTAATAATATAACGAAGATGCTTTGTGTAAAGTTATTAATATAGATATTATTTGTTAGGTACTTTGATATTGAATACCATTTTATTGTTTATAAATTCAAATATGGATTTGAATGTTTCTGATGTTTTCCGCAGACTCCAGTAGTGATAGGTCAGATCCAACCTAATTAATCAGTACATTGTTGCTAGGTATTCCGGACTCTTGGACACAAAGCTGCGGCAGAAAATCATCTGATAAGGGCCAAAGAATGAGTCAATAGCAGACTTAAGATCAGAACTCTACGTTCTTGCTTCCCGGTTTCATTCTGAATCATAAATTATCTTGTAACTGCTGAAGTGAAGAAGGAGGTCGGTAACAATTTAATTACATTTAGGCTTCTCCCATTCATTTCTACACTTCCTAAAAATCTATTAGTTTAAAACCGCTAAAAGAACAAGATCATCCGATTCTGGTTTCTAATACGAAAATGCCAACTGAAAATTAAATAGAAGTATTAATATGCAAAAAAGGCACAGATGGCTGCGCCATTATAAAAATAAATGAGATTAGAAGCCTAATTCTGAAGCCTGTCCCCCATGCAGCAGGCCGGGGAGCCCAGCATCCCAGCTGGAGGTGCTGCCGCTCCAGAACAGGTTGCCGCTTCTCCTTGGCACTCACTGCATGGAAATCTCACTAGCCCTTAAAAATACATGCTTTTAATTACCGTGGCTGCAAGAGAGAAGAAAAAAACCCAACCAACAGCGGTGATGTGACTCATCTAATTGGCGAAATGGCATTTTGCTGGATCCGCGGTACGTGGGCCTACGGCGGCAGCTCAGGGGGCACGGTGAGCCACTGCAGCGGCTGGGGGTGGGTGGCTCCCACAGCCCCTCGCTCCGTCGGGGTCCCAGGGCTCCGTGGGGGTCCCGGGGCTCCCCTGGACCCCTGCTGCCCACCGAAGCGGCCTCAGCCCACCACAGCCACCGGCGACGGCATTTGGGTGGGGATGAGCTGCGCCACGCTGGCCTGAGCATCACCTCGCCATGTTCGGCCGGTTAAGTAAGAAAAACGGGGCCTTGTGAAACACCTTGAAGGAAAAACCTTGACAACTCCCCCCCCCCCCGGTTCCTCACGGTTTCGAGGCGCACGGCGGGGCCACCCCCAGCACACAGTCCACCGGCTCTGCCGCTAAGCACAGCGGCAAGGGGAACACCGGGCAGTGGCGCCCGCCCAGCGCAAGGCCTGCGCCCCGTGGCTGCGGGCGCTGGGAGACGCCGCCCGCCCCGCTCGCCGCCGCCCGCCCCGCTCGCCGCCGCCCGCCCCGCTCGCCGCCGCCCGCCCCGCTCGCCGCCGCCCGCCCCGCTCGCCGCCGCCCGCCCCGCTCGCCGCCCGTCGCCGGGGAGCTGCCGCCGCCCGCCCCGCCGCCGCCCGCCCGCAGGGGGCGCCCGCGAGCCGCACCACGTGACGCGCGCCGCGCCGCCGTGGCCACGCCCCGCGGAGGCAGCAGCGAGCCAGGCCGGCGGCGGCGGCGGCGGCGCGGGGAGGCAGCGCCGGGCTGGCGGCCGCGGCACGGCGGGGCTGCGAGCGGCGGGGCCCGGGCCGGGGGGCGCGGAGCGCAGCGGGACAGGATGTCGCGGTCGGTGCTGCAGCCGAGCCAGCAGAAGCTGGCGGAGAAGCTCACCATCCTGAACGACCGGGGCGTCGGCATGCTCACCCGGCTCTACAACATCAAGAAGGTGCGGGGGCCCCGGCGGGGAGACGGGGGGAGGAACCGCCCCGGCGCGATCCCCGCCGCCGCCGCCCGGTCCGGGCCCCGGTCGGCCCGGCGCTCCGCCGCGCGGCTCACCCGGCCGCGCTGCGGCCTAGCTGCGGGGCCCGAGAGGCAGGGCGGGGAGGCGGCGGGAGCCGCGCCGCCGCCGCGGCGGTCAGGCGCTCCGGCCCGGCCCGCCGCTGCGCCGCCTGCGGGCCCGGGGGGGCGGCCGGGGCTGCCTGGGCGGCCGCCGCCTCGCCGCCCGGCGGGAGGGAGGGAGGCGCGGCGGTGCGTGGCGCCCGCAGGCCCGGCGCCCCCCGCCGCGGGGCCTAGGCCCGACGCGGCCCCCGCGGCAGCCGGTTCCGCCCGGAGCCGCTCCCGCCCCGCCGTGCGTGAGTCACGGGAGCCGGGAGTGGGCTGCCTGGCCCGGGCTTTCCCACGCCGAGTTGCGAAACCTGTCGGTGCCGAAGGGAGGGATTTGAGGTAAAATTAGTAAGTTTAATTGCAATAAGTTCGAGGCGCTCGGTTGCTTAGCAGCTCGCGGCGTGCGGTGGAGCCCAGGCGTGAGGCCGCCGCGGGTGCCCCGGGGCTGCCCGCCCTCCCCGGGACCGGGGGTCGGTGCCTGCCCGGGCGCGGGGGTCGGCGCTGCGGGAGCCGGCGGGGCTCCGCGGTGGTGGCCAGGGTGGGTCACCTCGCCGTGTTTCGTTGGTCGCTCTTCTGGAGGAAACCGTCGTGCTTTCCTGCGTGGGGGGACGCAGTTCATGGCCACCCCGTGTGCCGGGTGCTCGTCTGCCCTTATGGGCTTAATTTCCCGAACGCGCCCACATCGTCTGAGCGTGAGCAGCTACTCTGTCCGCTTCCAGTAACGAACGTTAGTCGGGATTTTGTTGCTTTGCCTTGAATGCAGTTGTTTCGGAGAGGTTTTTCTTATTTCAAAGAAAATATGAAGTTACTACGTTCAAGCAAGGAGCACACCCTAGCAGCCTTGGCCTGTTGAAATCTCTGTGCCATTCCCACGCTGGGTTTAGCTGGCCGTGCTGCAGCAGTAGCAGGAGTTAGGGAGTTTTGGGTGCTTGCTTGATCGCCCTGGCTTCTGAACGTGGGGTTCTGCCAGGAGGGATCCTGCCTGATGGATCTGAGCTGAAGGATGCGTTTTGTCTGGTTGGTTTGCTCATGTGGGAGACTTGTACTCTGGCAGTAGTAAGGGGTACTTGGCTATACAGAGTGTGATGTTGATTTTAATTAAGGCAGTGTTTCCAGGAAAAAGCCAAATGATCGAAGTATTCGGGAGGCAGCGTTGATCCAAAGCAGTGTCAGTGGTTGATGTACACTTGCATGTTTCTGCAAGTCTTCACTGACATAGCATTCATATTAAACTTCTGTAAATTCTTATCTTTCTGATACGTAAGTGAGGTTCCTTTTAGTTGACGGTTTCGTATGTTGGAAATTTGCTTCAACTTAATTGTAACAGTATAATCACGCTTTTAACACAACACAGAAATCCCCTGTTTATAAAGTGTCAAAATGAGGTTTGTGCGTGTGCTTGCTATCCTTTGAGATTAATACACCAGGTGAAAAACAGGGCAGGAGTATTTCCCCTGAGCATAGCTGTGCTTTCAGGGGAGAAGGCAGGAAACGAGATGGGAAAAATTAAACCTCGTCTTCACATACAGCTATGCCTTAACTGTTGTGAGTGCGAGCTCTGTTTTTGTTACCAGTGTTCTGATTTGGAGACACGTAGTTGTGTTAAGCGGTCCAGTGCCTACAGACATGTTTCTGTGTTTCTGCTGGCATGTTTAGCTGGCAGAGTCCTGAGCACGTTTGCCCATATGGTGGTAGCGTCTGCTGTTACTCGTGTCAGTGAAGTGATGCAAGTGGATAGGTTCTCAGTAGGGGAGCACCAGCACTAGAGGTGACACCAGTTCTTCCTGCAAATGCCGTGAACCAAGTCCAAAATTGCATAGGTTTTGCATACAGAGAGGGAGGAGGCATGACCAAGCAGCTTGGTTATTGTGTGACATAGTTTTGTAGATCTGGAGATGTCCCAGATGCAAATCTGTGTATTCATACAGTGATTTGCAACTCAAGTAGTTTTATTAAGCTGCAGTCAGTACTGCTTGACAGTGGTGGCTGGCTAGCTCTGATGCTGAGCCCCAGAAGTCTTGGGATTGATTACTGTACTTTGTTGTGGACCTCTCTTCATCCCAGCTGCAGCATAGCTGGATGCTTGGGAACCCTTTATGTGGTTGGTTTTGGTTTTGTTTTTTTTTTTCCCTTTTCCCCTCTCTGTAAACAGTCAATTCCAGAACTGCTATTTAAGAATCTCATAGCTTCCTCCTTGAAGGTGATATCGAAACTCAAGTTACTAGAGATAACCACACAATATGTGGTATTGCGGTTAAAGGAAATGGCTAAGACTTTTTTTAATAAGAGGAAGTGAGAGCTGAAGTATTTGTAGCTGTCTTACAGATTGCTATAGATGCTGTCTAGGGAGTAGAGATTTTAAAGGATTAAGAATTGTCTTGACTATTAGAAACAATGTAGGAAAACTTTACTTACCAAGGAATTACAGAAGTTAAAAGCAGTTAGAAACTTGCTATTTATACCTCATCTTCCTATGTAAATTTCAATTTTAATGTCATCGTGCATCTAGCTGTTAATTGTTCATAGTTTCCTGTTTGCTGCCCTTCTGTGCTACTGTTGTCTTCTGAAATAATTTGAGGTTGTTTTAAAGATAAGAGTATCTAAATGTATGGGGTTTTGCCTCTGGAAGAGACATGGAAAATATGAACATTGGAGTTACTAAGGTAATAGTGGATGATGAGACAAAACTCGTATTTTATCTGTAGGGAGGTGGAATTTTTGTTGCTGCTGTTATTTTGAAGGATGACCCTTTGCTTGCAGCTTTCAGCTCTTTTGTACTGGGACCAGTATTAGTCCTGGACTTGGAAGTCATACCCTTGTGGTTTCTCTCCTGGCATGTTCCTTCTACTTTTTAAGAATTTATTGGCAATTATCCAGGCTGACAATTGTAGTATTGTTTACCACGTAGCTGTCAATACTTGCCTACAACTAAACCTCTATAAATCAAAGAGAGCAGCACTTTTTTCATGCCATTCTAGTTCAGATGAAGCTTGGATTTTGTGGTTACCTTTCAGAGCAGACTGAGACACTGTTGGTAAGCTTTGTGTAATGCTGCCAGGACTGTCAAATAAGTGTGTTGTTCAAGAGTGGTGGCAGAGAAATAATCTTGTTTTCTCTGGGCCTGTCTTTTATTTGTTTGTAAAGCCCTTGGATACCAGGAAGTGTTTACAGTAAGAGATTTCATCTTAAAATACCTGAACTATAGATTTAGCCAGAGCGAAGCAAGAGAGTGTGATTTTGATGAATGTCAACAGAACTGCTGGGGATAAAAGTTAAGGTTTTGAATTATTTAGACTATATGTTATTTAAACATGATGAGTCTGTTATTTAGCATTAATTGCTTTGCTAGCATTGTTGTGCTATTCTTCACACTACAGGTTTTACCTTTGTGTGCAAAATATTTTCTTAAAAAGTCATTAACAAAACAAAATCTTTAAACTTTCTCAATTCTGATTACATGGTATCTGAAAAATGAGAAACCTAAACCAATTCTTAGATATGAACTGCATAATCAAACTGAAGTCATAGATAAGGAACAGAATAAATATTTGCAGGGGCTTTAGCTGACTTGATCTTTACCATTCCAAACTAAAAATGCAGTCCCAATCCTATTGTGAATACCACATAACTTAGTATGAAGCCAGATTTAAAATCATTTAGCAGGTGATTAGTTGCCAGTTACTTCTTTTAAAGATGAATAGTGGGGATACTGGATTTTTACCTTTACTGAGAATGTTACTTGTTAGCCATTTGAAAGACTTGAGTACTTTTTGTTTTCCCTATTTATTTTCTCTTCTGCAGCAATTAAAAGTACATGCTCTTTTCAGAAGAGCAAGAGAAGACATATGCTGTGAGGGGAAGAGGAGGGACTGCATCAGGTCTCCTGTGGTAAAACAGTGACAACTTGACCAGATCAGCCAAGGCTGGATAGAGGTCAAGTATTACTTCACCAGCCTTTTACGCTGCTTGTGGCATCGGGGTGAAGAAAAAGATCCCGAGAGCTCTGGAACTGTATTGAAGAGGATTGACAAAGTCTAAACATTGCAGGGGACAGTGGTAAAAGCCACTTGATTTTTTGGTGAATAGAACCAGTCAATAAAGTGTACTGTTGCTCAGGCACTAGAGTGGTTCTTCAGGAAAAAAGTGGGAGATGTTTTAGGTGACTGGCAGAACATGGAGAAGTTTCCAGTCTGCAGAACTCTGAAGTTTGGAAGGGTGTAGGGTTAGATCACCCTTTTGACACTGAGCTCTGTGCTGGAGTGCAGAGCTTTGAGCTGAGAGGAGCAGCTCACAAATAATGTAGTTTTGAATTCCAGGGTTGGTATTGGAAAGAACAGATAATGTCTTCAGGTCATTGGGAAGGGTCTTAGGGTTGGGTGTATCACTTCCAGTGCTTGATAGGTGTCAGCGGTTCTTTGAAGGGTAAATATGACAATATATGTTTGTCTGTCTGTGTCTGTGATCTTGGAAGAATGACTCTGAATACTGTTGTGCTGATAAGGAGAGGAGGAAGCCCCAAACAAACTCCTTATATTCAGTGCTGGAAATAAAATAGATAAATTCCTGTGCTCAGAAAGCAAACACAAACTGATGATACCATGTCACGTTTTCTTTAACTCAGAAAAGCAACTGATTTTGTAAAGAAACAATAAGATTTTTCTAATGCAAAATATAAAAATATCCCATGATTATCTTCTAAAATATACAGAGAGAAAGCCAGGTGGATTTATCCTTCTGCATCAATTGTAGCTGCCTAGAATTATCTTGCATTGGCTTTTTTGTTTACAAATAGGAATTGCTTTCCCACTCCCCCACCCCCAGTTACTGTTCATTTGCCCTGCCATGTGCTGACAGAGAAACAAACCCAGTTTTAGTTGCAAGAGACTTTAAAGGTCATGTGCAGAGGAGATACACCTAGAAAGTTTTAACAGTTCCCATTACAGAGTCAAAATAGACAGGGCATTCCCATTGCCATGCTTTCTTTTATTAAGATGTCACTTTATAAACTAAATTTAGGGAAAGTTTTGTGGCAGTGAAACTTCTTTGTTTTTTCTTGGCGTTTTACCTGCTCCATATTTGATTAATAGAACCAAGTGCTTACTTAAACAGGTGCTACAACCACAAGAGGATAAAGTAAATTAATCACTGGACAGATAGTGTCAAACCTAGTGTGTTTCTTTCGTTGGCGAGGTGACAGGTTGCTCTAGTATGGGCAACTGAGTAGATACTTTGCACATTGACCTTAGCAAGGCTGCTGACGTTACCTCATCAGATTGTTCTCATGAACAATCTAAGGAAGTACCATCTGGATGAAATTGTAATGATGAAAGCAGATGGATAACCATATTAGGGAACAATTTTGAAGATCTCACGGTCAGCCTGGGGTTCAGCAGGGTTTTGCTGGGTGACTGGTTCCAGTCACTCTTTGCATTAACAACCTAGATGAAGACTACGATGTGCTTAATAAATATGTAGGTAGGTAGCTGAGAGAAGTTAAAGAAATAATGAAGAACCTAATTGGAGTTCAGTTTGAGCTTAACAAATTGTAGCTGTGGTTTAACAGACTTCGAGGTGGTTGAGCAAGTATGATTGTAAGCTATTTTGTGCTTAGTGAAATTGGAAATACAGAATGAAAAGTAATGAGATAGCGAGTCTGCAGAAAATAGCCAGGAAATATTAGGGACACGCCAGGGCAAACATGAACCGACCAAGTTTTGCTGCAAAAAATCAAGGATGACATGAAGTTTTATAAATGTGTGAGCAGGATAGCCTGAAGACTTTTGCCCTATGTGGCATGCATTGACACTTATCCAAAATGTATCTGTTTGACACAGTTTTCAAGAAAGGTGGACAAAATGCAGAAAGTCCTGACCAGAATAATAAGAAAGACCAGCGGTGCAGAAAATTTCACCTATTAGGAAAACGGGAAGATTATTTTTAAAGTAAATTGATAAGTGCTACAGGTTTCTGAGTATTTAGGACTGCTGTAGAGAGAAGGGGAATGGTTTGTGCAATTCATTATAGCCACAGAGATCAAGAACTGATGGATTAAATCATAGCAAGAAAAGTTCTGTTTAGATCTTAAAAATTTCCCGTGAAGAAAGATCATTAAATATTGGAAAAGACTCTGAGAATGTTTTTGAATGTAGCCTGTTGGAGACCTGTAAGTAAAGATTTGGCAAACATCTCCCAGGGGCAACACAGACAGAGTTGATAATGCTTTGGAACATGAAAGTAGGGGAGGCGATTTCTCAAGATCCTTTCTAGCCTTGCCTTACTGATTTCACATGACTTAACGTTTTAGTGGGTTGGATCTCTGAATATAGATACACGAGGATTTGAAAGACATACTTTGGGGTTCAAGACACACCAAATAACAAATAATGGTGGGGAGGACATATTGCTTAGTTCTAGGAAACATTGGACTGACTTTTAATACTTTTAATTGTAATTTTAATTTAATATAGAAGTGCATTTTTTCAAACTTTTGAATGTTAGTGCATGAAAAGTGCAATAGCAGTTACATGTATAAAATTTTGAGCCATATTTTTATATGTCCAAGGCATATAGAGACTATCAAAAAAACAGTTTGAGACTTTCTTCTGATTCCCAGATCCTGGTTGGATCATGGAAACAATATAGTTCTGGTTGAACCTATTAGCATAGTTTATATATAAAAATACAGGTTTACCTTTTGTACAAGTATTAATGTAACTGCAAACATCAGTAATGTAACTTTGTATAAGATTACCCAAGTGATACTGGTGTAGGACAGTTAAATTTTAGCCATCAAAGCTATTCAGTTGTACTCTAATAATTTGTCCATGTGTGACCAACTAATTCTTGCAGCTGCTTGCATAGATGTGAAGAGGGACAAGGATTCATTCACAAAGGTTACCTGGTAGCATCCTGTTTAATAACCAACTAAGGCTTCCACAATGCAGCAAAATGCAGTTCTGGTAGGCGTGATCAGAGATGCTGAGGTGGTGTGAACTGTTTCCTTATGTATTCACCATTCACAGCAGCTTTTACTGAGAAGAAGAGTTGAATAATCAGTAGTTCTGCTTTTGCAAAATTAGAGATTGTCAGTTGGTGTAATCTCATTATTTTAAATGTGTGACAGAAACGAATAAATACTACATTTTATTCTACAGAAATCTGGAGTTAATGATGAACCTGTCTCCTTGAATGTTTTTTTGCTATGTATTATTTAGTATTATTTATAGGACGCATAGATGCAAACCAAGCAATTGAACTTACAGATACATTTTAGGGTGAAGCCTTTAATGCCAGCAGCTATTACAAGAGGGGAACAGTTTTACTTTGCATGCCTGTATGTACAGGAGATTTTCTCATTTTTTTTAATATGAGAAATCGTAGTGTATTTCCATTTATTAATGTAAGTTACTAACTCGGGGGATGGTGCATTTTTTTGCTGTCATTGAAATTTCATCAATTTGCTGGTGAATTCACAAGAGTGGTTTTTAGTGCAGATTCATTTGTAAATGAAACTTGAAGGTGAAGTGATTTGTTGACTAAGATGATTTCAGTCTGTGTTGTCACAGTCCAGTGGAACTGTGCGCAGCAGTGTTTTATCTCAAGTCTGCAGTAACAGTAAATCAAGTTCTTTTGAAGTAAAAAAACCATGTTAAATTACTGCAAAAAATGACTTGGGTTTATAATCATCCACTGATGTAGGAGGTTTGGGGGATGAAATGGGAAAGTACTGATTCAAATGGCCCTGTTGCTCTTTTGTTGGGAAACGGCCCTGCTAATAATTTGGTATAGGTTGGGCTTAGCAACAAAAAGAACAATGTAAAAAAGGTATTTCTATAACACAGTAATGTATTTAGGCTTTTTTTTTTTTATCATCCTACACCATGTAACTCAGGTAATTCTTCTGAATGTTCTTGCTCAAGGACACATGGCAGGTTTATATAAAAAGGCTTGAGTGAAGTTTAGGTGTTCTAAATGCAGGTTTGCACCCTGTCTGTTGTACCGTGGCTTTGCAATAGACTTGGCAATGATTGCACCTGAACAGAAACTTGCTTTTATTCATGTCACATCAGCTGGATATATGCAGTATTTTTGTTGATGGATGGGTTTTTTTGCTCTCCTCCAACATTCTCTGATCTTAAGTAGGAAGTAAAATGTTAAGCTTTGATTTTTGTGGTGATACCTCTAACTGTATTGGGGAAAAAGGTCTCTTTGCTGTATCTCTTAATGTTGATGTATTCTGGGCCAAAGGCAGTTGTACTGGGTTCTCTGTTCTTGTTTAGGGGCTGCTTACCTTAAATGTAGATGTGAAAGAAGTTTTTGTTGTTGGATGTTTTCTTGTTGGCCACTTCTGAATGAGCACAACCTAGAAAGGATATTGATATAGTATTCTTAATTTTCGAAGTGAATATAGTATAGAAGAACCTAATAGCATCACGTGAAGAACAGAGTCTGAATTTTGTTTAGTAATAATAATCTAGCTATCTAGATATTGGTAGTTAGAAAAACACTTCTTTAATTCAAAATGTATGGCATAGTGGTGCATCTCTGACAAGTACATGTAGTGTGATCTCTCTGAAGTTTGATGACCAGTGCGAATCTCTTACGACAGAAATCATATTGTTCTTGTTAAGAGTTGGACGCACAGGATCAGATCAGGAAAATATGTTCACTTCATTGAGATCTTGTTGTAGCAGGATACCATTCTAAAGCGCTGTGGAAAGAAATGCTGTCTAACTTGATAGAAATCCAGTGCTTGAGTTTTTCTCCCCCCCCCCTTATTACTTGAGGTTAGTCTCTAACAGTAGCTGTGCATCATCTTTTTCAGCATAACTGCTTGACAGCTGTTTAGTGATGTACAAAGGAATTTAGAGATGACTGCTGGGAGATTCTTGCAGTATAGTATTTCGGGGCTGAAGCAGCTGGAATCCCATAGCTTCAGAGCTGTATTCCATGAATGCTGTGCTGATAAGAACATTTTTAATTCTTTAATTTCTTTTTAATGCTCAACAAATGTTGCCATTCTGTTTTCATGGGTTGGAGGGTTTTTTTGTTTGGTTTGGGTTTTGGTTTTGTTTTGATTTTGTTTTGGGGTTTTTGGGTTTTATGGGTTTTTTGGGTTTTTTTGTTTTTTTTTAAGAAATGAAGAAAAGTTACTGCAAGACACTTAGGGGAAAAAGTGATATCTGAGGCTGATTGAGAAAGGGCTACTGCATCTGGCTAATTCTCAAAATTTTGAATGCTGGAGAGCTGTATATGGCAAAGTGATCTTTGTATGTTGTACCACCCTGTTCCTGCCTGTTACAGTACTGACAAGGGATTTTGTATTAACTAACAAAACTGTTAAAAGCAAAAGCTACCTTCTTAACTATATTCTAAGACCATTGCCCTCAATGTCTTTGTTCTTTCTGCAGTACAAAATTGTGGTTATGTGCCTTATCACACTTTCACACTTCTGCGAAAGTGCTAGGGCTGAGATTTGTCTTTTCATTCTTTTTTGCTTTCTAGAGTAAACAGCAGTGAGCTTGAGCTTCGTAGGTATGTTTGCCATTTTAGGAGAGTTTTAGCTTATGTAGACAGTTCGGCGTGTGATACTGAATGCAGGTAACGGTATGGATGAAAAGTGTTGGTGCAACAACAGCTAATAATCAAACATCATCTCTTAGAAAGGAACTGAGCTGCTGTGAAGTCTGGGAGAGGAAAGGGAAAGGCATCGACCCACTTGTTCGGTGATGTCTGTTGTCCTCTTTCTATTCAGTCCACGTAGGTAGCCTTGTACAGCCTTTCAGGAGCTGGAATTTTGAAATGTATGAAGGGTATCTTTAACCTTCTATATCTTGCAGCAGTTTTGTTTCTTATCTATGGATTGATCTTGTATGGTTTATTACAAGGAAGAATTACAGTTGCTTTAAGTGTGATGTTAGCAAACAAACAATGGGAAGGAGCAGAGTTCTCTTGCACATTCAGATACATTGAGGGGATTGTCAGTTAGACTCAGGATAGTATTAGTCATCTTTTGGGATCTGAGTTCCCGAAGCCACGCGAGGATGTGCATGTTAGTGTTTTAGACGTCTGTTTCCGTGTGAGTGACCTGTGTGTAAAGGGCTTGAGTAGAACCCAATTTTTAGTAAACATTCCGGAGAGCTGATTTATAGGAGGAAAAACATCTGTTGCTGGGAAAAATAAGGAGCATATGTGGAAGTAGTGTTTGAATTGAGACCAAAAAGTTTAGGAAGTTAACAGTGGCAGATTTCTTGTTTCCTGTATAACAGCAACCATATTGGAATTTGCCAGGCCACAAAGATATGTTGTCTGTTAAGCTGTTTTCTTAGTTTGTAATTGTTTTAGTAGAGAAAGTAATGTAATGTGTGACAAGGACAACAAAATTAAATGAATCTGGCACAGATCCTGACAAACCCATGACCTAGTTAATTAAGACTTAATAAATTTGAAGCACACATTGTTTACATTTTTTATGCCTATTTAATAGTATAATTTTTACTCTTGAAGTTGTGTAAAGACTTTTAAATGTGTACAGAATAGATCTTCCATGGCACATGTTTGCTGCTGTAAGAATATTAAAGCAACTATTTAATATCTAACTGATACTGTGGATGTTGCTGAATTTATTCTCATTATAAATTCCTCTGGTAGTATTATAGATATGCTATTTTAAAGATTAGTATTTTTGTGGGAAGAAATTAGCAGACGTGAGGGTTTTGGTATTTTGGAGTAGTACGTTAGCATACATTATGATGATCATGTACTGCTGGTAGGAGTTTTAGAAACTTACAATAATGACTCTTTTGTTTTTTTTTTTCTTGGCTACCGTTTCTTTTTCAGGTATGTAAAACTTCACTGAGTTTCTCTCCTTTTTTCCCCTGTAGTTGCATGTGATGTTTGTTAACTCCTTTTTTCTCTCCCTACCTGAACTTAGTTTTGAAATACTGTTAGAAGTTACGTGTCTCGGTGTATACTCAGCACTTTGCACAACAGTAAAATTCCAATAAGTACATGTAAAGTTGTTTGTGAGTATTAGACTAATCACCATCTAGTAGAAAGTATGCTGCCTAGAGTAACAGTGGTCCTAATGTTCTCTTGGATGTAGGTAATAGTGTATTAGTTTAATGTAACGTATTTTAGAATTTAAGAGTAATTTGTTTATATGTAATTTTTCTCTCTTTTTATTACACTGCTTTCCCAGCAAGGACAAGTTTGGAAGGTTTGCAAAGCTTTTCACCTTCCCTTTGCCCGCTTGCCCGCTTTCAGAATCGGTCTCATACTCCATGACTTCTGTCTCTACAGTCCACAACTTGGTCATAGAAATCAATGTGGAAAAGTTTTTAAATGAGCTGTCATTTGAGTTCACTATGTTGTGTAGAAATGCCTAGCATGTAATTTAGTTTTGCATGAGACGTGAAACTCCTTTGCAAATCCCTATGAGGACTTTAAAACTACATGAATATTTGAGAGAAAAGAACAATTTGAGTACAATTTCTGTCATGTAAGTAACACAGCTTTGGGTATGTTACTGCAAACTAAATGGTACAGCATGGCTCACAAGTCAGAGTAGTTGAGAAGAAGTAGTGTGTCTGACAGCATGCACTGTAGCTGGCAAAAATAGGTGTTTCGTTAGCCCACAGAAGCTGTTCTGGTATGTCCACGTAAGTTATTTTAGAGACCTAACAGTTGCGACTTCTGTTCAAATAAAAATATAATGAAATTTCTTGATTGCTACTTTTAAAGCAGTAGCCTATGCTACTGTAGGAGTAAAGGAAACGAGCAAAACTGATCTGAGGAAATGGGGTATTTTAGGCAAGTACTGGTGGTTTTTTGGGGGATGGAAAATTGTCTTGCAGTTAACAAATAAAAGAAAACCTAAATGCAGGTCGGTGGTGGGGCTTTTAGTTGTTTCACAAAGGATAGTTTAATCACTTAATGTGCCCAGCAGTCCTCCACAAATGATGACATGATTGAATTTTCTAACAGTTTGTTAACTCCAGATGAATACAACACTACCTCAAACCAGGAATAGCATTAAAAGGAAACCAGTTTTTTTTTTTTTTCCTTCTTTTAGGATTGAGTTTTTTCCCCCACTGCTGTTCTGCACTAACTGCTTTGATACTTCATGCATCTTTTTCAGTAGAAGAGCATCTCTGTACTGTTTCCCATTGCATATTTCAGCTGTGACAGTCCCTGCACTTTGCCTTTCATTTTATCACCTGCTCACTAAAAAAAAAAAAACAACCCCCCCAAAAAGCAACAAAAAAGAATCTTTCTAGTTTGTCTTCAGATTTGCAGCTATCACTCAGCTTTAGATGGGAGATTGTGTTTTTACTTCATTTTTTATTGTATTTTTTTATAGGCATGCGGTGACCCCAAAGCCAAACCATCCTATCTTATTGACAAAAACCTGGAATCTGCTGTCAAATTCATAGTCAGGAAGTTTCCAGCAGTAGAAACACGCAACAACAATGTAAGTAACCAAATGACTATATAAGTATTTTTCTCAATACCCTTCAGCACTTGCTGCTCAGATCTGTGAGGTTTTACATGTTCTTCCAAAGCATCTGATGCTGAAAGTTGCAGTTGGAATATAGTTCATTCATGTCTGACAGGATACTTTAGAAAGGACTGTCTTCAAAGAGAGAATATTACACTGTAATTCTGGATTCATTTTGTTAGGGTAGGAGACTTTCTGGTTTTCTTTTTGCCTCTCCTGTTCCATTTCAAAGAATTGTCATTGGGAAGTAATCCTTCAAAAAAGATTGTGCCCTATTTTGATAGCAGAAATTCTTGGTGACCAGATGATTGCAGAAGGTCAAGTTGCATGACTTTATTTGTGATGAGACCTGACCAGCAGATCAGTTACAATGCACCTGGCTGCAAAGTGAAAAAAAGTTTGTATTTTACAGGTGTCCTTGCCTGTGCAGTCAGTCCCTGTGGGAATAAAGAACGCTTTAGTGTGTAAGGAGAAACCTTGTGCAGTACAAAAATACATAAATATATTCTTTTTCAGATGAAGTGGATTCAATTGCAGTCAGAAATCAGTTTTAACTCTTCTGAGTGATCCAGTATTGTTGTATATGACTTTGTAGCCTTTTAGAGATAATAAAGTTTATTAGATTACAGGTAGGCGTTTTGGCAGGTGATGTACACTTGTTTCTCTGTTTCAATTTGAAAGTCAAGGGAAAGATTTTTGTTTTACCTGCTTATATTTCTTTCCAAAGGTGGAAAGTGGAGGTAGGTGTTGGGTTTGCATGTTCCCTGCATGCAACTACTTGCATGTGTGCTTGAGAGGTTTAGGCTTGCTTTAAGCATTCAGATTTCTACAGAATGGTAGTGGTAATAGCAGTGGGAATAATTAGTTTCTTTTACAATGCCATCTATAATTTCTATGTAATGTCTCCAGTAATACCAGTGGGGGAAAACATAAAGAGAAAAGCTTTCCCTTGTGGAGGGAACAATTTCAGTAACAATGTGCTTTCTTGCTTAGAACACCTGTACATGTTTTGTGCTGTTTAATATTTCTCATCTTGGTATTGAATTTGATTGTGTTAGTAACAAATATGGCAAGTTCTTTATCAAATTTATGTTGAAATAGTAAACCCTTTAAGCCATGTTTGGTAAATGCTTCCATATCCTCTAAACTTCAGTGGCAGATCTGCTATTAAAAATAAAAGACTGTGTACATAGATTTATTTTTTTTTAATGCGGTTGCATGTATGCTTTATATGTCTTCCGGTTGTTGACTATGAATTTGGAGCTGAACTAATGATAGATATTTAAGGATTTGGTACTGTGAAGTTTATGGAAAGAGATCAAAGCTAACTTGATATATTTTGACAATCACAGTTTTTAAAATAGGACATGCTCATAATGTTTTGTCATTGCCTTGTGTTTATTTACCATGAGCCAGCTAGGCCTGTGTTTATTAAGAACAGTTATCAAAAGCCTACCCTCCTTATGTATGAGCACAGTTTAAAGTAGGGTTTTGAGTTCTAGCAGTAATAACCCGCTAGAGCTTATGGCGGTCGGAGCTGATGGCAGTTTTCTTGTCTTAGTTACTTACAGATGTTTTCCTGTAGAGTGTTGTTACCTCCCAAAAGAAACCTTTACCCCTAACAGATACCTAGTGAGACAAAAGCCATGTCCTGTGCAAAGGAAGTTCTGGTTTGAAGTAAGATAGATTTTTGCTTGTAAACCTTAGCTTCAAAAAGGCATAAGCATCTAGCTCCTGGCCAGGGAGGTGTTCCCCTCTGTGCTCTTCCTTTGTCTCCCTCCTGCTGGCCAACAACCAGCTGGCCATATATTAGGAGGGCACACCAGTGAGTTCCTTCAGCAGGGAAACAGGTGATCAGAGATGTAAAAGGACAAGAAGCTTATTGGATCCGGAACACATCAGTTAGTGAAAATTTACGAAAGATTATTGCAGAGGAATTAGTTGAGAAATCATAACCTGTGCTTCCTCCTTGCAGTGAAAATTCCAGGGCAGCCTTTCAGGGAGGGGTTTTGAATTTTGGCTGTTCAACTGCAGCGGTTGGCATGTCAGTGTGTCAGTGGTCACATGTCAGTAGGTGATGTTAGTAGTTTTTTATCAGGTATTTACAGAGTTTTGTGTCTCAGACAACACATTTTGTTAAAGAGTATAAGCGGTGTCCACTGTCATCAGATGATCTTGAAAAGCCTGGATTTTTGTTCTTCGGAAACAACGGATTCTGTTTGCTATTGATAGCTTTTACATTTTTATTCACAACAAATAAAGCTTCTGGTTTTGTTCCTCCTTCAGTGTTTGATGTGCTGAGTCAGACTAGAGCGATCTCTGGCAATTGCTGATTCTCAATATTGTACCAAGAGTGAAAGTTTATGAGTAGTTCAAACAATGAAGTGCCTGATGAATCCTTGCTGACCAGGCTGAAAAATAAAATGGAGTAGTCCATCTTCCAAAGAATCGATTATAGATAATGCTGGACCTTGTCAGTTCATAACTTACTCTCTCCCATTGTCTGAGGGCAGTCCCTGTGATCTCATACACTTGTCCTTTCTTCTCCAATCCCCATTGTGAACTCTGTAACCTTGAAAATATGCAGCTTAAAGACTGAGCTCTTAAATCAACTGTTAATGATGTTGGCCAGCGGTGTGGTGTTGCTTAATAGTGTATGAAATACCTGCAAAGGAGGGAACCTATGTAAACAAAAAATATGAAGGATTGACAAAGTGAGAATCAAACATTTTAGAGTCCTATTTGAGAAGGGAAGTATATAATAATAAAAAGTATCTTCTGTGTTTGGGAAACCTTAGTATTTCTGTGTATTTTGAATTGACTAAAGCTGTGTTTTGAAAAAGCCACCTAAGCTGGAGGAGCCTTCCACAAAACTCTGTAACATCATTATTCTTGGTCAGATCAGGGACCTGATTGTGCTGCTGTTGACTCAGGGTAACGTTTCTTGTTACTAAATTTCCTTGACTAGCTTCAGAAGAAAAGTTCCAAAGTAAGGGACTCAGAAGCAGCCTGATTTTTTCTGAAGGTTTGTTAGACCTCATCCTCTTAGAAGGTGTACAGGCAAGTTTCTCACCACAGGGGAATCAAAGGAGAACATAAACTCCAAAAAAACATAATAGGACCTGTAAGTTTCTCTCTTGTCAGTCAGTGCCAACATTTAATACCGCTGTAAGCCCAGAATAAAATACTTCATGATGGGGAACTGGAGATGCAGGGAGAAAAGACTTGTATTTTCTATAGACTGTGGGTAGGGTCTGAAAAATCTGCTGCCAGCAGGGTCAAGCTCTGTGTCTGTGTGTGATGGAGCTAGCTTCCTGTCTGCTTTCCAAAACAGCACATATGGGAAGTAGTGAGAATATCTGCCTTCTTTCTTGAACATATGTTTTTCTTTTACTCGGACTGCTCCTCAGCAATTTTCCTGTAGAAAAACTACCTATATTTTTAAATGTCTCCTGGAGAAGCTGAGGCTTATCATGGCTTAGCGGTAAGCAGACCAGTGAAATATCACCCAGAAGTTTAAGTGTATGATTAGTGGGAGAAATGTCCTTGTTTTCCAGATAAATCTTTATATTTTAGTAGCCATCTTCCTGGTATTGTCCGTAACAATTCCATTGTGTTTTTTATTTAACTACACATTCAATTTCTTAGGAGATACTATTTTGAAGGTTTGTTTATCTGACTTAATTGTAGTAATTTTCTCGTGTTTTGTGCCAGTGGGGGCTGAAAATCAGGTCATGTGAGAGTAGAGTACACAGTGCAAGTATTTCCAGCGTGCCTGGCTTAGGATCTGTAGATAAGAATTAGTTCACTTTACGTTTTATTTACTTTTTCTCTTCATGGGTGTGTTAGCTATTTCCTGTTAGATCCCAGTATGTATGTTTGGTCTGCTTACTGTGTCTTTCACAGTTTCTCTTTCTAGTGAGCTTGTTGCGTAGCAAATCAGCTGGATGTTTGAGAGGCGTGGAGGGCACGGAGTGGCTGGACCTTCTTGGCCAAGGCTTATTAGAAGACATTAATGCATGCTTTTATTAATCACTTTCTTCTATAATGAAATTAATAAAATACGCACTTTATAACCAATCTTGATTTTCAGTTTTTCATAGTTGCCTCCAATATAGTCTTTCTCAAAACACTTAATAACTATTTGCTTTTCCAAGTACTTCTTTCAGCCCCTGCCTAAAGGAAAATGTCACTTGCTTGTTTACTTGTTTCTAATGAAGCTTTAATATTGTAATTTGCACAGTGCTAGTGAAGATAATTTAGAAATTCTCTTTGGAGGAAGAATAACTTACGAATTTCATCCACGCTGCCTCATGTATTGGTAATCCCTTTTCACTAGGGAACAGTTATTTATTTCTGAGTTAATTATATGGTCATTAACAGCTGTGGTAGCTGGTTTCTTAAGAGTCACTTCAGTAAAGTAACTTAAATCCCCAAATTCAGTAAACTTTAATATTTTTCTCCAGCCTTCTGAAGTGCTAGATCTCTTGTATGGGAGACTTGATTTGTCAGATAACTGCTTTCTTAAGCAATAGAAACCCAGCTCCCTATATTCTACCATAAAACTAACTGGCCTCCTTGCTGTGAAGACTGAAATCATGTCCAGGTAAGAGGATGCCGTGCTTTTGCACAGCTGCATGTTCAGCTCTGCTACTGCTCAAGGAACTTAGAGCGCTTCAGGGACTGCAAATGAGGTTGATTTTCCAGAACACACTGAAGCAGTAGTTTAGTAAATAAAGCATGAGTAAAGCCAGCTAATGAGTAACTAGTCTCTGTTCAGCTTTGTTCAGCAGTTGAGATTTCTTATGCTTGAGGATAGAATGTGCTAATAATACTTCATTTCAGAAGAAATTGCAAAATACCTGCAACAAGTAAAACCTTACTTATATTTTTACTAAAACATCATTTGGAATTGAAATTGCTTCGCTAATGCCATGCCATGATACAACCATACCTACTGTACTGATTTTGCACACAGTAGCATCTCTGATGTCTTCAGTCATTACCTGCATTAGACTGACTTCACAGCTTAGTGACTTATGCAATAATATAATCAGAGAATAATATGTAAAATGTTTCAGCCTAACAGCCATTTGAAAGTGAGCATTTTTTCATAGCAATTCCAAAAGGTCATGTGAAATCCTGAAATATCTAAATATCTTTACAATGTTTCCTTGAATAGAACTGTCATAATGTAATTTAATTTTTTCAATATCCTAAGTGCTGTCAGCAGTGGTGTTTATATTCATGGCTTAACCCTTGATTGTGCATGAGTTAGAGATGGAGTAGCATCTGAGTGCAATTTATCATTATTTGTAATAAATCATTGTAGTACGCTACTGTAAGTCACATCAGGCTATACGAGACACTTGTCAAGGCAAACCAAAGTAGTCATGCTCACTCTTGTTGCTTAATAATGTATGTAATACCTGCAGAGGAGTGAGCATGTGTAATACCTAACCTGCTTGCTGCATCCATTAAAACTCCCTTTTGATTTGATGCCAGACAACTCAAGAGCGTGGCCATTAAAAACCAAAGAAACAAAAACCCCTCATTAATACCCAGACAATATTTTAGTAAAGCAGTGTTACTGAGGTGACATTCCAAAATCAGTTTTCATACATTTTAAATGAACAGTTCTTTCATGATTTCATGACATAAATGTTAAGTATACAGACAGCTAGAGACATGTGTCCAAAACATTTTTATCTATAGAATAGCACAGACAAGACTTTTATTCTATAAATAATTGCCTCAGAGATGTCAAGACTTGTGGCCAAAGCTTGTATGATACAGTAATATGTAATGAGCCTGGTGTAGGAATTACTGTATGAATTTATGTAAAAGAAAGTGAGACAATGAGGAAATGTTCTTGTGACTGACGGATCAGTTTTGGTCAGTTTTTAAAAGAGGAGCCTCACTGCTCTGATTATCTGCCATTATTAATAATAATACGGTCAACCCTGGCAACAGGAATAGTTGTGGAGGGTCGTGAGTGGCTATTTCCTTTTCAAAATAGTTAACTTAGTGCTAGAAACTTGCAAACAAACAAAAATAGATCTTGCAGTAGAAATACATTCGTTAGTATACATGCTAAATACTCTATTACATCTTTTTATATGCAGCGTGTCACTTCAGAGGCTGCTTGTAATTGGAAGTAGAAAACCCAGGATATGTCCATCATTGAACAGTTTAGAGAATTGAAAACTAATTTTCTTCATTTGATTAGATCCTTCTCTCTCTCCCTGCGATACTGCTATGGATTTTGTAGGCATAGAACTTTGTTCGAAGGAATTGAATTTTGAAATGACTTGTGTTTTTAAAATCGTCTAAAGACTACAGATGGTAGGCATAGTGAGTATAATAAAGGACAGTAAGAATATTGACAGGGATTATTTACCCCTATCTCCAGAATTTTAACAGTCAGAATTTGTAATACTGTTTTCTGGGGCTTGTATTCCAGCTAGTAAGATTAAGTTGATGGCGTTTTCTCTGAGGACATGGTAATATCTATGGTGTCGGTTTGTAGAAATCAAATAAAAGCGGTAGTGATCATACTTGCAGGAAAAAGATCACACTGGAAAAAAAAAGGAGAAAATTCTGCTACCTACCATCTATTCCTAGATTACGAAATAAGACATTTATTCACATGCTACTGCTATACCAGTCAAATAAATATGATAAAGCAGTTACAGAACTACAGTTACCCTCTGGTTTTCCACACATAAAACTCTCTGAACAACCTTTTCTAGCTGTCTCGTATTATTCTTGAGCCTATTCATACTGTTAATGTGCCAGCATCTGTGTCATTACTTTCTTGTCTCTGAGCCATTGTGTTCACATAAGTGAGGCTGTCTTGCACTTCCTGATTTGTTTTTTCGTTTCTTTTAATGCGCTCTGTGTACATAATCAGTTGCGTAAAAATTTTGGGGATTTAATATGAAGAAGGAAAAGCATAAGACCACTCGGTAAAGACCAGTTCCTTCTGTTGTCGATGGCATACCTGACAGTGTCAGCTTCTCTGTTATTGAAAATCCTGGTTTATAAATAAGTCAAATATGATTGGAGATCTGCTACTTTGTTAACAGAGAAAATAAATTATTTCAGCTTTTTTATCTTGCTATATTATGCTGAAATTTCTACAGCTTTTCATGTGTCTTAAATCTAATTAACCTCATTCAACAAAAATACTGTTGTCCTTGTTGGTATAATTTGTACTCCAAGTTCTTTAAGAATAAATACAACATTTATGTATAACCAATCAACAAGGCATGGTTAGCCATTGAGAGAATAATCTTTTGTTGCTAGTAATGTTTTAAGAGTTATTTCTTCAGCTTACCCTATTTTAATACTTTCATTGAATACTGGAAGCAGAAATCTTTGCTGATAAATGGAATGGCAGGCTAAGGAAAAAAGCTTCAAACCAAATACAAAACGGTGTTGCACCAGCTATTTCTAAACAGCTGTTAGGAAATTAGTAATGGAAAGTTTTGTTGTAGTGGGTGTGGAAAGAGCTACACCCACATGCCTGAGTGATAAAAATGCAAATAAACATCCAAGACGCTACATGCTGTGAGCTGTACTTCTGAATATCACCGATCGGGCAGTGCTGTATTACTAGAACTATTTGCACTGTATTGATTTAACAGTGATTATGGCTGAGTTCTACTTTGATATTAATACTCTAAATGAAAGTTTACTGACACCTTCAATGCTGAGAGTTCAAAGAATGAGCACCTTAACTCTGTACAAAAATTTTAGTGTCAGTAAGTATAAATATTTCTGGGAATGCAGGTAACTAGTTAACAATGCACAGCACCAATTCCTTAATCCTTGGTTGAGCATAATGAATACCTCCCTATATTCTCTTATTAAATATACAGCTTCACAGAATTTCTGAAAAATTGCTATTTCTTTTACAATTATAGTTCCCAGCAGCATTTCCCTTTTTGCCGTATCGCCCCACTTCATTTATTGTGGCTTTGAAATTGTCGTGTCCTCCACAAGTGGACACTTGGTTGCCATTTGTAATACCAAAACCAGATGTCATGTACAGCAACCTGTAACCGTCATAGTCTCCCTTAGCATTGCACCTTGGTGCTTATGAGTAAGGATTGCAGTAGGAAAAAGGTTGTTAAGGCATATGTGCATTTGTAATGTAAGTTTTGGATTTGTCTTCTCTCTGTGCTGGAATTAGGCTTTATTTCTGAATGATACAGTGTGGTCTGTTCCAGAAAATTCATGAAATGACTTCTCAAATTCGTATGATTCATGCTTATGTTAGTTGCACAGAAATAAACCCTGTTTCTGCATAGTGTTCTAAAACCAAATCACTGGCAAGAAGTACCTCAAGCGATAGGGCCAGGGTGAAGATTAAAACCAGGAGCTGTAGGTGATGAATTCTCATTGCATAATTGTTGGGTGAGGAAGCAGCCCTGGAAGTACAAAGTGGTCTTTCTTCTGGGGAGGTCCTGAGTATAGATGCAGTTGGCCCGAAGGTGGCTCTGCACGTCATGATGCTGGATGCTTCATTCTCAGAGCATGAGCAGTTAAACTTCAGGGTGTACGCTGGGAGAGGTAGTAGCAAATTCTTACTGAGGATCAAAATAAAATTTATAGAACTTACATTTGAGAACAGGTTTTTGTACAGCAGCAGTTTAAATGGAAATAACTGATGTCCTAGCCCATGAGATTATCTGAAGTTACAGAACGAACACATGTACTTGCACCTATTTTTCATTTAAGTCTTGGCTGATGTCTGTGTGAAAGAAGCTTGAATATTATATAGGGCAGTCATTCAAAGTCAGGCCTTCAAACTTAAATCCTTTGCACTGGTTTGAGTAGGCAGAGGTATTTTATAATGTAGCCGTTCCAGTTTGCTCATAACTCTCTGTGTATGCCCGTCTTCCTTGACTCGTGGAGGTCTTATGGCTCAACGCCTCTAAAAATTCAGAGGAAAGAAGCAAAAATCATCTTATATGTGATACCCAGTGGTGGTCTGGGAAGTCTTATTTTTTTCAATTTAGAGGAATTAGTGCTTTACATAAAACAGAGAAGGCAGAGCACAGCTTTATAAAGAAAGGGAGATGAAGCATATTCAGTTCTAACCTCCCATATGAAAATAAGCTAAGCCATTTGAAACAATTCATTTAATGTTTTTTATAATTGATTGCTCTTGTTGAGAATAAAATCCTATTTAACTTGATCAGTCTTTAATTTAAAATCTTGCAGATTTTTGAACGGCCCTTATTCATATTGAGTGTTATGACTGCTTTAACTCATTTCAGTTCATATATCAGGAAGGAGACAATTTGTAGCTAGATACTGCAAGTTAAGTAATTGGATTCTTGCAGTGTTCTGAGACTGTAATACATAGACAAACAGAATGGCTGTTCAGTAACAGCTGCTATTTTTGTGTTCTTAATTGCAATTAAGTGGTCGGTCTGGTTCCTGACAAACATTTTGAAAAATATGGAAATGAAATCATATTTTAGTTGGTTTTAAAAAAAATAAAAAAAAATATCTGTGAACTATTTTATGCCTTTGTATTCACATTTGCCTCTTTCATTTTATCCACCAGTGTCTAATGCTAGTGTTTTGCTTCTTTTTTTGTTTCTTTATTTTGTTGCTTTTGTTTGAATGTATTATTGTGTTTATATGGAACTGGTCAAAGAACCGTTACTGTATTTTATGTTTGTATCTACATTTTATTTTGCATGCTTAACGTGGCTTTGCCTGGATATTCTTTTTGGTAAGTTCAGAATTTAAAAGCATAATGTTTTTCTGTAGTAAAGTTCGTAATCTGCCACCTTCTTTTCTCCCACCTCAAGTAATGTTATTTTTTTTGTCATATGGATTTGTGCTCATGTACTGTTCTGCTTTTGCTAATTACACATAGGATAACACTGTTTTTCTAACTACCCATTTTCATCTCTAGCTGAGCTAAACAATATGACTTCGGTACTAATGTGTACTAATTTGACTTCTATCTTCAAAGTATAGTGGCAGCTGTTAAAATTATGTGGTCTGAGAACTCTGTGTGTATCTGAGATGCACAGAACCTCAGCCTTAGAAAACCATGTTAAGGCTTCCTTGTGTAGCCTGATGGTTACTCTGCGCTTCACAGGTATTATTTTTCAGCAGTCTTCTGAAGATCTTCTAAGAACAGCATGCATGTTTATGTTTCTCTTTTAGCAACAGCTTGCTCAGCTCCAGAAAGAAAAATCAGAGATTCTGAAGAACTTGGCATTATACTACTTCACATTTGTTGATGTTATGGAATTTAAGGTAAGATATTACAAATATGTCTGTTGTTTTGTCACACCAGGTTTCTGTATTTTTATTTACGAAATAACGTTATATAACAAAATAGCTGAACTTGTAGGTCTGTCCTTAAAGAAAACCAAACAACAAAAGTCTCCATCACTAAGCATAGGAAAGTGATTTACTTAGATTTTTTTTTTTTTTTTAAACTAAAGTTATTCCTTTGTTTTTCAAGGACCATGTTTGTGAGCTGCTGAACACTATTGATGTTTGCCAAGTCTTCTTTGATATTGTAAGTTTCTGGGTTTAAAATTTCAAATGCCAGTTAAAAATGTTTCTAATCAGTCCCATGTGGAAAACTAGAAGGATTTGTGTATGTTAGCCCAAGAAATATGACATCTCTAGTTATAAATGCAAGAAAAATAAAAACGCTGCGATGTTCAGATCTCTGAAATTTTATAAAAGCTTGATATCAGGAGATAGAACATTTTAAACAGGCTACTGATGGACAGTAGTAACAGCGTTGTCTGTTACCAGACATACAGATCTTTGTGTAGTTTTTGCTTTATTGCGTCTGCAAGTTGATTCTTAGGGTTTACTGTCATCTGTATGCTTAAGCCACTTAGAGCTCAGAAGACAGGAATATTACTGGTGTCCACCTCAGCTATGTGAGGAGGTCACTTTTGGTGTTCCTAAAACAAGTACAAAAGCAGCTAAAAGTGTTATTAATAAAACGCATAACTAAACCCCAAAACCCCACAACCAAACACTGGAAAACCCCAAACCAGAACCTCAGACACCTTTTCCTCTTGGTTTCTGCTTGCTTGCTTAATGTTCATTTCTAGTTTTAGTCGTTGCTGTAAATTTGGCTGACTCAGGTTCATAATATGAAAGAGGAGTATATATCCTGCGGAATTATGTTACCAGACCAGTGGGATATGTGCTAGCTTTTTACATTACAGAGTCTTTTAAAAATAAAATTCATAGGCAAAGCACTTGCTGACTGCTTAGTAACATCCAAGGAAAGTGTTCCTATTTGTCAGCTAACCTGTGACACTTAAGCCTAAAAAGGATTTATTTGCTTGCTTGCTTGCTTGAATGCAAAGAGTTCTGGGGATTTGAGTGACTAAATTTAAGATTATACAAAGCCTGTATGTAACCAGAACTAAAACTTTGTTCAAGACAGTCCAATGTATTTAAAAAAAAGCTGGAAATTGGTGGAAAGGTAAGGAAAAAGTTTTATGCTTGTTTCTAAAAGTTTTAGAATGACGATTTACTGTTTTTTCTCTAGACTGTAAACTTTGATTTAACAAAGAACTACCTAGATTTGATTATAACCTACACAACTCTAATGATACTGCTGTCTCGAATTGAAGAAAGGAAGGCTATCATTGGACTGTATAACTATGCCCATGAAATGACACATGGAGCAAGGTAAAAATCTGTTATCTAAGAAGTGTTTATAATAATAATGATCATAGTAACAGCTACACCTGAGTGAATTGTTTGTTGTTGCTTTTAGTGACAGAGAATATCCACGCCTTGGCCAGATGATTGTGGATTATGAAAATCCTTTAAAGAAAATGATGGAGGAATTTGTACCTCACAGTAAAGTATGTAACTACTTTTCACAGGCACACAATAATCTTAATTGAGGGAAGCAGAGAGAAAAAAGTAAATGTGCAAGAGTTTGTTTTGTCAAAGGCCAGTCGGTATAAACTTTACAGGTGATTTTACTTACAATGGATGTCTAGGGCTGGGGATTGATAACTGATCAAATAAAAGAACATGTACAAATACAGGAGCACTAGAACCTGTTGGTAAGGTTCCATTTTATTCACTAAAGGTTAGGAATTGATTAAAAATCAGTGGTAGGATTTGAGAATACCTACACCTGTGTTCTGTTTTGGTTTACAGTTTGGAATTAAAGAGCTTCCTACTGTTTCTGTGAAACGAGTTTTTTGCTGGTTTACCATCCTAGATTAATGTGTTTTTTCTATTTTGTAACCTGAGGGTTTTTGCTTTGGATTGTCCTTACACTGGGGATCCTGGAGGTCACCGCTGTCTCTTCACTAACAGCTCCTATACTCAAAAGCTGACATTGTGTACCCTGCTCAGTTGACTTCACTAAGTTAAATGACCCCAATTCCTTTAGCATTATCTGTACAAATGTTTTTAAGCTTGCATTCTTACACAGCTGGTTGTGCTGCAGTTTTGTGACGATTTATCAAGGCTGTGTTTTCATAGGATACCTTGGAAAAGTGACAGAAGCCTCACCAAAGTCAGCGTAGATCCTGTTTTATCAATTCCAGCTTGTCCACGAGGCTTGCTACTCTGTCAAAGGAAGCTAGATTTGTTTGATCAGTATTGACCAACTGTTACTTTTAAAGGTGTTAATTTCTAGCTGCTTGCAAATTGATTACCTAACAACTTATTTTGGAATCTTTGGCAGGAGTTTTAACTTAAATACTAAGTTATTGCCTAAAGTTTCTAAGGTTTGGGGTTCTTTTTTCTTCCTATTTTGAAGTCTAGGTACTGGTTGTGTTTTCCTTCTCTAGTCCTCTTGAGATTTTTCTTGTTTTCCTTAAACATTTTAAGGTAGTCACTAAAAGTTCAGAGAGTTTTCCAGCTATTTCACTAAGTTCTCTGAAGTTGAACTGGTTTTGAATACTTCTCATTTGTCTAAATAATCTGTAATCTTACTTTTTTCTTACACTTCCCTCTGCATGATTCCTGTTTTGTTAAGATTTATTTAGCTAAGGAACCCATTTGCAATTTATGTTTTCTCGTGCACATCTTCGTAAAGATGCTTTACTTTTCAGTATTACTTTTGTTCATGCACTTGTATTGCATAGCACGCCAGTCCTTTCCCGTGAAACATTTTGTAAAGCCATTTTTTGGTCTGATTTTTGCTGTTCTGCTTACTCTATACAAGAGGTATAAATTGGGGTCAGGCATCCCTTCAGGCGCCGTGCTACAGAAGCACGCACTTAGGTTGTACTCTCATGGAACTGCACACTTAAGTTGTCCTTTCATCATCTCACTGCTTTGAAGTAAACCTGACAGTAGTTTAATCCTTTAAATTAGCTCCAGCAGATGGGGTGGGTTTCCCCCCCCCAGCCCCGACTGACCTTCTTTGCTGGCATAATGCTTAAACTTGGCTCTCTGAGGACTCATACAAGCACCAATATTGATGCAAGAGAGAGGGAAAAGGCGTAGGACCACACTTACTCAGATAAGCTTTATCTGCTGTGAAGATGCTCCTGTGGACAGTAGCTGCTCAAAATAATTATAATTTGTTAACAAAGAGGGAAGGACATATGAAGGACTAAATAAAGTAGCAGAGAAGGAAACAATGCAATAATTGGGGTGCTTGACTAAATAGTGAACAACTTCCAGTTGTACGTGACAGATTTGTAGTCCCCTATTGATTTTTTTCATGTCCTCTAATTCTGAACTCAGAAATTCTATAACTCTGATTAAAAATTAAAAAAAATAATAATCAAACCTTCCTGCTTCTCTCTGTTCTTCCCTTACCCTGAAATAGTCTTTATATGTGAAATAAACTAGATGCAGTGGGTTTTAATCTCAAGTTTAATTTCAGGACTAGTTCAGTAAAATGTCTTGATTATTGTTAGTAATCATACTGAGAAGATAGCACTACTGGTAAAATAGTACTTAGTGTCTCTTGTGCCTGGAGTATGGCAGTGTCAATATACAGCTCACAAAATGAGGTAAAGAACTTGCATATTTATCCAAGACTGAGCCTTGACATATTCAAACTAATAATTGATCTCCTTTTTAGTCCCTTTCAGATGCTCTGATTTCACTCCAGATGGTCTATCCTCGAAGAAATCTCTCAGCTGACCAGTGGAGAAACGCACAACTACTGAGCCTTATCAGTGCCCCCAGTACAATGCTTAATCCTGCACAGTCTGACACAGTATGGTCTTTTAATTTGTGTTACATGATAAAGTTAAGCAAAGTTTTCCATAAAATAATGTGGGGGGTGTCATTTTCTGTTTGATTACCTTTATGTGGCTTTTAATCAGAGAAGTAAATAGTCTGGTTAGGAGAGCTGAATAGTTCAGTACAGGGGAAGAGCTTTCTTGCGTTAATTAAAGCTTCTCTTGTGTTAGCTCATGCCTTCGTTTCCAGTATTTAATAGCCAAAAGATGAAGAGAAGCAATGTTAACTTCTGCAGTGTAGAAGGAAGGGGTCCTGCATAATCTCAGATGTTTATGGGCCAACAGACCAAAAATCAGAACTGATACTTTCTTTAAAACCTTTACTGTTTGCATTTGCTACCTGAGTTGTGATATGAATGGTCATCTTTCTGAACAAAATTCAAGCATTAACAGCTGTCCGGTTGTGGATAGTATATGTCAAAAGCCTTTTGTTCTTAAATATTCTTAAATACAATGTTTGTGAAGCTAAACATTTTGTTAAAATTTGTTCACTGTTTTGTTCAAGGTATTGGAGGGTATGGAAGCTGATTTAATGTTCAAACCATCCATTTCCAAAGGGATTAAGCAGTGCTCTGTTAGTAACCAGCAGCAGTCTTCCATGATTCCTCAGCATTTAAGGCTTTATTTCTCTCGTTTTCTAAAGAGTACTTCTCATGAAATGTATTGTCTTTTATATAATAAGTTTGCTACAAATTACTGTTTTTTCCAACAGATGCCATGTGAATACCTCTCACTGGATGCAATGGAAAAATGGATCATTTGTGAGTAAAAATTGGCTCATGGTTGTATTTAAAAAAAAAAAAAGTTAACATTTGAAGGATTACTTACTTTTCTGTACTGTTCAAAAGCTGTTGTATTCATATCAGATTATAGGGAACTTGATTAAATCTCATTTGTACGTATCAGTGAAGTTAGAATTCAATGCATACTGCTAGAATGGAGTTTGTCAGCAATTTATTCCAGACTTTGACTAAAACTGAGGGCTTGAGTAATTCTAATGAAAATAGCAGCATAGTATCAGCATTAAATAATTCATGTTACAAAAATATTACAACAATACCTCCACCAGAAGAGTGTGGGTTATTTTTTATATGAAAAATGCTGTTATCCATTAAACAGTTTGTTAATGAATTATTTGAGCTATTTAAGAGAAAATGCTTTATAATCTCACTGTTCTTTTACTGTCTTTGTGCATCTGCTTTGTGACATCCATCATCAATGTGAACTTTTGAAGTTGGATTTATTTTGTGCCATGGAATCCTAAATAGTGATGCTACAGCTTTGAACCTTTGGAAACTTGCACTTCAAAGCAGCTCTTGCTTGGCTCTGTTTCGAGATGAAGTATTCCATATTCACAAAGCTGCAGAAGACCTGTTTGTAAACATACGAGGGTAAGTTTTCATTCTCTTTTTCTCCTTTCAGAACCTCTTGGTTGTTTTGAAAATGTTACTTCTACTTCATGTAAGTTTTGCTTAAGGATGGTCAGTACACGAACGTTTTTGCGTAGTAACTCGACAGTTTCTTTAACGCGTAACTTTCAGGAGCCTGATTTCATAACCATCATGCCTTTTTTTATCTTTGTTCTGGAAAAGTCTGGTGAATCAGTCTCTGAAATGGCAAAAGTTAAAATAAACGATTGCACCCGCAAATCTTAATCTAGTGGAGAGAAATGATGCTGTGAATGTAGAGTTTGCTTGAAAAATTGCATCTGTCTGCCACTGTTTCTGCAGTATATCGTATGAAAACTCAGAGAAACAAAGTGGAGACCTTTATCAGTGAACACCGGGAGCACTTCAGTAGAGGGTATTTTTGGTTTGGGTATCCAGTTTTGGCGTTTAGCTCTGATAAGGGAAATAAGTCTTGTGTGAGCTTTTTGCTGTATCCTGCTTGCTGTGGCAGTGCAGTTCCTCTCAAGTCCCACTCTGCTGTTCCTAAATTGATACTTACTACCATATTGGATTGTTTTTTACTTGTAGCTACAACAAGCGTATTAATGACATCAGAGAGTGCAAAGAAGCTGCTGTTTCACATGCGTAAGTGCCTTACACAGTTTTACTGACACTTTAGTGTTGGTTTTCCGAAGTTATAAAGAAGGTAGAAACAGCATTTGTTGAATGCTGAACTAGTTGTGCATTTTGAAGCGAGATGATGTAGCAATTGTTCTTTTAAATCTGAAATTGCTTAATTCCATTATCAACTTAACTTCCAAGTTTTAGATTATTTTCTTATGTTATCAGGATGGAAGCATTTAGTTTATTTGCCCTTTATTTTTCTCTAATTAATGTGAATGCAAATAACATAGAAATGTTTTAGTGGAGTCAAGTGCACAGTATAGAGCAGGGACAGAGAGAGAACTTGGGTTTGAATTGAACCCTACTTCAGTAATATACAGCATTGGTGGTGGGGATGCTAACTTTAATTGAACCACATCCTTTGAAATACTGAACTTTTGAAGCTGGCATGGTACGAGCTGCCTGTGCTAGGGCTTAAATAGTTGGGAAAATCAAATGTTCTGTCCTTAGCCCAGTGAGTGATGTCTCAGTTTGTTGTTTTGATGCAGCGGTTCAATGCATAGAGAGAGACGCAAGTTTTTACGTTCTGCACTCAAAGAACTGGCTACTGTCCTGTCTGATCAGCCAGGCCTGTTGGGTCCCAAGGTAATTATGGTTCTTGTGATTTGTGTTTATGCAATCTTAGAATGTGTTTCTCAGTGATAGTATGACATTCAGTTTGTTTGAGGGAAAAAAACCCCACTCTTAGAGAGAAAACCTACTTAGATTTTAAGATTTGTTGTTAGAGACTAGTTGCCTCTTAGTGGGCACAAGCTAACTGTTGTATCTTTTTCAGGCACTTTTTGTATTTATGGCATTATCCTTTGCTCGTGATGAAATTATTTGGCTTCTTCGTCATGCAGATAATATGCCAAAGAAGAGTGCAGATGATTTCATAGATAAGTATGTTAATTTTTACTGTGATATCTTAAATATTTATGAGAATCTCACAGACAAAATGCATTTGAAGGCAAGGGAACCTCATAAAAAGGTGGCTATATAGAAGAGCTGGGACTGCTCAGAAAATCTTTACCTGGGTCTGTTAAGCTTCCCATCAAAACATAGTAGTATTGTGTTAGAAATGGGAGCACATCAGTGAAAATTGGTTTTCTGCAGAAAATTTCAAAAACAAAAATATTTTGTAAAATTTTTATGCATTTTTTCCCTTCGAATAAGCAAAAATAAAGCTTTCTTGTGTCTTCAGCGTTACTGATTTTTGCATTGAGCAAATCCATGGTGGGGAGAAGGAAACTGTCAAAAAGCTTGATTTTTTCATTTGTAGAATGTTGCTTGTGTTGTAGCAAAACTGTCTTTTCAATTGGGTAAGGTTTGTTTATATAATACAGCATTAGTTCATAATAAACAGAAGGTAAAAAGTGGGATTACGAGTGTGGGTGGATAGGCAGAAGACCATGAGTTGTCTTTGAGTTGTTTTCAAGATTACTGAACACAAGACTGAACTGAAAGTCTGTATATTGACTGCAGGAGTTCAAACAACTGACATTGTTGTCACAAGGCCATTTCTACAGCTGGAGTAGGAAAACCTTGGGTTTTCTTCACTGAGTTTAAGTGCTGGGGAGGGATGGAGGTCCCAGAGCCTCTCTGAAACAACCTGTGCAAGTATTTAACCATCCTCATGGTTTAAGAAAACAGTATAGAAAAGCAGTTATTACAGTTGTATTTTTCAGATTTAAACACTTGGAGGAAAAACATTTTTTCAAATTGAGCATTATAGAAGGGCTTCTTACACTTAAGCGAATGCTTACAGAAACCTTTGAGGATTACTGTGATGATGTCCTGCTAACTTCTGTTGAGTGGATTTTACCTTGCAGAGAAAATAACCAGCGTAGACTAATTTATAATGAGAACAAATACTTTCATACAAAAATTACCTATTAATAATAGTTTTAAAAGCAAGGTATAGGAGGAAGTCCCCTTGAGAAGCATTCCGCTGATAGAAATCGGGTTTAATATTTTGGATGCTTCACATCTGTGAGCTTTTCCTTGTCTTCTTTGCCTAGACACATAGCCGAGCTAATATTCTACATGGAGGAGCTCAGAGCACATGTGCGAAAATACGGACCAGTGATGCAGAGATACTATGTACAGTATCTCTCTGGCTTTGATGCAGTGGTCTTAAATGAGCTTGTTCAGGTATGGCAAGGCTGTGGGTTTTGGGTTTTCAAACGCAGACTTTAAAAAGGGCTTGTTGTCCAAAATGATTTCATGAAGCGTGTCCTGGCTTATGGATTTTGATGAACATTATGGAATACGTTACTGTTTAATTCTGGGATTTCGAGTTGTACTTCTGGTTCCTAAATGAATACTTATTAAGCAGTGTTATGTTTAGAGACAATGAAACAGGTACTGCCACTGAAGGAGTATTGTAGAAACTTTTTCTTACTTGGCCTGACAAAGAGATGATAGGCTTCCTGAGCTGTTTTGGTTTTATTTCCTAGTGACCACTAGATGGAGTGCAAATTTTGTGGCTAGGTCAGCTACTCAAACCTGACAAGTTTGTACTGCAAGCTTTTTTGTTGTGTTCAAAAATTAATTTCAGACTTCAAGCATTATATCAATTGCCAGAAGGTGGAACTTATGTACTCTACTATCTACTTAAACAAACTATTTGAACAGTTTAAATACCAGTTTGTATTACTGTCTAAATTATTAAATGTAATGGAATCCTTGGGTTTACTTGCAATACCAAAATATCTGTATTTGGGGTTTTTTTGCTTATAACTCAAAAAAAAAAAATCACGAAAAAAAATCTGTTAACCTGTAAGTATACAGAGTGACAGAATTAAATATTTTTTACACTTGTTACTCATACCTGGGAAATTACTTCCTAGATTCAGTGAATGGCTTCTAAATGCTGTACAAGTGGCACAAGCATCCTGTGTTTAGCTAGGATAATCCTGAGGATCAAACTGTGAAATGAAGAAAAAATAATTGGCTTGAATTTTAGCTGTACTTAATTCATAATGGGTATCAAGCACAGGACAAATGATTGAGTGATAATTTGGATTTTTCAGCCTTTAGGTTAAAAAGTCAGTCACAGCTGGGATTATGAGAAATTTCTGTATCGTGTTGTTTTAATAGAAATATGACTTTACTAGTTGCTGAAACTACTTTTTCATGACCTTGCATTTTGTAAAAATGGAAAACTTATTAGCTCATCTTTCAGGTGGTATTAATTGTTGAAATCAATGTTAGTAAAAAAAACTGTTGAGAAAGTTTTGAGATGCTGATGCAGGCTCTGTTAAATCCTGCCATGGGCATATTTTATTTGCAGACAGGTTAGGTGGCTGGAGAGGTTCAGAAAAATGTTTGGTGCCTGATGTTTAAGAGCAAAATGTTTGTTGTCCATTTTGTAAATGACTACAACCTGAAAATGCATGGGCACGTTTACTGACAGATTTTTCTGTTTTGAGCAGATGTTGGTTTGTAAGCAAGCTTTTCTAGATATTTGTCATCAACCAATGAATTAAAAAGTGAAAGCTGAAAGCTGTTAAATAGCACTGTTTGAAATATGTTAATGATTAAGCTACCCTGTGTAAGTTCTCGTACATTTCAGACTATAGCTGATAATTTGGGCATGGGTATTGACACTGTCTCATAAACCAAGTTTGAAATAATAGCAATGTTATTTATTTTAGAATCTTTCAGTTTGCCCAGAGGATGAATCAATCATCATGTCCTCTTTTGTAAACACAATGACTTCACTAAGTGTGAAACAAGGTAAGTTTAAATGAATTTGGGAAAACAGTAACAGAATGGCAGATACCTCTTCATCACTTTGATTCATGCAATCAGTAAAAGCAGATAATTTGCCTAAACTGAATTTGTTCCCTTGTTTCTTTTTGGTTATGGTACCTGCTTCTTGTTGTGTGTCCCTTTTCTAGGGCAGCTCTATGTAGATAGAGCTTTTTGAAGAATGCTCTTGGGAGGTAATCCTGCCTTTTAATTTAGAAAGCATATTACACGTATTTTCATCTAGATATTTTAATTTCTATCAGCGTGACTGTGTTGGATTGAAATACTTAGGTAGAAGCATGAAGTTCAGTACCGAAGTAATTCTTGAGTACTTTGGGTTTTTTTAGAATGTCTGACATAGTATATCTGAATTTATAGTTGTTTACCTAAAGGTTTTATGTTCTGTATTTTTCCCTGATGCAGTTGAAGATGGAGAGGTATTTGACTTCAGAGGAATGAGATTAGATTGGTTTAGATTGCAGGTAAGACTTTGTAAATATATGTGACAATTCACTAACTTAAACCCCAAATGTTTCATAAATTACTGCACTTCTAGATTACTCTCACGCTGCAAGTGGATAACAGGCTATCGTACAGTAACCTACTCTCTTAAAATCAAACGCTTAAGCAGATAATTTGCTACACTTTAATGTAATTTTGTCTGCATTGCATACTTTTTGCATATCATTCTTTGGGGTGTTTATAATGGTTCGGAAATAGAATGTGTTGAGGATGAGCAGTTTGCTGGCAGCTGTGCGCTGTATGGAGTGTGATTCAGTCTGCCCAGCCAGGGGAAGGTAAGAGACTGTGAGAAAATAACATTCAGTTAGATTGCTCCTGTGCTTGCAGTAACAGTATCTTCAATTAATAAAGGGGGAGGTACTGTTTAGACTGTAAATGAATTGTTTCAAGATCAGATAGCATGTAATTTTGGTATTTTCAGAACACACAAGTCTCTTTCTTGCTTTCCAAAATCTGATTGTTAAAGTAGGGGTTCACAAGTGCACATTTGTGTTTTGTCAGTACATTTGTTCTACGGTTTATCTGTGAATTCAAGTGACATTTGGAGACTTTGTGGAGAGGCAGTTTACTTAAGTTATAGCAGAAAGATAAAATAGTCTATCCATGGTCTTAAGTACACAGGCAACTTGTGCATAGCGTAATCGGTATCTTAACATTTGTATTGGGCAGTAGTAATGGAATTTACAAAAAAGCGGCTGTAGATATAACAATTTTCTTGTGTCTTTCCAGGCCTACACCAGTGTTTCTAAAGCTTCACTTAGTCTTGCAGACCATAGAGAACTAGGAAAAATGATGAACACAATCATTTTCCACACAAAGATGGTGGATTCTTTAGTGGAGATGTTGGTTGAAACCTCAGATCTTTCTATATTTTGGTATGTTACTAACCTGACTGTAGAAGCTTTTTGGTTGGTTTGTCCTTGGAAGCGTAATTTTTAAATAGCAAAAGCTTTTTATTATTTATTGTTTGGTTGGTCCTTGAAAGTCTAATTTTTAAATAGCAAACTCTGTAGGAAGATAGAACAGTGGGAGAATCAATTAGTTTCATCAGAATTAGTTTGATAAAAGTATTTCTGAAGATCTGTCAGGAGAGATTCTTCAGGCAGTCACATAAATGATCTGGGGTCATTTGCAGATTTTGCTTTAATACTGTTCTGAAAAAGGTGCAAGTTTTTGCAGTGGCACACATCAGAATAAAAATACGATAATAGAGAGATGCAAATAAAATGCATAAGAAGCAAATGCAGAAACCAAACTTCTTTGAAAGCATGGTGCAGTTTTTGGTATAACTACAAATCTGACGCTAATACCACATTTGAATTGTGTGAAGTAGACTTTATTTGCAGCAAAATTATGTGTTCCATCTAAATGTCTATTTCTGATCAGTTTTTATAGTCGTGCTTTTGAGAAGATGTTTCAGCAGTGTTTGGAGCTTCCCTCTCAATCAAGATACTCGATTGCATTCCCACTGCTTTGTACTCATTTTATGAGCTGTACACATGAGCTGTGCCCAGAAGAGGTAATTTTTAAATATATTGTCTTAGTTATTTTCATATCTCATTTAAAGTAGGGAGGACTGGAGCTGAACACCACAAGAAGGCAATATAAGGTTGAGGCAGGAGAGCCTGGTAAAAAGGGAAGCAAAACAAGTGGATACCTTCTTATGTGATTCTTCACCCATGGATCTCAAAAACCTTTTCTGAAATGAGCAAGCATTATCACCTTTGCTTGAATGATCATTAGCAAACTCATGTGCAAAGGTTAGATGACTCTTCTGGGGTCGTTTAGGCTTAGATGCTAATAAACCCCATACGTCTGTTAAAACAGTGTTGTTTTCAAATGGTCTATAAACTCGTCGTTAGAAAAAGGAAATAGGAAGTTGGGAGTTCTCTATGGTTTGTTATAAATAGGGTTTATTCAGTAAGAATTTTTTTTTTAAAAGAAGATCTTAAATGAAATGGACGCTTTGTTAAAGGAAGTAGTTTGATTCTGAGGAAATTCTATTTTTTATTGTAATGAAATAGATCCTTCAGACCATTTCCTGTATGTCCACTGGAATTACTCTGGGGGTTAACTTGGCCAGTTTTGTATAGCGCTCATGAAAGTGTATTTTCATTCTTAACAGTGCTCATCTGAAACAATGAGATGAATAAGATCTATAGTAATACGCACGATGTGGGTTTTTCTTATTTAAACATTAAATCCTTTTCTGCTATACTTCCATCTTGATGTATGTCTATCATTATTTTCCATGTATACTTTGCTTTAAACAGTTGCAAAGTATTTATACTAGACAACCATTTAAAAGTTTACAGGAAAGCTTCCCTTCAGGACAAGAGATGTCTTTCAGAACAATTATAGTAACAGTGAGGAGTCAGTAGCCAAAGTCCACTGTACACTAGTTACTGTGAATTCAGCTGCAGCAAGCACAATTTGCTACATCCAGCAGAACTCTGAATTCAATATCTGAATTGTATGACTTAGTAATTATTATCATTTTGGAAAAATAATCCTCACTGTGCTGTGTACAATGTGTGGTAGTGTGGCTGTTGGAAAATAAACATTAGTGGTGAAAGAAGGATTTCAGTGGGACAGAGGCTGTGCTTGTGCAGATCTAGTGACAAAGGACCTGAATCCAGAAATTAATGCAGCAGGGCTTCATTACTGGCTTTTTGCAGTGTATGAAGGACGCTGTTCTTTCTCTATAGTTTGAGCTGCATGCTTTTTTTCTCCTTGATTTAGTATTTGGTACAAATTAATGAAGAGGAGATTCACAGAAACTTTGAGTATTGGACACGTTAAAGGGGATTTGGTCCAAAATTAAGCATGAAAACCTACTTTTAAAAACCTTTTTGCCTCCTACAGAAAATGTTTTGCAAATTGTAGTAAGCAAAAATTTTTTAATGATGATGTGCCATGTCACTGACTTCGGGGGGGGGGGTGTGTGTGGGAACAACCCTGAAGCTGGTATTATTGAGGACTAACTGATTTATTTCTCACACCCTAATTACATGATTAGGTGAACTGCTGTCTGCAGTACCTTGTGTCTTCTGTGAATATTGTAGGACTATGGGAAACTGAAAATCAGACTTCTTTTTTTTCTTCTTCAACAGAGACATCATATTGGAGATCGTAGTCTTTCCTTGTGTAACATGTTCTTGGATGAAATGGCTAAGCAAGCTCGAAATCTTATCACAGACATTTGCACAGAACAGTGTACACTGAGTGATCAGGTGAGTGTTGTGTCTGTTTTAATTGGCCTTCAAGATTCTTTCTGTTCAACTTTCTGAATATTTATGGTTCTATTTACCGTTCACTTTATTTTTCTGTTCTCGAGTATTTTTCTGTTTATAAAATGGAAGGTGATTGAGGGAAAACTTTTTGATAGTAAAACCTTGTAGTTAGTAGTCAAAGGAAGAGCGTGTTACTTCTGTGATGGTCTCCACTTGGACCATAAGCTTGTTTTATCTCATAGCTGCTAGAAAGTTGTATTTTAATTTGGAGGGACTGTTTCTTTTTCTTACTAGTTGCTGCCAAAGCATTGTGCCAAAACCATCAGTCAAGCAGTGAACAAAAAGTCAAAGAAACAGACTGGAAAGAAAGGAGAACCTGAAAGGGAGAAACCAGGAGTAGAAAGCATGAGGAAAAACAGATTGGTTGTGACAAAGTAAGCCGCCTCTTCTGTTCCTTTCACCTTGAATCCCAAGTCAAAACATGTGTTGTACATATTGAATGCTGCTTGCTTAATTTATTTGAGTAGGTTTAATTGACTGTAAACACAACAGCTTTGTAGTTTGTGAGCGTATGATGCTCCTGTAGCTTGTATAGAGACTGAATTCTGTTACATAGAGCAATAGGAGGAACATATATGTCTTGAATTTATGCCCTTTGCCATTTCCTTTCTGAGCAGAAAGAATCCCTGTGCTGCAGCTAGGTTTCCTGTATAGTCATAGTAATTGTTGTGGAAGTGAGGGTCCAAGGAGTGGATGCTATCTTCGATTCTGCCTTGCTTTAACACTTAACTAGGTAAAGTACAGGCTGGGCTGGAAGTTCTTGCTGCCAAAAGGCTGTTTGCTGTCTTCAGCTCCTGGGATGGAGTTGAGGGTCCAGTGCCTGTACTAGCTGGGGAAGGTTTCCTTGCTGGTGGCTATAGAAAAACTGAAAACACCAGCAAAGCGGTAACAAACCCAACAAACCCAACAGAAAGTGAAGAGGAGATTAATAAATACTGGTGTGTAAGAGATAATAGGGGAGGAAAAGGTAGGAGATAATTTGTTAGGATGGTTCGGAGGACAAGATGGTAGAGTGATAAAAGTATGACGAGGAAGGAAGCAAAGGAAAGGAAACAATAAATGGTTAGTGTTGTGGCTGGGAGTACCTAAACACACACGCTGCTGAAGGGGAAGTGGTTTTGCTGCAGTTGCAACAACCAAACATCAGAGAACGGTAAAGATTAAAGAAGTTGAGAGAAAAGAACTTGTAGCTTAAGATTCCCTCCCCTAATATTTTTTAAACTTTTAGTACCAGCTAGTAGCAAACATTACAAGTATTGCTTAGTTTGGGGGGGTGGGGGGGGAAGCTTAATAATAGACTGTTCTTTTTGAGGGAAAATTATATGTATTTTAATGTATTATGTATATAAAAAAAAAGTGTATATATCTCACATAGCTGTATGTGGTGCAGATCAGTAGGCAGTTGTAGGATGTGTTCTTGCCCGAAATACTGGTTTTCAAATAAGCTAGAAAACTTTTTTTGATAAAAGTCTCAAAGCAGAAAAATATAATGAAAGGAAGAGTTAGAGCTGTACCTGCTCTTGAGGTGTCTGCCATCCAGCGTGTGCTTTCTATGATAAATACATTGTTACATTAAATATTTTTCTCAATTTCTTGTTGCCTGTTCTTAAAGCCTGGACAAACTGCACACTGCACTTTCTGAGCTCTGCTTCTCAATCAATTACGTACCAAACATGGTGGTTTGGGAACACACATTTACCCCAAGAGAATATTTAACGTCTCACCTGGAAATCCGCTTTACCAAGTAAGAAATACTGTAAGGTCTTCATATACAAGATAAGTCTTTGCTGATTTGGTGTTGGAAGCATTGTATACTTATTACATAAAGCTAGTTTTTAAAGGTGGATTGCAAAACTCGTAAGTCATGACAGTGACTAAAATGACAAGTAAGTTACGTGTGCAGGCATACACAGTTGTTAGTTCCTATTTTAAAACAAAATATATTGAAATTCACATCACCTGTTTGACAGCCTGATCCTGCATTCCTAGTCCTGTGTATTTTGTAGGAGTTAGTGATGCCTACTTCTAGGCAGTTATGAAGACTGTCTTCCCACCATTCTTTTGCACAGTGCTGGATTGTTTCAAGTGTTTGAGTTTACTGGCTTGCTGGAAGGAAATCTAAAAATCTAGAACTCGAGACCTGACCAAGCCAACTGAGAAGATCCTACAGTTGCCCCTCCCCCTTTTTCTTAAAATAAAAAGTGTTGCCACTTAGTATTCCTGTCCTTACCTTGATCTTTCCGACATTATTTATAGAAATAGGCAAATGGCAGCTTCTGGAGAGGACTTCATACTAATGCGGCCAGCTATCCTAGTTGTATTTTATGCCAAGGATTACTAGTTACATATTTCAAGCAGTGTATAAAGACTTAATAAAGTTTTAATCATCAAGACATCTCGGGTCACTAGAGCACTCTGTCTTTCAAGTAAGACAAGGTGGCATAAAAATGAAGATAACTTCATGACTTTGCAAGTAGTCAGCTGTAATCTTCAAGTTTATGAATGTAGACCAGTGTTGGTTAGTTGTGCTTGCCTTTTTTTTTTTTTTTTTTTTTTTTTTTTTTTTTTTTGTGGATTGGGCTGAAGCCACAGGCAGATGACTTTAGGAGACTGCTTTCCTTTTTCTTGCCTCAGTAAAGAAATGAGAATTGTTAGCCAAACAGAATAAATGTTCTATTTACAATTGTTTTTCAGATATTTAAGTAGTGTTTCTTATAAAGGCTTGCAGGTTTTTTTTTTTCAATAAAGTGTTAGCGTGTCAGTGTTAGGAGTTTTTTTGTTTACTGTTCTAACGCGCAATTTCATGTATGATTGGACTGGAGCATATTATGCCACTTAATCTTGTAGTAATAGCAATTTCAAATTGATTTGAAAACAAAAGAGAGACTGCCTCAGAAGTAAACTTGTGAAAGTAGACTTACTTACACATTTTGAAGCAACATCAAAAAGTTACTTAAGTTCGTGTTCTTCAGAATGACTTGTCCTGTTCACCTCTGGTGAAGGTGGTAATTTACTAGTTTGTTTGTTTGTTTAGGGGGTGGGGTGTGTTTGGCTTTTTTTGTTTGGCTTTTGTTCTGCCTTTGAAAGTTAGATACCACTGAGCTTAGCTCTGGAAGTCTGAGACCATTATAAGCCTAAAATGAGGTATTTGTTTACTAAGATGACTTTGTTTATTTTAAGGACCCCCAATACAGTTTGCTTGAGAGTTTGGTTTTAGTGACATGCTGGGTAAAGTCCATGTCCATTTATGTTAAAAGGGAATATACAGTCCTTTGTGCAGTTCTGATATAAATTAAAAGCTAGCCTGATGTACAGAACATCTGTTATTAGAAGCCTGGTTTTATTTATAGTGAGAATTTGAACAAATCAAAGTATGTCCTGCGATTTCTTGACTTTTTGATTCAAGATAGAAATCACTGTGTCAGCTAAAGGGAGACTTGTTTTTCATTAAGATGATTCTTATTTATTTACTTAACATACACCCAAATTTTTAAACTTGTGTATACAAGTATAACTGAAGCTTACTTTCCAAATGATATAAAAGTATTTTGTTTTATCTACTTAAAAGATAATTGCTGAGAGGTGTTAGCTGTTGAAAGCAGAGCTTCTGGTAACTTTCTTGAAAAGTTATTTAAACAGTTAAAATGTAACTTAAAAAAAAGTATGCTTTAGGAAGCTGCCTGTATTGCAGAAGAGAGGAGATCTTTCACGATAACACTGAGATTTATTATTTTTTTTTTAATACTCTGAGCTGAGACAGAAGGAAGAGAGATTAAATGGTATGGTGTATGTCTTACAAAATTTATGCACCAAATACAGTAGGCATAGTTAATGTCACAAGGTAATCGGATGTGCTTTTACTCTCACACAGAGCAACACAAGGTAGACATTTTCCTTTGAATATTTTTGTTCATACTTAATTGTATGATTATTTTTTAACAGATACTTCAAACTAAAACTGACAGCAACTTTGGCCAAAGAATTTTTGCCTTAGTTAATATGCTTTGAGCACTCCAATACATCAATTGCTCTTGCATTTCACATAAGTTTTGTTTTAAAATACTAGTATTAGTTTATTTACCAAAGTAGTAGTTACATAAGTCTTCCACATTGTGAATTGCTCTTACATATTGGCGGGGGGGGAGCTTGATTTTAGAAATGCTTGGTGAGTGTTCTTACCATCTTGTAAAACTTTTGCTGGCACCAGGAGTACAGTTGTCTTCGGCATCTAGAACTATTTCTAAAAGCGCAGGTGCAGTATGTGCATTGATTAGAGTTTAATACCTGCACACTGGAGAAGTACTCATTGAAAAGCTTTAAATATACAATCATATTCATAGCTGCACCTTTGTTTAATTTACTAATAAATGCAATTTGTTTCCAATTTCTTTTGTTTCTAAAAGGTCAATTGTTGGGATGACTATGTATAATCAAGCAACACAAGAGATTGCAAAACCTTCAGAGCTGTTAACCAGTGTAAGAGCCTATATGACAGTCCTCCAATCAATAGAAAATTATGTACAGATTGACATTACACGAGTATTTAACAATGTTCTGCTTCAGCAAACCCAGCATTTAGATAGTCATGGTGAGCCAACCATTACCAGTCTGTACACAAATTGGTGAGTAATTATATGAACATTTGTTACGAGTTTTTAATACTAGTTTTATTTAATGAAAAATCTCGAATTGGGGAGGTGAAGCTGTTTGAAATTTTTCTGAAGTTTCTGACTTCACAAGTTTGCTTCTCCCAATACTTGTGAAATTCACTTTTTATGGGGGGAGGTGTAGAGTAAGATACAGATAACAGTTGAACTACGAAAGCAAAACTTTAGGCTTTGCTGTCACTTGTCACACAAGCATACTTCATCTGTATAGAGTATCTACAAATGTGTCTTTTAATTTAAAATTTTCCCTTTCTGATAAGGTATTTGGAAACTTTGCTACGACAAGTCAGCAATGGTCACATAGCCTATTTTCCAGCCATGAAGGCATTTGTGAATTTGCCTACAGAAAATGAATTGACGTTTAATGCTGAGGAGTACTCTGACATATCAGGTAAACTTTGATGTTTCTACTGAATGTTTGTGAGGGATAGTTATTGTATGCTTGGGTAATTGGAATAACAGCAATTCTTAGTGTTGTATTATAGATAGCATTTGTTAACCTTCAGTAGTATTCCAAGTACTTTTTATTTGTGCTGCCTCTGTGTCTTGAGAGCGCTGACTTTTTCTATTTTTGGTCAAGTAGGGTTATTTAAGCTACAGAGATAGGCTTATGATGTGTCCATGACCGCTGCTTTGGTTCTATTACAACACAAGTTCTTGTATATAATGTTTTACTTCGGGGTAAAATACTTAGGTAATTAAAACATCACTGCTAGGTACATGATGGGCATCAAATAACTGAAGAAGGAATGGTTGAAGTAGAACAGTTTGTTTTATTTCTCAGAAATGAGAGCCCTTTCTGAACTTCTGGGACCATATGGCATGAAGTTCCTAAGTGAAAGTCTGATGTGGCACATTTCTTCACAGGTTGCTGAGCTTAAGGTAACCCTGGGAAACTGGTGGGTGGGAACGCGGGTAGCTTTCTGTTTAAGCTTCCTTTAGGGTATTTGATAGCTGTGCTTCTGCATGCCATCTTTTTGAAACGACTTTATCAAACCAACTGATAAAGCTTTGAGTTTTACTCTTGTTTTGTAGTGTGTTTGCACATGTAGTATGTGTGTATGCTAGCAGCAGCTGAATGGGCAGGACTTTATGTAGGCTCTGTTGATTTGTATGTTAGGTACCCTAACTTAGGAGTCAGGTGTCTTTTAATCATCAGTGGGAGGAGAGATGTCTTCCAAGATCTCCAGGTGCTTGCAAAACGCTTACCCAAGTCTGACTCTTGAAACTTAGCATGAAAATCTCAGCTGTATCTTAGACATCTATAAGGACTTCATTACTTTACCATGTATGTTAGCATCTATTGTCGAGTTTACATGGATGGGAGACCCCTGGGCTTTTTTCTTTGTTAATTGCCTCATTTTTAGACATATCTTTCCCTCTGGCTGAACAGTATCCATTTATTTTAAATTTCTGTATTCTAATAAATAAACCTGATACAGCAACACAAACGATGAAGTTGTGCCATGAAAAAAAAATGTTGGGAATACGGGCACATAAAGGAAGTTTGTTGCATGTATAGTCGAAACAATGAACAATGACGGGGAAGCACTTGGTGTTTATCTAATTAATTCTTTATGGAAAGAGGTTTTAATAAATTCAGTATTGTGTACTACTTTCTCAGGATAGTCATACTATTAAAATGTCACTGATTGGCATGTATTTGCTTTCCCTATGACTGACTTTTTTTCATGTAATTAATTTCCAAGTTTAATTTCAAGTTTTTATTACATCTCATAATTTTCAATTTATTTAACCACTGATTACAATAAGGAGGTTTTTGTAACTATTAACGTGTGCTACATTTTAAAAAATACTGAAGAGATCTAAGTAACTTTCACTTTTCTATGAGAAATTATTATTATTAGAATACCAGGCCTTTAAAAGTGTGTGGTTTTATTACATCCCATATTACAGTTTCAAAGATCTTGTTCTCTCTGTAAACACTGTGAATTTCAGTGCTGCTGAGTTGCTAGGATGTGTGATGCCCCGAAAGAGCTGAAGCCTTTTATTCAGTGCCACAGCTCAAGGAGAGGGGCTGCTCGGGCTTTCCAAGCTGCCACAAGAGCAAGCAGCATCCCTGACCTGAGTGGCCAGCTGGACAGGGTAATGGATTCCTTATGCCCATTCCAATCTGAGTTTTAGGATGAGGCTTTCCAGGTGAGAAAGCTATGATTTTAAGGCTAAATTATGTAACTCCTGGCTGTGCATAAAGTGATATCGTCACATTTCAAGTAAAACACAAAGCCAACGGGCAGATGTTTGTTGGTTGCTGCTCTATTTGTCCACTTACTGTGGAGTTGTTAAACATCCTCAAAATCAGCATGATTTATATTGTAGCTCTGTGTATTTTTTTTAAAAGCAGCTTTAAATTGTCTGAGATTTGTTGTTTTCTGATACTGTTAGGGATAAGCAGAACATAATGTAGATCCACATGCACATGACCACATATTTGGAGGAAAAAAATACAGTAATAAAAAGTTCATCTCTCTCTGGCTGAGATGCAGTTGGCTTAGCAAGAGAGCACTGAGAAACATCTGTGTTTGGGGGAAGGAAGCAACAAGAGGATAGAATGGGGAATTCATTGAAAGTAGGGTTCAACATGCTTGCTTCGCTTTTCGCAGTGGGACCAGGTGTTGGTTCTGTGTATGAAGTTTAAGTCTGGGGCAAGGAAGGGAAGTTTGCCTCATATAAGTAACTATTTGAACTGTATTCCAGCCTGTTCCTTTTAAATCTTAAACTAATATGCTGGTTATTTTTTGTAAAGCTGAAAGCTTGACTCAGTAACAATGTGCGTGGGCTATTGCCTTCCTGGAGAGCTTTGAGGGATTTAAATTAAAATGCCACACATCTGCCAAGTTCTGATGCATCACTTGGTTTAAAATTGCCCATCTTGATGTCAGTGGAAACCAGTCTTGCTTTGGCTTTTAGCATAGATGTATGTCTTGTGCGTCTATGCGTGTGTACATGGGCACACATTCTTGGAGGTGGTTAGTTTGCTGCGCGTTGTATAGCTTATTTCTTTCCGTGCTTCTCACTGAAGATAAGAAGAATGAAAGCAGGAAGGCTGAGTGGGTTATGGATAGACTTCAGCTTATTGAAATAGCATGACCATGAGACAATGTAATTGAATCTGAGAGGTCTAAGAGGTTGGGCAGATTTGCTTTGCATAGGGTACGTGACTAGGAGGCGGGAATAAAACACAGACCACCATTTATTTCATAGCAGCATTATAGTTTAAGGTGTGTTGGTTTTTCCTCCTCCTTTGGTCACAGGAGTATTTACTCTGAAATTTAATTTCCCTGCTTGCCAGTTGCTATGTCTTGCACTGTTTTCAGTGTGGGTTGAGGCAAAGTAAAACAACGTTATTAAAGCAGTTAGCAGAACTATCAAAGGTCAAATGTTCTCGGATCCTTAGCAGTAGGTTCCTGCAGATATGTCTCTTTAGATTTTATATCGTATATCTTAAATTACATTCCAGGCTTATAGTAGCCTAGATGTTTGCTGAAGTAGTTTTCCCTGCTCCCTCCTCATTGCTCCTTTTGTTTCTGCTGTCTGGTAATTAAGATGGATTGGAATGCATCTACTTGAATAATAAAACTGTTAATAATCACTTTGGAGGACCCAATCCAGAATATCTTGTTTTCTTCCATCTTCTTTCAGTTCTTTTCCATTTTGATATTCTTTAGTATACAAAGCACTGAATTAAGTCTTCTTTAAACAAAAGGAAACAATTTCTTCATTTAATGTTCAGAAGCACGCAAGATAGCTACATTTTCTTAGCCACTGGTTGTCCTCTACCTAGAGATAATCATATTTTCCATTTCTGAAATAGGGTACTTGGCACTGAAACTGAAGAAGTATTTTTTTATAAGAATAAAAGTACCTATTTCTTGCTTGAAGAGAGTTTAAAAATATTGCTTGGCACAACGTAAGTTCCTCAGCTAGCAAAGAAACCCTTTTTGGATCTGACATTTTATAGATGTGATTATGCAATCTCTGTAATTTGAATTTAAATCTGATCTGTATTTGGAGAACGATTTCAGGAAAGTTTCTACATTTACCCTGATGCTACAAGTTGAATGTATGAGAGCTGTGACAAATTAGAAACAGATACACATTTTCTTTTCTTTGGTCAAACTGACATGAAAAATACTGCACTTGAGTTTAACTGTTTCAGGCTAAGGTGCTGGGACTTGAATGAATGTCTTTGTGTTTATTTTGTATTATAATGGAAAAAAATGTCAAGTCAACTGCACCGAGATATGACAATCTGACTTTTACACTCTTCTTTACATTTTTCAATTTTACAAACATTAAATTTCTAATCCTTACAGCATAACTAGTGGAAGGAGCAACCGAAACAAATAGATGACTTTGTGAATCTGCATTTTTATTGGTATACGTCTACTTACAAGAAGCTGAATAGCATGAGGAGCTGTTGTCTGGTTTTACTGAATTACATTCTCTTGTTTTAAGAAGTTGTACACATTGCTGAATACAAAAATCACGTTCCAAGGGATATGTAATCCTCAGCTTTTTGATTCAGAGCTTGCTCTGGTGTAGAGTAGTGCGTGATGATAATGCTGAACACAGGGGGTACATCTGTATTCCGTGACTTCAGTTGCCTCTTTGCTAGACTGAAATATCCTAAACCACGCATTTATCCTGCTAACATACCAAAATCTATAGCTGACCTGCATCCTTGCTGCTTTTTAGAAACTTGTGGTGGAGAACGTTGAAGTTTTAACACAAATGAGGACCAGCTTCGACAAGCCAGACCAGATGGCAGCACTCTTTAAAAGATTATCATGTGGGTAACTAGCAAGGTCCTACTAAAGATACAGAATTCTTTTTTAATTGTTGTTTTTCTAAAGAAAATGAGAAAAATTAATTTTTCTGTATTAAGTACACAGAAGCAGCAAAGTGTATGTGAGCTTGTATAAACTGATGCATCTTTTCAAAGTTTTCCCGTCTTTTCATGTACAGATAAAACGAGATTTCTGTGTTAATTAGTACATGGGCACTATAGTAGTGGTGAGCTTTGAGCATCTTTTCAGGGATGATAGTGCATAGCTATAACAGCAGTAACCCGCAGACCAGGTGCGTAGCTATAGAATACAAACCAGGCTTTTTTGACACATGTTTCTGACTTGATTCCATCACAGTATAAATTATTTTATTTGGAAGGATTTTTACATGTATTTAACTTAAGTAATTATTTTTAATAAAAAATTATTAGAAAAATATATGCTTGGCCTCAAGAAAGCACAGTACTAGTGTTAACATCCAGTATTGTCAGCTGTATGTAATGGGGTTCATTCAATGAATGATTAACACTATAGTCTTCTGAAAATTAGCTCAGCTGTAAAAACCTGCTTAAGCACTGCTTATTTTGGCTCTTTGAAGGAATGTCATTGTTTCAGTACCTCGCATTTTTCAGTATTTTATTAAAATTTTTTTTCTCTTTTTTGAAGAATTGAGCTTGTAAACATCAACACGTTCTTGTTCACTATTGTTCTTGTTTCTGTTCAGCCGTTGACAGTGTTTTGAAGAGAATGACGATTATTGGTGTTATCTTGTCTTTTCGGTCGTTGGCACAGGAAGCACTTAGAGATGTAAGAAATGACTGCATATGTTCCGAATATTTTCATTGTATTTAATGGAATAATAGGGTGTTTGAAGTTTCACTATTTAGGAATGCTACTGCTTAAAAGGTTAGCATGTAGGTAAAATGGCAATGAACTGAACATTGAATTGCAAGGTGTGGGTGGGGAAATCTACTTTTTAAATAGTGTTCAGAGAAATGTTACATAAAAATACAGATTTTAGTTTGAGCATGCCTCTCAGTGTTTTCTGTGTTTAGTACATTTTAAAAGCTTTCATTTCACTTGATTGCAGACAGCTTGATTTTATGTTTATTAGGCTTTAATGTCTTAAATCAACAAAAAATTCATATGTATAAAATAAAAACTCGTTTTTAAAAAATCATTAACTCTGGTAGAATAATGATAGTGTCTCATTTATCTTTTACAGGGGAAGTATTTTTTCTTAGTTTGTATGTGTTTGTGTCTCTTAGGTCTTATCCTACCACATTCCTTTCCTTGTAAGTTCCATCGAGGACTTTAAAGATCACATTCCAAGAGAGACTGACATGAAGGTAATGTTTGGCCCAAAGGGTGATAGAGTAATTTTGGAGCTTACTGAAAATATGTACGGGGCAAGACTTTAACGCTTAGTGTGACAAATCCAGACACAAAGAAAACGATGGGTTTTTTTTTCAAACAGTTAAGTAGTTGTGCATCTGCAGCCTCCTAATGTTCTGGGGAAAAAAATCAACCAGCACAAGTGTCTGTTTGCCAGTGATCACATTTGATCTTTCATGGAAAGAAAGAACAGAATGTTGAAACACGCCTAAGAGATAAAGGGAAGAATACTGAGCTGCTTCGTAGTGTGAGCAGTGTAACTGATACAACTAAATGTTTGAAGGACTCTGTGTATAGGTGGAGCTCTATGCATGTAATAGCTGCAAGTCTGATTTTTCTCTTAAATTGAAAATTCTTGTGAACTCATTGTCTGAAATGTCTGCTTCTGAATAGTAGTAGGTTTCCATCCAAAAACCTGTATTAGTACATCACATGGCTTCTGGATATGTATGCACAGTAGCTACAGCCTAGCTGTTTTTTTAATCTCTTATTGCAGCTCAGAGCCTGTGAAGGTTTGCAGGCTTTTTACTGGTATTGTGGCAATTTGATTTACAGAAAACGTGTGGTGGAATATGCACTGTGCAAATCTTGATTCACTTTTACAGAAACAATTTTTAGAGGTATGCTCTTGAGCATCAAGTATGGCTTTAGAGGGCCAGAATATGATGTTATTCCTGAACTTGAAGTTTACATTTTGCCATTTACTCTTGAGGAATGAAGTTCTGTTGTGTATGAAGATTCACTAAATAAAAAAACATCTTTCTCCATTTTAAAAGTTCAGAGTCCATTATGGTGGGCCTCGTGATTTCAGAAGACACAGTTTAGCAGTCTTGTCTGGAAATGAGTCAGAGGTTGCATGAAGAATATAAGTTACTGAAATTTCACGCATATGCTGTTGCACTCCAGAATATAATCACGTGGTCTTTGAAACTTGCAATGCTGATAAACCAGCCGTTAATGTTTGATGTCCCACAAAACACTGGAAGTTCATGCCACAATAGAGGAATTCTGTGGAAATGCTATAGAAAATTAACTTGGATGATACTTTTTCATGATAAAAATTATATCAAAATAGTGCAAGTTGCTTTTGCACTACTCAAGAAAAGCCTTTCTAACATAGTTACAGATAAAATCATTGATTACCAAAGGATCATGTTCCATTATTGAACTTGCACGCAGAAGAGATGAGAAGGGAAATTCACCACTTGCTTTTCTTGAGCTTTTCAGAAAGCATCTTATGCCCTCTGCTATCAAAGGGGCACTGAAAAATAGGGTGGGATAAAGGCTGCAACAGTGATCATTGAAGATAGTGTTTTACCATTGTTATTTTCTAAGCTGATTAGAACAGATAATTTTAAACAGTGAACTCATTTGTGTCAGCAGGTACAAGAAAGCATAGTACTTGCTGCTGCTCCTCTTCTGGAAGTCGCTGGAGTAATTTACAGTCACAGGAGTAACTGGATGGCATAAAAAACCTATCTACTGCTAAATAAAACCATGCTGAGGACCGTTCTCTGGCTCATGCTGCATAGCACCACCTAGTTGCCTTTGCTTTGCATGATGTTTGGCTGTTGGCCTTCTCTGGGTCTGCTTTACTTCTGCTGCGGTTCTTAAATATACCTATTTTGTGTGGATTTTTTTTCTAGTTCCAAGTGTCTGAGATAAAGTCTTAAGTGCTGTGGTGCAGTCTACCATGCTGGTGCTCACATGATACCATCTGTAGAGGTCACATCTTGTGGTGTGGCGTGGTGCTATGTAGGCTTGTTGGAGAGTACATAGCGTGCCTGAATGATGTTGGAGGACTATGTGTGGAGAAGGAGCCAGACCTGTGGAGTCTTGTCCATGGTGCCTACTGAGAATACTGGGAACTGACATGTGCTGCCCTGCAGCTTTGCCAGATCTTTGTCTTGAAAATAGCTTCTTGGAAGTGCCAGAACTGTGCTGTGAGCCTGCTAACAATTAAACCCTGTGGACAATCAACAGCTCATTGTCTGAGTTTTCTTCTGGCCTTGTCACATACAGCAGTACAATTATAGGCAACAAAGGTTTCTTTTGGAACCTTTTGGGTTTTTTTTCTTTAATGAAGGAGTGTCAACAGACAAATCTTTACCAGGCTTTGTACAATGGATTGGGACAATTGTCCAATTGGGGATATTTTAGGACATAGTAACATGGTAATTTCCTATGTACTGAATTTAGCAAGCAAAGCATAAATAGTTTTAAAGCTGTTGATGAAATAAATACTTGTAATGAAATGCTGGTTTTATTTTGGTATCCCTGAAACTTACAGTTTGGGGTGCTTAGCAAAATGGGGATTTCATCTCCTTCGATTTGGTTATTTTTAATATTGAGTTGTTGGGATGTCTACACAGGCTTTTAGAAGGAGTCTTGCATTTGTTCCGCCATTGTTCCTTGACAGTTTGCTGTGGTCCAGATCCTGTCCAGATGCTATGGAATTCTTTTAATGCAGGACTGTATTTGAGCTAATACCATGTGCCCTTCTGACAGCATAGCACTATGCAAACAACATTGTATGTTTTTCAGATCACAACTTGCCTTCAGGTAGCTAGGCTGGAGCACATAAATAAGGATAGTCTGCACAACATCCCCTACATGCAGCTGACCAATTGTATGTCAGAATTTATGGGCAAAGCATAAACCTTCTCAAATATTAATGGCAGTAAGACATACTGCCACCGTTTCCCATAGTCCTTTGTATTTGGTCTAAACCTGCTTTTGCAGAGGTTAATCGGAACTACAGCTTTAGATATTTTGTCCAAGACACATATTGGGGAAAGGGAGAATTGCAGTGAACATTGGTTAACGGCAATAAAAGATACAGCATGGGACAGGCTGGAAAATAGAGTATATTTCAAGGTGTTCTTAGTTCCTTCAAGCATTCTGGCCACTTTAGACTCTAAGTCTTGGCACTTGGAATCATTGGACACTGAGTCTGTGTCAGATCTGAATATTCTAAGATTTCTTTTCTGTCTTGCTCTATTTCACCAGATTGTGACTTTTGGCTTTTGTCTAAAAATGCTGTATTTGCAGATGTTAGCTGATACTTTAGATCTGGTAGAGAAAATCTGTTAGTTTCTTTTGAACAGTAAAGATAGATGTAGAAACTGCTAATTGGAAGTCAGGATGTTTGCTTTGGAGGTAACATATAAAAATACACAAGCTTTGTTTGGCTTGACAAAAAGAAATTATAATCTAGCACACAAAGTACTGACCCAGCTGTCCATTGTAGATTAGAAACAAACAAAATCTAGTCTCTCTATCTTGTTTTAGCCAAGTCTCTGACATTCCATAGTGCCTCTAACTTTAATACGAACATTTCAAATGTGACAGCAAAACTGTGCTTCATCATGTTTACACAAAAACATTCAATGTTGTCCTTTTTTGTAATGATCTTTCTTCTGGTCCTCAGGTGGCAATGAATGTATATGAACTGTCATCAGCTGCTGGATTGCCTTGTGAGATCGATCCTGCGTTGGTCGTAGCACTGTCTTCCCAAAAATCGGGTAAGACGTTCCAACTTAAAAAGTAGAAGTGTTAACAATAAAAAAATAAATGCACCCAGGCGTAGAAATATTTAAAGTGCTAGGAGGAAACTTGAGTCCTTGGTATTCCTTCGATGAACTTTATAAATGGCACAAGAACATGAATTATTTGTGCCTGCTGCCTACTGATGTGTCAGCTTGAGAATCTCTTCAACCACAAAAGAATTAACTTGTTGACCTAGAAAAGGGTAACGAGTAGATGTTGAAGGAGTTTAATAGCTAACAGTAAAAACTGCTGTCATTGAAGAACAATGGAAATAGAACTCCTGTTGTGAACAGTTGTGGTTGTGATCAGTTCTGTTGTACAGGTCTGTAACAACTCTGTCATGTAAGTAGGCATTAGGAGCTGAAATGCCAGCTGAGTGCACTTCATGAATTTCACATTACCGGTGTTACTGGTGCGTTATGCAAGTGTTAACATGGAGTTTACAAGCAGAAACATAGTAAAATAAACATGTTTAATGTTCTAACATGTGTAGTGCTTCCTACTTGCTTTAAAGCGCCACTGTCTGAGCTTTTCAGTTCTGTTTACTCTGGCAGGTTCAAAGGCATGAAATCAGACTCCAGTGCTTTTTTGACAGTTGTCAGCTTTTTTCCCCTATCTTCCTTGCAGAGAACTTTATTGGGGTTTTTTTCCCCAATTGGGGTCGTGCATAGTTAATGTTATAATCAGATTGTGAATATTTTAAATGTTACCTAAGTTGATGGGGTTTGTTTTAATGCTAGTTTTTTGGGGAGGGGGAAATAAAGCTAATTCCAAGGGACATTTTAATGTTCAGACTTATGTGTCAAGCCTTAAAAAAAAAAAAAAGTATATTTGGTTTATATACATTATATGTATCATATATGTAGATACATCTTTGGAATGATAGCTAGTATCTGAAATGCCATTTTAAATACGTTATTTTCGTTGTGGTGCAGCTGTGAAATGTTTAACCTGGCTGAACAGGACAGGGCATTTCTGTGTATTTTAATGATTGATTATGATCTTGTATTTTGATTTTTACCTTTGTAGTTTGAAGTATTTTGCTTTTAGTAATTCACTTTGCACAGATATAAATACTGTATTTCACCAACTGTTGACTTTGTTTTCCAACTAATCTTACACTAATATATGGTGATGCTGCTGGTTTTGAAAACACAAAAGTTTTAGTCTGAGCTGAGGGAAGTGTACGTCACTTTCTGCCCATCTACCAAAGGGAGAGTACCGGAGGAGCTCTCCTCACCTCAGAGCAATGACTGGATTTACATCAGCATGAAGAAATACTATTCTGCCCAGCATATTGATGTCTTAGTAACTAAATGGTTAGAAGCAATAGGGTGGCAGCAGCTTGACTTCGTTCTTGTAGATAACAAACTGGACATATTGAAGCCCCACTCTGTCTTTTGGCAAGGCTGAGATAATATTCCTCCTTTCACATGCAAACATTGAGTTTGGGTTTGTTGTGTTTAAACATCATTGGGTCAAACATTTTACATTCTTAACTACCCTGTAGTTGAAAGGAAACATTTCAAGATTACTTCTTTTTAATTAAAGAACTGTATTGTTTTTGGTTTTAGAAAATATTAGTCCAGAAGAAGAATATAAAATTGCTTGCCTTCTCATGGTCTTCGTGGCAGTCTCCTTGCCGACTTTGGCTAGTAATGTGATGTCTCAGTATAGCCCTGCCATCGAAGGTAATGTAAAGTCAGTGAAGTATTTCCTGTGAATGCTTTATTTATAATTGTCCTGGTAGATTGTTGATGACATTTGCTTTAAAGATTTAATTACACTTTGTAATGAACAAAATTTAGAAATCAGTTAGCCCTAATCCAGGAAGGTTCTTCTGAAAGTTACTTTAAAAAACATTCACTTAACTCATTTGGGAAACCTTTCTATGAAAAATGAGTCTTCTACTTGAGATTTCAGGAACAGTTCAGATGCTGTAGGGGGCAATGTCGTCCTAATGTGTGGAACTGCTAGAGCATACATTCCGCATTAAGTAGTGTGACACTTACTATGTAATCCTATAGATGTTTTAGTAATCTTCACATTGGCTTTGGGACAGTCATACAAGGTGTCTTTTCTATAGTTAATATGCTTTTCATATTACTAACCATAAAATTCTGAATATAGAATGCAGAAGACATAAGCTGTGAACAAATTACATCCCGCATAGTAGTTCAGCTTTCTTATTTCAAAAAACAAACAAAGAAAACCCCCAAACCACCCAAACCTCTTCGCCTCAAGGAAATTCTTTGCATGTAGTCCACACAAAAAAAAAGTTCTTGCAGGCAAAATTGAGAAAAACATGATTGACGAAACGGTTCTAACACATACAAAAGTCACCTTTCAGCTGTTCAAGCTTTTTCCTTTGTGATATATAGCATGGCTCACATAAAAGACCATATTTATTCTGCATCCATTTACTGGGTACAGCATGGTTTTTCTATTTTTTTAAAAGTTGCATTATTTTTAATCAGTTCAAGATTTAACTCACAAAGAATGTCTAAACTGACTTCTGAAAATTTAAAGTACCAGGAAAAGACCAAAAATTCTGAAAGCCTTCTGTATCACTTATTGTAGTATGCAAATCACATTTCTTGAGAGACAGGAGGTTGTTGTTTTAAATGACGTTAATTATTGTTTTCTTCAGTTTTGAGAGATTAAAGATCTGTTAACTCTAGTTTCATTTTAAATATCATGTAGCCTTTTGCCAACTGTGAAAAAGTTGGATAAATCTGTGACGAGTAGAACTTGAACATTGATTTGAAAAGTTAGAGGTTTTAAAGTTAACAGCTTTATCTGATGAGTAGGGAGAACAATCAGTAACCTGCAGAGTTGTTTTAAGTCATCTGCACTCATAGTATTTCTATTGCTTTTTGTGAGCTTTTTCAAGGTTGTGATGGCTGAGTGAAAATCTCAGAATATAGGCAAGAGCAGGGAATATTAAGTGGGATGAGTGAGTGACAAAGGTAGAAACTTGCTTGTTAAAGGACTATCAGGTTGATTCTCTTAAATCAGTCCAAATGAACTTGCTTATGTGTGTTTAAAACCACATCTCTTAAATATTACTTGTTTATTCATAAGAGAAATCCTCTGGAAGCACTTTGCTATCGGTTTCTCCTTCACAAGCATCTTGCCTACTGTAGAGTCTCAAAACTTGCACTATTTGCCAGTGGGGCAGTACTAAAAGTTTCTAACAGTGATTATATTTTCACACTCACCCCTCTGCAAATTTATTTCTAAGAATGTGATTTTCCTAAAAATTAGCTAGAGGTTCTCCAGCAGGTTAGAGCTTTTGCAGTTTGCCTGCCTTGAACTCTCCTCTCTTCCAAGGACCCTCTTAGTCCTCAGGTTCTTAGCAGGCTGAAACAACAGGTAATTCTTACCTTCTGCCCATTTTGTATCGTAGCTTAAATATTCCAGTTTCTGTGATTTCATTTACATTCAGTAACTTAACATGCAGTCAGGCAAAGCCTTGTTTCAAAGTGGGTCCTTGAAGTAGTAAGTACAGTTAATAAGATCTCATGAAATTGTGACTGGAGAGAAGTTACATCTAGAACTCAAATATGCCCGTATTAGGAGTTGCTACAGATGTTGAGATGTGACCTCTGTATTATGTAGCTCTTTACTGAGTGGGCTATTTTTTATTGAGAGGAAAAGTGTCTGGCAAAAGGAATACATAAAATGTATTCACTCTGCAAAAATGACTGAACAAACAGTAGACCTTGTCAGTCCTGCCTTCCTTGCTGCTTGTTTTCTGCCCTTATTGTAGAACGTCTGGCTTTAGGCACTTGATATAGATGCTATTTCCAGAACGAGAACGTAACAAATGCTGCTTTTTATGAAGTAAATTCCCTGGACAAATCCTGAATGTGTCCATCAACAAGTCACAGATCTGAAGGAGTTTCAGCTTTCGAATCTGGCAAGATATACCTCCCAAATACAGACAGTTCTTGGACAGCTTTAGCAGTGTCTGCATTCTCTCTGCCTACTTCACAATCAAGCCCATTTCTTCCCCTGGCTCCGGATAAAGGCTCAGACTCTGACAACCTTTACTTTTTTCCCAGTAAGAAATCTGAATGGCTAGAGGAATAATCTGTGGTCCAGAGGCTAGAATAGAACACTGGTATGCAAGAGACATAGCCTTTTCTAAATACTTGAGACCTGTTGCGGACTGGAAGACAACAGTTCCTCAGTTTAATTCCTTTGCTAATGCTTTTTCTACAGTCTTTGAGGTATAAAAATTAAGTAACTTCAAAAAATCAAGCCACTTCAAAACCAAATATAAATTTCAGTCAGCAGAATTAAGCAGAACAGATGTTCTTAACTGATGTTCAAGAAAAGTAGTGATCTAGGGGGGTTTTTTGGTTGTTGTTTATTTTTGTTTGTGGGGTTTTGTTGGGTTTTTTTTGGACCAGCATATTCAGGCAGCAGTAGTTAGTTTAAAAATAGGAGACGGAGTGGGAGTATCAACTCTGGGGGGCCTGCCGGTGGAGATCTACAGGGTTCTTCGCTGGGACCTCCTAGTGAGCGTATTCATAGACCGGCTGGAAGGGGGACTGAAGAGTGAAGTGATAAAATTTTCATATCATGTAAAGTTCTTGAGGGGGTATTAGAGGAGTGAAGAGCTGCAGATACTATGACACTGAGTAAACCAGGCAATAAAATAGATAGGTATAATTCTTTTTAAGTAACAATACTGATAACGCATGGGGAAAAACATCAGTTTTTCTCATGTAGAGTGATGGGGTCTAGCTGACCTCACTGACTTCAAGCATGATCTTGAACTTATGATAAATGACTGAATGAAAAAAAGAAAAAAAAAAAAAAGCTCGGTGCTCAGCAGTGGTCAAAAAGAATTGGTAAGAATCAGCAGTTTTTACATGCTTGAATACTTTTTGACTCCTTCAGAGACCACCTCCTTTTCATATGCTAGCATTTTCCCAAGATACTTGCCCAGGTGTCTATCAATTTTGTTTTAAAGCGGTAGATTTGGCTTAATTTGCAAAGAGATACCAGGCTTACGGAGGGGCAGTTCTTCTGTTCTCTTTGAAAATTAGTGTCATTTAATCACCATGCAGGCCTTTGAAGCCTGGGTGAATTTTAAGCAAGATACGTATGGCAGTTGGTAGTTCAACAGTTCTGTTCTTGAGTTCCTGTAGATCTCTTGGGTGAATGCTGTCTGAGTGTGACTCCTCGTTCATTTACGCAGACGGGAGAAAAATAGCCAATTAGCTTGAAAAAAACTGCTTGCACGTGTCTTTTTAGCCTAGCCAAGCAGTAATACTGTCAAGCTCTGGAGAGACCAATTAAACTTTCAATATATTCTTTTTCCTTCTTTCTAAAAGCCATGGGGATCTCTGAGGTTGTTGTGAGAACTACGGCATTCAGAAGGGAGATAGCTACTTCTGGTGGCTTTCCTGATACCAGGTTCAATGTGAAAGAGTACTTTGCTCCTGTTGTGTAAGACGCTGAAAGTTTCTCTTTCATAGTGACAAGTCTTTTTTTACTCTTTGGTGATATTTTCCAAAGACTACTGTCATTATCAAACATGATGCTGAGGTAATTTGTATATGTTTTTGTTTAGGGCATTGCAACAACATCCATTGCTTGGCAAAAGCTATCAACCAGATTGCTGCAGCTTTATTTACCATCCACAAGGGAAGCATTGAAGACCGTCTTAAAGAATTTTTGGCCGTATGTATAACTCGATTTCTAGAGCTGCTCTCTCTAAAAAGAGGGGAGCTCTCGCCTGCTGACGCCCCTTAGTCGGTTTGATACATAGTCTAGCTCGCACCGTGCTGTCATGAAACTACCGATGTGTTTGCCATTGCAAGTGTTACCTTTACAGTGGCAATCAGCCATGAGTAATCTTAATCACAAGGGTATCCTACAAAGATTTAGATTAGTATGGGTGAGTACTGATTAACCAACATTTATTCCAATAGCAATATTGCTTCGCAATGCTTGTAATGTAAATAAAAAATACAGACTACAGAGAAACTAAAGTTACTGTATAATAATGTGGTGTTGATTTTGATTAGGAGAAAATCAGCTGTGGACAAGTTACTTTTTGAAGTCTAGCAATAGGTTAAAAGTTTGTGTCTTAACAAGAAAAACATTGGTTGACTTCAGGTAATATTTTCAAGTTCAGGTAGAAAGTGTAATATTAATTTGGGATGCAATGCCATTATTTCCTATAAATCTGGTTTTGGTGCACAAGAGAGAAAAGCATTATTGTTAATACAGGTCTATATGTTGATTAAATTCAGTAGTAGTTCTTTAGCAATCGTCAGCTCTGTGCGATGTTGGAACGTAACAGTAGCAAGTCGGTACAAGTGTCAGGGTTTTTTCAGTAGAATCTTTAGTATTATAGCACATACCATCTCTTACGCTGTGTGGCCCATGACTGGAAGAAGAAATGTGCAATGCATATAAAAATCAAGATTTTTGTCTAGCAGGCTTTTTCCCCATAACGTGTTGGACTCTTTATTTTACTTTTTCAAAGAAGGAAACTCCAGAGTGGCTTTTGACTTGTAACTTTTGACGTGTCTGCCCTTCTTAGACAGTAACTCTGTGATAGCAGTGTGGTACAGGAATATTTGGGAGGTGGAATTTTTGTGCTTCAGAGTAGTTTGAAGATCAAAGCTGCTGATATCCTTAGTGGTGCTTAGAGAAAAATCAAAAGCCCTTAGGTGGTGGTGATGTGTATTAAATGCATTTTGGTGTACTGCCTGATTAGAAATAGAATTTTTAAGTGACTCTTAATTAGCCAGAACTTGAAGGTAAAGGCTAAAACAGCAGCTTCACTTTAGTTTTTAAAAATTACTACTGATTTTGAGTGATTCTTGATTTTTGCTGTTTGGCCTGGAAATATGAAAAAAATATCCCCTCCTTCCTTATTCTAGGTACCTCACACACTTATGGGAGTGGGATAATGGTAACTTTCTGTAACTAGAAGTCCACAGAAAGAATTATTTTTTTTTTCCCCCCCACTTCTGGAAATTCATTGCATTTTGTAAAACAGAAAAAAAACTTCGGCCATTGACCTTGTCTAATGCAACTGCTGGTTGTAAAAGATGAAAGAGAAATGGTTGTGTCAAGTTGCATACATTTGACAAGTGAAGGAAACCAGTATAGTTTCATGTGATAAAAACTCTTTTGGTATGAGGTTTGCATTTTTTCCAGTGTTTACGAACTGGTTTCAGACCACTACTTTTACTGCACAGACCATGACTTGGTGGTTCAGGTATTTTGTTAATCTATCTTTTCTAACACCTTTTACATATCACTGTTAGTCTGAAAGAAAGACATTTTTCTCAAGAAGAAAATGTGCTGCTGGAGGTGATCTGCTTTCCTGTCAAAGTTAATTAAATATGGGAAAAAGTTCCTAGGTTATTTAATACTGATTAGTATGTAGTAAGATTCTTTTGAAGTATGCGTAGTCACTTTATATTACAAATTGATTCATGACAGAGTTTGTTCAAGAAGAATGTTGATTTAGATTTTTTAAGTTAGTATTTTAAGTTAAAATCCATTTCTGATAAATGTGGTTTAGGCATGATGATTGTACATCTGAAAGTTGAATGGAGTTTTTTTCAGATTTTTGTAAGGCATGAAAACACGGGTTATCAATGCATCTTCAAATTAAATATTTTACTGCATTCTGTCATCCTGAGCTTGTAAATACCCAAGTATGTGTTGGAAATTTCTAAGATATCTTCTAAAACTTGTATTGTAGGAGTGCTCACGGTCTGATAAAATAATATTAATTTACATGTAGGATGACATTTCTTCAATTAAAAATGTATATTAGGAAGTAAAACTACTTCTATTGCAAAGTCGTTATAACTTCAAACAATAAGAAGTTCAATCACTTTAAATCTTCCAACAAAAATGCAGTAAGTTTATATGCATTTTGGGAAGCACAGAGGAGAAGTGAGATCTTGATCCTGTGGGAGTTCTGTCATTAATTTCAGTAGACTTTATAATGGTGAATCAATGATTAGAACAAAAGGATATTTGCAATAAATTTACTTTTTCTATTCAAATAGCACATACTGCTTATTAAACACTACTAGAAATAAACAAAAATAGCTCACTGAGGTTAAAGCCCAGTTGAGGGTTCATGTGCCCACCATTGTTTATGTTCCTTTGTAGTTATTAGTACAATGCAGCGTCCATTGGCTGGGATATTCTTTTAGGAAGGTTTTGTGTGTGTGTAATGAAGTAGCAGAAGCTGATCAATGTTTTGTTTTATTTATTGCTTTGAAATACTCATTTTATGTAGCTTGCATCGTCTAGTCTGCTGAAGATTGGCCAGGAGACGGACAAAACTACTACAAGGAACAGAGAATCTGTTTACCTACTACTAGACATGGTAAGTGTTCGTCAGTTTTGTGTTACTAACTTCAGGAACAGGCTCTGCATTGCATAGTTCAGCAAGGGGGGGTTGGGTGTCACCTTGGGTGTTTTAGCTCATGAACCAATGGAAATTATTTTTTATGTCATTCTTCCTGGAATTGTAATGTCAGAAATCAATTTTCTTCATTCCCCTGACACACACACATATTTTTACTGTCATCCTTTGTCACCTAGAATGCTGTATCACATTGTTTAGGTCGCTTTCATTGTTCACTTAGTACGTACAATATTAAAATGAAATTTCACATTAGAGAGCACTTTTCGGAGTATAAGGGAGAAAATCCCCTCTTCTCTCAGAGGTTTTCCGTTCAGTATGCTGTGTCTTTTGGAAATGACAGAAGTGCTATATGACTGACTGTATATGTAGGAAAGCTAAATGACTAGGAACAGTGAGTTTATACTAGTGTATTTCCCCAACATTTAGAATTTGCGTTATTTCTTTTTGCTGTGCAATATGTGAGTGCTGATGTGGTGCAGACCAGAAGTATCTACATGAAACAGATTATCAGGAGCAGGCAGTAGAAGGTGTTCTGCAAAACCTTGTGTTTCTGGTATTTTTCAGATTGTGCAGGAGTCTCCGTTCTTGACAATGGATCTCTTGGAGTCTTGTTTCCCTTATGTCTTGCTGAGAAATGCATACCATGCCGTCTACAAACAAAGCGTCACATCCTCTGCCTAAATATCTACTTACTGGAGATAAGACATAGCACGCATCTATGTGGCCTCAGTTTTATCTGTAAACTATGGAGCTATTTTACTTTATGGCCTGATGAACAGTTTTGTGGTTTATAAACTTTTTCCATAAAGTTGTATTTCTGATCAGTGGTTTCTTAATATGGTTGTACTACGATATAAGCTTGGTTGATTTTAGGTTGCACATCATGGAAAATCTTTTTCTCATTTCTTCTTTTTTTTTTTTAAAAAAAAAAACAAACAAAACTTTGGAGCATCATTTATGTTTAAAAAATACTACTTCTGCTATATGTTTTTTAATATTGATAATGCAAAACAAAAATTGCTTGTTTATTTCCCAGAAGAAAAATGTATTTAGTGATTATTTTAGATAGTGTAGCTTTCATCTGTGTGTAAATTATTTCATATAGGGAGAGTTATAATCTTGTACCTATTGTTCTTATTGAAAACAAATATTGGATGTGCATTTCTGTGAAGTAATTACAGCATTTCTAGTTTTATTTTGAAACATTCACAAATCTACATACTATGACACTATCTAACAAAATGTTATAGGACTGCTTATCCTTCAGGCAGTGATCTTCTCCTGATACTCTTAAACAACAGCAAGTGGTGTTGTTTGTATAAAGCATAGTGGAAATTTTTTTTAAACTAACTTCTGTGGTGCCCTGTTGGCATTAACACTACCATTGTACCCTGCTGTATAATAAACATTCTTACACATTTATCACATGTTGATAAAATGTTAGCCCTTAACCACTTTTTATATGTTTTAAATTTTTGAAATTCAAGTGTACCTTCCATAACATACAATAAACACTAGACTGTATTATCTGTAGGTGAATTATTTTTAATATAAATGTTATCCTAGTATTTTAAGCTTAAACTGTGCTGTTGTGCATTGATTTACATCTCACAGTTCATTAAATATCAATCCTTAGAGCTTTTATGTGAAGACTTCTTTTAATCCTTCACCTTTTGGCTTCTGCTGCGATAGTGAATCTTGTAAAAAGTTGGAAAAAGGAATTAAAAGCGATGTAAAAAGTGTCAGTTTAGTGCCATTATCCTTTAAATCTTAATTTTACATAATGAAGCAAGTACATATAGTACGTAGCGATGCCGGTTGTACCCATAGAAAAAAGTGTATTGTTAAAGTATAAACCTTGAATTAATCATAAAACAGGAGAGTGTTGCTAAAAACCCTAACATCGCACATTACTGAGACAGATGTATAATAGGCCTTTTTTTAATCAGTTGTGCAAATTGGCATGCAGGATAGCATTGGCTCATTTAGCCTGAAAGCTGACCAGATGGTTGTGCTCTTTAATCCACAGCATATAAAAGCGATGTGTTTCTCAACAGGCGCTGGACATTGTATAGAGCCCCTGTTCTTGATGCAACTTCTGTGCATGCTGGTAACTTTTTCTATTATGAAAGAGCTGTTGTGTGCTCAGTTACAATAGCTTCCTCTGTCCAGAGGAAAAAAATGCTGGAATAAAATTGTCCTAAGGAAGTGAGACAGTACATCTATATTTTTCCTAATTATGCATTTTATGTCATAACCATGGAACTGTTTTAAAATTGATAATTTAGTACCATAACGAATAAGCTTGCTCATGACGTAGTTAGATCGAATGCAAGACTTAAGAATTCTATTCTGTAGTGTTTATAATCTAATACATTCAAATGTCTTGATTTTAATTAAGATTTTGATTGTAATGTAGCCTTTTGTGGAAAAATAATGCCTGTTTTCAAGACTGGCTCTTGACAAACTCAAGTTTAAGAAATAACCTATTTTGTGTCTTCAGTCTTTTTAAGTACGAAGCAATTGTAATTGGTCATTTACCTCGGATCCCCGTCAGCTTACCGCTGCTGAGGTGTTACTGAATTAAGCCTAGAAAGTAGGAAATCTCTGGCAAAACAGGTAACGAGGGCACTGCCTCTGCCAGAAGCCTCTTCCGACACAGTCAGAAAACCTTTTAGACTCAGTAGTTTCTGTGGGAGCTGTCACAGGCACTACACAAACCGTTATAAGCTGTCGAACCAAGTTTGTTGGGATAGAAGGTAGAGAAGGAATGCTTCCTCTGGAGCTGGCAACACCGTATCTGCAACTCGGTGAGTTCAACTGTTGACATGGTATATTGAGTCATCTCAGGTGGCCTCTTACGCGTTTCCAGAAGTGTTTGTAATTCCTGGAGTATGAAGCCCAGACGGCTGAGCTAGTCCCATATGAAGCCAGTTTGGATCAAATGTCTGATTCACAGGGAGGGCTCTGCCTCATGTGAGAGAGAGCGTGGAAGAAGAATGTCCTGTTGCTGCCCAGGAAAGTATTTTTATAATTTAAAAAGATGTGTCCATCAAGACAAAAGATTACCATTGAAAACAAGGACTACCTTTACAACTCTTTGCTGTAGCACTTTGTTGCCTAAGATAGGAAAAGGAGTTGGTAACAAACGTGACACTGGGAGGTGCTAGTTTTGATGCATTGGAGAATGGCATTCTCCTCAGAAAACGTTGAAATGAGTCTGGTGATTTGAGGAAAGATAGGAGCCTTCTTCAGCAGGTCATCATGGGCTTGTATGACTTCAGAGCTTATTCATTCCAGATTCAGGAATTTTTGACCCTAAGTAAATACGCCTTGCCTCTAAACTGTGTTTTTGCCAAAGGTTTTCCTGGCCCTGGGGTTGAGCATTGTGATTCACACTGAAGAGTGAACTCTCAGTTACTTACCAGTAACTGTAATAAATTCTGTAAGTTTGGATGTGTCTGAACTAATGCTGTAATGGTTTTCTGGTGAATCTCTCTGTCAAGCTGAACCAAACCCCAAGCCAGGTTTGTATGTGCAGCCAATAACCTGTTGAATCAATATTCTAGGCATAGGCTTCAAATTGTTTTCCTATTCAAATTCAAGCATCTTTTAACTCCATAATACATTTTGGATACTATGGAAGTAATTTATCATAGTCGTATTCACTGCTAAACTTGGCTGATGAGTTAAGGACTGAATGAATACAGGTTTCCATTTCAGTCCTTGTGACCAGCCCTGAAACACCGGCACGGGAGGCTGTGCAAAGCAAGGTGATTTATGACAGCTACACACATCGCGTTTGGCTTCATGGATGAGGACCGCCATTTTCAGTGATGACAAATAACCAGTTTTCAAAAAGGCTAAAGTTCTGGCTATTTTTTTTCTTTTGAAGTACAATTTTTGAATCATTTTTGTGATAAAGGGAAGCCTTCCCTTGAAATGACAAGGTCTTTTACTTGAATTGACCGCTCCTTGTATGCTTTTGCTATTTGTCATGTTATAAAGTCTGTAAATACTTGTACTAACAAATAACAAAATCAAAATGGCCTCCTGACCTCCTGTGTCCAAAACCGTATTAATTTGCAACTAGTCATGCTGTTTGTAGTACGACTCGGTCAAAACGACCTGCTTGCTGGATGTAGTGTCAGTGTGTCTTACCCAATTCAGTAATAGGAAATGTTAGTATTAAAATGGGAATGAAAAGCGTATGTTGAGCTTAGTGTAAAGCAAGGGGCTTGGCACAGTTTCTTGCATAGCCTTTCAGGCCATTGCCTTGCTCATGGTAACAGTAAATTTTAAAAGTGCTTTCTCACAAATGACGAAGGTCAACAGTAACAGATCACGCTGACACCTGTGTGAGTAACGTGCAGCTGCAAAGCTAGTACAGCTGCATGTTTAAAACCCTGATGCTTGTAAATCCAGCTCATTGTCTATTAACATGATTCCATAGCTTGTCAGACCTCACCTCAGGTTGCGACCGAAAGATGGGGAAGGCATTGTCACAGGTCACCTGCCAGCTCTCCTGCTCCTGCCCTCCCTGCCCTTGTCCATTAGGCTTTGAGTTTGGCTGAAGTTGAGGTAAACTCGACGGACAGGCAGTGCAAAGAACAGATAACTGGCTTTTGGCAAGAGCAGTATTTCAAAATACAAATTAAGTTATAATCTTTTTAATAGTAGCAAGGACACAGTGGTGAAGACAATGAAACCATTCCTTGCATGGACACACAGAGGGAAGGGAAGTAAAGCTAAGAATGCACCACCAATTAGTCTTACGCTAATCATGGTGATAAGAGGAGTGAAAAGAAAAGGGAGATAGGAGGGGAGTTGCAAGTGGTGATCACAGAGTGCTCAGAGAAGTTGGGAAAGACGTTGCACAGGGCCTTGAGTCCATTTTGTGACTGAAGTCTTATTTGACACTTCATGGGTTAAATCTAGGTTTGTACCTCACAGATGTCAGAACTGCATTTCCAAATTTCAACTGAGGCGTCATCTGTTTTCCACCCAGTACATGAGACAAACTTGTCCAGCTTCAGGATCATTTGTAAATAAAGGATGCCTGAAAGTGTAAAACTTCGAGGTATCTTGGTACAAGCATGTGTTTGCTGAGACTGAGTCAGCGGAACGGTATAGAAGTGTGTCTCTTGCGCCTGTTACAGCGGAAGGCTAGAGATGGTCTGTGATGCTTGGATTTGGTTCTGTTTATGTCTTTAAAGTGGAAGACGTCAGCAACAACATTTAGTGTTACAAGGTCAGATAAGTTCATCTCAGCCGTTTATTGTTTTGGACAGCAAAGCACTTCAAAGGGCTGAAAAGCAGCTCAGAGAACGGGCTGAGCCTCTGAAACTTGCTTTAGAGTTAATTGTATTAGGGAAATAATTGCACCACTGTTTTCATAATGGTTTTTGTTTGCATGCCAAGAAAATGCATGTTGTTTATCTAGTAAAAGCTCGGGGAGAAACCATAGTGACAAGACGGTAATAATGCCTTTGAATTTTATCATATACTAATTGTTGACTAATCAGTGCTGCCACAGGTGCTGGTTGAAAGCGGCCACAACCATTTGCTGAGGGGTGCATGGAATCCACAGCCATTTGGTTTGAAATATGTCTCTTCAGCTGGTGGAAATGGACACCGTCCGGTGGCTTTTGTTGGCTGAGCTGTCACTTAGCATATTTGCAGTAGGTATTGGATGCCTTTCAAGAAGGATCTTGGAGCATTTCAAACCAGTGTCAGTCTCGGAGCTTCTCAAAATCCCAGTTACTGGCAGAAGACCCAAGCAGCAACAAGAAGTTGCCTATTGATGTTTTGCAAGCAGGTGATGGGGATGAAGAAGAGGAAGTAAGGACACAGCCTCTGGCATAGCGTTGAGGTGCCTGGACCTCAGCATCTAGGTCTGTGTGGTGTTAAGCACTCGGTGACTCTAGTGTGAACGGGGAGAATTAAAGCCAGCGAATAACCACTGAGGACTGATGTAAAGCCACCGTATACACTGCTCCAATCGGGTGGGACAGGGCTGCGAGAGCGTGGGTAGCTTGCAAAGGCGTTGGAGCTGAAATGCAAAGCAGGCAAAACCCCTGCTGCCTTCTCCCTAAGGGAAGCTACCACTAGAAAATGCTGTGGTATCAGAAAACATCTTCTTCCAAACTTGTAATGGTTCCAGGATGGTGACTGACAGCCCTGCAAACCAAGGACGGGCTCATAGGGAATTCCCTTAGTCCTTAGTGAGCAGGTAAAATACGCAAGCTTGTAAGCTTTTCTAAGTCACAGAACCTCGATCGAGTTTATTCCTGGCCAGCTGAAGTGGCAAATATTTTTGTGTTTGCTTGTGAGCTGTGCTGCTAAAAAAGGATTTGTGTTTCCAATTTTAGTAAGCAAGCCTGTGGCTTTGGGGAGAGGAAAAAAGCAGCATTGTTGGATGAACAGTCTATAAATGGGGGGGCGACGACACATGGACCACCCTAGCCTGAGAAAAGCTTGTTGGGCGGTTGGTTTTATGGATTTTGTGAAAGCAGTACTAGGGGAGGCACAGCAGAATGGCCGCACTTAAAACCTATAAATATTTTCTGGAGAAATGCCACTAGCTTTTTCCCTTGGTATTAGTTGAGCTATGGAAGTTTGTTGGGTAGAGGAGTAAAGCAGCTTTAAAACCATTCATTCTCATTGCTGTCACCCCATTGTTTAACTTTTTAGTAAAAAAAAAAAAAAAAGTATCATCAGGGAACTGGAGGAAGATAAACATGTTAATAACTTCTTTGTGCACGATTTTTGTTCTGCCACAGCTAAAGCTTGTGTAGCATTAAGAACTATGATCTGAAAGTCCCAAAGTTCCCAAACTATCCCCCAAATTGCTTCTTTTTCGGGGGGGAAGGGCGTTGGCATGCCCACTTTGAAGCGGCTGTAAATCACCGATGATAGTGAGTGCTGTGAACTGCTGCAGAGGGCTGAAAGGTCTGGTGAGCCAGGAAGGAGTTCTGGGGAAAAAGGAGATCTTTCGGGGAGTCTGGGCGCGCTTTAGGCTGGGCTGTGGGTTATGTTACTGCACCATGGCTTCACACTTCAGCAACATCATGATTTTTGTGCTTACAGACCGCTAGCTCTTCCTTAATTTGGGGGAATGTTTCTATGCCTGTTTCCGACCTTCGTTACCGTCTCTCACAGAAGTAAAAACCAAGTGACAAAACGCGCACGCCTTCGCAAAGTCGCAGCGGCAGCTGCAGCCTCGGCACCCCTGCCCAACTCTAAAGCTTTTTGGTAAATTAGGAATGGGACGAGAAACTGAGTTGTGAAGTTGAAAAAAGGCACCGAGGAGCCACCGGCCTGTGAAGCCCTGGCGGCTGTGCGTGGGCACTGCTGGGGGGGTCTGGCGGAGCATGGGGCGCAGGCCTAAGGCAGCCGGGGGTGTTGGTTAAAAACCTCTGGGCGCCGGTTGGCTTCTTCAGATGAAATTGTGTTTACAGGATGAGGTGGCACGGGTTTTGGTTTTCTTAGAGCATCTGCTGTGCGTGTGGCTCGCAGGCGTGTTAGTGGAAGCTCTCAGGAAAGGCAATGCTTCTTTTTCCTAAACTTGCCAAGGGTGCCACAGAGAGCCCTTTGTGATCCCACCAGTAACTGCTAAAAATCATGGTAAAACATGCGCAAACTGTGTTTGGCTTCTATTTATAGGTAATACTCAATCCTAGGGCCTGTCAAACCCCATCGGCTCCCGCTGAAATCAGCGGTGAGCCTGAGTTTCGGCACTTGGCGATACTGGGCCGTTCCTGTAAAACCCAACCGTTTGTGCAGGGCTTATTTTTAGTTGCAGGTGTGATTTGGTGCTTCATTCCGCTGGGTGCTGCTAATAAATCTGGGTAAGCGGGAGCGGAGGCAGGCTTGGGCTGTGCAACTGGAGAGGCTGTAAATCTGAAACAGTAAATTTATGGTTTAACAAAATTAAATTCGGAGTGGTTATGGCCTTCAAGCTAGGCATCTCAAATTATTTCTGCAGGGGCCAGATGAGAAATGCTGCATAATGTATATGGTATTATAGAGCTTTGCAAGGTTTTTTGCCTTAAACACTCCATCTGGAGGCGATTATAACTCGGAGAGGGTTCGGTGGGTTCTGTGGTGTCTCCAGCATGGCCCACGGTGGGAGGGAAGGATGGATTTTTTATTATCTGCATGGTCATCGCAGTAGGGTATAGCGATTTGTCGCATTAGAGTAATGAATTGAATGCATGTTTAAGTTGAACATCTGTACGTAATACTACCGTGGTGGCTGTCGCACAGTCGTAAATACTTGAGCAGTAGCTTAAAAAAGAAGTTGTATGCCGGGAAACGAAGCAGCCGAGCATTCTCCCTGGTGTCCCCTCTGGTGCAGCAGCAGGTCCCCCCCACAGGAGTAAGAACTGCCTTCAGGGCACTAGTTACATCTCAGACAGGGCAGTTAAGTGACTGTAGGTGGTTGTTCTTCATCTTTGCACTGAGGAATTGCTGTATTAACACAGACTGATGAGGAACGGTGGAATTAAATGAAAATAGGGGTACTTTGCTCTGAAATGGAGGCAGATGCTTTCCCAGTCTTAAGTTCATGAGCCTGAGTACTGCCCAACCAGCTGTGTTTTGGGGCTGTGATCAGCTCAGCTCCCTTTTGCTGTTTTATTAATATTTTCCACAATGTAAATTGATTCTGGAAGCATTTAGGCGAACATTGTAGTCTTACAGCACTCGCTGTTACCTGAAGGGTGACCTTTGTGGAACCGGGGATGAAGTCTCTGTTCTTGATGCCTCTGAAAAATAAGCTCTTCTCACATTTCCTGGTGTTAAGTACCTATCTGATGCTTTTGCCTTATTTTCCTATACTTCTGGTGATACATTTGCACAACTGCAAAAACATCCAAGTATCTTCATATGAATTCTTAAATTGAAGCAGAGCTGTATGTATGGTGCTAGGTCAGAAGAAATAATTTTGCTTTTCTGTGTTTTGAAATGTAGAAGCATTGTGCTGAACGTGATCGCAGGCTTTAGGCGATTCATTTACAAAGCCAGTATTACAGTGAACATGATATTTAGATTATTTTAAAGATACGGAGCTAAAAATATTAATTATTTATTAATTAATAGATAATTAGGTGCAGTGGTTACAAATTTAGCAGCTACAGGTTAGAGATAGAAAGCATTTATTGCCTCTGAATTTAAGATGTTCTCTCCCAAAGGGAAAGGTGGAAGTTCCATCAGTTGCTTTACTTGACTGTGCCCTTTAACATGTGCTAAACCAAGGGATGAGGAAAGTTGTGAACATTGTAATTCCAACTAAATAAGAAATAATCCGTTGTTTATTTCTTTTCCACTGGAATCTCTTGTGCTCAGATTTGCACGATATATTGCGCTGAAAATGAGCTGGGAGGATTCTGGGGAGGTCCAGACGAGAAATGCTGCATAATGTACGTGGTGTTATAGACCATGTGGTATTATAAAGACACGTTGCGAGGTTCAGGTTTTTCTACTGTACATCCCTTCAGCACAGCTGAGCACCTTGCGAAGCCCCTACTACTTACAATAAACCTGGCTGTGCTTTTCTGCAGCAACACTACTACAATTCCAATGCCCGGGTGGAAAATCAACGTTGCAGGTAGCAAACTGCAGTGTTGAGAAGCTATAAACCCTGACATGGCCACAAAAATATGGGAAAATCACAAGCAGCAAACAAATTCACCCTGCAAAATGAGACTGCTGGGGGGGATGTGTATGAGTGTGTGTCTATGTCAATAGACTGAAAGCTCGTAATAGGCAATATCAAACAGAACTGCTATTGGCATACTTTTGTCTTTGAAATGTGTGTTAATTGGTGTATAAAGATAAAGCAGCATATTTCCCTAGCCATACTGTTAATTTTACCAGTAACACAGGATGCAAAACACTGGGTGAATAGATCGGGTTTATTGGGTGGGTTGGGTTTGTTTTTTTTTTTTTTTGCTGGACTTCAAGATGACAGGTAACGTGGGCAAATACTAACATGAAAAAATTTATTCGAGGAGGCACGCGCACCCTGAGAGCACGGGACAGTTAATAATGAGCTGTCTAATAAAAGTAGCCCCCAAAATTACAAGTCTGAAAGACTGCATTAAAAGAACCTTTTCTTCTTCCTCCCCACTTCCAAGTCATCCATGGAGAAGCTTGAAAGATTATTAAAATAAGTTAATAGTCCCCTGTGTTTTGTCTACCTGAGTGAGCTGAAAAAAGACCCTGGCTGGAACAGGAAATGTACAATAAATCCCATTTTTATGACTCTGTAAGTCAATGATTTTATGGTTTTAGTAACAGCTGTGTAAGAAGTATTTTAGGGCTTTGGTTTTGGTGAGTTTCTCCGTTGTTTTTGGTTTGTGGGTTTGTGTTTTTTTAAGGCAGTGTATATAAACAAATTAAATTGTATGTAATCCTGAGATTGCTACAGCAAGGTTCAGGAAAGCAAAAACCTGTTCTGAAGAAGTATTTTTATCTCAGCTAGTTTTCTTCTTGGGAACAGCCTGAACAGATATGGTCATGCTTTTAGTTTTTGTCATCTGCAACGGGCAGGAGCAGACGGTAAGACATGGTATGTGGCTGATGCAGAGCAGCACTGGGGCAGCCTGGAGCCCCTGGGAAGTGCACGGAGCAGGCACAGGGCGGGCTGGCATGTCCTCTGGGCACCGCCGCAGCTCGCAGGTCTTGAGGGTCTCGCAGAAGGTGCAAACAGAAAGGGGAAAGGTGACTTAGAGTAACATCACCTAGAGCCTACAGCCTAACGCAAGGTGTTCCCTGCGGTGCCTATGGCATTTATGGTATCTAAAATATAAGCGTGCCATGCGGCGTGGGCCCTTCGTCATCAGGGTAGTCGTTAGGGCAGGAAGAATGCCACACTTGTTCTGCGTTTTTTTCCCCGTTGTCTAATTTTCCCTTTCAGAATTTCACCTCTTCCTTGTTCGTTTTAGACACATACTCATTTCTCAACAGGTCGTAACAGACTATGGAATTCTATACATCCACAGTATCTACCTAATATCATTCCTCTTAGAAATGTAAATACAGATGTGTTGCTCTGTTGAACTCTGCCCCAAGCCAGAACCCAGGTTGAGCTGGGCTCTCGTCCTCCCTGGGCCTCCTCTGGCCCATAAACACCCCCTGCCTCCCAGGGGAAAGCTGCTGGGATGTATAGATGGGGACGTTTCTAATACCTGAAGAGAGACTGTAGCACTTGAGAACAGAACCGATGCCAACAGATGCGCTCAGGAGCACTTTGGCTACAACCCCTTTGCCTTGGCCAAACCCGTACGCAATTCTTACTGTTGCAACAGCGGCTTTGAACGTCAATTTTATTTTTAATAAGGTGATATTTCTGTTCGGTAATGCAGTTCTTCCAGCTTAAACTTAAAATAGGTGTGTTTCTGTATTTTAAGCCATGAAGTCTTGCTAACATACAGTTCTAACAGCTGGGCTGGATGTTGGAGCCCCTCAGAAAGCTTCTTAAGCGTATTGCTGACTCCCATGAGAGAAAAACAAGGTAAGGGGTGTGGGGGGAGGAATAGAACCTATGTAAGAAAAAACAACAATGAAGGAATAAATGAACACCAGCCGTCTGGAAGCAGTACCTTCCTCGGCTTCCTTCGGGGAAGGTGCAGGAACAAAGCCCGCAGTCCCTTCCCATGCTCCTTGCAGCCCTCCTCGTGCTGCTCCGTCTCTGTACCCAAATGAAGCCACTCGGCCACCCCCAGGGGCGTTATCCAGCCACCTCCTGCTGAAATCCATCCTTGCCCCACCACAAGGCCACTGAGTTGTTGTTTGTTTTGTTTGGGTTTTGGGTTGTTTTTTTTTTTAAATTGGGTTATAAATGAGTAACTGAGGGCAGTTTGGCCCCAGGCTGCATTTGGCTCCATTGTGGGTTACCGTGATTCTTGTGGGGCATAATAACAATAATAAACTTCCTCTGTAATTTTCATATGAGCTACTCCAGGGGCAAATCCTCGCCTTGGGCTTCAGCCCCACCAAGGTTTGTTTATTCTAGGAAATGACTTTGTGTGATACTATGGGCTATATTATTATTCTTTAAATTTATAGGTCTGTACAGACCCCTCCCCCTCCCCCCAAGGACTCGTAGGCAAGCAGCGCTGACCCCAGGCTGCTGCCTGGGCTCACTGTTCCTAAGGAATTCCTGCTAGTCATACATGACATCAAGCTGATATAATGATAATACAATAATTTGGCTAACCCCTTCTGGAGCTGTGCAGGATTAGGAATGAGATTATTGTCACCACCCACTCCCAAAGGTTTAACACTGCTGATGCAAGCTGTAGAAAAAGATTTTTGTTTGCTTCTGAAATCTTAAGAGGGTGGCAGGAGAGAAGGGGATGAAACGCCCGGCGGCACTGCGGTGGCCCCCAAAGTAAAAGCCGTTTCCTTGCCGAACCTTTTTGACTGTATTGGAGCTTTGGGTTAAAATCCATGCATGGTTTGTGCAGTTGTCTGAAAAATGTGTCCCCTCAGGGCCAGGTGGTGCAAGAGCGGCCAGCCTGGGGAGGGGGGAGCAAACCCCTTCCCCCCCTCCCAGCACAGTTGTCCCTCTGCAAAATGGGGTGGTGGTGGAGGTGGGGTGGTTTTCACCTCTCTTATACCATATTTTGAGACTGGTGGTATTACGTATTTTAGTTTCAACTGGCGGTTTCAGTGTTTTGCAGCAACTGCATGTGAAGGCTGAGAGCAGGTTGTTACTTTGCTCTTTTCCTCCAGCCATTTTATTTTCCCTCTAGTGTAACCTCTCTGCATGCAGGGCAAAGCACTGCGACTGCACTTTGATAGCACAAACCCACAGCCCTCCTTTTCGTTGTCCTTTACCAGCCTCCTCTCCTGTTTAAAAAGGTATCGAGGCTGGCTGTGGTGTGGCTGTGTAACAGAAAATAACAGACATCGGGGTACAGATATTTAGTAAAAACCTCGGTGTTTCAGGTCAGTAACCAGGTTGCTTTTGCCAAGTTTCAACCAGAGGTGAATTTTTGCCACCAGGTGTAAGCTGATTTATACTAGCAGCACTAAGAGGTAATTAAATCTGCCAGCCACTGCCCATCCCGCTGGCAGAGCCGGTCCTCTCCTGGGGAACTGGTGCTGGCTGCCTCCCCCAGTGCAACAGCACGAGGGGCTTGCCAGCGGAGCGGGGCGGTGGGCGATGCTCTGCCAGCTAAATGCACAGGAGGTACCTTCATACTGACAGCGGAAGATTTAAAGTCAGACCTCACGGGGATGTGCTTGTGAGTTTGTGGGGATGTCAGCATCTGCTGTACTGAGAAAGTTATCTGCGGTGTTTTTACGGTTTAAAAAAGTGCAAGCTTATTTCATGTAGATCATTATTTGGGATTAAAAAATTAAACTTGTTTAATTGGTAGCCTTATAGCATGCATAGGAACAGTCAGCCTATCGGTGCATTTTCCTGCTAAAGCACAGGAAATGTTTTTAAAGCTGTCCTGTGTAATTACCAATTCTAAACCAGATTGACAGACTGGAAGTGATCTGAAAAATAATTTTCAGAAATAAAATAGAGATACAAGAAAATTTCATGTTGAAGGGGGAAAATAAGAACAAGAGTTCATTCTTGTCGCTGGTTCCCTTGCATGGCTTGGGCCCATCTCGCTTGACCCGGGTACCCCGGGATGCATCACTCCCACATCCATTGTCGCTGCCAGGCAAGGTCCTGCAGAGAAAGCCAGCATATTCGGTTCCCGACCAGCTGGGGAAGGTTTTTATTACAACACCTACTTTTGAAACATGTATTTGACGCTGCAAGAGGGAATTCAAGCCTCAGATCTTGCTGTGGCTAAATTTGAGGAGCTGAAAGGGTGAGTCAAAGCAGATCTCTCCTTAGTTCTCCCTGTAGAGGCAGGAGATGCCCTCTGCCTCCGCCACGGCCGCTCTGCCGGCCCGGCAGCTGGCTCTGGGGCACGGGCAGCCTGGCTGGGGCTCCGGGGCACGGGCAGCCCAGCCCGGCTGGCGGCTCCAGCGGCTGGCAGGTGCACATGCGTGTGGATGTTTCTACTCGTCTCTGAGCCCCAAAGTTTCTTCTGGGAGTGCAGGGAGCAATTCAGTCCTTGAGATCAGCACCAGCCTGCAGAGGAGGGCAGACACAAGGCCGAGCGCTGGCGCAGAGGTGCTGGAACATCCACTGCTGGCCTTAACTGCAGCTCCCAGTTTGCTGGGCGTGTGCCTTCACTGGAGTCAACGGGACTTTTGCAGCCCAGCAAAAGGGATCAAGATTTCATGCGCAGTGATAAAGTTAAAAAATGCAAAAAGCCTTTCCAGGCTTAGGACCCCATGTTTCTGAGGCTGTATCTGTGGCTGCTTTCACAACCCCTCCCTGGTTTTGATCCGGCTTCTGCGTCCCGGCTGCTGGGAGCTGTGCTCCTGCTCACAGGAGGCAGCGTGGTGGGAAACCCACTGACACCACCATAAAACCCAACCAGACACACAATCGAGAGGCTGCTCCGTGCCCTCATGCCTGGGAAGAACTTAATAAATGTCAGTTCGTTTAGGTCGGGGCTCTTTTTTCTGTTGAAGTCGGGACACCCTTTGTCATGCCACTGCTGTGTGCATTACTTAAACATCTAGGAACCACTTAAGCATGAATATATTTTGGGGTTTTTTTTAGAAAAAAAAAAAAACCAAAACACAACAAACTTTCTGAAAAGTAAGCACGACCTGCAGCCCGGCTGCCTGTTTCAAGCCTCCCACCGTGACGACCGGCCGTCCTCCGCGAAGGGTCGCCCACCGCCGCTCCCCGCCGTGCGCGGGCCCGGGCACCCCCCCGGGGTACGGAGCGTGTCTGCGGGGCGGGGGCGGCTCGGTGCGCTGCGCTCGGCATCCCCCCCCCGGGGGCGGCAGGGACGCGCGGTGCTCGCACGCAGAGGGGACCCTCTCCCCTCCCGGGGCGGAGCGGGCCGCTCCCGGGCTGCGCCCCGCGGCCGCCTTTGTTCGGGGCCGAGCGGCGGGGCGGAGCGGGACCGGGGAGGCGGCCCCGCCGAGCGGGGCGGCGCGGAGGGGCCCGGGCGGCAGGGGCGGCCCCGCGGAGCGGCCCGGCCCGGCGGGGGGCGCGGAGGGGCCGGGCGGCGGGCGGGGCCCCGGGGCAGCGCGGCCGCCGCCGGCGGAGGAGCCGCCCCCCGCGCCGAGGTCTGGCCGCTCGGCCGCTCCGCTCGGCGCGGTCGGGGCGGGCGGCGGCGGCATGTGGCGGGGGCTGCCGGTGCTGGCCCTGGCCGGGCTGCTGGTGATGGGGCGGGCGCCGGCGGGGCGGGCGGCGGCCTGCGAGCCGGTGCGCATCCCGCTGTGCAAGCCGCTGCCCTGGAACATGACCAAGATGCCGAACCACCTGCACCACAGCACGCAGGCCAACGCCGTGCTGGCCATGGAGCAGTTCGAGGGGCTGCTGGGCACCAACTGCAGCCCCGACCTCCTCTTCTTCCTCTGCGCCATGTACGCGCCCATCTGCACCATCGACTTCCAGCACGAGCCCATCAAGCCCTGCAAGTCCGTCTGCGAGCGCGCCCGCGCCGGCTGCGAGCCCGTCCTCATCCGCTACCGCCACGCCTGGCCCGAGAGCCTGGCCTGCGACGAGCTGCCGCTCTACGACCGCGGCGTCTGCATCTCCCCCGAGGCCATCGTCACCGCCGAGGGCGCCGGTGAGTGCCCGGGGGGCCGGGCCGGGGCCGCCCCGCTCCGCTCCGCCGCCCGCCCGCCCGGCCGGACAATGGGCCGCCGAGCGGGGAGGGGAGCCCGCCCGGGGCCCTGCCCGTCCGCCGCGCTGTCGGACCTCGCAAAGCCTTTGGTCTCGCCCTCCTCCGCTTCCTTCGGCTCTTTTCTCCGCCCTTGTCAGCCGCAGCGCTGCTGGAAAAGTTTGGCTGCCGGAGGGAGGGTGTGTGACAGTGACAGCCCTGCCGGGCTGCGGAGCGCCGCGCGTCCCGCGGCCGGGAGCGCTCCCGTGCCCCGCCGGGGCTCCCGCCGCAGCCGCTCGCTGGAGGGAAGGCAGAGCCGCCGGGGGGCGAGCCCGGCCCCGGGCCGCCGGCTCCCGCAGCCCGTCGCTCGGCCCCAGCCGCCCCGCTCCCCTGCCCGGGCGCCCCGGCGGGTCCAGGGCGGCGCAGCCCCGGGCGGGAGCGGGGCCCTCGGGCTCCCCGGCCTCCTCCCGTGTCACTGCGAGCACCCGCGCCGCCGGGGGGGACGGGACCCGGAGGGGACCCCCTCGCCTCCGCAGCGGGCACCAGCGCGCGGTCGCGGCAGGGGTCCCCCGCCGGGGGTCACGGGCTGCGGCCGGGAGAGGAGCCGGCAGAGGCGCAGCCTTCGCCGCCTCGCGTTCCCGGTGTCCCGGCGGCGGCTCGGGTGGTGCCTGGCCCGCTCCGCGGAGCCCTCGGACCCCCCGCTCTCTCGCTGCGCCCCGTTCCGCCGGCTGCTCTCGCCGCGGCCCCACAGCACGGCTGGCGCTGGGCGCCCCGCAGCGCCCCGGGGGTACCGGGAGCATCGCCAGGCGGCCGGGCGGGATCTGCTGGGTGACCCTCCGGCCACCGCGGTGCTCCAGACCTGCTGCTGGCCGGGGACCCTGCTCCGGCAGGGGTGTGCGCCGGGGACGGCCGCCTTTGGGCTGGGGCAGTTCGCAGGGGACAGCCCCGACGTGGTGATGTCGACCACAACGGAAAGAGTGAACTGAAGGAGCTACTGAGGAGGGAATTAACGCAGGGCAGCGAGTGGCTGTCACGAGTGAGCTCTGATCTTTACGGAGCGAGCGCGGTTGCTGACTGACCAGCGGGGAGCGTGTGCTGCGGGTGGGAGCCAGCTGCCTCGCCTGGCTGCGGGGCTGGGGGGCTGCCCATCGCGGGGGGGGGGGGGGGGGCAGCGCTGGGGCAGGGAGCAGCTCAGAGTTGTCGAGGGGCCGAGGCAGAGCAGCACCCAACGCACCCTGCGGGCTCCTGGCACCACCGGCACTGCCAGGCTGTGGGAGCTCACTGATGGGCAGCACATCCCCCCTCTCCATTCTCCCCCAGCAGTGGCCTGTGAGTGAAAAGAGTTTTTTTTCTTTCATTCTATGCTCGCCACACTATTTGACTGTTTCTGTCCTATTACCAAATGCTCTGTGTATCCCACTGCCAGCAATACCCAGCACTGTAATGCCTGTTTTCCTCTCCTAATGAAATCTCATGCTTCGGTTTCCTGACCGTGCTTCCCAGCTCAGCCTTCCCGGGAAAGCTGCTCGCTGCTCTCCTCCCCATGTACCTGCAGGCCAGGCTAACCCCGCTCCTTCTCTCGCTCCACCGAGTTACTTTCTCCACCTCTTGAACTCTCAAGTCAATGACCGTACCCTGGTATCTCCAGTTGTTACCAATATTTCTCTCTAACCCTTCTAACTGCTTCCCTCTCGCCTTTCCATCCTTCCCCCCTGCCCCCCACAGCTGTCCCCAGCCCGTGAACCCAGCCATCTATTTCTGCCTGCAGCTTGCCCGCTGCTGCTGCTGCTCTCTGGGGGCTGCAGACCTGCTGGCAGGGCTTGGGGAAGTGCAGTTTTCAACACCAAGCACCTTTCTCTGCAGCACTGAGGTGCTTTCAAAACCACCTTAAAAATGGCTCCAAACTGAGCGAGGCTTGGCAGGTCTGCAGCGATTTGAGAGCAATCGCGTTCAAATCTGGAGGGAGGAAGTTTGGCTAAAATTGCCCCCGAGTTACCTATTTCTGAGGACCTCAGCAGTACAATAACCTCTTTGAGGGATTCCAGGGCCAGATCCATGAAAACTCTCTTTCAGTGAATGAGAACCTGATGACATTCTCATTTCTGGGCTGAAAATTTTGAACTGATGCATTATGCACCAGACTGAAAGAATCCTTCTTGAGGGAATAAAACTGCTCCTTTAGAAAGCAGAGTGAAGGATTCCTGTTCTAGGAAGAGGTAAGGTGAACACTTCCAAATTCAATTCTCCAAATAAAGGATTGCAGCCAAGTAGAAGATACGAATAACCCAGCTGCCTAATGGGGAGCGTGCAGAATACCCGCTCTTATTCTGCCTCCTAAGCACGCCTGCCCCATGTGCTGTCTGTAAACTGCACCTGGTAAAGCAGGCAGAAAAATAAATCCATTGCTTCATGGGCTTCTGTTGTAGAAGAGATGGGGCTTATATCCTTCAGAAGTGAAATCTTGATTTTTCTTTAGTTTTTTGCCACTTGCGAAGTGGCAGGGTGCTGCTGTTTCCTTTCCTCTTGAGGCATCTGCATTATTCCTGGTGAGGGTTAATGCATTTGTCTACTCCCTTCCATAAGGCAGCAGCCTGAAGGACGGCAGGGTCAGGTGTTTGTCCTTGTCACAGCAGGGACAGGATTCAGAAAGCCTGCTTTCCATTCCTTTTCCAGTATTAGACCGCTCACATTTCTGGGTGCATGGTTCAGCTGGATGCAAGGGCACTTCTGACCCCTGGTACACACTCTCCAGGTTGAGTCACCTGCAGGAGGCTGCAGCTGGTTCACGTCATGCCGGGTGGGATGTCGTCTGCTCTTTTGCATCTGGGAAGAGCTTGCACGGACACTCATGAAAATTCCGTCACCGTTAAAGTAATTGGTCTTGACTCTCATTTCAATGGTGCTGGGTTGGAGAGCGTTTGAAGTTCATTCAACTGGTTTTCTTTGGCTGTTGTTGCAGCAAGAGATGCAGAATTCCTCTGTGATCAGTTGTACTCCCCATGCTTAATAGGCTGGCTGCTGCAAAGCGCAGAGAAGCTGTGGTTGCTAAAATCGGTGGCAAATCCCAGTAACAAGGCCACTTCTGGTTATTGAGGCACAGGTCATGAGTCCTCCACAAGCATCTTCTAGGACCTCTTTCCAGTGCAGCCCAGGTGGTAAGGAAGACCTAGAGACTTTGCAGGAATGAGGGAGGTATTTGTGTCATTCTCGTGATGTTCTTCAGGGCTGCTGGCATGATGAAGGGGTGAAGGAGTCGCTGCTATGTCTGTGATGGAGAAAGCTGAGAACTGGACCTTGTTTGAGGCTCAGTTAGAGGAAAAATTTTGCAGGCCCCCTGAGCTTGTGCTGGTCTCCAAAACCTGAGTGTGAGCTGCTGTACCATGCTGCTGATTTGGAGAGCTGAAGTTCCTCAAGTTACAGCGGCCACCTGGGAAGCATATCTTCCTTGATTTTTTTCATTATCTTTGGGAAACACCTGGGTTCCTTTACACCCAGGCAGCAGAGGGATGCTCTGGGCATGATGTCATTGTTCTGGAGGGAGGTGTGTGACAATGAGTGTTTTGGCTTTTTGTGGAAGATCTGACAAAACACAGTCCAGGACAGAGGATAAAAAAGCCTCTTGGTAACACGTTAACATCCCAGATGTCAGATTAGCGCATGCTAATGTCTGATGTCTCCTGTGGTTTTTACCCTGCTCCCCTGTCCTGTGCCTTTGAGGGATGAAAGTGGTTCTGCTCGCAGACATTGGTGGAGACTGTCTTTGCATCTGCAGGGGGTCCCACTCGCTTACTCCATATATTTCAATCTCCATGTGCATATGCTGACTCTTCCTCACGTCTATCAGGTTATCTGCTTTCTTCATTCAGGGTCCTGTCAAATCTTCCCTAGCCTGTGAAGCAGCAAAAAGTACAGATAGACAAAAACTGTCTTGAATTTAACATCCTGATGGTGGGACCTGTTTTTAATTTTACATGTAATAAATGACCAGCCTGACCACAGTCATCATTGCTGTTGGGATGCTGACTCGGAAAAGCGCTTCAGCGCATGTGCCTGGCTGCTGCTGTCTAGCACAGTGTTTATGTCTCAAGCGACATGTTTATTCCTGTTTGGAAAAGGGAACTGGCAATAATACCGGAGCAGTATGATGGGTACCATGTGTATTGGGGGACAGACCTGTCAGTTGGGTCTGTCTCACTGTATCTTATTTAGATAGGAGAATATCTTGAAGGCATAACAACAAGGTTGCTAATGAGAAGTTGGAGGGAAGGGAAGCAGCTTCACAAGGTGTCAACCACATGTAATTAATGTCTGAACCATTTGGGGTGACTATCATAAGATGGCTGAGGAGAACTCTTGAATTTCCTAAAAGAACCCAACCCACCTCTTTAACCTCTGGTTTTCTTCAATGTTTTTCGTGTGATGGAGACGTATTTTCTTAAATCTTCTATGAACCCTTTATTTCTCTGCATAGTGCAAGTTCTCTGTACCTGCCTGGATGAATTCGTAGTAACCCAGTTTGTGAATTTGGCATTGTGTGCCTAAAAGAAAGGCAAAAGAGCTGTTTCCCATGCTCGTTTTTCGTATGCTATTAACTTCATTTCCAAAACAGTGGTTTCCAAACTCCAGATCAGGTTTGCTATGACTCAGACTTTGCGTAGCTCTACTTACAGTAGCCAAGATGCAGAGCGGTGCGAGGGGAGTGTGTCAGGCTGTACTGAGGACAAGGAGTCATGCCCAGGTTGTCATTTATGAAGTTGAGATTTGCTTAGGCATTTGCTCAAAACTTGGAAGCAGGCTCATTTCTCAGTTAAAGAACAAAATTTTGACAAGCTTCAAGCCTGAAAGCAGATGGGAAAAGTAAATAAAGGAATTTAAACCTTGTTAATGATGATGCCATTGATGGCATTATGCTGTTGCTACAGTTTTGTAGGCTGAGTCCCCTAGAAGGTCTTTTACAATCTAAGTGCCAAGTCAAGACCTGGGCCATTAAATGCCATCAAAACCTGGCAGGACTTGGTATGTGGAGTATCTTGGTATGTGGAGCAGCCGTGTTGCCATGTTGCAGGCTGCTCTGCAACTTGGAGCGCAAGTGGTCTGCGTTACATTTTAACCAGGATCAATTTTCATGTTCCTTTGCTTTGCTGTGCACGTGTTTGCAATCAGATTAGCAAAGGTCTTCTTTGTACGAAGAGCTGAAGTAGATTACAAGGTCTGAATTCACGCATTTTGGAAGGATTTTTTAGTTAATGGGGCTCACAGATGTCTCCGAAAAAGGTGCCCAAGCAGCAGCCGCTGGCTGTGGTTTAGTTCTTTGAAGCCGGGTGCCTGAAATGGCTTCAGGCATAGCCGGGCGGTATTCTTGCATTGATGTGACCATCAGGATCATGTCGCTTTTGGCTCTTTCTTTGCCTTTTTTTTTTCTTTTTCTTAATAATTTAAACTGCGATAGAAGTAAGAGGTTTGCTCAAAACTAAGTTTTACCAAGTTCTTCCCTTTTTCCAAACCTCTCGCCCAAATCTTGTGGTCCAGGCATTGTTGTTTTGTATGCTTACTATGCAAGTGGCTTTTATTCAGCGCTCCTTAAACCAGTTAGTGGTTTGTTGTTTTCTTTGTATATAGCATCCCTCTGAAAATGGATTATTAAAACAATTTATTGGGAAAATCAGCTTGGACTTTTTCCCCCTGCTCTTAAAGAAAATCTAATCGGAAGCCTTTGGATTGGAGCACTGGATAATATCACCTCTTTGTCAATCCTGCTAATCATCACTGATAGGTATTTCTTTCAAAAAGATTGCTCTGCGTAGACGAAATTTGGCAGAGTAGTTGCCTCTGAAGAGAAGTGGAACAGTAGGAAGTCAGATGTTTATTTTTAAAAACAGCTGCTTATTTTTTTCCTGTCTGCATTATAACCAAAGGTCTAAGCAGTGTGCACCTCCTGATGGAGAGGGGACCCTGCCCGTTAGGCTGCTGGGCTCGGCGGGGTGGATTTCGTGAGATCATGAGATCCACCGCAGATCTTGCGAGTGGCTGCTGCCAGGGCTGGCCCAGACCGTTTTTTCCCATTGCTTCCCTGGTGGATAAGAGGGGACCAGGCACTAGGAGCTTGACTGGGGGAAGGATCAGGGAGACATGGAGCCTTTCCCAATATGTGCTGTACACCGCTCCCCTCCACAAGCCCACGGTCCTCTCCATCAGTAGAAACTGCCCATCCCTCAAGAAGCATGGGTGCACCAAGGAAGGCAAGCATCAAGGGAAGGTCAGTGCTTGCCTGGCCCAAGCCCTGGCAAGCAAGGTAATGAATCATGACAGAGATGGGAACGGTTCCCATTAATTGCGGCTCCGCACACAGCGTCTGAGTTGCCCTTGCTGCACCGCCAGCTGCATCGCCAGATGCCCACAGCCACCGGTTTGGGGCAGGACGAGTCACCTGGGAAATGAAGGAATGCTGAATTAGGAAATGGGTTGAGGTTGCAGTGTGATTTTGTAAAAATAAAATAAGTTGTGTACCCAGGAGTGGAAGGGAACATCTGGTGGGAAGCAGCTCAGTTGCGTGTTTGTTTGCAGGATGTATATAGCGTTCCTCTAAAAAGTGATTAATTAAAATGACTTGCTGGGCATAGTGAGTGCTTGCCAGCCCTCCTTGTGTCGGTGTGAGTTTGAAGGGCAGTTCCTCAGGCAATACACAGGAGCATCGTAACCTTGAGTGGGGTCAGGGGAGGCTGTGATCCCCTTACCGGGCTCTGGTTTATTTTTGGTTGTAATTCCAGAGCAAATTGGAATTAGTTTGCTCAAACACCATGAAGTTATGACTGTTTAGATCAGCCCTTGGTTTGGGAAGGGGGAGTGCACCTCAGGGCTTCTTTCTCCTTCCACATTCGCTCCGTGGATTGAAGATGGTTAGCGTTTAACCTGATACTTCTCTTGGCTCCTCTGCTGATGAAAATTTTTTCTGCCCCCATTAACAATTTTGTTGGCATAGGGGATGTGCTTTGGAGATGTGGATGAACCATCCCTTCATTTCTAACTGAAGCACCTGTGGTAGGAATTGTAGCTTGCTGGGCCACATGAAGCACCAGGAAGAGTTGCCTTGGATGTGTGCAAAGCCAGGCAGCCTTGAGGGCAACCTGAGAAGCTGGCCCAGGGCTATTGAATGCCCAGAGTGGTGACAAATCTCAGGCTGGTCTTGGGCACATGGAGAGGTAGAGGCACCTCCCCGTGGGTGGTGGCTGGGAGGTTTTGCAGACTTCTGTCCGCAGCGGGAGCAGATGGAAGATGATGGAACTATAGACCCGAGCGCGCTCTATACTTTTACCATGGCAGAAGGAATTGTAGGTTTAAAGCTACAGTTTGGCTAAATGAACAAGACCACAGAGGACTGGCCCAGGAGAAGAAGAATAAGAAGACATGTGGTCATCCTTCTACTTACCATTTGCAAGAAGAAAGCCATTTTGATTCCTCTTTCATCATGACCCTGGAGTACAAGAAAACACTTGATACAAAATAAAATGCATTTAAATTTGATGAAGACCTCTTTTTTAATTTTATGCTGTTGGTAGAGGTCTCTTAATTTCTACCTGATGCCAACAGCTTATTAAAAATTTGAGAAGAGCTCAGGTGAATACAAAATTAAACACGTGTAAGAATTAGTATGCATAATTTGACTTGTTATAAGGCAGCATGGAGAAACCTTAGAGCTGCCGTGGAAGTAACCAAACATTGGCTCCATGAAAATGTAGGTTTTGTTCTGTAAACCAAGATCCTGCAATAGTTTGGAACTTTCATTGGAAGAAAATGGATGTGATTTTTTTATTACCAACAAGCTATTGGATGTAAAAGAGCATCTATTCCATCCTTCTATGCTGTTTTCTATACCCTTTGCTCCTTATGTTGGTGGGAATAATTATTCCTGAAGTATCAGTTTTTTGAAGTTCATTAGTATGTTAGTGTGGGATTTAGTTGTTTGTCATATTTACTCCTGCCCTGACTGTCATTTAGCCATATCCTCATTTACATAAGGAAGTTTCACATTGCTATGAGTATTATAAATATGCATTAAGGTGGAGATTTTAAATATTTTTTTTAAAGGAGGGATGGGCAAATTAGAAGATTAACTAAGTCATATTACTTTTCTCATAAACAGGTATTTAAAAGATATATTTACAGCATTTGTGATGAAATAGTGGCCCCAGCCCTTAAAATTTAGTCCACACATCTAAACCCTTCACCTATGCCAAGTATCATCAGCGTCCTGGGCTGTCCTGCAGCTGGTTCCTTACAGCTCAGGCTGCAGGAGAGGAGCTTCTGTTACGTGCTCGTGTATTCATCTGTCCTGTAGTGTAAAAGCATCCTACAAAAGGCAGACAAACTGTAGCAACAGCATAACGCCATTGATGGCATCATCATTAACATCCATGATAGCGTGAGGATATAAAAAAGGTGTTTGTATGATACCAGCTTTCGGAGCTGAAAAAACTGCATAAAACACTTGGGCATGCAAACTCAAAGAAAAGCCTTTTGTTTGAGAGGTCATTTGTTTTTCCCTTTTCTGTGTCATCCTAATAAAGTGTAGTGCCTCGCTCCCAAATCTTGTCTCGTGCATTTATTTTTTTCATAACTTGTACGTTATATGTATTAATGTACTTGGTTTTCATGATTAAATATATATATGCAAGTCCATTGAATGGTGTGATTTAATAAACAGTAGGTTTGCAATGATGTGTTTTACTAATGTGGGACACATTCCACTTACAAATGTGTCTAAAAGCAGTTCTTTGGGCATAGTGCCTGTTTTTCCTTCTGTTCCTTATCTGTCCTTCAAAATAATCAATATGTTTTTAAGACTGAGGGAAGGGAAAGGTCTGAAACATTTGTTTTGGCATTTGCTTCAACGATATGATTGTGGTTGGTTGGTTTGATTTCCTTAGTAACCAAAAAAACAAACCGAAAGTAATTTCTCCTTCATCATCTAATTGAACACAAACAGTACCTCTACTTTTACTAGATGCTTATAAGTTCATGCCGTAATCTCCATCCTCATCCTAAACCTGCCATTGTGTGCACCAGTAGAAGTGGGACACGTAATCTGCTTGAGCCCTTAACGTGATGAACTGGATTTGGGTGAAATTCAGATAAAAAATTGTGTCAACTGTTAACAGGCTGGCCTGTAGAACTTTACAGTCTGTTTATTGATCAAGTTATTATGTTTTAATATACTAAATATTAGAGAAAGAGAAAACATTGTAATGGGGGTGTATTGAAATAATCCAGTTTTAAAAATACTAACATTTCTTTATGTATTTTATGAATCCATGCCAGATTTTCCTATGGATTCCAATAACGGCAACTGTAGAGGCGCCGGCATCGGTAAGTACGCTTTTATAAAACTACATAATCAGCTATAGTCTTTCAAATCCTTTTAATTTTTGACTAATTAAGAGGGGTGCTAAGCAATGTTTGAATACTCTATCTTGTCTGGGAATCCTGTAGATTGCGCTTTTGCATCCTGTGGACAGGTGGGATTTGGGGCTGCTTAGCCTTTGGACCTCTCAGCGTACAACTCACTGAACTCTTCAGCCTGCCCTTCTGCTCTTGTCAGGGCAAAATCTCCATCAAATCAAGGGGGCTGTGCTCATTTCATTAAAAGTTGTGTCTTGAACAGTGACGATGGTCATTAAATGGATTTTGACTGCGCAAACCCGATGAAGATAATGGTTCGTGCTGACTTTAAAGTTTGTAGATTAAATTTGGCACGCTTTGTAGATAATGGCAAAAGTTCTGTTAACCTGAAGAGGTTGAGGCTGAGACTTTTTGAGACTAGTTTTATTCCATCAGGTCCCCTGCTGCTTTTTATTTTTGTTTTGGTTTTCCTGGAACTGAGTAAAACTCCTTGAGCATTACCACTAATCATAGGCAACACAAAGAAGCAAAGCCCAGGTTGGTAGCTGATAGATTATAGAAATGTGATTTTTTTGCTCAAGTGAGCCAATGACTATAGGTTTCCTTGAATTTTATTACGATTCCCTCAGAAGTTTTCCTCTTACGCCTTTGTCAAGAAGGTGACACTTGGAAACCTAGCGTTGGCCATTGTGTCTTTCCTTTTCCAGAGGTGTTGAGGACCTATAGAGTGCACCGCTGCTTAGTTCATGGATGCAAACACCTAAGTATGGTTGTGGAACATAAAATAAGATACCTGCATAAAATTGGATAACTTCAGCATTTATCTCTGTGTACAGATTGTAACATGGTATTAATAATGCTCAGCTTAATACAGTTTTAAAATGTGATCAGTAGGTCCCAATGTGAAAGTAGCTATGTACGTGCAAAATATTGCTTAAATTGCATTGTACGTCCTTTAGAAAGCCAGCTACAATTAGAAAATACTGATAAAAGTAAGCCCCTTGACAAGCTTCACCTTGAATTGCGTTGAGCATGGGACCGTGTCTGAAAGACTTTCTAAAGATTTTTATTACTAATTAGTTAGGATCTTCTTAGTTTTAGGCAGTTTTCAGTTGTGTGCCATTGAGAAACTGTGGATTTCATGCTCTGCAGTGACTGTACAAAAAAATCCCATGCAAAAAATGGGGTGAAGATGCACAGAAAAACTGCTGATGAGAATGAAGGGTAATGTTTTTATCACTGCCTTTTGCTGAACAAACAATTTCTGGTTCGATGCACTACACCTGTCTCAGCTGACAAACACAGTTTAACGACCCAACGGGCTGTGTTTCATAATTGCTTTATTTTAGGTTCTGTAAAGTCAATTTGTAGTTTTGCCATTGTAAATAGAATTTTTTTTGCAAGTAGCAACCTGATGTGTTTTTTAAAATCCTGAACTTGGTTCCATGGTTTCTGGAGCATATGTCCTGTGCTGCTGTGTCTGGCTGCAGTGAGCAGTGCCCATGGGTGACCCCTGCTCCAGGCACCTTTTATCCCCGGCGATGTCCACTGGTGAAACCTTCTCTCTGAGTCTGAACAGGTTTTTTTGGAGGAGGAGCTTTCCTACCTCTCTTGGCAGTAAATGACGTTGCTGTCTGCTTCATCAGGTGCTTTTCAAGTTACTTAGATATTTTTTTCTGGAGTGTTTTTTATCCTGAATCTATCAGGGAGGCTGGTACTGGTGAGCGTTACAGCCAGGTTTTGGATTGTGCCGGTACATATATGTAAGATGGCACGTTTCTTGGTAGTGATCCATGGGGAACACTCTTTTCCCATGCAGTCCATTTATTTTGGCACTTACAGGGTGGCATTTTCAAGGGTATAGATTTTGAGCTTTTGTTAGTCCTGTATTGACTTGTATTAAAAAAGAATATTTAATGGCAAAGTTAACTGAGATCTCAGTCAAAACTGGTGTGAGCCTCTACTGGGATACAACGTTGTTGTGGTCCCAGAGCTCTTCTGCTAAATCCGGCAGCTTCAGAGGAGGCTATCGTGTAAGATGGGACTTTCCCTCAGCGTCAAGAGATGCAGTGCATTTTTGTAGCCACCTTTTTTGGGTGTTCCTGCTCGCTGGGGAAAGCTCAGCTTTGCCAGAACCGTGCATCGGTCAAATACGCGGTTCTCAAATAGTCACGTTTTGCTTCCTTTGAATGACACTGTCACAGGGACTGGGGGAGAGGGGTTGGTTCTAGCTCTGCGGCTGACTTTATAACTGACCTTGGCAAGTGACTGTCTGTTAGTTTCTTTATCTCTAAATAGTAATTAGGAATAATGCAGCATTTTGTAAAGTTCTTTGAAATGTAGATCTGAAAAGCACCGGGGCGACTGAGAGATACCCATCATTAAGAACATGGGCAGGTCTATAATTTGTTTCTAGAACAAGACTAATGAAATACATTCCTCAAATTAATAAAATCAAATAACCCAATACCATCTTAAAACTGGGGGACAAGTGAGGCTGTGTATTCTTGTCTTGTAGTTTAGGCTATTCTATTCTACTCGTGCCGCAGAGCAAAGTACTGTAGAGCAGGAGAATGCTGAGGTGTGCGACTTGTTGGACTTGAACGCTGAGATGCCTGTGTGAGTGTGGGCTGTAGGAGCACATCTTTTATGGCCTGTTTTGAGGCAGCTTATAAAATGGGCCATAATTTGGCCTAAAGTATGCATGAGCTCCCACAGGCAGAAGGGAAGCCAAAAATCACTTCCCTTCTCTGCCTTTATTATTTTAACACAGTCTCATACAAAAGCTGAAGTCTGTAGGAGTCTATATATAGATTTCTGAGGATGTGTTTGAAATTCAAGGAAACAATATAGTCTTCTTTTGAAATGTTCTCCTCTTTCCTGTATTTTTTTTTGGTATTCTCAACTACAAAAATTCTTTCAATAGAAAATAAATAATGATTTGAGATAGCCGTACGATTCCACCTCTTTTTTTTTTTTTTTTAATATGCAGAAATCTTACAGAGCAAATAAAAGTTCTTTTTCAGACTCTTTATGCATGAAGTCTACTTCTACTTAAATGCTAAGTCAAATGTCAAAATAGATGTGTATGTGATACTGGGACCAGCTGTTTGAAATGACTTCGCCAAACTCCACTTAGACACTAGTGTGAAATAAGTAAATATTTGCATTAGAACAGCCAGCCGTGAAGTGATGGTGGTGTTAATGAACACGTGGGTCTGGAGCTTCAGCGCTGGCACCCCCTGGGCACTAAGGAAAATGTTTTTGCCTCTGTTACTGTTCCCAGCCGTCTGGGTGCTGCACCACTGGAAATACTGCTTTGACAGTGCTCATTGGTGTTGTCTTTCGAAGGCCATCCTTACCACCATAAGGGCTGTTAATTTCCCTATTTTAATTAAAAGCTGAGGTTCTGGGTCATAATAAAATTGTGTAAAATTTACACAAAAATTGAGGACGAGTCCAGAGTCCAAGGTAAGAGCAAATACCTGCTGTAGTCAAGTGAAGCCCTTCAGCCTCTTAATGTCTCTTAAACCTCCTGCCAGACGCCTCTGAAGAGACATGGTTGAAGTTTCATTTTGTCAGGACCGTCCCAGCGGCGCTGGGAGCGGGGAGCCACATGCCACTTGGTCCCACCACCCTCCAGCATGCTTCACTTGTGAGCTGTAGCTCTTAGCCACCCTCGGGTGTGAAGGGGCTGTGCCACCGTACGAAATCTTATGGTGCAGCTCCAAAGGTGAACTGCACACTGGATTAGCCACCAAACCCACGCTCCTTCTGGTGAATGCCTGCTAGCCAGAAGATCCCAGTTTGCTGAACTGAGCCGAGCTATGTAGTCCCAATCAAATGTTAAATGGTGCCCTATTGTAATTTTTTTCAATGTCTGTATTACGGTCTGTGTGATTAAAGGTGCAGAAAGGAGGATGTTCGGTAAGTGTGGTACAGAAGAGAGGACGGCGTTGTAAGGACACGGAGTTACAGCACCTGCGAGCACGGAAGGGGCCAAGACTGAACCTTGAATTGGCTTGAAATGGAAGATTTTATCACTTCAGACCTCCAAGTTCTTGTGTGTCTGTGTTGTTGTGGGGTTGGTTGGTTTTAGGGCTTTTGTTCTATAAATTCCAGCATTTGGGGTTTTAGGTATTTTTGATTTTTAAATTTTGTTTTTCAAATTTCAGTTTTCTCCTAGAAACCTTTGAGGTCTCATGGACAGTTCCACAACATCTTCCAACAGACCAGGAATGCCCTGTGGTTTTTACTGTTTCACTTGCATGTAATAAACAAGTCAATTCAGTGAAATTTTCATTAGGTGTGAGCTTGGGGTGTGGGGCAGATGGTCGCTGAACATATGCTCTTTTCTTTCTGAACAAAACTTTATGTTTTTATAGAGCGCTGCAAATGCAAGCCTATAAAAGCTACCCAGAAGACCTATCTACGCAACAATTACAACTACGGTAAGAACAGCTGCATGGCCAGCTCCCAACATTTTTAAGGTTACAGTAAGGGGAAAATTTTCCTTAAAAAAGCCTATGGTCCCAGTTACCGATGGTTAATCCAGTGGTACTTATTACAAAAGGAAGATGTGGCCTGAAACATTTCCAAATTAGGATGATGGTGGGGATTAGTTTAATACGTTATAAAAGAATGTCATCTGTGACACAGAGTGATCTCAGCGTCAGCGCAGGCATCTGGGGTTCGTGCACTTCTCTGTTGTGAAACGTGGTGTGACGAAAGTGACAGTGTGGGCTGCTGTGCTTGAACTGCCTCTTTGATTTCCAGCTCCAACATGCTCTGCTTTTGCCAGAAAGGATGTTTTTACTAACTTTCATGCCTACAAACTCACCGTGGGATCTGACAGGCATACTAGGTTCTTTCCTTCTTGCATATTGAAGCCAGCAACTGAGCATCTTGCCAGCTGTGTTATGCTGTCAGTGACTCCTGTAACATGCATATGATGCCTTCTCTTGTCCAGATTGTCCTGGTCTTCAGGCATATCGCAGGTCCAGGCTGCTACTTTACTTCATACTGTTTTAAACAATTGAGGCTGCTGAAGCCAGGGAGTACTTATCACAGGAGCTGAACAATTGGGCCCATCCTTTTTCACATTTCTGGTGTGAATAGCCATAGGCTCAGGGAACTTGAAGACTTCATTTAAAGGGTAGCGATTGTGTAATATTTATTAAGATTATGCATTTATATGCAGCTATTCAGATAAGCTTCTTTTAAAAATAGATCCTATTAAAAGCTAAAGAAATACAATTGTACTCAAACTTATTTTTTAGGTGACTAGTCGGTTTTATGTTGTTTTGGTGGATTTGTTTGGAAAATAATTACAGAGTGACTACTCTCTAGTGGGTACCTGCATATGGCAGAGAGTCACAGAGCATACTGCTACCCATCTTTTCAAGCTTTTGAAATTAAAGAGGTTTCAAAATGCATTTGAAATAACTCCAAACTAAAGCAAGATTTTTAAAAAAAAAATCTTACAAGGTTTTAAGAAAGTGGATCACTTGGGGTAAATGGTGTATATTAAATGCACAGGTTAGTAATTGCTAATTGCTGACAACTGTATTTAGTGTGGTTGCAATACACACTGGTTGATGGTCCTTATGGGCAGTGCACATGGAGAGAGGGGATGTGTAAGCCCATGGTTTTCTTTCTTCCATATTACCTTTTTCACGTAGGTCAAAAGAAATTCGGAATCTGGGAAATCTGCTGTTTGTAAGAGAAAGGGACTCTTGTTTGCAGGCTGTGAAAGACGTGGCATTCTCTGGAGTGTGACCTCTGGATTGGCTTTGCATTTGCATGTGGTATCAGTTCACTGGTCACTGTGAGAGACACAAAAAGCATTGCCTTTGAAAGGCAACTGTTCCTCCTATCCAGCTTAAGGTGAACGGAAAGGATGAGGGAGGAAACAATTAGATGGGTCATCAGGTCAAGATCAGGAGCGTTTGGAGTTCATAAAGAGCAGATCAGATTGGTGCTGGGTCACTGGAAAGAGAATTACAAAGGTAAGGGCCTGTCATCCAGCAGAAGCAGTGATATGAGGAGTTTTAACGCACATTCACGTTTCATGAAGGGTTGAGGGTGATGTACTGGTCATCTGTGCTGCGGGTGGTCACAAAGGGATCAGTTACAGCCTGAGGGAGGAGGAGGGCGTACAAGGAGTGGGTTAAATATATTTAAAGTGGAAAGGGCAAAGAAGAAGAGATGCTGAAACTGAAGCCCCACTTTAACAGGACATAAATCCAACTGGTACGTAACTCCTATTTGTGACCATACTGTTATGAGATACATGGAGCTACCTGAACCCTCTTAGTGGAGGGTGAAGTGAAGGGGTGGGGGCAGGGATGGTGCTGGAGTTCAGCTAAGCTTTTCATAATGGACCATGTAAAAGACTAATCCCAGAGGTCACCAGGAACGGCTTGGGGTGACCTGCATTATCTGCTGCTGCTAACTACGCTCTTTGTGCTTTTTCCCAGTCATTCGAGCTAAAGTGAAGGAGGTAAAGACTAAATGTCACGACGTCACTGCAGTAGTGGAAGTAAAGGAGATCCTAAAATCTTCCCTGGTGAACATCCCAAAGGACACTGTAAACCTCCACACAAACTCTGGCTGCCTGTGCCCCCCACTCAGCGCCAATGAAGAGTACATCATCATGGGTTACGAAGATGAGGAGCGCTCCAGGTAACTCCTTCTACATTGTCCTTGGAGCATATTTGTTGTTTGTTCCCCTGCCCGTAAAGCTGAACTTCAGGTGCCACCAGGAAAGGAAAACTTGGAGTGACTCTGTACATCTCCTTAATGGTATTCACGGAGGGATGAGGGTCTCTGCAGGCACAGAGTCTTCCATGTGCTGGGTTGTGTAGGTGGTGCTTGCGGGCTGATGGAGTAACTTATTGTCTCTGTTGTGTAGGCTACTCTTGGTGGAAGGCTCCATAGCTGAGAAGTGGAAGGATCGCCTGGGTAAAAAAGTAAAGGTAAGAAAGTATCTCACCAGGAGTCGAATGTTGCAGGTACCATGAAACACCTACCTAACCTTTTCAAAATAAGGGAAGGAAATACACATGCTGACCCCAGTTAAATAATATTGAGTATAAAAAATTAACTTGGTTTGTTATTTGCTGCATTACTATAGAAATGCATGCTGAATAAACTAAAGGGATAGACTGAATTACCCTAAAGTATACCAGTGCAGCAGCAATCAAAACCTCTGTCTCAACTGAACAGTAGGAGTGTTTTAACTCCACAGGCAAACTGTGAGTTCTGCAACACACGCCTATTTCATTTGGATTGTGATACTAATTGGGAAAAAAAACCACCCACAAGAGGGCTTTACAAATGTTTTCCAGACTAAGTCAGAACTGTACTTTTCAGATATTTTTAAAGTATGGTTCTCTTACCAAATTGGGTGGATTAAAGACTATTTTAAATTTACCTTCCTGGCTTAGGTGAGGGAGGTTGTTGTAGAGAACTGGAAGCAATGAACTCAAGTGCAAGCAACACATGAAAATATATTCTAATGTTTTCTAATTTAAATGTATTCTAATGTATTCCAAGTTCTGGAAGGATTGCCTTTTTGTATTTTGATGCACTGCAAAGTATCAGTGATGTTGATGTTGTTAGGAGTGTCATTTTACACAGAATATTCTTTCTTTGACACAATTTCTCAGCCGTTGATTTGACATACTGGTTGTGCCTGTGCAAACTGGTCTCTTCCACTCAGCACTTTCTTCAACGGCGTTAATGGGACTGGCAGGAAAATACCATTCTGATTGCAAACGTAAGATTTTCTGTGCACGTTTATCACATCCACAGAGATGCCATGAGTGACGAGATATGGAGGTCTTATTCCAAGTTGTTTGATTTGGCAGAACGTTGTGAAGTCCAGTGCCACAGAGCAAATACCACGTTACTGCTGTGGGCTGACTTCTTCTCGGCTTCAGTTCTTGGGTGGTAGTGTCACTTGTTGGGGTTTTTTTTTTGGGAACTCACTTATTTTTCTCACCTATTTCCTCATGGTCTGTGTGCTGCTGACCCTGCCCTCACACCCAGCCTGGGGATGTGAGGACCACGCCACGTTGTCACCCACTTCTCATCATAATCTCCTTCACCAAAAGCATTGTCAGTTGTACTAACTATATTTATTATGTTTTTTTGTAGTGGTGTTGCTATTACCTGGAAAAATAAAAACAAACAAATAAATTAATTAATTTAAAAAAAACCAAACAAACCACTTTGGCTATTTTTTTTATCCTGCTTTCCCCAAAGACTGCCTGAATAGCTTCATTTAAATTTTATTATTTAGTAGGTGAGATGCTTTTGTGCTGAAGCTATTATGCCTTGTATCAGCCCCTTCATTCAGAGAGGCTACAGGAAAGCCGGGAAATGGTGTCTTCATTTAAAGTGACTTTTAGCGATAACCTTGCATTCCACCATTTGAGCCCCACACAGGGTAGGGCGATGGAAACAGCAACAGCGTTTTATTTTTTCGCTGCTGTTAGTAAACACATGCGGTTGTTTTACATATGACTTATTTCTTCTTCTGTGATCTCTTTTGTAATTTCTTTGCCTTTCAATGTGCAGCGCTGGGATCAGAAGCTCCGCCACCTTGGGAAGGGGAAGGGAGAGCCCGGACACGGCGACTTGGCTCCAAAGCCCGGCAAAGCCAGCAGTGCCCGACAAGCGCGCAGTTAGATGCAGGATGCCGTACCTTGACATGCAGTGGACTATCTACCAAGACTTCATTGTTGGAGCAGCAAAGGAGAAATTGCACTATTGCACGTTATATTCTATTGTTTACTACAAAGTAATGTTTTAGCTTATATTAGTTTTTATTCTCCCTTTTGTTTTCTACTTTCTTTTTTTTTTTTTTTTCCTTTTTTTTAGGATATGTGCCAGCTCTGGAAATACATGGTTTGGGGTTTTTTTCTGTAACTGAGAACGGTAGAAAACTGCCCTTATGAGATGGAGAAAGACAAGGACATGTTTAATTTACCATTTCACCTCCTGAATCTTCTTAGGGAGAAAATTTGGATGCAAGCAGAAATGAGATCTGGCAATGACCATTGCTTAAAGTCATGAGTCGCGCTGGCTTCCCCCTTTCGCTCTTTAGTCACTATTTGCTGAAACTTACTGTGTTGGGGGCAGGTTGTTATCTGGTTTTAAGTGCCTAATTTTTTATTCTGAAATATAATTCTGAAATATATAAAGAAATGATGTTAGGAGAACTGTTTTACTCAGTACATCTTTGTTAAGTTTTCTTATAAATAAACCACTTGTGTAAGCCAAAGTCTAACTTAAAGTATGTCCTGCGACAAACACGGTGTACTCAGGGGACCTGGGCTTTCCAGTTCTCTGGACCTTTCAGGAAAGGTTGTATAGCTCTGTTAGTGCAGGATGTAATTTATAATACACTTCTTCTCTTATAATGGCAGTTTTTTTCCCCCTTTTCTTTCTTTTCTCTGCTGAGTTGTAGGAGTAGACTGATTTACCAGGCCTGCTTCTCAGTACAGGTCTGCACTTTATCCTTCTGATTTTGTGGTGTTATTCTAAAATCTGTGCCTACATAAACAAGTGTTCAATGCTCAGTAAAATGTGTCCAATAAAAGAATTGTAGTTGCCAACACAGACGTTATCTGACTTGTGAACCAATGTCGAAAATACAATAGGCAAAAAACCCCTTATTTTTGGTGCCTTTATAGAATTCTTCGCAGATAATGCAAACACATTTGAAATTATCTTCAGTTTTCCCATTGTCCCATGTTCAAAAGAAATTAAAATGGGATAAGTAAAAGAACAGTCCTCAGCTGTAGTCTGCAGAGGGGAACCCACTCTACTGAAGATGCAAATGGCTGTTGCGTTCTGGCTGTCAGTGCAGTCTGAAGTGCTTTAGGGCAGCCTTTCGTAAAGAAAACACTGTTGGATTGTTAGGTAGTTTGAAAATATGATAATAAGTAACCACAAGAGTATTTGGGAATATTTATAATAATGCTATTTTAAGATTTTGGTTCATAACTAGAGGTCTCAGGGCAAGTTTTCCATTGGGCTGGATACCACGCAAGTTGAAACATAGAACTGTTTCCTGCAATACTCGGATTTATTAGTTGTTTTCTTTTTTTAAATTAAAAATAAAGAGGTAATTTAGGGGAAAGAGTGGCGCTGAAGGCTAGCAGTGGAATATTAATCCTCCAGCTAGTTCAGTGTTTGCTCAGGGTGCTGCACGGGCTGGCCGCTAGAAGCTGTGGAAGGACTTTCAAAGAGGAAGCTGAATTAGAAGAATAAAAATTATTGAAACAGCAACAAAGCTATTGCCATTTGGTGTATTTTGGATACTGTAGCTTGGTGCTTCTGTTGTCATCCACCCTGCTGCCTTGTTCCTGTGTTTTCCAGCCACACTACCCAGCAAGCAGATCTCTGCCTGTGGTGGTCACAGTAGGTATGACAAGGTGAACATCCTTGCCATACTTGCTGAAGCAGCAAGCCCTATGAAGCCCATTGTCAATCATATTTAATTACTGGGTGTTGGACTTTTTATTTATTTTTTATTTTTTTGAAGAAATCAGAGGATAGCAGGCAGTTTATGTGAGAAGGAAAATCTGCTGCATCTTGTTTACTACTGTCCTCCTGCCCCCATTCTCTGAGTCTTCTGAAGAAAGTGTAGTAGTCTGTTATTTTGTATCTTGCTTAATTAGGTCTCAGTTCAAGACTTGTCTAACCTCTCATCAAATTAGAGTCTGTGGTGTGAAAATGTTTTTTATCTTCCCTGTGTTGTGTTGAGCTTTGCCTTGTGCTTCCCCTTGCTGTCACCCTAGTCCTGCACTTGAAGTGGGTCAGTGTCTGCTGGTGGGTAGTGTTTTACTCAGTTAAGCTGCTTGTAAAGGTCCTGCTTCCCATCCAGCATCATTCCTCTCTTAGGGTAAGATACTCTTGCTTCATCTTTTAATCCCCCTAGCTAGGGTCAAAGGAAAAGTAATGTTCTCTGGGGACAAAGGGAAGGAAAGAACTAGATGTGCTGGATGAGAACTGGTTTCTGACCATCTTCCAGTCCTTAATGTTTTATTTGCCTGGCTGAAACTCATGCCTGTTCTTTGTGTGATCAACAAGCCGATGACCAAAAGTGAGGCAGCTCTGTTCGGAGTCATTAACCACTGCTGTTGTGCGTTCCCAGCGAGCAGAGGAGGTGGTGGCTTCCTCCGAAGGAGAGCAGAGGCTTTGCGCTCCTCTGGGCCGCACCAGCCAGGAGGAATGGTTCCTCGTCTGTCCTCCCTCAGCTAAGGGAGCAGTTGCAGAGGTAAGGGGGAGCTTGCTGAGATGTTTTCACCTCCGTAAGAGCAGGGTCTTGGCAGCAATCCCACGGGAGCCCCCTCGGGTGGCTGAGCAGTAGCACTCGTAGGTGAGGAGCACGTTGCTCTGGCTGGGGCTGTTAAACGGAGGGGTTTCTACAGCAAGTGGGAATCCATGAGAGCTGATGTGCATTGAGCTGTTCCCTTTAGCTCTCTAGATCTGAGTTTGGTATTGAGAGTATTTGTACTGGAGGAGTATAGTCTGGGAGCAAACCTGCCTCTGCTCACTGCAGGAGTAACAGCACCTGACCTCAGGTGTTACCAGTGACGAGAAGCAGCTGGTTCTTCTGTATCCCACGCTGTTCGGTCTGGTGTTAGCGAGTCCCTTCTCACCGGAGCCTGACTCTGGCGCTTCCTTCAGGGAAAAAAAGACCTCGGATGGCTGTAGAGCACTGGCTGCACCAAAGCTGCTGGTGTGGGCTTTGATGGTGCGTCCCTTTTAAATGACTGTCCGTGTGCCGGAGGGAAAGCTGGTTTCCCTCTGTTTCCCAAGCTCTTCTATGACAGTAAAAAGACAGTATGTAGCTTCTACTCTTCCCTTTAAACCCGCAGTGAAACTACTTGAGGGTCGTGCTCAATCTGCTATGAAAACCTTTGTAGCTATGGAAAGAGTGCTCTGTAATCACTAAGGGGATTTACGTGTTTCATTTCAAAACTACTTTGTTTGGAGCCAGCACTAAAATCCTACCAAAGGAGAGCAAACAAAGTGGCATATGACAGCCAGCTTGTTAATTGTGTACAACGTGGTTAATTTTACTGGGTGATGCACATACCTACATGTGCACATGCGACCAAGTGTCATGGGATGTATGGAAGAATTGATTAAAACCATGCCTTTCCCACATCTGGGTTATATTAGTCCAGGGAGAAAATATGCAGCTTAAAATCTCTGTGGATAATTAGTGTGACATGTTGCTTATCAGAAGGCACCCTTTCTTAGTGCAGCTCAGCAGAGGAGAGGGCAGGAGGAATAAACACCAAAGCTGCTTATTCGCAAGCGATGTCTCTGGTTTCTGGCAGGGGTTGGCTCGTGGTTTTAATAAATCTGTTCTGGACATGTTGGCAATGGCATGAAAATAACAGGGCTTAATTTCAGCCTGGGTATTATTATTTTGGTGTCTAATATGTTATTATATATAAGCCAATAACAAGCAGAGTCTATATGGTGAGAACAACTTTCACATTAATGCTAATGAGAAGAGCACAGTTTGGTTGAGCAGGGTTGCAGGGGGAGCCAGTGCTGGTAGCAATAGCAGCCGGAGGGCCTCCTGCTTTCAGAAAGCCTTTGTTCGGAGAAAAATGCAAAATCAAGATCCCTGGGGGTGCGGTGGTGGTGGTGGGGCAAGTGAAAGATGTCAGCATTTTTAAAGGGAGGATAAGATATCAAACAGACTATATAATAGGACTCCACTGGATTCAGGGCTTTTTTTGTAAGATTCTAGTGTATTAAGCCTGGGAAAGGTATGAGTGGAGTGTAACATTGATGATGGGATGTAATATCTCTACTCTGAGTTACACACTGGGCAAATCCAGCGCCTGCTGGGAAGAGGTAGGCTGCAGCTTTGGGGGGCTGCCAGTGCCATTGCCTGGTTCCCCTGCATGTTGCTGCTATTCCGGAAGATGCCAAAATCCATACCTTAAAGGATTTGTATATTATAAATTAGGCAGGTAAGTCAATGAGATAGTAAGAATGAACGAACAAATGAACATTATGTGCTGGGGAAGTAATACAGCTGGTGACGCTTAAATCCAGCTGTGTGGGAGAGACTTACTGGCTACTATTGTTTCCCTTCCCTGACATGAAATAACTTAATCCCATAGCTGTCGGTAATGTCTGCTCATGGCGCAGTCCCGACGGTCTGCAGAGCATGCGGTGTCAGGACCCACGGCTTGCCTCCCCGCGTGCTGGCAGTGCCGCTGCGGAACTCAAAATGAAAAAAAAAAAAAAAGTCCTTTGCTTCATCTATAGGACAGCACAATGCTTCCCTGTCCTGCAGGAGAGAGCTTAGTAAATCATTCTGTGATCCACGGAGGGGGATTTTCATTCCTTCTATAACCTGGTGCAGGTTATTTGATTATTGTTACTTGCTTTGGGCAGCGGCATTGGAGGACAGGTAGGTGCAGGCTCTGGCAGCTATTGCTGTCTTGCTGCATGTGAACCATGCCTTGTGTTTTCTTTGCACTTCTGTGCTTTGCAAGCCTTCAGCAGTAAAATGAATGAACAGAGGAAGGAGAACAAAGTGAAACCATCACTGTGATGCTGTTGCCCTTTCCTGAGGATAAACAAGGGAGCGCTGTGCTTAAGGTGTGTTCCTGAATGGTTGCTGCACCATGGGATTAGCAAAGACAACACCAAAAAGCAACGTGTCCAGAAAGCTGTTTGTAACTGCATCATCTGTAGCGCCACTGACCAGGCACCACTAGACCCTCTTTGTCAAAATGTTCTTATTCCCTGTATGTCGGGGCAAAAGGGGGAAAAAAGTAGCTTTGTTCCCTGTGGGGTTCTTGGGCAAGATGTATTTGCCCGCCCCTCTGACCTGTCACCCTGAAGATCGCAACCCCTCCTCCCCTGAGCACGAGGTTAGTTAGTGCCTGGTCCTTCCCACGTGTTCTAACCTCTGGAGAACATCAGCCCATCCTCCAAACCTGAAGCTGCCTTGCACGAGGCTTCCTGGACATGCAGTACACCTCGATTTTTCAGCTCATGCTGGAGGGACATGCAGACATGCAGAGCTAGCTCAGCCCCGTGAGGAGCAGTAGCTGTTCTGATGGGCACCTTCTTATGATGTAGGAATTGCTGAGGCTGGATTACTCCCTCAGTAATTTTCGCTGTTGCGATCCTAGGTTGTGCATGGAAGACCAGGTAACCACTTCGTTCACAGAGCAGCTCTACACGCCTACACGAGCCCCAAATAAGCCTTGTCACGCAAGAGAGATTGTTTGCCTCGAAGTAATCCCATGCTGGCAGACGCGGCACTTTGGGCCAGCCAACTGCCGTCTCATCCGCTGCGGGGCTGGAAAGCTTGGGTGAGTGATAACGGAGGGAGACAGGGGGATTGAAGGAAAAGGGGTGTCAGGATGAAGGCAGCAGAGAGTACTGGGGGCTCTGCTCTTGTGCACCTTTCCCAAGCGATGCACTGTGAAAAGCAAGCGATGCGCCACATTCTCCGGTCCTGGGGCCGGGTGCATGCCTGGACAGCAGATGCCATGTGCTTGCAAGCATACACAAGCAACCCTTCCTATCCTAGGAGTAAAATGTAGTTCAAACACGGGACTCTAAAACAGCTCATCTCAGGGTGGGACCCTGCAGCTAGTGGGTATTTCTGGTGCCTTCGGTTCAGCTTTCTGGCTGTAAATTGAGGATGACAATTTCTCACGGAGGATAAAATTGTTTGTTCCTGTGAGTACTCATGGCAGTGAGAATACCACCAAAATGCAGTGCAATGGGTGGCTCTTCAGCAGCTTCAGGAGGTGCTGAGTAGTTAAAAAATTCAGGATCCCACAGGTGAAATAACCGTGTTACTGTATAACCAAAGGCAACATCGTACCATCGCAGGTGAATAATGAGACTGAATGCACATGTCATCAATAGCTCTAATATTAGGACTTCCTAAATGTTGAACGCTTAACATAGCAAATCTGATCTTCCTGTAATAAAGGTTTGTGTGCAGTTATCTAAGGTATGAAATAGGAGACTTGAAGAGATTTTGGTCATGTGATCATGGTTCATTGGGAAGATTGAAACTCTTTGTCTGCCATATGGACCTGTTTCTGTCCCAGGTGGTGTGTCTTCTCATGGCCCTCTCTTTGTGTTGCTGAGACAGGGAAATCTGCACCACCTTTTTTTTTGTTGTTGTTGTTCCAGATTGAGTATCTGTAAGCAGACATTAATCACCAGTTCTTGCATCCATAATCCCAGCTTGTTTCAGCTTCTTTTTCTCGGAGATGGTTTGTCCGAGTGACTATTCCTCCCCACAGCGTGGGATAACTGGGCTTCTCCATCCCACGCTCCAGTCTCCATCACCCCAGGGATCTCATGGAGGGGCTCACAGTGCCTCCACTCCCCCTTGTCAGTGTTGTTTTCCTGCTCCCCCTGGCCTCACGGAGCCTTTAGCCCAGTGCCTCTGCTCTAACATCCCATCTGACATTTCCTGAGGGCTTCCTTGCTGATACGGGCTTCCCTCCTGTTTGCTGCTGGATGCAAGTCTTGCTTTTCCCCTTGCAGCTCTCCCTTTCTGCTTTCTTGTGGCTTTCTGCCCTGCTGTCCCCTGCCTGTTTCCTGGCTGCTTATCTCCCTTTTTTCCGCTCATTGTCCCCTGTTCCTGCAGCTGGAGCCAAGCCTCCCACCGCTGGCTGAGGGGTACCAGGGCCATTTGCCCCCTCCCATCGCCCCATGTCCCCTTTCAAGGTGGTCTGCGGGTATCAGTTACAGGGAAATTTGCCCAGTCTTTGAAGGATTTAAACTGAAATGCCCAGGAGCTCTTGCTACATCTTTGACCCCGTGGCAGCCCTCATGATTTAATGTCAGATTTCTCCCCCACCCCAGGCTGCCAAGAAATGAAAGTGCTGAAGCTGCTGAGAGAGAGGTCTGGCTTCTCCTCGCCTGTGTGGGTGGATGAAGTATTCTTCCTTAGCTTTGCCCCTGGAAATGACTGCGTCTGAAACTGGATCAAAACAAAACAACCCCAGGCCCTAAACAGCTGATATTTAATATTTCAGGCTGTGCAGACACTCAGTTGCTAAATATTCAGCTCAGGGCTTACAGCTTGGCAATGGAGAGCTGGGTGTTATCGGGAGAAGTACTGGGCAGTCTTAAACACCACAGTGTGAGACGCCCTTCAGCTGATGTCTAAGTACTGAATAACCATTGCCCAGCGTGGCCAGTTTCTTCTTGAGGGCAAAACACAGCACAGGATGTTCCTAACACACTACTTAAGGGGAAGGGGGGGGGGCATGAAAAAAGATGTTAGCATTGCATGTCAGTCCACAGTTTCAGCACATTCATCTTTGTTTAACATCACGGTGCATCTGCAGCTGGCAGGAGGGCTGGCTCTGGATGGGGCTGGGGAAGCTCTTCAGGCTACAAGTTCTGCTGTGAAAAGGTTCCCACCCCTCCAGCATGTGGCTGCTGTGACAACTGTTTAGCATCAGCTGGAGCCCAAAAGATTCTCATGCCTTCCAGGTATTTCTGGGAGTGGTTCAGAAAGCCAAGAAGTGCAGTTTTACCTTAAATGGCCCTGAAGATCAGTCAGGCTTTTGGTCCTTCCCCTATTTAAAATCACATAGTAAATGGTAAGCAAATGCTGATGCCAACATTCCTGCCATCATTATTCTGAAAACAGGTTAACTGAAAGGTATTTAATCCTTGAATTTTCATGCTGAATTCCTGGTAACCCTCTCTTACCCATTGTAAAATCTGTTAATTCCAGAAGACTGTTTGACTCCCTTCAGCTAAAATTCTTTTTTGCTTTTGATGTCCTTCCCTACAATTTGCATCTCTGTCTTTTTGAGAATTTAGGTGTCTCTGGAGCTTGATTTACATCTGTAACTAAGGCTTTGTCAGGGCTCCCTGGGAATATGCATGGTGGACCCAACAGTGAATAGGTTTCACAGGGCTTTACTGTGCCAGCCCATGTGCTCAGAGGTAGGGCTTTCTTGCCATTCCCTGTCCCTCTGGGACCAGGAAGATGTTTGGCTCCAGAAGCATCCATTTGTCTTCCTCGGGCACTGCTTGTCGGAGAGGGGGAAATTTCCCCAGTGCTCTGTGAATGGGATGAATAGGAATAATAGGAACTCTGTGAGCATCAGCTACACAAGACTGATGGGCATCCTGTGGCTTTCAGGCATTTAATTCACAAGAAATAAAGGCTGAACTTCGTTGCTTGTCCCAACCACCACCTGGGCATGTCTGTAAACCACCCTCTACCACAGAGGAAACTCTTCTGCTGCTGCTGTGTGATAGCTTACAAGTGATACCAAGTCCTATAGTATTTTGTGTAATGAGAACTGAACTTTGAAGAACTCCCTCATTCCAAAAATTAAAATCAATGCATGCCTGCTTCTGCTGACTGACCTGAATATATCTGAAATTCAGTGTGGGTTTTGAAAGGTTTCAGTTTCAGCAAGGAAGGAGTTAAAATTTTTTGCCTGGGAGCAAGGAAATTCTTAGTTTTAGTGCAGACATTTTTTGCAGGGTTAGAGGGTTGGATCAACCGTGGGGAATTAATTCATACCCTCCATGTGCTAGAAGAGGGATACACATCGTTGCTAACATGTTTTGTTGCCAAAGACTGTTTCCAAAGGAGCCAGGAGACATGTCTTTGCATTCAGCTGGATTTTGGAGTATTTTGTTCCTGGAAGGTTGAGAGGAAAAGGTAAATGTCAGGGTATTTCTGTCTTTGCCAGCACATTCATGGAAAACGTATTTAACAAACAGCTTTCCCCTTCACTGCTCTCAGCCTGTGCTCCCTCCCTGACCGAAGATCTCAGCCCCTCAGGGGTCTCTTAATGTATCATTCACCAAAGAGTGTCTGGTGACCTTGCAGGTTCTGAAGAAGCGTATTTTTCTCCCTCCTTTTCTTGTCATCCCTATCTTCCACTGATGCTTCATATCTCTCCTTTTAGTTCCACGTTCTCCACCACATCTTTTTTTGGCAATGTATCTTCCATATTGCACCTCTTGTCCTCTCCTGGGCATTTCCCTCTGTGGCTGTTCCCAGACACACAGGAATCCTCCTCTGCTCCACACAGCTGCAAGGCACAGCTGGCTCTCGGCTTCTGCTCCTTTGCTCTGCTCAGGCGGGGGCTGCATCGTGGCCTTTAACAGCCCCAGGAGCAACACCCGCCAGCGCAGCAGGTGCCTGGGCTGTGCCTGCAAGCCGGGGTGACCGAGGATGTGGTGGGGAGGGGAGGGAAGGCCAGCAAGTGCTGGTAAAGCTGGGACTAGAAATATAAACCCATTTGTGCTGTGTGACAACCTGCCTTTCCGAGGCTGTTCGGCCCAGTACGTGCTGTGCTGATGGAGCTGGGAGCAGATGCAGCAGGGAGGCAGGAGCGAGCATGTCTGCAGGCCATGAAAACCAACTGTGGCTTGGAGGAAGAGCCTGGCAGTGTCCTTTCTCTTCTGGAAGAGTGCATAATGCCTTCCCCTCTAACCTGGCTAGGAGTTTTGTGTGTATTGACACTAAGAGGATGAAAAAGTATTTCCTTCATTTTTCTGAGTAAGAAAAAAATCATCCCACAATGGACATCTTGCACAGGCATTAAAGGAATTCTCACATGGTGCATCAGGTCCAGCAGACCCCATAGAAGAGGCCATCATCACTGTTATGTTCCTAATCACCTTAAACTAGTTTATTAAAAATATTTTTACCTCCAAAGTCTTCCTAAATCTCTTCCTCTTACAGTATCTTAAGACACGCAAGGTATGCCTGTAAACGATATTCACTTCTAGTACCATTATCCACAGGTATCTTCAAGTATCACATTGTCTCTCATGGAAAATACACCTTATTAACTTTCTGTAGGAAGAGAAACATGGGTCATTGTCAAGGACATGCAAATATGCTAAGTATTGTGACTAGCAAAATCTAGAGGTCCTCTTGGGTCTGCTAGCATGCTTGCAATGTGCTTTCCATGCTGACATACTCTGTTGAGTCTTATGTATGTTTTACGGCTGATTTCTGTTTGATAGTGTTTTTTTCCTACTTGCACTCCATGTTTTAAAGTAGTCACCCAGTATCTACCAAAATGATAGATATTATTTCTTTATAAAATCCTTTTGGACGTCTGTTACAGTTTTTAAAAGCATTTTGCTAAACCTTTTGAGAGCAGGAAACAGTCCAGGAAAGTTGCTGGTCCTACACTAAGACCTACCCTGTGTTCAGCTCATTTGGAAGAGAAGCCTGATTTCCATCTGATGTCAGTGTTTGATGGCTTCCACATGCCCCGTATTTTAAACAACTTAATCTGATCATATTCAAAGAGTGTTTGTTTGGACTGTGACTGATTCTGAAACTGTTTCATATCAGGAGTTACTTGATACGCTTTGGTGGTATGTGGAAGGTGGGTGCATGACACTTCCACCTATAAACTCAACTGGGGCAGATTCATTTCATGCTGTTGCAAATTACACGGTTTGGGTTAATCTCCCCTTAAATTCCATACTTTTGAAGATAGACTTCAGATTTTAACAAAAAATATTTCATGTAAAACATTGAAAGACCCATCTTCTGCAGCCAGTTAAAGAAGAGAGTCTGAATTACTTGGTAAAAGAAACGTGCTTGATTGCCCGAGTACATTAGACACTGGGCTTTGAGAGTCAAGCATATTGTTCAGATGAAGAGTCCATTAATTTTTGAATATATGCTGCTGAATTTTATTTTTTTTTTGACAGAGGAGAAAACTGTGATGTGGCTTGAGATGCTGTAATCCAATCTGAAACTGGAGCAAGGAATGATATGTTAATATATTATTCCAGGAATGCGTGCAACCCCAACAAACACAAATTCAGACCTGTAAGGGAAGTTTGGCTTTTGCCAATCCGTTACTTGAAATGATGCTGTTTATTGAAAAAAAGAGAAAACATCAGAAGATAAAGACATCTCCTCTTCACCACCTGTAACAAAAAGTCAGTTTCAGCATTGAAACATGTCCAAAACTGGCCATGGCACTGCTGTACGCCAGTTATGTTTTACAAGGACTTTCACGTGTGGTAAAGCCATTGGATTTTATGTTTTGTGGAAAGGGACGGGTTAATGTTTAGCACAGCTCTCCTTCGGGACTTTAAGCTGCACAGGGGGAGCAGGGGAGGTTGGGGAGGAGGTGGACACGTATCTCGGGGGCAGAATCACTTAGGGTGAGCTATGCACTGTGCAGGCAACTTGAAGATAAATGGCAGCCAGCTCTGGGTGGTCTAAAAGCTCAGGGTTGAAGCATAATAAAGTAGGGATTTGTTACATCAGTGTCTTGGTATATCTTGCTCCTTTCCAGGAAGGCAAACAGTAAGTCAGTGTAATCAACACTGGCACCAAGCTAAACTTGCTGCCTCAGACTTCGCTTAGGATCTACAAGGACTGTTGCCAGAAGGTCAAATATCCTCAATAAACCACGCAGGAATTTCCTCCATATCACTGCAATATCGAGCTCTGCCCACGCTGATCACAGGCAGGAGAGCATTGGCAGGAGTCCGAGGAGCACCAGTGCTTCCATGGGAAAGCGGCAGGAATATGAGCATGGCCACTGCTGGGAGGAGAGGGAAATGACCTCCATATTTCCAGATTATTTCACTATGAACTGTTTGTCTTTTTCCATGTTCAGGTGTAAAATCTTACTTACCTTGCAGTGGACCCCAGACAACATCCCACAGTACCAGGCACAGTTACAGGACACTTCCAGCCTCAAAGACTTTACAGTCTAACACCATTCTACGTTCAAACTTTAGTTGTAGTAGTTGTAGTTTTATAGGAAACTAATGGAGCAACCCAAACAAGTGTGTGCTGACCTATCTTGTTTAAATAAGTAAGGTAGTTCAGACTGTTTAAAATAGCCGATCTCAATGAATTCAAGTTGATTTTTTGACTGGTGCATCCAGCTGATGGTGAGGTGGGGCTTGTCTTGTGCAATGAAGTCTTCCACGGGCAGAGGTGGATCTAGCGAAGGACATGGTGTTTAGTGGGAACCCACAATACTTCTTAAACATCTCTGAAATATCCTTTTCTCGGAGCTGACTCTGCAAAGGGGAGACAGGTTTCCAAGTCTCAAATGACATTTCTCGGTGATTTTTATAAATCGGTATTGCAATCGAGCTATACAAACCATGGGAACAGCATAAAAATGGCTGTAAGCCCAAAGTAAGCTGAACACATGGTAAAATGAAGGTAAAGTGAATTTGGAAATGGGGTTCCTGTCTGACTAGACTTCACGTCTTAAATCTTGCTCTCTGGCAGCATTATTCTGCCACCTGAACTCTCCCTTCCATGGCAATTTCTTTAAAACCATGCCTGTATGTAAGAAGAGGTGGTGCTGCTCCTACAAGCAAACACACAAACAAAAATGCATAAAAGTACGCGGTACCTGGTAAGCATCCTCATCTCCAGCTGCCTCAGAGGTGCAACTGAAGCTTGTAACTCCTCGTTCCAGCCAAGACCTTTTCTTTCCCATTATTTCATTTTTAAAGAATACAATAAATTATAAAAATTACTTCTCTGGCTTTTTTCTATTTTTAGTTTAGTTGGTCCTATCTCTGTGGGAGCCCTGCTTCTCACTGCTCAGCCATTCCCATCTTGCAGGCTCCTGTGCGTTGCCAGTGCACCGCTGATGCCAACCAAAGCAAAGCAGACACCTGGAACTACCCCCTCCGGCTACACAAACTTAGTTGGGGGCTACCTGTTGTTTCTCCCAAGGATGCCACAGAACCAGTTAGGAAAATCCCTTCATAACCCTGCAGGCAGCAAACCTGGAAACTTGGAAAACCAAGCCTATGAACCATGAAAAGACACACAACATCTTTGCAAAGCTTCTGGGGAGAAACCACAGGATTATTCCAGTAACAATGCCTGGCGCCGGGAATGGAAAATCACTCGCTAGAGAGTTAAACTGTCTCCTTGCCTTCTCTGCATGAACCGGTGGCTCATCTCGGGGATCTCGGCTCTGGCTGCTTGTTGAACCAAGGCAGAAAGCTAACAGGGGTAACCATTGCTGTGCCAGGTATTAGGGATATATATTAAGTCAATACATATGTCTTTGCGGTATTGCTTATGGGTAAGTAGAAAAGGTTATTACATTCCCACACGACGTGTTACAGGCTGGTAAAGCTGCTTTGGGTTGTATGTTACCCACAGGTACAACGGTTCGTTTCATAGCAGAAAGGCTGGATAAATTAAAACCCTAAAAAAGTCTTTTCTTGATACAAGTGTAGCTGATTTTCTTTGGCCTCGTTTGAGTTTTCTGGATGCTGAGCAGAATGAAAGCAAATACAAAATTGGAGTAACAGGGATCAAGCTCTAAGCTATATACATGCAGAGTTTTTTCTAATAATATATGTATGTATATACAAAGTTTGCAGGGTTTGCAAGTGAAGAGTTTCTGTTTTCAGTGCAATAGTTAATAAATATTAGCTCAATGCCACTTAAATAAAGAGGGGAGATGTAAGGTAATTAAAAATGGTATTTAGAAGTGTAAAGCAGATGAACTCTGATGAAGAAAATGTCTTCAAGGTGACGGCTGGATGTATCACTTCAGAAATGTGATTTTTGATTTATTTCTGTTGTAATGACATGGTATGACCAGAAATAGCTGACATAACAAAGCTGCTGGCCTCAAAAGGAGGCAGTGCTGATTCAGAAGTCAGTAATATCACTTTAATGGGCATCCGAAGCGAAAAATAGAAGCCGAAGCTCCTAGTATTATTAAATACTAATGCCAGTTCATCAGCAATGGAACTGCTTGCATTTGAGGAAGCCGTATGCTAATAAATCTCCCTATAAAGAGAAGAGATTTTTTTTTTCTAATTCTGTTGTTACAGTATTTACAACCATTTTTAGTGAAAATTTTGACCAAGTGGAAGTGTGTCTAAGCAGTAAAATTTTCACAGGCTGCGATGAGCTGTTGCCAGGGAAGATTATCTTAAAATAAAGTATAATTGGATAATGAGAGAGCATCTATTGAAATGCCAGTGAATTGGCTACTGGGTGGAGGTTAGCTTTCTGGCTAAGCAAACTTAACCGTGTTCTCCCAGATGGACTGGCAGCCTGGAAATAGGTATTTCACACAGCAGCTTCCCAGGTGTCAATTTAGGAACCTCGGTGTTCAGTTCTATTTATTAGTTAACAGTTTCCTTTACAAAGAAAAAAGTTGGCTTTTTCAGCTTAAATGTATTAGAAATACAAAGGCACCAGTTTTCTAAAATATTCATGTGACTTTTTTATTAGAACGTGGGTTTTGAGGAGGTATGCTGGCTTGTGCCAACATTGTGCTATTAACTTGTGACTCCTAGCAGCTGTCCATAAAATACAGAACAGTTAATTCACTCTACAGAGTTTCATTTATCCACGCCACGCATAGGGCTTTGTAACTTCAGTGTAGGCAGCGGTGTTTTCTGCTCTGTCCACAAAAGCCAGAGCAATAACAAGGTGGAAGGTTTTTCCTGTACGCTAATTTGTTTAGTCACAGAAGGATGTGTCCTCAGAGATGGTAGTCACGGCCAGCTCTGCCTCAAAAAAGAGGTTAGGTTGTGGTATCTTAAGCATACTTTAAGTTCTCAGTTAAATAGCAAATTGTTCTGAATGGTGAGGATTATTCAATGTGGGAAGAGTTTTCCATACCTCTGCAATGATAACAGAGCCATTGAAACGATAATTTTCAATATTGTCAGGCTATCTTAACAATTACAAGCATGATTTTTTAAAAGCAACGTTTTCCCTGTGGGTTTAGATGGCCAGTACTGTGTATGTCCCCCTCTTGCAAGCCCATAAAATGGAAGGATATGAGAAACTCCTACTCTGGATTTACATTCTGGACCTCCAGGGTTGTGTCTTACAATGTCTTGCTGCTTGCACCATTGCCCAAGGAAGGGACAAGCCCCACTGACTTTACTGGGGATACCTGCCTGCGTAGCATCATATGATGAGGAACAGCAGAAGCTGAGCCATGTCATCAGTAACATGCAAACTTTTCACATCAGCTTCTGTGCTATAAAATTTCTCACAAGCCTAGATATTAAAAACAGGAATCTTCCTGAAATATAGGCTTTCTTTAGGTTACCTATCCTTTTTAATATGGCAACTTTAATATTCACATCCTTTTTCACAGTAAGGGACAAAGAATATGCCTGTCAATAATTCTCAAAAAAACCCCAACAAGCAAACCCTAAGCCAAACAAGAAAACAGAGAGAGAAATCAACTTTAAGCTGTAATTACACCCACAGTATCACAGCTAATTAAAGTTGTGCCCAAAGTAAAGCCAGGGCTGCAGCTGCTGGGAACAGTGTTAACATTAAATGCCACCAGCTGTGGCCCATTACTGGCCCTCCCAGTGTCAGGGAATGAAAAGGAGTTGTTAGAGGAGTTTGGTAAAATTATAGCTGGTACAGCATGGCTGGGTTTTACCTACTGCAGTAACACAAAATATATCGTCTTACCTTGGAATGGGCCACGCTGATTAGTTTCTGTTTGTTTGCTTTTGTGATAGCGTGTCTAAGCCATGGGCTTTAATCAGTGGTAAAAGTCTGCAGGAATGAGAATCCTCTGCTGGGGGAACTGTAAATGTTTTATCAAGCTTGCGAATGTTGTTCCTGAAAGTTACCCAGAAATAAATGCCAGTTCCAGTCTCATAAAAAGGGAGCAGGTTTGGCTAACAGCTATGTAACGTCTTAATTTTTTTTCTATTTATTTCTGTAATAATTTTCACCTTCTGCGGTGAGAGCTGTATTTGGTGTTAAGGGGTGGGGGTGTATGGGCACCAGAGCCACTCAGCCTTAACAGGGTGCATTGAAGATTTTGCTCTAATTTCATGATGATGCTTACTTTTGTGACAGTGGCTACAAAGTTCAGAATATGCTGGAATTGTACTTGAAAATGTTACTTGTACCTTTTCAGGGGCAAATCTCCGTGTGGAATAGGGGTCTTCAGGTTGGTAATGCAAGCAGAAGTTCTGGTTGGAGCAGGAGATACTTCCTAGGAGATACAGATATGCCCCCTGTTAGACTCTGCTTCAAAGCACTGATGAGCAGTTTCCTTCTGGCTCTTAAAAAAGCTTTTCTATCTGCACTTTTCCAAGTGCAAATACTGATTTTTTTTCAGCAAATGCCATGTGAAACTGTAAGGTGTACACTTAGCCACTTTCAAACCCAGCTCTGCATTAACACATGCCAAAAAAATCACTGTGTGTTCCTGGTTTTACGCTTGCACTGATCACTGGGGCATTTTAGCTGTTGTTGGGACAGTGGATCTTTGTTTCCAGATGGTTCTTGAGTGGGAATCTTAAGGATAATGTCAATTTTTCTGATACTAATGTGTTGATGGTAGAGAATTATGCTGGAGGTTTTTCATGTAGGAGTTTGCTGATAGCAGAATATTTTTGTGGAGACTTTTATGGCTGGAATTTTTTGGTTGTGTAGTCTTATTGTAAGAAGAACAATGAATTTTAAGGTGCAGAGTGGAAAGCAGGATGCTAATTTAGTGTGAATTGATGACAACGGGCCATGTTGTAAGGTGCAGCATGGAAGGCATCATTGAGGTTGGCTGTGCATTGAAACTGGTGTGGAAAGTTAATGTAAAGTGGGCTGAGGAGGACTATACCTAAACGATGTGTTTCCCAGCATCTCAGTTGTAAGCTTGAACCTCAAAAAATGCAAGAGAATGTGAAGCAATTGTAGAAAAATCTGGTCTTGAGCCATGGCTTCTATTAAACAATAGCAAATTCTTTTCTCTCTCCAGAGAAAACTTCAGTAAAAGTGGATCAACAGGGATAGAGAGCATCAAAATTGGTTAATTACTGTGAGGGTTTATTATGGGAAGCGATGAGCATCAAATTCTCTAACATGGTTGGCCTGGCACCACCACAATTGGTACTGACCTTGTAGTCAAGAGGATGTAGTTTAATGTTCTTTAAAGCTACCTCGTTACTCAGGTGGGTTTCAGACCAGTGTCTAAAGGAACTAAATGAATGCTAGGAGCTATTATTATAATCATAGCTTGATTTATAATTGCTTTCTATTTAATTTTGGAGTGGAACATCCTAGTGATGATAAATACAGTGACAGCACTGTGGTAAAATGTATTCATTTGTTGGAAAATGTAAAGTTATAGGTAAGGAGCCATGCAAAAACTAATGATAATGACTATCTTTGGTAAAATTAGAAAACTTTACTCTTGGTTCACAATTGTGTCTGTAAAGGCAAAAAGGTCTTTAGGCTGCCTGTAGGCTCTTTAAAATTCAGAGCAGAATAGGAAATGGTAATGGGAGGAAGTTAAGAAAGCCTCAGCTGTTTCATGGGCGAGTCCTGGTGCCTAGCACTAGGAATTTGATTTTATCTAATTAGTACAAAACATCAGTAATAACATCTATTATTTAGTGGAAGAGAGGGGACAACACAAGGTCTTCAACTTTCTCCAGTGTCACTTTGTTCACTTTTCTCAGGATGCCAAATGTCTATGCTACAGGCACTCTTCAGATCAGGAACTACCACGTAAGTTTCATACCAGCCACGTGAAAGACATTTCTGTTAATATTAATTCATTCTCTATCTTCTTGATTACTGTTGCCACTTGCTGAATTTCTTGATATTCTTGGAATAGTGGGGTTGAGATTTCCAGTATGTTTTCCCCATTATGTTTTGCTTGGGTTTTTTTAGTACTGTGCCCCGTTTATGGTGGGTTGGGTTTTTTTGTGTTTTAATGTTTGCTTATTTTAAGTAAGGTTGGCCATAATGGGATGATTCAGACTTGTAGTTGTACAGCAAGGACGCAGGTTTTTCCTTTCATAACTCCCAGAAAAATTCATGCATTTTGCCTACGCAAAATTTGCCAGCAGGATACATAATAGAAATGTAACTTTCTAAACAAATTGAGCAATATGTTGGTTAAGAATGCATATAAGCTATTCGTTCTGTGTTGCAATCTCTTCAGAGGAGAAATATGCACATAAACAGAAGAGCATCACATTTTCCGAAGGCTTATGAGGTGCTGTTTATCTTGTTTCTTTTAATTATGTTTTGAAAGATTACTAGGGCCTTGGTGTAACTTGTGTAGATACTCTCCCTGACTCCAGGTGGTTTTGAAAATAGGTCGGTCTTTGTGGCTGTTGCATGTCAGGTTGATGAGAGAGTACTTGTTAAGAAAACAAATCTACTTTTAGGCATAGAGATTAAAAATATGCTAACTATGCATTCCCAAATGACCTCATTAAAAGTTTTGCCCTTTAGATATGAGGGGAAGACTGTGGGTTACGCTGCAAATTAAAGGCTTAGTTGAGAAGCAAATTTCTCTTTTTCCCTGAACTTTCAAGGAGAATGCCTAGCTTTGTGTTTCCTTTTACACGTCTGAATGGCTGCCTGTTCCTACATGTGTGATTCATTCTCCAGAGAAGATGTCAGGCTGTATTATTTGACTAACTCGATGGGAGTACAGCCAGATCATCTTGCCTGAGTCATCCGGACGGTAATATTTCACTGGGCAGACAGACCTCTGGCTCACAGCTTGCAGGGCTTGAAAGAGGTTGAGCAGGGAGAAGAAAAGCCCAAGTTGAATGCTCTTCACCCCATTAGCCCTGCTACGAGCAATGCTCCAGGGAGGTTTCCCCCTGCCTTTGCTGTTTGTCATGGAAAAAAGTCACAATAGGCATTTGTTCCAACATGGAAAGAGGGAATTTTTGTAGTCTTGAAGAAATTTATTGGCTACCAGAAGTGTTTGCTACCAGGCTCTAGCACTGTAACACTACTGGTGCGATACTGATGGAGGCAGACTAAAGCACAAAATATCATTTCTGAAGTGAGTTGTGAGTCCAGTAGTGGGGGACAGTGTTTTGGAGCAACACTACAAAAATGTGGTTCAGTGCCTTTTTCAATTTGACCTTTGTTTCTTAATTTGTTGTTGTTACATTTGTGTTAGAGTTAACATTTTAAATTTTACTTTCTTGGTTTTACCACAAGAGCAAGAGTTGACTGGAAGCCAAGGATTCTCAAGCAGTCCCACAAATTGGGAAATTCCAAACCCCCAAAGCTTCTCATTCTTAATTTCCTTCATTCTTTCAAAAATAATCCAGATATGTTCCCACTGGCAGCTTGTAAACAGTGCAGGAAACCCATTCCTGAGCACCCAAACAGGATCACTTTAGAAATATGGAGACACCTTGCCTCACAAAGCATCTATTTTTTTCTTCCAACATGTTCTGCAGTGTAGGCTCAGGGAGGTATCTGAAATGGCAGTTCTGACCTCTGTTAGACTCAACCATCCTCTTAGCTTAGTAACAGTGTTTAGGTGATCGTGTCCAAACAGAGATGCAGGAGCTATCCTTGTAGGGGCATGAGAAGATCTAGGGTGATTTTGGCCTTCTTACCTGCAGGAGCTGGGGTATGTAAAGGACTGAGTGCTAGCACTTTATTTGTCTTACAGGGGAGTGGAGCCTGCAAAAACCAAAGTGCCACCCCATATTTTGGCTTTTTCTCACTCTCAGGCATGTTATAGCCCCGCTAGCTGACGCAGTCTCACCACAGCTGAGCGGACGCAGAATTACAGTACAGAAACCTAACAGGGAAACAAACTTTCAACCAGGACAATAGGAATTTTGTGCATTACTCTCTGGAAGAAAAGGCCATCTGCTTATTGTGTAATGCTTTCATCAGAAGTGGTTCAGTTCTGCAAATGTGTGGCTGCAGCAGCTGCTTTGAAGCTGGTGGTGCCAGTGGTTTGCAGCCTGTGGATCACTGGATGGATGGAGCAAAACAGCTCTGCCCCCTCTGTCAGAGCATCCCTATCAGGAGCCCTTAATCTGTAGGTGTTGGATGCCATGGGAAGGCTCTTGTAGGGGTGGCATGTTCAGTCATACTGATGTATATTTTCAATATTCAAAAATATTCTGCATATTGTACCATGTCATGTAGGGTCCAATGACCTTGTGCAGAGCTTCACCTCTTCAAAACCTGATGGAGAAGGTGATGGGTTAAGAATTTACCAGCTGTTTGCAATGAGCTAATTGTTTGTGAAACTTTGTGTTATGGATTTTGGGAACTCCTACCAATGCTTGAAATTAATAGAAATGTAGAATAGTTCAGGTTTGAAGGGACCAGTGGGAGTCATCTAGATCTGGTTAGACCAGGCTGCTCTGGAGTTTGTCCGCTGGAGTTTTGCACATCTCCAGTGATGAAGATTCTGCAGTCTGCTCCAGTGTTTGACCACCCTCATGGTGAAAATAGTTGTCCTCGTATCTACTGTACATGTTATTAGCTGCACTCTTCTAAGGCCCATCAAAGGCTAGATCTCATCTTCATTACTGGATCTGTAAGAAAGAGTAAATGTAAAATATATTTGTGAATATCTTTGTACAACAACTGAAGTTGAAAGAAATACTTTCTTCCAGGCTAAGAGTCACATAGAAAAAGTTTTTCTTGAGTTTCTGACATTCCATGCAAACCTTGAAGCTCCCCTTCCCCCCAAAAGTAAAGCAAACATGAAACAGGATTGATCTTCTAAAGCAGTGGGTTGATGGGGTCGGTTGCCACGATTCAATGTAAGCAATTACATGTGCTGCTTTTAGTGCTTGAAGGTATGTGTGGTGTTCCTCCTGCTTTATCTGAAAATACAGCCTGAGAGAAGTGTGATGGCTTGAGGGCAGCCCCAGTTAATGGAGGTTTATTGTGCGTCTCCCTTAGCGCTGAGAAATGACACGCGGCAGGAGTCTGACGCTGTGTGGTTGCTGATCGTCTACAGCTTTCCTTATTTATCCAGGCAAGAAAAGTGGCATTTTTGTCATGCGACCATTGCTTGGAAATCCAGCTATATAAGTAGAGATAGAAGATACAATGGGTTCATTAATACTTTTAAGATAACTTAAGATGCAATTGCGCAGACAAATAACAGGAACTAAAGAGGATGAGGGGGGTGGGGGGTACTTGCAATTTTAGACTTCCCTCCAGCATTTCCAAGATAAATTCTGTGTTGGGCTGCTGGAATGGCTTCACCCTTGAAGGAGATTAAAGATACACCAAAAAAAGAAATATTCTGAACACAGGCTATTCAGAGGTTTGCTTGAAATACTTACTTCTAAAAATCTGGTGTTAGTGTTACAAATTTCCTTTACTTGTTTACCTGTAGTTGTATCTACAATTAAAGGCAATGGATATAAATGAAGACATAGGTATGACTACACTATGGTATTTAGTTAAAAAGTTTGTAATAGCTTTAAATGTGAATATTTTCTGCCCTGACACAAACCCGATTCTCTCTCAAGTACTCTGCACTGGTGTGTTAATGTTCCAAAATTCCTTCTTTACGGTTGTCCTAAATGTGGGAAAACAGACCTTCAGTTCCTGTCTACTTTTAAAGTCAGAGCACTACAGCTTTACAGCTACTTTGTGCCCTTCCAAGATGCCCCCTCTTTCTTTGTAGTGGGCTGTGGATCCCTTTCCCTGATGTTATTCTCCCAAGCCAGGAAATGTCCCTGCTTTCCTCTGCAAGCTTGCGCTTTCCTGTTACCCCAGATGATGCAGGGAAACTTCCAGCCCTACTGTGGTTTATCTGTAGCCAACAGATGCTTAGGTCTGTGCGTGTAAGTGGTAATTTTCTTGTTTGTTCTAGTGTAGGATTGTTTCCTTAACTTGAAGTAGCAGATACTTGCTCTGTTTTCATTGAAATATTGAAAAAAAATATTTGTTGGGGTTTGTTTTTTGTTCTTTTTTTTCTTTTTGTGAAGTTCTTACTAGTCTGGTAAAATTTTTGAAAATTTTTATTAACTCCTCCCACTTCCCTCTTTTCCACTAATACTCAAGACAGTTGTGTTTTAGTCCTCGATGTTATCACTTCTTTCACGTGAACAGTATTTTCACCAGCCTTTCAAGTCAACAGAACTGGATATGTGACCTAAAATGCGAGCAGCTGACTACTGGCTGACAAGTTGCAGGGCTTACAGGGGGAACTTCTATTGTTGCATATATCTATCCTTCCCCCTAGGATATACGTAACTGTGATCTGCAATCCACCATGTTGTATACACCAGCCTAAAAAGCTTGTAAGGAGTCCGTGAAGTTTGGGGTGTTTGACCAAGAGACGCAGAAGTGGCGGGGTCTGCCACCAAGTGATGTTCACAGCCTGACTGTAAATGACCCCGTCACACCTCTGACTGAAGCAGACGCCCACAGTTCCCACTGCTGAAATGCATCCATCTCTCCGTGAAAGATTTCTTAAGTCCCCTATAGCAGAGACTCAATAAGCAGTGTAACGGCTCTGCTTGGTCTAAACAAAGGCAGCTGGAGGCTGTGTTAGGTGCATTAATCTCCATGGGAGGGAAGAAATAGCTGAAGCATTGACCTTAGCAGAGTTTCTTTCCTTCATCAAGTGTTGTATGATCTCCTATTCCTTGGGAACGGGAAGCTGGCTGTCAGTGGCAGCAGCCTTGCAGACGAGGCATCTCGAACTATGGGCCAGCCCTTGCCTTTTTCCTGCTCTCTTGCTATCAAAGTTGGACGGGCTGGTTCGAAGTGTCATCATACATCAATGGCACCGGGGACTCCGAAGGCTGGATGTATATCTCTTCTTAACATGACTCTCTTAGTTTAATTCCTGTGCTGTGAAGGATGGCAGGAACTGGAACTGAGGGAGGTGCAGCTCAGAGCTGTGTGTCACCCCCGTGTGAGCATCATCTCGTGGGGGCTGCATGGCTTGGAGCTCCATCTCCTGCAGTATTTCACTACTTACCAGGCAAGATTTACTCAACTGCACAAATGGGAATCACCAGTCCTCTTCCCTCCCTTTCACATGTCTTGACTACCAGTGCCAGCTAGGGTGCTCACAGCCACTGCACGAGCAGTTGCTGCCAGCATTACTGTTAAATAACTTGATTTTTTTTTTTTTTCATGCCTTTAAATGTGCCTTTTGTAAAAAGACTTCTCAGAACTCCTTAACACTTCTCAAAGCCTCTTCAGAACTAAAACTGTAGGCTTTGGGAAGTGTTTTTTCTCCTCCGTGCAGTTAGTGTTTCTGCCCACTTTAGCCTTCCCCCCAGCTTACTGAGTGTTAGGAAATATTCAACTCCTTTTAGAGGACAGGACAACTGACTTTATTTGACCTATAAACTTTAATAAGGAAACGCAGAACAGCTCAGGAAGCTTACCTGAGTGCCTCTTAAATTTTCTAATTACTGTTTAGACCATACAAACCTTGCAGCTAGAGTACAAATATTTTGAGGGTTAAGAGCTGATAGCGGGAGATTAACTGCCTCTGCTTGGAACAAGTGTGTTATTAAATATGGTTCGGATCTTGCAGATTTAATAACACAGTTAATGTCATAAAGATGATCCCCATTTCAGTTCTGCAAGAAAAACTCTCTGGAAGCTCTCTCTCTCTTCACTGTTGAATGTTGAGAAGGTGGGGATGGAGGATTATAGAGAGGAGGAGTAGGAGTGGAAGTTTGCAGAGCCCAGCTGGCAGATGAGGCTCCTCCACCAGCTGTCACAGCATGGGGCGCATCCCAAGGAAAAGCTCAGAGGGAAGCTCTGGGTGCCAACCAGAGTAACACATGTATCAGTCCAGCGAGTAGAGGGACAGGATGACACCGGTGGTTTCTCTGGCCAGAGCATGACCCTGTCCTCCCAAGGCAGCTGCAGAGCTGGTGTACGTGGAGGAGCCAAGCGGTACCTCTGCCAGGGGCAGGGCTGTGCCCGCACTGGCTGGCAGTGCGGTGGGAGAGGTCCTCTGTGGGGACAGCCAGTGGGTGCCCAGGACCTGGCCTCGTGCTGTGTGTGGTTTCCATGCTTTGCTCTGGACTAGCTCTGCTCTGCTCCTGCAGCTTAAGCTCACCTTGGTGTTAGGAGCAGAGCAGCTGCTTTAGTTTCATTCCAGAGCCGTCTGATCTGGGTGCCCTGAGGCCGCTCTGCGATGTGAATGGAAGTGCAAGAGTTGGGGACAACCAGAGGGTTTGCTTCAAAAGTGGGAGCAAGAGAGGTGGTTGCTCCATGAAAGCCTCTTGGCATTGCTGCTCTGTCTCCCTCAGGTTTTTTAGCCTTACGTGCTTGAGCTTCCCCCCTCTTCAAGCTGTCTCTGTGTGCTATCGTTTTTCTAAATCACTGGTGAAGAAAAGGAATTGGCATTAATCCATGCACATGGAGGGCCAAGCAAACTTCTTGTGCTCACGGTATGGACTGCATTTTAAAAAATCTTGTGGCTAGTTTTTAATGTTCTTCTCTCAACCCTGGTGCTCCCTTGTTTCCCCTTGCCTCCTTAGCAGGCATTTTTATGACTGAGACATTACTGCGACACGCTTGCTAGAGGAGTCCCGAATGTGAAGCTGGTCCAGCAGGTCAAAGGCTGGTTTCAGGCAATCACTGATCTTATAAGCACTAACATGAAAACAACCAAGGTAAATTCACATTCCTGATAACATTTGTTCTTTTAAGTATCTGATCTGTGAGTGTAGGTGTGGAAGAGATGAAGGGAACATCCTTATGAGTCAGCAGGAACTTATTTTCGCACAGATATGAAGTGGAGATGATGGTACTTGTTAAAAGAAAATGGTGGGCTTTTTGTTATTGTTGCTCCACACATCTCACATTATCATTGGTCTCTGCAAGGTTTACTCCACAGTGTGTTTATTGATGTGATGTGCTTTGGACACTACACACTTCTATTTATGTCGTTCTCCCACTTCTCCCCGTGGTTTGAGCAGGCTGCCTTGCCAGCTGACCACACCACCCAGGACCAGAGCCGTGTTTAATTCAAATGCAAATTTACCTCTGCTGTTATTGCACTTGCCAGTGCTGTTTAAATATTTTATTCTAGCAGCTTTACTATTAGAAACGCCATGCTCTGCTGGCAGTATTTTGGCACCCAGGAAACTGTAAATTAACTGACTTCAGTGTGTTATCTGCAACCACCTCTTCTGGCTCCAGCCTTTCAGTTCTTGGCTAAGGGTGAACACTTGCAACAATATCAGAGTTTTTTTGCAGAGAGTTGCATCACAGAGAATATTCCCTTTTCTATCTTGTGACATCTCAATAAATTGCCTTTCTTTCTGATTTTTATTCTCATATATTATTTATGCATGTATAAGAAATAATTAAAATACTGACACTGCTCAGGTGCACTTCGTGTGTAAGGAAATGTAATGGTAAATATTTAATGCAATTATTTAAAAACAAAAATCATGTTCATGTAGCGCCATCTATCACCAAGCCTTTGTAGCTGCACACCGACAATGGTGCATTTTATTTTTACAGAAGTAACATCGTTCTTGGCAACACTGAAGAACTATTTCTTTGGGGAGGGGGGAAAAAAAAAAGAAGGAGATTTCATAGCTCTTATTCTGCAGGGTAGTTGGCAACACTGCGTCCATCTGTGTACACAGCAAGGCAGTGAGTTCCGTGAAGCTTATCTGTGCCTGGATGTGGAGACCAGACTCAAATTGGGTTATGGGGGCTCAGCAAAGAAATCGGAGACTTATTTTGACAGGTGGGAACTCTCCATCTTTCCTTACCAATCTAAGGCTAGATGTGGATGGAGATAGGCAACACATACTGAGCCGCGCTCATGACTTCTGTATAGTGCAATTGACTCCTATATCCATAGAATAAAAAAAGATGCTTTGGTGTGAGTGCAGCACAGTTTCCTGTTTCTTGTACCTTTTTGACCTACATGTTCAATCCCTGCCTCAAGTTTGTTCTTATGTTTTCCAGATTTTTATCCCAGTTGACTGCTGGGCTCTGAGCACCTGACGTTTCCAGGGGAAGTGGCTCCATGCTCGAGCGCAGCCCAGCTCACAGCGCAGCGCTTGCTTGCTGGGTATGTGCCTTCTGCATTTCGGGTAGCTCAGGCTGATTACTGATGACTTGCCAGAGGGGTTTACCAAGCCAGCTGCCTGGGAGGCTTGCTGTCCGCCAGATGTTCATGACTGCATGCTTCCGAAGTGATTGGTATGGAGAAGTCACAGGTGACATTCACTCTCTGGTGTTAATAATTTGGTGAATACAACTACCAGTGCCAAACATTTATATCCTGTGAAGCTACTGCTGGAATACTTTAATCAAATCCTCTGCAATATAAAAATGTGTTCATGTTTCTTTCCAAACTCTTCAAATAAAGCTTGCTTGCTTCATCATTATATGCCAGAAGTCACGTGAAGTTGCCGTTGTATTGGCTTGAGCTTGAAACTGAACCACAACTGGCAATTTTATTTTAGTTTCTTTCCCTCACACTTAAAGGCATAAAGAAAATAGATTAATACAAGCAAAATGGGCTGAATCCCCCCATTCACGATAAGAAAGGTAAATGGTGGGTTCCAGGAGCTGCTTGAGAGTGAAAACACAACTTCAGTCATGTGTGTGTGCTTACAGCTTGGTGGGACTCTAACATCACTGAGAGCATTTTTCACTACTCCTCTGCTGTGAAACCTCTGGGATGTGAAAGCAGAGCAGCTGCCCGGCAGGACACGAGGCTTGACACACAGCACGCCTGGAAGAACCGCAGCCTGCACACTTTCTACCAGAGACATCCATGCTGTAAGCTTTGCCTGTGACAAAATTGCTAAGATAAGCCTGACCTTAAGTTTATTTTGATTCTTTGAATAACTGTGGAAAGCCAGGAGAAAAGGCCATCAATATTTTCTTAATAGTGATTTGTTTATGAAGAACTGTGCGTATTTGCTTGTGCATATGCACAGCCTGGGAAGCAGCAAGGTTTCAGAGTGCTCTCCACTGTTACTGGTGGTGGTTGTGTTGTTTAACTCAATTCCTTGCAGCAAAAGAAATCCAGAATGGGATGGAGAAGCAGCAGGATTTTCTTGTATTGCAGTAACCCTGCTAGCAGATCTGGCCACACTGAATGAAGATCATAGAATCATAGAATCATTTAGGTTGGAGAAGACCTTTGCAATCACCAAGTCCAACAGTTAACCCAGCACTGTCAAATCCATCACTAAATTATGGCACTAAGCACCACATCTGTGCATTTTTAAAACGCCTCCAGGGATGGTGATTCCACCACCTCCCTGGGAAGCCTGTTCCAATGCTTCACCACCCTTCCAGTGAAATTTTTTTCTGAATATCCATTCTAAACCTTCCCTGGTGCAACTCAAGGTTGTTTCCTTTTGTCTTGTAGCTTGTTACTTGGGAGAAGAGACCAACCCCCACCTGCCTACAGCCTCCTGTCAGGTAGCTGTAGGGAGTGATAAGGTCCCCCCTGAGTCTCCTGCAGACTAAACACCCGCAGTTCCCTTGGCTGCTCCTCATCTGACTTGTGCTCCAGACCCTTCCCCAGCTCCGTTGCCCGTCTCTGGACACGCTCAGCACCCCTACGTCCCTCTTGCAGTGAGGGGCCCAAAACTGAACACGGCATTCGAGGTGCGGCCTCACCAGTGCCGAGTACAGGGGGACAATCACTGCCCTGGTCCTGCTGGCCACACTGTTTCTTGTACAAGCCAGGATGCTGCTGGCCTTCTTGGCCACCTGGGCACACTGCTGGCCCATGTTCAGCCAGACATCACCCAGCGCCCCCAGGGCCTTTCCCACCAGGCACTTCCCAGCCGCTCTGCCCCAGGCCTGCAGCGCTGCGTGGGGCTGGTGTGACCCATGTGCAGGACCCGGCGCTGAGCCCGGTTGAACCTTGTACCATGGAACCTTGGCCCATTGGTGCAGCCTGTCCAGATCCCTCTGCAGAGCCTGCCTGCCCTCCAGCAGATCAATGCTCCCCCACAACTTTGCATCGTCTGCCAGCTTACTGAGGGTGCACTCAATACCCTCGTCCACATCATCACTAAAGATATTAAACAGGACTGGCCCCAGTACTGAACCCTGGGGATGCTGCTTGTGACTAGGAATGGTCCCTTGCATGATCTTTAGAGCTAATTTCCTCTGCTGGAGTGCTTGGAGAAGCATGAGAGGCTGTGAGCTGCCTGACGCAGATTCTCCACAGAGCCAGCTACGGCACCAGAAGTGGGGAACCTGTCTCAGAGGGATCTCTGTAACTGCATCACTCTGCTGCACAAAGCCAAGCTGTTTTTTTCTTCCCATTTCTCGCCCCTTCACCCACTTCAATGCATCTCCTTGGTGCTAGGAGATGGGCAGCTGCAGGCAGAGCTGCCTGCTTTGTGGGCAGGGCACAGAGGTGCCTGAATTGCTGTGGACAGCCCTCTCCATCAGAGGCAGGGAAGGGTCATGTTGTGAGAAAAGGCAGCAAAGCTTTTAAAACTCATCTGTATGAGGCAGGTGATAAATAAGTCAGCTGAGCAATGCTTTTAAACACATGCTGAGTTTAAGCAGGTTAATGATGTACTCCCTGATGTGCATGGCAGAGTAGAAATGCACTTCCGTGCATAAATATAGTTAAGTCTGCCCTTGAGTGCTTCTCAGTGGGTCCTTTATATATTACTGGAAGGGTCATGGATAGCATGATGTCATTGGCAAACGAGAACCAGAACTGAAAAAAATGGCTTATAAACCAATAATAATGACAGCTGTCCCCAGTAGTGAATAAATAAAGTGGGCTTTACTACCACAGGCTCCCCTTGTTCCTGTCCAGCTGACCACACCGTTAAATGCAATGAGGGATTTCTTACCTTTGCTGGTGAGAGACAGTCCTGAGGGATGGCCAGAAGCCCTTGCAGTGGTTTGTGTGCCCTGGTTCAGGTGCTCGCTGCAGTCTTGCCCATCGGCAGAGACCGGCACAGACCTCTGCGCTGCCAGCGTGCAGCCGCTCACCGGTTTTGGGCTCTCCTGCCAGAGCTGTGGAGGAGGCTGTGATTTCTTTCTTTCTGCAAAAGGGTTTTTGAACATGGGAGAACAGAATTATTATCCAGGCATCCACAGTTTAAAAGAAGAAAATAAATGCCCACATCACCAAAAAGTGTGCTGTTTGGGGTTTAATGAAGATTTCTTCCCCCCTCTCTCCCCCAGAAAGCAGATGCTATACAGTTTAAATTATGTATAAGTCTATTACAAAATAATCAGTGCTAAGTACATATGCATACACAGAGCACAATAAATTATGTATCTTCCCTTAATATTTCATGAATAGGAGGCATGACATGTATTGATTTCATTTAGACATGAGTTCAAGAGAGCATTTAAACATATTTCTATTTTCAATCCACGAATCGCCATAATGGGACCATTCAGGTGCTTTCAGTTAGATATATACTTAACAACCTTGCTGAATTTGAGCCATAATGATAATCAGATTAACATTTTGAACCAGTGCCCAAGGAAGCCAATTTAATCAATTTTACTAGGCTCTTGGAGTAGGATCCATTTTTTAATATATGTGTGTGCATATATATATATATTTAATGAAGGAAATTCAAGGTAGAGCTCCACTGAGAAATCAGAGTCTGTCTGAGCCTGGAGTCACCTTATATCATCACGGATTTCAGCAGCAATCTGAGAAATGAAAGCAAGCTATCTCAAAACGCCGCTGGCAGCCGATTACTCACTCCCCTATCACCTAGGACATGCCATGCTGAAGGCTGAGCGCTCCCCCTGCCCATATGAGTGAGGCAGCATCCTTTGGGTAACAGGAACTCATTTTTGCCTAATGAAGTTATAAGGATTTTTTTTTTCTGTCCTGCAAGATATGGGGAAAATAAGTTTTCATAGGAAAAAATGTTCAAAAGCACTTCTATAACACAAGAACTTAAATGTCACTGGCAGACTCGGGGCTCTGGCAGAACAGGGAGGGTGGCTTAGCCTGGGCCCGCTGGTAAGATTAGAATTTCCAGCTGTTTCCTTGTGCAGATGTCCCTGCTGCTGGTGAATTAGCTCAAGAACTGTAACAGTTTACATTTCAGGCATTTTTCTTACCCTGAATGTACAGGTTTCAACCACGTGCTTTGTCTTCTCTAAGACAACTGTTGAGATACATTTAGGTCTTTAATGGAGAGGTCAGAAAGGACCAATAAGTCTGATCAAGAAAGCAGCTGCATTAAATAGGTCATTTAATTTGGCCTTGATGGTAAAACTAAGGAAGCTGAACTGTTTAGAATGAATATGCCATACAAACATTAGCACATACCTTTAGTTCTTATTTTTGTAGGAAAAAATTCAGGTCACAACACCTGTGATTCTGCTTTGAGCCTTGCGTTTCTTCCCCAGGACATATTCAAAATTTCTCCTTGGAGAATGTGGCTACAGCAATATGTTTTATAGGAAAACGTAACAGAAGCCCAGGCTACAGAAAGCTGACACTCCACACAGAGCCTTCAGCGCAGCCAAAGAGGCATCTCGTGGCCACATGCTGCTCGCTGGGAGGTCACGGCTCTTCCTTGTGTGCTGTGCACAAGCGCTCATTATTTTGTACAGGGAAGGACCAAATAGGGAACATAAAGACATAGCCTAAAAGCCCAGTGAATGGATTTCCACTAAACGACTTTTCACTTTGTTGCCCTTTTTTCCTCTCTCTCTCCAAACATAGGCAAAGCTGGTGGTTTTGCCTTGAATATTTGCAAACTACAGGGTGACTGCGTTTAGCTTTTAGTGGGCAAGTAGTAACAGTGGTTAATGTTTCTCTCTGCAAGCATCCTACTTACAGGCTGCCCAGGGAGGTGGTGGAATCACCATCCCCGGAGGTGTTTAAAAAACACATAGGTGTAGCGCTTAAGGACGTGTTTAGTGGTGGGCTTGTCAGTCCTGGGTTCACGGTTGGACTTGATCTTAAATGTCCTTTCCAACCTAAATGATCCTACGATTCTATGATTCTACATGATCTGGCTCTTACAAAAGTAAGTTAAATAACCTGTGATTTATTGCTTTATTGTTATTACCTTTATTTCTTGATAGCAAGCTGTATTCGGATTTAGTTTATTTTTAAAACCCAGTGTTCACAGTTGATCCTGTATATTGGCTCAAACATCAATATGGATGTAAATATTGAGTCATTCTGGGTAAAAAACATCACCTCTAATGGATCTTTAATATTTCTATGCTTTGCTTCCACAAGGCATTTTTGCAGTAAACTGAGAAAATCAGCTCAGACCTTACCTGCAGTACTAAAGTTTAGGAGTTGATCGTTTTTTCTGACTGCTGTAAGAACCAAATTATATTGGGGCGGTTTTCTGTGTGTGTTAGAAAAAAAGTAATTTTCAAATTGTGGCCATCAAATTCCCAACCTCTGGATGGGTCCTAAGCTCTCTGCCTCAAAGTCTGCCTTTATATAGCTCATCTATAACTTCTGAGACCCAGAAATAATGGAACTACTGAGACTAAACATTTTTTAGATGGATATGCCATATTAATGTGATTTAAATGATGATACAGCAATGTTTAACCTATTTCCTCTTCTGCATTATTTTTATTTCCTAAGAAAATCCAGAGAGTGTTATTTATCGTCTCATCTGGAAACGAAAGAAAGCTAAAGTCAATTATTTTTCATGTACCTGGAAGGGTTTAGAATTTTTAGAGTTCACTGAGTAGCAAATATTTAGTAGGTCCCCATATCAAGCTGAAACTTTCTTCAGTTCACTTCTGTAGGTTAAAAAATTTGGTTTAGATTTTAAGGATTTATTTCATATGTCAGTAGCTGTTAAACATCCTGCAGGAGAAAATCTCAGAAGACAGCCATTTGCAGATACCATCCTTTTATATGGGGCAAAATACAAAGACCTGTAAGCAAGCCAATATTTAATTGCACGATCTAATGGCATCAAAATTTAGTTATAGCTCCCTTTAATAAAATAAATTTGGAGTCTTATTTGATAATTTTAAAATTAGATCATGCCACACCTTATGGCTGTCAGTTCACTTTGTGAGATGACTCCAGAGCCTTGCCCATTTACTGTTAACACCATTTTATATCTTCTCTGAGGTTATTAGTTGAAAAGACTTTTTGAGAAATGGCTAAACTTGATGCAATGTTTAAATCACCATTTTTTTACATCTCCTTTCTAACAAAAGAGTTGTCACGGCTGTTTCAGACCAGCAGATAGATAGTATAATGGAAAGTACTGAATGCTTGGGAAAAGAGCACAAGAAGCAGAAAGAGCTTGTAGAGGTCCTGCTCGTGGTACCCCCTTGCAGTAGCTGCCTGCTCAGAGATGCCTGGGAGCAAACTGTCTGACCCCCTGCCTTCAGGAGTTGCCAATGCCCATGAATTTGTTTCTACCTCCTTTAAGCCCAAGTAAGTTTTTCACCTTCATGGAGCCCTCTGTCAGTGAGTTCTGCAAATCAGCTGCTCCTGTTCCAATAAAGATGTCTCCTACTAGGCAGAGAATAGCCTGAGGTTAATGTCCCTGGTAGATCCTGTGTAAATCCTGACTGAAAGCAGGGAGAGCTGCCCGGTCATTGATGATAATGCTAGTTCCTACATTTGGGCTTAAGACTTGAGCTTTAGGTGCCTAAAACGGGAAGCTTTTGTGATTTCCACAGCAAGAATTCCACTACTAATTTCATGGCTGAGAAGGTGTGAGGAAAAAAAATTAATTCTAGTGGTGGCAAAATATGTGATTTTATGGTCTGGAAACCTCTCTGGCTCCGTATCTGCTACCAAGTTTCTGTGCAACCCTGATGTGCCCACCTATCTCCATCTGAAAAGAAGACAGAAATGTTACTATCGACCTAAAAATGACGCAGCTCCCAGCAGGTGGGTGCAGGCTGCCTGGCACACTTCGATGTCTTTGCCCTCACAGCAGTTTTGGAGGACCAAGAGGGTGGCTTGGTGACACTCATTTCCAGCTTGGCATCTTAGCTACTGAGCTGCTGGGACTCGTGGCACAGCACGAGTGTGGAGTGAGCATTAGTTCATAAATGTCTGTAAGTGTTTTAAGAAGAGCAGAGTGAAGGTGTTTGTTAGAAGAGAAGCGCATTTGCCTGTTGGGCAGCAGCAGCCGGAATGCCTCAGTGCTGCAGTTATGTTTGATGGTGCATGTACTTTGCTTCAAGAATGCTGCCAAATGGCATTTTATTCCTACCTTGGAGCTGCATGCGGATGGAAAAAGTGAATTTCCATGCTTTCTTGGCCAAAAAGAGCTTGCAGGTCTTTATATATCTTGACCAGGCTGAGACCAAGGCCTGGCTCAGAGTAAAAAGCACCGTTGGGGCTGATGTTCCTGCTCAGTCAGGACTTTACCAAGTGGCTCTGACAAGGGTGAAGGTAGAAGTGGTGCTTCCCCGTCCAACTCCCCCAGGACTAAATGACAGAATTGCAGTTTGACCCTCACCCCAGGGCCCCAGGAAGGGGAAGCTTTCTCTTAAATGTTTATGTTAACAGAGGACGATTTTTTTAACTCTATGTCAGCGTTCCTCTTTAGCGTCCAAGTCAGGTGTGGCAGTTGAAGAATCAGCTGTGGTTCAGTCAGGATTTTCTCCTATTTTGAGAATCAGAAAACCTTTCCCATCTGTATCTCTTTAACCTTGCCGATGCTCTTCCACTTTTCTTTTCCCAGCAAATGGAAGGCCATGAATTCCCAGCCTTGCAGATCATTTTTCTAGGTTTGTTTATCCGTCACGGTGAGCATAGACCTGTTGTCCTAACCTCACCTGCTTATTTTGAGTTCTTCTGGGGTTGATCTGAAGCCCACTGAAAGCCACAGAGCTTTTCCCAGCATGGTTAGCAGACCCAGCCTCAAAATATTACCTTCCTCCTGAATTTGCCACTGCATATTCCTGCAGGATAACTTGCCCTTGCCACATCATTTGGACTGCCCAGCTGAGGTTATTGTTGCTTAGCTACAAGACTATAATAAGAGCCCAAGCCATAGCGGAGCAGGCACTGAAGCATTTCAAATACGACAAGACCCAAAGGATGCTCGTCGATGTATGTGCAGGAATATTACAGGTCCCGAACGCTGAGGTTTTAGCAACCATGACTGTCAGCTTTTAGCTTACATGGCTCTGGTTGTTACTGGCTTGGCTTTTGCTGGAGCTGGGTTGTTTGCAGGCTGCAGTCAGAGACACTGATTGTAATGAATGTGTGTGTTTAAGGGGAAATTATTGCATGAAGGTCCTTGAAAAAGGGAAATGGGGTATGAGATGAGCTCCTTGGGGGCTTCTGTGAGGAAAAACTTGGATTGCCAGAGTTAAGCCATGGTTACTGGAATCATGTTATGTGATGCATTACCAATGTGAACTGCAGAACCAGCCATATGCACTGTGTAAGTATTGATCTGTGTCCCCAACAGCGATGCCTCTGAGCTATTCCCTGCCAGTTTGCACAGATGACTTGCTTTGTATCTCTACAAACTGGGATTGCATTTTTTTTTTTGCAGGCTCCTGAAAATTAATGCCACCGATTGCCCAGGACACATCTTTGGTTCCTGCAGCAGCCGTGGTGTGGCCAGAGTTTGCATGGAAATGTAGCTTGGGGAAAGCTTTTCTTGAGGTTCAGTTGCCTTCAGTGTGAGTCAGCAACAAGAAATAGAGATAAGAGCCAGCAGCTTGGCAGTGCTGGACCATCCCCAGAGCAAGGCCACAAGGAGAGGCTGGGATGCCTTTGTGCTCAAGGAGCTTCCTTGGAGTAACTGGCCATATTGGTCTGTAGCTGGAAAGCAACCAGGTCCCTGTCCACACCTCCATCATGATGCTAGACCAAAGGGACCTACGGGAAGGGCAAGGTTTGCAGTTTTGGCTTTCTATTTACTGTGCCTCCAAAGACTGCTCTTGGTGTTTGCATTACAGATGTAAGCCCAGGAAGACACCACAGCTGACCACAGAATGGGTCAGCTCTGTTTTCTCTGTTTTATGGCAGGAACACAATGTGAATGAAACCTGACTGGTTAAGAAGAGAGGAGTTCACTATAAAATATTGTGCACTGGATGTCTGGTTCACATATGATGACACAGCCTTACTGAGAAAAGGTACACTGAGGGTGACCTCATATTGTTGTTATTTCTTGTTGTTAACAGCTATTTAACTTAACCATATACACAAGCAGTGAGGAACAAACCTGCCCGGTGAAAATATTAGTGCTTTTTTGCCCTCAAACTCAAAAGCAAGAAAAGCTGTCAGTGAAACAAATAGCCGTGTGCCTAATCTTTGTCGAGCTCCCTCTAGAACAACAGGGCAAACCCCACCAACTCATCACCAGGTGGGACAGCTTTGTGCTGTTGCCTAAGAAGATACTTCATTAATGTATGGGAATTGAGCTCATAGGGATTTGTGCCACATATATGTGTAATTTATGGGGTTGGTCTAACACCAACAAAAAAGCCAAAGTGAAAATCGCCTGGATCACTGCCCAGGTTTTTCACTTGGTTTCCCGTGTATCCACTTGCCTGTCATTTCTAAACCTGTTTTGCCTCTTACTTAGTAGCAGAGTTGTGCCCAGGTGAAGGCATTACATGTATATTAGCTAAATATTAGTTTTATAATGCATAGTCTTTGCTTGGTCCCATGGTATCACTCAAAGCAAGTTATTCTGCTGTGTTACGTTGTCTATTGATCACTCATTTTCACCTTTTACCCTTGTTGTTGTTCTTTTTCCTGGTTCTTGCAGAAAGTGATGCCAGGCCATTAGGAAACTGAATTATTAAACCTTTGTATTGATTTTCCCTCACCATATAGCTGATGTTATCATGTAGGGACCCTTGCCTCTATCTGTGCCAAAGGGGTTTTGCTAACCACTTGAAAGATCTTCTCACCCCTTTGCTACATTACCTTCCCTCTCTTTACTACCTCATCATTTCCAAGAGGAGAAGATCCTGAAAACCATTACGTGGAGTAATTTCATTTCACCATCAGGCTCCTTTTGCTAGCAGCCACACAAACGATGGGGATTTTTCTTTCTTTTTGCTCCAGAGGTACACAAACAGATCAGCCCATTTGCTAACAGCCTCAGCGCTGACACCATGGTATCCATGGCAACACACCAGCCTGCGCAAGCATCCGCAGACACTTCGAAAATCAGAAATACCAAGGGATGACAAGGAGTCACTTCAGACAATGGATGTTTATAGGTGTCACAACCACCTGAAATATTTCTTTCTCCACCCATCAGCTCCTTGATCATAATGTGCTTTATATTTGTCTTGCAGCTCCTTCGTCAGAATACAAGACTCAAGGCAGAATTAATCCTTGTTTTGATTTTTGGTTTTGTCCTTTGTTTTTTTCATTTAGATCACTGACTGAGGTTCCTTGTGGGAATGCGCATCCCAGGCTCCACTGTTGACTTTCCTCTTTGAACTGGATTGGAGCACAGGTTCTTCAAATCAAAAAATCCAAAGTTGTAATTGAAAAAGAAGTTGTCTATGTCAACCCGACTAACAGACATAGCTGTGTGACTGCTAGGCTGAGTGGTGATTTGCATCATTGTGTTGCATGAACTACTGCTTTCCTAGAGTGACAACAGATTTAAGAAGATCCAATCAGTCATTTTTGGGGAATATTTCTACATAAGTTCATCCACCCGCGGGCACAGCAGAGACTATGCTGCTGCATTTACAACTGCTAGTCTTCACCGATGCTGTGGGTTCATCAGCTGCTTTTGGGAGATAACATTCAGGCACTCAAGCTGTATTTCTGAAGCTGGTTGCAGCGAATGTACCAGTTCATTAGACAAAGCACTTACATGAGAAAACATCTGTAACTTGGAGTACTAACAGTCCATTCAGAGCACATGCAGTACTGAATTCTGCAGCTAGGTAACTGTGAGTAAATATATGGGCATAGGCTAGCACCAATTTACAGATGGCATGTACATGCTGCCCCTCAGGACTCCTCCCCTCATCTTTCATGTACAAAGCAGACCATTAAAGTCATGTGCTGATATGACCTTGGGTGAGGAGCAGTTTCATAACACAGAGACCAACAGGTAGTCTTCAGGCATTCAGGACCACCTTTCTCAGGCTGGGGAAGTATTTCTGCCACACTAAGACGTGATGGGTTATCATGTCATGCTTATCAATCAGGCTGAGGCCATTACAAAACCTAGACTGGACCACTGTGATTGCTGTTTGCACAAAAGCTAATTATGAGGCTGTTTGAAGTTTGGTCATGGGAGAAAGCCCAAGTATATTTATGCTTAACCTCAACCGATGATTTTGGTGAGAAAATAGCCCCTCATTCTGTCTGCAATACCTCTCCTCTCTTAAAAAGTAACATCAGTGTTTTATTCATAGAAAGGCAAAAAGAAATACAAAGCCTGAGTTGCTCCAAATTGTGGTCTTAACTTTATTAGGCTAATCTATTTTCAGCTGATAATTTAAGCTTTAGGGTTGGAAAATGCAGTAACATTTACATGTTTGAACGCAACAAGAGAAGCATGTTAAAAAGCCTTATCAAAATTCCACATTAATAAAACAAGCTATCAGTGCATCAGAGTACAGTATGTGTACTCTGTGTACATGTACTTGTACATGTGCAAGCATGATAGCATTGTAATAGATTCCTTCTAAGGACTTTAATCCTCAGTAGCTACTGTTGGCAAAATTCAGAGTTTCCCTTAGAACAGGAAATTAAATCTCAAAAATAGTATATCCCTTATGTGCTGACCAGTTTGACTATTCGGTAATTTATGTGCCATATATATTTTGAAAAGAAACTTTTTCATATAGTTTTGCTACAGATGCAATGTGTAAAGAGATTTCACTACTTAAACCTTAATGGGTGTTCTGTCCATCTTCTCTTTGATCTTGTAGGTAGGCAGTGGATGTTTATTTCTTTTATTAGATGATCTAGTAAGACTGAACGGTGCAGTAGTTTTATTCCCACAGCTTTCAGGACAAAGAAGGCAGTGCTTGTACTAGTGAGAAGGTAGAGATGGCAAAACAAACAACCCAAGATCAAACTTGCATTTATTTCTTCCTGGCAATCATCATTCCTTCTTACAATTAGAAAATGTTAAGAGCAAGAAATCTTATTTTCCTAGAGATGTTTTTTATTTCTTCTTTTTCTTGTGGAGATGGAAACTTAATAGCTGAACTGTTCCTCTGTATCGCAGAAAGTGGGTTAAAGCTACAGCTGAATCCTGAAGGGATCAGTACTCCCCTTGCTTCCTTTTGAATATATTTAAGAAAACCTCCTGTGAGATGTCTCGAACATGACAAGTCTGACATTCAGCTTTTTCCTCTTCAGCCAAGGAACCAGTCCCATAACCAAGATGTCACAAAGCCTCAAGAGCTGAGAGGAAAAAGTAGCTGCGTTAGGTAAATGGCAGGGGAAGAAGAAAGCTCTGCCCATAACTGCATACTCCGTAAGGGACCTCCACCATCCATTTTTCACAGTGGCATGTTATCTGGGGACCCTTTGCTTTCAATCACAGCTGTGAGAAGTGGTGATGTCCACTGGAGTACATTCTGTACTGCAATTCTTTTCCCCTTGTGTCTCCAAGAGCAGGTGGCACCAGTATTTTGTATCCTCTCTCTGCCTTCAAATTATTCTACTTCTCATGCAGAGACTGGCTTTTGACATAAAAAGCATTTAGTAAATTAGAGTGTAGCTCCCTGAAAGTAATTCTTCCATCATAATTCACATGAGTACCTACAGTCCCTTGGACAACATGACCAAAGATAACTAAAGTCTGCAAAGGCAGCGTTGCTCTGGAACAGGTCCTTCCCCTGTGGCTAGATCTCACCTTTGCTTAAAGCTTTCCTGTAGCACCCTGGGCATGCATTTACAAACAGGTAATATCTTGAAATAATCTTTAAAAGGCAAACGTTATCAAATGGGAGACAGGCAGAAAAAGGAAGACTTTTACATGGAAATGTTACTAAATGAGCTGATGAGATACAGTGGAGTTTCTTGTCTGAAACAGAAACAAATTGAACGTAGTTTGTTATGCAAAGGCAGGGATAAGGACATACTACTTTCTGTGGAAGCTTTTATTTTGCTTAGGGGTCGACCATCATTTGAAGGAGCTTTTCAGCTCACCCTTCTTCCCCGTTGCCTCCACTGGGCACTAGAGGGACCCTAGAGTTTTCCAACCGATAGAAACATCTCGGCAGTATCCGGACGGGAGCGTTGCCTTTCCCAGCCACCTTAGCCTCAGTGTTTCCAAGGGAAAAGGTGGCAGAAAACGGTTCAATCGGTTGCTGAGCATGCTCAGACTGCAAAAATCCCACTGGGGAAAGCGCGTAATGGGGCCATAGCCATATTTTCCATTGTTTCATCATCCTTGCTGGTGCTCGCAGCTCTTCCCATCATGAACAAATAAGAGCTGGCTTTGCCTCGACTGCTCTGTTCACTCAGCTAATGTTGTGACATTGGCACCGAGGCTTGAGTCACACTGTGCTTTTGAGAAATTAAATGTTTCCTTCCCCAGCCTGAAGTGAAGCCAAATACCTAAGTTGCCAACAATTGCAGCTCAATAAACTGTCAGAGGAGCAGCGGTGATTTGTTATTATAGCTATACAGTAAGAGAAGAATATGTATTGACAGAAGTTCCTTTTCAAACCAGACACAGTTTCTAATGAATCTGTTCTAAAACAGCAAGTGTGCTGACAATACAAAATTAGGAGCAGTTGCTGATGCACCCGAAGGCTGTGCTGCCATTCAGCAAGACCTGGACAGGCTGGAAAGTTAGGCAGTTCAACAGAGTTCAACAGAGACAAGTGTAAGGTCCTGAACCTGGGGAGGAACAACGCCAGGCACCAGCCCAGGCTGGGGCTGACCTGCTGGAGGGCAGCTCTGCAGAGAAGGACCTGGGCGTGCTGGTGCACAGCAAGGTGCCCGTGAGCCAGCAGTGTGCCCTGTGGCCAAGAAGGCCGATGGCACCCTGAGGGGCATGAGGAGGAGCGAGGCCAGCAGGGGAGGGAGGTGATCTCCCCCTCTGCTCTGCCCTGCCCTGGTGAGGCTCATCTGGAGCGCTGTGCCCGGTGCTGGGCTCCCCGGTTCGGGAGAGACAGGGAACTGCTGCAGAGGGGCCGGCGGAGGCTACAGAGATGATGGGGGGAGTGGGGCATCTCCCTGGTGAGGAAAGGCTGAGGGAGCCGGGCCTGTTCAGCCTGGAGAAGAGAAGGCTGAGAGGGATCTTATCAGTGTACACAAATCCCTTAAGGGCAGCGGCAGGAGGATGGGGACAGGCTCTTTTCAGCGGTGCCCAGCGGCAGGACAAGGGGCAACGGGCACAAACTGCAACACAAGAAGTTCCATCTGAATATGAGGAAGCACTTCTTTACCCTGAGGGTGACAGAGCGCTGGGACAGGCTGCCCAGAGAGGCTGTGGCGTCTCCTTCTCTGGAGACATTCAAAACCCACCTGACACAACTCTGTGCAGCCTGATCTAAGTGAACCTGCTTTAGCAGGGGTTGGACTGGATGACCTCCAGAGGTCCCTTCCAGCCCTGACCACTCTGTGATACTGTGTAAACAAGTACAGACATGTTGTTCCTTTTTCTTTTAGCAGGCAGGCAAAAATCCTCTGTGTTTGACTTACCAGACCTCCATACAGAGTTCCATAATTCAGCATGTCACAGCTTCACTATAAAGCTCATGGTTTATGAGGTTATGTAAAAATCTATTTTTCCTTTGTACAAAAATATTTCCCCACTATCTTTTAGTGGGATGATGCTTTTTGATCTCTGCATGAATATTTCTAATAAAAATATGTGCATGCATTTTAATATCTCTAACATAAATTATAAGGATTTTTCCTGTCTTAAAATGTCTAGTGTCAACACTGTTGTTGAATATTTAATGTAAAGTATAATGTAATTTGACTAGATAATTATGTCAGGGAAAATAGCAAATGCCACGTTGGTTTTTTCTGTTTATTTTTCATCATCTTTGATGGTTGTTTAAAGGAGAGCTGCAACTGAATGACTAACTTCCAAGATTCACCTTCTCTCTCTCTGCAGTCTGCTGCTGAAAAGAGACAGGCTGCTACCATACTGCATCTGAGCTAAAGGCATCGATTCCTCTGAGCTTTTCTCCGTTTTTTATATCACCCCTCTGATCTCTAGGAATGCCTAATGGACAGCGCAGTCTACTTACTGTACATGGTGTCTTTCCATTAAGATGTCTTTTCCACGATGCCCAATTCCAACAAAAGCATAAGGTCTCCTTTTTAAAAAAAAATTATAAGCTTTAAATAAATCTAATTTCCATTTGGATGAAGTGTAACTGTTTCTCCTTGATCAAGTCAACTGCTCATTCCCTCTCAGGGCTCCTTCTGATTAAGCTTTATGTAAGCCTGCATTCATGTTATCTAGGTGGTGAAAGAAAGGGCTTTGCATGGCCAAGTAGGCCTCCAAGCAGAGGCACAGAAGAAGACAGCAGGGGGAAGGCACTGCTGATCCTTGGGGTGCTGGGGACGCTCGTGCACATTCTTTGTGCACTGAACGGTTGTCTTTGCATCTGGCAGTCTGGAAGAAAGACTGCCTGCAGCAAATCCGTTCCCTCTGAAAGCATCTCCTCTGGATGGATATACATCACTGATGGTGAGTAACCAGAGGGGAACATGCCGGCTTTGTCCTCTCAGCAAGGTGCTGTTTCCTTTGCATGCCACTGATGTACAGATGAAATGCTAGAAGAGGGAAGCAGCAGTGGTGGAAAGTTCTCCCAAACAGCTCGAGGAGGACTTGGGAAAGGGACTGCGTCTGTAGCCTTGACTCACAGACACTTAAAAAGGAAAAGAACATTCCCTGATTTAACAATACATAAAAATACTTAACAAAATTATTTGGCATCCCCAAGCCACCTTACTGGCATTGTCATGGGACTGGAATATAATCCAATGTAGTAGTTGTTGAGGGATGGCCATGTCTGTCTCACAGCTGAAGGAACAGAAGCAATGGTAGGGCCTACGTTTTCCTGAACTTGTGTTTTGCCCACCTAGTCTAAGACACATAAAGCCCAACTTACAGATATAAAATACTCTAGAACACCTGCTAAAGTCCATGAAGAAAAAGAGCACTTAGTACTCCTGAAAATCATGCTTGAAATCAAGCTGGGCACCTAAATTAGTGAGGCTTTGGAAAAAACATTGATAGGGTACTTGCTCAGAGTGGTGCAGCAAAATGAAAGAAAACTGAAATTAGTATTTGAAGTTTTGGCACTGCAGTATGGGTTACAGTTAGTGCGTGTTCTGGCACCCAGATATAAAGAAGAATAGCAATATTTATCTTTACTGGATGAAAGCATAGTAGCTGTTTCAAAAGCAGGTATTAGGCTAATACATACGTGACATAGAATTCCGGGTTAAGGTTCTGACAAACTGGCTTTTGCACATTGGTTTTTAACAAACCCATTAGCCTAACTTGTTTAGGAAATGGAAAAGGTAAGACAGTACCATTTTACTCTTTCATCTCCAGCAAAGGGAACTGAAACCAAGTGACGCTGACTGAAGGGTGCGATGGGCCGAGGCTGCAGCTCCACCACCTCAGCGGCGCTGCATGATGGATGGCTTTGCCCTTGCCTGCTTTATGGAATACGGAAACAGTAATGGATGTCCTGAGGGGCTGAGGGGGAAAGTTCAGTTTGAAAAGCTGGCAAGTGACATAGTAATAGAATCTCTGTTACTGCCGGATTCCGGGAGATGGCTGGAGAGCTCGGCCCTACAAGACCACAGTAGGTGAGCTAGCAGGGTGCAGCCTCGGAGGTGCCATAAATGCGGTTTTTCACCTCTCTCACCATTATCCGTTCTCTTCCCCCAGAGGGGAAGGGGATGTTCGGTTGAGCTGAGCCTCGCACCGCCGGAAGACCCAAGCGCAATCAGGTGAGGGGCTCTCGGGGTGCTTTTCTAGACGGCGGGACGATGGCCCCGCGGCAAGGCAGGGTGTCACCCGCTGGGCCGCGGGCCGGCCCCAGGGCCGGGACCGGCTGCCGCCGAGCCCCGCAGCGGCCAAGCCCCGCTCCCTGCCAGACGGCCCCGCTCCCTGCCAGACGGCCCCGCGCAGGTACGCGGCGGCCGCGGGGCCCCTCCGCAATGCAGGGGCCGCTGCGGGCGGCGGGCAGGGCGCGGGGCGGGGCGGAGCGAGGGGGCGGCCGCGAGGGGGCGGCGGCGACGGGCCGGCCGCTGCTACCGCCGCCGCGGGGGCCCTGCGGGAGCGGCGCCGGGGCCGGGCCGGGGCGGGGCCGGGGGCGGAGGAGGGGGGCGGGTCCCGGGGGCTCGCGGCGCGCAGGCGGCCGCGTCCCGGCGACAGCCCCGAGAGCGGCGGGGCGGGTTGAGGTGGGCACGGCGGCGGCGGCGCGCCCTCTCTCTGCCCCTCGGCGCGTCCCGGTGCCGGCAGCCGCCGCGGCGCTCAGGTAAGGACGCTCCCGAGGCCCCAGCCGCCGTCCCGCTGCGGGCGGGCTGTCGCCGGGTGCCCATCGGAAGAGGAGGAGGTGAAGAAAGGACGGGACGGCCCGTGGCGGCGGGGGGGGCTGGCGCCCCTCGGGGGGGTGGGCGCGCACCGGCCGCTGGGGACCGCTGGGGACCGCTGGGGGCCGCTGGGGGCCCGGGCCCACACGCGCTCCCTCAGGCGGGCGCGGGCTGCGGCGGGGGGCGCCGCGCCCCGGCCGAAGTTTGCAGCGGGTCGGCCCCGCGGACCGCCCGGAGCCGTGGCCGGAGGTACGGGAAGGGGGCGGCCCCCCAATAACGCCTCTTCGGCCTTCATAGGGGCGGTGGGCTCGGGCCCAGGGCCTGTCAGGGTGGTGAGTATCTCTAGACGGTAAAACCCTCTCAAGGATGTCACCTCCTGTCCTCTCCTGCCCCCGCCCCTAAGCTCCTCTGAAGGGACCTGTAAGGCTGAACAAAGGGCGCTGTGTGAGACCGGGGGGTGCGATGTTTGCAAGCGCTTTTAATTTGCTTTGGGGAGGTTAAAAATTACAAAAAAAAAAAAAAAGAAAAGAAAAAGAAAAAAAAGCCATTCCCTGTATTGAATGGATCAGCCGTGGAGAGGAAACAACTGTGCACGGGGAGGCTGGTAACCGCAGTGAGGCGGTGGAGAACAAAGCCTTTTTATGTAAGAGAAAATTATGCAAAATGTGCCCCGCTTGAACTGCTGCAGGTACAAGCCGTGAGCGTATGCAGCTCTGTGGTGCCGTAATGTTGCACCGAATATCATCTACCAAATAAAGACTGCTTGCCTCAGTTTGTTGCGTATATGTTTGAGACACTAATTGCAACCTGGCGTATGAGTAAAATATTCTTTATGAAATACCTCTGGGAGAGAAGGGGGTGTGTCGCATGCCGGGAGAGTTGCTTTCTGTGTGTAAGGTACCGACATCATTTATTTCCCCGTGCTAAGCAGGAACTTTCAGTTTTCCTCTGAAAAAAGATACACTCCAATTCATCGGTGGATTTTCATGTAGGCTTCTTCCCGGTATGAAGTAGCAGGCTTTCTCGTGTAAGTGGCCATTAGCATGAAATCATGCAGTAGAATGGGATGTATACATATGCATTTTTAAAGTCTTATTTATTCTAAGTCTCTAGCATCCCTTTTCATATTTTGTTGTGTGTTTGTGGTTGTGTCAATAAATGTTACTCCATCCTTTCTCAAAAAAACATTGCTGTCCAGCATTTGCGCTGCTTGCGGTTCAGAAAACCTGTCCCTTTCATTTTCAGAAGGGTTCTTTCTTGCCAGATTGAAGCACATATCCTTTATGTTGTTTTTTCCCATTTCCTCCCCAAACCTTTGTTTTCCATCTGTGAAAGAACCTGTTTCTTTTCACCTGTGCTGGTTTAGACTTGCAGGGATGTCTAGACTACAGATCTCATAGCCCATGCACTGAAGAAGAGGCTCAGCTGCAGAATTCTATTTATTTTCTACAGCTTCTCTCACTTCCCTCCCGACTGGATGATGTGATCACAGCATCTCAGCCCTTCCTGGGAAGAGAGGGAGAATGTGCTGAGAGCATTATCTAGTGAAGTTACCCCTGCCGTTACTTCATAGATCACTGAGAAGTGATTCACCAACAATGAAAGAATGGGCACCTTCCCTGCGTGTGCTAAAATCTCTCTTCAGTTAGCACAGAGATGTTCCGGTTAAGTTTGTGGATGGGTGTGTGTTTCTGGTGCTAATGTTCTGAAAGTCTGATGTGTAGAATGGAGACCAAGTTCACCCATGTAAGCATCTAGGTCTAGGAACTGCTGGATTCCTCACTGTGTATTTCATTTCACTCATTTGCAAAACACTGATGATGCAGTCAGCAGTGGGCAAGACCCCCATCTTAATATGGTACCAGTCTCCTGGAGCTCAGGCATTTACAGGTGAGCTAAACTAGTACACTGCAAATAATCCCGGTGGCTTAGTGAGTCCGTTCAGTGTGGAAATGGAACATGCAGGTGAGCCCTGGTGCAGTAGGACTCTGGGAAGAGGGGTAATACCAGCAGTGAGGAGCAGTGCCATAAGCGCTCTCTCTTTTTCTCAGCTTTTACCCAAGGGACAGGGCTTGGTTAATGGAACTTTACAGTGTGTTGCACCCATATTGCACGTTGCCTGTGGGTGTTTGAGAGAAGCCAAAGAGCTGTCATCCTGAGAATAAAAAGTTGCTGTTCTTCTGTGGAGAGTTCTAGCATGCTTTGAGCATGGAGGGCAGTTCGTTGTGCTTATAATGCAGTTTGTTATATAAAAGCAGCATTTGCGCCCTTGATTTAGAGATCTGATGTAATTGTTATGGTACGTTATGTCACTACCCACTTAGCTGTGCTCTTTAAATATGTTCTGACAATAAAGAAAAAGTTGTAATTTAATGACCTCTGAGGTGCTGTGCCTAGGCACGAATGATCTGATCACAGTAGTCCCTAAGACTTGCTACAGTCTACAGGTTAAAAATTCCCTTGTCGCTAGATGTTTTTCCAGAAGCATACCTTTCCTTTCAGCCTGTGTTGTGCTGCTTTCTGTATGAGTTACCATTTGCTAAACCATATATCCGGATTCATGGGGGGGAACACTTGCTACATGTACTGACACCAGAGCAGGATCTGGCCCCGAGTTCACTTAACAGTTGTCTGAGCCATGGAAATCACTAGAAATACCTAAACACAGTGGTGGTGTGGGTGGGTGAGGCCCACTGCAGACTCTGCTGGACTGTTTCAGCTATCACCCCCCAGATGTGGGATGCCATACACATGTGTTGGAGACAGGTTTGTTTCCTTAAAGGGGTGGGAAGAGGGAGAAGTCAAAATGAATTTAGGTTGTGAGGACTTTATGATGATGGCTTTCAAAAATTTGCTTCTTTATTACTACAAGCTCTGCAAAGTCACAGGGTACTGACAGAACTTGTAATGGAGCTGCAGCATCTCGAGATCTGAAATCTGATCAGCCATGATGGGACAAATGATGGTTAGCTTAAGAAAAAGGGGTAAAAAACATCTCAGACAGTGCTTCTCTATAAATTGTGGGTGAGTCCAAAGGCCTGAGTTCCTTAGAAATCTTTCACCTGTAGCACAGGCAATGGTGGTGCTGAAAACTGATCTGGTATAACCTTTGGCTCACGGCAAAAGAAAAAACCCACCCCTAGGCTTTGTTGAGGTTCCCCAAAGAGGCGCTCCTGCCTGCAGGACATTTGTAGCTGAACTGAAGCCTTACCTAGAAAAGGATCAGGGAGCATTGCAGTTAACATGCATACAAATGAGTAACAGCCAGAAAACCATCACTAGGTGACTTCCCAAGGTCCCTTCTAGACTGAATTAGCTGATGATCTGGGTATTTTGTTTGTGTGCTACCTTAATGTCCGTGCGTGTACTTGATGAGGGAATAAAATTATGCATGTGCCAATAAGTAGAATTTTCCCCTGAGACTCAAGGATGCTTGTTTTGGTCCATCTTGATTTATTCAGTTGTTTAAACACAAGCTTAACTGCCCTTGAAAGTGAGCCTTAAGCATGCTTAGAAGTTAAGCGTATTTCTAATGGAAAAGGGAATGGTTTTGCTTAAAAGGGAAGGAGTGTAAATTCAGGATATGTGGGCTCACTGGTGAAAAACCCTTGACGGTGTTCGGTGGTGCCGAGTACCTCCAGAGAAAGCACAGAAACGAACAGTGTTCCGTGAAACCACAGCATTGTTTATTCCTCCCCAAACACACATGCACACAGTAAGGGAGATTATGGGTGGGTCTTTACATGTTTAGGGCTTGTGCTTTTTCTTCCGTTCTTTTGCTTCACGTACAGGTGTGCTTATTAGCAGCAGTTCTGTAGTGCATCTCAACAAGTAACAAAAACCAGCATGAGACTGATTTCCATAGGGTGGAGCTGACTTAGAGGATTGGCGCTGGAAACAGAGGTGTTGTTTTAAGCTGCCTGCCTCGGTAGTGGAAAAAGCTTTTATTTCATGGGTAGGTTTAATCACAAGTTATGCTACTAAACTATAGGAGGGTGTTTTAGAAGGAGATTCAATGTGACACTTGTAATTGCTTTCTAGGTATTGGAGGAAAGGACTGATGTATCGATAGGGTTAATTTGGTTTGCTGTGGGCACATGGGTTGACTGTGCTAGCTGTTAAGAAGATTTGAGGTCTTGATTGACCCATTTTAGTTTAACACTAATTGTTTGCTGCTGTATTAAGGAGAAAAGATGAGCTAATGCTGTTGCTCCTTATGGTTTTACACTCACTGCTGTTTTTCCCTGCAGCAGTCTTGCAGATGAAACTGATCTTTGTTCTTTTATCTTGGCTGGGGAGGTGGTGAGGAGCTCCTCACAATCATTCAAAATGATAATGAAACAACAGTTTCAGAGTGTCAGTGTTTGTACTCAGTATCTTGCAGCATTGTTAGGGTGCCGGTTTGAAAGGAATTATGGTGAAAAGGGGAGGACTGGGCAACCTCAGGAATATAAAGATTTATCAAATCTCTTTGTTTTCTGTATTCTGTGAGACAGGTTAGTGCTGGTTGATAGGCTTGACAAATGTTACAGTATACTGTTTCTCTTTTAGCATTTTTCTAACTGTTTTTCTAACTTTCTGTGGTGTAATAAGTATTTGTATATTTTAGCACATGGTGTCCATCTTGCAGATAAAATATACATACATGTATGTGTATTTGTATGTTCATATACTGTAAGGGAGACAGCGGCCCTATTGCAAGCAAGAGTGTTAAGTGGAGAAAATCAATATAACTGTGTTGAATTCATTGAATCTGCACCTGACTCGCACCATCTGGAAAAAGACAATGCCTCTTTCTGTCCTGTTTTCTCATTATTGAAAATCTCGGATACTTTTCTCCTTCAGGAAAATAAAAGTTACAGATATGTACGTAGAATTCTGCCCCTCTGGAAAATTCTGCTCCTTCATTTACAGCTGGCACTCATGGGTATGTGGATCGGAGGAGTATTTCTTGTCGCATGTTGGTGAAGCCCCTGGCAAGAAGTAGGAGGAGTTTTCTGTTATTAATTCTACTAGCTGTAGTGCAGTTAGATCACAGTAGCTTCCACTGAGTTGAGTCTATGAAAACTTAGTATTCTGTTTGTGAAACTTGTCATTTTGTCCTCTGAGGGAGATTTAAATTTCAATAACCATTTGCAAAATTACTTGTATTTAAAGTGTATGCAACCTCTGGATAAATAACTTTAAAAAACCCCCAACAAACAACAACAAACCACCACAAAACCAGCAGTCCAATCATGCCAGCTAACTTGGCAGCATTTAATTATAAGACCTATTGATTCAATTAACCCTATTTTTTCACTTTATTTTCTGGAGGGAATGATAGGGGCTGGTTTCTGGTTTAAACTAGGATCTGTCAGTTCTATTTTGAGGAACATACATTATCTGTTAGAAGAGCTGCTACACCGTGCAAAACTTGCCACTTTTCCAGAGGTTCTGATCTTGGATGAACAAAGTTAGAAAATATCTCAAAATGAGAACATAGAGTAGGGATATTATAAAAGTTCAGAACAGTTAGGGTTGTGCTTTTGAAAACTCCAGCCTTGGTCCAAATTTGGTACAGAGATGAACAGTAGAAAGTGCTGTAGACCTTCAAAAGTGAACTGAGTGCTTTACTACTGGGCCAGAAACCCAGATCTGCTGGCTGTGGGCGCATATCAACATTGATTGGCCTCCTTCCCTACATAGCTCAACCGTGGTATTGTCCAGGCTGTGCCCGGAGAAACTCTGGCTGGATGCAAGGTAGGGCTAAGTGTCTGTCTCTCTTTTTTTTTTTTTTTTTTTTTTTTAATTTTTTTGCGTGCGTTCTCCTTATTTTCTGTGGATGGTTTCTGTACAAGTTGTTAAGCCAGTGCAGGCAGTTTCAAGGTGCCAGACCTTAAGTGCAAGGACCCCCTTAACCTCTGGGAAAGCTCAGAGACTGAGTGGAACAGTGAGGAAAGCCTCTTTTCTGTGTTTGCTGTGAAATGGGCTGAAAGTGTGTGTTCAAAATCCTTTTTAAGGGTTCAGGTCTGGATCTGAATGCTGGTTAGCTGGGGAAAGCTGGTTAGCTTGTTTTAGCTAACCAGCTCTTTTTGTGCCGAGCTACTCTGTTTTTGGCAGCAGCCTTTTTGTGACTGGAGTGAAGATCTGATCCCCTCATGGGGAATTCTGTCTGGACCTGAGGTTGTACACTGCAGTATAACGGCTCCCAATGAAATGTTAACATGATTCCACTGTCCCCTGGCCGATGTGGGACAGAGAGACCCCACAGCCTTTTAAAGCCCCTGTCCTGTTCTTGCAGCTGCTTCCACGTGATCCGGTAAGATGTGCTTGGGCACCCATTCCTGTTCTGGCCATGTGGTATCACTCAGCGCAGAACTGCTACCTTTGTTTGAGCTACTGTGACTGTGGCTTGATTAACAGCAGCTGTATGTTCACGTGCAGGGTGCCTCTCACTGACAGATCCCTGTCTGCTGGTGCCTGACGTGCTTTTCAGGTGTCTCAAGCTGCTGTTTGGTGGTTGTGTCGCAAGGCGTGCCAGGCAGGCTGCTCCTGTTTGCAGCAAGGCTGTGTTCTTGCAGTTAGGTATTCGCCTGCTTCCTTTGAGTCACGCTGAAATCAATACTGGCTTTTGTTTCCCTCAGCAATTAGAAAATGTTCAAGAAGGCTGAGGAAAAAATCCAAGGGCTCAAAAAGGGAGAGATGCAGGGTTAGAGTTGAATGGTTTGCAAAGGAAAAGGAGAGTAGAGCTTGCACAAAGGGTGGTCTGGGTGTTGGGTCATTCACATCCCATGCTGTTTGTCAACCTGTAGCTTAGGATGGGAGGGAATCGGAGATGGAGCCAGCTGTGCTGGCACCAAGCTGCCTCCTGACCTGCAGAATTACCCTGCCCTCCTTCCCCTGCTCCCGTGTGCCTGTATAAGAAAACATGTGGTGCGGGGAGATACCCACAAGAATAGGAGAGAGGTTTCTGAATTAAGAGAGTCAGCTCCTCCAGATTTGTATCAGAGTCGTTTTTGATTTCTAGTGATTCAGTCAGGGCAGAGTCTGGCCCTAATGATGCTCTTCACAGGCTGTCAGCATGCTCAGAATACACCTGGGAGTTAGTGTACATGTTACCAGGAGTCCAGAGCAGACCTGACATTTAGTGTTGGGGCTAAGTGTCTCTGGAAGGACAGTAGCAAGGTAGTGTTTTGTCCCCATCCCTGTCTTTTTCTAACATGATTGATTTGATGTCCCGTAAAGAAAGTCTCCCCCAGGAAAATGATGAAGAAACCCATGAATCAAGAGGAAGGAACTGGTATATTTCTTTTGGTTAGGAGATAAAATATGTATATTTCCTGAAGTAGTAGAGGGAAAGTTGGTAAACATATGTGAAAGAGTAATTTAAAAAAAAAAAAAAAGAGAGAGAGAAAAACAAACAAACCTCTGTGTGTGTGTGAACAGTTAATAACATGATTCATTCCAAAGAGCAAGGGATAGAATGTGGTAAATAAGAGCTTTCATTCCACGTTGTTCTGCAAAGTTAAGCTTTTTGGGGTATAGAGAGCTGGTTGTGCCTGTGGGTAAGACTTAGCAAAATATTCAATGTAAGCATTTAATATTAACCAGTGCTATCCGTTACAGCATATAATAAATTTATGTCTAAGTGAGTAAAAGGCATTGTGTAATATGAAAAATGAATTTCTATAATTTCATATTCCACATAGTTTGCCAAAATTAGCATCAGTGATTTATAGATAAGACCTAAAATCTGTTAGGTTAGACCATTTTAAATGGCATGCTACTAGTGTTGCTTAAAACACTGTTGGTATTTTGAATGCGAGATTAAAAATATAATACTTTTGAATGTGCCTTTCAATATGAATAGTTGAGAACTTTTTAGTGGAATGTGTTTGAAAAAAAAAAAAAGTGTAGTCAGATTCCATTCACTTAGAATGATGAAACTTTCTATGGGCAAAACCCCTGAATTCAGTGAGGCTTCGCCCCCCTTTTTTTTTCTCCTTCACTTGTTTTGGTCCACTGTACACTTGCAGCATCACTGTTAGCAATAAGTGGAATTAATAATATGTTGCAAAGCTTTAATTGATAATTACAAGGATTCAGAAGTTACAAACAGAATTTCTCATTTTACCTTATTTATGATATTGATTCTTCAGATGCTTGAATGGTCGTGTTTGTTTAGATGGTAACGCTGGTATCAGCATGCCAGCACTGACGTGCTTTATGTGCTTTATTACCTGTAATTACCAACAGGGACAGAGTCAATCAAGCCTTTCTCATCAGCTGCCCCTGCAGCTCTGGAGTTCATTTAGGGACTGATTTTTGGGCGTGTGCTGACTCGTCCAGGTGCTCCCAGCATTGTGTGATGTGCACCGATCGGCTGTAATCATGGGGGTTTTCTGTTCTTTGGTTCTTCTGGACTAAGTTGTTTTTGAAACCCGCATCAGAAACTCAGGCTTTGAGACACAAAGTCAGGTCAGTATCTGCTGAAACAATGCCTTATGCCTTGCTTTGAGATCTCTTTATCAACTTGATTCTACTTGTTGTCTTGCAGTGCAAATAAGCATGTATGCTGCTATTTATGAGAGAGTAGCCCTTGACTGTAACTAATTTTTTCTTTTAAAAGATGCTGACAGTGGCAGAGTTTAATTGGTAAAGGTGTGTACCTTTCTGAGCCAGCAGATAAAAATGCTACAGGTTATTTTAAGGCAGATACTCCTTTTCATGGGTGGGGTCATGAATTTTCTGTTTTCTTCCAGCAGTGGGGACAAAGCAACATGGTGATGGTGACAGCTGTACTTTAAGTAACTTGTTTACACTTAGAATTAAATGTTCTAGAACCAATTTTTTTTTATAGCCTGTTACAAGCAGGAGGAGGGAATAAGTACTTGGGCAAAAATATTGGGCAAACCTAATGTTTTCCATGCTTCAGGACGTGAAGCTATGTTTACTACCAGGATGAGAAAGAGCTATTTCCTTAAAGACATGGTATTGCACAGTTGACATTATGGGTCCTTTCTCTGAAATACCTCTGGCTATGGTCAGCACCAGGTGATTTGTCTTGCCTATACTGGTCTGCCATTCTCAGGTGAATTCCAGTTCTGAAATTTCAGTCACTTGGAAGATCTGAGTTATTTTTGTTTCTAATTCATTTTATATACTATATAAAGTAGTAATTTTTTTCTGAAGAGTGTGGAATTTTCTTATGAATTTTAGATTATAGCCAGATCAGTCCCAGTGACATTGCTTATACCAATGTGCAACGGACTAAGTGATCTCTCTGTGTACTGGGGTGGGAAAGAAAATGAATATTTTAGATGCAGTGGGGTTTTTTTTGTGTTTTCTCTGGCAATGTTTTGGTAACTTTCTCTCACTTGCCTAACAGAGAGGGAAGGTAAGTGAAAAATGAGTTTTCCTCCGATAGGGGAGTGAACTCTGCATGCATTAAAAAGGCAAAAAGCGAGGTTAAAGGCATGTGTTGTTTTTATTTGAAAAACTAGCTGTGGAGGCTTGTTTCAGCTGTAGCTGGTAGGTTTCAGAGCTGACGCAACAGTAGGAATACAATTTGCCTGTCTAGGATTTCCAGAGACTGTTGAACAACAGATATGAAGAAGCAGCTGCCTCCTTATGTTCACCTCTTCCCCATCCAAACATGATATAAACATAACTTTCTTTTGGATTCTGTTCCTCTCATGCCTTTGCAGTTGGAAAGTCTGGTGTATTTATTGTTTGCTCTACTGCCCTTACCTGCAGGCAAGGCATGATCTAGATTAAAGTGTAATCCTCCTAGATTAGTAAACAAGCCCTGCCCCATGCCTGTGTCACTAAGCAGATGAGTAGCTCTCTGAAGAATGTTCTGAGGCTTGCAAAAATGATTTCTAGCAGAAACCTTCCTTTTAAAATATAGTAAAATATGCAAATAGTCAAACAAGCAAGCAAGTGTGCCTCAAGAATAAAGGTGCTCAGTCTTTAGTCACTTGTTAATATTTTGCTTTCCATGATGGATTTACTTTGCAGCTGAACTTGAAAATCCTTCACAACTGGCAGTGGTACTAGGCAGTTTTCCCTTCCACTGTAGCTTTGCCTGCATTTAAGTGTTTCTGTCTTTCCATTTGATGCTTTTAGTTTAATCACTCATTTTGCATTGAAACATAGCTCTGGGCAGAGCTTCACATAAGTAAGAAATCTACTATATAGATGAAACCGTGGAAAAAAGAACTTGCGATATTCTCCTGCTGGACCTTGTTTTGAAATGAGGAGTTGCTCCTCTCCTGGAGAGCTTACAGGAGTCTTGGATCATGGGCAAGACAGCCATGGGGTGGGCAGCATGTGCTAGCTGGTGGGGCTCTGGGCTAGTGGTGAGAGCCTCTGGCATGTCCATCACAGGTGTGCTGTTGGGTTTGATTTTAGCTTGTCCTGTTTGCTTAGGTCCTGATCCACAGTAGTACTGGTGAAGCTCTTCTTGGCTTGGAAGTGATTCCTGTGGGGAATTTCTGCGCAAATTTCAGCCTTGTCTTTGCAAAATCATCCTCTCTGTATCCCCCAATAATTTGATTAGGACCTCACGTCCCCATAGGCAGTGCAGTCCTAGGGCACCTACAGCCTGTGCTAAGGGCTGCAGGCTGCTGGAGCAGCCTCTGGGGAGTGGCTCTGCTGGGTACTGTGTTTATACCCAAGCCTGGAAAACCGTGTTCCTGGCTGCTGGGGCAGAGTAGACGTTTTTACCTTGTGTGTCTGCTGAGCAGGAGCAGTTGCTGTTCCTTATCCTACTAATTCTCAAGGACAGTGTGAGGATCAAGACTGACTCCCTGGAGCTCCGAGCACAGAGCCTCCTTCCATACACTGGGAAGACTCACAAGGTCTTTTTTTTTTTTTTGCTGTAGCAGAGATCTGTTTTCCCCACCCTGTTTGAGAAATATTGAGACAATTTTGCTATGCATGTCCAACAAACCTGGTACTTGTATATAACCAGCCTGAAACAGTTTCCGAAAACTGCCTTCTGCAAGTGCCCAAGTAAATGTTTCCTGGGTTTAAGCTGAAATGTGAGATGCCTTATGCAAACTAAGTCTTAGTGCGATTATGGGAACCAGGAGAAGCCTTCTATTTGGTGGTCTGGGATGTGGTCTCTTGGCAGCCAAGGCTTATCTCAGCTGGTGCTGGGGGGATCCTGCACCTGTTTGCTCCCACGGTGCCTGGTCCTTGCCTGACCCTGTGGCAAGCCAGCTCAGTAAGTTGAGCCAGGGCAACGTTAGTGCTGTGCAAAAATGACTTTATCAGTTCAGCTCTCTAAAATGCTTGAGTGCTGGTGAAGGGAAGGGGCAGGAATGTGTATATGAGAGCTGGAAGGCCTTTACCTGTCTGAAAGACAGGGATTTTAAGGAAGCTAACGTGCCATTTTGAAAATAAAGATCACAGGATCCAACTTCCCTGAATAGCTTGCGTTGCTTCCTGAAAGACGTCAAATTACACTGGTTGTGAAGTTGCCTAGTGCTATTTGCATCACTTGCTTTTTGTGTAAATGGTCCTGTTCTGGAAAACTTCTCTCTTACCTTTAAATTCTTTGGGTGGTGGTTTGGTGTATGGGTTTTTTTGTTTGTTTGGGTGTTTTTTGGTTTTTTTTGTTTTTTTTGTTTTTTTTTTAATAAGTGAAGGACACAAGGTACAAAGTTACAGTGAAAATGTTGCACTTGGCTCCCTTCCTATTAACAGAAATACAGTTGGTGCAGTCTTTTGCTGGTAGTCACAGGGAGATACATATGGTAATAAACAGCCCTTCTAGGCTTTCTGCTGCAGGCTGTGAACATTGCTGTGCTGCAGCTGACTTGCTTGCAATAAAGCCCTTGCCTGTGTTTTTAATGAAGGACTGTCCTGAGGTAGAAATTGCCTTCCTTGGAATTAGAGGAGAGGAGGAGGGATGTGTATTGTGAGGAAGAACTAAGCCAGGAAACACCTGGCAACCAGATGGTCCCTAGCATGCTGCATCATACCCACACCTTCATTAAGGATTACTGTGGCTGTCTCTGGGTAATAGATTTAGAGGTTTGGGGTCACAAAGAATTAGAAAATTGTAGCCAGTTGCAATTAAACATAAGTTATTCTTAGAGGACAAAGAACTGAGCTGAGCTGAAAGCTGAATTAGAGCTACTTGAAACGTTAGGGCTCAAATACTACGGGTGGTATTTTCTAGACAACTGACAAAAGAGCCCATACACTTCAATCAGGGGCACAAAGCAGCCCAGGGTGGTGGCAGGTGGGCTGGAGACAGCAGAGCTGTGAGCAGTGGCTGTAATGTGGAACTGGTATTATTCTGCTTTCTGAGGGCAGCATTATGTACTTTTGTCTGAATATTTATGTATGCAACAGATAAGGGTTGCTCAGACCATTAGTAGGATAGGACTGTGTGGTTTGCACTATAAGCCTGACTCAGTATCTTATACTAATGTTTTACCTGTATTTAATTTTGTTTGATATTTCCCCTTCAGGGCGTCTGCCATCCAGAAAGGGCAAACTCAAAGTTTTTTAAAGTTTCAAGTGAATTGTGAGAGTATTGGTGGGGAAGCAGAGCTACGGGAAGAACTGTGCTAGCACACAAACCCTTTCTTTGTTGGTGACCAGTCAGTGGCAGCAGTTGGTGGCATGTAGTGGGTCAGGAATTCAGGCTGGCTCAGGTGGATGCACAGAAGTGAACGTTGGGAAACTGTTCTCCCTCCTACATACCCTGTACTCACATGACTACTCTGGCAGGTAGAAGGGGTATGGCAGTACCGACATGTGTGGGTAGGTTTTGGCGTGCTCACTGCTGCATTGGAAGATGGGAGATGCCTCTTCCTGAGGAAGCTGTTTCTGTGAATCGGTGGCTCTTGTCTCCCAGCTCTTGCTGCATATGGGACCGATTGATACCGTCTTGCACTGCTAACCTGCTTGCAGCCCAGCTTTGAAAGATCTTTTGGTTCTTTGTGGGAATAACAAGTGAAGAAAAAACTTTGCTAGTCCAGGGGCTGTGTAAACTTTAATTGCCTTCCTTACAAACACTTTGGAGCATCCACAGGAAGCTTGAATAGGTTGTTCATTACCTCAGGTTTTGTGGCGTTGATGGAATAATCAGTGTCGCTGACTTTTATCCTGTATATTCTTTGAGCAGCTTCTTTGCAGACAGTATATCTCTTGTCACTTTCATACTAAAATGTTGATAAGTACAACTTGAAAACACTTATTGAAATATCTGTTTAATTACTTGTTAATGTTGTTACCAACACCTATTGTAAATTTCATGCAGTGGGTTCTGAGGAATCCATCTCAAAAAGCTTCAGTGTTTTAAGGCTGCTGCCTGTGAGATTGGTTCTGCAGCTGAGATCCTTGTTAAAGGTGAGCTAACTTGCATTATGGAACGCAAGTGTTTATATTTTATTAAAGACAAGCCAAAGGCACCCTACCATATGATACAGGGCAGCCACATGAATATGGAACAACTCTGTCTTGAAAGGGTGTATCGAGTTGTTCAGTAAGTCTTTTCATTTTCTAACATTTCTGAATCTGAAAGACTGTATGATATTTCTTATTTTACCCTTGGGAGAGGAAAAATAAATCTACTCAGTTCCTGAAAGCTACTACCCCAGTTTAGGCAGTCCTTACATTAACAGTTTGTTATCCAGAGAGGCTCAAATTTCCTTTTGTTATGTGTTGATGTGCTTCAACCAATGCAAAATGCCACAGCAGCAACTTGGCAAGAAGAGCAAGGGGAACGTGCCTGAAGGATTTACTGTGCTGCTGTTAGTTTTCCCCTGAGAGGAGCCCAGCTGTCTTGAAGCTGAAATTAAAATGTAAATCCGAAAATAGGCATAATTAGGGTACTTCCTTTAGACAATGTCTGGTACAGGCAGCTTCTGGTTTTGGGAGTGTGCAGTTTTTTTCAGTGAAGACGTGTTTGAGGAGTGGATGATTCAAGCTGTGTTGGTGCTCTCCAGCTTGAGGAAGTTGTGACAAAGAACAGAGCCCAAGTTCTTTTACCCCGCCAGTCATGCTGCTGTAGTTTACAAACCTGATGAAGACTTGTAGCTCTGAATGTACGGAATTACTGCTTTAGTAACGAGCAGAAGGTGCTGGTGTGGATCCTGTTGCAATCTTGCATGGTATTTTGCCGAGTTGGGATGGAGAGCTCTTGGGGTGCCTCATCTTAGCGGGGGCTGCCATGGGCCTGCTAAAGTGCTGAAGACCTCTGTGAACTGGGCTGTGAGGGGACTTGCCTTTGGTTGGAATCTTTATTTTGGCTCTGCTGGACTTGCGTTAGTCCTTGAAAGCAGCATATTTTGCAGAAACATTGAAAGCAGAAACCCAGGCACAATAACCTCATTTTTGTTGGGGAGTTTGAGTTAGTTGTAACAACGTGTGGAACTTGCTGGAGGCCTGAGCATGTATGAAGCAGTAAGAGAGAGCTGGAGCTAAGTTTTGGTTGGAATGGGCCTGGAGAAGCAAGCTGGGACTTATTCCCAGCTGGAAGCTGGGCGGCTGTGGTGTTTGTTGTTCTCTGTTGGGGTTTTGGCACCTGCTTTCACACCAAATCAGCTGTTGAGAATGTTGTATGTCTGTGTAAAGGTGCTTAGAGCTCTGTGTGTGTGTGTGTCTGACAACTCTGGCATATTTGCCTCGTAGGTGTTTAGCTTTTTTCTTTATTTCTTTATTCCCTGGAAGACTTGTGGTGTAATTGTGTAGGGGACAGAATAGTTTCAAGACTCCAAACTTATACCCACTTAATAGTAGTAATTATTGTTTATATTACTTTGCTTGGGGAATGTGATGAAGTACTTTGCCTTATTGGGGTAAGTTTGATAGACATTAATGGTCTGAAGAGATCTTAAATGGTCTTGAGTTTTATTGCTAAGGCTGGCCTACAGTTTCAAACCAGAAAAAGACCCCTTTCAGCCTGGCTTTTTAACGGTGTTATGAAGTGGTGGGGTGTTGGATTTAATCATGGTCCTGTCCGTTGATGTTTAAATTTGATGGCTCAGAGACATGAATAATGTTAGAACAGTGCTTTAAAATATTGTTTTTCACATTGTCTAGCTTAACAGATGAAAAACCCGCAAACTAGTGAGGCAGAAAACAGAGCAGATGTTCATTTTCCTTTTTCCATACTGAAAAAGCTGTAGCTCAGTTTTGGTTTTGTCATTTAGATTTTTATGGTGACAACTGGTGAAACTATGCTGTATGTCAGTTGGAAAAGTACATCTTTATAAAATGTCGTTTGAGATACTGGAAAATGCCTGGCTGGGCTAATGCTGTCATTTATTCTAAGCAAATGTCTTTGATACTTTCTGTGATCTCCAGGAGTCATATGACAGTTTACTTTAAATCCTGTATTCATGAATCATGAGCTATGACTCAGGGTTTCTTTTTTGTTTCTTTTTTGTTTCTTTTTTGTTTCTTTTTTGTTTCTTTTTTGTTTCTTTTTTGTTTCTTTTTTGTTTCTTTTTTGTTTCTTTTTTGTTTCTTTTTTGTTTCTTTTTTGTTTCTTTTTTGTTTCTTTTTTGTTTCTTTTTTGTTTCTTTTTTGTTTCTTTTTTGTTTCTTTTTTGTTTCTTTTTTGTTTCTTTTTTGTTTCTTTTTTGTTTCTTTTTTGTTTCTTTTTTGTTTCTTTTTTGTTTCTTTTTTGTTTCTTTTTTGTTTCTTTTTTGTTTCTTTTTTGTTTCTTTTTTGTTTCTTTTTTGTTTCTTTTTTGTTTCTTTTTTGTTTCTTTTTTGTTTCTTTTTTGTTTCTTTTTTGTTTCTTTTTTGTTTCTTTTTTGTTTCGGGAAGAGATTGGAATAGAGATGACTTTCCACAAGAGCCTAATCTTGAATCTGACAGAATTTTATAGAGAATTGCTGCATTTCTGTGAAATTTTTAAACCAACTTCTGTCCTTTACTAGAGAATTATCCCTGTTTCATAATGCCATCTGTTAGTTACCAAAAATTCTTCAGGAAGAATATCTACTTCTTTCCCCCCAAAGTGCTGAGGATATCAGATTTTTTAACAGAATTGAGTTGCATCCTTGTGAAGTTCCCCAAGGCTTCTCCATACTGATCAGCATAGGTGCCTTTCAGTAATTTTCAGTAAACTTTCCATTGTACATCCTTACTTTTAAAAATACTTATAAATGTGCATACATTTGTGTGCACATATATTACTCCACTGAGCTGAAAGGAACTTCTACAAATACTACGGGAATCTAACACTTGGACCGTGTTAAATAGAATTAGTGACAACAATAGGGCCATTACTGTCAATACATGAGAGTTGTCACCTGGACAGTTTCCTAGTGAAATATGTTTTACCTGCCATCAGTGCTGCTTCAGTCAGTTTTGTACTAATGCACATGAATGACTACTACACTTGCACGCTAGAGCAATAGCTCCTCCACATACAGAAGGACTGTAAATGGGAAACTTTTCCTATGACAGTAATGACTTCTGCAATAAGAATAATGTAGTACTGCACCAAAGGAAATAAATTGTTATAGAGATCATCCTTGTATAGTCTGTCAAACATGATGTGTAATAATGTATATGTAATCTCTGTCAGCTCCATGGAAAACGCTAGAATATGAAGAATGACAGAATAAACTGTGCATGTGTGTTGAAATATGAACATTCATCTCATAACCATCTTTATAATCAACTGATGAGAAAAGAGCTATTAAATAATCTTACTCATTTCCTGATTTGCCCTCCTTGCCATGCTGATGTGTGGATGGCTTCTACAGTGTATATTGATAAGTTCGCCCCTTGTCGTCTTCACTCAGTGACTTGGTAGCATTTTTGGTTGTACAAATTGCAACTCAGACCTCAAAGAGAAGAAATAGTTTTTGTTCATTGCTCTGTGAGGGGGAAAGTTCTGTGATCTGTTTCCCATTGCAAGTGGGAGAAGTTACGCAGTTTAAGCTGGTTGTTGAGAGGCTGATGTCGGCTTCAGTTGTGAGTCTTAGCTTCTTGATTGACAGTTTTATTGTCCTTAAGGAAGGTGGCTGTCATGGAGGACTTTACCAGTGGCCCTGGATAGCAGATCAGGCCTGAAGTTTCAGTGTGAATCCAACCGGAGAGCAGGAGTAAAGGATGGAAAAGTGATACATGATGTAGATCCTGTTTGATTCAGTGAAAAGAACCATGCATTGTTAATTAGCATCTTCCATTGAAAGAGTTTTAGAAGGCAGATAGTATGTTGTGGGAGAACCCATAATCATCACTAATATAATGTTTGACTCCTACTGAGACATTCTTTACCCAGAATCCTCAGAAGAATTAAAGGATATTTTATTTTCATTTGATATGGTTACTACAGCTTTATAACAAGCCTATGGCTTTGGTTTATTTTCTACAAAGTCTGTGGGAAGGATGGTAATAACTTGGATGAGATTGTTAGTGATTTGCAGAGCTTTTTTCTTTGTTTTTATTCATTACTTCTATCAGAAAGAGTAAATTTGCTGTAATTTTCTTGACTGTCCTACAAGAGAGCAGCATATAGACCTTGCTAAAGATTGTGGCTTAATTGCTGATGTATAGGGATTTATGAAGGGATTCCTTGGGGACTGAGGGCAGTGTGTAACAAAATCAATGGACTGTCAGCTCTACAACATCTGTCTTCAAAGGGAGAAAGTACAGATCCTTCAGTGTCGCTTGCCAGTTATTGCATGTAACTTGCATCATGACTTCTGAGGAGGAGGAGGAGGGAGGTGTCCCACCCGTTTGGGCCATGAACACAAGCAGGCAAATTCGTGTAAAAACATAAGTATGTTCATATCCATGCACAAAGGTGACCATTCATGTTTCTTCTCTGTACTCCACTGAAGTAGTAGGGAGAGAGCGTGGTTTGTGCTGGGTCAGATCTAACAACATTATTTCAAAGGTAACTGACATTTCTATTTACTTTTTCTTTATATGGTATTCTGTGGACTTAATAGTTTTACTCATACTGTAATCTCTGGAAACCTTGTTATGAGTGTGATATTTTCCAGTAAAATAGCTAGCAGGCTTTATAAATCTTGATGTGTCAGTGGAAGGTCACCTGCTTAAATGCCACTGAACAGGGTTTACTGTTCAGGTATAAGTGACATCTGTGCCTGAATTTCTTGTTGGCCATTAGTTAATTTTTAGTTATTGTATCAGAGTTTGTTTGGCATTTTACAGTCTGGGCCCAAACCTGGTTTTGGGTGTGTTTTCCAGTTGTGATTGAGTCCCTAGTCCTCCATCAAAACCCAGGTATCTCTGGCATCAATGCATACATGTGAGCTCCCAGCCTCTTCATTAGGGATAAAGAGGAGTCTGTGCTTGTAGGCTATGTTGCAGGATTAGCACCTAAAGCGTGATTATGTGCTTACCGGCATGATTATTCCCTTTGCTGCCCTTTGAACAGTGCACACCCTGCTGTGGCACTGTCTTTAGACCTTTCAAGCCTTTGGGGCAAAATTCCTCCTTTGCTCAGAACAGCCTATGTTAGAGTCTGTGGGTATAAATTTGAGAATTTTGGGTGTATTAACGAACAGGTGGGTTTCAATCTGCCCCTGCAGACTTGGTTTGCATTATGGTGCACTAAGATGAGGGATGCTCCTAAATATGCAGGGAGACCCATGTTGATGCTAACGGATCCAGGGAGTAAAGGCATGCTTGAACTGAGCATTTTGTCTGCATTCCTGCTCCCCTGGTCCTGAACTCCTGTGTTACTTCTGAGGTGTGTGTTTGTGTTTGGCTGGTTGGTTGAACTGACAGTTGCTAGTGAATGGCGATGGAAATGACAGCTGCCTCCTCCACCCAGCCTCTCTAACTAGTGTGGGTAGGCAGGAGAGTGCCTTCTTTTGTGGGAAATGGCACTTCACAGTTCCTCTGTCCTGCAAGGATCTTCAGGTGATTTTGTTGTTTCCTTCATGGTTTTGAGCTCAAGAATATTACTTTTGGTGTGGGTTCTTAAAGCCCTGACACTCTTTACAGTAGTGCTGCTGATAGCATCACGCACTGCCCAGGTAATCATACAGACCTTCCGATTCATAAATGTTCATCAGTCCATATCACAAACATCAATCCCATGAGCCAACTCCAATCAGCAGCTGAACTGGGGCCAGACTTATTAGGAGAACCAACAAGTCTCTCTTTGAATGCAGGGCACACAGAGGAGAAAAGGGCAGGTCTTAAATCAGTGTGTAGTTTAATTGTTTTTATTTTCTCAGAGGCCCCGAAGCAACGTAATGCAGGTTTTTCAAAGCTGACATCACAAACTACTGGGACATGCTGCCAAGTCCATGTGGGTGGAGAAGAAAGGAGGTGTTTTTGATTCTTATAAACACTTGTGCTTCTGTTCTCAAGGAAGAAAAAAGGAACAAACTTTCCCGATGATTCTCTGAGAATGTAAATGCCACATGAGCATTTTGGCTAACGGCAGAAATGGCATTTCCTGTGCTGTCTTCCCTGCTCAATTGTCTTGTCCTAGTTACGTAAGTTGTGTTTTATCAACTGGAGCATATGCATAGAAAACCAGTTGGAGAACTCTACGAGTCATTTATCACCTCCTCATAATTTCCAGCAGAATTACTCATACTCACAGTTGCTCTGAAAAGAGTGTTCAGGTATTCTGCATCAAAGCATTGAAGTTGCATCCTTTCATCTGTAAACTGAGTATTTTTTGTCTTACATCTGATGAAGTGTAGGTTGCAAAACCTGAAAATTAGCACAAACATCCGTCATTTTCCTTCGGAAAGAATCTCAAAACTTTTTAGCAATTATGCTACTTTTTCATAGAGGGAGGATTGTTTGGCTAAACTCATCCCTCATAAAACTTCATTTCTCTTAGTGATTAGAGAGAAGTAAATTTTCACACATACAATTACACCCTCTGTGCTGTGCAGCATGGGAGGGATGCTTGTCACCAATTTACACAAATTGTTTGCTTTACAACAGTATATTGATCAGCCCAATATAGTCTTTTATTTATATAACCAAATGTAAAGAAGATGCTTTTCATTCAGACTTTCTACGTATAGAAAATGAATTAAGACACTTGTGTAAATAGTGTTCAGGTCATTGTGAGCTCCTTAAAACAGCACGGAGAGTCACTTTTTGATTATTTGAGAGTACACAGTGTGGCCTGGAAATGGAGACTCTTTAGAGGCTGTTCAGTTTGATTGACTCATAGCAGAAGAGGCTTAGAACCACCTAGATTCTTCACACTGTTTGGTTTGTGCTTCTTTTATCCATCATTGAGAACTTGTGCTTTTGATACACTGAAGATGGCCCTTTAAAGATGCTGTATAGTTTTTATTAATCTTGTCATCAAGCACACTCTACGTAAAAAGAGTGCTTTGCTGTTCCAAAGCTCTGAGATGCTTCAGGGCTGGAGCAGCATTACTTGAAATAATAATGACCAACTCGGCTCCTGGCAAGCCAAGGAAGGGGATGTGGGAAGAAAACAAATTAAAAACTTTAGCCCCAAATGGAGTGGAGGACACAGTGTTTAGCATAGCTCAGAATGGTCTGGATGTATGACTCTGGAAGTGTCTTGCTTATGATGCATGTCTCTGTTTGTGGGAGTGGGGAATTAAATTGCATAGTGACTTTAGCAGAGTGGAATGTGAATGGAGGAACACATTTGGTTTGGTATCTTCTTACATGCCTCACCTGAACATGCTTGCCGGTAGTAGCTGTGGAGGTGTTGATCCTAGCAGGGAAAACAGCTTGCTGTACTAATTGTTGAGGCAGGCAGCGGACTGCTAAATCTTGTTTGCTTTAATTGGCCTAGTAGTGCCTTTGAATCAGTGGGACTAGGGCGTATAATGCACTCAAGATTTGTCCTGGTATCTCCATCGCAGGCCATAGGTCTTACAATGTAAACTATTAAATTACTGTAGATGAAACACCAGAGAGATTGGTCTTGGAGTCCCTTGGGGATTCTGGAATTGCAAATTAACTCCTCACAATTTACTTAATCAGAGCATGTATTTATTTTTTTCAGAAGACATTCTCTTGTGAGAAAAGTTCATGAAGCGGCTAATTGGAACCGAGGTACAGCTGGGACTCCGAGCTTCCTTCTGATAGTACTGTGCTCCTTTTGTGTGTTTCTTTGTCTACGGTCTATGATGTAGTGTCATGTAAGGACTTACCACTGAGTGCTGGTGGGGCAGGTAGGCCCAAAACCAAACCACCTCAGCACTTGCTATGGAGGGAAGAAAAAAAAAAAAATTAGCTTCAAATTCTTTCCCAGAAGTCCCAGTAAATGATGACTTAACATGACACAAAAATGCACATGGGTCAGAATAACTGTACTGACATGGTGCCTTGTAGATAATGTAGTTTGCTCCCAGTTTCTAACATGCTCCTCTTTGTTCTTCCCACTATGATTAATGCTGCAAGAGATATTTTTGTTATGTTACTTTTCCTCCAAAACAAAAATTTCTATTCTGTTTTGTGATAGTGATATCTCTCCCAATCTATTGGATCTGCAGTGTTGACTACAGCTTGTAGAGTTTGGATTGTAGAAGGGCTTTTGGGCATAGTGTCTTCCCTGTTAGCCTGAAAAATCTAGGTCCTCAAAGGAAATGAGTACAAATGTTTGTTTCCCCTGTGAATTCATCTGTTGCCTTCCACATGCTTTCAGGTATGGTTGCAGCGGCCAAAGCTTGTAAGGTTGGCATTTGCAAAAGGATTTAAGGAGTGAAATGCAGTGGGAATTCAGATGCACACAAATCCTGAATTTCTTTGTACCTGGTCCCATTAAATTACCAGCAGCTCCTGGGAGCTGTGCGCATAATGTGTTCTTTCGTATGTTAAAGTACAATATTTCCCTTCTGAGCAGCTCAGTGTCTGGGTGGGTGACCCCACAGAGCTGTGTGGGGTGGGCATTCAGGCTTCTTGGTGCCACCTGGCTGAAGACCTTATGTCTCCAACTGGCTCTGAGTTGTCCCAGAGGACTTGAGGGTAACTCTTGGAGGGGAAGCAGACTACCTGGGCCTTGGTGGAGGTACTGTTGATGGTGATGGTCTAATTCCCTCCATGCAGTGTACGACCAAAGGAGATAAAGGCCTTTAGGTCTTGAGTATGGTGACAGTATTTCTTCTCAAAAAGTGTGTCAGTATTTCAGCTCATGAGATGGAATGAGGCAAAAAGCTTTAGTGGTCACAGTTAAGTTTTTATTTTAATAGAGGGAGACAATATGTGAACTTGTCACTCAATTTACTTTCCCTAACGCTCATTAAATTTTTCTTCAGTGCATTTGTTTTGTGTTCAGATTATTTAATAAGCTTGCAACTACTCCTTTTCTTTTTTCTCCCCCATTTCTCATCCCTGTCATCATCATGAAGGAAAACATTCTGTAGCAATAGGTTTTGCTGCTCAAAAAGGAGGCAGTTCTGTTTAATAGATGTGTCTAAAAATAGAAAAGCCCAGGCTTGTCTCCTGGATCAGGTAGTTATAATGGTGAAGACCACCTGTCACAGGAATTTTGTGTTTTGTTCTTGCAGGCAAGTATTTTTCTGACAAAGAAGGATAGGCAACTTTAGGAAATTGAGACTTGTAACTACTTCAACATCTGATGTCAACCAAAAAATGAACTGCATGTGCTCAGATAGCAGAATATAGTTTTTCTGTAGTTAAGGCTGTGTTTCTATCTCAGGACTTTCAGTATCCTTAGGGATTACAGGATAATAACTCAACAACTAAAAAAAAAAAAATTGCTATTGGAAGTTGGCTTCAGATGTGTTCTTCTGAGTAGATTTCTTTAACCACATCATAAAAAAAAAAATTACTGATATATTTAGATACTCAGATTAAAAAAAAATTCTTAGCAGTATATCATCTGGGGTTGGATCTGCATGGTGAGAACTACCATCTCAAAAGGAATAATGCAGTTTTGCTGTTGCCACGTCAAAACTTGCTGGTTTGGGTAGAGCTTTTTAAAATGCATTGGTGATTTCCAGCTGGTTGGTTGTGTTGTTGTTGTTTGTTTGTTTGTTTTAAAGTGTGCTTAACCTTCCTGTAGTTGCAAACGCTGTCCACAGCTAACTCTTACTGGAAGTGCTGGGAAGTGAGGTGCCTGGGCACCTATCTGCCCCTCTAGAGACACAGTTGTGTTTAAGGTTGTGTCCCTGCATGCCATGTGCTTCTAGTGGGAGCTGGCTTCTTAGTCATGCAAGCATGCTGTGACAGTTCCCATGCGGATGCACATCTATGGATGTAGATCCTGATTCTGCAGCACATGCTGTAGAAAGCCATTCTAGCTCCACTGGGGTCCTTTGAAAAGGAATGGTTTGCTCTGGGAAGCCGTGCCTCCACTGCAGCTCTGCATATGGGTTTGCTTTCCATTTCCCCTTCTTCTTGTCTTTGAGGAGGACCAATGCCTTGCACAAAACCTATGTGATCACCAGGAAGTCATTCCAGCCTGCTTTGCAATAATTCCCCCTTCAAGTAGTTTGTAATCTAGCAATAGTGACAGGCATATTGAGTGCAGTTTGCTGAAGGAAAAATAGATAAATTCCTTTAATATGAAGAGTTAATTAATGTGTTTCTGTTTTGAAAATTAATTTTTGTACAGTTTTGGAAGCTGGATGGAATAGTTCTGGAAGCACAGAGGAACAGGAATAGCAAATGTGCAGCTTGAGTGCAACATCTGAGATACCGTCCTGTGCAGAGGCAGGCCTGGAGATTCTGCCCTGGTGCTTTGAGGTGGAGTTGCTGAAACAACAGTCCTCTTTAAAACCAGATCTTAGTGTTTGTTTTGCTCTTTCTGTAATAAGCCATTTGTGAATCATTGTTTTTGTTATTCATCTAGCCTCAAAGATGGAGAAATAACATCTAATGAATTCATGCACTAATATTTTTCCATCGATAACTGAATAAATTACTGGAGGGTGAGCCATCCATCCACTTCCATTTGACGTATGACCATTCAGTCCCTGGGCTCTTTGCTGATGCTGTCACTGAAAAAGCCAGCTGCCTGGGTAATGGATCTTGTGGCCTGGATTTCTGTCCATGAGCAGCTGGATTGCACCATCAAGTAATTTCATATAGGCCATTTGCGCAGGGGTTGGGTGGAGCAGCCAAGTGAGGCCTGGGGAAGAGTAGTGTAGATAGGCAATGCTGTGGTACTATCCAAAATAATATTTTCTTGATTGCTCTCTTAGAGCACCTGTGCTTGTCGTAGAGGTTAATGCTTCAGCCACTGATGCCCATTCCTGTCTGAACTACCTGTGTTTGCAGGCTCCTTCTCCCAGTTTGATGAACTGAGTTATTGTGTGGTGGTAACTCTGTGCTAACCTACTGTGGTTTAACAGATTTGTGTGCATGACTGGATTCAGGGCAGCAACCTCAAGTAGGAGACAGTGTTAATGATTCCTGGGGAGTAGTGACTGGAGAGCTTCCTATGCATTTTGTTTTGTAGGCAGTATAGGAAGGTCAGCTTTGAGTTTAATTTTTTTAAAAAAACTTTCTTGTAATTTAAGTCCATCTCTCCATTTAGAGCAAGTATTTGCATTTCAGCCTTTGGAACTGCTTGCAGTCGGAGCCACTAGCAGCACTTGCAGGCTGACACCTCAGCTAATACTTGGTACCCTCTTCAGTTTTGTGGCAATTTGGGTAGGGAGATTAAAAGACTTGGGAAAACTGGTATGCGTGAGTGGTTGAATTGAAAACAATTTGGGTTGGTCCAACCAGGAATTGTTGAAAGATGCGTTCACCTGTATGGTAGACAGGACACTTCCCGGGCCTTGCACTGGCTAGCCAGGGTTACATGTGTCAGGTGACAGTTGAGGACATTCTCTGCTGAGATAAACCAAATGCATATTTGCAAATATACATATTGCAAATGGATGGGTCATGTAACATCTTGCTGGCAGGTTAGAAAGATGTGCTGTAGTTTGTACCCTCTTGTGTTACTAGGCCTTCTCTGCAGACTTAAACTTGACTCACCCGTATGCAGTAGACTAGAGGCTTGCTAGCAGCAATTGCGTAGTTCATGTCTGCAGTGAGATTTGGTTCTAAACTGGATAATAAATAAATAATAAAATACACTGCATCAGGGTGTATGCAGGTGAGCTTTCATGACAGAGCAAACACAGTGGAATCTCCAAAACATGTCACGATGGGAGCAGAGGTCTTGCTACAAAGTGAGTTAAGAACAAAGATTTGACAGAAAGTAAATCAGAATTTCAGGTGAGCATCTTTTGTCTGTCTATGGGAGCTCCATATTGCAGTTTCTGTGAAAAGCAAAACTGTAGTGCTGTCATGTCTCAGTGCACACCAAGTGCATTGTTTTTAGCTGATACATACTACAGCCCGCCCTTCAGGCAGGTGATCTCTAGAGTAACAGCTGAGTGTCAGAGCTCACATCTGGAATATTATGTCCAATTTGAGGTTTCCCAGTGTAAGAACAACATTGATATGTACTGGAATGAGTCCAGTGGAGGGCCACTGGGGTGATTAAGAGGACAATGAGGTATGAGGACAGACAGAAAAATATTTTTCTTCCATCTGGAAGAGGGGAGGCTGTGAGGGTATCTCAGTGCTGCCTCTAGCTACCTTATGGGTGAGGAGGGTGTAGAAAAGATGTTGCTGGACTCTTCTCAGAAGTGTGCAATGAAGGGGCCAGGGCAAAGGATACAAGTTGCAACAGGGGAAATTCCAGGTAGATAGAGGAAAAACTTTTGTACCACAAAGGTGGTCAAACACTGGAATGGAGACTGCGAGGAGTTGTAGACTCTTCAGTCCTGGAGGTATTTTAAAGCTCAACTCAGTGAAGTCTGGGTGACCTGCTTGGGACAGGTGCTTGGACTAGAGACACCCAGAGGCCCTTCCAACCTGTGTCATTTTATGATTCTAGTTCTGCTTGAAGACCGTGGCCTCTTCTTGAATGGAAACTGATGATGAAGATCTGATGCGCTGAGGGTCATCAGTTCTGGTGTGACTTGTGCAACCATCAGTTTGAGGTTCTAGCATTGACTTTGAGCGCAACAGAGAAAGTAAAGCAGATGTGTGGGCCCTCCCTCCATCCTAGCTCACTCTCTGCTACCATTCTGCTTTGGGGAGTTTGCTGGAGGTTGTTGAGTAATACTATTTACCTGTGGGTGGAGTTGCGAAGAACAGTGAGGGTACATCGGTGGATGTGCAAAACTAGCAGAGTAGCTATCTGAAACAGAATAGGTTTTTTCCTTTCCTGTCTTTGTATGCTGTATCTGCTTGTTAAAAGGGACTCCTCTATGTGATGTTCTTGGCCCACCAAAGAGTCAATTTTAGGTGTCAGGGAAAGAGCTGTACTGTTGTTGCTGAAGAGGGAGGGCACAGAGGCCCAAATAGGTCAACAGAAGATATGAGCAAAGATAGGAAGAAGCAGGTTTTATTTTTGACACTTCACAGTTCAGCTGCTGAGCAGCCACGGGGTCCACATGCAATTCATGACCAAAATAGCTGTTCCTGCACTGCAGGTATTGTCTCGCAGCAGCAGAACATTATCTGCTGCTTGTAGGTTACTTTTTTTTTTTTTTCTTCCTCCTCTGGCTAGTCTTCAGTTGGCAAAAATTTTTATCAAGATCAAGCTGCTGACTGTTGTAGCTTGTGCCAAGGTTAAATCTCTTCTGCCCGGTTAAGGCTGACTTCTGTGAGGTAGGACATGAAAAGTGCATGAGCCTGGGAGAGAAACAGAGGAGCAACACCAGCTTCTGGTTTGTGTCTCAGCAACCTGCTTGGGAATCTGCTATGGAAATGCTTGAGGATTACAAAATTCCTTTCTTTAAAGGTTGAAAATGTCTTTCAGAAGCTCATTAAAAAAGCTTGAGATAAACAGCACTTTTCATTTGTGGTTAATGTCAGAATATTAAGATTTATGGCTTTCACAATGACCTCTTCGTTCCAGTGCATTACTGCGCTTGGGCTCTCTGCCAGGCCTGAGCCATGCCCAGTATCCCTTAGCAAATGAATGTGGCGTGTGAACATATGAACATGATATTTGTGTGTCCATCACTCTAACAGAGCAGAAATCTTGCTGACCCCTAAAATTTTATACAACATCAGTCTGTGTTATTTCTCTGATGCTGTTCTGTACTTTCTTTTGTGTTTTGCAGTTTGGGATAGGTCTGTTAGGCCGTTATCAGGCACCATAATGCCAAGGCTGTCCGTGCCCCTGAGTTCATTTATGTCTTCTGAAGACTGAAACTGGCAGATATTGTAGTTAAAATGGCCCTGTTCACAAGGCTCTTGGTGGGGTTCAGCCCAACAGATTGGACCTTGGAGCCTCCTTCCATCACAACACATCCCATGCAGCCTGAGCTGAAAGCTTCACGCGCATGGCAAAGTGGTGTTTTAGAAAATCTGCCATAGCATGTTTCCTGAACAAATCACATTGCTTCTCTGTCTTGGGGAAGTATCACAATGATAATTCTCTGGAAATGTTTGTTTCCCATCTGTCTTGGTGAATGAGGAAGGGAGATGGAATAAGACATCTAAACTGTTTTCTCGCAGGCAACGTTGCCTATAGGTGGTATGTCGTTTAACTGCTAAGGGTCTGTTGGCTTAAACTGCTGGAATTCAGCCAGGACCACTTTACTTTTCTCAGTATTAGTACATTCTCTGGGAGTGAAATGTTTTTTTGTTTCTGCTGTCCTATTGTTACTACTACACAGGAAAGATTCATACATCTTTTGCAATTGTGTTTGAATAGATGCTTCACACACAAAGGCAAAAGTTGAAGAAGCAAACCAAACCCAGCCAAACCAACAAGAAAACAAACAAAACAACTGTGTCTGGGTAGAGATGTTTAATTAGTTCTCCCGTGTGGTCTCTTTCTTATTCTGCTAACATTGCTTGCGTTGGTATTAAAAACACGTACGTTGGTGTTTCCTAAACATGTAGTATTTGGGTCTTGCCCCAGGCAGTAGCTGTGGTGTGTGGAGCTGTGCTTGTGTGGGAGGAGGAACTGGGAGGTTTGGGAGGTGCTTGGGCAGTGGGACCTCTGCCTTAATCTCTCTCTGTCCTCCCTGCTTGGGCAGGTGTGTGCTGAGGGCTGTGCTGCTCCCCTTGGCAGAGTGGGAGTGTGTTTGATGTCGTTTAAATGAGAAACTTTTCAGAACAGAAGTCCTTATAGTATTTATGATGCAGCACATGACTCAGTTAAGGTCTTCATTTCATCTGTGGCTCCATGACATGTTTGGTATATTAAAAAAAAAAATAAAATTGTCTGATAGCATTTTATTTTCACACTTGGTAGGTTGTTCCATACCACTGACCTTTTCGTAACAGGATGACAAGTTTATTTCCACTGATAGTAATTAGATTATGATAAAACAGTAACAGTGTACTGTAGGCAGTAAAAGTGTTCTTATGTGAATGGTAAACGAAACATTAATTGTCATGATACTAAATGAATTGCCTTTGCATCAAATAATTGTTCATTTTCTGTATTGCTGTTCCTGGTTTGCTGCTTTGTTCCTGCTATTAATTACTGATTTCAGTTCAGATACAGTAGCTTTGTTTCACTGCCTTTTTAGTACTGTCAGGTTCCTGCAGGAAGTAATGGCCAATGAGTTTCACTTATTGGTTTTGGGATTTTGTGTTTGTACAGTTAAATACATCTCAAAGGGCTGAAAATCCAAGTATCTCATTGCTGCCACTACAAAGCCAAAAGTATTTTTTACCTTTTTAAAAATCAGTATTTGCAAGTGATTGAATGATAAGTTTCTTCCCTCATATCGCATAAAAGTCTGAAAATATTAGGGGATTTCTTACAAGGGTGCTTTATAGAACTACTGATTGGCTAGACTTGCAATCCTTTGAAGTATTACTGATAAATGCAAACTGTGTCTGCATAGATAGTCTTCTGCTGATAAACATATTTGTAGATTTTGATGTTCTTGACTTAAGAATGACAAGACTGTGCGGATGTGCTTCTCAAGTTTGTGAGAAGATTTCTTCTCCAAGGAGATAATTTCCTTTGGGCCTCTTGGTATTCTGATCTTGGAGCTATAATCCACGAAGTCAATTCTTAACTGGGCTTAAGGGTATAAATGTTATCATAAATGAGACAGTAATACAGTTACTGGGAGCGAAGCTGAAGAATAGTCGATGATTGTTAATCAATACTTTTTTTTCCCTTCCTAAAGATAGTGCAAGACAAAGCAGTGTGTCTGTCAAATGAATACGGAAATTGTTGTTAATTCTTTTGAAGTGCCTTCTGGTGGTAATGAAAACTGCATACACAATTAAGAAGAAACAAAAATAAATATTTGTCCAGATGAGAATGTGAGGAGGAGATAAATAAGGCAATGATAATGGGGCTGTCAGAACCATCTGAAAGCCAAAAAAACAGAGAAGAAAATCAGTTTGGATTTCAGCAGCTAATTTAGGACGGAAGGTCACTGAGGGCAACAAAACTCAAACTTTATCAGTATTTAGAGTATGTTCTGATATGTTCCAGGGTATATGTGTGTGTGTTATTTTTCTTACTGGGCTTGGAGACATTTAGGTCCTAAAACAGAGCTTCCCCTTTTTTATTCAGTCAATATAGGAGAAGTGGAGTAGCTTTGTGGAAGCTTTAGTACCTGCAGAGAGGTGCCAGCTGGAGCCTGCTGAGTTGCAGCAAGGCTGACAAATGTTTAAATGGCTCTTGAAATTGGAACTTAAGTTTTCATGTAGCTTACATTGATGCTGGATGCAAAGTGTCCTTGCTATAAAACTATTTGTGCGGTAGCAACGTCTACATGCTGCAAGGGAGCCTGTCTAGGCTAGACAACATAAAAATTTGTGGTAATATGCATGTTGTTGTTCTGGACAACTGACATCGAAGTAGGATAAGGGTGGAGGGGTGCTGGGCACTGATTCACCCAGAGTTATTTGGAGTGTGTGTGGGGGTGTGTGTGAGGAGAGTGAGGGATGTATTGTGTAGAAGCCAGACCTGCTGATTGCCATCCCCTGCTGTCCCTGCACATCAGTGAAATGTTTGCTTTCGATTGTTCCCAACCTGCACAAGTACTACTTCTCTTGCAGGGGCACAGCTGCCTTTGAAGGGCTGCAGAAGGTAGTTTCTGCCCTAAGTTGATTGGAGCTGTCCCTTACTGCTCTTGCTTTCAGAGGGGCTGAAAGTTTACATCTTTGCCTAATTGTACTTCTTAAGAAGTGGGTTCCAGCAGCTCTTGTGTTAATAGCAGAACTGTGAGCTCTGAACAGCACACTGAGGACCAGGTGTGAGGTGTTCACATTAGTGTTGGTGGGTAATGAGGTATGATGTTGTACCAGCTGCTCACCACACTGTACCATACCTGGGCGTTCTCTCAAGTTAATCCTTGTGGCACATCTTTCTACTGAAAGAATTTATTATCATAGGACTTGCAGGAGTGGTTTCCCTTCTGCATCTAAAGTTTTTTACCTTTACCTTTCTGTATTATTTGTTTCTTGGTCTTTTGCCATACTGTCTCCCTACTCCATGTCCCCCTTTCCCACAGCTTTGGTTCTTTGGTCCCATCCTATTGAATAGCCCCACATACTGTCATTCCCACAGGCCGAGAAGCACAGCAAGTGGCTGGATGCTCCTGAAAAGAGAGGTCAAAGAGTAATAAATGATGCTCATTAGCCTAAATATGCCAGACAGCCCTGTACACTAAAAAAGGATGCTCATGATGTTTTAACATAACTATTACAGGGTCTAATTAAGCTTATATTAGTTGAAATCAGTTTGTATTTTATGTGTATTTGAAAGGGAGAGTTTTCCCCTTCAAATATTGCATCTAAGTGTCTTCATTTTCTTTGAAACGCAGACTTGTCTGAAACTCTTGATGTCACTAGGGGTAGTATGTGCTGGCAAACAAGGATTTTATTTTTATTTTTATTTTATAAATCAGGCCAGCCTGATGGATTTTAAGGGTGGGGAGAGGAAGGCAGTGAGACATCTGTGCTTTAATCCCCTTATGGTTGTTTTCACAGCAGTGAGAGCTAGGTGAGGAGTCACATTTGCCAGGAGGACTATTGAAAAGTTCTGTGCATGACTGGGTTATTGCTGGGCTTTGGTTTGCACTGACAGTACTAGTTTTACTTGTGCACATGCCATGTTGTTGTGTGTTGGCCAAGACCGCCTTCTGGCTGAAAACCAACCCAGTTGCAAAGCTGGCAGCAACAGTAACAGACTCCCTTCCTGTACAGTGGAAGCAGGTCTTAGGAATGTGCAGCAGATGTTGCCCACTGGATGACAGATGCATTTAAAATCAGTTGTAAAACTGGATTTGGGATTTTGCAAATTAAGTTGAACAAGGACAAGTGCTATTTAACAGTCCGCATGCTTTAACGGAGAACTGCATTTCTGTTACACTGAAGTTCTATGAAAGAATAAAAGCCAAGGCTTGGAGTTCTGCTCTAAGAAATAGGACACTGAATTACACCTGGACCCTGGAAAGCCAGGTTTAGTCCTTGTTTTGTATATAAACTCCATTTGAGTGACCACATGTGGCTAGCAAAGTGACAGGCTGTATGACGCAGAGATCCCTGCTTTAGTCCAAGACCCAGAAGTGGGTGTATTAATAGAGATGTGAAGGCAATTAGCCCATGAACAAATGCTGCACTATTGCAGCTGTACAGCTTCTGGGATGCAGGGCTCAATGTGTTTCTGGTTGTGTGGCCAGAGCAGCCACCTTAGCATTCTGTCATGCAGGACTCTGGTCTGGTCTGTTCTGCTGTGAGAGTGATGTGGTGGCAGTGAGGCAGCTGGGCACAGTTGTGGTAAGGACTCTGAAAACTGGTGAGTTACTTAGGTTGCATTTCAGACCTGCCTCTGAGATCGTGTAGGTGTCAACATAATTATGCTGCAGTAGCACTGCTTTGCATTTGTTTTTGTTTTAGTTTTGGAGGTGTATGCTGCAGGTACAGGGAAAACACCAATGTCAGTGCCATTTTTGGAAAAGAGTTGAAACAGTTTGTACTGGTCCACTTTGAGGCTTTATCTCAAGTAACACCTAAAGTCAAGTCAAAATTCATAAAGACTAACATGCTGGCAAGACCATTTGAAGGTGTAAACAGTGGTGTGCCATACATAATACATTTCTCACACGCAGGAAATGAGGTGGAATGGTGGTGTGGCATTGTGCCAGTATCTCTGTTTGGTTTATCTTTTCAAACGTCTGTTGTTCCTTCTAAATATTTTTACTGTGTACTTCTGAAATATCATTTTGATTGTTAGAGAATAAATGGAAATAAGATACTGTAATATACCGCGACTGCCTGAATGGCTAAGGGTGGCTGTGCTGATGGGAAAATGATGGAAGAATCAAGAAATGACTTCTAAGTAGAATATCCCAGCTGTTCCAAGCACTGAGACTGTGGTACATGACAGTTAGAGGCAAAAACTCTGTGTCTTTTAGAAAAGCACAGAACATAAAAGATGTAGCACTTAAATGTATAAAATACAAGGTAAATACATGCACTTCTAAGAGATGCCTTATCTGTCCTTATATTGATTCTCATTTGAGAATGGAAAGAAAAGCTGTGGTCAGGTTCCCAGATCTGCAGTGATTGCTCTGGGGAATATCCAGTTTTTCCTGCTGTGTTGTCTGGGTGGAGTGCCCTGCTTTGTCCTTGTCTGTTGAAGACATGATAGAGATGCCTTAAGAAAAAGGTTGAGGAGGAGTTACAACCATCTCTGCCACCCTACCATTGTATTGCATGGAGAATTTTTCTTTAAGCTGGTGAGTTTTGCTACTGTATAATATACTGCAAATTCTCATAGGAAAAAAAACCAACCACTGAAGTACTGGTATCTTTTCTAGTTTTAAAACATTTATTTGAAGTAGAGGGCAAGACACTTGTCAAGCATCTGTTTGTGGTGAATTAAGTAGCATCAACGACAACGTAAGAAGAACAGAATGAGTGAATAAAACACATTTTCCCCAGAAGGTTTCTATTTGCAAAGGAAACTCCTTTAATGGTTTGAACATAGAATCTCCTTTTAAAACTTTGATATGCTTGATAAAGAAATTGAGGGATTTCCATTGGGAAGCTCAAGATCTAAGGAATAATTGTCAAGAACAGTATACAAAATAGAAAACAAAGATTCTGAAAACTATACATGTTTGACTTTTGTATGCAAAAATCAGGCAAAAGGAGAGCGTACAGATAGTATTCTTTGCTACATCTGACGTATGCAACACTGAAATGGTTGGGAATGTTTTCACTGTCTGTTATTGTAGGAACTAATTTAGAAAAGAATCTGAAACATTCATGTCTGATGGACAAGCTTCAAAAATAGTATTTTAAAATTTAGCAATGTAAATTCTTCTTTCCATTGGAACAGGATCTCATCATTACTAATAAATATCCTAATTAAAAGATAATGTACAGCATTGTTGCTGAAACTGATTTTATGTACCATAATGAGGGTGGCTTGAATAATAATAAATGAACATTTCTGGCAGATTCAAATAGAAGTCAAACTTTCACCAGCAGCATTTAGGGGAAATATCTTTTTTTTTAATTTTTGCAAATATTTCTTTCAACTGAACTACTTGCACATTGTTTGGAAACAGTTTGAAATTCAGAAAATCTCAGGCTTTTATCGCTGGTCAAAGAAACTCAAACAACCCCAAAAATTAAGGAGACTTGAGGCAAAATGGAAAGCTTTTTGCTGGTTTTGTCTGAGTAATAAATTTTTCCAAGACTTTACCTGTTGTACTCTGAAGACAAGACATAATTGAAAAAGACTGTGTTCTCATGGTTGCTTTTTAAAACTAGATTTATATAAAAAAAATTCATCCTCTTGTATTTGCTTGAATGTTTTAAATGAGTAAAAATGCAGTAAGCCTACTCTGAAGAACAACAACAAAAAAAAAAACCTTTTTTGACTGCTGCTGAGGCACCCCATTAATTAGCCTTCTTGGTTACAGCATGACAGCGATGAAGAAAATACCGAGATACTTAATTTTCTTTTTCCCCATGGCCTTTGCAGAAGGAGGAGTATGTTGTGCACCTTTTCCCAAGGACATTTGCAAGCACAGATGTTTTTAATATAATAATGAATGGAATTATGCATTTTTTCCTGTATATTGCTGGAAAACAATATTGGAGGTTATATTATTGTCAAACAGATAGTCATATGAAAATTCTTTATTTCCCCTTGTAGCACAGTTTTGAATGAGCATTCCTGTTACTCCAGTTATTCTTCCTTAGCTGTTGTCTAAATGTTTAATGTTAAATATAATCTGTCTTTTGGAAATTGCACATTCAATTTACAGGCTTCTCCTCTTCCTGTTATAAAGCATAATTCATGTGTGTATGCTTTCCTGCAGTACTGGGTAATATGAAAGTCTTGCTCCTTGTCATGGAGCATCATCTTTAGTAGATGGGCAAGGCTGTGGAAGCTCATGGTGACATATTTGCAATGAGAAGAAATCCAATGACACTTTTTGTTGTGTTAAATACCTTAATAACTATTAACTATTACCAACACCACTCAGTCAATAATATTTTTTTAATTGGAAGACTGCCATTTTGATGAACTTTAAACTATTGTATTTGAAGAAAAATTGAAAAGGCCCCCACACTGGGATTTGGGACATTTTTCCCTGGCCTGAGTAAAGATGTATTTGGTAATCATCCAAAAGCAGCTGCTCTGTGTATAGCAGGATGGTTATGGTCTTGCTTTTGTAAATCCACAAGATTTTCCAGGCATCTGGGAAGGGAGGAGCAGGGAGGATATCCAGCTTGTGGTTCTTCAGAGAAGTAGCCAGAACTGTATTTTGAGGTGTGTCAGTGTGTATATGTATGTATCACCTCCTCAGTGGGTTGCTTGCAGAGTATCCAAACTAGATACGTGCAAGGAAAAGGTCCATTCTGTGCAGCAAGATTTAGCTTTTTCCTCCTCTGTTGCAGAAATCTCTTAGATTTTGCTTGATGAATTAAGAGTGGTCAAAGAATATGGTTTATAATCCCCAGTTCTAGGTCTTACTTTGAGTATAACTAGTACTGTGGGTCCTGTTACCTTCAAAAGGAACTGAATATTTGAAGGCACGCTTCTTTTGAAAGATTATTAGGAATTTGCATTCTGTCGTCTGTCCAGATGGTACTGTTTTTAAAAATTTCTACCCTAAAGCAGACAAATCTAAAGAATTGGTTTAACACATCCATTTTCTTGGAAAGCAAGAGTAATTTTCACAGAATCACAGAATGGTCAGGGCTGGAAGGAACCTCTGGAGATCATCCAGTCCAACCTCCTGCTAAAGCAGGTTCACCTAGAACACCTTGCACAGTCGTGTCTGGGCAGGTTTTGGACGTCTCCAGGGAAGGAGACCCCACAGCCTCTCTGGGCAGCCTGTCCCAGCGCTCTGTCACCCTCAGGGTAAAGAAGTGCTTTCTCAAGTTCAGAAGGAACTTCCCATGTTCCAGTTTGTGCCTGTTGCCCCTTGTCCTGCCGCTGGGCACCACTGAAAAGAGCCTGGCCCCATCCTTTTGACACTTGCCTTCAAGATATTTATATGCATTGATAAATTTTTATCGGTTTATTTTCTAATCTGACAAGAAAATAAATCCTTTACTTAAATGGATTCCATATATGCCATGTTTGGCAGATCTTCTCTAAAGAAATCCTTGTAGCAGATTACTGAGTAATTCAGTTGATTCAGAGATTGACAGGGATAGAATATATAGCTGAATATCCTAATATCCTAAGTGTTGGATAGGAACCAGAACTGCTGTCCTGGACAAGTATGAATTATGAAAGCAAAGCTGTCAGTTCATATCATCAGAGTTAACACCGGGTAAGATGGTGAGAGTGATTTTCCTGTAAAGATAAAACAAGTGGAAATTAATAAAGCCTCCAGCAACCATTGACTTTTTTTTATTATTATTTATTTACCCATCTCTTATCCTTCAAGAAAAGGAAAAGTGAAAACAGTGTTCACTGATGGGGATGGCGAGGTGTATTCTCTTTGTTTCATTTACCTTGTTTAATTTTTGATTTAGGGTCTCAGTTGGGAAGTTGTGCTTTGGTTCTGTGCCTTGTCTTAAGGCATAGTACTTGCTGAGAAAATGAGAATGAGGCAAAATATACAGGCTGTGACCACACGACCAAGTCTTCTGTGCTGAATGTGTGGTCGGTCGTTGGGTTTGCCGGCAGTAATGCTGCATTCTGCAGAACGTTAGGCCTGCCACGCTATCCTGATGGCTTCCTCTGCTGTGCCTGGGCCAGGTGCATCGTGTGTGCCTGACAGGATCTATTCACAGTGCTGAAGTGACTTGCAGGTGACAGCAGGTGCTGAAGTTTTCTCTTACCAGCTATGGTCTGACTTTTGATTCAACCTTTACCGAGTGTTGTTTCCTTAGGGCAGAATTATCTGGTTCTTTGGTTCAATTACCGTCGCTGCTGGCATATTTGCCTTTTAGCTGGGGGCAGTGCAGAATAGGCTGTAGCCTTAAAAGCCATCATCAACTCAATGTACCCGCGTATGTAACCACCATTGCATTTGACTTGAGTGATGTTTGCTGATTGTTGCTTGGTAATTTGATCTATTGAATGCTCTTTCTTCCATGGTCAAGTGCAGAAGAGTCCTGTGTGGGTAATTATGGCCGTGCAGTGTTATCTGTAGGGCTTTAGCACAGCTATTTTGCCTCTCAAGTTCCCACATCCCATGTCTGCCTGAGGGCCACAGATGGCAGGACTTCGTTGCAGTCAGCTGATGGGGAAAGTAATTTTTGTATTGAACTCTGGGTGTTTGTATCTCATGCTTCATAAGGTGGAACAGTTGAGATGAGATGTCAGTGCTAAGCAGAGAAGAGAAGAGAAATCATGGGGTTTGCAAGGAACAAAACAGCAGATCATGTGCCTTACCTGTTTGGTGGCGATGACGGTACCCCTCTGCTGTTACAGCACTTGGCTTACATGGTCCTCAGGACTTCTGGAAGCTGTAGAAAAAAGTGCCGACAAGGGTGACAGTAGTTGGCCTTGCACCAGCACATTGCTATGGCTAAGTGCTGTAGTGGAAAGGTACTTGAGGATTGCGAGCAGATACTGGGAAAATCAGAGGGGAAGGTGTTGTATTTGTAGAGCAACCTGCTGAGGATTGAAACCTGAGGGAGAAATTCCAGAACAGTGTAGTTTGTCTAGGTGGCTGACAACAGGTACTTGAGTGCTGAGTATCCTAACCAAAGACAGCTGATTTTAAACACGTAAGTGGTGAACACCTGTAGCAGGGTTACCTGGCAGTACATGTGCTTCCTGATACATTCCATAATGTTATGCTGGGGCCACATATTCTACAGTATTCCTTGGGTCAATGTGTATGGGTAAGATGCCACTCTTAACACATGAGGGGAGGAGATGAGAAAAATCCTGAGACCTGGACAGAAGAGCATACACTTACTCATTCTATATAGTTTTCAAATAAATTAGCACCCTAAAGATTCTTGCTGGAGTGTCTGCCTTAACTTGCCTTGGCTAAAGGTGTCCAGCTACCAAAAGCCAGTATTTGTCTCAATGATGTTACTCGAGAAGAGTGATCTAAGGATGACAGTAGGAAGTGATTTGTCTGCATTGCTGAGAGACTGCAAAAAGCTGCACAGTAAATAGGGAGGGGTGAAAGGGAGAGAAAGCCTAAACCATAAAGCCAGTATAGTGCAGACAGAAACTGAAAATTGGATGATGGGACTTACCAGTAAGAGCAGATTCTTTTCTGAAGAATTGTATGCTTACTGTATAACAGAGAAAAACTAGCTGCATGTATGGAAGGGTGCAGCGAGACTGCAGTCATTAAGTCAAGTTTCCCCCAACTCCCATATGTTGCGGGGTCTGTTTAGCAGGGTTCAAGTGGGCTGTTGGTCAGAGGTTCACAAGTGAGCAGTGGAACTTGGTCCCTGTCTCAAATGTCCAGCGGCTGAATGGTCAGCAGTGAAGTTTCTGGAGTGAACATTTGTAGTTTTAGGTGCCTGTACCTAAATTTAGGGATTGGTATTGCACCTAAGAAGTGATTTATGCTTGCGGTGTTCTCTTGCAGCTTCTGGCTTACTATACCTCTGTGGACCACATACAGGTAATTCCATCTATGGTTTGACATTGATGCGTATGAGGAGATCGCAGCTGTTAGTACAGGCTTTCCATGGAAATGATTTGGCATCTGAGGTCCTTTTGTTATTGTGCTGTCCTCTGCATTGCTCTGTTAGTGATCTTATTGGTGCTTTTCGAAACCTGCAATTACAGTGAACTCTGTGATTGATGGGAAGCAGCATTAAAGGATTAATGAGTTGAACTGAATATTTTGTGATTCCTTGAAGTGTCAACATCAGCATGCAACAGCACACTGCTGATTAGCTTGATTCAGTCTTTGGCAGCCAGCACAAGGCATTATCCTGAGTGTGCAGTACAGCCACTGCAGAAGGACTCAGTGTCAGAGTTAACTGTCATGCAGGATTAAAAAAAGATTAAACTCTTTAAAAGTGGGACCATGGTTACATGCTTTGCAGGTATAAATTGACACGGCATGAAGGCTTAAGTCAGGTGTGCTCTTGGTTTGACCTCACAGAGCAGAAATGGTTATACTGATGCAGTGGCAGTCTTGTGCTTGTAGGAGCCAGTGCACAGAAAATACTTGCAGAACCTACTATAATTGAATTGAATGTTAATTTTCAATAGTTTTGATTTTCAGATGTTTGTTTCCTGGCTGCCTTTCATTTTCCATGTGCTTTTCTTTCCAATCTCTCCTTAAAAAAAAAAAAAAAGTTTCTGAAATTACTCTGTGTGTATATATACATATGGACACATACATGCACGCCCAAATATTCAGGACCTGAACCTGTGCAGCTATCGCAAACCCTCTGCTCCCTTTGATGTGGGTCCTGAATATAGTTATTTCAAGTGGCCTCTGCCTGTGTAGTGAGGTTAACATTGCATGCCCTGTCAGACACCTTCTCTATCTCAAATCAACACATGGTTTAGAGTTTCGACAAGTGTATTCTAATTTATTTACTGCTGCAGCTGTACTTGCTTGCTCCCAGGTGCTTTCCTTGTATCTTTTGAAAAAATATGCTGTCAAAGAGGCTATTCCAGAATCAAAAAGTGTCAGCAGAAATGTTGCATGGGATACCTTGAATCCTGTGCTCTGTATGTCTCGGTTGTAGAAACAGTTATGTGGTGGGACCCACTGAGGTTAGCAGGGCTGCTTGCATGATTAAGGACTACTTTCAAGAATCACAGCTTGCTGTGTCAGAGCCATTTCCTTTTTTGCTCATAAGAATAGTTGCCACAGTGGTCACCTTAGGGCTGTTGGAACAGTTTTCTGAGTATCTGCTTTGAGTGACCAGCCCCTGTTAAATCAAACGCCTCCATTCTGAAAGCCCCTTGAACCTTTGAAAATCTCTGCCTTGAAAAAAAGCTGGAGATGAATTATATATGTAGTGTTTTGAAATGTACCAAGACAAGCTCTTTGCTCAGCACCTATAATTACAAACAGTGTTCTGATCCTGAGTACAGGGTTTTAAAAGATCACATTTAAAGCTACTCATTAATTATGTTACTGAGTGTCAGCCCTTTTAATAAAGGAAAAAGTTTGTTCTATTTTGACTGAAATACAAATACAAGAGAGACCATGTCACTTCCCAAGGAAGAGTTACTTAAAGTTAGTGATCCTTGTGCCTGCTAATTAGAAGTTAATAAATCTGCAAAAAATGGAATTTCTAAGACAGACTTGAATGAGTTTGCCATTGTTACTTGTGACTGAGGTCTGTGGGTGAGGCACCTAGAAAGTCCTGCTACGTGTCCTTGTCTTCCCCAATTAACCTTTAGACTGGGTAGTGTTGTTAATGTGCTGTTTCTATGATGCCACTGTCATTCATACAGGGACTAGGAGGCCACCCAAGGCAGTATTTTTATATTTTATTCATAATAACAATAATAAAAACCTAATTAAAAACTATTTTTAATGAATTCAGAGTTCTGTAGGCTTCCACATGTGTTTCTGGTATGGCTGTAGGAATAGATTGAGTGCTAGTCAGCTCTTGCAGCTCAGACAGTGCCTCTTTTGTCATGTTGCAGCACAAAATGTTACTCAGATCTGTAATGTACTTGACCTCAGTTACATCTAGATGATGTATCACAGACCGAAAAAGCTGTTAAAGGAACCTTTTAACATTGCTGAGTCAAATGGCTCATTTCAGGAAATACCGGAATAAAGGCTGTTTGTGCACTCTTTGTGGCAGCCTTCTGCATATGTATTATAAAGCAGTCTTTAATTATGGGATCACATTATTACTTGTTTCCACAGAACTCCTGCCTCATTAAGTGCATGGTATGGATGTTGCTCCATTTGGGAACAGCCGCTCAGTGTCTTCATTTTTCTCCTGTATTTTCAGTGCATGTCTTCATTCTTTTTGTTTTCTGCAAACTGTATAAGACTGTTCTGAAAATACTACCTTTTCTGTATCAGTCAGTCGTATATTATCTTGCTGTGTCACATGGTTAGGAATTTTGTATTTCAGAACCCTGCAGTGAAGTAGACATGCACTCCCGCTGTAGAGGTGGAACAAACTTTTAAGGTCCAAGTAACCCTACTTGGAGGTGTCCAGTGAAAGCTGTAGAGGTTCACTGTGAATTCATCAGCACTCTGCTCTGGCCCTGTGTGAACAGTTTGGGCACGGAGATGCAGGCAGGACACCAGACCCTGGACAGAGGCTGGGAAAAACAGTTATCTAAGACAACCTGCTTTGACTCTGAGGCCATCCTTCTCACACCTGCACACTTCTTTCCCCATCCTCAGTCCTTTTTTTATTATGTGCCTTTGAGTTTTGGTGTCAGAGTGAGCTGTCCCACAGATACCTCCTTTGCTTCATCCCTGGAGTAGCTTTAATTTCTGTAAGAGTGAGGAGCAGGTCCTGTGGAAAGACACTGTGATCTTGTAATTAAAACCTCAGGAAAGTTAATTCTTTAACTTCTTAACTTTTTTTTTTTTTTACTTATCTAGAATGGCAGTCTTTTTAGATTATTCAGGATTCATATTTTCAAATCAGCCCATTTGAAAGTTTCTGATCTTCAAGGTTACCACCACAAATTGAATTGATTTGTTATCTAATTGAGAAATATGCCTCTCTAAAGTGATCCTTTATGTGTGTGACACTTAGAAGCTCCAGAAGCACTCTCATTGATTTCTGATATGAATACCTTAAATTGAACTTGATTTTTAGAAATTAGTGTCATTTGGCTGGTGTGTTTTTCTTCTCCATATTGTTGAAGCTGTGCATTGTATTTTTCTTTGATTTGCTGGTTGCTGAAAGGAAGCTGCCTATGGTGGTTGTTGAAGAGTTTTTCATCAACTATTAACCCTTGAGTAGGGCTGCTTATGAACTTTTCAAAGTAGTATAGCTGCTGTGAGCCTGTTTAATAAGTACCCTTAGCATCAGCTGCGGCTGTGTGACAGATGTAATCTGAACTGAGGTCTGTGTCTGTTTTCAAAGATTTTCTTGGGAACTTGCAGTAAATAGCTTAATCTCTCTGTGCCTCAGTTATCCTTCCGTATTGGGATAACTAATCTTTTGCCGTATTTAGAAGAATCTGGAAGGTGAAGGCTGTGGACTGAGAGGTGTTTGGACATTAAAATAGGACCCTGTAAGACAGGGAACACTGTTCATTGAATGCTTCCTAATGAAAAGTTGTGGTTGGCAGGGCTGACTGTGGTAATGTGGCTGGCAAGTAGTGGTCAGTGGTGAAGCTCTGATTGACTTTGTGGGCTCAGGACCAGATGTTTTACAGGAGTAACACTCAAGGATTTGCTTTAGGGAGAGAATAGGAACATAAAGATTCTCTGGCAGCAGAAGAAAGCAAAGAAAGATACTTTTCAAGCATCTTTTCATCACTACAGAGAAAGGAACAATTCACATTGTGGTTCCTCAAGATATGTATCTAAGATGGGTCCTTAGCTACTATGAATCAGTGGCATTCCCTGGAATTTTGGTAGAGCTGTGCTCACCTGTCCTAACTAGGAGTCAGGCTTTTCAGTATGAAATTTCACCTTGAATGCTGTGTTCAGGTTTGGGCCCCTCACTTCAATAGGGACACAGAGGTGCTGGAGCGTGTCCAGAGAAGGGCAGTGGAGCTGGGGGTCTGGAGCACAAGTCGTATGGGGAGCGGCTGAGGGAACTGCGGGTGTTTAGTCTGGAGAGCAGGAGACTTGAGGAGGACACATCTAATCACTCTCTAAAACAACCTGACAGGAGGCTGTAAGCAGGTGGGGGTCGGTTTCTTCTCCCATAACTAGTGATGAGACAAGAGGAAACAGCCTCGAGTTGTGCCAGGGGAGGTTTATATTGGATATTAAGAAAAAATTCTTCACTGAAAGGGTGGTAAAGCATTGGAACAGGCTTCCCAGGGAGTTGGTGGAATCACCATCCCTGGAGTTGTTTTAAAAATACATAGATGTGGACATGGTCTAGAGGTGGACTTGGCAGTGCTGGATTAACATTTGAACTTGTTGGTCTCAAAGATTTTTTTGCAACCTCAATGATTTTGTGAAATCTTACAGAAGAAGAAAAAAGTTTCAGGCAATTCTTTCCTTGCAGGAAGCTTCCAACCGTGTTCTCTCTTACAGTGTTGATGCCAATAAATTGAAATTGCCTAAGCAGGTAATAAATGAATGTAATTTAATTTGTAGGTCCTAGATAAACTTCCTGTAAATCAGAATTGCTATGAGGAAGACGTTGCCTATGAATGAGAATAGGAAGCAATTCAGAATTTGCACGTTCATGCTAACAGAATTGCCTTGTCATGAGAGGATAAAGAATTTGCTTGAATGGGAGCAGTGTTAGACCAAAACTGATTGCTCTTGAAAGTAATTTTTTTTTTGTTGTTTCTGCACTGTTGGTACCCTTGCAGTGTGTTGAGTTGCACCTTTGAAAATGTGTTTAAGCATTAAAAAATGGCAAAAGGATAACAGGATCAGTAAAAGAACAACACAGAACTTTGAGGTTCTGTCACTGCAGAAGTACCAAGAGCACACAACGTACTTTTGGAGTGAATTCCTGTTCTTGAAACTGGGAGATTAAAGGTGAAAGGGTATGTGCTGCATATAGCTCCTGGGAAACTAGGCTCTCAGCTTCCATTAACGATACTGACTGTGTATCTGCTCCTTTTTTTGCACAGCAGGGAAGATGCCCCACAGATCTGTTACATTACTCCCTCTTCAGCTCTTATAGATCACTTTTCATATGTAAACAATCTAAAATGTTCTGGGGTTTTTAGAATTGATTAAACTTTTCATTTCATGAGATGTGGTAACAGAAGCTATCAGAAGTACCATAGCAGATGAGGAACGGTCTTACTCCAGTTAGAGATAAAGTGGACTTGGAATTTTTTTGCTTTTTAAAGAAACAGAAGATTAATTTGTTCTTCCTTCACACAGTCAGCTTGTAGTGTGCTGCTGCAATAGGCTTTAAATATGAAACTCAGTTCAAAATGAGTATTAGCCTAGTGTATTTTCAGGAATGAGGCCTTCAGAATACATATACAGCTCCTGCTGCTCAACTTCATCACATGCAGGCAGGCAAACAACCAAAAAATCTTGGACTGTCCATTATTTGCAGTGGACGGATCAAAGAAAGGTAAATGCCACAAAAGGAAAGAATTGCAAGGGATACGAGGCAGACCTTGGTTGTGGAGGCAGGTTCCCTGAGATATGCCTGTCCTGTTTACCTAGATATTTTTGACTGTCCAGTGAAGGTGGTGTACAGCTTCAGTAGGTTCCTAATTTAGTTAGATTATCTTAAATCTCTTTTGCAAGTCTTTCAGACATGTTGAACAACTGCTAGCTTTATACTTTGGAGGATTATCTTCTGTGTTAAGGCATGTCTGTGTTGCAGACAGCAGTTAACAGTACTAGGTTGATGGATCTGACAGAAGAGCTCTGGAAAATCTGACTGTGGAAGCTGAATATCCAGTTGTTCATTTCACTTTTCTGTGGGGTGTGACTGGCCTCCACCTTAGAGTCATCACAGCAGAGAGGAATGTGGGTTTGCACGCCAGCTCCTCCTGTGCAAACTCATGTATCTGGGCTCAGCCTGCTGGGCTTCAGCTAAGATGTTGGTGGATGAAGCTGTGTGCTGAAACGTTTCTTCTTGCTGCCTCTGCAGCAGCACTGCTACAGCACTGAGTTTGATGGCATCAATTTTGGACCTAAGGAAATACTTGTAAACTCTCCTGGTTCTGTGCTTTCTTTTGGCTAGTCACACAAAATACTGTGAAGAAGGGAGCCTAAGGCTGACACCTCTGAGAACTCAGTTCAAACCACTGAAGAGTATAGTATGTCTGTGCTGTCCCTTTTCCAGTAAATATGCACACTGTAACAGAAAACTAGATTAGACCAGATTAAGATTAGATAGATCTTGGTTGGCTCTTCACAGAAGCAGATTTGCTGATTTTGATCATCTAACCATCTTTTGGGTATTTATAATCAATTAACAATTTGATTCAGCAATCTGAGTTAGTCTGACAGGTCTCTAGTTCCCTGTGTGGTCATCATCCTCTTTCCTTTTAATGGTAGCTCTGTGCTTGCCTTTGGGCAGAGCTTTAGGGCTTCCCTCATCTCCCATGAGTTCACAGTGTCAGTGGGAGTTCACAGTGTCAGTGGTTTTATCCATTAGTGTGTGCGTTTTTTGTTTTGGGCTGTGTTTTGGTTTTTTTTGTTTTTTTTTTTTTACATAATAAAGGAATTGTAGTTTAATGTCATCTGTTTCCACTGGCTTGCTTGCTCGAGTCTCTTCTTAATATTCTTTAAACATGTGTCTCTGTTTTGGTCAGTACTGTAGTTACTTAATGTCCCATCTTTCTTTTGCCAAAGCAAAGTTAATCTTTGTATCTTTATTCCATCTCCAGCACTTGTAGCCTCCCATGAAGCCCTACAGACCTGTGCAGGGTTGCTTGAAATTTTTTATTTTTTTATTTGAGACTTACTGTCCTTAGTCTGCTGCACTCATTCCTTCCATTTGAATAGTTGGTGTTGTCACTTCGTGATCACCATTACCTAATGCATCTCCTGCCTTCAGATTTTCGAAGTTTCTTCCTTTTAGCCAAACCGACTCCATGTTTTGAAATGAAACGTACCCAGGGTGTTAGAACATCTTGATGTGTCCACTATGCCAGTGGCTATTTCGGGTAAGTACAGCTGTCTTCACAGCATGTGCCCCTCTCTTGAGGCTGGTGTAGGCTGAAAGATTGGAATTACTGGACAGCTGTATTTTCCTAATGCATGTTATTGGAAAGCTGTTGGTGAAGGACATTGCTAACCAGATCTGTCAGTGTGACTCCTTGCGGGAACACTGGCTTCACATAAATGCTGATAGCGTTAGCAAATGCCACTATAGTTACAAGAAAGGGGTAGATAAATTATTCAACATAGGCATGTTCTTTAATAACAGCTCCTGATTTTATTAACCAACAAGTATTCAGAAGACAAAATGCCAACATATATCAGTGCAAATTGTGTTTTCTCTGAGTCAAGCAGCAGGCATGGTACTTTATTTATTAGTGATCTTTTCCTAAATGGCTCCTGGGTGTTCACCACAGGCTCCGTGAGCCAGGGCTGTGATTTTGAAAATTCTGAGGCTTCTAAAGCAGAGTCAACTGAGTGTAACTGTAGCAGAAAAAGTAAATAGGTGTCAGATTGATGTTTCACAGCCATATTATATTGCTAGCAACAAGTCTGTTTTCCTTTTGTCGTGACCCAAGATACTAGGATATGTAGAGTCTCCCAAGGAATAAACATTGTGGGCCAGGCCTTAAAGATTCTGGAAGTTCTGCTTGCTGGAGGTGCCAGGGTTGTGTGCTTGTCCATCATATGCTCATCAGAAGCTTTATAAAAGGGATCCTGCCAATACTGGCTGTCCTCATCTCTTGCTTTGGAGATGGACTGGGAGCTCCTTGGAGATTAGCAGGTTCTGAATGGGGTTCTACTCAAGAGGGGAATGTTATGTATTAGTTGTTAGGTGGTTGTGTTTTGCTGACCATTATCAACAGTGTCTGGACAGTAGCATCTTCTTAAAGAATGCCAGATCTCTGGTGCATGACACCGCACCTGGGGGTGGGGCTTTAGACAAATCTCTTTTAGCAAGTCTAACCAGCTTTAAGCTGATTTCCTTCTCAGACATATGGAATTAACTGAAGATAATAGGTACCACGCCTGGCCAGCATATTGTAAGAACTGACTTCTCATTTTCTGGTATTGGGGGGACTTAGTCTTTTTACCGACTTAGTCTTAGAGTTAATCTTTTTGTGCTTTCAGAGAGTTGCCCCATGCTTAAAAGAAGGAGGTAGGGATGGGTCTTCTTTCTTTCTGCTCATGATTCAGCCAATGACTCTTGTTAACTTTGACAAGCCACTGAATCTGCCCTTCACCAGCTTTCTGTGAAATGAAGCGCTTCATTTCTAAGTCTGATAAAGTCAGAGACAAGACTCCCATTGCTTTCAGCGGCCATCCCTATGCTCATGGGTACAGTGAGACATAGCAAAGTTGACTAAAAGTAGAAAGTGCTTTTATTCTTGCTAGCGTTTATCTTCTCCCCACTCTTCCCTTGTCAAGCAGTGAATATCTTATATAGCTTTGTTCAGCTGTGATTTTTGTTACTCACAACTTCTGGCAGAAGTTAATTCTGCAGGTAGAGCACATGCTGATTAAGGGTAGTAGTACTGGAAAATGGTCTGTTTGGCTGTTGGCTTGAAGCTAGGAAGAGAAGTCTGTTTTCCCTTCTTCTTGGGCAATCCAATGCAATTCGTAAATACCAACACTTTGCACTTTATAGGTGCTTCTTCCCTGCCCAGCGTTTCCCAGGATTTGCAAAGCAGTAATTAATCCTCATTTATGCTGTTGTGATGATATTATACTTATTGTATGATATGGTAGTAACCAGAGCACAAAGTAGTTAAGGAACTGCCCAAGGTCATACAATAAATGGCGGTAGCACCAGAGAGAGTTCTCCTCTGTGACTGCTCAGCAGCACTTCCATGTTGCAGCTTTTCTGTGGTTCATGATCCTCTATTAGATGATCTTCGATTCGTAGATCACATCAGTCTGGTCCACAGCTTGTAAATGCATGATTTTTTACTGTGTGATATAACTGGGATTCCTGGAAACAAGGAAACTTTTGGTAAATAAAGTGTATTGTCTACACTCTTTTTTGTTGGCTCCTTGTACATTTGGTTGTTGCTGTTACCGTCTTTTGTAATTCTTGGAGAACCATCCCCAGTGAATCTAGATACATGCAAGGTCTTCTGCCTGCCGATCTTTTTGTAAAGGAAGGAGGAATTTAGTTGTTTCTGTGAAACTCTGATCCTAACAGAAACCATCAGTGTAGCCTGTGTTTCAGTAGAATCTGCTTTTCTGTGGATTTCCACTGTATATAAGAGTAGGCGTTCTAAAGGCCCAAGATCTTTGATGGGATGTGGTCTGGTGCATATGACAGGACGTAAGCTATGATGGCAGGAGAGGTTCTAGTCACTGGAAAGGAAAGCCTGGTATAACTTCGCACATGTTACCAAAAGCAGAGAAAAGGGGTATTTTGTTAATCACATGTTGCAATTCATGAGTAATTCATTTAATAAAATGAGAGCATTTTCCCTTTAATAGCTGCCACTAACTGAGAGCTTTTACTTTCTTTCAGATTGTATAAACCTGAACTAAAATATCCTGTGACTGACAACGGGACTACACCAAAAGGTGGGTTTTCTGGTTTTGTTGGCCTCGTGTCAGTCATTCCAGAGAGCTGGAAATGCTGTACGTTTTGACTTTACTAGGATGGATTGCCTAATAAAAATCTCTGTGGCTTGTTCAAACAAAACCAAATAGTTTGACAGGATTCCTCCTGCCTGCGTGTATGTGTGTTATGTATTTGGATCGTGTTTTAAACAAAGAACGCATGCATTTCCTGGGCTGTACAGTGAAGGTGTTGATGGCATAGAGGTGGAAACTTAAGTGAAAATAAAAACACGTTAGGATTTTTGCCAAATTTTTGTGCAGGTGTCTGGTTTTCTGTAGGAAATATCCTGCTGGCATTACAAGTTGAGCTATCCAAAAGCTGATGCTGCTGAGTACAAGTACTGCAAGCTGAATCTATGACATGGCATTTTTCTCTTTTCACACTTCAAATTTAGGGTTCATGGTTGCCAAGAATGTTCTCTGCAACATGTGCTGATTATTTGTCTATCAGTCACCACATCCACCTTGTCTGAGGGTTTGTTGCTCTGCCTTATTGAAATGTTTTATTGAGATTGTTTACAGAATGCACAAATTCGCAATGCAGCACAGATGCAAAGAAACGCTGATCCCTGGATTTCCCACTGCACCCTGGCATTATCTGTTGGGAGGAGGGTTCAAGAAAAAAAAACATGGAGAACTGACAAATACCACTTTCACTTTATCCAGTAGTTGTTGCAAGTACAATTATTAAGTCATTCCTCTTGAGCCAAGAAACATGCTGATCTCAGCTATTTGAAGTTTTCAAGCACCAGGTTTATGTGGTGACACTGCACAGCCATGGTGAAGTCATGGGTTTTGTTTTGGGGGTTTTTTTTGATTGTTTTTTGTTTGTTAGTTTTATTTTTTCCTCTTTTGGAGCTGGTTCTTGTCTTCTTTCTAGAGTGGGGAATGGAGTAAAAACTGGGACATGGTTGCCTGCATCTGTGTGCTGGGGGCAGTTTCTTCTGGCCACAACATTGCTGCTCTTACTGCAGCCTCTTGTTTCTCTCTTGGAGGTCATAGCTGTTTTTTCCTAAGTCTGAAGGCACGAATCTTTCTAGAGTACATGTCCAGAGTACATCAGGAGAGTGACCAGCAGTATTGCGGTGCAGAGCAGCATTATCTTTGCTGGGTATTTCAGAGTGGAGTGTTTGTCATCAGCTCTGACATACTGCATTACAGCTGTGATGGGCTGCAGTGCAGACATACTGTTTGTATTTTCCGGTTGCTAAAAAGAATTGCCACAGTCACGTAAGCCTTGTCTCATGTGTTTGTGGAAGGCGGTGAGAGAAACAGGTGAGGTAGTGAAAATTTATAAGCAAGCCTGCAGTTGTCAACATACTTGAAATGAAACTGCCAAAGGTCCTGCTGATGGTATTAATCCTTGTCCAGCAAGAAATGGTCTAGCTTTGATTTCAAGTACAAGATTTGAGTACAAGATGCTTCTTCTAGCTGCTCCTTGCCAGCCTCTGTGTGTCATTGAACATGATTCATTAGGCAAAAAGTTAAATAGTCAGGAAGAGCAGTGTCTTTCAAAGCTGTAATGAGGCCAAGTCCAATAACTCTAATGGGAGGGACTGATTTGAGGATCTGAGCTTAAAGTGTCAACGAAGCTGTTTTGGTGGTGCTTTTTGCAAAAAGTAACAGTGAAGTCGAGGAGAGTTCATTCTGCATTTTAATTCAGTGGTGCTAGTCTGAGCTTCCGAAATCTTTATGGCAGGTGTTGCATACGCTGTCTCCTCTTACCAACAGCTCATCACAAACAGTAATGTGTGTAATCAGGAAAGCCAGTGCAGGCTGGTGAGCTGTCAGCTGAAAGGGATAGGTAAACTCCTGTCTGCTCTTAGAAGTGCGTAGTAATCTAATTTTTCCGGTACACAGCATATGGGTACTTTTAGCTGTATTCGATCTGCATACAGGTTATCATGTGGAGAAATAGTGTTCTTGCATAAATGGGGAGCAAAAAACCGTCTTGTAATTAATCAGTTGCCTAAGTCTCACTTTAGTAGGCTGATCGGACAGTGAGTACAATCTTAAGGAGCAGCTCTGGACCAGGACTGAATAAACACTGAACTTTTTGAATTTTGTTAGTCTTGTTCTCCTCTCTGATAGCATTCTCTTCCTCTTCTCCTACATGAATCTAACATACATTCAGATCATGTTACTTTTTCACAGCACACTAAATGTTCAGCTCTCCCTTCTTTTCTTGATAGCCTTCCTTATAACCTTCTCTTAACCTTGTACACAACCCATGTAATGGCACAGAAAAATTCTTCACCTGTTTCTTGGTCTCGCTCTGCATCACTTTCTGGACTTCCCCAAAGCACTTTCCCTCTCCTCCTTGCTCATTACATAGCAGTTCTGTATCTTGCACAAAGGAATGAAAGCAAGACCACTTGTCTCAAGCCTGTCTCTGCAAGCTCAGGCACATATTGAACCAAAATATTACCTAATTTTTATTGCCCTGCAAGTGTGAAAACACAAATCCTCAAAACAAGAAATGTAAGTATAATGGTTGTGTTTTACTGAGAATTAAAAAAAAAAAACAACCCAACAACAAAAACAAGAAAACCATGTTTTTAAATTTTATCAGAGTATTTCACAGGAATGTCACAAGTGCATGTAGGAAACAGTTCCCAGATCTGTACTAATTCACGGTATTTTTCAGTGTGGTATGAAAAAAAAAGAATTGAGAGAATTTTATCAAAAGCCTGAAGACCTGCATTGCCAAGCTTAACATAGGCCCTTGTGTGTGGCTTCTGCTTGCAAGACATGTGCTCATCCTGCTGTCCTGCAGAGAGCAGAGCCTGTAGATTAGCACCTCAGGAGGACTGTGAAGGTCACATGTGGTTGAGCCATTTCCTGGAGAACCTCTCTCTTTCCATCGAATCTAGAAAAAGCTTTTGGTATTTGGACACCTCTGTTCTCTGTATAGTGTGAGGTATGAAGAAACTGAGTGAGCTGTTGTTCTTACAAGCCCTACAGAGCTAGCTGAGCATTTACCTCTATCCTGTTGAGAGTGATATGAGAACTGTGATCATCACTTATGGAGTCTTTTTTGCTTCTGTCTTTAAAATTGCTTCTCTTTCAGACCATTTATTTTGTAAAAGTGGTCTGCTATAACATAGCAAATAAACAATTGTAATAAGGCACCCGATTTCTTGGAGAAATCTAAGTGTCATTCCACCAGGGTGTACTGGTTCTCTAATTCCCCGTGTAAGATTATGTACCTCAACTTGTTTTCCAGAGCTGCTCACATATACTCATCGTTACCACTCTCTCCTACTCTACTACTAGGAACAAAAACTGTGAAGGGATTCAGCAATGCAAACAACTCCCACAGCAGAGGTTTCTGAGAAGGGCAATGTCACATGTGTTGTACAGGGGAGTGAGGACAGTCCACATGGCCAAACAACAAGGATGTTATTTTTAGGCCCACTCCTTTCTCTATTGCAGATTTCCTGTGTAATATGCTTCTCTTTGTGCTAAAATAAAGACGAGAGTAAGCCAGGCTTGCTTCCTCATTGAAGGTGCTGACATCACATCCAACATCCTTTGGTTTAAATCTAAAGGCATATCTAAATACCATAGACAGAGAGTCACATGAGGCAGAAGCTGTTTAGACTGAGCCGAGCCTTGGCTGTTCATATTGGAATCACAGAGAACTTGAACTTAACAAAAAGAAAAAAAAAAAATTAAAAAAAATCCAGCTGATTGGAAGTGCTCCTTGTATTGTTGTTCCAAGTGCTACTCTTGTAAGGAGCATTCCAGAGTGTGAAGCAGAGAGGGAGAGTTTCTCCATCTAGAGATCTCCTGGTGTTTGCCCGCAGCAGCACTTTGCTGGGATGTGCAGCATACTGCCTTGCATGCTCGGTGGTCAGTTGTGAGCCATGGGTGGCAGGAGGGCTGTGGTCTGGCCACTATGCTGGAGTTAGAAAAACACATGTCCTGGGCTGCATCCAGCAGTTCAGGATGGAGACCGTCAAACTGCACTGTTAACCAGCCCTGTCTTGTGGACTGAGAGCACATGTTGCAGACCGGTGTGACATTCCCCGTGTTTGTAGGTGGAAAAGTAAGAAGGGTGATGATGTGGCACCTTCCTTCCTGGGACCCTGTGGGTCGGATGGGCACCAGGGAAGCCCGTCTGCCATAGGTCCTGTGCCAGGGAGGAAATGAAGGGGGAGGTGGTAAATGAATGCTGTGGCTGTAATATCTTTTCTCCAGTAGTGTAGGGCAAACCAGCTGGCACCCATATGACTCTGAACCAGCTATACTTGCAGTATTAAGTCAGATGAACCAGATTTCTAATTGGCATGGCTCTACTGAAGTAAGCATAAGCGTGTCAATATTGCACAGCAGCAGAACTGGCTTGTTGTTTTTGTTCTCTTTTAGGTCCATCTGGGTGTACGGACTACATGTCCAAATCCCACTCACTGCAAATAATTCCAAGCCTGAGATTATGAATATACAGAAATAGGTGCTCTTTTTCAGGGCTACTTTGTTTTTTGTTGTCTGAGACTCCATATAATGTATAAAGATGCAGAGTTTAAAAAGCAGCAGTTTTCTGAGTGATAGCAAATGCTTGAGTTAATATTCTACCAAACACCAGATGTGAAATGCAGAGGCAGGGCCAGAAAAATATTTATTGAGGGAGTATCCAAGGAAGTTGTTCTTATTGACGCCAGCAGCTCCCGAGTGCTAGTTAGTTAACCAAGTAAGTGTTCGTGGGTTGTTTTTTAATGACTAAGTCCATTGCCAGCAATGTCTTCAAGAAAAAACAGCAAATGGAAGGAACAGGTGGTATACAACTTTTTTTAAAAGGAAACAACATATTGTAGAACTGCAAGCATCTGCTTCTACTTAATGCTCAGTCTTCAAACACTCTGTGATGCAGTTCATTTATGTGGAATAAATTACTAGACCAGCCAGTAGGCCCTTACAATATATATATATTTTTAATCCTTATTTTAGTAATTCAGCGGGGTAAAAGCATATCCCTTGTTACTTCCTGCATGCCATACCAGGAGGCTGGAAGGCAGGAGGATAATAACAGTTTTGATTAGTTCCTTCTCCTTAGCAATGAGTGGGAATTTTGCTCTTGACTTCAATGGGAGTAGGAGCCAGGCCCTTTCTTTGTAATACAGCTGTGACGTCTTCTGAGACAGTATTAAAGAATAGATGTTAGGCCCTTTCATTCTAACCTGAAAAGTTAAATTAAGCAAGACGAATCTCTTTGGAAAGAGAAAACATCTTTTATGAGATTATGTGATACAGCAGGAAAAACTGGCAAGTTTGCAGGCCAGTGGTGAAGATGTGTATAAAAGTTTCTGTTCCTGAAAGCTTTTCTTGGTGTAGGTTGTTTTTGGGTGGGTTTGGTTGGGTTTTTTTTTTTCCCTCCCAGCTGCAGATGTTATCTCTACCTACAAGTTTTACTTCACTTTATAGCCTTTGAACATAGAGGCTGTAATGACTTTATGACTTGAGTATCTTTTGTTATTGGTGGGGAGAAAGCATTTCAGTGTGTAGCAGTCAGAAATAGAAGCTTTTCTGTTTCGTACAGTCGCGACTCATACCCTGTTCATAGATTTTTATCTCCTTATGTCCTCACACATTTCTGGAACCATTACCCCTCAACAGGTGATTTGTCAAGAGTCTTTCCTTTCTCCCATAAAGTCACTTGTAAATTTTTTTTCCACTGGTGTCATTAACAACAGAACAAGTGTTAAAGCTATTTGATCTGATAAGGCAGTATGGAGGATCTCACTGCAGCTCTGCCTAAAGAGAATGTCAGATTTTCCATGTGGACGTGTGGAAAGGGGTGGAAAGAAGGAAAGGGGTGACATCCTGAAAGAAGTGAGATTATAGTCATAGGAAGAATTGGTTATTTTTCTTTCAGCTCTTAACTGCTGCAGGGGTAAGCAGTGCCTCCTTATCTAAAGGCATTACAGTATCTCTTATAGTATTGCCTCTCACCTTGGAAGCATATGGAATTAATGACAGCCATTCACGAAATTCTTGATTTTCAAACTTTGAAAGGTGGATTGTAGAATTCAGTTGATTTCTCTATGAGCTTCAATCATTTGTCTGAGCAACGTATAAAGGCAGGATGTATTTAACTTTGAAACTTTCATATGAAACCCCACTGGTTTTGCCTGGAACTGATTTGCCTTTTTACTATTACAATAATCTGGTTGTTTTACTGTGTGAACAAAAAACATGACACTTTTTAGGATAGAGAAATCATACATCTTCAGTTACCTCTTCTCTAGACGTTGCTGTTCGCATTACTGCTGGTCTCGGAGGTTGTGGTAATAGTGAGCACGTGGTGGAGGGCTTGCTTTCTTTCTGGTCAGGCTGGTCAAATTGTCTGGGAGTGTAATGCCTACCACCTTAAAACATTAGCAGTTATGGTAGTGGTGCAAGGACCCAGCTTTGAGGAACCTCAGCTTTGCTTCAGTGCGGAGGTTTGGCAAGACATCACACAGGAGCATGTCTCCATGATTTCTTCTTGCTTTCCATGGGATTAATGCTTCCTCTGTGTGAAGTCTGGCCTTCCTGAATCCATCAGAAACTTTGCCAGCAGGGTCTGGTGCCACTGTTTTCCCCTTGCAGGCCCTCTGGAGCGCTGCTGCAGGCTCTGTGGGCAGCAGCAGCCCCAGGTTTCCATCCCATGGCAGACCCTCTGGTTTTGCTGTGTTGTCTGGGGATGAGAAGGAAGCGCCTTTTGTGCGTGGCAGGGGAGGTGGTGCTGGTGCTGGGAAAACAGTCGTAGGCCATGAGCAGCGATTATGTATTCCTCAGGATCTGCATCCCTGATGGTGTTAATCAGCACTGAGGCCTGAGATCAGTGAAGCACCTGCTGCTTGGGCTGCTTTTTGCCTGTGTTCAGGTGCCTTACAGTCTTATGCAAATAAAGCATTTAAGAAAATGAATTACTTGGATCAAGCCATTCTGGAAAGAATAGCACCGGATCCTGTAGAAACCAGGCAGACACCTGAAAGATGTCCTGTATTTACGCAAAACATAGCAATTAGGTTTTCCTCTGGTATCTTTTATGTTTTTCACATTGTTTGTCTATTATTTCTGCAAGGGTAAGAGGAGGAGGTAGCGTGAGTGTTGTAACTACTGCCTGTAATTATACAGCCAAAAGAAACAGAAAAAAAGCCTTCTGGGTGTTTTCTGCATCTTGGGATTTATTAGGTATCTCATGTGCTGACAGAACAAGATGTAAAATTGCTTTCAGTGTTCATCTCTCACTGTGTAAGATGGAAGAAGCAAGTCTCACAGAAGTACTGTAGTGCAGGAATTCGGCTTGTTTATTTCTACCCATCATGGGCAGTTTGCTCCCTTTTAAAATTAATTTTCTGGTCTCTCCACAAATAGACAAAAGTGATTCTGTTTTCACAAATGCAGTACAGGGAGAGCATCTTTCATGTAAAGAATATTTGGAAACAAAATCTAGAGCTGAAGACTTTCAAGTGTTTGGTCTGTTTCTGCAACACTGGTAATTAACAAATAATGAAATAATTTGCAGTTTGGAGAAATCCTGTAGCCTATTTGTCCTGCAGGGAAATGTTACTACTTTCACCGTGTTACCTGGGGTAACTGCAATTATCTGGGTGGGGGGGGAAAAAAAGTTAAAAGAAAAGAATGTTCTGCTGCACCTCAGCTGAAGCAGCTCTGCATTTTCTTTGCTACTGTAATGAATCAAAAACCTCCAGTTAGGAAGATGGTAAAAACAAACATGTGAACAGAAGCTGCTTGCCGGTTGTCCTGCCCAGCCCAGCGCTAGGACCTGATGGATGAGCTCTCGCTGCCCAAGTGCTTTTATCGTTCCTCTGTCGAAAGGCCAGAGAGCAACTGAAAGCAAATGGGGGAGTCCCACAGACCCAGCTGCTGCTGCTGGGGGGAGGGCATGACTGTTCAGACCCCCAGATTCAAACTCTTCTGTATCACATGATTGCAGTGAAGGCAGCAGGTTTAAAGCTGGGTGGGCCTTGCAGCCTGTTTGCTGAGGCAAGAAGGTTCAAATTCAGCTGAGCAGTACATAGAAAGGCCGCCTGGTTGGAGACCGGTGGGTTTCACAGGGGGTGCACCATTTGGACCCCGCAGGTTGCCTGGACAAGCTGCATGCTAGATAACCGCATTTGAGGTAGGGACAAGCGGATATTTTTTTAGACAGAAGTCATGAAGAGGATGTCTGTTTCCTTTGTGCTGACTTCACCCACCCTTCCTCAGCAAGGCCTTACAGCTGTGGGAAGAGTGAAAGCCCTGACTGCACAGGGATGCTGCTCTTCTGTGTGGGAGTATCTCCTGTCTTCCCAATCAAAAAGATGTATTTTGAAGATGCAAGCACTCATTTTTGGGAGCAGTATTCATTTGACAGATCACAGACACTGGCCACTGATGTAGTCAATACAGTCTTTTTTTTAAACCGTAATCTCTTCAGGCATACTCAGATGTGTGTATGGTGTTTCCAGAAGCTACTCTTTCTCCAGCCTATATGTGGTGATGCTGACATTACAAAGTTGTGGGATCTTGGAGCTCTTCTCCGAGTGTGAATGGGGTTTGTATTTTGCTGTGCTTTGGCTTTGTTAGGGAGAGAAGAGAGGTGTGGGAGATGCCAAGGGGGATAGTAACTCACCTGTATGGTGGGTATTTTGCAGGTAAAGAACGAAGGTTACCTAGCTTCCATGAAGGTCACAGAGTATATTTGCAGAAGCAGCAATCTGCATCTCATTTTTAATCTTCAGAATTAGTGTCAGTGCAGAAGAGAGTAGGTAAGCCTCAGACAACTTTATTGTGGTTATGAATCACGTGCCCAGGCACAGCAACTGTGATTTGCGGGTTCAGGGCATTTTTAAGGTGCATGACTTTGTGGATAAAACTTGCTCTTGCAATGGAAAAAAAAAAAAAAAAAAAAAAAAAAGAGAGAAAGAGAGAGGGACATTTAGGCTATAAGTAGAGTGACAGCTGGTCCAGAAGTTTTAAAACAGCAGTATGGTATTTTTCAGTTTTAAAGGTTGATTTATAGTCTTTGAGCAGGAAAGCCCAAGATTAGCCCTACAGGGCTGGAAATACTGCTCGCCTGTCTGCAAATCCTGTGTTTCCCCCTTGCACAGAGCCCTGTGGAGCCTTTGGAGCCAGAGCAGGGGGTGGCATTTTGCAGACCTTTATACCAGAGAGGGCAATGTGGCAGCCCTGCAGCCAAGTCAGCATAGCTGAAGCCTTGCTGTAAGGCTAAGGGGTGAACGGTGTGTCCTTCTCTGTAATGGTGCAGAGTAGACACTGCCTTGCCTCTGTTAAGCTGTGTCTGCCTCAATCAGGAAGCAGTATTAGCTTCCTAATTAGCTTTATACAGCAGTTGGAAGTTGGGATTCAGGTAGGTTCAGCAGTGCCAGGTGTGGACTCAGAAGATGTGGCAAAGCAGGGTGAAATTCTCAGTCTTGCATTTGCAGGTGCAGATGTCACTAAGACATTCTCAGGAGATTTTAGACCAGAGTGTGTTTTTCATACCAACTTTCACAAGAGCAACAGATCTCGGGAGGCTGTGATCTACCTTAGGAGTCTGAAAATAGGCCCCTTTGAGGAGGGGATAAGCAAAGGTGATGCTGCTGTGCTAATGGAAGGGCTTGGGACCTGATCTAGTTGGATTGCTCCTGGCCTGTTCTCAAGGCAGATTGAACAAAGTATTTTAACTGTGAAATAAATCCGTGTTCCTGAGAAGCAGCCTTTAAAATGTCAGTGCTTGCATTTCTTCAAAGGCTACTTTCTTCAGCTCCAATTGATTTCTTCTGCAAATATGCTGCCTAGTTTTGTAGGGTTACATGAACTCTGTGTGTCTCAATACATATGCCGGTAGACTCTTTGCATGGGAGCTGTCACATTCACCACTGCGATTTAAAACTGTCTTTGATTCTTCTGTTTGAATTTTGCCCTCCTCTGAAGGTGTTTTCTGATCTCCACTTGATTAAAAAGTATGGTACAGACCCTCTTCTCTACTGGTGACCAGTGGATGGGTGTTCTGGTGAGTTGTTGGGAGATGGGTACTGTGCTTGCCCCCATGGGCATGCCCTGTTGCAGAGGGCAGTCTGCATGTTTTATGGGGCACTGTGCCTCTCCACAGAGCCCCTACGATTGCCTGTCTCTCATCTCAGTCTTACATAATGCAGTTGTGCTGTGTTGTGCTAGGTCATGCTTTTAAACTGCAGGACTTTTGAGTGCTGATTGCAAATTGAACAGGAAAGATTGCTTGGATTATCAGCAAGAAAACAGTAGAAGGCATGACCTTTCTTCTGCTCCTTGGGGCAGACCAGAGATTTTTGTAGTGTTCTGCTTTGAAACAAATTGGTAAATAGCAGGGATATTCTTATCTATAATAGGTTAGCTGCTGAGTTGTCCATAGGCTTCCCAGTGCTGAAGGAGGTGGGGTGGAAGACATTAAACAGAGATAAGAACTTTAAGGAATAAAAAAAAAAAAAAAAAAAAAAGTCATGCAGAGGTGTGGAAGTAGCTTATTCAGGCAGGAATAACAAAATACAGGAAAACTATGCCAAATCAAGCAGTGCAGATGAAAATTTTGCCTGAGTGCAGAGCACAAGCTGTGACTATTTACCATCATGAGGTTAGATTGGGGATAGTGTAAGCTGCAGGGAGTGCAGCAGCTAGGAAATAAAAATGACCATAAGGTCAGTGCTCAGAGCCAGGTAAATGAGCCATGCTGTAAGACGGGACAGGGGCAGTGCCAGAGCGCCTTGTAGATGTGATTCCAGAGGTGACGTATGCTGCTGTTGTCCTTGACAAGGAGAACGGGGCTGACAATGACTGGCTGTTCCTTATATGCTTGTTTGAATTTGTAGAGAATTTGTCATGATAAAGTTAGTACAGTACAGCCTGCATGTAACGAATCAGCAAAAAACTTCAGGACTTTGTCACAACCTTCATTTTTAACAGTTTGATTTTTTTTTTTTTTACAGTACCTTGTAGTGTCTCTGTAGCCATGTATCATGTAAGAGTAAAGAAGACTTGCCCTTTGAGGTGAGGAGGAGTCCAGCAAACATGAGCTTTACAAGGACCTGGGAAGAGCCTCTTACCTGCCTCCCGATGGGCAGGGTGCCAAATTGTTCTAAAGGCTCTTCAGTAGAGAGAGACACTGCGGTCAGCCACACCTTTTGTAAAAGCCTGTCTTGGTGTATGTGGGAATTATGCTGGTGTGGAGTAAAGGAAGACTTGGTGTCTTAAACATCTAGAACTTTAAATTGCCTTTTAGTAGAAGTAAGTTTCAGATCCCCTTTTCTGTTCGCTAGCTGCTGGAAGATAGATTTCCCTTATCAAACATGATTATGACCTGTGAATTTCTCCTGAGCTTTCATGGCACATACTGGGGAAAACCATCGTTCTGCATAGTACGGGTTATTTCTTTGAAGTGGTTTTCTTTGAAAATACAAATGGAAGAAGATACTTGTTAGAGAAATATAGGAGCAGCTGGCGTATGATTGTATTATGAAGGATAACATAGGTATAACAGTGGCCTTAATAATTCTGGGAGTGAGTACCAGGAGGTAACAATACTGCCACTTCTTGTCTGTACATTTAGGTATAGAATCTGAAAACTTACCTAGATTTCTCAGACCAGATGTTTAATTTGTTACGTCTTTAAAGTTTGCAGTTTCATATAACTTCTTCTCCAGACCAATCCTTTCTTATGATCTATAATTTTGACCTTCATATCTGTGGCTACAGCCCGGCTAACCTCTGTAGTTTAGCACCATTGCTGGTCCTTCATGGTTCTGCTGGCTGCCCAGGAGCCAAACTCTGCTGCAGCACTGGATTTGTTGCAGATTGCTGCTGTAGCAATGGGAGTGTTTGGGGAAGAAGGTGCTAGATAGTATGCATATCAGGGGCAGAATGTGGTCCTTCAGAAGTACATAAAAAAAATGCTGTGGATGGAGGAGTTACCTAGTCCAAGCTGGTGAATGGCTTTTCTAGGTATGATAATATTGAAGCCACATAATGGAAATAATAGAACTGTCCTAAAAGTCATGGGTCAATGAGAAAATAGAAGCTTAGCAGGTGGTGGAAAACAGCTCTAGCTTGTCTTGCTCTTAGTAGTATGATAAGAGGTTTGATCCAAAGTTTGCTCTGTATCTAGAACTACTCACTTTGTGACCATGACTGGTTTTGAACACTGTTATACAGGGCAGAGCACGATATAATACCTCTGTGTGTGTTGGTCCCATGGCCAACAGAAAGGGAGATGGCGACTGGGTGGGCTGAGCTCAAAACCCAGCTCTGCTATTGACTTCCCAAGTGATCTCAAGCAATATAAAAAATAACGGCTAATGATACACTTACGGTGCTGCAGAACCTTGGAGCAAGCACGCTGTTGTTACTTGTGTAGCATTGCTGTCAGGAGAACTGGTTTCACAAACAAAAACAAATTGTCAGTGAATAGTTCGGCATTTTTTTGAGAGAAGCCTGCAGTTTACTGCCTGTGGAGCACTGAGGAATAACTAGTAAAAAGCTGCTTGAAGTCCTAGCCAGACGATAGAGCCAAATTGTGATTATGATTGCACATCACAAAAGCTGTCTGTTTGGGAGGAGATTTAGCTATTTGTTCATTCATGGCTCAGGCTCTATCATGCAATAGCAGCCACAATTTTGCAAATGTTTGCTCATTCTGTGACAAAACCACTCGTATTGGCAGGTTAGGAAATGTAGCATTTTTGTATTAAAAGGCAATAGGTAAGCTTTGCCTGTAGCTGTAGACCTTTGTTAAGTAATGTGCTATTAAGCTCAATTAGAGTGGCACAGTGAAAATAGGCGTAATACTTCTGCAGTGAAACAGCATGTAAAGACCTGAACAAATAAGACATTATTACTATGAATAAAGCTCCCTCATATGAGTAGAACCGCTGAATTCAGGGGCCCTTCACCTCTGTTTTGTGGTGTATCTGTTACTGTTTTGTTTACTTTATTGCAATGCTTTATATTGGCTGAAGCATTTTAATGTTTTTATTTTAAATCTCAGTAACTGAAAGTTGTTAATGCAGTGGACAAAGCATCTTCTGGGATACTTTCTGCTTTGCTGGTATGGACTGAAAAGGAAAAGCCTCTCCATTCCCTTTCTTCCCAGCATACAAGATCGCAAGCTAGGTTGTCCTGTGATAATGTTTTTCTGTGTGTGTGGAAAACCATCCTGTCTCTGCACGATCCATGTAATACATGGGAAAAATTTTCCCATCCAGTTAACTGATGAGGGCAATTTCCTGTAAGCCAGCTCTTCTTGTGGTCTCTGGTTTCCAGCCAGTTCTATTTTTACTGCCTGCCCCCACTACCCACCCCCTACCCCCCTTTTTCTTTCCTTTTTTTTTTTTTTTTTTTTTTTAATTTAAAAAAAGGGGGGGGGGGAAAGGAAGTTTCTGTTTGGCAAGCTGTTACTATAGTGGTTCTATATTGCTTTGTACACCCAGACAGGCTACAGTTTTAAAAGGCACCAACAAAAGCCATGAAGGTAACATGTATCCTGATCACATTTAATTAAAGCTTTTGAGCCACATCATAAAGTCAGCATGAGCTGAAGGGAACAGACAAGAGTGAAGCCTTGGCTGCCCTGGTTATTGTTGCCAACTTAAAGCCAGGTCCAAGTAATTCTGTATTACTGTAGTCAAAATTGTTTTGTTCCTGACACTGCAAACACTTAGATCGATGTACCACCTTACTCATGTGAATAAGGATCCGTGAGCACGTAAGTAGTTGCAGTAGCAGGCCTGGTAAGTCACTTGACTGGTGAATAAAGCTGGGGAGATTTACACTGAGGGTGCAAGAGGAATCAGTCAATCTAAAGCCTGGTGTCAGTGAAGGCGGTCTGAATGTATGGGCAGAGTGAGGAAATGGAGGGAGATCCAAGTAGGAGCGCAGGAGGGTAGAGATGTGAGAGGGGAGCCATTTAGAACAGTCACTTTACATTAAAATAAATGGAAACCTTGGCAGCATTTACAGAAATATCATGCTGAAAGGCATGTGTGTATTTAAAACCAGTGTCAGCCTGTTTGAACCTTTTCCCAAGACTTTAGGAATCTGGGAACTCTTCAAAAAACAGTTAACATCATGCAGGAGAGTGGGTTGGAGATATGACTTTATGATGTTAGGAACTGTGCTTGAAAGGCATTCTGATAGCCAGATTCCTAGAAATATAAAAGGAGGAAAGCAAGATGATGTTGTGACAGTTACTGTTTCACAGATGATACTGTCGGTTTCGGAGCACTGGGGCCTTACTTGGAGATTTGGGCCTTCAGGCATGCTCCACCACTCCCTGACTTTGCAAACCACATCTTTGGACTGGATCAAGAAAGCTGCACATTCAGCAAGCAAAATAGCAGAAGAATGCAGCATATGCACAGGCCAAAGTGTGGGTTTCCTAACTGAGGGACCATGGATGTGTATTGGTGCTTGCAAACAGTTACCCTGGTTTGTGCCTGCAGTATGGTAATGAGATACTTAATTAGGAAGATGAATATCCCTGCTTTCTCATAGATAGTTGAGAAAAGATGCTGAGAACTTAGCCCCAGGAGTCATTGGGCATCTGAAGTACAGTTTGTACAAGTCAGATCTAGCAACAGTTGCATTTTCATCCCATTACATTTGTGTCTTGAGTGGTTGTAGATTGTTTTAAATGTTTATTAACCTGACTGCTGTAGCCTGAGTGCATCTGGTTGTCTGATCTTGGAAAGGGGAAGCATCTGTGGATCTGCCTTCAGGTTTCTGGGTACTGGTCCCTCAAGCCACTAAGATACTGGTAAGCTTTCAGTGCACAAATGCTGCCATGCATTTTGAAAAAATAAATTACAGAAAAACATTTGCTGAAATGGCCCTTTTTCACATGAAGTGTTGGCAGATTTTTTTTTTTTTGTGCTACAATGACAACGCATCATTAGAGTGGTGGATTTGATGTGTGACTTCTGCCCTTTTGACAAGGTGCCACCATTGCTTTGAAGCGTTGCTGGGGGTTGGAGGGAGTGTTTCTGATCCTCGCTGGGCACAGCGGCAGCCTTCACAGCACTAGCGCTGGACTGGGGCTGACATTTCATTGCAGGAAATCATATGGTTATTGCATGTTATTCCTGAGAGCTGCAACATCACTTTGACTAAATACTGCTGTGGGTAGGCTGGCAGTGGTGTTTGCTGTGAATCGTCCCCACTGATGGAAACTATTTGATAGAGAAACAATAGTTATCAGCAAGATGACACTTCTGTTCTGAATCTCTCCTCCTATGTCTCTCTTCCCCCCCCCATGAACTGTTTTGTAAGTTAGCTTTGGGGTGAAGGGCCTCATTTGCTTTCATTCTAGCAACAAATACTTTGGTATGAGTGGAAAATACCTTCAAGAACAGGAGGGGCTTTTTGTTATTTCTGAACTCCAAAGGTGTTTGCTTCTGTTGTGTTTTTATTCTGATTTCATTTTGCACTTGAATAACCATGGATGACTGGAAAATGTTAAATCAATCATATAGCTAGTGCCACAGGTGGACTGTTTAAATGTGTGTATTTTTCAAGTGCTAAACTGAGGAGTGTGGGCATTAAATAATAATGTAAATAAAGTTGCCTTGGAATGCTGCTATTTACCATCACTTTAGGAAATCATAGGCTTCCTCCCTCCAGAAAAATAATCCAAGTATAGTCTTAATTTTCAAGCCTGTAAATAGACTCTAGGGGATTATGTGTATGGTTAAGGTTATACTCCTACATATGAACTTTTTTCTAGGCTATGGCCAGAACTCTCAGGTGTGAGTGTGGCTGTTTGCTGTCTGTCTGTCTGCTTAAAGAGCTTTCTGCTCTGGGTTTTTGGTTGTGCAGAAGGGATGTTACTGAACCAACTCCTGTCCTCGGGAATAATCTCATGCACCAGCCGAGGCTGGGGCTGACCTGCTGGAGGGCAGCTCTGCAGAGAAGGACCTGGGCGTGCTGGTGCACAGCGAGGTGCCCGTGAGCCAGCAGTGTGCCCTGTGGCCAAGAAGGCCGATGGCACCCTGAGGGGCATGAGGAGGAGCGAGGCCAGCAGGCGAGGGAGGTGATCTCCCCCTCTGCTCTGCCCTGGTGAGGCTCATCTGGAGCGCTGTGCCCGGTGCTGGGCTCCCCGGTTCGGGAGAGACAGGGAACTGCTGCAGAGGGGCCGGCGGAGGCTACAGAGATGGCGGGGGGAGTGGGGCATCTCCCTGGTGAGGAAAGGCTGAGGGAGCCGGGCCTGTTCAGCCTGGAGAAGAGAAGGCTGAGAGGGATCTTATCAGTGTACACAAATCCCTTAAGGGCAGCGGCAGGAGGATGGGGACAGGCTCTTTTCAGCGGTGCCCAGCGGCAGGACAAGGGGCAACGGGCACAAACTGCAACACAAGAAGTTCCATCTGAATGTGAGGAAGCACTTCTTTACCCTGAGGGTGACAGAGCGCTGGGACAGGCTGCCCAGAGGGGCTGTGGGGTCTACCTTGTCGGGAGACATTCAAAACCTGCCTGGATGTGACTTTGTGTGACCTGATCTAAGTGATCCTGCTTTAGCAGGGGATTGGACTAGGTGTTCTCCAGAGGTCCGTTCCAGCTCTGACCATTCTGTGATTCTGCCCCTCCCACCTCGTTCTAATGTTCTCCGTGAAGCAGGGGAATGAGTGCTCTAGGTGAAGCATGTGGGATCCATCCAGGAGACCTCTATGGATGCAGGTGTGGACTAGAAAGTTGAGGCAGATTCTTCAGGGGCTTGAGAAATATCAGAGGAAGTAAAAATGTCTTGTGCTTCTGTGGGTGGAAGGCAGTTTGTACCAATACTTTCAGGGCTGTCCTAAAGTTGGCTCAGCTAACTGAGAAACGCCAAAGGCCTTGAGTCATTGCATTCTCCAAAGCTCCTGGTGCCTTTCAATGGTAGAAAACCATTACCAAAGTGATGCTGCAAGGACTCACCCACATGAGTTGTTTTATCTACCCAGTTTCTGGCCTTTAGGCAGCTGCCCTTTCAGTTTAATAATACTGAGCCCTACCTTTCATTTCTACCCTTCAAGTCACCAGGGGATCTCTCTTGTCCTCTACTTGTGCAAAACAAGAAAGAATTCAAGACACTTTCCAGGCAGGAGTGGGGAAAGCCTCTCTGACGCTCACCGAATGTCAGTCAGAGGCCACTAAGGCTTGATGCATGGTCTTATAGCAAGGAATGCAGTGATGAGACCTATGTGAGGAGACAAGATTCTCAGCAACGATGCAAGCCATAGCCTTGCTCTCCTGATATGCATCGGGCGAGTGGCAGTTGTTTTGCTGGAGACTTTTGTGCTAAAGCAAGTGCTTTTTATCAATATGAGGTGGCACAGGCATGAAGCTGGGACTGAGAACTGATCCCTGGATTTCTAAAAATCACAGTCCTGGATGTGTGCTTTTTATTTCCTTACCTGCTATGTATCTTGGACTTCTGTCTTACATCCTTTTCCATTTATTTTCTTTTTTTTTTCTTTTTTTTTTTTTCCTGATCTCTTTAATGGGTGTGTGTGGAGTGTTAGTGTAAGCTTTAGCAGGACTTCAGAGAATGGGTGGGTTTGTACTTGTATGGAAGACTTTTATCCTCTTTTTGCGTTGCTCTTGTATTAGGAATACAAGTATGGTTTAATAAATCACACACAGAACACTCATGTTTTTGTGAACCTGTAATGTTGTGCAGTGTTTTATGCAAGCTATAATACATGATACTGCGTCGTCCATTTAGAATGCTGTGTGCACTTTCTTTCTTTCTTTCTTTGATGTAATTCAGTTGACAGCAGTGGGGTTGTTCCTAACACACCTAGAAAAATGAACAGGGAGTAAAGAGCAACACAAGTTCACACCCAGGGTGTGCTGACTCATTTGCTTGTACTCTTATCTGTAGCAGAAAATACTTTTAGGGTACTCCTGAGGAATGCATCAAAGTAGTGTCTCAGATGTCAAGTTCAAGACGAGGTACAAGTTTAGCGAAGGGCTGTGTAAAGCCCAGAGGCTTGCAATACAATTCATAATGAAGGTGAAAATCTGTGTTTTCAGGTGGGAAAGGACTAACATCCACTGACCTGACCAATTAACATGCAGGACTGTGACGTTTTAATTGCATTTCTAATTAAACTGGACCAAAGGGTTATTTTAAATGGGTTGCTTCTGGACAAATATTTGCTGATGTGAATAAATGCAACCCTGCTTGTGCAGAGGGGTTTGGACTAGACAATCTTCAGCGGTCCCTGCCAACTTCAACTAGTCTGTGATTCTTTTCTGGGAATGCACAAGGACTTCTGCTTTTTATAAAGCAGTTTGCTTTGTGCTGTCCTTCATTTTCTGTCTGTCTGTTTCATTTGGGATGTTTCCAGTGTGTGAGTTACCTCATCTCAAGTTCCTCCTTGTCTTCTCCTCCCCTCTGCTGGGACCCAGTCACAGATGTTGATGTTTCATCATGGTGATCTATGAAACTGTTGCCTTTTTATAGTAGTTCTTGCACCTCTTAGCTCTGGGTGTTTTTGCAGTGTGAAATACAGGGTAGGCTGCAGCACCTCAGACCTAACTGTGGCTGACAAAAGCCTGGCTTTGTATCTGGATCAAAGCACCTGACACGTGCTTAAGTGGAGCCATCTTCCCCAATCTGCTAGTGGAATGTCAGTAGCTTGCTTTGCCTTTCCCATGCCAAAGCTGTCTGGACCACATTAATAGTCTGGGCCTGTGCTAAGATGCTGAATATGTTTAATCTCTTTGTTCAGAGAGCTTGGGTTGAAGCACCCTCTTAGCATGAGCCAGGGATTTACAATACGAATGGTGCGTCAGTCTGATCTGATGGCAGGCTCTTAGCTGATGGTGTAGCCATGTGCTTACTATCTTCTGTTCCTCTGGGGCTTTCCAAGGACAGCTTGGTCCTGCCTGCATGTTTTGCTGGCTCAGTTTTCAGCCAATGCTCTGTTGTGTCCTAGTTAGCTTTTTCTTCTGTGTATGCAAAAACTGGGTGGCTCTGAAAGAGAAATATCTTGCTGTCCTGTCTACAGTGTTTCTTGGTTAATAAATACAAGTTTTAAAATTGCTCATCTGAGGCAAAAAAAAAAAAGTATTATAACCGGTGCAGAGAAGTCATCATTGTTTTGGACTCTATTGCAACTTCCAAACCGAGGTGATAAAGGGTCGATACACCAAAGAATGATACCTGGGATTTCAGAGCCAATATTTTTTTTTTCATATTAAGGGTTATTTTGTTTTTGTTGATTAGATGAATGGGAACAGCAGTAATTAAATCAGCAACAAGCCTGCCAATGACTCGGGTGGGCTTGTGATGAAAACTGTTAAGTAGTTGACACAGAGCTCAAATTGCACGCCGGAACCAATGCCAGAAGTAAATCATATAGACCATTAACCTTGAGACCTGCAGAGGGCAAAATAAAGAGCCTGGCTGTTTGAAGCACCTCTAGTTACTCAGCGTTTGGAGATGTGCATGTGGGGGAGACATCTAAATAAAAAACATAAACAACTCCAAATCTGTTCCAAGTTGGCTGAAGGAAGGGAAAGGAGAGGCGTAAGTATCTGGTAGTTTTAGATGTGCTGCCATGGTGACGAGCTGATAAACTAGAGCAAAACCAGGACTAATCCATAACTGAAAAGTATAGCAGATGCAAAGTTGCAATGCTGTTTGCACAGATTCAGGTATGTAGTAGTGAACCTGCTGCTACATCCATTGTGCTCAGTCCTGCTCTCATCCTGAAGAGTGCTTGTATTTACTGCTGGTTTCCAAAGGTTACTTGTTAGTAAAAACACATACATTTATTTCTTTTAACAGCAAGTCAATGACACCTGTCAACATCTGATCCCAATCAAAGCTTTTCATGTACTGCACATAATAGGCTTATGGTACACTATCTGCTAACCATACTGTCTTCAAAAAGCTAAGCCAATTTTGGTCTGTAACTTCTGGAGCTGTTGGCTTCATATTTCAGTCACACTGTGGAAGCTGGATAGTCCTGTAAAGACTTAACATTAAAGCCTTGAGTCAGTGAAGCCACCAAGCACATGATTTACAGTAAGTGCTTAAGTGCTGTGCTAAGTGAGGGTGGATTGCCCAAGTGCCTGAAGTTATACAGATCCTTAAATGCTTTGTAAACTCAATGTTTAAGAATTTTATCCCAAAGGATGCTGTAGGAACTTCTGCTGAAATCAGGATGAAGGGGACCTCGTGCAGTGCTCAGCTGCTACAACAACTGTGTGAAAGACATTATTGCTATTATGCTTTTACATATTTTACTATGGAAAGAAAAGTTACCAGAAGGCATGATTTCTGGGTTTGGGTTTTTTTGGGTGTGTGTGTATAGTATGGTAAGAGTTTGGATAATTTAGTCAGTATTAAAACATGCCTTGAGTAGAAAACTAGTATAGGCGGGCAACGGGACAGAATTCCGGAGACAATCCATCCTTTCAGGGTTGTGAATAGTTCTTTTCATTTCCAGAGACATTTATATAAATGTTAAAACAGGAAGGAAATCATTCCATTGATTTAAAAATTGAAGTCAAAATTTCTTAGTGACTAAAACAATGACTATTCAATTAATGCCTATACATAGTCATTACCTAAACCCTCCTACTCTTGCTTCGTATGTTAATTAGCTTATCAGTCTTTTGTGCTTGCACAAATTCTTCCAAGAATTGTGGGCAGGGGTCCTCGGGATGTGGGTGGTGGTCTTTGGGAGGAAGGTCGTAGGTCTTCCTCAAGGTGTACTTTTCACCTTTTGCCAGAAAATGCTGAGTTGGGTGAGTTACCGGTTTCAATCAGCTCTTGCTATCTGTCTTTCCTCCTTGGGTGTTAGGATGCCGACAGATAACAGGTTGTCCACAGCCTCACAAGGTGTCGGTGGATAACAGGATAGCATTACAAGATGTTGACAAACACAATACACATTGAGGATGTCATTATTCTATCCTACAGTGAGTTCATACAATATCACCATTCAAAATCATGTTTATGATCCATCCCTTACAACAAATTTTCAAACTGATGTTAACACACCAGGATACTAATCTTTTAATGTTATTTACAAGTGTTAGTGGGATTGTGCACTTTGTTTTACTTGTGTTTAAAATGAGAGATACTTTAAAAACAAGCAAATAAAAAATCATGGTATAACATTCTGATTCTGTGCCACATCTAGGATTTTGCCCTCTAGCCCAAGTCATCTCAAATAATAAAAAAAATCTGCTGTTTTAAACAGAAGTTGAGGCAGTTAATGTAATAGTCCCTGTTCAGAGATATTTTGTATTTATACTATATAAATGAAGGAAGGCTGGTTTTTTGTTTGGTTGTTTGCTTTTCCTTTGATATTTAATGATGACTGAGATAGCAAACTCTTTGGGACATAGATCTTCCTCTGTCTTTCAGTAATACCAACGTTTTCGAATTCTGAAATCTTTCCTGCTATACAAGTTCCCACCAGATTAAAATAGGTGCATGTAACTTCATGCAAGGCAACATTTTTACCACATCAGAGAAGAGGTCCTGGAGTTGCTGGAAGGTTTGTTTGTGGTACGCTTTTACAGCTCATTTTCCACAAAAACATTGATACTGTACAACACCTATGTATCTATATAAATGATTTTGCCATGTGTTTGTACAGTACCTGGTACAATGCTGCCCCATTCTCAGCTGTTTCCTGAGCACTGCTGCTATCAAAATAAGCAGTAATATCTTTGGCTTGATAGGTATAAGCTACCATAAACTTGCTCACAAAAGCACTCTGGTGGAATACCTTGTTGTGCCAAGGGAGCAAAGCAAGCATAGATGGACAAGGAGCACTTCCTCTGTGGAGTGAACAGAAGAACTAAGAGGTTTTCAGTGTGGTGCCTGCTGGTTGAGGCTTACGAGTCAAAGCATGTGCAAAGTGCAGAGGGCAGATCTGCAGCATTGCGCGCTGCGGCAGTCCTCGTTCGGTGCAGGGTAGGATGGCAGCATGTGGGGCAGAGCTGTAGTGGTGTTTGGTTTCTGCTTATTGGGCCGAGTTGGTGCTGAGACATTAATCCCTTTTAGAAAGCTGCCTGCTTTGCCTTGCTGCAGCCATGGCAGTTGCTGGCAGGGAAGGGAGCCGCGGAAGCGGAGCAGCTCCTGGGAAGCAGCCCTGTGATCCAGATGGTGCTGGGGTGGCTGTGTGGGGGTTAGCGTACTCCTGCACTGTTCCCTTGACAGGGCACCACAGCATCGGGTCAGGCCTTGCAACAAGTGAGCAAAATGGGGAAAGGATTGCTCCTCCACCAAAGTGGTGCTGGTAAGAAGCCTGGTCCTGGCTGAGCACAAGAATAGAAGAAGTTGTAAAGAGATGACATAGAATGTAAAATTGTAAGAGACGATCACTTCTGCAGGGCAATTGAGCACCATTATGAGTTTGGTGGTGGTTGCAGGATTGGGGTTTTTGGTACTGCTGGTGAGCCATGTAAGCAGTGCTAAGCCTGGATGTGAAAGAGGCAAATCAAATCCTTCCCCATTAAGCAAATGATTAACTCCACGCTCCCTATGAGAATGTTGTTCATGTTGGCCTGACTCGTTCAATGTGAGACGTTTCAGGAAAGGAAAATCTTGTAGTTGGACAAAAATTTTCAGTTTCATTGCATTTTCTCCTTGATTTGGGGGGCAAGAGTGGCAAAACCCAAATAAACCCCCTAAACAGTCGAGGAAAAAGGCAGGAAAGTTTTGTGGAGGTTTTATTCTTGCACTTTCTTTTCATGTTCTTCCACTTCAGATACTACCACTGAACGGAAGTATTTACCCCAGTAGTTCTAAGGCTCAGACCTATAGGCAGGAGGAGGAAAAAGGCCACACATTCTCTTTCCCTCCTGCCCACCCCTCCGTACTCTGCTCAATTACTTTCTGTGTTCATACAAATAAAAAAGGTAATTGTTTTCCTCCTAACCTTGCTTGAAAACAGCCCTCATTAGACTCTTTGCGGGGAGGCGGATTGGATGGAACACCAGCGTGTTAAAGGGCTTCTCTGTCCGACTTGGGGAGCATCTTACGTAAGGAGCAGTCGCACCGTGGCAGAGCTGAGGGCACAGAGACAGACGGTGCCTTTTAACGTGACCCTAACTAGAGATCTTGCAGCGCCTAGGGTGGCCCTGGGTGAACAATGTGGTGGTTCTTCCCCGCCAGCCAAAGTACCTCTGCTCTGCAAGATCCATGTTGGTGTAGCCTTGCTGCTGCCTGCTGGAATGAAATCAGCACAGAGCTGCCTCTGGCCCTTTTACTACAGACAAGCTTTACAAGGGAGACAAGACTTTGTCATCTAATAGCACCCTGCTGCTTGAAGAAATGATTGGCCTTTTTATGGCATATATTGTCTTTTTCTTGTGCTTTCCTAGCTGTTTTTTTCTCACCAGATGACCCAGCTAGTGCGCTAGTGCCTAGAAGGTGTTCATGGGATTGCTTCTGAATTAAAACTTTCAGCAGTGTAGCAATATGCACCCCATGGTGCCTTGCACATCACAGAAAATGGAAGGTTAAAATCTAGCAGAAAGGCTCTTTGCTGCCCCTAGCAGCAGGACATTAGCTCAGAGGGAATGAGGCAGGACAAAATTATGGTGTATTAAATTGAAAATCACAATAATGGAGAGGAGAAGCAGCTGTGTTGGGAGCTGTCAAAACTGCAAGTAAGTATTTGGGTGGGTGAAGGAAGTTGGTTAGCCAGAAGTTAGAGCTCATTCCCCAGTTCCCTCGCTGTGGTTCAGGGATGTAGTGCATACACCCGTCCTAGTGCTCCTTCATTTCTGATTCACTGTGCTTACCGATAGAAAATTTCTTCCAATAACTACCTAGATTTTTAGTGCTTTGATAGACCTGTTTTTCATATCTCTTGCACATATTCTCTTTTCTGTACAGTAATCTTGTAAATCTTAGAATATGATACTTTAATTATCTCTCTTCAGTATTATCTGAACTTATCTCTTGTTAACTTAGTCTTTTTTTTTATAGGTCTTGCTTGACTGAAGTACAGTTGTTTTTATTGCTGCACCAAACCGGGTAGCCAAAGGGAATGAACTCCAAATGATCCTCACAGAGAAATGGCTATCAGTCTGGTGTTTTTGGAGAGGCTGCACTGGCTTTGGCAGCTCTGCTGAGCTGAGTTGCAGCTGTATGACACAGGTGAGGAGGGGGATGCTGCTGATACACAAGTGAAACCAAAATGTGTCTTGTAATATTCTGAAGTCCTGTCTGCAGTTGCATTCGGTTCAGCAGCACAGCAATTGATTACTTAAATCTGAGCTTTTTTTTTCTGCCCTGTCAGCTTTATCCTTGGCCACATCAAGTACTTGCAGCAAGTTGCCTTTGAGAATTCAGCCTTTGGCTGCTTCTAATTCAGAGGACAAGATTTTCTGAATTGTGAATAACATGCTTTTGTCCTTGCATTTCCCTTCAGTTCTGGCAAACCAGAGTTTTTTATATTTCAGCTTAGAGGGACAAGAGAGGTGGAAAAGAAAGAGTTGAAAAACGGTAGAACTGCATTCAATTCAGGAAGAACCGTGGTACTTTGCACCATCGTGGCCTGCTGGGTACAGTGGCTGTCCTGCTGCTTGTCGTGCAGCCTGGCACCAGCTCTGGTGGGCATGTAAATGAGCAAACACCTGGTTGTCACTGAGAAACTTGTCTTTCTATAATGCGAGTACAGCATTTCTGCCATATAGCAAACCTGCCTGGATTCGGGTATTAGGAGTTTTGCACCAGGTTACAATCCGGTATATATTTAGGTTTTCTTCATACATGTCCTTGGAACTAGATGCTCTTTGAGGTCCCTTCCAACCCAAACTGTTCTATATGTAGACATGCCTCACTCTACCATAGAGGTAAAGGAATGGTGATTTAGCAGTAAGTAGGCTGGGTGACAACGTAGTGACTACTTAAGCCAGTTACTTTGTGCTATGTATTCGTTTATTATTTGTGTGTGAATTTCTCACAGAACTCTCATGGTCTTATGTGGGACTCTGGGGAGATAACAGAGGGAATGACAGGGCTGCTTTAGTGCGCTGCTTACGGAGGTGTCTCTTCTGGGCTAAAGGCTTTGCTGGTGCATGTGTACGTGGCTGCAGCAGCATCACTGTGCTTGTGAGAGTCTGAGCTTCAAAAGCAAACCTTACTCTCTGCAAGTGAGAGGAAGTGTGTGTGTCCTGGGGCGAGCAAGCTGGGGGAGCTATCGTATGTTGGTGCAGTTGCACAACTGTCACCTGTAAGTGTAGGATGAAAAAGGCTGCTACAACAGAATGATTTGTGTTTATTTAGCAAATATTCCTGAGTAATTTGGTCGGCTTGACACCGGTTTGTGACGATACACTTTGAGGGGTTATTGGTGTCATCAACCAGCTTGTGCTTGGCTGGTGCTTTTTTGTGGATTTTCTTGCCCTGTTTCTTCTTGAAGAACCAGGTAGGTGTTGTTATTTAAGTATTATCTTTCTCCTAACCCCAGGAGATACATGTGACATGGTAGATATTATGACACATCAGGTTCCCTTGGTCTGTTCATCCTTGGCTTCTCATTTGGTTTAGTAATGCCTATAAATCTAGCTATTCCTGCTTCCATATAGAGCCTACACCTGTGGTTTCTGTCAGCCATGGCTATAAGAAACTGGGTAGGTGAGACCAACATGTGAAATAGCAATCTATAAATGGCTGGTTATCAGAGCTGTGATTCTGTCAAGAATTTATGGTGGTACAAGAATGAACAACAATGAATTTTCTACGGTTCGTAAAACATTAGAACAGAGCCAATTTGGGCATGCAGCCTTGTAAAGCACATGATGATGCTATCTCTGAAATAACAGTAGTTTCTTAAACACACATACATAAGAGCTGCTTCTGAAGCAGCTATATTTATACAGGATGTTTAAGAAACTGTTTCAAATATCCTCCTCAATAAGTGTATTTCATGTTTCTTACCCCCAAGTTTTATTGCTTGCATCTGCTACAGTTTTAGTTAAGTAAGGACAGTTTTCAGTAAGATTAGTTTTGCATTTAAAGTCACAGTATTATGCTGATACTCTTCTTGAAGAAGCAGCTTCCATAATCCAGTATGTTATGAAATAGTCTTCTCTGCAGTGATGTAAACAGCTATCAGCTTTTAGTAGTGGTTGGAAAGGGGAGGTAACATGCATCTTGGCAAACTAGGACAGGCACAGATGAGTGGTTTAAATTGAATGTTGGCTTATTGCAAGTTTTGTGTGTGGCGTGCTGGGAGGAGAGTGCTGGTGTCCCATCCAGACCAGGTAGATGATAACCGTGAGGTTCTCCATCATTTGAGAAGACACACGTCCTGTGCTTTCAAGCGAAAGACTTGGAGCACTCATTTTACAACAGTATGTCAGTGAAACGTTCACAGTAATGGTATTTATCCAAATATTTGTTACTTTGATTCATGATGTTGGCATCAGGGTGTTGGATTAAAGGTTGTTTGACCGTAGGAACCATTTGTGCTCAAGGGAGTATAAAACGCCGCTTTGTGTGTGATTGTGCAAATGGGACCCCGTTGTGACTGGGTGAAACGTAAGTGCAGCAGCAGCCAGGCTTCTAAAAAAAACTCAACTTGCAGAAATGGAGAAATCTGGTCCTGGGGTCCACCCAGGGGAAGCATCCAACTGCTTTTAGGTAACACGATGAAGATACAGCATTTGGCTTGATCGCTTGCTGAGAGGAAGCACTGCCTCAGGGAGTGTGGTGAGTCTTTCAGCAGTGGCATAGGACTCTGTGGCTCCAGACTCTGCAGAGGAGGAAGAAAGCCAGCCAAAGTCACATGTCAGTGTTTTGAGGGTCCCTTTAGGTAAAGTTTATTTAGCTTTCTAGGAAGCTGCAGTATTTAATCTGACCTGAAGCAGCAAACAGATGGAGGGGTATATTCTGTCAGAGGAGAGAGCTGTATTTTTGGCTTTCACTTCAAGCAAGAGGCTTGTAGGTGGCTTGCTTAGTGTTTTATGAATTTGATGCTCTATATATGGCTAAACTGGGCCTTTTTTTTTGTAAGTAACATACATAATTTTTCAGCCTCTTTAAGCTTAAACTTCTTCTTTGCCCAGAAGTTAAAAACAGGTTCCTTCAAAATTAGATGCCCTGTTAGACCATACGTTCTGCTGCGTCAGGGAGCAAGTCATTCACGTTGGCTTGACAGGGAGTTATTTATATCCTGTAGTAGGACTATGAATTTCACTTCTCAGATGAACCAGTGAATTCTGGGTTTGTGTTTACGTATCTGAAAGACAGGATTCTTTCAGAATTCTTTTCTTTATAAGGCTTTTAACTGAACAGAGGCTTTTTCCTGTTAGATTGAACTCAACTTTCATCAGTGTGTATGTTTGGAAATTTTTCTCTCTCCCTGAGACCATATCCAGTTAAAATAGGAGGAGAAAAGTGAACATTCTTGGGAGGATTTGTTCTCGTCATGTAACAACTTCTAAAATAAAAACAAACCCAAAATTGTTGCAGTGCTGCTTAATTAAATGACAGTAAAAGTTGGGGGCTTGGAAATACTGTGGTTCTCCCTTTTTCAGGGTAAGCCATTCAGCATTCCAAACTGGCTTGTGCTGGGAGAATCAGACATCACCAGCAAGGTATTTCCTGGCTCCTTTTGCCAAATGCTAATAATAATAATAACAACAGTAATAAAAATTAAAAAAAAAAACCCAAAACCCTCAGATCTAAACCAAGCCACTTGTGACTTCACTTGGCAGCACAGGCCTGCTCTACGTAACTTCTGCCTTTATTTTGTTACTCATATGCCTGCCAAGAGCTTCTGAAGTGATTTGCCCCATTCTCCCTCCCTCTCTTACCCCTGCCAAAATGAAGGCATAGCATATCATGCTTTGTGAGCCAGAGGAACATATGGGCTGGGGAAGCTTCAACCGACCAGACCGAGGGCTTGGCTGGATGTGAGGCGCCGCTCCAAGTCAGGGCAGTGCCTCGGCCACCAAGGTTGGGGTATCTCTCTCTTTGGGCTCCATCTCAGACATGCTCTCTCTCCTGAGCCCTACTGCTGCTGGAGGTTTTAATTTCTTGCTGGCTTTTCCTGGTGGTTTTCTCTCAGCTTGGGCCTCCTTTCCAATTGAGTTTGGCCAAACTGACCGTAAGAGATAGGTGCCCACCTTTTCTTCCCTGCCTCCTCTGGAGGAATAAAAACATGCTTTTTTTATATGTACCAATCCAATGAGAAAACAACTTTTGTGGGAGCACAAGGTGTCTCTATTTCGTTACATGAGTGCCTCGTCCATGTCGGATCTTAGCCCTGCTTTAGAATGCTTCAGACCCCTTGATCTGTGGTTACATCAAGGAAAGTGAAATAAAATGTGTGTAGTACTGAGTGGTGGTGAAGAAAGGGAGTTTGTATGTTAAGGGTGAAAGCCTGATCTGCTGCAGATATGCAACAAGAAGGCACAGCCCTGCCAACAAATTTCAGTGTTGCAGGGAAAAGCGTGAGAACGTTTCTGAAGTTTCAGAGTCCTGCAGAGAGTAACCAGGAAGGAACGACTGGGAATTTCTTTTTCATTGAGGGAAAAGGAAATATATGAAAACATTTTAAGTGTGAAGCTCTAAGCTGCTGAAATGGTGGTACCCTGAAGAAGCAGGCTTAGATTGTTGGTACATTAAAATGAAGTAACAGTTTCATGGTAATTGATAGTGCTTTATGACACATCAGTTACAGTTTCTGCTTTGTTAAACACTATTAAAGCTGCTTCAGTGCCTCTGGCTTCCCTTCCCTAACTGCTGGGAACTCTGTGAACCACTGGCTTGTCTGTCTCCAGCAGAGCTGGAAATGCTGCGTTGGTCCCAGCGTCCCATTTTGCCTAGGCAGCACCTGTGTTTCCTCAGGTAAAATCTAATATGCAAACGTGAGCATCACTTCTGGAAACTGCATTCTTGTGGTCCTCTGTGTATGTGTTTTTCTGAGTAGCTTTTCTTCGAATTGCTAAATTTGTTGTGGAAGAAAATGCTTTCAGTGGAGCCCAATTCTGATGGGCCTGTATGGGTTAAAAGGGAAGGAGTTCCTGTCCAGAAATCACTTTCTTTTGGCATGTTCCCTCTACATTCTCTGTGACCTCACCTGAAACCGTTTATCTGACATTGGTTTTGGGTTGAGTCTGCATTGCTGATGGTGCATTTGGCTGTAAAGATGAGATTGGTAATGGTTTAATTGATTTTCAAGGGTAGGAGAAAATGCAGTTCATGATAACCATTGTGATTTCAGGTGATGTATGCTAACTTTGATGTATGGGCTGCTCAGAGCTAATAATAACCTGTCTGACCTGACCTGCCTTGGCTTCAAAATGCTTAGTAGGAGCTCTTCATGGCTTTGTAAAAGAGATTTTGTATTTTTGTGTGTATCTGATGATAGATCTCTACTGTGAGTCTCCCTAGCTTTGCATCAGGATTTAATTATCAGTATATAAACAAACCAGGTTGCTCCAGACTTTGTCCGTGTTGTTGTGGCTCCTTAGGGTGGAGGGGCTTTCAATGAGGGGATGAAAAAGTTGTACCCTCCTGGAGGACAAAAAACCCTGTATAGACACTACTCTAGCTGTTTCTTGGGATAATGCACAATTTACGTGTGTCTCAATGGTGTTTCATGAAAGTTCAGGTTAACAGCCTGATGTATGTGGTTAATAAATACCTTGGTAGCTTTGACAGTGAAAACTGGGCACCCTTGTTGGCATCTCATGGCTACTTCAGAAGTCAGCAGCAGGCTGGAAAAACTGCATTACATTAATTTTCACCTGACCTGTTATTCCTGCAAAGTTCCTGCCAAGGAACTCAGGAGGAGACTGAGTTTTATTTCAGAGCACCAAGGAAAAATATTTAGGAGTTTGGAGATTAGTTGTCAGCACTGGAAGGGGGGCTTGCCAGAAGTAGTGACAGACCAAGCTTGTAAGGCAAACAATGCTGCACCACGGACTGACAATACCCCTCCCGTAATCTGTATTAAAAATAGGTTTTACGGCCTCCACTTTTAGCATGATCCATTCAGTAATTCATATGGCATTCCATATGTTAGGGTGAGAGGAAGGTGGAAATAGTGGGAGTCAGGGAAAAAGACACTGACTGATCCAGATTCTTATGCCATTTCAGTTCAGTTAATTGCATGCATTTAAAGTGTTGTAACGTGAGCAGATGGGGTGTTTCACAGTTATGTGGGGGGTGTGTGTATATATATACATATATATATATATATGAAATTCTCTAGCACTTGATTCCACAGGGCTGCACTGAGGCTTTACCAACCACAGACTGGGCGTGTATGGGGGAGAGGATGACAGTAATCAGTAGTGGGATGGGTTGAGTGATTGATCTAGTACTGGGATCCCCCAAACCACATGAGATGTGCTTGTGGATATTTAGTGAAGAGTCCAGTAGCCTGCAGCTTTGTTGCATTTGGTGGCAACCTCAAGGCGCCCTAAGGTTGTCATGTCTCCTTGTTTGAAGCCACCCAGTAGTTTTCCTCAGTCTGGGGAATGACCCTTTTAGAAGAAGGAGAATTAGCCCTGGAAGCAGGGACTTTGTTTCCTGCAATGTTGCAGGGATGTGGGTTCCCTCCTCTTGCTAAGACTGCTGGAGCAGCCGGGCTGCCAAGCTCTGTGTGCCAGCAAGCACTGTCCAGCTCACGTGATGCTCTGGTTACAACCAGGCTAACAGGTGATCTGAGCACGGGGGCAATCCCGCTTCCCCCCCCCGACTCTACAGTCTCCCTGCTCCCCCTCGCTGGCAGTGCCAGCGCTCAGGCTGTGATGGGACCCCGAGTCACTGGGCCACGTGGGATGAAAGCGCTCCGCTTTTCCCAGCCATTTTCTGGTCTCGTTCCCCTGGCTGTGTCCCCGCCTGCCTGCCCTGCACCCTGGCCCCTTCAGCACGGGTGCTCTGGGGGCAGGGGCAGCCTGCCTCTCCGTGCACCCCACCACAGCAGGAGGGTGGCAAACAGGCTGTCTTCCTCGCTGCTACAGCCTTTTGAAGAGTATAGTAAAGCAGATGGCGCCGTGCTTATACATAATAAACAGCAAGCAAATGAATAAGCCTGTTTGTCAGCCTGGGCTTTGCTCTGCGCCATCTATCCCTTGATCACAAATGCTGGGCCTTTCTGTTGGAGCCTCTGCTCCTGCTGGGAGCTCACTGGGAGAGGTTTGCCGGGGGGGGGGGGGGGGGGGGGCCCTCCCGGCTCTTCCCTGGGGGCAGCCAGGCCTTCAGCAGGGCATTGATGGAGGGTTGGGCTTTGTTTAGTGCAGTGTCATTTCTCTGAATCTTCAAGTAAGACAGAAATGTTGTTTTTAAAATTATTTTTTCCTGTTTTTCTTACCTTATAGAATTCTGTGGCCAAGTCTTCCATTTTTAAGAGGTTGAATGGACCTGGCTACGTCAGGGGTTTGGCTGTCTTTAACTTAGACTGGTAGAAACATTTGATTTGTTTGTCCAAGGTCATCATGAACTGTAAATGGTTTGGATCCGACTGCTCTTTATTTACAGGGATTTTGTTTGGGTGGAGGTTTTTGTGTGTGTGTGTTAGTCCTCTTCCCAGTCCATACACCACTTGCTGCCAATTTTCAAGGTGCATTCTCTTTGCTTTTTTTCTTCCCTGCTTCCCCTCCACATGGACTGGAAGGTGTGAGGAAGCAGCTTGTGGCAGCTAAACCGTGGTGCTACCCAGGGAGGATTCCCATGTCATACTGTGCCAGCTGAAAGTGCATCAACAGGTCCCAGCTGAGATACCACTTCATGGTGCAGGCGACTGGCATTTGTTTGCTGTGCAGGTGATAAAAGGTTGCGGTACCTAGTACTCTGGAGCTGGTTTGGGACCGAAGCCTCAAGCTGCTGCAGTGTAGATAAAATGTAAACAATACAATAATTGTTTGCCGTACTAGTGGGTAAGGAAGGCCAAATGTGGGGAAGAAGCTGGGTTGCAGGAACTATTTTCTCACCCAGTTTCTGGAAGTCAGGGCAGAGATGCAGGAGCTGGACTGGTCTCTTGCCTCTGGTTCCAGTGAGCTACTTTGCGCCTTATGGCCTCTTTCCTCCTCCCACCCATTATCTCATCTCATGCATTTATTTCTTAGCAGGTGTTTGTGCAGTGCCCTCGTGCTGAGAGTGCTTTCACTGCTGAAGAGGTTTTGTAGGCTTCAGAAGGAGCATAATAAAAATTGACTGGGCAGTGCAGGCAAGGATCAGCTGTCACTACCCTTGGTGTACCCAGGGGGAAATAAGGAGATTCAGTCCAGTGCTTTTCAGGAATGAAAGATTAATTCAGGATGAGAGAGTCTTTTGGTCTTTTAAAGGGGCAAAACCTTGAGCCACGGAAATTAAATAGCAACATGTGGAGTGGTAGTTGAATAAAAATAAAATGAGATGGCAAAAAAAGCCTTAAGCTTTCTAGTTTATCTTGTTCTCAGAGTTCTCTATCAGATGGCAAACACCTGCTCAATGCATGGATATTAGGGGCATGCTGTCAGGAGACTTATCTTCAAGTGATACCTGCCTTTTGCACTCTGCCTTCTGCTCATCAGATTGCATGTTGCAGGGTAGAAGACATGTGCTGGTCGCAGTGACTTATTTTTCAAGTTAATGAAGTGTAAAATCATTTCTACCAAGGCATAACAAAATAAAATAGTGTTTGGTTATTTCTATCTCGGCTATATTTTGGAGTCAGTCTGAACCAATGTGTGTGTATACTTATTTATAAAATATAGCTTTGTATAGAGAAGGTTCCTACACTTGGTTTCTCCCTTGTTCAAGGGGATGGAAAGAGACAAGAAAAAAAGCTTGAAGGTTAGGTGGGGAAAGTGGAGAGAAAACTGCTCCATTTTGCTTGCCCCAATGGCATGCACATTGAATTTTTGAAAGCAGTTTGACGACAAGGTGCAGCACATGTAAACAGCTTTCACTTGAAGATTGATGCACGCATTGCAAAACGGTAATTTTTTAGGCCTTTTCACACCACTGTGAGATGATTAAGCCATGCTTGATCTGCTTAGGATGAAGCAGAGCAGGGGGCAAGAGGGAATGAGAGCCAGAGGGTGGAGGAATGTGGTGAAAGATGCACCAGGGACACTGTGTGGGTTTGGGGCATGGCTGGGAGTAGGTGTTTATACCATGTGTAGGATGACCTGGCCGGGGACATGTGTTTAGCATGTAACCAAGGATCTGCAACATGTTGCAGCGGGGGTGTAATGTGGCTGTGGAAGCCTTGCTCTTGGGGGGGCTGGGAGCTTGCAGGCCTTCAGGGGGAGCCTGGGTGGAGGGCAGGCACAGCCCGCAGCAGTGGCAGTGGGCAGGTGCTGGGGCAGAGTTCATGCAGGCCTTGAAGATGCGGATGATGGAGAAAGATGGTAAATTGAGTGGAAGGGAACAGAGATACAAAGAAGCAGCAGGAAGGGGAAAGACATGGATGGAAGCCACAGAGTCAAAGAGAATTGTTGAATATTGCAGCAAACAGGTTGAAGAACAAGGGAAAAAAAGGTGGAAGAAATGGAGTCCTAGTAATGTAACTGTGTATTCCACATTTATCTAAATCTAGATTTATATACATTTGTCCTATTTATAACACAAAAACATGTCAGAATTATCCTAAATCTTTCAGGAGAAAACATTGGTTTCTTAGCCTGAGAGCATTGTGAGGTTCAGGGCAGGAGAGCTGCTCTTCCCTGCCGTCCCCATCAGAAGTGACCCCTGGGTAGCGACTCAGGAAGCAGAAATTAGAGAAGATAACCTCATCCTTTTATTTTTTTTTCTTCTTTCTTCCTTAAGTGCTTGAATACTTCTAAGTATTCACAGCTTGTAATTGGTTTAATAATTGATAGATCCTGTTAAACTCTAGAGTAACAGAGTATTTTGGAATTTGGGAAAGGTGGGAGACAGGAATCAGCTAGTCTGTTTGACAGTCAGTCAGATGGGGCATGTGTAGGGATGTCTTTTTGCTGAGAAGATGCTCTTAAATCTCTCCAAAAGGTGTAAGGGAAAACAAGCTCTTTTGTCCTACCAGTGCCTTTCACTGAATGTTGGTGTATGCTCCTGATGTGACTTGCCTCTCTAATGTTGAACTCTGCCCTCAGGAGGGGCTGAAGAAGAGAACAGAGAAGAGATCTGTGAGTGTAAGTGTGGGTAACAGCCGCAGGAAGGAAATCTGATTTGAGAAAGCTGTTTTCATTAGGGCCCCCTTTTAATGGACTAATGGTGGGGGGTCAGCAACTGGAAATGGCCTAAATCCAGCAAAAAGAATCAGCAAGTACTGTCTGCTGGGGGAACAAAAAGGGCTGGAAGAAAAGTGTGTTTCCCAGCATTGCAGTCGTTAAAGTTCAGATTATTTCCAGCACCCAGGTGTAACCAGTCAATGCTTTTTGAGAAACAATTAGTGTGAGTTTTTTCTAGAGCTCCCAGTCCTTTGATGGCCTTAACAGATGACATCTTGTACCAAAGAATTGAAATATCCTGGAGAAAAATCACAAATTAACAAAGGCTTAGGTGGCTTTACCAAATGTGAAGTTTTCTGACTCTTGACCTGCAACTTCCTGCAGCAGGTGTAGGTTTCCTGTGTTTTGTTTGCATGCTGGGTTTTTATGTGTGAAGGCTGGTTATTTTGGCATGGACCTATATTTTTTTATTAGTAAAGCTGTTCATGATTTATTAATAACTTTTCATGGTTTTCCTTTATTAAGAAGTGTGATAAATATTTATTTCTCTCTTCTTCAAAATGTCATCTCTGAATAGCAAAGAATAAGAAATTTAGTTGAAGTGAGGATTAGTAGTTTTCAAATAAATGCACAGGCTGGTTTTGTCCCTTAAAAATCTCACATATGCAATGAATAGAGAATACATCCCATAATGAAAACCTATTCCTTTTCCAGAAATCTCTTGTCCTGTGAAAGCTCTGTCAGGCAGAAGATTTATAACTGAGTGTAAGCAATGAAAATTTGAAGGGTGATGTTGCTAGTTGTCCAGGTTCTGAGGTTTTTGGTTTGCATTGTTGGAAAGCAAAAATAATTAATGAAGGCAGTACAAAATACTAGACGGTTTGCAAGTCCTATGAATAAGGGCTGCTATTAAGGGAGGTGAACCCCAAGATTAACATACTTGAGTTGCCATGGGGTTTGGTTTCTAGTCTGAGCTGAAGTCAAGGCTCAGTTGTGGGAGGTAGGTGTGTGTCTTTGGGGGTGACTTGTACTGAGGTGGGTGGGATGAACGGCCCCTCGAGCTCCCTCTCTGCTCATTGGAATGCTGCTGAGCCACGGCACAGCGGGCTAAGTGTTTTTCCAAGTTTGCAGCAAGTTCTGTAAAGAGGGACGAATCCCAGGAAGGCTCAAGAAAATAACACAGTTCCTAAAAGCCAGGAGTTACAAAGGTGAGTCTACATGTTAGAGATCCCCAACAGCTAAATAAGATAATGCAACCCCCTGCCCCTGTTCCCATAAAACTGGGTTCTGTCCATTCTGCTTCTGTGTCTCCATGTGTGTACCTGCAGCGTACAGCCAAGAACAGGGTCTGTCCTGCCACACTTACCTGGGTTGAGTAGCTGTTACAGCTCGTCACCCTGCTGATTGCAGTGGGGATATTCAGAGGACAGCAGAAGGTGACTTGAGCAAAGCTAGCAGACCAGAAAATGCAATCTTTGTGTGGAGTTGGGAAGAAGTCCTCTGGGTGTGAAGGGTTGCAGGAGGGCCACCCTACTCCTTTTTTCAGGGCTTTTTTCAGGTGGGGCTGCAGACAGGTTGTGCTGTGTTGTGTTGCTCTGTTGCATTTTCTATCTTAACTTCTTGCGGAGTGGAGTTGTTTCCCATCGACTTAGCTGTGGTGAGCAATGAAGCTAGAGTGTAAATCTGAAAATGCCTTTGTGGTTTGCATGACCATGTTCACGGGGCTTGGAAAGGTTTGCAAGAGTAGCTTTTTGAGTGAATATATCAATAGTTAATTTGGACTTCGTTACCCTTGACAGAGCTTTAGGTTCATGACAGGTTGCTAGTAGTCCCCTCTGTGCATGCTGTGGAGTTGTGGGTTAGTTTCTTTGTTTGCTGTGGGGTTTTTTTGCCCCCCATTCCCTCCTCCTAGGAAATTTATTTAATCTCATCTTTTCTGTACTGTTTTTGAAGATGTAGCTTTTTATTCTTTATGATGAAAACAATGCATTTCAGTCTTACTGAATACTTTTCTCCCAAAATATGGCAGTGAGCCAGTAAAATTAACGTGTCCTTTGTTCGTCTCTGTGCAGTTTGGTTGCTCAGAAACAGTCTTGTGCAAAACTCAAGGCTTCGAACCAGAGGCAGGCATTGAGTGTGTGTGACTCCACTGCTGGTGGCCTTCAAAAGGTATCGGTGGAAATTCCTCAGTGCAAGATTCAGCTCCTAAGAAGTGATACCCTCCTTTCTTTTTTTGGTTGATTTTTTGCTAGTAATGTTGGTCCTGACTTGGTCTGTAGGGCCAACTTCCAAAAGCAATGAAAGCCCAAGCTCCCATCAACTATGTACAGAGAATCATCAGAGTTAAGAAAAGTTTAGAAAGCTGGATGCTTGTTAATATTCATCCTTAAATAAATTATGAGGCTAAAAAATGTAAACAAGTGACACTTTATATTTTGCTACAGCAGTCTCCTATCCTTGTTTAATATTGTTAGTGGAGAGCTTGTGTCCGAAAGGGTGTTCAGTGACACCATCAGTTGAATAAGGTCTTTTAGATGGGTCTGTCTGCATTAGTAATGAGAATGCTTGCTCTCATTTTACAAAGGAACTATTTCTTTTAAATATAACCCCCTCCTTCCCAGCCCCCCCCCCCCCCCCCCCCCCCCCCCCGCCAAGATACCATCATCAGAGTTCTCATTACAGCCCTCTTTCATCCCTTTATCTAATGTTGGCTGAAAATGCCTTTGTCTTCAAGTTCCTTCAATTATTAATGATTCCGTTGTATTCTTTTTGCCAATTGGTGCAGAGAGAACCTTGGAGCAAATGTGTATTAGTTATTCCATTTATTCTCTCCTCTTCATTCCTTCTGCGGTCTTTCTTAATAGTGTTGCTCTCCTGGGTTTTCACTTGCAGGTTCCGCATCATTGCTTGGGTTTTTTGCTCAAATATAAGAGCTGTTGTGTCCCAAAGACTGGCTTTGATTCTGAAACCTTTTAAAAAGAGGTAAGGAGCCTTCTTGCAAATGCTAGGAGCATCTGTGTTTTTCAGTCTCTACTTTGACATTTGTAAGTGGACAGACACCTTCATCTGAACCAATCCCACTCTGTGGACCAGCTGGAAGTCTGGGAGATGGCAGGTCGCAGACCTAGCAAAATGTTGCTCCCAGACCCTAATGTATGATCTCAATGGCACTGTGGATAGACAAGGGCCAGCCTTGGTGCCCTCCCCAATCCATTGAGGTGCTCCAGCAGCAGAGGGTAGCAGGACATAGGATTCACGTGGAAGAGCTTAGGCCTTGTCACACTTGCCTTGTCCTCTGAGAGACCAATTTAATGTAGTGGGAGCAATGTTGGTGCAGTGCCGTGCTCCCCTTGGTATGCCTTTTCCAGCCCCGGTGTCCTTGGAGCTGTAGGCTTTGTGGCTCTCTGAATGCTAATGGCAGGTTGGGTCTGGGGCTGAGATCCCCCGCACCATGGCTGGTGCAGGTTAGAAAGGTGTGGAGGGAGCAGTGTTGGTGCAGTGCCGTGCTCTGCACCGGGGATCCTGATCTGGCTTCTCGGGAAGCCTCCTGAAGTATGGCCAAAAGGCAATATGAGTCAGTCCTGTGGCCCAGGTGAATTTTGCGGGGGGCTGTACCAGTTGCCCAGTCTGTGCACAGTTGCATGGCTGTAGAAACCATGTGCCTGTAGAACAGGACAACAGGATCCTTATTCACTCCGAGGAGGATGCCAGCATGTCTAGGCACTGTCCTTGATGCTTTTTTAATAAAAATAATAAATAAATACATTTTGAACTTCCTCAGTAGCTGGGTTTTTTTTTTTAAATACCACATCAAAAAATCATCTTTGCTTTTAATTAGCTCAGTGAATTCCTTTATCCACACACTCCCACACCCCACACACACCCCCCACTCCCCCGTTGTTTTAGAATGCAATTGCTTGCTTGCGTTATCTTCACAAATTAGATACCCTGGAAGATTTTTATTACTGTTTGGTATTCTGTACTTCAGAGAAACCTGTCTGAAAACATGTGCTTTACAAGGAAAGATTAGAAGAATGTTTTCCCAAACTCCCTTTTGCTTGTGTCTGGACTCTCCCCAGTTTGCCAATATCTTTCTTACTGTGCAAACCCCAAATTTTGGCACTTCGCCAGCTGAGACATCACCACCAACAAAGAAAAAGGAATAATTATCCCAGTGTTTTAGGGACAGCATCCCCATTAGGATAAATAAAACTGATTTCTTTTTTTTTTTTTTTTTCCCCCACAGTAAGCCTTTTCCTGCCAAGCTACTGCCTAGCTACTTCTGATTTGTCTAGTTACGTGTTTGAGGCCTCGTCTCTCAATATGCTGTTCAGTCCGTTTCTTTTAGATTTGGGAGATGCTCTGCAGTATGCTGCAATGATCTTCATTTTCAAAGATTCTTTCCGAAGCGTGACAGGCTCATCTCATCTTGGGGTCAAACCCAAATTCTATAAATGCAGAATCGGGAGGCAATGAGGTTAATTTGTTGGGATTTGTTACTGACAAACTCATACTGTCAGTAGTATTTTTTAGCCACAGTCTTGTCCTGTAGGTGCTTGTAAACTACTTTTTTGTTTAGTTTTTCCAAAACCTTTGCAAGGATGAGGCTTAACTGACTGGTTTGTAATTTCCCACAGCTTCCTTTCAAGAGGGAGCGTGACATTCTATCTTCTCTGGGATCTGTTGTGAAACCTTAAGTACTCGTCTTGAGTCAGGGAGGATTCACAAAATTTTCTGATGTATCTATCTTGTTTTGAGTGTTTCTGAAGCTGCTCTTTCCTATTCTGACCTGAGGTTCTGCTTCTTTTTAAAATTAATTATATGCAGTATTTGCTCACTGTTGATCTTACTTGTGAAAATTGAGGCGAATGTTGAATATGTTGAATCATACCCTTCTGTGCATCATTTTTGCTGTGCCTCTCTGCTGAACCGTGACTTGCCCCGTCTGCTTTTCAGATCGTATTGAATTTTTTTAGTTGCCTTTTATGTGCCTTTCTAATTGTAATTCATTTTATTCTTTCGCTTTTCTGATTATATTCCTGTGCTTTTGCTGTCCCTTAGTTACACAATGTTTGTCTTTGTTTTTGGTAAGATTTTTATTTGAGCATTCAGGCTCTTAAAAAGCGCAGCATATTCTTCCTCTGTACTGGTAAGTGTTGTTAAAGCTGCTAAACTCTCTTATTTCTGTCTTTCCTTCCTGGTTCTGTGTACCTTGGGAGCCTTACACAGAACGTAAACCCTTATCTTTTGAGCTGTCTGTGCTTTCTTCTGTTACCCTCCAATCTGAATGGAAATCTTCCAAATAACCAAGATGGTATGGTAAAAGAGCCGAGAGTGGCAATTTCTCTCTCTGCCTTCCCTCCTTTTAGCTCCAGATCATATTTTCATCAGTGCTGCAGCATTGCTGTGGGATCACTCCTCTGCTGAACGGTACCATCCTTTGAATACAGTATAAACCAGTGTCTGGATGGTTTGAAGTAGCAAGAATTCCTGTGGCACTTGTCGAAACAGCAGGGCAAGTTCCCTGAGTTACTGGCAGTGCTGCCATTTGGGCCTGTCGTCTAAAATGCCATTGATCAAAGTACTACTTTATCTAAAAGAAGGTCATGTCCCTTGAGGTATATCAGATAAGTTCCAAGGTCCTTCATTTATCTGGAATTCCATTTTGCCTAATGACTTTCTTGTTTTCCACCCCATTCTGATAAACCAGATGTGACTATAATCACGTTACACCTCCCCAAAGTCTCCCTGGTGATGGCGATTGGATGTGGCACTCTTTGCTTCATACCCTGAGCTCATGGGCAGTGTAACCAAGTGCTGTTGAACAGCTGCTGCTTTTCACCCTTGAGGGAACTATCTGGTAGAGATGAGGGAAGTAATTCTCATGTACAAAGAGCTTTAAAATATTTCTGGACAGTACTGTGACACCAGGGTGAATGAAACCTATGTTTAAGTTACCCAATCCAAGTGCCCAGTCATTAAACCCATTTTAGTCTTGACATAGCAACTGCTGTGGGCTCAGTGGAGCTGTGACTGACTTAAATGTGTGTAAGCAAAGAGGGAATTGGGATCATTGTTAACCACAGGAAATCTGCTTTTATGGTGATGAAAACAAGAATCAATCACAAGGAGCTAATGAATTAGCCTGCAGTATCTGCTATGTTCATTTCACAGTAAATGCAACAGTCCAAGTCCATTAAGAAGCCCTTTGCAGCAGGGTCCTCTGCAAAGAGGGTATCTGTAACATACAGCACACACACTGCCAGCCCTCTTTGCCTTTATCTGAAGTGCTTCAAGAGTGTGTGTGAAATACAACTTCTGATCCCAGTGCACCAAAGTCAAGGAAGGGCTTCTGGTGTTTGTAGCTGGGCTTTGTCTTAGAGGTCAAAGTGGCTGTTAATTAAGGTTGGCTTTACTGGCAATCTGCAGTCTGGGAGGGACAGCTATTGGACAGGCTCAGCTCCATGCAAAGGACCTGGATGCCTGTCCGAAGAGGGAATAAGCTGTTGCATCATGCTGGCACAGCGTCACATCTGCAGCCATGTGGGTGAGGCTGACTGGTTGGCGGCATTCTCATTAGGCGGCTTTCATGGTCCCTCCGTAGCGAGGACAGAGCTGCTTCCCTCCTGCCCCGCTCGGCAGCTGGTTGGTTTTCCATGGGTTTCTGCCTGACTGCCTTTGTTACATAAAGCGCTGCTAAGTGAGAAGCTGTTCAAACCGATTCTGCTACATGTTACTACACGTTACTGCAATTTCCATTGCCTGTCTGGTTGGTTTTGCTGTCAAGGAAAAGCAGTGAGTTATTAGGGCTAACCAACATTTTAAAAAAATTCTTGAAGGAAAGTGCAGACATGGGAGAAAATAACTATCTGGCAGCTTTTAGGAAGACAGTACTTAGCTGCTAGGGAAGATATCTCTGGGGAAAAAAGAAGTTTGATCTTTAAATTGACTTATGAAAATGAAGGAGCAAATACCCTTCCTCTGAAAGGAGTCACAGGTGGAGAGGGACCCACTTCAGGAAACCTGTATTTTCAATACTACATTTCAGTAGGTGCTAGTGTCTCACGGACTGAAACAGAACTTCACCATTTGCTTACACATTATCCTAAATACAAACGGAATTGAAATGGAGATACTGCCCCAAACCTATGATTAGACAAAATGGTTAAGCTTCTGTATTTTATATTGCAGTTATTGCTTCATATATGTTTAAGGCTGTGCCAGCTCAGAGTTTATTTTTCAATTGCATGTCATGCAAAATCTGATTCAACAAATGATTCATGAATTTAAAGTCTTTTATTTATAAACTTAATATAGATTAATAACTAAAGGTTCTGTTATGAGGTATGACATGACAGTTGATTGAAAAACATTAGGTTACATAGTTAAGTGAAGTACAAACTGGCGTTTGAATAAATTCTGTCTCTGTAGCTGTGATATTTTATTGTAAGCAAGTTTTTGTCTTGATTCATCACCCCACTGGTAGGCCAGGAGAGCGAAAAGATGAGAAGTGGTAGGGTTTGCATGTGCAGTATTTTTTTAGTCATAAGCGATGTGATAGGATGGAGAAACACTCAGCGTGTCTCTAAGATGCACATGGTATGACAGACTGTTGTGTGGAACCCCACCAGGCCAAGGGCTGTGCGTACTCAAGGGCTACCAAGAACACCTGTGGCTAGGCTGAGGTTAAGGCTGGGGTTGAGCTGGATGGTACCAACTGTTACGTGCTCTCAGGAGTGTCTCAGTCTAGCCAGGGGTGTCATGGGAAAGTTGACCATGGTTTTCAGCATTAACTGTTGGGTTTGGATCCTGCAGCTTTAGGAGCCTGGTTTAAGCATCTCTCAGAAGCAGGAATTTATGTTGGGCAATTGCTTTCCTTTTGTCTGCAAGCAGAGCACGAAGGGCAGAATTGCCTCTAAGGACAGGATGAAGCTGTGGGGGAAGGACTAACACAGGCAAGCAGAATAAGTAACAGGATGCTCAACAGACGTCATGCAGCCCATGCTGTTCACGCTTTTGACTTCTCTGTGTCCTTTACCTGTTAGGGGAAGCAAGGCTTGTGAGGAGGAGGTATCAGAAAGAGGGAGGTAAAGGAAGGATGCATGAAAAAGAGAGGGCAGTGATGGAAGCAAAAGGGGAAGGGTGGAGACAGTGTAACGGGAGCAGCAAGAATGAAACATTGTTATCAAGAGCTGGGAGGAGGCTTTTGGGGCAAAGAGCCAAGCAGTGGCAAGGGGGATTTTGAGAACTGGAATTACAAAAAGTGGTTGGTTACCTTGTAACAGTCAAGGCAACACCACAAGCACTGTTTTTACCTATATCAATCTATCTTTGCCTTTTTCTGACACCCTTAACTCTTAATTTTCATTCAGAAAATCAACTTCTGAGTGTGACAAAACCTCATCTTTGCATTTAACTTGGGGGTGGCCATGAATCCTGAGTCTCTTGCAGTCTTACAAGACTCGTTGCTTGTGGTGGCCACAGGAGCTGCCTCCATCTCTTGTTGGCACGTGAGGGAGGGTTTGTAGGAAAAACAGTATCTTTAGGTAGACCATAGGGTTAATTATAATTTGTGTTTTGACTGGTGCGTGCACCAGCACTGCTCTGATAAGAGCAGATACTATTCCCTGAAAACTTGCCTTCTGTTACAACCTTAGCTCGTTGTGGCTATAACGCTACGGGTACTACTTTATGTGGTAACGCAAAACTGCAGTTTAGCTTCCTGAAGGAAGTGGAATGAAAGACGAAATTAAAACGGAAATGGAGAATAAACCCACCTCTTCACCTACATGTTTTAAACGGTAACAGATCTATTGTAGACACACCAGTGGCTCGGTACCGTCAGACACTGGCACTCCAGAAGCAACAGGCTGAACAAGTGGTGAGACAGGACTATTCCCTTCCGTGTGCAGTAGCCAGGGCAGAGGTGGTGGTTTATTATGGGGTTATACAAAAGTTTGCATTGGAGCTGTTACTAGTAACTATACCACATCAATGTACAAGGTTTGGGGCTAACAAACACCTTTTTTGAATTTTTCTTTCTTAGTCTTTTGTTCTCACTGGCCTGTAAACCAGAAACCAAGGATCTCCTAAGAAAGCCCAAGAACACATTTGTCTAGTAGCTTCAAAGTGTTCTGTGCAGAATTAGTTGTTTTGAAAAGCAAGCCTGGGAGGATTTCAATTATCTACATCTTCCAGCTTGATTTCTGTGACATGCTGGCACAGAGTGAAATGGAAATAGGAGATCCCTTTCTAGGTATTGCTCATATCTATTATTTAGTTGAAGAGAGTCAGCTTGGAATTCACAAAAGAGAGATCATGCCTGAAAATATGTGTCTGACAGGTTTTAAACTAATAAGCTGAGGTAGGGGAAAGAGAGGATGTAATTTCCCTGGATTTTGAAGGCTTGTTTATATAACCATGCTGCACAGAAGCCCATGTGGTGTTAATTGCTGGGTTAGTGGGTGCATGAGAGCTGGCTGTGGTACTCGGTGTGAAGGGATGCCTTCGCATGGATGCTGGGAAAGGGCAATGTCACCTGTATGGGCCTGTTTTATTTGTAGCCTGGGAGAAAGGACAGGTAAGTCCTGTAAAGATGTTGAAATCTGCTGTGGATACAAAGCAGGGGCACTGCTGTTGTAAAGCAAAAAGCACAGCTGAAAAGGCTTTGGAGGGGCTGGCTGCATGAGGGAGGTACATCAGCTCTTGCATGCTTGTCTTCGGGTGGGGGGGAGACTACAAACAAAACCAGGCCCCCTCTGCATCCCACATCTTTCTAACCTGCCTTGAAATCCTTTGCACCTTGTTACCCACAGAAGCTGCTAACTCAGCCTGCAGCTTTTCCTAACTCCTCCCCATCCTTCAACCTCTCAATTATCAGTAACCATAGAGATACAGATGGTGACTCCAGCCTCAGCCTTCCTCACCGTGTAGCTCTAGTGAAAAAGCTAGTATGCTATATTGCATGTGTTTTTTCAGAATTGATTAATGCTCTTCTGTTGTCATGTGTGCTCCCCCTACAAGGAAGGAAAAAAAAATAAATATCAAGGCTGTCCCTCAAATGGCTGGTAAAATAGGATAGTCTGATGTTTATTACTACTGCAGAACAACAGGCAGTATTTACAAAGTCAAGTGAAGGATCCATCTCTTCTCAACCTCTCCAGCAGACAAACATCCCCAGCACAGTTATAACTGGTAAGACAGTAGTGAATAAAATTAAAATCTCTTGTTCCAGGGCTGTTTTTACCAGAGTGGTGCAGTTTCTGTTCAGTAGACTTACTCTTCTTAATCTAAATCACTGATGATGTTGGATGCTATTTTAGGCATTGCATAAAATGTTCACCCAGTCTTTGCTAAAAAAGAAGCAGGCAACCCCCAAGTCCTTTGTTAAAGGGATGTAAGATTTCAACAGCGATTTGAGTGGAAAGATCTTAGATGGAGGTTCTTGCAGGGTCTTCCAGCTCGGCTTGATAACAGAGGTTGTGTGTGACCTTGAGCAAGCCCAAGCCCCTTAATCGTTCTTTTTTTCTATTATCCTGAAAATTAGTAGAATGCTACCGGTATTCCCCTTTGTGTTTTGGCTCTTCTAAGTATTCTGTTCTAACAGAAGCAGTCTCCTGTTTTGCCCAGTACCTTGCAAAGAGGGATCCAGTATGCAGCTGGATTTTCTAAGCTCCTCCTACAGTGCAGAAACTGAGTGGACTATCTTCCATCTGTCAGAATTTAAGAGAAAAACTCACCTGAACATGCAAGATCTTTTGGAGTTTAGACCAGGCTTCAGTCACAGTCTCACCACCTCCTTTACTGAGACTGTAAATGTCTTTATTCCTTTTTGAGAGGTGCGGTGCTGAAAATGCATGCTATGTAGCATGAGTTCACAACTTAAAATGTTTTCAGGACCTTGACTTGTCAACTTACAAATGTTTGTGTATTTCTTTTTGCTCACAAGTGTTCTTGTTTCACTGTCTTGGGGCGCATTAATTTTATGTGATGAGTTTGCTTTGTGACTGATCCCGCTTTCCTGGCTGAGCCAGGAAAACCTGACGTTAAATCTCAGGCAGAGCTGAGTGTTCTCTGTGTTCCAGCATCTACCTGAATTACGCTCTTCATCCCTGTCTCCTCCCTTTTTGTCTTGTCAGAAATGCTTTTATGGGAATATGAAAAGACATATTGCACAGCACCCAGAACAAACTTGATTACTAAGATTATGTCTTATTTGCAGTATCTGGTGATGAAACCATTTGCCATGGGCTGTTCTGGCAGATTGGGTCCCCATAAATGCTTGTATTGGTAGGGTGAGGGTGATTTGGGTGGCTGGTTTGAGATTCAGTTATGGGCTCTAGCATATAGGGGACAGCCTGGCAATATGATCAATCCCTTGTGAACCACATAAGGTCTGTCAGGAACATCTGAGAGCAACTGCAGGACAGTTTTCAGGACTTCTTGCCCCCTCTACCATCCCAACCCCATGGTGGTGTTTCTGGGACCTCCCAGAGCTTCTGGTTGCTTTGGGGAAAGAGTGGCTGGTGGAGGGGAGCTGTAGAGGGGAAGTGAGGGAGGGATGGTAGCAATGCTGTGAATAAGCACCAACTGTTAAATGGTGGAGGTGAGGAAGACGAGGGCAGGATTAGAGTTTCCTTGGTTTCTGCAGAGGATGAGCTCTGCAGTGGGAGGTTTGGCAGCAGCAGGCACCCCTTCCGATGAGTCACAGGAGGCTTTCTCAGAGGAAAGGTCTAAGAATTGTGATAGTGCTGCTCTTGGTTGTTTTTTCCATTCCTTCTGAAGGCCTTTTTGCTGCCATGCAGCACCTCTTCCACTGTTATCTTTGTCCCATACAAGCTGTCTATGGGGGCTCCATTACTTCGTTTCCTCATCCTCCTCACTGCTGTGGTGATTTAGAGAGTGAGGGGAAAACTGGCAGGTCAGTACAGATGCTTTTAAGGCACTAGGATCTGTTTATAGCAGCGAGGGTGGAACTTCTGGTTGATGCAAAGTTTGATGGATGTGTGAAAAGTCATGTTGTCGTAGTTGTGGAGGAAGGCAGGAAGGAATTGATTCCCTTTGCAGCCCTCTACCCCCGGAGTTTTGGTAGAGAAGCTCTGGAAATCCATTGGAGATTTATTACTCCTTCCTGTAAGCTCCTTATCCCTCTCAAAGGTAGATGGGGTTTGTTGGGCCTCTCCCAACCTTTGTGTTGGGGAGATGTGTCCTTTTCTTGTGGACATCCTGCCCTCTCAAGGGTTCTGCTGTCACAGGGACTGAGAAACGCCAGCTTGCTGTTGGGAAGTGGATCTGTTCGGCTTGTGTGTCGTGACTGCGGAGACTCAGTCCTTCAGAGTGTGGTTGGGTTCACTGGTTTCTGTTGACTGCTCCTTTGCTGCTTGCGCTGTTTCGTTACAGACTTACAGAGCTCAAAACAAACCAGTTCATCTTTCAACTGTTTCTCTCACTCTGTCGTTTTAAAAAATGACTTCATGTTCCTCTATCCCTTCTCTGCTGCCCCTCCCCAGTCGTGCTGTGTCTCCTCCCAAAACACTGGGTGATTTCCCAATTTGCAGGTCCCTTGTCCTGCTCAGGTTAACGTTGTTGTGGGGAAAGCCTTGGAACAGGGAGGCGAGATCAAGGCAGACTTGGTGGCTGCACGGGGGCAGTAAAACCAGACTCCTCACAGCAACTCGCTTGTGAGCTGAACCGTGCAGTGAGCCTTGTTCCTTTGTTGTGTTAGTCCTGAAGGGTCCCCGCTTGTCCCTGCAGGCCTGCAGCACTTCTGCATTTTCCATGGTTTTATTTTCCGTTGGTGTGAATAAGCAAATGCAAGGCTCAAATAACAGCATAGACGAGTTGGTTCCAACATGTGAACAGAAGCGCTAGATAGAAAAAATAAAGGGGGAGAGTGAATCGCCCTGCTAATCCGTAATGCAGAAAATGCTAAATCCCTCAAGACCTCCTTTTCAGCATGTACCGTCCGTAAAACCTGTTTAGGATTTGGATCGGCATCACAGTGGAAACCGGGTGCGCTGCTGTCTCTGTGCAGTGCGTGCCTGTGTGTGTTTGGCAGCAGCACAAAAGAAACCAGTTGATGATATTCATAGGATTAAAGGCCTGATTCCTGGGGACACACTTGGTTGGATGCAATTAAAATGCCTGTCAGGCATTTGTTACCAGCAACCCCCTGACAAACTGCTTCAGCAGCCGCGAGGTGCAGCATCCTATTGTAAGTGGATGATGGCGGAGCCGGCTGGTTTGTCATCATTCTCGAAATTTCTGTGGCCAGTGAACTCCCTCTTCCTCTCCCACTCACCCTCTTTTCCTTTTCACCACTGCGGGGACTTCTTCTAATTTGCAGTTTTCCTTTTCCTGACCTACACATGGTAGATACAAGCTGGTGGCTTGCAGACTGCGTCTGTCTGGAGATAGGCAGCGAGCCGATGGATAACAACACTCCGGGAGAATGATTGTGCAGCAGTTATTTAAGGATAGGCTTTTGTGGTATGGCAGCGTATGAGCTGGTAATAATTTTCTTTTTAAAATGTCAGCTTTCTTTGCTTCTTGAGGATTTGAAAGAGTTACACCTTTATGCTGTAGCTGTTTGGATTTAGTCTGCTGTAAATTAAATTCTGTAGCGGTGCACACTGGATGAATTAAAATGTATAGGTAATAAACTTCTGTGGTTTTGTTTATAAATATATTTGATGCATACATAATATATATCATATGCACTCACACCTTCATATACACATACTTGTATGGATATGTTTATACATCTATGTCTTTGTGTAATAGAAAAAACCCTGCTTTTCTCATAGCTGAAAACTCTTTTTCAGCAAAAATTAAGTATTTTCAGTTCCCCCACCCCCCAACACTTTTGTTTTATATTAACAGATTCTCCGGTATATAGTCTTGAACGTGACGCACTGATTGGAATCTGCTTATTCACAGATTGAAAAGGTAGGACACCTCTGTATTTGGACATGATTTTGAGAATGTGGGAATGAATGTGATACAGGGTGTGGACTGTTGTTTGGGTTTTGTTTCTTTTGATTTTACTTAAACAATAGTAGTTATTCTTTATTTTGTCAAACTATGTTGTGTTGCAGCTTTGCATAGATTTTCAAATTGTTTTGGCAGGTACTGTGAAGTAATTTTTGATGTGCATGCATATGCTGCAGCTATTTAATTAGTCCTTCCAGCTGCAGCTACCAAAGAGCGAGAGACAAACCTGGGTGCTTGTCTATTGTCTTGGGTTAGTACAACAAGGGTGCAAAACTGGCTTCTGTCATATCAGACGTGGGGTTGTCTGAACATTGATTTTAGCATCAGCAAGAACAGGGTTAAACTCATTGCCTTGCTCAGAGCAGGTACAGTCTATCAGGGCACTAAGCATAGTGGTGGTTTCATGCTGTATTGCTTTCATGGAGGAGGGAAACTTCTTTTAACTTGTTCGCTGCTGCCGAGAGCTGCATGTGTCTCGGCTCAGGGGTTTTATGCCCAGTGTTCCAGTAGCCTGGCAGGGTGGGGCGGTGCTGGATAAGCATCTGTCTGATGGCTTTTTGACATATTGCTGGTGCTTCAGAAATAATTTCTGCGTACCAAAATGAAGCAAACTGTGGGTTTTTGACAGTGTCATTGCTAGTTCCCAAGAGAAGTAGTTTATTATCCTGTTCCCCCTAATACCTCTTGGCTTTGGTTGCTTTAATCCCTTGATGCTGTAAAGGAAATGGTGAGATAAAACCCTGCAGAATAAAAAATGTTAAGCAACTTTATATTAAACTTTCAGATGTGTCAGTTGGGTAAGGAATGCAGATCTCATTGATTTGCAGTGGGGACTGCCCCCTTAAAAAAAACCAACGAGGTAGATAAAAAAAAGTCTAAGCAGGATTGAAAGTCTGCTCCCTCCACCTTGATGGACAGAGGGAAAGGTGTATCCATCTTGCATTAAGTTCTGAGGTGCCAGTTCTTGCTCAATGTCATCCAAACCAGACTATATCCTGTGTTGTTCTTCCCAGGTGTCCTCCAGGTGATTATACTTAGCTTTGCATTTAGACCTGGAGGGAATATGTGTTTGTAGGGCAGCAATCAAAACCTGTGTATGTTTTTACTCTGAAGTTTCAGGGTGCCTTTTGAAAACCAGAATAAAAGAGGTGAGAAATTATTCAGGAAAGGCAGTTATGCTTCTAGCCTAGGTAGCTGTGAGAAAGCTTGGTCTCCTGAAATGGCCAGGCTAGGTCCACAGACAGGCAGGAATCCCAAGCCAGAATGTCAGCGCTGGCAAAGATGTGAGCCATTGCTAGCAGCAATGCATCCCTCTGAAACGTGATGAATAATCAGTTTCATTGCAGTAAATTGCTAGGACTGATTGATACACGCTGTTTCCTGGGGGAAAACATTTGTGAATTTTTCAAGATATTCTCTCTCCTGTTTTTCTTATGTATACAGTTCTATTGCTCGTTTTCCTCGTCTATACATCTTTCTGTTCTCTTGGCCCTTGTGTATTTTCTGTCTTTGGCAGAAGGCATCTTACCTAACAGTTTTTCCTGGCTAAATAAAATTATTCAAAGGAATGCTGTACTAGTTAGTTTTTCTTAGTTGCTTTTAATACTATTTCCTTCTGGTTTAAATTATCACTAGACTTACTGAAAGAGAAAACCTGAAGTAAATAGTGTATAAAGTATTTTAATTCTTGAAAAATGCACTCAGCAGTCTGTTTTTAGCAACGAAGCAAGTCCCTTGTCTTCCCTCTACTTTTAATTTCACTTCTATTATCCAAGGGCAACAAGCTGAACTGCAGTCTCATTCTGATTTCATTAATGTTTTGCAAACTGTCTCAAGGACTAACGCTGCTTGCTGGGCTTGATGTCAGAATCCAAGGTTCTGCTGCAGCATTGGAGAAGGGGAAAGGAAGGGTCTCTCACAAATAGAAGTGATGACATTGTTAGCAGATGAGTAGAAATGCCTAGTTTTTACAGTATCAGTGTACAATGAGTCAAATTTGTTGACAGTGTGATCCCCTCAGATGAAAGGTTTTCATCTCCTATGGAAATGTCTCTTATCTCCTGTGCACAGCATCTTATCAGTCCTTTATGGTCTCCTAAAAACAGAGAAAGGCTGTCAGCTGTTTGTTAATAAATCAAAGTTGGTGAGGAGACTCTGGTTTTTTTTTTTTTTGTGTGGGTTTGGGTTTTTTTGTTGTTGGTTTTTTTTTAATGTAAACAATACATGCACATTTCTTACACCTCTGTTTTATTTGTCATTTTAACTTCCTCCTTTGATCTGTTTTTTTAAGATTCACATCACAAATAGTTCCTTCTGGTGGCCAAGAAGAAAATGAGATGTTATGCTGGCAAAAATGGAAATTATTTCAAATAATATAATTTTCTTGAAGTAGAGGTCAGGGGCACTTATGCTGTAAGAAGAGAATTAATTCTAGATTGACAAGACTTAAATATACTATGGCCACAGGGGTAGCATAAGATGGCTTGGAATATCAAAAGCAAAACATTTTCTTAGCTGATGCAAAAAGGCAACAGAAGCCAGAGCGTGCCGTGTCAGTGAGGTGTGTTGGATGGCAGTCTGTGGACTCTAGGGCATGCACCCAGAATGACGTGATGTTTGGCACTTGCCTTCACTTAAACAAATGACATGGTGACCAAATGCGCCAAAGGCATTCAGAAGCAACGTGTGGCGTCAGTTCATCCCCAGGGCTCTCTTGTGGGGAGCAGTGTCAGGAGCAAGCTTGGACCCCTGCGTCTGCCTCTGTCCTGAGCTGAGATAGTCATCTCTTTTTTAACCCCAGTTGTTAGATGGCCCTCTCTTGGCGTGTGTGATGGAGGTAAGGAAAAGGTTTGCTTTGTGACTCTTCTGGGTCTCAGTATCCTCAGTTTGTTTACTAGGGTTAGGGTTAGATCACCAGTATTAATGTTGTTTTTTCCTATGATTACATGAAACAAGTATTTTTTTGAGCATCTCCATTAAGGGTGCTGACTTCCCTGTTGATTTATGCCTTGTGCTCACGGAAGAATTCTCAGTGAAATTTTTCCTGCAGTTTTACAGATTAGAAAGGCTGTCTTCTAGGCAAATTTTTCAGCAGCAAATAAGGGTCCTATTTTATGGCTTTCCTTTCGGTTGAGACATGAGGGGGGGTCACTTGCACGGTCTGTCTTTTCTACTTGTATGTCTGTTTTCATGTGACTTGCAGGAAGACAGTTATCTCTACTTCTATACCAAAGCAGGCTGACATCGGTCATTGGGCTCAAATTACTAGCTGGGGAGAATGAAAGCCACGTAAAACTGGTTTTCTATGGAAGACTGGAGCGAATACATTGTAGTCCTGGTGAAAGTTGTTTTCACACGGGTTTACGTTTTGTGTCCTCTCCTCCCCTACCCCATTTTCTATTCCCTTTGCAGTAGAGTAACCCCATTTCTCTATGGCCTTATGCTGTCACTTGGCCAGGATATGGCATTGAGCTAGAGCTGCTTTTGGGGTGCTGGCTGGCCATCATGTGCTGTAGAGGACTGAAGGCAGTGGGCTGATTAGCATTGATAATGTGCAGCTGTGGCCTTGCCTCAGCGGCAGTGGGTTGATTGACATGGATGATGTGCAGCTGTAGCTCGTTCCCACAAAGTGGTTAAATAGCCCTGAGGATGGTGGGAGAGGGGGTTGGATGGAGGAGGAGCAGTGTGGTCTGGCCTCTGGAGGAAGGAGATACAGCACAGACAGTAGAATCTGACCAACGGTAAAGCCTTGTTACAGTCTACTAGGTTGTTTGTGTGTGCTGCAAGGATGTGCATGTGCTGCTTGCCTGGAAGATCAGAGGCAGCAAGTGGTGAGGTTATGTCACTGTTTTCCTCATCTGAGGGAAAGGAGGACTCATTTCAGTTCTGCCTTTCATTCTAGGAAGAAAACACATTTCTTTCCTTCACTGTCTGTCAAGCTATGTTTAAATATTCAGTGTTAGGGACAGTTAGACAGCAGAAGTTTAGTTTAGTAACTTTAGGAAGGACCCTGTATAACCTGTCAAGAAAACAACCATCAAAGTGCAGAAATCCAATGGAGTATGAGCTGGACCAGGAGATCAACAGACGTGGCCTCACCTGGAGGAAGAAGTGATTAGAGGCAGGCCTGTGGTTCCTGTGAGGAACTATGAGCTGCCAGGTTTGTTTCTGAAAGTTTGTGTACTCCTTCTCTTCCTTGTTTTTTTATTTTTTGTTTGTAAATCAGACAAAGAAATGCCAATGTGTTCCTCAGTAGGGGTCATCGTCAACTTGGCAAAATGATTGAGGTTCTTGGTTAGAAGAAGCTGTGTATGTGCAAAATTTGATGATGAGGCTTGGTATATGGGGGCTTTTGTCTTGGCTGCAGTAGCAGAGGTGGTTGTGGTATTACTGTAGTAGGAGTACCAACAAAAATGTTAAAAAACATTTAGTAAAAGACTTGATTTCTCCCACCTTCACCCATCAACTCTTTATTCTTGTGGAGCTGTTTGCTGTATATTGTGATCATACAGGTCTGCAATAACTTTTAACACGACAATGAATAAATGGCAATCAATTCACCTGTCCCATTTTATACAAAACGTGGCTATTTCCTGATGGACATTTAACGCTGACATACCAAAAGCTGGAAAAGGCAGAAGAGACTCTGCTGCCAGTAGCATGCTTGGTAAAAACCTCTACAGCAGCAGTGCTGCTGACTCATGCTTTACAAACCTGGAACATTCCCTGAAAGGCTGGAAGTGCAGATTAACTTCCTTTCCCTGTCTTGGTCAGGGGACAATTCATTGTGTTCTTTGCCACCAAGTGAAGCCTCTAGATAGTTATGCACGGCTGCGTTTGGACTGATGTTTTATGGAGTGCATTAGCATGGAGCTTGCGAGAAATCATGGGCAATTTATTTTAATACATTGGGTGTCAGTCGGCGCTACATCACAGAAGCTTTTTACATTTGTTTTCTGAGTCATCCTGGTTCTTGCGATAAGGTGATTTTTCAGTAAGTGTGGTTAGTAAATTGGGTTCGCTGCTTCTTTTTCTTACTTGGTGTGTATATTTGCTCTTGAAAATGCAAATGTACACTTTAATTGGCTAGAAGGAAATGAGTCACACTTAAGAAAGTGCCTTTCTTTAGCCTTTTCATCATCAAGGGTGAGAGGTTCATGACTGCTGGAGACAGGAATAGAGAGCAGTGGGGGAGAGATGATAGATCTGTGTATTTAAATGTCAGTATAAAACTCCCCATATTGTCTAGTTGCCTGTGCCTCTGGTTCCTAAGTCGCTTCCATCTGCATGCCCGAAGGGACCTGAGCATTGTGTGGCTCAGCATTGTGTAGTATTTAATACTGAGAAACTTCATCTTGTGGTGGAATCCGTGGCCCCGAGTTCGGCTGTGGAGAGAAGGGTCCATGTGATGGCTCTGGGAACTTGGCATGCAGGCACATCCTCAAACACTCATTTCGCGTGTTTGAGCTACAGATACGGAAACAAACACACAACACATCTCTGTGAAAAGTTCCTTGGCAAATCCCTGCTGACTTCATGTGCATGGCAGCACAGTCTACTGCGTAGGTAATAGAGCAGAGAAGAAATCGTGTTAAACTCGCATCTCATTTTTACGCTGGGGAAAGCACCTAGTTCTGCTCTGTGGTGAGGAGCACTGTTCACATACTTTGTGTATCATTATGCTGTCGGGGTACTACTGGTCAGCATGCTGTCAGGCCCCACGTGTGCTTCTGGCAGCAATGGACATCAGTGACTGCGACTCTTGCAACTGTATTTTACATCCTCTGTGTGCGCTGGGAAGAGTGTTAGGGTTTTATTGGTAATTCTGTAGTGATAATTTCCAAGATAAGATGTCAACAGACATGATTTGGATTTCACAGGGTTAGAATCCTCTCTTTCCAGTGTGGATTTTCCAAATTCCCCTACTATTTTTTAAGAGATTTGAGACTGAGGTATTGTGGAGAAAGGGCAGCAGGTGTGGAAAACACAGGGCTGTCATGATCTGGAGATTGATCAGGTTCTGCCTTTGGACAGTGTAGCCCTGGAAACCAGGCTGCCCTGTCTGGGACTCAGCACCTTTCTTCCCTTGTATCCAGCCCTGAGCACACAGGGAGCAATCTCGCTGACAGCTCCAGCTTGCTTTTGTTTCTGTCTGAAAGCAGAGGCATAAAACCTCAGTCTGCATCATCCACCTGAAGCTGCCTCTGACTGGGGTCAGAGAAGGGACAAACCCAGTAACATTTAATAATTTCAGACAGAACTATCTGCCTTAAGATTTCCACAGTCACAGCAGTTTGATATCCCTTCAAGGGTGGATTTCCTTGCATCAATCCAAAACCCTTCTCAGCACTTCTTAATGTGATTGTGGTGACCTGGCTGATGGAGTGGCGTTAGGTTCCTCAGTGTTGACTTAATGCAGTATAAATCAAGTTTATAAGAATTCAAGATGGCTGATACCTGTATTGAGAACTTGATGTTAAATCAGGACTTTGTTAGTGCTGCAGTTCAAGAGTATGCCAGCAAGTCTGTGTTGCCAGGCCTCACCCTAGTGCTACAATGGGGTCTAGTCCTGGCCAGCCATGGAGGTGCTCAGCTGCCCTCAGGATCAGCTGTCCGGTGAGGACAGATCCCCAACCCAATGACATACTGCTCTGGTGACTTCCCTATGCTCCCAACAAAGTCGAGCATAGTCTGAGTTGATTTTGTGTCTTTCTGAAGTTTAGAGGATGTTTGAAACACACCTTCTTTTTTAAGTGAAGCAAAGTGTAGCTGAATGTGCTGTGCAGTGGGTCCTCGTAAAGTGCTCTGCTAAAGCCAGCGTGCAGCTCCTACACCGCGTGCTCTGAACCTCTAAAGGACAAGACAAGAGTTGAGTAATCTTTCCTTGGGTTTAGCAACATGACAGTAAAACTAAAGGAACATTAGATGCCAAAAAATGAGTCAAGATTGATCTGATAATATTTTTTTTCATAGTCAAGATAAGATAGAAGTTAAAGCAACAAATTGGGATGCTCAGTAATGTGCTGAATGCCCTCAGAGAAGATGGAAGTCTGAAACATAAAGCTTTGTGATCCCCCCCTCACCCCGTATTCCTATACGTATACCAAAGGGGCCTCCTGTCTCTTTTCAAAACCCACTGGGATCTGCAGAGGTTTGTGCTCTCGGCGCCTGGTGCTGTGGGCTCCCTGTACTCGGAGCTGCTGCTGCCGCCCCCCTGAACAAGAGCTCGGTTTCTCCTTGGATGGATGTGTGGTGCCTAGGAGAACTGAATCCTCTTCCTTGGAAAGTTGCCACAAAGTACTGCTGCAATACAACTAAGCATATTAATAATCATTAAACTAAGAATCGCTGCTATTATTTGTAGTGATGGTGTTACGTAATGAATGATAAGGGCAGCCATGAGACATGGACAGAACTGCTAACTGCAGCAACCTTTCCTGCAAAATACACAAAATGCCCTTGAGTATTTAAATGAATGTGCTTATTCTAAGGTTTATTGTATTTAGTGTCCATTAGTAAAAATCTCTTTCAGCGAGCACTTGTGGAAGTAATTATGAGAAGGTAAATTCAAGCCTGATGTATACAACTACTAAAAGTAGTTTTACATTTGTAAAGTTAGCCAGTGTGTGTAAAAACTTTAAATACTAATGTGTGTGATGGGCAGGAAACTCGAGCACTTTAGTGATTAATTATAGAGCAGAAGGGATGGAAACAGTGCTCCGTGATACAAGTAACGCATCCATGTGGCTTGCAGTTTGCAAATCAAGAATAGCTCCCTTGAAAGAACTCACTAAAGAATATTTGAATTAAAAATAAGCAACAAAAAAAGAGTTCTCTGTGGCTGTATCACACACAAAAGGAAATTAAGACTGTCATTCTGAACTGTTGCACATCTCACTGGTCCCTGTTCAGTCTGCTCTGTGCCCTTACTGTTGTGTTTGCCAAGAGGGGTGTGTGTGGAAGAGCAGGGTAGTTAGAGATTTTGATCTTCATAAACCTTTTAGTATGATGTGGCTGTACAGCCCTGAGTACAGTGGGACTGGCTAGGAAGGATTCTTGGGGGGTTTTGAGCAAGCATATTGTTGTTGTGATGGAATCCTGTTATTTTCCGTGTTCTTGTCCTGTAACTCTTTCACCTCAGAGTGATCTTTACAGATCTAGCAATGCTTAGAGCCTACCTTTTTTGTGTGCTGCCATTCCTCATTTACGTGTTTTGCAGGAAACACAATATGTTTGATTTTATTTAGAATATCAAATGCAGGGAACAACGGCAGAAGGGTGCATGAAGTGTAATGAGTCCTGCTCCTGGGGTTTGTGCTTGGCAGCCAGACGGCCCAGGTGCAGGTCAAGGTCCTCCAGGCAGAAGGCCCTGCACAGCTGTATTGCTGTGGTTTGACTGTGTGAGTTGTCTACGTGGATGCCTTTGGGTAGGAGGTTCTGCGGGTGTCCAAGAGGTGCCTCCCGATTCTGCTGTCTCTGTGCTGGGGATGTTCTTCACGGCTTGTGAAGGCCACTGTTACTGCTGCTAGCTGTGTCACTCCAGCACAGGGGGAAGCGAGGCAATTGAACCTTTTGCAAAGATCGTGCAGCACTCTTGAGCTTCCTGAGCAAGACCTGGGCCTGGGGAACTCTTCTCGTGACATCAGTTTGAGAGATGTAGCAGCAAGACTGTCTGTCTTGTCCTTTTTTTTTTTTTTTTTTTCCCCTCCTTTTTCTTTCATTTTTTCCTCTTCCAGTTGTAAGGTGATCTGTGTGTGTGTAGAAATCCCTCCACCTTCTGCTGCTTATGTTTAAAACAGGACTCACAGAGGCTTAGGGCTATTGTGATGTCCTTTATAGGCAACTTGGCAGATGATTGTGGTTCTGTTCCACAGACATCTGAAGTGCTGGAGCCGCCTCAGTTACCTTTTGGATTGTGATTTGAGATCACCACAACTGTGCTACAAAATCCTTTTTGGTGGTGTGAACCCAGACTTATTTTTTGTTCTTCGTCTGTTGAAAGTTAATCTGTGCCCAGCAGGGCAAACAAAAGTATTCAGCTGTGGTGTTAGGTTTGCAATATAATAGTGATTTTTTCCCCTAAAATACCAACCTGTAATGAAAAAAATGGAGAAAAGCAGTGAGACAAGGAGGGGGATATAATCAAATCATTGCATCTGTGTCCACATGTTCACTTAGATTTTGTTAGTGTTTACATTTACATTTTTCAGAGTGCTTTTTATTGTGAGGAACCCTTGTAATAACACTGTCTTGACCCATAAAATCCTTTCTGCAGTATCCAAATGGGCAGGAGAAATACCAAAGCAAACTCTTCTTCCTAGTATCAGTGGAGGAGTGTTGGAGTTAGAAGTATTTTTATGAGGTCTGTTGGAATAAAGTACTGTGGAAAATCTAATTCCTGGAACAAATCAGCTTTGTTCTGTAACCAAATATGAGTTTGGCCTGTGTATATGTGTGTATAATCATGTATAATACAGAAACATAGACTTTAAATTCATAATATTAGGGAGAAAAAAGGAGCATACCTTCTTTCACTTACCCAGAATTTAACTCGGTTTATAAAACCCCGGTGTTTGGGTTGTATTTTTTTTTAAGCTTTCTACATCAGTCAAAGAGGAGATGCTTGTTTCTGTTGACAGGCAAAAAGGTTATTTAGGTGTTCTGAAGTACTGTTACTAAAGTAATATTGATAAAATTATTAAAAAAAAACCCAGTCCTACTGGGTGTAACCTAGCATCTGTGGAATTGACTGTTGACCTGAAAAGCCTTAGGCTAGGCTTGGGGTGAAGGGTAGTCCCAGATGTAAGCATCTCCTTTCCACCTGTAGTTCTGTTTGTGTAGTTTACTAAATGTAATGAGAGGCCCAAATTGCTCACGTGCATTCTGCCAAAAAAACATTACCACCTTTGGATTCAGTTCATGTTACGGTACTAACATACTTCCTTGCAGTTATGTTTCCGTTCTTCTTAATACGAGGGAAAGAAAGAGTTGTATAATAAACTATGTCATGGGAAAAAAAGTCATATGTTATGACAGAGCTTAAAAAGGCTTTTGAGGATTTACAGCCATGAGTGTTTATGAGAACTGAACCCAGAGCATTTTCATTTCCCAGCAGTGCTGCTTGCAGAGGTCGCCAGAAGACAGGTGTGTACAGAGATGCAGCAGCGCAGGGTGCCGTGCAGGTGGGAAGCAGGGGCACTCAGCCCCGGCAAGAAGCTGTAGTTGCTGGTGGTGCCTGATGTGCTGACTGGCCAGGCTGCGGCTGAGGGACCAGCTTGCAGCCGAATGACGGTGGCACTGTCTCTGCGCAGGTTCGCTGTAGGAAGGTTAAGCCTATGGATTGAAGTAATCCTTGCATTATTAAAAGCCCCAGTCTTGCAGTGTCTCTGGGGGAAGGGCCTGTCAGACTTCATAGAAACTTGCTGAGATGCTCTGTCTTGCCAGCCCCCTGATGCTTCCCTTCCAGTTTTTCCACTTCTTTCTAGCTGCTGGTTTCTCAGACTCATCAGTACCTTTTGATTTTAATAAAGTGCTCCCCATAGCAGAAATTGGTTTTGGATCCGAGGCCCTTGGCTGCTTAGTAGAATTAAGTCTTTTACCAATCCATGTCGTTCAGTGCAGCCTGCCCGCTCTGGCCACCCTGGCTGGCACTGGTGGCTTTCTGTTTCTTTTGATCTGTATCTGTCACTGATTCTGTTTGTACAGAAAGTCTGCTTGGGGATGGCCTGCATCTCTGAAATGAAATGGGAAACACTTGTGCAGCCCTCTGCTGTCCATGGCAGTTTGGCTCTGCCGAGTCTCAGAAATGCAGTGAAATACTGGACTTGCCAGGCTGGTGGCTGCGTTTCCAGTACAGTGCTCCTCTGCCTCTTCCGGACCTGTGCCGCTTTGTCCCGGGACCTGGAGCACGTGTTTGCAAGGCACAGAGGCATAGCTTATCGCTGCTGGGCAGGAGCATCTGTCCCAGGCTCTGCTGACTTTGCATTTGATGGAGAGAATGGACAAATTTGTAAATGAGAGTGTGGAAGGAAAAACCGTGACCTGTGCACCTGTTTCAGGTTAGAGGGCTCCATGCAAGGAGAGCCAGTCTTTGAATCAGCACGGCTAGTGCTGGGGTGGGCGTTAGGAAGACTACTTATCTGTTTAAATAGACTTGATGGCTATTGTGTGGCTGCCATCTGTCCCCTTTCACACAGGAGAACTTTTATTATTATCTTTAACCATATCTTACTAGGTCTCTAAACTGCTGGTCAGTCTGCATTCATTGTTGGATAAAGGAGCTGCCACTCTTCTTAACAGAAAATAGTCTTACTACAATAGTGGTAAATGAGCCTCCCCTCCTCCCTTTTTGGCATGGGTGCCTTTCTGCACAAGAAATGTGATTGATAGCAGGGACCTTACTGCAGCATTTATCATCCTGATTAATCACTGCGCTTTAAACAGAAGAGAGTAGCCATGCAAACAATAGCTGGAGCATTAACCATTGAAAGCCAAAATACACTTTATGATTTAATATAATAGGAGGGAGATAAATGAAACGTTTGGAGAAGAACATTGGACATGGAAGATGCTTCAGGGAACTGTAAAAATTTTGCTAGCAAGAGTTGAGAGGTTTGAAGGAGTTTTCAAGTGGGCTAACAGTAATAAAAATGCAATGGTAAATGTGTCACATATTTTAGTCATTGTGCCAGTTTGTATCCAAGTCGGTCTGCTTACCTGCTGTTGGGAGATGGTACTTATTCGTGAGCTGGTGGCTAGTTCTGCTGTCTGCGTGGCAGTGTTGAGCAGACTGAAGGCCTTTGCATCTCTGGACCAAGTCCAAAGCTAGTTATGTGCAGCAGCTGCAGAAGGTCTGCAGCAATGCATGTGCGTGGGAGTAGGAGTCAGTCTGCAGTTCATGTTTCATTGATCTGTTCCATCCAGGTGTTCTCGACATCAACGATGAAGACTTTTTAAAGAGTTGCAAACCTAGAAGTGCCCAAGTGAAATTCTTCATTTAGACAAACTGTCCATGCCATGAGAATTTTAGCAAGTGCAAGAAAGCAGGAATATTCTGGAAGATTTCTGGAGGTGTTTGTCATCCCCAGACAGAGGTTAAGCCTGTGCAAGTTCAGACTCCCACTGTTGCTGCTGGAGGCATCCTCCTACTGTTGTGCTCCTGAGAGCTGCAGGGTTAGCCCTGCAGGTTTTGCGAAGACTAAAGACTGTCAAATTGTCCTCGGGTGCTTAACACAGCCTGTCACTTGTCAGTTTATGGCTGAGTTAAAAATTAAATGGTGTCTTACCTCACTTTATACAAAGTCCTGTACAGCTTTCTGTGCTGATAGGTTTATGGGCAGGGGTGAAATGTGGCAACGCGCTCAGAACCTTGCTTCCTTCACCGAAGGTGAAAGTTGGGAGCTGATTGATGTGCGAGTGGGTTAATAAAAAATTGAATTTTGAGGTCTTTGCTGTTACATATTGATCTCTTTTTGCTGGTTTCCAGTCTTTGTCCCATAGATATCTGTTCAGCTTCTACAAAATGTTTGAAGTACCCCCAAAAGCACTGTATAAATCCATTCTTAATATATCCTAAAGGAGATATTGCTGTGGAGTGCGGTGCTTGGGCTGTTGAGTCAGTGATGGTGGTAATCAGCATATCAGCAAGCTGAACAGTGTGACCAAGAAAGTATTTCCTTTTGGTACTCCTGGTCACAGCTACAGCATGTTGGCATCCCTTGCGGGAAGGTGGCTGCTGGAGGGGCAGTGTCTATCTTCAGAACTTAAGCAGGGGGACTGTCTTGGGAAAAAAAAACCAACCAGCCAACCAAAATCAAAGGTGGTGAAGGAAGGAGGGGAAGAAAAAGATCCTTTTCTGTATTGAATTCCTGTTAAGACTGGTCAGTAGTGTGACTTTGGTATTGTCCTGCTCCAGCAAGTCACAATTTGCAGAAAATCAACCTTCATCCCTCCTGCCCTAACCACCGTGAGCATCATTTGCATTTAGGACAGGAGGAGGAAGGACTGTGGGGCTGCTGCAGTCACGTTTAAACAAGACTAAAGATCATCTACAAACCAGTCGGGCCATTGTAAAAGAAAATGCAAGTAACTGTAGTTGGTTAGGCACACTGAATAAAACAGCTTGAGGCTTGAGAAACTGATGTGGGGACACAGACACAACACGATTGCACGTAAGAAAATACATTCTTAGTTATTAAGTACACTTCACTAGCTGTGATTTTTAAATTCAGAGCAATGGAACAACTGCTATCCTTAAAGAGTAGAAAAATGGATTAAAGAAAATAAACACCTTCATGTGAAAGACTTTTTTTTTCCCCCCACCTTTCCAGCACATTGTACTATATAGGTACCGGTCGGGAAGTCAGGTGTTCCCAGGGCTTGTAGCACATCAATCACAGCACTGCTGTGGGAGCCTGCTGCCACATCTCCTGGGTGCCTGTGGCAATGGGTGCTTGGAGATTGTCCAACAGCAGTTGTGTGTTTACTGGCTATTGCTCGGGTGGTCTTGCTTTTAGGATTTTCCTCACTTTAGTGTTTCAGGTGTGGTTTTTGTCTTTTTAGGCTTCAGTCATGCAACTGGTGATCCTTGCAAAGCCCCAGTGATTTCATCCTGCTTACCCTGGTATCGGTTACAGTTTCTGTAAGTGGGAGAGGAGGAGGATGGAGGTGAAGGAGCAATCCACAAACTTTAAGTACCTTATGTGATGAGGCAATCCTACAGTGCTTAACGTAGAGTTCTCTACATGCTGTTACACAGAACTACCTGCATGAAGGCAGTTTTCTTCTAGATCTTTCACTGACAGCTCTGCAACGTGGGATGAGTAATTTAATTCCTTCCTTCAGACCTGACTACGTTACTCTGCTTTCTTACTTAGAAAATGTATGGAAAACCCCAAAACCTTCATGTATCTAGAGGCGATGAGGTAGATACATAAAATATATGCATTTATATAGTTATCTAAAACCTGTACGTGCCCTATATTGGCTTGAAAGTTAAGTGACTGGGTCAGTCACTTGCCGAGACTGGACCTAGATCTTGCAAAAAGATTGCAGTCTTCCCAGGGGATTTTCAGGTTGAAGGCATTGCCGTGAGAATGTGCCGTTGATGGGATAAGTCCAAAGAGCTAAGTGACAGTGCTTTGGTTTTTGGAGCAAGCAAAACACTGCAGTCTGTAGCATGCGAGGGCACTAGCCTAGCAAGTGCTTGTATAAGCAGAAATGGTGAATGCATTTACTGTGATACTTAAACCACCAGAAATGAGCATTTTAACTACCTAGAAATCACCATATGTAGAACTTGATATTAGGACCAAAGGTGTATTGCACAGCATATGTTAAATGAAACTCTTGCGGGCACCTTGAGTCTTGAAACTGCCAGGTGAACCGCTTCAAAGGGTAAATCCTAGTTGACTGTGTCAAGGCAGAGCAATCAGGGGGCTTGGGTTTTGTTGTTTCTTCGCCTAATAAAGACCCAATTGTTGATACTGAAGGCCAGAGAAGGAGAAATGCTCCTGGACTCTCAAGGCAGAGAACTCCTTACTACTTTTTTTTTTTTTTTTTTCAGCATTCCCTCACAAAGTTGAGATGTAACAACGGATCTTAGCACTTTAATATGCAGCTTTACCTTCCTGCTGATTGTCCTCTTTCTTGAATCATATAGCCTCACCATGGCATGGGATGAATTTGTGTACGTGTTTGTGTGCAGTCAGTTCTTGTAGGCTTGTCTGCATGCAAAGACAATACCATTTTTCCCCATACATGCCCTACGGGACTATGCACAATTAAACAAACATGCATTTTCTTTTTTATATCATCTAAGAAACTCTGATGTTTCCTTCATTCTTGGATCATGTCCCTCCTCTTCTTTCCAGTCTGTCTAGCTGTTAGGTCTGTAGAGATTTTGATGTTATGGGAGACTTCTTTGGTGTCCTATCGCTCTGATACGATGGTCTGTGTGGTCTCAGCCTTGACGTGCAAGTTCCCTTTTGCGAGAGAGCTCTCTCCCTGGGAAGGGGGTGGGGACTGGAGGTGATGTCTACAGGGGCAAATACTCAGCTCCTATAAACAACCTCTGTGCACAACCATATCCAAGAGGGAAACAGATGTGCTTCTGCTGGGGACATACCCCACATTGCCACTGGGTCTCTTCAGCTGGTAGCTGTCACTGCACTGTGCACCACAGCTGTGAAATCAGCTTGTGATGGATTCCTTAAATCAACTCTTGGGTCCTAGGCGCTCCTGATGTAACAGAATGATCCTCTTGTCTACTCTTTCCTTAAGGTCAGGGGAACACAGGATTAGATTAAAACAGGTTCTCACCCTCTTCCCCTGGTGTATCTTGTGGGAAGTGTGTGATGGTCTCAACAGAACTTGGTTCAAAGCCCTACTACTGAGAGCAAAGTAAAAACCTTGATCAGCTTTAGTGGGTTTTAGATTGGGCTTCTAAGGAGCCGCTTACTCCATGAGGAGAGCGCACTGGGCTAGTTTAGATGCTGGCATAAGGGCTGCTCTTGCTAGTGGGGACTCTTTTTGCTGAGGTCCGTAGGTGAGCACAGTGGCTCTTTGGGTTCCCTTCCACTGTGCAGGGAGGGAGAGGCAACCGCTCAGCCGGGAAGCTGGGGAGGAGGGCATGTCAAATGACAGCTCGTACAACGTGCGGAGGGACTTGTACCAAGTGGAGCTGAGATGGCATGACCTACTTGACTTAGAAGAACACTACACCTCCGCTGCAGTCTTGTTCTGAGAGAACAAGGAGTAAACATGCATTTTTTATCAGGTGACCTGTGAGGTAAGGATGAGGAAAGTTAATTGGAATTGTCACTGCAGAGCTTCTTGCCAGAGGCTGTCATTATGCTGAAAAGTGACATTAATCATGTTGGCAGGATGGGACAATTTATTGTTTAATATTAAACTACTAAGATTTACCTTCTTAGTTATTCAGTCATGTTTTGCTGGTAGAGCTTTGGCTTGCTTTAGTTCCTGAATTGCCATTTCCTCTAAAATGCTCGTGGCTGCTATGGATATACTTGTAATACAACCCTTACATCTAAAAAAACCTATATAAACATCCACGTTTTGCTGGTGGTGTCTATTTCTTGGTTGATCATCTTTAGTAAATTGGTGTAATGACATCCCATACGTTGCTGGTTAAGGTGTAGCTGTGGTGTGAATGTGGAGGTGTTTAGGTATGTGCTATGCTTATACAAATGAAGATGTTTTAATTCACATATCTACCTAATTGTAATGAATATGTAGGCAGTAATTGTGATGGACTTAGCTGAATGTTTAAGGGTAAGAATGGGGGGGGGGGGGGGGGGAGAAGTACTAAAAAGGCTGTTTAAATTATATTTCTTCCAAGTGGTTTAATAGCAGCACATGCGGCTGTGTGGGCTCAACCTTAAAAATTAAACTCACGTTGAAATGCTTTCATTTCCATATTCAGACAGATTTGTGTGGTTTTATTGACTGGTTGCAAACAGTACATTAAAGCATATGCCGTCAAAATTAGGGCACAGTTTCCTACAGTGTAGTTCCTTTCTGCATGTTATTTACTGTTTCCATCTACGGAAATCCCAGTGGCAGAAGTCTCTACATATGTTCTCCATAAACCCACAAAAGGGGTGTGTGTTGTAAAGAATGGGGCTCATTAATGATGTGAAAATGGTACAGACTTTTGAGATAGCTTTTAGCTTTCCTGTACATGTTTCGGGATTCAGAATGTGTTAGAAATTATTAGTTCCTATCCGGGCACCTTATCAGCTGTTGGAGAATGCTGGAAGTTGGATGAGGCTTTGAACTCATGGTGTCTGTAGGGCAGGCCACATTGAATATTCCCCCTTTTGCTTCCTTGTGAGCTCCTTTAATTGATGCCAGCCGATGCTGATTTCCTGTTGAACTGTCTCACTTTTGGAAATTATTTTCTGTCAGTTTGTTCTATTAATAATCAGTAGTAAAAAGTAATGTTATGGAAGCCACTTCTAGGACAGGGTCCTTTTGGCTCTGTTATAACCAACAAGATCTTTCCTTTGCAACTGATGTGATGGTGTTGGATGGGTAAAAAGGTAATTTGCACATCGTGCTTATCAGGACTGTCCTGTGGTACCAGGTGGAACGGCTGTGAGCAGCTTGGGAGGTCCATGGAGACATGCATCTTTCTGCTGCTCTGCTTTCACCTATGGATAGCAGGAGGGGAGCTGGGATGTAGCTGTCATCTGATACGTGGATGTGGGGAGGCAAATCTCATTCTCGGAGGGATCCATGAAGCCGTAGTTGCTCTCCTGCTAAGGCAGCTACCCTTTTGTGTCTGCATATGCTGCAATAGGAAAGAAGCCTTTTGTGCCCTTGTGGCTCTTAGTTTGCTGTTTCTGGAAGCCGAGACACACACTAGCCCTCACCATGCAAGGCATTGCCTCATGTGCAGCGTAGTTCAATTAGTTCTGATGATAAAATACCTTTTGCAAGATTTTGTCTGTAGGTGGTCAGATTAGGATGGATCATTTGTTTAACTAGTTACTCTATTTTCCTTAGGAATAATAAGATTGGAACAAGTAATTCACAACGTGCAGTTCATCCAAAAGAGTAAGTCCTCTCTTCCAAGCTCTTGAAGCATATGAACACCCATTAATCTCCTAGCACTAGAACAGCCACGTGGACTAGTGTTACTGAGACTGTTTCTTCATTGATTGTCCATCAACAACTGAAAATAGCTGAAGCAAATGTATTCCAAGTGCACAGATAAATACAGGAAATTGTTTTGTAGTAGTGTTTTCTTGCTTTAAACTGTTACTTTCATACCAAGTGTGTGCTCGGTCTTTATTTCCGCATTTCTTTGTTTCGTTTTCCTTGGAATTTGTGCTGGTCGGTTAAATCCTCCTCACCTATTCAAGGTGTTACTTGTGAAGCTGACTAAGGTATGCCATCTCCTATGTCCATCTGAATTGAAAATACCATGGCTAACTTTGCAGAGTAAACCACTGAAATACTAGAATAAAGCAAAGTCATTTTATGCAGTAATTACTGATACGTGAGGGGTCGGTTTCACCTAGCTCTGCAGTTGGCAAGTAGACGTTGTGTGACAGCAGGAGGATGTAGCCTAATTAAGACAAATTGATTATTTATTTTGTGACACCGAGCACATGTACTGGGTTACAGGAGATTTATTCTATCTTCTGTTTCCCAGACTTCATGGCCCCACGGTCACACGTGTTCAGGATGAGTTGTGTCCGTATTTACTTATGGTGGAGCCTGTTATTGGGACACCATATGTCTTTACAGAACTCAGACACACATTTTTGGTATGTTATTTTGGTGGCAGCTTCTCCTCTGTTTATGCCTTCATTTTTCCTGAGTGAAGAGCACCATGTTGTAGTTTTGCCTTTGTAAGTCAGATTGGGCTTAGCAGTTGTTTATAGGAAGCCTTTGAACCTCTCTGTCTCAGCCTTAATTTCTCTCTTCCACTCTCCCCATCATTAGACAGGGATGTGGCACAGCCTGAACGCTTGCATCTGGGCTCTTTGACCACAGGAGGGAAGACTGTAGCTTCCCTCAAGTAATTTTGGGCTAATGCCCCCGTGACTGGGGTATAGCAAGGACATAAAAGACCATGATAGTCAATAAGGAGAGCAAAATACTGCTTCATGAAAATATGCTCAGCCAAGAGGCAGTTCATTTTGAAAACAGTTTTAATTGGTTTGGAATGATTTGGGGTGAGCTACTTCACATGGCATATGTTTTCTAGGAAATGGGCCAGCTCAGTAATAAGGCTACCAGAAAACTGGCACTGTACATGTGGATGCAAGGGGCTTGAAGGAAGGAAACCTTAATAAAGGCTCATACTATCTTATCTGAATAACCTCAAGAGGGCTCAGTTCAGATGCCTCGTAGTTTCCAGGAATACTGACAGTTCTGCTACCATAACCAAGGTAATTGTACTGGTGATCAAACTTTGAGGTCTACCTCAATTAGCTTCTGCTTCAAGGCTGTTCCCTTGGCTGGTACAATCTAGGGTTGTGCCATGTAGGTCTCTGTGGCTGTTTTGAGTCAGGTCAGGTAACAACATACCTCTTTGGGCAGAGATATACTCGTGGCCAGGCAGGCGTAGAGAAGCACAAATGTGACTAAATTAGGTGCAATCATATTAATAAGGTACAGTTGTATTTTTCTGATATCTGATGATGTCATTATGAGATAGGGCATCATCCTTTTGTTGGCAGATCCAGCCCAGTCTTGTTCCCATAGTCTTATGACATCATCCCCACGATGCACTTAGAACTGAGGAGACCATCTCCCCAAAGGAGGGAGCGTGTGTGCTGGGTATCCTTTACCTGATATTCTCCCTCCTCACCCAGTTGGGTCCTCATCCAGCAGGAGAGAGAAAACATACCATGCCATGGCCAGACTGATGAGGAGATAGATATCCCTTCTTTCTGGTGGAGAAGCTGGTGTTTGGCAAAGTGTCCTAGTCCATGCCCAGAAGGAAAGATTGGAATAAGGAGCAGCTGTCCATTTGTAATAGCTAACAACAAGGTTTTCATTCTTTCCACACCTCCAATTTGGTTGTGCCTCCTCCAGTCTCCAGGCAACTTTTTCTGATCAATATGCAGCTGGAGGGTGGCCTTCAGCACCTGAAAGGAGAAGAGTGAGACTTCCACCAACAAGAGGAAGGAGGGACCAGACAAAGCTCCTTGCTGCTCCACTGCTCATTTCCTGTTTTTATGTATTTCCCCAATTCCTACAAAACTCAGAAATCTGTTTCTTAATGCCTGAGAATAAGAAGCGGTAGAGCACTGGAATTTCTTAGTTTGCATTCAAAATACCATGTCTTCTAATCATCTCAGAGCCACAGACATGAAAGCTCCTTCCAGAGAGATGTCACCAGAGGTCACACGTTTTCCTTTGAATGATGAGCGGTGCTTTTAAAGGAGCTTAAGATAAACTTCAGGCCTATGGCCCATATGATCTATTTACTGCAGCCCTTAGTTAAGCAGGAGCAGTGATTCTGTTATTAAAGCTTGGATTGAAACTCAGAAAATCTTGCGTGCACTTCCCTGATGCGCTATAGAGCCTGTGCATATTTTCAGGCAAGGCATTTTATTTTCCTTGGCCTCAATACATAATCTTTTTTTTTTTTTTATTATTAAAAAAGGCACAATACAACATAGTTCTTAAAACTATTTTCCTTGAAAATGAAGCCACAGATAATCCTCCAAAATCAGAGACAGGGAGCAGGCGGTAGCACAACAGCTGGGGAACAGGAGACGGGCTAGGGAAGACCAAAGGCAGGTAACCTTCCTGTTGTGTAACTTATATATGAACATATTCTGCACCGATGCTGAATTACAAGTTACTCATTTATTTCAGAGAGCCTCTGTGTCATACATACAGGTACATGGTAATAACTGCGGTTTCCTTTTCTGTCTTCTGTTTGTCTATATTGGGCTATAAACTTTTCAAAGACCAATGTCTTTTCTCAGTATGTGCACTGCCTACTGTAATGGGTCCCACTCTCAGGCAAAGCCTGCGTGCGTTAACAATGTACTTGGCATGTAGTTATAAACTAGAAATAAATAGGATCAGATCCTAGAAGGTTGTTGGTGTTTGCTCTTGTGATTACATCTGTGAGAACTGTGGGATACAGGACTTCAATTTTTTTTTTTTTTTTTAGCAGACTGCCTTGGAGTCTTTCAGGCCCTGTGGTTGAAAGGAAAAGTCTTCTTTTTCTCAGCGTTCAGGCGCCTTAGTCCCTGATCCTGACCTAGAAGACAGCTAGAAAAGCTTGAGCTGGTTTAGCTCCATAAGCTGCAGTGCGGGGCTGACTCTGTAAGTGAGATGGGGCTCATCCTGAGCTCAAGATGCACAAGGGTTGTACGAATTGGCTCCAGCAGCTGTTCTCCAGCAGCTCTGTGCTCCTGACAAACGGAACCCATGGCTATAACATCTGGCAGCACTGAGAGGTGTCTGGCTAATCATGTTGCTGGAATCTGATGGTATCTTCCACATGTACAGGAAGAGCAGCCTCTCAACTCTGGGAGCATGTGCAGGGCTTTCTGCCTCTCCACAACAGCCATGGAAGTTTCCTGTTCCTCTTGGCTCACCTTCCTTATGCTCTTCTAGCACAGATGTTCGCCCTCAGCAGAGCTCATGGCCTGACAGGCACTCAGCCAGGAGCAATCCCTGAAGTCTGGACCAAGGACTGTGAGTGTTGTCACATCCTCTTGCATGTGACATGATGGGCAGAACATGATTCTAGAGCTGAAAGGTAAGGCTTTTCCTTGTGGCATCATAGCATTTAGGTTGGAAAAGACCTTTGAGATGATTGATTCCAACCGTTAACCCAGCACTGCCAAGTCCATCTCTGAACCGTGCCCCTAAGCACTGCATCTACATGTTTTTTAAACACCTCCAGGGATGGTGATTCCACCGCCTCCCTGGGCAGCCTGTTCCAATGCTTCACCACCCTTTCAGTGAAGAAATTTTTCCCTAATATCCAATCTAAACCACCCCTGGCACAACTCGAGGCTGTTTCCTCTTGTCCTGTTGCTTGTTGTCTGAGAGGAGAGACCAACCCCCACCTGCCTATGGTTCATCCACTTCTCTTAAGGAGACCTAGTATCTTTCTACATCTGTAGAAATAGTTTTTAAACTGTAGGGTGGTTTTAAAATTTTAAATATCCCCCAAATAGAAATTACAATATTTTGTTACCAAATGCATCAATGCAGAGGTTGAGATTCTTATTGTGTTTTTTATTTCTATACACGAGTGTTTTTAAACAGCTTTCTGTTGCTCTGTAATGTTGTGTCTAGATCTGTGAATCCGTTTTTAAACGTGTGGATCAGGAATGTAAAGATCAGTATTTGCCAGGTGGGCAGAAGTGCTGGTCACTATATAATTGAGTTTTAGGACGTTGTATGCTATGTGTGACTCATTTGACGTGAGGTCTGAACTATGCTAAAGTGTCTGAAATCCTCTGTTACAGAAGGTTGCGGTCCTTCTGGTCAAGTGGGTCAGTAACCTTTGGTTTTCAGTCACTTTCTTTAATATTTGTTAAGGTATTTATGTAACACAGCTTAGTGTTTCAAGGAAGCTATTACGCACTTCTGATTAATGAGCTTCTGTTCTGAAAGTTCCCCAAGTTTTAGATGCTAGCTCTAAAGAAGAGACAAGTTCGCTAGGTAAATTAGGTAATAAAATACTTGGTTTTAAAATTGTTCCAACAGGTGTTTGGTGTTGGTGGCTTTGCTGTGACCTATCAAGTCTGTAATCTAAAGGTCAAAACACTATTTTTGACTTGTTCTTTCTTTATAAAAGTATTGCAATCAGTGTTCTTTTTTGTGGGGAAAAGCATGGCGCTGTGACTAACCAGTGCAGCCTGGTACTTATGTAGTCTCCAGCAAGTGAAGTACAGCTTTCAGTCTGCAAATCATTTCCTGAGATTGGTCAGCTTAGGAAAAAGCATTGTTATTTTAATGCATTTTGATACAATCAGAAGCATGTGGTGCCGAGAGAGAATAATAATTTTCTTTACAGGGATTTAGTTTCAAGAGGGTAGAAATCTGTATTTGCTCTGCTTTTCTTGTTGGCTTGCCATTGCTAAGTGTTTTCAGATGTGCCATACAGTTCTTTTTGAGGGAGGAAATAAGGCATCTAATGCTTTTGACTGTATTGCACCATGGTTTCTCATCTCCTTAGCACCACCTGCTTGCTTAATCCGTAAGCCAATTAAAGTACAATAATGGAAAACAGTTTTGAACTGCTCATAAATAAAGGGAATTATCAGAGAAAGGGTGATAGGAAATTGAGAGGAGGAACCATGAGCATTTTGCCCAGCACTATAATCTGTGTCTCCTGCGGTGCTGGCTATTAATGTTCATGGTGAATTTGTCTCATTTTGTCTGGTCACCGACACCAGGATTTTCAGAGGAGGGAAGGGGATATACCATGGGGATTTGAGAACACCAGGGCCCTTTGAACTTCCTCTGGTTTCTGTTTCACTGCTTCGTCTTGCACTAGTCTCATGTCACAATGTCATCAGCTGTTAATTAGTTCTCTCTTGGGAAATGTCAATATCAAACAGGATCTGAGGAATTGCGGTATCTACGTGGCAGAGACCCCCGCCTGCCCTGGGGCAGCTGCGGGCAAAGCCTGTGGTGAGATGCAGGGCTTCATCCTGGAGACTGTGAAGCCTCAACAGATCAGTGCTCCTCAGCCTATCTCAAACCTACTGCTCGAGCCAGGGCCTTTCACATTAACTGCATCCTAGCTGATGCTCAAAGCCTCCATAATTTGCAAAAAAATGCCTTTGGATTGGCTGATTCCTGGTCTTAAAAGCCAAGTCCCATGTTAGGTTAGTGGCGAGCAGTAACAGGCAGCGATGATCACTGCTTTGCCTGGTGATTCCTCTGCGTTACCCACGGTGGCCAGGAAGCACAGACTTCAGCACCCAGCATCGACCACCTGAGCTTTGTGAAGCAGTAGATGATGACAAATCTGCTGCAGCTAGAGGCGGTTGCTCCTACAGGCTCATCTTAGCTGAGCCAGATGGCTGTAAAAGAGGAGGCGGTACTGATTTCTGTAGGATTCCTAGACCCTCGACCCACAGGAAGTTTTCCCAAAATGCAGGAACCTCCACACAGCTTCTGGCTTCTGACAAAAGTAGTTACAAGTTAGCATTATTTTTTAATTATGTGGGAAAAAAGATGCCACAGTTCCTCATGAAACTGGGGTATAGTGGTCTCCCACTGCTGGCAGCTTCTCTAATTTTTTCAAACTTTGTGAAAGATGTAGGGTATTTTATGAAAGTAAGCAGAGTTATCGGGAGTGCTGTAAAAGGAAGATACTCCTGTTTTTACTGAAACCCTAAACTTTAATAAGGACACACAAGTGTGTATTCTTCATGGGCATGCTGGCCTCGGCTTGACCTCAGCTAGCCATCTGGATCCCTATTTCTTAATAACATATAGTCTGCTGAATTTGGCTTTTATGATTTATAGCTTAAGCTATTTAAATGCAGAACATTTGTTTCACAGGAACTATGTAATTTTCAAATAAACAAGTGCTTGGAATATATATTCCATTATGGGAGAGAGTTTTCACAGCAAACTCTTCTCCCAAATGAAGGCAGGTCAGTTTTTCCTGTCTTGTCTTTGGGGAAAGCACTTGTTTCCCCGAGTTAGGTTTGGATTTGATGTTGAAAAAGCTAGGAAGTTGAGCTAAATGGACTTTTTCTAATCAAACCTTTTTTTGTTAAATGAGAAAAATACTATTCATAAAATGAAAACTGTTCTTGCGAAAGGATTGGTTTCAGAACCTTCTCATTCCTGAAAATTTCTCCCCCTTTTTTAGACACCTTTAGACAAACAGGAGAAAAGAATAATTCAGTTTGGAATAGCTTGAATTTCTGAAGGAAAACTCAACTCAGAGGAAAAAAATAAAGTAAAACCCAGTTAAAACATTTGAGTTGACCCAGTCTGAAATATGCAGTTATGGGTTGCTTTGGGGTTAAAGGGTCGGTGTTTTTTGTTTGGTTGTTTTTTTTATATCTTGAGCTTGGATTGAGGAAACGTTTCAGAAACCTTGTGGGACCTGCCAAGGCAATCCCTGCCAGCTCTGGGCATTGGTGATGGGTGCAGCACCATGCCGAGCAGTACCGATCCACCTGGGGAATTTCCACCTGGCTGAGTGCAGCCCAGTAAGGAAACAATAACTCAGGTTTCCAAAGCAGTGTGACTGCCTCGCCTGGCACCTCAGCCCAGCTGAAAGTATTCGTGTTTCAGGAAGGCTGAGGGTGTGGGGTGCTGAGTCACCCTGGGCTTCTGCTGCGTCTGAAGCTGAGAGGGTCCCCATAGCGTGGATGACTCCCAGGAGCTGCCTATTTATTGGTACATGGAGAAGGCCAGTCCACAGTTTCTTTAGAAGCAAAAGAATCAGCATTAAAATCAGAATTAAATTAAAAATCTCTTTTAATTTAAAAGAGAGGGGATGAAAAAAGATACTGGTCAAGTGGGTAGCAGCAAGACTTGTGTCATTAGCTTTATTTATGGACGTTGTTTCATTCTAGCCCTGCTGCCTGTGTTCTGAGCAGAAAAAGCCCTGAAAATAAAGTAGGATTTGTCTCTCACAAGAGCAGACAGGCAGAATGGATCAATGAGAGGATGCGCTTGCAAGTGCCCACAACCCCCAAACACAGCTGAGCAGTGGGATGGCTGCTCCCGGCTGTCAGGCTGGCCCTTTGTGCCCGCATGTTATAGAGGTGGTAATGTTGATGCTGGTAAGCACTGAGCCTGGCTGGGAAGGTGGGTAATTGGCAGGAGGCTGCGTGGGACTGCATCCCCAGAGCCTGGGGAGGGTAAACGAGCTGGGGAGTGGGTGTTCATGGGCCCTGGGGAATGGGGAAGCCAGAGATTGCTGCTGCAAGTTGAGCTTCAGACTTTTTATGAATTGTATAAATGGAGGGTTACAGACTTGCTGAGTATGGTGGTCTGAACTTTGAGAAATTGTTTACACATCCATTTTGGAGAGAAGATTTGAGCCTGGCCTTGACAGCATCTCAGGGAGCACCCACAGTCTGTTTTGGAGCCTCTACCCCAGCTTGAAATTCTGGTTTATGACAGCCCTCTGCCCAATCCCAACATTATATTTCCAGCTTTGCTACCTGCATACAGTGAGGCAGCTGTGCCTGAATTGTTATCTGCTGAACCCACCCATGCTCCACTGCAAACAGGCAAGGGCTTGCATGTAACTGGGAGAAGAGGTTTTGCCCCTTTTCTTAATTTCTTTATTAGATACAAAGTATGAGGTTTTGTTTTTAGGGAATCCATGGAATGAGACTCTTAGGGACTGGAGAACTATCATACTTCAGTTTCTTCAGACTGTTTTCCTACTGTCACATCTCTGGGGACTGTGTGATGGTGGCACTTGTGGGGCCCCTGTTCCATCAGCATCACTGATCTTTGAAAGAAATTTGCATTTCTTACCAAATGCCTCATGTTAAGCAAATGTCATTTGAGTTTGCTGCTCTTAAGAGTTTAGCAAGGAAGAAGACGACAGGTGGACAGTGGAATGAGAGGAAAACCGGAGAAGGGGGTAAGCCTGGATGTGGATGTGCTGGTGCCAGCTGTGTTGAGGCTGAATATGTAACTGCTGGCGCGTCCTGTTTCACAGTGGAAATATCTCTTCCTGGCTGGTTCTGGTATCATATTTTCTCTGGCGGGGAGCGTTGCTCATTTACTTAAGTCATCAGCAGGTTACTAGTTTTCCACAAAGCAGGAACCAGGTGTATACTAAGAAAAATTTTATGGCAGGTGTGGCTGCTTCAGCAGTCCCCAGCCTGGGAGAGACAGTCTGCTTTTATGAGCATTGACATTGGTCAAGCAGAAAATCAAGTTCAGATTTGGGGATAGATGTTGTCTGAGTGAGGAGCTGAATTTTTTTCAAAGATTGTTACTTCTTACTGAACTACAGGAAGGCATGCATATATGCGGGTCTTTGTCTCCTTCCACTACAAGTGGCTTCATGCAGCGTGCAGTCCCTAGTCATCGTGTCTGGCTATTTGTGCAGTGGTTCTCCTACTCATGGCCTTCCCGACTGAGACACAAAACCTGGCAGCACTCGCTGTCGTGACTTGAGATGTTCCTTACATGATGTCTGTTCCACCTGTCTGTCCATGGTGGTCTCTCCCACTGTAGGGGCAGCAAGACAGACCATGTCACAGGGCTCCAGGTGACTCAAGTCACAGCTCAGAATGTTAGGTTGAGCTACTGATGTGATGAGTGTGAGCTGAAATTCAAGATGAATGATAAAGTCAAACAGCCAAGGCACACATGAAACTATTTTCCCCATCATGCTGGCTACTAGTCAGGGAATCTTCTGCAGCAGTGTCAAGCAGCTGGCCTCGGACAGCGGTGCCTTAACCATGACAGCTGCTGTGGTTAGACAGTGTCTATCCAGAGTAGGAAGACAGTGGTGATTCTGTCCTCAAGGGCTGCTGTCACCCCCTGTCCTCTCCTAAGTCACCTCTCGCTATACATTCTTGTTGCAGGCCCTGGTGAGGTCTCAGTCACGGTCTCTGGTTCCTCCAGTGAACTCCACCGTGGCACAGAAGGGAGGCTGGCCCTCACCAGGGTTGATGTTCAGTCTGTGGATGTCTTTTTGTGAAAGCGTCTGGCACCTCAGAGACTTCCCCAAAACCTCTGAAGCTGAATGATGGAGTTGGTTGCTGGGCTGTCCTGCTTAGCAGCTCCTGAGCCGGTGTGATGTGGCTGATAGTAGGTTGATGACAGTTTCTGGATGCTGTTCCTGGGGTGCCTGGCTGGGATGTGCAAGGGCTGGCAGCAAACATTTCTTGGGACTCCAGAGGTGCCTGGAGGAAATGATGACGGGGGATGTCTGGAAAATCCCCAGCAAAGCAAGCAAAAATCTTCCAGTTGTCAACTACTAAAATACTTTGCTTTACTTAATTCCACTTCACTCTGTGACAGGTGACTTGTGCATTCCAGATTGCTAATGGAGATAAGCAGTTTAGAGGTGATTTAAAAGATAAAAGGTTTAAAGTCTCTGGGAGCTTTTGCTTTGCAGTTGTAGGATGCATAGGAAGGCCATGTGTTAATGGGCTGTGTGTGAAATGGGTCTGTCAATATGATCATGAGGAAAGCAATGTGGTTCGTTCCAAAATAGTGCCAGTAAAACTTCCATAATTCGCCATGGTATGTGGTCAGTACTGCCCCACTGCTGCTTGGCTGCAATGCTCTAAACTGGGGAGAAGGAAGAAGCAGAAATGCAAAGTACAGTACTAAAATTTTTTGGGGGAAAAAAAAAAAAAGGCTAGGAATGTCTGCTAACCTGTACTGCATCACCTGTCATGTTTGCTCCCAGGTGGAGGTCTTCAGGCAATGTTTTTATGCCATTTGTATTTATCTTGGGCATCTCTGGTGGCACATATGCCACAACATTGGAGTCGTGCCTTCGAGGATGTGCTCTAGCCAATGTCTTCTGTGTCCCTTCATTGTTTAATCTGGTGCTTTCAGCCTTATTATCGCAAATATATCCATCTCAGTGTAAAACTGCAGCTTAAACTCAGTTACCATGGGTACCACACAATTTGCACAGCCTGCTCTCCACTCCTTAAAGTTAACTTTGGAGCATTTAAAATTAGAGATAACATACAGCCAGCTGATTACAGAAACCTGTGGACTAGCTTCAGGCTAATGTGGCTTCCCCATAACGGCCCCAGAGCAACCCCGAATCCTGAACCGTGGCGTTTCTCCTGGCATCATGTAGTTTGTGTTAATACGCATGCTGGGAAAAAGCTGCCCTGGGTTACTACAGGATTATGGAGTTATACAGTGTGTTACATCAGGGGCAATTCTGAGGATATGTGTTCAACCTTATTATTAGAAGCAGAGGCTGAGACACCTTGGTTTTCTCCCTGTCTCGGGGAGACAGTGCTCTGTGTGCTCTCTTACACACAGGAATTATCTCACTCTCCAAACCTGTAAAATGGGATTTAATCAGAACCATCTTCTGAAGTTTAATTAACACCCTTAAACTGTGTAATATCACACCCACTAGAACAGTAAACCCAACCCAAGCCAAAAAAAAAGTGACATATTTTTATTGTGTTATACTTTGCATTTCCATCACACCTCTGAAATACCAAGTTGACTTTTGTGGGTATAGGATGTACTGAGGAAATCTGTCTGCCTAATATATCCCAGGAAAATCTGCAGGATGAACAGAACTGGTGTGTTAGAGGATCCTCAAGCAAGAGAATGGAGCCAAGCTAATGCAGCAGCTCTTGCTTTCTAACGCCCTCTCATGTCCTCCTTCAGTTCTCGGGTGCAGAAGGGCCCCTTCCTGCCCCTTGAGACCCCCTGTAATGGTGAAAGACTCCTGCGCTGTCCTTTGGAAGGCAGTTGTTGCAGCTGCCTTGTCTGTTCACTTCTGCCCTGTGCATCGGCTGTATCTGTATTACAGTCCTGTATGCTCTAGGGAAAGGAAACCCCGTCTTTAACTTTAGACGAGATTCTGGAAAACAGAGCAGCAGAGAACTTAGCATGGAGAAACTACTGCTGCTTTCCCTCTGGGATGAATCTTCTACCACTCCGGTAGCACAGGACTCAGCAGTAGCAACCGAGAAAATGCCCTTGTTGCTGCTGGGTTGGAGCGTGTCCCCGGAGTTGCAGTGCAGGCAGCACAGACCTGCGGCTGGTCTGCAGTGTGTGCTTGCAGCAGGGTTGTCCAGATGCGCAGGGTCCTGCTCGCTCTGGGCAGCGCACCTGCAGCTTCCCTAAACCCATGCTTAGCAGAGCTGGAAGTGGCTCTGCCCAGCCATCGGTCTCATTGCAATGCTTTGTCCTGATGCTTTGTCCCAGCTGCTCAGGCCCTCTTCTTCCCTCCTCTCCTCCCTCAAATTATGTGAGATCTGAGGGAAAGACTCCTATACTGTTGGTTTGCAACAGCCTGGCTGTCAAGGCTTTTGTAAGGAGATGAAAGGCAATGGCTGATTTTCCCTGTTGATGGTGTCTGTCGCTCATGACTGAGTCAGAAAGCCCTCTGCGATCCTGGCGCATCCTGGCTTTATTCGCTGCAGGAGCTCTGCTTGGGAACAGCCTCGTTTCAACACGCACTTTTGGTTTTGCATCCATGAGCTTACTGAAGGCTACGGTTTGTTTTGGAAAGTGCTGTTAGTCCAAAGACAGATTAAATGCAGTATTTAATAAGACACATGTAGTATAGTACCCATGTTCTGAAGTCACTGGGGTTTTTTGTTGTTGTTCATTCAAAAAGGGGAAAGAATAAAAGGAAGAAATCTCAATCACTTCCTACAAACTTAGTAGTAGTGTTTGGCAAATTCCTGGCTACGAGAGGTAGCGGGGAATGTAAAGTAATGTCCCAAATGGAAAAACCTCCAGCTTCTGCTGGGAGCTCTGTGTGTGTGGTGCTGGACCAAAGTGTGGAAATATGTCTTCTGGTGTGTGATGTTAAGGTGAGGACAGTGTGCCCTAATAAGTGGAAGATTCCTTAGTCCCAGATCTTAAATACTTTCTCTTGGCTACCAACTTGCAGGGTTGCTGGTTTCTATTTCACTAAATGACTGTAGCAGACAGTCCGTGTCTAGAAAAGTCTCTAGTGATCTTGTCCTCTCCAGCATGTGAAGTTATAGTTTGTGTCCCTACAGTGGTTTAATGGGTATCTGAAATAGCTGAGGCTTCTTAAAGCAAATGGCAAAAACTGTGGTATGTTTGCTATGCCAGCATCTCATCAGCAAGTCTTGTAATGGCCCTTCTCCTGGAGGCCAGATTCTTCCGCAAATGAAGCCAGCCAGAGCCGCAGCCAAAGAGGGTGTCTTGGAGGAACTCAAAGTGACCTGAGCTCTTTCTGTTTTGCTGATGAACTGAGAAAAAAATAGGCTAGCAAGTCATTTTACAAGTCTCTTAAGCTATCATAAGAATTTATAGGAACTCATTATAGAATAAATTATAGATATAAAATAGCAGGTGGCACATCTTTCAGGCAGTATGCATTAAAATTCATCTTGACAAGACCAGGAAAACAGCCCCCAGACCTATCTTCACTGAGCAACTACAAAGGAAGTAAGTTGTGGTTAAGAGAAATTGAGTATTAATGACAGGTCTATGCCAGTAAATGCAGCAAAACGCCTCAAATGCCTCAGCAATAATTGTCATCAGAACAATTTCTTTCCCTGCTAGTTATAAAATCAGATACACTGTTAGAGACACCATTTGTAAAACCCAGACAGCATATATTTTCATCAAACGTAGCAATTGTCTCTGAGGTTCCAGAAACAAACCCCCTTGGGGTCTTAACTGGGCTGCTATACGCAAGCTGTGAAAACATTGATGTACTCGTTTTATCCTTTGCTTTCCTTGTCCTTCTCAGTTTCCTTTCTTTATTCCTTACTTTCTGGCAGCCACTAATGCAGCCAAGTTACTTCTGCGCCAAGAGGATGAGGAAACTGTTTCCTCCCAAGCCAACTATGCTGACATGGCTAACTTTGATTTCCCTAAATGATTGAGCACTGTCTCCTGTCTGCAGCGTATTTCAGACTCTAGTTACCCAGGATTCTTGGATGCTGAGAGCGCTTTTCATCTTTCCCAGCTCCTCCTCACAGCTAAAACCAAGCTGGACTCTGTCTTCTACCTTCACATGGGCTGTGAGCAGCTCCGACTAGCAGTAGCAGCCCCAAGATGCTTTTCTCCATGAACAGACTTCTCTCAACCTGTAGGGTTTTAAAAATTTCTTCTAACCTACTGAAAAATTTGATGTGGATGTTACAGTGCAAAGGAAATTTCTGTAGTCACCAGACAAGCAGTGGGAATGAAAAAGTATTGAGAGAAATCCAGTCATTTTGACACTGAAGCACTTTAATAGCTTTTAGAATAAATAAATATGTGATGGCAAGATCAGCACTGCTTGTTTTTTTGCAGCATTAAAACTTTTTCTAGATCAGCTGGATCGAAAGGGAACATTTCCTAAGAGTACTGCTGAGCCAGCTTTCAGAGGTAGGACATGTTCTAGGAGTGAGAAGAGTACTGGGTTATGTGCTGCCTCAAGCCCATTCAAACTGAGGGCGAACATTTTGGTGTGGGTTTTTCTCAGTCAGGGTGGCAGTGGACTCCTGATTCCCAAGTTGGGGCAGCATCCTACTGCAGTCCTTCCTCAATTTCTGGGCCATGTCTGCAGCAAGGGTAGGCTGCTGCCTTCTGCCGATAGTCAGCAATTTACACCAGCATAACCTGGTGACTGGATTGCCTCCTTTAGCTGCAGTGCTTTAAAAGGTATTTGCTATCCACATCAACGCCAGCGTAAATTGAGATATATTTGACCTTCATTCTGCAGCACTTTGGAAGACTGAATAATAAATGCATAGTGAATTCTGCCCTCCAGATATCAGATTCTTTTTCTTTGCATCCCTTTGAAAAATGTTTCTTATCTTATTTTAAGCCTCTGCTGCAGAGGGAAAAGCATGGGGGGTGTGGGAAATGGGAAGGAGGAGGAGCGTGTACCCTAAAAGGAAAAATCTATGTGGAATCGGGGCTAACGGGTCAGATACGTTTGCAGCCTTAGTGTTTGCAGACTAACGTGTATAGTGCACTGCTGGGCCAAACACTAAATGCTTAAAAGTATTTTGTGGCAATTCAGGTTTTTATCGTTGCTTGCATGCTGCTCTGGGGGATTATGTAGGAGAAGACAAGCTCCCAGACTGAAGAGTTTAAAGTCTTAAATGTGCAATTCTGCAGCCAGATCGGTGAAGCTAATAGAACTCTGCAAGGCAGAGTCAGGGTCTTGGGGGGATGGGCTGACCCCTCAGGATAACAGCACAGCTCCTTTCTGAGCGAGCAGCTTAGGAGAGGTCTGCACTTAGTCCTATAATTTTCATCACAGATAACTGTGCAGAACAGGTGTGGTATTGGGGAGGTCATACCCGGAGTCTTTTAAACAGCCCCCAAAATGAAAGAAAGGGAAACGGCTGTAACAGATTTTTATTTTTTTTTAATTGGATAAAATATATAGCTCTATCGGGCCAGTTGTTTTTGCATGTTTAATAGGAGGAGAAGCAGAAGCAGGTGCACATTAATGAAGAACAGTTAACAAATACCTCGTACACGAAAGGGAGTCTTAGTCCTCTGTTGTACATATGTATGTATATGCACAGTGGGGTTTTTCTATCAGTTTTTATGTTTAACCAAAACACACAAACATGTTTGTTTAACAAAATGAAGGAAACGCAATCCCTAATATATGCAACAGGACAGTAGGATGCAGTCAGTGATGTGTTCTACTCATAGGTGAATGGCAGAGCCAGGATAAGCAGGTATCCTTACCAATTTTACACTAGGTTGCAGTGTATTCAGTTTAGAGCTGTCTAGACCTGTGTTAGTCTGCATCAACAGAAAATCTGTACAATGTACCTAAGTGAAAGTAAATGTATGCTAAATGCACTTAGGAGTCTGTATTTGTGAACAGGACTTCCGCAAGGTTTCTTCATGGTGATAAGCTCGCATGATCTGATAAAGGTTTCCATATCCAAGATTGAAGGGTCTCCTAATGGCAGCTTCCCATTAGGAGTGGAAAAAAACTCATCTCTTTTGTGCCCTGTCTCTTGGGAAAGGTGACGCTTGGACTGGCCAAGGCGCTGTCCCCTGCTGTCCTGGCTTTTGGACATTGACAGGCCAGAGTCTCCCTTTTCTAAAGGCTGTGCCAGTTTTAATGAATTCCTTATTGGGACAGGTTCTTCAGGGATTTCTGTCTGAAGCAAGAGGGTTAGAGAGAAAAACAAAAAGAAACCCATCCTAACACATTCTGCACTGTGATTATTAAAGATGCTTATGGGAAGTGGAAAAACCCATTCATGTATGTGGTGCCAGGTTCTGACCAGGCACTTAAATGTTAACTTCTTGCTTTCTAGATAACTGTCCCAAACGTGGAGCTGTTGGCTGCTCTGTGTGACCAGGTGTCTCCTCTGTTTCCTAAGGGAAGAATCTTTGAAACATCTCCCTTACTTCCTGGTCGGCAAGAGGTAGAAGTGCTGATGACAGCCTGTCTTCAGCAAATTCCTGGGGCAGCAAAACTGATTTCCATTTCTGGCATCTGTATTTGGATTGTCTGGTATTTTTTGTATTCTACTGCCAGCTAAAATCACATTTATTGCAGTAGAACTTTAGCAGAAAGGTGATCGATGTTTCAGTTCAAACTATTAGAGTGCACGTTCAATGGTGCTAGTAGACCATGTGAAAGTACACAGCAGGTTTTTTTAATGCCATCTGATCATCTGGCGTACATGTTGCAGGTGTGTCCATGCTTCTGTTAATGTCTCTGTTGAATGCCTCTGTCTTCTGCATTTACCTTTCCCAAGAGGCGTGCATCCACCTCCTCTGGTTCTGACTACGTGGCATTATTTTGCATCGGTGACACATCAGAGGGCTGTTGGGACGCCAAGTGCTGAACACTCAGCTGTTGAGAACATCGATCTTTCTGCTGAGCCAGAGCAAATTTAATTAGCTTATTTTAACATTTCTCTTCATCCTGCGGGTGGGTAGAATTGATGCTGTCTGGAGCCTTGTTTCCACGTAGCTCATTTAGTGTAAGTAATTATTGCATGTAAGTGAATGGTACACTCTGCTGACAGCCTTTGCAGTAAGGTGGAGCAGTCACTTTCCACTTATGTGCTGTCGAAACCATCTGAAAACTTCCTCCTTCAAGGCAGCAAAATCTTTCAGTTCTTGCTGGATGTTAACTGGGGAAACTGGTGGAGCGCTGCAGTTAGCACAGCCTCGCGCCAGTGACGTGGTGCAGGCAAGGAGACTAACTCGGTGTGAAAGAATGGAGTCTAGGCTTGGAAATAGGAAAAGCCTGAACTGCTCTCCAGTTTAAGGTTAGTTCTTTCTGTGTGTATGCATTATGATTCTCTCTAATTGCATACCGGCATCCTGGTTTATCATTACCTTAATGTTATCTTTCTTTTTAACTCTGTTTTAGTAATATATTTGTCACTATTCTAGTTCCTGGAAATGCCTCGTTTGTTCTTGCTGAAGCTTTAAAACAAACAACTCTTAAACAAACCCATTAGCTTGAGTCAGATATCATACATGGGGAATTACTTTCTGAACAATTAAAATCGGCAACATGAAAAGGTGACTGAGCGGTGAGAAACTGTGCAGTCTTAAATATAGGTGATAGTACCAGCTGTCCCTGTAATACTTAGGGGATGCTCAAACACCACACCTGTGGCAAGGAGGCTCCTTTCTCCCTGAATGCAGCCACTTCAGTGCCTGGCTGCTGCTTGCATCTGTAACGTTCTCCCCAGTGCGCCGTGATCAAAGACACAGTAAGGAGAGAGGGTGCGCAGCAGGATGTGCGGAGGAGGATATTTCAACGGGCTAACAACATTTAATGTCCAAGCATTTCTTACTGAGTACAGAGGGTCACAAAAGGGGAGTAACATCTGTGGTAACTTTTGCTATTTATCCCAGATGAACTGGAGAGAACTGAAGACCCCTCCGATATATGAGTGAGGCAAGAAAAACCGTTTTAAGATGAAATTGGAGTAGTTCCCTGCACGGGGATCTTCAGCTGCTCTGAAGTGTCATGCTGGGAAGTCAGCGGGGGGCTCTTGCTCTTCTTCCATTACTTTCTGGCCATCTTTGCAGCCCCTTTCCTTGTTCCTGCTTGAGATCCCCCTGCAGCAGAGACTGTGTGTGTGTAGCAGCCCTGCCATGTCTCCCAGTGGAGGGAGTCTGGCTGGGAATATGCTGTGCTCCATTTGCCTTTCCTGATGGGTGGCTTTTTGGAGCCATTGCCACCTTTTCTTAGGGAAGGTGTAGGGATTAAGCAGCTCCTTGGTGGTCCCAAAGCAGGGTGGACAGAACAGAGTATCTGAATTAATGTGTCTTAAGTGAGCCTTGGGAAATAAAGCCGAGAGAAAAAGGCTTGGACATCAATGTACAGATATGCAGTATGTTATAGTCCTCATAGTGTTGAGTTTATTCTAAATTCATTGAATAGAGACTAAATAGTGTGTATTTCTCTATTTCTTTATAGGCAGAGAGAGTTTCCCTTGTTTAACAACCAGACACAGCATCCTATCATCTGCTTAAACAGGTATGACCTTTTTACTTGTTAGCATAGTTTCACAAGGAGGCTGCTTCAACAGAACCAAGGAGGCTTGAGAAGAGAGCAAAAAGAAAACTCCTCGAACACCTTATTTTTCTGTGATCCTCCTTGGTTTTCATCTTAAAAGCCTCCTGTATCTGATGTGAGCCACCATACCATTGTCAAAACAGCTGTCATCTTAGTTTTGGCTTAGCAAAAGCCTGCTTACGGCTTTGGGTAGAAAGGGCCTAAGATGTTGTTGATACAAAGGCAGAGCATCTGAGACAGGTGACTGTTGCTGCTTGCTCCTCTGGTTTGTCATGTCCTGCTACTGCAGTGAGTTCTACCACAGAAAAGATGAGAATGGTTTGGCAGAGTAAGGGCAAGTAAGTAATATTGCCTTGTCTCCAGAACAGAAAATGATTTGTGTTAGATCAAAGAAATGCGCTTGTTCTCCAATTTGGGAAAGAAAACTTTCAGGAGACCCCTGTCTCAGACGACTAAAAACAAGTAGTATTTGAGGCAACCTGTGCTGCCTCTATCATGTAGATGAGCAGATACTTGTTTTGCCAGTATTTCTGTAGGCTCATGTATTCATTTCAGCTTGATTTACAAGCGAACATAGTTTCTGTTCTTAAAAGCATGAGTTTGAAATGCTAAAGACAGAATATTGAACTCCAGCAAATGGGAATGGAGTTTGTTTGAAAGACTACATATGAAGCGTAAGGAAGAAATGCGGGAGGGCAGCGTGGGTAGGGTGGCAAAGCGCCCAAGTTTCTGCTGTTGTAACTTGGCTTGGGCAGGGCAGGGTGAAATACTGGCATTCTTCTGGGGTGAAGCGTTGTGATCGCTCTGGCCTTACAGCACAAGTGAAATAAGCAAGTTTCAGTGAGCTCAGGAGATGCCTGTAGAAGCTCACGGAGCGTGAGATGTAAGACATAATGGGATGGTGGTCCTCTTCCCAGGATCTTCTCTCAGCTTAGCAAGATAGAGGAGGTTCAGACTCCGCGTCCTTTGAGGGGTAGCGTGAACACACACGCAAAAACCAGTTTTATTCAGCTGGTTACTGCCTCTGTGTTGTTATTAATAAAAAGGTGCTGGATTATGCCAATTTAGGACATGTTTCTTCTGTGAGATTATACTTAAAACAGCGAGCAAAATTTATCTCCCTATTCTCCTCAAGTACTCTGCCATGCTTCTGAGGCTGCCAAGATATTTAATGATGGAAAAATGGAAAGATCAAGCACAGCTTTAAAGTAAGGCAAGAAGATACTGAAGAATGAACAACAGCCATAACAGTATATGATGGGGATCTGTGCGTACACATACATATGCACTTAAATGTGAAGTATTGCATACAAGGCTGGCTTTGGACTTCTTAAGCCCATAAATATATTCATTTCCTGACCACCCCCTAGTTTAATTCTGCATACAGTCTCTTCTGGCTCTATGAATTTGAAGGAAATGGAAATCAAGATTCAAATTTGGCCCTCTAGGTTTTTAGGCTGTAGAAAGCACATGTGCAAGTACCAGGTGGTTCACTTCTGTCCGTGAGCTTTTCTCTCTCGCAGGCCATGGCAGCACAGACCTGCCATGGGCTGTGGGAGTCAGATAAAGGCTGTGTGTGTAAGTGTCTCGGGGACAGGAGACACTGACGTGCCTTATGTTTAAGGTGTCTCTTGTTGTCACGCTAAATTTCAGTGCAACTCCTTCCCTTGGAAAGCATGGCACAAGCAGCGCAGCAGTTCGGGAAGGAGCATTCGCCTTCTGGATGGTGAACTTGAAGGAGGGCAGGAGCTGCCCCAGCCCTGGCATTTGCTCACGTCAGGCTCCCTGGGGCAGCCAGCACATACAGCAACCCAGCGTGCCTGCAGGCTGGCTCCCTGCCAGCGTCTGCCAGGGTGGAGGGCAGCATAAGGCTGTTTGCAGTGATCTTGCACGCTTCAGGAATTTTCCCATGGCCCCAGAGTACCCTTGCGGCAGCATGCATGTACTAAATGAAGGATTAAATTAGCCTGTAAGACTTAAAGTAATGGGCAGTTTTATTGCATTCACCATTTGTCCATTGATAATATTCCACTGGTGATAAAGTAAATTCTCAGGCGTCTACTGTGCAAAGCTTGAATTGTCTCTGCATGTCCCGTCTTTATCTGAAGGGCCTAAATTATTGCTCTTGAAATCAAACATATATCTGTGGAGTGCCCCATAGCCTCCTGGTGCTGCTGGGATACCATAGACAGAAGTGGGTGGGCAAGTCTGAAATGAAAAGGGTAAGCAATCGTATGTTAGAACTAGCATTTTCTACACAGAGTTGCTACATCAGTGGTTAGGAGGTAAAAACCAAGGTATAATACCTTGTGACGTTGCTGTGTTTCCTGTGTCCTTTTCTAAGTAACAGTGAAAACTAGCAGTGGAAATAAGGTGCTGCAGGTGAGTGACGGGGGAAGCTGTGATAAAGGAGGTAGAGGCTCAGGAAAAGGACGCTGTTGCGTTGCCTCCTGTGTAAAAGCATCCCCCACGGCTGGGCTCTTGGATGGGGGGGAGGAGTAACAGAACCAGCAAGGTGGTACGGAGGGCTGCAGGAGTGGGTGATAAAGCTCATGTCTGTCTGAGCTAGGGCGTCAGTACAGCCTGTTTGCAGCATTTGGAGTCGAGGGCTCAGCTTTGGATGTGTTATGGCATTATCTGATAGTGTGTTTTTGTGTTCTGTTAGTGTGTTGTGTGTGATAGTTGTGCTTCTGGGTCTGCTGCGGTGACTGTTCACCCTGGTCACCAGGCCCCGTGATCCCTGTGTGCTGTGAGCAAACTCGGCATCTCCTTCTTACACGAGCTTTTCACTGTGCTGTCTCTGCGTGTGAGCTGGGTCTATGAAGGCACGACAGGAAGATACCAAGACAGTTTGCTCACCTATACTCTGCTTAGGCCTGGTGTGGGGCTGCTTCTAAGCAGGACGGCGAACTCTAACACCTTCCAAAGGCTCTGTCTTGTTGACATTCCCAATGATTTTGAGTAGCCTTTTAAGTATAAGCGTTACTTGTGCTTTTTCTACTGTCAGTCTGCTGATGCTCAGAAGGAGAGATGCGTAGATGGGGATGGTGCTTGGCAGCAGCCATCCTGAGCAGAGTCTCGAGGATAGCGTGAGGCCAGGGTGAACATGCAGTGTACTCAGGGAGAACATTTCTGCATTAATATTTTGTTTGATTAGATTGGAATGTCTTCAAATACAAGTGCATCTTACATGCATTCTGTAGAGAGCTAACTGCACTTTAAATGACTGCACTTTAAATACACTGTAGCTTTTATTTCAGGCTTAGAAATTTTCCTCACTACTGGTTGGAAGTTAACATTGTACAGAAAGACGTCATTGAACAACGATTAGAACCATTTTTAGGAAAAGGGTTGCAAATTGATACTTGTTAGAAGGACTTCTTGTAGTACCTACAGATGAAATGCTGTCTTGATTTCTCAAAAGTCAAAAACTCGAGGTGTTCTCTTTTTTCATTTTTCTTGCTTTGTGGGGTTTTTTTCTCAATGATCTTTGTAGCGCTAGGAAAAGATAAATGGGCAGAGCGCAAGATATAGCTTAGTGGTGTTATTGGCATTGTCTTCACTTTTCCCATGCAGCCAGCTTGAGTGTCTCCTGTTTGACATTGGGTGGGTCGCAAGGAGGCATTCCCACCTGGGTAGTTCTGACACAGGGCTGAAGGAGGGCTCTTGGCATGCCTGCTGTCACAGCTAGTGTTGCATCCAATCCTCCTTCTTCAGCCTCCCTCTTAAAAATAGTCTCCTGCGAACCGGTAGGCTGTACTGCAATCTCACTTGCAAGGAACCTCTAGCTTCCAGCTAAAACCTACCAGTGGCCACAGGGTTCTTGTACCAAACTAGCCTTTGGTTTTTCCCCCTTTGTATTTATCCCTTATCATCAATCTACTTCTTTCCTCCTCTGCAAGGAGGGCTGTCATTGATTTTATAATCAACCTTTCTCTTTCATCCTTTCTTCTGATTATCTTAATAGCCATTATCTGCACCTTCTTTTGTTTCAAAACACCTGTTTTGAACCAAAGTTATAAAGGCAGAGCACTGTGTTACTGTATTTATCAGCTATCCAAGGTAGTATTTGCTACATTTCTAAAGAATTCAGGTGTGGTCTTTAAGCCGTGGAAAGCAAGAAGAATGTCCCCTGTCACTAGTAAATCACGATGATGATGATGGTAGTGTTAGTACTAATCCTGCCTAGCAGGGTGACTCACTAGCAGATGCTTAATACTTGTTTGCATCCAAGAAGCAAAGCTGTTCAGGCAGGAATTGACAGGCAGAGGTTATGTGACTTGCTGTGGCTTTTTGGTAAGCATCTCCCTAGCTCCTTGGGTGCAAGAGGTGGGCCAAAGAAACTGGGTGGGGTGGGGGGGGTGGGGGGGGGGAGAGGAAGAGGGAAATGTCATCTTTGCTTTTCTATCTGAAGTGATGAGCAAAGGGGCTTAATTCTGAGGAAGAGTTTGGTAGGTAAGGGAAACTGGACTGTTCTCTGCGTTGTAGCTTGTACTCAATGTTTTTGTCAGGATCAGCAGCCAACCCCAATACTGAGCTCTTCTATTCTTCTGCAGTACTTAAATGACTTTATAGAAGGGCAAAATTAAGCAAGGTGAAGGTGAGCTGATGAGCTGATTTTTGGTTTTGTACAGACTTACTGCAGTTGAGAAGTATATTTTCTTTTGCATCTCCAACAGTAAAGTCAACAGAATACGTCCTGTAGCTCAAGAACCAGTCCAGTGTGGTAATGCTGAATTCTCACAACTGTGAGTTTTGTCTCCTGAATCATGTGGAGGGAAAGAAAACACCATGGAGCAGAAGCTCAGCTCCCTAAAGGCAATTGAATTTTTGCCACAGACACCCTTTTGAAAATATATCATCTTGCTAAGGATTATAGCTTTATGGCTATATGAAAAAGGAACTACCCACACTCTAAACCCGATTGTTTTGAAAGGTATACAGTCCTTGCCATGCGGTGCCTGTACCAGCCCTTCATTAATGGGAACTGGAGAGCAGTTGTGTGCCAGTCTGATTATGCCATCCACCACGATGTGACTGGACTGGTGACTACCCAAAAAGGGCTTGTATCACATGCCTCTTCCAGTGGTCTGACCTACCAGATCTCCCCTGTTTATCTTCACAGCAAACCCAGCTGCTGTCTAAAGTCACCTTTGTCTATAGCACCCCGCTGCTGAGTTCTTCTGAACTTCCCTATGAAGCATCTGGTTCTGGCTGGTGTCAGGGCCAGGATACAGGGATGCGCTCTCGCCTGTCAGCACTGAGGGAGGGATGGAAGTCAGTGCTGCCTACAAAGCGCTCATGGGAAAAATTATCCCTTTCCTACTCGTTAACTGTAAATGGCTTTGTAGCGCGAGTCACCAAAAGCCTGAGCATCACAACCCTGTTACATTCAGTGCTGGGAAACGACACTCAGAATGAAGCCTGAGTTTCGTGTATTTAAGCAGTTGTGTTAGTAAACACGCTTTTGAAAAATAGTGGGAGTAATGGGAGTGCTGTGAGCGTTCTCCATGAGAGGAGTGTGAGGGGCGCAGGTTCATTGTATTGAGGAATGAAACTTATGAGGAGAACAGATGTTTGAATCGTAATGTTCTTTCCAGCACAGTTGATGAAAGAGAACTCTTTATAATCGTGACCAAAAAATACTCTAGTTGTCATCCTTAAGATGAGTCATTTTTTTCCCTCATTTTGAATCCCTCCAAGACTTCAGTCCCTTCTGAAGCAGGAAGCTGTTGTTCAGCCGGGGCTCTGGCCATGACACTAGCCGTTGGGCAGCTGCAATAATTACGCAGAGCGAGCGATGTAATATGTGATTCTATTCACGTACAAGTGTGGTCTGCACAGGAAAAGTGAGATCCTGACATTACAGACACATCTTGTTCTCTTTGTTTTCCATATCATCCTGGAATTCCAAATCAGAAGGCTTCGGGATGTTTTTGTAACAAAATTGTAAGATTGCCTGTTGTTGTGCCTTTTGCCATGTCTGTGTGAGATATCTGGGGTAGGTTGCAAGGCACTTTGATCAGTAGTCCTTCCTCAATAATTAATTCATGATGTTACCAGTCTGTAAGATTTTTCTGCAGTGTACTCTTAATAATAACTCCCCAGTGTCCTTATTTTAGTTATGACTTCTTGTGCGCAAAAAAAAATATTATTTTGCTTGCTTATACAATTATTCTTGCATCAGTTTTGCTGCTAAAAATTGTCAGAACATGGAAGAATTATATTTCCATTTAATGAGTGTAATGAAAACAGAATTAGACACAACAGGATCGAGTCTGGGGTTAGTGGCAGCATGCCTGGGAACTAGATATGTGTGCAACAGCTTTGCTGTGATTCTTGTTAATGCTCCGTGATTCATGGCTCTAGCTACCATAATATTAAAAACTAGGTGTCCAAGTCTGGATTAGGTCACTGTTGTGTTAGACGCTGTGTGCTCAAACAGCAGAGTTGTTCCAGACCCTGTAGAGCTTACAGTCAAATCTACAAAGAGGTGTGGAGGTATAAGCAGCCAGACAAGCACACTGGTGAGGACCGTGTTTGTCAGTGTAATTAGTAGCTTAGAGACCCCGTAGTTCATGCTGGGAAGTTGTAGATGGAAAACCATACCCATGTGATTCAGTTCACCTGGGATGTATCAGCATGAAAACATATACATTATGCAGCTACAAGGGATCTAATCCTATTTTACTTTTTTTTGTTTGTTTTTACTTAAAATCCAGTGTATTATGAGTTGTAAAACACATGTGGCCAACTTAATCTCTAGTCTCTCTGCTGTTTTAGCATGTTTTCTGTTGGGAATATTTTTCGCTCTAATACAGCAAAAGTTCGCTATTGCAGCTCCATATTCCTGCTTATTGGCCAGCGTAGTAAGTAACAGAACAGGAAAAATAATTCAGCTCCATTAAAAACTAATCTAAATGTTGGACTTAAAATGGAATTAGACCCCCATGCCCCCTTTTTTCCCCCCAGGTTCTGAATGTTTAGATATCTGGCTTCAGGTAGCAATAAACCCAGCAAATTAAGATGAGAAAAGCTATTATTTTCTGGCCTGAGTGAGGAGGATGTGGTAAAGTCATGAAAGTGCCTTCTCTCACAATCTGAAATGTGCCTGTACCTTTCAGAGCAAATCCGTACTTTGAAATGCCTGAGATCAGATCTCCCTCTTGGTTAGAGTTCAGCTCAATGCTGGAAACGGTGTTGCCAATTAAACTATTTTGTAAACTAAAATAATTTGTATTAATTTTTAGGAGGGGGTGGTATCCAGTGTGGGCACTCTACTCACAACTCCTGACCTTTTACACCACGCTACCTGCAGCCTACACCTAACTCTCCAGCCCCTGTGTTCCCTTCCTGTGGTACCAGGTACCACTAGTGTTCTCATCTCCTTGCTTCCCTGTGAAAGATTCACGCTCTCTGCTTTGATCCTTCGCACCCACAGCACTTGGTTCTTCCCTGCATCCTCAGCTCTCTTCCCCTGATTTTTTTCTGATTCTGAACCAAATTATCTCCATTTACTCCTCAGACCTTTGGGGTCTCCTGAGTTCGAGTTCCACGTAGCATTGTCTCAGCAACTTTCTATGTCCTCTCTGCCATGACTTCCCACTGTAGGTTAACCAGCACCTGTTTCATCCTCTACCTGTCTTTGCTTAGACAGTTAATCAGGCCAGAAAGAGCATATGCTATGGCTGCATGTGAGCTCTACATCTGATTAGACCGCCAGGACACTGATAATCAGAAGAAATAAGGGCTGAGCTCTTCTCCTTGCATTTCCCTTCATAGAGGCGTTAATATCTTATCTCTCCTCTACCCATCTGTGGATTTCCTATGGTGAAAGGTAGGAGCTTAACATCTTCTGTCAAACATGATAGGAGCTGGCTGGTGTGATTCATAATTAGGGATAGACACAGCAGACAGGCAGAGACAGGAAACCAGAGCACAAACACAATGAGAGAATTAGGGAGCACGTATTTTTGGGTTGCTTGTACATTCACACAGCTTCAGCTGAGTTAACCGGCAGAATTGAGCTGGGGTTGACAATACTGGTTTAATGTCAGGGAGAAATTTTAAGTACCTGGCATGTAGTTGTGGAGGCAGGTTGGCATCAGGGACTCGATGCGTACCTTGTGATTTATGTGGTCTTAAATGCATTCTGGCACTACATGGTGTCACATTTTTAATTTCTACCAAAGGCAGCTCTTTGTAAAAGTATTTTTGGAAATGAGCATCCATCAGAAGTAGAAATGCAAAAAGCTTTATATAGATCTCTGGAGGAAAGAGGGGGGAAGAGTTAAGCCATTTAGAGACAACCCAGTTGGTCAGGCCAGCAGTCCTACAGAGTTGAAATAAGAATCTGCATTTTTATTTGTTTTTATGCTAGCATCAACAGCAGGGGCTCCTTAATGTAGTCTGTGGGCTGCAACTTTCATCAGAGGCTTCACATACATATTTTAAACTGTGGCTATTCTTGATAGTCCCGCCTGATCATTGAGAGTTTTAAGAGATCAGGGCCCCTTTCAGCAGCACCAGGGGTCTGAGCTGAGCTTCTAGGCTCTCAGGGGCTAGAGCTGTTAAACAGCCAAAGCTGAAGGCTGCCTCTGTCCCCAGAGCTGTCAAGCAGGCACATGGCGTCCCAGATTCCTCTGCTTCCCCAACATGCTCAAGAAGCAACTCTGGCTCTGGTGCCAGTGGCTAATGTTGCAGTCCTCTCCTTTGGGGTCTCCTTTTTGTGGCTGCAACTTTGTCATCCTGCCTCCAGGCAGATGCTGTGTCTGATAAATGTCCCTTCTTGAGCAAAACTTTGTGAGGTCTGGATGCAAAGGCTTTGGTTGGGAGCCAGAGCCTCCTCGCACATATGGGAAGAGACAGCCCTTGCCCTGAAGGGTTTGCAGCATAAATAGTCAAGTTACAGACAGTGTGAACATTATAATCCGTGTTTTACAGCTGGGAGAACTGAGGCACAGCTTATTTATTCAAAAGTTCAAGGTCATGGAGCAGGTAAACAGCAGAGCCCTGGCCTGAATCTTGCATCTCGGTGCCTTAACCATAAAACTGTTCTGCTTTTCACAGGATCCTCGTGATTATAGGAATACCTATATTATACCACAGTGGTAGGAGAAAGAAAACCTCTATTTGAGTGAGGTAATCTTGAAGGTACTTAAATCAGTGCATGAATTTCTTCATCCTTTGGTCAATTTTAGGAAATTCTATGCAGCTAATGCCTAATGGAAGAAGATTAAGTTGCCAGCAAATAATAAATTAACAATAATCCAAAGAAGAGGTGAGACAATCATAGTCTCAGCAGTCTATAGATAGTAAAAGCAAAATCTCTTTATTTAAAGAACCTTATAATTGCTAACGTTATTAATTTCCTGGAAAATCCATGTCTATGAAGAATAAGCCAAGCTTTTCCTGGAACACAAAGGAGAGAAGTTTTGTTTATCGTCACTGATAATCGTAACATTCTTTGTCCTCTCTTTGCAACCCTATGGGAATGTGATCCTGGTTTCACTACAGTTAGCAGGAAGAAAAAACAGAAGGAAAGGAGGAAAAAAATAGAAAAGTGATGCCATTGATCCAAGGGGCTGTCTGAGCTGGTCCTGCTGGGCTAAACTGGCCCATCCACAGTGTTACGTGTCCTGGGCCTGAAAGCAGGTAATGCAGAGCTCACCCATGGCTATTGTAACTCTGGTTGCTCTTTGTGTCCCACCTCATACGTCTTTTGTCAAATCTCTTTGCACCATGTTCCACCCTCAGGCATGATATGCCCATTGTCTTCTGTATATAGGGTCAAGCTTTGCTCATGTTTTGGCTTCATGGTGTATATCCCATGGAAATTGGTGGGAGTCAGTCCTGTACGTGTGTGGGAGCAGGGAGAGGTTGAGGTGGGAGCTCCAGGCATTCAGTGGGTGCCAGATTTGGAGGTGAGTTAGTCAAGGTAGTTCTCTTGACCTCACTGAAATCACTTGTGATGGATGCTGCGTAGAATTCTTACCCAGAATATTGATTGACGGTGATTTTTAAAAAAAATCTCCTTTAGGACCTTGCCTAATAGGGGGTATGACACACTCCCAGTCTGACCTTTTAAGTTCTAGCAAGTAGTACACTTGTATTTTACTGCACAGCTGTGAGCATCCAGTGTCACTGGAAGATGTTTGTACCTCTCTGGCCTAGGTGGTACAATCTCCCTGTACAGCCTGAGCTTTTCCCTGCTGCTGCTTCCTGGATTTGTCACCTCCTCTGGTGAAGAACACTATCATCTGTGATGCTTAACTCATGACAGGTCAAAGTACAGCTGCAAATACACACATTACACATAACATTCAAAATGGATAGACCTGTAAAGATGCAAGTGAGGAACTGGGTCTACTTCACTGAAGGTCTATTTTTTCCCCTTCTTTCAACTCACTTTACATTTATTTTCCTCTTGAGAAGATGGTAGCCAGGGTTTCTGGCATAGGGCATGCCATCTCTCTCTGGCTGATGGATTTTTCCTCTTGGAGCTGGTTTGTTTGAAGTCTAAAGGATGCCTAATGCTCTGGCATGGACAGTATCCTCAAGAGGGTGATTTGGCTTTCACAGGGAAATTCATTCTGTTCTCACCTTAAATGGGATACAGTCTGGCTGATGTCTTAGTGAGAACAGTGGTAGTTTCCTTCCTGTAGATGTGTAGATATGTCATAGAATCATAGAATTTAGGTTGGAAGAGACCGTTGTGATCACCAAGTCCAACCGTTAACCCAGCACTGTCAAATCCATCACTAAACTATGGCACTAAGCACCACACCTATGCATTTTTAAAACGCCTCCAGGGATGGTGATTCCACCGCCTCCCTGGGCAGCCTGTTCCAATGCTTCACCACCCTTCCAGTGAAGAAATTTTTCCCTAATATCCAATCTAATCCTCCCCTGGCACTCGATGCTGTTTCTTCTTGTCCTGTCACTAGCTATCTGGGAGAAGAGACCGACCCGCACCTACCTACAGCCTCCTGTCAGGTAGCTGTAGGGAGTGATAAGGTCCCCCCTGAGTCTCCTGCAGACTAAACACCCGCAGTTCCCTTGGCTGCTCCTCATCTGACTTGTGCTCCAGACCCTTCCCCAGCTCCGTTGCCCTTCTCTGGACACGCTCAGCACCCCTACGTCCCTCTTGCAGTGAGGGGCCCAAAACTGAACACGGCATTCGAGGTGCGGCCTCACCAGTGCCGAGTACAGGGGGACAATCACTGCCCTGGTCCTGCTGGCCACACTGTTTCTTGTACAAGCCAGGATGCTGTTGGCCTTCTTGGCCACCTGGGCACACGGCTGGCCCATGTTCAGCCAGACATCACCCAGCGCCCCCAGGGCCTTTCCCACCAGGCACTTCCCAGCCGCTCTGCCCCAGGCCTGCAGCGCTGCGTGGGGCTGGTGTGACCCATGTGCAGGACCCGGCGCTGAGCCCGGTTGAACCTTGTACCATGGAACCTTGGCCCATTGGTGCAGCCTGTCCAGATCCCTCTGCAGAGCCTGCCTGCCCTCCAGCAGATCAATGCTCCCCCGCAACTTGGTGTTGTCTACAAAGGACATCTTTGTTAAGGGAGAGCTGTGTGAGATGACTCCTTGAGTAAGTGGCTAGTAAGTTATTCTGATCAGAGGTGTGAAACTCTTCCTCCATCCTAGCCCACCATTGCTGCATGTCATTCCTGTAGTCTGTCAGCTGCAGCATTAAACACATATACAGCTGAACAAGCTACTTTATGTAGTTTATTACTGGCTCTTGATTCAGCTACGCTGCTAATTACCTCCTGTGAAGCGGCTGCAGGCTTGGGGTGCTTGTTCTGCAAACTATGGCTCCTAGTCAAACTGCAGTAAAGCAGTGTCCATAACCATTAATCCAAAGGTGATGAGACTGTAAATTAAAAAGGAAAAAAAAAAAAGCCTAGATGATACAGTGTTATCTTTGAAATTTCCAGAAATATAGATACATAAAAATCAACCTAAATTTATAAAGCTAGCAAATGGATAAAGATGGAGAAGAAACTGAAGGGTTTCATAGCTTTGGTTTATCTCTGATATCACAAAAAAAAAAATATTTTGTCCTGAGCAGCTGTCAGAGTTGCCCCCGGCTTGTATATATGTGTAATTGTCTAGTTTTCAAATCAAGCCTTGTAATATGGTGCAGAACATGTATGTGTGCTTTATCTTCCATACATGGAACATTGCATAATAGTACTGGATGACAACCGTGCTGTCAGCTATATTTTTTCCAGAATAAAGTGTTCAGCAAAATATATCTGTCTGGGCATCTCTGCTGCCTCTTACTGCAGAAGGTTGTGAAGCTTATGAAAATGCTGCAATGCAGCAAGTGTACTACCAGTGATTAAAAGTAGATTCTTTTTGTTGTTGTTGTTGTTTTCCCCCCCTTCTGCAAGCTTGAGGGTGGCATTTTGATCAAGTTCTCATGGTAACAAACATAATTTAAAAGCACTGAAGCCTACAAAATTAGGGTTTTTTTCTGTATGTGCTTGAGGTGGGTGTTAAGTCATTACAACTGCAGCAATGCTGGGTTTTCAGTGTTTCTGGTGCAGATGACAAGGGAAGTAAAATGGAAGGCGGTGTTGCTGAATGCAGAAAATCTTTTGCCAGGTTCTATTGTTGTCTTTTCTCTGAAGAGGGTGCCATTAAAGTGTAATGCACTCCTTACATTGCTTTTTCGTTCTTTTAGATGTATTCTGGCATCACAGTTATGTCATGTTTGTAATTCCTGAGAGAGGAGTTTTATTGACAGATGTTTTGATTCACTATCATGAACATGAGCTCCCATCAAAACACATATGAAAATGCATGAGAAACTGGAATGCTGTATGAGTTGTCAATTGTTTTTCTATGTATGAATAGATGCAGAGAAAAGCAGGAGGAAGGGGTTAAAATGAAATCGAGTTGGGTCTGAATTGAATACTTCACTTTCTGTTAACGAATTGATCTTGAAAGCACCACATGGCTGAAACATGCTAACTCACGGAAACGAGGCAGTCATGTCCAATCGCTAGATGGTCCGCTGCTTTGCCATGTGTAATGGAAGTGTGTTCAATTGCGTTTGATGCATTCCGTGTTACAGTTAATGAATTTATACTGCAGTATATTTGCAGTCCTGCAGATATGCAGTGATCGAGGGAATCCAAGTCAGTAATCCCGTGGGGGTGTCAGAAAATGTAAGATACAGTTCCCTCCTGGCTGCCGAGGAAGAAGTTGATTTACAATGAGATGGGCTGTTTCCTGCTCTTAAATATGTGTGGAAATGATGTTCCAGTGATTATTTTTTTTAAAATTTATTTTACTGCAACCTGCCTATTAGGACCTGAACAGTATAGGATTTAACCCTGTAACACCCGAAATGTCCCTGCCTGGCTTACCTGTAGCAGAACCTACAACCTTGTCTCAGGAGCTGTATGTCGGGGATGGTTAATGCACCGCGGTGATCTCCCCACACAGAACAGGCGGGTCTGGCTCTGTCAGTATGGCCAAGCCCACGCTGTCATTAAAGTGTTGAAAGGAGGGTTTTCAGAAATACCAGGCTTGCCAGTAAGACAAAATGCTGCAGTTAGGGGTTGGGAAAAGACAGAGGTGTCTCGGCTATGGGAAAGAAAGCTCTCCTCGGCTCCCTGGTCTTCCACACAGGTATTGATCTGCTTTGCAGCGAGGCCGGACTGCTCTGCTCTTACTCCTCCTCAAGAACAATGTGTTGGATGCTTAGACTTTTTGCTGCAAAGGGGCTGGTTATTCACTTTAGTGTATAAAAGTCCAGTTGTGCCCTTTCCTGTCTAATTTGGTCTTGCATAAGCACTTCACAATGATTTGCAGAGATGGGACAGTCCAGGGACCTTAACGTATTTTCTAGCATGGCTACAGCACTGGGCTTTGCTGCTGCCCCATGTTTTTATGCTCTTGTAACTTCCTTGTTCAGCAGTTGCTGAAATGGAAGAATGGATGATAGAAATTAAGTTGTGATGAATCTTTTTATCTAGAGTTTGAAGAAGAGCTGGAGTGACAATTATCTTAATGCCATGTCTTCAGAGTGTTTTCCCTGACCATTTTCCATACCACTGATTGAGAAATTGTCTGGGATTTGAGCAGAAGGCTCTGAATGCTGTACTGATCGTCACTAATGTGAACTCGTTCTGCTCCTCTCTTGCCGTGGCAGATTGTTCTGATGTGATAAGGAGAACGTTGGACAGTGTTCATAAATCTCTCTGTTCATTTTGGAAATCTTTCATGTTAAGACCTCCTGGGATTCTGAACAGGTAAACCATCAGAGAAAGCAGTAAAAGGTCAAGAGCCAAAGAACATAGAGCCACTTTGGTTTTTTACTAGGAAACAAAGAAGGCAAGGAAATATTAGCTGTATGGAGAGAATGGATTCTACAGTAACTTCCTGTCACCTTTGTGTTCATTGAGTATTGATAGAAAGAAATAGAAAGCTTTCCATTTAAAACCACGTTGTCTCAATAGTCATTTCTTGCTGTGGAAAAAGGAAGAATACCATCCTCGTTTCAGAAACTGCAAATAGTTATGAGCAATGCTCCTTGGAAGCAGTACAACAAAGTGAAGTGCAATATATTCTTCAAAGCAGTGTATCATTTGAATGGTTGTGTTTGAAATATCAACTGTATCTTTTAAATGCTAATTTTTTGCACTTGACCCTGGGCTTTATGTCAAATATAATGATGTGGATATTGTAATTTTTATTAGCGTAATATTAACAATTCCCACTTCACCAAGTAAAGCCCCTCTAAAATGTTCAGGAATTTAAAGAAAATTTGAGTGTGCTGAGGACTGCATTTTTGGAGTATCCTCCCACATCAAATCCTTCTGTATCAAAGAAGGTGCATCTTTGAAGGACAAGTAAAAATTTGCTTCAAGAAAAATCTTCTGACTTTTGTAATATTCCCGGAGAATACTGACAAAGCACCGGAGTAAATCCTCACTGAAAATCTCTGCCAATTGACATGCACACAGTAGGGTTTGAATCCTAGCAGTACTTCAGGAAAAGGAGCTTTAGGGTTTTATTCTGCTATTTTGTGCTGCAGCCTTACTTATGTAAAACGTTAACAGCTTTATTTCAAACTGATAACAGCTAAAAGGACAGTAGCAGAGTCCTCCTTTTTATAATATGCAAGTATTGTGTTTTTTAAAAAAAGTGGTTTTCATCGTTTCTTTGTTCCTGAACAAGGCTTACGTAGGGTACCCAGTGATACTGGAAAATACCTCTATACTGTCCCCTGGAAAAATGCCCTCACATGCCAGCTCAGCCTAATACAGTGTAGAAGTCACGTGTGGGGTGGGAGGTTTCCACAGACCATAAATTAGTCAGGAACTGAATGCCTGAACCAGTCTGTGAGGATTTAGCACTGGCCATAGGGGAGTTTCAAAGATTGGTGTGAGGCTAGATGTGGGCTGACGTATGTCTTCTCTTGTGCCCGGAGCTGGGGTAGGAAAGGAACGAGACTGAAGAGGGACACCTTGGTGCTGGGGCAGCCACTTTGTACCTTACTGAATGTAGCACCTGTTTCTTCATGGGCACGTTCTTCACAGTTTTGTAGGGGTGCCCAGCATTTGATGTTGGGGCTGTTCTGTTCCATATGGTGTAAGTCTAAATGCAGAGAAAGTAGTGGTGGTTTTATCGCTTCAGAGCATTTTTGGAGGTAAAGAGGTATCTGGACTTCAGAACAAGGTGCCCTGCCGTTCTACGTGTGGTCTGTCCCGTGGGCTGCAAGGAACCTCAGTATGACTTTTTTTGGCTATATCCTGAGTTCTGGCCAGGACAAACCTCAGCTCAGAGCCCAGGCTGAGTAAATTCAGGCCCTTTTACACCTTTAAGACAGGATCTGGGACAAGTGTCTTGCTGCCTGTTACTCAGCACTAGCTTGCTGAGAGAAGAGATTAGGGGAGGTCCCAGCATGGTGTGCTCCTTTGGCTGGCTGGGACCTGCCTGGGGAGGGCAGCTGGGGCTCAGACATGTAGTGGTGGCAACGCTGGAAGAAAGGACCAGAGATTATGGGACCCACAACAGGAGACATGGATGCAATATTACCTTCAGCAAGAGGCACCCAGAGGGTCCAAAGCCATTCTCTTTGCAGTCCCAGCATCCAAGCTGGCTCTTCCCGAGCCACTCCACCAGTAGCAGGAGTTTGGGCAGGAATAGCACCCAGATCTGAATGGCTGACAACTCTTTGCTGGTCAAGAGTGTATAGCAAAGCCTTTGAGATGCTTTTGTTGGGAGCTCTTACGCTTTCCCCTAATTGAACCTATACTTTCTTTTGGGGATGCAAAGAAGGGTTGTCTGCATCTCTGGAAAAGTCTTTCCAGGTCTCTTTACACCCTGTGCTTCAAATTAGACCATCAGACTCTGGCCTGCAGTACTACCATTGCTTCACTTGCCATCACTATGGATACAGCGATCTTACCTGTCAGCGCACCCCTGAGCATAACATACACATCTCTTCACACACGCTCCATTTACTGATTGTGGTGTTATAGGTGAGGCTGCCAGCTGAGGTGGCTTGCTACAAGACCCTGTTTCTATTACCACTTTGCCAAACTTTTTGTGGTTTAGGCTGCACCTTTCCTCTCTGGCAGTCAGGCTTGTCTTGCCCTCTTAGGCACATGTTTTGGTCCAAGCCGCCCTTTCCTGGAGCAAGGCTGCCTTCCCAGGCTGGGTTGAGGAAGCCAGGTTTGCTGTTTTAACTCAAGATCTTGTCTGCAAAGTTCTTTTAGCATCCTGGTTGTGGAGGAAGGGACAACGTATCATTTGAAAGTTTGCGGAGGAAGGGACAACACATCATTTGAAAATTTGCTGAGGGTCAGGAGAGACTTGCTAGAGCCTCTGCTGCTTCCAACCTCCCTGAGCCTGACCAGCCCAATTTATGTCATGTCACATCGTATCACTGTGAGTGGAAAAAAAAAAAAAAAGAATAAGCTGCCTCTCCTTTGCTTATAATTGCTGAGAAAGGAGAAAGTCCACACTTTCAAAGGCAGAGGCAACCAAAATTAGAAAACATGGCCAGGAACTTGCAGAAGCAGGGGATCCAGGGCAGAAGAGAGCTCTGATAAAGGATGTGTGGAGAAAGGGTACGGATGGGTAAGGAACGAGCTGGATGCAAGTGAGGGACTGGATGAGAAGTCCAGGAAGGAAAACTGGAAGTTAATAGAGGAATGGGAATGAGGAAACTGCTGCTTGGCATGAAACCTGCAGGAGGCAATCTGAAAGTGGGCCTTGGTATGAGGGGGATAAAACTTTCACAGTTTGCAGTGGTGAAATCTGTGGTCTGGACAGCAAACATGGACAGGGCCTGGGTGAGGGGCTGGAGCCCAAGTGGGCAATGCCTGGGCTGCGACAGGGGGGTGATGCAGTGGAGACTGGGATGATCTAGGCAGAGGGAGCAGGAAGTATGAAGTATGTTTGTTGAACTAGGCAGTAGCTTAGTACATATGCAGAAGGGGCCCTAGCTACGATTATGCAGTCATCTCTCATTTCTTTCACAGCCAGCCTCCTGAGGTATAACGGTGCAATCTGAATGTCAAATAGCTTTGTATGTGTGATACATGTTGATGCACCTCTAGACAAAATCCAGCTTCTGACAGTTACTTCTTTTTCTCTTTGCATTTTTGGCAGTCTTTAATATGCTCTGTCAACAAAGGCGGAAGAAAACTTTCCATTCCTAAACAAATAAAGTTCAGCACTATCCAGATGCGTATATTTAAGTGGCTGCCATGGCTGGATTTTGTTGCTGCCAGACAGACAGTGATTTATTCTGTAAGTTTTGTGCCCTGAGCTTTCAGAAATACACGTCTTTTCATCCTGAAGCCTGGCAGAAGTCTAGCAGTAATAATTAGCAAGCCATAAAAATCGACCTGATTTGAGGGAACCACTGAAGGATGCAAAGAGACATTGCTGTTCAAGGAGCGAGGAACAAAAGCGCGTGGTTACTGACCCAGTCATGTCAGACCTAAATTTTGAGGGAATCCCAAGTGATAAGCGTTCTGCAGTCTGAATACTGCCTATTCATTCAGCCCTTCTAGCAGAGTGAATGAATCATCTTTTCAACCAGAGACAGCCCCTCTGGGTCAGAGTTGAGTTCAGTGGTGGGGCATGTGTTTCCGACTGCTTGCCCTAAATGAAAAAGAAAACACACAAGACTTTGCTTATGCTGTGCAGCTTTGAGCATCTCATCTATAAAACATTTACATATAGTCTAAGACCTCTTACAAGCGGCGGCCCTGGATACATAACCAGGTCCTTCTGGAAGGGCCATCTGTCTTCCTAGCTGTTCATGTGCCTATTCTCTTCAGCGTCACCCCTACTCGAGAACACTTTTCTCAGTTTATCTTCCTGTTGATGTCCCCAGCCCTAACCATTAGCTCAGTGTCACCGTGTGCTGTCTGTAGATTTTCAGCATAAGGTGGTCAGGTTGATTCTGCCGAGCAGCTTACAAATTAGCATCTTCTTTCTTCATCTGGTGAACCAGTCCCACGCAAGTGGCAAGACGTAACCTGCAGAGCCTGGTTTTGCTGCATCAGCAGAGGGATGTACGTGTCTGGGATGTGAAGTCGTGTTTCAGTTAGAAACTTTGCAGACCACAAAACTGTTCGTTTGCTAGAGCCTGGCTGTGTAATAGGTGTTTTTCATTTACTGTGCAATACAGTCTATGTCATACAGTGCATTTTCATGTAGAGTTTGCTAAACGTAACACTCATCAAGGGGCTGTGACATTCTATCACACTTGATGGGGAAGAGTTGCCTTTAAAAACCTATGACAGGAAACCACACAATTACTTAAAGTCAATATTAAAATAGGAGGTAAAGCCTCTAAGCCACGTTAGATCTAGATATTACTTACATGGTAAAAACATTCCTTTCCCAGAAAAGGCTCTTAAATTGAGAAACCATGGGCAAATTAATGGAAGAAAAATTCAGCAGCTGCTTTTTAACCTATGCAAACTTGTATTGTGCACCATCCCCTGCACCATGGAATTTCCTACAGTGGGAAGAACCACCATTTTTTTGCAGGGAGCCTGCCACCAGAGAGTTCTGGCTGATGCACCATAGCTCTTTGTGGAGAGAGTGACTGTTTTCTCTTCCCTGCTTTTCTTCTCTGTGCTGCATGTGTTTTTATAAACGTCTGGCCCATTCCCTTCTTTGCCAGGATGAAGAGTTATAGCCTGTCTAGTCAGTTCTTGCATAGAAGCTTCTTCAGATCTTTTATCATCTTCATTGAGCTCTTTGTACCTTTTCCAGGTCTACTTTATTTCATTTGTGATTAATAGTTAATGCTTTCAGGCATCCTAAACCAACATAATCTTTAGTGCTGCTGAAAGACTTTGCAAAAGAGAAAATACAGAGAAATTCAAGATGAATCGTATGTTGGATCCTGCATACCTCTCAAAAAAGACATCTGAATCACCTGAACTGATAAATGTACGCATGAATTTTCTGTCTCCGTCAGTGCTCTGCACGTCCTATATCCCATTGTGCTTTTTGTGTCCTTTATCCTTTTAATGGAAATCTCTGATGGCAGTCCATGGAAGGACACAGGTTATTTCCCTTGTCCACAAAGTCTCCTTGAGGGTATCTTCTGAATGTACTGCTTGTATTGCAAAGAGCACAATGATCTGGATCTTCATAGACATGTAGGCACCGGGCTCTGATGGAAATCAGCAGGTCAGTGTCACCGGGTGGAGACTTTGTGCATTGAGAGAACGCTGATGTGAGACTGAAGCTCTGTGGAGCTTCTTGCCTCTTCGTGTGGAGCAGCTCGTGCTGGCCACTGCTTGTGGCAGGAGTCTAGGCTGGATGGTTTGATTGGAGATGGCACATCCTAGCTTCCCTCCTTCCCCCTGGCTGTCTCTTTATATTAAAGCAATGTGCGTTCAGCCCCATGGCTTGGGTTTTTTCCAGACTTTTTCCTCAGTTACTGAATTTGTTCGTCAGTCACATCTTATCATTCTTGACATGCACTTTCTTCATCCAATGCAACTTTCTTACCCTTCCCTACTCCCCGACCCTGGGCTTGTTTCATGCCTCCCACAAAACTCATTCATTCTTCACCTTCTCCCAGGAGAATGCCACTGGTTCATGTACATATGCCAACCCCTCAGCACAGGGTAGGAAGAAAAGGGGTGGCAGCAGAGCAAAATTAAACCCAACCTGTAGCAAGAATCAGGTAATTGCATACACCTGTGGGAGCCTGGGGAGGAAACAATTCTCTGAAATAGTTCTTTGCTGTGACAGCAAGTCCTGCGATTAAAATTTCAGAAGGACTGAGTGACTTAGTGAGTTGATTCCTCCTCACACTTCAGATACTTGAATTTTCTTAATTCAAAACCCCAAGGAATTAAAAGTTAAACTTTCAAAAAGATCACGGTAGTTAAGGTACAAGCTGGACCACATAAACTCCTGTTTCTGTTTCAGTGCACATCCCAAGATCTTAGTTGAAGCCCTTCTGAGGGAAAAACTTCCTCTGAAAGCAAGGGCTGCAAAATCAGCTCCTGTGGCTTCAGGTTCCTTCAATATTGGCTCTGTCCTCCCTGCCCTCCTGCCCGAACAGGCTGGAGGGGTGGCTGCTTGCCTTCTTTTCTTTTGTAGGCAGTAGGGTTGGTTGAGTAAAGATTTGGCAGGAAACAGCTACCACATGATAAAATTATATCCCAAATATTGTGATTTTACTGTCTAGAGCATGTAAGAATACAAAAGATTACTGGGTATTCTCATTTCCAGGTAGGGAGAGATTATTTTATTTGCCTGAGTATACAGTCACAGGTCATATGGGTGGGTGGCTAAATGTGGGTGGACAGCGTATTTTTGAGTCATACAAGCACAGGGGTATATTTAAGTTAAAAGAAGTCCTATGTTTATAACATTGTTGGTTAGAAAATAATACAAAGGCATGAAATAATCTTACCACTTCTGTAGGACCAAGGTTTGCAGCACAACAATTCACCGCCCAGATGTGCCCTAGGCAAGAAAATTCTAGTACTAGCTAATCCATGCCAAGTTTGCTGTAAATACAGAAGCAAGCAGACTTTGCAAATAACCTCATTCCCAATCAGTTTTCCAACTCTTTGTCTCCTTATTTCCATTTTTTTTATTTACAGTTAGATGTTTTGTGTTGCAGTTAAAAGCATTGGCTTCTGTTGGCTGTAATGGGTTCCAGGGCCCCTGCCTCTAAGGTTTTCTGACCACGAAACTGAGAGTCAAAGATGCTTAAGTGAGTCTGGGTGGAGGGACCTCAGAACAAGCTTTCTTCTGTCTTATGCTCTTTTTCAGCATGAATAAACAATGCCTCTGTTAGACAATGAGATGCTTCTGCTCCCACTGTGTGCCTGGCGTAATTGCCTGGTGTGTCTGAGTATTATGAAGTGAAGCTAAAAGCATTCTCAGCAAAGGAATGATCTACTGACCTTGACCTGGGGAGGAAACTTTTTTCATGCAAGGAAGAATTTTCACCCAAACAAACTAGAGCAGCACATGGCCTTGAAGATCCTTTCCTGTTATCACCTCCATACTTCATTTTCACATCAGTGTCTTTGTGTTGCTTGTTCAGTTGCAGAATAATTGAGTGTGTTCCTTCAGCATATGGAAGGACAGAATTAAATTGGGATGGCAGCTGCATCAGGAAGTCTGCCCCTGGAGTTACTGAACTGCCCCCTTTTTAGGGGTCCATGGCCCTGGGGAGGGCATAGAGAGCTGGAGTGGGATGTAGATGCCGCGTTCCGGTTTTCTACTGTAAGCTGGTTCTCCTGCGTGTATTTATGGGGAAGAATCTGCCAGAAATTAGCCCAGGACATGCTTTTTACCATTTGTAGTAGCTGACGTGATGGTGATCCCAAAGATAGCATTAGGGTATTTTCAGAGATCGTACTGTAGCAGAGATAGAATTAGTTTTAAATGTTAGGTAAGACCTTTGAAGAATCAAAAAATTGTAGAGGCAGCATTTTTTTTTTCCTAATTTAAAGCTCACTGAGTAAAGTTAAGATCATGTGAAAATGTGTCATGCTTGATGACATCTCAGTGAAACTGGAAGAAATAAGGGATGTAAAAGTAATTAAAGTATGCAGATAAGGAAAAGAACGCACCAGTGTAGTTAAAGTGCTGGTTCTGGAGTGAGATTTTGTTGTGCGGGTTTTTGCTTAGCAGTTAAGTTTGTAGCACCTCTCTGCTAAATGGTCCAAACTGCCTCACCTGCATGCAGAGTAGCTCCACTGAAGTTGGCAAGAGCACAGATCTGTCAGCGTGGAGAATATGGGGTAACATTAGCATAATTAATTAATGGCTCACTAGCTAATCTTAGCTGACATTTATCATGGAGTCTCATGAGAGAAGAGATGCAACATCAAATCAACGTGTCTTAGCAAAGTCAGTGTGGGGGAAAAGAAATCCTGGAAAATGTCACTCCAGTCTTTTCGTGGGCTGCCTTTACCGGACCCTGTCCGAACACAAGTATTGATCAGTGCGACTGAGAGTACAGCAAGCACAGAGCTATGTAGCCTGTTGGCAGTAGCTGCGGCAAATCCACAGTTTGGCTGGCATTCCTTCCAACAACAAGCTTGGAAATCGGAGTCTGAGAATTAGGCAACTGTAAGCTTGGTAGCGTGTGCTGCTGTCAGCTTCTGTACCTGTGCAATAAATAAGCAGAAGATGACTTTACTTCAGCCGTTTATATGCACTGAAAATTATAATGGCAGTTGCAATGGGGAGGGGAACCAAGCATTCCGTGTTCATTTTTATTAACCAGCCAGTGTTTGTTTCTGACAAGTTTTCAGCTGGCCAAACTTGTGAAATGTTGACAGCCACAGTGCTTTTAGTGTTACGTGTTTGTGGGTATTTCTAGTAGCTCTACCTTTCTTTTTTCCGCAGCCTGCAACGACAATATCAAGTTGTATATTTCTTCTTCCCTGACTGATGAAGAATTAAGAATTTTTCCCCTTAAGTAGTATTGTGAGCATTCTTATGTAGCCCGTACTCCAGCTCAGCTCTGTTGTCCTTCCGGATTTTCAACTGCCTTCTTGCCAAGGTTTGAAGTGACCACTGGGGTAGGAGGGAAATAAATAAATAAAAATAATAATAATAAAAAAAATCTGTTGGAGAGGTGTTTCCTTGATGCTATCTGAATCTGCTTTTCCCTTCAAAATCATCATCTTAAAGTTTTTCTCTGTTCTTTGTGTTTTGAAAAATTATCTGTAATAAGTGGGGCAAATCTTTTATAATTGCTTCAGTAGCAAATAACAGACTGTAAAAGTATCAGTAAGGACTGAGTTGTTGAGTGTTTATTTAACTGAGATTTTTCAACTCTATATTTATTCATATTATGGAAGAACCACCAAGTACCATGTAGAAAGGTTTAATTTCCAGTTAAATTACTGCAGTGCTTTGAAAACCAAAGAGGTGAGGAGGGGGAAGCTGTGCAGAGGGTGACAAAATATTTCAGTGGGGAAAGACCACTTCAGTGTGCCCACCCTGAGCAATCCTGTAGCAAACTGGTGAGCTCAATTACCCCTGAAAGTCCCTGAGAGGGCCATGTAGTGCAGCTGCCTCTTCGAGTGTTTCCCTGTCTGATCAGACCCCAAATAACTTTACCTGCACACAGCCCTTGGAGATAGCTCTGTTTATTTTTCTTTTTTTTTTTTTTTTTCTGTGCCTCCTGCACTGAGCATGAAAAAGCCAATGTAGTTACAGTGTTGGTGAGTCTTTTTCTCTGCCAGGTTTGTAAGTCAGGGCCTTGGCATGGGTCATTTAGATGGTCGCTGGCTGACGGCTGCGGAGCCTCATGTTTCAAACAAGCCTGCCAAATGCAATGGCTTCTCTAAAGTGCACAGAGAGGGCTGGCGATGCCCATTTGAAATTGTGCTTGGTGGAAAAATCAATGCAGTGTGTCTGACTCTGAGGTGCTCCCCTGGGAGCAATCCTGTCCTTGCTCAGGGCTCATTTCTACGAGTCTCCTGGAAACAAAAGACTCTACTGAGAAATTTGGGAGTCTTCTGGCTGCCAGGAAATGTCCCTGCTTCCCGGCAGCACTTCTTCCATCCTTCAGCCCCTCCAGCTCCCTGAGGCAGGAGAGATCGCAGGTAGGATTGAGCAGGGGCTGCTTCTGTTTTTACTGAATCAGGAGAAGACAAAGCTGTCATGGTGCCTCATCTTAAAATCTGGAGAAGAATTGTGTACACTTAAATCCAGAGAGACTTGTGTTTCTTCGTGTTGGCACATTTACTGACTGGTGGTATTGCTTCTTTAGTGCTTTTGCCATCCTTATCGTGGACCAAATTTATTGGTAATAAGTTTTTGCCTTATTTCTTGTTTCAGATATCACTTACAGTCGTCATGGTGCTGTTGTTATGGTTACCATCTCCTTCACCAGCTAAAATGCGTTTCCTCTCTCCTGCAGGAAGGAATAATGATTAGTGATATATGGGTGTGTGTGAGGGTGTTCGATGAATGGTAAATGGTGCAAAACCACAGCATTGTAGATAGAAACGGTTTGTTGAAAAGGGGTGATATTGGAGCAGGAAGGGGTGTGCAGGGATTCTTCTGGCTTTTTAGCTAGAAGTGAGCTTTACAGTAGACAGGTTTTTTGCATGCAGAAGCTGCTAGTACCATGCTTTTACCATTGCAAGAGAAAAGGGCACCTGGTTTTAGATTTCTGTAGCTTGAGCAAGTTTATCAGTCCCTGGTCATGGGAGCAAGGGCAGCCCTGCATGCCAGGCAACCTTGTGTCGTGGGAGAGGAGCATGCAACAGCAGGTTGTCTCCGGTGTGCTCTGCTGTCCAGCAATCTAGAGGGATGAATGACTTCCCCAGGGAGGAAGGGCTCTGACAGTCAAGCGTAGCAGCTGAAAGACTTGTTCGCATATGTTTACCTCTTTCAGTGTTCTCCAGCAAGATGGACCTGCTTGCTGCCAATGGAAATGCAACTGGTGCTGCACCTCGTCCCTCCTGTACACCGCCTGGGTGTGCTGCTTGGCCAAGCAGGGTTTGTTACTCAGTACAGAGTAGAGGGGCTCTGTAAGGTTCCCTTTTCTCCCAGTGAAGGCATTCCCCGTCACCAGGAGCTGTACAGCTCCTGCAGCAGGGTGACCCACCCTTCCGACCTGCCTGTCTCCGCTGATGCCCAGCCCAGCTTGTGGGAAACTCGGAGAGGGGTTTAAATCCCTGCACCCACAGGGCAGGACAGCGTGCAGGAGGGAGTGGAGTGTGTGGAGCGGGAGCAGCCGCTCCTCTGGCGCTCTGCTCATCTTCTGCCGAGCCACTGCTGCAGGTCTGATCGACTGCTTCAGAGCCTGCAGCCATCTCTCCTTCTCAGCTCTGGCAAAGCTGCAGATTGCGGTAAATTTTCTTCGTCTTTCCACAGTGAGCCTCCTTTGTTCAGCCTCTGGTCCAGGCACCATCCGTTATTTTTCATCTGTTTTCTGATCCAAGGTACGATCAAAAGGATTTTCTACAAAGAATATGTGACTATTGACTAACTGTTTGCAGTGTGGAAATGGAAAAGCCTTTGAAAAATGCCAAAAACTAATACAAGTGTGAGAAGAACGCTGCCTGCATTTTTAACAGTTGCAAGGTGGTATTTAAGAGGGTAGTCTTGCTCGTATTTTCTAGAAAGAAGGAACTAGCTGCAAATTAATAGTTCAAGCAGTGGATAAGGAAGAAATAAATGAGATCTGTTTTAAATTACCAGAGAAGCTTGTCCATCCTTTATTAGGCTTGAGAGGTAGAGTGCCTCAATTGGAAGAATGTATAATTCTAATAATATACCATAGTACCAGAATTATGGCACTTAGATGTTTAGCATCAAGTGGACTTTTGTTAATCATTTAGTGGCTTCTGAACCATGACCAAGCATTTTAAGTAAGAGGGAAGCTAACATGTTCCCTGTCAGATGCCACGAGACTTCTTCCCCATGCACGCTGTTTACTGTGATTCTTTTTGATCAGTGTGAAGCACACTGCTCACATCTGGAAATAATCAAATTAATTTGAGAAAAGATGCACATTAGCTGAAATGAAGGCGTGAAATGTGGCTGCAAAGCTCTGCATGTGTTGATGCATCCAAAATTAGCCCTCATGTTTTGTAGATATGTGGGGAGTCCATGAAGACAATAGCACCATTAGGGTTTGGGTCCTACAAACTACAGACTGAGCTTTTTGATGGTGGCAGGAGGTTATTGGAATTTGTCCATCTAGATTTCCCATTCTGTCTCTTGTTTCTATTCCAGCCTCATGATACCTACCCACTTTCCTTGGCTCTTCTAAACCTAAGTTGTCAGTAAGTTAAATTTACTGACTATTTTTTGGGGACCTTTTAATCCACAGTGCCTGATACTTAAATTTCAGACACAACATCTCAATTGGCCAGTTGGTATGTGGACATGAATTAAAGGTTTTCTTGGTTGTGTTATTTACCAGTAGACATTAGATTGCACCCCATATATGTATGTAGTTTGGGTTTTTTGCATTAAGGAAGCATGGAAGTTTTTTATGGGTTTGGGGTGTTTCAGTGTAACTCATTTTGAAGAACATCTTAATTTCATTCTTCTCTACTTCTTGGTTCCCTCTCTTCAATTATTTATTAACACCTCACCTCATAAATTCCTTTTCTCTGAAAGAATTTATCAGAATTTCTTAGATTTCATAATTTAGGCAGTCTCATTCGGGAGTTTTAGAAGCTCTAGGTACCCGAGGTCATGGTAGCCGTGTCTCTGAGCCCCAGCCTGCCTCCACAGAGCAACCCCACCCTCTTCTTGCTCTGGCCTTGGGAGCAGGGTGGCTGAGTCAGTGCTATGCTGTGTCCAAGCTAAATAGCCTTCTGGGAAGCAGGATTTGGCCCTGGAGAATATCCCTGGAGGACAGGGAGCAGTTCCCCTTTCCTCCTATCTCCTCCCACTGAGCTCAGGATCTGTCCATGCCCCTTGTTTTTCTTTTTGAAGGTCTGTTGTCTGTGCAGAAAACTCCAGTGTTACTCTCTCCCCTGAGCTGGAATTGTAGCTCTTGCTCCATGGATCCAGATGGCTGTTTCTCTTAGTTAATGAGTTAGCTTCTCTGAAATCAGGTAGCCTCATTTCACTGTGAATGGGCTCATAGACACAGGAGCAGGTAAAACCATGGCCTGAAGCAGGAAGGCAGGGTATTTGCAAAATCCTTCAGTATTCGCCTAATTCTGTTCTCTTAAAAAGTGAAATCTGTAGAAAATTCATCTGCTTACATGCAAAGGCAATGTTAATATAATGCTAAGATGATTCTGCAAGATGTACTCACAAAATATTTAGAAGGACAGCTAGCATGACAGGGTGTTTACATCAGCATTATCTTGGGTTTTGCATATCATGATCTCATGATCTGTATTACTGCAGGTGATTTGTTGTGTGTTGAGTTCAAAACAGTCAGGTGCTTCAACCCAGCTGTGGCAGCAGGAGCTGGTGTCACATATAAGAGCATATGGGGAGGGCTGTGCATGGCCCACAGATGTGGGTCAGTATCACTGATGTCTGTGGTGCATAACAGCACCTGCTTGATCCCTCTGGAAGGAGGGGGCATTGCCACCCCGCTCCCATACCCTGATTTGCACAGCTGGCTTTGATTTGGCTTCAAGGTGAGGAACATACTGAGGGAGGAGTGTTTCCACAATGCCATGCCGTGTAGCTAACGCAGCCTGTGCTGAGGCTCATACTTGTGCCCCGTGGCATACCAGCGTGGTGTCACCAGAGGTGGCTTTGGAGTAAGGGGCCGTGCTGCGGTGTTGGTGCAGCCAAGGCTGGTACAGCCTGTGAGCCCCAGTGCCCTTCTGGCCGTGGTGCTGTGCCTGCCTGCTCACCCTGTCACTGCCACTGACTTCAGCTGATGGAGGAGAAGAGTGAGAACATACTAGTAAGATCTCTGATGATGAGGTTCTGCTACAACGGGTAGGGAAGAAAGGTTCATAAATATCCAAATTAATTTTTAATTAAGGCAATGTGATATTTTTGAGGACTGGCTGTGTCTTTTTTTTTTTTTTTCCCTCTGATACTTTTTGAAAGCCTTTGTTGTAGTTTATGCAAAGAATAAGAAAATTGTAGTGGAAAGAGCAACTTTTTGCTTCCCTGAAATACTGTGTTTTCCTAGATTGTCCAAATTATTCCAGGTTTGTTCTTTTTTATTTAAATTCTACCATAATATTTGTCCACTCTTGGTATTTCTATGTCAATATTTTCAAATTACCTGATTGATATAATTCCATGGTATGCTAATGAAATGACAGAAAAACAACTAGCCTATGGTAAAAAGCACACCTGTGTATTCTGGATTTGAACCTGAGCTGCAGATGAATCACGCTGCACAGCAGATAGTTATTGCTAAATTGCTGAGTATAAAGATGCATTGTGTGACTCACTCGCTGTGTTTCTACTACCATTATAAACTCTGAGAGCACTTGATGAATAACAGAGAGTCAAGAATGAATTCATCCATGTTTCACTCTGTAACCATCTATTATAAATACTGAGCCAAATTCTGCCTCCAGATACACACAGCTCTCATTGAAGCCTGCCCACTGCATTTATTTTTAAAGATAAAAGCACTTGTTACTTTCATAGAGGACTTCTGTGACACAGTGCATTGTAGGGATGTGAATAACCTTCCTCAAGAGCTTCAAGTGAAGCGGGGAGTGTCTGCCTGGAACTGGGAAGGGCACCTCAGGGATAATAGCCTCCAAACTGTGGTGTGGGATCTAACTGTTGCGTTCGTCCCAGTGATTTCCAGAGCCATGCTCCCCTCGTGGTGAAGCTGATGGGCAGGTTTGTACTGCTCCTGGGACTTGCTGCCAGGTTCAAAGCGCACTGGATCGGTGGGAAAGGCCTTGAGTTAGTTTGGGGGTTGGTTTTTCCTTCCCCCACCCCCCGCTGAGCTTTCCTCAGAGAGAGGACGGGGGAATGTTTCCTTTTTTCCCAGAACAGGCTGTGTTCTGTCCTTGGACCCCAAACATTGGTGGCTTTGGATGTGTGCTACTCACTCCTGTGCAGAGGGGGACATTTGTCTTGTGACCTCATGTTTTGGAAAGGCTCCGATCAGAAAATGTTCCCCGGTGTCCTGTGGTAAACAGACCTAGAGGCAGAGGGTTATCTCTTTGGTTCGCAGGAGGTGTCCTTTGCCCAGCTTGGGCTCGCTCCTTCATCGTTACCCCGTCAGCCCTTCTGGTATGGTTTGAGCTGGCTGCATGAGGGCTCTTGCTGTATTTGCAGGATGCCCGCTGAGGAGTCTTCCATCAGGGTGGAGGAGGGGGGGGGAAGGCAAAGAAATGCGGAGCGTGTTTACTGTTCCCGTGGTTGACTGAGCCATGTCTCGTTGCCATTGAGCTGATACTGCTCAGCCCACCGTTTTCATTACAGCTCAGAGGAAACGCTGGGCTTGGAGTTTCACCTGCTCCCGCGGTCTTCATGCAATTAGTTATCCCCAGGGACTGGTGCTGGGTCAGGGTGAGAGCAGACGGAACTGTGCTTCCCAAAACACCGTGTTTCACTGGGAGGCAAAAGAGTTATTAGTCCTTTCTGGGGTGCAACTACAGCTTGAGTCATGTATTGTGAACAAAATCTTCATTTTCATGATCTACCATGATTATTTTTTTTTTTTCCATTCTAAAGTAGCTCTGTGAGCCTTTATTAAACAATAATATCTGATCAGAAAGGGGTTGAGTTCATTGATTGTGAATGGTTATCTGACCAGGTACCAACAGCTTTTTCTCATGTTTAGAGGTTTTCTGCAAACTGACCCGACTCTGTGGAAACTAGGGCTTTTTTCTGGTTTGTTTATTGGGGTTGTGTTAAATGTCTGCAGAATATAAGCACCATCCAGTTTTGTGCCTTCTTTTCTCTAGGCTGCTCAACCTCTGAGATAGGTGGCAGGTTGACTGCGTTCAGCTGATTTCTTATACGTGTGGGTTTTTTCTCCCAGGAAATAAAAGGTGGGAAGTGCTTTTGGAAAAGGCTTGCTGCTGGTTTTCACTTTGAAATAGCTAGCTCGGGTCAAGCCTTTGTCTCCTCCTCAGAGGCTACTTTATCATCAAAAGACAGATTATGATAGATTTTCTTTCCTAGGTTTACATATTAAGTAGCTACTAATACATTTTTCTGTGAGGAGTAGCTGAAGTCTATGGCTTGTGCAGTGGCTTCTTTTCCTGGCTTGGACAAATGAGAGCTAATTAATAGGAGTGAAATACGTGTGAAGTAGCAAATAATGATTAGTTTTGTTTATGTATAAATACTGATAGTCATAAGAGAATGCAAATGCTTGTCTGGGAAACAGCTGTTCCCCATGAGCTGTTTTGGACAAAAGGGAATGAGTGTGAATGTTCACAAAACAGCAAGTAAGAGGGGATATAAACAGGGTCAGATAGCACATATGTTTGGGAACCCAGTCAGTGTTCTCAAATGTGGTTTCTTTCATGGCTAGCAGCAGATTGCACATGCCACAGAGGACACATCACCTTGCGGTTCTGTGCCTGAAGAGCACCTGCTTTTTGCAACTGCAATGAAAACTGCAACAGCAGCTTCACTTCTTTTAGCAGTTGTGGCATTCTTCCCATTATCACCCTGGGAAGATGTCGTTGCATTATGATGACCAATTCACTTCTCATTAAGTTGGTCAACATTTAAGTGTAATTAATGAGTTAAAATTAGATTAATGAAAGGGCAGCCCTCAAGAAACTGATGCTAATAATTGCAAGGCATATGAGAGTCAGGGAGGACATGACCCATAATTTTTACCGCTTCTGATTTGTTTTGGTTTTAAAGCAGTTCACTCATGCCCAGGACAGATAAGCAGAGCCACTTCTGCATTTAAACCCTCTCTCATCTGCTGGACACGAGTTTCCCTGGCAGCATTGCTGGTAATGTGCCTGTGCTGCACCCGGTCCCTGCCTGACAGTCAGGGGCACGGTCACCCGCTCGGAGCTGATCTCTCCTGCTAATGTCGTTACAGGCCAAGTGGTGAAGGCAAGGAACCATGGCAGAGGATAGGAAAGACGAAGCCAAGGCACCGCACTGGACTTCAGGTCAGCTAACAGAGGCTTCTTCACACCCACATTCACCTGAAATTAAGGAACAGGGCGGTGCAGGTGCCGGACTGGTCAGAAGTGCCAATGGATTTCCCTACCGAGAGGACGAGGAGCCGGGGCTGGGCGCCCATGAGCAGCCGGGGACGTATGCTCGGACCAAAGAGAATGGGATCAACGGCGAGCTGTCGGCAGGGGACAGGGAGACCGCAGGTAACGCACCTCGGTGCCCTGCCACAAAACACAGGTCTCTGGAGACCACCGGATAATGCTTCTCCAAGGGAAAATGTTAGGTGGAGCCAAGCATGCCCTGGGGCATGGGGGAGCTGCTGTAAGGGAGCATGTGCTTTGGAAGGGCACTAGCTCTTCACAGCAAAAGCTGCATCTTCATCCAGGTTTGCACAGCTTACCTCCTTACCCAGGATCCTGGGCAGTGCTCTGAGAAGACTTCAGGAAAGGCATGATGGTGCCTTAGTGCGTCTTGGTAGGTGGGACAGGCTCACCTCTCTAGGGACGAGAGAACAGGCTGGCGTAGGGCGGCTTCCCAGCTCCTCTGGGCTAGGAGGGAGTAGAAAACCGCTGAGCTGTTGCACATGGATGGCTCATGTTGCTCTTGCATGTGTTTGTGCTTCTGCGTACATTTGCCTGAAGGATGGGTTCTCCTGTTACTGCTCACAAGTAACAACACCTTCTTGAAACCACCAACTCTTTGCAGAATAATGTGTTGCTCAGTCTGACCAGGAATGCCACTATTCAGTCAGCATTTATTCACCCTCGCCCAAGTGTATTTCACTGGGACTTTATCTATTTGTAAACTGTATTGGGATTTTAGGATTCAGCTTGTAATTTGAGGGGGGAAAAAAAGGGTGACTGTGTGTCAAAATGGAATATGCAAATCAAGTTGCCTGTTTTAGAAGTAAATGCTAATTCTCTCTGTGCTGAGTTCCCACTTTAAACCCCGAATACACATTGCAGGAGGAATTTCTCTTGTACAGACACAACTGCCCTTGATGCATCCATCCATGCGTGCTAAAGAGATCTTTCTAGCAATGTTTATTGGCTGTTGAAGCATTCGGAGATGCCTATTCATAATTTCTCAGCAGCTGGAGAATTTCAAGGGTCTTGGACTCTACAGTTGTTTCGAAAGCAATTGTTCTGGAAATGGATCTCTCTGCTAAAAGGGAACAAGTTTAGATTTTAAGAATCTCTTCTTGTGGATAGCCAAAATGTGAAAGTGAAAGGTAAAAGAAATCTTGTGTAAGCATTCAGATGAACACACTGTTTGGAGAGATGATAAGAAGGTCTTGTCTCTTTGCTGTAACCCAACTTTGGGCTATGCTTAGCCAGCAGATAAGCAGGAGCAGGTGTGCAGGAATCTCAGGTGGAAGATGCTGCAGTTCTTAGGGGTTGACAAGGGTTGTGGGGAGACCGAGTGTATTTTTCCTCTTTGCCACAGATTTTTCGCACAATCTTGGACAAGTCCCACCCATACACATGGAGAAGTGGGATAAACTTTATGGGATGAAGAGGAATTTCCTATCCTTAAAAAGGGAGGAGAGAAATGCTCTTCTCAAGCTCTTTCACGCTCAGGTTCTGAGTGGTGATGACTGTCTGAGACAGACAGGACCATTTAATTGAGGAGTTTGCAACTAACGGGTGAGAAGAGGCAGGAACCCACTGCTGCCCAGCAGCAGGTGTTGTTGTCATGTATTTTCATGTTGCTTTCTGAGGCAAGGGGTTAAAAAGCAGGACAGGAAAAAAATGAGGCAGTATGGTCTAGGGCAGGCAGTGCGAGTGGGGACTCACATTTGCCAAGGGAACAAACTACTCTTGATTCAGGTAATGTTCTCTGATCACCACCGTATGGCCTCATTGCCTCCTCTCCTGCTTTTTTTCTCAGTGTCTGCTTAGATTGAGAGATCTCTGGTGTGGGGACTTACTGTCGATACGTACAGTTTTTGTTTGGGAGTCTTATATAGCTTGTCACGTGGCATCCTTGTTTGTCCTTGAACATCAGAAGAGTCCCTAAAAATGCTTGCCTTCATGCATGAATTCCTAGCTCTCTGGAAACTTGTACACTGCACATGCACACACTGACTAAGCCCATATTTGATTAATGCAATGTAAAGCATCTTACTTAAGATGTATTTTTAACTATTTTTCTCTTTCTGAAGGAGAAACCTGTTGGCAACTTACTGTACTGACAAAAGGGGACCAGGGCAGTTTTGCCATTTTACACTAGTATTTCCTAGCTGGATGTGCTTAAAGCTTTGTGAAGCAGGAACTTTAAAGTGGATTTTTGGTGTTTGATTCAAAGTTAGATCTTGAAATCAGGATTGCCATTTGCCACCAAATTCAGTCATCTTTGCTGTGTTTGTCTGCTTGCAAATTCTAACTGCAGTGGGGTGGTGTATCAGGTAAGGTTTTTTAATGCCGCTCCGATACACATAATTACCAATGAAGTGAATCGTTTAATCATTTGTAGTAGCTTACCTATTCCAATCAGCTGAGAAGAAAATGCACAGGAAGCCAAGGTCAACTGAGATGATTAAGCCAAACTGTGAGTTTGAGTGGATTTACAGGGATTTTATTTCCCTGGTGCAAGTCCAGCACCATAACCTAGGAAAATCTCTGGCTTCTCATCGTGTCAGAGTTCGTAAATGCCCAGCAACTGCAATAACCAGCTCAGCCACAGTGAAGCCCGAGTATAAACAGGGCATTTCCCCAGCAGCTGCCCATCGCCCCATCCCTGGTGATGAGAGCTCAGTTACATTTTGAGGCATTTTGCCTGAGGAAGCTCTGCAGTACCTGACTGACCCAAGAGCTGGGGTTCAGTCACGAAATGGACCTCTCCTAGGGAGGGGTATTCTGCAGCAGTGCAATAGTCCCTTCAGGGCACAGAAAAGCAGCAGGGTGTACCCATTTGCAGGGCTCGTGCTGTAAAATCCGAGGGCTGTGTGTTAAGGGGAAGGTTAGAGCCAGGCCACCGGGACAAAAGCACCTTATGTCAACACTGATGCAGAGGCAAGGGGTGTTACTAGGGGAGGATATAACAGTTCTTGCCAAAACGCATCTAATCGATCACTGCAAGTGACATTTTTAGATTTGCACAGTTAAAATTTGCCTTCCTGTATATATGTGTCTCTCTCTCTTGGCATCTGTCTAAGAGTTATTGAGTCTGACCTCAATTTTGGAATCCTCTGAATCTGGCTGTTGTGTTGCCTTTGATTGATCTGTCTCGGTATCGTGCTGGTAATGGCTGCATTATGGAGACACATCAATGCCCTCCTTTCAAATGGACCGATGGGAACGTGGGAGAACGCACAGTGCTGCGGGCAGGGCAGCCTCAGGGCCTGATCCGGCAGCCACTGAAGTCAAAGGCAAATACGTATGAGAGAACAGGCCGGGGTTTTTGGCATAGTGCATAGGAAGCTGTTATGGACGTGATATAAGTAAGAGTGGTAACGCAGCTATTCCTTTTTATATGTATTTGTGTATATAAATTTATATATATACTTGGGCTGCCCTTGGCAGACCATCTCAACCCCGCTTCATCCTCAGCCCCGTGCCTCTGCCAGCTGCAAGTCCCATGCTGCTCCCGAGGAGCTCCTGAGAACACCTTGCCTTTGACACGCTCTGTAGCATCCCGCAGCCACGACCCACCAAGTTTCAGTGTCCTCCCTCTGATTCATGCCTGTCCGTGTCCTTTTCACTTACACACACACACACAGGGCATCTTTGGTGAGGATTTTGGAAGTATTAAGAGTGGAGGATGAGATCTGTAGCTCTTGTTAAGCCAAACATTTTCATGTCACACGAGATGTGTGCTGCAAAGGAGACGTGATAGAGTAACCTTCAGAAACTCACTCTGGAACAGGCTGATGTGGGAAGCTTCGGATTGGACCCCACGGTAGAGCACAGGATGTGTTTGACTTGCGATGGAATATGAAAAGCTGTGGTCAGGTAACTGGGAGGAAGCTGGGGGGCAATACAGGTGTGCTGCGGCATTCTCTGGGAAACAGCAGTTCAACACAATCCATCTTATTTGACTTGCAAGGAACATCAAGCTGCAGAGATTTGTTTTTTTACACTTAAAATGCATTTATTGTTCTTCTCAGTAATGTAATGAATAACCTGTCAAATTTATGTAATTAGGGGCGAAAGTGGTTAGATTCATTATGAAGCATCTTCTACAGTATGTCTTTATGTACAGTGACTCAACTGAGTCACTTTATTATATGCCAAATTCAGGTTTATAATTGGAGGGGGTTTGGATTACCCACACAGTTATTTGATGAATTATTTTCTTGACAGATGAAGGGAAAGCATTTCCTGAAATCCTATTACCAGAGCCTCAGGACAGTGGCTCTGTCCTGGTGTCAGTCAATGTTAAGGATGGTAACACATCCTGCCAGAGTGGCAAACAGAGCCCTTCATTAATTGGCAGGGTACCCAAACCATGTGGGATGCAAAGAGACTGCCGGAAAATTGTGGCAGAGTTCCTGACTCAGCACAGCGGACCAACTGCAGGTTGAGTGCTCCTGCCTTGTTTTTCAGAGCTCTTGACTCATAGGAAAGGTGGGTGAGAGGGAGCTCATGACAGATAAATGAGAGAGGCCAGCTTTTCTGATGGCTGGGGGGACCCAGAGATGTCAGTCTCTAAGTGAAACAGAAAGAGCGGGGAGACCTAGACCTGTGAAGAGGAATGAAGAAGTGGCAGTATTGAGCTGAGGAAGGAGTACGCGACTCGGGAATGGTGGGGGAACAGATCCAGCAGTGGGAGAGCTAGGGGAGCTAAAAAGGGCCAAGAGCTGGTGAGATGAAAGCTGTGAGGGAGCAAAGCAGGGGCAGGAAATGGCAGGGAAAAAAGAAAAAAAATTAAGATAAGGTAAGGACAGTAGAAAGAGGTTCAGTTTTATCTGTTCATCCAGAGCCAACTCAGTTTTTGCATGATGGCAGATACTACCCTAAAGAGGAGGGGATTCAGAATAGCACAGTCTGCAGGGAACAACTGACGAGAAAAGTGGGAAGGGGCAAATCGTCTTACAGCCCTAAATGTAATTTATTGTAATTGAGCCATTTGTTTTAGGCTTTGTTCAGCTGGACCAAATGGACATCTGCAACAAATCTATTCCTGTGGCCAAGTACTCATTAAATAAGCATATTTCAATAATCTGCAGGGAATGTGAGTCTGAAAGATTGCCCTGGCATAGCCAGTAATACTTGAGCAGAGGTGGGGAGTCCCTTTAGGCTGGCTGTGCAAAAACAACATGTTGAAGACAGGGATTGTGCTCGTTACAGCCACCTGGCAGTGCATCAAGGAAACAGTCTGTATCCCATCACCTTCCATAGCCTTGCCCTGTAGTCAGTCTCCAGGTAAAGAGGATCTTGTTCACAGCGGTCATCACCACTGCACTTAGAAAATCACTACGATGCTTAGTTCTGCAGGCTCAGGGCCCTCAGCTCAGAAGGGCCAGGCCTGGAGCATCAGTGATGGCAGGCTGTGTTGGGGCAGGATTGCAGCCCTGTGCATGGGGTCAGTAAACACAACAGCTTCTACAGGCTGAAACTTCACTGAGTCGTCTCCTGGTCCCATGTGAAAAAAATATGTTCCCCCACCCACCCACTCCCCTAGTGACATCTCATTTAATCTTTTCCTTTTTCTCTCTCTCGTGCTATACAAGTGATAATACTCAGATGGCACTGCCAGTACACATATAGACATGCCTTCTTTGTCTTTCCAGCAGGACGGCTTTGTCAGAGCTTTCCTTTTCATTTGGCTGCGTGCACTGGCTGTCCTGCTGATGCCTAAGCCCTCCTGGAGTTAGCAGAGCCCTCCACAAACTCCCTGGATGCCTTTTTCCCAAAGGAGCCTCCCTGCCCTGTTGTCAGACGTGCATTTTCAACAAGCGGCTTGTCTCAAGCAACACAGACAAAATGCACAGAAGGATGCAAAATCGATGACATTCAAAGATAAATGTGATTGCTGTGTTTGTCCCATTTCAGTTGTTTATTTTACAGAGCTGGAAGAATGCATCTTATCATGTCATTCATGGCTCCCATGGGAAAGAAGCTGTTAATTAGGCATTTTGATCTTCCACCCTTTGCCCAGGGAATGTGACAGTAATTACTGTGCACCATCATTTTTGCCAATTTAGATACAGGCAAACATACCGTGCTTCTGAAACTTTTCTTCTCTGTGTTAAAGAGTGATGCAAGTGTCATTTTCTGGGACACACTATTGGAATATTTTAGGCACGTTCATATTATGTTGCTGAAGATAGCGTAGGTGGAGGTAGCAGAGCCTCTTTGGGGCACTTGTAGAAAATGGGGGGTTTAGCGTTCTCTGTTAAGCTTACTCTAGAGGTCCTTCTCAGCTGCTGTTCTGCAGAGGATCAGGAATGAAACCACAGAAATTCATCTTTTGCTGTGTGTGCCCTACCCCCAGCTATCTTCCGTCTGACTCTGAATACTTAATAACTGCTGTAGAGACGAGTCTGCAGGTTTTTCTGTGTCTGGCACTTGTATTGGTCACTGAATCCAGTAAGACATCCCGTTTTGTCCAACCATGTCCTCTCTGAGAGGCTTCCTGGGACTTCAGAAATCAGTCAGTGATTGAAATGTATTAGTAGGAGCAGGAGGGTCTGGCACAGTTTTGGGCAGTTCAAGCGTGCAAAAATTACTGCCTGAAAGGGGGTGGGGCGAGATAACCCAGTGTGCAGGTGCTGTTGACTCCCACAGCTGGGAGTCAGATACCCAGAGGAGTTTAGCCATCGGTCTCTTTTATCCCTAAAGGTCCTCTGAAAATGGCAGTGTGGGGTTCAGATTTGCTTTTGAAAACCGTATTCCAAACCAGGTGCAGTCATCAAGAGTCAACAGTTGCATCGTGCTGTGTCAGTGTTGAATCTGGCCAAGAGAAGGCATCAAGCAGCCATTTCTTTTGGGCTCCCTGTTGGTGTTTTGGTTCACTCTGCTGTGCTCTTGTTAGGCTATGAGCATCTTAAGAGGGAATTGCATGAGCAGCTGTGCTTCCTTAAGGAGTAAGAGCAAAATGCCTGTGATTGTGTTGGCCTGGCAACCAGCACTCAGTCAGTGCCATCAGTGTTCCCAGAAAACATAATTGGTAACAACCTTAGAGATGCAACAAGGAGCAATGAGGCCGGGATATGGAGGAAATATCTTTCATAACATGTTGTTCCTACCACACTGGAAATTCAGACTGTACGCCATGAGTGCTGTTTATCAAAGCTGCCTTTTGAAAACATCTGCAGCCATTCTTGGGCGGCTGCTGTAGCCAGGATAGCTATTGCTGTTGAAGGATGAAGCCTACCAAATACGGAACATATCCCGGGAGTCAGATTTTCACTTTTGTCTCTTCTTTTTGTGGACAAAAATTTGCCCTTTGTCTGTTCGCCTCTACCCTCCCTCCCCGCCATCCGTGTTTGGCTGCCTGCTCTGGTGGGGGCTGTAATGAGGACTTTGCTGTTTCTGTGGGCTGGATCTTGACCCTCCAGCACTGGTGTTAGCTGAGTGACTGCTGGGGCAGTTAAGTCCAGAGGCTGTGTTCTAAATTGTGGCCTGGTGCGCTGGAGTCCTTTTCCGTGTGTGGTAGGAGACAGTTTGTGCATTTATGAATTGCATAAAGAGACAAGGCTTGTAAAGGCCAGGAGAGAGGGCACGCAGGTGCAAAGAGAGCCACCCCAGGTCGCCCAGGAAGGCTGCGGCAGAGCTGTGGGCAGGTGGCACAGCCCTGTGCAGAGCTGCGTGCTGCCTCTGCAGTCTCCTGCCCTCTGGGCTTGGCTAAGCTCTGCCGCTTGCAGAGAGGTGGAGATGGAGCACTTCACTGGCTCTTCCTTGTCATGTCTGAAGGGAAGCCATCATGGTCTCCATCCCCAGGGTGGCAGCATGAAGGATGTGCAGGAACACTAGGCAATATTTGGCAGTGGGCAGAGGTCTTTGCGATTGCAGCTGGAAGGTGGTATTGCTGGGGATTGTGCCAGCATATAATCTTCCATTCCAGTTTTGATCTGAGGGCAAGAAGATTTGGAGGAAGGTTCATTACCAAACAACAGAGCCTTGTTTCGCAGGCACACAGCTGCTCTTGTTTCAAGCAGACCTGAAATGGCAACTTCTTCTCCAAAGTCACCTTGAAAGGGAAGCAGCAGGTTCTTAGGTGACAGCCTGGGACGTGCTGGTGGGCATTCCCTGCCGTTCCCCGCCTCGTTGCCTGCCCCTCACCCTGTGCACAGGCCATTACTGGCTCTCAGGGTCTCTCACACTGTGGAGCAGAAGAGCCTGGAGGTGCAACCATCAACCTGCTGCTCGCCCCCGTGCTTCACAAATCCCTCCTTCCCCTTTTCGCAGGGCAGAAGCTGATGCGCGTGGCTCGGTGCACTGCCAGGCCCAGCTCCCTGCCACCCCCAGGCATCTCCCGAGGCCGGGCCCGGGCGCAGCCGGCCGGGGGTTTAACCTTTGGCGGGGAGGAGGTAGGTGCCATCAGATCACTTACAAAAATGAGTCGCACAAACAGTCTGCTGCTCCTGCGAGGAGTGCCAGGCGCTGCTGATTTCTTTTTTCCCTGTTGCCATGCCAACACGTCCCTGAGTAGAGTGAGATCTCTTTATAAGCTCCGCTGAGAGAAAGTATGTAGCCTGGGAGCTTATTTAGCATTCAGGAGTGCACAGCCTCTCGGTAACGGCTCTGAGACACAGCCAGGCTGTCTGACAAAGGAGAGGAGGATTTAATTTTTTTCCTTCCTTTCCTCTAGCATTTCATTCTCAAGGTTAAGTGAGACAGGGTAGATGGGGAGAAAGACTGGGAACACTTTACGATGGGCACCTCGCTCTGCTGTCCTCACTGAGGCACGACTTTAATGGAAATGAAAAGCAGATATCACTTTGGGGCATATTTACAGTGCAGAATACATGTGTGAGAGATATATATATGCAAATTTCTTGGTTCAGCTAACACTGATGAGCTACTGTGTATTAAAATTGGAAAACAAAGGCAATCCAGGTTTTAATTTTAGCAAGGAACTCAAAAGGAAAGATTAGAAGGAAGCCAGGGACAAGGCCCCTGTCTTGATCTTCCCTGCTGTTTTAGTCTGTAAGGTTACAATACAGAGCAAGAAATCATCTCTTCTCATGCTGCCTTCATATCCTGAGTAAGGACAGCAAAACCCAGTGTGTACTGGTGCTTTGGTTTGGGGTTTTCTGTTTTGTGGAGTTGCTACTGGTAGATTAACTGCTCACTTTAAATTAAATCTTTATAGTGATGGTTAGTACAGGTTTGCTTGCCTTTGCAAGCTGAAGGGGTGGAAATCAGCATAAAGTAGCTGGCATTAGCTGGCAGATGAGCACTGATGATCCAGTGCCTGTCCGTACCAGCTGTGAAAAGGTTAATCTGGAAATTCAAAGGCAAGACTCAAAGTGAAGAAGGCTATGTGCTGGTGTTGACGCTGTCATTTGTTCCTTGGGAGGTGCTGAGCAGAACATTTATGTTTCCTGTGCTGTTTCACAGATCGACTGCAGAGTGGAGTCAGTGGAGCTTGGAAAACCCATCCTGAGGTGATGGTTTAGAAATGCAGTCTGTTTTTTGGGGGTTTGGTTATTGCTGAAGCATTCCTTGTGACATGCAAAAAGTGCAGGAAACTGAAGGCATTCCAGCTGTGTACGTTAGATCGTGTGAGTGAGCCCTCCTCCTGTCTGTGGAAAATACCTGGTCAAAATTTTAATTTTAGTTGCATGCAGTATATGGAAAATAACTGTGAGATATCGTTATCTCCGAGGCAGGAAAACCTGTTAGCTGCTTCCCAGAGACTCATTTTCAGTCTGGACTGAGTAGATCGAATACTTCATGGAAATCAGTTTCACTTGGTAGCACTATATATTTTGGGACAGGGAAAAAAACCCAACCCAGGTACTTCCCTTTTTTTGTTGCTATTTCTTTCCTTGAGGCTAATTCACAGTGATATACGATCAGTTTGCTACAGCTCCCAGCAACCCATATAGCCTATGGCAGTTATAATAAAACTCATTTATAGTCTGGGCCTCCGTCCGTGGCAGTCCCCGTGCATCTGGCGAGACATACTTCTGCTCTTCTTTATTAACCGATCAGCTGCCCATGCTGCATGGATGTGGCAGTCGTGCTGACGTACCCAAACAGTTTTCAGCCATAGCCTTGCACCGCATAGAAGGAAAAGGCTTCAGCTGTGGATGTTGCTTTTTACCCCAAATTCAGAGTATGTGCCAAATCCAGGGTAAACACAACCTGCACAAGCTGTTGGTGAGCTGTAAAGGGAACTAATCCTTAGCCATTCCTGCCCATGAGTTGCTGCTTTTTGCTTTCACTGTCATCTGTTCTCTCCATTTAAGAATATATTGTCCTTCTCAACAATTACTCTGTCAGCTTCACCTTCTTTTTCTCTTTTTCTCACTTGCGTTGCCTCTAGCTTCTCCCCGCCCCTTGTTCTATGTACCCCCAGCTTTATCCCAGCCATCCAGTGTAGCTTCTCTGTGACCTTGAATTTCCACTGCCACTCCTCATTTTCAGTACACTTGAGAGCTCCGCTCTGGATGCAGACCTTTCCCAGTGGCTACAGTGACCCAAACCCTGGTCTCATCTCCCCACAGCACCCACATGTCCCCAGCACTGGGGCTGCAGAAGCTTGCAGGTGTTTAAGTGCCCAGAGAAGACGGCTCTGTTAAAGTGGAAGAGGTAGTTCAGAAGGTGCACTGAGGGCTTTTATGTGCATCTCTCACATCTCCCTTCTGCAAGAGTAGGTGCATATCTCTCTTTCCTAATCATTTTGCACACTTGAGTTGTGAGCCAGTAGCTTCCAAGGGGGGGCAGGCAGTGGACGGGAGCAAGGTGTGTGAGCAGGCAAGGATGAGTCCCAGTCACAGACAGCGACCTGGCAGAAACAAGGCTCCCTTCAACTGGGGTAGTGCCAGAAGAGAGGAGGAGAGAGGGCAGAACTCTTGAGCAGGGCTGAGAACTGCTCTGGAAATCATCCACATCATGACATCTGTGGGACTTGGTTAATTTGTATGTGACGTAGGACCTGTTCCGCTCTGCCTGTCTGTGGGAACACCTGCACACCCACGTTTGTAAGTACGCAACACTGTTCTGCACAGGCGGCAGGAGAAAAACATCTGTCTTGGTACAGGCACAGGGCTCGGCTGGGAAGCGGAGCTGGGAAGAGATTAGCTGCGCAGCTGTAGCTGCATTGCAGAGCTAGCTGGTTAAATGGGGCTGGACTGGCTGCGTGAGCCCTGGAGCGAAGAGGACACAGTATTGCTGCCTTTTGTATGTCACTGTATCCCCCAATGGCTTGAACCAAAGTTCTGTTGCATTGACAGAATCTTCAGTCCTTCTGGCCAGGCACAACTAGAAATCCCACACAACGCATGCACAGGTTAATGTTAATTTAAACTTAAATTCAGCAGAGTTTGTATAGCATACCTGGAATTCTTTTTTTAAAGAGATCACAGGAAACGCTGTAGAAAGTGTTTAAAATCAGCTCAAAAGGAGCTAAAAATGACCTTGTAAGGCACATGTCACCTCCTGCTGTACGTGGCTGAAGCTCCATTGACTTCTGTGGGCATCCTTAAAAGTCTGTTTAAAATCTGAGCTTGTACTGAAGTTCAAAACAAATATTGATTTTTAAAAGTGAGTTTCCTGTTACGTGTATTTACTCACACTCAAAAGATTAAATATCTGGTTCTTTCTTTGGAAGCCAAAGTGGTTTCTTCTGCATGAGTCTTAAGGAGCTAATGTTTTAATGAAAGCAAGATAGAGCTGCTTTGTATGTGTGAATGATGTTTTCAGCTGATACCAAGTCCTGGGAAAAGCAGTGGGACCTCACTGCATTGTCCTGGCTGAGGGTCTGGTGGTGTCTGCTTCAGTATTGCATGTTAACTGTAAATTGTGTTGCAGATGCATCAGACAAAACAGAACCAATTAGCTTTTCCCACCTCTGACTTGGCTGGGAAATGCTGACAGTAGTAAATATTTTGTTCCAGACAGTAGACTTAAGAAGATGCGACTCAGGGGATGCACAGCGAGCAAGTATTTGCAGTAATGAGTGCTCATTTTAAAAGCATTGCTTTATTGTACTGACATTTGTATGACTCCTTTTTAACAGTCTTTCATATTTCAGGGGAGGAGGGGTGTGGGGACTGATCCCTGGCTGTTTTTACAGCTGCTAGACAGCATGGCAGAGGCCTCTGCCTACTGAACGTGCACTGGGGTGTTGGGGAGGCAGAGGAGGGGGCTTACTGGAATGGTCAGAATTGCTCCCTGCTCCTAGCATGAGTCGCTTTGGATTTCGACACTTGAGTGCCTTGGAGAGTTGGACTATCTGTCCAGCTCTCTTGCTGAAGAAGGTGACCAGGGAAATGCAGTCAAGGCAGTGGAGCTGAGGTACGTGCAGAAGGTGTGGAAGTGGTCCAAGGATGGGCAGCCCAGGCTGCTGCTTCCCCTGAGGCAGCCAGGTGTGCATGGCCAAGCTGCCCCCCAGCCTCCCTGTTTGCCTGTACAGAGCACGACCGGTCCGACCCAGCTCAGCTGCAGCCACAACACCACCTTTGCTCTGTTATGAAACAGATACGTTAAGGGGCTGGATGATGGCAATTCAGATTTACAGTCTTGAGTTTGAGAAGGTAGAAGGGGCTGTTGAATACCTGAAGTAGCCCAAAACACAGAGGCGTAAACTGTTTGCTGTGGGGCACCCCAGGGCATGAAGCTACTGTGTCAGGTATCCAGCTGTAGTTCCCCCCGCACATGTCACTGCAATATGTCTTTCCCCAAAGGTTGTCTGAATGTTCATGCCTTTGGGTTTCAATGCATTAAACAGTCAAAGCTCTTTTTCTCTCAGAACACAAGCCTTTTCTGACCTGTTCAGTTGGTTAGCTGGTAAATCCTGGTGATTAATCTGTCGCTATCCTCATTGATGCAACAGTAGCTTAAAGTCAACGAGTTTATTAGGGAAATGATACTTGTCAGTTGTGTTGTGGTTTCATTTAATTTAAAAGCTGATGTTCCCATTATTTGCCTTCATACCTCCTGCCAATTACTGTTGATACTGCCAACATCCAGATCAAGGACCTACTTACAGCAAAATATTTATACTCACGAAAGCCATTTGAGAGCAAATATTTGAATTCTGTAAAGCTATGTTACTGCTTTTTTTCTTCAATCGCAAGCACTAATCTGTTGGCATTATTTGGGTTTTCTATAACTTATGCCTACTGCTTTGATTGCTGCTGTGCATAATTCTTTTCTAACCTGAGTGCAAAAGGCAGTACTTAAGAGTTGTCGTGATCCCACTGATAGAGTCCAAGATGTGTCTGTTTTTTCCATCAGAACTGTCACTGGGTGAAACCCAGATCTTTTTTCCCCCAGGATTGCAGCAGTCTTGACCCAAACAAGACTTGTCCACCAGCTTCCAGGAGAGCTGAGCATGAATTCAGGACCTGGCCTTAGGGGACTGGCTAATGCCTCTAAACAAATCGAATAGCTATTTGCTTTATAGTCCTGCTGCACTCGGAATTGCAGTACCCGAGGGGGGAAAAAATCCATAGGTCCTGTTTGCTTTTCAAATTGTCAAAGATAGCAAATAGCCATTTTGTGTCTTTCCTTTCTGCAGGAATATATTTGGAGTATTTTGCCTCACTAAGCAGCACAGGTTGCTCTGTGCTTTTGTCATTGACTCGATTCCACTGTGCCAACAATTAGTGCTGGTTACCTTGGAAACTGCTCTGCACCCCACTGAGGATTTTGACAGGCACATTTTGACTGAAATTGCTTTGTTTTCCCAGTTCTGCAAGCACACATGTAGCTAATCCTTTTGCTGGGCTCTGCCTGTGTTTCTTCCTTAAAATGCAGCAAAATTAACAAAACATACTATTTTATCCTTTCCATCTGTTTGCATCTTTCTTTATCCCTGTTTTAGCCGCAGTGCTCCAGGAGCGTTAATTACCCTTCGTTTTAACCGAGCTAACTGTTAATTTTCTTGGTAGGTGTCTAAAGGGTGACATTGTGAATGCGTGTAAAGTTTTGACACAATTTTCAGTCTCCTCCTCCCTGTCCCTCCTTCCTGTCATCCGTTCGGTTTTCTCCTGGTGCATTCGTTGTGCCATGCAGTTCCAGAATGTTAAACTTTGTTTATGTCTTCAACAAGTTCTGCTTTACAGAGGCCAGGTGGCATCTTCCATGGCTATGGCAAACTCGGGATCTTCTGCCACCATAGTGGAATCAGTTAGAGCTGTTGCTAGAAGAAGCAAGGGGTGATGCTGCTTCAGTCTGGGAAGAGTGTCTCAGTGGAATTATGGGGACGTGAAATGCCTTTTCATTTTAGGAGTAGCTGTCCCTGTTGCTGTGAAATGGATTCTCGAGTGGGAAGAAGCGATAGATAGGTGGGCTGACTGAACTGGATGAATGGCAGTAATGGAGCACGGGTGACTACAGTCAGGGAAGGAGAAGAGCTTGGCAGACAAACTCTGGTCCAACTGGGGCAACTCTGGCCTGAGGAATCACTGACACTGTTATGTGAGGTGACGAGACGGCTGTTCCCCTGGGCAAGCTGCACCAGCCCCGGTTCCTCTGCCAGCAGGATCCTTGCGGTGGTGCTGGTCACGTACCTGCGAGGCTGGAAGACGCTGGGAGCACTGCCCATAGGAAATGTCTCCTGTCAAAAACAATCCTCAGGATAATAATACAGCATTGCATTGAGGGGTAGGGGGGAGAGAGAAGATGAAAGGTACTGCTGGGTGAGGGCTGTCAGAGGCAAGTATCTGAGCCTGAGCGGTTTCACCTAGGAAGTGGTGTTCGTGGCAAACTCAGCTCCTCAAGAGATTGAGCCTGAGGCTGTGGTACGTTGGAAGAGAAAAAGGTGCCCGAGGCTGAAGTAAAACCATTAAAAAGGGCACAAAGCGAGCAGACACCACACATTGCTGCAGAGAAGTGTTGCAGCTCTAATTTTTGCTCTTGTCCTTATAGTTGCTAATTATTTCTGAACAATTTTCTGGAAATATTTGGTGAAAGCTCAGACACCATTTTTAAAGACTCTTGCCACCATCTGTACATCTGTCCCTGGGGCTGGTAAAACCTGTCTGTTAAAAAACTTAATGGACTGGAAAGGTTTCCTGGGAAATGGAAGTGCTGTAGGTAATGGATTCAGGTGCCAGTGGAGACATCTGCAGCCCATTGACGACTGCAGCAGCATCAATAAGAAATGAAGGACTTTGAAATGACATCTTGGCCTTGTACAGGATTTGATCCCAGATCTTTGGCTGTGCTGTAGCCATGCTTTGACATGTAACCTTGCTTAATGGCCCCTGGTTGAGTCTCTGTCAGTGAAGGGGGGCTCAGGTGTCTGAGGCAGTGTGTGGCTGACACCTGCTGCAGTTTAAACATTGATGCCAGAGCAAGCTGGGGTGAGGACCGGGCAGCTGTTGTGCCCTTGGGTGTGCTTATGAGGAGTGCAGCAGGTTTTGGAGGCACCAGGCGTTCTAAACCCAGCCAAGAGGAAAGGCTGCGACTCCCCATACCGTCAGCAGCTGGTTCAGCATCCCCTGTGCTCTGAAAGGGTTTGTGTCCCTGAGTTACGTGAGGGGCAGGGAGATTCCAGATGGCCTGATTTGGTATGCTGGGTGCTGGCGTTTGTAGAAGAATTGGGCTGGCTTCTAAGTGCTCTCTGCTCCTGGTTTTACTCATTTGATTTTTAACTTCGGTTAAAATTAGCGTAGTGCCCAAGACAAGGTGCCTGCCCTCTCAGCAGGGCAGAGTCCTCTGTTCCTGCCAGAGAGCAGCCATGGCACTAGTTGCAACTGGCTGCAACTTGACCTGGCAGCCCCATCAGGTCTTGCTCTGAAGTGGCGACCTTTAAGAGAGCAGCAGAATCCCTGTCCCTGTGTGTTAGCTCCTGGCCTCTCAGCTCAGCCTGCTCGTGTCAGGGGGCTTTTGAAAGCCTGTGTTGAGGATCTTCCACAATGTCTCCACCCTATTATGGACGTCACATTGGAGGACCACCCGTACTTTTGGGTACCACATTCCCTGACATCAAACTGGGAGACTCGCTCTGTGTCCTGTACCCATGGGCAGCTGATATCTTGGTAAAAAGGAGAAGCATTTTACTCTCTGCAAAATGCAAAGGAAAGCCATGGTGCTGTTCTTTGTTGTGCTGGAGTCTTATTTGAAGCCAAGGTCCTTGTAGCCTTTAAGAAATGTATATTTGGTGTTACTTGTCATTTGTTAGTGCCGTTTTGGTGGCACAAATTAGAGTCAGAGAATGTCTACCTGCCTAAAGAGAAGGAAAACAAATCTCTAGAAGCAAAACTATCTCAAATGAATCCAGAGCTTTTAGGCCATGAAAAATTTGCCTGGCATCCTTTTTTTTTATCCTTTTTTTTTTTTTTCTTTATCATTAGGCTTCCTTGAACTTTAACTGAACCATGAGGAAACTATGAAGAGTCTCAATAGCTGCCCTGTGAGGATTTGACTTACCCATTGGATCTGCTATTTATAGTGTCCATTAGTACAAAAGTGTCTGTCCTTTTGCAGCAGTCATGTACAGGAAAAGCAGTGCTCTTCTGGCGAACTGCCTATGCCTCCTGTGTCACCCAAAATATCCATCAACAGAGTGTTCAGAAGTGAGCCTTTCTTGATTAAAAAAACCCAGCCAGACAAAACAAAGCAAAAAAACAAACCCAGAGGCCATTTGTATTTTTATTTACTGATTTTGTATTGAAATTTCTATTTTTCATGAGACAGCCTTTCACCCCCAGCCATATCTCCCTGTGGAACGTAATCTTTGTCCCAAGCAAATTAAATCGGGAAAAGAGCTGAGAGGGTGGGAACTGCCTTCCAGGCTTGGAGAGCTCATCTGCACCACAGAACCAGGCAGGATATGAACAAGTATAAATTCTGTAATGAAGGAGACCTTTTTTAATAGGCATTTGTCTTACCTTGCTGGAAGGAGGCTTGCAGTAGCTTGGGTGATAGAGAGCAGGTGACCGAGTAGGTTTCCTTTAGATATGCTCTAGGGTAAATCTGCATAATCTGTATCTGAAAAATTAATTGGAGTCTTTTCTTAGAAGTTTCATGTGAAAATAAGCTTAAAAAATTGATTCTCCTAACATCTTCCTAACGGAGTCTTGATTTGCTCATCTGAACGAGCAGTACAGACTCGATGATGTTACTTTTGTCAGTAGTGTTCTGATCAGTAGATTCATGGAAATTTTGATAGAAGGGTCATGTGTCACATCCTCCAGGTGTAAAGCGGGTAGTGTCAGTTGGCGTGGGGTCTTCTGGAGCTGTGGTACTCTGCGAAGCTCTGTGCCATTCTCCACGCTCACCAAAGCTGTCAGGGCAATACTCTTTCCTATTCTGAAAGAGCGGAATCTGAGCAGGATATAACCGAAGGATGCTGTGTGGTTTGTTTCCTACCCACGTGTCCCACCCATGCAAGGTGCTGCAGCATGCCAGCTGCGTGGCGTGGGAGAGGGTACCACGGGTCTGCGGGAAGAGGCTGGGCCAAGCTGCAGGTTCGTTCTCCCAGTTTCCCCCTGTACCGCTTGTGCTTTGCAGTCAGCGTGTCCCTCACAACACGGGGAATTGTCAGGACCTGTAGTGATTCCAAGGGACCATTTGTGTCCAGCTCACTGCTCTGCAACAGCAGCACCACATGACAGCCTGGGAGGGTCTGCAAGGTATCTATTTCATGTTTCTCACAAGAGGAAGGAACCAAGAGGTGCCAAGAAGCACCCTCAGCATCCAGCAGGTGTGGAAGCAGGAGAAGGTAGAAAAGCCAAAAAATGAGGTGCAGGCCTTTGAAAGGCAGCTGGGAAGAGTGACGGACTTTAAATCAGTGTCCCTGTTCTTTGGTCCATAGGACTAGCCACATGCATGACTTGGTTTATGGGGGTTATGGTGCTTGATTCGATCTGCTTAACCACAAAGTGGAGTTTTATCTCACGCTAGGGGCGCGTTCTGAACAGAGGGACAGAGAACTACAGCTGCCATTCGCAGTCTCCTGCTTATACAGGCGTCTATATCATGTGTTGCTCTTTTTGTAAATGTATTGAGCTCCACCTTGAAACCAGTTGAGTCCTTTCCTGCTGTGTGGAAGACTGCCAGAACTTCACATCCCTGACAGTAGGAAAGCAGCGTTCTCAGATTTCTAGTCTGAATTTATCCTTGGGAAGTTTATACTCACGTATTCTTGGACTAATGGTTTTTTATTTCAGCTGATTTTTTTCATTGCTTGGTACATGCTCTGACATACTCATCCATCTACTCTTGCTATTGGCTGGAGCAAATAAAACTATTGCAGTCACTGCCCTCCTGGCGACCAGTCAGGAGGGAAGTGAATTGTAAGATATAAATACCAACAATTATGAATATTCTTCTTTGGCAGGTGTGTGTGTTTTAATATCTCATTATGTAGTTTGTGCAAACGAAGGATTAACTTAGCACTTTGTTTTTAGATAAACACAACTATGAAAGTCAAGTAACTCACATCTGTGCTTTTGGGGAGAAAAAAATCGGCTTTTCTAAAAGACAAATGAAGAGGAATAACTTTACATTAAAAGTACAAAGGAATTCTGTAAGAGTACTAGCTATGAGAAGAAATCATCATTATTAATCTAATGGACAGCATCCCTCGTTGGGGTGGTTGCTGTAAAGTTACATGTAGGGCATTGATTTAAATATACTTCCCCTTCCCAGCTGGTCCTTGCCTGAAGGATGCAGTAATGGGTGAGCAGAGAGCTTTTATTTCTGCCCCCAGGGTGGTGATTAATGGGGGCTCGGTGAGCGTCTCCTGTCAGGAGCAGGGTGTTTTGCCGTCTGCCGTTAGGACCCTCGGTCTCCACGCGAGGGGTGGCTCAGCACTGAAATTCTTGCTCCGTTTTCAGGGGTGGGCCCAGCTGTGCAGCTGGTGGGTCTGCAGCTGTGCAGCTGGCTGCCATCCCTAGGGCTCAGCTCCGTGTGTCAGGTCCTGGCACCCTGCATTTGAAATACCTCTCAGCCAGCACTCGGAAACAGCCGGGGAGTGAAGGAGTTTATTTCCACCAAGTTCGGCTGTGAGAGGGAGGAATATTACTGAGCAAGGGAGAGTGGGCTAACGGATAGGAAAACAAAACCCTTTTTCTCTGAATTCTTTTGTAGATGATTCTGCTGGACTAACCCCTAAGTCCTGGATTTGCTGGATCAAAGGTGTCTTAACTGCCCTGAGGGCAGGAAACCTCACCGGTTACTTCCACATGCAGTCCTGTGCCTGGTGACGTTTCACTGCACTTTTGAATGGGTCTAGACCTGAGATGAGCTACAGTTTCTCATTTTAGAAGCAATTACTCCCTGAGCGGTCCCACCACCATCCTCCACTCACCAGAGCACCCAGTTTCTCAGCCCTCTGGGACATGCCACACATCGAGGGCAGTGGGGAAGCCTGGGCACCCAGGTCTGTCAAGCATGCAGTGCCTCAGCTGGCTTCACACACATCCCCCCTTCCCAGCACAGCCAGCGAGTGCGAGCGGCTGGGAGCCAAGCCTTTTCCAAGACCAGGGCCTGAGAGCCCACCCCATTAAACAAATGTTATCCTCTGCAATCCTTCTGCAGGGTGTTCAGACCTACTGTTTAATTAAAGCTTTATCTTGCAGTCTTAAAAGGGGTGAGGAGGACAAAGCATACATTTTAATCATACAGAAATGTTATTTGGCCCTTCTTTTTCAAGTCCTTCATCAGCATAGATGTCTGTCTGGGAAGTGCCTTTAATGCGTACTAACTGTGTGCTGATGAGGAGGAAGTATCATCCAAAGTGCATGTACGAATGCAGCTAACTCCATATATTAAATGTCAAGAAATCCCATTGCTCAGCTGGCCCTTCTACCCCTGTTTGCAAAACAGTACCTGCAGAAAAAAAATTTCTAGATGTTTAATAAATGATCATCTTGAAATTTTGCAGTTGCTGCACGTTGTCCCTAACAGAAAGAACATTTAATAATGATGCTCTGTGCATCATACTGTAAAGGCTGGAGTCCTGTTTTTTATAAATAATCACTGTTTTCCACTGAGATAGATCTTTGGAATATCTGGTCTTTCTGTTTTATTTTTAAAGATTTGCTCATACTTCAGGAAAAAAAAAATACCTTTTAAAGATGGATTGTCAGCCTCCATTTTTTATTGTTCAAGCTAATCTTTATATTTTTAAAACATTGTTCTCATTAGCATACTTTTCTTTGTTTTTTCTAACTTCGCTGCTGCCACAGAAGAAGTGTCTGCGAGGATAGTACAAGTAGTAACAGCTGAAGCTGTAGCTGTTCTGAAAGGCGAACAGGAAAAAGAAGCCCAGCACAAAGACCAGCCTGGACCACTACCTTTAGGTAAAATGAGACAAAGAAGTTTCAAAGTATCCTTGTGTCTGCAAATGTTTATATATTACAAAAAACACTGCTGTGTATTCGCATACATTATGGTCATGGGTAAACTGCGTCACTGGATAAATGCTGGAACCACGTAATAACAGCGGTATCCTTGTTGCCCCAGTTCTTCGTGGCCCTGTGACTGTCTCACTCGCTGTTTGCTCTAACAGCAGTTCTTCACCTGGGTTCTGACTCCTGAGTGGCACAGCTGCAAACGTAGTCAGTGGCAGTGCTTTTGTGGCTGTGTTTGGTGGGACCCAGCAGCATTCTGAGCCCGATTGTGTTCATCCACGTACAACATGAGAAAGACTGATGGATTGATGTCTGGAGAGGCCTGTGAAAAGAGAGGCTTTGCTGGTTGGCAAGAAGATGGAGGAGGAGCACCTCAACAGGAAGCAGAGGGGAATGGGGCACACCGGGTAGGGATGGGAGGGAGGCTAGCAGCCGGGCAGGGTGAAGGGAGGCTGTGGGAGAGGGAGTTATAGGTGGTAGAAGCAAGTGGGAGTGGTCCAGACTGGGATTAGTACCGCTGCCATTGGTCCATGCTGTACCCCCATGCTTCTGCTGGCTCCCTTGTGAAATGTCTTTCTGAAATACAAGTATGCGTGTGTGTGTATATATATATATGGATATATAAGTGAAGTATACAGCTGTTTGTACCTACAGTGCTCCCTGCCTGCCAGAAAACTTCCACAGTAGCTCAAAACTTGTACACCAAAGGCCAGAGAAAGGCCATACTCTGTCCTGGGGCAGAGCCAGTCTTGCAAGCCTACCCCAGGATAAGTTCTGCCCGAGTGCATGTACGTTGTGATCAAATCAAAATAATGCCTTCTGGTGTTTTCCCCTCAGGCACTCTGTTTGGTACAGTGGCTGAACCCTGCTCAGGAATGAATTCAAGTCAATGAGTAATTTAGAATATTTATTTGAAATTTGGTTCCCAAGGTCTTTCGCTTCATTGAACTAATTTTGTACTGCAGCAGGGAGATGTGTTGCTTGGTATTTCCCTTTTTTACAGAGACTCAATTTACGTGGGAGACCCCAATTCTGCAAAACACTTCACACGTACTCACACAGATTGCTTCACTGGGGTCTGGGTGAGGCAAAATGGATATTCAGTTCCATCTAGTCAGATAAAATATTTTAAGAATAGTGTGAGGAGAATGTCTTTAGTTAGCAACTGTTGGTGTTACAGTTCCTGTGGTCAATGACTATTAAATAAGTGCGAGTAGAATTGCATTGCGATGAAGATATAAATACTCTGTCCCTGGACAGCACATCTTAAGGGCAAGTCACATAAGGGTCTTTCCCAAACCACACGGAAAATCAGTAGGAAAAGGCCTAGCAAATTCTGCTGGGACTTTGAAACTGGCATTTCTATGCTTGGGAAGAAGCCCTGAATCAGAAAAAGCCTGTTGAGAGGTGCCATTTGTAAGACAGATCTGTTAAAACAGATTTGTTGGTTTTGTTGTTTGTTTTGTGGGGTTTTTTTAAAAGCATTGGTTAAGCTCCAGTATTGGATCTGGTTGTAAAGAAAAAAAAAATTCTCAGTGATCGGTACGAGATCAGATGCACAGGTTATGTTGAGTTCATTTAAGAAGCAGTTTGTTTAGTATTTCAGTCATGCTTGAATTGAAATAACTGAAAAAAACATCATCTGGTTTCAGCATCTTGTAACTGAGAATGAATCTAAAGCCTAGTGTAAGTGCATTTAAGATTTCACTGTGCCTTTGTCAGCTGAATCATTGTTACGTCATGGCTGACATAAGTTCCCAATGTTGATGTCTTTTGTATTTGGACAGGCAGTCTTTTCATGTGTTCTGTGATTAACCTTGAACTCAGCAAAAGGAAAAAATAATTATGCACAACATTTTTTGTTCATGTACTCTGGGTAAATTGGAGATTGGATGCCAATTTCTGATAGTCACCATGAACTTATAAAACACTCATGTTCAGATGCTTTATTGTTGTTGCCTTGGGTGTCTGAAGGTTTTCTAAGGGGCAATACTGATTTAAAAGATTATTTCTTAGTTTTTCTTTGTATTGTACTAGATGACCAGAATTTTGAAAATAGTTCATACCATCTGAAATAAAAAAAGTCCTTTTATTATAACTAAAAATCTATGTATTCTGAAAGGGTCTACCTGAAAATCCACTAGGCAGAAGTCCCCATTGAATAATCCTCTCAGCTAGGCAGTACAGGTTGACTGCAGCTTGCATCAAGTGCCGGTCTCCCTGGAATTAATTGCTGTATCTCATTTTCATTGTTCAATTTCCAGCAGTCGAAGAGTCAGCCAACCTGCCTCCTTCCCCGCCTCCGTCGCCAGCTTCCGAGCAGACTGCAGCTCTGGAGGAAGGTAAGGGTCTCCTGGATGTTGCAGTGCACAGCTGTCAGCAGAGGGATGAGACATGAATCCAAAAGATGGGGGAATCAGAAAACGGAGATTCATTCTGCACCTTCATGTGAAAAGATAAAGCACTCCCCAGCAATAACGCCCCATCTGCACACCAGCCACAGTGCATGGATGAGGTAGACACTTATGCACAGAGGTAACTGACAGGATACGTTAAGTGCATCCATGTTTAAAAAAAAAAGGAAAAAAATATGGTAATGCTCACCTTTTTACTTGTTTTATGCTATATGCAACAACACGTCTGTTGTCCCAATGTGGTCACCAAAACTGTGATTCAGTATGGGTCATCTTTCTTTTCTTAGGGTTTGTTTGGCTGCTTTTTTTTAATTACCATTAGCTTTGTTTTAGGAATCTTAAATGCATGAAAGCAAGGAGATTCAGAGTTGAATTGTTTCTTTGGTCTTTGACATCTAATTCATGCTGCCATGCCTGTGTGTATTGGGGGTTCTGTACACAGAGTGCAGGAATCACATTCTCGTCTCACAAGACAGACTTCTCCTCTGTTCTGCACAATTCCAGCAGCCCATGATTACTGCATTTTGCTCATGCTAATATCCCCTCCAGCAAAGAACTTCAGTGTTGGCTTAATTTTAAGCAGAGGCTTAAATCCCAGTGAAGTTGTCACACGGTAAGCACGTGTGTCAGTGCTTTGTTCAACAGACGACTGCTGCATCAAGGCCATCAGTATAGGGAGACAGCAATACGTTACACCTGAGCTGTATCATCTGGGTAAAGAGGGAAGGATTTGGGTTCAGAATCTCCAGAGGACTGTCAGTTGAACTCTGCCAATATTAATAGCGTTTTTATCTGTCCATTTATTTCCTTCTTGGATTTTCTTTTAGCATTTTTTCTTTCTTTTTGTTAAATAAGTGCATGAAAATAGTTTCTTATCATATGCTGAACAAACTTGGTTGGTATCTTAACATGGAGCCTCTATTAATTTTGCAAGTGGATGGTCACTATTTCATGTGCTAACATAGTGTGACTGTTTATCAGGACACTGCAATTAGGCATGTTTCATCCTGCGGTCATTTTTGAGATCATGCAATTACAAGCTGTGTTAACAACAGCCTTTGTCGGTCCGCTGTACTGGATGTGGTTAGCAACCAATATAAAGAATTTGATTGACTGGGTTTGTTTTTTTAAAAAAAAACATCTGCCCATTGTGTGTTTAAAGAAATATTACAGCAGTTCCTAGACTCATCACCCAGAGGTAATGACAATCAAAACTACTAACTGAAAAGGAAGCTAGTAAGGCATTAGCAAAGGCTTTTAGAATTATTACCACTATTTTTAATATATAGTTCACTTGACTAGTTCAGCATATGCTTTCTGATTTTTTTCATATCACAATAAAGGGCTTGTTGTTCTGCTCCAGGCCAATGTCAAGGTTCTTCCATTACCCTTATCTGAGGATTAGCTTTGTGTGCTCTTTCTATCAGCAGTATTATTTGCACCTATTTTAGGATTTTATAAAGTACTCGTATCGATTAATTGGCAAGAGGTGGTAGATTGCCCCCTAAGCAAATGGCAACCATTTTGCTAGTTGTATTAACACAAGAAGGTGGCAAAACACTATGGAACTCGAAGTTATTATGAACTACCAGACTGTGCTGTTCCCAGCTGTGCATATGACTCAGCAAGTCACTTAACATCATTGTTTTTCTCTTTCCTTGCATGTAGAATTGAGCTAATATAATAGCACTTACTTACCTGCCCCTCAGGGGTGGTTGCAAGGACTGAAAGGTCAGTGTTTGGGAGACATTTTGATGATTTACTCAATGCTACAGTTTTTTAAAAGTCATCAAAATAATTTCCTTTAAGATCAGTCAAAAGAGACTCTTACATGACAAGATTTTGATTCAACTCTTCAGTTTTCAGAGCAGATGACCTGTATAAATCCTAAAAGTTCAGGTTTGTAAGGCAAGTATTGACAGAAATGATCCGCTGAGTCATTAATGCATTCTGCTGGAACCTTCTTGTTTGTGTCCGGCTCTGAAACTGGATCTTACAGTAGAGTTGGTTGATGAACGTAAGGAACTTCTTGATAAAAATTTTGCCAGAAGTATATTATGTTAGTTTTTCCCAAAATATCAGTGTTGTCAATTCATTGTAATTAATAGTAGTAAAATTATCTTATATTCTCCTCTGTGTTAGATGTGGCCCTTATTTTCTGTGGCTAAGTCAAGCTTTTGCTGACTTGAGTGAGCCAGACCTGTCATTTTCATTCAGGCAAAGCTCCCATTCAGAAGAGTTTGCCTCAGTAGGGTTTGACCCAATTTTACTGTACTTGTTTAAACGTTCAGTTCCCTGTACCATCTGGCTATCCCATCCTCATGCACCTTTACATTGTCTGTCTGTCTTTCTGTTCTGTAAAATACAATATATGAATTTAACAGAATTCTACAGTTGTTGAACAAAAAAGGTGTTTGGTGTGTGTATCTACCTCAGACCTCCTTTTTTCTCCTTCTCTTGGAATGTTTTCCTAATGCACTTGTCAGTATGTGTTGCATTGCTTTGAATCCAAAAGAGACTTCCTTCAGTCATAGCAGGAAGGAAATCACTGTTGTAGATGTGACAAAGGTGGACATGGCCAGCCATGCAGCAAACACAAATTAAAAAAAAAAAAAAAGGTAGTAAAGACAGAGAGGTTTGTGGGTCAAGTGTATTTCATGAGAGAAGGAGTCAGTGGATGTAGGTTTCCGCCTTTCATTTGGCTGCAGAAAAAACGATCAGATGAGCCTGTCCCTTTTTACGGCTGCAGAAGGTAAGATAACTAATTTACCTTATTGAAATTATTTCATTATTTCAACTATAGTAACATCATTTTGCTTAGGAAATGAAATTTTCCCTAGCATAGTCAAATCCTTTTAGCAGTTGCATCTGGACATGCAGGGCATGTACAGTATTTTCTTGCCAATTTGGCATTTCTTTTGTGCTCTGCGCCTTTTGACAATGGTCAACAATGTCTTCATGTAAACATTTTTTCTAAATGTTGCAAGACAGAAGGATGCCTTTGACAGACTGTCTTCCATTTTGAAACAGGCATTTCAGATTAGGCTTTATATACCAAATAAAAGTATGTTGCAAACTGAAAGGAACCAAGTGTCCTATAAAAATTGATCTATTTACAGTGAAAATTGCTTCTTGAAAGGCATTTTCAAAAGATACCTGCAAGCTAAAGCAGAATTAGCCCTTGTCAGAAGTGATTTTAATCTTGGACTTCAGAATAAATTTGGGGATTTTTCCCACGCTTTGAGATGAAAAAGAACTATTAGAAGGGACTAATTTAACAAAGAAAGGATTTTTCTTGTTGCTGAAATAAAAGCATATCCTCCTTTAAAGACATCATTATTCTGTTAATGAAATTATCTGCAGTAATTTTGAAAATACCTTTATTGAAACTGACAAATAAACAGTGTAAATCTGTAGTGGCCACAGACGTAACAGCCCCAAACAATACTAGACTTTGCACTCCTACTGATTTTAGGGCATTACAGTAATATGTATTAAGCATTGTTGCTGCTGTCAGTTCCTGTAGTTTTAAGGAACAGAGGCAGGGCCTATGGTTTTTGCCTACAATCATTGAGAGCCTATAAAGAAGGAATTTTCAGCCTTGTTTGCAACAGTACAGAGAAGTCCTGGGGTTTCATCTTCACTCTTGTTGATGCATTTTACTTCTGAAGGGCCCATGGATTAATATGACCCACAGCTGGAAGGAGAACCTCCCCTTTTGTACATCCTCCTTGTCCGTGTCCTGCTTGTGACCGTATGAGTCCTCTGTTCTTTTTTCCACGATGTCCCAGTTCCGGCAGAAGAGGTGGCAATTGCATCAACCCTTTCCACTCTTGTCCACAGTAGTGCATGGACTAGTGTGAGGGCACCCTGTGAAGAAGCAGGAGTTGTAGTTTTGAATCTTCTCAGGTTTAGGAGGGAGTTGATTCCTGGTCTCCCACACCCTGAGACATGTCCTCTTTCCCTACCCTTTTGGAAACTGTGATCTCCCTTGAATCTGTCACTGAATTTTGTAGAAGTTTCTGTAGAGAAGAAATCCACAGGTTCTGCGTTGCAGGTGGATCAAAAGGCTTCCCTAAAACCTTACTGCTGAGTCTTAAGTATGAGGGAAAGGTGGGAGCTCAGGTACAGCCCTGTGTTTAGCATTTCCTATTGCAGTGCTCTGCTTGGCAGAAGCAGGTTGCTGGCTTATCTTAGATATAGGTAGACCCACACCTACCTCTTTTAAGCATGCATAAACCCCTGAACCTGAGGTTTGAGTTCCACTACAAGAGTGAAGCAACTAAACTATCAGTGGTTCAGGCACTCTTTGTGCCCTGAAGAAAATGGTGAGAACTGTTCGCTTTAAACTTAAGTTCCAGGGGTGGTATTTGTGTACGTACATAGGTGCACGTAGCATACCTTCAGTCCTGGCCAGCCTCGGGGCTGTCACAGGATCTTAAACATGGATAATCGGGCTTTTGCAGCACGGTGGCACATATCGGAGTTAACAGTATTGCTGTCCATTAATAATTTTTCTTCTTTTTTGTGGATGATTGAGCCTGAATGGGTTGATACTGAGTGTTCTTTTTCCCAGGCAGAAGAAATACATGTCATTATGTTACTGGGCACTTGCTGCCATGTTGGTGCAGAAAGCAGAGGGTGCTGCTTTTAAAGACATAGATGTTGTCTTGTCATGGTGTGCTATAGAAAGAAACTTAAAACTTACCGTTATTTGCTAGGAAGAACGTTAGAGCTCTTATAGATGGAATTGTTTTGTATAAAAATTGCTTTCCAAGACGGGTGATGGCAGTTCCGACAGCATTCATGAGCCATCTTGTTTTCGGGTCACACACAGAGGTCTGGTTAGTATCTGTTACGCTGCCTGTGTTAAAGCCTTGCTTTCTGACTCAGTGTTTTGGATCTGAGAGGGATGTTTTGGAGGCTCTGGGGAAACTCATTTAAGTTGTAATTGCCTGGAGTAAGGCCAAGGACACCAGGCATGGAGTTGTTATTGAAGCTAGTAGGAAATCCAGTGGGATAGCTGCAGCTGCTAAAGGCACCCCAGGAATGTAGTGTTCATCAAACTGCTAGTTGTCATACACTGAGAATGGGCTTAAACTTATTTTCTCTGGTACTAGATGCTTAATGTTTCATAGCTCTATTCATGGCAAGAGGGCACCTTAGCCTACATGAGCTCTCCAGTCTCTAAGTTTGTATGGATCGGATGGTAGGCCAGTCATTTTTATTTGGCACTATTGTTTTTCTTTGTTTTGCAAAAACCCACCCAATCTCCCCGTCTCTGTAGCTGTCAGTAGCTGGTGTAGTCCTGAGATGATTAGGTGATAATCTGCGATGCTACAGTGACGGGTGAATAAAGCTGTCATTCCAAAGCACTGCCAAACACCCGGGTGGGAGCTAGTTCACCCACAGAAACGTGACACAACAGCACAAAATACAGGACTAACCAAGATTGCCGTGAGCAGCTTTATGTGGCCTTTATCAGGAAAAAAGGTAGCTAGCTATTTGGGGAAGGGTTTGTTTTGCTTGTTTGAATGTTACTTATTTATAGGGAAAAGAACAAGGTGGGGAATTTTGAAGCAGGTACAATGAGAAATAAAACCACCACTGACCAAAGTGTAAGCTGGCTTGCTTTTTAATTAAAGGACTTTTAAAAATCTACACTTTCAGGTACTTCACCTGATGACTATGAGGGATACAACCGTGTCAGGATACTTCAGAGGTTTTTAATACAGTCAGTCAGCTGTATAATACATATGAGTATCAGTGCAAGTTGTGAGATGTGGTCTGTGTACAATATGTTCCTCCAAGTAATGAGTTTTGAAATTGATTTATTCTGACGGCTTGTTTCTGATCTTCATAAACACTGTAGGAAATGCCACATACATGGCCCATGTGTTAAAATGCACAGCTGCCTCATTCCTCCATCCTGCACTAACCCGCGCCCTGGCTGATTTCATCCACAGTATGACATAGTGGCTAGTGTTGCTAGCGCATGTATCCATCCTGTCTTGTCTTTTCTGTGTCTGTCTGTCTGTCCTGCAGTTTTTGTCTGTGTGTGTCTATTTGTAGATGAAGGGGCGGAGGATAAGGTGGGACTGCTACACCACTGCCCAGGCTGTGGGCCTGCTGCCGGCAGGGAGTGGCGTAAACACCTGGCCCCCTCCATTTCAGTGTCTGTGCCTGATGATGAGCCCTACAATTCGGATGAGGAGTACTATGAACACCCTTTGTTCAGCTCAGAGTGGACTGGCTCTAGTACACGCTCCAGTGCCACAGTGAAGAGCACAGAGGTCTTGTTGGGCCATGATGAAGGTGAACTGAGCATGGTCCCATTTTGTTCCTCTTCCCTTCTACCCACCTGACATCCATTCCATTATATATGTGCCTGGGATTGCTGCTTTCTGGGGAGGGAAGCCTAGTTGTGTTTTCTCCCCACATGGAAATGACGCCCCTCCAGAGTATCTCCATGTCAAAGTGAAGCTTCAGCATGAGCGATGAGTGCAACTTTGGGGTCAGTGAAACCATGGTCCGTATTTAAATCGGGGCTCTTGGTCTACTGGCCTGGCTTATAACAGAAGAAAAAGGAGCAGCTAGTTAAAAGAAGCCTAAGCTAAACTGTTCTTTGTGCCAGAGAACTGCTGCCAAGAACAGTGTGCAAAATAGGGCAAAAGATTGTTGCTGGAGGTAAGTCAGTTGATAATGCAATGGGGAAACCCCCATGTCTATCCCTAAGATAGCAGTGGCGGGTCCTTAATTCTCCAGCAGGCAAAGATAATCAGTTTTACCCCAGTATGCCCAGGTGACTTCAGGCAGTATTGGGTCATGTTTGATGTCCAGTTGTTTTGTGGATGCAACCAGTTAACATCGTGTCATTTGATTGCAAAGGAGAAGAAAAAAAAGTTACTGTGTTTCTGTATCCCCTTTTTCGATGGCCTGAGCACATCAGTATCATTTTGTCAGTGGGGGTTACGTGAAAGTGAAATGGCTTTTGGGGAATCAAGGGAGAACCTATTTCAGTGACTACCAGGAACACTGGCGTCTTCTCCAAGGCAAAATAAATCACGTTTTATCTAGCAGGATTTGACTAAGTCAATCTTGGGACACAGGAGCCGAAGTGAAAACCAGTACTGAATCCTCTAAGGGTTTGAGTCTCAGGAAGATGAAGGTGTATACCTGAAATAGCTCACTGGGTCATTCCAAAGAAACCAGCATTGTTCAGAATTAACAGGATAATATAGCCTAATACTGCAACAGCACCAGAGGAGATCAATGCTAATAATTGAAGGTTGTTAAAGTCAGCATGTCTGCCTGAAGCTAGGGGAGGCAGAAGATCACAGGAGAGCAGCCTTACTATAGCTGGGTGCCTATAGCTGTACTTAGAGCTCCTTCATGGGCAGCTTCCTTTGCAGTCACATGCGTCTACCTCTGGTGAAAGTGTAAGATCTCAGAACATCTATGAGGAAAAGAAGTACAGAAATAAGACGGATCATCAGTGAAAAGACAGGCATTGTGAAACAAGCCTCCCCACCCTGCTGCCTGTAAGCTAGCAGTCTGTTTGGCTTAAGAGAGTCTGCTGCACAAAGGGAGCCTGTAGGATTCCATTGTTAAGTCAGGGGTAACTTTCTACTTTGGTGAGTAATTAGTTTTAATCATGCGGCATTGTGTAAAGTGTCTCAAGAAATGGAGGTGTATACTGGAAATTCTTCAGAGTAAAAGGAGAAGCTTTGCTTAAATTTTTTTTTAATTGAAAAAGATGCAAATACAAAACTAAATAAAATCAAAAAAAGAAAAGTAAAGCAAGTTACTCAAGGCAGGGCCTCTTTTAACTGGACACCTGCTGTTCTGCCAGGCTACATTTACAATCTGCCCATGTGTAAATATCCCTGTAATACTCAGGCATCGGTCCAGTTCTGATTCTGAATCTTCTGGCTTCTGTTCATTTAAGATATAGTATGTAACCTTAATTACATTTTTATATGTTATGAATAATGTGTTGTACTTCTCAGAGTGATATTTTCTCAGCCTCAGATAGTGTTTGTGTTCCTTAAATCACTCTTTAGAGGCCACAACTGAAGCGGATGGTTGATTGTCTAGCTTTTGCCAGGCCAGTCTCAGGAAAACAATCAAGCCCTGGTAAAGAGGTTTTATTTGAATAATAAGAGGCTGAATACAGCCATTTCCAGATTTGAAACGCTTTGTTCTAAGTCTTATTCAGCAAAGGCCTTAATCATGAGACACAGTTTAAACCCAGGGAGGTCACCAGGTTGACTGCAGCATGGCTGCTGGTCAGCTGCTTAAGTATGTTGCTGACTCAAAGGTTTCACACTTAATACTGACTCCTTATCAGAGGGGATACTAATAGAGCAGGGTAATATTCTGTCTGAGTGGCAACGGCCGGAGTACAGTCCAGAATGGAGACTTTTCTTCTGCTGTGGCATGAGTAAAGACTGATCTTGGTACTACTGTACTGATCCTAACAGCCCATAGGCTGAGTGACGCATTGTAGAAATTCGGGTGAACAAATAGTTACATTGCATTCACTGGTTTCTTTAGCATAGTTGGTGATGAGGAGCTTGGGGGCTAGTGGGGAAGCTAGAAAAGAAAATTGAGGGTCCTTATGTTAAAACTGCGATTTTCATATACAGCGTTCAGCTGTCAGGCAGCCTAAGGTAGAAACTGTTTATAATGCTCAGTGTAGAAATCATGGCTGAATTCTTGTGAAACCGTTAGTTCTCAGCCATGCACAAGACTTACTGAGACTGTGGAAGTATTTTGCCAAATCCAGGATTCATGTGATAGATTGACTTGCTGGCATTTAGCAGTCAGTGTCGCCAAGGTCAGTGGGAAGAAGTTACTGCCTCATACCTTCCTCCACCTCAATTGAATGTCTTGTACTGGATTAAACGGCACATTTATCAGAAAAGTACCAGTGTACTTTGAGTTCATTGATGCATTGGTGTTGTTGGAGCCATCCATCATTCAAGACCATCTCCATTTGCAAAGAATATTTAATCCACAGTCATCTCTGGGAGAGGTATACCTGTAAAACACTTTCAGCTCTCGTCTTACAGCATAAACGTGCTTCTCTGGGGAGATGGGTTTCTTGGTTTGGTTTGGTTTTTTCCCTGAGGAAAATTCAGTTCCACAGTGACTGGATAGTAGCAGTCCTTTGACACACTTCAATTCAAAATGCTCAGAGCTGAAAGTGTTACGTAAAAGCAGTCCTATTGAGCTGTGTGCTTGGTGTTTACTGTTAGTGTTGATGTCGCCTCCTTTTTCCATCCCCAAGAAGAAGAACCAGTAGAGAGTCCGATGGCTGTGGAAGTGAAACCTGCTGCTCTTCCTGGGAAGCAACTGGGGAAAGAGCACGGGCCCACTGAGCCTTCGGACCAGGCAAAGGGCCTCTGTGAGGGCCCGTCGGATTCTGGTTTGGATGCCAAAGTGTGTTGTGAAGACAAAGTGCCAAGTGTGGCATCCAGCAGGGAGAGTGTAACCGTTGTGGCGGAAACACCCCTGAAAGACACATCCCCTTCCTCGGCTGAGGAAGGTGTGTCCTCCTTAGGTTTGCATGTCGTTTGCTGCTGATGTAATCCTCCTCCAGCTTTCTCCAGCGCTTTCCAAGGCTGCTTCATTTCCTGTTTTTCCCATTTATTAGTATGACTGCTCTTGTTATTATGCTTGAAGAGTGTGTAGCAGATAATATGGTTGCATAGGTGCTGTATGACAACATGGTTTCCCACCACTGCGGCTGATTCCTGATTTTTTTTACTTTGCCATGATAAAATGTGCTTTGCAGCTAAGCTGATTCCTCTGCGTAAACCTTTTTCCCTCATCTCAGATGTGTTTGCCAGTCACATTGCTATGTATATTTTTTTCTTTTTGGTGCAGAGATTCATCTGCTTTTCTTTCAAAAAGTAGATTTATTGACTTTGACTATGACATAAAGAGGCTTAAACTGTAGAAATGTTTTCATTAGCAGTGTGCAGGTGTTTTGTTTGGTTTTTATTTTTTGGTGTGTGCTTCAGTGCATTCTGGTTTAGCTTCCCTAAAGCTGTTGCTTCTTACATCACGTCCTTGCCATTCATTGCAGTCTACCCCTCCTCTCCTCAGTCATTGCCAGAACTCTGATTTTTTGTGTCTTACCTTATTACAAATGTTTACGCTTGCTTGAGTGCCCTTCTTTGGCAAAACCTCCATCACTTCCACTGGGATGCTTGTCTTCATAGTGAAGTTTAGCATAGGGTGTATAGGATGAAGTTCTGATCTGCTTACTGAACAAAATATTTACTGCAGTCGTCTTTCAGTATGGAAGAATTAGGCTTCAGGATTTTCCTTTTAATGGTATTTCTCTTCAGCTAGTGCAACAAGGTGTAAAGGCACATTGTGTGGAGCAGTGATGTACCCATCTGCTACCTGACTAAGAAATGCTGCATTTGGGAGACTGGTGTTCTAGCTGGCCCAGCTAAAGAGTATTAAATTCCTTTGGCAGTCAGAATATGTTTTGGTGCCATTGAGATTGTTCATTTGCACTACAGTAAGAGGTACAGTAGGATACATAAAGAAAGTCAGTATCTAGCTATTTAATTTCTGTGAAACGAGAATGACATCAGCTCAATGGCCATATTTTTATACCTCATAGAGTTTGCAAGGAAGTCACTAAAAGTAAAAACATAAAGAAGTAAAATTGCTGTAGTTGTAGACCTCTGTTTTTTCTCCCTGTAGAGTTTAGAATGGCCGTTGCTTTTTTTGACTAAATGTTAACATATGCAAGTACTTAAAGAATGACCAATACTTTGATGCTAATTGTTCTAAAAAGTACAGATTCATCAGAGCAAAAAGGTGGCTTCATGGACAGATATGAGGGGATTCAGTTGGCCCAGTACTTGTTGTAAAAAGCTTTAGAAAAAACTCATAAAACTTTTTTTGCGCATTGCTGCAAGAAAGCTCTGCCACACTCTGCAGTATATCTCTTCATATTTTCCATGATAGGAATATTTCCATATAATAGAAATCATTATTTTATTTTTAAAAGAACGAGCTATTAATAATTAACAGAACAGGTATTAAAAAAAAATCGTAACTTGGTATTACTCCCTAAAAGCGTAGTGGCAGACATTGAGAGTAGCATTTTTAGCTTCAAATTGACTTAATTAGGGCCTGATCGACAGTCATTGAAACATGCCAGCTATTCTTTGACTTCATTTACAGCTGAAGGTGGCTGGCCATTTTGAAGACCAGACCTTCAGGATCTGGAACTATTGATAGCTCTGTTGCTGATTTTACACATACTGGTTTTGTGACAGCAGTGAGATTTCTCTCATTTGCCAAAGAGTGAATGTCAAAAATCGGTACAATTGGAAAAAAACAGCCTCTTCTAACAGTTGTGAAACCTTTTGTATGTGTTATTTCTTTAGTTTAGGCTGTATGTAGAAGAAAAAAGAAAAAAAAGATACAGAAATGTATCATAACTATGTATGTTTAAATGTCAGCAACGCACAACTGACTGGACTTACTGGCAGACTTTACTAACACAAAACTAACCTAAGTTACAGAGTTCAGCAAAGCATACCAATGAAGTGAGGATTACTTGTGGTTTTGCTCTTGTATATAAACCATGAAGATGAAGAATTCATACTAAATCATCTCATTTCAGCGGTCACATATTTATATGTGTACAACTCACATTTCCACTGTAAAACCTCATATATTGAAACTAGGATTTAACACTTTAAAGCAGATTTCTAGGTGGATGGCCTTGCTGCATGTTTGCATCTCTCTCCCCCTCCTTTCCATCATTCATACCAAGACGATGTTGTAAGCCACATGACTGCCTGCCTGTAAGTGCTTTAAATAATTTTGTTATAAAACCCAAACAAACTACTTCAGATTTACTTGCAGCCGCGAAGATGGAATTCCGCATCCAGGAGGGCGCACGCCCTTTCGCAGCAGAACCATTAGACACAAAGCAACATGAATCTGGCAAAGACAGTAAGACTGGTGAGCAACCTAAACATGATGCCTTAGTTCCACAGCCAGCAAAAACAGAGGCTATAGACAAAAAGGATTCGCAGAGCAAAGACAAAGAAAAAATGCCTACACCTCTATCAGAACAGGTCTTAGAAACTGATTCACAAAAGAAAGGGGAAGCCAGTTTGGCAGAACCTGCGGTCAAGCCTCCTCCTCAGGAACAGAAGGACTTCTCATCTGAACTGCCTAAAGGGAGCAAAACAGATGAAAGGACTGCAGATGTGCCCTCATCATCCAACCAGGTTATGTCTATGAAATTTAAAGATGACCTTAAAGATGTCCAAGATCTTGCTGTCAGCCATGGTGAAAGTTCTCGATTGCTATCAGAACCCAAGGCAGAAGCAGCCAAATGTGAACTTCCTTCAGGCCCAGCTCCTGCTGTCCCCCAGGAGCTTCCACTCAAAGGCAGTTCCAAAACAAAATGGGAAACCACCGACCAACTGTTTGCCAAAGATGTCACTAAAGATGAACAGATCCACAGAGACAGGACGCTAGCTCTGCAAGAAGTCTCAGCAGTAACTGTAGATGGCCTGAAAACACCAAGCACCCAGAAAATCCCTGTGTGGGGGGAGGAAAAGGACCTGACCAAGGATGAGAGTGATGAGGAAGAAAGGTATGACTTCTATGATAAAGGGGAGGCTCGAATATTAGATGATGGTAAATTTACCACAGAGCCTGAAGTTAAGACACTTTCCCTAGACAAAGCAGACTTTCAAAAGGATGATGAAGCTAAGAGGTCACCTGATCTTCTCAAAGCAGAAAAAGAAATGGACCAAAGTGGGCTCCCAGCAATGGTAGACATGAAGAAGGAGGTGCAGCCAAGCACACAGCCACCCCCAGCCAAGTTAGGCCATGAACTGAGCCCCGAGAAAACGGTAGAGTACCCTGATACCACTCAGTTATCCAGAATAACAGAGAAAACCCCTGCAGCACCAAGTTTAACCACTGACAAGACTCCTACTCTAGAAGCTTCTCAAGAGAAAGATGTTAAAAAAGATACCAAGGAGGATAAGACAAGTGTTGCAGCTCCTCATCAAATGAAAGAAGAGGAGGATCGATCGGGAATGTCGAAGTATTTTGAAACCTCTGCTCTGAAAGAGGAAGCCTTCAAAGCCGAGGCTCTGAAACAAGGCAGTGATTACTATGAGCTAAGTGACACTAAAGAGACTGTGTATGAGCCTTATCAGACAGATCGCCTAATACCTGAAGACAAAGAGGAAGAGGAGGAAGAATTACAGGCAGAACTGGATCAACAGCAGAATGTGCCTGCTCACGAAATAGGTTACAGTACCCTGGCTCAGAGCTTCACACCAGACAAATCTGAAGAACCGAGTTCCCCAACAGAAAGAATGTTCACAATTGACCCCAAAGTCTATGGGGATAAGAGAGAACTCCACAGTAAAAATAAAGATGACCTGACTCTGAGCAGGAGCCTGGGACTTGGGGGCAGATCTGCAATTGAACAAAGAAGTATGTCTATTAACTTACCCATGTCCTGCCTGGATTCAATAGCTCTAGGATTTAGCTTTGGTCGTGCGCATGATCTTTCTCCCCTGGCTTCGGATATTCTAACTAACACTAGTGGAAGTATGGATGAAGGTGATGACTACTTGCCAGCAACCACACCAGCACTGGAGAAGGCCCCCTGCTTCCCCATTGATAGTAGAGAGGAAGATGAACACATCGAAGAAGAAAAAGCAACGGTGGAAGAAAAAGTCCAGCCTGAGACCTTAGCCGAATCACCTTTCCTTGCCAAAGATTATTACAAAAATGGGGCTGTCCTGGCTCCTGACCTGCCTGAAATGTTAGACTTGGCAGGGACAAGATCTAGATTAGCCTCCGTGAGTGCAGATGCTGAGGTGGCGCAAAAGAAGTCACTTTCTTCTGACACTGTTGTGGAAGACAGCAGTGCAGCCCTGCCACCTGTGACAGATGAAAACCACGTAACTCCAAAAGCTGAAAGTCAGCTAGAAGACTTGGGCTACTGTGTGTTCAATAAGTACACCGTCCCACTCCCTTCTCCAGTTCAGGACAGTGAGAATTTAACGAGCGACACCTGTCCCTTTTACGAAGGCACAGATGAAAAACTGAGGCGTGGCCTAGCTCCTGACCTGTCTTTAATAGAAGTAAAGCTGGCAGCAGCTGAAAAATCGAAAGAATTCCTCAGTGAAAAAGACTTAGGTCAGCATGTCACTGGTGAGTCTGTTCTGGCAAGGGACCTTGAGCAGGAGAAAAAAGAGAAGCTGGATACTGTGCTAGAAAAAAGTGAAGATCAAGTTGACTCTAAAGAGGTCTATCCCGTTAAAGGTGCAGAGCCAGAGAAGACAAGACCTGAGGCAATCTTAGAAACGAAAGAAGAAAGTATGGCTGATAAAGTTCACGTAACTGATGATACCAGGTATGACAGAATATCAGCTTCTGAGTTAGCAATAGAGAAGGATGCTGCTGCTTTGTTGATGGAGAAGGAGGAGAAGTCTCTTAGTGTTGTTCCTGAAATAGCTGAGGTAGAAGCTCCAATTAGACCTGATTACAATGCCATAAAGCACGATTTGGAAGTGGCTGCAAGGAGAGCTGACCAAGAATATCAGAGTCAGTTAGAGACTAAGATCAGTGAGGTGGTTTCTCTCCCTTCAGGGAAGGACAAAGCCTCTGTTAAAAGAGCAGAGCCTGAACCCAAAGACATTCAAGAGAAAGATCAGACCATCCTATCCAGAGAAGCAAAGGATGCAGATGTACTTTCCAAGACCGAGCCTAGTTATGTGAAGGACAGCACCAAACTGTTGGAAACAGAAATTAAGGAAAAAGTAACTAAGCCCGATCTGGTACATCAAGAGGCAGTTGATAAAGAGGAATCTTACGAGTCTAGTGGAGAGCATGATCAAGCCCAAGAAGGTTCGAATGGTGAATCCTTGAAACCAGAGGATATCAAAGCAGAACCTCCAAAACCTCCCATGTCTGGGGAAGAGACGCCTGCACAGTTACCAGCAAAGGAGCCTTCTGTGGAGCTTCTTCCAAAAACTGAGCCTCTCCAGGAAGAGCCTGCTGAGATTCAGATGGAGACCATACCACAGCCTGCGGAAGGAATTGAAAAGATTCCTGATACAGCTGTGAAACCTACGGAAGTCCAAAAGCTCCTGCCATGTGAAGTGACAGCTGGGGCCACAAAAGGGGAAGAACATGAAGAAGAAGTAGAAGTAGAGCAAAAAGAAAAAGAAGAGGATAAACAGCATCTTGTGTCAGAAATGCCCCCAGAAATAGACTTTGGGAAACCCTCTGCTGGAGAAATGCTAGCCAAGGGTAGCCCAGAAGCACTGCCTGAACTGAAAGGCATTATTGAATCCGTGGTGACAGTAGAGGATGACTTTATCACAGTGGTGCAGACAACAGTTGATGAGGGTGAATCTGCTTCTCACAGTGTGCGCTTTGCTGCTACTCAGCAGGAAGATATCGAGGCAGGGGACTCCCAGGCTGAAGAGGAGCTGGAAGTTGAGGAAATGGTTGACATTCAAGCTGAGCCCAAGGAGGGCTCCCCAGAAGCTCCTGCTTCACCCCAGAGAGAAGAAATCCTGCTCACCGACTACAAGACAGAGACGTGTGATGATTACAAAGATGAAACAACAATCGATGACTCCATCATGGATACAGACAGTCTCTGGGCAGATACTCAAGGTGTGCATTATCCTTTCTGTTTTGTCTGTTAAATATTTTTTCTTCCAATTCATAATGATCAAAAAGCAAAATTATTATAGTGGTAATAGTAATCTCAGCATGTTTCAGAAAAATGGTAAAATAGTCTGCCTTTTTTTAATAATCCGTCTGCTCTGTCTTCAACTATTTTTCCCTGCTCCACCACAGTATTGTTAACATTTGTTACTAATCTTTTGTTTGTTGTTATAATTTGCTCTGATCCTACAGATGATGATAGGAGCATCATGACTGAACAGTTAGAGACTGTTCCTAAAGAGGAGAAGGCAGAGAGAGAATTGCGAAGATCATCTCTCGATAAGCATAAAAAAGAGAAACCTTTTAAAACTGGGAGAGGCAGGATTTCTACTCCTGAAAGGAAAATAGCTAAAAAGGAACCTAGCACACTCTCCAGAGATGAAGTGAGAAGGAAAAAAGGTTCATTTAACACTCCCTATTACAATTTTTTTTTCTGTTATTAATTTTTTTAATTATTTTTTACTATTGTACGATACTATCCAATTACTCTATTGCAGATGATGTGCACCTTAACAGTATTTACAGTAGTGCTTTATAATGAGACATTCCACAACTATATGAAAAGCCATGTGCAAGGCTCACTGCTCCACCGGTCCCGTTTCATTGTAGGCGTCCCCACTGATCGCTGGGTAACACATCTGAGGTCAATGCACCAGTGCTGCCCCTCTTCCAACTTTGGATTTGTTCATCCCAGTAGAAGCGGCGCATCGGGTTGGAGTTGTGGAGCAGTGGGCCTGCCACTTGATGTATTGTCATATGAAACTGTTTGCTGGGGTTTTTTCCTGATTCTATGTTTTTGTGTTTTTTTTGTCCATAGCAGTGTATAAGAAAGCTGAACTTGCTAAAAAAACTGAAGTTCAGGCCCACTCTCCCTCCAGGAAAATCATTTTAAAACCTGCTATCAAATATACTAGACCAACTCATCTCTCCTGTGTTAAACGGAAGCAGACAGGTGACTGCGTTCTGTTCAGTTATGCAATGTGGCTGGCAAACATAGACATTTTTTTTTTTTGTAAATCTCATGGCTATAGCAGCTTCTCTATTTTTTTTTTTTCCTCCAAGAGTATCAGTCTTCACAAATAGTATTGCTTTTGTAGTGGTTTGTATCATCTTTCTTTTCTTTCTTTCTTTCCTGGTATTTTTTTGTTTATTTAATGGAGGCCATGATCATGTATGCTTGTCATTGCTTGGACCTCCCAAGTGCTGTGGTTGTACCTTGGCATCGTGCTTATAGTGTGGTGTTGTAGGAATCTTTACTCATCTTTTTGTTCTTTTTTCTTTCTTTCTTTTTAATTACCCATGTTTTGTTTTTTTTTTCTGGTGGGAAAATGTTGACAGCTTAAACCATGGTATGCATTTCCATTATTTTGCTTTTTTACTCTCATGCATAATAAGAAGTGTTTCAGACTTATACTTTGTTGATTGATGTTATCTGCATTGACGCTTCCCAATCTGTTACTGATGTTTATGCTGTACAGTCAAAATCCACAGGGGGAATCCAGCCACATGCAGCATGAAGCTGAGAGAGAAGAAATCTGAGCTCACACTACGAATGCATTGCAAGCAAAAATCTTAATATTCAGTAGCGGAAGATGAAAGGATGAAACAAATTATTCCTGTTACATCTTGATAAGTGTATCATTATTTAAGGACCAAAAAGAACACTTCCAGCATTTTCATCATACTATTCATTGTTACTGTGAGTTCAGGGTGGAAAGATGAACATCTTCTCTGGTGATCTTAAAAAAAAAAATTTTTGCTAAGAGAGGTCAGGTTTTCTGTCATATAATGTAGCCGCATAGTGTAGCGCAGTTGTTCATCAGTAAAACTCAGGCTATTAAGAGAAGAACCATGCACCGCAGTGCAAAACTGCATAGGCCTCTTCTCATGGCTCAGAAATTAAGAACAGGATTTATTATCCATCCTGTAGTTAAACAGTGCAATACCAAAAGTGTTCCTAAAAAGCCATTCCCATCCAGTTTTGCACCAATGAGTCACTCCTGTTCTAAATTCAGACCAGTCTTGGTATGGATGTGTGACTACTGAAAAATACAGTAAGAGGATAGTTAAGCGAGGGTAGCTTTAATGTCATGCCTCAACTGTATGAAGTGTGTATTGTTTCCTAGTTGCATTCCATCAGCACAACAGAAGTAAATACTCAGTCCCATCCCCTTGATCCTGTGAGGGAATCTGGTCCTTTTACTTCCGCCGTCACGAGGAACGGAGCCAGGCAAGGAAAGGCTGATCCAGGCGCTCTGTGTGGCAGGGACGGCTCCTCCTCAGTTTGCAGTTTCTCTGTGCTAACTTGCACTCTGGACCAGAACAACTCAGGAGTGAGGAGTATTAAAAAAGGATTAAAACAACTCTTGGTACCTCTTGCTCTTTGCTGAAGCGCAGCTGGATCGGCTCAGAAGTTATGACCCATCATTGCCATATTGTTTCAGAAGACCCAGGGGGTTCAATGAGCAGTGGAAAGGGGGGTGGGCGGGGAAGTGTCAGGTTTGTAGTGCTCTCAACTTCATTGCACTTCTACAGCCATGTGGTCAGTGCTGTCTTGCCGTCAGGTACTCTACTACTAACTACTACTGACTCCTCTGAATTCTTCTGGCCCATATTGTCCTGGAGAGTCCTGAGTTGTATTTGCGTAAGGAAATCTGCCAGGTGCCTTAAATGTCTGCTGCCTGGAAACTGTCAGAGCCTTTTCTCTCTCATTCCAATACATAGTGAAGCAGATGTGTTAGTCAAAGTGAAAAATGTAATACAAAACTGACCTCCCAGGACATTTAAATCCTGAAGTGGAGAGCAACCAAAATGATGGACACAAAATGATCGTAACATTTTCAGTAATGTGGGTTGAACTTTGAGGTTTGGGCTTTAAAGCAGAGGAGCTTGAACCACACCACAAAGTGAACAAAATTATCTCGTAGAATGTTTCACCATATCAGCGTTGCTGGAAAATTCACAATAGCCTGTATTTTCTTCTACCTCACCTTTTTACACTTACTGATGGGACTTGAGTGGAGGCTGTGAGAAAGAGTCCAGTGCTATGTGATATCCTAAGAGTGTGGGCAGCCATATGTTAACCTACATATCCTTGAGCCTGAACCAGTCATCCAGTTCTTTCCAGCATCTGGAATTTAGAGGGACATTGTATGTCTCCCATTTTCCTTTTATATAAAATATAGCACCATTTCTTGAAGCTGGATTTGACTGTCAGTGTACTTGATTTGGAATGGTCTTGTCAGCTTTAGTGATACCTGGCCAGTGGGCCCACACCAAGTCCCTTGGCAGTGTAGTCTAGACAGCTTTGAGTGTATTGCAGTGAAAACCTCCATGTTGCATTTCTTGTGGCTTTAAAACGAAACATGTCCAATCATAATGTACAAGTGTCTAAAAAAAAAAGTTAATATTTGCTCGTGTTTTCTGTGTAGTGGCCTGGGAAATGACATCTTTCCCCTATTTCCTCCCAATACCAGAAGAAAATTCCCATGTCACTGGTAAGCACTGGCAAATACTGGTAACTTACAGTGCTGTAGCCACAAGAGTGGGATTGCTTTTTAAGAGACTCATCCTTGCCATTTGAAAAAGAAACTGCATGGCCAACTCTGAGGAAAGACTTGTGAAGTCTTTGCCTTGACCGGTGTAGCTCCATGAATGAAACCCCAATCTGACTGGTGTTGCGTTAGCGGCAGTGAGATGCCGCTGCATTTATGCCATCAGAGCAGTATTTATGGTGGCAAGGCCTGGGCAATTACCTGGCTATGAGCGGGAGTCGCTATGTGATACACTTCTGTTCCTTGTCTTCAATTCTGGGGTCACCCCCTGAGGTAAAACATGTCTGTTGTGTATTTAAACTGGCAGCAGAGCCTGTAGAGATCTTTTGTTCAGATGGAGAAGTGATGGTGCTTTCAGGTAAGTCAGCACAAGCAGCACGCTATTCTTTCCACTTTGTGATGGTGGCTGGTTAGGGTTCGATACCAAGGGACTGAGGGAAGATGCTATTTGTGGTTATTTAGAAAAGGTGCAAAACAGACCAAACCCAGCAGTAATGGATGTGCTAAAATGTGATGCAGGAGGGCTGTGTTGTACTTATCCCTGCTACAGATTTAGAAAAACTGAAGTATGCAGTTACATACTCCTTTACCTCTCACGAGTTTTCTCTTCTACTCCTTCAATTAAACAAAAATAAATATATTAACAGGGCAGAACTAGAGTGGGAACTGTGCCAGATAAACCAGAGGTCTCCTCACCACACCTGGGAGCTGCACAGGGAAAGGAGGAAATTAGTTGGTTCTGTCCTGTACGATGCATTGGGGTTGGTTTTACAGTTGGAAGACAGTTGGGTTTACAGCAGAAGATTGTCATCTGGGACTACTGTCCTGCTTCTGCATTTACTAAGGGCATGGCATCCTGGCATAGATGCCAAAAGAGTTCACATCTAGTTTTTGTGTGGCAGATTACATCCTAAGCAGCAGTGTTGGGGTGAAACTAATAACCTGCTTTCCAAAAAGCTGCCCCATTCCAAAGCTTCTCGTAAGGATGGGATCTTAAGTCAGAGTAAAATCTTGTTGTATCAAATAAAGGAAATAATGAATTAACGTACTTGATGTCCCAGATAGAATTTGAGTTGGTAAAGTCTTGGCTTAGTTGACCCACAGCACACTGACCTTGTTGATGCAACTAGGGTGATAATTCAACAGTGAATCTCTCTCTTTCCATTAGGAATTTTAGCTAATATTTTGACAAGTGGTGATTTCAGGGGCCTCTCTTAAAATTTTCGTTTGTGGATTACTTAAAGCAGCCTGATTTTTTTAGAAGACAGTCCCAAAAATCAGGTTGCTAAGGTGTTTGAGGACTGACCTTTGGAACTAAAGCCTCTTATAGTTGTCAGCTATTTCTTGAACTCTACTGTAGTTTCTAGACTTCTAGGAACATGAATACAAAATACTGATTTGTTTGGAATGTGTAGAATACTATTTTGTTACAAGTATGATGAATACAGGACATAATTTTAAGGCAGGTACATTTCTGCATACAGATCACTGAGAGTAATTCACAAAGTACTTGCTTTGCATGTAGTTCCAAGGCATTTAATTGTTCTAACAAATGTACTAAGTGGAAATGCTTATTATTATTGATTTTAACTATCAAGTCTTTCTTTGTGTCTCTCAGCAGCAGGTGGTGAAACTAACCAGGCTCCCAGTGTATTTAAACAAGCAAAGGAAAAACTCTCAGTGAGTAAAATCATCTTATTGTTCATCTTTATGATCTCTGTTTGTCCTCATTTCCTATCTTTTTGTGTTAATTCAGTAAGTGTGTGTTCCATTTAAAATTTGTGTTCCATTTAGAATTTGTTTGCCATATTCATTATTCATTTAAAAGGGTAATTAAAGCCACCTTTCCTGAACAAGCTCTGAATTACAGTCCCGGGTAGTAGATGATGACAGTTTGCAGATTCATAGGGGGTACACAGACTCCAAACTGCAAGAGTTGGATGTGTTCAGCATTTTGAGCCAGGACATCCTCTGGGATAAACTATGTACCGTGGCCTTTTCTGCAGCACCCAACTCATAGTGCCACCTTGTTCAGTTGCTGTGTAGGCAGAAACCCTCCCCCAGGACTCACTGGTCTTCTGACGCACCCCTACATAGCCGTGCATTCTGCAGGAGCCATGCCTGTGTAGAAGTTACTGGCCATTAGCATTTTCTGTGCAATTAAGTGCTTTCTGAATGGCCATTTCCTGGGCTGCCAACTTCTGTCTGTGTTTTAATGTGACAGTTAGGTGCCCTGCCTTCAGCTGCTCTGCAGCCTGTTCTGTTCCCTGTGTTTGGCTCTCCCCCGCTGAGTTTCCTTCAGCAAATGCTGCAGTGCCTCTCCGCCCTGCTCCCATGCTGACCCTATGCTCTTCCTGTCCCATCCCTCCAAAATCCCCAGGAAATCAACTTACTTTCACTATTCCCTATGCAACTGTTTCTTACATCACCCTGGCACACGCTAATTCACATCTGCAGCACAATGCTTTGTCATTGTAGCCATCATGAACAGTGAAGTTCCTTAGGATTCCTCTAAATTTCCAAAATATTCCATGGCTGATTCGTTTCCTTTGTCTAACCGGATCACCAGTTCATCGGGCAATGAAAAGGTCTGCCTCATAAAGTGCTATGCATTATTTATGAATCATAAGAAATCATTAATGATAACAGCATAACTGATTGGAGAGTTTGGAGGAGCTGTGAAATTCAGAGTTGAAAATCAGCCGTGGATTCTGGGATTTCCTGTGTTTTTTCAGGTCTGATCGATTTCAGCTCATAGCTGGAAGACTGCTAGAGCTTCTTTACTAGTACAGTAAGAAATATCTGGACAGGTTTCTGGGCTGAGTCAACAGTATGGTTTATTACTGTCTTTTCTCGAGGGATGATCAGCACTTAGCACAAGAGGAGTCAATACTAGCCTATTTTCAGAGTCATCTGTGTTCATGCAGTGCTCTAAGTACAAGCAATGCAAAGTCATTCTCTGAAATGGTCTGCTTTCTACACACCTTTCTTATTCCTGTCCTTTACATTATAGCAAAGATCAGAAGTCTGTCCCCTGCTTACTTTCTCTCCCTGCTGCCTTGCTTCTCTGACTGCCACACTCACGCAAATCTTGGACATTTTCTCTTCTTTGCCTTGGCTTCACCAGTGCTTTTATAAAGACCTCTGCCTTTTTGTTGTTGTTTCTGCCTGATTTTCAGCTTTTACGTCCTTCAAGTGCAGTCTTTTCCTCTCCACTGGTAATGTGAGATCATCCAAACTGGTCAGTTTTGTTACCCATCTTCAAACTACAGTTTACATACTGCTTTGCAGAACAAGTTCAGGAAAGGCTAAGCAGTTCCATCTGCTGGAAGGATCTGTGTACCTGTGGTAGCGAGATGATAAAAACATTGCTTATGTTAGGAATACCTCTGAAATAAAGTGAGGTTACTGCATCCCAAGTTCAGCAATCCTTGAGTCTTAGTCACGGTTACGTAGATCTTTGTGCTGTGGACAGCTGGCACTTCCAGCAACGTGAATTATAACAGTCAAAGGTAATGTATTGCTAACAGAGAATAAGAATGTTTTTCTAGGTAAACCACAGGCAGAGATTGAGGCGTTTGGTTTCTTTGGTTGCTTTACCAGCCTCAGGCATGTCACTGAAATCTGGTTGGACCAAGATTCTGCTGCTTTTACTGATACTAAAAAGTGCTTGCTCCCTAAATAACGCTGAAGGGATCTAGACTGTGATAATCTCAGAGCAGTGCATTAGCTCAAGGTCATGCATTTTCCCCAGCTGTTCCACTGAAAGATCTCAGTCTCGTCCATCTTTAGCATCCCCATTAGATGCACGTATTCACCGAGGACGCTATGCAACACGAGTAAAAAGGACAAGTGTCTACATTGTGCTTAGAATCTTAATCTGTAAAGAGTTTTCCAGTTGTCTTGGAGGAATCGTTTTGTATGACCCAGAAGTTGGAAAAGATGAAAACCACTGAATGAACATTTGGGCCTCAGACTGTGCATGCTTAGTTATATCTCAAGTTCAGAAAACCAGGTGGAATGTGTTCACAGAATATCTGCTCCTTGGAGCCACCCAACATAGATACCCTGCTTCCACAGAGTTTAAGCATCAGTAAACACCTTAGTGGATTTGTAAATAATGGCCCAAAGCTTCAAAAGGGGCCCATAAACTGAACTATGACAAATCAGTCAAAGTCTGGAGGAGCCTTTGGTGTGACAGAAACACATGTTGTGCAGTTTCTATGTAAAATATTATTCAGTGATTTTTTTGTTTATTCTCAGACAGTGAAATAAGTATTAATAGAAAGAGTCATAAATGTGTTGCAAAATTCATTCTAGGAAGATGTTCTTGCACTTCCATCCTTTGAATTAATTTCTTGTCTTGCTACTCGATATGGATGATGATATCCAGTAGAAGTCCTCTGAGCTGTGTTGTAGGGCTGGGATTGTTTGTTACACAGTTCTGCAACTCTTAATCGTATTGATGATGTCACGAGTGATGTTCAGCACACCAGCCTCAGTTTTCTATAGGCGGGGTACGTAGCCTAAGCCAGATCCTAGACAATCCATTCTCTTCTCATTTTCTAATAAAGACAACTTAAGAAATAACTTATACACCTTTTCTGAACATTGAGAAGGTCTAGGTGACTGACTTAGATCAAATGCCAAATTTTTCATTGCTAAAGTTCTGTATCAAATCCCATAATTACAGGCCCATTGGGATTGCTCTGATGTATGAATACAGAGAGAATCAGGATCAAATTGCCAAGATAACAGCCCTGCAGTTGTTCTTTGTTTTATCAGTTATACCTGTGGGAGAAAAAAAAAAAATGTCACTGAAGCAAGTAGCCTGGTTCTCTTTCAAGGAAATTCTTTTTTTCAAAGCAGTTAGGCGCTCTTAAGGTTCAACGAAGAATTTTCAATCTCCCCTATTTGTGTTTTGATTGTTCTTTCAAGGGGATATATCATTATTCAGAATCAGAGAAGTATCTGATCACAATGACATGTCAGCTTTTCAACCATATACGGGTTTCTTCATCCCAGAACTCCACATTGTCAATATAAATCTATGAATTTCTGTAGAGTGACACCAAGTGCACAGAATACAGTGTTTGAGGTGCATTAGGGATTTTGTGTGTACACAGTGGCACAAGAAGCAATACTGTCTTGTCCTTCTGCCATTGTGGGAATGCTGCTCTAACTTTGCTTTTAAGATTTCCACCATTTTATTCTTGACTGTAGCCCTGGAGGGTTATATTTCAAATGCACAACTTAATTTTAAAGGACTAGGATCTCTTGGTGCTCCTGTAGTTTAGCATTTGTTTCTAATGCAGCCAGCCAGCAGTTGTACCAGTAACTGGCACCAGTTTTGTCCTATTAACACAAGAAAAAAATAGTAACTTTGCCCAGCCCCAGACAGCACAGAACGGAAACTTTCATGCATATCAGAACTGCATAGGCATCATTACCAGACACAGGAAAAGTATTAATTCATAGCTTGGCATTTTTTTTCGTCCATGTTGCATGTATTTTCCTTTTGTCCAGCTTCATGTTGTGTTTTCTTTTGTTTGTTTTCTCATGACTAGACTGCCTCTTTGTCAAAGATTCCTGCCTCAAAGTCTAGAGCAAAGTCATTGCTTCCTCCAAGACCCAGCTCTGCTTGCTCATTAACTACTAAAAGGGCCACTTTTCTCGATACAGACAGTTATTATGTACGGCCCTCCTCAGCAGGCCCAAGAGACTGCTTGCCCTACTCAAAATCAGATGCTAAGGTAAGGTAGCAGATTTGGTAGAGAGAGTTAGCTTGGAGAAATGTAGGTGAACTCCATGGATGACATTCTTTACCCACTGAATTTGAGTAATTCTCTGCGAAGCTTACGTGGGATTACTTACATCCTGATTATCAGGCTACAAGATTTGTGCTACCAAATGTATAAAAATGAAGATTTTCCAGAGGAAACATAAGTGAAATAAGTTATAACTAGAGGGAAATATCTTCTTTCTATTGGTGATATGGATGCTGCTTCATTGATCGCTAAGAAGTTGCACCCATTTGCACGTGGGTAAGTGGCAAGGAACATCAGTACTAATTTGCCTTCCAAGTTCAAAAAACATAATTTTCTACCAGTCAGTATTCTCTGAAAACAAATTCAGTCCCCAGTGTAGGAGAGTACAGTTCTAATCACCAGCAACAAGGGCAGAAGCCAAACACTCTGGGAACCAAATTTGGCCTATGCATGGGAACCCTGTTGAAGTTGCAGTACAAATTTAAAGAGGTGTTTGGCAGTCCACCCTAGCTTCCCCATGTTTACATTTCACTTGTGTTTCAAATCAACTTGATGCTGAGTTGATGACTAGCCCCATTTAAAAACTGTTTTGACTATTGACTTCCATTTTCTGTGTAACACTGTGCTTGGTGTGTCTTTTACTGGTTGGGCCCATCACCGTATTTGTCTTTGAAAGGGCTATATGCTTATGCAAGGCTGTCTTTGGCTGCCCATCCCGTAAGTTCAAAAATATTCTAACATACATGTCCATTGCTCTAACCATGGTAAAAGAAGGTATCTGCTGATTTCAAAAAGTAAAAAGTTGAGTATGGGAGTAAATAAGTAACCACAATTAATAGTCCTGCACTCAAAAAAAACCCAAAAAACTGTAGCTAAAAATTTTTCTCTCTCAAAAAATTACAAGTTAGTGTTTGAAAATGGTATTCTAGGCACCAGTATTGCAGTTACTTTGCAGGTAAATTCACATAGGAATTTCAAACCTGAGCTCCAGAGAATTCTTTTACTTTCAACTTGCACTTAAAAAAACCCCTTTGTTCCTTCTTAAGAACCAAATATTCAATCCGCCCATATTTGGATCCAAGATTAGCTGTATCTGTCTTAAGGTAGCTCAGAAGGTGACTATTGGGTGTTTTGACACAGTAGAGAAGGACCAGGGAGCTAAGCAGAGGGCATTGGGGGGTGGCTGAATCCCCACAGGTTCCTATGTGAGTAGTAAACTGAGCCCATAGGATGAGGTATCCTCCTCTGTATATAGGTTGAGAGAAATCGCAGGCCAGAAAGGGAGTTTTGAAAACTAAACCTTCCTTTTTTTTATTTTGCTGCTATTAGGATGGAGTAAGCAAGAGTCCCGAAAAGCGTTCCTCTTTACCAAGACCTTCCTCTATCCTTCCTCCTCGAAGAGGTGTATCAGGAGACCGAGACAGAGAGGATAACTCTCTCTCCCTCACAGCTTCACTTTCCTCTTCAGTACGACGGACTACCCGTATGTTTTTTGCATATTAACCTTCTCCTACTGCTGTGCGTGTCTCCCATCCTTGTTACATTTAGCATCATGCGTCCCTACCTTTTATGCAGAGGGGTAGGTCTGGGGTTTGCTGTTGGAAATCAGAGCCCCACAGACTGATTTTGTTCAGGTAACAAGTGCTGAGCAGCAAGGGCTTGAAACGAGCGACAGGAAGCACCCCTTCCATAGCCTGCAGTGCCCAGAGCGAGGACTGCTGTTCAGGCTAATCACTGACACTAGGCAATGCCTTTGCAGGAAGCTCAAAGCCAGGTAAGATATTTAACACAGGGCATTTACAAACAGCGGGAAGAAAAATGAGACAAACCTGAAGCAGGCAATGTAAAATATTCTGACGGATCTTGGAAAAGTGAACCTAGTAATTACAGTCAGTAATTTGCTGTTTCATAGTAATGATCTCCCTGTGGTCTAATCCTAGGGTAAAAACTCTGCTGAGATGTTACCTAGTGGAATGAGTCACTAGGGGAAATTAGGATAGTAAACCAGCAAGGTCCTTTTATGTGGACCAATGTTAGCAAATCACAAGGCAAAAGAAATTACAGGACAAAGAGAATTTTACCATGTACCCCCAGAATTTTTAGCTAGATTTGCATTCATCCGAGGCCTCAGAACCTGGATGTGGCTCCCTGATTTCCAATAGGAATTCCTCTGTGTTCTCTCATTAAAAACCAATCTCAGCACTTTTTAAGACAGCTTAAGGGAACTAGATGATTAAATTTGACAAAAAAAGCCCTTTGAAAGTCTTGGGTGATGCTCCAAGGGTAAAACAGAGACCCTTTGTAAGCAGAGTGACCCCCAGCTGGCACAGCAGCCCATTCTGCTGACTAAGAGTGAGAGGCCATTGAGCATTTGCCAATGTGGTGATGGCCTGAGGAATGAAAAATAAATATACCAAAGCTGCAGGGAGCTAGGGAAAAAAAAAATCATTCCCGTTCTGTCTCGGTATAGTGAGAAGGTTCTGGTTTAGGGTTGATTTGGAAAGAAAGAAACCGTTCAGGGAAACTGGAGGTAAGTGTGGAGTATGTTCCATCTATCTAATGAGTTATGCAGAGAAAAGAGTTTCTCCTGGACCCCAGGGGCAGCAGTGAGTTGGGTTTGGTCCACCAGCATTATATAAACAGAATGATTAAGAAATACTTTAAATGAGATTTTGATTAGTCCTGCTGGTTGCTGTAGAGAGGCCCATTGGATCTATAGTTCCTGAACATTTTAAAGATGAAAACCTTTGTTCACCCCTTTGGTATCAGGGTTCACAGGTTTTGGTGGCTGGTTTGTTTTGTTTGTTCTTTCTCTCCCTGAGTATTCTCAGCAAAGCTTTAGTTCCAGCAGCATATGGAGGTATCTCAGTTTCTGTTTATTTGCGTTTTGAGAGTTACAAGCAGAACTGGCTGCGGAAAGCGCAGTGCCACTCCTAAACTGGTTCTTGTGCTCAATGAAAAGGACTGACAATGCCATAACACTGAATGGAGCTACTACAAAATGTTACAGCATTTATTTATTTTGAACTTGCGTGCATTAACTGGAATGTGACATTTAATTAAGGTTGCCTTCTGTAATTGCTTTCTTTCACTGCACTCATAAGAAATAGCAATTGAATGCGAGGGACACCTGCCCATCCACACAACAGAGCTATGACTTGTTCATCAGCCAAATGCTCACCCAGGCTTCAACTGGAGATACCAGATTACCGGCAGTGGTATGTGACCAGCAGCAGCCAGGTACTCAGAGCCTTTAGTTTCAGGATTACAATCAGAATTTTTCCCACTCTCTCGTTTAACACCCATATCCATTGAAATTGGTGACAACATTCTTACTGGCTAGTCAGGTTGTCAGATCAAGTCCCAAAGGTTAGATTCCAAGGGTGCTTCTCGTCCTTTCCCCAAAACAGAATTCAGTGTGATATTGTACATGGTTTACCAAGCTTTGCAGGAAGCATAGGTGTTACGGGAAGCACACCTGTGTTACAGAACAGAGAGCCCAGTTACCATATAGGCAATTTACCAGCTCAGTCGCACATGACAAGGTAGCTCCTGGCAGATTGATTAGTAAGACACAGAGGCAGACATCCAGTCTGCTGTTCCAGCCCTAGCATGGCTGTATTAGAGCTGCATCTCACTTGGCAGACAGGGCTGCAGTCTTGAGAGGTACAGAGGGAAGAAGACCTGTATATCTGTGGGTCTAATGCTGTGATTTTTTTCTTGCACGTAGGATCAGAACCAATTCGTAGCAGAACAGGGAAAAGCGGAACTTCTACCCCCACTACTCCTGGCTCCACTGCCATCACTCCAGGGACACCACCAAGCTACGCCTCCCGTACGCCAGGCACTCCAGGGACACCCAGCTACTCCAGAACCCCACACACTCCTGGGACCCCCAAATCTGCCATACTGGTTCCTACTGAGAAAAAAGTTGCCATAATTCGCACTCCTCCTAAATCTCCAGCCACTCCAAAGCAGCTACGAGTTATTAATCAGCCTCTACCTGACCTCAAGAACGTCAGGTCCAAAATTGGATCAACAGATAACATCAAATACCAGCCTAAAGGGGGGCAGGTAAGGATTCCACTCTTTATGTTCATCCATATGTGATTTAGTCCTATGTGTGCGCTTTTGGGATAGGTATGGGATGACAGACGTTTTGAGTTGCCTCACAAATGCTGCTTCTATTGTCCATACATATTGTTTAAATGATGTTAAATGGCGAGAGCTAGGACAATCTTCAGAAAGTATTTTGTCACCTGAAAACTAACAGTGCCTCACTGAGACCAGTTGAAAATTTTCAAACAAGAGTTTGCACTTCATGCCATAGATCTGTTTCAGCCTGAGTCTCAGCAGTTGCTGCTTTCTTAGTCTTCATCACAACCATCACAAATGAAAGAGGTTTGTTTTAATTCAAGCAAGTGTAAATTCAACTTAGATAGATGTTAGCAGGATTGCATAGCATCATGACCTTTTCCTGTGTCATTTTACGTAACACATGCATTGTGTTGGGTGATGTTACTGATGGTTGCAGCCTCCAACCTGGTAAATCTACCCCCAGTTAAAGATGATGGGAGGGGACAGACCTGTTTTTCTGTAGAGTTTGAATAAGCAGGAACAGGGCTTAAATTTTATTAAAAAAAAAAAAACTAAATTGTGTATTACATAAACTGGAGAATGTACATAATATAAGAAAAGGTGAATGTGTAATAAGGGAGATCAGGATTTTCTGTTCTCACTTTCTGAAAGAACAAGAATTCAGGGACATGCTGATGCAGTTAAAAGGCAAAAAAAAAAAAATACTCTTTCATACCTTGCAGAGTTTTGCAATGAAGTGCATTTTCATGAGGATTGCTTTTGGCTGAAGACTAAATATGTATGTAGGGCAACAAAATCATAGAATGGTTTGGGTTAGAGGGGACCTTAAAGGTCATCTAGTTCCAACCCCCTCCAGCGTGGCCTTGAACACTTCCAGGGATGGGGCCTCCACAGCTCCTCTGGGCAGCCTGTTCCAGTGCCTCACCACCACCACAGTGAAGAATTTCTTCCTTATAGCTGGTCTAAATCTACCCTCATTCAGTTTAAAACCATTAGCCCTTGCCCTATCATAACAACCCCCGCTAAAAAGCTTGTCCTCATCTTTCTTATGAGCCCCCTTTAAGTACTGGAAGGCTGCTAGAAGGTCTCTCCAGTGCCTTCTCTTCTCCAGGCTGAAAAGCCCCAACTCTCAACCTGTGTTCATAGGAGAGGTGCTGCAGCCCTCTGACCATCTTTGTGGCCCTCCCCTGGACTCATTCCAGGTCCATGTCCTTATTATGTTGGGAGCCACAGAGCTGAACACAGTGCTCCAGGTGGGGTCTCACAAGAGCAGAGTAGAAGGGGAGAATTGCCTTCCTCAGCCTTCTGGCCACGCTTCTTTTGGTGCAGCCCAGGGCTCGGTTGGCTTTCTGGGCTGCAAATGCACATTGCTGGGTCATGTTGAGCTTCTCATCCACCAACACCCCCAAATCTTTCTCCTCTTGGCTGCTCGCAATCCATTCTCTGCTCAGCTTGTATTTGTGCTTGGGATTGCCCCCACCCATGTGCAGGACCTTGCACTTGGCCTTGTTGAAATCCCCTGTTACTACAGACAGAACTTAGCAAACTTTGGAAAGGACAGTAAAGGTGTAGGCTTTTAAGCTAAGCAGAAATTTTTGGAGATTGAGGAAAAATCAGATAGGAAGTCCCATATATCTTCCTGAGATATGGTGTTTATACCTTCCTCTGAAGTGTCTCTGTTTAATGCCCTACCAAGCAGAGCTAAGGCCAGTGCTGGAATAGCCTCTCATTTGAGGCAATGCAGAAATGGTAGCACAGAGGGCATTCAAAGCCAAAATTACATCCAAGCAATTTGTCTTTCTGTTTGGAAGAACAGTTGCTCTAGCTTACAGCGTTAAGCATTCCATTCTATTAATACTTAAAGAGTTATAAAACCATTTATAACCTTGAAGAAATTCTATTTTATTTAGAAACAAAGAGGCTGAATGAGGGAAAAGAATATAGCTTACCAATATTTATGCCAAAAATATAGACAACTCAGTCTTGCGGGTGTAAAAATTATGTTGATTTATTTTTTGTAAAATGCACCTGTGCATTTCATATTGATTCTGGACACAACCCCACAAGGAAAACACCCAGTGCCCCCAGCTCCCTTTTCTTCCCTGGGATTGCTGCATGACAGCAATGGCAGTGTGAGTGCTTTAGAAAAGGTTCACTTCTCAACTACCTCCAGGGACAGGGCATCAGGGTGAAAAACATGCTCCCCGATTCAGCTCTCCTGACAAGACATTCCAGAAAGTTGAGTTGCACAATGTTTCCTGATCAGATACTTACATATATGTATCCGAGTTTTGGAATTCATAGTGAAACGTACTGAACAGTGAGGTTTGCCTAATTCTGTCTCAGAAAAAAAAAAATAAATTTGATCAAAACTTAACACTGGAACCCTACATCTACCATAGATCTTCCAGAGAAAAAACCTTGGCTTATATTTTAAACTGTATGGTCTCTCTTAGGTGTTGATCCTGGTTTTATGGTAAATTAACACTTTCACTGCTTTCCAGGATTTGCACGGTAGCCAGTTAGATAAAGTCAGGAAGACAATGCCTTCAGCAAAGGTTCTTCTCTGTTATTTTTGCAAGTGTCTGTGTAATTATTTTGTACGGGAGTCAACTCCCATTTGACATATTGCATGGCAGACGGTCACAGTGCACAGGGGCTTCAGGAGGCTCGGAACACGAGTTCAAACTGTGCATCTGGATGAGCATTCCTCAGAACAAGCCCAGGTGCTGGACATGGGGCTCGAAACCAGCACCATGTTAGCCTGTCCTCCTCCTCCCTGTTACTCTTTGTAGACTGTAACAACCTACAAGACCAGGGATCCGGGCCCACAGCAAATCGTATTTCTTTGCAAACAGCACGCCTAGACAGCTATGTTTCCTGAGCAGTTCTATAGAGCTGCACAGAGTCTTTGCTGGATACTGAAGGATGGCACAGCAGTTGGTATTTCAGTCTTTCAGAGATCACAGGGGAAATCTGCTGGGTGGACGTAATGTCATTGAAGCTAAAGCATTTTTTAATTCCCAGTGGTATGTGGCTATCGAGCTGTGGAGAGACTCACTGAGTTTTTCCTTTATGTCTCCTTTATGCCATAGTTGCTCAGTCTAGACAAGAGGTTTCAGAATGAATTCTTTTCCAGTTTCTGCAGTTGAATTTCATAGGGTCTGTGAGAGGAACACACGAAAGCTAATTTCATTTCCTTGTGTCTGCTCACTTCTTCAGTGTCCGGTGGCAAATACTGCACTGGCTGAAATGAGCTGTTATCTGCTATCTGCTTTTAGTGATGATACGTGAAACAAACAGAAAGCTGTGTAAGTTTTATAACCTGAAATGGAAGTGCTGATAGTGATAACCACACAAAAAACAAGCAGACAAAAAGCCAGCGTATATCTGGGCAAGTTAAGTACATAAACATGACGTGCAAATCCCTAAATGAATACAGATATGCAGCCCAAAAGTGTCATTTGGAGACAGACTATCCTTTTTTACCAGAGGCATGTCTGAACCTAGTACAAGGTCTTTTCTTAGCTTGCAGCTGTCCTAGAGAAAGCAGCCACACTCTGAAACTGCCAGAGGCTAAGGTGCAGAACTGAAGAAGCAGGGGATGTTTGAATGCTAAATAAATCAAGAAATACAGTGCTTCAGCCTTGAATTTCATCAAAAGCTCATCAGACAGCAGACTGATTTTACTTCAGCTCTGACTTGCCAGCCACAGAAACAAAGAAAAGGAGAGAAATTGCTCCACCTGACAGGGGGAGGAGGGGAAAGAGCATGCTTCTAGGGGAAGAAGCAAGCTAACTTTGCACTGCATTAAGCTCCTGCTAGGAATAGATGGCTTGAGATGTTTTTAATTGGTATTCTGCAGTCTGGAGAGATGAGAGCTGCTCTGCTCTGTGATGCAGCCAGTAGGTGGTTGTCTGGTTTTCTCTTTATAGTAGAGTATGGTGAAATGTATCATTCTTGGCAAAGCTCAGAGGCGACTTGCTCATGGGTATGTCTGCTGGGCTTCAGATGGATTTTCGCACCGCATCAGCTGTGGAGGAAATGCTGTGCTTTCAAAAGTAACCCATTTGCATCTGTTATTTCTCAGACAGCCCAAGGGAAGCATGGGGGAACGGGGGGAAGGGGTTTTAAATCTGTTTCAGATGCCAAGACTGGGCTTTTTCTTCTCTGTTCAGATTATTTTTCTTCTTGAAATTCCATCTATGGATGTGGTTTGTACCATATTAGAGAACAAAAGTGCACTAATTGAATCTTTTTGTTACTGACCAGGCAGAATATTTAGAAAGCATCATAGGCCAGCAACCAAGGATAGATTTCTTTTAATTTAATCTGAAAATTTATATCTAAAATCTCAGCCGTGGGCAAGAACTTCAGTGGATGTGAATCAGCATAGCTTCATCGAAGTGAATGGAGCTGTACAGACTAGACTGCCATGCGAAAGGTTTAAACTACCAATAACTATAGTAACAGCCAGGCACCTTGTAAAGAAGTAAGATGACACATAGAAAAATGAAATGCCTAAGCCATATTGAAGAATGAAGTGTTCCTTGAAGGTTTTTAGGAAGATTAAGTACAAACTTTACCATCTTTCCTAAACTGTAGAAAATGAAGTGCAATAAGTCATGGGTCAGAAAGTCTGAATAAATTGATGACATCACTATTCAGTCCAGAAACTAAAAAAAGGTTGGCAAGGAGAATAGGCATCTGCATTAGATGATAAAACAGACTGGCACAAGGAAAGATAAGACATCTCAGAGCTGGGCAGAGGAGGAAGCTTGGATAAATATCTGTCACTGTCTTTGAACAATTTTTTATTAGCTTCAAAATCAATTTGGATGGCAGGAGAGATTCCCTCACAACACACACACACACACCCCCCTGCATCATCACAATTTACAACCCCATCTACAGAGAACAGTAGGCTCCTGAAGTGTTCCCTGCCTTGGCTGCAGCTTGCCACGATGCAGTCAGTGCAGAGACAGACAGGTCTGGTGGCGCACCAGAGCTGAGCACCTCCTGAGAGAACTGCAGGTCAAAAAGGAATTCAGGAAATTCCCCTTGAGATGGCGTCTTAAGCACTCCTCTCCCTCCTGTTTCACATGTCTTTGCACCACATTATGAACACTAATGACTGCCCAAAAATTAATCGGAAGTTCTAGGTTATATGCTATTGGTGCACTGGCTGATGAAGTATCCTGAGAGGTAGTGGAGAATATAGCCCAACAAAAAGCGCAGTCTGAGCTGTTGCTGGGTTCCATTCTGTCTCCCATCTCTTTCTGGTACGTTATGCGCTTCTTCTCCAATCCATTGTGATCTGCAGCATAGCTGAGCCAAAAACACTTTGGCCCAAGTTAAGAGAATGTCCCTGCTCAGGACAGCAATGAACATAAAGGAGCTTGTGAGGTTCCAGCTTTGGTGCTTTCCCTAGCCAGAGCCACAGGAGGCAGCTGTACAGGGAGATGTGGATTGACATAGTAACGTTGTTGTTAAAATACTTGGCTAATGAGAGACTGGGAGGCAATTGTTTCCACACTGTTAGCTGCATTCATTGGAATAAGTTTCTGCATTTACCAAGTCAACAGTTCACAACTGTAAGACAAATTCATCTCTGTCAGTCTCCTTTTGTTTTCCTTATACATTCCGGGTTTTGTGGATTTGCAAGACATTTCAAGGGATTTGTTCTAGACTGAAAATTAGAGACCAATTCATTCTTTTTTAATTGCAGATCTACAAATGCAAAGAGAAATTAGGAGTTTCGGGCACACCTTCAAAACTCTGTCATAGCACAAACCCCTCATTTTTAACCTTGAAATTCAGAGTTTTGGCTGATCGCTGTGGATTGTACAGAAATAACATCTTACAGCTCCTGTGTTCAGACTGCACTTATTTAATGGAAGGCTTGCCCGAGTACAGTCTGTACAGTTAAGCCTTGAATTATTCTGGATAAAAAGCAAGATCATCTTCCTGACTCATATTTTAGAAAAATGAAGCAATCGTTGCCAGGCTCTAGCAAGTTTCAGAAACTTTCTTTGAGGAAAGAGGTTGGTTTGGTAGAAATGAGCAGGAAACTAGGACTTTCCATTCAGATCTAACATTCACTTTCTGTGTGGCTGGGACAAAGTAACATCACTGCTCTGCCTCAACCACCTGTAAAATGCACATCATTTTACAAAACTTGCTCATTGAGGGCAAACTGTGAACCATGACTGAGAGAGTCACAAGCTGTCTGATGGGGCTCTAGCCAGTAACAAAGCTTCCACTGACTACAGTAGCCATAAACCAACACTTTTCCCTCTTTTGAAGGCAGTTGGCAGCAGTGCACTGATTGCTGCCAGTCAGATGAGAGTGTGTTCGATCTGTCTACCTAGAGTTGAAGGTATCACTTTGTGAAGGATTCAGTATCTTTCCATCAACTACAGTGGCAGCTTAAGTGACCGGTTCCAACTCTTAGCTGCCTAATGTTAGAGAAGACAAATCCCAGCTGTGACATACCATACTTTGTTGGTGTCCTATTAATAGCAAGGGGAGAAGCTGATTATTTTTTTTTTTTTTCTGGAGTAGATTGAAATTGCCAGGACATAAGTTCCTAGAAAGTCTGAGTCATCCCAGGAGCAAGTTCAGCAGAGGAGGCTTTTTCACCTGTGCTCTAACTCGTCTACATTTTGAGAAATAAAATGGGGAAGGTTGTTCTTTTGGAAAAAAAAAAAAACATTCAGGCAATATATAATCTGGTTTAGAGGTGTTTGGTCATATAGTCGTGTTGTCTTTCATGGAAATGTGAGAGCAAGAGTTTATTTTGCTATATGGGAAAGGGCAGGAAGGAAAGGGTAAAAATATCAGGTTTTATCTGGAAATTTGGATTTGAACAATAAAAAGAGATGCTAAGGGACACATCTGCTGAGCTTTGGGAAAGCCAGCTTGTACGAAGAGATACATACAAGTTTATTTTTTTTTAACTTGAACTGAACAACCTACTTTTCTCCATTATGCTAAAGAAAATCCAGACATAGTGACTCAAAACTCATCCTTTCTTAAAGGTTAGGCAACTGATTTGAAAACTATGAGAGCTGACGCTCAGCATTTGATACTTGAAACTACTTGTACTCTTTCCATGAGTGGGGACTGTTGCCTTTAAAATTTAAGTATCAAACTCTGTAGTTACGTAAAATCTGTTTTGTTGGGTTTTTGTTTAAGGGACTACTAAAACAAGGACCACCCTGTATTTTAGATGGATTAATTGAGCTCCTAGGATCTTTTTGATTTCTTTTAACATTCTTTTGATTGGCTCCCCAGATGTAGTAAGGAGTATGATTACAGAGCACGTGTTACAGTTCATCTGACATGGATCTTGTACTTCCCCGAGCTGTCTGTTCAAATCAGTTGTTGTTTCTTGACTGTAAACTCTTTGGCATGGAAAATGGTCATTTTGCTTTGTATTTCCCAGCACAATTATGCAAAACCTCTCAGTGTTTTTTTATAGGCCTTTTCTCCCTTTATCGGTAGGGACATGCCTAGTTCAGTATGGCCACCTTATTAATTAGGTGAATGCACTGATTTCAAGTAGGTAGAAAGAAGCTTGTAAGTCAGCCATCGTTGCACTGTCCCATGCAAGTATTAGACATGGCTGATTGCAAGACACCTCTTTGATTTTACTCATACTTTCCACTGAAAGCAGTTGTTTCTAATTGTTTCACAGTTTAGCTGTTCAGGCTGAAATACTACGTGCTGTGTCTGTCTCTGGGTACGTTTTTAAGAGTCAGAAATGAACCAATCTTGTTCCCCTTTTACGAGGAGCAAGAGGAGGATGATACGTTATTTTGTCTATGCTATGTCCAGTGCAGCCTTTTCTTTTGAATCTCACTAGCTTGTAGGCTGGCAGCTTCACCAGTGTTATGTATCCAGTAATTTTAGGAGTGCAAAGGCTGAACATGGTTGCAAGCTCTGTTTGTAGATGTGGAAAGTCTGAGGCACAGTCTTTCTCTTCAAGGACTTTGCTAAGCCAAATAAATACCCTTCCCCCTCCCTTTCCTCTACCTGGAGCCTCTGCCAGGAGCATGAAAACTGTAGTATCATTTGTCCTTGGCAGCATATAGATTTGGAAGCACTTAGAATTGCTTCTTGATTCTAATCAGGTTTTAACCTTAACCTTGCTTCCAATGCAAGACCAGTTCTTGTCTCATTCAATCCCTGTGTTAACCAGCAGACCGAACACTGAAATAATGTCTAGTTCCTGGGACGTAGCTCTGTCAAATTACTATGATGCTGTGGTAAGCAGGAGGAACCTGCCCTTTTTGATAAGTCGTTAGGAGTCTGGGAGCTTTTCCCAATATCACAGCCCCACAGCATGTTTGAACTGCAAGCTGTGCCAAGCTAGAGTATTTTGAAACACTTCAGACACAGTGTTTGTGGTAGAGCTTCTCAGAGGCCATAATTGCAAGGCAGGGAGAACATAAATCATCAGCATCTTGGAAAATAAATTCAGAGCCTGTAATTTCATCAGCATCACAATATTTGTTCTTCAAGTATCTTTGTTTTGGTGTGTACCAGTGTCATACACCATGGGGAGGAAGCTGTTTACGGATTCTGTGCCCAGATGCTGGTAAGTTAGGGGCTTTCCCTCTTGTGACAAGTAGCTGAACTAAATGATTCTATGCACCCATGGAACATATTTTTTTCTTTCATAAGCAGTTTTCAGTTATTGATGTCTTTAGCAGTGAGGCACAACTGAACTAAATTCTCTTGCATTTCTCTGCCTTTCTGCTCATCAAGAACCTAGCAGTGCAGTACCGACAGAGGAGGGCCTGCCTGAGGTCATGTCAGCCAGCTAAACCCCAAAACATCCCCTCTGGTCTAGTGTAGATGTTGCCCTTGGACCACAGCCCTTTCCTGTTTAGATTGCCAGTCAGGCCAGAAGGGAATTAGTTTACCCTGATGAGTGCAGATCAATATATTCTTCATCTAAATTAACTATGGGGAAAAATACCTTCAACACTTGGTTTCCTAGCAGACTACTCGTAAATGCCCTGAATCTCCCAGTACTTTTACAGATAGCATTCAAACGGCACAGAAGGTATTGGAGCACAGTGTCTGATTCCTGCTGGGGATTACCTAGAAGTACTGTGAGTCAGTGAGGCTGTGGCCCTGGGCTTCAGTTTTGGACTAGTCACCAGAGGACAGAGTGGGGAGAGGGTCTTGTCAGACTTTCAGAGCTTCAGAGAGAAGCCAGTTTTTCCTTGGGCAATGTGGTTTTCTGGAATAAACCCAGCATTGTCTGTAACGCTTAGTTTCTCCACTGTGGTTTCACTTCATAAAGCTGAGGAACCTCAGCTTGGTCATGATCAAATTACTGACTTCCAGGCCCTATCCAGCATACCTGGGCAAACCAGTGCTGGATCAGAAGAGAATGTACCCATTTCAGACTGGCAAATCAGCACAAGTGTTACGAGGGACTGTCAGGACATCATCTTGTTGGGATGTTTAGTGAGTGTGAAGAGAAAGCTCACTAAAGGGACTAAAATGTTCCCTTTCTTGAGTGAGAGTATGAACAGGCTTGATCATTCATTTAATGCACAGCACAACTGAAGTGCATATATGTACATCCCTACAACACCTCCACCCCCGTATAAGATGTACATACACATTCAGGAACACTGAGACCTTCCTGGTGAGTCATGGTGTTCATGCTGTCTCTAGTGCAGGCAGCTGCATCATCTAATTCCTTTCATCAAGTGCCATCATAAAAGTTTATAATTTTCTTGTTGTAGCTCTGTTCCCTTGGGAGGCAGCTCCAGAGACTCCCAGCTCTGGTAATTACAAATTTCCCTCTAGGTTCCAGCTTCAAATAATTCACAGTCAGTTTACACTCTTTGTTTGCAAGCCAAAGTTTCTCTTTAGCCTAAATAGTTCCTGTCCCTCTCTGGTACTCTCTCTCTCATGTTTACAGACCGATTTCTCAAAAGAAACAAAGCTCATGCAGTCACGCTGTCTGGCTGGCAGTCTCAGCCTTCCTCAACTCATTTGTAACTTGTTGGCTGATTTCAACCAGTGCTGGCAAGGGAGCAGTGGTTAGAAACACAGGTGGTCCCTCCAAGTTGGGTGATACTTTTTGACTGGATACAAAACAGAGACTCAGCATAACACAGTCATTGGTGTAAAGGCAGCGGTAACTCAGCCCTCCTCCACAATCAGAGACAACAAACAGCTGATGGGTTGTGCATGGGCTTCTGTTCGCCGGGTCTAGCAGACCTGGGAGAAAGCTTAGGAGATACTGCTGGCGAGAGGGGATCACTGAAGAATATAGGGTGGAGGGATTAAGCAGTTTAAAGCCTTCAACTATAGGAAACAAGACGCCATTAGTTTGTGGAACGTTTAGTTATAGAGGGCAGTCATGATTTCAGTATGTGCAGGGATATTGATATATTCCAGGAAAGTGAGAAACAGATCATCAGGGAAAACCTGGATCACTGTAGCTCCTCCCTTGCCAGATGATCAGCACAACACATCCATATCACTCAGCTCACTTCAGCCCTCAGCATAGGACATAAATGATACATAGGTCTCCTGCTGGCCCCTCTACACAGGGGCACATTTCACCAAGTGAGACAGAGTATAATTGACATGATTGGTCCTTTACATATCTGCTAGCCAGGTCCATAGGCCGTGAGACTCATAAATTGTCAGACTTCTGGGTGCAAATCAACCTTTAGGCACTTGATCAAAGGCACCCTCTCAACTTATCACCTTGCTTTGGCTTCATTTTAAGCTACAGGCCCCCAGTGCACAGCACTGAGGTCTTGCCATGACCCCTAAGTTAGCATTTTCAGAGCAGATGCTTCCCTGTGGCCATTGCTAAGAGGTACTGCTGATCCATTGCTGAGAGATGTGCTCAGAAAGTGCTAGGAAGGTTTTCTGTTTTGCCCAGTTGTGTCTGGCCTGAAGCTGTCCGAGAGCCAGATCTGACTGCACATCTGACATGTGTTTCTGTAACTGATGTGACACCTGTCTTCTATAGTACCGCGTTACATTTTTAAAGGAATAGTATATTTGGAGAAAGCACAAGCATAAAACTCCAAAGGCATTTGCATACAATGTTTCAGTGTACGTTGGTTTACTTGAAAGGATTAAGCAGATAGGAGGGAGAAAGACAGAAATTGGTTTGCCTGCAGAAGATGCCTTTCTGAAGGTGACCTACAAGTTGTGGGATTTTCTGGCGCTGTTATCACCCTTATTGCTGAGCATGCCATCACCACAGATCTTTAACAATTAAAGCAAGAGAACACTTTAACATCCTAATGGTTCGAATGCTTTAGCAGTTATGTTATATGTAATGAGGGGGACCCATGAAACAGCTTGCTGTGAAGGAATTCTTCACATTAGCTGCAAAGTGTGATCCTCTGAAAGTTTCTTCTTGGAGTTTACTGGACTTAAGTCAAGGGTGTCCTCCAGATGCTCAGTGCCTGAGGATTTGACTCGTTACCTAAATGTGATGTTATGCCCACTGCAGGAGCCAAAAGCTGCAAAATCTGATATCCCTGTAAGGGGGCAAATAGTCTTTTCCTAGTTTGGAGAGGTCAAGCACAGAGAGGGAGTGTCTCAGATTTATTAGGGAGCTTGGGGCAGTTTGGGGACCTGAAGCCAGGAAGCAGAAACTGCACAAAATTGTTCTTCCTCCCACTGACTGCTTCAGCTGGTTTGCAGCTGCTTTGTGTTCCTGGAGTGGTAAGAAGCTGCAATAAGGTGCTCCAGTGTATTTTTCCCTCTCTTTTATCTCAATGTTGTTTTGTTGCTGTAGGTTTACTTACAACAGCAGCCAACAGGACTGTTCTAAGTCATATGTCAGTGAATCTCATTTAGCAAAATTAATAGATAGTGCCCAAAATTCTGTGGCTTTCTGTACAGGAAAGAGTGTATATTCATATTAATAATATAGAGATAAATAAAATCCAACATAACATTTGAATAGATTTCATATTTACCTAGAGAAAGAATATGTTGCACAGGTGGCACTCTGAGTAACTAAAAGCTTCTAGTGCAAAGAAGGCTCTGGTGCAGCCTCAGCCAGAAACACCTTCTCACACACCTGAAAAGCCTAATACTGGTGAGGAAAGTCCCCTGCCCTTGTGCAGAAAGAAGTCTGGAAGTGGTGTCACTCAGGTGTGTACCCTACACCCAGTTGTCCCTGCCTGCTGGTAATGGCCATCCAGCAGCACATCAATCCCTGGGAGGGTAATTACTGGTGGCACCTGAGTTCTGCCAGGTGGAGGAACTGCTGTGACATGAGGGTCAAGATCAAGGTCAAGCATGGGATAATGTGGCCTGCCCTTTGTGGAGTGCACCTCCAGGCACTGCCATATGCCTGCAGTGCACCTGTGGCTATGGTAACACAGAAAAAATGTGGGCTTCCGGCATCTGTAAGGGAGACCGGTGCCATCAAGGGAAGGTCAGGTACTTGTTCTGCCAGAAACAAAGAGCACAGGAGAGAAACACAGTTCCGCTAGCACCAGAAAGTTGTAACCAATTTTATGGCCAGCAACAGAAATCAAGAAGCAGTGATTGCAGCTGTACGTTTCCAGATGCTGTTGTTTTCTGCATTGCTCTTTAGTAGATGACAGTAAAGAGAGTGAGCAGTAGAGAGCTCTGGTTTCAGTTTAATTAATTTTATCAGTCCCCTTTCACAGGACACTCTGAGGTCTGTTGTATGTATGTAGCCACTGCTACGACTGTATGGCAAGGAGGGGTGAAATACCTCTGGATTTGAACCCATGCCTGAGCTGGCTGGATCTGGGTTTTCTGCATCAAAGGCTGGAGGTGCTGAGCTGTGGGAGGGAGGGTTTACATCTTTACCTTGTGGCCAGTTCAGCAGAAACACTGGTCATTGCTCAAGAGAACTTAGGACAGGCTGTCCAAGGACTATTTCCAGTCCAGAGAAGCAAAGAATTCTTTGAGTTTTTCAGGGAAAAGGCACCTTTCATATCTCTCATCATGAAAACTTTCCCCTTTATATTTCACCGCCACTTCATGAGATAGAAAAAGAGAAGCATGGTGTATTTACATAGGCTGTGTTAATATACCAAGCATAGAGAGTCACGTGGTTTACTTTCTCACATTTCAATACAAGTGTCAGATGAAGTAATCACAGCAGGAGGTAAAATTACCCCGGCTTCCTCGTCCTGCAGCCTGATGGAATGTGTGTACAGTATATAGTAAGTTACCTCCGATTCCTTTTAGGTTAGGATTTTAAACAAGAAGATTGATTTTAGCGATATTCAATCCCGGTGTGGTTCCAGAGATAACATCAAACATTCTGCAGGGGGAGGAAATGTAAGTAGTACAGACACCCTGTGAACAGGCATCTCCACTGTGGTGACCCACCTTGCACAGCCAGACCCCTCTGTCTCCCTTCCTTTCAGCACTATTTTCCTTCTTGCTATTGTTTCACATGTGAGTCTGGTCTGGTAGTCGTGTGAGCCCTGTGTATGCAGTGGTGGCCTCCTGATCTTTCTCCATAGAGCACAACACATTTCCAAAACTTGGACAGGAAAAGAAAATGAGAAAAGAAGGGTTATCTCTAAGTGCCCAAAGGTGCCAACAGTAAAAGTCCAGTGTGAGCCAAAACGGTTCAGTGCCTTTCATGGGAGTGGCCCAAGGAAGTAATTTCCAGGAAGAAACTGCAGCTCACAGTGAGACTCCAGCCTTGTACCTGGGTATCTTCCAGTGCATCTGTCCTTCCTAAGCTAACCTTGCAGTTACATGTATTCATCAGAGAGGAAGAAGAAAAATAAAACATAAGGACAAAGAAAGCTCAGAGAGAGGGTGTGAGCAGCCAGCATGCTGAGTGCTAATGTTAATGTCACAGCATTATTCCAGTATAACAAACTGAGGTTGCTCAGGGTTTGGCCAGATGCCCATTAGTTCCAGCGGTCATGCCGGAACAGCTGAAGGTGGTGGCTATGACAACCCTGACAGAAATGATCTCCTGTTCAGGTGGGAGAGCTGATGGCATGGGCATGTCTGATCCAAACAGATTCAGCACAGCCACCGGTGCTGGCTTAAGTCATTGCTGGTGATGTGAGCAAACCAGTGGCTTTGCAGTCATTCTGAAGCTCCTGTCTGGCTTGCAGAGGCTGCAGCTTCTCAAGACCAGTGAACACAGTCACTGTGATTGTGGGCTGCATATGGGAGCACGATAAGGTGAGATTGTTGCTCTGTGGCTGTTCTAAAGTGGGGCTCACCACAGTCATAGTAATGTGGCCGGCAGCAGAGGAAGGGAGGGTGCCTGTGCTGCTGCCTGGCTGAGCAGAGTGGTGCCACTGCTCTCCTGTGAGCACCACCGAGCCGAGCGGCTGGCTGAATACCAGCCAGCTCAGGTACAGCTGCGGGAGTCACATCTGTAGATTCATCAGACTCTCAACAGCAGATTAACATGAAATGCATACCATATTTAGATGCAGAAAGATATGGAACAGATGGTAGAAGAAAAATAAACAGCCACTGAAATATTCCTAGTTGCCAGGATGCACGTTCAAGAGCAGAAGCAAATGGAATGAGCCCTGATACATGCAGGGCTTTAGAGCCTCCACCCTGAGAGAAGGCTGAGAAACATTTTAGAAAGAACCCACAAGCTGATCTTCTTTGTCCTCCTCTTTGTTTTGCTAATAGTAAAGCTTAACCCAGCTCTGTCATTTCCCTAGGCGGGAAGGAAGCTTGCTGTATTAATGTAGGTGTTTGCTCCTTTGTGGCATGGTCTGTTTTCTACTAACCATCTCTCCTTTTCCAGTGGTTTGTAGAGGCTTGGGCTCTCCCTCTGCAGGGTTTGGCTTTTTTGTTTATTTTATTATTTTCATTCCTGTAATTCATGTGTGTGTGTGCTTTTGACAGGTACAAATTGTAACCAAGAAGATTGACTTGAGTCATGTGACTTCCAAGTGTGGCTCACTCAAGAACATCCACCACAAGCCAGGTATTGTAGGAATTTCTGGGAGGCAAAACAAAGCAAAGACCTAATCCTGTTATGTAAAGGAGAAATCATGGACAATAGTATTCTCTTTTATAGTCTAAGAGAAAGTAAATACACTTTGTTAATAAAAGTAATATTCTTAACTCTACTTAACTACATATATAAAGACATAAAGGTATGGGACCACCTAGTTCAGAGAGGAGATAAAAATATAATGCGGAAGGATGCTACTGTGGCATAATGTTAGTTTGATAAGATACTGAAATGCAGGCTGAAGTTAGCAAAATACTTAAGCATGTGCTTAAATGCCATGAAAATCTGTAGGGCAGCAGCATATGCTTACAGTTTGAATCTGTGTTGTAGATTTTACATTCTACTGAACAGGCAGCATGGTTTTCTGTGCTTCTCTAAAACCATTAGATCTCAACTAAAAGGGAAGTAATGTGAGTGCATCCATGTGCATCAAGTCAGACTTTCTCCTGAACAATTCCAGCCTCTTAATCTGTATTTCCTTTTTCTGTGTAGGAGGTGGGCGTGTGAAAATTGAAAGCGTGAAACTGGATTTCAAAGAAAAAGCTCAGGCTAAAGTTGGTTCACTGGAAAATGCCCACCATGTACCTGGCGGTGGTAATGTCAAGGTAAGGGGACAGCTATCAGAGAAAAAGACTACCACTGCGCCCCTGGCCCAGTGAGGTTATGAGAGCTGTGAATTCAGTGATGGCTCTGAATTGAGTAGGAAACATCTGTTTGATCTCCTTCAAGCACACTCACATGATATTTGTTCCCTTTGGAATTTGGAAGGACCAATCTCACATCCATTTCTAAGCTGAGAGTGAATTTTAAAGTGAAACCTCCCGTAGTTTGTGCACGGGCTTTCCCCCTAAATTGTTTGGGACCATTGTACAGCATAGGTATGATCTAGCAAGTTTGTAATGGGGGTATCCCAGAGGATCAGGACTACTTTGTGAAACAGAAGGAAAATATCTTGAAAGTAAGATCACTCCCACAAATATAAGAAAATACAGATTTCAGAAACAAATTCAATGCCCATAAAATATCTGTTAAATTCATACAGCTAGGAACAATGGTACTACTCCTTAAAGCATCCATCAGAGCCAGAAATAGAAAAGAGAATGTGACGTAGTAAGCCAGCATATATAAAACAAGGTGCCAAAATCTTCAGCTTCAGTTATTCTAAGGAGTAAAAAAGCTTCAATCCTTCTAAAGAGTTCTTAAAAATAAACAAAATAAGACCTAAATGATGATCTATAATAAGATAATTTGGTGAATACATAATGTGTTAAATTCTTTGCTTTCCTGGAGCAGATTGACAGCCAGAAGCTAAACTTCAGAGAGCACGCTAAAGCCCGTGTTGATCACGGGGCTGAGATCATCACGCAGTCACCAGGCAGGTCCAGCGTGGCTTCACCACGCAGACTCAGCAACGTCTCATCCTCTGGAAGCATCAACCTGCTTGAATCACCCCAGCTTGCTACCCTCGCTGAAGATGTCACGGCAGCCCTTGCTAAGCAGGGCTTATGAATTTGCTCATTTCGCGTTGTATGAAGTAATAATATTTAGGCATGAGCTCTTGGCAGGAATGGGCTCAGAGCAGGTGTTACATTCATTCTTTACCATGTCTAAAACTAAGTCACATCCCAAGACTTGTAGTTACCATACAGTTAAATAAAAGGAAAAAAAAATAATTAAATAGATGCAGAAATTGGCCTGATCTCCATTTACAACAGGAAGACACTGGCTTTATATGGGTATACAACTGCAGTATGTTACATTGGACAATTATTGTTGCTCTGCTCTGTCTTGCATGGAGTACCGTACTATGATAAAATGCATTTTTACCTTTCATGTGCCTGAAGGCCATCCACCTCTTTCTGAAGAGCCTTGTTAATATCCCAAGTTGCTCATTTCACTGTTCTGTTGACAGATGGGGAAATAAAAAAAGAAAAGTTGCCCATTGTAAGTTATTACAGGTTAAATTAACAGTCTGCTTACCAGAAAGAAGGGCATATAGAGAAATTCAAGTTTTAAAAAAAAAAAAAAAAGTGTTATTTTGTATAAATGAGTAGAACAAAAGTTGGGTTAAGTTATTAACATTTTTTTGGGCCTGGTTAATTATGTCAGTGTATAGCTGAAAAGCCAATAAATTATTTAACTAATAACTAAAAATAGTTGAAAACATTTGAACCATGCTTGGGGAAGTGATGTAAAAATGCTGTTGAAAGCAAGCACGTCCACCCCAACAGACTTGTGTCTGATTAGAAAGTTGGTTAAGCGGCTAGATTTGTGTACACACCACTGGTTTCACATCCTTTCCATCTGTTTGATACAGTATTATAGATATATATATTTCTCTGTGGCCATTTGTGATATACCCTCCTCATATACTTGAATATTCTACTTCTTTATTCACAGTATCTGTGTCTCTTGCACCCTTTGGTGTTGCAATTTTAGGTATGTAAAAGTAGATGTTAGCAGGGGTTTTTTTCCCTATTCATAAGAATACATTTAAAAAAGAGGAAAATTTTAGCATGAAGTTGCTTTCTGTAACAACTAAAAGCCGTGACCCTGTTTTAGTGCCAGATGCAAGTCTCTTCTGTGATGCTAGAAAAAGGATTCCTTCCCTCTTCCCTTCCCTCCCTTTCTTCACAAAGCTATGATTTTTGTGGGGTCCAGACGTTTGTAAAAGGGTCTCCAAAGATGGCAGAGTTTGGATTATGGATTTTTTAACAATCCACAATAGTTTGGTTCTGGATTTTTTTTCTTTATTTCCTGTTTGTTTGGTTTTTTAAACTCCCATAGTTAACAGTGAATGTTAGATTTATTTATTTTTTTCTTTTGCTAAAGTTGAAACACAGAAAAAAAGTATTCAGATGTTGTTTCCACTCCTTTAAGTGATGTCTCATGTATACACTCAGGCACTCAGAAAACAGTGATAAACATAACAGAGATGCCTGTAAATTATAGTACGTGAATAAATAAAATGCGCTCCCTAGACTGGGTTGCCATAGCGATTCATCGATAGGTAGGCATCTTAAAATCTGAGCTGAGCAAAGTGGGATTATATCGACTATAAAAAGTATAAGAAAAAGTGTGCATAAAAGATAAAAGGCAGAGATATATAAACAACTGATCTAACGGAGTTACCTGTGAGAACTGCAACACTATTGTATGGACACTAAGAGAGCACTGCAGGTAATATGGTAGTATTACTCATCAGCGGATAATAATCTGCTGATACTATATGTACAGTAGACATTATGAAATGACCAGTTTACATTCTTGCAGATTGTTTGATCTTTTCCTTTTGAAATCTCTTGACTAAACGTTGCACTGTCAGTTGAGCTATACTTGATACATGTATTAGGTTAACATTGTGTGTTGGAAGCTTTTGATCTGTTCTTTTTCCTTCCTAATGTGTGTGTGTGTGTTGGGGTTTGATCTGAAAAGACTCCTAGAGAAGATTTTTATGTCTGTGGAGAGGTATTCTAATAATTAATAGCACAGGATTCCCTGTCATTAAATTCAGGTAGTGAATGTACAGTTACTAGACAGTAAATACTCAGTGGACCAAAGGGGGATTTTGGCTAAGCTTTCACAGCAGTACAAAGAAGAACAAAATGGTTACATCTCTAAAAATGTTACTGAAGATGAAGTCCTAACAGCCTCACACACAACATTTCAGCTCTGCAAAAAGCTTTTTCACACTATAAAGTACCTAATACTGTTTGTAAGTCGGTTGTTATATACAAAGGACAGTGAGTTTAGAACCATGCTAAGTGCATCTGGAGGATTCTGATTTCTGCCTTCTATTTGTTATACTTTTGCTTAGAGTAATCCTAAGAATTCACATGGAAACAGCGTCAAGTGAGGTGCATTAAAAGCCTCTTCCCATTTTTCTCTTCTGAAAAATAACAGACAGAAAGAAAAAACAACAGTATTTATATCATGTTGCTCTGAACATGCTATCAATTAATATAAATTAGCCTTGCAGTGCTTCTTATTTTATGCCTTTTGCCAATGTGGGAGAGGGCCTGCGGTACTACTGAACCTCAGCTTCTCTGAGGCTGAACACCAGCTAGTGACAACAGTGTTAACTTGAGACTCAATTTTTTTTTTTATTCTGCTTTTAAAACTGACATGATGTACTCGTACTCTAGGAAATGAAGCTTAGTTAATCCACCTATGAGTCCAAAATTAGAGTGGTGTAACACACAGAGTCATTGATTTCATGCGTTAAAATGAGCTTTCTTGTCTTGACTCAAGCAAAGACCTTTGTAATCATAATCATCCTTCCATAGAAAGAATCCTAGAACGATGTGGAGTTAGATGGAAAGAAATCAAGAGTTTTGTGCTATCAAATAATAATTAAAAAAAAAAACAAGTTACATGACTCTATATGTTCACTGAAAAATGTCATATTAATCTTAACTTCTCAAGAAGAGTGTTGGTTTTAAAAACAATGGTTTTGTAAATATGTAATGCCCACTAAAGAAGATAGAGCCAGCTTCCTGGAAACTGCATCCGTTGTGTTTCTTTTCCACAGGCATGTTGAGCCAGCAGGTATGTTGGGTGCCTGAGACCCAACTCTGTAACAAAGCAGAGATAATCCAGACAAAAGGAATAGTGAAACCTTAGCTAGGGGAGAGCCCCAAATCAATAATCCATCAGGTTGTAGGGACAAAAGAAAAAGTGCTTCTGCCCCATCTGCAGAGTTCTGTTTCTATGTAACTATAAGCAGAAAGAAATCAAAGTTGAGCAAACCTCTGTCCAGCAACAATAAAAGAAAAACTAATACTGATGAGGGAAATTGTGTGCCCACAAGGGCTATTATATTTTCACTGTACAGCAGTAAATGGTATTACCCATTCAACACTCTGCTAAGGTACAGTAGTAACCTCATCATGACTGCTTACAAATCTAAGTGTGCCTATATACACGACCCAAAGGGAGTCGAAAGGCAGCCTGTGTGGACTACCACATGTGAGCAGAAGGTTTTTCTGTGCTGGACCAAATACCGTTTGAAACCCAAGTACAAATGGCCCTTCAAAGGCAAATGCCTTGAAGAGTAGATCATGTTTGCTATGAAAATCAACGCAGGTAGATTTCTAGCCTAGGTGTGTGTCGAGTTCACTCGCTAGTCAGATTGCTAAAGCAACTCCCTCTGCAACTCCAGCAATTCCCACTGCAGGAAGGTAAATTAGTTTCACACTTGGAAAAGTCAAGCGTGTAAAAGCCACTTCAACTTTAGCAAAGAGAAAAAGCCAACAAATAAACATGCTGTATGCTGGGATGTTAAGAAATACAGTCTGCTGTTACAAACCTGTGTTTTTTCTGATAATTCTAGAGCCTGTTACCATAAAAGAGGCATTTCTTGAATGGCTGGTGGTAGGTAGTTCATGTTTTTCAATCCGATTTGCAATTGTATTTGTTGCTGTATAGTGATTGTTTTGCAAAATAAAATCGCTTGTCATCTAACCACTTGTGTCTGTTTCCACTGTTTGTGACACAGCTCCTGCTACATTCAACCTCTGCGCGTCACTGCCCAGTGCGGAAAAACGTGTGATCCACCTGCTGGTAGTCAGTCTCGCCAGAAGCCAGGGCGGATGAAGTCGTGTTTCTCAGCTAGTCCCCGTTACTTCTTGCCAAAAGAACCCGGTTTTACAGCTAGCGTCCTCTCTGGGCGGTACTATTTCCCTGCTTTGTGTGAATAGGTTACCGCGGCCTTGCCCCCCGGGGTGCCAGCCCGGAGGCGAGGCTGAGCAGCACCCCGCACTGAGGCGATGCGCCCGCCGGGCAGGGGGTGCCCACCGCAGCGCCCGCCTCCCGCCCTCCTCGGCGCTCCCCCGGCTGCCTCGGCGCGGGGGCGTGCGAGGGCCTCGCCGACGGCCGCAGCCGCCCCTCCGGCGCCAGCGGGGGCTCGGCACGCGGTTGGGCCGCGGCTCCGCCGCCTTTCCCGCTCGGCTGAGCCGCGGGGCAGCCTGCCCGCCTGCCGGGAGCCGCTACCCGCCCCCCGGCGCCGCTACCCGCCCCCCGGCGCGACCCCCGCCGCGGGACTGGCGGCCACCCCGCTGCCCGGCACGGCGCGCGCGGCTAACGGCTGCCTCGCGCACGCAGCGGGGCGCGCGCGCTCCGGCGGGCTGTGAGTGGCCGCGAGGCCGCTAACGGTCGCTGAGCGGCCGGCGGCTCGGGGCGTGAGGGAGCGCGCGCCGCGCGGCCTCCCCTCGCAGCGGCAGGGGGCGGCCCCGGCCGGCCGCGGGGCGCTGGGCCCGGCCGGCAGCGGCAGAGGGGCGCCGCGGGGCCGGCTCCCCGCAGCGGAGCAAAGGTAACGGGAGCCGTGGGGGATGAGCCCCTGGGACCGCCCCGAAAAGTAACGGGGAAACGGCCCGAGGTCTGGGGTGCTGCTTGAAGGAGTTGGTTGGTTTGGATCCGTTGGCGGGTGCTTAAGCCCCTCCCGTAGCTCGGGTCAGGGAGAAGCGTAGTCCGTGTTGCAGGTGGAATGAAGAAATATTCCAGAAAGTGTCTGTGTGCTGGCCCGAGCCCCCCGAGCGGACCGGGTGCTCCCTCGGCCTTGTGAGGGGCTGTGCTGAGGGGAAACGCCTCCCCCAGGCTTTCCCGCCCTTGCGCTGCCAGCTCTGGGCCTGCTTAAGCAAGGCTGCTTCTGGTGCCCCCCCGCTCTGGTGCCTGCCCCGGGGGGGGGTGTGTGTCTCTCTGTGTGTGTGTGCAAGCCTGCGCCATGCAGCTGGAGGTGCAATGACACAGGTAAAATGAGCTTCAGTATCAGCTGCTGTGTGAGCTCTGCAGGGTTGGGTAGCGGCTAAGTGGGGACTTGCTAAGAGAAGAAGAATCCTCTGAGCATGGCTGGTAGCCTGAGCAGTAGGAGGGAGGTAAACTGAGTACGCTGCCTTAAGTACCCTAGTCCCTGAGAAAGCTGGACTTTTCATGTAGTGCTGCAATATTCATAAATAAATACAGTCTAACTACCTGGAGGAATAATTAAGTGCTGTTAATTATCCATTAGAAGCACCCTCCTAAGGGTGCTTAGGCACAAGGCAGAACTAATGTATCATCTGCTAAAAGGGAAAGGATTAAGAGGTTGATAACAAAAGGATAAATCCTGATTTAAGCATCCGCAGCTAGAGCAATGGTTGAGGACAGCTCGTAAGAACCTGTTTTCTACTTGCAAACTGAATGAAGAGTGGATGCGATTTCTATGATCATTGTGTCTTACTAGCAACATGTGGTAGGTAATGTATTTTATAATTTGCTAGCAGATTGTGATGTTGGAGCACTGAGGTGAGTACAAGCTGTGAATAAAATCCTGGTTAACTACAGTGTTACTGAAAGCGAGGGAAGCCCAGGAATCCAGCTACAATGTTTGCTAGATGTAGAGAGGACCTGTTCACCCCGTGCCTATCACAGCTCATGGGGTTTTCCTTGCATTGTATAGGAAAATGATAGAAAATCCAGGTGAGTCAGTGACATGGATCAGATCAGAGTGGCAGGCAGAAGGCCTAACACCTACAGGTGTGTGGCCATGTGGAAGTCTGATGCTTTGAAGGTAAAAGACAGTGTGGCCCTGATGGAGGGGCTACCAAATCTGACTTGTGTGAGTGCCCTTGTTCTGGAAGGAGAAGCATGTGGTAGAGGCAGTTCTCAGCTCTCTGCAGAGTAACAGAGAGGAAGACATGTTTGGTAGCTCAGTAGAACAAGAGTTCCACACTTTCTTCTCCAGGAATAAGGTGAAAAATGTGTTTGGGTGTGGTGAGGTTTGGGGGGAGGTGGTTTGTTGTCCTTCAAAGTAAAAGTTTTGCAGCTACCATCAAAGCAGTCACATCCCAGAGCTTGGAAAGTCCTGATGCAAGGGGTGGTATGATACCCTGACACTGAAGGCTGGATTTTTCCCTCCAGTCTTGTCCAGAGAATGACACCCTCCCCCCCATCCCCCACCCCCCATGTCATCTCTAGGATTTTGTTTCTCTCCCTGCCTTATCTAATTAGAGCACAACCTGCACTTGTTATGTATGTAATTGCGATTAAATGGCTCTGTGAATATGATTTGTTGCTTGAACATTATGCAAAGGCAATAACTTGCTGTGCTGACTGTGGAGGATTTGTTTCTGCTCTGTTCGAAATAGGATTCTCAGATGCATGAGTGCTGTGCCATTCCCACTGACTTCAGCTAAATGTGGCCCAAGGATTAAATATCTGATTGTCCTTACAGAATCTGATCCAGCTAGACTAGAGCCTGCTCTTGCCCAAATTCATGTAGCAATATGAGAAAACCTGGTAGTTTTAAGAGTTCATTTATCCTTGTTTCTGAATGTATAGTTGTGCTTGAGAAGGGTTGACAAGAAGAGCTGTGAAAGCGACTTCTGAAGAACCTCAGTTGAAATGTTTTCATGCTGAATTAAAAATGCTTAAAGAAAAAAACAACTTTCCTATGTTTCTTTAATTTTCACAAAACACCTGGGAATGAGAGATTCAGGCCTTTGTTTTAACCCACCCCATACGTCTACCTTGTGTAGCTCATGACGGTGCAAAGAGGATGTATACAGTTGCTATGGCAAAACAGCAGCCTTTGACCCACTCTACACTGATGTAAATGACAGTGCACACTGTACTGCTAACGAAACAGCCCTCTGTGCTCGCTGTCTGCTGATGCTCTTGCTGTGTTCTACTGTAGTTACTTAACAAGGTCCAAAGACTTGCTAGAAAGAGAAGTGGATAGATGAAGGAATAACTTGCTTCTCCTTGACAGACCCGTATTAGAAAGGGTAAAATGAGTCGCACCCATCAGTTACTGACTTTCTGTGACTGGCTGTCCCAAGAGAGAAGGGGTCTTCAGCATGGGTCCTTTCAGCCAATGATAAAAGCCTGCTGGCAGCTTATGGAGGACTAAGCTCAGCAGTGTGGCAAACAATTGTGTTTGTTCTCTGCTCTGGGGTGTACTGTTAGGACCTGTTTACGGCTTTGCTCTTGGAAAGGTGGCTGCACAACAGAATGGCTCGAGGTACTCCTGAGAGTTTGGATTATGGCTCTTTTTGCACAAAGAGAATAACAGATACATTAAAAGGTATGAATACTTAGGAGTGTGTTTGGCAGGGTGGGGGCTGGGGACTTGGAGAGCATCAGCATAGAAACAACTGTGTAGCTTGAAGTTCCCTGCTCTGGGCACTTCTGTGTAGGGTGGAGGCTTCATGCTGAGGTTCTGCTCAGTGTTCCTGCTCGGTGGCATGCTGTCAGCTTTGTTTCTGGATCAAGACTGAATCCTACTGTGATGGATGTGTAAACATGACTGTGTGATGAGTAAAGTGGTGATCAAGCAGAATCAAGTGATCTGGGGGGATGTCAGACTGATGCTACGTATAGTAAAAGAAGAAATGGAAAAATAGTGTCGTGGGCATCTTTTGTGCCCAAGCAGTTGGGTGGGCTGGAATTGCTGGAGTAGAGCAGAGCCTAATGATGCCATCTCTGCTCTTCCCCATGCCTGCTTCCTGAAAGCAGTTACTCCTCACACTAGCCTTGATCTCTTTGCAGGCAGGCAGACCTGTGTTTCTGTGCCAGCCCAAGGTGCCAGTGTAGCCTAGTAAACAGAGCACAGGTTTTTCAGGACACCTTGTTGTTGTCCTACTATAATGACCTCCCTGAAGGGTTTGCTTCCTCTCTAACCCCACTGTAAGGGAAAGCTGGGGGGACTGATCTGGAGTATTTTCTCTTTGCAGTACCCACTGCAGTGTTAGTATTTATGTACAGTCAAATGCTGACTGCAAATCTGAAAGCAGAAGTTCAGTATAGAGATAAGTAAAATCTTCCAGGCTGTAAAGCTCCTCCTTCTCCTACACATGCAATTCCCAAGTTGTGAGCTGTTTCACTTCTATAACTTACATCGGTACAGATCACTTCAGCTTTGTATTCCCTTTGTGGTGGGTGGGTGTTGTCTCCAAAATGAAGGAAGAACAAAATTGATCTCTAGCCGCTAACTAATATAAACCACCTTTGCTGCCTCCTGGGTTTAGTGCTGGTCACAGCCAGGCTGGATTGGAGAATCTGAACCTTTGTGACTGCAGGTCTTATGACAGTGCGGGCTGCTGGCAATCTTTTTGCTTTCTGATTTATTTTGCGTCAGAAGTTCTGTAACTTCAAACCTCTGTACAGAGGGATTTAGGTGTCTTTTATGGCTGTGTGTTGTGGAGAGCAATACCCTGGACTCACAATGGCAAATTTGACTAGAACTGCAATTTGCAGTTAGGTTTTCAATTACTACAAAGTAGTAGCTATGCCGTTTCCTCTCAGTGTCTGTTGGGCTACCTGAGCTCCACTTGCTAATGGCTGTGTGACAGAGCAAGGTGCTGGCTCTGCACAAAAAAAGAGTAAGAAAAATAATACTGTACTTCAAAACTCTTTGTTTCTCCTGAAGAATCCTTCAGGAATGTAACAGAAAGTAGGGGTACTAGTGTATTGTCCTGCTTTCTGCGTCGTAGTTGGCACTGACAAGTATGCAGCTAGTGTGCAGTTGCTTCATGCATGCTCTGCTCCTCCTGCTCTGACTGAAGGAGAGGGTATTTGGATTCCCTTTTGGAAGCTCGATGAAGTGCTGCTAGTGAGTTTCCAAACTCTGCTCTCTAGGACTGCCTCTGTTCAGGGGCAGCAATGACGTTTACCTGGGGAGGTTTGAAACCAATGCATGCCAATGTTTTCCTACTAAACTTGTTCTGGGTTTTTTTTGTGGAACTTTGTGTTCATGTTTTCATCCCTGTTTACCCATAAGCAGCTGCCTTGGACTGACCACACCAAGTGTCTCTGGTGTCCCTGTCAATCAGGAAAATTAATAGATTTTGGTTGTAGTCTGCAAGCAAGCTGCAGTGCTCTTTCACTCTTGTGGGAATAATAAGTTTAGGCTTAGAGCAGCAAACTGGAAGCTATTTTAAGTGACTGTTCTTGAATGCAGGAATAAGGAGAGATACTGGTTTAAGGAAGAAGGGGAAAAAAAAAAAAAAAAGGAAGAAAAAACCAACCAAAAAACCCCCGCAAACTAGATCTGAGCTGTGCTTACCAGTTACTGAGAGAATGCAAGTGTCTTAAATTCAGGCCAGTTCAATAACTAACTAAAATGCCTGATGGCACTAATTTTGAGAGTAAGACTATACAAAGCTTAAAAGAACAGCCAGGTAAACCATCCCTACCCTGCAATCCTGATCTCTGGCTGAGCCTTAGTAATTCTTTTAACTGTAGTGAAGCTATGAGTTCTAGTTATTGTGAATGTCTTTTTTAACGGATCAGTTCAGTTAACTTATTTTCTTTAATTGCAAATAGCATTGAATCTTTCTTTGGTCCTCATACTTCTCTTGCAAGAAGAGCATTTCTCCTGCTTGGTAATTACTAAAACTCCAAATAAAATTAGACTTCAGATTTGTTATTAACTGAAGTTATGCTTTATTCAATGATTTCATAACACATTACAGGACTGGAAAAAACAATTTTTTAAAAATACATTTATCACTCCTACTGCATTGTGTTTCTGTCTGACTCTCAAGAGGCATGCTGGTGGGAATTAAAACTCAAATTTGCTCTCCAAACAAGAAGACTTTGTATAAAAACTCCTGGACACATTCAGGAGTTGTGGAGTAGTTAAACTTCTTTTAATATGTACCTTGCACTTAGAAGCAATTTGTTTTAACGATCTTCTCTCTGTAGTTAGTTCTTATAATCTTGATTTCTGAAATCTTACTTTTTCCTGTCTGATCTCACTTAATTGAAGGAAAGAAAATAGTAATTAAAAACTTTCCTGAGCAAGCGAATCTTGTGAGTAAAGGCCTTACTTCTGTGCACTAGCAGAAAAAGTTACTGCTAGAAAAAAACCCAACCACACAAGACAAACAAAACCAACTGGTTTAGCATTTCAGCACTGCGGTTGATTAGTGATTTTAATCATTTAAAACTTCTTAGTTGCAAACATGTTGCTTAGTTTTTGTTTAACAGATTGGCTTCTAATTAACTGTCTTAATACTCCTTTTGAGCAAGAGGAGGATTTTAGCAAAATGTAGACCACATAGATTCCTGTTCTCCGTGAGTGGAGTTGAAGATCAACCTATGTCACTGCAAGGAAGTGTTGGGTTGGGCACCAGAAAAAAAAAAAAACATTATCCCAAGTGGGAGTAAATGCAGATCATGAAAGTATTAGCACTGGGTTCTCAGAAAACCTGTTTCTCAAAGTGCCCATAGGAAAGGAAATACAGGTGTTGATCAGTTCAGCTCTAGTTCAAGGAAGGAATGACCTTGGTGAGTCTTTAAGTGCCCAATATTGAGTAGGAAGGTTGAAAGACAGAAAGAAATATGGCCTTGGCTTGTTGGAGCATCTCTCTTTAAACTTGCAATCGTTTTATATAAGCAATGGAATATCGTTTTTGGGGGTTTTTTTTGTGTGAAAAATTAACTGATAAGGGTGGACTTGCATTGCGTTTTCATTTTATTCTATTAATTATTTGTAGTAGTAGATGATCTTGTGATATCCTTAGGTATTTAAGGTGAGCTAGTCTAACAGTGACAGAGAAATATTTCCAGCAAACTTGACTCAAATATATATTCCTATTAGTCAAATCAGTCTGGTGCCTAGTTGGAAACACAAATCTGCTTTGACACTGGCCACCCTCCCCACCTGTTTGTCTCGACTCTTCGTAAGAAAAAAACGTGGAATAACTACCCGAAACTTCCCCTGCTCCTACCCCCAGCCTTCGCCTGCTTCCTTTCTCCCCACTCTTGAGACGAACGAGTATCTCCCCGTTTAACAGCCCTGCTCCGTGCTGTACCGGGCGCCGGGGGGGCTCCTGCCTTTGCAGACCCCGGCCTTACAAACCTCAGGTGAGTCCCCGCCACCAGCACCTGGAAAACCCTCCTCGGTCCCACCCCGCGGCGGCTGGCGGGGGTGGGGGGGGCGCAGCTCGGCCAGACCCCACCCGGCCCGCAGGAGCAGCCCCTTCGACCTCTCCCGGCCCGTGCGGTTCTCGGCTGCCCCCCGCATCCCCCTCCCGCCGCGGGGCTGTGGCGGTTTCGCAACTTTCCGCCGGTGGGGCGGGGGCGCAGCGGGCCTGTTGCTCGGGGCCGGGGAGGGCGGGGGCGGCCCGGGGCGGGCGGGGCGGGGGGGGGGCCGGGGTCCACCGCCCCCCCCCCCCGCCCCGCCCGCCCCGGGCCGCCCCCGCCCTCCCCTGTCACCGCCTGCCGGCGCGGCTGGCGGTGCTGGGAGCTGTCCACAGAGGGAGGTGCTGAAGGCAGGGAGGAAGCAGAGGGACGCGGACATCTTCGCTCCCCTAATTTCCTCCCTGCCTTCTTGCAGCCATTTTGCACCAGCAAAGCTGAAGGGAGGTGTGAGGGGGCGGGGGGGGGTAGGCTGCAGAGGATGAAGGGAAGAGGGTAAAAGAGTTACGGAGAGGCAGCCATGGGAGAGCCCGACCGGAGTGTCTGCTAAGACTGGCTCGCAGCGGCAGCTGTCATCAGCATCATGGTGAAAAGGAAAAGCTCAGAGGGACAGGAGCAGGAGAGCGGCCGTGGCATCCCTCTACCCATCCAGACCTTCCTATGGAGGCAAACCAGGTGAGAGCAGCAAGCCCTGGGTACTTGGGATGCAGCTGCAACAGGGCAGTGGAAGTGGGGAGGGGGGGCGGTGGGCCAGCTGCTGCCCAGTGGCGGGGAGGAAGTGGTTATCGCAGCTGCAACATGAAGGCTTGAAACAAGCTCTTCTCTTTGCACTCAATATAGAGCTATCTGTGTGCGTTGGGGATGGGGGAAGGACTGGAGGCAGCTTAACCTAGTGGCAGTCCCAGGCAGCTTCTTGATTTGACTTTAAAACATCCATGTGTATATGTATCTGTGCAGCTTTCCCCTCCTCCCTGTCCCGTACATCCCCCCCCCCCCCCCCCCCCCCCCCCCCTTTTAAGAGGACTCCTGGAGCTTTGGCACCAGAAGCAGCATCCCTCTGCGCTGCACCAGACTGGGAGGTTTGCTTGTGTCTGTAATTGCAGCCGTTCTGGAAGTGTAATCTATGCTTTGAGAGGTCAGCATGCAAACAGATACGTCCCAGTCTCACCTTATTTCATTGGATTGCAGACTAATGATGTGTGAGGGGCAGGCTGAATGTGTGGCTGAGGTTTCATGTTCCTTGTGAATCCTGTCTATCTCCTGTCTCAACAGCATCCTAAACTGAAAACATTGCAGTAGGGGGGGTGGGGGGGGTGGGGGGGCAGGTTGGAAGGTTTGAAGGTTGTGGCTCTCATTTAAGGCCTCAGTCACAAACCCCCTTTATTCCACAGTTTCAATGTCCTCAAACAAAACAAAACAAAACAAAACACACCACCCCCCAAAAACCACAAACCAGTAATGCTGCAATAAGGTGACCTGATTATTTTTTTTAATATTTAACTCTGATCCCATTATGGAGGGGAATGACAGTAGAGGGTGGGTATTCTCTACTTACAGGGTACAGGCCTGCGTTTCATCATAAGCCTTCCACATCGGCAGTTATGTAGGAAAATACTTAATACAAAACTGGCAAATGGCTTAAATCTGGCTTAAAATAGAGGCAAGGCAAATTTCAGTAATATTTAACACATTTTAAACAGAATGTATTGAAAATCTTTCACTGAGGTAAAATGGCTGAAAACTGTCTGATGGAAGATTTTATCCATGGGGAACAGGACTTTTCTTAAGGGTGGATTAACTAACTTTTGGCATATCAATGTGGGTACTTATGTCTTCTAGAGAAGATAACAGCATTTTGTCAGATGTCAACAGGTATCTGAACATTGTTTTGGCCTTATGTCTCCCTTTATGTTAAGTTTCTCAGCCTTTTGTCAACCTTCTGACATGAGAAAAATCCTAAAAATGAATATGCAAAATCCATGCTTGAAGTAGTGGATCTCTAACACTTTTTCTCCCTTCCTTCAGTGCATTTTTAAGACCTAAACTGGGGAAACAATATGAAGCTTCCTGTGTGGTATGTACATGTCTCTCTTTTTCAACTCTTATTAGTAACTAACTTTTCATGCAACTTGATCTGACCATTGTGGCTTATTGTCCAGCTTCTCAGCTTATGCCAGAAGTGGATTTAGTCCATTCAGCTCAATTTTGTACTCTTATCACATGGAGGATGTGAAATCTTTTCCCATCTAGAGAATTTGGATATCATGCACCTCTCTAGACACAACAAAAATATATTGATTTGGACACTAGTAACTGAACAAGTTAGTAATTAAATAAAGTAAGTAATGGTATGAGCAGACTGATCTATGACAATCTGGGTCTAAACTTGGGGTTCATCGTGTATGTTTTCAGATGAGATTGATGTATTTTCCGTTTGCGTTTACTGCAGTTTTTTCAGACTTAAAATATTAGACATCTAAATATTACTAGCAGGCTTTAAACAATACTTTCACCATTGTGTAAGATGAAAATACCTCCTCCACTGGAAAATACATGGAGCATGTCTTAGCAGCATAATTAAAGAGAAATTATTATGCAGATACTAATAACTCTTGTTTCTATTTCAAATGAAACCTCAATCTACTATCTAAAGGGAGGAGAAAGGGAAGGCATGCAGCAAGTTCAGCGAAGATGGGTGCCTAGGCAATTTCTGAATTCCTTGAACTGTTGCTGATCTTTGGATAACTTAAAGTACATTAAGCAGTTGCAGCCAAACTTGACAGACTGGAAAAACTTGGTCTGGACATGTATCTTAATAGTTTAAAGTACTTAGGTCTCTCTGCAGCAATCTTCTGACTTCTCACAAGATGTTAAGCTGGAGAAGCCCTAGCTGCTGCTGACTAATTTTCTTCTAAGAAATCCATAAATTTTTCAGGGTTATTGCTAGATACCACATACTAATAGAGGACTGCTGGCTTACTGTGTTGGTGAGTAAAGTATTTTGCAATTCTGGCACATGGAGCAAAAAGCATCATCACTGGTTTATACCATTGACAGTTCCTGGTTGTTCAGAGACTGGAAAATGGAGCTTGTTGCCTTATGTCCTTTACCAGAAATCTCAGTACCATGCAGGAACCATGCCTTGAAGCACCTATAATTTGAGGTTATGGCCCCACCTGTGAGCTAATGACTATTACTGTTGGACAGAGGGACAGAGCTTCTTTCTCTGTTGCATTCTCTGTGATGTACCTATCTGTCTCTGATTTCCTTGCACTTCGTGCTGTGCTGTTGGCTTCAGGTCTTCCTCTATGTCCCCAAGGCTGATTCTAAAGCAGCTTTCTTCTATGAGGACTTAATGGAATTTTCTAAGTGTGAAAAAAACCCCAAACCCCCAAACCCCACCAAACAACTCCCCAAAACAAAAGAAAAGTTGTCACACAAAAAAAAAAAACAACCAAAAAACAAACCCAAAACTTGACAATATAAATCATAAACTTCAGCTAAGGGAAAGGGAGCACTGGAAAAATGCATTTCACAAAGATCCAATCCATTTCCACCCCTTGGATGAAGGAGAACTTGATTCTTCTCCGATTCTTAATGTAATCATTAGTTAATGAAAAGTGAGGCTTAGTTTTGAGTAATTGGTGGGATACAGCCTGAGCTGCTGCATCTGCCATCTTCTTTTGCCCAACAGTTTCCCGTCCCTGCCAATGCACCGGAATTTTTGCCCGTATCAACACCTTCCATGTTATTCAGTGGGGTAGCAGAGTGCTGCATGCATGGGTGAGACAGGGTTTCTGGAAATTGTCAGGTAGCTGGCTTGTCTTCTGAAACATCAAGCTGACTATCTAACACGACTGTATTGACTAGTGTGCCTAAAAATACCGTGCACCTGTTATATGACCTGTCCTTTTAAAATTCTTTAGCTTGAATTGTTCTAGGCATGTCTATTGGCAGTTAGCTGTCGGACAACGTATATGTCACCACATTGTACAGTATTCTATTATTATTATTGGCTTTAAACTTCCTGCAGTAGAATTTGCTGCATATTGAACATTGAATAAGCAGATGCTGGAGGCCTGGATTCAGCGAGTACAGCATCTGGTCTGCAAGAGCAGGCTGCATTGCTTCTTTGAGCTTTTCTTTATACCGTAATACTTAAGGAAAAGCCTGGACCATTCAGTCCCTTGTTTTCCTTACCTGAACAATGACACAGACTTCAACTGGTGTATGAATAACAGCCTTTAATCTGAAGATAAATTCCAGCCCCCTGCACGTTCTCTTACACTGTCTAAATGCTCATGTGCTTTAGTATGAAATTAATGTTCTTCCTTCTCCCCATTCTAAAGTTCTTCTTCCCCGACACAATGTCATTTCTAATGTGCATAAGTCGAAGCTCTAAATGACCTCACATCTATGAGAGTGCTGTACACAGCTAATGTATTTTTTGGGGGCGAGGGTAAGGGACTCTAGGATATGCTTTAAATTCTTTTACTCTAGATTGCATTGGGCATGGAAGAACCCAAAGGTTTTCACAGGGATCCTGTAAATTCAAACTTTACCTTTTTCTGGTTTTGTTTTTTTTTTTTTTTACTTGTTTTTTCAAACACAGCAATATGTTTTGTTGTTATGAATGATTAAAAGATAGATACAGAACAAAAAGAGGCCACCTTTATTTTCTCTAGCCAATGGACATGGTTGCAGAAAACAGAATTATTTAACACAGGAATTTTGTGTAAGTGAAATGCTTGGTATCTGTTTTCCCTTGTTTGTCAGTGTTTGTACTATTACTACATTTAGTAAACAATGGAGCCTTACCGTCCCTTGTGCTATGAACTCCTAGATTAATGTTTTAGATTTTTCCAGGAACTCTTCCCTACTTGGGGGACCTTCCCCAGACTAACAATACTGTCTGCCTGCATTTCAAGTTCTTTCCAGTCAGTCTGAAGCGACTTTAGCAACGGTTTCTGCCTTCCACCGTGATGCAGCCTCAGCTTTGGAAGGACAGGACAGTAAGGTTCCCTCCAAGGACAGAAGTCCAATTCAAGAAGCACTAATAGTCTCTCTGTGTCACTGCCAGGGTCCTTCTGTACATACACTAGTCTAAGCACTGGGCCCTGATCTCCTAGATAATCTTTTTTGGATGGTTTAATTTTTTTCAAGTGAGATCCTTTAGGGCTACTTCCCCGGAGGAGACTTGCAGCTTATCTGGCATTCCTGAGAGGATGGAACAAGGGTGTGCTGAGATTCCCAAGGTCCTGGCTGTCCAGTGGGGGCTAGGGGCCTGGCTGAGCCCTTGCTGCCTTATGCAGTTTGCTGCAGATATGGCTACCCTGGCCTTAGAGCAGTGGAATTCCATGCAACTTGAGCAAAGCTGTCTAGAAAACCATGGCAAAGCCCAGCTGGAATCTGCTCTGTCCTGTAGTGCTTGTCTAGGCTTCTTCAGGCAGCTACCTGTTCCCATTCCAGCAGCAGTGACATACAGGCTGACCCCGGTCACAGAGCGTTTGACAGCCCTCTGGTTCCTGGTGGAGAAGAAGGTAAAAGGAGAACAGCAGCAGTGGGAAGGCAGCCAGACAAGACTGACCGCCACTCTGTGAAAACAGATGGCATCACCAGGCTAAAAGGGAAAATGCTTGTGGAAAGTGGCCCCGAGGGAGCTGAACACACACACAGTGTGCTGCTGAAAGGGACTGCCCTTTCTCTAGCCAAGGCATAACAGTGACTTCCCTTGCTACCACCTTGGCAGGTGTTCCTTATCCTTTGACACATGGGGTGTTGCAGGCAGGGACAAGCCTGCTCTAAGTAGGGAACTGTTTTCTTAGCCAAGAAGAAGCCCTGAGGCTGCAGCTCCAAACATACCCATAGGCATGACAATATCTCTCTTCTAACTGACTTACAGGGAGCTTACTTCTGACATTGTTATTCAGCCTTCTTATTGAAGCATGTAACTCCTCTCAGCTGTAGCAGCAATTGCTTAGTTCTTGTGGGGTGAAAATTAGGTCTTTCATCTTAATGTCTGTATATTCTCTGTAGCAGGTCCTGGAATTTAGAGTAGAGCCATAGCAGACTAAAAGGGAGGCTCTACAGGAGCAAATGCTAACCCAGGGCATTGCATCTTGAACATCTGGTGTAGGCAGAAGCTGATGTGAGCTGGACCCTTATGGAGAACTCCAGGCAAATCCCATGGGAACACTTGTCCAAAGAACTGCATGTTCTTGTTGGGCTGATTGTGACAGTTATCAGTGTGGGGACTGATGCCAGCTAGATCCACTGACAGCACAGGCACAGTGGCAGTTGTGTACTAGCCAGTGCCCGTAGCACACAGGGACGCTTGGTGCTTTCCGTACAGTAGCCTTTGTGTTAACATTCTTGTGGTGACATACAGTACTTCTGTCTCAGATGCTTGTGATCACATATGCTGTTCTGGAAGCTAATTTTTCGTTGTGGTACAGAAATATATTTAGCTTTGTGCTCAGGCCAGGAGAGAACAGAGGAATCTGGTGGCTAACTGTGTAGGAAAAGCTTCATGTGGCTCAGAAACACAAAATGTTGAGATGAATATAAGCCTAATTTAAAGACATAATTGCAGACTCTTTGGCTTCCTTTTGAGGTTCTGAGGTATGCAGAATGTGGGCCAGGGCTTCCCAAAGACAGTTGTTGGAGGACTTTCTCCCTGATGCCATTGAAATACCTGTGAATGAAACCTTGAATGGAAAGCCAGAGAGCAACAATGTGTCTTCCATCACAGTTCAGAATGATGTTGCTGATCACAGTGGTGGTTTCGTGGGTTTTGTTTATTTTTTTTTTCTCTCCCTTGGCTGTGTAAACTGAATAGCTTCATCATTGTACTGAAGTATGAGCTTATGGTTTGGCTTTTCTACTGGAGGTGAGAAGATAATTTCTTTAGATAAGCCTAGGTCATCACTGGTGCTTGGCAGGCCTTTCAGTGAGCTAATTCAGCTCACTAACTTGATGGAAACTACTTACCTCTATGCTGAGCTTCATTTTGGCTTGTGTATATACTTGGTTTGCCTGAATGAAAGCTTCAGTGAGCCCCAGAGCTGATGCAGGAGTAGAGGTGGGAGTGTGTGGCTGGTGCAACAGGTAAGGAGTGCCACCCTGTCCCCTTTTGACAAAAATAAATAAAATGTCATGGTTTTCACTGGCTCTTTGACTTTGTTTTGCAGTCATGCATTAACCACGCATCTCCTGTCTTGCTTCTGGGGATATTATGTTGTTTTGTTCCCCGCTATTGTTTAGGTAACCTTGTCTGGGATAGTTGTTCTAGGCCTCTTGTCTTTATAGCAATGTGCTTTTGACTGCTACCCTGATTTGATGACTTTGTAGTTCCTGAATAGAACAGAATACTCAGGCCATATGATGAGTACTTTGCTTCCCCGCCTGCAAAGGCTTTACAAGCATCCGCCATCCCTTCATGTTCCCCCCATTCCTGAACTGATAGGAATGAATCGGGAGGTTCATAGGAGATTCAGTAGGAGACTGTTTACCTTTGTAGACAATGTGGCCCCCAGCAGATAGCTGCAAGAGTGGTTTGAGGCATCCTTTCCCTGGTAGACACGTTAGCCAGTCCTGGTGCTAAGAAATACATGTTGCTGACAACCTAATCCATGGCACAGTATTTTTGACTCAGGCAGCCAGTGGTTTTGTCCATATACTACAATTAATGCCCTCCAGTTTCAGCCATTGTTCTATAAATAAAGTCTATTAGTTTCCTAACTAGAATCTGGGATTTCTTATAGGTGGGCAGTGTGACTTCCTATACACTGACGTTTGTTGGCAGCTTTGCTTTGTGACCTGTAATAAGGTCTTTGTATATGGTCAGAGGGAAAACTTCCTGAAATGGTTGGAGCAACTAGCAATAAGGAACTTCCTTAGGGATCCTTCCTTAGGTTGTCTTGCTTTGTGTTGCTTGAGGTGGAAATAATGAACTTGCTGTAGCCATCAGCTCTTTTAAGTGTTCACAAAACCATTACATCATGGCTCAACATAGAATTCTGTACACTGATTATTTTTTGTGGCAGGGTGTGAAAACATTTCCTGAGGCCCACATACCTTTAATGGGTTGCCCTTTATGTTACATTAAACTGAAAAAGCGTGTGTGTGAGAAAAATACCCAGCTCTCAGCTCCACAAATACAGGCTTCATTAGCTCCTGTGACTTCCAACAGGATTACTGGCATGCCAGATTAATACCCAGCAAAATTCTAAGTCTGGCTTGATGTCAGCACTTACTAATATACACATGATACTTGCTTTAATTCCTTTTTATTACATAAAATATATTGAGTGGCCAATTAATTTCTTAGCCAAGGATGTCCATATGTCTGGTGAGCTTTAGCTACAGTCTGTGGCTTTCAGGAAAAATATTATAAGGCATGATTTAGTTACGTAATGAAAAATTACAGTTTTTTAAAAAAGAATGTACTTACTATGTACTAGAAGGTATGTGCAGAAATAGATACATAATGTCTTTTTTTCCCCCTTTGTTCTTACTTTTAGTCTTTTGAAAGAGTTTTAGTAGAAAACAAGCTGCATGGCCTTTCTCCAGCTCTCTCTGAAGCCATCCAGAGCATTTCTCGCTGGGAACTCGTCCAAGCTGCACTCCCGCATGTGCTGCACTGCACCGCAACATTGCTCTCCAACCGAAACAAGCTAGGTTAGTGCTCATGTGAATTTGTTTTTTACATTACTAAAGTTATCACTCAAAATACGATATGTTGATGATCAGGGTGCCGACGTATTCTAAATCTTAGAATCCCAGTTAGCTCATTCTGTGGATTGTCTTTCTTGATCTGTTCTCATATGTAGCAGGGTAACCTGTGAGATCTTCCCCAATGAAGCTGATGGTCTGATGAGCTGAAGAATCAAAGTAGTTCAGTAATATTTTGCTAGTTATTTTCCAGAGATAATAAAACTAGCTTTATCAAAAGCCTTACCACCCAGCAGGCATGGGTTCCTTGAAGGAATGCATATTTCTATCAAGGCATGCTGCAGTGGCCAGATGTAGCCGGTATTTTCAACATCTTCAGTACTCTTCTTTTTTTTTTTTTTCTTTTCTTTTTTTTTACTTTTTTTTTCCTTCTTTTTATTCAGAGCAATGCATGCAATTCTCAGCAGATAAGTCAATCAGATAATAGTGTTAGAGACAGGTTGAAATCTAACTTACTTTACTAGTCTTTCACTGATTTCAGCAATGATTTCAGCAGGAACTTGCTTCGTGAGACATGCCAATAGGGAACATCAACAGGACAAAGCTTGGGCACCTTGCAGTCCTCACTTGCATTTTGTCTTATTCAATAGAGTCAAACAGACAAGACTGTCAAGCTGACATCTTTTAGGATGACTCTATGTCTGTGCATTCAGTTGCCTTGCAGCAGACATCTCGGGGACTGAACTGCAAACACTGTGAAGTAAATGAAGGCTTATGAATTAGGAGGTTTCAAACACAGTGAAACAAGATGCTGATACTTTTAATGGCAGAATTTTAATTTTCAAATTCTTATCAGGAAGTTGGATGCCCAGTTTTCTGTGCAGCTCTGAAAGTCTCAACAGTGCCATTAATAGAAACCTTGTGAGATACTGTGATGCATTTTTCCATCCAGGACATCAGGATAAGCTTGGAGTGGCTGAAACAAAGCTTCTTCACACTCTTCACTGGATGCTGCTGGAGGCCCCTCAGGACTGCAGCAATGACCGATTTGGAGGAGACAGAGGCTCTAGTTGGGGAGGGAGCAGTAGCGCCTTTATCCACCAGGCTGAAAATCAAGGATCACCAGGACATCCCCGGCCCAGCGCCACAAATGATGATGAGGAGAATAACAGAAGGAAGTTTTTCCAGAATTCCATGGCCACAGTGGAGCTATTTGTATTCCTCTTTGCTCCCCTTGTCCACAGGATTAAAGTAAGTGGAACACTGATGCAGTACTTTTGTGGAGACAGATCTGAGCAGGAAAATGATTCTGCTTGTGTGATCATTACATTTCATCCTACAGCGCACACTGGGTTGGCATTGGAAATGTTTTAACAAGCTGGCAGAACACCACTGCCATCAGAAAGAAATACTTCCAGTCACATGCACAATCACCACAACATCAGGCAGACACAAAGGCAAATAAATATGAAGTGAGCCATTTTCAGCCCTTGGGAATGTCAAAGATCTGTGGTCTTTGGGAATTCTTTGAGACACTGGAACCTACAGAAAGGATGGCAAGGTTTAGCTTGCTCCAGAGATTCTCAGCCATTGCTCAGAAGGGCCTTGCTAGCTTTTCAGAGATTCTACTGTGGGGCTGCTACTGGGATTTGTTGTTGTCATTACTAATCATCTTGACGCTAATTACCAGGAATGCATGATAGTGGTATAAGCATGGCAGTAGGAAAGGCAATTGAGCATTCCTTTGTTCTGAAATTGGAAGCAGGCTGTGGGCTTCCTGTCTACTGGGGTCCTTTTGTTGGTTTTATGCTGAGTGCATCAGCTTTGCAGAGCGGTGTGATGAGGGGACATTTTCTGCATGCTTTGACTCCTGCCTCTTGTCTTCAGCTTCTCTGGAGGGCCACCATTTAGCTTTTATGTTTGCAGGTAGGCCTTGGAAGAGAAACTGGCTTTGGAGACTAAGTGCTTGGAAAAGGTCTATAAAGTCATGAAGTGATGGAGGCTGTTATCTGTCCTAATCTTGCCTCATATGCTGCAAGAATTGAAGATAAGAAAGTACAGGAGATAAAGAATAATCTTTTGGTTACAGCAGGTGAAAGCAGGTCTGGAGAGCTGCATTCTTTCCTTACTTCTGCTACTGGGTTCCTGTACAGTATTGCTCGATTTATTTAGCCCAAATTTTTCATACTTGTTTACTAGTTCCACATTTTTTCTGTAAGCTACTGAGAAATGACAGGAAGAAATGTTGAATTCTTTCCACTGCTACGCACACAAATGTGGGCTGCCCTTTGAGTAAAGGAAATGGAACTGGAGGTAGACCCTGGCTATTAGAGATTAAGTTTCCAATTTTTTCATATTAGTTTTTCTGGGATGTAATTTCCCATTTACTGGATGGGGTTTATAACAGTATCTCAGGTTAACCTTGAAAATCTCTGAGATACTGTAGGGATGAACGTTGAAAAGCCTACGAAAACAGGTATGTTGCTGTCACCAAAGCAAAGCTCAAAAAAGGTACGGTAAATGAGGCATGTAACTGGCTCACTAATTTAGCATTGTCCCCTCTGTGTTTTACAGTTGTATAGGTCTCAGGGGAAGAATACTATCTGGTTGGATAACCAAAGTAATTCATGTGCTCAAGGAAGATGATACATGTTTGCACAGGCAGACCGAAATGATGGAATTCTTAACTTCTGAGAGGATCTGTGTATTTAGCAATGTGATTTTAGATGAGGCTTTTGAGGGGCGAGTGGGATACATGTAATCCTGTAACTTAATAACTGTAGATAAAAGTGGTGGCATGTCATCAACAGCTAGTAGTGCAAAGTAAAAATGCAACATGTTACTGCTACTGCTTCCAAAAGCATTGCAAGGTGCTCCCTAGTAAAAGTAATAATTAAAAATAAGCTTCATTTATAAGAAAGCTTGTGAGCTCATTATGACAAGACAGCACTAATAAAGAATAGGGAACAGAAAGGCTGGAGATGTACAAGCTGTAAGCTCCTGCCATTCCTTCAGCTCTGTCTGCATCATCAAGTTCAACTGCTGAGGCATGAGGAGCTGTGCCAACAGGGAACTGTGGTGCAGCTATAAATATGCTGCAAAAACTGCTATTACCATGTTTGTTTGCCTTTTGGGGATAGCTGGACTATACCAACATCAGTGCCTCCTAATGCAGATCTGACCTTAGGTCAAGTAAGTGCATACCTGCACTTTGATGCTGCCAAGATTTACTTGTGTACTACTTTACGTGATTTCAGCTACTTGCATATGTAAGAAGATGATGGCACAAGTGTAAGTGACTATGTATTGACATAGCTCAGGTACTAATAGTGCTAATAATAATATTATTATATATGGCTATTTCATAGTAATTTGTTACATTTCGTATTTCCTCAATTTCTAAGTAATGTTTTAAAATTTAGTATTCTTATTCCTTTGGGGCAAGAAGTTCAAATCTTGAAGTGTCAATCCTAAGGCTGAGATTGAATGCTAAATATGCAGTGGTTATATATGGTCAGAAGGGATGCTTTCTGACACAGGAATGGCTTTTTATTTTACAGCTTAATGTCCTAGGAAAAAATGGGGTTCATTAACTAGTATAGAATTGTCATTTGGAAAAAGCTTCCTGTATATTTTTGTATTGAGATTTCCCCATTATATTTTAATAGCTGTCCTTGAAATGTCTGCTGGGTAGTATCAGTGGCCCTTTAGTTAGCATATACTGACCACAGAACTGAACATGGTATCACTCATTTCTTGAAAGATCTGTGCATCACAGAAATGACAGTCCTTTAAATGGGAAACAATGTTCTTTTGTGTGAGCTTGTGTGATACAACCTCTGTTTGTCTTTCTAGGAGTCTGACCTTACATTCCGGTTGGCTAGTGGCCTTGTTATTTGGCAGCCTATGTGGGAACACAGGCAACCTGAAGTTTCTGCCTTCAATGCCCTTGTAAAACCAATCAGGAACATCGTTACAGGTCTGTGACTTTGCTGTGGTAATGTAGCTCCTGAGAGCTGGGAAACTTTTCCTTTGTTTGCCTGATGCTACCTTACGTTCTGTAGCCATCATATTTGAAGGAATATGTTAATCCTGCAGGAACTAGCCAAACCTTTGAGACTAGTTTAAGGATGTTTCCCTTCAGAGTCAACAATTAAATAGGAGATGAGAGAGAAATCACAAAGAGGAAATGAGAAACTCTTCAGTGGAGTTATAATTACCTGTCATCCTCACATCTCTCTTTCACCATATCTTCCCTAGCTCCTAAGAAGGGCAAAGGCAGTATTTAGCAGCAGCCTGACACAGTGGAGAAAGCTTGCCCAGACTGGCATGGGACAAAAATTAACAGTGAAGAACACTCAGTTGGCAGTGTAGGTTCTCCTCCTATCTAAAACTTGAATTTCACCATGTTATGAAATTAAACAAAGTAGTTTCAAGAGGCTCCAAAGAAGGCATAGGTTGTGAATTTCACTTTTGCATACTGGAAGGGATTGCTCTTCCTTTGTACTTCAGCCATAATGAGACTGGAGCTGGGTGCTTAGGCTTCCAAGCCTTTGTGTCTGGCCTAGTTCTAAAAAACAGGTTTTGCTGTTATGTTTTTAGGCAATGGCTTTGCATAATTCCTGCAAGGCAGTGAATTGAAAGTGTGCTGGGTGTATCACTGTAGCATTGCTTGCTTGTTCTCAAAAGCACAGAACTGTAATTTTCACAGTAGTGAAAATGTAGTACTCTAAATCAGATTTTTCTGATTAATAGCCATTCTGGATATCTTATTTTGTTCTGAAGGCTTTGTGGGTCTCTAGGACAGTTCAGAATTGAAAAGATTCAAGTCTTTCAAATGATTCAAAACCATCTTTGACATCTAGCTCTACCTCCCTCTGCTTCAACTTCTGGAATTAAAAAATAGGATTTTGCCCCTGAAACTAATAAAAGGAATTAGTCCTAAGATTTCCTTGACTGTTGGAATTTTTTCCATAGGTCTGGGGTGTGGTCAGAAAATCCCTAAAGAATAACTTCAGGAGTAAAGTTGGAAATGAAAGTACTATTATGTTTTGAAAACATTTTCAGCAGAATGGAAATAGAAATTGGAATGAGGCTCTTTTTATCAAGGAAGATTTTGCTATCTTAGCATTTTTGTCTCAAATTGGGACAAAATGTTAAATTTGCTTATATTTTCCTTCAAGCAACAAAATAAAAAAATACTGAAGAAGCTTTGCAATGTTTTGTTTGGAGTCAGTATAATACTAAGTCATATCTGAATAGCTTGCAATGTGACAGGATTTCAAGAACTGTCATCCTAGTCTTTGTGATGCCTTTGTTCTTCTACAGTATTGTTGATTACACTTTCTGCATGACATCTGTGTGTTTCCTGTGATAAAGGCATTTGTCAAATTGTAAATCACAATGCGTTCTGAGAGATGTAACCTAGAAAAGGAGTTGAATATATGTGAACATAGGAGGAGGAAGATCTCCAAAACAAAAAGCACTACTATGCACAGGAAAACACAATTTGATGCCAAATGGATTTAGGATAAAATCTATATTCAAATTTAATTTTAAAGAAATACAGATTTTCAGTAGACGGTGTTGTTGACAACACAGTTGAATGAATTGTGGAAAAATTTAAGCAGTTCTTTTAAATTTTTCTCTTTATGGCTGAGGCTAATGCCTAGGAAGTCTGCAGCAGACAGGTGCTGCTTTGGGTTTGTTTTTGTTTTCTGGTTCATCCTTTCAGTGATACATTTTAATATTAGAGGTGATTCCTGAAATGTCCTCCTTTGCCTTCTTTCCTCAGCTAAGAGAAGTTCTCCCACCAACAATCAGAGTGTGACTTGTGAATCCCCTAATCTGGACAGTGGACATACTGAGGTAAGTTGTATGCTAACGTTAGACAAGCTTGAAGAAGGAGCTGAGGGAGGGGGGAAATTAATATTGAAATGGCACTTGCCGTTACCACCCTAAAGTAATTCCATCTCCAGAAATTACAGTTCTTCACAGTTCTTCCAAAAGCTCCCAAACTTTTCTGCAGTGGAACCAAAGGGTATTGAGTATAGTTGTCAGGATCTCCTTGGCTTTATCCTATCTTATAAGATGGAAGACTGATCTTATGGTTTATCCTGGGCAAGAGCCCTGGCTTACCCTTTGGATTTACCATGCCTAGTACTGAGAAGCCCCAGGCTTAATTGGTTTCTCTATGGTATTACCATGGTATTACAGTATGAGTAATAGTCATGTCAAAGCACAAATTGCATTAAGAAAATTAACATGGGAGAGATAAATATGTTTATATACCTATTTCCTTTTATTAAAACTATCCAAAGGGACTACAGGTGGTCTGTGAGACAACCCAGCCAGATTCTGTACCTCCAAAAGCCACTGTTTCAACATGTCATCGTGGAAATTCCTTGGATGGAAGTGTATCCTCCCAAACCTCTCAGGAGAGAGGTACTGCGCATCCCAGGTACAAACCCTTCAGTAGAAAGTTAGGCTTTCTTTAGTGTGACTCAATAGTGGAGGTCACAGAAGTCCTTTATCCTGAATATGCTGTTGTCAATACATGCCAAGGGTACTGGATGTTTATTTCAAACACTTAATTCAACAAATTCCAGTTCTGGGTGATAATCAAGACAGTGACATTTGATATTTAATGTCGCTTTCATTGGAGAAATCTCTAGCTGGCCTGTTGGGACAGTTTCTTTGGTCTTTTCTAATATGTAGGCTTTTTATAATTAAAGGTACTAACAAATAACCTGCAGGTTCTACCCTCCTTAGCTGGATTCAGCCTCAGGCAACCAGTATCTTTTCTGGCTTCCTTCTGATCAAATTTTCTTTCCCTTTAGCAAAGGATTTCTGCAAACCTCTCTCCATTGCCTTCATTATGCCTTCTCTGTACCCTGCTGCTTAGCTTTCTTTAGACTGCTGGCCCAAAGGAACAGATCAACAAAGAAATGCAGCCATGCAAACATTCTCCCAGCTTGCCTTGCAGAGCTCAGGCCATGTTTTTCCAGCATGGCGCTGATAAATTAACTACTTTTAATCTAGATTTGGGCTTTGGTATTGCCATCAGGTAAATGAAGCTGATGAGTGTTTTCAGGGGGTGGAGAGGGAGGGAAGTCTAGCTATATTTTTAGATCTCTATGGATTTAGGGGTGTTACTTAAAGTCCTCCTGAAAATTTTGGTCCTGTTGCTTATCACTTTTGGGAAATGTCATATCCAAGACACTGCAGTGTTTTAAGAAATCGCTTCATTACACTGACTGAAGTGATGCGGGATGGAGTGGGTTTCTGAATATAATCTAGGAACAGCTCTGATATATCACAAAGGGGTTTGGTGCACCCTTTCACAGGTGGAAAGGGCAAAGGTATTCTCTAAGGCTCTGATCCCATCAGGAGGCTTCCCGTGGGATTTTATATTAAGCTTGTTGTCAGTTCTGGGTCTTATTTATGTTAAAGTAAGCCAGTAAAACTGAAGTTGGGGACAGAACTGCCTTTCAATGTGTGAATGCTACTGCTCAGAGAGTGCACAGCCATAAAAAAATAAGCAGCCTTTTAAGAAGACAGAATCAGGTGATCAATTTATCAAGCTGGGTCTGGTGGTTGCCATGGGGATGAAGCTTCAGACAGGCTTTGAAGAGAGCATCATTACGCCTTCTCATTTGCAGGACTCATTGATCAGTTAAAACTGTACAGGGAGCTTTGGTTGCCAAGCAACAGACAACTGGGGAACAAATGTTGTTTACTTACCAACAGCCGCAGTATTCCTTTGTCCTTGGCCCGGGGTTGAAGGAAGGCTGCCTTTCCACTCTCCCTGCAGTTACAGGCAACCAGGAGCCGATTATATGAACACTAGGTTTCCTTCTAAATGAAGTGCAGAGTTTAATTTCTGGTTCCTCAGACACTTCTTGAGCAAATGGCTTGTTCCTCTGATCTTGGCTAATTATCCCTGCTCCACTCAGTGAAATTCTTCATTTACGGATGCTACAGTTTAACACTGAAGCAAATAAAGCCACAGCCCTTTATCTAGCTGCTGCCTTGAACACACAGCCTGGGAGATAGACTTTGCAGGAAGGACTTCAGAGACAAGTATTTTATAAGGAGGAGAACATGCCTTGCTCCAGGGTGTGTTGTGCCTCAGGTTTGCCTATGATGTGTACAGAGGAGCATGAAAGACTTTGTAGACTCAAACACTGATCTGGGTCCTGCAAAGTGACCAGAGAGCAGTGCAACATCCTCTACAATTGCTACTGAGTTAATGGGCTTTATTTCCTTTGCTGGGATGCTCTGAGTATCTGTCTATCCTTATGGGTTTTTACAGGTTGCATCTATGTGACACAGTCTTGACCGTGACAAAACCAGCCTTCGCATCAGGTTTAGGAGGAAAACTTTGTAGCATATTTCCATTTATCATTGTTTTCTCCTTCATAATTCAGTTCTACATATAACAGCTCATTTTAAAGTCATCAAACTTGTAACACTTTTACCTTGAACACAGCACTAGGGGAGAAGGTTTGAATCTATAGATTCCATATAGTGACATATGCTGACGCAGACGGGCTGATCTGCAGTTGCCAAGTCTCTTCAGCATTGGCCTGTGGGGCTGGCAGCAAACCAGCTCCTGCAGGTTTGAGTTCTAGATGCACACGTTCCAAGCCCAGCCTTGCCACCTGCCCACTGTTTCCAAACGTGTAATATGGAGCAAGGTTCACATAATTTCAAGTGGTGTCAGTGTCCACTGCACACATCTTTCTCCTTTGCCAGTCCTATATCTACCTTAGACACACAGGGCAGCTTTGTGGTGGTGGGCAGCAATCCAGCAAAGCACTTCAAGCATGCATCTCACTTAGAGGTTCCGAGGTTCCACTGGTCAGTATTGCTGCTTGTTCCTTAATGCTTTGCTGGGCTGTGGCCTTGGACACCTCTGTTCAGAATGTGGTGGAACCCAGCTGGAGATGGGTTTGTCCTGCCAATGATGTTTGCATGTTGTTTAACAGAGTTGATAATATTAATGGCTTTTAAAAAAAACCCGACCAAACAACCCAATATTCTTGTGATGCTTCCCAAATGCCTGAGAATACAATTCATGGAAGTGCTGTTGATTTTTAAAGAATTCAAAAATCAACAGAAGTATTCAGTTCACAGAGGTGTGTTTTTAACACAGAGTGGAAACATTCAAATTATGTACTTCAGCAGGCAAAACCAAAACAGACAGCTCTCCAGAGTTCCTGCCCCACCCCCAGCATTTCACTGCTTTTGCCATGTGTTTCTCATTCCTCTGACTCCCTTTCACTGCTTCTTTTCTGACAGTTTGTTTCCTAACAGCTAGTGACTAGTCATACAGAGGGTAGATCAGGCCAGTTGAACTCTGCTGGGAACGATGAGGTAGAAAAAATAAATAATAAAAAATTTGGAGCATTTTTATTGCAATAAGATTGGCTCTGAAAACAGGTATGATCCCTTTGAAATCTGAAATCTTTGAAGTCTCCTTTCTGAAGCTTACTACAAGACATCTTGCTTTTGCATGCACAAACTTCTACAATACTTAGGAAATTGCATACTAAAGCCCATCAGGAAATGACACCATCTGAAAGGCAGGAAAATTATAACGAAGGCTAAAAATGGTCCTTTTCTCTGGCACACCTTGGCAAAGATGCCCATAACAGTAACTTTTATTTGTGTAAGGATCAATTTAATTGACTTAAAGGGTTAACTGGTGTAGCTGCCCTGCCTGCTCCTTCTTAGGTAGGGCCTGATGTGTACAAATGTAAACCATTCCTTAATATTTATTACAAGTATCTGAACAGCAGATGCTCAAAGGTTGAATAATTTGTTCAGCTGGAAACAGACAGCACAGGTGCTGGAGGCTTATCTTCAGACCATAGTTTAAGAAAGCAACCCTATCCAAGAAAGCGCTTAAGAAAGCATGTCCTCTAGGGAGCTGAAAGCTAAATAGCCACTTACGTGTCTTCAGTAATGCTTTCCTCAGTCAGGGCCTTAGTCCCAAAGGGTAGTGTCAAACATCCCTGCAAGCGCTAGCTGGCACAGCTGTGTGCACATCCTGGTGATTTCTGCAGGTGGCAGGAGAATGAGAATGGCTTACAGCTCTTGATGAATGGCTACATTTTAGGCCTCTTTAGTAGCGCTCTTGGGTCTTATGGAGTGGACCAGCACGTATGCTAGGACAGAACTGGTTTCCAGCTAGCAAAGAAAACTTTGTGATATCAAGAGTGGCCCTTTAAGAACAGTTGAACATACAAACCTGACAGACCATCTAGTGGTTCTTTATTCAGAAAGCTGAGCATCTAAGAAGGGCTAAGGAGCCTGATGATTAACATTTGTACTCATTTTTGGAACAGGGTGTCCTTGGTGATCCCACCATGCCAGAGGTCTCGCTATGCCACATACTTTGATGTGGCAGTGCTGCGCTGCCTGCTGCAGCCACATTGGTCTGAGGAGGGCACACAGTGGTCACTGATGTACTACCTGCAGAGGCTGAGGCATATGCTACAGGAAAAGCCAGAGAAACCACCTGAGCCAGAGATCACCCCTTTACCAAGACCTCGCAGCAGCTCCATGGTGGCTGCTGCACCCTCTCTGGTGAATACCCACAAAACTCAGGTAAGCAGTTACCATCAATAAGAGAACAGCAACTGTTGTGGTGATGCTGGGAAATGATGGCTGGACAATTAGTGAAAAGCACAGCTTTGGTGTTGGTTAGACTGCTCAGAGGTCAGGTGTGTGCATTGATTCAGAAAGAGACTTTGAGAACGATGAGGGATTTTGAGGCAGAGTCTGATGCAGAGTCAGAGCTGAAAGCTTGAGGGTTGATCTGAGATAGTTACTGTAGGGTGAACTGTGATAACATTAGTCTTTAATGTGAGAGTATACTAATGTGGCTGTCAGAAGAAATAAGACTGGTTTTTCATTATGGTTGAGCTCCTTTGGTGTAACCCCTCAAAAGAGAGAAAAGGAATTGCAACACTTGGGTTAAATATTTATTAAAATAAATAGGAAAGGCAAACACTTGGGTTAAAATATTGGAGTAGATTTTGCAAATAGTGACAGTGAGCAAAAGTCCTCCATGTTGTTACCTTTTCTGCTGCTGTTATTCTTGTTGTGTAACTTTTATATTTGCCAACACAACCTCAATAGACATACTGCCGTAATAGGTGTCAAGACTTGCTCCCTGTTTTGCTGAAAAAGAAACTTCAGACTCCTGACCTTGGTGCAGTAAATATCTTTGTGTTAGAGCTGAAATGTTTTTTCTTTTGGGTAGCTCGCTGTTGTTCCAGGGATAAAAAGGGGATGCTGCTGTGGTTTCAGTTAATCTGCTTGTTGATTTGTGCTACTTTTAGGTTGTGCACTCTTTTTCTGCCATGTGGGCTTTTAACAGCAAATTCTGATTTACTGACTTGATGAAAATGCCTAACTAAATTTAATACAGATTCTATTTTTGCAATCCAATTTTATGACACACCTCAAGTAAAAGGCTCTATCTTCTGTTAATGTTTCTTTCAAATGTCTTTTTTGAGTCAGAACTCTCAGAATTTTTGGTGTTTTTTCTTAAAATCCTTGCTTTCAGTATTGTAGACCTCTGGCAGTTTTTGACCTGTCATTTTACAAGGGAGAAGGGTGAAATATCTTTTTTCCCATACAGCCCAGATGCTCGTAAGTCAGAAGACTAGCATAAACAATGTAAATATTAGTACAGTTATTTTTAAATCTCCATATTGTATAGCCATTCTTACAATTTTTATGAGGGCTGGTGATTACTTGTGGTTTTAAGGGCTCAGCAGCAGCAGTATTGTTTAAACTGTATTATACTTCTGTGTCATTTCTATAAAATGCTGTCTGTTTTATCCCTGTAAAAGCTTGACATATCTTCATAAAGGCCAGGTGATATGCATTACTGTTTAGTTTTAATCTACCTTTGCATGGGGATTTTATAGGATTGCTGTGCATGTGCAGAAAATCCTCCTTAATATCATCTCCTGGAGGGAGAATTGGAAGATGTTGCTGTTGATGTGGTTCACTGTTTCCGTGCGTAAACTGTCCCTTTGCCCTTGCTCATAACAACCTCGTTATTTTGCACATTAGCAAGTTCAGCTACGAGCACAACCGGGAGTGCAGTCAGTGGTTCTCAGTGGAGTGGCAGCATGAATGGAGCTACCTTCCATTGGCACTGTTTGCACTAGTATTGTGCTGGTTCTTTTCTATATACTCTGAGACACTTCCCTCCTTGGCTATTTCTTGCTTTTCCAGGCTGTTTCTCTTGCAGAAGATTCCTTTGCTCAGTTCCTCTTGACTAACATGTTTCTGTTAAAACCATTTGGCAATTCCACTGGGTACTTTCTAGCTGTTAATGTGAGGACTCCATCCAGGGCATTCTTCCCTCCAGGGCTAGGTTTGATTGCTTTTGGTAACCTTTGTGTCACTCCTGTGTATTTTTACCGTGCTTCATCAAATTGGAATCCTGTTTTAAAAGGTTTCCAATTTGTTGCACAGAACAGCTGTGATGGAGGAGGTGAAATGGTCTTCCATGCAGCAGAAGTTTCAGCTCGTGCCATTCTGTACAATGCTGAGGACTGAAATTCGTGCAATGCACAGAGACACCTAGGCTCTCTTTCATGCCAGCCAACTGTAGTGACTTAACTGCTGTTCTTAAATTCAGAGTCTCATCACTCAGGGCTGTCTGCTAGCCAGAGGAGAGAATGCCACCTCCAGAGGGCTAAGACTTGTCATTTTTTTCTGTCAACATGAGGGGTTGTATCCTGAGACTTCACAAGCTCATCTGACACAGGGATATGCTTAAAGCCTACTTTTTCGGTCTAGATCTTAAATTCCTAACACAATGTCATAGTTTCTGCTCAAAGGTTGATCAGTAACTTCTCAAAAATATCAGCACATTGTGTTTCAGCAGGATAGATTTAAAAGGCAGGCAAAAACTGATTAAAGACAAAAACAGCTGCCTGCAAATCACATCAGGGACCAGTTGATTTTTCTGGTAAATCCACATTCTTTCTATTGTTCTGCAGTTTATCAAGGTCACTTCCTCCATCTCCCTAAGCCTCAGCAAAACTTTCACACTTTTTGTTGGTTTCTGTGTGCCTAAAATTATGTTTCAAATATAAGCTTAGGCTAAAGCAGTTGGGATCAAGAAAGCATGAGAAACATCCTCCATGTATTGCCTAGTAAACTGAACAGCAAAGTAGAAAAAGATTCAGTGCAGCATGCCAGCACTCCTTGTGGCATAGGAAAAGCAGTACTGGATGGAGTGTTAATGAAATGAATATTAGCTTCCTCTAGAAAGTTACTTTAGTCTAAACATATTTCAGACCTGGCAACATGTGACAAAGGAAACCTGCATTGTACCTGTATGCAGTGAATTCAGTATAAGGACAGGTCTAGGAACGGAAACCTTCAGAGGCTCACAAACCTCTACAGTCTTGCACTAGCACCACAGGGGCAAAGAGCCAAAGCTTAAATTAAGCATAAGACCAATGCAGCTGTAGTGCTTGCTGCAATGCTAATATAAAGCCAAGAGTCTCAAGTGTAATATCTTGAGAGCTGAGAGAAGTACTAATGAGCAAGTAGCCATACAGTCACGCAGAAGGAAGACAACAGAAACAACAAAATCTATAGAAGCAACCCCCAAACTATTTTGCTTTCTTATCCATCTTATAATTGCCACATGGTGTACAGCACAGAATAGCCATATTTTTAATCACTCTTCAACAGGAATGCTTGCTTGATTCCTTAAAATAGAGTAGATTTAAGGTGATTCTGTAATTTGCTTTTCTAGTGTTGTTTGCTTGTTACCTACCCTAAGCAGGTTTCAGAACTGGGACCGTGCCTTTCTGTGTGTTTGTATAGCTTGTATCACAGTAGGCTCTGATCCTTACTCTGTCCTTTTGGTGGACGTGAGCCACCTAATAAAACACTGATTTTGTAACTAGCGGACAAAGATAATGATTCTGAAATAAAAATTCATACAATGTTTTCCAGCCAGAAGAGGCCAGAGAGCTGGAAAAGCTCCAAACCAAGCCATGTGGAGTGCTTGCTGGCCTTGCTGTTGAGAGCACCTAGGGCTGAACCTTGATTTGCTGTCTGTGGGATTTTGTGTGTGACTCCTCCCCTGAATCTTTAGCCATATATGCAAAATGGTTTAAAAGATACCTTGACTGAGAATAATGGTGAAGAGGAATCTTTCTGTGGTGTGTCTCCTTCATTCTTGTGTTGATAAGAGTAAGAGGAACAACTCAAGTGTGATCTTTGTTTAGTCTGAAAGGTCTCTGAAGAATGTGTGGTCCTCAGTTGCAAACTAACTGGTGCATAGGACTTCAGCTGCAAAGACTGTCACTGGCTTCTGCTGGACCTTCATTGCATAAAACTGCACACATGTATTGCAGAGCTGGTTTTCTCTGTAATATGCAGTCTGGCTAGGCAGAATCTAAACCTCCCATACCATAGGAGTCACTTCATCTATCATTGGTATATGGCTATCTCTGGATTGAAAGCAAAAAGGTATTTTAACATGACCCAGTTGTTTAGCAGAACCTTTCTGACGGGCAAGCAAGGAAAAAGAGCATATCCATTGGAAACAAGCTGATATTTAGGCAGGAGAAAATTATCCTGAGGGAACTTGGTCAGGTCAGCTGCACAAACATCTCATGAAAAGTGGCATCAGATCTTTAATGAGAACAGATGGCCAGGAGCTGAGCTTATGCCACCTTTTGTAGCAAAGCCTTTCTTTACGGTAGACAGCTGTAATGCATTTTGCTCCGTGCAGTAGGGGGGTAGAGCGCCCTCTACTGTAATTAGAGTAAATTAGTCTCAAGGTTTTTGCTGTCGGACATTCTGTGCTATATCTACAGAGGCTTTCACAAATATGAACTGTGATGGACAGGCCTTGGAGCACTGTTATTAAAAGTGAAGGCTACTTCCTGATGTAGAAGTCTTGGGTTTCTTTACTGCGTAAATATTTTATTTTTTTTTTACAAATCACCTCTGTTGAAGGAACAGTGCTGCTTATTACAGTTCAGTTCCAAACCACATTTTTAAAGGTATATGTTATTAAGGGCATATTCTACTAGATCTTAAATAAAACGCTTCAGAAAAGGTAGTCATTGTGATTGCTTATAAATGTAAACCAAGGCCTCAAGAAGATTGTCAGCTACCCAGAGTTGTATCTGTGATCAGAATCAGAGTGGAGCAGAACATGGCTTCCATGCCACTAGATCATACTGATTGCAATGCCTGAGGCTTTCTGTGGTGGTACAATGTGCTGTACTTTTTTCCTATGGTGACAGAAATATTAGACAAGGTCAATAATTCTAGGAGTTTCTAAATTTTGTTTGTTTGTTCCTTTGGTATTCTTTAAATGTGTAAGTAGTGTTTTGTGTAATGAGTTGAAGATCCTTTTCCTCTACAGTGCTCCTGTGACAGCTCTTGGAAGTAGCTCTTTTCTTTTAAGCTGACTATCCTCTGTTTCTCCTTGTGCTTATTGTCTTCTTTTGGGAGCTGCAGGATCTCACAATGAAATGTAATGAGGAAGAAAAATCACTAAGCACAGAGGCATTTTCCAAAGTTTCACTGACCAATTTGCGTAGACCAGCAGTTCCAGATCTCTCCACAGACCTGGGGATGAACATCTTCAAAAAGGTGAGAAAACTGTAGTTTAATTTACATATGATTGAGCACCGCAATGTCCTCCAAAGTCGCAGCTGAAGGTCTATTTGGACTATATATTCATGCCATGTGTGAGATTGACATCTCTTTTCATGGGAAGTGATTCCATGTATTATTACATAGGGGATTTTATGCACATTCCAAACACAATACTGAAATCTTTATTCAAATACCTGTCCTGCTGAAACTGCATGAGAGGAGGGTACTCAAACAGTGCTGATTTTTAAGTGCTGGTTCTCAATGTAGTTCCAGCTAATGCCATGAGTTCTGCTGGTTTTACCTCATGAAGCTTTGGCTTTGCAGCCACCCAAGATACTTAACAGAGTTTTGTGGATTCTGTAAATCTAGAGAAGGTCTGAGAATGTCATACAATTATACAAGGGCATCCATCCCAGTCTAGGGCAAGACTGATGAGTTCCTTTAAATTCTCATGTGGTCCCAGAGTGCAGGTAGTTGCTGTCAGGGTAAATGGCCAAGATAAAAAAGTGGAGGGTTATACTTCAGCCACACATCTGTGTTACCTTTTTCCCTCAGATGGTAGTTTGCTATGCCTCAAAGCCTCTACCTGCTCTCATATCTGCTCCTCTTCCTCCTGCAGTTTAAGAGCCGCAAAGAGGACAGGGAGCGTGAGCGCAAAGGGTCAATTCCTTTCCACCATACTGGGAAGAAGCGTCAGCGAAGGATGGGGGTACCCTTCCTTCTTCATGAGGATCATTTGGATGTCTCACCCACTCGCAGCACTTTCTCCTTTGGCAGTTTCTCTGGAATTGGAGACGACCGGCGTGGCATTGAGAGAGGAGGATGGCAAACCACCATATTAGGTGAGATGATGTTATCTCTGCCCCAGGTTCTGTGTCATTCCTGTCCTGAGCATTCAGAGAACAGAAGCTCTTTATTTCTTCATCCATCCTATTGCCACCTTATGTCCTTGGCTCTGCAGCTTTATATACCCGTCTGTAGAAGTGGCAACTGTGCTGACAGCAAATCTTGAATGACTTGTGCTATAGCTCACTTTTCTCTGAAAACTATCAGCTTTACTGGAATAATAGCTACTGTAGCAACCTGTAGTGATGTCTGTACCACTTGAATACAATTTTCCTGAGTGACAGCAAGCATTGCACAACTGCAGCTTAAAATAGATCCAAGGAACGGTTGTATCCCCTTTTAAAGAGAAATCTCTGGAGAAGCAGCAATATAGTCATTAGGAGTATGGCAAAAAATATTCAGTGTCTTCCGCAAGTAAATGTTGGGTACAATATAAACAGGGTATTGCCTCAGATAATGAGGCTTATACTGTCTTGATATTGCAAAGATACAGTGTTTACATCTAAATATTGGCTCCTTTAAGCATCCAGATTTGTCGAACAGTGTCTAGGCATTATTTCTGTTTCACAAACTTACTCCTAATGTCATAGATTTTCATCCTGGCACCCTTTCTTGGAGATGATAGGCAGCAAAGTGATTGCCTAAGGCCATGCCACACCTCCTCTTTTTCATTGGCTTAGATAGCATCATTTAGGTAAACTCTCCATTGTAAACATGTCCCTCTTTGGCACGATGAGCTCAACCAAGTGAATTCTTAAAGACTCGTATGTGTTTTGTCAGTGGTTAATATACAAACATCTACAGATTTGTACAGGAATAACAAACATAGTATCCAAATCCTCCTTTCCATATCTTCCATAGCTGAAGAAGTTAGTTAAATTTTGATCTCAGTGGCTTCAGATTCCTATCTTGGCTTAACCTTTTGTTCATTCTTTCTGATATCTCAGTGAAATCATGTATTTCAGATCTGATGGTCAACAGGTCTTGCCTACTTCAGAGACAGTCCCCCTCTTTCAGTAGGTTCTTTTGATTTGTATTTTATTGTATTCTGGGAGAATTTCCTTTGCCTTGGCACTCCTGAACCTAATATATATATTCCTTTTGGACAAGGGGAGAAGAAACCAAATTCCTATAACCTTCCCCAAAGGTTGGAGTCTTTCAGTGCTGACCAATCTTATTTTCCTGGAGGGTGACAATGTGCTGAGGGGAAGAGCCTTGCAGAGAGTTTGTATGTTCAATCTTCATGTCAGTGAACTCCTGCGAGGTATCCCACTATAATATTTGGTTCTGCTTCATAGGATCCTGGAAGGCCTTGACTTTTGTGGATTCCAATCCTTCAATTTCTAACCTCAGCTACTTGTCTCCTGCCTCCCAGCACCTGTCAGAGGAGTAAACTAAACATCCGCGTCTTGCCTTCACCCTAGGGAAGTTTACCAGACGGGGGAGCTCTGACACAGCGACGGAGATGGAGAGCCTGAGCGCCAGGCATTCACACTCTCACCACACGCTGGTTTCTGATCTGCCGGACCACTCAAACAGCCATGGGGAGAACACAGTCAAAGAAGGTAAATTTAACACATCAGGAAAGAAAATTTTTACTGAAATCCCAACTCCAAGAAACTGAGGAAGTGTTGCTGTTTCTATGTATGAGTATATGACTATTTTATTTATTTATTTATTTTTGTCCTACCTCTCTTAAGGGTTTTTTTTTTGTTCAGTGTAGAAATATCTTGTAAACTTTCATGTTTATCTGGTGCAGTTTATCAAAAAAATTGGCAGTCATCAACAGGGAAAAGGCAGGTTTTGGTGGGTTTTTTTTGGCTTACCACAACACATCACAGACGTTTGGGCAGAACTTTAGTATTGCTACCTTGTGGTTTCATGGGGAATCTTGTGGTGTTTAATGTCCCTTCTCATTTCACTGCTGCTGGATTGTGCTGAGAATCACAGTTTTTTCTTAATTCTCCTGGTTCTAAATAGAAGCCTGGCTTTGAAATCTGCTCAAAGTGTCCCTGGGGCCCATCTGTCTTGGAGGCCCCTGCAGAAATAGCAATGCCAGTGTGACCATGATGGGAGAGATGGAAGAACCCCTGGTGGGATGAAGTCTGCTCCAGAAGGAAGAGTCTTTCTGTTAGCTAGGCAACACCACCTTTGCCAAACAATGTTAGCCCAGCAGATGAAAGCTCTTTTCTGTCAGCAGAGCTGTCTGCACCAGGGCACTTTGCTGGCACTGCTCCTACTGCCTAAACAGCGATTTTATTTTCTCCTTCATGTGTAGCGCTACTGGCAAAACCTGGTCATAGAGATTGGGCCTCACTTGTGGCAAGTGCAACCTTAAACCTTGCTGAGGGAACAGGATATCATGCACCCCACGGAGCAGAGCACAGTCTGTCTCTGCACAAGCTGTCAGGCAGCATACCTAGGAGGCTACAGATGCACTCATGTGATACCTGCTGTAGCTTTTGAGCTCTCAAAGATCCATGCTATTTTAGCACAACAAATCTGAATAGTCTGAGAGGGCATGGATTTGCATCAGCTCTAATCCAGCATGGGTGCATCTCCTTCATCTCTGCTCTGTGTCTCCAGGGCAAAGCTCTCCTTCTGGATCGATTTTATGGAGTCTGTCTTCTTGACCTGCACTCATTCTATAGGACAGTAATCCCAGTCACTACACGAGCTTCCTAGCCAAATATTTTCTAAAAGAGAGCCATATGCAATGCTTTTTTTTCTAGTTGTACCCCAGGTACAATTGTGCAGCAACTATATGAACAATAGGACAAGTCATTAGTAGCCTATGACTTTGAATAAACCATTCTGGAGTTACAGAATAAGTACAAATATTAGGTATTCTTTTTTGTTGTTGTTGTGGGACCAACTATATCCAAGTATACCGGTCATTCATATTTTCCTGTCTTGTTGTCTACTTTCCCTGGCCAGGAGACATTTGCTAATGAACTAATTTCTTCTTGCTGACACACTGAAAAGCAGAGATGAAAAAGTAGTTGTGTCCTAGGTAGCTGCTCAAGAGGAGTCATGGGCACATGCTGCAGGCATGTATTGATATAAATGAAGAGTCCTTAGTCCTCCTTCCCTGTCTCTGTGTGTCCCATCCAGCAGTCAGCTCTATCAGTGATAATGAAATACAGATTCCACACAGGAAATATTACTTTATGCTGAGGTGAGTGGCTCCGGTGCTGGCAGGGTGGGCAGCAGAGTGCTCCAGTGTGGTGCACAGCAGGGTTTCCCAACCCGGGGTAACCTCGGGGGAGCTGACAGACCCACCTGGAGCCCACAGTTCATAGAACAGCAGCTGAAGGGACTTGGGTAGGGCCAGGAGCAATGGCGGCCAAGCCCCCCACATGTAGAAAAGAAGCCCTTGGGCAGTGCTAGTGACCAGCTGCACTGCCAACAGGGCAGGCAAACAGAGCCTGGTGCAGCGGTTTGTGCGGCAGGGCAGGTTCTAAAGCCATGTCAGCTCGATGGGAGCAATGATATCCACCCATCAGAAAGCCATGGCCTCTCTAAGCTCTGCACCCACCACAACTGATGCAGCTGCCCAGACAGAGCTCCAGTGGGAACACGCAGCCACCCAGATGCCAGGCTGCTGACCGTGCCCTGCTCTCAGCCAGTACTGGGTGGCACAGTGAGCACAGCTGTAGGAGTGCACCCGGGTAGAGGACCTCCGCTGACCAAGCTCCGGGAGGGCGTGAGTAGGTTAAGGATTATCAGGGAGAGCGACAGAGACAGAGAGTGTTCAGCATGAGTTGTACAACAATGGTGAATCCTTGACAAAAATTGGCCTGTGTGGCCAAAATTCTGCCACTACCTGAGCTAACCAATTTAAAGTTAAGCTTGGCTATGTCATGAGGTCCTTTGAGCATTGTGGACTTAGACACAACATTGCCTTTCTCACCAGTTAGTTTTGCATTTTGGAGATGGTTTAGACTGTCACAAGTACTATTAGGAACACACTGCTCCATTCTTTTCAACTGGCGTGATGAAATATTTCAAACTGGTGTGACTTAGAAAGCTCTTCCAAATTGGTGCTGCTGTTACCCTATGCTCCGTCCTGCATCCAGCTGCAGTGTCCTTCCTTTTTTCCCTTGCAGGGTCTGTACTGCTTTTAAGACCAGGCACTGGACCAATACAGGGAGCAAAGCTAGCCAAAATCTAATCCCCCTCTTGGATTAGCTTTAGGCTGGCTGAGCTCCCTGATCTACTTAGCTGCCCAGTTGACTGAGATCAGCTTAAACTGCCATGGAACTGTACTGCTACAGCAAGCTTGGGATAGTTCTAATTTACACTGGCTTAAAGGAAGAAATGAATCTATACTTTCATCCCTGTACCCATCATAGGAATTACAAACCTGTATTGTCTTTCGTCATTACAAACTGCATTAAGAGCAGCTCCCTTCTTGTAAACAAGTGCAGTCTCAGTTTTCCATTTCATAACTCTAGAGATGGAAATTTACAGGAAGCCATTTCCCTCCCTGCAGTGCGGTCCCAGATCTCTACCATCACTGTGGCAACCTTCAACACTACCCTGGCCTCATTCAATGTGGGCTACGCTGACTTCTTCAGTGAGCACATGAGGAAGCTTTGCAACCAGGTGCCCATCCCTGAGATGCCCCATGAGCCGCTCGCATGTGCCAACCTCCCGCGGAGCCTGACAGACTCCTGCATCAATTACAGTTGCTTGGAGGATACGGATCACATTGATGGAACCAACAACTTTGTCCACAAGAACGGCATGCTGGATCTCTCGGTAATTGGCAAGGAATGAGGAAAGCCAGGTCCCTCTTCTGTCAATATAGCTGTACCATTGAGATCAGGGGTTTGATGGGCTTTTCCTCCACCTCTTTATATGACTTCTCTCAGCAGTGCGTAAAGGTCAGTCAGATACATTTGTGCATATCATAAAAGTCTTCTCTGAGATACTGCAACTCCTATTACTCCTTGCAAGAAGCGCATGTGCATGTGGAATGCACACATCCAATCGGAAGCGATACTATGTAATGGCTGTGTTCCTGGGGCATGCACCAAGTTCCCTATAAAATAGAATAAAGCTGAATAGCACCTTCGTAGTGGCACCTTAAAACTCACCTTTTCTGCATTCCCCTTAATGACTTGGCAGGTCCTGGTGTGCTGAAGCAGAGCTCTCAGGCTCACAGATGTCATCTCATGGTTTCCTTTTCTGCCTGACTGTGCCCGGCCTGTGGTTTCCTGTCTTACACTTAGATTGTAGGCTCTTGGGGCTGAGGGTTGTGTGTACTTCATTCTGAGTTTGTACTGTGCCTGCTATGATGAGTCTCTGGTCTTTGACTAGAATTTCCAGGCACTAAATAGTTTTAGGAGAGAAAATAAGTCTGACTTTAAATACAATGTTTGAATCTCCCAGGTGGTCCTGAAGGCTGTTTACTTGGTCCTGAACCATGACATCAGTTCCCGGATTTGCGATGTGGCACTGAACATTGTGGAGTGCTTACTTCAGCTTGGTGTGGTGCCCTGTGTAGAGAAGGCTCGGCGGAAGAGTGAGAACAAAGAAAATGAGGCCCCTGAAAAGAGACCAAGTGAAGGATCTTTCCAGCTCAAAGGGGCTGCTTCTAGTAGTTCAGCTTGTGGATTTGGGCCTCCTCCAGTTAGTGGAGCTGGAGATGGAGAAGAAGGAGGTGGTGGAAGTGGTGGAGGAGGTGGAGGTGGAAGTGAAGGAGGTGGTGGAGGAGGAGGAGGAGGGCCATATGAGAAGAATGACAAGAACCAAGAAAAGGTTTGTCTTGCTTCCCTTTATACAATTTCTGAATGTACTGTAAGATCTGTTAAGATTGAGTATGCATGTGTGTGCAACTGTCCTTCTGTTTTCTCTTTTTTTTCACCACAATGACGAATTAATTTGTTTTGCTCTGGTACTTTGGAGTTCCACTGAGGAAACATGATTGGGAATTCAAGCACTGTAACTACTCCAACAAAGCAACTGCCAAAAGCAGAGTTTGTGAGCCTTGCATCGACATTTTGAATATCTTGTCAAAGTGCCTGAAACCTCAATCACAATGATTCTTTTCAGGTTCATTATTCATAACTTACAAGAAAAAACAGAATCCAGTGTGTGAGCACAGTTTCTTTTCTTTGATCACCAGAAATCATAAATTTTTCAGTATTGCTATGAGAACTGGCCAAGAGATGCTGTTGCTGATCTCCAAAGTTGCTATTCATACTAGCATAATACGTAAGACATTCTTAAAAGATGCTTGTTTTTCTGCTCAAGCAAGTCAGCTCTTGGTTTTTCAGGCAGAAATTTTTGAAGTGCTGAATGGTATTCATAGTAGCATGTAGGGGGCTTTGCATTTATAGCATGACTTTTTTAGGTGAGCTGAAAGGGAAGGGGCTGGTCCCTAAACTTGAAAAATAATTGGAGGTAACATTTCAAGAGTAACTCATCAGTAATGGAGTGTCTGAGAGGATAAATGGACAACAATTTGTTAAAAGTACAATGCTAACAGAACTCCAGTAGTTGTGCCGGGGTTTCACACCATCTTCCCCTCTGTGACCCTCAGGATGAAGGCCCATCTGTCAGCACCCATAGGCTGGCACTCACAATGCTGATCAAAATTGTTAAGTCCCTGGGTTGTGCCTATGGTTGTGGAGAAGGACACCGAGGGCTCTCTGGAGATCGCCTGAGACACCAGGTATTCCGGGAGAATGTAAGAGAATTAAAGCTCATTAAAGCGTCTCCTTTGTACTTTCGACATGTGCTGCTGAGATTGCTGTCTGCCCCCTCTGTAGCTTTTTCTGTATTGACAGTAAATGTGTTGCTCTTTGCCCCAGCTCACAGACTGTGTTGCAGCCCAGCTGTAGCAGATTTTCAGCTATGGTGTTACCTTCCAGCCCTGGGGCTTGCTAAGAGCACACCTGAGGCTCAGGGTGCTTCTGACCACCCCAATGGATAAGTTGTCTGGGAAGGGACAAATATATGGGAGCAATTCCCCTGTGTGAGCTGGTGTAAGTAATTTTTCACCTTGTTGGTACCCCAACAGAGTATGCTGTTTACAAGAGATGCAGCTATCTTGGGTTGCATATCTGAATCCAGAAGTCCAAGGTTATGTCCACCTTTCCTAATGGTGATTATGACTGGTTGCTGCTGGGCTGCTCCCTTGGCTCCTGATAGTTGGAGTGCACTGTACTTGCAGGCATTTTAGTGTGCTGCAAGGAAGCAGAAGACTCATGCCCTGTCGAAGGGCAGGGTGGATGGTCACCGTTGATAGCTTACATTTTTTGGTTCTGACCAAGTTGAAGCAGTGGAAAGTGCCCAGGATGTAGACCAGACACCTGATTTCACCTGGAAGAGTTTGACCTCCTGAGATTAGTCCAATGCCCTGTCAAATGGGACCCTTTCAAAGGCTGTCTCCAGCACATGCCCCCTCCTCACCTGTGTTTGCAGCAGGGAGCATTTCTGATGACTGTAATGAGTATTTACACTGTGCCCATCCTCAGCGTGGGTGGGAGCCAGGTGCTTTGGTTAGCCTGAGCCATGCCAACAGAGCTATGATTTGGTTCTGCAATCTGAGCTACATGGCTCAGAGATGGTTTGGCTGCCTCTGTATCATGCAGCATTCTTCTGTTAGCTAAACTTCTGGGTACTGAGGAGGCTGCAGCAGTAACATTTGTTGGGGACACAGTGGGACAAGATGGGGTAAGAGAGTCTCAGTGGTAACAGTGGAAGGGTTCTGCACACAGCAGTGGTTGAACATACGCCATATTCATCAAAACTGTGAGTTAGGCTTTTATGTTGTGTTGTAGCTGAGCCAGCAAAACATTTAGGCCTATACATAACATTAAGCATAAATGAGTAGGTCTCTTGGAGCCAAGGTCCCTATCAGACTCATTGAACTGAGGTTTTTACAGTAAGAGATTTTCCTACGTGTCAAAGTTTGCTGCATTTCCTGTGCATTTGTCTGGCCAAACTGCTTTGCATGCACCATCTGTGTTGACTGCATGGACAATCATGTCTGAGTTTACTGGAAAATTAAGCACCCTATTGTAGGTAGCAGAGGAGTTCATGTTTCCCATAGAGCTGATATTTCAGATTCTCTTTGCATGGGGTCCTGATAGGGTGGATACTTTTATGATAAGAAGTTGACAATTAATAGCTTTTAAATAAAACTCTAATGTTTTGCATGATATAAACTGGTCACTGGGTGTAGGTGCATCAGATGGGTTGGATCTGAGCCAGAGGCTGAAAATCAGATGCCTGAGGCTAAGAACCTGTTTCACCAAGGCAGTAAGCCTTGACTGAAGTGGTACGTTGCTACTTCATTCATATTCAGTGAGATTTTACCTTGGGCTTGGGGCGAGGAGGACAAATCTTGAGACATGGCTGGCAGTGACTTCACCGCCACCTCCAAACAGTGGCACCCATACTAGTGCACTGTCTCCTTGTGCTGAATTTCTTGTTGGCTTCAGAGGTGAACCTGTATAATGTTAGAGGACCCGAACCTTCTGACTCCTAGGGGAGGTTGCTTTAGACAGCACAGCAGAGCACTGGCTAAGCATGAGCAAAAAATACTCTGTTCCTGTTAGCAAAACTTGAACATGTACTTTGATGTGATGTGATTTGGTGGATATCATTGCAGGCTCAGAACTGCCTCACAAAGCTGTACAAACTGGATAAGATGCAGTTCCGGCAGACCATGAGGGATTATGTGAACAGGGATTCTCTCAATAATGTGGTGGATTTCCTACATGCTTTACTGGGTTTCTGCATGGAGCCAGTCACTGACAGTAAGTATAGACGGCATCAGAAATTCTCACATGAATATTCCTAAACTATACCATCGGAAAGAAGCCACGCTCTTTCATTTTCCTTTAAAAAAAGAAAAAAAAAACCAACTGTGAATTAATATACTCAAATTACACAGAGCATATCCTCAGCCAGTGTGGGTCAGGGAAGTTGAATCTCTTCTGATTTGACTCATCTAGCAATCTTGTATCACCCAGTGCACCTAAAATTGAAGGTCTCTCTTTTGATTCATCCTACCTGTTGTTCATGGCTCTTCAACGAAAATGTTTTCATTCAACTCTGCCTCAGGCAGGAAGTTTTCTGCTTCATGACATGACCAGGCGCCAGCTGGAATGGCCTGTTTAATCCAGGGTTTATTCTGAATGGAGATATAATTGAGCATTAAAATCTTCTGTGGTGCCTCCAGTGAGGCAGTAAATAGCAAGACCAGATTGAATGAACAAGAACATGAACACGCAGATGCGCATGCCTGCAGTTGCAAGCATGTGTGCATGTGTGTCTGTGTAGGCATTTATGTTTTCTTTTTTTAAGTTAGGAAAATTATTCCAGGTGCTATTAGAATTACCAAACGATTATGCTTGGTCACTGCATGCAACAACAGTTAACAATGACTGTGTACAGAGCAGGACTAGTTCCTCTGAAGCACTTGGAGAGTCTGACTATATTAGCCTACCTCTGATCCCAGGCATTTCAGAAAAAGCATCAAAAATACTATATCACAGGATTTTGTGAAGAATATGCCCGTAGGAAGTTTCCCCAGGTATTCGTCAATTATTGACTGGCTTATGCTTTGAAACATGACAGCTCATACAGCTTTTGAAAGTCTTTCCTGTCACCTAATGAAACTGGGATACTTCTTTTTATTCATATAAATGTAATTCTTTTTTGACTCTCTAAGAGCTTGGTCTTCTTATGCACCTTGCAAGAACAGCATTCCTATAGTTCAGATTTTCTTTTCTTTCCATGGGTGTTGTCACTTTGCAGTTTAATCAAGCATTTGTGGTCCTTTAGAACAGTAAATAGAAAAGCTGGAGATATTGTTCAAATGTTATGCCTTATTCTGTACAGCTCTAAATGAGAGATATGTATAAAAGGAGGCCAGAATGGTCCTGATCTTTACAATCCTTTTTCGTACTACAACTATTTCTGGGAAGATTTCATCCTTCTCATTTATTTTACCCTTCTCTTCTGCTTTATTTGTGTTGGTTTAGGATTGCAAGAACTGAGCATAAGCTATTAGGTGGGGACTTGCCATTGTCTTACATATCTGAATCCCTTTACACATGTCTTTAAGCCATCTTTTTAAACTGTTCCTAACAAGGGGGTTTTCTTCTACTTGAATTTTACAGACAAAGCTGGATTTGGGAATAACTTTACCACAGTTGACAACAAGTCTACAGCCCAGAGTGTAGAAGGGATTATTGTGAGTGCCATGTTCAAGTCATTGATCACTCGCTGTGCTTCCACTACACATGAGCTGCACAGCCCGGAAAACCTGGTAAGCACTTGATTTCATGTTAACAAAGTTACTTTTTCACTTGAGTGTCACCAGTGAGACTTTACAGTGAAGAATTAATTTGGTTTAGCCAAATCCCTTGGGTTTAGCAAGCTATACAGTCACAGTTAAAACATGATATAAATTTGATACCCTCCTTGCATGCCTGCCTTGGAACCAGGGGAGTTATTCAGGGTAAAAGTTGTTGACTCTGAATTGCATTTTCCTCTCTGTTCAAGCAGCTTCTGCATTTTTTTTGGTGGTTTGTTGTTGGGGTTTTTTTCCCAAATGGATTAGTAGTTTAGTCTGCAGCAAGGGATTGATGAACAAGACTACAGCCAGCATGAATCAACTTTCAGCAAAGTTAAAGCCAGTTTAGTTGGTTAAGGACATGGCCCACCTGTGACAGAGTATGTGAGTTACTGAACTGCAGTTTGGTAGGCCTTCCCAAGGGTTAGACAAACATTCCATTTACCAACACCTGGAGGAAAGTAAGATGCTGCTCGTTGCTGCCGATGTGCTGTTTCCCCAGAGCAGTCAGTAGAATGGATGACATGAGCTCTCTTCTTCCAAATTGGTGCAGAATCTAGCAGCTAATTTCAAACCACCTCCTTTATTATCAGAAATTAGGATTTGTCATGGAAGCAACCAAGAAGCGCTCTTGTGCTCCATCCTTATGGCAGAGCTGCAGAGGAACTGAAGTCCAGTTAAAGGGACAGTAATTCTCTGTGAGGGGAAGGGAGAGGGAGAAGAAAAACACAGTAACCTCTTAAACCAGCAGAGCTGTCTGCCTATGCCAAAGTCCTCTTGTTCTTATAGATATTCCTTCTTTGGAATGTTTCTCAGCAGTGATTAAGTGTTGGGATACAGAAAAACACGCACCATTGTGGATCTAGATTAGGATCACGAAGTATAAATTTTCCGTGTCAACTATATGTCTTTCTGGACTCAATTTTCCTTAATGTGTAAGGTGAAACTTATCTTGAAGTGGAGCACCATTAATTGTGCCTGTATGGAGGACATGGTATACAGAGTATACATGAGGATTTCCTGGTGTTGGATCACTCTTTAATGTCAATCTTGTGTTTCAATATCTTATGAAAAAAAAAGCCTTAATCAGTATACAGATCCAATTATTTGTCTGTTTGGGTTTTTTTTGTTGAAGGCGGGGAAATTTGGAATAATGCAAGATCTTTCAGAAAAGTTCACAGATCATAAATCAGGTCTGGTAAAATTGTTCCCTCCATCCCCTTGCCCTCAGATATAGAGGTGGTTTGTCATATCAGATGTGTATGAATGTTCAGCACTAAAAAGAGCCTTGAGTGTAGGAGTAGGCTGGGGAATGAGTGAGTCATTCCTCTCTCTTCCCGTGATGTAAGGCTCTAAAATAATTAAGAAAAATCCCAAGACACCCACTGGTTTTGAAACAAAACATGCAATTTTTTGCACTCTACTCCCCTCCCCTCCACCACCCCCAGCTTTTTCATGCCTTTTAAGATTATGGGCTAGATGAAAGGAATAAAATAGGCTTTAAGTCATCTTTGCAGCTCCCTCATCTTTCAGCTGTTTTAGCCTCTGATACCTCTACATCTGCTGTAGTCCATTACAGAGCATGTTCCATAACAGTAATGCTCCTCATTGTCTGCTTCTTCTGAGTGCACTAAATGGAGTTTCCACATTTTGATCCCAGCCAGAAAACCCAAACCCTGTACATAGAGAGTATATCACACAACAGCCAAAGGAAGTAATGGCCTGCTCTGAAGTACCTTAGAAACTGTTGATTCTCACTGCTTCTTCACAAACAACAGACTGAATTCTTTCATTTTCATGATGTCTTTCTACTCAGGGCTTGTACTGCGATATCCGACAGCTGGTCCAGTTTATCAAGGAGGCTCATGGGAATGTATTTCGCAGAGTGGCACTCAGCGCCCTCTTAGACAGTGCTGAAAAGCTAATACCAGGGAAAAAAACAGAGGAAACGGAGCAAGAACCAAAACCTTCTGGGAGCAAAAGGTGGGTGTCTAGGAGGGAGAAGGCAAATGACTGACTTGCATATGGCTATATGACTACATGAATTGAACACGAATGTAGAAAGGTTTGTGTGTTTTTTCTTGATAGCATATTCAGTTCCTGATGTACAGAATCGTATTGTGGCAGCAGTCTCCTTTAAATTTTAATGAACTGAGACAATAATAGATTTGCAGCAAAAAGTGTTATTCCTCATGTACAAGGAAACACTGGGAGAAAGAAAGGTTAAGAGAAGTAAGAAGCATAGTGTCAGTCCCAAAACACGCATCACATCCTTAATGTTGTTTATCTGACAAGTAAACTCATGTATGCAAAACAAGTCCCAGAAGAAATCTAATCCTGACATGCTTCTTTATCAAAGATACATTTTCTCTGGTGCTTTGAGACTTGTCATATTAAAATGTTGGGAAGGATTAAGAAAGTTGAAAAACTCCTAAACACCTTGGCTTTGCTTCTAAGCGCTGCTGCCTTTTTCATGAATTATATGTATAGAGACAGTAAGTTCTCAAAGAGGGGGTACAACTCTAAGGGTGCTTTGTTGCTCAGCAGCACTGGTTTCCATGTCTTGTAGCTGTGTGATGACCATGAGATGGGCCATCCATTTGCTTTAGCTGATGATTTATATTGTCTGTATAGGTCTGAGGTGGGAAGTGTCATCATTGACAAAGGCCAGGCATCAGCTGCCCCTGATGAATGCCGTAGTTACGTCTCGAGCCGCCCAATGCAGACTCCAGAACAGTAAGTAAATAATGAATTTTTTTTCATGTGTTATTGCCAGCAGCTTTCTTCTAGGATTAGTACAAACGGGCAGGAAAGCAAGGACTTATCTCTTTGGATGGTACAATAAATGCATTGACTGTCTATTCAGGAGCTGCTGATAACATCCGGATAATGCCTATTAACAATGCTGCCAGCAGGACCCACCCTGATTTTGATGGGGAACTACCAGAGATTTTCAAAAGACAGTGCAATAGATTTGTCAATACCACATACTACCATAGCCACGAATAGTGTTAATTCCTCAGAGATGTCATCAGAGATGTTCTCCATGCTTTGTTTGTACTTCTGGGGAATGATTCTATTAATTTTCAGCTTCCAAGTTGTTGCTAAGGGTCATTAATCCTTTACTGCCTCACAACAGCCAGCCCATTCCTGACCTATCTTGGGCATGTAGTCTCCAAAGACTGTTGCATTTCCCTTATCAGCAGAGGTTCTTTACCAGTTTTCTTAATGAGCAAATCAACCTGCTGTTAGGCATCGCACGTTTGAAGTCTCTGTTGTCCAAAGAATTCTGCCATTTAATATTGAAGTAAATTTAATCAATACTCTTAAGAATTTTAGAAGATTTCATAAGTGGTGACTAGTCTCTAAGTAACTTTGGACAAGTCATTTAACTTCTCCAGGCCTCTGAATAGTCCTCTGTCTTGTTAAAGTGCTTTGAGATACACTGCTTGAAGACCTTGCTTGCACAAGGGCCCAGAGCTCTGTATTAGGTATTCTTCTGCATTAACTGAGCTGCAAAGTCTCACTGTTGCTGAGACTGCAAGGATAACACAAAGCCCTTTATTGCTCTGCAGAACTGCAGCAAGCTGTTCTGCTCTGAGCCCTGCCACAGCCATGGGAGATCTTAAGTGTATAGCAGATTTGCTGTCCCCATTCCAATACATTAATGAGAACTGTGACTCCAGCATCTTCAGAAATGGCTACCGTGATGTTCAAAAGCTCTCCAGTACACACGCTTGTAGAAAACAGCAATGTAGTCCTATCAACATAGGTCATTTTGACCTAAAGAAGATGATTTCTTTTTCACATGTAGGAACTAAAAATTGGAATGGACTGTTCTGTGGACAAGCTCCTTAGGGTAGAAAAGATGGTTATTTTGTGCCTTGAACAACACTGAGCATGTTGTCAAACTTGATTATGTCCCACTGAGAAAAGTATGTTTGGAATTCAAAGTGAAACAACCTCAAATAATAGAGAGGTTAGGAGGGGGCTGCGGGAGGGAGGCCTCATTTCCCTGAGCATCCAAACTTCACTGAAATGCAGTTCACACTCTGCATCCCCTTTCTTCGAGTGATGAGCAAATCCAAGGGGCTGTTCTGGGACGCAAGGACTTCTGGCGGAAGATGTTCAAGTCACAGAGTGCAGCGAGTGATACCAGTAGTCAGTCTGAGCAGGACACATCCGAGTGCACCACTGCACACTCTGGGACCACCACAGACCGGCGTTCCCGCTCCCGTTCCCGACGAATCTCCCTTCGAAAGAAACTCAAACTCCCCATAGGTAAATGTATGTTTCTTCCTATTCTATACAAATATTGCATGTGCAGAGAAACACAGATAGATATGTGTCTTAAGAAATATTGCAACACAGTTCCTTATTGTCCAAGTATATCGTATGTTCTCCCAAGGAAAGCTGGGAAATGCTGCTCTCTCTGTTTTACAGATGGGGAGCTGAGGCAAAAGGAAATGTAAGCAATTTGCCAAAGATAACAGAGGATATCTGTGGCAAAATAGAATATTGAATCTGTGTCTCCAAAGTAGTAGGCTAGTACCTTAATCTCACAGGCGTCGTTCCTCTCTACAGAAGAGAAATATTCCAAATAGTGTTTGATAGACAAAGAATATATCCTTCACAAGTCCCAGGACCTAGCCTTGCATGGTAAATACATGTAACATGAAAAGGTTGCCTCCACCTTTCCTCCTGTTTTCCCATGTCCTAGCATGGCCACTTTGGACAAATACGGTGCAATTGCTAATAAATAGGTTCTGCTTGGAAGCATTTTCAGAATTGTCCTGAGTGGCTTATTCTGCAACAGGGAACTGGCTGAAGCGCTCCTCCCTCTCTGGCCTGGCTGATGGGGTAGAAGATCTCCTAGATATCAGCTCTGTTGACCGTCTCTCTTTCATCAGGCAAAGTTCCAAGGTAAATGTGTCAGGCTGGATTGCAGAGAGCTTGGAAGGACAGGATCTGGCTGGTTTTAGGTGTCCAAGGAAACATTCTATTCAATGTGGACACTGCAGCCAATGAGACTCGGTCACAGAAGCCTTCAGAGTAGAGTGCTATGGGAATTTGATAATGGACTTGTGCAGCTCACGGTGAAGACTAGGTTAAACCTACACTGTATTTGTCAGTCTGCCTTGGTTCACTGAGAAATGCAGGCTCTGTCAACACACTTAAGTTTTAATTGTTGGTCACACTTGTCCTTCCTTCTTTGTGCCCTTACAGCCTCTTGCGAAAGACCAATCACTTAAGCAGAAAGTTTAAAAGACGAAGTGTTTCAGCGTACGTAAATGTGTGCAGACCCACTTGTGTTGCTATGGTGATCCGCCGTGTTACAGCTTTTCTGTAGATGCTTTATGCCTAAGCGAGGAAGACCAAGAGATAGCGGTATGGCACAGCCTGACCCGGCCCTCTGTCTTTGCACAGGTGAAGTTCACCAGCGCAGTGAAGCTGTCAGAAGGAGGGGGGCCAGGAGGTGGCCTGGACAATGGGCGAGACGAAGAGGAGAATTTCTTCAAGCGTCTTGGTAAATGGCGCACCTGCCGAAGACACCCATCCAAGCTTCATCACACAGAAGAAAAAGATGGTTAGAAATCAGGGTTCTCGTCTCCTTTTTCCTTTCCTTTTAACTTTTTTTTTTTTAAAAAATGTTTCTTTCTGTATTTTACCCCTTTCCCTTTTTTCATGTTTTCTCCATAGTTTTTGTATCCATTCTAGCCTTCTCCAACTTTTTTAGTCTTTGCAACTGTTTTCTTTCCCTTTCTTCTTTCTTTTGTTTTGGTTTAGAAAAACTGTAGTAAAGACAATTTTTTAAAAAAGCAAGACTATCCAAATAAATTACGCAAGTACAACATTTGGGCTTTTTAAACCAATTTGAATTTGATCAATACACTTGAAAAATTAATGCTTGCTTCAAAGCACTTATTCAGTTCAAAATTAGGTGTGTAAATCTTTCATTGCCTAATATGACAATGGGTGTTCCATCAGTTTTTTGTTTGTTTTGGTTTTTTTTTTTTTCCCAATTTGTGACCATTTGACAGTTTTAGCAAAGATCAGCACAGAAATGGAAAACCCTGCACAAACCTTGTTATAATTATCTCTTTTCTTCTGTGTTTGCATGTCTAGTGTCTGCATACCATTTGTTAGGGATGCTGTCCCTTTTTCTTAGCACACAACATAACACCACCACCACTTTTCCTTTCCACAGAAGTATATTTAATTGCAATGTATTTTCAAAATCAGCAATGCTTGAAAAGTGCCTTTATGAATAATACAAGGTCATCATATACTCTGTCTTAAAATGTCATGCAGGCATTCATATGCTCATGTCCTCAGCTCAGAGCTCATCCTTGCTGTCAGGGAGACAACCTTATATCTTGAAGTTATGTTACTGTTTTTTCAAGAAAACACAACCTGACTCCCAAAAACACACAAAAAGTAGATTTTCTTTTTCATCATGATTTCTGTAGCATTATGTCTTTTATTTTCTAACATTATATTTTGACACTGCGTTCTATGTATTTCACCATCATCTGTCCCAGACCTGCAGTATAATGCATGTAAGGCATGTTCAGGCAAGTGACACTAGCAAAGGATGAGCATATCTTGCCAGTGTAAACTGGTCATCATTCTACCACTGCAGAAACACTGGTGGTGGTTTTCAACTAGCTCCTAGGTAGAATGTATCATTCCTTTAGCAGGAGAATACATCAGCTCAGAAGTCTGTTATAGCTTGGTAGCTGAATACCCCCAGGATGGAAGGAACTGCATTGTTTTCTTCATCACATACTTTGTGCTGAAGTAGGTGTGAAATACTTCCACCATATTTTCTCTCAGCTCTTGCTGGGAACAAGTAACTGAGGGCAGTCAGATTTTTATAGACTGCCACAGATGTTTCTACAGTGGTCATGTGAGATGTTCTTCGTATTTTCTTGTAGGAATTTTTTTTTTCCATCTTGCTAATGCTGGTTTTATGCCACTGTGAGTCTGCTTCTGCCTTGAGTGCCCATATTCTTGTTTCAACGGCACAGATTTAGTCGTGGCCCTGTGAGCATCAAAAGCTTTGTTCAGTATGTGTGGCACATCTTGTATGTATACAAAACTCAGATGACACACTAGTATTGGATTTTTGAACTTTGGAAGTTTTGTCCGTACTTCAGCCTTCTGTGAGTAACATCAGAATTTATGTAATTAATGAGGGGAACTTGAAACATCTTTTACCTGCCTGTGAGAGAAGAGATGTACGTGACACATGCTTGATTTTGACATAAGCATGTGCTAGAAATGCCATAATAAAAGTGATGCAATGGGTTAAAGACAGAGAGACCTTTGCATGTTAGTATGAGAAACAAGCAAATTGTCTAGTGATGGTGATGAGGAGGACTGGGCTATTGCCTGATCGTTAATTGAAGCGAAAGGAGGGTATTTAAGGTTTCTAAGGCAGCGTGTGACAGTTAAGGAAGTTGTATCACCACGTCCACACGGATCTCTGGTATGCAATGAAAGCCACATATCACTAGCAAAAATAGTAGAGTACTTGTACACGCCTGTGTGTGCATGCACTTGCATGTGTGCAGTGACATTGACGTGAGGCCTTTTCAGTGTAGGACGGTTTATAACACAGAACAGCAACATTACTGACAGCCTTCAAATTTCCAGTGCTTCTGTATCTTCCACGAAGGTCAGCAGGTTTTATGTGCTTATGGAGAAGAGAATAAAAGCCTGTTGTAGGTGGATGGGCATGCTATTAAATCTGTTAGGGTCTGACCCCAAAGCTGGTTTTGCCTTCTCATTCTTGTCATTCATGATGCTATGCCATTACTTTGCTCATGCTTTTCACATGTGGTGTTTCCTCTTGTGTTTTTGGGTTTTGTAACATAGTAAACCAAACTGACAGAGAGATGAGAAATACATTACAGTAAAAAACAATAACGTAAAACAATTTGTCATATCATTTATGGATTGCGATCTTCATTGTATCATCTAGACCACTGGAAATTCTGTGTTGGATATGTAAGTAAGAGTGTGTGTGTATATCTGTATGTGTGCGTATGTATACATATATATATGCACATTAATATATGCACATTGATGCATAACAAAATGTTGTTTTTTATGATCTTTTTATGTATACTAAGAACAAAGTACATACATAGAAGTAAGTTACAGTATGTTTACATGAGACCCTTAACATTCCTTTGGGCACTTACTGAAGACATTGTGAGTGACCGCAGAAGTTGCCAGGGTGTCCAAGGCACAACAGCACAGATGAACCACATCACATGCTTGCTCTAACCGGTGATCTCACGTTCACACACGAAGTAACTGTGGGGGCAGGAGCTTGGTCGTCCATTGTCCCCCTATGTTAGGAATGGTCTCTGCTCTCTGTATGAGATTTTCTCCAGGGCTGAGTTATGTTAACATTAAGCCAGTGAGGGTTCCCGTGATTACAGCAAGGCTACTCCAGGATGGGCATAGTGGAGGACAGTCACCAGCTACCTCTGAAGGATTCTCTTGTAATGCTTCAACAAAGTGCAAGGCTGGAACGGCAAAGGGCAGCAAAGTGATAGACTTAGGTAGTACCGCTGAACCCAGATAGACAAAACCTCTGCTAGATCTTTATAGCAGGGGTTAGGGAGATGCCTTAGGCATGCCTTTCTGGGTCAGAAAGTCAGGTTTCTGTTCTTTACCTCATACAGGCCCAGCCCTAACAGGGCTCTGAATAGGAAACACTAGTTTATACCTCAAATGAGTTAGTGTTACAACAGCCATAGCAGGAAGGCTCAGATAGTATGCTACAGGCTATAAGGAAACAGGAGCTGGAAGAAAAGAGTATTTGTGCCCGCTCATTTATGTGATTGTTTTGCCTGTTCTTTCTACTTTGTTTGTTTGTTTGTGCCATTTTGATGAAATATTTCCCAATATAGGAACATTTTGTTTACTGGAAAACTATGTACAGCTTCACAGAAGAGAGAAAAGCCACAGGTGTCATAAAGAATCCCTTAAATTTGATATACCTCTGTCTTCAGGGGAAATTTGAAGATCTACATTGTCATTTTCTGTTGTGACTATTGTTTGTGGTGCATAAGTGCTTTCCAAGTAATTCTAGGGAATGCGATCTCAAAGGAACTTAGATTTTCAGCCATTCTTTTTTCCTGAGGAAGGAGAAGTCACAAAGTCCTATAGAGCTGACATTTTGCTTCCAGTCTTTCAGATCCATGTTTAAAGCCCATCTTGAATTCTCTACTTGGTGTTCTCTTCTTCAGATATTTATCCTTCAGTATTCTGTAAGCTTCTATACTTTCACATGTAAACAGGGAGAGTATTATAGATAAAGACAAAAAGCACAGAGCTGACTATTCTTGTTTTGACCTGAAAATACTTTCCTGATTTTTCATATATGTCTTTCTACCCCTCTCTCAGCTCTCGGTAATGACTGCGTAATGATCTTCTGCATTCGGAAGTGTCCATTCCAATCTGCATTGGGATTAGTTCATTTATCATGTGAACTCTATACCTGGAGTTTAAAATTGTGCTTGAAGGAAACCTTGGAGTGGGGTGCTAGCTTCATTTCAAAAGGAACTCTTATTAGGGAGCTTTCCATCCCAAAGAGTGCAAGACACTTCAAGAGAGAGAGGCTGGAATGATGATGATACTTCGTTGTTGAGTCCAGTCTCACTTTGGGTGTTTTGGTAATTGTGGAAGATGTATGCCTGAAAAAAAGGACAGTACTTGACTTCCACAGAGAACATTTCTGATATTTGGTACTGATTTTTGTCTCTTAGTAGATGATATATTACTAAATTGATACATGAGAAATAAGGTTTTTGCATGCCTCACTTTAAGGTAAACTTTGAGGCAATAGAGAAGTAAGCTAGGAGATTATTCAGGAAAAACAGTAAGCAAGATTATATGCGTTAAAGAGGTGGGGAGGAAAGGCCATATCTTGGTTCACCTATGTTGAAATAGGTCCTGGGCTTTGACAAGGAGTATATGGTGGAATTGTTTTGGGCAGACATCAGTATGACCAAGGCCAGAATCTAGCTTGCTGCACGTCTGTTTCACAGAAGTCATTAATATTGTAAAAATGCCCCTGTTATCTTCAAGATAGCACGTCAAGGCGAGCAAGGGGTTTAGACTGTATTCATCAGGATTTTTGTTCCACTTTTTTTGTTGGTGAGAAACTGTGTTCCCTTCTCCCCACCCCTCCCTGCATCCCCTCTGTACTTTCTACCTCTTTAGGTTGCCATAGCTTTGATGATCACTTGACCTCCAACCAAGAAGGAGGAAAACCCAAGAACGTTGTGAACCTGGGAGCAATCCGTCAAGGCATGAAGCGCTTTCAGTTTCTCCTGAACTGCTGTGAACCAGGCACTATCCCCGATGCCTCCATTTTGGCAGCAGCCCTAGATCTTGTAAGTCATTTGTTGGTGTATTTTTACCTGCTGAGTGAGATCATGTTCATATGTGGTGGTCTGTTGTCATTCACTAATTCTGTTCATGCCTGCACAGAAAGCAGGTAAAGCGTCACAGCAATGCCAACTGGTGGTGTTGTTATTAGGTGGAGTTTTGGCAACTATGACTGGATGAGTATGCAGACAGAATGGATCTTTTTTTATTACATGGATCCCCAGAACTATACTATTGCCAGCATAAAGCATTTATTGTAAGACTTCAAATTTTGCTTATAGCCATTCTGCTTCTGCCCCTAGTGTCAATAATAACCTACAGAGTAAGGATTGAAGACTGGATAGCTACTTGGAGAGGCACAGGAATTCCACTCAGGAGTTCTGACAGAGATATAAATATATTGGGCAACATTGAACTATTAGTCACCAGAGCCAGTCAGTGGAAAAAACTTCAAATGTCAGAGTGTGCATGCTTTTAAATGCAGTTATTGCTAATTTGCAGATACAAATCATAGACGTGATACGATTCAGGCCCTCCTTCCTGACACCAAGTGTCTCTTCTGTATCTCCCTCCTTCTTTTCCTTGCAGCTGCTGTTTTTTTAACAGTTCCTTGATTTCTAAAACAGTGTCCTTTAGCCTGTGGTTCACAGGCCAGTGGGGCTCTGTGAGGTGCTTATGTGACAAGCACAAGAGCGTGACAAATATGAAAAGCTATGAAAAGCCAGCCAATGATTAGTAACTTCTCTGCACAGTGCTCTTCTGCTTCCTTCCGTAAGCGTTTGGATGTCTACAAACTGAAAAAGATTGAAAGCCTGTGTTCATAGAGCACCCATACGTTCTCTATCCCTTTGTCTTCCCACTCCCCACCTCTTGCCTCTCTGAATGTCATGTCATTTATGCTTATATTCGGTTTATTTGCTCTCTGCTGGAGAGGCCAGGCTCATGGACTCTCCTGTTCTGCTAGTGCTGTGCCCTGAGCTGTGCTGCCTTTCCGCTGCATAGTTGTAGGGACGATACACTCTGTGCACCACTCCTTTATACTTTCTTCTTAACCTTGCATCCTTAAGCTGCAGGTTCAAGCAAGTCTGCATTAATATTGGCCCAAAGTCACTGTTGCTATCAGTTCACATCTCGCTCTACCATTTGGACTGGTCTGTGTTCATCTTCCAGTAGACAGGTATTTTCTTCACTACTTCCCACTCTTCCTGTTGGAGATCGTTGTCCCTCTGGCTGGAAGCTATGGAAGCAGTGGCTGATAGGGAAGCCTGTCCTGTGCTCTCACAGTCAGAAGTGGTTCCTAGCAGTCAGGGTTGCAGTGAGCTCAGAAGGTGGGTTGAGGAGATAGTCACTCCTACCAGGTGTGCTGCACAGAGAGAACTTGGTTATTTAAGGCTGCCAAGCTGCCGCCCCATTGCAAATTTTAAACTAAACAGGAAACATAAGGTGTATGGGCAGGAAGGAGCTTATTGCTGAAAAGTATGTCATTAAGATGCTTCTGGGCATGTGCTACTCTGTGTACTAATAAATCTGATGATAAAATAGGGGTTTGAAAATTATGTCCTATTGCCTGTAACCCTCTTGTTTATTTTATAAATTTGCCTAACGCTTAAGCTACAGACCAGCTTACTCTGTGCCCATGTATGAAGTTAACTGAAAACTACCAATCAGAGTGAACTGTTGAAGATGTCTGTTCCGACTTCCAGAGCTGGCTTTTACAAAATGGAGTCTTGACTCTCTTTCCTATCTGCTTAATGATTCAGAAGGCTTTGGTATCAGAGTTTCTAGAAGGTCTGCAGCTAAAGATGAAAGAAGCCTTGCTCTAATTACAGACTTGGGAGACTCCTTACAAGTGTCTGCTCAGCTGGCATTTTGTCTACAAAGTATTGGAGATATAGGAAAGTCAAGAAGTCACATGCAATGCAGATTTCAAAAAATGACAGCTTGTCATCTCACTGTATTGCTTAATAACAATGTATGTTGTTATGGAAATTTCCCATATTTTATGTCAACAGAGCGTACCCAACAGAAAACATTCTGGTTTTTCAACTTCTGGTTTTGGGCTTTTGAAGTAATAGTTTGAATCAGGTTTCATACAAGTTAAAATCTTGAGTAATTTTATCCTTTAAAAAATGAAAGACAAACAGCTCTGGTTTCAGTTCTTTCATAAACATTTTGAGCATGCTTTTTCATGCAGATTTTCAGAATTCCATTCTTATACCAACTTCAAGATCTTTGATCAGCCTGGATGTTTATACAGGTTTGCCACAATGATTTAGAGAAATTAGAACTGTGAAACAAAGGCTGATGAATCCTTACAGCGGTAGTGATTTATTTATATGTTAAAATGAGTGTTGCTTTAGGTTTAGAAACTACGTAGTTAACATATTTTCCTAGAAATAGCATCCATCCTTGACTGAATTTTATAAAACTACAATCAATTTACAGCTTTGTAAACATTCAGTGACAATTGATAATATATTGCAGACAGCTTTATCCTTACGGTGCCAGCTTAAATTCAGACTTGGCAATAATAAAGTTGATTTCACTTCCCTTCTTACGAAACTTTGGAGGTTGATAGGCAAGTAATATGATATTTCAGTCTGTGGTCAAGTTTCTGCAGAGGGTTCCCAATAAACTGTCTAGCACTGGATAAAGATGTTACCTAAGTATCCCAATTAGACTAGTGTAAATGACTCAGGTCGGGAAACAGAAACTAAATTGACCAATTTAGCAATGTGTGAAACCTATCACCTTTAAATACCTCCAGTAAGATGTGTGAGCTGCTCTGTTCTAACACGTTCTCTTATCCTTGCTGAAATGCCATAATGGCACTGCTTTATGGCAGGGTCATGTTTGAGAGGACCTACTAAATATTGGGATGGCAGAAGCAAAGTCTAAAGTGCACAAATACTTGCCAGTATCCTGACTCCATGTCACTCAGGGTCTTAGGCAGGCTCTGTTGTTCCCATGTCCCTGTTTCCATACCAGAAATATTGTCTATAGGACGTCTTATGACCTGGAAGGAAACCAGATATTACTCCAAACAAGTTCCCGAAGTAGAGGATTGGAAACGGAAACAAAGACCTGTGTCATGGATTGTACTTGACCGTTTTGAGATGTAATCAGAGATTGGAGCTAATTTTCCGAGGCAATTCTCCAAGACATTGGTTAATAATTTACCCACAACCTATCTTCATATACCTGCTAAGCTTCTCCTCATGTCAGACTTATCCTGTGGCTAGACAAAGCAGAGCTATCTAGTCAGCACCATTTGACTGTCCTTGAATTTACTTTATTTACTCTTAAAAGTAGATTGTTGCTAATTTGTGCCCTTTTTTTTTTTTTTTTTTATCTTGCAGAGACCAGTGGAAATTAATTTTGCTCAAATTGCCTGTGGAATATAAGAAGGGGCACAAGAAAATTACCACTGGTTGATTAGTCTTATATAATTGATTATCCTTGGAAACAAAGCTAGACTTAAATGTTCTGCAGTCATAAAACTCTACAGAATCAGCTTTACTTGAACAGTAATGTGATGCTGTAAAATTCCAAATCCATTCTGTATTTGGTCCATCCCACTCAGGCCATTGCTTTTACTGTTATTAGTACAAATCAGGTAATCTGTTGAAAAGCTCCAATGGGAGTACTTGAAATTTTATTTAAAAAAGGTGGTTCTTATTCATGTCAATTTATATGGGAAAATTTTCAAAAGGCAAAGTGATACAGTAGACCTAATGTTAAAAGTTGACTTGTGAACAGTTTCACAGGCATGGGCAGGCTTGTGAGAGAATTGCTGCTGTGTTAAGTTTTGACAGTGACTATGGTAACTTGTGTTCTTTTCAGCTATGCATCACCTGCCTGATTCATTTCTCTCCATTTGTGATGTGTTTCTCTGTGGTGTGAATCCATCCTGTCCATTCTGTCACATCTTCATCTTTCTCTTGCTGCTGCTTCAGGTTTCTCTGATCCTCAGGTAAGCAATCGCAGGGAGCTTGTGCCCCATGATATTCAGAAAGTCCTCCTTTGTGCAGGAAGTCTTTTCAGTGATTTTTAATTTGGAACTCCAGCTCCTCCCCTTTACCACCCCCCCACCCCCCACCCCCAATTCCTACATATCATCCTTTAGTTACAGTAGTTGACTGCTTCATTCATTTTTACAACGAATATTTTTACAAGATTCATATATGCTAAGAAATTTCTACTTTACCAGTGGTGAACTAAAACAGGAGACTAAGTCTGGGGCTTCATCTTTTCATTTATGTCTCCATGGTTAAGGTTTTACTCTGTGAAAATAAAAGAATGAAATCCTCTCCTATTGTGTTTCATATTGCATGTGAGCAACGTGTAATTTGTAATGGTTTTTCCAGGTGCTAGGTGATTAGTTTTGTTTCTGTTTGTCAGTAAGTGTCTGGCTTCAGATTTCTGCCTTCTAAGAGAATTTCTAAAAGATTTCTATTTTCTTCCAACACTGAAATAAAATATGAGCAAAAAGCTGCAACAGGATGTTGTGTCAGGAAGCAATTAATACACATTTTCTTGTTAATCTATAAAAAACATAAGTCTCTCTCTTTTTTTTTTTTTTTTTTTTTTTTTGACAGTCCCCTAAAAGGCTTGACTTTTTTCAGTCCTGTTAGCAGTACTTTCTGGCTATAATTTTAGCTGCAATACAGAATTTCTTAAATCAATTCCCAAACTTTTGGAATATTGGTCCAAAATTTCTTGCTTTCTCCTTTTGATTAAAGCACTCTTAGAAGCACTATTTAATAACGTTCTATAGACCATCCCCATGGTCTCAGGACCTGTCTGTTATTTATGGACCACAGATGAGGAACCTCCCCTTATAAGTAGATGCTGATCTGTTTAAATTATCTCATTAAAGCTGTCAGCATCTAAATATGTGGAATACACGTTTCTGTCCTGTGAAATCCCTGTTAGGGAATCTTTCAAAGCCAACTTGAAAATTGTGGGCATTGTTTTATTCTTAGTTTTACAACCTGCTGGCCACACGGGGTTTTGCTTGTGAAAACTGCAGGAAAAGAGGGTGGAAGTTAAATGGAAATGAGGAGAACCATTTGCTTTTAGTCGCTTTCCATTCTGTAAAGATGTTATTTTTGCAGAGTTGTAGACTGCTGGGAAGAAAGCTTGTTCCTGAGTCTAAGTTATACCCGTTAGGAAACAAATTGCAGTGTCCATTTTTGAACGTACTTGAGAGTTTCAGAAGCATTCTTTATTGGTCTAACATGGATCCTGTTGGGTGATTTAATACAATCAATATAATTTTGCTGAGGGCAGGAGGATTTTCCTCTGGAAAATAGTCAATCACTTCAAAACTCAGCTGCCTGATGTTGTTTCAGTGCTAAATTGTCTGATGCTTGCTAAGGCCATTGAAGTTAGGCCAGCACAATTTTGTTGACTTATGCCAGTAATGGACATCTCTCCTCATATCTGCTTGTTATAAGTGCAAAGTAGCACTCTTGCTAGTTTCAGCAAGCCTCCATTCATGCTTCCACCCCGAAGGTGTGCAAGCAGAACTTAACATGACAAATGCCAGGATTCATGTGGCCGTGCTGCCATTTGCACTTGCAATATTTACAGCCCTACTAGCAAAGGTGAAAAGAAAACTTGATGCATTCCTCCAGTTAGTGTCAGATGCATGCTTCTGCTTTTTGGAAGTCATGTGGTTTCTGAAAGAAAGCATTACAGGGGGCAGTGATACAAGGTTGTTTATAGGATTATAATGTGGCTCTTTCTGCCCGTCTAGTGGCTGGACTAAGTGTAACTGTTCAGTACTTATGAGCCTTGGTTTTATTAGCTCAAGAGGATGAGACTTACATCAGAGATCCTGTTTTCAGTTTTTGATGGAGAGATTGCTCAGTCTGTGCAACTCCATGGCAAGCTTGCAAACCAATTGATTGAAACACAAAGTCCTCTAATGTTCAGGGAGTTTTTCCAATGTGTTTGTATTTAAGGTGCTTTTTTGCAATCATTGCAGGAAGCTCCTGTAGTGGCGAGAGCAGCCCTGTTCCTCGAGTGTGCACGCTTTGTTCACCGCTGTAATCGTGGCAACTGGCCTGAATGGATGAAGGGCCACCATGTGAACATTACTAAGAAAGGCCTGTCCCGCGGACGTTCTCCTATTGTGGGCAACAAAAGGAACCAGAAGCTGCAGTGGAATGCAGCTAAGCTTTTCTACCAGTGGGGAGATGTAAGTGTTTGTTTCTCTTCTACTTACATTAAAAAATATAGCCAAATGTGAAGATAATTGGATCCTATACAGAATTTCAGTTCCAGTAAAATGGGGACTCATAAGCCTCCCTTCCAACTTGACTTTGCAGCCTGCCAGAATTAGTTCTTCTCCTAATAGGAACAGACTTTGTTAGGACACAACAGTGTGCCCTTCCCTCCCCTCCACTCCCCCTGCTTTGTTGCCTCTGAGGATCCACTTGGTCCGCTCTGCCATTTCCAGCACTTGTCATATGTGAATGCCTAAGGAACAGTAAAAGCAGGGTGTGTGATACTACTTGCTTTTTTCTAGCTTTGAAATATTTTTAGCCTAGGGCTTCTTGAGCTGGATGTGCTACTGTATATTTAGTAATAGATTTCTCTTTGACATACTTACTCAGTCTCTCTTTGCACCCACAGAAACTGTTAGCACTCATCATTCTTTGGCAAGGAATTCTACAGGGCTACTACATGTCATCTAAGGAACTTTCTCTGTTTGCTTTGAGCTTGGCTTCTTCAAGTTTTATTTGATTACATGAACCAGGCAACTGCGCTGTTTGGCCCTGTCAGTGCTACTTGCAATTCCTTTGGAAACCCACCAGGGTATACCTGCTGAAGGCCTGACACTTATTGCAAGTAATTTCACACAATTCAAAAAAGTGGGAGAAGTTTCTTTGACCTCTATGGTGCCTGTTACATATGTCTGTCTGGAAGCAAGCTTTATGCCTCTGACCTCTTCTCACAAACCCAGAGATTTTTACAGTGAGCGTGATTAAAAAAAAAAAAAAAAAAAAAAAAAAGATGAGAAAAAGAGACAAAAAATCCAAGGCTTAGGGGAATTCGAAAAACATGTATTCTGCAGTCTTGGAGTACTTACATAAGCCATGCCAAAAAAGCCTTGCTGACCTGTATTCTCTTAGGTTAAGCCAATGCATGCTTCTCAGTGGAGCACACTGTAGGGAACCTTGAGCTAGTGCTGACCATGTCAGTACATTCCCACTGCAAAACGCAGCCCAGAGGGAGAACCTAGCTAGCATCTGAGCACCCAGGCTAACATGCTTTGTCTCTTGGCAGCTCTTCTCCTTCCATCTCTAAAGCTAACTCAGGGAATGCTACCAGGGCACCATACTCTCTTGTTACGTATCAAACACAAGTGACTATCTTAATAACAGCACTAATACCAAAGTTCCTTGGAAAAGTACATAGTGTGAAAGTATTTGCTTTCTGTGAGGTCATCACCTTAGCCTAGCTCCTTTGAGAACTCTTTCTCAGTGGAGAACATAGGATTACATAGTCCTTGTATTTTTGCATGTGTTGCTGACAGTCAAGACTATCTCTGTTTGTGGATTCCATGCTTCTAGACATTCCTTTTTTTCAGAGTCTGAGAAAAATCGGAGCAAGCACGTCAGGAACTGGTAAAGCCAGTTAGATTCCACCTTAGCTGCCATTTTTAGAGACTGAAATAGCCTGAGCTGGAAAAATTCCAGGAAGGTTTTCTTTTTAAAACGTTAAAAGTACAACTTCATGATGCAAGGTCACAAGAAAGGACCCAGGGAAATGTGATGGCAGGCAACTTGGTGTAATTCTTTTCCCCTTAACTTTAATGGCATCGTAAGACTTACCTGGATACATTCTGCCTGCTAGGAATAGCATATGTTTGGTGGCTGCTTAGGAATGTCCCAGAAGGGAAAAGCCTTACTTTTACTTTTACTGTAAGGGAGGAGAAGAATTGGAAAGTAGTCTTTACAGTGCACATTTCTTCTCTTTTTACTGCAAGGTGTCCTGCCCCTCATTAATATTTGTGTTTCTTCTCACTGGAGTCTAGGACAGTACAGTTACCCACAGCATCACTAGCCCCCAATCAAGCTCATGCTTCAGGATTGGTCTGCACCAAACACTGCTGAGGTGCAATTCCTTTATGTCCTTTATGCTGAATAATGGGCAAGGCTGGTCCTCTGGCACTGCTTCTCCTCCCAGAAGCTGATTCAAATTAAGCTGGCTGCGAGTATAAGTGGCAGCCACCAGCCAAGCCCGTAGGGCTGGAACCCTGCAAGCTGTGCTCCTCAGGTGGCTGCTTTTGTTGGCTCTGACCAGATTCCAACCAGATAGGCTGAACTATAAGGAGAAACAGCTCTCTGTTGCTGTAGTACAGGCACCTGCTGTAGAACATGCTGCCATTTCTGTGTGTTAACCTGCCCATTTCACCATGGGTAGTATCAGCATGAAGGGCGGTATGACTGCACTCATATAGCTCCTAAGCAGTTCCAGTGCCAAGAAGACGGGCTACCTCACCCAGCCCATCTCTGCCTTCATGCTGCCAGATCCTAGTCAGCACTACAGCACACCATCCTTGCTGCTTAGTGGCAGCAGAGCTGCTGCTGTGGAAGGAAGATTCTTGGACAAAGAGAAAAGACTATATTAATCTCTGAATGCACTGAGGCCTTGTTCTTTTTTCTTTTTTTTTTTTTTTTTTTTCTTTTCCTTGCAGTAAATAAGGCTGGAAATTTGTGCTCATTAGGGATTCTTCCTTGTCTATCAGTGCTCATTAATTGTGATATAGAATGCTATTGTCAAAGTTTAGTGAGATCAAGAATAAATGTAAAACATTTTTTTCCTCACACAACTCCTTTAATTCAGCCTCCCTAATACTTATTGGAGAATAACAGTGGTAAACCCTTTCTACCTGAGGTAAGGTTTGGACTGCTCCTAATAGTGATAAAGCCTACTGAATCAACCAACCTCACTTGTTATGCTCCTTTTTGAAACAACACAATCTTAAATCTATTCTAATTAGGTTAGTCTGTCACTGCCTTTGGCTGCTACTGTTAAGATGCATTTTCTTTTTAAGTGTGGCATGCTCTCTGTTTGCTAGGAAAACCAAGCATAATTCATGCAGATAATACTTCAGGAATTCAGTGCTCATTAGGTAGGAAGCTGTGGGATTATGTATGATTGCTTTAATATTAGGGTGGACAACACAGTGTAAATAATATGTGATAAAGTACTACTTTGTGGAGAGGCATGCAGTACATTTCTTCCTTTAAAAGCCTGAAACATGAAAAAATTGAGGGAAATGTGGAGTTTATTTAGCGATGTGCAAGCTCACAGACAGCTGAGATTAGCAACTATTTGCATCAGCTTGCAAACCACAACAATATCACCTTATTTTCTTTGTGTAGCAAGAGTCTACCCTCTTCATAGTTGCTGGATTTCAAAAGGACTACTTAGTAGCAAGGAAGAGCAGCTGTAATAAGTGCCTGTTTATGTATTTCTGCGTCACTTCAGCCGAGACAGCAAAACTATATAGTGCTGGCATGACTGTCAGTTCTGACTTTAGAAGATTCAGAAGTTCTTTTAGTATCTTCCTCTGAAACTATCCCAAAATCAAAAAAGCCAAAAGACAAGTACTGATAAAAATTCTGTAATTAAACACGTATCCTCCCTTACAGATTTCACAGAACAAAGTTTTACATACTATGTTCTCTTCACCTACCTGCAGTAAAGAAAGTTAAGGAAATCCTTAATAGCTCTGAAATGTTTTAGGAGGAATGCATTCTTCTTGCTAACACACCCTTATCTGTAGCTTTACTGATAGCACCATGAGGGTGGTTTACATGCTGATAATGATGCTGGCAGACAGCCACAAATAAACCATCAGTGCCTTTCTGGAAAATGTAACAGTATTCAGTGGAAATCTGTCTGTCTGTGTTCTTTACATGGATTCCCTCTACATCATTGCCCATGCATGCTCCCAGCTTTTATAAGCATATTCTTAGTTCACTTTTTGGAAAGTGCATCTCCTTTAAAGATAGAAGCAGGCTTTCCCATGGGCATTCAGCAGTTTTGTGGAGGAAACAGGGGCTGTTATTGGATTCCTAAGTCACAGGATAGTTTCTTAAACAGAAGGCGTACACTCTGAGTGGAAAGGCTTAGCAAAAGTGTGGAACACACATATCAAGGGGAGAAAAAAAAGTGGAAGAAATGCATGCAAAATAATGGCATAATCTCCTCCTCCCTATCATGTAGGTTGGGTGTTTGTGTTGTTATCTAACCAAATCTGCAAAAAATTTCACCCTGAAAATTGACACTGTTTGCAAATTTTGGATTAAAAAATGGGGAAATAAATTATGGTCTTCATAGTAATTAATCTTCTTTCATCTCTTTCTCTACTTTACTGTACTTCACAGATGATAAAGCCAGGACATTCTGTTCTGGCTGGAACATCTCCACAGCCTGCATGGGCCAAGCCCTTGACCACCAGTGAGTTGGCCTGAAATTCTCACCTCCTTGTGCTTTCTCTTCCTACCTGTCTGCAGGCAATCGGCGTCCGCCTCAACGAGCTGTGCCATGCTGAGAGTGAGAGCCCTGCCAACCTGCTGGGCCTCATTTATGATGAGGAGACCAAGAGGCGCCTGAGAAAGGAGGATGAGGAAGAAGACTTTTTAGATGACAGTAAGGAGACTCCCTTTACTACAAGAACCCCCGCTTGTAAGAACCTCTGTTTTAGGAGCACTTAATTTTTCTTCTCTTTTCATCCTCTTGCCACCCAGCTGTATTTCCCAGTCCCTCACCTTCACCCCAGCTTTCTCCCCTGTTCTTTCCGTGCCTAGATGTACAACATGACAGATGGGTAGCAGCACTGAGAAACTGAAGGAAAAGGGCAGGAAACCAGACAGTGAGTTGCAGTTCCTGTATAAATCATAGAATCATTTAGGTTGGAAAAGACCTTTGAGATCATTAAGTCCAACCGTTAACCCAGGACTGCAAAGTCCAGCACTAAACCATGTCCCCAAGCACTGCATCTACACATTTTTTTTAAACACCTCCAGAGTTTGTGATTCCACCACCTCCCTGGGCAGCCTGTTCCAAAGCTTGACCACCATTTCAGTGAAGAAATTTTTCCTAATATCCAATCTAAACCTCCCCTGATATAACTTCAAGCCCTTTCCTCTCGTCCTGTCAATTGTTATGTGGGAGAAGAGACCAACCCCCACCTGCCTACAACCTCATTTCAGGTAGTTGTAGAGAGTGATAAGGTCCCCCCTGAATCCTTTTTCTCCAGACTAAACACCTGCAGTTCCCTCGGCCACTCCTCATCTTACTTGTGCTCCAGACACTTCCCCAGCTCCGTTGCCCTTCTCTGGACACACTTTAGCACCTCAACGTCCCTCTTGTAGTGAGGAGCCCAAAACTGAACATGGTATTTGAGGTGCGGCCTCACCAGTGCCAACCAGGTACAGAGGGACAATCGCTTCCCTGGTCCTGCTGGCCACACTGTTTCTTGTACAAGCCAGGATGCTGTTGGCCTTCTTGGTCACCTGGGCACACTGCTGGCCAATGTTCAGCCAGACATCAACCAGCGCCCTCAGGTCATTTTCCACCAGGCAGCTTTCCAGCTGCTCTTCCCCAAGCCTGCAGCGCTGCGTGAGGTTATTGTGACCCAAGTGCAGGACCCAGCACTGAGCTTTCTTGAACCTTGTACAACTGGCCTTGGCCCATGGGTCCAGATCCCTCTGCAGAGCCTGCCTGCCCTCCAGCAGATCAACACTCCCCCACAACTTGGTGTCATCTGCAAACTCACTGAGGGTGCACTCAATCCCCTCATCCAGATCGCTGATAAAGATACTAAACAGAACTGGGCCCTATACTGAGCCCTGGGGAACACCACTTGTGACCGGCTTGCCCACTGGCTTTAACTCCATTCACCACCACTCTCTGGGCTCAGCCATTCAGCCAGGTTTTTACCCAGAAAACAGTACACCTGTCCAAGCCATAAGCAACTTGTTTCTCCAGGAGAATGCCATGGGAGATGGTATCAAAGGCTTTACTGAACTCTAGGTAGACAAAATCCACAGCCTATCCCGCATCCACTAGGTGGGTCACCTTGTCATAGAAGGACATCAGGTTTGTCAAGCAGGACCTGCCTTTCATAAACCCATGCTGGCTGGGCTTTATGCCCTGGTTGTCCTGCATGTGCTACATGATGGTGCTCAGGATGGTCTGCTCCATAACCTTCACCAGCACCAAGGTCAGGGTGTCAGGCCTGTAGTTCTCCAGATCCTCCTTCCAGCCCTTCTTGTAGATGGGCATCACATTGGCTAATGTCCAGTCTTCTGGGACCTCTCCAGTTTGCCAGAACTGTTATAAATGATGGAGAGCGGCTTGGTGAGCTCCTCTGCCAGCTCTCTCGGTAACCTCAGGTGGATCCTATCCCGACCCATAGACTTGTGTGTGTCCAAGTGGAGCAGCAGGTAACTGACCATTTCCTCCTGGACTGTGGGGGCTTCATTCTGCCCCTCATGCTTATCTTCCAGTTCAAGGGGCTGAGTACCCTGAGGGTAACTGGTCTTGCTGTTAAACACTGAGGCAAAGAAAGCATTAAGAACCTCAGCCTTTGTCACTATGTTTCCCATACCCACATCCAATAAAGGATGCAGATTATCCTTGGCCCTCATTTTTTTCTAATGGATTTGTAAAAACATTCTTTGTTATCTTTTATGGCAGTGACCAGCCTGAGCTCTAGCTGGGCTTTCGCCTTTCTGATCTTTGCCCTGCATAACCTCGTGACATCCTTACAGTCCTCCAGAGGTGCCTGACCCTTCTTCCAAAGGTGGTAAACTCCTTCTTTCCCCGAGTTCCAGCCAAAGCTCTCTGTTTGGTCAGACCAGTCTTCTCCCCTGCTGGCTTGTCTTTCGGCACACAGGGACAGCTCGCTCCTGTGCCTTTAAGATTTCCTTCCTGAAGAATGTCCAGCTTTCCTGGACCACTTGGCCCTTCAGAGCTATCTCCCGCGGGGCTCTGCCAACCAGGCTCTTATACAGGCCAAAGTCAGCACTCCGGAAGCGCAAGGCAGCGGTTCTGCTGAGCACCCTCCTTAACTTCTCCAAGAATTGAAACCTTTCTCATCTCATGATCACTATGCCCAAGATGTCCTCCGACCACCACATCACCCACCAGTCCTTCCCCGTCTGCAAACGGCAGGTCCCGCAGGGCATCTCCCCAGGCTGGCTCCCTGCCCAGCTGTGTCAGGGAGTATCTTCCACACACTCCAGGAACCTCCCCAGGCTGTTTCCTCTCTGTTGTGTTGTATTTCCAGTGGACATCTGGTAGATTGAAGTCCCCCACAAGTACAAGGGCTAGCAAATATACGTATGTATACTGGCAACTGCAATTATAAGCAGGGTAAAAATTTATTTCTTGAGTCGAATTTCTGTCACCCAAGTGCCAAAAGTGCTTCAGACTCCCATTCTTCCCAGTTATTTCTGCCAGAACATTTGTATAAGATTAGCTGCTTTTCTGTTTCTTAAGATTGAAGAGTCATCTCCTTACCTGATGTGAATTGGCACAGCTCTACCAGAGGCTTTTAAATCTTGACTTCAGTATATTTGCCTGATTCTCAGACAGAAATACAGTACAGTGGTATAAAAAGTATCATTAAAAATCTGTGTAACAAGATGAGTAAAACACACACAGTTGTGCCTGTGTGCATGTATGGGTGGGAGGGGTGACAGATCACTGATTCTGAAAGTCTAGATAGGCATGCAAATTATAAAAAACACTGTGAATTAAAACAAATTAAGTCAAGCACATACTGTTGTAGATGTAGGTGAAGGTGGTATCAAAGTTTATGTCCTCTCCAGATGTCATTTGTATATATGTGTGTGCTGTAATGTACAGGTTCCTGTGTACATGTACTGTTGTTCACCATTGATGTAGTGTGCTAGCACTGTTTTATCTTCTGGTTTCTTTTTCTGTGGTTCTGGGTTTGTTCTTACTGCATACAGGCCCACTTTGGAGTAGAGAGGAGTAGCTGGGAGCAGTGGAATGGCACTTGTGGGAAACAATCTCAAGAGAAGGTATTGGCCCTAAGCTAGACCTTCATATGTGCCACTGTAGTGTGCTAGTGCTAGCTACGTGAATGTGGGTGGCTGTTCTGGGTATTTTATTTGCCCTCTAGGAGATATATCTAAAGCAGGAGGTGGGTGCACCCGAAATTTCCCCTTTTCTGCACCATGAATGAACAACTGCATTTCCATGACTGAGTGACAGAATAGACTTTCTTGTCCCTGTTCAGCCACAGATACTAGGCACTCAAGGGGGTGTGGAACTGCTTTTTTAAAGGGTTGCCTAAAAGAAGTAAACAGAGAGAACAGGTTGTGGTCTAGCAAGCCATTTAAAAGCTTAAGTACTCTCCTGAAAGCCAGGGTCTGAAAATAACTGATTTGCATTCCTGATGAAGGCAGAGACTTTCCAAAAGCTGACCTGTGTGCTGTTGGGAGTAGACTGAGAAGAATAAAATATGCAGTTGGATATTCCGTTACACTGTACGTCTCATCTGTATCTGATAGTTCAGATTATTTTAGTCCCTACAAAGTCCATACATAATTCATTACTGGTAATGCATACAGAGGAATTAGCAAGCATCACAGAGTTAATGTGGTTTTAACTGATCCATGCAGTGTCCTCTCACTTGTTTGGTTCAGACTGTTTCTTTGCCAAAAGTAATTAGATCATACATGGGGGAAAGCAAGTGAAAACACAAATATCTCAGAAATGTATGTAGATGGTAATATCAGGCATTATTAAAAAATGGGTATGGTCAGTTGATTTTACAACTAATTTTATTTTTTTTTTTCCCTGTCCATTATCCTAAACATTATTTTTCAAATTGATCAAGCACTGAAGAAACCTTTATACTTCTCAAGCTTTGAATGGCATTAGATGGGTTACAAAGTATAAGGCTTTTGAAGCTGATTGTTTAGATGCAGTTGAGACAAAACTCCAAGTATTTTGATAATCCTGCTTCCCTTTCCCAGTTTTGTTTTATGTTAAGCATTTGAATGGATAATTTGATTAAGCACTTTGAATTTTTTTTCCTTGATTATCTCTAAATAGCACTTGGATTCGCTGCACAAATAAAGAAGCCTGACTTCAAAGGAGGCTGTCTTTTCCAGTTATCAGGGTAGTAATTAATAACAGGCACAGTACCTCTTTGCTGGCTAGTCATAATTCCATGTGTTTTGAGAAATTTTCCTATATTTGAAAGTGACTCTTTTCTAGAACTGCATATTTGGCTGAATGCAAAACTGTAAACAGGAAGAAGGGTGTCTACCTGTTAACTTGTATAAGTTTTAAAAGAGGTGTATATAAAATGCTGTAAGATCATGTTAGTTTAGTAGGTACCTCACCGTAATACACTATAATATATACTATAGTACACTACAGTGTTACTTCACTATAACAAAATATAATACATGCTATAGTACACTACAGTGTGTTAGTACTGTTGCATATGCTGGTAAATACATGGATTCATACTTGTTTGACTGTTACTTTTAGTGTAGGAATAGTAGCATAGAGAGAAGTCTGGGTTCTCCTTGTTTTTAGTGCAGCTTGCATTGTGGACCATATGTGAAAATGTCAATCACCTCTTGGTTCCGGATTCTGTGTAATCCCCTTGCTCACCATAGAAATATTTTTTTCCCAGGCACTGTGAACCCTACCAAATGTTGTTGTCCTTTTGCACTGAAAATGGCGGCCTGTCAGCTTCTCCTGGAGATAACCACTTTTCTCCGAGAGACCTTTCCCTACATGCCCAGGCCACGTACTGAGCCTCTTGTGGTAAGTGGACAACACACTGTGGAGAAGGAGCCATGGCCACCAAAGTCATTGGGCTCTGAGCCTGTCTGAGGAGAGGCAGGGTGGGGCAGTGGCTCAAGTGGATCTCTGACGGGGAGAAAGGAGCCCTTGTCTGGTGAATGGAAGATGGGCAGGGCGCTCAAATGGGTTGATTAAGAAGGTAAGACTGTGGAAGCACATGCACTGGAAGTTCAAGAAAGTTTCAGAATAGAGAAGAGGGTAGCAGATGGATTGAGAAACTAGTGTGGGGGACCTGAGAGGGGTGGGAGATGGACTGCAGGAGGTGACAGCTCATGTGCTACCTAGCTGATTAGGAGGGCCAGTTGACAGAGAACTGAACAAGGCAGATAGAAGACAGGAAAAGGATGGTTTACAGAGAATTTGCTGGAGCTTAAAACTTGCAGATTTTTCGTTTGAGTTAAACAACAGAATTGAAGGGACTTGGGGGGAGAAAGAAAAGAGACAAAAGAAGTGAGGAAAGAAAGTCTCTGTGAGACTGAGAGGCACAGACAAATCCTGACATGAATAGTAAGCTAAATGACTGATAGGTGACAACTAATTTTGTGAATAGCAGAACCCATGAAACCTGATTTCCAGTGGTTCACTCTTGTGTGGATTTTCTTATGACTAATGTGGTTTAATGCTGCCTTCAGTCTGTTGTTTCACAAAATACACAGGCACTTAGTTATCTTTTGTCAAATTGGGTTGAAGGTGACCATCAGCTCTTTAGAGGTGGTGGGAATGGCATGAGACAAGAACTGAGTGGCAAACATGCAGTTTCATCTTATAAGCCTGATTTCATTAGGAAATCAGGATAAAAATTATAAAGAAAGAATGAGAAGTTAAATTTCCAAGTGAACACGAAGGCTTTAGCCCTGCTATTCCAGTTTTTGTTAATGACACTTAGATCATATTTTGCTGATGACAGTTGTGCTTGACAGGCTGATTTGGCTGAGCATTACTGTAATTAAGTTATGAAATTTATTTCAAAGGCTTTAGATGACCTATGATGAAGTGACTCAGCCCCCAGGTATGCAAGAAGGCCAATTTTAAAAAACAGGGATAAATTCAGCAGAAATCTTCCTAAACACTTTCTTGATATTTTTACCATGTAATAAATGACTGCGTCCAAAAGCAGGATAATACCAGGGTTTAGAATTCATTTCAGTTAAGTAGTTAGGCTTGGAACTAAGAATATGCTGGGTAATGAAGGTCAACAGAATTTGTGCTTTTGTGCCAGACAGAGATGTAACTGATTAATAGCTTTCCAGACTTGTTTATGGGATAGAAGGAGGAGGAATTATTCTGTGATGCGTAGGCAGAAGAAACATTAAGGTCACATTATGCAAGAGCCTATTAGAGAAAACGGCCATTGAGTGCTGCTTTTAACTTTGTATGGAGAAAAAAAACCAAAAAAAACCCAAAAACCAAAAACATGGAAGTTTTCAATTCTAGAGATACTACAGACCATTATTTTAGGCACCCAACTTTTCATATCCCAGGTTTTGTTATTGAGGAAAATAAAATATTTCCCTTATGGCAATCAACTGTTAGCTTTTCTGACAATCACTTATAATTTTCCCTGGAGATGCAAAGCTGACTGCAAATGGTTTGGGAACTTCAGCTGGTGTTAGATAGGCTAGTTAACCCATTTCAGCACAGCTCAGTCTAGAACATATGTTTGAGAAGACCATTTTTTATTTATGTATTTATTTTCAAACCCACTCTTAGAGTAGCAGGCTTTGTCACTACCCAAGTAACTCACAGTAACTTCTATGGGAGTTTTGTGTGCAAATTCCAGTATAAGATCTCCTGAGCCTACAGAATTTTATCTGGAATTTTTGGATAAATTCAGTGATATTATCATTCACATTCATCAACCATTTATCCACAGCAAGGAACTTTGTGTCATCTTAGATTTTAGCTCGTTCCATCTTGGGTGGGGAGATCTCAAAGCTGATGATATCCCCAGTCAAAAAGCACAAATGGTGTTCTAAAAGAGCCCGGCATTTTAACTGTGTTTGCCAGCGTGGGAGTTCGCAGTCATTCTTTCTCTTTTTTTAGCTGTGGTTAGAGAAAGTGGATGATAATCCACAGCTTGTGGGATTTTAGGACTTCTGCTTTTTTGGCCCAAGCTGGTAGCCAGTAGATTGCACAAATGGTGCCATTTCTGTTAAAAGGAGAAAATGAGGGTGCAAAGTAGTTTCTCTCTGGTGCAATGGTGTTTGTTTTCTAGAATTTAAGTGCAGTCAATGCTTTTAATACTCCCTGTTTTCCTCTGTGTCCCTTCAGCCTGATCTGCACACATAAAGCTTTCTGTGGGCCATGCTGTCACGGCTGTCACACTGCAGCTAGCTTTCTCTCAGCTTCTCTGCCTCTGATGAGTACAGTAGCAATGCATTCCCTAACCAACGACAAGGAGCCTTTTGGAGCAGAGACCTAACCATCCTCCCCACATCTTGGGCAACAGTCACCTTTTATTGCCACCTATCCATTAGGGACCATTTATGTGATTTATGTGTTTTCCCTCTTGTGAACTTGCAGACAGGGTGCCAATTCACTCAGCATTGTTCACCAGGCCCGTGTGTTAACACCTCTTAATTCTTCCATCCTGATAGCATGGCTCAGTGCGCTGCAAGCTCAAAGAATAGCTGGATTAGAAAATGTCAGGGTAGATGGAGAACTGTGTGGTAGAAATAAATTCCCATCTAAAGCGGTTCTTCCTGAAGCTTCTGTGGTTGCAGTGGAAAGCATGGGGGCTCATACCGCTCGCACATCTGTGTGGTCTCTACATTCTGATACAGGATCTGGAGAGCTGCAGGCTGCGTCTGGACCCTGAGATGGATCGGCACAGGTATGAAAGAAAGATCAGCTTTGCTGGGGTTCTGGATGAAAATGAAGATTCAAAGGATTCCCTGCACAGCAGCAGCCACACCCTCAAATCTGAGGCTGGTTTCGAGGAGAAAAAAGGTTTGTCAGCACAATGAGGCTTTTGTATTCTCAGGGCTTGTGAAGTGGCGCTTGATTTTATGTTTTCATTTGCATAGACTGTGTTAAAAAGCAGGCGGCCATGGAGTCACGTGGCTTTGAATCATTTCTGAGATGCTTCTGGCCTTCTGGGTTCAATATAATAAATGTGAGAAGCAAAGATGTTAAATTTTACGAAACACTGCTATGACTGAAACCGATTGAGAGCATTGCAAGATTTCTAAAAAGGAGGATGCCTTGATTCAAACTGTCTCTCAGTGAGATGCTGAGAGAAGCATCACTATTTGATTCACTTTAAAAATAAAGATCAAAAGTGTTCTTGATTGGTTTTTATTCTGATTACAGTTTTTAGTTTTGGGGAAACCACAGAGGGAAGACTGTGATCTTTCTGTGAAAATTTGTACTGGTTTGGAAGTCATGGCATCTCACAGAATTAGTGGTTGATCACTTGATCTCTTGAATTCTTTGCTACCACATGAAAAACACACACATGTGTGGCTTTTGATGGCTAGCAGATTATTGTTACCAACATATTGTATACTGTACAAGCAAACCTCAAGCTCACTGTGTTTGCTGAGAACAGCAGATTGTTTCCATTTTTGAGCCATCTCATGCAAAACTCACATACTATCTGATGGTACAAGTGTTGCAATACAATAGACAGTCATCGTGCGTATTTGCAATTAGTGGCTAAACTGCTAGGCAGTTACCTGTAAATGATTCTCCCTCTAAAAAGTCTTGTAGAACTGTTTAAATTCTGTCTCATAATAGCCATATAAAGGTGTGGATGTTTGAATGATAATTTTGATGATTGCTTGAAAAGGATAAATGTTTGATGATCATTTGAAAAGGATAGAGTCTGTGGCTGGTTATCCTCTAGGAACTGTAATGTGTATTAATGATTCAGAGGAGCTTTTACTGACTTCAGGGGGATTTGGATAAAGTTTGCATTGTCTTCAGCTGTGACCCTGCCACAATTACTGGAGAAAATATCAGAACTGCATCCAAGACTCACATGGTGTAAAACTGCCTCCAAGATTGTGTCAGGTGAGACAGCCCATGAAGATAGCGAGGTATCCACCTGAGAAAGCTGGATAAACTCATGCTCAACCCCATTTTTTGTACCCTTGGTATATTGGCAGCCCAGAGAAGCGCACAGCCTTATGGTCTGTCTGACAGTCTAAGATCAGTAGGATAAGATGTCTCTAACTATTTAGATGAGGAAAAACTTTGTTTGGGGCTTGGGTTTTTTTGAAGGTAGTTGTGTCGATTACTTGAAACAACTTTTCAGCCTCTTGGGCAGCAGTCCCATCCACTGGGATGTTACCTGAGTGGGAGAGTGCCTACAAGCATACAGTCCTGCTGGAAAATGCTGGTCTCTAATTGTCCTATTTTTATTAGAGACAATGCTGACTTAGGTTTTCCTTCATGTGTTGTTGTGCTACAGGCATCATGCAGAATTGAGTTATTTTTGCAAAGACAGTATTAGCTTTCTACATCCTTGTCTCTGTCAAAATACATTTTCCCTGCAGTTTGAGCTTGATTTTTTTTTTTTCCCCACTCTCCCTTTTCCCTAAGCTGTCATGTAGTATTCCTTTACTAAAATTGCCTCTTTAATGCATTTTAGAGATGGGAAAAGTGATTCTGGTAGGAAGGCTGAATCCTAATATACTAATATACTCTAGGAAAAATATATTTGCAGTATTTTGGAAGGTAAATAAATGCAAGATAATGTTATATTTAAAATTACAATAATGATGTTCTTGTCTCTGGCCACAGCATATTCTTCTGGGGATCCGCCTGGGCCAAACATAACCGATGCTGAGGCATCTTTCATAATCTGCACTCTTCTAGATAAGAAAATGCTGTATGAATGTAACTAAATTTTTCTTGCCTGCAGTGACAGGTTTCTTTACCTCAACCTCTTTAATAAGTACTAATCTGTTTCCTTTCATTTTTTCCGGAGTGTTAAAAACTTTGCTCTCATTGCTTACCCCAGGTGTGGCTTAACAGCTATCCAAAAGCTACGAGTTTACTGTATAGAATCTGCTCCAGGTAGGTCTGAAATACAGACACTAAAGCTAGGTAGAGGCAAGCTCTCAGAGGATCATATATAGTATTTGTGTGCTAAAATGGGGTTCTGCAGACTTCATGCAATGCAGTTACAAGTGTTTAAGTGGTTTGGTGTTCAGGGGAACTGAGCCACTCTATTGAGGCTAATCTGAACAGAATTCAAGCAGTAGAGATTGCTAAGGAACTCAGCGTGGTCACTTGGAGGGAGATTCTCTGGTCACTCAGCAGTGATTTGCCCAGCTCATTCACGAGGACTGAGGAGTAGCTCTCAAAAGCTATCCACCTGTCTTCGGCCAGGACATTAGCCACTGGAAATGGGAGTGGGAATTTGGTTCTGGAGGAATTAGGGGCACTCTCAGGAGTAAAGGTGTGTTTGATTTTTCCTGAAGCCAAACCACAATTCTATTAAAGTATTTTGCTTTCCCGTGGTATCCAAAAAGCTGTATCCTGTTCATTCTCAACAACACACCAAAAGGTAATCGATCACACATGGCCTTGCCTGATTAGATCTGCAGTAAAATGACTGAGTGTTGCAACATTTGGACTGACATTCTGCCATGTACTGCCTTTGAACTAAAAGGAGAATGAAAGTGCAAACGGTTGGTGCTTTGAACATTGAACCATTTCATGTCTGTGCTCATCAAAAATGCAGAGTGTCAATGGATGTTGTTAATGCCTGAAAGCTGCTGATTTGTCTGAAGGAGAGGATCTACGTGCTCCCGTTTCCTCTAAAGCATTCTAATGACGAAGAGTAACATGCAGAGACACGGATTTATGCAAATCTTACTTCAAAGAAGTCTTGCGTGCTAACCTCATGAAGCAGACTACTCTTCTGCAGTCACACGTGCTGTATGAATAAATAATTGATCCTACTGCAGAGCTCAGTGAGGTTTACAGAACCCAGGCCCACAGGAAAATAGGTTTGTCCACGGTGCCTTGTTCATGCTTGGGATTCAGCCATCTATCCCTAGCAAGAGGTGATTCTGCACTAATGTAAACCCCAGGGGCTGGCAAAGAAAACTGCAATTTACATCCTTTGGGCAGATCCTGTTTCCTGTCGGGAATTGATTCAAATTGGTGTAAATCGTAGGTTTTCTTTGTCCATATTTTGGGTTTCTATTAGAACAGCTGACTCTACTTGCTAGTGGTTGAACGAGGGCTAGTTCCAAATACAGACAAGGCCTGAGGTGACGTACCAGGTCTCCAGGAAATGAGGTGCTGAACACATTTCCGTAAAGCATCTTTACTGCCTGATTGACAGAGCTGCATTGGCGGTGGCTTTGGAAGGGAGGCTCTGGCCCCACATTCCTTGGTAGAAGAAAAAGACGCTGCAATACAGGCTGGCAGCAGCGGGTCGGGAGGGAGGGGAGGGCCAGGATATCTTTCTTTTTTAAATGGGGAAAAATTAAGGGGAAAAAAGTCCTTTTTTATTCTTTTAATACAGTTCCCAGCAGGAAGATCAGGATAGGAGGCTCCCGCTTGCTCCAGATTAAAGGAACCCGCAGTTTCCGGGTGAAGAAGGGGGGTTCCCTTTCCAGCATTCGCCGGGCCGGCAGCCTAAAGAGCACCAAGTTATCACGGCAGGACTCAGAGTCTGAGAATGAGGAGCTGCAGCTGTCCCACAGCAGGGACACTGTCACTGATATAGGTAACTTAGACGAGTGGGTGGAAAGGGAGGGGACAGTAGGCAGGACCTAAACTCTCGATGTGATTGCAGCAGAGCTAGAAATGATGAGAGACCCCCATCCCAGCAGGCTAGGAAAAACCTAGGCTTCTTCGTAGGGACTGCCTGAACTAGTACCTGGGAGGAACATGGTTCAAATCCCGGGTGCAGCGTTGGCTCCGTGCACAGGTTGTCAATCGAGAGCTCCGTGTTAGAGCATGAACTCTTGGAATGCTGATGCCTGCCAGCCAAACGCATGCTGTCTTTAGGGGAGCATATGCACGTGTGTATATGCACATACACACACCCCTAAACTGTATGATATAATGAATCCATGAGGTTATATGCATATATGGTATTTTATTGTCCATAGTAACAGATAGGAGATAAATATATATGTGAAGACATGCCCTTCATATTCTGTGTAGGGTATGATGTCATTGACATGTTGTGTGACATGTAATATATATATTCCTATATGTAGAACATAACATGTACATGCTACATACTATATTTCTGCATATTGGCATATACATATATTTTTACAGCTTGCAGATGCTTTCCTTAGTCTTCGAAAGATGAATCACCATATATTTATCTTATGGAAACCAAATGCGCATCCTGCCACGAGAAATCTCCTTTACAGCTTAACTAAAGGGGCTCCCTCTGCTAGGGGTGTTAACAAAAACCTACAGTTTGGATACATTTGGAGCTGAAATAACCTCCCAGGCTTAATGGTCATTTTTATGTTGCCCATAAGATGCTTCAATATGTTAACATGGAGACTGGGATCACCTGTTCTGTAGACTTTGGCAAGTCACAGTTCACTTAAAAAGGGAAAGAAAGGATTAACCACAATTCATCCCCAGCCATCTCTTAACAGCATTAATGTTAGTTTTATAGGAAGCCTATAGGTTATACAACAGCTGGAGGAAATACAGGGATCAGTGAAGTTCCTGGAGAAATCTCCCTTGCCTGAGTTCTTTAGGACTAGCATGCTAGAATCAGGATTTTTTTCCCCTTTCATCCCCACGACATTAGCAGTTTCCATGGGCAATTAGCAGTGACGTTGCCCATTGGCATTTCCAGTTGGATGCCACTTCTGGTTGGATTTTTGTTGACATTTTTAACCACAGAGCCCAGTCAATGCAGATCACTAAACCAACCATTTGCAGCATCTGAATGGTACAAATAATTTTTCTGACGTTTTTCATTTACCTTCTCCCCTTCCATTAAAGAAAAAAGCAGGGAGGGAGCAGCATTTGCTACTGACAAGATGGCCTGTGAGCCAAGTCTAAATGGTTCTTGTAATTGTCAAGCCAGCATGGTACAAGGATTGGGGAGGGGCGTCCAAACGCAGTCTTTCCAGTGTGGCATATTCTGTGTACTCTGGTCCATTCCCACAAGGCTGGCCTGGCTTACAAGTGCTGTCCTTAGTCTTAAAGCACATAGGGAGCAATAAAAACAACCACCTTTTGGGTATTTTTCTTTTGAAGAAGGGAGCCCTTGGAGCGCGAGTGAGCCTAGCATTGAGCCCGAGGTGCTGAGCAACACAGGCGCGGAGGAGAACTACCATCGGAACATGTCGTGGCTGCATGTAAGTATGAGTCACCAGCAGTGCTCTCAAGGATGGCATTTTCAGTAGGAATACCTTTGTGCTGGCATTAACCAGATCACAATCTGTGCTTTCTCCATATAGCATCAAGGATCTCAAGTGTAAACAAGCTGCAACCATTGGTAATCGTCTGTTTGCTGTTTCTAAAATGGACTAAACCCAGGAAGTTTTTGTCTTGCTTCCTCCATCTATTTCATATATTTAGTTTGTAAGGAAAAAGGGACTATTTCTCTCTAGGGGTGCAGGGACAGACTTGTTACTTCAGCTGAAAAATCCATTAGCTCAGTATCTCCAGCATGGCTAGTAGCGGGGGTAGGTCAGGAAGACTAATAGAAAGGACTACAGTGTAAACTGGGCTCCCAGCTTCTGGGAAATGGCATTTGAGCTGGAGGTTCTGTTGTGACCACTGTGTTCACTAACTACCAGAATATTTTTCTTAGGGAGTTTTTCCAGCCCCTTTTTGAGCCACTTTATATATTTTTATTTCCATTAACTCTGTGGCAACAAACTTAATTATGCATCTTGTGGGGAAAAAAAATGTTTTGGAGCACTTTCTTTGATTCCATTAGATGCGTTCTATCGCACTGTCTAACACAACAGGGCCTTGTGTAGTTTTGACTCTCAAACAGATGAGGAGTACAGCAGTGCAAATGTGGTTTGATCATGCAGGGCCTAAGACATGCATTTTGGTCATCTCCTATGTACCTATGATTTAGACATGCTAAAACTCAGTTGGGCAAGTCTACACAGTTCAATCCACTGCTGTCCAAGGACTGTCCACCTCTACCTCTGTTGCCGCATGACACACTGTGATGGTGCAGTACAGTCAGTGTGTCCTTGTGCACATGCATTGCAGAAAAGTTGGACTGACTCCCTGTGCACAGATCGATTGTATCCTACATATATGTATGAGTTTTAACTTCCGAGTTGCCTTTGGGAAAAACAACTGCCAATAATGAGTTGATATACCCCTCTTTCCTGCAAGTATTTCATACAGTCTGTTCTCAACTGCCCCGTTCCTATAGGGTGTGGGCAAGAACAGGCTTAATCTGGTACTGTGATGTCGGAAGCGGTTCTTGATTGTTGTCTTTTTTGGAAGAGGGTGGCAGGCCAGGGAATTTAGATGTCATGTCTTCCAAGCTAGTTCCTCAATCCCTGGACTACCCTGCTTCTCTGTCAGTACTCTAATGCTCTTCATAATGATTAGATCTCATTTGGAAATTCCAGTGTGCTAAACCAAGTATGTTAGACATGAGAGTGTGTACTAGGTAATGAGTTGCTCGAGGATAAAGGCATCTCCCTAGCTAGCAGCTTAGGATAAGTCATGGTGCATTTGCTCAATGTAGGAGGATGCATGGGCTCATAAATACGAGGTATAAACTGAAAGGAACTTGAGATGTTTGTCTCACTTTACATGTGATTAGCCTGCATAGAGGAAAGGAAGATTTGAAAAATCACCCGTTCCATTAATGCCACGCAAGTACCAGTATCGCATGAGAACTTTCTCTTTTTGTTTGTTGGAAGGAAGGTGCGGGTGGATGGTCACTCAAACTACAGGCAAAACAAAGACCTGCTTTACTTAATGGTCATGAGCAAGCCACTCAAAAGGATCACTGGCTCCAGTTGCTTCTACACAGGCACCAGCATTTCCTCTGCCTGTCCCTTATGGCAGCCCAGAGCATGATGTCCTCACTCTGTGTCAGTGTACCGTAACTACAAGTTATAACAGTGGAGCAAAGGCTGGGTAGAGGCTATACAGTGCTGATCAGATTTATACCATTTGCATGTTGATACAACACTATTGGCTTGAGTTATTCCTGATTGACCCCAAAATAACATGAGGCCAGAACAGGCATGCAAAGACAAGAATCCTGCATATGCAGCACAGACTTGTTTTAAATCAAGCTCCTGACTTTTTAGAAGCCTAAGTATTTGAGGGTTGAGAGTGAAGTGGCTGCCTTACTTGACAGAGCTAGTAGACTGCAGCTGCACAGACCATAAATGGATGGGAAAGGTGAGATAGCTTCTTTCTGGTAGTTCTGAGCATTTCTGCACTAGGTTGTAGGATGAAGAAGAGGATTCATAAAGGCCAGTTATACCTACAGCATGAATGGCTTGGGGCTGCCTGTGTGTTTTCCTCAGAGTGCTACTACTAAGTGTCTGGGTTTGTGTGTAACATGAAGCCCGATGTACAAAGAGCTGCTGGACTGAGCTTCACTCCTCTGGGAAGAAACCCTCTGAGTTACACCAGAGAGTAGACAGTGAAGTCTTGACTTACCTCAGGCTGTCTTTAATTAGTTTAGGGACTAATAGCAGTGCCACTGTGGCAAAGCAGGGTTCAGAATAGCTAAATGCACAGATATTTACTCTGTTTCTTAGATGGGTTTTTAGAGCTCCTTGTTTCCATATAGCAACACCACTAGATGTAGTAACTGAGCCACTAACATAAAGCCAGGCCGGGTGGGCCTACACAAGCACAGTGAGGGAAGCATATGCAGAACAACTGGCACAGCTTACTCAAAAGCATACTGAGATGTTTCCTTTCCTACTCCTTGAAGGAAACTAACCCTCAAACTTGATGGGTTTGCAGCTTAAATGATGATTGAGTAGTTGACAATTTCTGGTCTAAGCCCTCATCTCAGAGTGACGATACAACAGCTTTTTGCAAACTGAGAGAATACTGTTTTCCTCAGCCTTACTCTTGCCACCAGCCAAACATCCACATCTACAGCAGCTCTGTCTCTTCATTTCCTTGTTAATACTAGTGTTTCTTTAGCCATGCCTAGCTAGATTGTAAACCACTTGTAAGTACGGAGCTCTGCACCGACACGCATGTCTTTTCAAAAAGCTGTGTTGAGCTTCACGGCTCCCCAGCTAGGCTGTGGGCAAGTTAGCTTGACTGTCCCCATCACAGGCTGTCCTACGCAGTTCGCTGTGTAATTCCCTTTCTATAAGTAACTCTTCCTTTTTTCCCCCCCAAGGTTATGATCCTATTATGCAACCAGCAAAGTTTCATATGTACCCACATTGACTACTGTCACCCACACTGCTACCTCCATCACAGCCGGTCCTGTGCTCGCCTTGTCCGGGCCATCAAACTCCTGTATGGAGACACAGTGGACTCTCTGCGAGAGAACAGCACGTTGAACAGTGTGGCAAGAGGCAAAAAACAAAAGGAAGTGAGTAGATAAAAAAAAGCAGAATGTTTTGGGGTTTGTCTGGGCAGGTCATAATTACCTTCAAGGACTGCATAATGTACTCAAACAGTTCTTTCACTACAAAATGAACACAGCCCTTGTAAATGCAGCTGTGCTGTAAAAAGAACTATTAAGTCATTTAGGATTCTGGAAGGAACGTAATCTGTATTGATTGGGAAGAATCTCAGTTGCTGATAAGGTTGTTTAAAAGCTTATAACCTGACTTAAATTTTAATGTTCTTTAATGGCCGCTACTTCTCAGCCCCTGGAGTCCAATCTCTGTTTTTTTCAGGGTTCACCTCATCTGTTAGTAAGAATCACTCTTGAAATTCCTCTAAAATCTTGCATAATTTCTTCCTTTTAGGACTAAACTCTCAGAACTGTTCCAAGAATTATATGCATTAGTATTTAATGTTAGTCTCTTTAGTGGCACATTTGTAATGACTAGTTCATCAGGTTATTCAAACAAGATTGTGCCTTTTTAGCCATATAAGTGGTGCCTTTAACTTCAGTGGAAATATATTTCTGCTTTCAGTGAAATGCCCACCCAGGTACCAACTGAATCATGTCAACAGTTGGTTAATACTTTCATGTTCTTGACCACAACAGACTAAGTTATTCTGAATACTTGTAATAGTAGAGCCATTGAACTACTTTGCAGTAATGTTGAAAACAAAAGTGTTCACGAAATTCTCATGAAGATTTGAGTAAAGAGGTTACCATCCCTGTAAGTGGAAAATGAAGGAGTAGGAGAAAGTTCGTAACATTTCTTTGTCAACCAGCAGATTGTTTCCTGTCAAGTTGGAAAATCGAAGGGTACTTGTATGGAACAAAGCACAGAGCATATGAAACAACAGCTAATGATTCTACTTCGCTGAAAACTGTAACCCTTTGACACAGAGAAGTAGTGTGTCAGTTATTGAGGAAGACAGGCAGTCATTTCCCCTACAGAAGGCAGGCTTGAGATGAGCAGCTGGCAGTGTTCATGAAAGGCAGCAAAAGAACTCCGTGCATTACTGTGTGTTGTTTCATCTATAGCTTTGAATTGCAAGGCAAAGTGATACACATTTAATCATCCATCAAACCATCAAAGCCTTTAAGCAATAGCAAGGAAAAAAGAGGCTGGGAGGCAATAAGGTTTCCTACAAACACGTGCCCCATGTTTGTACAGATGAGACTGCGGGAGAGTGATAACTTCTGAATTTCATGTAACTGTAGACTTTTCATCCCAGTTCTTCATACTCTGGAATTCTTCAGGTGTTGTCATTCTCTGACTGCATGGACACCATTTCCACACTTATCTGGGATCCAGAGGAACCTCTTTTTTTACAGCTTGCAGAATGAAAAGCTGGAGGTAGCTGCAATATGCAGACCTGGCTGTGTGCTCCATGGGGCTTTGTGAGCTCTCTGGTAAACGAGGACCCCCTGTGTTAATCATCAGGCTACTTGATTGAGGAGAAAAGTCTGTGGCAACCCAGCATTCTGGGAAAAGTCCTTGGTATTGCGAATAATAAACATTAAAAGGATTTGTCATTATCACTGTCATTGACAATCTGCTAGGGACAACTCTCAGGCAGGTGTGAAATCTTTAGATTTTAGGAAATCTAAATGTGAAGTCCACTCTTTTTTTTTTTTCTTTTTTCTTTTTTTTTTCCTTCCAGTGCTCAGACAAGTCATGCTTGAGAACTCCTTCTCTGAAAAAGAGAGTGGTCGATATCAACTTGGAAGGGAAGAAGGACTCTGGAATGCTGAAATACATCAGGCACCAGGTACTGACCAGGCCGTATGCTAGTTAGGGAGGCTGATACATAGATGTCAGGTTACACTGCAACAAGAAGGAAAATGTATATGGATCTCCAAGCCTGTGTGAAGAACTGTTCCTGAATATGAATCAGTTCAGCTCTGCATATTTTCCCCAGCTGAGTAATGCTAAATTTAAGCCTCTTTAAGGAAACCCTGTCAAGAATCCTTCAAACATGTAGCTCCATTAAACTGCAGTCTGCATCTCTGGCTTCCTATAGGGACATATGCATCAAAACTGGGGATTAAAAAATAATAATAATTAAAAAACCCCACATATGTGTCCAAATACAACCTGTCAGTTTACAGCAATAATTTTCTCTGTTCTTTCTTGTTCAGTATTCCTGAAGAAGCAACAGGCTTTTCACAGACTTGTTCTTGGCAGTCCTTGATATTTTCATGGATCTGTATCACTGTTTGTGCACCACCTTGGGAGAGTCTGGCTTTCCTTTCATCCTCTTTATCAGTGTTTTTGTGACATGAGTGACTAGTACATGATTCAAGGAACTAGGCTGCAAACACTGCTCTTTCAGTGCAGGCTGAAAGCGATGTTCAGAAGAAGCCTTATCTGAAATGGCTGAAACAAGAAGTTAACAGTGGGTAATGTGCAGACCAAAACTAGGGTTTGCTGTAAGGCATGACTTGTTTTTTTGCAGGTAATGAGCCTCTCCCCTGCACCTTTGTCACTGCTAATCAAGGCAGCTCCTATCCTCACAGAAGAGATGTATGGGGACATCCAGCCAGCAGCATGGGAGCTGTTGCTCAGTGTGGATGAGCACATGGCTGGGGCAGCAGGTAAGAGAACAAAACCACTTAGTATGGCTAACCTTGCAAGACAGCTTTGTAATGGAAGAGTCTGAATGCCACCAAGGGTTTATTGGGAACTGTTTGGTTTTCATAGACCTGCATGTGTTTTTGGGCTCTGTACAAAAGAGGTAGTCAGAAGGATCAGGAAGGCAGTCTCTCAGACCCTGGTTGTGGTCCGTGATTAGAGAGCATCAAAATTAGTATTTGTGTTTAGTTGGATTTCTAGGCAGAGGAAATAGTGATTTTGTCCATCTAGAGTTTACTCAAGTGCTTTGTATGTTGCCTCATGGAAATTGTTAGTACCAGCTGAGGGCTGATACAAAAACAGAGAAAAGGGATAAGAGTGGAACTGTCATAGCCCCTCTGCTTTGTTGAAAGGAAAATTCTCATATTGCATGGAGACAGCAGCATTGCTCAATAAGTAGTCTTACGGTGTGGTATTTATCTAAATTTTCCATTTCCCTTTGGTATTAAATTGTGCAGATGATATTTGCTGATGACACATAGTTGGGAGTCATCTTTAAGACAGAAGATTAGAACATCATACACCTGTAAGAGTATTACCTTGAAGAAGAAATTCCAGATATGAGTTGAAATTTATTACTACAAAGTGTAAGATCATGTCCTTGCAAACTAATAATAAGGATTTTTCTGTTATGAGCTTGAATCTTCTCCACCAGTGCACAGTGTACTTCCTCAGCCGCAGGTCTTCTCTGTGCTCTTCCCTTCACCTTTGTCTTTCCCAGGCCAAGACAGGAAGAGAAAGGAGCGAAATAAAGAAAAGAAACAAACTGCCTGAAACTGCACTCTTTTCTCTCCTTCAGGTCCCCTTCTGGGGGAATAATTTTGGATACTCTTTCTTTCTTGTCAAAAATTTACCATGGCTCACAGGGAAGGGAACAAAGCTTTGCTACTTTTCCTGAGGAGTGCTAGCTGGCGGCTCCTCCAAAGCAGCCTCTGAGCTACCTCTTTCTCCATCTCCCATTCCTGAAGGAAGGTTTAAAATCGATTTGAGGGTCTGTAGTAGCTTTTTTAGTAGAGAGTGATTTCAGCCCAAGCATAAATCACCTTCATCAAGGTCAAAACCTGAAAACCTATAATGTTGCTATCCACAAGCTGAAGAACTTGTGTGTTGGTGTACAACAGCACCATCTACTGAGCCCTGCCAAGGCTGTATTTCTTTTTTTGGTTACCTCAGTACGAGACTATGAGTTCACACTTTTAAAATCAGTCCTACAAAGACTTGACATAGTTACATTGAAAAGATGAAAGAGTAGAAAGTTCTCTGAGCTGGTGAAACAGAAGGTCCCCACAGATTTGGAGCAGGGACGGGAGCCTTCACAGTGCAAGACAGGACCCAGGCAGCCAAAGAGCCGCCTTGTTTTTCTGCAATGTTCAAATGGCCTCCATTCAGCACTGCTCTCATGCCTGGCACCTTCTGAATAAGTGTTGAGGCAAACACGATGGCAAATGTCCTGTTTCTGCTGTAGACAAACAGCCATCAAATCTAGAGATATTGCCTCCAGTGCTCTGTGGTGAGCAACTGGTCAAAGCAGCCATGGATCCTCTGACACCCACCGAAATCCCACAGCAACACTGCTCTCTCTGCTTTTGTTTTGTGCTCAGTGCCCCTCAGACACCCATCTAAATTAATTGGCTTCCATCAGTCTGGAGCTTGACTATGTCTGTTTATACTACAATATGCTCCACTGAAATGACTATGGGCCAGCTCAGCTTCTATTGTGCTGTTTTCCGTCATGACCTGGTCCTTTGCCTTGCAATTCGTAGCAACCCCATTTTCTCTTGGAGGCAGTTTGTGATGATTGCACGGTGCCCATTTGACTAAGAACCTTTCTTTTTGGTTTTACCTGTGAAAATAGACAGGTGAGACCTCGGGGCACTGTCTCCTGCTCTGAGGGGAACACAGAGCTTCTGTTAAACCAGTCTATATTAATCATCACAGAAATCACTTGGAAGCTGAATCTTTGAAAGTCAAACCTGATTATTCCTGTTACTTCAAGAGATGCTTCTTATTTAAATTAGTAATGACTGAGATTTTTCATGAGAGGAGCAAAGCTGTATTTTATTTTAAAAGCAGGTTTTCCAGAAGCTTTTCCAAGCTTCACGTGTAATGCTGTGTGGCTCCAAAAGGTGGAATCCTGCGTGCTTGGTTTCATGAAGCAGTACAGTTTTTGCTAAGCCTGGTAGACTGCTGATCTCATTTCTGGAGCCAAGATTAGGTTTGCTTTGGTGGGGGTTTGTACAGCTGCAGTTTTTCTCTGCCAAATAAACAGATTCTTAAGGAAAACAGATGATCAGATGTTGTCTCCCTGCAGCCGCCATGTTCCTGCTGTGTGCTGTGAAAGTGCCAGAGGCTGTTTCTGACATGCTGATGTCCGAATTTCATCACCCAGAGACAGTGCAAAGACTGAATGCCATTCTCAAATTTCACACGCTGTGGAGATTTAGGTATCAAGTCTGGCCAAGGATGGAAGAGGGCGCACAGCAGATCTTTAAGGTAGATAGGACACGTGAAAGACAACATTGCTGTTTACAGCTTGCCTTCTGGGATAGATGTGTAATGACACACTGCCATGAAATTGCCTGAAAATCTGTTTAGAGAAAAAAAATGGTTGTGTAAGTTACACTAGTGGGGGAGGTGATGTGTAGAACTCCTGTATAAAATGGGGAGAGTATAATGGGCACACAGGTCAGGAAAAACATCAGAGAAAGAAAAAAATGCTTGTCATACATGGTGTTACAGTGTAGTGAGATAACAGAGTTGGGAAAAAATTCCAGAGGTAATTAATGTCCTGGGTACTTTTGCTCATGTTTAATTAGCAGTACTGACATTAATAATAGTCTGCTGTAATTAAATGTCTTTCATGATTTTGTTTAGATCCCTCCTCCAAGTATAAACTTCACTCTGCCTTCTCCCGTCCTGGGAATGCCATCTGTGCCAATGTTTGATCCACCCTGGGTCCCTCAGTGCAGTGGGAGTGTGCAAGATCCTATAAATGAAGATCAGTCGGTAAGCAGACATTGTGAGAGTAAGCACTGTTTTTTCTCTGTAGCAGCATGGGGGAAGTTAAGCAAAAAGATGTGGACTAACTGAGTTTTCTTGTCATCCTCAGCTGGGAAAAATCTTGTACATAGTGCGTGTAGGGCACACAGAATTTTCTGCATGGGCATAAGGCTTTTCTGTTTGCTCACTGAGGTACTGTACTGCATATCATATCCCTGTGTGAGCAGTAACTCAGATCTTAGGAGCACACAGCTGTTCTCTCCCCAAAAGAACATTAGTTCACTTGAACTACTTGACAGACAGTTTTCTCTGTGGCATCTCTTGGGAGAAGTCTGCACCAAAGCTTGTTGTAGACATAACTGCAAGAGAAGTCTCCTGGTGAACCTCTGTTCAGCTAGCACTAGTCTGATTTGCATTTTGAAACTGAGTTGCTGAATGTCACTGAGGTCTCTGGCAGAAAATGCAGGATGCGTGCATCTTAACTAACAGCTTCAGGCTGTGTTTCTTCTCTTTTCTTCCTGACAGAAGTCATTTTCAGCCAGAGCTGTGTCACGTTCCCATCAGCGAGCTGAGCACATCTTGAAGAACCTGCAGCAGGAGGAAGAGAAGAAACGCCTGGGCCGGGAAGCCAGTCTCATCACTGCCATCCCCATCACACAGGAGGCCTGCTATGAGCCAACTTGCACACCCAGCTCAGAGCAGGAAGAAGAAGGTGTGCTCCAGGGCCAGCAATGGCATTCCAGGAATCTGAGAGCACCTGCCACCAACATAGAGCACTGCTTAGGGGTGTGATGTCCAGGAACATAGATTGTTAGTGTTAGGAAAGTCACAACCACATCCATTTGTTGAAGAGTCCAAGTCATTGAGAAAAAGTGTAATTAAAAATTTGTGCAAGAAAACCACAAAACCTTGGACATATTGAGTGCTCACAGTGTGACCTGAAGCCCCTTACCTTTTCTGCCCCAACTTCGGTGGATCTTGCCTGCATGTAACATCTCAAAGCTCCCAGCATCTTGCAGGATTGAATTTGTGACACTAGGAATGAAGTTTGCCTTTTCTAACTTTAACTGTTTAATAATTAAAGTATGGGAGGATCTGTCTTAAGACACATAGCTTAGGATAGACTGAATTGACCCTGGAGTTTTCTACCTTTGTGGTGGCTAGTGGGAGAGTCTAGATGACCCACTCAACCTCAGTACCAAACTTCCAGACAGCCAAAGTTATGTGATGTGATTCATGAAAAGCTTAGTCTTTGGGTGAGGATTTTCACTGGTCCAGGCTAGCAGCACAAAGCTGTCATTAAAGGCATTCCAAGGTATGTGCATTAGGTGAGTACAGTGATGTTCAGGTCTAAACATACACTGGGAAATCTGTGAGCATAAATCTGTGAACAGGATGTAGATGAAAAGAAGTACAGAGCTGACTCAGTTACAATGTGACTCACCAAAGCATTGTTATGGAGCAGTGCTCTGCTGGTTCCCAAAGCATGAGCAAATTACTTATCTGACCAATCTTTACAGATTTTAAATTGTGCCTTTTGAGTGTCACCTGACTTGAATTTTCAATGTTCCAATTTGGTTGTAAGTGCTGTCCTCCAGAAAGTTCCCTAAAGTCTGTCAGTTGGACCTGGATTGACATTTCCCATTCTCTTTGTCAGTAGAAGAAGTTGCCAACCTGGCCTCCCGCCGTCTCTCTGTGAGTCCTTCCTGCACCTCCAGTACATCTCATAGGAACTATTCTTTCCGCCGTGGCTCTGTCTGGTCAGTGCGGTCAGCAGTCAGTGCAGAAGGTGGGTTGACTTCACTTTGAAGTGTCCTTTCCTGAGATTTCAGTCACTGGAAGCCTTTCCTGTTGAACCATAAAGCTGGTGGCATTTCCTTTTGCTGAATGTATTCCCAGGCTTGAGCCAGTTTATAATGAATTACTGCCCTGCATTACCTTAGTCACCCCTGCTGTCACAATGTCTTCATCTTTCATTTAGACAGTAGTGCCATCGAAAGCATTCTAGCTTTAAAATGGTAATGAAATGGGATTTCATCAAAAAGAAAATGGGTTCCCTACAAGAAAAGAAATGGAAATGGAAAAAACATATATTTACAATGAAAATTCTTGATCAAGAAGTTGGCTGGAGGCTCAGTTTCTTCTTGGGTAGAGAGCAGTAAACCTGCTGTGCTTGCACAGCAATCAGCCAGCCTATCATTTTTTGTTCTGTTTGTACAGAACCTAATATAAATGTTTATCTAACCTGCCTGGATAATACCAGAGCTTATTCACTAACACTCACCTTCTACTCTTCTTACTGCTCCAGATGAAGAACACACTACAGAGCATACTCCAAACCATCATGTGCCACAACCACCTCAAGCTGTGTTTCCAGCATGCATCTGTGCAGCAGTGCTCCCCATTGTCCATTTGATGGAAGATGGAGAAGTTCGGGAGGATGGAGTAGCTGGTACTGCCCTAGATTAAACTTCAAGGGGTTCTGGCTCAAGGGTGGTGGAACCTGTGAGGACTTTGAACAATGGCTTACATTTGTTAGGTGCCATAACTAAAGTGGAAAAGAGGTGTAACACAGTCACAATGTATTTGCTCACAGTTCGTGTTTCCTAGAAGTATTACGCACCGCATGTTGTTATGAGTATTAATGAATAATCTATTAAATCCTCACAAACTATTTGGAAGTAGATTCACAACAGAAATGTGAATTTGTAGGGGTTTTCCTTTTTATTTTTTTTTCTTCACAATTTGTGTTTTGTTTTGAGAGTTTTTTGATCTTTTGGGGCCCTAAAAAAGCCATCGATTCAAAATATTGAGAAGTGAAAAGGGTCTAGTGAGGGGATCCCAGGATGGCAAGTGGCCTAAAACAGGTGTTTTGTGAGGAGTGGTTGCAGAAGCTGGGCTTGTTTGCTGTGATGAAAAGGAAACAGTGAGTTAGAGGAACTCTGACCTAGAGGTTACAACTTGGGAAGTTCAGGTTAGAAATTGGTAAGTGACTTCATAGCCAGGAGCATAGTGCAATTTCCATTGCTTGGTTGTCCACAGCAGTTATCAAGCCTTGGCTAGTCAAAGCCATGGTTGGCATAACCTGGTGTAGGTGGCAGTTCTGCTCTAAGCAGGGCTTGGACTAGAGACCTTCAGAGGTCTACTCCCATGAGCATTTATTTGATCCTATGACATGGAAAGCCACCTATATACAGCTTGAACTTTTTGGTTATGTTCTGTGATGTATTCGTAAAGTAATAATGCGGGGTTTTGTATTTTTTTCTCTAAAATGTTTGTAGATGGTGGAAGTGGATTGTTGCCCTTCCTTCCTTTCTCATCAGTCATCATGTCAGTTGATTGCACATTTAACTTTCTGTAACATTTTATATTCTGTTTTCAGTGGATGTAGTCAGCTACCTAAATAGTGTAGTTGTCATTTTGTGATCGGGAACTGAATACTGAAGACAAAATAATGAGTAATTCTCTGTTGTTACTAATCTTCACAGGATTGCAATTAATTTCACACTGGGGAGTTGATCATCAACATAATTCCCTGCTATCTTACACTGTTCACCAATACCAGACAAAATCAATGAATCACCATGATGTATGAACAAAAAAGTACATGTATTTATGTTTTTTAATTGCCAGATTTCTCCATCTGGAGTTGTGAATCCAAATAGTTATTTCTTTATTATTCCTCTGACTACAGTGGTAAAGTGCTTCCCATCATATCACCAGTAGTTAGGGAAGGTTCAAATATTAGACCTGTCATTATTGCTTGAGATGACTGCACTGGTGACCAGGAATCCTAGCACATCAGAGGCGCCTGTGTGTTTCTGTACAAAACATGGCAATTGCCGTAGAGAGTTCAAAACATTTGCGTCTAAGTGTACCAGTTCGAGGCTTTTCCAAGGGAGATGGTTCTGACCTTGTTTTCTCTTTTACAGTAAGTGCTGTTGCTCAGCAGGTCCTGTGGAACTGCTTAATTGAAGACCCCTCTACAGTTCTGCGCCATTTCCTTGAGAAGCTCACAATCAGCAACCGACAGGTAAACTCTTCCTCTCCCCAGTGGGTGTTATGTATTGCTTAGAGCAGGGAGCACAGCTGCAAGCAGAATCACTCTGTGGGCATCGCTGGAGGAAAACATTTGCTGTTATAATGTAGCTCAAAGTCTTTTAGGCCATATCATCACTTGGCCTCAATCTTTGCCCTCTACTGTGAATGGGACACAGCTGATTTACCGCCACTAAGGATCTGACTTGCTCTAATCCAAGCTTTGAACAGCTGTCTGGCAAAACACAACACTATCTAACGTAGGCAATATTGCCTCCACCCATGCCACTGTTCAGCTTTCTTGGAAAGACGGGGGTGGCCTCTTCTTTCCCTGGCTTATTTAGAGCACTTTCTAGTGCCGTGGCTAAGCTTTACGGAAGAAAGATAATGAGACTCTCCATACCACTTTCTCAACTGTGGACTTGGTGTACGATATCAGAAATATCACTGTCCTCAACTTCCAAGACACCACCTAAGAACTGACTAAAAAATGAATGTTAAGCTTAGAGAAAGGGCAGGAAAGGCTGCTTTTTGGTTCCTTGAGCAACCAGGTCTCAGTGGCCTTGCTGTTCCTGAGACATCTCAGCCACAGTTCCCAAAGCTTCTATTTCAGTTTAGAGGGTTGTTTCTGTTTGTTGAGTATCTTTGAGAAGGAAGCTATATGCTGTGTAGCCTCAGAGATATCATAGTCTGCTGTTCTACCATCTCTTCATAGACCTACTACAACCACAAGTAGAGAACATAGAGAAGATGTGGAAGCTTTCAGCAGATAAGATCACTGGCGTCAGTTGTCCTATCCATATTTCACGCCTGTAACACTAGCTCAAATCTGCTGTGCATTAAGAGGATGAGGGCCATAGAAGACATTTTAGATACAATCTGTCAGTCCTTAGCCATTAGTGAGATTCTTTCTCCTCTACAACTCCTTCCCACCACAAGAAATGTATTAGCCTACATTTATAGCAGGCAGCCTCTAAAGGAAGAAAAGTTAGATTCTGCCTGCACCTCCTTCCCAGCAGCCACAAGCTATTGAATTGAGCTGAACTAGATTTCACAGGTCATTTAGGTAGTCATTTGTTGTGATAAGCAACACGGGGGATTATCACAGAGAGAGAAGTGTAGAATCAGGATGCTACAGTGAGTACAAATTGCAGTAGGAGATATTGGCCTCTCTGAGATAAAAAAGAAATACACTGACTGGGCTGCTGTTCTCTGAGCCTTATCTGGGGAAATGTGGGAGCCATCACAAGCATATAATTCTACTTCATGCACTGAGAGACAGAGCTGAGCAAGGGAGTATGGAAAAATAGGAAGAAACAAAGCCAGAGAAGACAAAAGGGAGAAATACATTCTCTGTTTTGTGATAGGAAGAAAAAATAATTGCTCTTTTTCCAGGATGAGCTGATGTATATGTTAAGGAAGCTTCTGCTGAACATTGGAGACTTCCCTGCCCAGACATCTCATATCCTCTTTAACTACTTGGTGAGTAGCTTGTGGGTCCGCTGTGCAGCCCAGAATCTCACCTCTGCCTGCATGCATCCTTAAAGTTAATCTCCTATTTGCAAGGAAATAAATGCTCTCAACTTTTCCTATATAGCTCATATCTTCTTCTGGCTGCAGGTGCAAGTCACCAGGCTTACACACCAGCCTTTGAGTCCTTTTAGGGAGAGGAAAAGGAACCCTTAATTTTTTATTAAACCCCTAAGCAGTCTGTCATGTATTTCTGAATTGAACCACGGACAGTGAGTTGTGGACTAATAGAAGGATCCCAGTGCCAGAAACCTTGTATTATTTTCCTTAATTTTGATTCAGACATTGCTTTCCTCTTGGATAGTCCTGTTGGAGCAAATCTAGCAGCTTCCTTGAAGATTGTGGAAAATGCATTTGCTGCAGTTAGGAGATGAAACAGACAGGATGTATGCTACTCCAGGAGGCCTCTGTTGGTTGTCAGTTGTTTATGTGGCAGCAACACAGCAGAAGGCATAGGGAGTCTCTTGCTGTAGAGGGTCTCCCTTTTCCTCATCTACAAAAGCTTTTAAGGCTGGGCTACAACAGTACTTTTTGCCCCAAACCTCATCCTCTCTAGAAAAAGGAAGAATAGTACAGGCAGATTGTTCTGTAGTATGTATAAACTTTCAGCTTATCCCTCTGAGTGAAGAAAGGTAAAAGAACAATGTTCTTGTTCTGTGTTTATACAATGCTCTGCACAGTTAAAAGAGTGTGTATAACCTGATATTCCTCTCACTTACTACCTGCAGGTAGGACTGATCATGTATTTTGTACGCACTCCATGTGAGTGGGGCATGGATGCCATTTCTGCCACACTTACCTTCCTTTGGGAAGTGGTGGGTTATGTAGAAGGACTCTTCTTCAAGGATCTTAAACAGACTATGAAGAAGGAACAATGTGAAGTAAAGCTGCTGGTGACTGCCTCAATGCCAGGTATAAAAAATTATTATTTAAATCTCCTTCACTTCCAAGTTCACGACCAGTCTACCGAAAAGGAGATGCATCAGAACTAGATCAGAAAAAGACCTGCTACTAATGGCTGCATATTCTAAGTCAGTTTTCCTTGAGCTGAGGATGCAGTCAGTAAATTCCATCTCTAATTCCCTGAGATTCAGAGAGCCACTTCAAGAGCTCTAAAAGAAGCAAACAGAAAGTGAGTTAGAACAGTCTTTTCAAGCCAGAGCTTTTTTGCCAGGTGGGCTGTGAAAGGTTGGCAGGGTGATCATTATAAGACTGTACGATTCAGACTCAGTTTGATTTGATGCATTGCAACCTCTCATTTAAGTCTTGAGAGAGCCCAGGAAGAGCACGCTGTTAGCCTAGGCCGTCATGAGTCAGGCAAGAGATATCTGGCTGAAAAACAGATTTGACCTTTTAGGTTTGTTCCTTCCTCAGAGTGACAGTTGCTGCTAAAACCAGCTCATCCTTCAGAAACAGATCAATTTCTTATTAACTATGGAAGTGTGAGGCTACGCTAACACCACATAATGGATTCCAGACAGGTCTGGCATTGTCTTTCTGCCCAGGAATGAATTTGAACCATCACTTCTCCTCCATGGACAGTCTTTTGAAATTGAACTAATTAAGGAGGCCATGGAGACTGCAACTGCTTTTCTTCCTTTAGGTACAAAAACCCTTGTCGTGCATGGACAGAATGAGTGTGACATCCCAACTCAGTTACCAGTCCATGAGGACACACAGTTTGAGGCTCTTCTGAAGGTAAGAATGAGTTTCTCAACCAGACAAACTGCTTAATAATACATTTACTGCCATACCTGTACGCCAGCAACACATTCTGCTTGATCATCCTGTTTCGTGTTGGGAAGTTTTGCTGACAGGCATTTCTGCCTCCCTGTGAGGACAGCTTGGTTGCAATAAACAGGACACTGTATTAAAGGATAACAGAAATGCCCTGACCTCACAGACAGCCAGAACCCTACAAATGCAACTATATTTGAAGACGTTGCAGCTTATTGGATATTTGCTGTATATTATGCTTTGGATAAATAGATAAATCGTTTAAAAGTTTGGCTTTTTCAACACTAAAGGCAACAGAATGATCATGGAAATGAGAGTTCAGTAGCTATGATGATATCTTGGGATCTAGGAGATGTAAGGTCAGTTCCCCCTTCTGCCAAAAACTTCCTGGATGGCCTTAACTGAGCCACATAGGAAACAGATTTGTAAAAGCCTTCAGTTTGTCCAGCTGGTGGGAATCACACATCTCAGTACTTTGAAGGACTGGAACTTCAGTGCGTCTGTGCAACAATTATCACTAAAGCTTGATAAATACATAGTATGGGAATGGAAGCTGCAATACCCATATGGCTCATATAGCCAGACAAATATGTGTGATTATGAAGACATCAAAATTCAGTAACATCAGTCTTCAGGACTGTGATATCAGCATGGCTTGATTATCACAAACATATTCATGTACTTAAAGAAAGAAAGTAAGAATCAATGCCAGAACTGTGTAACAGCCTGTCTGAGGCTTGCAGGTTTGTGCCTTTGTGCATTATTAGCTGGATATTCTTCTTTTAGATGTTGTGGTCTTTCTACAGGACAGCTAATAAGTAACAGGATGTTTTCCTTCCTTCCTTTTCAGGAGTGCTTGGAGTTTTTTAACATACCTGAAACGCAGTCTTCGCATTACTTTTTAATGGATAAGCGATGGAATCTTATTCATTACAACAAGGTAAGACAAAGGTCAGGTTCAGATGACTTTGTTCTTTCCATTATGCCCCTTTTTAAATATCAGGGTTATCTAAAGGAGAACAAGCAGGCCATAACCACACAGAATTCTGTCCTGTGGGCACCACATCTTGGGTGTTTAGTTGTGTGTGGTGAAAGATTGGAGTCTGACAGAAGAGGGAAGATTGGAGTCCCTTGCTCTTAGGTCATTAGTGTCTAGCTTTCTTAGAAAAGAGCAAATTTCTCTTCTGTTTATGCTTTTCCATGATGCCAAACACTGTCTGAAAGCCCCTATCCAGAAGCTTCAGAAAGGGCTAAAAGACCTTTTTTTTGATTCTGTTGAGTGATGCTGTTACATTTGTTTGAAATACACTTGTTTTCTTTCCTGGCAGACCTATGTCCGTGACATTTACCCTTTCCGGAGGTCAGTTTCTCCCCAGCTCAACCTAGTGCAAATGCATCCAGAAAAGGGTCAAGAGCTCATTCAGAAGCAGGTAACTTACTGCCACCAAACAACTCTGCCCAGAAAAAAACCCTGAACCTAAATGAACCTTTTTTTTCCCTTTAAAGGCCTTCACTCACACTGCATGCAGGTAAGAGAGCTTTGCTGGGGAAGTAGCAATTGGCATAAAATCTGCCCTGGTGCCGTTGGACAGGTGTATAGTATTTTAAGAAGAGTCAAAGAACACAATGTGAACTCTCTCCCATTCTCTCCAGCCAGCTTCTTTTAGGCAGATTGTTTTGCATTCTCATATACCTGGCCAGAAGAGCTTCAGTTGCCTCAGCTTCAAAAGTTGCTTATTTCTTTCTTTTAGATTACCTCTGGCTGTGGAGCAGGATTTCTCCGTTCTACCTTCCTCTCTGTCCTCTCACTGTAGAGAATGTTACCTGTCTCTCTTCTTTGTCCTGCTCTCAGTTGCTAGTCTTTTACCATAGCTACTCCTAGGGGCAAAGCAGTAGCAACTGTTTCATCGGGGGAATATCTGTCCTCAGAAGAGCAGTCTTCCCTATCTTCCAGCCTCATGACCTGATAATCCAGCCTCATGATCCGCTAACGTTCTGCAGATCCCAGGAGCTCTACCTTAGGAACTAAATCCTAACTAAAGTGGCAGGGCAATGCCTTTAATGTGCTGCAAACCCTTACAAGTATCATTTCTTTAGACAGTAAGACGATGGCATTGAGCTCACTCCACCTGTGGAAGCCGCATGTTCTGCTTTCCACAAAAGCAATGTTGTCTCAGTAACACAGAGTTGACTGTTTAGGGAACAGCTGCTTTAGCTGTACCTGCAAAGAATGGTAATAAGCAGGGAAAAAGAAAAAAGGAGGGGAGGATGGGAATGTAGTTAAACAGTGTAAGTTTGGTGTTAACAGTTGTATTATTCTAGCCAAAAAACAACTTCTGTGGTTGTCTGTAGCAATGTGAGTGCAAGGGCAGGAAAATATCATCAGGAATAGTTATAAAAAGTGGGTATAAAGCTGCTTAAGATGTACTAGCAGCTAAAATAATGGAGAATACAGTTAATGATGTCTCGTGTATAGTACAGAATAGGGTAATATTTAATGTGCTGTATCTATCAGTGGGAAGTCTATAAAAACTGGAAATTTCTTGGAATAATTTTGGTTGGTTCTCTGACAGAAATTATTCTGGCTCTAGTAGATGTGCCCCACATACTACGTAAATGAGTTTGATGTGCCCTACATGACCAAAAAAAGCTTAAAATGGCCCGTCCAGTTTTGTCAGGGCATTATTTTGCATTCCGCTTTTTTCTGTTTAGAGTACATAGAGGCCAAAATATTTCTAAGGTAAAACTTAAATCAAGTATCTACCAGCCTCTCTGTAGTCATGCAGTAAGTTGCTGGACAACATCCAGCTTCAGCAGAGAAAACAGCACGTAGAGCCTACCCACAGAGCTGCAATCCATGGAAAAGTACTTTCTTTACTGTTGATTGACTGAGCACCCAATTCTAAGCTGGGTGCTCTTCAGAGCAAGGTCATAGCAACTGCAGGCCCTGGGAAGCTGAGCTTTGTCACATGGTAAGCCGCATGCTTAGAATTTTGGCTTTATCCCAGTAGCTAAGAGCTGTCGTGAAACGGCTTCCAAAGACAGTTGCTTCTACTACTGAGCATCACTCTGCCTTATGGTTACTTTTAGCATCAAAATAAAATAGCTAGCCTGACTAGCCTTATCAGTCAGAAGTTCAAAGGAGGCTGGTAGAATGGAACTTGGTTTCCCAGTCGGTGTAATCCAGTTGGTGTAATCCAGAAGCGATAATCTGAAGTGAGCAGGGCTTCACTCACATTCAGTAATGCAGAATCTGATCTGCTTTGTTTTATTGGCTACTTCTCTTTTGCAACTATACATACACTTCCTATGGCCGGACATGAGCCAATCTCAACCCAGAAGGTAGATAATATTCCAGCCTCATGTTGACTATAGTCTAAGACCTTGCAGAGAGCAACTACAACTGTATGGCTTTCAGTTTGGAGTTGGCTTGCCTCTGAACCACCTTGGGGTTCACACTGGCAAAGCTTACATTAATCTACAAAGGACCACATGTCACAGTTGCAAAGTGTTTGACAACCACTCCAAGTCCTCCACAACACTGAAATAGAAAGTGTTGCTAAAAGCTCTTTTGCAAACAGTATCCATCTTTGTGGACCTGGGCTGAAGAACAGTGGTCACACAAATTCTAACAAAAGGGTGCAGCGTTAGCCCTGTGAATTCTAACAGGATCCTCTGGGCCACGAGCGCAGCATCCCTGCCATGGAAGAGAAAGCCATAGAAGCTAACCTAGAAAAGTGCATATACATTGTAAAGAACACTTTGATCAGGCTGATTCTGATCCTTGTCTCTTTTTCTCTTTCAGGTGTTCACCCGCAAGCTAGAAGAGGTGGGGCGGGTGTTATTCCTCATATCACTGACACAGAAAATCCCTACTGCCCACAAGCAGTCCCATGTATCTATGCTCCAGGAGGACCTCCTCCGCTTGCCTTCATTTCCCCGAAGTGCCATTGATGCCGAGTTCTCACTCTTCAGTGATCCCCAAGGTATGGCCCTTTGATAGCTTTCTCTGGTGGTTGTACAGGGTCCAGAAGGTTTTTGTGAGGCACTTAATTTGCCTTAGAAACACACAGGATTGTAGCATTACTGAAAGCTAATAAATCTCTTCCCAGGGAAAGCAATACATAGCTGTTGGTTTGTAAGCACAACAGCAGAAAGGGCTTTGCCCTTAGAGGTCTCCAGACAAAGCTACTTTCTTTGGATCCAAATGAGAATAAGTTATAATTATATATTAAAATCATGCATGAGGCTACAGCTAAAATACTGTGTCCAGTGGCATAACTGCACCTAGAAAGGATTCGTCAGAGCCCTTCACCACCCACCCTGAGGAAGGAAAGGACTTCCAATGAGGACTGGCAAATTCTGAAGCAGGGATATAGAAACAGCCCACTTCTTAGAAGCTTTGCTCTGAATGTCAAGTAGGGTTTCCAGCCTGACTTGTGGATTAAACAGGCCACTGTTGCAGGGTGGTAAGCACTGGCAAGTTTTGTAACAGGCCCTAAAGGCACTTGCTTTCAGAAGCATTATTGTAACTCTGCATCAATGTCCTGTAATGTCTGGGACACCTGAAGAATAAAAATTCAGCATAAATCCACACAGCCATTCAAGTTGTATGAGGCAGATGATACAGGTACAAGCTCAGATCTGCTTTCACTTTTTAAGAGGAGAATTTCCAACCAGTGGGGAGCAGACTTAATGAGCTGTGTGATATTTGTCATTCATCTTTAAGTGTGTTGCTTTAAGTGAAGGTTTACTCGAGCCCTATGGGCACTTTCAAAGTACAGGATGGGTGAAATAATTTTAAAAAGGCAGAACAATGGTCGGTGTTGTGGGATGATTCTTTGGAAGGGCCTTTGACTTCTGGGAATGTTGTGAGGCTGGCTGTGGTGGACAGAGTTGATTGCTGTTGCCTCTTCTCCCCCACAGCTGGGAAAGAGCTCTTTGGTCTGGATACTCTTCAGAAAAGCTTGTGGATTAAGCTGCTGGAGGAGATGTTCCTTGGCATGCCCAGCGAGTTCCCCTGGGGGGACGAGATCATGCTGTTCTTGAACGTCTTCAACGGTGCCCTGATCTTGCACCCTGAGGACAGTGCCTTGTTGAGGCAGTACGCTGCCACAGTCATCAACACAGCCGTGCACTTTAACCACCTCTTCTCCCTCAGCGGGTACCAGTGGGTCCTCCCCAGCATGTTGCAGGTGAGCCATTTCCATGAACAATACAAAGGAAGACTTCCGAGTGAGCACTTTGTCATAGAACTGACTGTTAAACTGCTGAGTCCTGGTGAGATCACAGATTTTGGGGGCCCCAAGAACACAACAGATCAAGGTGGGATGGCCCAGATCAGAACTCCTGAGACTACATTCCCTTTTCTTCTTGAGTACCTTTTGTCGTCTTCTTTATGTTAAGTAAATGAATGTCTGCTTCCCTTACTATGTACTTCCACATAGAAATGTGAAATTTCTGGAAAAACTTTGGACCTTGGGTCTCCCTCAGTGTTCTTTCCTCCAGCGATGGCTGAAATTTGGGGAATAGTTGAAATATCTGGATTTGCTACTTGCTGATGGAAACTAAATTATATTCGCTTTTTGAAGTATGATAATTGTATTCTCTGCAATTTAAACAGCAACAGAAAAGAAGACTAAATGTTTGTGAAAAACTGTATGTGGTCTTTGCATGTGAGTGATGACAAATATTGGAAGTGTTAGAGGTGGAGTTTCTCTTTCCTTTGGGGTGTACAAACATGCCTTTTTCCTGTTGACATTTGACAAAAATCAGATACTGAAAATAAATAAAAAGTAGATACAGTTCTTTTACAGACAGAAAGATTATTTCTGCAGGGCTTGAAGACAGTATCCAAATAAGGATTTAGTATTATAATGCAAATACAGAAAAAACCTATTGTTTCTGTAAAAGAAGCAATGACTATGGCATCCTTATGCATGCTCATTTTAATATAGTTAACAGGGCACAATAACTAGGACCAGTGATGAATTTAGCTATCTAAACAAACTCTTTAGTAACTGGAAATTCTAATGTCATGCCTTGCATGGTTGGATAAGTACATATTAGATCCAGGTTTGCAATGCACAGATTTATTCATTAGAAACAAGACATTTTGAAATAAAATAACTCAATAGCTTAATTTGAAGTATTTGGCAGTATCCATTCAAAATTGTGGAGGACTCTCCCTTCATTTCCACTTGTCATATTGAGAGAAATTAGTTTTGTAATTCTTTCCTATCCTCCCTTGCCCCATACCAATTATTTTAAACTACTTAATGAAATTAATGAAATACCACTCTTAGGAGGCAAAACAGTAATTCCAAAAGAAAACCCAAGTGTTTCTGAGTTTATTTGGTTTTGCAGATCCTCACTTCTCCATTCCAGGCACTCGAGATCAGCTGATTGGTTTGTGGTCATTACAAAGAAATTCTTCTACCGCTTCTGAGCTTGAACCAACCATTAATAGCTTAATTCCTGATGCGTACATGCACGTTTCCCCACAGGCCTCTTTTTGTTATGCTTTTCTTGGTGAAATGCACGTACAGTTAATTATTTCCCGTTTGTCAAGTAAATGAGATATTGTAAGTGTAACGGGCCATGGTGATTAACTGTCCTTATAAGCTCACTAGAGGCTTCTGACTGTCTATAAGACATACCAATCTCTTCAGCCTACTAGGCTACTAAGCAGTGAATACATCTCTGCAGAGGTGTCGCACACTAACAATTTTTTAGGAACCTTCAAGAGCCCTGTGCTGTAATGCAAATTTTGCACTACCATAAAATCTCAACATTACCTGTTGCCAGCAAATAGCAAGAAAATCCTGCATACCCCCACCCCAAACCTCCCCCAGACTCATACCAGGAGAGAAGTTCAGACAGGCTGTTGAACTGGACAGAAGGAGGACACACAGTGATGTTGTTCCTAGCAATTTATATTGTTTACATACCTGAGAAACAAATCCCACGTCTTTGGCAACACATTGGCTGCATGGTTCAGTGGCCAGCCCTGAAGGAAATGCCACTCTAAAAAACTTAAAATATGTAAAAAGTGGGCAGAATTGACAGTGTGTTGGAGGACAGGCTAGGAGTTCAAATTGTCTTGACAAACTGAGGGTGCAGTCTGAAAATAAGAGAAAAACCCAGATTATGTTGAACAGGTTGGACATACGTTAAGTCCTTACTTGTGAATAACCAGCGGCATAAATAGGAAGGGAAAGCAGCTGATTCAGTAACACTTCTGCAGGGCAGAATACTGGAGTTGTTACAGATCTGAAAATAAACATGAATCAACAGTGTCCTGTGGAAGGAAAAAAAAAAATCTCTCTCAAATGCCATTCTTGGGATGACTATACAGATTGATATCTTGTGAAAGAAATGTGGAGTAATTCTGCTGCTCCAATCGGCAGCACTCCTGGCTTGAAATGTCCAGCCATGGGCACTGCACAAAAAACATCAGTTAACTGGAAAGACTGCAGACTGGAACAGGGATGTACATCTAGAAAACATGTCATGTGAGAAAGGACTGAAAGAGCTGGGACTTGCCTAACTGAAAAAGGTGAAGACTGAGGAAGAAAGCACTACTTTCAAACAAGTGCTTCTAGGAAGGAGAGGGAAGGAATCTATCTCTGATACATAGGACAAAAAATAATGGACTAAAGCTGTGACAAGGTTCAAGCGTGACAAGCAAAACTTTTTTTTAAGGATAGTTTGTCCCTGAAATGCATTGCCGGGGGGGTGGTCAAGCCTCCACCTTTAAAAACGTTAGGCAAACATATGGGGAATGACAAGGCCATAGTTGATTCGATCTGGCGTCAGGAGATAGAGAGCCCTTCCACTGGAGTAGTATTTCCATGTCCTTTTTTATTTGCTCAGGTATACGCCGACTATGAGAGCAACCCACAGTTACGCCAAGCGATTGAGTTTGCATGCCGCCAGTTCTACGTTCTGCATCGCAAGCCCTTTATTCTGCAGCTGTTTGCAAGTGTGGCCCCTCTCCTGGAGTTCCCTGTGAGTAAAAGCTGTTCCCCAGTCTCAGTGTGGGGAAGCCTGTGTATGCAGCCAGACCCTCATCAGAGATAACAAAGAGAAAACAGCTGGAGCAGCAGCACAGTTCTTACTGAACACGTCCTTACTTGCACATGGTGCTGCACAGAGCCATGTCTTGAACTTATTTCTGCGTGCTTTTGTTCATCAATTGATTGAGCAGGATGCTGAGGTAATAATGGGTCACTGGTATCCAGGCTAGTAAACGTGGTTTCACTTTAAAGTCCTGTGTATAAATAGGTTATAAAAGGACAATAATTATTTGCAACTCTTTAAATGCAAATCCTTTCTTAGAATCCAGCAATGGGAACTAAAATTTTAATGCCAAGTTTCAGTACATGTGAACTATAAGACTGGATTAGCTATGCTTTGGAATATTCACTAATTACTTCTTAACATTTTAGTGAGTTAGAACAAGTTAATGAAACTTGAATTTTAAATGGGACTGCCAAATATGACTGCATATACACTGTAAACACACACAGCTTTCTCCTTCCCACGACAGCAAAGATCTGCTTTTTCTGGAAAGTAAAGCTGTGTGCAGTTTTTAGATCATGCTTCCACCGTTGCACCAATCCATTGAGTCAGGCAAGGCTTATCGTTTGACAGCAGTAAGCTCTCGAACTCCATGTAGGCCCTTTGCCAAAAAAAAAGGTTGCCCACACCTCCAGGTAAAGATTCCTGGGATGCACAAAAGCCCTCAGAAAACCAACCACGGATGTCTGTTGTTGAAACAGGATGCTACAAACAATGGGACCAGCAAAGGAGTGTCAGCTCAGTGCCTGTTTGACCTGCTGCAGTCTTTAGAGGGAGATACTCCAGACATTTTGGACATCTTAGAGCTGGTGAAAGCAGAAAAGCCTCTCAAGTCACTAGGTAACAGCAAAGCACCCTTTATTCAGTGATTCTGGTTTGTTGTTTATTGATTCAACATGCATTTGATGCAGCATGATTTGTTCAGGGCCCTTTTCTTCTCCCAGAATGCTGTCCTAACAGTTTCTTATGCCTCATGAGGCTTTTCTCATGAGGCTTTATCACCACTATCCTTTTGATATTTTCTGCAGGAGGGGAATTATTAATTTATTTTATTCTAAAGCTACTTTTTCTCCATTGAGACTGCTAGTGTGAGACTAGCCCCTGGCATTTTGAATTTTATCATGTGTGGGTGAAGAATAAAGATGCCTAATAAACTGTATCATGCTGACAAGATCAGTGTCATCCTCTCCACTGCTCCATGTGGGCAGGAAACAAAAGCATCCTCTCCCGTGGGCAGACTATGACTAGTAAATGATGGATGCCATTCAGACATTCAGCAGTGCTGAGCTGTAGGGGGTGTGTTGATTTATCACAAAGCAGAATATATACGGCTGTATGATGTATCCAGGGTACTATAACTCTTGATAGTTATATGTGCAATGTGGCATTTAAGAATTTGGCTGCTTTGTGATTTGCAGGGAAGTAATTTTTGCTGATTTTTATAAGGATCTTTAACTTATTTTCCTAATTTGCATTTCCCTTAAATAATACTTCTTTTGATGAACCGTGAAGCCTGTCTAGCCTTAGAGCTAAAGCTTTCTTATATACTGGGATTTTACAATGCTGCACAATTCTATCACAAGTTATAATAAAAATGGTACAAAATATCACAAGTTATAATAAAAATGATACAAAATAAGATATTTCTTCCTCTTTGTGGACTGTAGTAAACGTTACATAAAATATTTAGGTTTTCTGTGGAGGGTTATTTGAAGGCATCTCTGAAAATTCCGAAGTGTGTGTTGATGAGACTGTGGATGAGTATGTTGTGTACCTGGTATTTTTTATATGAAGATCAGAATTGTCTAAAGCATCTGACTTCCACGTTCCATTGTTCATAGTCATTTACATGCTTTGGGACCTTAACTTTGACTTGGGCTTCTATATATCAAAGTCACTTCTAAAAATGGGACTATAGTTGTATTACAAATATTGTTCTTTGGATACTTTAGTTTCTTGGTGCCTGGCACTAATTATCCCCAAAGTAATATTTGTAGCATGGGACTTAAATGCTTTTGAAATTTTTTTCTCAAATCACTAGCAAACCAGACCCACTCTTGTGCTGGTGCCCATGTGGCTGCCAGCATAGAAGGGGCTTGATTTTTCAGAAGTAGGACTATCTTCTGCCATCTGTGGTGTATCAGCATCATTTTTAGTGTGGTGGAAACATCTAGGAAAAAGTGGAGGGAGCATAAAAAATGTCATTAAGTTGACATGTGTTCTTGTCATGTATGAGCTTAAGATTTTGCTTGTGATGAGTGATGTTTGAAATGGGACTCCAGTGGCAGCTGCAGGCCTTATGCTCAGCATAGTTGACCTACTGAGAACTGTTTCTCACCTACTGGGTTCTTGGATGGCGGGGTGCAAGTGGGAGTGTAACATATGTTTCCTTTACATAGACAGATTTTTGTCAAAAATCAAGAGCTTATTGGGGATTGTTAACGTGAGAAGCAAGCAATTGAAGAGGGAGAAAAAGAAAGAGTGTGCTAGCTCCTTTCATATTCACTGTTTGTGTGATAGTATTCTCATACTGCTTTACTCCCTTAGATTTCTGCTATGGGAACGAAGACTTGACCTTTTCAATCAGTGAAGCCATCAAGCTGTGTGTGACGGTGGTGGCCTATGCTCCTGAATCATTCAGAAGGTGCTGATCTGTTTTCTTGGTTTGTGCAGACTCAGAAAAAGCATAAAAGCTGTGTATAGCATGCGAAAGCAAGGCTGACAAACGGAGGCAGAGGACATAGCAATGCATTCCAAGCACAGGGCTTCTCTGTGAGGCCAAACCTCTGCCTGTTGATACCTTTCCTAGGGCACTTGGCTCCAAATTCTGCCAGCCACTGGCTGCAGCACTAAGCTGGATGGCAACCTGAGCAGCAACACATAAGCCGTACTTCCAATGTGGAGATCACGCTGTGTCCTGCAGGTTTCTGTTTTCAGAGAAGCAATGGACAGGGAGCTGGAGAGGGACAAAGGGGTAGCTGGAAAGAACAGGAAGATGCAGAAAGAGGGGAGGTGGACTGCTAAAGCAAAAAGATTAGTTTCCAAGAGGGAACCAGAGAGGAAAGGAGTCTTTGGAAGGGAAAATGAATGAATGCAAATGGATGACATGTTCAGAAGATATACCCAGAAGTTTAGGTTATTGTTTCATATATCAGCTGATTTCCCCCCTGAAGTCCCTGACTCAAGAGTTTCTTTGTCCCAGGACTGCTTATCTAGTAAGAAGCAGTGAAATCACAAGGCTAGTGAGAGATCCAAGGGTCTTCAGATAGAAGCTTAAGCCTCTGCCTGATGGGAGTTTCAGGACCGACAAAATTAAACAGACCAAGTATTGGTTATTTTTCCAGCCTCCAGATGCTGATGGTCTTGGAAGCGCTGGTTCCCTGTTACTTGCAGAAACTGAAGAGACAAACCTCTCAAGTGGAGACTGTGACAGCAGCCCGTGAGGAGATTGCTGCTATGGCTGCCCTTGCCACCTCTTTGCAGGCCCTCTTGTACAGTGTAGAAGTTCTCACCAGGTAACCCACATGGTTCAAAGGTCTGAGTCTGCGTTTGGTTATGAGTGTGGGGAGAGGCAGTGCACTGGAGGTCACGATACGCAGCTTAGCTTGAATAATGGTTGAGTTTTAGACATGGTAAAATTAGCGCCAAATTTCACCAGATCACAAGCAGAATTTCAGTGCAACTGTTAGTCTTTAGTGTGCTATTCACCTTCCCTTTGCCAGGCCTATGACAGCCCCACAGATGAGTCGATGTGACCAAGGCCATAAAGGGACCACAACAGCAAACCACACCATGTCAGCAGGTGTGAACACCAGGTAAGTCAGTGAGCTTTTCTGTCTTTCTCATTTTTCTGAACAGGTTTTTGTTTGTTTGTTTGTTTTTTTCTTGATTGGTTGGGGGGGGGGGGGATGTTAGGTAAGGTAACATCTTCATCTTATTGCTCAGAGTGCTTGGAGCACTTCCTCAGCTGTCCAAGGAACTGCTCTAGGTACTGTGAGAGAAAATAGTTGGATAAAAAGAGCATACAGCCCAGGACCAAAATCCCCAAGACTAGAATTTCTAGTTTAAAACCATGGGACTACATAGAAGACCAGGATATCAAAATGGAGGACATGCCATCTTGTTTCCCTTTTCACACTCTAGAAGCATACTGACAAAACAGCTGCGTCCCTCAGTTCTCTGCGTTGCCTTCTTCTGAGCCCACTGTCAAAGCAACCACTGGGCGGAGCCCACTTGGATAGCAGAAGGGTCAGATTCCCTCTGGCTTTTTTCTGAAAGACTGAACAGCAGTACAAGCTCAAACTGAATGCCGTTTGGGATTCACAGAGACTAGCACCTCCTCCAGTTTTTCTTCTGTTTCCTGATCACTTTTACTTTTCCTACAGTCCCTTTCCGTCATCTTTGCCTCCACGTTGGTCTGGATTTTTTTGCAGTTACAGACAGCAAAGGAATGGGTGGCAGAGGATTTGAGAGAAAGGGAAGAATGACTGGGAATACTTTTGTTCTTAGAAAAAAAAACACAAAAAGCTCACATAAAAACCTCACATGGAAGGAGGAAGTAAGGAAAGAGATGGCACCAGCAGAATGTAATACTGCTCCCTGGCCATACTGGCCATCCCAGTTAGGCTGCTGTGAATTAGGCGAGGCCACTGGACAATTTACTCAGTCATAGGGCAAGGGTTTAAGAAATCTTGCTACAAAATCCACCCACAAGCACTTGGGATTATGAAGCTGTTCTTTGCAGTACTGATTACTGTTCTGGGCAGCCCTGCCTTCTCCTGGCCAGGCTATGCCTTACTGTGCTTAAAGTTGAATGTTTGTGCGGACTTAGGAAGGGAATTTTCCCCTAGCAAAAGCTGGAGTAGCTGTTCTTCCAGAGCAGAGTATTTACTCTGGATTTCTCATTTGAGTCTGTGCACACCCAATAGTCTAGTACAATACTGTGCACCATATAAGACGGAAAATCAGGAACGCTCTCCTGGCAAAGCATGCTTTCCAAGTTACTCCCTGTCTTTTTTTTTTTATATTGAAGAGAGATAGAAATCAGTCTCTGCATGGATCATCAAAGAGCTATTATGACAATTTATAGATGTGTAGTGTAGAAATCTTGGTTGCTAACTCTTGGAATCAGTCTGTTATTCTTTAAGACCAATTCAGGCATCGATGAAACATAGCTCTGAATTTCTATCCCGGATCTGAGAAGCAGATAAACCCCTTCATGCTCAAGTCTGAAGTGGATATATGCCATTTACTTCCATTGCAAGATTGCCCGGTCTAAGGTAAATAAGGTGTAATGGAAAGTAGTGCTCTATTATTTGTCTGCTGATTTTGGAGAGCAGTTAATATGTATCTGCTGACAGGCAATGTAGAAACTCCTGATGCTGTGTGACTCAGACATCTTGGTTTACATTTCCAGATCTTTCTGGTTATCAGTCGTTCAGTCTCTGATCCAAAATATTTTTGCACTGCTCCAGGTTTCCTGCCCTTGTTTCTTCTGTTGTGTTACCATTGCAACAGACATCTGCTCGCAACAGCAGGAATCTTGTGATGGTAGAATGGTCGCTGTTCCAGCCTAGGACGTGTTAGCCAAGCGGTGCAGGGTTTGTTAATGCTTTCTCAACAAGAAGTGGCAAGAGAAAATGACAATAAAACAAAAAAAACACTCACTAGGTGAGCTCTGGCTTCTTGGAACAGACTGAGCACTGCGGTGAAAATCACTAAGAGAAATTGCTCGAAAGAGAGCTATGGTTTTTAAGCCTGAATTTTTCCTTTTGTGACAAGGGCAGTAACTATAGGCATCTCTAGTTTTCTGCCAGTTGGGAGGTAAAGGCTATTCAGTGTGGTTGCTCACTGCATGCAGCCATTGTTCCAGTGACACCAGATACCATCCTGCCCATGGTGAGTATCTATCTGGGCTAGAACAGGGTTGCCTTCTTTCAGAAAGGCACGGTTTAGGCACTACTAAGTTGCTGTTTACAATTGCACTGTTTCTGTTTTTCCAGGTACCCAGAACAGGGAGCCAAACTACACTTTATCAGGTACGTAAATTCTTCACCCAGTCTTCCTTGACATGTGATGGACTGTTCCCCAGCAGTTTCCAGGTTCACTGAGTCCCACCCACTGTTTCTATGACAGGCAGCCTTTTCTCAGGGGAGGGTAGCAAAGGATAGTTCATATCGAAATTATCTGTATTTTTAGCATGAGTTTGCAGACTATAATTTGCCCTTTTTTTTTTTTATTGCAGGTGCATCTCTCTTTCTTTTCATTTGCAGTAGAAAACGTGTTGCAAAACCAAGTTGGAGAGGTTGTTATAATCTGCCTCTGCTGTTCCACTGCCTATAACACTTCCTACTTTTTCCTCATTTTATATCCTCCAGGGAGAACCTTCACTTACTGGAAGAGGGCCAGGGTCTTCCCCGAGAGGAGCTAGATGAACGAATTGCCAGGGAGGAGTTCAGGAGACCGCGGGAGTCGTTGCTGAATATCTGCACAGAGTTTTACAAGCACTGTGGTCCAAGGCTGAAGATTTTGCAGAACCTGGCTGGTGAGCCCCGAGTCACTTCTCTGGAGCTGCTGGATGTGAAGTCCCACATGAGGTATTCCACAGGCATTCTGCTTTTACTTGTTCATTTCAGGGGGATTCCTTTCTTTTAGCTCTTCATTTTTCGTAATAGCAGATGGAATCACTTTTTGGTACTGCAGTTGCGTGTTGCTGTCTGAAACATGCAGAGCTTGTTTTGGATGTTGGATGTTCCTTGGATCGTACCTTATGCTACTTGTGTAAAAGAAAGGTTTCATATGTTCTCCTCTGGTCTCATTTAGACCCCCACCTCCAGTGGCTGAAATAGCTCCCTGGCAGCCCATCTGATACATCAGAATAAATTGCAGCAAGGAGCAGAGCTGATAAGGCTGCCTCTGTGAGGCAAGGGGTGGGGAAGCTGCCTAGCTGGCTGACTACGACCTTTATCCTCCCCTGTGACACTGTGCATCAGAACCAGCTGCTAACGAGCAAGAAAGGCAGAGCAACCACTGTACTGCATAAATGCCTGAAATATGGGGGAGGCTGGGGCAAAAGGCATTTAGGACCGCCACCTCAGTGTGTGATACAGCAGCTGCATATCTTTTAATAAGGTGCAGCACTGAGTCCAGCTTGCTGATTAGATGCTCACTGCAAACCATTCCATGTGATGCTGGCCTAGAAGTTGGGGGTATGGCTTTCTAAGCACTTTGGACATGATTCTCCCCTCTGTGTTCGCTCATGTGTTTGTTCATGGTAAACACAAAATAGCATTAAGTTGCTACTGAGACGTTTGCCCAGGTGTAAATGACAGCAAAAACTGGGACAAGAGGGAATGGACCTGATTCCGTTTTCAGTTTTTCATTCATTTTCAGGGAAACCCCTTTCTGATGTAGTATTCCCTCAGGAAGCATAATCTCATTAGATTTGTTTCATGGTAAGGTGTGTCACCATGAAAACAGCACAGATATTCTCCAAGTGAGCCACAGTTAGCAGTGTTCTGACTGGCACCTGTCAGAAAGAAAACTGGGATTAATATGAAGCAGTTCTAGTGCATCCCTTGGCAGGGGTCACAGGGAGACAGGTATCCGAATTCTGAAATCTGAATGGCAGAGAAATACTTCAAGATCATTCTTTGAATACAGAATAGCTTAATACCAAAAGGCACTTTTTTATGGCCTAAGCCAAACGGTGCCCAGTAGAGTATTAAAGTAAATAGGAAAGATAGCAAAGTTATCTTAAGCTGTTTGGGATGGGCCTCAAAAGTGAATCACAACCACCTTAAAAGGAATTTATGTTGCTCCCTGAACCCCAAGAGGCCTGTGAATTATTCCTCTCTTTGAGTGCTATACTTTTTTCCTCAGGAATACCCTGTAAAGTAAGATGAAGGGTGACAGATACTAGCAATGCACTGAACTAGCTCTCTTCCTGCCCTTGGATCAAGGAAAACCCTCTAAAAGCCCTTCTACCTTTTGCATGCATGCTTTGAAAAAAATGGCAAAGCTCCTTAGCTGGCAGATTCTGTCACCATCAGAGATCGTTGGAATCGGGCTGTCTCTATAGAACACAAAACCGTGTTTGTTGTTAATTTAGGTCATCTTTAACAAATGCCACAAATTCCTTCGGGAGTTGGGAGGTGGGTTTGTGTGTTTCCATATGAATTGAATGTTGCTGTTCCCCCCCCTCAAGCCCTGCACTGGCAAATATAAGAACTGTAATCTTATATTAGAAACAAAGGTGAGATTCTCAGGACAGATTATGCCCTCGGTTAGACATGGGTTGGTTTTCTTTATGATTTTAATGGGAGTGAGGAACATGTATCTGATCAATGAACTTTACTTAATACAGTAAAGAAAGGGGCTGGCTTCTTTTTTATTATCCTAGTCTTACATTTGTATGTAACATAAGAATGCTCTAGTGTACTACCCAGAAGTATCTGCAGTTTAACAGTAATGTGGGAACTGAATTTGTACAAGTTTTTATATTCCTGAGTACTTGAGTTTAATTGTTCTTGACCTATTTTATATCCCTCTCTTAAAAGATGAGCTTAACAAAATTAAATCTGTATGTACAGAAGGTGTTATTGGTATATTTTCTGGAAGGATACTTTCTTGTGAGAAGATTTCCATAAAGCAGAGTCGCAGTACACAGTATTAGCTGGCAAATACTGCATTCTTTTCAAGAGAGGTGGTCTTCCATGGTCAAAGGTTACAGCAGTAAAACTAAGGGATTGATGGATTGATTTGCAGAGGACTATAAGTTGTGCTCTAATTCTCTTACATCTCCTGGAAAGTGTTAGAAATAACTGGTTTATTGGGGTTGGAACCTGAATTGCTTTATCATAGTTAGCCCTAAATAAAAGCCAGCATCATCTTGATTCTTACATAAATTCATTTCATAAGTATCAGTGGAATGACTGACACTATTTAACCACTGTAGGCAAAAACCTTACCTCTAAGCAGAGAGCAGATTTACCAGAATGTGATGTGACAGCTATGGTCTTGGGAGGCTGGCAGATGCCATTTCAGAGACTTCAGAAAACAAGATCATATGCTCATCACTTCAGACAGGATTAATCTCACATAATTGTAGCCATTTAAAAGTTAAATGTTTAGTCTGTAAAAGTCATAAAGATCTTTTTTGATCCAGTGAAAAGAGATGAATATCCAATGAGCTGTTTATCCCAGTATTTCAGGAACAGTAAAATTTTCTAGGTTGCTTGTTTCTGCATGAACAGAGCTGGAAGATTAATTGAGATTGACATCTCAAGTCGGATGAGATGGCTCTTATACTTTATAATGCATAAGAAAGTTTCCATACATCATTATGTGCCACTGATACTGTATTGCCACTGTTACTTTATTTCCAGAAAGAAGCATAATTATATGATAATTTAAGTTTCACAGTGTTTAAGAAAACAGAACTACTCCATAATAGAACAAAGTTGTTGTATAAAGTAATAATAAAGAAATACTGGATAAAGAAACACTTTTACAGCACTTTTGGTCAATCTAAGGAACTCCTTTCCCTTGACATTGCTAAGCAGATTTTAAAGAGAAGTATGTTCCATTAGTTGAAAGCATTTCAGAAGAAGCCCCCACAATATGAGCAGGTTTGTACTGTACTTGTCCACTACAAAGTCTGTTCGTGTTTCAGGGAGTATATAGATTTCTGTCCCTTTTATTAGTAGGTGTATTTTTATTGCTTCTCTTTGTCTACTGCAAATATTCAAGTATTTCAGTAGATCTTTGTCCAACCGCAAGTGTAAGTTAAATGTTGCCATGGTATTTCACAGTCAATACAGAAAATGCCATCGGCAAGGCCATCTGGGAGGGTTAGAAGAAGAAACAGCAACACAATCTGTAGAAGTGTTAGGAGAAACAAATCAAAGCTGCAGGGAGTAATCACACAGAGTACATGTTGTGTAAACCTATGGGACAGCACATTATTTTTAAATTTAACGCCAAGAAATTGCACAGTGAGACCTCTTAGAAGTGGTGACACTGAAAAACAACTACAAACCCGAACCAAATCACTCATTAATTGACATACAGGTGATGTCAGGTCTGTGTTTCAGAGGCAATTGCAATGTTATAATCTTATGAACAGCTCAGGCACTTCGTTTTTAGCTGCACAAATTCGTGGTTCCTGATGTTTCTTTGGTGCATTTAATACCAATGTGAAAATATTCTTTAGGCCATTCACATGTACATAAATATAAACAGTGATTTCAGCAAAACAATCTTCACAGACCAGGAACTATGATATTGGATCTAAGAGTTTAAATAGCAGCAGATCTGACTTTTACAGTTTTTCTTTTTACTAGGCTACTGAAGATTTATCTGTTAGTTCATAAGCACGTGTGGAGAAATGCCGGTTGTGTTTGATTTTCCTCTTAATAAACCCTGTTTTTAGACTGGCGGAAATTGCACATTCCCTGCTGAAACTGGCACCTTATGACACACAGACGATGGAAAGCCGAGGTCTCCGGCGCTACATCATGGAGATGCTGCCCATCACTGACTGGACAGCTGAGGCGGTGAGACCTGCCCTTATCCTCATCTTAAAGAGATTGGATCGTATGTTCAATAAAATACACAAGATGCCTACTTTGAGGTGAGCAGGTATAATGGAAACCCTCTGGGGTCCGTTTCTGATGTTGCAAGCCTTGAAGTGTGGGTATGTCATCTAACTAAAACTGCCATGTTAGAGTGAACCTTTATAACGTATCAGAAAGTGAACAGATGTTTCTATCTCTGTAAGTGTGCATTTATGTTGACATTTTTGTTGTGTCTTCTGGTAGCCAGAGAAGAAATGTGTGGTTATTAAGAACTACAGAGGGAACTTGCAGAAATATCTTTTTTTTTTTTTTTCTTTCTACAAAATAAGTCTTCAGATTTATACTATATCACTACCCCCTTTATTTTAGCTGTGAGTTGAGGAGATGAATTTTATTTTTTAATGGAAAGTTAAACTGTAGTAATTTCCAGCATGCCTCCTCATGAAAATACTGTTATGTTCTCTGTAAAGATAAAAACAGTCTGGAGCTATGCAGTAGCTTCTGAATGCTCCTTAGCGGAGGGAACAGAATGGCATCGATTGCATCCAGTCAGTGTCTGGCAAAAGCCTGGTGCATCACATAGTAGCATTATGGTACAGGCTTTGGTGACTTCAATACGGAGCATTCCTGCCTCAGAGGCAGTGATACAAATCCAGTCTGGGTAGAATAAAATCTCTCAGCCCTGTGACCTGAGTAAGAAGAGTCACTGGTCTCAGTCACCCTCATGGGCATATGTCCTCAACTGCTTCAATTAGTCACTTTGTTGGCAGTCTCAGATGAGAAGCCAAATGACAGAGGACATCAGAATTTAGGACTTGGACACAAAATTTTAGGTCCCAGTGGGAATCATATGTACCCAACTAAGGTGGAGCAAATAACAGGGAGGTGATCTCTTCTTTCTGGCATCACTGTCTATTGCTTTCCTTTGGCTAACGGTCTGCTTTAAAAAACTCCTACCCTTGTAGGGAATTCAGAGGCAGAGATTTTGATGCTTCTCCTTCCTGTTGGTTTGATTCTTTTGGACATGTCTTGCCTGCTTCTCAGTCCTTCTTTTCCTGCTCATACATTCCTCTGCCTCAAAGGCAGCTTAGGGGTCTTTCTGTTCCTCAAGATCTTTCCTTTTTGTGTAAGCTGAATGAATGCTCATAAATTAGAATTCCCTTCATATTCTCTCTGTCTGTGCGTGTACCTACACCTGCTGAAATTGCTCTTCTGTACCCAAAGGGAGAGACAGCAGAGCCACTGAACCAAATGCAGCAACTACATTTAAGTGTCATTGGGCTATGAAGTCTCTTAGGGATGGGACTGGGCGCCAGACCCCAGGAGCCATCCGTTGGGGTACTCGCACCAGAATCTTATACACTGTATCCTGTGGGCACCCCCTTCCAAAACCAGTGTCTGATGGGAGGTGGTATATGTGTAACAACAAGAACAAACTACTGTTCAGGAGACTTAGGAACAGTGGATGCTGAAAGACGAGATGTATGCTCGTCTGCATAAGAAGTAGTAGATACTTGATCCCCCACGTGACTCTAAGAAGTCCTCGGAGGAGCTTGACTTATTGTTTAGCACTGAGCTAACAAGTTGTGCAAGCCTTGTCTTCCTGTCCCAGCGAGTGCACAGTCAGATGCTGGCTTGAGAGCTGTGCTTACTCGGAGGAGTCAGGCCCTGAGCTGAAGGGTGCAATCCGCTTTCATGTTACCTACGCTGTGCCTGCTTATGATTAGGAAGGACACCATCAGCATCTGTCACAAGCCTTGACAGCTGTTTTGGTGAAAAAAAACAAAGTGTCAGGGAAGAAAGAATCCTGGAATGAAGGACTTTGGTGCTGGTTGGGAACAAATCAGCCCCCCCACACACACAGGGTGAGGAAGGTAAAGATTGTACTGCTGGGCCAGTCTATGTTTAGGGCAGACTGTGTCTGGGAGTTGCTCTGGCAGAGCAGGCCGGACTGCAGAGCGGCTTACCGAGGGCACTCACGGCTGATGGGGTTTGTTCCCTTCGGTGAGAACGCCCACAAGCCACAAGGGATGGAGGAGTCCCTTCTCAGCTGGGAGCGTGGCACAGCAGACCTTTTCCCCACACAGGCACCCCCGAGGCAGCTGGCTGGTGGCTCCATTGCACTCACCACCGGCCAGAGGGAAGCACCAGGGAGTGAAACACAGCCCGTCCGCCACTGCTGTTGTGAGGGGGTTTGTGTCGCTAGCGCGGACCCCTCTGCTACGTTTCTTGTCTCTCTCAAACGCCCAGTGTGCTCTGTGGCTCTGCGTGGATAAAACCTTTTCTCTGTTGCGCACTTTGTGCTCATCTTGGACGTCATCGCTGTCTGAAACGTTTCCTCTGTGGGCATCACTGTGTGTCGGTCGCCGTGTTTGCAAGCGTCTGGTGGGGGGCAGGAGGCCCGCGGCTAACGGCACCTACTGTTGTATTGCAGGCGCCAGGTTGAGTGGGAGCCTGCCAGCAATTTGATTGAAGGGGTTTGTTTGACACTTCAGAGGCAGCCTATCATATCCTTCCTGCCTCACCTTAGGTCTCTGATCAATGTGTGTGTCAATCTGGTGAGTAGCCGAGCGGCAACCCCGTGAACCTTTGCTAAACCTCCCCCTGGCTGTTGACTTCTCTGGACAGAAGATAGTTCATTCCCATTCCTGTCATTTTACCTGTCCCCCTTACCACTCGCAAGGGGACTTCGCAAGTGACACTAGAGAGAGCAAGGTTCATTTTTGAAGTGGTGCATGGGGAGATACAGTGACCGGTAGCAGTGGTCAAGTGATTTATTTCCGTTGCTTCCCACGCACCACTTTGAAGATCCACCTGTGCCAGATTGAGCTGAGAGTTGAGGGCTGCAAGTTGGAGAGTGGGGTGGTGGAGACTGCACACACCTGGTAGAGATGGGGAGAGGGTGGCACTGGGGATACCTACCGTCTCCAGTGGGGAAGGACCCCGATGGCCCTGACAGAGGCCATCAGGTGTTGGCTAGTCAGAAGGGTTTACATGGGTGGATTCACGCCACTGTTTGCAATGTCCCTGGCTTGATCTAGTACAGGTTTGCACTGTACAATGTTCAGATCCCACTCTCAGTACATTTTATGCTCCTAAGCGTGTTACAACAGAGGCACGATACGGACGGGGTCTGGTCATGCAGTGACAGGCTGTAGTGTTTCTGCAGCTGTTACACTGGGGGCAAACCCTCGGTTTGACATCAGTGTAACTCCAGGCATTTGGACAAACATGCACGCTTTCATTCCATGTTGAAAAAATACAAATAAATGGGGAAAGGCAGCACTAGCTTTTCTGTTGTTGGGTTTTATAACGCTTTCTCCTTAGAACACAAACGTCATAACTTTTTCTAGCAGTTACAAGACACCTATCAGGGTTCACCAGTGCTCTGAGGGGCTTTAAAAACAATGATAATCAGCTACAATGCAGTATCAGTTCTTGCCAGGTTCCTGTCCTTCGAGTCCATTCGGCACTCGTCGCTGCAAGGGCAGGGAGGCTCCAAGCTGTCAGAGCCCATAAGACTCCTTCCTTGTTCAAACTGAGGCAGCTGCTTGGAGGTACTGCAAATGGGGGCCCTCAGACTACTTGGGGTTGCTACATGGGGAGGTTGCTACAGAGTTAGCTCAAATACAAGTTTAGAATGGCCTTGCAGTTTGGCAGGCAGGCATGGTAGAGTGAATCACGCCAGCAAGCTCTCCGGAGGGCCTGCATTAACAATTAGCCAGCACTCCTAAAATAGCAGAAAGCTCCGCAGTGCTGAAGTGCAGTCATCATGCTTCTGTTCAGCTGGCTGGGAACATCAGGGAGAGCTACCAGGAAAAGATGTACTCTTACTGCTAGGAGTAAATTACCTTTAGCTGTCAGAACTATGATGGCCTCTGTGAGCTGTGGGAGCACCCCTAACTGCATGCTATATCATGTGTAGACCAGTTGCATCATGAAACTCAAAAAGACACCAGCCAGGAAAGTGGGGAAATGTCTAGATTATAATCCACAATGATACAATGAAAGGGCTCTGCCTCTTCCCCTTCTAAATTGTCCTTTGGTTTTCTGGCAGAATACTGGTTATGCCTTTTTTCCCCAGGCTGAATTTGTTAAAAGAAGAGTGTGTTCACTTCCCCTAAGCTTAGGCATCTGCCAGGAAGCTTCTCCCTGTTCCCGTCATCTAGATGCGTCTAGTCCTGGAGAGAAACAGGCATATGCAGGCCTGCGATTTAATTCCGCCTGAGGGACACATCCAAACTGGTTTGAATAACTCTCCCCTATTTTTTGCACTGTTATTTCAAGTTGCTCGAGACAACCAGGTCACATGCAAGTGACTCTGCTTCAGACGTCTGGGGTCAGGTGAGATTAATTGTAATTAAGAGCTCCTAAGAGCAGACTGTGTTTGAGAGGAATCTGAACATTGTACAAAACCCGACTTGGGTCATACTTAGGACATTATTTTTCAAGTAGATCAGCAAGAGAAGGGGAATGATGTACAGTTTCAATGCAGACTTTTTGCTTTGATGACATATTTTTATCTGTTACAGTCGTTACATGACATATCCTCCAACTCTAACTGTTCCACCAGTCCAGTGCTGGTCATTCAGGGCTGGTACTGGGTACATTTATAAATGTACCAGGTTACCTCTGCACTCCTCCCATCCTTGCTGGTTCCCTCTTCTCCCTTCCCTTTCCCTGCTAAAACTCCGTCTCCTCACTGGCCCCAGCTCCCACAAGGACCACTGGGGGGGCTGGTTCTCCTAGATCCACCCCAACTCAGTGCTCAGTGGAAGACACCTCCATTTCACTGGCGTTGGAGGATATGGCATGGATGAAACTCTTAAGTAGTCAGTTGTGGTGATGTGCTCTGTTTGTATTGCAGGTGATGGGAGTGGTAGGACCCTCCAGTGTGGCTGACGGATTACCCCTTCTTCATCTCAGCCCTTATCTCTCGCCACCTCTGCCCTTCAGCACAGCTGTTGTCCGGCTTGTAGCATTGCAGATACAGGTGTGTCTGCCCTGGCCTGTGGCCAGGTCTGTTATAGCTTCTGGTTGAGACACCAACTCATCGGTGCTCTGTTTTCTTTCTGCAAAAGCTGGGCAAAAACTGTGGAACATACACCAAAAATGAAAGAGAAGCAGCATGTAAATTCTCCCTTCTTTTTGGAAACTTGAACTAAGCTCAGGATTCACCTTTTGTGGCCAAGTCCACAGCAAGCATCCATCAGCTTAACGCTGCCATTGAAGTCCAGGGAGTTCGGCTGATCGATGCTGTTTATGGCTCTGACAAGCATGTTAGGATTCTTTGCAGGATCCAAGGATTTAGCATAAGCCTCCTGCCACAGGGAGACGGGCCTCCGCTTAGGTCACGTCCACGCAACCCTACCTCTTACTGTGGGACCATGTGTGCAACTGAGAGTGGAGTTTGTGCTCTTCTACTCTTACCTGAGCTGGTCACACAGTGCGCCAGCTCAAAAAAGCAGGGCAACTTGGCTTTTCAGCTGCTGACTCAATAGCATCCTTGTTGTCCAGAATAATAATAGAAAAATAAAAACATCCTGGAGTTTTTGGAGAATTTCATCACTATTCCTTTCTCATAGCAGTGCCATAAGTGTTGCAGAGTCTTTCTGCCTCTGTATCCCTTTCCCACCCACCCCTACCCCCCATTGGCATGAAATCAGAGAGAATGGTGACCAAAAAAGGGATAAATTTCCTAATCTAGCTCCAACCTGCATTTTTAAATATGCATTGGCACATTCAGTTGAGTACTTCAGCAGGTATTTCTGAGCAGCAGGGCAGCTTGGGAAGGAAGGCTTACAGGGACCAAAACACTCTGCTGTCCCTCAGAGCATGAGGCACACAAATGCTTTTTGGTACCAACATAGAAAGAGGACAGACTTCTTCCAACTCTGAGGTAATGGTTCTTTAATCAAAAGCAAAAAAAGGGCCACCTTCACCTTCTCTGAGGTCTTTTCTCTTTTTAAAAACCAGATGCCAAATTAATATTTTTTTAAAGTATTGGGACTTTTTACTTTTGTTTTCATCTTCTCCCTGCTCACTTGTTCATGAACTTGAAATGTAATGAAAACCAAACGTGTCAAAAAAAGATGGGAGTGATCATAATTCCTAATACTTCCAGCAGGATATGAAACAGAAGTACTTCACACCCCATCAGAAAACATCTTGTCCTGGAATTTCTCAGCCCAGGTCTGCAAGCTTGAGGGGTTGCAAGGTTCAGTTGCATTTCACAGCCAAGTCTGCAGCAACTGAGAAGCTGTAAATGAGCAGAGGTTCTAGTGACAGTCCTTTATTTGTATTACCTCCTCTAAAGAAGATGAAAGACTTTTCAGTCTAGGCTTGACTATGTGTCAAGGAGTAAACATGAATTTTGTTTATTTTTCAGTTCATTCCTTGCGTTGGGGAGGATGATTGGACAGTACAAAGTGAGGCAGAACAAAAAATGTGTTTGGGAATAACCTCCATGTTTGGACAGCAGAATATTTAGATTATGCCCTTTTTGCAGTTTCCTCTGTTCCTTTTTTTATTCCCCATAGCCTGGGTCAGATCCTGATGCCGTTTACAGCAGTGCAGAGTTTAGGACAAACACTCAGCTGACTCCTGTGGGATACATCCAATTTTGGTAATGGTATCTATGGAATCTGGGCTTCTTACATCTTGGCTCTGAGGAGAGAAGGTGACACCTGTGTTACTCTGTGAATTCCTTTTGCTCCTGACTAAGTGGTCTCACAGCTTCTAATTCAATCAGGTCGTCAATGCTGGTGTTGTACTGTGTAAACAGGGTGCCCAGGGGATCCTCATTCCCTGCAGTAACTTGTGTGCATGATCTGCCGATGAAATCATTTAATCCTTTCTTATTATTACTGCACAGGCTTTGAAAGAAGATTTCCCCCTAAGCCATGTCGTCTCCCCATTCACCAATCAGGAAAGAAGGGAAGGAATGCTTTTAAACCTACTGATTCCATTTGTGCTCACAGTAGGATCTGGAAGCAAAGGTCTGACTAATTTAACAAAAAGAATTTTTCTCCCCCTTTTCTGACAACTGATGTTTGCACTTTCCCTGCCCTCTGTTGTTTTGGGGGGTTTGTTTGTTTGTTTGCTTGTTTAATTTGGTTTTCTGTCACTGGCAGTGTGTCAGCTAAGTGCCTGTTGGGTCCGAGACTGAAAAGAGCCCCACTGGGAGAAGTACTTGTTGTTGTTTCTTCTCTTTGTTTCAGCTGTGCCATGGTTCTTGAGTCAGGTCTTACACAGATGTGCTCCTTCTTTTGAAACTGGAGTGCAGGGCAAGACAAATCTGTTGTAGCAGAAGCCACAGAGGGAAGCAGAGGTCGCAGAAATTGTGTGCCCCTGTGGATCTCAGTCTGCCCAATCCATGCCGCTTGTCTGGCACAAGTCCTGCTCCTTGCTTTCTTCTATAGAGGGTGATCACTGGTGAATCCCTACATGAAAGCAAAAAGTAAAGGGAAAGGGGAATGTCAAAAGGAAATGAGATCATGAGACAACTGAACAGGACATTTCTTTGTGCTGTGTAGCTCTGTGTTCTTGTGTGTTTCTGTTGGTGCTAAAATAAACTTTGCCTTTGCTTGCAGGAGGAGAAGCAGCATAACAAGGTGTGGGGGACGGAGTTTTGGCTTAGGGGACATTTGAGATTGCATCCCATTTTGGAACTGAACAGGGTCTGGATCTTTTGGGTGTCTTTGATGGGATGTAGCCTGATCTTTCTCTCTCTCTTCCTTCCCAATGCATCTCAGACAGCCCCTGGCTGGAGCAGCCAGAGGTCCTGCTGCTGCTCCAGACTGTTATCAATATCCTCCTGCCACCTCGCATCATCAGCACTTCCCGCAGCAAGAATTTTATGCTGGAGAGCTCCCCTGCCCATTGCTCCACCCCAGGGGATGCGGGGAAGGACCTGCGGCGGGAAGGACTCGCAGAGTCCACCAGCCAGGCTGCCTACCTGGGTGAGTGATGGCTTCTTCTGACCACTGAGAAGGGACAAAATGGAGTGTTCAAGACCGTAGGCAGCACCAAAGAAAACCCTCTCAGGCAGGAGCTTACTGAGCTCTTTAGAGCTGCTTTAGGTCTTGTCCTGAACAAGGGGCCAGGCCAGAGCACGAAGCCAGGAGTACCTCTGGAATCTATTGCAATGTGAGCAGTGTCTGCACTGCAGCTGGAGGAGACTGCAGCACAGGTAGAAGTCATTCAGTTTTCATACTGCCAGAATATAGCAGTGAAGCCACGAAAGGCAAGTCACGCTGCCTATCAGCCTCTAATATCACAACTTTACTGGCCCTTGGCTAGCTAGGGTGAAGTGCCTGCTGGCCCTGTGCACACACGGTCCTTACTGACTGGTATTCCCTCTACTCGCTATATACTGCCGCAAGGTAGTACTATATTTTCTCATATATGACCCACTGGCACAAAGAAAGAAAAAAATCATTGAATTGGGGATGCAGCAGCACTGCAGGTTGTCAGAGCTATATGGTTAGAGTGTTTTGTCTCAAAGCTCTCGCTCCTTCAAACAGCTGCTGTGTTTTATGACTTTGTGAGAGTATTTATCTAAAGACTTATATTCAGGTCTCCGTTAACCCGTGTCTGAGGAGTGGGGTAACACTGATAAAAGAAGGCAGTTCACCAACTGATTTAGTTCCCCCACCCCAACAAACCTGGATATGTATGTGTGATGGCTGAAATGTCTTGGCCATCCCATCAAGGAAAATGGAGTACTCAGCCTTCCCCCAGCAATTCCCGGGCCTCCCTGTTTGTTCCAGACCAGGGGAGCATGGAAAGGAGGACATTCCTTGTCTCTCCTGTGAAATATCTTGGTCACTGCCCACCTTAATATACAGCATTGTTTTGAACCTCGTCGCTGTTCATCCCCATTTGTAACACAGTGCTCTTGTGAATTACGGCCCTTGGCTTACTGGACCATATTTTTGTTTAGATTACAGTTTGGCCATGACTCATGCAGCTGCGCTGCTAGAAAGGTTCTTTTCATTAGCCCATAAATAACCTGGAGGTTATTGTGCTCACAGGCTGACTCTTTGTGTGGATATGCTTGATCAGAATTTTTGAGGTTGTCTGATCAGCCAGGGTTGTACTCACCCCTGAGCTGCTTTCAAAATATCTGAATTCCAGGAAGACAAAAGAAATCTGCAGGGAGGGAGATTGGAAACTACAGCAAGAAAACACAGAGGAACTTAGATGTGAAGTAGGAAAATTTCTTTGCAAATGGGACTCTCAGTCCTGATCCTGAAGCCTTTAATGTAAGAAGGTTGCCCTCCTTCCCTGCCACGTTTGGAGACTGATAAAAAAAGACAGTTGTGAGTCTGAGGTGTGTGGGTGTGCATGTGCACGTGCATGCATGCATGCCTGTGTAGGTTGGTGCCCACTGTGGGCCCCCCCCCCCCCCATTCCTCCCTCCATGCTTGCAAGGGACACTGATAGCACCTCTGACTGCCGTTTGCTGGTGTGTGTTCCCCTGTAGCCCTGAAGGTGATCCTTGTTTGCTTTGAACGCCAACTGGACAGCCAGTGGTACTGGCTGAGCCTGCAAGTCAAAGAGATGGCACTGCGGAAGGTGGGAGGGCTGGCCCTGTGGGATTTCCTCGACTTTATCGTACGAACACGGATCCCTATCTTTGTGCTCCTTCGGCCCTTCATCCAGTGCAAGGTAACCATTGCTTTGGCTCCTGATAGATCACTCCCTGAAGGCAAGATACCCTTTGTTCCCCTGCTGAGAACAGAGGAACAGCACTTCTGGAAGAACTGTGTTTATGTAGGGAGTGGCTTTTCAGAAGTTAGTAGCCTGGGAACCCTTTGAAACTAAATCACAGGGCTTCTTCCTAGGTGACACTGCCAGTCACACAGGAGCTCTGATCCATGGAGCACAGCTAGTCTTAGTTCCCCTGGATGGGAAAGTACTCTCAGGCTTGACCAAGAGGGCTTGCATGCGGACTTGCTTTTGCAACAAAGACCCTCAAAGCACTTGGAAGTAGCGTGGATGCTCTGCACCTAGGAGGGGGTTGGCATAGTTGGCAGAAATCTTCCAGAAATCTCTCTTCTGCATAGAGCCAGGCAATACAGGTAACAGCCAGGAAGGACCACTCCACTTCCCATCTCGTGGGTGAAGGTTCTGACAGGACTTCTGTGGATGGACAGACAGCTGCTAGGCTGAGGCAGCCTGGGCTTAAGTTAATCGTGGCTCTTCCCTGCTAACCAGGTAGGCTAGCACATGGTACCCCACGTACCCATGGTACCGTGTCTCACCACCCTGACAGACTAAATCATTCTGGAGAAAGGAGCTGTCTCACGTCTGAGGGTAGAGCTTAGCATAAGCAAGCCTTCCTCCCCACGCACCAGTGTCAGTGAGGTTTTGATATCTGTTCAGTCAAACGTAAGGTTGTCCCTGACAGACAGGTGGAAACCTTGTAGCTGGAGTCAAACAGCTCATGCCTACAACGAGGACAGTCTGCTGGCTGCAGGCTCCTGGTCTGGAGACTACTCCCAGTTCCCTGGGCATCATTTCCCTGCAGCGCTAACCTGTCCCAATTTTGCAGCTGCTGGCCCAGCCAGCCGAGAACCACGAGGAGCTGACTGCCCGACAGCACATCGCCGACCAGCTGGAGAGACGGTTCATCCCGCGCCCGCTCTGCAAGAGCTCCCTCATTGCCGAATTCAACAACGAGCTGAAGATCCTGAAAGAGGCAGTGCACAGCGGGTCTGGTAAGGAGGAGCGGGGAGAGCCGAGGGCCAGCAGCCCAACCTGGCCAGCGGGCTCACTCGTACGTTAACCTGTGAGGCCAGACCTTCCTGCTGCCCAGGAGGGGATGGGGTCATCGACTTGCCCCCCAGCAGCCTGCCCCGGATCGGGCCCTGTGCCCAGCCCAGGCTTATCGCTGGACAGCCAGCACAAGCCAGGTCGGTAGTGACACGCACCTTGCCGTGCCCACTTACTCCACCGAGTCCCGTCTCCCAGTAGCTGCCGCTCGCCGTCCCAGCTGGCCCGTGCAGCCCCCAATGCGTGAGCCCCCAGCCACATCTCCCTAAAGCCAAAGCTGCTCATGCAGCAACACGTCAGCTTTTCTGCAGCAGATCGGCCTGCTCCTCTCTCCTCTTGGTTTCTTCTTTATTTTTCTCCACTGCAAGGTGCAGCCCGGCGTCCCTGAGCTGCCGGTGCGCTGCGTTCGCCCCTGCACGAGGGGACACGTTCTCCTCTCACAGCCGCGCTTGTTGCCACGAGATGGCAGCCAGTGCTTACGCACGGCAGGAGGTTTTATGTGCTTTGTTCCCAAGAAGAGAAAACAAATTCGAAAGAAAATGCCTCAGCCTCGTTTCCTTGGTAATAATTTGCCTTGTTCCTAAATGTTGAAGCTGATCTGGAAAAAATGGCGCCAAGGTTAAGGGAGAAAACCAGACTGCGTAAGAGGAACAGGCAGAGATTTTGGAGAGCTGAGGTGAGCTGGGGCAGCCGTGTCTGGTTTATCACCCCTGCCCCACTAGTCTGGGCACAACCAGGTGCCTGACGTGACAGGAATGCTTGGCTGGTTTTTGATTTCCGGTGCCATCACTGACTCGGGTTTGGTTTTCCCACTCTTGTGCAGCTTACCAAGGGAAGACATCTGTCAGCACCGTGGGGACCTCCACCTCCGCTTACCGCCTGAGCCTGGCCACCATGTCCCGCTCCAACACCGGCACTGGCACGGTCTGGGAGCAGGACAGCGAGCCTTCCCAGCAGGCCTCGCAGGACACGTTGAGCCGCACGGATGAGGAGGATGAAGAAAGTACGTGACTACTGATTTGAGTTAAGCCCCCAGCACTGAAGATGTTTTCCTGATGCCCCAGAGGATGGCTGGGAGGGGAAGGCAGTTGTCCCCGTCCCAGTGTGAACAAAAGACCACAGAGGCATGAGGCAGAGAAACCGGTGTGGTCGCTACACAGCTCAAGGTGCTAAAGCTTGGGTCGTTACACACCTCCTCGTTCCCCCGAGCGCTGGGCAGGGGAAAGGGAAGGGCACTGGCAGATTTTTAGTGTGTGAGACCTGGGCTGCGATGCAGTCCTCACAGTGCTGGCAAGGCACTTGGCAACCAGCCTTCTCTGACCTGCGTCCTGGCCCTAGGCTCTGTAGTTAGGATCCTGTTCCTGCAGGACCTCAGTACTCCCTGCTCATCGCTTCTCTCCAGGTGCTCCGATGTGGAATACCTTGTCATTGTGCTGCAAGGGGTCCAGCCGTGACTTTCTGCAGGGTGGAATGTCTGTGTGCTTGTGTTACTCGATTAGCAGAGGAAATTAAGCCTTAAACCTACTGACAACAAAAGCTTGATCTCGCTTTCGGTCGGCAGGCATGTTCAGGAGTTGCCAGGCTTTCTGGCACCAGTTTAGAAGGAATAGGGTGGTGAAACTTTTGGGGACTAATCTGCAATGACCTGAATGTTGCTTTGTCGTTACAGTTTCATGTTATTCTTGGAATTTTGCCTTCTCTCTGTTTCTGAGCTGCCTATTGTTTCTGGGTTGTCCATCACAGAAAGCCAGGGTAGAAAACTCTGCTCATACGTCATCAGGCTTGGGCTCCCCCCTACTTTAGCAGGGATACTCTCTTCTGGTGCTGCAACTGTTGGTTGCCTCAATGCCTGAAACTCAGGTGCTTCACTCCTCTATCTGAGGACTGCTGACTATTCCCCAAAGGCAAACATGAGGAGTGGAAATGGGTGCCTCAAAAAAAGGCCTGTGTGGTTACAGCAGAATTGCCTTTTGGGAAAGAACAGCCTGAAACTTTCCAGGCTCAGCCCAGCTTTATTTTAGCTGGGTTCATCATTAAACATTGTACGATCCGCTCAGCATGGTACTGCTGATACATTGCTCAGAAACTCACTGTGGCAAACTCTGGTTTCAGCCTCAGATTAATTATGAGCCACTGTGTGGAACGCTGAGCACTATCTTCCCATTTGCGTACGGCCGTATTACCTCAGCCCTGCCTTGGCTTAATGCTGCCATAAAATATTTCAGTATATCAAAATTGGAAAATGTTGAGAAGAAAAGAGAAAATTACACAAAACTTCCCCTTTGTTTTATTTATTTATTTGTAGTTAGAAGTTGTCATGGTAAAACCCACAGAAGAGGTATTTCTTTCCAGGTACTTCAGGTAATTTGAAACGGCACTGACAATTTCAAGCAGTCCTGATCACAATCCAACTGTGTGCGTAACTCAGTTGCAGTATGATGTAGAGTCAATTTGTCCTTTTTTTGGATAACGTTTTAAAACGCATGTCCCGAGGAGTGTTCAAGGGTGTCAGTTCTGCATTTTGCTGTCAAGTATTGTAACTTTGGTAAATGTGCTTTGCTATATCATAGCTGCAGTTTATTTCATAACAGCAAAATGTCCAGTTACAACCTTTATGCCAGAAAACACTGTGTATCAACAAACAATGTATTAATCACAGGAATTAAGCCCTAGTGGAAGCCGAGTTTCCCAAACACGTTTTCGAGAGCCATATAAGCTGAAAGCATACATAAACCCCCTCCCCGTGTGTGCTGAGTTCCTCATCCTGCAGGGTTTCATGGATATGTCTTTCTGAACTGTGACTGTAAAATCTAATGGAAGCATTCAAATTTGCAGGCTTGGCGCCTTGGTAAGTAAAGTGTTGGGTACACCTTTGGCATCCTGTTATCTCTTGACAACTGTGAATATGTAGGTGGGGTTTGGGGTGGTTATTTCCTCTCCTTTCCTGTTTTTCCTTTCTTTCTAGATGACTCCTTGAGCATGCCCAGTGTGGTAAGTGAACAAGAAGCATACCTTATGGGTGCCATTGGGAGGAGGCGGTTCTCCAGCCATCTCTCCAGCGTGTCCGCACCTCAGGCTGAGGTGGGCATGTTACCCAGCCAAAGGTAACGACATGGACTTTTCACCTTTCCCATTATATTCACAAGAGCAGAAATGGTGCAGGTATATTATGTGTACGTCAGAGACGTGGGATAGTAGAATCAGTGCCAGCATAGTGATGCTAAATTTATTCATCCTGAAATCGTGTTGAACCAAGGATGCAGGGTTGGAAAGAATGATTTTCCAGGATGATGTGTTGTGTAAGGTCCATAAGAGCAAGTTGCCATCCACAGAAACCTTCCTCTTAAATACCTTCAGAAACCCTCAGCACTATTATTTTCCTTTGCTACTATGGTGGACAGCAAAAAGAAACACGTGATTCTGGGGTTATGCATTGAACCAGGGGACCGTACCCGGTCTGTGTAAGGAGTGGGGAGGAACCCTGAGAAGCTGGAAAGGGGGGAAGAGGCATTCTATTTGATTCACTTTGTTTTCTTCCATGTAGTCTTTGTACTTCCTAGAACAGTAGCTAGCTCATCACAGAAACTGAATGTCAAGTTCAAAGACGAGATTTAATGCTGTTTAAAACTAGAAATATACTTGTTGATAGAAATAACTTATTCCTGGTTAACATGGAGTGTGAGAAAGAGATTGGAATTTGGGAAATACACATCTTTAGAAGATGTAGAGAGAAGTTTTGCATTTAAATGGGATCTTTTTTCAAAGTAAGCAATGTTTATTGTTTTATTTGTCTGTGACATAGTTATCCAAGGATATCTGACAATGGACAGATTGATTTATGTTATTTCCTTTGAACCTTTAAAGAATAAATTCTACATTATCTCTTGACCAGCCTTGGAAAATCAAACAACATTGTTCCCTCCCCAGTCTCGCTTGGAATTAAAGAAATAACCTTAATACACGAAGGAAAAGTAACAGCTGTGGTACATACCAGCAGAGATAGGAGAAGTGATTTACAAGAGAGAAGTTACACAGATTTTTATCTGGGAGTTTTCACAAAAGGGCTTACAGGAACTTATTTGACTTTTGAACTCAGTTGATTCAGTCCCTTTGTTTCTTGAAAACTTAATATGCAAGACTGCATTTTCCTCAATCTTTCACTACCATCTTCAATGCATAAGCTTCATAAGAGTCACAGTTGACTGATAGCAATGTTTGCTTTGTGCAATCCCAAGTCACAGTGATGCTGAGAAAAAAAGACTTTAATTACAACAGAGCTTTGCTCTCTACTTTTTAAGTACACGGTATACCAGGAGAATCGCTTTTCATCTGTGTAGGGAAGTACAAGCTCAGCAAGCATAATCATAGTCCACAACGTCATGCCCTTTTTATTTATGGATGGTCTCTGGGCTTTCAGACTGCCTCACAAGCGTAAACTAATTAACGTTAAGTAATATTATTATTGCTTTCCTGCTGGTAACCCAGCAGACTGCCTTCTTTCTTTCATGTTTTTCCTATGGGCTGAGAAGGCTGCTCCTGCCCAAATGGCTGAAGTGTAGAAAAGCAATGTGATTATGTACTCATTTGCCAGGATCCGTGCCAGCTGTTTACTTACAGTTTAATTGCACTAAAGACCTTGTTTTCCAGATGTTTGTCCTTAGAGTCCTACCAGAAGGAGAGTGGTCTATAGCTCACGGGAGATAGATTAGCCCTCCCTCAGGGAGAACTGGCTCGTGAGGAAGGGGGAAGAAAAAAGCTTTCTATGAAGCTGGAAGTAAATAGAACCAAAATAAATGGAAATGCTGCAGGAAAATGGCTTTGAAAACAGTTCCCTGCCCTTATTTCCTGTGGAAACGCATCCTACTGAACTTCCCAGCTCCCCAGTTCTCGGCAGAGATGTATTAAGTCTCCACGTACAGTAAACTCCCTCTAAAGGCTGTTCCCGTTATCAGATGTTCTTTCAGCTCCTCTGAGTCATATATGTGCTGTTGAGCCTGCAAGACCAATTAATGTTACCGTCCTTTTTTTTTTTTTCTTCTTTTTTATTCCGTTGATATTTTTTCCCTTGAAAACAGAGACAATCGCATGCTTTTTGCATTTTCTTTCCCTAAATTCTCAATCTCCCTGCCCCTCCTGCAGTGAACCTAATGTCCTCGATGACTCCCCGAGCCTGGCCACTGAGGGCAGCCTCTCTAGGTACAGTGTTAACACTACCTGTCTGTCAGTGTGTGTGCTGGGAAACGAGCCGTTTCCAATCTCCTCTGTCTCTTCCCCTCACCTTTTGTTGCTCTCTCCATCTTTGTCTCTTGTGGCTCATTGATATTCAGGCCTGCAAGTCAAAGGTGTAGCAACCCACCTTCAGTTTTCAGCTTTGATTGCCAGTAACTTTGAGGAGGCTAAAGGGGAAGGGGAAAGAAAAAGCTGTAGCAAGTAAAATAGCGGTCTGGCTGGCTAGCCTCGGGGTTTTCCCCTTGTTTAGCTATTGCTTGAAAGGCATGAGAAAGATTATCCGTGAGGCATTAGCTGTAGCCTGTTATAAGCATTAGTCTAGAGGCTTATATAAAACAGAGACATCTGTTTTTCCATTCATCTCACAATGCTGTCACCACAAAAGACTTAATAACAATATCAAGCTGTGTTCTTTAACATTCACTAATAAAACTAATTATAATAAGACCTGGGGAATATAGTGCTTTGTGGGTGCTTTACAGTAATTCTCATTATTTTTACAAAGTGTTTCCAATTCTCAAATGACGCCTTAGAAAACTTGCAGGTGATCACGATTAATATGTATTTCAAACTGCCCCATCAGTGCCGGAGTTCAGTTCTAGCTGTTCCCCATTACCTGTGGACGGGGGGGTTCCTGTGCAAACTGTTATGGCCATGCCTGCCAAATGGGTCAGAGCTTAGAAGGGAGGGCTGCACCTTTAACGGCCAGCTCAGTCGTGTTAATCATCCTTACTGTCCTGCTGCTGTGCTCGAGCCTCCCAACCCCTCACACCTTGCGAGGTCGGAGAGCTGTCACTAGTCCCAAGAGCATCTCTGTTTCCTTCCAGAAGAACATGGCTCCCTACATTGGCAACACAGAGGGTAACACTCTGGCTTGTTACTCTACCACACCGGCTGAAGATGTGGATATGTTGAGAGGCATTTGTGTGAATGGTTTCTATTTCTGTTAGTTGGTTGTAGATGTCAGTAGTGGCTTTTTGGGGTGGGGACAGGCTGCTTTGTTCGTTTGTTCGTTCTCAGCTGACAAATGGAGGGTTTATCGTTGGTGGTGTCACTGAGATCATCCCATGAGTTGTGGTGTCCTCTGTGTGTGTGAATCCTGCTTTGGCAGATCAGTCTCTAATTGGTACTGCTGTGGAAGTGGCGTTAGGAAAAGACATGGGCTTCTTGTCAGAGGCAGGAATGTTGTTACCTGGTTTTGTGATACAGTAAAATGGATTGCTTGGTCGTCCGAGCATGTTTTGGGGCCTAAAGAGAACAGAAATTACTCAACCAAAGAAGTTAAGTGCTGTGTCTCACCTAGAGCTAAAAACTCACTACAGCTGAGGAGGATGACAAAGGAGAAGGTCTGCATCTGAGTTAAAGCCATAATGACCTGATACCAGGTTACATCAGTGTTTAATTTGAAATGTTTTGACCTTGCTCAGTGGGGAGGAGTCACTCCTAGTAATGGTGGTGAGGCTGAGGACTATGAGACAGCTAAGTCAACGGATGAGTTCAAATGTAATAATTTATTTTGAACCCTGAAATGTAATCAGCTGTACTGTGGGTTCCTTCTAATTTCTGTCACACTGGGGACCAGGACACTATCCTCCACCATGCTCTACGGTACAGAGATTTCCTTAGGCAAAAAGGTTAACAGATGTACTTGGGAGTCAGTTCTTGTTGAGGTTTATTATTCTTTTCAGGGAGCGGGCGCTAATGTCTGAGGGAGGGGCATCACGGCTGCAAAGCCTTAGAAAGAACAAAGACAGGGAAATACTGCAATTTTTTGTAAAAAGGCTAGTTTAGAGTTCTGTGAGGAAGAAAAGATATTTCAACTGCATTGTTGAATGTGCAAATTGGATTCCTCCTCTAAAGGACAGAAGTAATAAAGCAGACATTGTGGGAGCCTGTTGTGCTGTGGGGTTCATGCGACAGTTAATGTGGTTTTATATCAGGAGTGTTAGTTTTGCATAAGGAAGACTTGAGTTTTTCTTAACTTTGATTTCAGCTGGAGCATGATGGTAACTGTTCAGGATTCTCTTCTGCATTCCAAAGCTGATGCTTAGTCATAACTGACTTTATTTATATTTCTTTATAGAAATAAATCATATGGAGGTTAGACCCCTATGGAAGGTAGGAGCTTTAAATAAATTAAATAAATAGTGACAAACACAAAAAAGAATAAAGTTTCTTTCCCTTTGTTCTACAGCACTTAGAGCCAGCCATGTAGAAAAGCAGGGAAGACAGGAAGCGGGTAGCATTTAAGTGCTCAGAAGTAAACAGATAGCACAGGGTACAGGGCTGAGGAGCATATGTGTCTAGCATTGTGATTTGTTGTGGTTATAATCTGAGAGGAGAGGATATTTTCCCAAAGCAAAAAGGAAGAACAAGAAGTCACTGTAATGGAAATCTGTTGCACAAACACATTTCCCTTTAATGTTTGTCATTATGCCTACCTTAGCTTAATGGTGCCTAATGGGGAAAATCAGGGCGAGTTCACATTGCCAGGGCACGCACGGCAGATTTAACACTAGCTGGGCAAGGATGTGTCTGGGAATACAAGAGCTGGAGTTCCTCTACATTTTAACCCGTTCTCCACTGGCCTTTGTCCACCAACCCTCTCACTCAGATGTCTTGGGACACAAAGTGTGTATGTTCTATCGTAATGGTGTGGCAAGCATGTACACCTTTTTAAAGCGACATTTAAACTCCTTGCTTCCTTTGTCTCTGTTTTACTTTCTTCTTTGTTCTTTCTTTTTTTCTTATATTTTTGGCTGCATGGTTTCTTGTAATTTGTGAGCATCACTTATTATAACTGCCAACCTGACAACATTTCTTTTAGCCCCCACTGTGTGACTGCACTGGCTGTCATTTCTTGTAGTGCTGGCAACATGCTTCCACGAAGTTGGTTTGGTTTGATCTTTTGCTCACCTGTCTCTGCCCTAACTATGTAATGGGAGTAACACGATTGTGAAGATACTCCTGACAGAGATACTCAGAGAGTGACAGAGCATCTTTGTGTGGGCAGGAAAAACTTCTCTTTTGATACTCCGAAAGAAATCTGGCTTATGTACTGCAGAAACCCCCTTCTTATTGATCACATTGCCACAGGAGGGAAACATACTGTCAGCTGAAATGGCATTTGATTCTGTGTTCCTCGGTTGGGTCCCACAGGCTGCCAGAAAAACAGTATACTGCTGGTCAGGTCTGGTAAACAAGGAGAGGCAGAAAAGGAGGAGGGAGGGCTACACGGAGCCAGCAGTCTGCCTGCCACTCTAATTTTCACGGAAACAAGATCAGTAGTGCTGTTCTTTGATGTGAAAAGAAACCCTCACAAACCCTCATGAAGTGAAAGGTTATATGTGAAAATTCAGCCACTCATCTGAAATTTTCGGTCTTTACAATTCTCTCTCTCTTGCCTTCTTCAGAATTTGGGGATAGAAGGCAAAGAGACAGCCACAGCAGAACTGTGCTGGTTTTGAGGGCAGCTCTGCAAAACTCAGCTGCTCTCGGGTCCACCATTTGCCTGCAATAGATATCTGCAATTTCAGCTCATAAGATCATCGCAAATTATACCAATTTGTGTAATGATTTGGTAAAGGAAACAAACATCCACCAGCTCACTAAACTCATTTCACTTATGATATAAGCCAGGCTGAAAATCCCAGACTCCAGCAGGAAGACACAAAGTCCAGCCTTTCTTTTGGTCACCCTATTGTTTGTCTTCAGTGCACATATTACTTCATGGGAATTGGGTTTTTCCTCATGTATAGCCTCTGTGCCCGCATGCAGTCCATGTACTCCCTTTTCCTAACAACTTTATCAAAGCATTTTCATGATGCACGTGAAATGAGTTTGTTTCACCACTACGAACAGTGTTTCGTGCTGACCATAACTGTAGTCTTTCTGCTACAGATATTTACGTCGCCTCACTCACAGAACTAAGAATTACTGTTCCTTCATCAGAAATTGTAGCAGTATTCTCAAAAGCCAGTCCAATAGAAAACTATTTTTTCAAGACTTTCTTCAGCTAATTCCTACTTAATTCACATACTGGTGACTACTCTAAAAACTTCTTAAAATTCAGAGGGGCAAGTTTTTATGTAATCCTAGAGAAGATTAAGAGAGTCTACAAGCTGTAATTTCGGGTAGTCTGGATCACAGACCTAAAGGCTAATTTAAGTGCAGTCTCTTTGCGTTAATAAGGAATGCTGTGTTGCTTCTGAACCTACCAGTCATGTGTGCTGCAGTCATTGTCTGGGTCAGGAATACCGTCCTACCAACAGGAAGTAACTCTGAGACTCTGCTTATCCATAGGCGGGTGTTTGCATGATGTTTAGGATGCTTTGTGTGTAAATCATCTCAATACCCTACGTAAAAGCTGGAAAAGATGTTCCAGAGACTGGTGATCTCATTCAGAATTGCTGTCTGAGGGAGAAAAGGACTCAAACGTATCTTGTTTGCTCTGGCTTTGAGTTTGCAGAAGCTTTTCCTTTTTTCCCAAACCACTGCAGCTGTGGTGAGATTGCTGAGGGCATGCCTAGGATTATTAGGCTGTGGTCAGACAACCAGAGGAGAAACAGCTTCAGGGTCTTAAGCTGTCTCTCTCCTTGGAGTTGCCCATTGTCTCCCCAGTAGAGCTGGCAGAAACGCACGCGTATGGTTTAGTGCAAAGTGTGGCCAGTTTACACTGGTAAGGCAGGGAGGAATAGGACTTTCAGGTCAGGTAACCCGACTGTGACCCAGAGCAGATCAGGAAGTTCTCATGTTCTGTTCCACCAAACCTTCTAAGGGCAAATAACTTCTGCCACACTAAAGAACGAGCTGTTCAGGAGACAGAACTTTTTAAACCTCTCCATAGACATCCTCCATGTCCTCAGGTTTGTCTTCTTCCTCTGCTCCTGTAAGGTCAAGAGATAAAACCTTCACCCTGTTGGTGGTACAGAGCAGCTCCAGGGAGATAAAAGGAAAACATCTAGAGAAAAGAATGTTGGTTTCCTTTAGATTAATGCAGGCCGAAGGCAAAATGGTTTGTAATACCGAATCGTCAACAATGCATACCAGATATAGCTGGAAGTTGCTTAAATAGGATGTGTGGCTCAGTGGATTCCAGTCTGCCCCAAATAAGCAGCTGCCTGATTTAGAAGTCGTCCATCCTAAATGTTAGTTGCTGTTGTAACCATATTCCTCTCAGACGTAGTTCATTCAGATAAAATGTTTTGTGACCGCTGTCTGCTAAATGACCAATTTTTAACTGTTTGGAGGAGTACAGTGTTTTGATACAAACGAGGGGAGGGTGATATTTTTAAGTAGATTAAATGGTCAGTTGAATAGTAGAATGAGATTGTATGTAGCTGAGTATGTTTTATTGCTAAAGATTCTTTTACTGCAGATTTTCAGATATTTTGTGCCAAGATATTAAAAACTAAAAAGCTGTGTTTATGTATATATATATAATATGTAATTTATGTTTACTTGTCTTTTTTGTTTGTTAGCCCCAAAAAGACTTAAGGCTGCAAGTGTTGAGTGCGGGGCCTTGTTCACATAACTCATGCATCCATTATGTGAATGGATCCTTTGTCACTTTGTGTTTGTTTTTTTTGTTTGTTGACTTAAATTGAAATTAAAACCAGATGACAAAATGGTGATGAGGCTGTGGAGTCTATTTGGGAGGAAAAAAAAAGCAGGTTTTACAATATTGTCCTTGAAAAAGGAAAGCAAATAAGAAAGCTTTTGAGCTAGGAAGCTGATATTCTTGCCTTAATTGATGTGGCAAAGGATGCAGAGAAGTGAGTGTTGCTCAGTGGGATGCATCAATCAATGACTGAAAACTGAAATCTGCAGTTATTTATATTTGGATGCTACCTGTGCGTGGCCAAGTCCTGAATGCCATGACTCCACCTCCCACCCTTTCCTAAGCCCCGGAAGCCACAACCCAACAGACACGTCCCCCCCATCCTTCAAAGACAGTGTTGCTCTTTGAAGTGACTGTGCCATTAGTGGTTGGTTTATTTATTTATTTATTTATTTTAGCCACAATTGCCAGGACACCTACTAGTTATATCGGGTGCTTCTGTGCTTGGCCTAATGCTGTCAACATCTAACAGGGTGGCAAGCGTGCAGAGTGAGCCAGGACAGCAGAACCTTCTTCTGCAGCAGCCCCTGGGGCGGAAGAGAGGCTTACGGCAGGTGAGAACATGGGGAGCGAACAAGCCTTCTCTCCTGCTGTTTGAATTGGCTTGGTTTTTCTCGTCTGTTTCGAAACGATTTGTGGTTGTGACATGTCCCTTTTACCCGATTTGTGATATACTAGCACAGCCCACTGAGTTAGTGGGAACCGTAGCACAAGTCGGAGCTGTAAGACCTGACAAATCCGTAAGGGAGGAGGTGCACGTTCTTTTGAATTCCCCAATCTCTTCCTCTGCAGGCTTTTTGTTTTGTTTTAAACAAACACGGTCTGCATTGCATTACATACAGTACTGAAACTGAATAGGCACAAACCGCAGAAGCTCATATGAAGAAGATGTCTGAGCCATGGAAACCTTAAAACATGTATCTGCTAAAAGTAGAGGGAATGGACATTTAGAGTATTTAGACAATGACGATCTGTTCTCCTTACAGAGAAATTGCGTAATGTGTGAACATACATCAGCCTGACTCTTTCTTCCAACTTTTAGCTTCGGCGACCACTGCTGTCACGTCAGAAAACTCAAACCGAACCTCGTAGCCGTCACGGAGCTCGACTTTCAACCACGAGGCGGAGCATCCAGCCAAAACCAAAACCTGGCGGTAGGGCAGCGCTGCATTTCCAGAACCAGCACTTCATATTTGAAAGCAGAAAATACTATGTCATTGTTTCAGCTGAAATTAGAGTTAGTATGTTGTTAGTAGCCTATATTAAAGTGAAGTCCTCACAGTTTTATCCTTTTTCCTACTAAGTGGATATCCTATCAGAAGATCACCCCCTCAAAACACTTTGATCATTTCTCCAAAGGCTTTCAAGGTAGAACTGCACATGGACAGTGAATTATGATGTCTCCTAGAGGTGTAGAGAGTTGAATAGATATAGAAATGAATAGATATAATAGAATCCTCTATTCAGGATGCCTTGTCCGCAACCTCCAGATGTGCAAAACCTGAAGCTGCTGTAGAGAGTAACAGAAAGAAGGAAATTTCCCATCATTTGTAAGCAGTGCAGAGTTTTAAAGGTTGCATATGGAAATGAAAATAGGACTGTTCTAGTCCATGCCGTATGTTTCCAGGAGTCAGCAGTGCCAAGCAGAGCAGGAGTTTGTATTCCGTATAATCTGAAGCCAGCAGTTAACTTTGGAGGAAACACCTGGCAGAGCAAAGGTTGCTTGTGAACTTTCTGGGTTTCTAACCACTCAGCCAGGACTGTGCTGGGGCAACAGCACTGCTGGAGATGTCTGAAACATAAAAATTGATCCCAAATAAGTAAGAGTAGGAGCAGGGGTATCGGGTTTACTGTGACATTTCAGTCTAGCTCTCTTCAACCTGTGCTGGTCTGTTATTCCCAAATAGTGGACTTATCTGCAGGAATGGGGGGCAATCAGCTGTCCTATTTCTTTTCTCAGATTTCCTGCAAAACCTTGGGCAATTCCCTTATATATTTGCATTTCCTTTTGCCCTTTGCATCTCCATATTTCCTTTCCTGGTTGAAGGCAAAAATGACTAACTCGCATGGGAATTCAATCCAGTATGTTCTGCTGGGATGGAAAGATGTTATGGGTGGCATTTATCTCACCAAGTCATGACAAGGATAGGTAGGGTGAGTCTTCTTCAGGAGATCCCCGACTCTTGCTGCGGCTTTAGAGGAAGCCCAGGGTAAAAGGCTTTAGACTGGACTCCAATTAGACAGCTTATAAAGATGGAATGAATCATGAATCCTGCCTTCATTGTTAAACCTCCAGAGATTCTCTTCTTTTCTTGTTGTGTTTTCCTTCCCAATTTGTAGCATTTTAATATTAAATTTTCTGGGCTTTGTACCCTTCAGCGGAGCAGAAGCGGTCGGTGACTTTCACTGAAGCCCAGCCTGAGGCAACAACAGCCTCCCCAGGGTCCCCGTCCTCGGCTCCAGCTCCAGCAGCCCCGCAGCAGGGCTGCAGCCACAGCAGCCCCCAGGCGACGAGCAAGCAGGAACCTCTCAGCAAACCTGTGCTGACTTCCTCACCTGCCATCGTTGTAGCTGATCTCCACAGCCAGACCGCTCAGGTAACGTGATTGATGATTTTATCATTTGTGTCTACCTGCTGCTTCATCACAGTTGCAGGGCAAATTTACAGGGAAATGCCCGATGCATTACAGCACTGTAACAAACGCTGACAGGTGGGTGAAGACATCTATTCTTTAGGCTGAGTTTGCTGTCTGACCCCTTCCTTTTGCAAACTGTTCACTTCTCGATCTATGCAATGATTCTTAATTTGCAAATATATTTCCTGCATCTTCTTTTCCATCTTCCCACCACATATAGTTGTCCTTCTGGGCCTGCTCACCAGTGCAAATTTTCATCAATGGGTTTTTACAGCTTGCTCGCTGAGACATGCATCCTTAAGGAGCAGCTCCCTCCAAACCTCAGGACTGCTCTGGCAAAGGCACCACATTCCAAAAGAAATTGCTTGTCTAACCTTTTCCTGTGTTGGACACCACTGAGGACAGTGCAGGGACAGTCACAGTCATCCCTTCAACACGTCAGTGACATTGAGCTCACTTTCATACACCCACATACCTAGTGTCTTTTGGGGGTGTTGTCCTTTGCCATGAACAAATGAAAGACACCCGTCTTGAAAATACACTTAAAAAACTGCAATGAGGATGTGTTAACGACTGAAATCAGATAACCTTTCTGATCGTTGCTGCAAATTTGATTCACCAGCAAAAATATATCATTGGGGCAATATATTCTGCAATTATAATCTGCAAGTGCCTGGCCCTTTATGGTAAACAGTATTTCCAAATGAGAAAATATTTTATTGATGTTCCCTCGCTTTTTCCCCCCTCTCCCTCCCACTTCCTCTGAGCCTGATCACTGGCTCTCCTCAATTGCAGAGTGAGGCACTTTCTGCTGAGGAGAAGGAAAAAGAGGAGGGCTTGGAGTCCTGGCCAACAACAGCACAAAGCACCCCACCCACCCAGCTCTCTGACACCGACGACTACGCTGGCCTTGAGACCACAAGCTTGCTGCAGCATGGGGACACTGTCCTTCACATCAGTGAGGACAACGGGATGGAGAACCCCTTGCTGGCCACTCACTTCAGCTTCACGCACGTGGAGCTTGGGGAGACTGACGTTGACCTAGATGAATCTCATGTTTAACTCTTGGGGAAGTGCAGGAGTGGGAGGAGAAAATGAAAGTGTGCCTTCTCCTCGGAGTTCCCTGCTAACTAGTAACTAATTAAACAAGAGCACTTTATTATCTGAAAACAGCCAGTTGCTACAGACTGGTACATTTCTGTTTGTGAAATCTATTTCAGTTCAGGGCAAGACGGCAGGAACAGAGAATTTGTACAAAATTCTCAGGGTAGGGGTGTGTGGGCAAATCTGTGGTGCATAAAACCTTGATCTGGCAGCCATGTGCTGTGATCAGCAGCCTTGTTGGGTAAGTGGGCTCTCGGACTGTCCGAGACGGAGCAGAGAAGCCTCTTTTGAGATTGTGCCCAAGATTTATTTTTGTAGTAGTTTTGAGAGGAGGGCTATATAGTAGCTGAATCCAAGGCTCTTACACCTTGGTACCAACAGTGAAAACACTGACAAAAAGTACCCGTCTAAAGCTTGATTTTTCACAAGCCTGGAACCATCGTTTCTAACTTGCAGAGCAATGAGAAGCACCGTGGAGCAATTAGACCTTTTTCTTTTTTTTTTTTTGTTTTGTTTTGTTTTGTTTTGGGGCACTGCAGACTGTGGTTGAATTTACTTTTGTCTGTTGGTTTCATTCCACTCTGTAAGATATTGCCCTTGTGCTACAAAAATATTTGCTCTGTAAAACTAAATACAGTACATACCATAAGAAGGAATGCACGTGCTGTGCACAGATATAGATGGGCAGGGGGTGAGTGGTCTGCAGATGGTATACATAGTCCATGCTCCCCTGCTTAAATGTACCCAGTAATTCATCTCCACAGCTTAAAAAAAACCCCAAAAAACCGCATCTGGAATGCATGGACCTTCTGGTACCTAGCAACTGCTCCACTGATGCTGTCGTATGTCCTCACATATAGGGATTTAGAGTAAATATTTATATATGGTATTTTCATGTTGCTATATATAAAAATATAAATATATATGTACATTGTAAACAAAGATGGATATTGCAGGGCAGAAACTTGATGAAAGAATCTATTTTTGGCATGTTGAGATTGTATTTAAAAAGGTTCCATTTTATGTACGTAATGTTCACGGCTGCAAGTATTAGAGAGAGAGGGAGAGAGATATATGTGACATTTATACGTAGGTGGAGATCCCCGTAGGGGATCGGCTGAAGTCACAGCCGAGTTATGTGCTATGCTGCAGCATCACGGAATTACACTGAAATGTGAACTTAGCCATTAGCTTCTTACGGGCAAACTGCAAAACAGCTGTGAAACAAACCATGAAATCATAAGCAACGCCCAAAGTTACCCTGTGCTTTGGGAATCATATACTGCCTTTTTCAGCTTGCACTAGAAGAATACAGTTTATAATCATGGCGTTATTGTGCAGAGGAAAATGTTTTAGATCATCCTGAGAGTCTGTAAAATGTGCTAATTACCAGTTTGTCTCCCGAGGGCTTGTCATTTGGACACACACATCATAAAACCGCCTTACTGAGGAGCCAGAATGATATCCTCCTACCCATCTCCAAAGAAAGGACTGGCATCTCTCTTCAACAGCTCTGAAACAGCTGTTTAAAACCCTGCCATGCAAACGGCTGCCTCACTGCTGTAGTGCAGCATGCAGTTTCTACTGTTGCGTGGAAAATTAACCGTACACCTGACAGCAGGTTTCAGCCCACTGAAACCCAAGCAGCCTTCAGGCCGTGCTGTCTGGTGTTTGCCAAACGCTCAAATTTGACAGGAGCTGGGCGCACCAGTCTGAGGAGGGAATTCAACCCCTTAAACCTCTGAAGACAGCAAAAGCCATCCCTCTCCCGGGGCCCTGCGTGCTGGGCATGCTCTGCTACCCCTGCATTGGTGAGAGGTGGACACCTTCAGCACCTCTGGGGAAAAGCAGGGCTGAAAAGGCAACTACTTTTATAGTGCACCACCTGTATCACCATAGGGGTGTGTACATACATATATACACACACACACACACACACATTTAATGCAACTTTAAAGTGTACATGGCTTTTGCAAGAGCGATGGTTAGGTGAAGATGGCAATGTCTCAGTGTGTGTCCTGAATGACAAACTGCTTACTCTGCTGACCAAAACATGCTGTACTGCTTCCTATCTCCTCAGCGCACTGGAGCCAGCACCAGCTACCTGTAGGAGGCTGCTTTGGATTAGCTCCTAGCTTGGAGGTCACTCAAAGAATTGCAAAATTCCAGATGCTAAGTTTTATTATTAAGTGATGCACAAATGAGAAAACAGCTTCACTTTCAAATCCCAAGGTAGGCTGGGTTACTGGTAGTTGGGTGCGGGAGGAGAGTTTTAGACCTGAGCCGAGTAAACCGCTGGGATACCACACATAGAGAATTCATGGTGCGTTTTATAGTGACCTTTTCTGCTGAAAATGAGGAGGAGGCATGTTCCTTAATGAAAGAGGTAGATGCCTCACCACGGTACTCCACTCTAACAATGACGATATAACTGTGATTTACTTCATTTAATTCAGTATGTATGATAAATGTTTCCATTCAGGTTTCCCACTGTCACCGGTGAATCCACAGTAGTAAGCCATAGGAAGGACTAAAACGCCTCTTTTTAACGTCTACCCTGCTAGAAATCAATGCTGCTTATAAATGATGTAACCCGTAACTTAGTTTTATTCAGGTGGCCAGGAAGATGGCTTTGATTTTTGTTGGGTGACTGTGGAGAGATGGAACAGACAGGCAGACCAGTCAGTCTGTTTTCTCATGTTTTACTTGCACATCGGTCGCACTTGATACTGTCCTAATGAGGTGCATTTGACGTACTTGGCTGGTTTTGTGCTTTCCTCCCGTATCTCTGTTAACAGAACTGGTGTATTTCTGCTGTGAAGACAAATGATGCTGCTTAAATAGTGTTAAGAGGCCTTAAGTGCATGTCACATTCAACAACTGTCCAGGCTGTACAAGTCTTGTCAGCGTGTCGGTCCGTCCCATCGCCTCAGCTTTTTATGCAAATGTTGTCCCGAGTACTAAATACAGAGGAGTGACGGCAAAAGGAGAGTTCTGTCTAAGCCTCTTGCGCAACACTGGGTCGGTCTCTCTAAAGGGCTTTGATACGCTGCTATTTGAGGCTATTTTGTTCGCAGGTACAGCCAGCGCTGTTCAAACGCACCCCTCTGCTCCTGGTCGGTGCCTTACCAGCACCCACCGGCCCCAGCCCACGCCTGGGGTGCCACCGGGGCCTGTGCCCGCGCCCGGCAGGGCCCGCAGCGGCCCGTGAAGGGTCTCGAGGGGAACGAAATATAGTGTCGGGGATTTTTTTTACAAAAACCCAACTGCCCAAGCAGGCTGCCCCTCCGCTGCTTGGGCCCCTCGCCCGAAGGCGGCCGCCGGCGGGGCCGGTGCCCTCCCAAGCGCCAGAAGCGGCCCTGCTCTAGCGCTGGGCCACAGAGCCTGCAGCTCCGCCGGAGCCGCGGGGCCGGCCAGGCCGGGCCTCGGTGCTAGCGGCGGGCGGCAGCCCCCGCGCCCCTCACGGCCTCCCCGCGCCACCTGCCCCCTCAGCGCGGCGCGGCCGGAGCAGCGGCCGCCGCTCTCCCCCCCACCCAGCCCCGGGGCCCGCCCCGGCCGCGGCCCAAGATGGCGGCGGGCGGGTTGCGGCGCGTAGCGGCGGGGCGGGGGCGCGCGCCCCTCCCGGCAGGCCGCGCGGCGGCGCAGGCGCGGGACGGCGGCGGGCGGCGGCGATGGCGTCGGGGTGCCGGATCGGGCCGTCCATCCTCAACAGCGACCTGGCGGCGCTGGGCGCCGAGTGCAGCCGCATGCTGGACTGCGGCGCCGACTACCTGCACCTGGATGTAATGGACGGGTAACGGCCGGGGGCGGGCGGGGCCGGGCCGGGGGCGCGGGGGGCGGCCGGCCCGAGGGTGCGGGCGGCCCCGGCCCCCCCCGGGCGGGCGTAACCGGCGGGCGGGCGGGTCTCTCTCTTGGGCTCAAGACACTTCGTCCCGAACATCACCTTCGGCCACCCCGTCGTGGAGAGCCTGCGCAAGCAGCTGGGCCAGGAGCCTTTCTTCGGTAAGGGGGGCCCGGCGGGGGGCGGGGGGCCCGGGCCTGGCAGCCGCCCACCGCCCCGCTGACGGCCGCCCCCGCCCCCAGACATGCACATGATGGTCGCCAGGCCGGAGCAGTGGGTGAAGCCGATGGCTGTCGCCGGCGCCAACCAGTACACCTTTCACCTGGAAGCGACAGACAATCCCGGGGCGCTGATAAAGGACATTCGGGAGAACGGGATGAAGGTGAGGGGAGCGCGGGCTTGGCGCGGGAAACCCGCCGTCCCGGCTTCGGGCGCGCAGGGGTCGGCCCCAGCCCTCTGTGCCTGCCCTCTGTGCCTGCCGTCGGGCCTCCGCTTTGGCCCAGAAGGTCAGGAATCTTCACCTGGAGCGGGCTGTTGCTACTGCACTCGCCCAGGCACATAACTGGGTGCCTGTACTGAGCTCCCGCCGAGGTTGCTGTCATCGTAAGGTGCACTTGGATTTGTCTCTCCTCTCCTGCAGGTTGGCCTGGCGATCAAGCCTTGCACGACGGTTGAACACTTGGCACCTTGGGCCAATCAGATAGACATGGCTTTGGTGATGACGGTAGAACCTGGATTCGGAGGGCAGAAATTTATGGAAGATATGATGCCAAAGGTAAACTAGGTTTCTCTCTCCTTAATTATTGAGAGTTTAAAGCTCATTAACAGGATGGAGCGTAGCTATGAAGTGAATAAATCTTGTCTGGGCCTGTGAGAAGGTAAACGTAACTGTAGCAGCTGAGTGTGGGTCTCGGTGCCAGCTGTTCTTATGCTGTTTCTCAGGTTCAGTGGCTGAGGACACAGTTTCCCTCATTGGATATTGAAGTGGATGGAGGAGTCGGGCCTGACACCATCCACAAGTGCGCAGAGGTAAGAGGCTGAAGCGGAGCAGCACTTTCAGTCGCTGTGCAAAGAGAGTTAATTGTCCCTTGGAAAATAAAGCTGAGGAGGAATTGCGTTTTGACTGTTAGTTTTTGGAGGGAACAGTAAAGCACGCTTAATAACAAGATCCACTTGAGGTTTAATCTTGTGCCTTTTTTAATAGTGGCTATAGAAGCCTCCCTTAAGCCAGAAGAGTTGTGTGTTTCTTGTATGTTCAGGTAGAAATTTCCTATTTGGGGAAGAGCTGTCTTTTCTGAACTTGATTTGTGGTTGTAGTTAGAGGTATGTTACGACTGTCCCACAAGAAGCGCTCTGTTTGCCCACCAGCCTAGAATTCACCACCTCCTTACATACTTCACAGCAAGAAAAAACTCTTTGTAACAAGTGGATCTGTTCTGTGTTATTGAGTGGGTGTTTAATGTCTTTCAGGCAGGTGCAAATATGATTGTATCTGGCAGTGCTATTATGAAGAGCGCAGATCCAAGATCTGTGATCAATCTTCTGAGGAATGTGTGTTCAGAAGCAGCTCAGAAGCGTTGTCTGGATCGATGAGACCTACCCAAGCAGTGTTCAAGAAGGCTCTGTGCGTGCAGGAGAACCCTTGTTTCTCATGCGTAAGGGAGGGCTGGATGAACATTAATTATGGAAACTTGTTGCTGCTGAACAGAGGAATTGTTCCTTCACTGCAATGAAGCAAGCGGCAGTGAAAAACATTCTGGCTGTCTTTCAAGGTTGGAAATGCAATGGTTTGAACCTGTCTTGATTCTGTGGAGGCTAATTTTATGGCACAACCTATAACGCTGATGGGACCGAACTAAACTTCAGTCAGTTGGTTTTTTGCTTGCTAGAAGAGTGTAGCATCACCACAAGCAATCTCTCTTGTGGAGGACTCTAATCAAACTGCCTTCTGCTGTCTGTATCTTGTCATTTGATCTGTGCATTCCTACAAAACTTTTCCACTGTCTGCATTAAACACCCCTCCCTTGGTGTGGTAAGTCTCCTTTGAGCTGACTGTCAAAAACAAGTGGTTTGGGGAGTAAGTTTGGGAAAAATGCAGTTTAAGAGGGCTAAAAAATCCCACGGATGCTAGAAATGTTCCTGTTTTGCTTTTCCTGCATTGAAGTAGCCTGTGTAAGCCAAGCATCAGACAAGTCAGTGCAACATCTGTACCCAGCCACAGAATGGGAAATAACTGGCTATTTGAAAGGTAAATGAGAAGGTAAGACAGCTGTGTCTGAAATTCCTGGAAGTGGTGGGATTCCATGCAAGAATATTGCTTTAAAACCCTACGTAGTTTAAAAAACTTTATCTCGACCTACAGCCTTCTCAGTTTGTAGGTGTGCTTGAGCAAACGATTAAGATAGCGACACACAGGGGCGTTGTCTGCTGAAGAGATTTCAGTGTATGCAGTCTGAACTGCACTGTGTGGAGATGGCTCTGTAGAAGGGCTTAATGCTGCTTTTAGTTAGGAAGCCAAATAGTTCTCATACCTTCAATTTGCTCGGGTTGACTTCACAGCCTGGCCTGTTTGGGCACGTGAAGGTTGGGGTTACAACCCAGTAGAGGAAGACCTGAGCAGGTCATTTTAGATAGACCTGCCTCCCATGGCTCTAATTAGTGTTGCTGACTCCTTTAATATTTCATGGTATTCCGCATGGTATTTTTCCCTTTAAGTTGTAATTACAGAAGGGTTGCAAACAGTCTGCTGCCCCAGGGGAAGAGGCCAGAAGCTCCCCAGCTGCAGCCAGTCCATTTCCACAAGGCCAAAGTCAAATCTGTTGTCGTTGCAGCAAAGCTGGGCACGTGTCACCTACCAAACGCTGAGGCACTCTTTTCCATGCCCAGACCGCGTGGTGTCCTACAGGGGGGCCTCTGCTCGGTGGCTGTGGAAGGAGATGGCTGCGCTGCAGTGTGGGTCACTGCCACTGTTCAGCAGGAGAAGCCAGGGCTAGTTCAAACAATCCAGACAGGCATCTGAAATGGCTTAACTACTGCTTTTTCCTGGGTGGTTAATAGTTGTTTAGGTAAACAAATGTGTTTGCTTCCTGTTTCCACTTGCAACTCATTTGAGACCTAGCAGAAGAAAAATGGAGTCATCTGGACCAGACGTCTTTCAGAAGAGGTTTGCCAAAAGAAAGCTTGGCTAGGGAGGGTCATAGGCTGTATGGCTCTCAGGTGTGTTAAAGCAGCTTGTTCATACTTCTGGGAAGAACCTGTGTAGGGTCTAATACAGTGTGCGTAGAGAAACCGTTGCGTCTCTGGTATCTAAGATGCAGGCCAAGCAGCCACAAATGGGCTATGAACTGTTAGTTTAGGATTTGGAAGTGTGGCCTTTCATGCTATTGAAAGCAGTAGGATAACAGCTGTAGTATCCTTGCCTCCTACAGTTGACCATAAGCTGGTTTGAAAGGGTAATCAAACTGTTTTTACCACAGACAGCCCCCCCTTTTTTTTTTTTTCGGATTAATTTTGTGGGGAACAGGTATCCCAAAGCCGTGGTAGCTAATTGATGGTACTGTGCCTATTTCAGAGCACAGAGCCGTAAGGGTATGGTTTCTTTCGGAGGCTGTAGTCACTTTGTCGTATTGACTCTTGAGTTAGGAGTGTTGTGGGAGAGAGAAATTACACACACAGTAAAACTACTCAATTGCTTCTTTTTGTCTAAATCCCACCCAGGGTTTATGGAGCTGGCTACTGCTGCAGCAGCTTTTTACACATCTAAGGTTAATTTTTTTTTTTTTTTTAGTGACCACAGAGCATCCATGGAAGTAACAGTTCTTTTAGTGCCTAAGACTTCCAGTTTCTTGCCTCTGTCTATTAACAGAAGTTACCTCTTAGGGTCTAGTTAGGGCTGTCCTCCCATGCTCAGTAACGTAACCCCATAGTGGAAGCACCATAGCCGGCAGGACTTGAACTGAGCACCAACAGGAAAACCGGGAGCTGCTTGTGTGGTATCCACAGGGCCAACCAAACCCCAGGACCGTTAGATGTTGCAATTCTCTGATAAAGCAAAGTTTCAGCAACAAGGGAGGGCACACTCTAGTGATACTGAGTCACATGGTCTGGAGCAGTCCAGGGTGATCTGACAGTGCAAAGGCTCTGCCTGCACTGGAAAACAGGATAAAAGGAACTCTGAAATAGTGGAGTGAGGCTGGGCTTGGCCATGTGCTCCACAGGGTGGTACAGTGCACAACCCTGTGCAAGATAAAAAACTGCAGTAGACACACACAGAGCTTAATTTTAATAGGGCTTATAAGTTTGTATTTGTACTTACATTCCATTAAGGTCCTGGATGCAGAGATGATGTGTTTAAACCTCACAGCAGCAGGGAACAGAACATAGGTGGCCTTAAAAAATGTCTTCATTGAAAATGGTAAACAAGTTCAAGGGAAATGACTTGCTTTGTGAAGCTGCAACACCCCAGTTTCATGGGGGGGGCCTCGCTGCCTTACATTTCAGCTGGTATTTCACAGGCAGCCTTTGTAATACCTTTTGCCAGAACATCAGGAGCAGCGCTGACAGCTGTTTTCATAGCTTAACAGCCAAAAGAGAAATGGGTTGGGGTTTCCCCCCACCCTGTTTAAAATTTTAGAAAGGAAAGGAGACGAGCAGGGGTTTCTTACACATTTTATGGTTTCAAGCATGAGCCTGGCTCTGAGCGCTCAGCCTGTTCCCACCACCAGCAGCTTCCTCATGACACCAACGTTCATGCAAAACTGAACTGTCTGGAGGTGGGAGTCCAGCCCTGCAGGGAAAAGGGCTGCAGGCAACAGAGTACTTGTGCTGCATGCAGGACAGGGAAAGACAAAAGGAGGGGGCTGCTGCTGTGACTGGGTTCAGTTAAGCAAGTTTGATAGCCTATCCCAGTAGTGAAAGGGGGTTACTGAAAAATTAGGTGCATAGATGGCTGGAGCAAAGACGCACAGGGTAGAAACAGAGGGCAGGGCACAGCACCTGGTCTGCTCCAAGAAGGTGGCAAATTATTAGAGGTGCTGTGGGCGAGCAGCACAGCCCAGGGCTTCCCAAAAAGCATCTCGCTTGACCTGTGCTGTGTTCCCCATCTGCCCCTGCCAGGTGAAGGGCTGCGGGAGGTAGGCAGGCGACGTGAGAAAAGCAAGTGGAGCCTGTTCTTGGTCACCCCTGCCCACTGGCCTTTGCCTGCCACACTTGCATGTGCTCTCATCTGATGATGAGAAAGCCTGCGCCCCACTCTGCCCCCCCTCGGAGAGCAGCACTGGGGTGGGCACGTGCGGAGGAAGAAATGCTCGGGCCTTGCAGTTGGTCAGGCAGCTCTTCGTGCGAGGGCAGTTGCAGTTTGCTGCCACGGGTCTAGCCAGCTGAGAGGCAGCTGTTAGAGAAAAGACTTCTGAGAGTGGTGGGGTGGGGTGATGACCAAATAGACATTTTTATAGTTTCTCCAGGGATTTTTTTTCAGTCTCCTGGCTGCCCGCCCTTTCTTTGACTAGCCTTTGCATTGCTGCCTTGTGAGGCACTAGCACAACAGCTGACAAAGAACATCTGAAGAGGGGACAAAGAAAATGTGCTTAACCTTGCTCGTATTGATAACCACTTGTGTGGCTCCTGCAGCTGGCAAGGTAACAAGCAGCTGCTTTAGACCAGCGCAGCGGAGCCTGACCCAAAAGCAACACAGTGGTTCAACAGCACACTGCAGCAGTGCAGGAACAGCTTCACAGTTCACCAGGCTGACCAGACTTGGTGAATCAAGCTCCTATCACACAGGGTTGTTTTGGCCTGGTGTTAACATCCTTCCCTTCTCACCCTCCAATCTAGAAGAACACTCTCCTCTTGCTTCTTCCTGTAAAACGCTGGATTGCATTTCCTGACAGCACCTTCAGAAGACGGAAGACAGCTAGCTGGTTTACTTCGCCTATCCCACCTCTTAAATTGCAGAAACCTGTCACACGGCCCCCCGGGATCAGACAGAGCGGGCAGTCTTGACCTTGCAACAAAGCTGAGTGAGAGCTGGTTGGATCAGGCTTCTTAATGAATGGATGTGGGTATGGAAAAGACCTGCAAAGCATTTGAGACACGTAACTTTCAGAAACCTTTTCCCAGCAGCAGATGCGCATGCAGGACAAGAGAGATGGAAAAATCTACCTCTGTGCTGAGATGCTGAGGGGGACCTTAGCCTGGCAGCACCAGTGCAGCTTCAGTGCGACAGCAAAGCTGAGCGTCGCTGCCACTTCAGGGTGTTTGCAAAGCCATTCTTGGGCCAAGCAGGTCTCTGTGCCAAGAGGAAGCATTACTGCTATTTCTTCACTTCTAAAAGGCCATCAAATTCAGACTAGATACAACATATATAGAAATAACTTTTTAATTAAAAAAACCAACCTTGCATCAAAGATTATTGTATCAGACATCGAGGCAAGATTCAAGTTTAAGACAAACCAGTGTTAAAAAAAGTGTTTAAAAAAATAATCAGAATGTGCAATAAACTACAATGTAGCAATAGGTTGTAGTGTTGAAACTTTACTGAACTGTTTTCAGATGCCTAGGGAGTATTTCCTGTCATTTTGACCAAAAAAAAAAAAAAAAAAAAAAAAAAAAAAATTGACAGTAAAACTGGGTCATCTGTCCAGTGCCATTCCAGATATTACACGTGGAAGAAAATTTTGCACAAAGACAGAGACCCCTATTAAATTGCCTTCAACTGTCCTACACAGAAAAACTTCCTGTTGATGGATTATACATACATTCAATGTTTAATCTTTGTTAATACCTCTTGAGACTGCAGATACATTCCAAACTATGCTATTTAGATGCAAGTTTAAACAACTTGCTTTTGTTTCCTCACCAGGAACTCGCTGGGAAATTCAAATTCTATCTGGAATCACAATGGAAAGCTTTGGGGCTTTTTTCTTTATTGGTCTTCTAGACTTCAATCATCTTTTCCTTTTCAGCTAGTCACCAAATGTTGGCATACTTGCGAGACTCTTACAAGGCACTGTACAGAAATCAGAACAATTGTCTTTAACATATTAAAGCAAAATATTATGAGCCTCATTAGCTGCTGAAGGACTAAGGAAGTAAGATGACCCAAAACACAATATTCAAAGAGCTGCGTCACTGATTTGACTTGACTCCTCTTTGCTGCAGAAACCCTACTTTCTGAGGAGCGGATATACTGACTATTGAAATGCAGTGGTCTATTTCTACCTTATTGCTTGAGGACCGTCTATACGAAACATGCCCTGGCACTACTGAGAGCTGAGTACAGATTTTAAGCTAGATGCAAGGCTTCCAGAACACCTGCTTTGAAACTGCCAGTTCTCACCTACCCCTTCTCTTGCACATGGGTTACACACATGCATTTAGAGAGGCAGATTTTTGCCCCACGGTCATGCCACACGGGAAAATAATCTGAGGCTATTGCTTCTCCCCACTGTTTTTTTCAAGTAGTTTTTCTGTGTTCAGTTGAAGTTGTTGATTAAGGTAGACAGCATATCCTGCTGCACCAGAATCCACTAGAACCAGAAATGCATTTGAAAACAAACAAAACAGAAAAGGATGATTATTAACAGATGTGGCAATATGACAACAGAAAGTGAATGGTGCCAGCAATTTATGTGTGCCCACTCCCGACATCGGGAATATTAGACTTCCAGCTTGAATTAATTACTTTCTCTTGGGGTTCAGGAAGAAGAAAGTGTTGTCTTTGGGATTTATCCTGCCTGTTACAAAGCAAGAAAGAAAATATATTATATGCAGCTAACATACAGGTTTTGAATTGTGCTGTCATATGCTGGGTGAACAAGAGAGATTTTACCTTACGCTTTTCTCCACCTTAATTGGCTTTCTTAATGAACCACATTATTCCCTGTCACCTTTGTTTTCTTGTATTGTTGATTCCCAGGCAAACATTTTCGCAGTCTTCCGAGTCTTCGGCAGATTGTTTTCTTGGTGGATGGCCATTGTCTGGCAAACCAATGGGCGTGCATGAAGTACAGGGAGAGTCACTGGGGAAAGCTGCACTTGACATTTCAGTCTGATTTGTTATTTGATCTTGGCACAGTAAAGCTTCTACCTCTTCATTTTTTAGTGGAAAAACTCGAAGTTCCCACAGCCCAGACTGAAAGGAATCAGAAGGGTAGGAGTGAGGGTGGAAAAAGAGGGAAGAGGGGGAAAAGGTATTTCAGTTCAGTCTGAACCGATTAGCTGTGTGCACAATGATCAGCTATCAAGTAACAAATGAGTGTCTGTCTGTACAGTGTTTGCAGGGCTCTTCAGATAAAGAATACGACGCTGCTAGGCACCAGCTGTCAATGTAAGCTGGCTTCATGTGGTTTTGAACTAGTAACAGAGCTACAGTGGAACAGGCACGGTATGGGAAGGGGGAAGCTCTTTTCCATGGTGCCAGACCATCAGGATACCTGACACCGTAACGATCAGGCCTGTCTGGAACCCTGGCCAACATCCCTGGTAAAAGATCCAGCATTGCTGAACGCAGGCATGTCATGCTCACCTCAGAAACACGTGCCGTGGGTACTGAGCAAGGAAATTTTTACATGTTCACAAATCTTGGGCTTCATTGATGAAGTGTAGCAACCTAGTTCTAAACAGGAGCGCTACATTCAGGATAGTTTCAGGTTCTTTGTTTTAGGTTAGATATAGTGGTCACTGAAGACCTGACCAGACCTGGAAGCTATTGGAAAGACCCACCTTCGCTTCCTGGCTCTCCCTGCAGACTTGTGCAATCCCTGAACAGACGGAGCTGTGGGCTTCTGAAGTCAAGTCGGGAACAGGTTCAGCAGCACAATGCAGCGAGGCACAGGAACTGCCGTGGTGGTCTTTCTGCACTGAGTCTTGGCTGTGTCGTCCGTCAGCATTTTTGCTGTAAGATCTAGTGTGAGATAAGAGACAAGAGTCTTAAGGGCTGCTCCCTGCCCTTTCACAGTGCCTGGAAGTTTAGATTTTCTTTCAAAGTGTGCAGTTTCTCCTTACATACTGTCTATGTTCTACTTCTTTAAATCAAAGGAGATGAAAACACATGGTTCTTGACAACCTTGTCACAAGCGGAGTGCTGTGTGGAGGAGCTAACTGGGTAAAACAGGGCTGGAACAGGTACACTCTGGCTGCAGAACAGCTGGTGGCTGGTCCCACTCTTGCACCTCGCTCCACATGCTCACCAGAACTGTAATTTTGGACAAGAGAAGTCAGCTGTGGGCTCTTCCCACTCAGGAGAACATGGCGTCATTCACAGGAGCCTGCGGAGTCCAAACCGCAATGTCAGCGGACGGTGCCAGTGGAACTCAGGAAGAAACAGCAGGTCCTCGGGCTCCCCCTTCCCACCTCTGTTCTGGACTCGTCTCCAAAGCAGTCAAAATAATTTAAGACAACTAAAAAGGCTGACCTCACCTTTTGTACAAATTTGAACTAGATATAAAATACTGGCATACATCTTAAATGCCAGGTGGCAGTCTGACCTTGCTCATGTCAAGGGCAGTTTTACTTCTGAATGCAAAGAGCACTAAGATTTCACCAAGGAGTTCATAGTGTTTCAAAATTAAGGGGACATACAGAACTTGTATTATTCAGTACACTTTCTAAAGCTTTTTTGATGTTCAAAATCGCTTAAAATAAGAATTCCTTAATAGAGTTTAGCTCTAATTTTATCCTGCATTAAAAAAAAAACCCTCCCTTTGCATATTTATTCATAGTGTCACAGTTCACTTTCAGCCAAGAATAGACACAAGCATATGATAAATAGCAGAAAAAGTTATCCCAGCATTTATAGGATGCTTTTTGTCCTGGCAGATCCTGAAGCAATTTATGGGAGTCATTTTCTCAGAGCCAAACTGCAGATACGGTTTTATGATGTTCACTCTCATATGCACTACTTTTTGCAAGACTTCTAGGGCTTGTATTTAATTTCTGATGAGTTTTGCACCAGACGGTAAGCCTGTGAGAATTAACTTATTTCACGCAATGACTTTTTTAAGCCTACGGTCCCTGGCACAGCCTAGGACCCTTCAGTAATGCGTCTCTGAATGCAGTGGACTTTCATCTAAATCAGGTGAGTGAAGAAGGGCTCATTTTACACTTGGTGGCTAAAGTCGAAATAACTGGGAGTGGCACAAAATAGCAGAGCTATGCGTTCGGTATGGGAGTAAGATTTTTATTCACTAATACCAGTTCACTAACATGCCAAATTTTGGTAAGTATGCATGCTTCAGCACTGCCTTCCCTTTCCAGCCACAAAACCAAACATGCCTGGTACTGTCCCTGATGAGTTAATTAATGAAGAGTGCCCCTGTTTTCAAACTTCTCTGTGACAGCATTTCTTAAACTGCTGCACCAGCAGCCAACACCAGTGGTTCAATAGGAATGCTCTTATCAAAGTCAGTACACCTGCCTGCTATTCCTTCTGGGCCAGCGGCTCTGCTCCCACAGCGACCACCTTGCTCGCTCTCTTTCTTCATACTTCGTATGACGTAAGGAAAAAACTTCATCTGACAGATCTTCTATCTGTAACGAAATACAGGGGTAGCAGCTGCCATAATTAGGAACATCACTAGAGACAAAGGCAGCCAATATTATATATAATTCTGCAAAAGCCTGTTCACCAAATGAGGAGGCAACACAATGCATGCTTGCGGTGCAAAGGCACATCAAAACACATATGCATTCAGCTTAAAGTCTCACTAGAGCTCTAGTATATAGGATGCTGTCACTTTCATTTTATTTCTTTACATGTCTGTCTGTGGTTGATGTGAATGGATATACAAATTATACCCCCTCCCCCCCCAACACATTTCTCTCTATGGTGAGAGGCAGAAAATTAAGAGGACAAGTATTCATTTGCAAATCAAGGCAGTATTAAAAGCATGTAATAAAGACAAGCAAAAATTCTAGGAGTTTCCAGAGACTGCTTTAGGAGGAGAGGCTGGGAAGCAGCAGGATTTGCCAGCACGGAGAAATAGGTCTGCCTGCGATCACCAAGGACTTTGATAGCTCCACATTGAGAGGAACTCAGCAAACCTGAGATGCTGCATTCCTGCTACGAAACCAAGCAGCAAATGGTTTCTGCTTCGAAAGAGACTATTTCTTAGCAAATGATTTGCATGACTCCTGTAGAGCTTAAAACAGCCTTCATGTGAGTACTTTTAACTGCTCATAGCCAAACAAGAGCCAGCTTTTTAGGTAAAACTGAGATGTAAGCTATTGCATCTGACCTTCACTGTGAAAGAACCATCTTCATTTTTCCATTGGCAGCACACCAGGAAGTTTGCTCAGACATAGCTGGGCGAGAAGCACTTTGCTGCCCTTCCCCCTCACTCCCCAGATGGCCGGGTGAGCTCTTGGCCGGACCCCTCCAGCACAGCTCAGAGTTATTTCAAAGTGCTCCAAACCATTCAACCTCTTCAAAGTTCACCTAAAAAGCCAAGGTTGGCAAAAGCATATGAGTGCTGCAGCCATGGATTTTATGCCAGCCACTCCCAACTCAAAAGCAGAGGAATTCTAGGAAAGAACAATTCCTGGTTGTAGGAGCCATGAAGCTGCACTGCCAGATTGGTCCTGGATGAGAATCATATGAATAATAGGGGGGGGGGATGTCATGGAAAAGAAATTTATTTTTTCGGTAAAGCAAAATCCGCAGTGGTATTATACAAGTAACGTTTATCTTCTAATTGAGTCTGATAAAACACAGAACCAAACACAGAGTCCTCGCTGCAGTGCCAGATAGCGCCATACAATATAGGTTGTGCTGTCAGCTAGAAGTACTCCGCTCCAGGCAACTTAGGGCCCTGAGGTTTTGTGCAGAAGCCATTCTTTGTATCAAGTCTTGCAGCACTAAGGTAGTTCATGACCATTATGGTACAAGTGCCAAGCATTAGAATGCTGTAAACTATCTGGTAGTGGCACTCAGCTTACCAGAGAGCACATTTCCAACCTAGATGGCTGGTCATGAACTACAGCACCGGAATGAAATTTAATGGGGTCAGTGAAAAGGATCACCTGCTGTAGCAGGGGGGTGGACCGGATATCTCCAGAGGTCCCTTCCAACCCTGACCATTCTGTGATCCTAAAGACAGCAGTACGATCTGACTCGGCCACAGGACTTGCTTGCTAAAACTGTAGCTGTCCAGTTCCTCCTCAGCCCAGTGTTCAACAGGAACCTTCAAACAAACAGGCCTGCTTTGTTTGCCCATCTCATGACTGCTTTTTGAAGATTCCTCATTGCTTTAATTTATTTATGTTAAACACAAACGACTTTGTTAGCTGCTGGTTTCCTTTCATGTAGGTCAACTTAATGGCCTTCCTCCTCTCTCTGGAATTCACCAGCTCTCTCACTTGGATGGCATCAGTACGGGGCTTCATCTCAGTTCAGATTCTGTCTTTCCAAGGTCAGTGATGTATAGCGTGAAAGTGAGAATTTTATGAACTACAAAAGTGCTATTCCCTCAGGGAAAATTCAGGATTTTTCTGTGTGCTCAGATTTCCTTTGAAGTGGAAACAAAAGATAATTTTGAAAGAAAAACTTAGACTTTGAAAATACTTTTCTTAGCAAATTGCCAAAACTTTTCATGCTGGGAAGAAACTTCATTTTTAACAAGCTTCCTTTCAAGAATCGAAGTCCACATTCCTGTCCAAGCAAAGAGTTTTGAAAAATACAGAAATAAGCCTTACTGTTCCTTTTCCATAGCTGGTGATAGCAGATTTAACTACTTGCTTATTTAAAATGAGTTTTACATTTTCTTATATAAAGATTATTCTTTGTTCTACGAATAAAATCCTGTTACATCGGAGTAAAAGGTTCAGCACAGCCTCTGCTCCTCCCCAGCTTTGTGACACTTTATATATTTACTCCACCAGCTTTAGGTTAATTTAAACTTGCTTTAACTGGAGAAATTTGATTATTTTTTTTTTTTTCCCCTTCACTAAGGTTAGTTTGAAAAAGGACAAAAGAACTGTCATTCCTCAGTGGATGGGTCTGGCAGTGATGTTGAGAGAAAAGACTATTAGGAAGGCCTGCTTGTAAGGCATGTCTAATGATTTCACTCAAAGAAAAAGACTTAAAGCAAACCAAGATTTGGACACACACCCACACACACCCATCGCATCTAGTTAAGCTGCAAGACACTGTGCATGAATGTTGAATTGCACCAGGAATATTTCTGAAAGGTTCTCAAAACAACAAAGTCTGTGCTTCGGTCTTTGGCTTCATGGGAAACACTGAGTCATAAGCCATGAAAACACTTATGCAAAACTAATTACACACAGAATTATTCCAAAGTATTTGTCATTACTAAAACAGCTACAAAATAAACTTGAACGTTACTTTACAACTATGCCTTGCCAGAAACTTTAACCTGGACAAAACAAATTAAAAACAAAATAAAACAGGAAAACCTGCGCCACACCCTCCCATGCCTTAAAGCAATAACAGACTGCAAATTCATACATGCAAACCAGGAAACTCAAATGCTCTATTTCCAAAAACTAAGTATTTTTAGAGCAAGTAATAGAGCAGACATAGATAGTAGATTAACTTTTGCATTGCCCATTTGTTTGTTATGTTTGTCCTTGTAAGGCGGAATTTCCAGAAACAAAAATGAGACACCCGAAGAACCATAAGCTTTTTGTACTCAAATAGAGACAATAATGGTTAATAAGCCTGACTTTCAGAAACTGCTGAGTTCCTGTCCCTGGAAGTGTGGCTCCTATAGAACATGACACATTAAAATGTGAGGTCCCAAATGTAACTTGTGGAAACTTTGGATGCAAGCTTGTTGCACAGATTCAGGTTGTTGCATTGAAAGCCTTATGGAGAAGAGGGAGAAGATTAAAAAAAAAAAGAGGGAAAAAAGGTATCAAGTAGAACAAATCCCTAACTGCTGGCTGACACAAGAACTACTCCAGAAGTTTTAAATTTAGCCATGCAGAAGGTAGGCAGAACAGAAACTGTTACACAGTCCCACCACAGGCTACTATGCAGTGGAAAGCAAAGGAAAAGCTTACTTATGTAAAAGCAGAAAGTATGTTTTGCCCTCTCTCATCCTTCACGAATAATCTACTGAAGCTTGCCTTGATTTCAGCACAAGGAACAATTTCAAGAGTCTCAGAATGCAAGTGCAGAAATGCAAAAAGGTAATGCTGCTGTTTTCTCATGTCATTTCCCAAGCTTACGCAGTAACAAATCTAACTCGGCCTAAAATCTAAAGCAAAGGAAGTGGAATTATGATCAGACAACCACCTTTTCTTAGTATTCTGAAAAACGTCCAAACCAATTAACATGATCCCAAAACAAAAGGGGAAAACTGGCAATAGACAAACAAGAACTTTTAGCATTTTTCTCTTGTCTGACATCTCTCTCTTTCTACCCAGCAGCTGGCAGACAATACAGAAGCAGTGGACCACAGCAGGAGGCAAAGCTGCTTTATTGTTAACTCAAGTTATTTCCTGGCCAAAGGATGAATCATACAGGATCAACTCGTCATGCCAAATACAAATGTAGTGGGAGGGCTACTAAACAAGAGATTAGCCCATGAGCTTCAGAGAGAGACACCTTGAAGTCCCTTCAGCAAGATCGCTAAATGTACATGAGACAAGTCATCTGTATGGGTTCTGAAATCTAAACAAGACATTGACCGAGTCTTCCAAGCAAGTCCTTTGAAGCCCTGAAGTCAAATCACTGTTGAAATTCTTCTTTTTCCCCTGCGAGTGAGCAATGAATAGTAGATTCTCAAGGGACAGCGACTTGCTGCCGTTATTATTATTCTCCAAATGGTTTAATCAAATATCCTTGCAAGATGGTTCTCCTATGTATGTATTTTGACCTTCTCACTACAAAAGATCAGGAATGTTTCCTGCTAGCAGAGATGGCACCAAACTAAAAGGCAGTGGGTCAAGGTCACATAAATCTGACCACCAGATTTCACAAGAATTTCTCAAGTGATGAGGAAAGGCAGGGACAGAGTAAGTTTTTCCTTTCCGTCTGATCCAAGAGTATGGTGCCAGGTAAGTGCAGCTACACCAGGCAGGGAGCTGAGACGGTGATGCTCTCCAAAAGAAAAGGTTCATTTCCATGAAGCAGGCAGCTACAGACCTAGTAAAACTGTGTGGAAGCTAGCATCTTTGTGGAGAGTGTATTTTCTACCCCAAGGGAGTGGCACAAAGCTTTGTTTACTGTGTTTAGGATAACCTTCTGTACCGCTACCCAAATGCAATCTTTTCCTACTAAGGCACTTAAACCCTGGTTGTAGAGAGTGTCTGAAAAAGGAGCTCAAGAACAAACATTGTGCATGAAGGTACAAATGTAAGTCCTAGAGTTACTACAGCTGATAGTGGCCGACAGCAAAGACTGTAATGAGGTTAGAGTTATCAAAAAGACAGCAAAACAGGCATGTTTCTGGAAAAAAAGCCACAAAAAGACTGGAAGGACAGAAAACCAGCCCAGAGACCAGACGTGCTGGTACATTCACACTGGGGTTAGGAAATGCATCCAACATCTGATTAGGGGAGAAAGGGACCCCCAGCTGCAAAGTCCATGGGCATTCCCTGGAAGAAAAAGGTGGATTCTTATGTCTGGAGGAAGCAACAGTAGCACACGATGTGCAAACTTAGTGCAAGAGGCAAGCAGGAAATGCTGAAGGTTATGTTGTTCCTGACAAAGCAGAAAGAAGAAAAGTTTGCTCCCAACAGGATGGTTGCAGGAAAATGAACACCGAGAAGAAAACTGAGGAAACCTGCTGGGCCCATGTGCAAAAAGACTGTTTACCTTCTGAAGAGCAACGCACCATGGGAACTGGCCATGAAAGAAGAGGATGGGAAAGGACAGACATTATGGCACAGGTAGCCCTGAGGAGACAGTCACAGTGCGAGATCAGGTATCGCAGTGCTCAGGAGCGGGGGCGGCAGAGGCCTGACCAAAGGGACCCTTTTGGGAGCACTGACTGTGCCAGCACCAAGGGACAGAAGAGCCAAACGAACAAGTGACCAATGATTATTAATGGTTTCGCTCACATTTCTGTCATCCACCATAGGGTCAAGTAGGTTGGGATAAGACATTTTCACAATCTGATACTTAATGCTTCATTTTTGAAATTTGAAGCTTACCAGGATTTGCGTGAAGTCAGTGACTTTGGAAAATATATACCGATTGTCCCAATTATATATCTAGTTTAATTAAGAACTGGTGACTTAATTAAAAATACAGCCTACCTCTTCTTCATCTGTATGAGATCTTTCTAAAGGTTGAAATTCAACAACTCTCCAGCTAGAAATGAGACAAGGGAAGTCAAATTAGTTTACTTAAATGCTGTTTCATTGTTTCAGCAATACAAACAAATCTTCTGTTTCTACACTATATTGTTAGTTACCCCTTCTTCAACACTGCTATGGCCTCAAAATTTCTTTCAATTAAAATCATTTCTTATTTAAGGTGCCGATAACAGATGCCAGAAATGTAGGTTTTCCTTTCCCAATCCAATATCCAACCTTTCCTTTTCCCAACACAGTCTTTAAGCTATCCAATAGAGCCTTAATAATATTTTTAGCTTTAAAGACAATATAAAAGCAAATACAAATTAGAGATTTAAAATATGTAACAATTGCATTTAGCCATTTCAGGCCATTTGCTAGTAAGATACTGAATTATAGCACAGGAGATTAATTGCCCTGTTTTCACAATTTGAAGATTATTTTTTTTTTTAGAGTAAGAACAAGTAATTTATACTATGGAAAAAATTAAGCTTATTCTACTGTATCAGAATGGATACATTTTGGAAAAATATGCTAAAACCACTTCTGTTTAATTCACTGAAGATAGTTAACTATTTTCATATGACCCATAACACACAAAACCCCCAGTAACCTCCAAATAACCACTCAGAGTGTATCAGCCTTATGGCACATTTAAGGCCACAACTATCACTACATTTAAGATGATAAAAACCCACTTCTGTTTTTAGCTTGTCTGTGCATCTGCCACCTCCCTGTGTGTATCAGACTGTTTCCCTTGTACTGTCAGTTGTCCAGTCTTCCCACCACTTCAGTCACACAAATTGAAGTGCACAGAAAAAAAGCCCCAATCGCATGAGAAGTTCATCTTAATACTATAAAATTATGTAACTACATGTTCATGATATTCTTAGTTAACACTCTCATGTTCATTTTGGTATCTTCTTTGCAACTAAGGAGGTAATGAACAAACCTTGGCGTAAGGATTTCTTTGTACTGTAATTTCTCCAACTTCGATGGTGCCACAAGCGACATTGGAATAACGATGTTGTCTATATCGTAGGAGCTCTCACTTCTCAACCTCCTCCTGGAGTTATGCTGTAGAATATAATCAATACAAGAGGAGACTCATCAGCTCGAGCCATAGCAACTACATGTTAGCTGAGAAATACAGAAACTGCCCAAGGAGAAAGTCTGCAACTTGAACACACTGTCTAGTGTCTTAATGACTTCTGACTCCATTCCCTCCCCTCCCTCTGCCCCAGTGGAATCTCAGCAGACCTTAAAAGCTATCTCATGTCTGAGATTTACTTCTTGATGGCAAAACTCTTATTGAAATCAGTGGGAGTTTCCCTTCCTTAATTTGTTACAGTTAATTCTGAATACTTAGGAGGACTTGAAAGTTAACGCTGCCTTCTTCATAACGTTCAGTCTACAAAGACAACCTTCTATAAGCTACTAACCCATAACTCAAGTGGTTCTCTTCAGTGTGACACAATTAAGAATTCCAAAAGAATGAAGCTACATTGAGCAGTGAAGAACAGCCTATATAGAAAGTGGTTTTCTGAAAAGAAATGCAAAAGACAGAAACTGAATTTCTTTGCTATGATCACAGTAGGATTCCTGGTGGTGTTCTCTGCCCACTAGTGCAAGGAACCTACATGGGTCAAAAACTGAGATTCATCGATTACAGGAGAAAGTTTAGGTTTAAATCACGATACGTTCCATAATACATGATCTCAATTTTCAGCTGAACATTAATGGAGGCAGTCTATTCTAAAATGCTCATTTAGGTGTTCTTTGACAATAGTCTGCTCCAGCAAGGGGAAGAAAAGGGGAGTGTGCATTGTCAAAACTGCGTTGGGGACACAGATTTAAACTCCGCTCTCCAGGAGTCATCACCAGATTGAAACATGATGACTTACAGAGTACCAGCATACCAGTAAGCTTAGCAGAACCGCGGGACTGAAATCTGAATATTCTTATGAAATTCTCAATGAATTCCAATAAAACAAAGTGTGTTTCTGCAGGGATTTTACTGAACCAGAGCTCGGCTGCTTCTCAGCAAATTTATATACCAGAGACTTTGCCTGTAGTTCTACACAAAAGGTTTTAAATAGTAAAGCTGAGAGTTTACAAATTCTGTGACTGTATTTGCACCATCAGGCCATTTTATATAGCTGCACCAAGACAAAAGGATGATAAGAGCCCTTGTGTAAAATTGGGAACATAAATCACAGTATATTTAATGAAATTTGGGAGAAAAAAAAAAGAATAAATGAAAGGCCCAATGCCAATAAACCAAACTTACACTCCAGTTATATGGTCTGCAGAATTTTTTTTACAAGCAAGAATCTGTTTTAGGAACACCACATACTCAATCTGGAATAAATTACTTAATGTAAGCCTTTTAATTCACTGTAAAAATGCTCCATGCTCTAACAATAAATGAGATGTAAAAGGTGTGTGGTTTTGGATTATTAATTTGTATGACCCTCTGTTGATATTTTAGTTAAGACAGTGAGACATTTTTGGTTTACCTGCGATGAAGTGCTGTGAGCAGGCCTAGACATCGCATTGACATTGGTCACGGCAGCAAAACTGCTATGGGATTCTGGTTCTGTGTGTTGAAAGGAGAATGTCTCAAACCTAGCATTATGTTCGCCTGTCACAAAAAACAGTAGTAAACAAATGCATACTGGCTGCTGTCTATTAAAGATATTTTTCCATACAGTAATAGTAAAGTCATTTCTAGAAGCCCACAGCTAACCAGTTACAATTTAACAAATAATAAAAAAAGCCATCTAAATAAACCCTTGCTACTCATCCTGTCATTGTTGTTCCACAAAACCCATCCCTCTCCTTTTACAAAGGATTTCTTCTTGTGGAACCAGTTTCATATGGGCAAATCCTACTTTTTTGTTTGTTTGTTTCAGGAGCTGCCATACACTACACACATAGCAAATGCAATCAGACTTAAGAGGAATGCTCCCCAGCATTCCCTAACAGCGCTCTTCCCTGGCTGGGGTGCATCTCACTGATGAGCCCTCACTGACAGTTTATTCTTCGATAAATCATAAAACAAAACCGGCAGCAAACTAAGAAAAGTTAGTTTCTAGATCTCCATGTGTGGTTTCTTCTAGTAGTGGTCCACTGCTCCAGACAAATCTTAATTCTTGTTTACTCTTATTCACTTCCACTGTAAGCAGCATTTAGGGGGATTCCAAATTTAACCAGCTGTGTTCTGCTTTCTACCTTAATTTCCAGTAAGAAAAGAGAACTCAGATTTAATACACCAATGAATAAAAAGAATCAGTGCATTCCAACATGGAAACAGAGGTAAGACTGATCCTAAAGACTGTACTGCACAGGCTGGGTCAAGGACATGAACTCTCATCTCCCAGGCGGCTCCGCAACTCCCTGGCACACAGCTTTTATTTTTGGCCTTGTTCATCAGGCTGACCTTCCCCATGGATAATTTCTCCTAGACAGAGCCCAAATTAGGAATAAATATGTAGTACTACACCCATAGCACTAATAAGCTAGAACTTCTGCTGCTACTCATGAATACACTACATAGCGGTTTTCTGGCATTGGGAAACTATGATCCTCATGATAAGACTGGTTTTTTCTGTTCCATTAACGCAAAGAACTAAATGCTATTGACAGAAGACTAATTGTAACTTCAAAAGGTTAACGGCAAGAAGTTTTCGCTCTTGCTAGTGCTCCCAAGTAACTTGAATTGTTGATCTGTGTGCATGACAATACACTTAGGCAAACAGCGTGGCTGCAAGAAACACTGTGTCAGCATCTGTCTTTTGGGGACCAGCAACTGGGTAGGGAAGCGGGTGGCATGGGCAAAAAAAGGATCACTGATAGTGAGAGGGGACAGGGCACAGCACCCCTGGCAGAGACAGGCACAGAGCGTAAGAGAGGGCTGTACAGCAAAAGGGAGGACTGTAATGCACAAGGGGAATGACGCAGAGAAAAATACCCATCCAAATCAGACAGTTTTCAGTGTGTCCAAAACCACCTTTTACTCTCTCCTGTAACTTTCTAATCATAGGATTTTTTTGGTTTGGGGCTGTGGTTTGTAGGTTGTTGTTTGGTTGGTTTTTTTTAAAAAAATAAATATCATAATTTTTGGTTAAATCATCTCTGCATTAATTCCCATATCTCCACCTCTATTGCAAGATTACACTAGCAGTTTTACCTGGATATGCACCAGAAGTGTATTTTTCTACAATGTTAACAGATCATTTATATCTTTTAATTCTTTGAGGAAAATTTTAAATATAGTTTGTTCTCTTACTCAGTTATTTACTTTCTTCAAATGTCTTGTGAGGAATTTTGCCAAAAGTTTGCCAAAAGTTCACATAAATGAACTTGTAACAAAATCTGTTAGGTTTTACATTCTAATAGCCTGGAGAGGTAAGATGTTTTTTATGGTGTGCTGAATTTTTTGTCCTTAAATTGTCACATTATTCTACAGAACTTTCAGGACACTTTCTATTAATTTACCAAGTGCTGAAGCAGAGATTCAATGGCTTGAAATATAAAGATAACAAGGATGAAAACACTAATTATAAGCACTGGCTACCCACAAGTCATTTTAACAGTCTGGAAGGAAACTAGAACCACAAATGACAGTACACAACAAATGAAACGTAGGTAACCAAAGATGCCAGGAATACTAAATGTTTGATTGGGCACATGATTGGACAGATAACTTTGCAATTCAGTCTGTTTCACTGACTACTATAAAAAAAAAACCTTCATATTAAAAATAATGACAGCCAGTATGTGAAAAACACTGTTGGACTGCTGAGCAGTTTCCTTTGAGAGTATTCAAAAAATAAAATACAGAAGCTTGTCTCTTTTTGCAATATATACTCAAGAAGAAGACGGCAAATTATTTTCATGGTGTCATAAGTCCATTTCTTCACTCCTGTAAAGTTTCATAACAGTATCCTTTTTGGAGACAACTTACAATTAATTCCTAAAGCCCAGTGATAAACTCATTTACACAGTACGTATTTTAAAAGAAGTAGTGCTGTCTTAAGCAATACCATTTTTTTCTTACCTACTGCTGTCTCACTTAGGTGTCTTTTCTTTCTTCCTTCTGACAGCTGGTCAGATGTTCCTGACACTGACTGAGATTTGGAATTAGATAAACAGCCACCGCTCCATTGTTTGACAGAAACGTTGTGTTGATTATAGTCTACAACAGAAAAAACATGTATCGAGTTGAAAACTTATTTTCCATTGGTGCAATTTACAGGCAATCTCAACTGCTGAACTATTTCTAATGGAAAAAAACCCAGACTTCCGATAGGAATCCAAATAGTAAACAGTACTGCAGTCAGGCACCTGTGACTGCAGAGCGCCCATGGTGCAAATTCCCCCCACTTGTATTAGTGCCCTCCTATGGCTCTGATGAGATCATTTCATGCAACAAGGGAGAACCTGGCAGCGTGGTCTGGGAAGAGATTCCTCTTCCACCTAAAGCCTTAACCAGTTACCTTCTCTGATAACCTGCTTTGTGGTAAAATTCTAAATTGAACCTATTTCAGTTAGAAAGTTTTAAATATATTAAATATTAAAATATTTTGCTTTACATACCATTTTCTGGAGATACTTTAAACTCCACTCCCAAAGATGAGGTATCAACAGGTTCTCCTTTGATGTCATCCTTCCTTAATAATGTTTCAAAGTATATGTGAAGAGGAATATCTAATACATAAAAAAAAATATCCAAATGGAATGGGGTCTGTATCAGAAAGATAGCAACCTAAAAGCCAATGAATTATGCATCATTGCTGAAAGTCTATGAATTGATTTACACAATATATAATACAATATATTCTAGTAATATAATCTGTGAGGAATATTGCTGCCTCGAGTCCTTCAATTCATGAAGAACGGCAGAGCTCAGTAACTCCTGTGAGGACTGATTACTTGTCTACGTGGCAGCAGTGTCTTCACATGGTCAAGCTGAAGACAATATAGGAAAACATGTCCTGAACGTGGTGAGAGCAAAGGAAAACTCGATGACAATATACCAAAAAATCCCTGCCAGACATTTCAAAGAAGTGATTTTTGCATGAGTGAAAGAGAAAATTCGAGGAAAGGTAACTCATCAACATAGTTATTGTACGAGTGCTGTCCTCCACTACAGGCAAAGATCTGTAGTTTTTGCTATCAGTTATCTAAGTACTAGTAAGATAAACTCCAGTAATTGCCTGGAAGGAGGAACTTAAGGTATGTGTCTTTCTATTAGCACAAAGTGAGAATTATGCCATGGTAAAAACAAATCCATTTTTAGCTGTGAAGCTGCACTGCCATACTACTGACCAAGTGGTTCCAAGCTCTCCCACACTAAGAGCTTCTAAGGCTTGACAGGGCAACTCAGATCGAGGTGGGATCAAACCTAAGGATGGCTCCTGAACAAGTCCCGGTGCAGGCACACACACACATTGTAGATTAACAGCACTTCTTTTGGTGTTCAAAGTCAAGGTAAGAAAGAGCAAGGTTGTCTTACTCTGGAATAAACTATGTTCATACCTGCAATTACTCCAGAATTACACTTCATGAAAACAAGCTCTGGATGGTATCAAGTAAGAGTAAAACCGAGGTCTTGCCCTCTTACCTAACTCCTGCACAAAACTCAGCACAGCAGAGAGCACACGGTGTGCCTTTCCTGTCATCTGAAAAGGCTTTGGTTCAGCCTTTTGGGTACAAGTAATTAAGGTTTTTGGAAATTGTGACTACCAGGAGCCATGAGGTAATTTCAAGGTACATTCCTCCCTTCTCTCTCTGGCAAAGGCTACAGCAGGGCAATGTAAATTCATTTCCCGAGGGAGTTCTAACTCAGAATTAGTCTGCAAAATATCTCAAATGGTAAGGACTTTACCCACTGTTGCAAGGCAGGAAGGCTTAAGAAAAATAGGTTTCTATCTGAAAAGCCTTTCCAGAAACAAATTTACAAGAAAGAAGAGAAAATAAGTAGAAATAAATATGTCAACATAAGAAACAAGCTTGACATTACATTCAGAATGAGAAGAGGACAGAGGGCAGGGCCAAAGGGTGGGCTTTAAACTACTTTTATTTACATACAACCTTAGCCTTGTGTGCCTTCAGGACTTGCCAGGACAAAACCTTTCAATATACTTTGCTAACCAGAAAGAACAATTTATTTCGATTTGATATGGATCTAACTAGATATTTTGTCACAAGACCCCAAGGTTTCTGCTGTGTTTCCTATTCTACTTCTGAGAAAAACATAAAGAAGGTCTGAAAGGTTTATTAGTCACAACATTTAAGTAATGAAACAAACAAAACATTCTCCTGTGTTCTTTTGTCTCAGAGATTTTTTTTATGTGCTTCTGTATCTTAATCAAAAGGTCAGGGGTGTTTGTTCCAGTTTATCCACAGACTAGGTGCAGAAATGCCAGAAACCCAAACTTCTTAGATAAAACCTATAATTTTCCAGTTATCAGGGTGCAAATTTAAAGAGGTGCTTTTATGTTCAAGGGATGCTGCAACGACTGACGCATTTTTGGTCAAGACTCTTGGTAGTCTGGAAACTCTGAAGGCAAGGGTTAGAACCACAAGGATGACTATGCTTCCAGAAATGAGTACAGTAGTGAGCCAGTCCCACTACACTATATTTACTAGGTTGGCTGCAAATTACGATTCTCCTTTGAAAGTAAAAAACAAGAGAATAAGTACCCTGAATGTAAAAAATTAGGTATAACAGAGAACAACATTTGAATCTCAACCTTGAGTCCCTCCTCTTACACTGAAAAATCCAACTCCCAGATTTTCAAAGTGGAACAAATACCACTAATCTTTTTTTAACTCACAAAGGAAATTAAGACAAAACCCTTTTATTTACTCTGTTGACAAACATTTTTTTATTCAGAGGACAGTGATAAAAAAAGAGGTAGGCACACCACAAATGGTATTTTAAGAGAAGTTATCCCTTTGGAAAGGGATAACTCTAAGGAAGCTGCAAAGAAAACACGAAAATGAACCAGGCTACCTGACCATGTTGGAAAATTTCTAGCGTGCATTTATTCACAATAATTCTTTCATATGAACGAAAATGACAAATAGACTAGTGGTCTTCATGAGGAGGTAGAGACAGCAAAGTACACAAAGCACAGACTAGAGCATGAATCTAGCCTTCCTTAAAAACAAGAACTGCATCTGAGCAGGAGATAGTAAGTCTAGCACTTTTTTCCTGTCTCAACTATTATTAGGAAGGCTAAGGCTCCTTGAAAAGAGAATAAATATTCCTCAAAATAAAGATGTTCTTGGTATCGGAATTAAGTTAAAATAACATTTGCTTCCTCCATCCTGGCAAAGGGACCAAGAGTAGCCACAATGCAATCCAAAGCCTTTCATTTTTTTTCATGAGTAATCCTTTTTCGAGAAAAGAAAACATCAATATTCTTGTTAAACTTCCTAGTCTCCCCTGAGAGTAAGGTAAGGATGAACACAAGGAGCATAGCCTTATATGACTATCCTTGAACAGATTTCTAACCACCCTGGCTCCCGTCCAGCTGGGCTGTCAGAGTCACAGGGTAAGTGATGGAGAGCGTGTGTAAAGAAGAAAGATTTAAGAAGTGTTTTTGTTTCTTTTCCACAACACAGTCCTGCTGACTAGGATGTTTGCTGTTGCACTCTTGAAGTGAGTGTTCTGTTTCCCCTACCTGTTCCTCAAAATAATCTTCTGTTTACGCCACACACGGGATGTAAAACCTTGTAAACCTGCAAGAGTTGAGACCACCACAGGATTCCATGTCCACGCTTGGGTCTTCTCTACTGGCCAGCGATAAGTTCCCCAAACCCAAGACCTACTTATTAAATTACTACCCTGACTTCCTAATACCAGGCTGCAGTGTCTGTGCTGTCATTCTGGGAAGACAGTGGGTTTGATTAAAGACTCAAACAGTTCCATGGAAGTCCCTGCCTCACTTCCAGGATTATTTTGTGGCAAAGCAACTCCCTGAACAGCAGAATTCCTGTACTGGTAGGCAACTACCTGGAAATAGGTTTTTCCCAACATACCATAAAAAACACACCATCCAAAAATCACATAGTATGAATCCCTTCTGCTGATAACAGCATTTAATATCCTATTTTGAAGCCCCAAGTGCTGTCAAGTTGCACCTGCACTAGTTTCGGGGCTGAGTCATAAACAACATCAACTGCATTATTGTTCAAAAAGATTAAAGAATCAGATGACAGAAACCATAAACTTCAAAGACCACAAAAAAAGCTGACTATCACAAAAACAATTAGAAAACCTAAATAAAGCTTTTTGGACCTAGTCCAAAGGGCCTGAACTGAAAGTTGTTTATGAAAACACCACAACCAAGGTATCATATAGTCTGTTGGTAAAAGCACCATCTAAAGGACTAACACTGACTCAATTAGACACACCATGAAAACACACAGAAAAATCCCATTTTCCCTGCCCAGTCTTTCTTGATTGTAATCACATTACTGGTATGGGAACATTAGAAAATGTGTTTTTCAAATGGATGAAGTTAAGATCTTAATTTAATCTAAACGTATTTATTTTGCCGCTGTGAGGTTTTCTGTAAAAGAACTAAGTTCTAAAAACCCCTCAAAAGAAAAGGTAGTACATAAGCTGCACAGCTCTCACAAGCACAACCACCCTCTGCTAGTGTCATTGCATTACTTACCTGAAGGGAATGATAAGACTGGATGGAAGGAAGAGTCCAACTCTTGCACATAATCTAGTATCTTAGATTCTGCGCTGTAGTCACTACTGCTCAAAGTGGAGGCGGGCATCATACATGGTAACCGAGTTTTATATGGAAAGGAGGCATCTCTAGATGGTGAAGTCTGCAAGGATACACAGAAACAAAGGTTAACTTCTCCTTTACCCTCTTTCTTCAAATTAGAGCAGGGGGGTGGGGGGTGGGGTGTCAGTGAGCTACACTCTTCAACATGGGAATGGGAAAAATATTCCTACAAACTTCAGGCAGTTTAAATATGAATTACCTCCACTTATCATGGACTGTAGTGCACAGTACAAACAATACAAAAAACCCCTTAAATTATGGCCAGGAAACAGCTGTCAAAGTTTCCAGAGAAAAACGTAACTGTTTCCAATCATTATTTTTATATATCCTATGACAAACACCTATTAAAATTCTATTCCAGCACAATAGGCATGGTATAGATGCACAAACAAAACTAACACCAGACTAAATACAGGAGTCTCCTCTGTTTATCCCCTTAGTCTTAGAAAGATTCTTAGTATCGCTATCTCTAGACAGTTTGAGCTTGTACATTTTAATGCAAGACACAATATTAAACATTTTGAGCACACTGAGTTCTTACACAAAGCAAGAGGGCAAGGTCCTTACCTTGTTATAATTTAAATATCAGATAAGCAACACAAACAAAAGAAGATACACAGTAATAAATACAGAGATGGATGCATTGAGCGTTGATTAATAGGTAGTAAGAAGAATTACTAGAAAGAGGAGAGCTGCAAAGAAAGATTAATTTAGCTGTTTATTTGCAAGGCTTGTTAAAGCACAGAGGGTGAAATGATGGATTGCATAGAACTTGTAGGCTTGAGGTAACAGGACACAAAGGCAAAAAGTAGGGTGAAATTGGGCAGGGGTCAGCAGCAGAGTGCAGGCAATATACTGAGCTCTGAAAGACAGAAGGAAAGAACTGAACATGATACTACAAGGCAGCAGTCAACAGTAATCTGTGCTTCAGAATACGCTACAAAAGCACTGCAGGGAGATAGTGCTACTTCCAGCCTTACAGGATGCTACAGTAGTAACTTCAAAGATACTGACTTTTTTAAAGGCTTCCGCAGGTTTTTGATACTTTGCCAAATGCTGCAGATCCTACAAATGGGAAGGGAGGGAAGGGGGCACTGGGGTACCTTCAAGGGTCTCAGCCTAATGCTGTGCAAACAGCCACAATTATCATCTCCTGGAAAAGGATTTCAATGTAAAAAACTGTAAGACTGAATATAACAGTGGTCATCTGGATTTTCTTATCACTTTTTATGGAATGAAAGGAAAACATCGAGCAGTTGCATTAGAGGCAAGATGATCAAATTACTTGTATTTGCAGTACTTTTGCTTTCCAAATGCAAGAAATCTCTTCAACTGCTTCTGCCTGCAATATTCCAGGCTGTATTCTAGCAGTGCCACTCATCCGTTAGTGATGCAGTGATGTTATCCACCACATAAAATCCTCTTCCGCTTACTGAAATCGGTCCTTCTGCCAGGTGGCATCAGTATTCACAATGCACACTAACTCAGAAAATACTCCATTAAAAAGCTCCCCTTTCCATCTCTTCCCTTTTTCTCAATCAACGCATTCCCTGATGCTGGTATTGTACTGCAGGAAGTATTAAAATCAAGTAAGCACCTTATGATGCTGGAGTAGAGGAGACCCTGTGGTGGCGGTGGTGTTCTTGTATTTCGCTTTCCCCCCACACACAGGAAAACATTAACAGTCCTATATCCACCCTAATCTCCATGCACAGGTGTATGCATGAATACTTTCAACTTAATTTGGAAAGAATTATGGTCCAGGACTCCTTCAAATCAATGTTCTGTTATTTTCCTGTACAGACATATGGGACTCTTCATCTGTTAAACTTTAAACATCCATAAAGTATTGGCAGAACTGGGACCTGTGTTTGGGAACACTAAAGGGATAAATGCTAAAGCAAATTTAATGTTTCCCATTATATGGGCCATTAAACTAAAGCTTAAAGAGTTTTTAGGTAGTTGGTCTACCTTAAATGCAATAAGAGCTTGCTTTTCAAAAATGCACAAAAGCATATTTCCTCTTGATATTTGGTTTTTAGAAATGAACTAGTTTACTGAATCTCCACTGTTTAAGCTGTGACTGCAACCCTTCTGCTTGCATTTTTTTTTTACAGAAATGAATCCCCATTACAGTAAATAATAAATCTCTCATTTTTAAAAGAAGAAATTGCCAAAATTAATCAGTAAAATTACCTATAAAACATATAAAGATCAATATATACTGACATCCCATCCTTTAGTCCTGATTTTTCTTGCTTTAATTCACTTCAGTCCCAAACACATTTGGACTATAACTTAAACTTAACCCTGCTCAAAAACATGCATACATGGTCAAATAAATGCCACAGTTTCAAATTATTTTGAAACAGTATTAAAATCCATTTGCAAACATCAGTAAATGCAAAATTGGTTTTCTCCTCTTGCCTGTGGTGGGAGTAACAAAACCTTGCCTGAATTTGTGCGTTATTTCCTTGAATGCTCTGGCATCAACACCTAAATAATTAAATCTTTCATTAAGTCAATTTGTAACTAAAAAGAAAATAAGGATTTATGGAGAAGCAAGAGTCGCTTTATTTAAATGCCTGTGAAGTTACTAGAAAAAAGCTAAAACAAAAAACAACCCTGGCAGTGTCTGTGCTCCTAGCTACCGGATCTGGTTTGAATTTCTGATGGAGTAGTTTTCCACTGGAAAATGCTGAATTAGTGAAATCATGATGTTTGTTAGGGATGTCAATTTAATCAGCTCTTGATGAAAAAATTTCTGAAGCCCTTCATTCTGGAATGAAAGCATGCTGCTCAGTCAAAGAAAGTGTTTCAACCTTATTGAAACAAAACTGGAGAACTGTTTATTGGAAAACTAATTTCTCCCCCCCTTCCAATTCAGTTCCAGTTCAGTACAGTCTACAATCCAACTGGCTTTTACAGCAGTTAATTACTGATTTTGTAACACAACAACAAAAAGTCCACCAAAACCCAACTGAAAACAATCCCACAAATATCCATTCAACCACAGCAATGACAAGTGGTTTCACAAAAACCATAGCATACAGCTTTGAGAAGACAGACCTCTACCATAAGCTTGACCACAATGCCAACCCTTCAGAAAGCAAAAGATTACTAAATTCTTACCAATTTTTCCCCTGCTATACTATACTTCATACAGCTCTTAAAACATTTTTCTTCATTACTGAAATACAAAACCTCATGCTTCCTGAGCTCAAGTAGATCTGAAGAATAACATTACATTAAACTGATTCTATCAAGGAAAAGAAAATACATCGTATTTAAGAGGAAATCAGAAGTGTGCAAGCTTTAAATCTTCAACTAAAATAGCAGCTATGTTTTAAACTTCATAAGGAATGGTGTCACCAACAGAATCTAATTTTCTAGAGTATTATGAATTTTAATCTTGGACTTTTTTCCCCACTTAGTACTGTTTTATTGGATCACAGAAAATATAGTGAGCAATTTATTTTGATATTCAAAACAATTCTTGCACTTGCTTCTGATAAATTGATGCATTAGACAAAGCATGACTGGCTCATGCCTCTGTTCTAGAAGGGTCAGAAGGCTGAATGTTACTGGCCAACCATTCTTCTGCAGAGAAAAAATTCTGAGTCTATGAAGCATGCCATAATTGAAAAGAAAAATGTTTTGTGCTCCCAGTTAAAAATTCTGAAATGAATACTCGTTTCATGGTTTCAGCTACTGATCACTGAAAGTCCTACCATTTTTGGAAGCATGCCTAAGTGTAACAGTACGGAGCGCCACAGTTCAATTACACCAATGTGTATGAATCTAGTAAGTTAATTAAGTTAGCTCAAATACACTCTGCTGAATACCTGTCACGTCTGCTTCTGATTACTCTTATAAGCTGAAAAAGGCAAGGAAAAAGCATTTATTCTCCCTACATGCACAGAGAACTTTTCAGCAATAGAGGAGCTATGCCCCTCAATATTAAAAACTGTTCTCCAGTAAATGACTAGCCAATTAAATTGCAGATATTTAATGATGGGACCCAAGAGAACCACTGTGTGGGTGGCTGATGCCTCCCCTTTGAACACCAAACACACTGCTAACTTTTAATCCTCCAGAAGTGCTACGTACAGTTCAAACGAACACAACACCACGTTACCCACTTGCTTCTGTGCTTTAGCATCTGCCTTGAAGGTGAGCTCACTTTTCCATGGCCTCCCTCTGGTGCACACAACAATCTGCTCTGAGCAGAGCTATGTCCCTCTGGCAGAACGTACAGTTAAATGAAATTTTTTATTTCACAAGCTAAACATCAGGGGTCTCTAAGCAGGACTTCACTGCACAGTGCTTTTGGGAAACATACAGTACACAGTGAAAGGTTACTCTGAAAGCCCCAAAGATCTTTTCTCTTATAAACAGGTAGTGGGGGAGACGGCGGGCAAAGCATCTAAGACATCCCTACATGGGAAGGTGCATAACATATACTGATGATGCATACTACATGACAGACTCCCTTTCAGATGGAAGTTTCTGTATATGTCAAATGGACAGACCTTTCCCATGCACTTGCCTGCAATCTGTATGCAGGTCAGGTACAGCGAAGCAAGCTGCCCTGGGATGTAGCCAAATTCATCTGCCCCTGGCCCTTCTGAAGCTCTTGCTAAGGGCAAAGTGGCAGATCCTGTGGCAGACACAAGTTTTTTCCAGGAACAGAACTGAGACTTTCGTAAAACACTAATGACAACTTACTCAGCATCTGTCTTGTCCCAAATTCAGATTTTTGATCATTGTCATAAATGGAGTGGTAGCTTCTACCATTCTCAGAGACCACCCACACCTTGTAAATATATATGGAGTTTAGTTTCTTTAATCCTGTCATAAGCCAATGGGAGATGGACTTTCACCTGCCCTGTGGTAAGTGGATGCTGTCCTCAACATCCTGAAACAAAGACCTTTTGTTCAACTAGCCAATCCATTGGAAAATCAAGGTTAGCGCTTAATCTTTGACCACTTAAACCAAAAGAAGGAACAATGTTAATCCACAGGGATATCTTTTCAAAAACGTCATGCAGAAATTAAGAGTAGATGTGATTAGTAAAACATGACAGAAATGTCATAATAAGCTAAAGGTACAGGACTGCAAGAAGCACATTTCAGGTTTTTCATTCTGTAAAAAAAAAAAAGAATTTGCAGGCTGACTGGCTTGCCACAAACCTCACAAAGGATGGATTTAGTTCCACTGGCCGTACCACAGTATCACAAAGCTAAAGGTGTTCTCCCTTCCTTCCAACTAGACAACGGTCTTGTCACACATTCAGAATAGCTGAATGCGTAGGAACACTTTTTTATCCCATTCAGGTTTTGTTGACTTTTAACTAATATAAGACCTTATTTTTTAAATTCCTATGTTAAAATAGTAATTTTACCAACTATCATTTTCACTTACAAACTTGGTAAACCATAATCAAGAGATTCTCTTCTCCAGACCAAGAGACTGACATATCCACAGAATACACCATTTTCATTGAAGCAGGGTGCATCCTCTTCTTGAAACCAGTTTGCAGGAGACTTGGCAACACAACAACATTCCCTGTATTCATGGCTTTTTAGAAATCAGCAATGCCAGGAAACTATGCAGAAGCAGATGGCGGAGCCAATATCTAGGGATACCGAAGAGGGAGATGACAACCAGTAGACTCCTTTCAGTGCAACTAAGGGGAAATGACTACTTCACTGTGTGAAAAAGCAAAACTTCTAGCTGGCTACTGAATAATATGCTTCACAGTTACTGCTGTAACAGTGCGGTGTCTTTAAATCTACAGACTGAGGGAGCCACATGGCCAGCCAAAACCAGGACACTACAGAAAACACTAATTGATAACAGCCACAAAGAATTCACTTGTATCTCCTTAAATGCAAATAAACCACAACATGGGATAATATGGGAGAGGAAATGGGATTGTATTCTAGGAAGCAGGTGCTAAAATATTCGTCCCCAGACAAACATATCACCTGTCAGAAAACAGTGTACAACTCCCCCCCCTTCTCCCCGTCCCTTATTCTCCTTTGCTGCTAGCTATAGACCACTTGCAGATAGCAGACATTTAGCAAGTAAGAGAAAGGCTCTGCATGCTGTATATAATACAAATTATAAAGTATATCTACACATGCACTCTTTCCCAAAAACTGAAAATTAACAAGACTTTGGGAAAGACCCATATGTATCCTGTATATATTTATCAAGTGGCATCTACAAAAAGTATCACTGGCTCTAAGCATGCACTGGGAATGTAGCAGGACACAAAAATCATAGAACCAGCATAAGAACTAGATTAAAATAAGAAACCAAACCCCTAGAATTTAAATACTTTTTTCCTGTCTGTTTTGGAGCCTTCTGGAGAATCACTCACTTCCACCCTTTTTTTTTTTTTTTTTAAACCGCTAAATGAAAGCAGATATTCTGCTGCTCTCACTTAACTCCTGTTTGAGACTGAAGAAAAAAAACATGTGGCGATAACTCAACTGCAAGAGTTGGCAACATTACACCAACTGTTTGCTTGTGGTACCTAAAATGTAAGCTTTTGCACCTCAATTGCCAACTTTCAGGGTGTTGGCACCTTTGCAAGTTTGAATTCTGGTTTTCTCCATGTGCCTCAATCCACACAACCAACTCTTCCTCCAGCAGGTGGAGATACAAATACAATGAGAATTTTCAGATTAAAAAAAACCACCGTGCTCTACAGCCCTGCAAAGAAACGGATAGGACCAAAACTGATAGTACTCAGATCTCACTGCTCTATTACCTCTTACCTTTATTTATTTATAGCTGTATAAAGTTTTCATAGATTAAAACACCACCTAGCTTCAATGACATCTCTTGGCGAAGCACAACTTGACCAAAAAAAAAAAAAAAAGTTGAACTAATGTCATTACTTAGGATATTAAATGAGAAACTAATAAAATGTACTGGCAAAACAAATTCCTTGTTACTATGAAAACCCTGCAGCAAGCCACAAAGATAAAATGAAAACATCAGGGCATGGCAGCTAAGCACAGACCTCTGAGTTTCTGACTAGTGACAACACTTCTATGCTTTTAAACAAACTTAACAGAACTTTTAATATCTCACAGATAAATCAGTTCCCTCAAGTTTAGGCCAAAAATAGCCAGAGAAGGAGATACTATAGGTCCTCACTATAGGAAGAGCATTTGCAGAAGCATCCATAGACTTTGGGTAATCTGGGTGGGGGGAAGCAGTTACAAATGCAACAACCACTGGGAAATGATTCAGTTGGTACTCATGTCTCAAAGTCCTGACACAGATCTGTTATTTAAAGACCTTCTTAGTTTTAATGTTTTCATACTCTTGGCCTTCTTTCTCAGCGTTAAAACCACGTTACATGCATTTTATAGGAGGAGACAATGACCCAGAGGTTGTTTGACCTGCCAGCTGTAACAACGCAGCAGATCAGGCATTTGAATGAAGCACTCTCAGACTTCCAGTCCCTGCCTGCAAGCATGTGTCCTCCTACTAGACCATGCCTGCAGTTTACTCCTTTGTGCTATCTTACACGCAAGTTTTAACATTCATTCAAAAATCATGCTGAAGAAACGCACCACTACAATCATGTCTTCTAGACTGAAGCACAGACTGCAGTCTTAGGGTTTATTGCGCATGTGGATTATTCCGAGTGGCTTGTGCGCTGACTCACATTCAAGAAATGGCCTGAGCTCTTCTGAAGCTATTTAGATAACGAAAGAAGAAAGATACAAAACAGATTCTGCGGCCAAGAGATGACGCATCGTGAATTAGGGGACAAGCGGATTTGGCCCCAAAGGATGTTTCAAGTTCCTGAGGATACTGGATGGTGGTAGATAAACCAAACACCCCACATCCTGTTTTATTTATCTGTAATCTAACTATCTTGTAGATCTGGCAGGTATTCCAGAGTTTCATAGAGTTCTATGTTTTCTTTTAGATACTACTCTGTGTAAGCATTATTAAAATAGCAGAGTAGGGGAAGGTGTGGTCCTCCAGAAAAGAAAGAGAGCAAAGTAGAGGACAACATAGAGCCTCTCTCAACAGGCACTGGGAGGCTACTAGGTCACTCAAAACTCAGACTTTTGACAGCACTGTAAATGTATGTGGCATGGCACTAGATAAGAGAAAAAATGTGGCTCTCTTCCCAGTGACCTTATGAACTGACAGATGGGATAGCAGTTCACAGTTTCATACTTTGCTCTTCCTAACATGGATATTGGGGGCGGGGGAGGGGGTAGATGAGGTTCCCAAGCAAATCTGAAGAGATGTCAAGGGCAACACTCTGAACGCCATTCAATGCACAAAGGGTACAAACAGTCATCCCCCCCAAAAAACCAAATTCCTCAAAGCTATCCCAGTGTTTCTTAATCTTCCACACATGGGAAGTCTGCATTTTGCTGTGATTCTCTGGTCAGAATTCTTTAGTCATCATCTTGCTCAGATTACTCTGCAGAGCAGCATCGCCCATCAGCACTGCCAGGCACTCACTTGCCAGCTGTTTGAACCAGGCACTATGAGGAAGATGATGCAGGAGCTGTGATGTTCAGAAGATGCAATCTTCTCCTCAGACTTTGGCAAGCTGGTCTCTTAACTTCATATATGCTGCAGGGAGGTGGCAGCAAGTCTTACCTAGCTCTAGCTTGCTCTCAGGCAAATGATCTTAAAGAAATGGGGGTCCTCACAGACCATGGTACCAGGAGCTATATAAATACGCAAAACTTGAAGAAATACGGGAGAAGCACTTGCTAGAGATTTACATTACATTAAAAATCCAACTATTTTCCATGCTGCTAAGAAGTAACTCCTTTTTCTATGAAAAGCCAGAGGAAATTTGCTGGACTACTATTGAGAATATAGATGCATTTTCAAAGAAAACTATCAGTCCTAAAGGCCATTCCTCATTTTGCATCCCTACCCTTAGACATCTGCCTAATCTAACAGACAGCCTGGGCTGATAGCCAGTGTTCTTCCATTACAAGCTGAGCAATCTCATCAACAGCTGGGTAACCAAGTGTGGCAAGTGCAGGACTAAGAAAGTGACAGGGGCTGTTAGAATAAGATTTCTTGAATGAAACAATACACTGATGATGGCTCTTAATTCAAAAACTCGATACCCATTTAGGTGTGATTGTCAGAATGTGCTGGAAATGTCCAGTCCAATTTTATCACTTACTTGCCCAGCAGGATCCCTGCTACTCTGCTTTTAACCAACACTGTGTAAGAGGCTTTGTTCACTGCTTTACCTTAATTTTGAAAGCATTGAGGTTGGCACTTGCATGAAGTCTGAAGCTGACAGCTTGATTGCTGCCTCCACCTCTTATTTTCTCCAGGAACATGAGCAGAATCTATCTGTAGCCCATGACGCAGTTCTCCACATTGCTTCTCGGTTAACTTGCCAGTGGAGCGGACATTAGAAAGCAGAATCTAAACACAGGTTTTTGAGCTAAGCACTACAGTAAGCATAAACAGCATTCCCTACAGGGGTTTTTACCACACTGTCTTTGGGACATCTCTGCACTCTTGGTACAGAGACACTGGAGTTGGGTTAGCATACGGTAACCCAGCACTAGAACTGTCAAGAGCATGGAGCAGACATACAGTTGCACCAACTCCAGTATTTGAAGCCTTAACTAGTAACTTAAAAATGTGCTTTTTGATTGCAGTCTACAAACAAAGGTAAACTATGAATCTATCTTTTTAGTCTACAAGTAAAGGTAAACTATTGAGCATACAAAGCAGCCCAGCTCTATTGCTGGTTGAAGATAAAAATGTAAACTCTGCTTTGAACTCCTGCTGCCAGGCTGCAGAGATAAAGTTTCTGTTCACAAGCTTCTACTGTTATTCTTTGAACTGCACTAACTCTGCCCAGTTTTAAAAAGACAGAGACACAGGCAGCGCTTGTAGAAATATGAGATACTTGAGCCTGCAAGATGCAGGCTTCTAGAGGAGCCTGTGATTAGAAGTTGCATCTGGACTGGAAACCCCTATGTTTAAGTAGAAGGAAGGGAAAGTCCTGGAGTCTCTTGCTGAGGAGCAAGAAGCACTGGTATTGGAGGCATCAGCTGGGGAACAAGGCCTCCAACCTTTTTAACAGCACATGGATTGGACTGAATGGGAAACAAGGAAGTCCAAGTCAGCAACATCCTCCTTGGTTAATGCAAGGCAGATGAAATGCCTAAGTGGCTAGGAGGTAGAACTCTCAAACTCTAACCCTCCACCCCCATCCTCCACGATCAAACCCTGGAGGCAGGCTGCCAAGTCTTTAAGCCTCATTGCCAGGGAAGTCAAGCTAATAAGAAACCGGACAGTTTTTCAATAAAATATCTTGCTAAACTAGGACACTTCTGCAATTTTGCAGAGGATGCTGAATCCACAGACTCACACAGAACATCCGTGCAGGGGAAATTTCTCCGCAGACCACTTGGTACACTTATTAAATCTGAGACAGTTAGCTGAGGAGACATGGAGATTTCTCTCAATACACTTTTAAAAGGCAAAGTAAAATCAAGAAATTAAACCCGCTTGGGATTAACATTGCTCTAAAAAAATGAGTGCATACTGTCTCTGCTTCTGAATTAGGCTGTTGCTTTAGGCACTGCAGCTAAACTCATTATATACTCTTACCAGCAATATGCTATTAATATCAGACATGAAGAGCTATGCCTTGCCCTGCACAACAGACAATGCTTCTCCCCCCCCCCCCCCATTTTAATATATTAATTCCTTCGTAACGTGGAAAGTTTTAAAAGTTTTAAAGCATTCATAAAGTGTCATGAAAAAGGAATATAACTGATCAGGAACAGCAAAAACAGAAACAAGATTAAGATATTGCAATTTAATTTCCTAGAAAATAATGTGCCACCAGCTGTGTAAACTTTCTTGTAGCTAAAACAAATATTCTGAAAACAAGCAGGCAGTTGATTTACACTGTAGCGTGTTCCCTCAGCAGTCAAGCCTCCCAAGGAAGCTCTCAAGTTGTCTCTCAGACTGTACAAAGCCTTTAAAGATAGCCATACAACAAACTGATTTGATAAGCAGGATTCTGAGCTATCTTTAATTTTTAAGTTCAACTCATTAACTCTGAGCTCCTGCCGACACATCTAGTACTCCCACCTCACATACTATGTGCTCCCTGAACGTAACAAATAACCAGCACAGCATGCACTATTCTTCTGACATACCAGACAAGGCACATGCAGACTCTAGCAGCTGGACTCTTTTAGTTTTGTCTCCTGAAGAGAGAGGCGAGGGCCTACCTGCTGATTCCTGTAACAGGCACTGTGCATTCTGTAGAGTTTCCTCTTCTGGAAACTATGAAGTGGCCTTGTTCGGGCAGATGTGCTCACATTAGCCATGGAGAGAGATCTTAGTCTTGTCCTGTCTCTTCTTCTTTTCTTGATGTGCTGATGATCAAGTAACCAGCTGCTCGAAGAGGATACCTCTCTGTTGTCTGAAGCTCTGCAATTTCATGATTAATGGGGAGAGGAAATACAAAAATTAAATGCGGTCCACATGCACAGGTCAAGATTTCATACGCTGATGAGCATTAGCCATATAATTCTAACAGAATTTTATAAACACTAAAATGTTTTAGCACACTGTTCCAGAAAATCATGTATATTATTTGTTTGCTTGTTGATTAATTCTATGTTAGATCACAAAAGGAAGTTGATCATTCTTGTCCGCCTCACAGAAACAAATGTCAAAATGAAGTTAAGCCCTTAAGCATGTAATGATTTTTGGTTTTTTCCAAATTCAAGAACTCTCTTTCTAACAGTCCTAACATCTATGTTTTTAAGTTGGAATTAACATTTCCCTACAGACTTGCATTCCATTCAAGACAGCAATCATGCTAACGTAAAGGACACCTGGAGTCCTGCCCTAATACTTTCAAGATTTTTTAGTTTTGCTCAAGAACTGAAACTTGAGTAAAGCTTTACAAACCAGCATCCATTCAGCATGGAGGTTGCAACTCACTGTGAAGCATTTATATCAAAATTAGGAACTGCATGCTTAGTTTAACCAATACAAGGCCATTAAACTTCACTTCCAGGGGCATGCCAATAGAACTCAAGCCCAGCCTGAGGGAAGCTCTTGAGGAAGGAAGAAAGTCTAGCCTGTTTGTCTGCCTTTAAGACCTAGAAGCTGGTGAGACCTAGGTGATTTGGAAGATTGCAAGCTCAGCTCCAGTCACAATTTGACAGGGTCCACATAAGCACATGGAAAGCTTTGTATTAAAATGAAATCTCACTCTTACCTGCATTTCCCCATGTCTATAGCTTCTAAATCCCTCTCAGTGTTATAGCATCATCCCTCCACAACTGTACCTCCACGCACACTTGCTGTACTCACATCCTTGGTAATACAGTAGGCAATCACAAAACCTACGTGACAACACAGGGCTAAGAGCAGTAGAAAACCCTGTATGTATAACAACCTTGGATCACTCTCACCGATCTACAGCCAGCCTGCTCACCAGAACAAGGTACACTAGGTGGGAATGACTCCATGGGAAGAATGCACTTCACTTTTATAGGTATCCTGATTTTATTTTGTTGCTGTAGCAACATCTGTCTGCAAAGCTGAAGGCTTGCTGCAAAGAGCACTCAAGTGTACATTTATTTTTACAATACTGAAGACCTTGACTGCAACTAAACTGCCTAAGAAGTGCAAGTATACGAGATATTTTGGCCTTGATTCATAACAGGTCATCTATCTGCACAAATGATTATTTTCTCTAATGAACGTTATCTGGCGAGTCACAGACTTATTAGTAAAGTTGTAACACACAATAAAATATAAAAATGAATTTATGACAAGGCCATTTATCCATCTTTTTTGACAAGCTGCTTTACTGTTCTTCTAACAGTACATTTTTTATTAAATAGAAGCACTTGCTATGAAAGCATGATTAAACACCATCCCATGCTGTGCTGGTGTGGTAATAAGGCTTTATGGGCTTGAATTTGAGCTGTCCTTCTGACACACCAGAACAATCCCAATAAGCAACACAGACTCAATGAAAAAAATGTGCTAATTAAAAGAGGGATAGTACAAAGTATTTAAAGGAACATATTAGTAACTGCTGGAAAAAGCCCCAAGTACTTAAGCATGACATCTTTAATGCTAACACTGCATTTTTAAGGCTTGAGAAAGAAAAATAATGTTTAAACTCCATGCAAAAGAGTTCTTCAAATATTTTCTCTGAACTCTCAAAAATATTTTCTCTGTAATTATCCGCCTTGAAGTTAGGTGGTGACAAGGCCTATTTCTAGACTTTCATGTAAGAGGGAGGTATGTGGAAGACAACTTGGACAGGTAAATTAGAACAAAAAGCTCCTCAACTTCTGTGATTCCTGCCTTGGTTCTCATGGTTGGCCCAGGTCTTTGATAATCTCTCTTCAGCCTCTGCCAGCTGCTCTATTTACCCTCCTGGGCCCTGCAGTAATGCACAGCTCCAATTTCAGATGAAGCAAAGATCTCAGCTCCGTGGCTTGGAGCTCCAGTACACAGCAGTATGGTTTTCCTGCTACTTGTGTAAATAGGCTTCCCAGTCAAGGTTTGAGTTATCCATTTATTTTGATCTTAGTTTGGGTGGTTTTCAAAACGTGATTCTACAGAAGAGCAAAATGAACCATTGCCAGATGTAAAATCCATGAATTTGCTGAAACATTCCTTCCAAAGCTCATAGGTTGGCCTTTCTTGCTCTGTAGCCTAGCTAAAGAGCAGAGACCTCACTCACAGATACACACATGCACAGTGAGCCTTCAGACAGGCACTATTTGTACTGAAGAAATGAACTTTTTCATTCCTCTCATAAGAAAGTGGTTACTGCTAGCTTAGGGAACTGCTTCTATGAACATTTACCTTCATACAATGCATCTGGCTAATCTTGACATCTAGATTTAATTAGGCAAAGAAAAGCTACATAGAAAAAGGAAACCACTAATGAAATTAGACCTTGACAAATGGCAGTTCAAGGTTACCCACATTTAATCAACCAGGAATCATACGTACACTTCCATTTCCACTGGGATCAGTCCAACTAACCAACCATAGTGCAACCCCCCATGATTACCTCAAACCATCACACACTTAGACATACTTTAAACATGGACTATTATATCTTTCACATCAACAGCCTACAATTAATTTCAATAATTTACTTAAATAAAAGTCACTATAATCCCTTTTTTTTTTTTCCTCTTCAAGAACAAAAAAATCACCTTACTTTCCATTCAGTTTTGGCTTCTACTTTCTCTAGTAGTTAATAAAGTGAGCTCTAGAAAGAACAAGGGGAGAAGCAGCCAAGAAATGAAGTTAACTGGAGTCTGTAACTGTCTCAATTAATTGCACACAATACTATACAACAACATACCACAAAAAACTGGAAAAAAACCCAAGAAGTAGGCGGCAGTGAATTTTCCTGCAGGATTCTCATGATAACCACTCTATGTCATGTTTATTTACCATCTTTAATGAATGGTATTCATTTGCAGATTTCAAAACACTTCACAAGAAGTTAAAAATTAAAATCAACTATTCAACTGATTTTTAAGATGACATCTAGAAAGCTCTGCAAGTCTCTCAGATTCCCTTCCAACACCTAACTCATCGATTCCAGTTTAGAGCTATAGCACTAAGAAAGTCTTCCAACTCTTCCTATTCTTCTTTGGGCTTTTATAGGTCACGAGTAGAAAACAACGAGCCTTAGACAGAGTGGTCTGTGAGCAAACAACTGTGCTGCTCATAAAATGGAAAGAAGACTGATTTTGGACAGTGCCTGATAAATCAGAAGAGAAGTGGCTTGAAGTTACATCATTAGAGTGCCTCATCATGAAGTCAACTTCATGCACTCCTAAAAACATTTTTAATAGCAGAACCCTTCTCCTCATCTGTTTCATGAAAAAGTCACAAATTCAAACACAGCCTTCTAACAGCCTAAATTACTCTCTTCTTCCACATACCCATCTCTATTAGCAACTCTTAATTCAGGCCTATTTATATTCCAAAACTCAGAGGAATCTTCTGATTTTCCCCTACATTATCTGTAAACAACTGATATGTCAGGAGCATGAATGATACATGACAAGACCCCTTCATCCTTAAATTTAGGGCACAATCACACAATCACTTGGGAACAGACGGCAGTTAAAGAAGCTGCCCATCCAAGCTGCTCATTATAATCTCTTTGTGGGAGGCTACAGCCTCTGCGGCAAAGCTGCTGAAACAGACGGTGTAGCCAGCTCCTTTTGGAGCTGGGAGCCAGGGAATTACATTCTGCTGCAGACACTACCATAAACCCCCAAGCTCTAGTAGGGAACACTTTCTTCATCCACCTGATATTAGTTAAGACCTATGAATAACAGCAACCCCTCCATCCTCAAAAATCACATTACCAGTATCTCAGGAGAAATACCCAACATACATACCTAGGTCTTTTGTAAGACAGGACCATAGTCAATTACCTTAACGCTGTTTTGACACTGATTACAGCCTGTACTGTATTTTAAAATCTTTGAATAAAAGATGGAATTACTAAGTATGGAGTAGTACTAAGAAACATTTTTCCACAACATTAATTTTGAGCTGCTATAGTCATCCTGCAAGGTATACCCATCCAGAACAAAAGACCACAAATGGAAAAACACTATCTCCAAATTCTTGAAAAAGTAGCTGATAAAGAAAATTTTGCCTTGTATTGACAACTGGTATGTTTAAAATTAATGAAGCTGCCACTGGTGCCATCGCTTATGTATTTGACTAATCTAGTAAAGTCTAGTTCATCGCTTTTCCAGAAATAAAGTTGTAGTCATCATGACAGAATGCATTAATTCTGAAATAATCAGTAGTGTGTTACTTACTGTATCCTTTCACTACTTCACAGATACATTCATCTTCCCAGGACTTAAATATACTTAGTGACTGCATACTTCTACGATGTAAGAACAAAACCCTACTATTTTCAACCTTACAAGCAAGACTTGACTTCTCTTGAAGCTTGCAGAAAGCAGCTCTGTTTTCCTGATTTACTACTGTAGTGATGATCAGTTCCATCTACATAACTTTACTAGAAGTTATTATCTAAGAAAATGCTACCATCCTGTCACCTACCTGAAGGAGATGCCATTGACCAGGTGTCTGTGCCTACAGGTCTTGGATGAAAGAGATGAAGACGATGGAGACAGATTGAGTGGAGCAATTAGGCTGCTAATGATTTCACTCAGTTGCGCACTCTGGAAAAAAAAAATAAAATAAAAGGTAGTCAGACTTTTTATCCAGTCCTGGTTTTTTGGGGTTTTTTTCCCTACCGAGGATTCCAGTCACACACATCATGGAATAATCATATTTAGTTTCTTCTTGTGAATAATCAAGTGTGGCATGTTTTTCATTCACAATTATGTTCAACTATACAAGAAAGAAAAAACCCAACAACACACCACCAACAAAAAAACGACACAACCCTGAGCAACCAGCCAAGCACATTGTTTGTACATTTGAGTTAGTAGTACACAAAATACATTAGAGATCTTAGTATTTTAGCCAGTTTTTTTAAAAAGGCAAAAGAAACAGAACACTTTACAGCTGATGTTACAACAGCTGCAGCCCAGAGCAGCTAACTGGCCATTCAACAAGCATTTCAACAAGGGAAAAAAAAAAGCCTGCTGTCTACTCGTTGTACATTTTGTTCACTCCAAGTATTTTTCTTAGAAAAATCCTCTTCATTGCTCACTGTAGTTTGACAAAGGTGTTTTTATAAAAGGAAGTGTAACTACAGGAGGACTACTATAACTACAGACAGAATGGCTAAAATCTTCTCGTATCCTCAAAAATAGCAAGCAGAAGTCCCCACCCCACCAACACTCGGACTTTCAGAACTGCCACAAAACAAATGCAGCTAATTTGTTAAGACTAAGAATTACTCTTTATAAAGCAATGAATTGTGGACTGACTCCAGATATCTTTTCACAAAGATTTTTTTGTTTTAAATGTCAAACCTTAAAGGTTATTCTGACAATAAATATAGCTTTCTTAGAGGAAACTGTGTTCTGCACATTAAACAGAAATTAAAGGATCTGAAATGGTGTAATTTTTTTTTAAAAAAACCTTTTACATTATTTTGTAGGATTTTCATTCATAACTAAGATTGTTTAAAACAAGACTTGCAAAAGGCTACCCAGTAAGTTTTCTTTACACTTTGAAGGGACTACCATTTATGCAGAAAGAGGCAGAAGAAATTATTTTCCATTTTATTACAACTCATGTCTTTTCTGTTCATGTGTAAGTGATGCAGTTGGGTAAAAATTTTGTCTCAGAATAAAATATTCAGGGGTGGATATTAAAGCCCAGAAATAGCAAGTCATTTAAAAAAGGTCTGGACAAAGCAAACAAGATGCCAGAAAAATATTCAGCAGATTGACTCAAAAATCTTAAAAGTATTCAATCTGTAAGGAACAAAGTCTATACTGAATATAAAAGCACTGAAACAATGGCAGACTTCCAAATCACAAGGAAAAATATACATTTTTAAACACCACAGAGCTATGAAAAGGACTTGAAAACAGTATTAATAAAAATTGCCAGGCTCAGTCGCTTTGTATCTCTATGAATTTTTTTTTTATTCACAAGTAAAATTGTTTCTTTTTAACAAAGAAATACTTTAACATAGGACTGAAGAATTCTGTGGGAATATCTGTGAATGTTCACAGCCTACAGCATCACTAGTCCTGACACTGAACAAGAAGAAACTCAGACCTTCAGAGTTAAAGTTGATTTATAGAACTGATAGTCAAAAAGGAAATCAACCCCCAAGCTTTTTGTGGTGTAAAGGGAAGAAATCTGATGTAATCTGTGAGATGCCTTAAATGTAGAACACCTTTACTTCCAAGTAATCAAATTTCTTAGACCTCTGTTTGTAACTACTTAGGGACCAGGAAACACACCGCTATTATTTTAATCGTCAAATGTCTTACTGAAAAGTGTATTTAATTCTCCAAGTAATCACTTAAAGAGGGGACATTCACCACATTCTAAAAATGCTCTTTGGTTTACCTTGTGCAATTGCCAGCACTGCGCATATAAATTTCCTGTTTCATTGCTTCCTTACTCCTGTCTGTTGTGGATAAGATCTATCAAACAGGGGAAGCATTTTAAGAACAGGAAAGTATGACTATCAAATAAGAAAAATTGGCACAGAGATTCAGGAACAGGCATTAGTACCTAAAGCTACTTTTATCCCATTTAAAAATGTGTATATGACCAAGAATTTTGTACGGCAGAGAGCAACATATTCACAAACCATAATGGCCTTGTCAGGTTTGCTTTACGCTAACTGCATAAATTCATTCTGAAAACAAATTTCCTGTATCTCCTTCAGCAATGTGATCCTACCACATTCTTTATGTACTTTCTAGCAAAAGAAAACCCTGCTGGAGTCTATATCGTATTTCCTGGAATTAACCTTGGAAATGACTGTTTTGAACACCATGAACCGAAACTCTGCTCACAGCTACGCCTACGCTATGCCTGTTAAGTACCTGGAATTCCTCAGCTCCAAACTAGAGTCCTATAATGCTTGAAAAGACAAACCAACAATTATATTCTGTTGGGGCTCTTTTTTGGTTTTGTTTCAAATGCAACATACCTCCATCTTCAGCTGTACCCTTTCATCTCACTTAAGTATTTCCTGAAACAATCTGTGGCAACACTACATTAAACCTAACTATAAAGGAGAGGCAGGTTTGTGGATAACTATTAGAAGTTGTTATGTGGCCACTTTGATGGAAACAAAGCGGTAACACAGACACGTCAGAAATAAAAGGTTAATTTGTAAACCTGGTGTACAATGTAGTTATTTAAGCCCTTCAATTCATCAGCACGCACCCTCAGTTGCGAAATATCTTCCTTTTTGGAAGTCATCACCATGGAACCTGCCCTATTTCTGAAGTAAATCATTTGGCGCCATTGATCGTTCAGTTTTTATTTTACTTTACCTGTTTTTCTATGTTTCGTAAAAGCAGGGTAGGACTGCTGGGTGACATTTCAAAGTCATGCTCCGGCAAAGAATCCTGTCTCTCAATGGCAGCTTGCGAATTCCCTGTGGCGTTTAATAAAGCTTCTTGGTCTGTCAATTGTATTTGCTTCTTCAAAATGTCTTTTGGAAATGGGAATTCTTCTAAGATCACCATCCCCTAGACAACAGCAATTGAACACAGTTGGTTGACAACGGATTAACCCTCCTAAATCATTTTTAAGGGGCAGTCAAACCTGGCACATGCCCCCTAAATCCTCCCAGCAACTCTTTGGAGCACACAAACTAGATTTTAAATATACTTAACAGCTAAAATATAGAAATAGTAGGTATTTTCACTAATGAAAAGCTGCACCATTCATGCTACTCCTTATAACAGGAATTGCTCTAGTGTTACACCACTGCTTAAACATCTGTGCCAAAATTCAAATCAGAAATTCATACTTATTAGAGCAACTATATGATCATTTGCCCGCTGATTTAAGAGGTTTTTCTGTAAGAAACAATCACCCTTTGATTTGAAGTTGGTTACAGTCTTTGCAGCCAATAAATTTTGTGGAGGCATTTTAAAGTGCTCTATTTCTCTTATTCCTATCCACGTTCAAAGCAAAACATCAAGGTTGTTATTTTTTATGTAGCAGAGATGTATATGATTCAAAACAAAAGCCTTTTACAATTTAATAATTTATTTTTTTAAGATGAGCATTTTTAGAGTTTCATAATTACAGAGGTAACTATCCTAAATACTACAGCAATCTCATTGCTTTTCAAGACAATCTGTGCAAATGTGGTATCAGACATGGTCTATCATCTAGAATGCCACCTTATAAGATAAATATAACTGTATATGGTAGAGAAATAATAAGAGTTTCGTAGATGAACTAGGAAAAGAAACCCCATTGCATTTTCCACATGACAGATTAGAAAACAAGTGTCAAATACAAACCTAGGTAACATCTCACTTGGTTTGTTTCAACAACTTAAACAAAATACTAAGCACAAATAACTTTGTAACAGTCAAAACTAGTTCCTCAAATAGTCCCTTAATTTGTTATTATCTTGAGCAAATCAATTTAATACTCGGAAAAGACTATCAAATCTCTGCAGACTTCTACCAAAAAGAAAGGGAAATAACTTACTTGCTTTTAAGTACTGCCTGTTACTCAAATACCAAGCAGATACTGAAAGAATGGGACCATTCAACTACACTGCCTCAATTTTTAATTCCTAGTGAGACCAAGCAAGACTGTCATCATGTGAACACAAGGAACCCCTGTATTATTTCCTTAAGCAAGACAAACTTCACCTACATTGTGGTTGTGGAAAATTAGGGATCCTGTAGTTTTACTAACACCTTGACTGTTGCTTCGGCAGCAACTTGCCCTGAAACATGAAAGCAAGTCTCAAAGAGACTTCAAAGGGAAGACTAGCAGAAAATGTGAAATTGTCCTGTTCTCATTGTGTCTCTAACTTACTCTCCTGTTTGAATTATAAATTCAAATCTGAGAACAAAAACATTCTCTAAAAACAAATGTAGGTGCTTGAAGACTTGATTTAGTACCCAAAAGGGGCACAGAGATTCTGAATTTCAATCAACTCAATGCTAGATTTTCCATGTTCCTTATCAAGCACTTATCAAGTAGTAGCCCATCATCTGTGCTTTTCCATTTACAGCAGATGGAAACGAATCCAGACAGTATCATACTACAGTCTGTAGACAACAGAAATTACAAAGTAGGCAGTACGCTGAAGGAAATTCAAGTACAGATCTAATTTTTATGTGCCACAACAGGAGGACAAGCTAGCTCAACAGTTTTAGACTCTTTCAGAACTTAGAATCTTCAGATCTTTTTAGCGAAAGAATCATATGTCATGACCACGGAGAGAGTGGAGAAAAAACCCTCACAAAAGTCTAAAACACAGATTCTGAAGGCAGAGTAATAGGAAGACACACAGGAAAGTGGTGAAAAGAGGGGGACACACCCCACACTTCCACTGGAATTATATTTTAAGTTGCAGAGTCCTGTTGACCAAGCAGAGAAAGATGAAAGCAGAAAAGGAAGGTGCAAGTTGACAGACTGTATGAAGAGGGAGAGACGGAATAGGCACAGAAGAGGAAGAGTACAGAATTAGAAGACTAATAGTGACTATATAGGAATTATAAGTTAAATGGGTTACAACCAGTAGAGTTTGACAATGAACTCCCACCTCCCCCACTCCTTAAGTGGAATTTTTTTGTTTTGCAGCTATAATTTTTTTAAAGTGGAAGGACTGTCAAAGATCCAGAGCTGCTACTTCTACGTGCATAGAGATGGAGAAGACAATGTAGTAGGCCAGGAAACTGCCCACAAATTAACCATCTCCCTTCCCATTGCATTATGGTGTTGGAGAAGTGGTGTTTTGCTTGCAATCATTGTTCACTGGCTATGAATCACACTTTTTTCCACTCAAAATACACAAAAACTGCTCTGAAACCATTAAACACAGCATAAAAATCCTAATGATATTGTGTAACTACTCTGCAGTCACTAAATGAAAACAAAGAGCTCTTCTATCAGCCTGTGTGTCCTTCTGTAGCTGCTGCACTGGTGTACGACAAACGTGTATACAAAAAAAATCGCTGCTTAAGAAAATATGTGTCTACGTTCACTATGGGACACAAAGCCAAATACTTAACACCACAGCTGGTAAAAGGGGCATGAAGTTTGCAAAAAGGAATGTCACTAAAGATCCCCACCAGGAAGATGACTAGGCTACAAGCCAACATACCACCTAATGCGAAGAAAACGCATGACAAAAAGAATGTTCTTTCTCTCATTTCTCTGTTATTCATTTCTCTGTCTTCTGCAGCTCATGAGACCTATGCCACCCTAAAGGCTGATAGCTCTTGAGTTTAACAGTGTGCAGGTATCTGCTATTTAGGACAACACTAAAATACGGGCATTCTCACCCTTCACCTTGTCTTCACCAAGATACAAAATCTAATTTTACTTGTGTGAGCACAGAGGCAGGACGGACCCTCAAACGAAGGCTCTTCAAGTGTTTTTTTTAACGAAAAACCTGACTGGGGAAAAGTTTGGAGCATGAGAGACAAAGTTCAATATGAAGAGAAGGGCTTTGAAGGCAATAGGGGAAGAGGGGATAATTTTTCTTTACGTCATCAGAGGGAAATGCCTTCTGGGGTGACTTCCCTCTCCTTTTAAACTCCCTCTAAGTCTCATGTTCAGCCACATAAAATCAAAAGCATCTTCTGGCCCCTCTCCATCTGTGCTTATCTGACCCCAGCATAGATAAAACGACCTACATGAGACTCGTCTATGGAGAGTCGAAGAGCCCTCCTCTAAACCCCCTCAGTATCACACTGCCAGAATTATCACAAGTTTTGGCTTCTTACACGTAAGAATGACCTGGGGAACCCATTAAATCGATAGATAGATTATTAATGGTTTAGGAATGTGACTTTCCCACTGTCTAGCCAGTTCGATTTACAAAAACTAGTACATGAGTTACACACATTGGAATTTTAGTAATAATTAATCCTTGACCTGTTCAAAGTGCTGTACAAACATTAACTAGCTAATCCTCAGAATAAACACACATTGTAAATAATAAAAAAAAAACCCACCCTGAAACCCCACAACACAAAACTGAATAACCAAGCACCCCACCAGAAAAACAAATCTTGCCTTTTCTGCAGAGTGAAAAAACTAGGATGATAAACGCAGTAGCTTTTGCAGGGCCCCTGGAAGTTGCTAACAAAGTCACCAACTACCACAGATAGGAAGGTAAGAGTTCCCAACTCCCAGTCCTGTACTGGTGCCTCTAGGGTACAATACTTTTTAGCTCCTGATGGCCTTCTTATTAACCTTTGCATGCAATAGGCTGGATGGATACAAGAACTCTAGGGCAAAACAAACAAACAACAAGGAACCAAAGAAATAAATATTACAAGAAACACTGTCAAAAGATAACTTGAAAAGCCCATTTATGAGCTTACAGACAATACCTTGGTGGCACGTATCTGCCTGTGAAGGTCAGTTAGTTGTTGGATTTTGTATTCTAGTTCTGAAATCTGGGCTTGAAGCCACGTCCAACGGCTGCCAATTCTGGCTCTGTCTGCAAGCCACTTCCATTCAGAAGTATAGCTGCTGTGAAGACAAAATGCTGGTTAGTCCAAAAATAAAGATAACCACATTTGCACAAGAACATTTTTGACAGCTGCTCTGCCTCATGTTGCAAGCATCTCAGTTGCTTTCAAAAGATATCTGATTATACCCATTCAGTTTCACATCAGCTTATTTCTGTAACTACAGAACTTGCCCAAACCAGTACAACCAATGTTCACTGGCTATTCCCAGGCTAAGCTGGTTTTATGTTCAGTATTCTAAAACCCAAAGCTGAAGAAACTACCAAACTATATCGGTTAATGCAGATTACAGATTTGTAAAGAATTCCAGTAGCTCTACCAGCAAGAACCCAAATTCTTACACCACACTTCCTCCCACAAGCTTCCACAAATATTGTTTGCTAACAATTGGAATCAAATAAAATACCATCCAGCAATGACAAGCTAGATATCAAGTCACGGCCCAAAAAACCCAAGTAGCTTAAATTCCCTTCATTCAAGCTATTTTATAAATATAATTGTGTCAGTATAGTATACCTAGGTCACTCTTACTGCTGTTTACAAATAGGTGTAATTTGTAACACAAAAGATGCCTCCCAGTACTTGACACTGTGATTAGCTTAACTTTATTATGTCAAATTCATCACTGGTATCAGCAAACTTTACTCAACCTACATATTAAATAAATGAATGACATAACAGTGCCACTCAATAAATAATCTTAATATCCAGTAAGTTTAAGCAACAGAGACAACACAATGCAGTATTTTAGTATGCAACTTGCGCTAGTATCCTACCATTAACTGAATTAATTTATTTAAAGAAAATGACTGGGGGTTTTTTCCCCAATAAGTTGTAAAGTAGTTTGTTACAGCTAACTTAAATGAACTGTAAAATCCAGCTTCTGGAAAAGAGGAGCTTTTATTCAAGTTATTGGGATAACTACTGGATTTAAATCCTGGATAGTAGTGTACGTAAGTTTTGCACAGGCCAAGTATGTGATCCCCCATTCCCCAGCCAATGAAAAGTACTCAAGTATCACAAAAGACACAAGAAAAAGCAGATGCCAGTAAATAGGCATAGGATCATCACACAAGCGCAATTGTTTCATGCAGAATTTTGTGTCAACTACTTCTACAATAAAAGGAAAGTACACATCACCCTGCAAAAGATGCTACACATTTCCTGGCATGAGTAGAGAATCACCAAACTTGAGAATCCTAGTATTTTCAGACATTATAAAACATAACAGAACTGAAAATCACAGAA